>NC_136415.1:264425178-267067678 GCF_051521515.1 Lactuca serriola
GGGTATGAACTCACTTGTTTGGTTTGAAGAGAGTGGGACTAGAGTCGAGCAGAACTTCAACCGCAGAAAGCTGCGTCTTCGAGCTTCTCGGGGATCTCGGTAGCGTAGAACCTTCGTTGGGAGCTCGGGTGCGGAAATCGAGGATGTCGGGATGGCTTCTGGTGCTTGCAAGTGTGTGAGAGTGTGTGGAAGTTTGAGAATGTGTGCCAAAAATCCGTAGGTTATGCCTTCTATTTATAGTGCTGGAAAGGCGAGTACGCTGGGCGTACTTCGGTTACGTTGGGCGTAACTATGCGTCATAGCTTACAACTCGAGTCTAGCTAGGCGTAGAGCTGCAGCCGATGGGACTCGACCCTGCACCTGAGTACGCTGGGCGTACTCCTACATTACGTTGGGCGTAATCCTGGCTTCCGTATTCTAAATTTCGTAACTTTCGCGTACGGGCTCCGTTTTTCGCGTTCCTTATATCCACGCGTAGGTGAGATTATGCTTTACAACTTTCATTTAGACTCCGTCGGCTAGTTTTGACTTTATTTTTAATGATATGTTTTTAATAGGCCGGGACTGCTAAAGTCTGTTAAAAATTCATAGTTTCTTTATCCGACGTCGATTTTCGTTTGTCTTTTTATCATTTTACTCATATTGTGGAGACCTTCAACTTTCGTTTAGGTTGCGTTAGCTAAATAACGCTTGATCTTCAATTCGAGTTTTTAGCCCTTTACTACTATTACGAAACTTAGAAAATTCGTAACTTCTTCATACGAGGTCCGATTTGGGCGATCTTTTTATGTATGTTTATAGTTTAACGAGCTCTACAACTTTTGTTTAGATACTTAAGGCTAAAATGCATTTTATTGACATTTCACTTTTTACGTTAAATAGTGTTTTACCGAGTGTGTCGTAAATATTTGAGTGGTTATTGTTTCTTCAATATAACCCGGTTTCGAATGTTCTTTATGTTTTCGGAAACCTTGGCACAATATCTAACACTTGATGTATCCCAATTTAGATATTTGAACACTTTATTTTTGGGGTTAATTTCGTTGATTCCAAATAGTATTCATTGTATTTGACTTTTGAGTGTTACATTGCTTTTGGAAAAATACAGGGTTGTCACACCGAATAATTCTTAACTTGTCAATGTATGACTTCATTTTTAATACATGAGTGCACACAGGTCTTCCATCTTTATGTTTCATTTCTAGTACGGCTTGAGTGACCTTGAACCTCTCAAGGCTTCGAGCTTGTGGGTCAGGGAGAATAAATGGAGGCGGTGGAGGTAGGGAAATATGATTTCCATGAGATTTGGGAAGATCACAGTTGTTGTCACACCCCAAAACCGAGAACGGCGGAAACATTCTGGGGCGGAGGACGTCATGTATAATATCAACAACAATGTAAAGTAGTAAACAAGCAACAACATCATCCATTGCATTAATAAAATAAATATTATACAATTGTATTCTGTCAAATTTTGATAAACACTAAAACATAAATCATAATGAAAGATAAGTCTTGAACAAGCTCCATCTTCCTTTCTCCTTGCATCGGTACCTGTCTACTGATGACCTGAGAATACAAGTTATTTTGAAAGAGTTTATCAGCATTAAGCTGGTGAGTTCATAAGTGTTTTAGTGTCGGTGTTTGTTATTAAAAACGTTTGAACCTGTCGTAAGTATAAGTTGTAAAATATACGTAAGTGTTTGTAAAAGTTTGAATCTTTCAGAAAAACCTATATTTTCTATTAAAGTAGCCTTCTACCAAGGCTTAACTGTTTTGTATGCTCGCTTGATGTAAAAGTGTGTAATTTCCCAAGTGTAACTATCTTTTAACAAAATATAGTTTGTACATTAAAGTTTAAGTGAGGTTATCACTAAAAATGTAATGGGTAAATCATTGTAGTACTATAGTTTTGTATTATAGGAACTACTGATGTACTAACTACCTTAAACCGGATTTATATTACGGTATAGTGTGATAATTGCACCATACTTTGCACCATACTATCGACTGATAACAACGACATAAAGAACGGTCGTTATAACGGAATGACGTTTGGCACCCGCAGACCTGCAGGTCCGGCTGTAGCTAGCAGCAAGGTGTAGGATTGTCAATCCAATATAGATCTATACGCAAACTCACACTCTCCCTCCAAGAGAATTCTGGCTACAACTCGGGCCATGACATTTAAGGCATGCTCTGATACAGTGGATCACAATTGTTAACGTATTAATGTAAGGGTAATGTTTCTCGTTCTAGTATAGTTGTATATGTAATGTACAATAATGTTCTAGAAAGTATTGACTCATGATGAACTGACTCATTGTATGATATCGCGTTCTAGTAACGGTTCTAGTATCTTCCTAAACTACCCATATGGTAGTTTAATAGCAGTCTAACTGGTACGTATGGTCATGGATGTATACCCTTGCTAACCAAGGGCATGGGATGATCTGGAAAGACCTTTTATGACTATATATGTACACATGATATATAACTAATATTTAAACGACTTTCGGATGAATACCCAATATCCCACCAGACCACATCTCAAGGCGCGAAAAGGAAATAGGGTGGATAGCCTTCCTAAGTCTTTTAAACATTTCTTATATAACTATACATATAGAGGTATGCAATTTATAATAAAAAAGCATAAATAAATTTTGTAAGACATTTGAAACATAAATATTATTTTAAGAAAAGATCGACTTGATGTCGATCTATAAAACAATTTGAAGGCATAAGTATGATAAAACAGTTTTGAGTATAAGGAAACATTTGTTTGAAACACAGTTGTAAATAAGTTTGAAAGGTAATGTACCGAGTAAGATGTACAGTGTAATAAGTAGTTTAAAACATATAAAATGTTTATAAAAATCATTTGAAGGAAACTCTTTGGTAAAACGGCTAATGAGTAGCCAAATCTTTTGAATGCTGTATATTAATCACATGTGATTGATGTAATAACTAGCGTAATTCTACTTATTAATCGCATGTGATTGATATAATACTAGCATGATTCTACTTGTATCCCCCCCATAAAACATTTAAAAGTAGTTTAAAACATTAGTTAAGGGGTATGAACTCACATGATTGATTGAAGAAAGCGAGATGGAAAACCGGGCAGAGTTTCGTCTTGGGAAACGGATTTTTCTCGGGATTCTCGGGAATCTCGGGAGTAAAATCGACCTTCGGGACTTGAGCAAAATGACCAGGGCTTCGGGTTTGAACGGGCACGGAAAACGAGGAAAAACGTAAGAGAAAAGAGAAGAAATGGGCAAGTTTTTCGGAAACCCTCGCATCGCTTTTATAGGGGTGCTGAACCGCCTCGGTACGCTGGGCGTACGAGGGTACGCAGCGCGTACTGGGACGTCATCGCTTACGCACTTCGGATGGGACGGATCGGATGGGGCGGGTCGGATGGGGCGGGTCGGATGCTTCGCATAGGGGCGACGTGGACAGTTCGGAGCCCTTGATTCGAGTACGCGGGGGGTACGAGGGTACGCAGGGCGTACTCCGGTCGTATCTGCTGACTCCCCTTCGGATATTACCAAGAGTTTTTATTTATTTTTATATTTATTTTAAATAAACTTCTAAAATTCATATCTCCTTCATACGAACTCCGTTTTCGACGTTCTTTATATCCACGCATAGGTGAGACTAAGATCTACAACTTTCGTTTAGATTCCGTTGGCAAATTATGAAATTATTTTTATTATTTATTTATTAAAATGACTTGATTAAAGAATTTCTTCAAAAATTCATAACTTCTTTATCCGACGTCCGTTTTCGTCAGACTTTTTACCGTTGCGCTAGTATTGTTGAGCCCTTCGATTCTCATTTAGATTGTGTCGGCTAAAAGTCTCTTGATCTCTATTTTGAGTTTTTAGTTGTCTACTATTATATCTGTAACTTAAATAAATCACAACTTCCTCATACGAAGTCAGATTTGGACGTTCTTATTATGTACGTTTACGGTTTAATGATATCTAAAACTTTTATTTAGATACCTAAGGCTAAAAACTATTGTATTGAAACTTCGTATTTTACGTCTATCAGTATTGCCGGTTTTGCCGAGAATCTTCGGTTGGTCATAACTTCTTCGTTATAACTTGGATTTTTGGGTTCTTTATATGTATGAAAACCTTGATACGATTCCTACTACTTTATTTAACCCAATTAAGATTTTAGGAAAGTTATATTTTGACCTAGATTTGGTTGGTTTTACATTACATTGTCTCGAAATATCGGGTTGTCACAGTTGTCTAAACCATACATCTACAATGGGAGATATTCAAGTTAGTTGATTGAAGTCCGTAATATAACACCCAATATGAAATATTACTGCTAGGACCCAACACTATATTTTATAACTTGGAAGAGGGATGCCGTAATCCAAGTCGTAAAATATTTGAAAGTAGGTGAATGACGATTCACTAATTTCCACCATGAAAATTGAAATAAATTATTAGGTTTTAATTGGTTTTGAAACTTCTAGATCTTTTGAGATTCATTGAACTTTCAATGGCATGTTTCAATCTCGATTGTGCCCTTCAGGTTTTGTGACTGGGATGCCGGGGATCACAAAACAAGGTGTGAAGTAACCATGCAAATTACTTGGTACCCTTAATGTTTTTCACTTAATCGTTGTGCCGGTAAACCACACACGCCCCTTCCGACCTCATGAAAAACCTTAAGTCACCCTTTGCCTACCTTATTGTGACAACCCAAGTTGTTCCGTTACATTTCTCCGTTACCAATTAACGGAATATTCCAGTTTATAAAGGTTCCGTTAATTAGAGGTCGTCAAGTAAATAAATGTTTTATTTATTTATTTAATATGCCGTTAAAGTCGTGATAAAAGGGAATAAAAACACATAACACACATTTTCATTTAATTGGAAAAGTTAGTTTTTATTTTTACGACCACTAAATCGGGTGCGACTAAAAGCCCCGTATAACGGCAGTATCAGGTAGATTCCTACTGAGCTCCAACTCCCACCCATATATAAGGGGGATTAAGCTCCATTTGAGCATTTTCCACACTCTCTCTATACTCTCTCACTAGACCCGTTTTCGATCCAAATCTGCAACCAAACACTTCCAAATCGTAAGTTTGCTTATCCTAGCTTGTTCTAAACATTATGATTCATGTTTATAGCTTAACAATCGGACTTAGAAGCTGTTGAAAAGGAGTTTACGGCCCAAGATTCTTCTTAGGCCGTAAACACCTTAAATGAGGCCAAAAAGACCCAAACTTGTCCCTAAAAGCTTGGAAATAAATTGAGGATTTAGCCTAGGAGTGTTTGATCATTTAAAACAATCAAAATGAGGCATAAAAGAGAGTTTACAGCCCAAGCACTTGCTTAGGCCGTAAACACCTCTAAACCTTGTCAAAATGCCCCAAAAACACTCCCAAACTACCCTTAGGGTTAATACATAATTTAGGGACTTGCTATTTTGGGTTTAGATCATTCAAACACAAGGATTTGAGGGATTAAAAGGAGTTTATGGCCCAGACATATGTCAAGGCCGTAAACACCCCCAAACATGCCAAAATGTTAGTTTTAATTCCCCTAAATGGCCTCACACTTCATTATAAATTACTAGGAGGGTATTAGGGGCTTGAAACTTCAATAAACTCAAAGAATAAGAGTTCACGGCTGTGAACTCCCATAGGGGTGGTTAATGGGTCGTAAACTCCCCAATGATGCCCTTAAAGACCCTAAACCCATTCATACCTTTTGGATTTGGACCTAGAATAATTCCGCAAGCAAATTGAAGCCTTAAAACACCCTAGAAACCACTCACCATGAGTTTACGGCCGTAAATTCATGGGAGTTGTCCCAGGGCCGTCAACTCTAAGTATAGAGTTTACTCTTGGAGAGTAAACTCCATTCCTAAGCCATTTGATCCCTTAGTTGTTACCCGGGACACCCCAAACACTTAGCCAAAGTGTTTTATGCTCTTTAGGGTGCGTATACTTATTTAATTAGTATTAAATATACTAATTGTATGTGAAGATATGTTATCATATGTTAAATAGGTCTCTAAGTGTGTCCAAGTCTTTACTTGACACCGAGCACCCAACCGGCGCCTTCGTCAGATCCACTTACGCCAGGTGAGTTCATACCCCTGAATGAACCTTTTAAATGTTTTTACATGTTTTATAGGGGGAATACAAGTTAAACATGCCAGTTATCATATCAATCACATGTGATTGATAACCCGCATGCACCAGGATTTACCACACTGTAAACTGTTTTACCAAGTAGGATACTATAAAAGGTTTTCCAAAAGGTTTTCACTTATTCAAAACTCTTACTTATACTGCTTTATCAAAGTTCATTTTAAACTGGTTTATGAAAAGTTTCTAAAGGATTTCTAAAGGTTTTCAAACTTATTTTACAAAAGTATCCCCTGTGGTGGTTTCTCAATAATAAAGGTTTTTCTTCTCCCTCTCAGTTTAAACTCCTACTTGTTAACGCTTTCACTTCGTGATGCGTTTATACCTGTTATTGCCTCTATTTCGTTTATACTTGTAGTCACTTATACCTGCTAGACGCTTATACTTGTTCACACTCTTACTTATTGATACGTTTCTACTTCACTTATACTTGATATCGCTTCTACTTCACTTATACTTGATATCACTTCTACTTCACTTATACTTGATATCGCTTCTACTTCACTTATACTTGGTACCGCTTCTACTTCACTTATACTCGATACGCTCCTACTTCACTTGTTGTCACTTCTACTTCATGATACACTTACATTTGGCACGCTTATACTTCACGATTTGGTTATTCCACACTGTACACTTATACTTCACGATATGAATCCACTTGTTACACACTCAAGCATAGTTAGATGTATGTTTGTGCTTGTCTAGATGCATATAAGTAATGATTGAAGGACTTAGGAAGGCTTGTCCGCCCTATTTCCTTTTCTTCGTTGAGATGTGGTCTGGTGGGATCGGATGGCCGTCCGAAGGTCGTTTGATTCATTAGTTATATGTTATGTATATGAGCATAGACATATGGGCTTACTCTAGTCAGTCCAGTTATGAGTCTCTACCTCTAATTCAGCACTTACATATGAAACCCACTACCCACTATTAGGGATGCATCTTCGGGACACGGCCTTCTCCGTCGTCTAGTTGGTAACCAGAGTCTCCTGTAGGGAGAGCGGACATTGTGTGTATAGATCTATACGGGATTGACACCCCCGCACCCTGACTGCTAGCTACAATCCACGGCCCACCAAGCCAAGGGGTGACAAATGTCATAATTTATAGACGCTTGTAGGGCGTCTGGTACTCTAGTGTCGGTTAGTATGGTTACGAGTATCCCAGGTTGCCTTATAATTCATGGCCTTAAGGTAACGGTATTTCACCAGCAATTTACACTGTATGCTGGGAAACTCTTTCTCAGAGTCACACTGTTTTAGACCTTGCAAGTTGTATCTTTCATTTGATACTGTCTGCGGTCTATATTCTCTGTTTTAGACCTTGCAAGTTGTATCTTTCATTTGATACTGTCTGCGGTTTGTATTCTCCGTTTTTAGACCTTGCTAGCCGTACCTTTCATTTGGTACCGTCTGAGGTTTGTGTCTCTCTTTGTTAGACTGAGCCAGGCGTGTCGTTCATTCGATACACTCCTGGAGTATATGATTCCTTCCGCCTTAGTCAGCAGTCCACACTGCTGAGGCATATGTTATTTTCCCTGATATTCTCCGACTTTCTTAAAAAGCAAATCCCGTATTTTGAAAATGAAAGTGTTTAAGGGAAAACTACATTTTACCACATAACTCTGACCAGTCTTGGTAGAAGACTGCTTTTTAAATTAGAAAATATAGGATTTTCTAGAAAGGACTCTATTTCACTGTATACTTGAAAACTACCACTTATATAAAGTTAATTGATTAAAATGTCACTAAATGCTTATGAACTCACCAACATTTGTAAAAATGCTGATACTCGCTTTTCAAATAACTTGTATTCTCAGGTCAGCATTAGACAGGTACAATCCAGGAGCTTCTATTGAAGACTATTTTGTGCCAAGCTACACTTATATTTACTTGTATTACTTTGATGTATGGAAATGTAAACCATGTAAAACTATTACTATTAATGCAATGTTTTGTTGTACTTTGATTACTATAATGCATGTGTTGTGATACTTGACATGACGTCATCCACCCCAGAACATTTCCGCCATTCCGGTTTTGGGGTGTGACACTTGTTAAGTCCAAGTTAGTGTGTCGGTAAACCACACATGCTCCACTAACGACTTAATCAAAGTGCAAAGTGTAATTTCATGGGTTAGCACCTTATTCACATTTTCCTAAAGTAACTAAAATTGGGAATTTATAAAAACATTTAGTTACTTTATAATAATCACTAATGCTTTTAATGATGGGAGAATTATAGTCCTTGTCCTACCTTTTCAGCTAATGACCCTCCACCAGTCAAGGAAGCGGTGGGTGAGAGTGGACACCCATTAAACTGCCATTTTATAGACAGTAACCTTATACCCCCCTTATAGACCGGCTTCTTGAATGAGGCCTACTAATTGTAAGACTGACTTGATCTTATACATATATATATATATATATATATATATATATATATATATATATATAGGAATGAGTTCTATGTAAAACAAATAACTAGGGCAACATCTACCGGAACCAATAATCAAATGACACGTGTCCATTTCTTTCTTCACAAGTAATGTATTGTGGAAGTTATTGTGGAAATGATGTGTTGTCATGTTTTCATTGGTTCAAATATGTGTTTCCCTAATCATTCATTTTCCATATAACTCTTCCCTATATATATATATATATATATATATATATATATATATATATATATATATATATATATTTATTTATTTATTTAAATTGTAATATTATAAAGTATAAGGGTTGAATTTTTTTAAAATTCTAGGGATTGGAACTAAAGTTTTTAATGTGACTTTACATGTTCCAAAACTTGAGGGCAAGTTTTGTAACTTTCAAAACTTTTCATCTTTCTTAACTTATGAGTTAAATGGTTTATTAAAATGAGTGACTTTTCATTTTATGTAACCTATGTGTTTCTTTAATGGACTTTAAAAGTGTGACTTTTGGTAATTCATAACTTGAGGAAAAATTATGGATTCCATTAAAACACATAATGATCAAGAATTAAACTAACAAGCAAGTTACAAATAATTCCTATGGTCTTCTAAACTTAAAAGTTCATGAACATGCATATCATCTATTTCAAGAATCATAAAATTAACCATATAAAACAAGAAATTTTGATAATAGCTATTGAAAATGGATTAGCATGACCATTACCCCATCAAAAACAAATTTTATAAGACCAAAACAGTTTAGGGTAATGTTTCTAGTCCATTTCCAGCAGCAAAAGTTGAAAAACTGCATTCTGAGGCTCATACTCGTCGAGTGCAAGAACCTACTCGATGAGTAGGATGAGTTTATGCTTGAACTTGTCGAGTCCCCCCATGGACTCGGCGAGTCCACTATCCAGAAAACAAGTTTTTCAGCTTTTTTCCACTATTTTGCATCAAGTATCAACAAACAAGCCTAGGCTCTGATACCATTGTTGGATTTTGAGCATTTTAACACTCCTAGGGTGTACATGCAACCCTATAAACCTTGGATCTACGTTTGTCAAAAATACATGCAAAATTTGATTTCCAAGGTTCTTAATCCTATCTAGCATACAAGGGGAACTTTTAATCATAAAAGATAGCTAGAAATACATACCTTATAGTTATTGGATTCCTTGAAAACCTTGTGAGCCTAGCACCCCAAGTGTGATGCCACAAATGTCTCACACAACACTAAATGCGCTTGGATTAAACTTGAGAGAAATGATACACACTTAGAAAATCGGCTAGCCCTCTCTTATCTCACTAGTTCTAGTGTTTATCGATTTTGGTGGCTTCATATCCTTTATATAGTGTGTTATAATTAGGGTTACACCATGTAAAACCTAATGTTACATGGCTCTTCATTTCCATGACCCATGGGTTTGTAACTCCCATGGAGGATCCATGGAACATCCTATGGACCTTAGCCCAACTTGATAATCCATGGAGCGTTTAGCCCACTATACAAGTTATGGATGATTTACATAATGAACCCATATATTTAATTAGTCATCTTTTGATCACTTAATTAATACTAGATTAATTCTTGATCAAAACTAATTAAATAATATTATTAATATATTAGAACTTATAATATATTAATACGCCATAAGTGTTATTTCTCTCATTTTAGTTTATCCAAATGCATGATGCCATGCAACCCAAATGGACCATGTTGATCGGGTCAAGTACATCTCATAATAGTTATGAACTTAGACACCTAATCCAACATATACATCTTATCTGAACCTGGGTAGACAGAATATAAAGTATTTGATGGGTTTTGAGCATTCTAACACTTCCTAAGTGTACATGCAACCCTAATAACCTTGGATCTATGTTTGTCTAATAATCATGCAAAGTTGTTTTCCAACGTTATGAACCTATCTAGCATACATGGGGTACATTTTTCTTTGTATAAGAGATAGAACTACATACCTTGTTGTTGGAAGTGTTCCTTGAAACCTTGTGAGCCTAGCACCTCAAGTGTGATGCCTCAAATACTTCACACAACACCAAATGCAAAGAATAAACTTGAGAGAATACTCTAACACATGCAAAATCGGCCAAGCCCTCTTGTTTCTTTTATGTGTAGCCGATTTTGGGAAGAGATACATTGCTTATATAGTGTGTTGAATTAGGTAAACCCTAATGCTCCATGACTCTTTATTTCTTGATCCATGGGTTAACTCCATGGAGCATCCTATGGGTGGAACCCAACTTGATAATCCATGGAGCCTCTTAGCCCACTATATAAGATATGGAAGATTTACATAATCTACCCGTATATTTAATTAGTTATCTTTTGATCACTTAATTAATTCTAAATTAATTCTTCATCAAAACTAATTAAACAATATTATTAATATATTAGAACTTATAATATATTAATAAATCATATGTGTTATTTCTCTCACTTAGTTTATCCAATTGCATGGTGCCATGCAACCCAAATGGACCATGCCGGGTCGGGTCAAGTACTTACCAGAAATAGTTATGGACTTAGACACCTTATCCAACAGTCTCCCACTTGGATAAGTCTAATAACTATAACTGCAATACTTCAGGAACCGATTGGCAATCGTAGCTCTTTCAAGGTCTCTCGGAAATGAGAAGATGTTGATACGCCATTTAAGATAAGTGATCATATAATCCTCTGTTCTAGATATCAGCTGGACAATTACACGAAACAATGTCTTACTTATTGTCCAACAGTTTGTTTCCCGATTCCTGATTTGTTTGACATAGAACTTAATTTAACACATCAACTTAGTTCTGACCGGGCCCGATACATAGGTCAAAACAAAATCATCGAGGGGCCCAGATATCAGCTTCTAATCCAAGAAGGAACAGATAAACTTTGACTCATATGTTTGTTCTACCACTCATTGAATTATACACAAAAGCACGCTTTATAACATCGAGTTACCAATGCATTTTCGTACAATCAATGTATAACCAATTCGTAAGTAACAAATCATATCTCTAGGTTTGAAGACTTATATGATATTACCGTCTTACGATCACTCGAGATAAAATTCCATGAAGTCATTCCAGTGAGCGTGGGTTGAGTCCAATGCTCAGATCTTATGAGCACTCATGATTGTTGTAGCCATGTCCAACACCTTAGACCTCTGCAACCAATCATGATAGTCTTGATTCATACCTACTTCAAACATATGACCGACTATGGAGGTTCGAATAATATGTTATACCAAACATAATTATTCTGGAAGTCAAAACATGCAAAAGAAATATAGTAAACGATTGACAAAGGATAGTAACACTTTACTCATAAATAAACACAACTTTTATTCATCATCAAATGTCAATTACACTTTACAAATTTCATAATTTATCTAACTACTAAAACTTATATCATCCTTCAGCCCTATGCTCCGAGCATGCTGGAGATGCTTAACCCTACTCAGTCCCTTCGTGAGGGGATCTGCTGGGTTCTCATTCGATGATACCCTCTTTGCCACGAGGATTCCTTCTTCTATGCGATGTCTGGTAAAATGATATTTTCTGTCGATGTGTCTGGATCTCCCATGATCCCTTGGTTCCTTGGCTAAGGCAACAGCACTTTCATTATCATATAAAATCTCCATGGGCTCCTTTATAGCTGGTACTACTCCAAGGTCTCCAATGAAGTTCTTCAGCCATATAGCCTCCTTTTCTGCCTCGCTCGCTGCTATATACTATGATTCACAAGTGGAATCAGCCACTGTCTCCTGCTTGGAACTCTTCCAAGTGATTGCTCCTCCGTTTAGGGTAAAGACCCAGCCCGACTGAGAGCGGAAATTATCCCTATCAGTATGGAAGCCAGCATCACAATACCCTACAACTCTCAAGTCATCACTCCCACTGAGGGTAAGGACCCAGTCCTTAGTCCTCCGTAGGTACTTAAGGATATTCTTTACCGCAGTCCAGTGAGCCTTGCCAGGGTTCCCCTAATACCTGCTAACCATGCTCAAGGCAAAGGCTACATTAGGTCGAGTACAAGTCATAGCATACATGATCGAGCCTACTGCCGAAGCATAAGGCACTCGACTCATTTCTGCTATCTTAGCCTCAGTACTAGGGCTTTGTGTCTTACTCAATCTGACGTTACTCTGGATGGGTAACTCTCCTTTCTTGGAGTTATGCATGCTGAATCTCGTCAACACCTTGTCCAAGTAGGTACTTTGACTAAGTCCAATTAGTCTTTTACTCCGGTCTCTCAAAATCCTTATCCCTAGAATATAGGCAGCTTCTCCTAGGTCCTTCATAGAGAAACACTTCCCAAGCCAGGACTTAAATTCCTGCAGAGTTGGGATGTCATTTTCTATGAGTAGTATGTCATCCACATACAATACCAAAAAGCTAACTATACTCCCACTAGCCTTGACATACACACAAGATTCATCTTCACTCCTAGAAAAAGCCAAATTCCTTGACTTTCTCGTCAAAGCAAAGATTCCATCTACGAGGTGCTTGCTTTAATCCATAAATGGATTTCTCAAGCTTACACACTCTATTAGGGTACTCGTTACTAAAAAAACCTTCTGGCTGAATCATGTAAACATCTTCAGTCAACTTTCCATTAAGGAAAGCGGTTTTGACATCCATTTGCCATATTTTATAGTCATGAAATGTAGCTATGACTAACATAACCCTAATAGACTTAATCTTGGCTACTGGAGAAAAGGTCTCATCATAATCCACTCCAAGAGTTTGAGAGAAGCCCTTTGCAACCAGTCGAGCCTTATAAGTGTGTACATTACCATCCATGTCGGTCTTCTTCTTGAAGATCCATTTGCACCCTACAATCTTATGACCTGGTACATTCTCAACCAAGTTCCAAACTTGATTGTCATACATGGATTGTATCTCGCTATCCATAGCCTCTTTCCATTTGGCAGACTTAGGGCCTGCCATGGCTTCCACGTAACTGTTAGGTTCATCCAGACCTACTAGTGTCTCATCACTAATAAGTGTCTCACATTCCGCAGTAATATGGAAAACATAGTAATGCTCAGGTGCATTCCTAACTCTCGTGGAACGCCTCAGAGGTACAGACTCATCAATTGGCTCAACAGGAGTTTCCTCCTCAAGTTGAGGGCTAGGGTTTGAAGTTCCTTCACCACTTGACTCTTGAAGTTCTTCAATGTCAATTTGCCTCCCACTGTCTCCTTGGCTTATAAACTCTCTCTCTCTCTCGAAAGACTCCTCTTCTTGCTACAAAGACCACATTATCACTAGGTCTGTAGAAGAGGTAACCAAAGGATCTTTGTGGGTAGCCGATGAAAATACACCTCAAGCTTCGGGGTTCAAGCTTATAATGAGTCTCACGTCTCACGAAAGCTTCACAACCCCAAATTTTGATGTGGTCTAGTTTGGGTACTTTACCAGTCCACATCTCATGAGGAGTTTTGGCAGCTTTCTTTGTAGGGACTAGATTAAGGATATGGGCGGCAGTCTCTAAGGCATACCCCCAGAATGAGATTGGTAGCGAAGCTCGACTCATCATGGAACGAACCATATCCAACAAGGTTCGATTACGCCTCTCAGCTACACCACTCAACTGCGGTGCCCTGGGGGGTGTCAATTATGAGACAATCCCACATTCCCTAAGATAGTCGAGGAACTTTGAACTAAGATACTCACCACCTCGATCTGATCGAAGCATCTTAATGTTCCTGCCCAATTGATTCTCGACTTCCTGTTTAAATTCCTTAAACCTTTTGAAAGTCTCTGACTTATGCTTGATTAAGTAGACATACCCATATCTACTATAATCATCAGTAAAAGTCAAATAATAACGATTAGCATCTCTTGTGGCATGTTTGAATGGTCCACACACATCCGTGTGTAATAGGTCCAACAAACCTTCATCCCTCTCACAAGAACATGTGAAGGGTGACTTTGTCATTTTTCCAAGTAAGCATGATTCGCAACTATCATCTAACCTTAGGTCAAATGACTCCAAGACTCCATCCTTTTGGAGTTGGCCTATGCGTTTCTTGCTTATATGTCCAAGACGACAATGCCATAATGATGCTTTATCCAAGTTATTATTATTAAGAGAATCAATACACAAAACATTATTTCCTAAGTTATAAACCACAGATACAGTTTCATACACACCATCACAAGGTAATGCTTTAAAATAAAGAACATTATTAAAGAAAGCATTAATCAAACCAACTTCATTATAAATGAAAAGGTAAAACCTTGTTTATACAATGCATGAAAGGAAATAATATTTCTTTCCATTTCTGGCGGATAACAACATTTATTCAAATCTAAACTAAACCCACTACTTAGCGATAAAGTATAATCTCCAATCTTGGTGATAGGTAAAGCTTTCTTGTTTCCCATGATCAAGTTTATTCTTCCTTGCTCCACATTCTCACTTCTTCTTAGTCCCTATAAATCAGAAAAGATATGAGTACCACAACCGGTATCAAGGACCCATGAGTTAGAATGGGGTGAGTTATTAGATAAGATAGTGTAAATACCTGCATGGTTGGGTTTAACTTTCCCATCCTTCACATCTTGCTGGTACTTTGGGTAGTTTCGCTTCCAATGTGCTTTTTCATGGCAATAGAATCATTCAGCCTCTTTTGGGTCAGAAGAAGGAGTGATGAAACCTTTCTTGGTTCCACTTGAAGAAGAGCCATCAAGGGTCCTAGCCTTGGTACCCTTCTAAGAACTCTTTCTCTTCTTCCCTCGTCCTTTCCCGATTGCCAAGACAGGGGCAGAGTTGGTAGGAGTAGGAGTAGTAACAACCGCCTTACCCTTAAGACCACTTTCCGCGGTCTTTAAGAGTCCTTGAAGTTTGCTGAGAGCGAACTCTTCCTTATTCATGTGGTATGCCATGCAGAATTGATCATAACATGAAGGTAAGGAGTGCAAAATGATATTTATTGCAAGCTCCTCGGGGAAGTTCACATTAAGCTTCAGCAAACGGTCTACAAACCTTTGCATTTTCTGCATGTGGCCCGTGATGGGTTCACCATCCTTCATTCGGGTTGTTATCATGGAGGAGATGATTTCATACTTCTCTTGTCTTGCACTTTGATGGTATCTTTCCATCAAATCTTGGTGCATTTCAAAAGGGTAGTAGTCCTCATAGGACTTTTGGAGGTCGGTTGTCATAGTGGCCATCATGATGCATGCCACCTTGGTGGCATCCCTTTCATGTGCCCTAAAGTCAACGATCTCTTGAGGAGTAGCAACTGTCTCATCAATCTCCTTAAGCTCGTTATCGAGGACATATTCTTTGTCCTCGTAGCGGGTAATCATTCAGATGTTTCTGGTCATTCATTAAAGTTGGATCCATCAAAAGTGACTTTTCCACACAAGTTCATTAGAGAAAAGGAGCCATTAGAGCCAGAAACAGCAGGGTTTCCAGACATCTGAAAAGAGGAAAAGTTTAGTTTAGAAATAGAGATAGTCCTTAATAAAACACCCAAATGTAGTATTAAGGCTAGGACCCAATCATAATATATTATACTTAGAAGAGGTATGCCGTAATCTAAGTAATAACATATTTTAAAGGTAGGTGAATGACGATTCACCAATTTCCACCAAAGACGAAATATTAAAACATTTAATTTGGTTCTTAGAAACTCCTAGATTCTTTTGAGATTCAATGAACTTTTCAAAGGCATGTTTCAATCTCGAGTGTGCCCTCCAAGTTTTGTGACTGGGATGCCGAGGATCACAAAATGAGGTGTGAAGTAACCATGCAAATCACTTGGTACCCTTAATGTATTACCCCTCAATCGATGTGTCAGTTAACCACACACACTCCATTGATACTATGATAAACATTAAGTCGCCCTTTATCTACCTTGTTAAGTTCAAGTTAGTGTGCCGGTTAACCACACACGCTCCACTAACGACTTAAACAAAGTGTAAAGTGTAATTCCATGGATTAGCACCTTATTCACATTTTTCCTAAAGTAACTAAGATTGGGAATTTAATAAAACATTTAGTTACTTTATAATATTCATCATACTTTTAATGAGAATTTATAAGTCCTTGTCCTACCCGTTCGGCTAACGAACCTCCACCAGTCAAGCAAGCGGTGGGTGAGAGTGGACACCCATTAAGTTGCCATTTTATAGGCAACAACCTTATACCCACCTTATAGACTGGCTTCGTGAATGAGGCGTACTAGTGGTAAGACGACTTTGATCTTATACATATATATATATATATATATATATATATATATATATATATTATTAAATTATAATATTATAAGTATACGGGTTGAATTTTAACTTTTAAAATTCTAAGGGTTGGAACTAAAGTTTTAATCAAGACTTTACTTGTTCCAAAACTTGAGGGCAAGTTTTGTAAACTTTCAAAACTTTTCATTTCTTGTAACTTATGAGTTAATTAGAGTATTAAAAATGAAAACTCTTCATTTTTATAACCCATGTGTTCTTTTAATGGTTTTAAAGCAAAGTGACTTTTGGTTTCCCATAACTTGAGGACAAGTTATGGACTCCATTAAAACACATAATGATCATGAACTAATCTACCACATAGGTTACAAATAATTCCTATGATCATCTAAACATCATAAGATCAAGAATATGAATATGAATATGAACACTTTCATGAATAAAAAAAATTACACTTAAAAACTTGTAATTTTGATGATTTGTCATTGTAAATGGATTAACATGAACATTACACCAACTAAAACAAGCTTTAAAACACCAAAACAGTTTAGGGTAATGTTCCTAGTCCATTTCCAGCAACAAAAATCGAAATTCTGAAAACTGTAGCCTCTACTCGTCGAGTGCAAGAACAAACTCGATGAGTAGCTTGCATTTGGTCATGGACTCGTCGAGTCCCCCCATGGACTCGGCGAGTTCATACGGGCAGAAAGCAGAAAACTCGATTTTTTCAAGCAGTTTGCACAAAAATCAAACAAGCAAGCCTAGGCTCTGATACCACTGATGGGTTTTGAGCATTCTAACACTTCTTAAGTGTACCTGCAACCCTAATAACCTTGGATCTATTTTTGTCTAATAATCATGCAAAGTTGTTTTCCAAGGTTATGAACCTATCTAGCATACATGGGGGACAATTTTCTTTGTATAAGAGATAGAACTACATACCTTGTTGTTGGAAGTGTTCCTTGAAACCTTGTGAGCCTAGCACCTCAAATGTGATGCCTCAAATGCTTCACACAACACCAAATGCAAAGAATAAACTTGAGAGAATACTCTAACACATGCAAAATCGGCCAAGCCCTCTTGTTTCTTTTATGTGTAGCCAATTTTGGGAAGAGATACATTGCTTATATAGTGTGTTGAATTAGGTAAACCCTAATGCTCCATGACTCTTCATTTCTTGATCCATGGGTTAACTCCATGGAGCATCCTATGGGTGGAACCTAACTTGATAATCCATGGAGCCTCTTAGCCCACTATATAAGATATGGAAGATTTACATAATCTACCCGTACATTTAATTAGTTATCTTTTGATCACTTAAAATTCTAAATTAATTCTTGATCAAAACTAATTGAACAATATTATTAATATATTAGAACTTATAATATATTAATAAATCATATGTGTTATTTCTCTCACTTAGTTTATCCAATTGCATGGTGCCATGAAACCCAAATGGACCATGCCGGGTCGGGTCAAGTACTTACCAGAAATAGTTATGGACTTAGACACCTTATCCAACAGTATTGTGCGCTTCGGTCATGACCACGTCTCTGAAACCACCGAGCTTCGGTGTCCAGATCTGATCCCTAAGATACAAGGCTCCACCACCCTTGACTTCCAAGTTTTTATCCATCTCTCTTAGGGATTCACCCGCCACATTTTCAGGCTTCAAGGATTCTAGCTAGCCTCCTTAATTTGTGTGGACAGATGTGAATGGATAGTCATAGTCAATGATTTGACTCTACGACCAGAGTATTCTTTCCGACTTAGGGCATCAACTACTACGTTGGCTTTACCAGGATGATAACGAATTTCGCATTCGTAGTTATTGAGTAGCTCGACCCACCGTTGTTGTCTCATATTGAGCTCCTTCTAGTCGAATATATGTTGAAGGATTTTGTGGTCTGTAAAGATAGTGCTTTTCGTACCATACAGGTAGTGTCTCCAGATCTTCAGATCAAATACCACTGCTCCTAACTCAAGATCATGTGTGGTGTAGTTGACTTTGTGTGTCTTAAGCTGTCTTGAGGCATAAGCGATAACCTTTCCTCGTTGCATAAGAACACAGCCAAGCCCTTAGTTGGATGCATCACAATAAACCACGAAGTCTTCTATCCCTTATGGGAGGGATAGTATCGGTGCGCTGCATAAGGCTCGTTTTAGCGTTTGGAACGCCTTATCTTGTTTTTCTTCCCAGTCAAAGGTCACACCTTTCTGGGTCAATGCAGTAAGTGGTTTCGCGATCCTAGGGAAGTTCTAAATAAACCTGTGATAGTAGCCAGCGAGACCTATAAATTGACGAATTTCCGTAGGTGTCTTTGGAGCTGACCAGTTCTCAATGGCCTTTACTTTGGAAGGGTCCACGTGAATTCCCTCTTCGCTAACCACTTGACACAAGAATTTGACTCTTCAAATCAAAATTCGCACTTAGAGAACTTCGCGTAGAGTTTCTCCGATCGAAGCGTTTCCATGACCTAACGTAGGTGTTGACTATGCTCCTCTTTACTTCGAGAGTAGATAAGTATGTCATCAGTAAATACAATAACGAACTGATCCAAGTAAGGATAGCACACCCGATTCATTAAATCCATGAGTAATGCGGTGTCACACCCCAAAACCAAGAACGGCGGAAAAGTTCTGGGGCAGAGGACGTCATGTAAAGTATCACGACACAGTATAACAGTAAATAAGCAAACAACATCATCCATTGCATTAAATATATAATTTTAATACAAATGTGTTCTCTACAGTTATAGACACCAAAAATGTAAATCAAAATAATAAGATGAGTCTTGGATGCGCTCCATCTTCTCAAAAGCCGGCCTCGGTACCTGTCTACTAACGACCTGAGAATACAAGTTATTTTGAAAGAGTTTATCAGCATTAAGCTGGTGAGTTCATAAGTATTTTAGTGTCGGTGTTTGTTATCAAAACGTTTGAACATGGTTTTAACTATGAGATTGGAAAAAGTATGTAAATGTTTGTAAGTGTTTGTAAAAGGTATGTAAATGTTTGTAAGGGTTTGTAAAAGTTTGAATCTCCTAGAAAAAAAACCTATATTTTCTGTTAAAGTAGCCTTCTACCAAGGCTTAATTGTTCCGTATGTTCGTTTGTTGTAAAAGTGTGTAATTTCCCAAGTGTAACTGTCATTATCAAAATATAGTTTGTACATTAATGTTTAAGTGAAATAATCACTAAATATATGTAAAGGGTAAATTACTGTAGTAATGTAGTGTTGTATTATAGGAACTACTGCTGTACTAACTACCTTAAACCGGATTTATATTAAGGTATCATGTGATTAATTGCACCATACTATCGACTGGAAACAACGACAAAGGTATGGTCGTAAAAAGAAATGACGTTTGGCACCTGCAGACCTGCAGGTCCGGCTGTAGCTAGTAGCAAGGTGTAGGATAGTCAATCCAGTATAGATCTATACGCAAACTCACGCTCTCCCTCCAAGAGACTCTGGCTACAACTCGGGCCATGAAATTTAAGGCATGCTCCGATACAGTGGATCACAATTTTGTCAATGTATATATGTATATGTAATGTATTGTTACTCGTTCTAGTATCGTTGTATATGTTCTCTTTCTAGTATAGTTGTATATGTTCTCTTTCTAGTATAATTCTATATGTTCTCTTTCTAGTATAGTTGTATATGTTCTCTTTCTAGTATAGTTGTATATGTTCTTCTCCTAGTATAGTTGTATATGTACTCATAGTAATGTAATGTATATGTTCTCATAGTAATAAGTATTGACTCATGAATGAACTAACTCATTGATCTAGCAATAGTATAAGTATGATCATGTGCC
The DNA here is from genome assembly GCF_051521515.1 of Lactuca serriola. Classification (NCBI taxonomy): domain Eukaryota; kingdom Viridiplantae; phylum Streptophyta; class Magnoliopsida; order Asterales; family Asteraceae; genus Lactuca; species Lactuca serriola. The sequence goes on from NC_136415.1 coordinate 264,445,856, forward strand.
ACCCCGATGGTAGCTTACTAATGATGTAACTAGTACGCATGAATATGGAAGCACTTTTATGTCTATATATGTACACATGATATATAATCAATATTGAAACGACCTTCGGACGACTACCCAATATCCCACCAGACCACATCCAAATCGAGGAAAAGGAAACAGGGCGGACAGCCTTCCTAAGCCTTTTAAACATTGTTTATATAACTATACATATACGGGCATGCAATTTATTATAAGTATAACAAAGTTTAAGTAAAAGTATTTGATAAGTAAAAGAGTTTGTAAAGCAGTTTGGAGTAAAACAGTTTGATAAACAATTTGAATGGAAATAAAATCATTGGTTTTGTAGTTATTAATCACATGTGATTGATGTAATAACTATAATTATTCAACTTGTATTCCCCCCATAAAAGCATTTAAAACATTTAAAAGTATTTCAAAGGTTAATTAAAGGGGTATGAACTCACTTGTGGTGAGTGGATTGGATTGAAGTGTCGGATACTGTGTTAGGTGGCAAACGGAGACTTGTACATACGCACGAGCCTAGTTATCATATAATGAACATATATATAACTAATTAGCCAAATAATAACTAATAAATTAAGTTGGGACACTCTAGAACATGAAAACACTTTGTGTAAGTGTTATAAGTCCTAAGGGTTGCATCTAAGTTGTTGTGGGACAAGGCTAAAGGGGTTTAGGGTTCCAAAAGACCCTATATATGTGTTTACTCTTCATTAAACCCCACACAAGGAGCTTACGGTCGTAAACCCATGAGTTTACGGCCGTAAGCTCCCAAACTTAAAGATTTTATGTGTTTTGAAGTGTTACTTGATTTCTAGAAGAAGTTCTACTTGGTGGTTTAATCCTTGGGATAGTTTAGGGCATTAAGACACTCCTTTTAGGAGTTTTTGGCCCAAAGGCCATTTCCTTTTGAGTTTACTGCCGTAAACTCATATGGAAGTGGATATTTTTGTGCTTTCAAGTCCCAAACTCATGTAGGATAGGTTCTATCCATTTATCTAAGGCTAATGAAGGCCTTAGGCACACATTGGTGCCCTTCTTTCATGTTTACGGCCCAAGAGCCTTTTCCTTTAGAGATTACAGCCATAATCTCTCTTTGGGAGGGGTTTATTATGTTTTAAGGTCACTCAAATAACTAGGAGTAAATCTAGGTAATTGTCCAAAGCTTTAGGAGTGTTAAAAGCACTCTTTGGTCCTTGTTTTTGGAGTTCACGGTCCAAGAACTTCTTGGGCCGTGAACACCTAAATCTTGGCGTTCTTGTATGTTTTCTAGTCTCAAATACACCTACATATAAGCCTAATACAGTTACTTAACAAGGGGAAAGGACTAGGTAGCATTTAAGCCTCATATAAGAGTTTACTCTCCAAGAACGTTCTTGGGAGGTAAACTCTCGAATCGCACAGTTTTGCTATGTAATCTATGTTATTAAGCACATTATAAGCATTGTAAAACAACTAGAGAAGTGTACTCACGATTTGGGATGAAAACCCGAAGATCCGAGAGAGAGAAAATGGCTTTTCTCTAGTTGGAAATGTAACTAATGAAATAATTTGGTTAAGAATCATATATATAGTCCTGGGATTTTTGGCAGAAAATATTTTTATTCAAGAAATGAACTCTAATATCATAAGGTTTTGAAATACTCGAGTTTCACAAACCCATGTACATCCACTCTCCTGATATCTCCTTAAATGTAAACCCTGAAATACTCAAACTTATTCGGAAAAGTCTGAAATTCACTGTAACTGGTCTAGCTTCTATTGACTTGATAATGTTCGTACAGAATGGAAATTTCAGGTTGTCACATGCGGGCGCATTGGTTAATCGGAATGGCATCACTACAAACTCGTAGTGTCCATAACGAGTTCGGAAGGCTGTTTTGGGAACATCTTCATCTAAAACTCATAATTGGTGATATCCGGATCTCAGATCAATCTTTGAAAAGTAATCCGCCCCTTGCAGTTGGTCGAACAAGTCGTCTATGCGAGGTAGAGGGTATCATTTTTGAATGTAAGCTTGTTTAGTTCTATGTAGTCGATGCACATACGGAACGAGCCGTTTTTCTTCTTTACAAACAAGACCGGTGCTCCCTAGGGTGAGAAGCTTGGTCTAATAAAGCCCTTCCTGAGCAGTTCGTTTAGTTGATCGGATAGCTCCTGCATATCTGCTGCTGGTAGACGATAGGGTGATTTAGCTACTGGGGTAGCCCCCTGGAACTAAGTCGATTCTGAACCCGACTTGACGTTGAGGTGGTAATCCTGGTAGTTCTTCTGGAAAAATGTCGGGATAGTCGCGTACTTCTGGGATGTTCTTTATGTCTTTCGTCTCTTGGCTCATATCGACTACATGAGCAAGGAATACATGACATTCCTTTCGTAAGTACTTCTGGGCTTGTATACTTGAAATGATTCTGTGGTTCGTGTCTGGTTTGTCGCCATAGATAACTAGGGTTTCGTTAAATGGTAGATTAAGACGAACGGCCTTTTCATAACACATGATATCAGCACGAAGAAGACTCAACCATTCCATACCGATAATGACGTCTAAAATTTTAGTTGAGACAGTTATGAGGTCGATTGGAAATGAATGACTATCTAGAGTTAGGGTACATCCTATCTATATACAGCTAGTGCTCTCGGTCTTTCCGTTAGCAATTTCTACAGTGAACGTTCTTTCAGTGCACGTGATTGTTGTTTAAGTAAGTTTGCAAATTTCTGGTTCACAAAACTCCTCTACGCTCCACTATCAAATAGTATGCATGCATAAGAGTTGTCGAGGAGAAACGTACCAGTGACCACTGTAGGGTCTGCTACCGCTTCCTCGTGGCTTATCGCCAAAACCCTTCCCAGTCCGCCGGCGATCCCTGCCTTCGGGCATTTCCTCTTGTAGTGACCCACCTCGCCACATCCGTAGGAAGCCTGGCCCACTCCAACGTCGGGCATTTCCTCTTGTAGTGTAACACCGTGAATTTCAAAATAATTTTTCGCATAAAATAAAAACATATTCATTTAATTTTCATAAAAACATCAATGTTTGAAACTCTAATCCATGTCATACAAAGAATCCCAAGATCACATGACATAAAAATCCCATGTGCGTGTACTGATCAAGCCGGCGCCTTCCCACGGTCATCACTAGTACCTGAAACAGATAACACCAACACTGTAAGCACAAAGCTTAGTGAGTTCCCCAAAATACCACACATAACACATATTAGCCACTCGAGGCTATAAGTATGTGGGTCCGTAGACCCTACTCTGTGAACCCTCTAGTTCTAACCCTGGGAACCTTCCGGTTCCAACTCTATAAACATGCACAACATAAATCACATAGAAATAATGCAGTACAACACATAACATACATATAGCATACAAATACTCTGTCACATAACTCTGATTACCTACTCAAGGTAAAGTATAGTGAGAAGACTCACCTCATGTATCTCGATAACTCGCAAATCCCGGAAATCACTCGCACTGGATCCTCCGAGCTATATTCCTCCTATAACACAATATATCTCTAATTAACACTTTCACAACTGAGCTTGACTACTCCTATCAAGTCAACACTGGTCAAATCTGGTCAACTGTCAACGGTCAACTTTGACCGGACTCAGCGAGTGCACTAGAGCGACTCGGTGAGACTATACGTGTTCACTGATTCCCTGGGATCCTCCCTTGACACGTCGAGTACTTCCCTGACTCGACGAGTTCCACCTGGCATGAATCGCGGGGCCACCACGACTCAACTCGCCGAGTCTCAAGAACAACTCGCCGAGTCTCAAGAACAACTCGGCGAGTTCCAGCTTGACTCAGTCCACTCGACAACCCTCTCTGACTCTCCCTGACTCACTGAGTCACCCCTTAACTCGGCAAGACCACTCGCTGAGTGGTTAAGGACAATCTTCATGCTACTCGCCGAGTCTGTTCTTCGGACTCGGCGAGTCTATCCCATGCATAAACTCAAACTCACTCCTGCGGTCAGATCCGTTCCAACAACTCATAGATCTAGTCCTTCCAAGCACATTCATCACGTAAAGTTACAATCTTGGTGCTCATGCAAAGGTCCAAAGGCCTTATTTGATGATATGGTCTCTAGAATGCTATTCTAAGCTCATGGCCTCCATTAACACTCATAAAGCTTGGGGGAAAAGAGTCTCTGGACCTCTTTGGGTCTAGATCTAAAGCATCAACACAAAAAGAGGCCAATTACTCCATGAATCATTCCACAAAGAAGCCCTAACTCTAAGATTTACACCAAGGGTTGAGGAAGGAACGAATGGTTACCTCAAATGAAGTCTCTGGACTTAGGAATCATTGGATTAGCACCTCCTCTGGTCTCCTCTTGCCTTGATCCTCTTCTATATGCAAAATCACCCACAAATAATCAAAGATCTTCCTGTTCTCTCTCACAAAACGCTCAAGGACTCTTTTAGGGTTCTCTCTGGGGTTGGTGGCCACAAATGACGGCCATAGGCCCCTTTAAATAGGTCTCATACCCTAGAAATTAGGGTTTCATTAAACAACATGGACTCGCCGAGTCCACCTTTTGGACTCGCCGAGTCTGGACGCGAACCCGCGCCCAAACCGCGATCATACTCGGCGAGTTTGAGCTCCAACTCACCGAGTCTCCTCATAAATCACCAAAATTTATAAAAATAACTAATACCTGGGAATCCGGGCTGTTACAATTCTCCCCCACTAGAACTAGACTTCGCCCTCGAAGTCTCGCTCTGCAAATAACTCCGGATGCTGCTCACGCATCTCACGCTCCGGCTCCCAAGTCATCTCGGACCCCTTCCGATGCTGCCACTGAACCAAAACCAGGGGTACCTCCTTGTTCCTCAGAACCTTGATTTTCCGGTCTCTGATTGCCACCGGTCTCTCAGCATAATTCAGGCTCGCATCCACCTGAATATCCTCTAATGGAACCACTGCCGACTCATCGGCTATACACTTCCTCAGTTGCGACACATGAAAAGTGTGGTGAATCTGCCCCAACTCTGCTGGCAAATCCAAATGATAGGCTACCCGGCCTACCCTCGTGATCACTTGGAATGGACCAATATATCGGGGCCCCAATTTGCCCCTCTTCCTGAATCGAATCACTCCTTTTCAAGGAGAGACCTTCAGGAGTACAAGGTCGCCGACCTGAAACTCAAGCTCGGACTGGCGTTTGTCTGCATAACTCTTCTGACGACTCTGAGCGGTCAACAACCTCTGTCTGACCTGCTGGATCTGCTCTGTCGTCTGAAGCACAATCTCTGTACTGCCCATCACCCATTGTCCAACCTCTCCCCAACAAATGGGGGTCTGACACCTCCTCCCATACAACAGCTCAAAGGGAGGCATACCAATGCTCGAATGATGGCTGTTGTTGTAGGAAAACTCTGCCAAGGGCAAATATGCATCCCAACTACCCCCGAAATCCAACACACATGCCCGGAGCATGTCCTCGAGCGTCTGAATCGTCCGCTCACTCTGACCGTCTATTTGGGGATGATATGCGGTACTAAAATGCAGCCTAGTACCCAACTCCTCTTGAAACTTCTTCCAGAATCTGGAAGTGAAACGTACGTCACGGTCTGAAACAATCGAGATCGGCACCCCATGTCGAGATACCACTTCCCTCATGTACACCTCTGCCAATTTCTCTGCTGAAGAACTCTCACTGATAGTAAGAAAGTGAGCGCTCTTCGTCAACCTGTCCACAATCAACCAAATTGCATCAACTCCTCTGGCAGTCCTTGGCAATTTGGTGATGAAATCCATGGTGATCTGTTCCCACTTCCATTTGGGAACCTCCAATGGTTGCAACTTACCATGCGGCCTCTGGTGCTCGGCCTTAACCCTACGGCAGGTCAAGCACCTCTCAACAAACCACGCAACATCCCTCTTCATACAGGGCCACCAATACTCATTTCTCAGGTCCAAATACATCTTAGTGGCCCCAAGATGGATCGAAAATTTCGACCGATGAGCCTCTTCCATCAAAATGGCACGCGTTCCTCCCACAAACAGCACCCAGATACGCCCCTGAAATGTCATAAGCCCCCGACCATCGGTAACGAACTCTGAAACCAAACCAACAACCCGTTCTTTCTTCTGCATCTCAGGTTGCACAACCTCAGCCTGTGCCCCACGAATGGCATCCAACACTGGAGCCATCACGGTCAATCTCAAACATACATCCCGCAGCGGGGTGCTCTTCGCCCTGCGGCTCAGTGCATCGGCTACAACATTAGCCTTGCCTGGGTGGTACAGGATCTCACAATCATAATCCTTGACCACATCCAACCACCTTCTCTGTCGCATGATTAGGTTGGGCTGATCCATCAAATATTTCAAACTCCTATGGTCCGTGTATATCGTACACCGAACCCCATACAGGTAGTGACGCCAAATCTTGAGGACGAACACCACTGCCCCCAATTCTAGATCATGGGTGGGGTATCTCATCTCATGAGGCTTCAGCTGCCTCGATGCATATGCTATCACATGCCTTCTCTGCATCAGCACTGCCCCCAACCCCAAAATCGATGCGTCACAGTATACCACAAAGTCCTCCATCCCTTCCGGGAGGGCTAACACCGGGGCTTCGCATAACCTTTGGCGAAGTGTCTCAAAGGAGGCCTGCTGCTCAGGGCCCCATGAAAAAACAACACCCTTCCTGGTCAACCTGGTGAGTGGCACTGCGATTTTAGAGAAATCCTTGATAAATCTCCGATAATACCCTGCCAACCCTAGGAAACTCCTGATCTCGGAGGGTGACCTCGGAACCTCCCAACTCATCACCGCCTCAACTTTAGCCGTGTCGACCAATATCCCTTTCTGGTTAACGAGATGTCCTAAGAACTGGACCTCCCGCAACCAGAAATCACACTTGGAGAATTTGGCATAAAGCCTGTCTGACCTCAGAACTCCGAGAACCTCTCTCAAATGCTCCTCATGCTGCTCTCTAGATCTCGAATATACCAGAATGTCGTCGATAAATACAATCACCGACCGATCCAGCATCGGCCTGCACACTCGGTTCATGAGATCCATGAACACTGTCGGGGCATTGGTGAGCCCAAAAGGCATCACCACAAACTCGTAATGCCCATAACGCGTCCTGAAAGCTGTCTTCTGGACGTCCTCATCTCACGCCCTCACCTGATGATATCCAGACCTTAAATCGATCTTGGAGAACCAAGACGCTCCGTGCAACTGATCAAACAAATCGTCGATCCTCGGCAACGGGTAACGGTTCTTGACTGTCAGCTTGTTCAACTCCCGATAATCAATGCACATCCGGTGTGAACCATCCTTCTTCTTGACGAACAGGATAGGCGCTTCCCACGGCGAGCTGCTCGGCCGAATAAACCCCTTTCCCAGCAGCTCCTGAAGCTGCGAGGATAACTCTTGCATCTCTGGAGGTGCAAGGCGATAAGGCACCTTAGCGATAGTCGCGGCCCCCGGAACCAAGTTGATACTTAACTCCACTTGCCTCACAGGAGGCACACCCAACAACTCCTCAGGAAATACATCCGGGAACTCACGCACTACCGGAACCTCCTCAACTGACCTCGGTCTCTCGGAATCCACCCGCGTATCCATCACATACGCCACAAAACCCTTACAGCCCTGCTGTAGACACTGCCTCGCCCTAGCGTCTGAACAAAACGCTGATCTAGAACGTGTACCCTCGCCGTACACCGTAAGAACTCTCCCACTAGGGTCTCGTATGGTCACCAGCTGTCGCTCGCAGTCGATAACCACACCGAATCTGCTCAACCAGTCCATGCCCACAATGACACAGACATCACCCATCGCAATAGGAACCAGATCAATCGGGAACTCAACACCGAAAATCTCGACTACACGCCCTCGGAGAACCTCCGTAGCATATATCACCCTCTCGTCAGCTATGGAAACTCTCAGAGGCCGACTCAACGCCTCACGACTAACACTGATATCCTGACTAAAAGCCAAATATACAAAAGAACGACTCACACCCGAGTCAAATAACACCAAGGCAGGTACAAAATTCACAAGAAAAGTACCTACGCATAACATAATATAAGCATAATATCTCAACATCAAAATAAATACACAAAAGACTACATACCAGCCACGACATCGGGCTCTGCGCGGACCACCTCCGCGGTCAAATGAAAAGCTCTCCCTCGTGCCCTCGGCGCCTCGGCCTTCATTGACCGACTCTCGGTAGCTTTGATGGCGGCAGGGGCAGATCCCTGAGGTGCTCCCTGAGATGATCCTCGCAATTGCGGACACTCTGCCTTCTGGTGTCCGGTCTGGTTGCAGTGGAAACACACCGCAAACCCCTTGGGGGCAGTCCTTGGCCATATGCCCCTCCTTGGCCATATGCCCCTCCTTGCCACACTTGTAGCAAGATCCCGTTCTACAGACTCCATCATGACCCTTGCCGCACTTCCCACAAGTGCGGCCCTTCTGGCTCCCTGATTTGGGATCAGCGGACTTGGCCCGCTTGGCTGCCGGCTGAGACTGCGCCGGTCGCCGATCCCTCCCCTGAGACTCCGCCTCCTCCCTGGCCTGAGTCTCTAGCTTAATCTCCCTCTTCCGGGCACTTGCCTGAAGCTCGGAAAATGTACGGTACAAGGAGCTCGCCGCAAACTCCCGAATGTCTCGCCTCAAAATACTCAGATATCGACTCATACGTGCCTGCTCGATGGACACGTGCTCAGGGCAGAACATCGCCCTCTCATGGAACATCCTGGTAATCGCCGTAACAGACTCAGTACCCTGCTTGAGGGTCAGAAACTCCTGGGCTAAACGCTCCCTCTCCACCTGGGGAACGTACTCATCTCGGAACATGGCAGTGAACCTCTCCCAGGTCACTGCCGCAAGCTCAGCAGGCGTAAAGTGCGCCGTCACAAACTTCCACCAGTCCTTCGCTCCCAAGCGAAGCTGGTTCAACACGAACCGAACCTTCAAATGCTCAGGAGATGAGCAAGTGAAGAAACACCCCTCTATGTCAAAAATCCATCTCATAGCCGCCACCGGGTCCTGGGTCCCATCAAACTCTAGCGGTTTTGTGTTGCTGAATTCTCGGAACAGCAACACATCACCACCATGCGGCCTCGCGGCAGCAATAGCTGCGGTGGCCGCTGCAACAGCAGCCTCAGAAAGAGAAGCATAATGCTTGTCGAAGGTCTCAATCAACGTGGTCTTAATAGACCCAAACATCTCTGGTATCTCTGCCCTGATGGCCGCAACCTGGGGAACGTACTCATCTCGGAACATGGCAGTGAACCTCTCCCAGGTCACTGCCGCAAGCTCAGCAGGCGTAAAGTGCGCCGTCACAAACTTCCACCAGTCCTTCGCTCCCAAGCGAAGCTGGTTCAACACGAACCGAACCTTCAAATGCTCAGGAGATGAGCAAGTGAAGAAACACCCCTCTATGTCAAAAATCCATCTCATAGCCGCCACCGGGTCCTGGGTCCCATCAAACTCTAGCGGTTTTGTGTTGCTGAATTCTCGGAACAGCAACACATCACCACCATGCGGCCTCGCGGCAGCAATAGCTGCGGTGGCCGCTGCAACAGCAGCCTCAGAAAGAGAAGCATAATGCTTGTCGAAGGTCTCAATCAACGTGGTCTTAATAGACCCAAACATCTCTGGTATCTCTGCCCTGATGGCCGCAACCACCTCCTCATGGATGATCCGGCGGATCTCCTCATCACTGGCCCCACTGCTCTCAGGCATCAGACGTGTCCTCACCATGATCTACCTCTGAAATACAACATACGATAAATTAGAATACATTCGAGCATACTCGCACTCGACAACTCATCCCTCCTTGATCCTTGATATTCCAAAGATTCCTACTTGGGTTGTACACCGCTCCGGTGCTTTCAGTAGTACAGGCCCAATACTACTATCCGCACCGTATCAGAATACACCCCATGTCCTCCTCTTCGGATCCCAAATTCCAAGTACTCTATCATGCATAATCCACTCTCTAGCAGATCTCTCATAAGCCCCTCACTGCTACCTACTCACTCTCAAGCATCTCATAGCAGCTCACTTCTCCCTAGGCTAAGGCATCACAAATCAGGCCACTCTAGTCCTAATAGGAGTACCTAACCTACTCTAGCATGAGAATACATCATATTAATATCAATATCACATAACATAAGGGTATTTTGGGAAATCACCGTTCGGGCGCGGACTGATCGTACACACAACTCTGCTCTGCGTTCTTCCAAAAATCTTTTACTCTTTTTGAAAATACTTCTCAAATCCTCAGTTTGAGTTCAAATACGCCCGAAGGTGTACTCGAATCCCTCAAACCAAGGCTCTGATACCAACTTGTAACACCATGAATTTCAAAATAATTTTTCGCATAAAATAAAAACATATTCATTTAATTTTCATAAAAACATCAATGTTTGAAACTCCAATCCATGTCATACAAAGAATCCCAAGATCACATAACATAAAAATCCCATGTGTGTGTACTGATCAAGCCGACGCCTTCCCACGGTCATCACTAGTACCTGAAACAGATAACAGCAACACTGTAAGCACAAAGCTTAGTGAGTTCCCTAAAATACCACACATAACACATATTAGCCACTCGAGGCTATAACTCTGTGGGTCCGTAGACGCTACTCTGTGAAACCTCTGGTTCTAACCCTAGGAACCATCCGGTTCCAACTCTATAAACATGCACATCATAGATCACAGAGAAATAATGTAGTACAACACATAACATACATATAGCATACAAATACTCTGTCACATAACTCTGATTACCTACTCAAGGTAAAGTATAGTGAGAAGACCCACCTCGCGTATCTCGATAACTCACAAATCCCGAAAATCACTCGCGCTTGATCCTCCGAGCTATATTCCTCCTATAACACAATATATCTCTAATTAACACTTTCACAACTAAGGTTGACTACTCCTATCAAGTCAACACTGGTCAACTCTGGTCAGCGGTCAACTTTGACCGGACTCGGCGAGTGCACTAGAGCGACTCGGCGAGTCTATACGTGTTCACTAATTCCCTGGGATCCTCCCTTGACACGTCGAGTACTTCCCTGACTCGACGAGTTCCACCTGGCATGAATCGTGGGGCCACCACGACTCAACTCGCCGAGTCTCAAGAACAACTCAGCGAGTTCCAGCTTGACTCAGTCCACTCGACAACCCTCTCTGACTCTCCCTGACTCACTGAGTCACCCCTTAACTCGGCAAGACCACTCGCTGAGTGGTTAAGGACAATCTTCATGCTACTCGCCGAGTCTGTTCTTCGGAATCGGCGAGTCTATGCCATGCATAAACTCAAACTCACTCCTGCGGTCAGATCCATTCCAACAACTCATAGATCTAGTCCTTCCAAGCACATTCATCACGTAAAGTTACAATCTTGGTGCTCATGCAAAGGTCCAAAGGCCTTATTTGATGATATGGTCTCTAGAATGCTATTCTAAGCTCATGGCCTCCATTAACACTCATAAAGCTTGGGGGAAAAGAGTCTCTGGACCTCTTTGGGTCCAGATCTAAAGCATCAACACAAAAAGAGGCCAATTACTCCATGAATCATTCCACAAAGAAGCCCTAACTCTAAGATTTACACCAAGGGCTGAGGAAGGAACGAATGGTTACCTCAAATGAAGTCTCTGGATTTAGGAATCACTAGATTAGCACCTCCTCTGGTCTCCTCTTGCCTTGATCCTCTTCTATATGCAAAATCACCCACAAATAATCAAAGATCTTCCTCTTCTCTCTCACAAAACGCTCAACGACTCTTTTAGGGTTCTCTCTAGGGTTGGTGGCCGCAAATGACGGCCATAAGCCCCTTTAAATAGGTCTCATACCCTAGAAATTAGGGTTTCATTAAACAGCGTGGACTCACCGAGTCCGGACGCGAACCCGCGCCCAAATCGTGATCATACTCGGCGAGTTTGAGCTCCTAATCGCCGAGTCTCCTCACAAATCACCAAATTTTATAAAAATAACTAATACCTGGGAATCCGGGCTGTTACATAGAGCCACCAGATCACTGAACCTGGTGGTGTAGGCTACTATGTTGGATCCCTTCATGGTTAGGCTCTAGAGTTCTTGTTCATGTTTCTGAACCTCCCCCCTCAGGAAGTATTCCTTAATCATAAGCTCCTTCAGAGCTTCCCAACTCATTAAATTAGCTATTATAAGGGTAAGTGACTTGACATGGGTATTCCACCATGTTAGGGCTCTGCCCGAGAAGGTACAGGCAGCAAATTTTACTTTGCTTCCTTCCGGACAGGAGCAAATCTCAAAGATTGACTCATGCCTTTTCGAACCATTGCGACAAAGCAATGATCCCACCGCTGCCGTTGAAGGCTCTAGGTTTGCAGTTGGTGAAGTCCTTATACAAACACTCTCTATAGTGCACGGGAGCATCACCTTGAGTAGAATGTACAGCTGTTCCACTCCCTCTAGTACCGCTAGCGTTTAATTGAGATAAGGCTGTCGTAACAGACGTAGCTACTGCAGCTTGGAGAGCTGCAAGATCGTATTGTGGAGGAGGTGGTGGTTGAGTTGGAGTTATCAGAGGATTACTTCTCATTGATTGACGTGGAGGCATCTTTCAACTAAAAGCTTACAAAGATGAAGATATTGGTAAGCATTCAATACTGAGAATAATGAGAGTGATCCATGGACTAAATCACCATAGCCCAACAAATAAATTAGAGTATGATTGTAATGGAGATATAAAAATATAAGGATGAAAGCATTTGGATAGTGATTTCCCATGAGATTAGATTTCTGTCAATATCACTGGTATTAAAGATGTAACAAGTTCGGGAAAAATGACCTGGAGTAGGTCTTACATCAAACCATAAATGAGAAAATTTTGACTACACTAAGACCTAACAGACTGAAAGTTCAAGGTATTAACATAAGCAGGAAATTAATACTATAGTCTATACATAGACCTAATTTATATCCAAAAGACAGAGTAGAGTAGACTCTACTCGCGAGGGGAGTTTTCTGGTTGGTACTTGATTCAGCTCTGGATTCAGCCAGCTGCTGTTCCGCTTCCCATATACGTCTTTGCAGTGACACCTGGTTCTGAAGAAGATCCATAGTCTCAGATCGATAGGCATTCAGTTCCACCTGTAAAGCATCAGTGCGAGACCTTTCAAAATTCTGGTCATCGGTCAGATGACGAAGATGAACTATGTTGACTCCTGAGTTAGCACCCTAACTCAACAATAGGAGCAACACGTTGCACCAAGATAGGAAGGACTCTGTCTGCGGAGCCTCCCTCATTCAAGTTGTAGTAACTCTGGTATCCACCTACCCAAGTTCACCGCCCACAGAGGCGTCGAGCCTTGAAAAGTCGGACGAGGGTTAGGATTCTGAACAACTTGGGGTGGATTATAGACCTCCGGTTCTTAGTCTGAGTCTTCTTGGGATTCCTCTTTGTTCTATTCATCAGAACTTTCTTTGGGGTCTTCTATTGCTGGGACCACCAGGTTCTCTTCTTCAGGCTCTTCATCAATCCATCCACCATTCCCTTGATCGGGAAAGTACGAGTCGCCAGGGAGATGGAATCCATCCATGTTATCTAAGCGAGAAAAGGGATGTAAGAAACATATAATAGGCGTACTACTTAAGATAATTATAGGATGATCCTTACCAGTTACTTTAATACTTGCGTAGTGCATACCAGTCACATGTAACCAAGACAGAATAGACCTTCGAATAAGTGACCCTAACTCTAAGTCTACAACCAAACAAGGAACAGGAAGTAAAGCAAAGATCACAGATTCTAAGTCTATGACACCTTAGTCACCTATAACCTTAGTGTATCCACTCAACAACTATTGACCTACTAATAAAGACCTTTTAGTATCAAAAAATACTCCTATAGTATTTTAAGTTTATGTTATGTTCTAAAGTTTTCATTGTAGTAGAGTTGGTAAGTTTGTAGACTTGCTGCAACACCAAAACCATTCCTAGGTACATGCTAATCACTTTTCGGAAAGATATAATTGATCAGGCTATATCACTCCCATATCTGATTATATGTCCCCAAGCCTACTTGTGTTGTCCAACAAACACAATACTTTTATTATGTTCTAGTATGACACTGATCCTAGTATGAATGCACATATGAATACTTTACTAAAATATTTTATTATTTTAAAAGTATAAACTCTTGGACAGAGTGTTTTAATCCCTATGTGTTTATAGTTGTATATATCTTTTATGGGTTGATATACTCAATTCACTATAAAAAAAGTTCATATACCAATCTGTCACACCCCCAAACCGGAACGGCAGAAACGTTCAGGGGCGGAGGACGTCATGTTCAGTATTATAACAATGCACAATAGTAAAACAAGAAACAACATCATCATCCATTGCATTAATAATATAGTTAATACAAGTGTGTTCTGAATGTATTTGTAAGACACCAAAAATTTATATATCAAAATAAAAGACGAGTCTTGAACATGCTCTGTCTTCTCAAAACTAAGTCTAGTGTACCTGGCTACTGATGACCTGAGAATACAGGTTATTTTGAAAGAGTAGATCAGTATTAAAGCTCGTGAGTTCATAAGTATTTTTGTGTCAAATGTTTGCATTATTTTGATGAAAATGTTTGTAAGTGTTTTGATGTAAATGTTTGTATACTTCCTAGAAAATCCTATATTTTCTACTAAAATGGAAAGTAGTTTTCTACCAAGACGCAACTGTTTTGTATGTTTGTTCTTTTGTAAAACTGAATGTTTTCCCAAGTATGACTATCATTACTAGAAAATAGTTTACATTACCTTTTATGCGAGAAGATCACTATATGAATGTAATGGAAAAAAATGAAGATGTGCAGTAGTATTGTATAAAGTAACTACTGAAGTACTAACTACCTTAAAACCAATTTGTTTAATTACGGTAAAATGTGATGAGGTTATAACCATGCTTGATTGACTAGTATAAAACACAACGTTCCAAAGACATTGAAATGGTATGACATTTGTCACCCGTAGACCTGCAGGTCCCACTGTAGCTAGCAGCAAGGTGTAGGATGGTTAATCTCGTATAGATCTATACACAAACTCACGCTCTCCCTCCAGGAGACTTTGGTTAAAAAACGTGACACAACAATATATTGCAATGTCATGAAGTAGTGGCTCACATTAATGTTATCTTGTTCTTGTATTAGTATGTATGTTCCTTCTTGTTCTCGTTATAGTATGTTCCTTTCTGTTCTTGTTATAGTATGTTCCTTCTTGTTCTAGTTATAGTATGTTCCTTCTTGTTCTAGTTATAGTATTTTCTTTCTTGTTCTAGTTATAGTATGTTCCTTCTTGTTCTAGTTATAGTATGTTTGAACTGACTCATGTATGAACTGGCTCATGTAAGTTTCATTGTTCTAGAAATAGTAAGTAGTAATCCTCTAAACTATACCTATTATAGTTTACTAGTATGATTGTTTGACTGGTACTGATGTATAGAAAAGACTCAATTACTCACCAAGCAACTAAGTTAAGTATAATCCTTCAAAATAGGTTTAATATTCATACATGTATTTAATAAGTATAACTATGATTTAACCGACATTCGGACTAGTGATCCTACCCCAAGCCCACAACCAAACAAGGAATAGGAGTCAAGGTATCTAGCAGTAATCCTAAGTCTGTTAAAGCATACTTATATGTAAACTGATAGTCGAATATGATTTAATATAAAAGATGTGACAACCCGAAATTTCTATTATGTACAACATTTCAATTCAATAGAAGTCAGAACTGTTGTTGCTAATTTTCAAGCTTTTTGGAATAAGTTTGAGTATTTTAGGATTAGCACTTTATGAGATATCAGGATAGAGGATGCTCTAGGGTTTATTGTGAAACAATAATATCCCAAAGATCCAAGAGTGTGGAGTTTACGGCCTAAACAAATGTGTTTACGGTCGTAAACCCTTAATTGGGGGTATATAAGTGACACTTAGTCATTATTTACCCTTTTTCACAAAATCAAGATCCAAATCTCAAACTCTCTTAAGTATCATCCAAAGAATTCTTCAAGATCTTCATCAAGTAAGTGTTTCTAGCCCTTTTAAGTTAGTATATCACTTAATCTAGTGATTTAACACACTTCTATCCATGAAATCTTTCCAAAAGGTTGATTCTTCAAGTTTCACCAAGAACACCAAGAACACACACTAGTGTTCTTGGATTTTTGGACCTTTTTCAAGCTTCTATATTGTAAGTACTTCTATCCTAGAGTATTTTAAGGCTTGATACACTTCTTTACATCAAGAAAACACCATTGAAACCCAATATCAAAGGTTTTTACGGTCCAAGAACACCTTGGACCGTAAACCCTAATTTAGGTGCCAAAGTGACCCTAGTCCCTTCACAAGCTTTGGAAACTAGTCTAGACTCATTCCTTTATATGTTTAGGACTTGAAAACATCAAAATACCATAATCCATAAGGGTTTATGGTAGTAAACCCAAAAGGAAATGGTCTTAGGACCGTAAACTCCTCAAAGGAGGGAAATGGTGCCCTAATCTCTTCCAAAGGCTTAACCATCAAGAAGAAATGCTTCTAGGGACTTAATAAGCTTCAAAAAAACGCATGGTCAAAGGAGCATGAGTTTACGACCGTAAAATCATGAGTTTACGACCGTAAACTCAATGAGAGATGGTCCCAAAACCGTAAACTCTTATAAGAGGGTTTCCTTGAACCCTAAACTCAATAGCAATGTCCTACAACACCTAGATGCAATCCTTGGGACTTAAAACACTTATATAAGGTGTTTAGCATGTCCTAGGATGTCTTAACTTTGTTGATTAGTTGTTTAAAGACTAATTGGATACATATATGTGTCATTAGATGTTAACTAGGATCCTTGTGTGTGCTCAAGTCTTCACTTGACACCTAGCAATCCTGTTTCATCAGTTCATCCATACCACTCACTACAGGCGAGTTCATACCCCTTAAATTGACCTTTTAATGTTTTTAAATGCTTTTAGGGGGGGGGGGATACAAGTTGAACAATTTCAGTTATTATATCAATCACATGTGATTAATAACTACCAAACAAGTGATTTTCTTACTTTTCAAACTGTGTTATCAAACTGTTTTGCTTCAAACTATTTTACAAACTCTTATGTTGTCAAATACTTTTACTTAAACTCTTTTTATACTTTTATATTGTCAAATTCATGCCTATGTATGTATAGTTATATGAGCGATGTTTAAAGGGCTTAGGAAGGCTAGCTCGCTATATCTCCTTTTCCTTGTTTGGATGTGGCTTTAGGGCATCATGTATACATATATAGACATAAAAGTTCTATCAGCCAATTCAATACCCTTGGGTAGCAAGGGTATACATTCGTGTTCACACGTGCAAGTCATATTACTAGTAAACTGCGATAGGCGTAGTTTAGGAAGTTACTAATACTATTTTTAGAACAATGAATCATACAAAGAGTCAGTTCATTCACGAGTCAATACTTGCTAGATAGAGAGAGCATGCAATACAGCTAGTACACACAGTACATTACTATACATGCTAGATAGAGAGAGAGCATACAATACAGCTAGTACACGCAAAACATTATAGTACATATAGGCTAGACAGAGAAAGAACACACAATACAGCTAGCACATACATTACATATACATTCATGCAGTTATGTGAGCCATTATACAGGGCATAGCACTACCTGCCATGACCGTTTTTGTATCCAGAATCTCCTTAATTGGGGAGCGTATGAGTTTGCGTATAGATCTATACTGGATTAACTATCCTACACCTTGCTGCTCACTACAGTGGGACTTTCAAGTCTACGGGCGCCAAATGTCATTTCTTACGGCGTCTTACAACGCCGTCTTACTAGAGTCGGTAGCAGGATACCAGCCGATCACATGTTACTTTAAATTACAATTGGTTTAAGGTAGTTAGTACATCAGTAGTTACTTATTACAATACTACAATACTATAATATTTCCCATTATATTCACTTCGTGAACATTCACACGATGCACGGTAATGTAAAAACTATATTTTTGGTTAATGATAGTTGGACTTGGGGAAAATACACACTCTTACAAGAGACACACAGATGCTAGATGCTTTGGTAGAAGGCTACTTTTAGTAGGAAACATAGGGTTTTCTAGGAGAGTTCAAAACATCTTACAAAACATCTTACAAATACTTTCATACAAATACAGACACTAATATACTTATGATCTCACCAGCTTTAAAGTTGATACTCGCTTCAAAATAACTTGTATTCTCAGGTCACCAGTAGACAGGTACAGGTGCCAGGTTTTGAGAAGATGGAGTCCATTCAAGACTCGTATTTTATTTTGATATGTATTTTTGGTGTCTATATAACTTGACAGAACACACTTGTATGAAATTATATTATTAATGTAATGGATGATGTTGTTGCTTGTTTGCTACTATTCACTGTTGTGATACTGTACATGACGTCCTCCGCCCCAGAACGTTTCCGCCGTTCATGGTTTCGGGGTGTGACAAAAGAAGTTTACAAAAGCTTTAAAAGAGTTTTGAACAAGTTTTGAGTATAATAAATCCTTTTGGATGTTGTTTTCACATGTAAATGGTTAACACAATTTCATTGTGTTCTACTTGTATTCCACCCTAAAAGCATTTAAAAGTGTAGTTGTAGGGTTATGAATTCTCTTGTAGTGAGTGATTCGAATGGAAGATCGATATAGGATGCTAAGTATGCCAAGTGAAGTTACGAGCACAAGCGGATCCTATAAAGCGTATAATGACAAATATATGTATACAACTAGTGTATATAACAACTAACATGTAAGGGAAACACCCTTAGGAACTAGGAAACACTCTCAATGGAGTGTTAGAATCAAATATGATTGAATGAAGGGTGTTCACGGCCACACAAGGAGTGTTGACGACCTTAGAAGGGTTCACGGCCATAGAACACATGAGGTGTTCATGGCCCAACCTTGATCCCATGAAGGGTTTATGGCCATGGAAGGAGGGTTCAAAGCCAAACTTGTATCTAAGAAGGGTTCACACCCCAATGAAGGGATCACGTCTGTGTACTCTTGAAGATTCATGCAAGTGGTGTTTGTTTCATGGGAATCAAGTGTTTTTAATGGACAACAAGAAGATGGATGAGATACTTACTTTTTGGAAGCCTTTAGACCATTCACGGTTGAAGAAAGTTAAGAGAGAATTGGTGTGTTCACGGATAGAGTTGAAGAAGTGAAGGAAATGAGTCAATTTCTTATATGTATGGAGGATGTTCACAACCAAGGATGGGTTCACGGCCGTGAACTCCTTTTTGATGGTTTTTTTCCAGCTTGATTGCAACTCAATGAACTCAAGCTAAGACTTCCTAACACACAATCCTTGAGTGTACTAGGCTTAGAATTATCAAACAGACCCTTAACAAGGCTAAAAGATAACAGAAAAACAAGTCTGACTTTTGATTGAATTGATTGATTTTACAAGATAGAAATTTCAGGTTGTCACATTTATGTTAAGAGTTTCTAATGAATATTAATAGTGTTTGCAATAAAAGGTTGTACATTATTGTAATTTGTTTTGTACCTCTTAAAATTCAAGAAATGTTCAATATGCTTTATAATATATATATATATATATATATATATATATATATATATATATATATCAAGCGGTTCGCTTCGGTAATCCGCGGATACCTAAGTATCTAAACCAAAAACCGACCCGTTGATATCCGGTTTTTTCGGTTTCGGTTTTTTCGGTTTCTGATCGGTTGGTTTTTTGGTTTTATGATTTTTTTCACACCCCTATTCATAGATAATATTATATAAACTAAATGAGGAACCTAGTTTTGTGGGGTTGGATTTGTTAATCGATGGAAGACATTGCGTCAAAGTCTCAAAGATGATGTCATCGTTTATCAGTTGTTCTTGAGGGAGTTGCAGGGGTTAGATGTTGTTGGTTATGTGTTTCGACATTGTGGAACATTGTCTTGTTGTTCAATGAACATTGTAAACCCGTGTAACTTTGTATTTGGTTTAGGTTTGTTCATCTATTTTTATCAATGCAAGTATTGCCCTTTCCGATATTAGTGATCCGTTCCTTAATTTCTTTTATTATTATTTTTTTCTTAATTTTTTTTGTAAATTTCTTATGTTTTTGTGAATATATTTTCATTCTTTTATAAGTACATAAAGTTGTTAACTAGTAAAAATAGTTTGGATCTATGATTGTGTTCTAAAGTGTAATATTTATTGAGTAAAAAACTTTATAAAATCCTAAGCAGATAACATTTACAATGAACCAAAGAAATGAAGTTCAAAACCAAAATATTAAAAATACAATGCTTATAGGTAACAAGATATTATAAAAAAACTCCAAATCATAATTGTTAGCAACCCTTATATCCTACCCGTTGCTTCTTCTCTTTATCTGAACCATTCCTGTGAAGAACTTTGAGCTCAACAACCCCCAAAGAATGTTAAGTGAAGATGTTTATGGATGTTGGAAGCCTTATTCCAAAACTTTATGTTATAGTTGTCTATATACCTACAGAAGATTAATTGTTCATTAGTTAACTTAATCTAACACATGATTCCAACCACTAAAGACATTTTTAATTTGTTGGTTTAGATAAATGATAGTATCTGCAATCTTATTATTTTAAATCAGGAATAAGAGAATAGACACCAAACACACACTAATACACCACAAGGTTAGAAAAGCTTCATTATTTTTATTAAAGTGATTCACCTGTACATAATGTCAACGTTCAAAGCCTCAGTCATCCCCTTCCCGTAAACACTCTGATCTATAAGTGAATGCATTGTTGTTGTAAACAATAGTGACAAACAACATAATTTTCCAATATAACAGCAAATTCAAATAAGAAAATAATTTTTTTTTATCATTTATACGTATACACTCCATGGTGTAAACTTATCATTTTAAATCAGAAATAAAAGAATAGACATAAAAAGATAATATTATAAAAAGTTAACAATCAATAAAAGAAAAAAAATAATAGAAAAGCCAAAACTAACCTTAATGAAATTCGACCCTTAAACTAGTAAGCAGATTATTCTCTATGCTCCTTATCTTGTCACCACTCTACCATCTTCACTCTGCTTTTTACTATATGTAAACAATTAAGCACCCAATTACACTAAACTCTAATCTAATTCATCCATGCTTAGTTCATAATCTAAATCAATCGGTTTTTTCTTTAATTTCACCATATTGGGTGTGAAATTTGTTTTAAGGAACTACTATAACCACCGTTTCTCATATGTTTAGCACATGGACATTGTAATGGTCATAATCAAATTTGAAATTTAAAGTGTTTAGTAGTTTATTATTATCTACATAATAAATTAAATAAAAAATTAAGGATTCAAACTATCTGTCTAGAATCATAAAGTTAATTTATGAGTTCCTGCTGTGATTACATAAAACTTATGCACACAAATAGGCTATATTAACTAAAAACAACTAAAGTATCCAATTTTTAATATTATACCATGAAACCTAAAAAGCCAAAATTACTAAATTGAATAAAAAACCGGTAAAGAGAACATGTATTACAAACTCATACTCTTTTGTTAAAAATATCGTTTTTGGAAAATACCCTTGAACTTTCTCTCCAGAAGATGAGTTAAAAGTACACTATGGATGAAAATACCATTATGTCCATTGACAAAATTAAAGTGCAGTAAATATAGATAGATACATTCATATATAATTTTTTCAGACATACCCACGATTATGCCAAGTAGAATAGCTCCTTTTCATCTTATATCAATCCTTCTATGAATCTGTATAACAGATCAAGTCCATTTAGATTACATAATACCCTGATTAACTATGTCAGCAAATAGAGGAGTTTCACCTCCTGTAAATTCATGGCTGAAAGTGGCATTTGTCTTGCTTCTAGAAAAAATTTAGAAGCTTTACTTTCCGCTCTATTGAAGAAAAGTCATCAATCTATTCATTTCCAAAAAATCAGCAAAAAGAACTTAAGGAGATAAAAAAATAATACATAAGATTAAATTTGATACCAGATGTAAAGTTTCTCTTTGGCAGATTGCTTTCCGTGACTAAACTATTTGAAGCACGTTGTACATCACTATGTGCTAGCTCCCACTCATACTCGGTACCTGATTAACTAAAAAGAAACAAAACGTTTTTAGGTTTATAAATTATTAAGATAATAGTAAGTATTCAGTTGAGACATAAAAGTATCTCACATACAAATGATCTTCAAACACGTCAAATAAAATCTAGAACTCCCAATCCAAAACTTACCTATATATAAATACCAATATTTCAAGCCAAACTATAAATTGAGAAATTATCTCTTTATGTTTTTGAAAATATATTTCTTAGTCTTAGGATTCAATAAAAATTCATCTATCATATTCTCAATTCAGATATTCGAGTACTTCCAAATGAACTAAGACTGGAACAGAAAAAAACGATTATAAAATTAACCAAAAAACTCAATTTTAATAGTAAAATCCGAAAATTTACCGAAATGCCCTGGTCTCTTTGATAACGATTTTGGTTGACAGAGATACCAATCTTGAATTCAATCCAACATTCAGTGCATATGCAACATCAAACTAAATCCCAACAGCACAAAGTAAAACCAATAGAAAAGATAAAAACAGAATTCCCAAATACCTTTTAATCAAGAACACATACATCAATTTTTCTGGCCAAAAAAATAATAAAAAAAAACCCAAATTTTGAAATCACCCAGATCAAAATAATCACAATTTAACCAGCAACTTCCCATCAGACCATAGCAACCTATTATTATAAAAAATTGCCGAAAATACCCCTTAAGCAACATCAATAATAATCGATCCTTTTTAATTATATGCATATGGATATCTGCATATAACACAAACTCAAACCCTATTTTTATCATATGTATTTTTATATAATATATGTATTTTTATATGCATATGCATATATGCATAAGAATAACTATATGATAGGTTTGATCCTATTCATGGAGATTCCATAAATATTCCTATCCAAAAATTGAAACAATTGGGATTTTTTTAGAAATTGGATGCAATTACTAATTCATGATCTGACATGTACAGAATGAAAACTTCATTCTCGATTCTACGAGAATTTTTATGAAAGCTTTTCATTTGCTTCTCTTCGATGGAAGTTTGATTTTCCCAGAATGTATCCTAATTTTTGGCCTAATTCTTCTTTTGATGATTAATTCAACCTCTGATCAAAAAGATATACCTTGGTTATATTAAAGTGTGGTTTTAAATGAATATACTTTTATTACCATACTTACATATTTTTTGTTTGTAATCCCTGTCCTCAATACTAACTTTATCAATGTCATATATTAAAATAAAAAAGTAGTACCTTATGGGCATGTAGTTGTACTTTTGTTCTTCAACCTTCATTTCCTTAAAAAAAACAAAAGAATTACTCTTCATCTTTGACCATGGTTCTTGATTCTCCTTTCAGCCCAAATCAATTGAAACCCAGTTCGTTCTTATTATCTATAAAAGTCATGAAACTTTATGCATTAAGAACTACTTACCAGTTTTATCAACGCCATATATGAAAAAAATTAGTACCTTATAGGCATGTAGTTGTACTTTTGTTCTTCAACCTTCATTTCCCTAGAAAAAAAAGCAAAAGAATTACTCTTCATATTTGACCATGGTTCTTGATTCCCCTTTCAACCCAAATCAATGAAAACACACAACCCAATCTATAATCTATGAAGATACCAACAAAAAAACTCAAAAGCATTAAATTTATAATTGCAAAGCCCCAAAATTGGAAAACCACAACCACGTGAATAAAACTCCACAATGACCAATCTATCCCCTGCATTTGATAGTGTATCCATTACTTCTTGGGTTGAATTAATCTCAATCATGTTGGGTTTAAGCGTACCTTCCTACCATTTCATGGAATTACTTACACAAATTGATGCATGTGTGTGTAATCATGAAAAAATGGAATCAGACCTAGTATTACCCTTCTGGTCTAAGAAATGTGGTGCTCATCAGGGGTAACGGTAAAATAGGAAGAAACATACATGTAACAACTGACAAATTTTTGCTTGAAGGTGTAAATTAAAGAAGTAACTAATAATAGATTACCTTGTGTGAGCAAGAAGGCGAAAATTAAAGAAGTAAGTAATAACAAAATAACAAATAATAGATTACCTTTTGTGAGCAAAAACAGGAACAATATCCGATGAATATGAAAAGTATAATAAATGTCATAAAGGTTCAAGTCTCATGAACATATTCCAAGGGCATATGACAAATTAGATAAGCAAACATCATGTTTCTTGTTACTTGTTTGTAAAGGATCTGCTATTTGAACTGATGACACTATGTTGACTGTATCAAATAGAAAGAAAAGCAGAGAAACCATTTGAATTGCAGATTTAGAAACTATACGAAGGCGATGAACATCAGAACTTAAAAAGATACCTAAAATTGCAGGCGATAACAACAACATACGACAACCGATTCTTGCACAAAGCATTTATCAGTGTTACTTCTGAGCCCCTGCGCCGTCTTTCTTCTACCGTGCATATTGAAAACAAAGGAAATTGAATGAAGTTCAAAAAATCAACCCCTGTTTTTAGCCCCTTTAAGACCATCGTATATTCATTCATATTCTCCATAAGAAACTTCAAAAATAAAAATAATAAAACAGTACATGTAGGCTGGCTACATAGAATTATTCAAAGATATTTCTAAGAAAAAATTAGGAAAACAAACAACTTTGTTGATTTATTAGAATTGCCAAAAAAATGTCTTCTTTATCTTTAAGGGGATCCAAACGTAAACCAAAATCGGATCCTTTTGAATCACAAGAGTCGAATGTAAACAAAAAGGGTATATACACAACAAAAAGGTTACATAAATTTTTTCAAGGGTCTGGAATTTTGATACATGAAAAATGTTGAGACCCCAAATCATTTCTTCACCTGCAACAAGATTCAAAGTTTCAAACAATCAATATTTCTATCCCAAAACTTTTATTTTTAGAAAAAATAATCAAGTTAAAGTTATTTATTACCCATATTCACAAAGATGGATTATACGACCTTACGACATCATCGCCAAGTTGTCAGGTGAAGAATTGATAGATGAGGAAGCGAAGGTGTAGGTGTAGAAAAATGAGACGAATATGAGCTGAGTAGGGAATCTCAGTAATGGAAGGCCATATAGTAGTAGAACACGTCCTCCATACCTCGTAGCTTGCGTCTGCCCCTGACCCCAATACTCGCAGCGATCGTCAGCGCTGAAGCTGGTGAGCTCAGCGGTGCTAGATTCTGATGGTAGCAATAGAGAGACGATTCAATAGCTAGATGATGGTGGTGGAATGAAAAAGCTGGAAGAAGATAGAAAGATAACACGAATGAATAGGTGTGGGGTAGGGTGATCGTCAGCGTCGTCCCCAACGATGTGGTTGACGATCGCTTTAGAGAAGAGAGAGAAAAGAATGAAGTAAAAGAAATTGGAAGAATCGAAGATATCGATCTTAACCAGTGACGATTAAAAATAAAAAAAACAGAGCGAGAAAATATGAAGGCGGTGGGTTTCAGGGTTTCTGGGATAGCGGAATATACTGGATGAGAGAACGGATAGGGTAAAGAACAATTACAGAAATCGGAATATCATTGGCTGAGAAAACGGTGAAGCAAAGGCACAAACAACACATGTCCAACAATAATATAGACAATGACAAAAAAGACCTAAAGCAGAAATGGACGTTTTTTAACATATACATACCTATTTTGCCAAAAGCTTAAGAGCTTTAAAATTCTTAGGCATTGTCATTCTTTAATATATATATATATATATATATATATATATATATATATATATATATATATATATATATATATATATATTAATGGTGCATCTAGTTTATCAAATGTTAATGTTATATAAATTATCAAATATCATAAATTCAGTTCATTTTAATTTTTAATGAACATGGTATTTTTGGTTTCCAAAATTTATATGAATAATCTTTTTAGGAGGAATTGAATAATCAAGGTAATTACCTTTTTGTTTTGTTTATATATGGGTAATTTTTTTGCTTATACACATCTAGGTAATGAACTTGTTGGAAATGTTTACATATGACTATAATGACTGGTTGTAGCAAGTTACAACTTACGTGACATATATATGGCAACAATAATTACCCAAGAGGGTAATGAATTATTGGTTTTGTTCATATCTATACATTTTCTTGTTCACATTCGACAATCCAACTTGTTAAAGTTGTTCACAAAATACCATTGTTTCAAAATTTTAAATCGGTAGTTGAAGTTACATTATCAAATATCATAAATTTAGTTTTTTTATTTTATTTTTAATGAACATGGTCTTTTTGGTATCCAAAATTTGTATGAATAATCTTTTTAGGAGAAATTGAATAATAAAGGTCATTGCCTTTTCGTTTGCAACTATCATCTATTGATCTTGTTATCACCGAAAAACACCTTCCAATCTTCATATATTGGGCAGAAAACACCAAATCACACCAGTTTTCACGAAGAACACCCATACACTATTCTAAGGATTATTGATTCGGTTTTTATCACGAGTTCTAACTTGTGGATTTAGCTCTACTACACCGTATCTTCAACCAGAAATTCACAAAATGTGAGTTCATACCCCAACGTTTTTACTATTTTTCACTTTTTAAGTGGGAGGAATACAAGTCTAACACAAGGATATTGTGTTTACAAATAAATGATTACTAAATATTTCTAAAATAAATTGAACTACTGAAACTCTTTTAAATATCGTTAAACTTCTTTACATGTTTTATAAACTTTTTTAACTTATATTATACGAAAAATCATATACATATATATATATATATATATATATATATATATATATATATATATAATTTAAAGGGCTTAGGACTAATAATTCGCTTTATTTCATTTTTATTGTTTGGATGTGAGCTTAGGGTAGAGTTATTTGTCTTAATGTTGTATCACTTATATATATATATATATATATATATATATATATATATATATATATATATATATATATATATATATATATATATATATATATATAGGGAAATGATCAAATGAGAACACCTGAAAAGTTAAAAACGTGAGAACAGTTCTCGACCAATCAATATATGAGGGTATATTAGTAATTATATATTTCTTAAAATGAAAATAAAATAAAATTCAATCAATTCCCTAAAATTTAGGATCGGTTACCAAATTTGATTTTTTTTTTATTTTTATTTTTTTGTTAATTGAATATAAAAATCATTTTCACCAAAATTTATTTTAAAACTAAAAGAAATTTCTTAAAAAATTATTTTTTTCTCCTATTTCACATAAATCATACGGTAATCCTAACTAATAAAGAATAAACAATCAATCATAAATGATTATATTAGAATTTGAATTTGTACATTATTATGGACAAAATTGTAATTAATGATTAAAAACCATGTATTCATTCATTAACACACATTTTCATTCATAAATATCAAATATTATGGTTTTTAAGGAATACAATCATAATCGTAATTGAATAAAGCACAATATAAAATTTTAAAAATCAATACATTTGTAATTGTAAATGAATAAGAACAATTTCTAAAATAAATCTCATAAACTTGTAATCAGAAATGAATACAATACATAATATAAATAACTATTAGCAATTACAATGTGATAATTAGCAACTCGTCTATGAGAATACAAGAATACAACATTGAAACATCAAGCTCCCGTTTTTTCAAAATTTGTATGTTGGTGAAATTGGTCATGTTCTCTTCTTCAAAGCATCCAAACCCTACAACAAATGTTATAATCAATAATGAAATGTTAATCTTTAATGATTGAAACTCAAATCTTACCTCTTGATCTCTATATCTAAAAAACGTAGTTCTAATCGTGAACAATTAAAATTATCATTTTAACCAATACAAGCACACCCTAATAAAAAATCACTCCATATAATTACAATGCATAACAGTAAAAAAAAGCAGTGTTGCAAAAATCGGCCTTGACGGCTGATTAATCGTTTGGCAGCCTTAAACTGATTACGATTAGGGTGCTTGGCGGAAATTGGTCAAAATCGGTCAAAGTCGTCCTTGGCGGTCTCGGCGGTCATAGGCGGGAATTTTTTAAAAAATTCAAAAAAAATTAATTTTAAAATATTACACCAAAATTTTAAATTTTCAAATTTTTAAGCTTTCAAATTTAAAAAAATTAAACTAAAATTTTCAAAATTTTAAATTTTCAAATACTTAGTTTTTTATAGAATATTAAATTTTTAAATAACTTTATTAACAATCAAGGGTCCCCGATTAATCTTCGATTAATCCCCGCCTAGTCTGATTAACCGTTTATCGTCAGTCGACCGCCGAGCGATTTTTACAACCTTGAAAAAAAGTTCAAAATGATTTGAAATTTTGTAATTTATTTTAGTGCAAATTGAACAAAAACTAAAAAGCATCAAAGGAAATTAAAGATATTCAAAATAAAAGAACCTGGTCTACTTTTTAGGTATATGTGTGTTTGCTCCTTGTGCAATATGTAGTACACGATCCAAAAGGGAGAAGAAAAAGACATGTATTTCCCTTTTTTTTTTCTTTCCAGCATTCATACTTGTGTATACTATGCCAAAACCAAAAATCAAAATATAAGACATAAAAGCCTTTCTTTATCTGATGAAAGCATGAGTTTTATGAAGGACATGGTTATGGTGGTGATGGGAAGATGGATTCGAGATAGCTGATAGTATGGACGCCAGTTGATGGATCTGTAACAAGAGGAGGATTTTAAGAATGAGGCGTCTCTTCTGCTCCACCATTAACAGCGTTGATTCATTAATCTGTTCGTCCGAACAGTAGCCATGGCTGCTTCCTCTCTGTTTCGAAACCATCCCATACTCAAACCCTATTTTGTTTGGATGCTTCCTATCTGTTTCGAAACCATCCCATACTCAAACCCTATTCTGTTTTCACCATAGGAGAGATGAAGAACAAGGTATTGAAAGGGTAAACGGCGGTTGGAAGATGTTGAAGGAGGGTCATGGTGAACCCGTGTTGAACCAGTGGTGGTCCGACGGTCTTGTATGGTGATCGTTTCTATGTTGGCGTGATTTTAGGGTCGTGATTTGGCTGGAACTAATGAAACGAAGATGGTGGTGACGGGAGAATGATGAAGACGACAAGTATGAGAGACAGAATGATAGGGTTTGTGATAAGCTAGTTTGGTTAATTGATTTCATTTTAATAAGGTTGACTGAATATAATTTCCATATAATAGTTGCTAATTTTGTGGAAAGAATAAAAAACACAATTACCTTCATACCCTTTTCCTATTTTTTGAAATTTAAAAAATATTATAATTAGTTGGAAAATTAAACAAATGCTAAATTAATTTTAGCCTCAGATTTTGAAATTTGATGGGTCCAGAATTGTTCTCGCGTTCTCAACCTTTTTGGTGTTCTTAATTGATCCTACTCCTATATATATATATATATATATATATATATATATATATATATATATATATATATATATATATATATATGTGTGTGTGTGTGTGTGTGTGTGTGTGTGTGTGTGTATATATATGTATATATATGAATATAAAAGTTACTTCAATCAAATTCTTTACCCTTTGTAACATGTTGAGCAAAGGGGCTACTTTCATGAATAATTCATATCAAAAAATAATACAAACTCTCACCCTATTTTCACCAGTTAGATATGCAAGGTTTAACAAAATACATCATATCGGGTTTGCACTAACGGGGTACAAATACAACGTACCGGGTTAGCACTCACGGGGTAAAAATACATTATACCGGGTTTGCACTAACGGGGTACAAATACAACGTACCGGATTAGCACTCATGGGGTAAAAATACATCATACCGGGTTTGCACTAACGAGGTACAAATAGAACGTACTGGGTAAGCACTCACGGGGTAAAAATACATCATATCGATTTTGCACTAACGGGGTACAAATACAACGTACCGACTTAGCACTCACGAGGTAAAAATACATCATATCGGGTTTGCACTAACGGGGTTCAAATACAATGTATCGGGTTAGCACTCATGGGTAAAAATACAACATACCGGTTTAAAACAAAGGAAACCATAACATTATTGAAAATAATCATTTTATAGTTTTATTGTGAACTAAAATTAGGTACACTATTACATAGTACAATAACAACACTTGTATATTTTGGTTTTATGGTATTAAAACTACTTTTCAGTTATATTAGAAAATATTGGATTTTTTGGAACATTAAACATACTCAATACTTCAAGAAACAAATAATAACTTATAAACATAAATACTTATGAACTCAGCAACTTAAATGTTGATACTCTCTTTTTCAAAATACTTGTATTCTCAGGGAATCAGTAGACAGATACATTATCAGGATTTTGAGAAGACAGAGTAGCTTAGAGTTACGTCTTTCAGTTTATGCTACATTTTGGGTGTCATTATACAATGTATGAACACTTGTGTAAACTTATACATTGTTAATGCAATGGTTGTTGTATTTTGATTACTATGATTCATGTGATGTGATACTTTACATGAAGTCATCCACCCTCGGACGTTTCCGCCGCTCCGGTATGGGGGTGAGACAGATTGGTATCAGAGCATTGTTTATAGTGAACTCAGTATATCAATTCATAAAAGATATACATCTATAAATACATTGGGGCTAAAGAGCTCTGACTACAAGTATACTTTTAAAATATAAGTATTTTATAGGAAGTATACTAACACTCATACATATAAGGACAATATCACAGTCGTAACAACATAAAAGTATTTGGATGTTGGACACTTTAGTTAAACCTTGTTAGAACCTAAAAGTGAACCTCTAGCAATCATAAGTCCAAACATCAATTCTGAAGTCAGCTAGTGTTCCGAAGTGAAGAGTAGTCCGGAATCTGTCCAGACTTGGAGAGTAGAAGATGAGAAGTTTAGAAGTGAATACATTCTGGAATGGACGTTATGTCCGGAATGTGTGTTCATCCAAATTCATTGTTTTTTGTCTCTTTGTGTATTAATTACTTTTGTCTCTTTGGATGATTAGACATTTCATAGGACTTAGTATTTTTGTCAACTTGGACACTCAGCATGTAAGAATTATTCCTTTTATCTGGTCCTATGTATGTTTATTGGTTTGTACCATGCTTCACACACTCCTATTTAAAGGAGATTTCAATGCAATGTTAAGAGACGGATCTTTCACTTATTTTTGGCATTTAATAAGTTACTTCAATTCACTTTCAAACATTCTTCTTGTTCTTCATTTATTAACTTTACTTTGATCTTTTAGTCTCATTCTTCATTTATGGCTTGATCATTTGTTGAACATATTAACTCAGACTTGACTGGTCTATCCAGGATTGACTAGAACATTTATTAGCAAGCAGACATTGATCTTAAGCACTCACTCAAGGTTTGAGTTTTCAAACCTGCGCATCAGATCTATTTGTTCTCTCAATTGGTATAAGAGCTTGAGCAGTTGTCCTTTGAATCCATAAGACCAGATTATAGTTGGTTTGAAATTACCTTGGTATTTCAACCATTTCTATGTTAAGGATAAAAGTTATTCTATATACCACTTTTTCTTGAAGATATCTTAACTTCAATGGTCGCTTCTAATCCTCAACAAATGATGTCAATGCAAATCGCAAATAGTGTGGGTGGCCCTACACATGCCCCATTACTAGTTGTGGAAGAATATGATCACTGGAAAGTTAGATTGGAAAGATTTTCACTAGCCAAAGAGGAAGGTGAAGAAATTTGGAGATCCGTCAAAGAAGGTCCTCATGCTCCTGTAAGAACAGTTGTAAGAAATGCTGCTGCTCAGCTTATGGGTCAAGATGAAGCTCGTCCAGCTCCTCTAATTGCAGATAATATTAAGAAGTTGCATGTTGATCAAGTTGCTTTCTCAGAAATGGTGTTTGGTGTTCCTCCTTCACTCTTTAAGCATGTCAAGTTGTGAAAATCAGGAAAAGAGATTTGGGACACTCTTCAAGACCTGATTGAAGGTTCGAAAAAATGAAATACAAGTGTCTCACCTCAATTGTCAATGACTTCGATACCTTCACTACCACTCCTGGTGAATCAGTGGCCTCAGCCTCTGATCGTTACCAAATCATGGTCAACAACATGAATGCTCACAAACAGTCTCGGCAAAGCACGTGGAAATGTAAAATCTTGTCTCCAAAGTAATGGTTCTTTGAAAAAGTTAAAGCTCTATTAACTTTTTGATGAACTTCAAGGACACGAGTCTAATGTTGCTCAAAACATACGGGAACTCTCCGGAGGCCCTCTTTCTCTTGTCAGTTCATTCGAACCAACCATTACGAACTCATCCACTTCGGACCTTTTCAAACCCATTGTTACATCTGTTCAACCCTCCGTACCCATCTTACCCACATAACTATCTTGTTGACGGTTATGAAGCCATGGACTCTGAACTCCATTTCTAACAGGAGTTTGCTCTACTCTACGTGAAATACAAATGTCCTTTCAATCCCTCTTACAAACCATACCAAAACTGATCCCATGCTCCTCACCAAAACAATCCTCAACCATATTCAGCTCTAGAACCTCAACCAACTTCGGAAAATCCTTCTGCATACAAACCAAACATCATTAAGCCAAACTCTACTCCGGAACCTTCTTAGAATCCTAAATCTGACAAACCGAAAATTGTGTGTCATAAGTGTGGACATGCAAACCACTTTGCTAAAGATTTCCTGGCTGATGCTCCGAAAAAACCAAAGATCAAGGACTCTGCTTACTACGTCCGAAAAGCCCAAGAGATGGATGAAATTGAAAAAGCCTTCATAACAACTGTATCAAGGGATGTTGAAGGATATTGGTCATCCGGAGATGATGATGACATGGTAACTGGAAGAAACATGTGTTTGATGGCAAGACAAACTGTTAAATGTGATGAAGGGTATTGGTCATCTGGGTCAGAAGATGAAGATGATGTTGCTGAACTACACTACTGCTACATGGCCACCAACGATCCACCTAGTTGAAGCATCGTTCAACAGGTCAGATCTGTGATTACTGATAACAATTTTGATTTGTCTCTCTGTGAACCTTATCTAACCCAGATCCAAACAGATATGAGCACCATCTATAAAGTCTATGAGTCTGCCATAGAAGCCAATGAGAAGAAGGAGTGTGAATTAAATCGTCTTAGGTTACGTTTTGAGGATAAAAAATTGAAAATCGAGTCTTTAGAGGGTGAGCTTGTAATGTCAAAAGATGAATGTATCATTTTAAAAGACAAATGTGAAATCACATATTCTGAAAGAAATGTCTTGATTTATGATAACAAACATCTCAATGCTAAGATAGATGCTTTGCATAATTCCATAGACATGATTGAAGCAAACGAATGGATGACTCATAATTTTTGTCATCCATGGTCTAAAGCACCTGGTCTCGGAAGCGAGTTTCCGAAACGAATTGCTCGTCCCTTGAAGGAATTGCAAAATTTGACATTCATGGGAGAGGTTCCGAACATCAAAACATTCGAACACCCCTGTTTCTCCTTTGCCACCTCTTCATGAGACCATAGACCACTTAGAGTCCTTAATTCCTGAGTTCCAACCAATTGTTGTCAAGTGTCCCGATTCCATGCCTCTCCCGCCTCTGATAAACCTGGACCTGAATCGGACCCGGAATTTCATCACAGTGTTTCAAATTGCGTAGATTACGTTCCTAAGCATAATCCTCCGAACAACTGTGTTGTTGAAGAAATCATTCCGGTGACAACTAAAATTGTTACCTCTGAGTTTGTATGGGCATCCTTAGATGATAAAGTTGAAAATTCAAGTTGTGTCTCCTCTGATTCTTGCGAATTGGATTCCTTAGTCATCTCAAAAACAAAATGGGTTTCCATTAACCCTGAGTTTAGTAATCCATCCACAGGACAAACTTCAAAATCCCCGTTTCACCCTAAGAGAAAACCAATGCTAAATAGGAAGAATATTGTCGATCCTAAAGTAGAAGCTCGAAATGCACATAAAAAGGAAGATAAGACTAGAAAAAATTCCAGGTTCCTTGAAAAATCCAAAAAGAGTGTATCTTGGAATTCTCATTCGTCAACCCGTAGTGAAAACTCCTTCACACCCACTAAGATCCTCAGTCTTGTAGAACCCAAGAAAGTACTCAGTACTACTCTGCCTAAATCTCGTGTTAATGCCATGACTGTCCAAAACACTTATCCTCATACTGTTTCAATCTGTATTTATTGCTAAATCTAATGGCACAATATTTAAACCTAATCTTTCAAAAACCAATGTGTCATCAAGCAAATCAAAAACTGCTAAGAAAACAAAAATTTCAAAATCTTCAAAGAAAAATCTTGTGTGGAAAGTCAAATCTCACATTTATGAAACAACAGTTTCGGAAGTTACAATTGTTTCCAACACTCCAAAAGTTAATGGTCCGAAGAAGACTGCTCGCAACCCTCAAGTTATTGAATATAACTACTGGATAGATGAAAAGACATTAACATTATGTCTGTTTCCAAAGAACTCAAAAAGTACCACCAGGAAACACAAGGTTGTTCCGAAGTCACAAAAAAAGTCGAAAGCCCGTGCCTATGTCCTATAGTCTAACTCGAAGCCTAAAAACTCCATCACATACTAATTTTGCAGGCACTTGGTGCTTCGGAGCAAGAAACAATATGGTATATTGATAGTGCTTGCTCCATGCACATGACTGGGCAGAAAGACTTTCTACGAGATCTAAAGCTTTCTCCAAACATTGGTTACGTGACATATGGCAACAACTACAACTCTCAAATTCATGGTTACGGAATTCTCACCAATGGAAACTTGTCTATCTCAAATGTGGCTTATATCGCTGATCTGAAAGATAATTTGATCAGTGTAGCTCAACTCATTGATTCAAATCGACGTGTGGAATTTTGCAAGAAATACAACTATGTAATGACTGAAGACCGAAAAGAGTGTTTAATCAAGTCGCTTCGCAACAAGAACATGTACCCACTCAACATCAACATGATTATTGGCAAAATGCAACTATGCCTTCTCTCCAAATCCATTCCTGACGTGAGTTGGTTATGGAACTGAAGGCTCGCTCATCTGAACTTTCGGTACATGATTGATCGCGTCTCCGGTGAAATGGTGAGAGGTTTACCTCTTCTCAAATTTGAAAATGATCATTTATGTGCTGCTTGTGAGTGTGGAAAGCAATCGAAGAAGGGTCATCCTGTTATCATCGAAAAATCCATCTCGGAACCATTGGAGCTTCTACATATTGATCTCTGTGGACCATCCACTGTAGAAAGTCTTCATCATAAGAAATACATTCTTGTGATTGTTGATAACTTTACAAGGTTCACTTGGGTTTTCTTCCTAAGGCTGAAATCCGAAACAGCCTCTGAGCTCATTAATTTTATCAAAGGAATAGAAGTTCTTATCAAACTCTCAGTTAGGAGAATCCGAAGTGACAATGGCTCGGAATTCACTAATTCCACCATTGAGAAATTCCTCACTGAGAAAGGAATTGACCACAACTTCTCAGCTCCTTACACCCCATAACATAATGGTGTAGAACTCTTGTTGAAGCTGCTCGATCCATGCTAAACTTCGCAAATCTACTACTCTACCTCTGGGCTGAAGCCCTATCAACTGCCTATTTCACTCAAGATCGGAGTATCATCAATCGAAGCCTCAACATGACACCGTACGAAGCAATGAATGGTCGGAAGCCAACAATCTCATTTCTTCATGTTTTTGGATGTAGATGCTTCATCAAGGACAACCGTGATCAGCTTACCAAGTTCCAACCTAAAGCTGATGAAGCCATCTTCCTTGGGTACTCTTCAAAATCAAAGGCTTACAAAGTTCTTAATCGAAGAACTCATGTTCTTGAAGAAAGCTTTGATGTTACTTTTGATGAAAACTTTGTTTGGAATTCTAGCCTAACCCATGTTACAAATCACATTATGGAGCTCGATGCTCCACCGCCAGGATGTTCGAACCCACAAACAATTCTTGAAGTTGATTTTGAAACTCTATTTGGACCTTCCAAAACAACCCTTTATTCGGAATCTCATACAAGGCCAATCTCCACTCGCATCTCTCCTTTGGAAGCTCTTGTCTCTCAAAATGTCTTCGGTTCAATCCCAAGCCTTCCTCCATTTGATTCTGAACCGTTTCAACCTTCTTAGGTTGAGGGGGAGAATGATCATCCCTCTTTATAATCAAATGTGGGTGGCTTCCAAGATGAAGCTGCTGATTTTGACGACTCCAATCCTATCAACATTCATGAAAATGAAAATTTCTTTGAGTTCCCTTCTGATGATGATGTCAACCTCTCCGGTTCAGAAGTTCAGGGGGGCATCATCCTCATATTCAAACCATTCAGCGGGGGGGGGGGGGGGGAACTCAATCCTACTGTTGATATTGGATCGACTGCTGCCCAAGAACTCCCAAGGTTACACGTCTGGACAAAGGATCATCCTCTAAACCAAGTAATTGGAAACCTTAATGCTGGAGTACAGACTCGGTCTGCGGCAAGTGTTCAAAACGAATGCCATTTCTCGGCATTTATATCCATGGTTCAACCCAAATCCATCAAGGTAGCATTAGAGCATGTTGGCTGGATTACAGCCATGCAAGAAGAATTGGCAGAATTCAATAGAAATGAAGTGTGGTCTCTCGTTCCTCCTCCTCAGAATCATCCCATTGTCGGTACAAGATGGGTATTTCGCAACAAGTTAGATGACGCAGGAGTTATTATTCGAAATAAAGCAATGTGGGTGGCAAAAGAGTTTACATAGATTGAAGGGCTTGACTACGATGGGACCTTTGCTCCTGTTGCACGTCTTGAAGCCATCAGAATCTTTCTTGCTTATGCTGCTCACAAAGGCTTCAAATTTTACCAAATGGATGTTAAGAGTGCTTTTCTTAATGGTGAACTTGACACTATAGTATATCTTCAACAGTCCCCCGGTTTTGTTAATCTTTCCTTTCAAAACGACTGTTACAAACTCCGGAAGGCTGTCTACGGCCTCAAGCAGGCTCCTCACGCATGGTACGAGACCCTCACTGACTTTCTCAAGCGCTCTGGTTTCTAAAGAGGAATTCTAGATCCTACCATGATCCGAATATCAAATGGAAAGCATCTCATGCTGGTTCAAATCTATGTGGATGACATCATTTTTGGATCTACGAATTCATCTATTGTTGCTGACTGTACTAAACTAAAGATCAATCGATTCCAAATGAGCATGAATCGCGAATTAAGCTTTTTTTCTTGGTCTCCAAGTCAAACAGACTAATAGAGGAATCTTCATTCACCAAGAGAATTACATTTCAGAACTCTCCAGGAAATACTCAATGGACACCTGTGCCTCAGCCAAGGTACCAATGGGCTTTGGACACAAGATCTTTGCTGACCCTTCAGGTGTATCAGTTGATGAAAAAACGTACCGAGGAATGATTGGATCTCTGCTCTATCTCACAGCAAGTCGTTCGGATATCATGTTTTCCACATGTTTGAATGCCAGATTTCAAGTCAACCCAAATATGTCTCATCTCTTGGCTATGAAACAAATTTTCCGATACCTCAAAGGTACAAAGAATCTTGGAATCTGGTACCCAGCAAACGAGAGCTTCCTACTTCAAGCATATTCAGATTCAATTTATGGTGTTCTTCAACTTGATAGAAAAAGAACATCAGGTGGCTGCCAATTCTTAGGTGGTCGTTTGGTCAGTTGCTCATCCAAGAAACAGAACTGCGTTGCACTCTCTACAGCCAAAGTCGAATACATGGTTGCTGCCAACTGTACATCTCAGGTTCCATGGATAAAATCTTAACTTTTGGGTTATGGTTACCGCTTTCAACGCATTCATATCTATTGTGATTCTCAAAGTGTCATTGCGATTTCACACAATCAAATTCAGCACTCCATGACTAAGCACATTGATATAAGGTACCATTTTATAAAAGATCATGTTTTAAATGGTAACATTGAACTCATTTTTGTTCCATCTGATGATGAGATTGCTTATATCTTTACTAATACATTAGACGAAACCAAGTTCAATAGTTTTCTGAATAAGATGGGCATGATGATCCCAGATCCTCAGTTCTTTCAAGAGACCTGTTCTCTTTGATAGAAGTATTCGGAAGAAAATTGGTTCCGATCTCAAAAGAATTTTTCATCTCGGAACTATTCTCCCTCGGAATACATAGGATCATTTTACTTGTCTTTATTTCTGATCATCACCTGAGTTTAAGCTGTACAGTTGACTCTGATCATTTGTTGTTCTAAGTCCACATAGTCATCTCGATCACATTTTGCATCTCGGAATTCCACTCCGGAAAGGTTTTGCATTCTACACTTCAAAACTTTCAAAATTCACTCCGGAAGTTTTCTAAAATCCTATTCTGGAATGTCTTACAAATAATTTTCCAAAAACTTCTTCAAATCCCTTCCGGAAACTCTTTAAAAACATTATTTCGGAATTTTGCTCCGGAATCATAAACTTTTTTTTTCGGAACCACAATCAATTTTTTTTACTCTGGAATCGATTTTTTTTGGAAACTTAAACTCTCTCTGGATTAATTCCTATTCCGGACCATTTTTTATAAAAGAGCATGTTCCGGAGCTCAACTCTTTATCCCCCGGATCTTACCCTGTTCGGAATCGCTCATCCAGAATACCAAAGGTTTATAAGGCGAAACGTTTTCTGTTTCAACGGTTACTTTGTGAGGATCTTTATTCAATCTTCCTTGATTTTCGTGCCACGACTGCACGTATCCAAAAGCAACCATCTAATCGCAGTTTGGGTTTTCTATTTCAAGCTTCAAACAACCCTACCTTTCCCTTCCTAAGTCAACTCAACCCCCAAAAGTCGTTTTTCATTTAATGTAACCCGATTCAAATTCGGACCCTCATCATTGCCATCCTTAACCCGACCCATTTTCTTTACCTATATATACCCATCAAAACCCCCCTTTTTTCTCTTTACGCGCTCAAACCCTCCAAAACTTCAAATTCTTTATGTGTTCATCATGTTCTTCAAGCATTCATCCGTCTGCAGCAATGGCTTCCCAATCTTCTTCATCGAAAAATGCTCCAACCGCCTCCAATCCCAAGAAATTGATTGCCAAGAAGAAACCCTCCAAAGGATCACCATCATCGACATTGCCTGAACCTTTTCTCAGGGATACAACCTAGGTGTTTTCACTAAACCCTATGGATTACGATGAATCCATCAGAGTCATGATCGATTTCATAACAAACCTTCCAATCTCCTTCCCTCTCACTAAAGTCCCTGAACTACCTCTTCCACTTCATCATCTTCACAGAGCCTTCACAAGAATCACAAACGAAGACAGTGTGTTGGAAACTAAAATCATTGGTGACAGAATAGTACCCATCTACAAATCCACATTCCTTAAAGTGATCGGTGTAAAAGAAAACCCCAGGGGTTTCAAAGTTCAAGAACCAACTATAGAAGAGTTCCAATTTTTCTTGAATCACAGTGGGTACAACCAGGACTTCAAGACGAAGGACTTCAAGAAATCAGCCGTTTCAGGACTCTGGACCGTGCTAATGCATCTTATCATTCGAGGACTATCCGGAAAGCACGGCGGTACAGATACTCTGAGCAAGGACTGGCTGTATGTGGTATACAACATCTATTTCGGACACGACAACGTCGTTGACCTTCCGGAAGTGCTATGGCAAGATTTCTTCAAGTTTGCCATCAAGAGAAAAGAGAATGAGATTTCAAGCCCTAGGTTTTGGGCTCTGACTATTCAGCAACTCCTCAAGGAGCTTTCCGAACCTCTTCCTTTTTCATCGATTCCTCCGAAGGGATGCATTTCTTTCAAGGCTGTTAAATCATATAGAATTTCGGACCAGTCTTCTTTTGGTCTTGTTCGGAGGTTACCTCAACATATGTTGGACATCATCCCTTCCGATTCTATTCATTTACAAAAACATTTGGAGATTTCGACTGTGTTTGACCCAACACAGTCTACCCAAGTCTCCATTGAGCCCATTCCGGAAGTGGCCAAGCCAACATCTTCCGGACCAAGGAAGACCAAGAAGTTCGCCAAGTGGAAAACTTCTCCTTCTAAGTCAAAGTCACAAAATAGAACCAAAGTCGGCTCTTCCTCTCCACAAGAAGACGCTCATGACATTCCGGCTGACTCTGGCCGTCCGAACACCCCTCTTGCTCACTCATCTGAGGTACCCCTTAGTGTTTCAAAATCACAAGCGCACACACACACACACATACGGGGAGTCTCCACGTAATCCACCCTCACCTTCTCAAAAAGGTGATGTCGGTGTTGATCATAGTTCCTTGCCCCCCTGGAACAAACCCACATGTCACTTTTGATATCCCTCTTGTTTCTTCATGCACAAACTCTGGAACCCCTGTTCCGGACCCCAAGCATTCCGAGGTTAGAGTTGTCCCTCCTACCTCCGATGCCACAACTGGTCTGATACACGGAAAGGATGTAAGGGTGCAAAGTCACTCTTGGATGTCATGAGGGCTTACTCCTTTGATTGTGCATAATGA
Organism: Lactuca serriola; assembly: GCF_051521515.1. Lineage (NCBI taxonomy): Eukaryota > Viridiplantae > Streptophyta > Magnoliopsida > Asterales > Asteraceae > Lactuca > Lactuca serriola. The sequence continues at coordinate 264,486,537 of NC_136415.1, forward strand.
GTTGTCTTTCCTTTATAAGGAAGTGAATGACATTCATTTTATCTGATGAACATTTTGAGAGATTAGTTTAGAGAGAGTATTTGCACAACCCATTTTGTACTCTTTCATATTCCGCACATGCCATTATAATCAACACCACTACAATTGGTATCAAAGCGGGTGTTCTTGATTTGATCAATACTTGATCCATGATGACAATCTTGATTTGGTGATTCATTTTTTGATCTTTGATCTTCATGTTTTAGAGAGTTTTCCAATTTTAGAAATTGAATTCATCTTTGATTCTATTCAAAATTCGATTTTCTTCAATAGAATTCAAGTGATTTTTACTTTCTCTTTCTAGAAAACCCATTCAAAATCACTTTCTCTCTCTAGAAATTTTTTCAAGTTCTTGTGATCATGGGGGATTTAGCATATGATTCCTGGATTGTGATCATTGAAGATATCAAATACAAAGTCAATGAAGATCAATTTTATGGGTTGGTGTTAAGCAAGTTGATTTCATGGGGTAATATGGTTTCTTATGGAGGTTTGAAGGATGATCATGGAAGCTTGTTTTTTCAACCACTTTGTAAGATTGTATGGTTGAATAAAATTGCCTTGTCCATATTAGTTCGTAGTAGAAATCAAAAGGAAGGAGAAGAAAGAGATTTGTTTAATAAGAAATACATTTCTCCACTACTAGAAAAACAGCCTTTTACGACATTCATTGCGCGTCGTAACAGGCTCAGACGACTCGCAAATGCGCGTCAAGGAAGGCCCTGTCATAAAGAGAGACGACGCGCATTTATGACGCTCATTTACGACGCGCAATTATGACGCATGTTTACGACACGCAATGCGTATCAAGGAAGCCCCTGTCATAAAGGAAGACGACACGCAATCGCGTGTCATAACCTTACGACGCGCGTGTTAATGACACGCAATGTGTATCAAGAAAGCCCCTGTCAAGAAATGTCATGTCATAAATGAAGATGACACACATTTTTGCGTATCATAATTTTAAATGTTTAAAAAAATATTATTTATAGATTTACTTATTTTCAAATTAAATTTGTATTTAATGTTTCGTAATAGAAAATAAAATATCATATACAAAAAATAGAATCCATTGCATAAATTTAATGTTATACAATTCTATTTCTTACAATATATAAATTTGCATCTAATCTACTATGTACATCAAATTCCAACTAAGTAAAGTTTCATCTTGCCTTTCATAATTTTTTAAGACTAATGCTCCAAACAGCTGATTATATGGATAAGCAGTTGTACATTGGCCCATCTCACTCAATAATGACTTAGCCAAATTCAACCCACTTTCCAAGAGCTTTCTCATGTACAACAAGGCCAGTTCCAGTTCCTTCCAACCCTACACAACATATCACATCCAATTAGGATGTAAATATAAGCATATCTTGCAGGGGTAAAATGGTAATTTGTGTAATTTTATAACCAAATACAAATTACCAGGCAAATACATAAGAACAGGAGAATCTTTTAGAGGCCTGTTACAGGCAACAGGGAAAAACCATGTTGAGATCAAGTTTGGAGATGATATCATCAAATGAAGTCCTATTGTGCATGTCAGCATCCCAACATTTTTGTACCAGAGATAGTAATCTTGGTGGTGCACCTGATTCAGTCCCTGCAAGACCAGGACCAGGTCTTAACCCTTTAAGGAGAACAATATATATATATATATATATATATATATATATATATATATATATAATATTCCATTTCCATGCCAAATTTATTGAACATATTGTTTTATCACATATGTTGTTTAGGTTAAGAAACCATTTGAAGCAAAAGGAGGAGCATAATGCCAAAAAATAATAGGAAATTGACAAACTAACCAAATTTCAAAGAAAAAACATATATACAGTACATGATGTTGTTTGTGGAAATAAAAAGAAAATTTATTACAGCAGAAAGTAAGATCATTCTTGATCCATTGATAACTAATTATGACAATTTGTGAACAACACCTTGGAGCCATCAAAACTGTTGGGAATTAACTTCCATTAATTGCCAAATATCGTAGAAGGGCATTAACAAAATTTTAATCTTTTGATCAGAAACTAAAAGGAATCTCCTAAATTAATTGAACCCTAAACCACATGTACTAGAAGGGTATTACTTCCAAACTGTTGGAAATTAACTCCCATTATTGGAAACTAAAAGAATCAGATTTCAATAAACTAAAAAGAAAAAAAGAAGTATAATGTAATTACCTGAAAATATCAATAGCATTCATTTCAACTGGGAAAGGATTTTAGGATGGTTAGGAGTGAATTAATGGAGTTAGATACATGCTTCTTTGAATTGATGTTGTCATAGTTGCGCTTGTTGTTGCTGCCCCTGCCCCTACCCTTGTCCCTGCCCAACCTCCTCACCCCTTGTCCCACCTTCAGTAGGACTTTGTCCCCTACTACATTTACACACAAATCAACACATTTACACACAAAACAATTTGAGAACTACATATATCAGACTTTCAATGTTTGTAAGATTCGAATCCAAGTTACTATTTTGGTTTTTTGATTTTTTTGCCGTTTTTATAAGTTGCTATGTAGTGATCTCATTCGAAACAAAAACCGCTCATTCTAAGGGACAATAGGAACTGGAACATACTTTATACACACAAAAATAATCATGGAATGGACAGTTGGAAGACTCGAGAAGAAAGCAGGTTCAAGAATGTTGGATACCGGAGTCTCTGAAGCTGACCCCTGATACGTTCCAAAGAAATCATAAATTATTAATATAATATTCATTACATACATATGAATGATTGTGCTTGCAAGATGTGATGATAGGTAGTAACTAACCAATACAACATCAGCCAGACCATTGGATGAGTTAAAATTGGATGAACCTGGGAACATATTTCTAGCCAAATCTGTCAAATTAATATACATCAGCAGAAATTTATATTGATCAGGATGTATATACAGAACATTGACATGAATAAGGGTATGCAAGAGATAAAGTCAATATACTCTCTCCAAGGGATTGGTTATTTCCAGTAATAAGTACAGTTGTAGGGTAGGAACCTGTACTTGTGCAGGAATCATTAGGCAAATCTCCAAATAAAGCAAACGATCACTTCTCACCGCTCGATATTGTTGTTGGGTTTTGAGCAATCTAACACTCCTAAGTGTACGTGCAACCCTAAATACCTTGGATCTATGTTTTCTCTATTATACATGCAAATATCAACTTTCCAAGGTATTGTTCTATTCTAGCATACAAAACTTTGAATAACACAAGTTAGAATAACATACCTTTTGTTGGTTCTTGTCTTCATGAAGCTTGAGTGCCTGGTGCCCCATGTGTGACACCTCAAATGGTTCACACAACACCATAAGCACTTGGAATAACTTAGAGAGAAATTAGAACACTTCAAGAATCGGCTTGCCCTCCATGCATATCTAGTGGCCGATTTCTCACATCAATAAGATGCTTATATAGTTGTTACAATTAGGGTAAACCCTAATTGTCATGGCTTTCCATTTCCTTGGATCCATGGGTTCAAATACACCATGAAGCATCCAATGGGTTTGAGCCCAACTTGATAATCCATGGAGCATTAGCCCACTATATAAGTATGGATGATTTACACAATCAACCCATATATTTAATTAGTCTTCTTTTGATCACATAATTAATTCTAAATCAATTATTGATCAATACTAATTAAATAACCTTATTAATATATTAGAACTTATAATATATTAATAAACCTAAAGTGTTGTTTCTCTCATTTTAGTCTATCCAAGTGCATGATGCCATGCAACCCAAATGGACCATGTCGGGTCGGGTCAAGTCTTACCAATTATAGTTATGGACTTAGACATTAATCCAACAGTCTCCCACTTGGATAAGTCTAAAACTATTATTGTAAGTATGACTTCAGAACCCGACTAGTAATCGTAGCTCTCAAAAGCTTCTGTCGATCTCTAACCTTGTCGATGAACTTTGACCTCTGTCAATGACTTGTCCATTAGATAAGTGATCATATATTCCTCCATTCTAGATATCATATGGACTAAGACATGGATTATAATCATTCTCTCTGTCCATTTGTTGTTTCCCGATTTCTGATTTATGACGACTGACTAATTGAACAAATCAAATCAGTCCAGGCCCGACCGAGCGCTTACTTTTGTCATCACTAAATCATCGAGGGGCCCACAGATATCGCTTTTATCCAGAAGATAAAAGGAATGGATAAAATTCGACTCATATGCTTGTACTAACTACTTGTTGAATCATACACAAAGGCACGTTTTATAACATCGAGTTACCAATGCGTTTACGTGCAATCAATGTATAACCAACTCATAGTCAACAACTCATACCTCTAGGTTTGAAGAATATAAGATATTATCGTCTCATTATTCACTCGTGATAAAATCCATGAAGTGAATCCAAATGAGCGTGGGTTGAATCCAATACTCAGCCCTTATGAGTACTCATAAATGTTGTAGCAACTATTGCATTGTCTAAAGCACTTTAGACAAATCATACAAGCCAAATTCACGACAGTCTTGATTCATATCTACTTCCAACATATGACCGACTGTGGATGGTTTAAATAACTTGGTCATTCGGGAGAATGACCTAGTTATTTTGGAAGTCAAAACATGAAAAGTGAAACACAAAATAATACTAGTCCTATATGGCCTCAACACTTTGAGCTTAAATAAAAACCTTTTATCTAAGCACCATATTGATCACTCATTATTCATGTTTCGATTAATCAACTTAATACTTGAATTGAATCAGTAGTGATGCCATGCTCCAAGCATGCATACTATGTTTCTCTAAACAATAGCTATGCCATACTCCAAGTATGCACACTATGTTTACATATGGCCATCTCTTTGTGAAATGTATATCAATTGAACATGACTTCAATGATCCTCATTTCACAATCCCAATCCTTATTGTAAATGTAAGAATACCAAGTTCTTGTCATTTACCGTAATCTATGCAATGATCCTCTTGTAATGATATTCACACTGTTGGATAAGGTGTCTAAGTCCATAACTTATTTCGTATATACTTGACCCGACCCGGCATGGTCCATTTGGGTTGCATTTCATCCAAACTATTTATGGATAATTTTATGAGAGTTATACACATATGTTTATTAATATATTATAAGTTATAATATATTAATATGAAGTCATGTTATTTAATTAGTCTTAGTCTTAAATTAATTATGAATTAATTTAGAGATTAAAAGGAAGATTAATTAGATTGTGGGCTATTGGTTTTATATAGTGTGGGCTAACACTCATTTGTTAATGGGCTAGGCTTGTATGGAAGTCCATGGATGATCCATGGAGCTTTTGACCCATGGATCCTTGGAAAAGGAAAGGTCATGGGTTATTAGGGTTTCACCATAGTCATGTACACTATATAAGCATGCTTATGTTGCATGAGATAGCCACTAGTGGCACTAGTTGTGTGAGACTTTGTGTGTGGCCGATTTCTATGTGTGTATACACTCTCTCAAAGTTTTCCAAGAGTTTGTGGTGATTTTTGATTCCATTTGAGGCATTCACACTATTGGTGCTTGGCCCTCAAACTCCTTAGGAATCAAACTCATCATCAAAAGGTATGTAATCTCATCTAATTCTTTTATATTTAAAAGTACCCCATGCCATGTTAGATAGGTTATGAACCTTGGAAAATTATTATTTTGCATGTATTTAGACAAACATAGATCCAAGGTTTATTAGGGTTGCATGCACACTTAGGAAGTGTTAGATTGCTCAAAACCCAACAGTGGTATCAGAGACAGGTTTGATTGTTTGATACTTGATGCAAAATAGTGAAAAAAAATTGAATTTGTTGCTGTCTGGCTGATGGACTCGCCGAGTACAAGGCCAAATTCATCCTACTCGCCGAGTAGATTCGTGCACTCGGCGAGTAGAATGATCAGAATGCAGAATTTCGACTTTTGCTGCTGGAAATGGACTAGAAACATTACCCTAAACTGTTTTGGTGTTTTAAAACTTGTTTTAGTTGGTGTAATGGTTGTTCTAATCCATTTACAATAGCATATATCAAAATTCCATGATTTTATGTGTCCATATAATTCTTGAAATTTTGATGATCATGTTCATGTTCTTATGAATTTAGAAGATGATAGGAATTATTTGCTGAATTGTTTAGAATTAATTCTTGATCATTTATGTGTTTTAATGGAGTCCATAATTTGTCCTCAAGTTGTGGATATCAAAAGGTCACTTTTCTTTAACACACATTTAAACACATAAGTTACATGAAAGTGAAGAGTCTTCATTTTTATGAACCTTTAATTCATAAGTTATGAAATGAAAAGTCTTGAAATTATTGATGTGGATGCTCATGTTCATATGAGTTTTGTTAGATCATAGGAATTATTTGCAAATTGTTTGTTAGTTAATTCTTGATCTTAATGTGTTTTAATGGAATTCTTAATTTGTCCTCAAGTTATGGAATTCCAAGAGTTTTCTTTTAAATGTTTTTTAAGAAGTTGTAGGTTACATTTTCTTGAAGAGTTTTTCCCATAAATGTTTTATGGACTCCATAATTTGTCCTCAAGTTATGGATTTCCAAGAGACTCTTCATTAAAAGTATTAAACACTTAATTAAAACTCATAAGTTATGAATATCCAAAAGTTTATGAATTGTTCAAAACTTGCCCTCAAGTTTTGGAATTTGTAAAGTTTCACACACTTTAATAAACTTTAATTCCAACCCTTAGAGTTTTAATAGTTAAAATTCAACCCTTATACTATTTATAACATTAATGGTTAATTATTATATATATGTATAAGAATAAGTCGTTCTACCGTTAGTAGGCCTCATTCACGAAGTCGGTCTATAAGGTGGGTATAAGGTTGTTGCCTATAAAATGGCGACTTAATGGGTGTCCACTCTCACCCACCGCTTGCTTGATCGGTGGAGGGTCGTTAGCCGAACGGGTAGGACAATGACTTTAAATTCTCATTAAAAGTATAATGATTATTATAAAGTAACTAAATATTTTTTATTTAATTCCCAATCTTAGTTACTTTAGGAAAAATGTGAATTTGGTGCTAGCCCATGGAATTCACACTTTGTACCTTACCAAGTCGTTGGTGGAGCGTGTGTGGTTAACCAGCACACTAACTTGGACTAGTAAGGATCACGAAGGGTGACTTAATGTTTGTCATAGATCAATGGAGCGTGTGTGGTTAACTGGCACATTGATTAGGTGATAATATTAAGGGTACCAAGTGAATTGGTATGGTTATTCACACCTTGTTTTGTGATCCTCGGCATCCCAGTCACAAAATTTGAGAGGGCACACTCGAGATTAAAACATGCCATTGAAAAGTTCAATGAATCTCAAAAAATCTAGGAATTTCAAATCCAATTAAAACCTAATAAATTATTTCGTTTTTCATGGTGGAAATTGGTGAATCGTCATTCGCCTACCTTCAAATATTTTATAGCTTGGATTATGGCATCCCTCTTCCAAATTATAAAATATTGTCTTGGGTCCTAGTCTTAATATTTCATATTGGGTGTTATATTAAGGACTTTGAATCAACTAACTTGATTTTCTCCCATTATAGATGTCTGGTTCAGACAACTATGATCTTCCCAAATTTCTTGAAGATGATGTCCCTCAACATCATGCTTCACTTCCTCCACCTCCTCCAATTATTCTCCCTCACCCACAAGTTCTTGAAAAGTTTAAAGTCACTCAATCCCTATTGGCAAGCATAGTCTATGTGTGCTCACATCTTGGAGATAAAGTCACATATTGACAAGCCGGGAGAGTTGGGTGTCAAAGTCTCGTGAAAGTTGGATGTTCAATAACTTTCTTAGTAATATAGTGAGTCTCTTTGGGACTACTATGAGACAGACTATGACATGACCCTTAATGATCTTATCTTTTTGCTTTGTGTTGTGGAATCAGCAATGATTTGGAACACCAGTAAAGCAAATTTGATTAAAAGAACAACTTCCCAAGTCTCAAATGGACATTGACAATGGTAGCATTGGATATCTAGAAAAGCATTTCTCTTCCCAATGGAAAGGGATCGGCCATAGTCAACTCGGTTGACCAAATGGTAAAGAGAAAGGCTAAGTCTGAGATAGTCTCATGTGCCATTACCAAAGGGTCTATATGTTTTGTTGCCAAAGGAAGGGGCATTGGTTGCGAAGCTGCCCTATTCACCTGAAAGGTCATAAGGTTGATCAAGTCAAGAGGTTTGACTCTACTTCGGGTAAAGTCCACTGTCTAACTCTATTAAGTTCCTATTTGGAGATTCTTCTTACATAATGTGAATGGGTCACATGCTGATGTTTTAAGAATCAAATAGGAAGCTTAAAGTAAGTATATGTTGATTCTGATTGCGAAGGTGGGTTTCGATCGCATGGTTCGGTAATCAGAATTTTGAGCTGTTGCTTAAGAGTTATGATATATTGCTTATGAATAGATAACAACAAGGTTTTCATGTGGATTAAGGATAAGTTTTTCCGCAAAGTTTTAAAATAAAAAAGGGGGTTTTAATTTTATTTATTTTAAAAATATCCTTACAATGGCATCTGTGGAAAATTGTTGCTTATATTATTCTAGTAATAGCAATATTGGAAAGTGAATTTGATTCTTTCATTTGTGGTAGTATCTGAATTTACCGAATGAAGAAAGTTTTTCATCACCCAAGTTTCAATTGGACAGAAACTTGGAATCATACAAGTTGTATTGTATGATGAATGATAATTTTTATCTTTGAAAATTAAGACTAATTCTTTGATCACATGTATATGTGAGTCAATTGAAGGACTAAGGAATTAGGTACACTGGGTGTGTGCTGGTCAAGGTCCACCATAAAGATTGATTTGTCATGATTTACTAAAGATTAGTAAAATATGATTATACTTATAAGGTTAAGTATAATTCTGTAACATTGGAAAGGTTACAATGTATGACAAAACAAATGAGAAGAATCAAATTAGGCAGAAAGATAAAAGTTTCTCAAATCTGAAAGGATGGGAGAGTACTTTAGTATCGTATATTATGATCATTTTAATGATTATGAAACCATATCACAAATTCATACTCTAAGGACGTCTTAGTGCATTGTTATGGCTAAGAAGAGAGATCATGAATTGTTGGATTGGTTAAAATCAAGAAGATGAGTCATACTTCATTCCAAAACAATTCTTAGAGTCATACTCCAAGATTGTAACTTTGAGTGACATAAAGGAAGATTTATTAACACTAGTCAAATGTAAGAGTAAAATGTTTTCTACTCTTGTACATTTGGGATTGGTAAGTTGTGATGTCTTGGATGAGACAAAGACCAACTAAGACCAATTGTGTGATGTGTTAGTCTTGATAAGAATCCGCACTATCCCTTGAATATTTGTTTTGTCAAGGAATGGTTCTTGACTGGGGAAACTTATATGTCAAGGGGACAGTGGGAGCCTTAAAGATCCTGAAAGAGTTTCAAGATTTAATCAAGAGTAAAACCTATAATTTATCACTAGCACACGACTTAAGGTTTGCAACCTATCGTGTTGACATAATTCTTATTTCTGTACCTACTTCAAATAAGTTGAATTTGCATCTGAGTTATCAGAGTTCAACTTGGAAGCATTGGTTGGCCTTGTGCTACCAAGGTGACAAGAAACTAAGATTGAACAAGTTTAATCCATGTAAGGCTGAATTTGTCACTAACCTTATCTTGTGATTATGGTTTTGACAAATTCACATGGATAGGAACTCATACACTATAAAATCTAAGTGTCATAAGGTTTCTCTCCGATTCATGAAAATGATTGTGAGGAAACACTTTCACTAAGTAGATTTTACGTAGATATCAATTGTGTTATTTGCATTTTCAAAAGTCATTAGTGGAGCGCGTGTGGTTAACCGGCACACTAACATGGACTTGTGAGAAATGGCAAATGCCTAAGCAATTGAGACTATGATTACGGCATCCCTTTTCATAGTCCTGAAAATTGCTTAGACACACATGTGAGCTATCTAAGAAAGGGTGTATGAATCTAAATTTCAGAAGTCGAGCAGATTTCTGGAAATATGTCAGAGCTAGTGGGAGCATAAGTGTTATGTTGATAATCATCATGTTAGTGGGAGCATGATTATTACGTTTAGTGTTGCAAGTTAGCAATGTTAATTATAGAAAACAAAGTTTCAATTCGTGAAGTTGCAGGGGTTGAAAAGTTGTTTTGCTATAATTAAGGGAGAGGAAATTATACTTCATTTCAGTTCTAAAGCTTAGATTGAGATTTTAATCATCTTTAGTCAAGGATATATGTATGAATTTTATGTCTGAATGGTTCGACTTGAAGAAATTCTATATATATATTGCGTTTTCAAAATTCGATTATGATTACGGCATCCCTCTTCATAGTTAAATTTCGAAAACATGGCAAATAAAAAAATAAAAAATATTGTAGCAAAAGACTTGTCTAGTATCATGTCTTTATGTAAAACATCATGAATCGTGTCCCATATGCTTCGAATATAGGATCGATTGCATGTGCTATAATATTCATCTTTTCTAAATTTTCCAAATGCTTAAGGCATTGAGAAGGGAAAAATCTAGAACTGGATATGACTAAAGTGATTAAGCAATTGTCGAGGACAATCTGAGGTTCGCCAAAGATTGGTTGCTCAGGGAAAGTTGGAAGTATGATGTAAGTTGTCAGAAAGGACCATATTGACATGTTCTGAAAAGAAGTAACTCTTGTTCGGAAGTGATAGTCAAAATGGGACTACGGAAATGTCTCCATAGGTGGAAGTTATTCAATCTATGTAAGATTAGAAAACCTTAATGCAAGAAGGATGTTCAAAGCAATGTACTTTGAATATGAGACTTCCGTTCCATAGAAGTTGACCTTCTTTGGAATACTCTGTAATGACTGATGACAAGGTTTTGGTGACTTTGTGCATAATCATTACAAGAGGAACATTGCATAAAAGTTTAAAATCTAACAGATTTTTTGGTAAATGATAGGAATCGGGGATTCTCACATTTACAATAAGGATTTGGTATTGTGAAATGAGTATTAATGGAATCATGTTCAATTGATTTACATCACAATGTAAGGATCATAGACGAACATAGTGTGCATACTTGGAGTATGGCATAACTATTGTTTAGAAAAACAAAGTGTACATGCTAGGAGCATGGGACGACTGTTGTTTTTATTCAAGTCTTAAGTTGATTGTTTGAAACATTATACAATGAATAATGTGTAATCAATATGGTGATAAATAAAAGGTAGTTCTATTTATGTTCAAAAGGGTTCTGAGACCATATTGGATTCGATTATTATTGTGTTTCACTTTGCATGTTTTGACTTCCAAAATAGCTAGGTTATTCTTTCTGAATGACTAAGTTATTTAAACACTCCACAGTCGTTCATATGTTGGAAGTAGGTATGAATCTAGACTGTCATGAATCGAGTTTGTAGATGGCTAAATGGGTTTAGTCATAGCAATGGTTGCTACAACATTCATGAGTGCTCATAAGTTATGAGTATTGGAATAAACCCACGCTCACTTGTATCACTTCATGGAATTTATCTCGAGTTATAAATTTTCAAACCTAGAGATATGAGTTGTTACCTATGAGTTGGTTGTGCATTGATTGCACGTAAACGCATCAGTAACTTGATGTTATAAAACGTGCCTTTGTGTACAATTCAACAAGTAGTAGAACAAGCATATGAGTCGAAGTTTATCTGTTCATTCTAGAAATAGAAGCGATATCTGGGCCCCTCGATGATTTTGTTGTGACCTATGTACCGGCCGGTCAGAACTAAATTGATGTGTTCGATTAAGTTCTTTGTCAAACAAATCGAAAATCGGGAAACAAACTGCTGGACAATAAGTACGACTTTTTTCCATGTTTTGTCCAACTGATATCATGAGAACAGAGGATTATATGATCACTTATCTAAAATGGCGCTTCATAGTTCAACAGAGTTTTCGAGAGCTACGATTGCTGGTTGGTTCCTGAAGTAACATACGCAAATATAGTTATTAGACTTATCCAAGTGGGAGTCTGTTGGATAAGGTGTCTAAGTCCATAACTTATTTGGTATATACTTGACCCGACCCGGCATGGTCCATTTGGGTTGCATTTCATCCAAACTATTTATGGATAATTTTATGAGAGTTATACACATATGTTTATTAATATATTATAAGTTATAATATATTAATATGAAGTCATGTTATTTAATTAGTCTTAGTCTTAAATTAATTATGAATTAATTTAGAGATTAAAAGGAAGATTAATTAGATTGTGGGCTATTGGTTTTATATAGTGTGGGCTAACACTCATTTGTTAATGGGCTAGGCTTGTATGGAAGTCCATGGATGATCCATGGATCTTTTGACCCATGGATCCTTGGAAAAGGAAAGGTCATGGGTTATTAGGGTTTCACCCTAATCATGTACACTATATAAGCATGCTTATGTTGCATGAAATAGCCACTAGTGGCACTAGTTGTGTGAGACTTTGTGTGTGGCCGATTTCTATGTGTGTATACACTCTCTCAAAGTTTTCCAAGAGTTTGTGGTGATTTGTGATTGCATTTGAGGCATTCACACTATTGGTGCTTGGCCCTCAAACTCCTTAGGAATCAAACTCATCATCAAAAGGTATGTAATCTCATCTAATTCTTTTATATTTAAAAGTACCCCATGCCATGTTAGATAGGTTATGAACCTTGGAAAATTATTATTTTGCATGTATTTAGACAAACATAGATCCAAGGTTTATTAGGGTTGCATGCACACTTAGGAAGTGTTAGATTGCTCAAAACCCAACACACACAAGTCACAAAGACTTGGCAAGAAACATCACAGAGTATTCCAATGGAAAGCAATTCCATGGAGATGAAGTCTCAAATTCAAAGTACATTCCTTTGAACATCCTTCTTTGCATTAAGTTCTTTAATCTTACACAGATTCAAATAATAACTTCCACCTATGGAAACAATTCCATATTCCCATCTTGACCATCACTTTTGAACAAGAGTTGCCTCTTTCCAAAATATGTCAATACGATCCTTACTCTATACTTCCAATTGTCCATGAGTAACCAAACTTTGGAAAACCCCAAATTGTTCTCGAGAATTGCTTAATCATCTTAGTCATATCCGGTTCTAATCCCTTTTCCCTTCTTAACGCCCTAAGCATTAGGAAAATTTAGAATGGATGAATATTATAACACATGCAATCGATCCTATATCCGAAGCATATGGGATACGATTTATGCTATAAAATTTTTATTTGCCATGTTCTCATAATTTGAACTATGAAGAGGGATGTCGTAATCGTAATCGAATTTTGAGAAAGCAACATATATAGAAATTCCTTATGTTGAACCACTCCAACATAACATGCATATATATTCTTGACTAAAGTTGATTAAAATCTCAATCTAAGCTTGTAGAATTGGAATGATGTATAAATTTCTCTCCCTTAATTATAGTAAAAGAACTTTTTCAAAGCGAGTTGAAACTTTTGTTTTCTATAATTAACATTGCTACCTTTCAACATAATCATCATGCTCCCACTAGCATAATGATTATTATCTAACTAGCATAACACTTTATGCTCCCACTAGCTTTGACATGTACCTAGAAATCAGTCAGATTTCTGATACTAGATTGCCTTGATAAGACTTTATCAAATCATACACCTGGAGTCTAAACCTTTCCTTAGATAGCTCACATGTGAGTCTAAACCACACACGCTCCACTAACGACATGAGAATGCAAACTTCACACTTGTTATCCACTTAAATCTATTTAGTGAAAGAGTTTCCTCACTATCATTTTCATGAATCGGAGAGAAACCTTATGACACTTAGATTTTGATGGTGTATGTGTTCCTATCCATGTGAATTTGACATAACCATAATCACACGACAAGGTTAATGAAAAATCCAAATTCATATGGACTGAACTTGTGCAGTCTTAATTTCTTGCCACCTGGTAACACAAGGGCCTGCCATTGCTTCCAAGTTGTTATGCAATCAGTTTAGAACTCTCAGAACTCCAATGCAAAACCAACTTTAACTGGAATGGGCACAGAATATGTCAACACGATAAGTTACAAACCTCAAGTCGTGGTCTAATGATTAACAAAACTCTTGATTAGTTCTTGAATCTATCTTAAGATCCTTTTAAGAGTCCCACTGACCTCTTGACATATAAGATTCTCTTTGTCAAGAACCATTCCTTGACAAAAATGAATATTCAAGAGTTAGTGCAGATTCTTATCAAGTTACACACTTCTCACAATTGGTCTTAGTTGGTCTTTGTTTTATCCAAAACATCACAACTTACCAATTTCAAATGTACAAGAGTAAGAACACATTTTACTCTACATTTAACAAGTGTTTTAAACCTTTCTTAAGATTATGTCACTCAAGGCTTAATCTTGGAGTATGACTCTAAGATTTAATTTTGGAACGAAGTATAATTTATCTTTTGATCTAACCATTTCAACAATTCACGATTCCTCTCCTTAGCCAAACAAAATGAACTAAGGTGTCCTTAGAGGATCAATTGTGACATGGTTTCATAATCACTAAGATAATCATAAAACAAGATACTCAAGTACTCTCCCATCTCTTCAGATTAGAGAAAAGTTTATCTTTCTGCCTTATTTGATTCTTCTTACTCATCATGTCTATCATTGAAACTTCTCCAATGATCCAGAACTATACTTAAACTTGTAAGTATAACCATATTTACTAAACTTTAGTAAATCATAATGAATAATCTTATCAACTTTATGGTGGACTTAATCAGCGCACACCCAAGTGTATCCGATCCCTTTGTCCTTTACTTGATTCACATATACATGTGAACAAGGAATTAGACTTAATTTCCCAAATAGATAAAAAAATTCTCATGATCATACAATACAAGTTGCATGATTCCAAGTTTCTATCCAACTGAAACATGGGTGATGAGAATTTTTCCTTATTTGGTAAATTATGACACTTCCACTAATGAAAGAATCAAATCCATTTACCCATATTTCTTATCAATGGAAACATATAATCAACAATTTTTCACAAATGCCAATGTAGGGATACTTAAAATAGATAAAATCAAAACCAATTTTCTTATATTTTAAAACTTTGCGGAAAAATTTATCCTTACAATCCATACGGAAAACTTGTTGTTATCTATTCCTAAGCAATATATCATAACTCTTAAGTAACAACTCAAAATTCTGATCACCGAACCATGCGATCAAAATCCATCTTCGCGATCAGAATCAGCATATACTTCCTTTAAGTTTCTTCACCTTTTCTTTGATTCTTAAAACATCAACATGTGACCTCGTCACATTATGCAATAAGAATCTCAGAATAGAAACTTAATAGAGTTAGACAATGGACTTTACCTGAAGTAGAGTCAAACCTATTGACTTTACCATCCTTAAGATGTTTCAGGTAAATTTAGCAGCTTCGCAACCAATGTCTTTCCTTTGGCAACAGAATCATATGGACTCTTTGGAAACGGTACATGGGACTATCACAGACTTAACCTTTCTCTTGACCATTTGGTCAACCAAGTTGACTATGGCCGATCCCTTTCCATTGGGAAGAGAAAGTTTTTCCTGGACCTCCAATGTCACCATTTTCAATGTCCAAATAGGTTTGGAAAGTAGATCTTCCAATCTAATATGCTTTACTAATGCTCCAAATCACTTGCTGATTTAGAATCATCAAGCAAATAGGTAAGATCATTAAGGGCCTTGTCGCGACCTGTCATCAGGGAGTGACTGAAGAACCAAGTCAGCAGCCAGCTACCTCGAGACTTTGACACCCGACTCTCCCGACTTGTCAATATGTGGCTTAATCCTCAAGATCTAAGCACATATAGACTTTGCTTGCCAATAGGGATTGAGTGACTTAGAACTTATCAAGTCTTAAAACTTGTGGGATAGGGAGATTTATTGGAGGAGGTGGATGAAGTGAAGTATGATTTCTAGTCCCACAAATGCCCAACAAAGGGGTTGATCTTTCACCTTGATTGCCATTTGGGATATCATCTTCATTAGGAAGCTTGTTCCTAAAGATTTAGGAAGACCATAGCTGTCTAAACTAGATATCTATAATGGAAGAAATTCAATTTAGTTGATTTAAAGTCGTTAATATAACACCCAATATGAAATATTAAGGCTAGGACCCAACCTATTTATAACTGGAAGAGGGATGTCGTAATCCAAATTATAAAATAGTTGAAGGTAGGTAAATGACGATTTACGAATTTCCACCATGAAAACGAAATATTTTATTATTAGGTTTTATTAGTTTTGAAACTCCTAGATCTTTTGAGATATATTGAACTTTTCAATGGCATGTTTGAATCTCGATTGTGCCCTCTCAAATTTGTGACTGGGATGCCGAGGATCACAAACAAGGTGTGAATAACCATACAAATTGACTTGGTACCCTTAACAATATTACCTAATCGATGTGCCGGTTAACTACACACGCTCCACCGATCTATAACAAAGTCAAGTTACCCTTTGCTACTCTTACTAGTCCATGTTAGTGTGCCGGTTAACCACACACGCTCCACTAACGACTTAGTAAGGTACAAAGTGTAATTTTATGGGCTAGCACCTTTTCACATTTTCCTATGTAACTAAGATTGGGAATTTATAAGTGTTTAGTTACTTAGTATTTTTCATTATACTTTTAACGAAGGGAGAATTGTAGTCCATTCCTACCCGTTCGGCTAACGACCCTCCACCAGTCAAGGAAGCGGTGGGTGAGAATGGACACCCATTAAACTGCCATTTTATAGGCAGTAACCTTATACCCCCCCTTATAGACCGGCTTCGTGAATGAGGCCTACTAACAGTAAGATTGACATCCTCTTATACATATCTATATAATTAAAATTATAATAATAGTATAAGGGTTGAATTTTAAACTTTTTAAAATTTCAATGTTCAATTTGGAATTAAAGTATACATGAGGAGTAAGTTTTCAAATTCCAAAACTTGAGGGCAAGTTTTGAAACTATTTCAAGACTCTTTAAATCATAACTTATGAGTTTAATGGTTCATTAAAATGAAGACTCTTCATTTTAATGTAACCCCTTATTCTTTAAAAACACTTTAAAGAAGTGTCTCTTCAACATCCATAACTTGAGGACAAGTTATGGAGTCATTAAACTATTTAATGGAAAAAAACTCTTACATTTTATGTAACCTACAAAACTTTTATGAGTTTTTAAGATTCATAAATATGACTTTTCACATAACTTGAAGACAAGTTACAAAATATATTTTATGAACTTCTTTTAGACTAATATGGATTGAAAACAACTAAAACATAATTTTTTTCATTATGAATTTAAACTAACTCATAAATCAAGGAAACATAAAATTCTTGAAAATTCATAACTTGAGGACAAGTTATGAACTCCATAAAATTTTCAACAAGATCATGAATTATATCACCAAACAATTTGCACACAATTCCTATGATCTAGCAAAACTCATAAGCATGATCATTCATAATCAACAATTTTCAAGAATAACATGACCACATATAAACTTGAAACTTTTATTATAGCATTGAAATTGGTTTAACATAATCATTACCACATTCAAAACAAGTTTTATAAGCCCAAAACAATCAAAGGTAATGATTCTAGACCAATTCCAGCACCAAAACTCGAAAATATGATGTATGGGGGTCCAACTCGTTGAGTGCATGAACAAACTCGGCGAGTTGGATGCATTTTGCCATGGACTCGTCGAGTCCCTTCATGGACTCGGCGAGTCTGCTGGGCAGACAGTACCAAAAGTCGATTTTTAAGCAGTTTAAGCAAGTACAACAAAAAAACAAGCCTCAGCTCTGATACCACTGTTGGGTTTTGAGCAATCTAACACTCCTAAGTGTACATGCAACCCTAAATACCTTGGATCTATGTTTTCAGATTATACATGCAAATATCAACTTTCCAAGGTATTGTTCTATTCTAGCATACAAAACTTTGAATAACACAAGTTAGAATAACATACCTTTTGTTGGTGCTTGTCTTCATGAAGCTTGAGTTCCTAGTGCCCCAAGTGTGACACCTCAAATGGTTCACACAACACCATAAGCACTTGGAACAACTTAGAGAGAAATTACAACACTTCAAGAATCGGCTTGCCCTCCATGCATATTTAGTGGCCGATTTCTCACATCAATAAGATGCTTATATAGTTGTTACAATTAGGGTAAACCCTAATTTTCATGGCTTTCCATTTCCTTGGATCCATGGGTTCAAATACACCATGGAGCATCCAATGGGTTTGAGCCCAACTTGATAATCCATGGAGCATTAGCCCACTATATAAGTATGGATGATTTGCACAATCAACCCATATATTTAATTAGTCTTCTTTTGATCACATAATTAATTCTAAATCAATTATTGATCAATACTAATTAAATAGTCTTATTAATATATTAGAACTTATAATATTTTAATAAACCTTAAGTGTTATTTCTCTCATTTTAGTCTATCCAAGTGCATGATGCCATGCAACCCAAATGGACCATGCCGGGTCGGGTCAAGTCTTACCAATTATAGTTATGGACTTAGACATTAACCCAACAATTGTGGAGCTGGTACTTGTAATAATGGAGGCCATTCAGGTGGACTAGGAATAGAACAAGTACCCACTTGGTCCAAATCTGAGTATTCAGTCATTGGAATCGGAATAGGTGATTCCATCTTTGTACTACTTTTGGAATTCACTTCATTTTGCTTCAAGATTCCTGATGCCTGAAACAAATCATAACCACACAATGCAAAAATATAAAAGTCAAAAGTCAAAAAAAGATGAGCTTCACATAAAAAAAAATAACCATAGACAATCATTGCAACAAATATTCGGTGTAACTTATCTGCATAAACTAGGTTAAACAGGTTGACTATGTGGTCCTTTACTCTCTTCTTACGTCCAAAAATGGAGATGAGCATTAAATAGGTTGGATATGCTGACAAGGGTTAAATGGTCATTTTACCAAAAATGAGACAACTCCATTGCTAACTGGTAGTGCAGTTGCAGCTTCCATTTTACCACCTGCTTCTTCATCTTCATTCTTCATCTCTATCTCTTCTTCTGTATCACTATCATCTTCATCTTCATCAAAATCTCCACCACTCGGAAAAGTATGCAACAAGTGGTGTATCCACATGTACTGGTCTACAGAGCTCATGCATATTTTGAGAAACTTCCAGGATGGCAATACTTAAGAAAAATAAAAAATAAAAATATTACAATAAGAAAAAAAATCAAGAAAATGATTTTTAAGGGTAGGTTACCTATCAAACAGCCCCAAAGGGTGAAATTTCTCCAATGTTTCTTGAACATCTCTCTTATGTAGAGTTTCAGTAACAATCAGGACATCATTGTCAATCGTGTGACCATATCTGAGGAGAAACAAAAAGATTAAGTCCCAAACAAAGATGAATATGCAAGAATGGTTGTAACATGTGGATTACAATAAACCATCAATAAGAGTAGTTGAGGACTTGAGGTATGTTACTTTTAATCATTATTATTATTATTATATCAAAAAGAGGGAAATTTTATCAAATGTACACCTGTAATGAGATTAGCACCATCTACAGAAAACACCCAATCCCATACCCATCGTTGGTGCCCTGAAACACACATATCATATTATTACTATTATATTAATTAAAAAAAGCATGCGACATTTTTTAAGACATGTAAGTATATATATAGTAATGTAAAATTGGTCATTATCTGTAGTAAATAACACAAATCATAAGATCAGATTAAGTAAAAAAGAAACAATATTAGATGAAAAAAGAGAATAAATAGTGAATTTACCTGTGTCCCACGTAAGAGCCTCCAGACATAACAAGTTCCTTTGTTGTTTACAGCAACAACCAAGCTTCCATCCAACATCACTGTCAATGATATCATTGATGTATCAACCTATGGCACCTAGGTTTTGTTAAAACTTTAAACCCATACAGCTTAATCAATGTATATATGCTGAAAATTAAAAATAAAAGCATACCAGCTCACAACTACAAGAGTTTGCAGTCAAGTCCCATACATGGATATTCCCATTTTGATCACCAGATATGAGCTCAGTCTGGACACCTAAAAACAAACCAATTAAAAATAAAATCATACTAGCTCACATCTGATGGTTTCCTGTAGGTAAAAAAATTATGGAAGAGTCCTTAAACATTCTTGTTTAAGGAGTTGTTTCTTCAACACGAGTCAAAACTCATTATAATATTAGTTTTCTGATTATTTAGGGTCAAAATAGTTAGATTTGTAGAAGCTATTTAGGAGTTCTTGCAAGAAAACTGATTATCAAAATCTTTAACATTCAATATGTAATATCCTATCTATATTCAAAATTCAAACTTTAACTTAGAAAGTACCTCCAAAAATCTGTTGAATAGAAGGAAATCAGAATGTTTGGGGATGCTTCTTATCAATTTCAATTACTTTGTTTACTTTTCATCTTCCATCGGCCATTGTAAATGTTGTTTTGTCGGGAGCGACAGTAGCAACGACCTTGGTGCTGCTTTCTTTCTTGATCGATGCTTCTATTAACCATGTCTCTCTCCCACATCTCTTCTTCCTCTCCTAAATCGATCCCTTAACCTCTCTCGGTTTTTCTTGTTGTCGCTATCGCACACACTCACCAGACAAAGAGCGTGTGGATGTGCGCGTCAGAGTGTGTTGTTCCCATCGCCACAAAGAAACACGTCATTTCCTTTCTCCACAATATAGGAAGCCCTAGAACTAATATTATTGAAAATATCTTAAATGCCCTTAAATTTTCCCTCTAGTATGATGTGCCCTTAAGCGAAGTGCCAACATCTGCTCCGATTTTGATGAAACGAGAAGAACCAATCAGATTCTTTTGGATAGAGGGTTCTAACATGGCTTGATAACAGGAATATAATTACCGTGGGTCGGCCATTGTCATAGATTGGAACTCTTCCAATCTAAATCAGCCATCAACACAAATAGATATGAATCCAAATTCTAAACAAACCCCAAACGAAGTTAAGAAAGTATAAGAGCAGAGAAAGAACACAAACCTGAATGAGCATGTTGAAAATGATGATAGTGTAGAAGGATAACCCAGAGATACTTAATATTGAACTCTGAAGTGTTGTTGTTCCAGATTCCCACTAACTCAGATGAACTCAAAAAGAAACAAACATTAGCTTTATTTTTCTTTTTTGAAATCCAACATTATCGATTCTTCATTTGAGAAATCAAAGTGCATAGACAAACCTTGTAAGAAAAACCCTAAGTCGCTGGTGTCTAAGAGTCAATACCTTGTACCAAAATCCCTAAATCGCTATGAGAGAGAAGTGAGGCCTGAATCCATTTTGATTAGATTTGAATTCGAGGTTTTAGATTTGGTCGACGCCATTGATGAGGAGACCTCATAGATCAATTACGATTCACGATCGCTTTATCTTCTTATTCTCCTCTTGATGATTTCAGACTCTGTCTCTACGACTTTACATGATATTTTTCAGAAAGGAGTCTAGATGAGAGAGTATCAGAGAGGGGAGAGTGGATTGCAAGGATGAAAGATAGATAGATGATAGAAAAAAAGGCGGGTTTTCAAAATTTTGGGGATTTCGTTTCCCCCTGTCTACTAAAAGCGCGTTTCATTAAAATTATAAAGCGACAGGTACAGACGACGCACGTTTAAGATAAAGCGCCCTCCGTGTTTTTTTTCTTGAGAAATTAAGGGCACGCAATAAAGCGTGACGTAAATCCTTAAATTTTTTGGAGAGATGACTCTATTTTAAGGGCACGTCCTTTTGCGCATCGTTAATTAGAGCGTGTCGTAAAATGCGCGTCATTAAAGGTCTATTTTCTAGTAGTGCTCTAATTGAAAACCCAAATGATCTTCATGCTCTTAAGTTTGTTGAAGTTGTTGACAATGGAGTTCAATGTGATGTTCTTGATATTCTTGAAGTTCATGATAAGATGATTCAAGTTGATTCTCAAGATAATTTTTTTTGCTCGATTGGAGTTCAAACCGATGATATTTTGTGTTCTTGTGATTTGTTTGAAGGAATGATTCCTTATCGGAAGCAGGTGATCCAAGAAAAACACAAGTATCAAACTCAAAAAGATTTGATTCAAACTCAAAAGCTTGATGTTGTGAAAAGAGGGTTTGTTCATGAGATCAAGTCTTCAAGATGCAAAAAGATGAGAAAGAAAAAGAAGAAGAAGATTAAAAGGAAGAACAAGCGGGTTTATTCACAAAAATTGTCAAATGTTGTTGTGAATCCGAAATCTGTGAAGCAAATTTGGGCTCCTGAGCACAATCTCCAAATTTTGCATTGAATTTGAAGTCAAAACCCAAAAGTGTTGGTGGTTCTTTTGAAGATGTTCTTGGATCGTTGAAGAACATGAAGAACGAGTTGTACATCACGCATAATGGGTGGTAAAATGTTCAAATTGGAGATTTTCTCGTTCCAACAAAAGAACCAAGATCTTCAAAATTTGATTCATTCATTGAAAATGGAACTCGATTCGTCAAAACGGTATCTCAAATTCTCAAATGGATTCCAAAACGTCCATGATTTCGATTCATCCTTTTCATTTTTCATTTTTGATCGATTTGCCTCATTGGATCTAATATGTTTCAACCCCATAGTTGATCCAATTATATTTGTTTAGATCAAATCACAAAAATCAAAATCATATTCCAAAATTTTATTTTGAAATTCACGGTTTATTGTTTAGTCCAAAAGCCCAATGTCCAAATGAATCAGTCCATTCGTTCAGTCAAAATCAAAAAATAGAAGTCAAAATTGAAATTTCAACTTACATTGTTGATAAATCTTAATCGCGTCTTCTGATTTTTTTTGGTTAATGAAATCGAAACTTAATCTATGTTCAACATTTTCTGTTCTCGTGATCGATTGAAGTATATTGGTTGTTTTGACTTTGCATATCGAGTCTTAAATCTGTATTGATCTAGTGAGAAGTTCGATTGATTGTTGAAGAACTCTCAAGAACGGTTGAAGAAAAATGAAGATCATACTGATTATTGATGAATCAATGGGTTTGATCTGAAATTGTTCAGAAAAGTTTCGATTTGTTTTTTGTCGACTGAAGAATTGAAAGTCAACTACAAAAGTCAAAATCGAATTGAAAGGATTGATTTCGAATCTTAGGAATCAAGGGTCGATTTAAGATCGTTTGGGAAGGTGTATGTTGATTAGTGTGTTTCGAAGGTTGTGAAATCGGAGGTGTGAACGATTGATGATTGATTTGGAGTCGCAAAGTCAAATTTGTTTTGGTTTTGATATCGATAATTTGGGAACGAGCTGAGAATCACGAACTCAAATATGTTCGCTTTGATGGTTTGTTTTGGTTTCAATGGTTTCGCTATCTGATCGATTTGAGCTCACGATTTGGTTCATATGAGAATCGTGTTTAGATTCGAATGGTTACAGGTCGATGTCAAATGGGAAGCCGTGTGAGTTTATTTTCGTTAGAATTGGGAACGATGATTTTGGAGTAGATGATTTTCGTTTATTATTTTGTATCGATTGGGTATTGATATCGACTTGTTTGATTGATAACGAATGGAAGGGTATGTCAACATCCAAGAGTTGGGTGTTTAGTCGACATTTGGAATCGATGGTTGGGACGAACAATAAAATCGATGAATTCGTTTTTAAAGTTTCGAAAGGTTGATTTTCGTTTGTTCGTTGGTATCGAATGGGGATGAAGGATCGAATGGTTTGGATGGATGTTGGTATCGAATGGGATTGCCTTAAAGAACGAAGGTTTTTGGAATTTTGTGTAACTGAATTCACGAAAAATTGAAGAGGATGGTCAAAAATTTGGTATTTGATGACTAACGAAAGATGATTTTGGGAAGAACTAGAATGAAATATCAATTCAGTGGATAAATGTGAATGATTCAGACGAGATTCAGAGGCTTCGAATGCCTTTGTTTTCGTTTAAATGGACTGAAAAATTTCGTTAATTTGGTGCTCTGATTGAACGAAGAGGAGAGAGAGAGAGAGAGAAAATGGACAGATGAAGTTTCGTACGAAGGAGGGAGAGAAAAAGTTTCATACGTTTGAAATGAATTGGAGAAGAAGAAACAAAATTTCGACCTTAGCCCTTAAAGTTTCGACTATTTGTCACCTTTTACAAATTTCGAAGTTTAGGGCAAAGTTTCGTTAGTTTGGAAAAAGTAATGGAGAATTTCCGCATATGGTCCCTGAAGTTTTGACTGTTTGACATATATCCAAAATTTCCGACAATTTGGAGCATGTTTTCGACAATTTTGAAGACTTATGCAGAATTTCGAAAATATTACCTGAAGTTTCTAAAGTTTAACAGTTTTTGCCCAAATTCGAAAATGGACAGATTTTTTGAGAAATTGAAGATTATGCATTTCTGGCCCCTGCAGTTTATGCGAATTAAATTTACGCTTTCTGCCCA
Source organism: Lactuca serriola (assembly GCF_051521515.1). NCBI lineage: Eukaryota > Viridiplantae > Streptophyta > Magnoliopsida > Asterales > Asteraceae > Lactuca > Lactuca serriola. Next base: position 264,511,102 of record NC_136415.1, read on the forward strand.
GTTTCGCAAATGTGATAGAGTTTCGCATATTAGGATGTTTTGGCGCAATGGGTCCCTGTAAGTTTCAGAAAGTGACAATTTCTACCCGGTTTTTGAAAAGTCTTGCAATTTTCACCCAAAAAGTCAAAAAATTTCATAAATTGGAAATTTTTGTGGCTTTTTCGTGATTGTTTTTTCGTGCAAGATTTTTGGTGTTTCATTTTTGGCACACATCAAGGGGGAGTTTTGTAAAGTTCATTCCTCGAGCGCTTGTCACCCTTAATGGGTTTTATAATCATTTTTTGATTATAAAAAGGGGAGAATGATGGGTATTCGAAGTAGATCTTTCATTTACGGATTTGAAGACCGGTGTTTACTTCGAGGGGGAGTTTGGTCTTGATCACACGTGCTTGTTGGAGATTGAAGCCGAGCATCCAATCCTAACTTTTAGGGGGAGAATGTAAGGGTGCAAAGTCACTCTTGGATGTCATTAGGGCTTACTTCTTTGATTGTGCATAATGAGTTGTCTTTCCTTTATAAGGAAGTGAGTGACACTCATTTTATCTAATGAACATTTTGAGAGATTAGTTTAGAGAGAGTATTTGCAAAACCCATTTTATACACTTTCTATGAAACTAATGAGAGCTTAAGAGAATTATTTACTCCTTGTGTTCTTGAGTTTACATGATGATTCACTAGATCTTTCATATTCCACACATGCCATCATAATCAAAACCACTACAAAGGGTACACGATGACCAGGAGTTAACGATCCGTTGTAGGAAGATTATGTGAACAAGGCACACACTCGACATCTGGAGCTCACCAGATCACAAGTGCAGTCAACCCTTATTTCCATGAAGAAGAGAGCCATGCAAAGCAACTTGCCCTATGTCTCTCCTACTGATGAGTTAGTTGATCTGGAGTTCACATCCGGAGAAACTCCAAAGCCTCCTCCTTAAGCTTCCAATCCTCCAACTTCGGATGATGAGATTTCCGAAGAAGTTCTGCTAACCACCGATGTTGCACATGTTGCTGATGCCAACATGGTATCCTCAGTTCAACTTCACTTGAAGCCATCTTCATCATAGTCAACATTTGATTTCGGATCCTCCTCCTCTACTCAGTATGAATCCGAATCAACACATAAGCTTCATGATGATGCTGCAACTCATCCTGGTCCTTCTACAAATCCAACACCTCACAAGGAAAAGCCTCAACATTCAAATTCTAGCACCAGATCGTCTGCTGGTGATTATATCGATCTGTTTCCTCTCTTTGAGATTCAAAAAAATGTGTCTGATACTATGAAGAAAGTCTCCTCAATCGAAACTTCTGTAACAGAGCTCAACACCAAAATGGATCAAAAGGTTTCCAGACTAGATTCCAAGATCGATGCAATCATTCAGTCATTGTCGAATCAGTCCGGACCTTCAATTGCTGAAAGAGAAGCTTAGTTAGATCAACTAATCTCACTCCGGCTCAAGCACTCCATAGAAGAAGTTGAAGCTAAGTATGATGCTTCGGTTGATCACTACCTTGATACTGTTGGATTAGTGTCTAAGTCCATAACTATAATTGGTATGTACTTGACCCAATTGGCATGGTCAATTTGGGTTTCATGGCATCGGAACAATTTGGATAGACTTTTATGAGAAAAGGATAATTATGATTTGTTAATATATTATAAGTTCTAATATATTAATATGAAATCATATTATTTAATTAGTATTGATGAAGAATTAATTATGTGATCAAAAGGAGACTAATTAAATATATGGGGATTGATTGTGTAAATCATTCATTCTTATATATGTGGGCTTATGATCCATAGTTCTTCATGTTGGGCTAAACCCATGGAGTAACCCATGGATACTTCATGGAGGTTTTAACCCATGGAGCATGCAGAATATGGAATGACATGAGTTACATGGTGTAACCCTAATAGCCACCATATATAAGGACCTCATGGCTCAAGAAATTGGCACTAGTGTGTGTACACGTGAGGGCTAGCCAATTTGAGCATAGGAACCTTTTCTCTCAAGTTATTCCAAGATGTTGGTGATGTTTTGTGAACCATTTGAGGTGTCACACTTGAGGCACTAGGCTTTTAACCTCCATGGAATCAAGCTACAACAAAAAGGTATGTAATTCTACTAGAATTTATATTATATGTACTTCATATTATGTTAGTTAGAACAATACCTTGGAAAATGATATTTTCATTATAATAGAGAAAACATAGATCCAAGGTATTTAGGGTTGTATGTGCACCATAGGATGTTGAATTATACCAAAAACCCAACAGTGGTATCAGAGCCATGGCTTGTTGTCTATTATATTTGATGCAAATGTTTGATTTTCAAAGTTGAAAACAAAAAGAAAAAAACATGAAGTTTGTCAAATTTTAATATAATTACTTGATTTTATATAAAACTAATTATTTGTAAAATTTGAGTCATTTTACTACAAGAGTTGAATTAGGTCAATTTATTAAAAGATAGAATGATATGATTATTTTATTTGTTTTAAAAGTTTGATCTAAATTTTTTAAGGAGTTAAAAATTTTGGAACTCAAAAGTCTTTTTTAAAAGTTATGATCTTAAGAGTTATGAAACTTCCATAAGTTATGGATTATCAAAAGTCTTTTTCTATTACCTTGTTTTATGAGTTAATTTAGATTAATGAAAAAACTTTATGTTAGTTGTTTTCAATCCAAATTAATCTACAAAGTGTTCATAAAATGTGTTTTTGTAACTTGTTCTTAAGTTATATGAAAAGACACATTTATGATTCTTAAAACTCATAAATAATGTCATAGGTTACAAAATGAAGAGTCTTTTTCTCATAAATAGTTTTTATGAACTCCATAACTTGTCCTCCAGTTATGGATGTTCAAGGGTCTCTTCATTTAAGTCTCTAAAACTTTAATCAAACTCATAAGTTATGAAAATCAAAGAGTTTTGAATAGTTTCAAAACTTGCCCTCAAGTTTTGGAGTTTGTAAAGATTTACTTATGAATGCTTTAACTCCAAATCAAGCCCTAGAATTTTAAAAGTTTAAAATTCAACCCTTATACTATTATTATAATTTTAATTATATAGATATGTATAAGATAAAGTAAATCTTACCATTAGTAGGCCTCATTCACGAAGCCAGTCTATAAGGGGGTATAAGGTTACTGCCTATAAAATGGCAGTTTAATGGGTGTCCACTCTCACCCACCGCTTCCTTGACTGGTGGAGGGTCGTTAGCCGAACGGGTAGGATAAAGACTATAACTCTCCATTCATTAAAAGTCTAATGATAAATGCTAAGTAACCAAACACTTATAAATTCCCAATCTTAGTTACTTAGGAAAATGTGAAATGGTGCTAACCCAAGAAATTACACTTTGCACCTTTGTTAAGTCGTTAGTGGAGCGTGTGTGGTTAACCGACACACTAACATGGGACTAACAATGTGTGGCGAAGGGTAACTTAAGTTTATCATAGATTGGTGGAGCATATGTGGTTAACCGGCACATCAATTAGGTGATAAAGTTGAGGGTACCAAGTCAATTTGCATGGTTATTCACACCTTGTTTATGATCCTCGGCATCCCAGTTACAAACTTGAGAGGGTACAATCGAGATTCAAACATGCCATTGAAAGTTCAATATATCTCAAAAGATCTAGGAGTTTCAAATCCAATTAAAACTTAATTATATTTCGTTTTTATGGTGGAAATTGGTAAATCGTCATTTACTTACCTTCAACTATTTTATAGCTTGGATTACGGCATCCCTCTTTCGGTTATAAATAGGTTGTTGGATCCTAGCCTTAATATTTAATATTGGGTGTTATATTAAGGACTTTAAATCAACTAAACTTGAATTTCTCCCATTATAGATGTCTAGTTAAGACAACCATGGTCTTCCCAAATCTTTAGGAACAAGCTTTCCTATTGAAGATGATATCCCACATGCCAATCAAGGTGAAAGATTAATCCCTTTGTTGTGCATTAATGGGACTGGAAATCATGCTTCACTTCCTCCACCTCCTCTAATTATTCTCCTTATCCCCACAAGTTCAAATACTTGAAAGTTCAAGGTCACTCAATCCCTATTGGCAAGCCGGGAGAGTTAGGTATAGAAGTCTCGAGGTAGCTGGTTGTTGACTTGGTTCTTCAATCACACCCTGAAGACAGATCAAGACATGACCCTTAATGATCTTACCTATTTGTTTGATGCTGCTAAATCAGCAATGATTTGGGGCACTGGTAAAGCAAAATTTTATTGGAAGATCAACTTCCCAAACTTCCATGGACATTCATTAAATGTCTAGAAAAGCTTTCTCTTCCCAATGGAAAGGGATCGGCCATGGTCAAGTCATTTGACCTAATGGTAAAGAGAAAGGATAAGTCTGAGGTAGCCTCATGTACCATTTCCAAAGAGTCCATATGTTTCTTTTTCCAAAAGAAGGGGCATTGGTTGCAAAGCTACTAGATTTACCTGAAAGATGTGGTAGAGTCAAAAGTTTGACTCTACTTCAGGTAAAGTCCATTATATAACTCTATTAATTATCTTTTGGAGATTCTTAATACATAATGTAATCTAATTACATTTTGATGTTTTAGAAAATCAAAGGAAGCTTAAAGAAAGAGTATGCTGATTCTGATCGCAAAAATGGTTCAGTGATCAAAATTTTGAGCAACTACTTAAGAGTTACGATAGATTGCTTAGGAATAAATATCAACATAGTTTTCATATGTATTTGCATTGTAAAGATAAGATTTTTCCGCAAGTTTTAATATAAAAAAAAATTTGATTTATTTATTTTAAGTATCCTTACAATGGTATTTGTGAAAAATTGTTGTTTATATGTTTCCATTGAAAGCAATATTGGAAAATAAAATTTGATTCTTTCATTTATGGTAGTGTCATAATTTACCAAATAAGGACAGATTCACATCACCCAAGTTTCAGTTGGATAGAAACTTGGAATCATCAAGTTGTATTGTGTGATGAATGAGAATTTTCATCTTTAGGAAATTAAGACTAAGACCTTGTTCACATGTATGTGTGAGTCGAGTGAAGGACTAAAGGATTGGGTACACTTGGTTGTTCGCTGATCAGGTTCACCACAAAGGTCAATACGATTATTCTTTATGATTTACTAAAGTTTAGTAAATATGGTTATGCTTACGAGTTTAATTGTAATTCTGAAACATTGGAAAAGTTTCAATGTATGACATAACGGATGAGAAGAATCAAATAAGGCAGAAAGATAAAAGTTTCTCCAATCTGAAGAGATGGGAGAGTACTTGAGTATCTTGTTTTATAACTATCTTAGTGATAATGAAACCATATCACAATTGATTCTCTACGGAAACCTTAGTGCATTTGTTTGACTAAGGAGATGAATTATGAATAGTTGAAATGGTTAAATCAAAAGATAAATCGTACTTCGTTCCAAAATTAAATCTTAGAGTCGTACTCTAAGATTGTAACTTGAGTGACATAATCTTAAGAAAGGTTTAAAACACTTGTCAAATGTAGAGTAAAATGTTTTCTTACTCTAGTATATTTAAAATTGGTAAGTTGTGATGTTTTGGATAAGACAAAGACCAACTAAGACCAATTGTGAGAAGTGTTTAACTTGATAAGAATCCGCACTAACTCTTGAATATTTTTTTTTTGTCAAAGAATGGTTCTTGACAAAAATAATCTTATATGTCAAGAGGATAGTAGGAGTCTTAAAGATCTTGAATAGTTTCAAGAACTAATCAAGAGTAAACCTATTGTTAATCACTAGCACACAACTTGAGGTTTGTAACCTATTGTGTTGACATATTCTTGTGATTAAGGTTATGACAACTTCACATGGATAGGAACACTTACACCATAAAAAATCTAAGTGTCATAAGGTTTCTCTCCGATTCATGAAAATGACCGTGAGGAAATGCTTTCACTAAGTAGATAGCAATTGTGATCTTTGCATTCTCAAAGTCGTTAGTGGAGCGTGTGTGGTTAACCGACACACTAACATTGACTTATGAGAAATGACAAAGGTCTAAACAATTGAGACTATGATTACGGAAACCCTTTTTATAGTTCTAAAATTGTTTAGACACACATGTGAGCTATCTAAGAAAAGGTGTATGATTTTGATAAAGTCTTGTCAAAGCAATCTCGTATCAGAAATCTGAACTTTAGTAAGAAAGTTAATAAAGTATTGACTTCTAGAAGTCCAACTGTTTTCTGATACATGTAAAAGCTAGTGGGAGCATAAGTGTTATGCTAATAATAAACATGTTAGTGGGAGCATGATAATTATGATAAGTATTGCAAGTTAGCAATGTTAATTATAGAAAACAAAGTTTCAATTCTTGAAGTTGCAGGGGTTGGAAAAGTTGTTTTTGCTATAATTAAGGGAGAGAAAATAATACTTCATTTCAATTCTAAAAGCTTAGATTGAGCTTTAATCATCTTTAGTCAACGATATATATATATATATATATATATATATATATATATATATATATATATATATATATGAATTTTATGTTGGAATGGCTCAACATGAGGAAATTCTATATATGGGTTCTAGAATTCGATTATGATTACGACATTCCTTATCATAATCTGAATTATGAGAACTTAGCAAATCGAAATAGAAATATTATAGCAAAAAGACTGGTCTAGTATCATGTCTTTATGTGAGACATCATGAAAAGTGTCCCATATGCTTCAGATATAGGATTGATTGCATGTGCTATAATATTCATCTGTTCTAAATATTTCCAAATGTCTAGAGCATTAAAAGGGAAAAGTACTAGAACTGGATATGACTAATTTGATTAAGCAATCATCGATGACAATCTAAGGTTTACCAAAGATTGGTTGCCCAGGGACAATTGGAAGTATAGTGTTAAATTTTGGAAGGACCATATTTACATATTCTGAAAAGAGGCAACTCTTGTTCAGGAGTGATAGTCAAAATGGGAATATGGAAATGTTCCCATAGGTGGAAGTTATTCATTAAATATGTGTAAGATTAGGAAACTTAATGCAAGAAGGACGTTCAAAGCAATTTACTTTGAATATGAGACTTCGTTTCCATGGAGTTGATCTCCATTGGAATACTATGTAATGTTTGTTGACAAGTCTTGGTGACTCTGTGCATAATCGTTACAAGAGGATCAATGTATATAAGTTAAGAGTCTAACAAATTTAAGCAAATGGCAGGAATTTGGAATTCTTGCATTTGCAGTAAGGATTTGGGATTGTGAAATGAGAATCATTGGAAATATGTTCAGTCGATCTATTTCACAAAGTAAAGATCATAGACAAACTTAGTGTGCATACTTGGTGTATGGCATAACTAATGTTTGGAAAAACATAGTGTGCATACTTGGTGTATGGCATGACTAGTGTTTAGAAAACATAGCGTACATGCTCGGAGCATGGGACATCTATTGTTTTAATTCAAGTATAAAGTTGATAGTTTGAAACAGTATGCAATGAATTATGGGTAATCAATATGGTGATAAATAAAAGGTGCTTTATTTATATTCATAAGTTTTGAGACCATATTGGATTCGATTATTCTTGTGTTTCACTTTGCATGTTTTGACTTCCAGAATAACTAGGTCGTTCTTCCTGAATGACTAAGTTATTCAAACCATCCACAGTCGGTCATATGTTGGAAGTATATATGAATCAAGACTGTCATGAAGCTGGTTTCTAAATGTCCAAGGTAGTGGACATAGGAAGAGTTGCTGCAACATTCATGAGTGCTCATATGTTCTGAGTATTGGATTAAACCCATGCTCGTTTAAATCACTTCATGGATTTTATCACGAGTGATCATGAGACGATAATATCTTATATTCTTCAAACCTAGAGATATGACTTGTTACCTATGAGTTGGTTATGCATTGATTGTACGAAAACGCATTGGTAACTCGATGTTATAAAACGTGCTTTTGTGTATGATTCAAAACGTAGTAGAACAAGCATATGAGTTGAAATTTATCCATTCCTTCTACCCTTGAAGGGATAAAAGTGATATCTGTGGGCCCCTCGATGATTTAGTGATGACACCCCGAAGTGCTTGGCCAAGCCAAGACTAATGTGATTTGTTCAATTAGTCGGTCATCATAAATCGAAAATTGGGAAACAACAAATGGACAGAGAGAATGATTATAATCCATGTCTTATTCCATATGATATCTAAACTGGAGGAATATATGATCCCTTATCTAATGGACGCGTCATTGATTTGTTAAGAGTTCGACAACAGCTTTCAAGAGCTACGATTGCTAGTCTGGTTTCTAAGTCATACGCAATAATAGTTTTAAACTTATCCAAGTGGGAGACCGTTGGATTAGTGTCTAATTCCATAACTATAATTAGTATGTACTTGACCCAATTGGCGTGGTCCATTTGGGTTGCATGGCATTGGAACAATTTGGATAGACTTTTGTGAGAAAAGGATAATTATGATTTGTTAATATATTATAAGTTCTAATATATTAAAATGAAATCATATTATTTAATTAGTATTGATCAAGAATTAATTATGTGATCGAAAGGAGACTAATTAAATATATGGTGATTGATTGTGTAAATCATTCATTCTTATATATGTGGGCTTATGATCCATAGCTCTTCATGTTGGGCTAAACCCGTGGAGTAACCCATGGATACTCCATGGAGGTTTTAACCCATGGAGCATGAAGAGTATGGAAAGACATGAGTTATATGGTGTAACCCTAATAGCCACCAGATATAAGGACCCCATGGCTCAAGAAATTGGCACTAATGTGTGTACACATGAGGGCTAGCCAATTTGAGCATAGGAACTTTTTCTCTCAAGTTATTCCAAGATGTTAGTGATATTGTATGAACCATTTGAGGTGTCACACTTGAGGCACTAGGCTGTTAAGCACCATGGAATCAAGCTACAATAAAGAGGTATGTAATTCTACTAGAATTTATATTATATGTACTTCATATTATGTTAGTTAGAACAATACCTTGATAAATTGATATTTGCATGTATACTAGAGAAAACATAGGTCCAAGGTATTTAGGGTTATATGTGCACCATAGGATGTTGAATTATACCAAAAACCCAACAGATACGATCACCACAATGCTCAAGGTCTACGATGACTTGGTTTCTACTACCAATGATCTTATCAAGCAGACCCATGTTCGTTATGAGAAGCATATTCAGAGACTAGAAAAGGAAATCAAGAAGAAGGATGAGATGAATCTCATAATTCAACAAGTTCTCATCAAACTCCTTCGATCCACTTGGAACATTGTTGACGTTCTGAATCGAAAGTTTGATGAGATGTTATTTGTGACAGCCTGAAATTTTCATTTGTATAATTTCCGCATCCAAACACTCCAAATATTAGTCAAAAATATTTTAATACATTTTTGGCCGAATTTAAGTCAATTTGGTGTTTTATTTTTATTTATTTACGAGAAACGATTAAATAAGTGTCGTCGTTAGTAAAGTGTACCTGGGCAAAACAACCTAACACCTTAGCCAAGTGTTCACGGCCAAACAAGAGGTGTTTGGGCCGTAAACACCCTTTCCCCCAGGACTCATGCTTATAGCATGAGTTTACTCCTTTTGCCCTCATTCTTACACTCCCCACTCAAGAACACAAGGTTTTTCTCTCAACTATCATAAATTCATCCTTCCAAATCCGCCAAAATGTAAGTGTTTCCTCTCTAAATTCGTTCATACAACACTAAATCTAGTGTTTATACATCATTTTCATCTATGGATTTTGATTTTTACTTAGATCTTCAAGCATCTTCAAATCACTAAGAACACACTAGTGTTTTTGGGTCCTAAAACACCCTTGCAAGCTTCCTCTAAGATCCGCGTGTGTGTTCAAGTCCTCGTTTGACACCTAGCAACCTACCTGACAATCCTATCCACTCCACTCACTGCAGGTGAGTTCATACCCCTTAATTAACCTTTCAAATGTTTTTAAATGCTTTTATGGGGGGAATACAAGTTGAATCCAACAAGTTATAGTATCAATCACATGTGATTTGTACCTTGCAATCAAAAAGGATTTCTATACTTTTAACCGCTTTGCCATCAAAAATGCTTTAAATGTTTATCAAACTCATTTTTTGTGTTAAATTGTTATAAAAACTATTTCCAAACTCTTTTTAAAATTCTTTTGTTCCAAAACTATATCTACACCAATATATTTATATAAGTAAGACTTGAAGGACTTAGGACTAATGCTCGCCTTATTTCCTGTTCTTGTTTGATTGTGGTCTTAGGGTATATTGTTATCTATCCGACTGTCGTTAAATTCTTAGTTATATATTGTATATTTATGTTGGATATGAACGTCTTCACTCAGTTCAATACCTTTGTGTATCAAAGACAGCCCACAACATACTATTTAACTATAATAGGTATAGTTAAGGTTTACCGCTCCTTACTACCATTACTATGATACTTACCATAGTTAGTACTATTATGAGTCTCTACATGTTAAGTACTATATAAGAAGAATACTATATACTATACAAGAGAACACTAAATACATGATACCGAGAAGTACACTATACACTAATACAAGAGAATATACTAAGACAGAATGTGACACACTATTCCTCTATACAACACTTCACTGCGCCTTCGCCGTGTAATCATAGTCTCCTGGAGGGAGAGCGATCACCACGTGTATAGATCTATACAGGACAAACACTCCCACATCCCGACTGCTAGCTACAGTCCAAGCCGACTAGGCCTAGGGATGACAAAATGTTACCAACCTGGAGGGTCATTAGACATTCGATCGCCTATCCTCATGGTTACATATGAGTTCACATTCGGATCCCTAAATTAACAAATTAATAAATAAAGGTAAAACAGACTCCCCGAGGTGTATTATATACTTATCACTACCTAGAGTTAGCAGTTATTTTTCCATTCAGTCGGCATTAACACTGCTGGAATAAAACATTATCTTCCCATTTACTTTACATGAATGAAGTCTAAAACTATATTTTTATAACTGAGAGTCTCATTGGGAAAAATTTTACACACTCAAAGGATCAAACCTACAAATAACCAAGTCTTGGCAGAAGACTACTTTTACTGGAAAATATAGGATTTTCTAGAGATTCATACTATTCAAACTTGATAACAACTTTTATATTACACGATTGAAAACACTTTTATACAAGCAATGACACTAAATGCTTATGAACTCACCAGCTTTATGCTGATACTCGTTTTCAAAATAACTTGTATTCTCAGGTCATCAGTAGACAGGTACATATGCAGTTTTTAAGAAGACGGACCACATACAAGACTCCTCTTTATTTTGATTATACTTTTTGGTGTCTAACAAACTGTATAGAACACACTTGTATTACAATTACAATATTAATGCAATGGATGTTTGTGACAACCCGAAATTTTCATTCGGTCAAACCCTAAAAGTCAACCACTTCGTATCATAAATTAATATCATTATTTCTTATTTTTAAGAAATATAAAGTTCGTTTGATTATTTTAATATTATTCTTAAACGAACGGGTGAAAGAAAGTTTTGTCTCGGGTTTTATTTTTTGAAAACCGCAAACACTTCGCGTATTAGAAACACCCGACCAAACTTTTATGTTTTGGGTTTAGAAATCACCCAAAACCGTGAACTCATGCCTATGTATGAGTTTACTCCCCAAAAAAGTTAGTCATTTGTGTTTACTCCCCAAAAGTCAAAATAGTAAACTCCAAAAACTCTCTCAAGTATCATCCAAGATTTAATTCCAAATCTTCAAAGTTGTAAGTGTTCTAACCATTTCAAGTTAGTAAAACACTTAATCTAGTGTTTGTGCATCTATTCATCCATTCATTTATGTATTTTGTCCAGATTTTCCAAAACACCAAGAACACACACTAAGTGTTCTTGGCCTTTTAGCTCAAATCAAGCCTTCTAATAGTAAGTACTTCCATCCTTGAGTGATTCTAAGCTAGTATTACATTTAAACATCAAGAAAATATGTCAAGAACACAAAGTTATAGGTGTTCACGGTCCAAGGAGATGCTTGGACTGTAAACACCATGAATGACACCAAAGTGTGTCTAAGCCCCAAATGTAAGTCCTAGTTGATGTTTAAGCCATACTTGACATGTTTAAACCTTTCCTTGTTGTGTTTAAACCTTGAAAAACATCAAAAACCAACAATCATAGGTGTTTACGGTTTGGGGATCTCCCAAAACCGTAAGCACTCTAAAGTGGGTTTAAGTTAGACATTTTCCTTCCTTAGGCTTAGAAACTAGCACCTACACTTACCTAATTGTGTTAGGGACTTGAAAACATAGCCTTACCCTTCTCCATAAGGGTTTACGGTAGTAAACCCAAAGGAAAAGGCCATTAGGCCGTAAACTCCTCAAAGGGGGTGTTTTGTTGCCCTAGTCCCTTCCAAAGGCCAAACCGCTTAGTAGAATTGCTTCAAAAGCCTTGCTAAACCACAAAACAACACTTGGACATTAAGACTAGAGTTTACGAACGTAAACTCTAGAGTTTACTACCGTAAACTCCCTAGGTCTTGACCATCAAAACCGTAAACTCCAAGGGAGTTTACCCTTGGACTCCAAACACACAAGTTTTGCCCTACCAACACTCGGATGCAATCCTTGTGATCTTTAACACTTGATACAAAGTGCTTTCATGTTCTAGGGTGTCCCAACTAAGTTTTTTAGTTATAAATTGGCTAACTAGTCATATATATGTTCAATACCCCTTTAATTAACCTTTGAAATACTTTTAAATGTTTTAAATGCTTTTATGGGGGGGGGGGATACAAGTTAAATATGTATAGTTATTACATCAATCACATGTTATTAATAACTATAAAACCAATGATTTTATTATTGTTCAAACTGTTTATCGAACTGTTTTACTTCAAACTGCTTTACAAACTGTTTTGCTTATCAAATACTTTTACTTAACCTTTGTTACCCTTATTATAAATTGCATGCCCGTATATTTATAGTTATATAAGCAATGTTTAAAAGGCTTAGGAAGGTCGTCCGCCCTGTTTCCTTTTTCTCGATTTGGATGTGGTCTGGTGGGATATCGGGTAGTCATTCGAAGGTCGTTTCAATATTGATTATATATCATGTGTACATATATAGATATAAAAGTGCTTCCATATTCATGCGTACTAGTTACATCATTAGTATGCTACCATCGGGGTAGCACATGATCATACTTATACTATTGCTAGATTAATGAGTCAGTTCATTCATGAGTCAATACTTATTACTATGAGAACATATACATTACGTTACTATGAGAACATATACAACTATACTAGAAAGAGAATATATACAACTATACTAGAGGAAGAACATATACAACTATACTAGAGGAAGAACATATACAACTATACTAGAAAGAGAACATATACAACTATACTAGAAAGAGAACATATACAACGATACTAGAACGAGTAACAATACATTACATATACATATATACATTGACAGAATTGTGATCCACTGTATCGGAGCATGCCTTAAATGTCATGGCCCGAGTTGTAGCCAGAGTCTCTTGGAGGGAGAGCGTGAGTTTGCGTATAGATCTATACTGGATTGACTATCCTACACCTTGCTGCTAGCTACAGCCGGACCTGCAGGTCTGCGGGTGCCAAACGTCATACCTTTTTACGACCTACATTTGTCGTTGTTTATCCAGTCAATAGTATGGTACAATTAATCACATGATACCTTAATATAAATCCGGTTTAAGGTAGTTAGTACAACAGTAGTTCCTATAATACAACACTACAGTCTGACCAAGAGTCTATACTTTAAATATTAAAATATTTAATTAAGTATACTAGTCTGCATTCATACTAAAATCAGTGTGACAATGACAAGAACAAAAGTATTGCAATTGTTAAATATCACTAGTGAGCTCGGGGATGTATGGTCAGTCCTGGGAATGGCATAGGCTGATCAACTATGCTGGTCCGAGGAGTGATTAGCATATGCCCTAGAATGGTTGTGATATGTTAACAAGTCTAATAACTTACCAACAATACCACAAGGAGAACCGTAGATCCTAAAATTAAAATACTATAGGTGTATTTTGTGCTACTACTAGCTACTTATATACTAGATTCTTATACCTCTCTTCTCGCGTAGATTAAATGGCTGGATTCCATCATGGCAACCCGTACTTTCCCAACGAAGGCAATGTTGGGTGGATCGAAGAAGAGCCCAAAGATGAGCATCGAATCCCTTTGGATGATCACCTCGCAGAAGGATTTTCTGATGGATCTGACTCTGAGCCTGAAGTCAACAACCTACTGCCAGTAGGTCAAGCCCCAAACAATAACCCTCAACCAGCATTCCCAGGTCCCACTCCCTTATGGGCAACCAACTTGAATCGTTGGGGTGATGAACAGGGTCAACCCTTACCATACTTTGGGGACCGAAGCTTTTACAACGTCAGCGAAGGTGGCTCTGCGGATCGAGCTATGTCCGTCATTATCCGCAGAATTGCTCGTAATGTTGAGCAAGGTCGAGCAGCGATCGACCGGGTCATGGAGATTGATGCCAAATCTGGTGTCAACACAATCCGCATCTGCCGTCTTGAAGAAGACATGGAACAGACCAGGAGAACCAATGAGACCCTGCAGCAATAACTGGCTGCCTCCCGAGCCGAAGTCATGGAACTTCAAGCCCGTCAGAGGGCTTAGGAGCGACACCTTCAAGAGGTGTTCCGTCAAGTGACAAACCTCAGGGTTCGCCCGAGGAATTCCCATCGCCGTTAGAAGATGTCTAGTACATCTTTGTCTTTTGATTAGAGAATAGCCTTTAATATATGTGCTCTAAGTAGCACTTTTCTGTAAAATATTCCTAACTTTCAGTACTCTAACTAGGAATCTAGGAACTGTCAAACTTTTTCGTATGGTATGATGTAAGATCTACTAATAGGTCGATTTTCCCTGAACTTATTGCATTAGTAATACCAGTATTTTAGACAATTATCTAATCTGTGGGAAAAATCTGTACGCTTGTGTTTTCCTACTAATATTCTTTGTTGTGACCTCAAACACTCATTCAACTGTTGGGCTATGGTTAGTTAGTCCATGTGTCACTCTCACCTCACTTATAATCGATTCTTACCACTTTGTTTATCTTTATAAACTTAGAGCTGAAAGATGCATCCTTGCAAATCTCCCAGGAATAACCCTGCACCTCCACCACCTCCTCCTCCGGTCATCGATACTGCAGCCCTGAATGCTGTCGTAGTTGCAGCAGTGGCAACTGCCATGGCTCAGTATCACTCTACTGATGCCAGAAGAGGTGGAACCCCTGTTAACTCAATTCCTATTGAAATCCATGTGCGCTCGAGAGAGTGCTCCTATAAGGATTTCACCAACTGCAAGCCAAACTCCTTTCATGGGACCGGCGGAGTCATTGCCCTCTCGTAATGGTTCGAGAAGACGGAATCGGTCTTCGAAATTTGTTCATGCCCTGCGGCGAGCAAGGTTAAATATGCCGCATGCACCTTTGAAGGAAAAGCTCTGACGTGGTGGAACGGCCACGTTAAAGCTCTAACTCTCGTCGGAGCCAACGGCATGGGCTGGGAAACAACGAAAGACCTCATGATTGAGGAATACTGCCCGAGGGGCGAAATCCAGAAATTGGAACAGGAGCTTTGGAGCCTAACCATGAAGGGCACCAATGTAGTCGTTTATACCGCCAAATTCAACGAACTGGTGGCCCTCTGCCCCAATATGGTTCCCACTGAAGGGAAAAAGATCGAGAGGTATATATCGGGGCTAGTGCCTCCATATCAGGGGAATGTCCTATCATCAAACCCCGCAACCTTCGATAGTGCCAAGCGACTGGCACAGCGACTCATCGACCATGGAGTCAAAACCCCTGCAACAACAACGACCCTAGCCATCTCAGAACCCTCCAAACCCGCTGAAACCAAGCGGAAGTTCTGGGAGGAGAAGAAGAAACAGCGAACTGCCAAAAAGCAGCAAATTGTGGCAGTGCATGCCGCAACAACCCCTGCTGCTACTGCTCTGGTGGGGCAGTATGCTGGAAATTTGCCTAAGTGCGGCAAATGCAATTACTACCACAACGGCCCCTGCCGTGAAATGCAGTGCTCTAACTGCAACAAGAAAGGACACACAGTCCGTTTTTTGTAAATCTCCGGCGAGGCCGATCGCCCAAGTCCCCGACTCTGGCACGAGCCCGACCTGCTATGGATGTGGTGAAGCAGGCCACTTTAAGAGGGACTGCCCTAAAGCGAAGAATACTGGCGGAGCAGGGAGGGTACTAGCAATAGGCCATGGGGAAGCAGTTGCTGACCCGACAGTGGTGACTGGTACGTTCCTCCTCGATAACTCTTATGCATGCATTATGTTCGATAGTGGAGCGGAGCGAAGCTTCGTGAACCGTAAATTTGCTCGCATGCTTAAACAACAACCTCACACACTTAAAGAACAATTCACAGTAGAAATGGCTAATGGAAAAACAGAAAGCACGAGTAGCATATACTTAGGTTGTACCCTAACTCTAGATAACCATTCATTTCCAATCGACCTTATGCCAGTCTCAATAAAAAGCTTCGACGTTATCATCGGCATGGATTGGTTAAGCCTTCATCGCGCCGACATCATGTGCTACGAGAAAGCAGTCCGTCTAAACCTCCCGTCTAACGAAACTCTTATCGTCTACGGCGACAAACCCGGTGCGAGTCTTCGTATTATATCAAGTATTCAAGCACATAAGTATCTACGTAAAGAATACCATGCATTTCTTGCTCACGTTGTCGATACGAGCCTCGAAACCAAAGAACTAAAGAACATTCCAGTAGTGAGCGACTTTCCTGACATCTTCCCAGAAGAGCTACCAGGATTACCTCCGCAACGACAGGTCGAGTTCAGAATCAACTTAGTCCCAGGAGCTACCCCAATAGCCAAGTCACCCTACCGATTAGCTCCAGCAGAGATGCAGTAACTATCCGGTCAACTTAACGAACTGCTCAGCAAGGGCAATATAAGACCAAGTTTCTCGCCTTGGGGAGCACTGGTCTTATACGTTAAGAAGAAAGTGTTGGGTTTTGAGCATTCTAACACTCCTAAGTGTACATGCAACCCTAAATACCTTGGATCTATGTTTTCTCTATTATACATGCAAATAAGAACTTCCAAGGTATTATCCTAATCTAGCATACAAAACAATGAGTGTAACAAGATAGAATACATACCTCTTAGATGTAGAAAGTCTTCATGAAGCTTGAGTGCCTAGCCCCAATAGTGTGGAAGCCTCAAATGGAATCACACAACATCAAATACAAATGGAATGACTTGAGAGAATTCTACACTTCATGGAAATCGGCTAGCCCTTTCTTACTTCACACTAGTGGCCTATTTTGGTCAAGAATAAGATGCTTATATAGTTAGGGTTACACCATGTAAACCCTAATTGACATGGCCTTTCATTTCCATGATCCATGGGTACAAATACACCATGGAGCATCCATGGACCATCGTATGGGTTTTAGCCCAACTTGATTATCCATGGAGCATTAACCCACTATACAAGTATGGATGATTTACACAATCAACCCATATATTTAATTAGTCTTCTTTTGATCACTTAATTAATCCTAGATTAATTCTTGATCAATACTAATTAAATAATCTTATTATTCTTATTATTAATATACTAGAACTTATAATATATTAATAACCATAAGTGTCTTATTTCTCTCATTATAGTCTATCCAAGTGCATGATGGTATGCAACCCAAATGGACCATGCCGGGTCGGGTCAAGTCTTACCAATTATAGTTATGGACATAGACATTAATCCAACAGTCTCCCACTTGGATAAGTCTAAAACTATTATTGTGTATGACTTCAGGAACCAACTGGCAATCGTAGCTCTCAAAAGCTTCTGTCGAACTCTGACCTTGTAGATTAACTCTGACCTTTGTCAGTGACTTGTCCATTAGATAAGGGATCATATATTCCTCCATTCTAGATATCATATGGACTGAGACATGGATTATAATCATTCTCTCTGTCCATTTGTTGTTTCCCGATTTGCGATTTATGACGACTGACTAATTGAACAAATCAAATCAGTCCTGGCCCGGCCGAGCACTTCCATTTGTCATCATCAAATCATCGAGGGGCCCACAGATATCGCTTTTATCCCGAAGGTAAAAGGAACGGATAAACTTCGACTCATATGGCTTGTTCTACTACTTGTTGAATCATACACAAAGGCACGTTTTATAACACCGAGTTACCGTATGCGTTTACGTGCAATCAATGTACTATCAACTCATAGTAACAACTCATATCTCTAGGTTTGAAGAATATAAGATATTATCGTCTCATGATCACTCGTGATAAAATCCATGAAGTGATTCCAATGAGCGCGGGTTGAATCCAATACTCAAAACTTATGAGCACTCATGATTGTTGTAGCCTTGTCCAACACCTTAGACCTCTACAACCCATCATGACAGTCTTAATTCATATCTACTTCCAACATATGACCGACTGTGGATGGTTTGAATAACTTAGTCATTCCGGAAGAATAACCTAGTTTATTCGGGAAGTCAAAACATGCAAAGTGAAACACAATAATAATTGAATCCAATATGGTATCAACCCTTTGAACATAAATAAAACACCTTTTATTTATCACCATATGATTACACATTATTCATTGTATACTGTTTCATCTATCAACTTTATTCTTGAATTTAAAACAATAGTTGTCCCATGCTCCAAGCATGTACACTATGTTCTCTTAAACACTAGTCATGCCACACACCAAGTATGCATACTATGTTTGTCTATGATCTTTACTTTGTGAACTAGATCAATTGAACATAATTTCAATGATTCTCTTTTCACACTCCCAAATCCTTACTGCAAATACAAGAATTCCAAATTCATGTCATTTACTGAAATCTGTTAGATTCTAAACTTATATGCATTGATCCTCTTGTAATGATTATGCACAAAGTCATAAAGACTTGACTACAAACATTACAGAGCATTCCAAAGGAGATCAGTTCCTTGGAAATATCCTTCTTGCATTAAGTTTCCTTAATCTTACATAGATTGAAAAATCTTAACTTTGAAACATTTCCAGATTCCATTCTGACTTATCACTTCTGAACAAGAGTTGCCTCCTTACAGATTATGTCAATATGGTCCTTCCAGAATTATCACTATACTTCCAACTGTCCTTGAGCAACCAATCTTTGGTAAACCTTAGATTGTTCTCGACAATTGTTTAATCCTTTTAGTCATATCCAGTTCTAAACCTTTTCCCTTCTTAATGCCCCAGGCATTTGGAAAATTTTAGAAAGGATGAATATAGCACATGTAATCGATCCTATATCCGAAGCATATGGGACACGATTCATGATGTCTCACATAAAGACTAAACCAGTCTTTTGCTATAACATTTCCATTTCTATTTGCCAAGTTCTCATAATTCAGATTATGAAAAGGGATGCCGTAATCATAATCGAATTTTTGAACGCAAATAATGGACCCATATATAGAATTTCCTTATGTTGAGCCATTCCAACATGAAATTCATATATGTCCTTGACAAAATGATTAAAACCTCATGATCTAAGCTTATAGATTTGAGATGAAGTATAATTTCCTCTCCCTTAATTATAGCAAAACAACTTTTTCAACCCCTGCAACCTCACGAATTGAAACTTTTTGTTTTCTAGAATTAACATTGCTAATCTTGCAATACTTATCATAATTATCATTCTCCCACTAACATGATGATTATTAGCATAACACTTATGCTCCCACTAGCTCTGACATGTATTCAGAAATCAGCTGACTTTCTTCCAAAGTTCAGATTTCGGATACTAGATTGTTTTGATAAGACTTTATCAAAATCATACACCTTCCCTTAGATAGCATACTTGTGTATCTAAACAATTATGAAGAGGTATGCCGTAATCATAATGGTTAGACCTTTTTGCCACTTCTCACAAGTCCAGGTTAGTGTGTCGGTAAACCACACACGCTCCACTAACGACTTTGAGAAAGCAAATATCACAATTGCTATCTAGCTAAAATCTACTTAGTGAAAGTGTTTCCTCACCATCATTTTCATGAATCGGAGAGAAACCTTATGACACTTAGATTTTTATGGTGTATGAGTTCCTACCCATATGAATTTGTCAAAACCATAATCACAAGACAAAGATAATGACAAATCCAAAACCATATGGACTGAACTCAATCTTAATTTCTTGCCACCTGGCAGCTCAAGGGCCTGCCATTGCTTCCAAGTTGTTGTGCAACCAATGGAGAACTCTAAGAACTCATATGCAAAGCCAACTTTAACTGGAATGGGCACAGAATATGTCAACACGATAGGTTATAAACCGCAAGTCGTGTGCTAGTGAAGAACTTCAGGTTCTATTCTTGAATAGTTCTTGAGACTTTCAAGACCTTTAAGACTCCCACTATCCTCTTGACCTATAAGACTCCCTTGTCAAACATCCAAGAGACAGTGTGGATTCTAATCAAGACAAACACTTCACACAATTGGCCTAAGTTGGTCTTTGTTTTATCCAAAACGTCACAGCTTACCAATTTCAAATGTACAAGAGTAGAAAACTTTTACTCTTACATTTTGACAAGTGTTTTAAACCTTCTTTAAGACATGTCACTCAAATTACAATCTTGGAGTATGACTCTAAGACTTGTATTGGAACGAAGTATGACTCATCTTCTTGATTTAACCATTTCAACAATTCAAGATCCCTCTTCTTAGTCATAAGAATGCACTAAGACTTCCTTAGAGAACTAATTGTGCTATGGTTTCTTAATCATTAAGATGATCACAAAAACTGATACTAAAGTACTCTCCCATCTTTTCAGATTTGAGAAACTTTTATCCTTCTGCCTAAATTGATTCTTCTTATTCGCTCTGTCATACATTGGAACCTTTTTCCAATGTCTCAGAATTACACTTAAGCTTGTAAGTATAATCATATTTACTGAGCTTTAGTAAACTATGACGAATAGTTTTATCAATCTTTTGTGGTGACTTAATCAGTGCACAAGAATGTGTACTCGATCCCTTAGTCCTTCACTTAACTCACACATCCATGTGAGCAAGTAATTAGTCTTAATTTTCCAATACTTGAAGGTTCTCATTCATCATGCTATACAACTTGCATGATTCCAAGTTCCGGTCCAATTGAAACTTGGGTGATGAGAATCTTTCCTTATTTGGTAAATTTAGACATTACCACAAATGAAAGAATCAATTTCATATTTCCACTCTTGCTATTAATGGAATCATATAAGCAACAATTTTTTTTCCAAATGCCATTGTAAGGACATTTTAAAATAAATAAAATCAAAAATTTTCTTTTATTTTAAAACTTTGCGGAAAAACTTACCCTTACAATCCAAATGAAAACTTGCTGTTATCTATTCCTAGGCAATATCTCATAACTCCTAAGAAGTAGCTTAGGAATCCGATCTTCAAACTATGCGATAGAAATCCATCTACGCGATCAGATTCAACATATTCTTTCTTTAAGTTTCTTCACCTTTTTCTTTGATTCTTAAAACATCACCATGTGACCCGGTCACATCATGTATCAAGAATCTCAGAATAGAAACTTAACAGAGTTAGATAGTGGAATTTACCTGAAGTAGAGTCAAACTTATTGACTTTAACATCCTTAGGTAAATTTGGCAGCTTCGTGACCAATGCCCCTTCCTTTGGCAATATAAACATATGGACCCTTTGATAATGGTACACGGGACTATCACAGACTTAGCTTTTCTCTTTACCATTTGGTCAACCGAGTTGACTATGGCCGATCCATGTCCACCGGGAAGAGAGAGCTTTACTAGATATCCAATGTCATCATTGTCAATGTCCATAAAGTTTTAGGAAGTTGATCTTAACAAATAGATAAGATCATTAAGGGTCTTGTCATAGTCTGTTTCATAGGTGTTCCAAAAGAACTCACTATGTGACTTAGAAAGTGATTGAACCACCAACTTTCTGAAGACTTTGACACCCAACTCTCCCGGCTTGTCAATATGTGACTACATCTCCAAGATGTGACCACACCTAGACCTTGCCTTGCCAATAGGGCTTGAGTGACCTTAAACTTTTTTAAGAACATGTGGGTTAGGGAGAATAGTTGGAGGAGGTGAAAGAAGTATGATTTCCAAGGGACATCATCTTCATTTCGGAAACCTTGTTTCAAAAGATTTGGGAAGATCATAGGTGTCTAAACCAGACATCTTTTGGGAGATATTCAAGATAGTTGATTTAAAGTCCTTAATATGACACCCAATATGAAATATTAAGGCTAGGACCCAACAAACTATTTTATAACTCAGAAGAGGGATGCCGTAATCCAAGCTATAAAATATTTGAAGGTAGGTGAATGACGATTCACCAATTTCCACCAAGATAAACGAAATGTATTATTAGGTTTTAATTGGTTTTGAAACTCCTAGATCTTTGAGATTCATTGAACTGTTCAAAGGCATGTTTCAATCTCGAGTGTGCCCTTCAGATTTTGTGACTGGGATGCCGAGGATCACAAAACAAGGTGTGAAGTAACCATGCAAATCACTTGGTACCCTTAATAAATTACCCCTCAATCGATGTGTCGGTTAACCACACACGCTCCATCGATACTATGATAAATATTAAGTCACCCTTTACCTACCTTGTTAAGTCCAAGTTAGTGTGCCGGTTAACACCACACGCTCCACTAACGACTTAGACAAAGTGTAAAGTGTAATTTCATGGGTTAGCACCTTATTCACATTTTTCCTAAGTAACTAAGATTGGGTATTATTAAGAGTTTAGTTACTTAGTATTATCATTAATACTTTTAATGAAGGAGAATTATAGTCTTGTCAAACCCGTTCGGCTAACGACCCTCCACCGGTCAAGCAAGCGGTGGGTGAGAGTGGACACCCATTAAGTTGCCATTTTATAGGCAACAACCTTATACCCACCTTATAGACCGGCTTCGTGAATGAGGCGTACTAGCGGTAAGACTGACTTTACTCTTATACATATATATATATATATATATATATATATATATATATATATATATATATATATATATATATTATTAACTTATAATATTATAAAGTATAAGGGTTGAATTTTAACTTTTAAAATTCTAAGGGCTAACTTGGAATTAAAGTATTCATAAGGAAAACTTTTCAAATTCCAAAACTTGAGGGCAAGTTTTGAAACTATTCAAAACTAATTAATTCCATAACTTATGTGTTTAAAGTAGTTTTAATCCAAAAACTCTTCAAGTTCCATAACTTGAGGACAAGTTATGGAAGACTTTAAACTAATAAAAGAACTAACTTTTTCTTTATTTTATAACTTATGGATTTAATTATGGTTACATATTTTTCTTTAATGAAGTGACTCTTGAACTTCCATAACTTGAGGACAAGTTATGGAGTCATAAAAAATTATTCAATGACACAAGACTCTTCATTTTGTAACCATTGCCAACTTTTATGAATTTTATGAGTCTTTAATGTGACTCTTCATGTAACTTGAGGACAAGTTACACAAACACATTTTATACTCAACTCTTAGATTAAAATGGATTGAAAACAACTATTTCAATTAACTTTTCTATTAATCTAAGCAACTCATAAGTACAAGATAATTCAAATCAAACTTTTTCATGTAATTAGTCTAAACCTTAAACTAATACAAAACATGAATCTATTGACAATTATCTTTGAAAATGGATTAGCATGAACATTACCACATCAAAAACAAGTTTATAAGTTCAAAAACAAATTAGGGTAATGTTCCTAGTCCATTTCTAGCCAAAAAAGTCGAGTTTATGCTGTCTGGGGGTCCAACTCGTCGAGTGCATGAACCAACTCGGCGAGTTGGATCGAATTCATCACTTTTTAGGCATGGACTCGCCGAGTCTGATGACCAGACAGCAAGAAATTCGATTTTTTTAAGCAGTTTTGCAAGTATAACAAGAAAACAAGCCTAGGCTCTGATACCACTGTTGGGTTTTGAGCATTCTAACACTCCTAAGTGTACATGCAACCCTAAATACCTTGGATCTATGTTTTCTCTATTATACATGCAAATAAGAACTTCCAAGGTATTATCCTAATCTAGCATACAAAACAATGAGTGTAACAAGATAGAATACATACCTCTTTGATGTAGAAAGTCTTCATGAAGCTTGAGTGCCTAGCCCCAATAGTGTGGAAGCCTCAAACGGAATCACACAACATCAAATAAAAATGGAATGACTTGAGAGAATTCTACACTTCATGGAAATCGGCTAGCCCTTTCTTACTTCACACTAGTGGCCTATTTTGGTCAAGAATAAGATGCTTATATAGTTAGGGTTACACCATGTAAACCCTAATTGACATGGCCTTTCATTTCCATGATCCATGGGTACAAATACACAATGGAGCATCCATGGACCATCCTATGGGTTTTAGCCCAACTTGACTATCCATGGAGCATTAGCCCACTATACAAGTATGGATGATTTACACAATCAACCCATATATTTAATTAGTCTTCTTTTGATCACTTAATTAATCCTAGATTAATTCTTGATCAATACTAATTAAATAATCTTATTATTCTTATTATTAATATACTAGAACTTATAATATATTAATAACCATAAGTGTCTTATTTCTCTCATTATAGTCTATCCAAGTGCATGATGGTATGCAACCCAAATGGACCATGCCGGGTCGGGTCAAGTCTTACCAATTATAGTTATGAACTTAGACATTAATCCAACAGAAAGATGGATCATTTCGTATGTGTATCGACTACAGAGAACTCAACAAACTAACGGTCAAGAATCGTTAACCTCTGCCACGCATAGACGATTTATTTCACCAACTGCAAGGGGCGAACTACTTTTCCAAAATTGATCTAAGATTCGGATATCACCAGTTACGAGTGCTAGAGGAGGATGTTCCGAAGACAGCCTTCCGAACTCGTTACGGACACTACGAGTTCGTGGTGACGCCATTCGGATTGACCAATGCGCCAGCAGTTTTCATGGATCCGATGAATAGAGTATGCCGACCTTACTTAGATCAGTTCGTCATTGTCTTCATCGATGACATCCTGATCTACTCCTGAAGTAAGGAAGAGCATGGCGATCATCTTCGACAAGTTCTAGGAACCTTACGAGCGAAGAAGCTCTATGCGAAGTTCTCTAAATGTGAATTTTGGATCCGAAGAGTCGAATTCTTAGGACACGTGGTAAGCGAAGTGTCACACCCCAAAACCGATAACGGCGGAATACGTTTCGGGGTGGAGGACGTCATGTACAGTATCATCACAATTGCATAATAGTAAAAACAAGAAACTTACAACCATTTCATTACATAGTGAGTTTAATTACAAGTGTGTTCTGTAAAGTTTCAGTAGACACCAAAAGTAATACAAAAATAAGAGATGGATCTTGTATGCTCCATCTTCTCTAAAATGTTGCACCTGTACCTGTCTATCTTTGACCTGAGGATACAAGTTATTTTTAAAACGAGTATCAGCATAAAGCTGGTGAGTTCATAAGAATTTAGTGTGGTTAATGTATAAAATGTATTAGAACATATAGTGTGAAAAGTTGCAATGTACATTTATAATTAGTAGAAAACTCTAGAAAATCCTATATTTTCCAGAAAATACATCGTAAGTGAAAAACTCAAAGTTGCATGTAAGTGTTATCATTGAAAACTGTTTGTTTGCGAAAGTGTGGTATAAAATCTCCAGTATGTAGGGTAGATATAAGAAAAGTTATGCCTGTGGACAGTGATAGTGGTGCGAACTTCCATTAGTAATAGATACTTATTTACTTCGAGATATTAACTGAGACTTTAATCTTAGTATTTTAGTGTGAAAATAGTGTATTCCTTTTATGTGACCAATAGTGTGAGTAATAGAGGATCCCATGACCTTCCGGTCATACACAGTGTAGTGAAGTAGTGCCATCCCTGCTCGGCTTGGACTGAAGTTAACAGTCGGGATCTAATAGTGTCTGCCCCGTATAGATCTATACATGTAGCGTCGCCTTCCTTCCGGAAAGCTCTGGTCACAGTATGTAGCGCGTAGAGTATCTTGTAGAGAGTTAGTGTGTTATCTTCCGGATTAGTGCTTTCTCTTGTAATATAGTGTAGTAGTCTTTTATGTAGTTCATAGTGTGTTCTCTTATTCGTGTATCGTTTTGTAATGGTATGAATTATAGTATGTATAGTAGTAGAGGTAACAAGTAGTAGTGACCTTAACTATACCTATTATAGTTAACTTAGTGTGTATGGTTCTTGGAAATTAAGTAATATAGGCATCGAATGAGATGAAAATGCTCGTATCTAACACCAATATACATGATATATAACTAAGAAATCAACGACAGTCGGACGGATAACAAATACCCTAAGCCCACATCAAACAAGAACAGGAAATAAGGCGAACTATCGGTCCTAAGTTGTGACAACCCCAAATCTATTTCCGTTACAAATCCTATCGTCACTAACGGAATGCGTCGCTATATGTTATTTTCTGTAATATTTGGAGTCGTCAATAAACGAATATCTAGTTATTTACATGTCTTGATATTATCATAAGTAAATATAACTTGTATGTGTTAACCCCGTTTAACCAAATAGAGTTATATTACTTTTCAACCACTTCACCCAGGTAAAAAGTTTTAACCCCGTTAAACTTTAGCATCGAGTAGCCGTGTATCGGGTGCAATACCCGAGACATATATAAACAAATGGGCACTACATTTAAGCTCTTTTACCACACCTTCACTCTCTCTCACTAGTTTCTCTCTCTAGACCCGAACCCGACTCCAAAACCGCGAATTCCGGCTTCCAAACGTAAGGACTTATTCCCTATCTTATTCTAAACATACTTCATTGTATTTGGAGGCTAAAAATCATAGAAATTAGAGGACCAAGTGGAGTTTACGGCCTAAGAAGCCCCTTAGGCCGTAAACACCTAAAAACTTGCCAAAAGCCCCGTTTTTCCTTCCTTTAAGCTCATATACTAATTAAGGGATTTACCTAGGGGAGTTTGGACATTAAAACATAAAGAATTGAGGCCTAAAAAGGAGTTTACGGCCCAAGCTTATGCTTAGGCCGTAAACACCTAAAAATCTTGGATTTAAGTCCCAAAAACTCATCTAGGGTGTTTAGTAATTTAGCCTTGACACTAGGAAATGTTTAAGTACATTAAACAACATCATTTGAGGACAAAAAGAGGATTTTACAGCCAAGCCTAAGCTTGGGCCGTAAACACCCAAATTTTATGCCAAACAAGTCCCAAAAACTTATCTAGGGCATGTAAGGAAATTAGCTAAGGCCCTAGGAAGTGTGTTGTACCATTAAACACCCCATTTTGAAGCCAAATGAAGAGTTTACGGCCAAGGCTATGCTTGGGCCATAAACTCCCCAATATTTATGCCAAAATGTCCCAAAACTCCATATAAGGCCTTCTAGTAATTATCTAAGATGAAGGGAGGTGTGTTGTACCATTTAAACATCCATTTTGAGGGATTAAATGGACTTTACGGCCCAAGCACAAGCCTTGGCCGTAAACTCCCCAAAATGTCACCAAATGAGGGTTTAAACCCTCCATATTAGTTCAAGACACTTGCTAGTAAATTAGGGAAGTGAAATAAGGCATTAAACTTGCATTTTGGAGGACCACATGAGTTTACGACCAAGCCTAGGGGGCTTACGGTCGTAAACTCCCAAGGAGTGGCCTTTGGGCCGTGAACTCCAAGGGAGTGAACTCATGGACCCTCCCGTAAATCATTCTTGGCCTTGTACCACTCCCGGGAACCCCTTCCAGGCCCTAAAACCCCGAAACGATGCTAGAATGCCCAAATACTATAATGAAAAGCATAAGATGATTAACTTCTTGTAAAATACATATTTCATATGACATTAGGGTCCTAAAAAGGTGCTCAAGTCATTATTTGGTACCAAACGCTCAACCGACACTTTTACCCGATTTACCCGATTCACCCGATTTACGCGATTTCAGGTGAGTTCATACCCCTTTAATGAACCTTTCAAATGTTTTAAATGTTTTAGGGGGGAGATACAAGCTGCTTATATATGTTTATGAAAAGTTTTACAGAACGATTTTCCACGTTATGAGGATTAATCACATGTGATTCACTATCCTTAGTTCAAATCACATGTGATTTATCACTATGCCTTATAAACAGGTTTATACATTTTCAAAACTATTTTTGGACAAGCAAGCCAGATTTTAAATGTTCTTTTGGAAAATACTTTTATTAAATCAATTTACTTATAAAATGTAACCACACTGATATATTTATATAAGTAAGACTTGGAGGACTTAGGACCGATATCTCGCCTTATTTCCTGTTCTTGTTTGATTGTTGGCTTAGGGTAGTAGTTATCCGTCCGACTGTCGTTGATTTCTTAGTTATATAACTTGTATATTAGTATGGGACACGAATATTCCTCCTTTCACTAAATACTAAAGTCACTAACATGTCAAGAACCATCCATACTAAGTTAACTATAATAGGTATAGTTAATGTTGCTACTGCTACTACTCGCTAAAGTCACTACTCTCTACACTATAATACTCACTATTACCAAACAATACACTAGTAAGAGAATACACTATGATCAATACTAAAAGATTACTACACTATAACAAAAGAGAAAACACTAAACAAACAATAATACCCTAACCCACTACGAGTTACTCTATTCGCTACCCACTACGCCCGGAGTTTTCCGACTGGAAGACGACACTCCATGTATAGATCTATACGGGGCTGACGCTATTACATCCCGACTATTAATTTCAGTCCGCGCCGTGCAGGACCAGGGATGCCACTACTTCACTATATTGTGCATGACTGGGAAGGTCATGGGATCCTCTATTATCCTCACTATTAGTAATATACAAGGAGTACACTATAACTACACTAAAATATTACACGAAACGCTAAACTACATCCCGAAGTAAGTAAGTATCTATCACTAAAGGAAGCTTGCACCTCTATCACTGATTACAGGCTTAACCTATTCTATCACATTACTATTTGGAGATTTGCTAATATACTTTTACAATAAACCGTTTTCAAAAATGAAGAATGCATACTTTTAACAGATTTTCACTTACAATGTATTTTCTGGAAAATATGGGATTTTCTAGGTTTTCTACTGCTTATGAATATAAATGGCACATTTTTCGCACTATTGCTTTTTATACAAAAACTCACACTAAACTCTTATGAAACTCACCAGCTTTATGCTGATATTCGTTTTCAAAATAACTTGTATCTTCAGGTCAAAGATAGACAGGTACAGACGCAACATTTTTGGAGAAGGTGGAGCATACAAGACCCATCTCTTATTTTTGAAATTACTTTTGGTGTTTGTTGAACAATATAAAACACGCTTGTAATTAAATTCACTATGTAAATGAAATGGTTGTATGTTTCTTGTTTGCTATTATACAATTATGATGATACTGTACATGACGTCCTCCACCCCGAGACGTATTCCGCCGTTATCGGTTTTGGGGTGTGACAGATTGGTATCAGAGCATTGTTTATAGTGAATCAAGTATATTAACCTATAAAAGATATACGAACTATAAACACTTCGGGACTAAAACACTCTGACCAAGAATATATATTGTTTAGTATCTAAAAGATCTAACTAAGTATATATATACACACATCACTATAAAACACAGAAGTCAGTATCATCCTAGAACAAAATGAAAGTATTAAGATTGTTGGGCAGCACAATTGGGTTTAGAGACATATAGTCACATTCAGGGTGATGTAGCCTGATCAACTACGTTTTCCTGAGAGTGACTAGCATGTGCCTAAGTTTGGTTGTGATGTTGCAACAAGTCTAAAACTTACCAACAATACCATAATAACGCTACCATAAGAATACTATAGGAGTATTCTGTATCTCTAGATTATACATATGTGTTAACAAAAAGGGTCGTTACTAATAGGACAATAGTTGCTAAGTGGATACACCGCGATTACATGTGATTAGGGCGCTATAGACTCAGAATCTGCAGCCTTTGCTTCATTCCCTGTTCTTGTTTGATTGGGGGTCTGAAGTTAGGGTGGTTTATTCGAAGGACTATCTTGCTTCGATTACATGTAATTGGTATGCACTATGCAAGTATTGGGTCGACTAATAACGATTTATCCTATAAGGATCTTAGAATAGTACGTCTATTAATCTTCTTTTCCCCCTTTCTCACGTAGATAGCATGGCTGGCTTCCACCTACCCGGCGATCCGTACTTTTCGAACCAGGGCAATGGAGGATGGCTCGAAAAGGAGTCAGACGACGATCAACCTATTCCTTTGGATGATCATCATGCTAAAGGCTTCTCGGATAGCTCGAGCTCCGAGCCAAAAGTCAACAACCAACCTCCTGAAGCCCCGAACCCTAACCCCCGTCCGGCATTTCAGGGCCCTACTCCTATGTGGGAAATATCCTTGCATCGATGGAGCGAGGAGCAGGGTCAGCCCTTGCCTTACAATGGAGACCGAAGCTTCTACAACATAAGCGAAGGAGTAAATCGGGTGAAAGTGTCGGTTGAGCGTTTGGTGTCAATTAATGACTTGTACACCTTTTAAGACCCTATTAACATATGAGATATGTGTTTTACAAGAAATTAGTCACTTATACTTTTTATTAAAACATTTACATATCCTAAAATTGATTCGAGGTCTTATGGATTAGAAGTGGTTCTCGTGGATTGTACAAGACCAAAAGGGGGGGGGGGTACTAGGGAGTCCAAGAGTTTACTCCCTTGGATTTTACGGCCCAAAGGCCACTCCTTGGGAGTTTACGGCCGTAAGCCTCATGGCTTGGCCGTGAACTCTTGTTTACTCCCCAATCTTTGATGTTAAGGTCCTTATTTCATCCCAATAATTTTCTAGTGAAGGTTTAGGGCTTTTTAGGGGTTTAAACCCTCTTTTGATGAGGTTTGGGGGAGTTTACGGTCCTAGCTTATGCTTGGGCCGTAAACTCTAAACTATCCCTCAAAATATAATGTTTAATGGTCCCAAACGTGAAATGGAATTTCCTAAAATCATATCTCAAGCCTAAACATGCATTGGAAGGGTTTTTGGGGCATTTTTACATGGAAAAAGGGTGTTTACGGACTAAGCATGTGCTTGGGCCGTAAACTCTCTTTAATGCCCTAAATTTCATGGTTTTGATGCTCAAACACTCCTAGGTAAATTCCCTAACTAGTATCCAAGCTTAAAAGAAGGAAATTTGGGACTTTTGGCCAACTTTTGGGTGTTTACGGCCTAAGGAGGTTCTTAGGCCATAAACTCCCTTTCCATGTCCCAATCATGTGATTTTTGAGCTATAAAGACAATAATGTATGTTTAGACCAAGTTAGGGTTGAAGATCTTACGTTTAGGAGCCGGAAATTGCGGTTTTGGAGCCGAAAACGAGCTAGAGCGAGAAAGTAGTGAGAGAGAGAGTGTTTGAGTGGTAAAAGAGTTCAAGGAGGTGTTCACCTTCCTTATATGTGCCTCGGGTATTGGACCCGGTACACGACTACCCGATGCTAAGTTTAACGGGGTTTAAACTTTTTACCCGGGTTAAGTGGTTGAAAAATAATATAACTTTATTTCGTTAAATGGAACTAACATTAACGAGTTATATTTATTTTTACTAAAATGATAATCCCCTGAACTTTTATAAATGACACATTCCGTTAGCGGAAACGGAAATTGTGTAACGGACTTAACGTTGGGTTGTCACACGAAGAGGGAATCCACGTGGACCCATCCAAAATTAACGTCATTGAGAACTGGTCAGCACCGAAGACGCCTATAGAAATTCGTCAATTTCTAGGTCTCGCTGGCTACTACCGCAGGTTCATACAGAACTTCTCCCGGATAGCGAAACCTCTTACAACACTGACCCAGAAAAGCGTGGCCTTTGACTGGGAAGAGAAACAGGAGAGAGCGTTCCAAACGCTCAAGCGAGCTTTGTGCACCGCACCAATACTAGCCCTCCCCAAAGGGATAGAAGACTTCGTAGTCTATTGCGATGCATCAAATCAAGGGCTCAGGTGTGTTCTGATGCAGCGAGGTAAGGTCATCGCCTGTGCCTCGAGACAGCTGAAAACACACGAAATTAACTACACGAACCACGATCTTGAGCTAGGAGCAGTGGTGTTTGCTCTGAAGATCTGGAGACATTACTTGTACGGAGCGAAAAGCACTATATTTACCGACCACAAGAGTTTACAACACATATTCGATCAGAAGGAGCTCAACATGAGACAACGACGGTGGGTCGAGCTACTCAGTGACTACGAATGTGAAATTTGTTATCATCCGGGTAAAGCCAACGTAGTAGCAGACGCCCTAAGTCGGAAGGAATATTCTGGTCGAAGAGTCAAGTCGTTGACAATGACCATCCATTCACACTTGTCTAAGCAAATTCAGGCAGCCTAGCTTGAAGCCATGAAACCTGAAAATGTGACGAGTGAATCCCTTAGAGGAATGGATAAATATTTAGAAGCCAAGGGTGGCGGAGCCTTATACTTCATGAACCGGATCTGGACATCGAAGCATGGTGGTTTCCGAGACTTGGTCATGACCTAGGCGTACAACACTCGGTATTTCGTCCACCCAGGTTCAGATAAGATGTATCTGGATCTTAAAAAGCTATACTGGTGGCCTAATATGAAAGCATAGATTGCTACCTTCGTAAGTAAATGCCTTACTTGCGCAAAGGTTAAGGTCGAGTACTAGAAGCCCTCCGGTTTACTACAACAACCAGAGATTCCAAAATGGAAGTGGGAGCGGATCACTATGTATTTCATAACCAAGTTGCCCAAGACAACGGGTGGACTTGATACCATATGGCTCATCGTCGATAGATTGACCAAGTCAGCACACTTCATGCCTATCAAAGAAACTGACAAGATGGAGAAGCTTACGAGAACATACATTAGGGAAATCGTACAACTGCATGGTGTACCTATATCCATTATCTCCGATAAAGATAGTAGGTTCACCTCAAGGTTCTGGCAATCGCTACAACATTCCCTGGGAACAAGGCTAGACATGAGCACAGCCTACCATCCATAGACCGACGGACAAAGTGAGAGGACCATCCAAACACTGGAAGATATGTTGAGAGCCTATGTGATCGAATTTGGAAAGGCATGGGATACTTACTTACCCCTTGTCGAGTTTTCCTACAATAACAGTTATCACACGAGCATCAAGGTTGCTCCATTTGAAGCCCTCTACGGCCGAAAGTGCAGATCCTTCTGTGCTGGGCTGAAGTGGGTGATACCAAATTAGCTAGGGGCAAGTTTCTGACAGTACCCTCACAGGTCCGAAGATCATTCGGGAAACGACAGAGAAAATCGTTCAGATCCGTGAACGATTGAAAGCATCTAGAGACCGAAAGAAAAGCTACGCTGATAAGCGAAGGAAACCTTTGGAATTCCAGGTGGGAGACCGAGTCCTTCTTAAAGTCTCACCCTGGAAGGGCTTGATACGCTTCGGTAAGCGTGGGAAGCTTAATCCGAGATATATAAGACCCTTCGAGATTCTCGCAAGAATTGGCCCCGTAGCTTACAAACTCAATCTACCCGACGAACTTCGTAACGTACATTCTAGATTCCACGTATCTAACTTGAAAAAGTGTCTGTCTGACGAGACTCTTGTAATCCCACTCGACGAGATCGAGATCAACAAGAGCCTCAACTTCGTGGAAGAACCAGTAGAGATCATGGACCGAGAAGTCAAGCAGACGAAGCAAAGTCGTATCCCGATTCTGAAGGTTCGCTAGAACGCCAAGCGAGGACCGGAAATCACTTGGGAGCGTGAGGATTAGATGAAACTGAAATACCCTCATCTTTTTGCTTAGTTATGTGTAACTACTTTATTTGTTTAGACTTTAATTTCGGGAGGAAATTCCCTTTAACAGGGGGATGATGTGACAACCCGAAATTTTCATTCGGTCAAACCCTAAAAGTCAACCACTTCGTATCATAAATTAATATCATTATTTCTTATTTTTAAGAAATATAAAGTTCGTTTGATTATTTTAATAATATTTTTAAACGAACGGGTGAAAGAAAGTGTCATCTCGGGTTTTAATTTTTGAAAACCGCAAACACTTCGCGTATTAGAAACACCCGACCAAACTTTTATGTTTTGGGTTTAGAAATCACCCAAAACCGTGAACTCATGCCTATGTATGAGTTTACTCCCCAAAAAAGTTAGTCATTTGTGTTTACTCCCCAAAAGTCAAAAGAGTAAACTCCAAAAACTCTCTCAAGTATCATCCAAGATTTAATTCCAAATCTTCAAAGTTGTAAGTGTTCTAACCATTTCAAGTTAGTAAAACACTTAATCTAGTGTTTGTGCATCTATTCATCCATTCATTTATGTATTTTGTCCAGATTTTCCAAAACACCAAGAACACCAAGGACACACACTAAGTGTTCTTGGCCTTTTAGCTCAAATCAAGCCTTCTAATAGTAAGTACTTCCATCCTTGAGTGATTCTAAGCTAGTATTACATTTAAACATCAAGAAAATATGTCAAGAACACAAAGTTATAGGTGTTCACGGTCCAAGGAGATGCTTGGACCGTAAACACCATGATTGACACCAAAGTGTGTCTAAGCCTCAAATCTAAGTCCTAGTTGATGTTTAAGCCATCCTTGACATGTTTAAACCTTTCCTTGTTGTGTTTAAACCTTGAAAACATCAAAAACCAACAATCACAGGTGTTTACAGTTTGGGGATCTCCCAAAACCGTAAACACCCTAAAGTGGGTTTAAGTTGGACATTTTCCTTCCTTAGGCTTAGAAACTAGCACCTACACTTACCTAATTGTGTTAGGGACTTGAAAACATAGCCTTACCCTTCTCCATAAGGGTTTACGGTAGTAAACCCAAAGGAAAAGGCCATTAGGCCATAAACTCCTCAAAGGGGGTGTTTTGTTGCCCTAGTCCCTTCCAAAGGCCAAACCGCTTAGTAGAATTGCTTCAAAAGCCTTGCTAAACCACAAAACAACACTTGCTATATCAAATGTACATATATAGACATAAAAGTGCTTCCATATTCATGCGTACTAGTTACATGATTAGTAAGCTACCATCGGGGTAGCACATGATCATACTTATACTATTGCTAGATCAATGAGTTAGTTCATTCATGAGTCAATACTTATTACTATGAGAACATATACATTACGTTACTATGAGAACATATACAACTATACTAGAAAGAGAACATATACAACTATACTAGAGGAAGAACATATACAACTATACTAGAGGAAGAACATATACAACTATACTAGAAAGAGAACATATACAACTATACTAGAAAGAGAACATATACAACGATACTAGAACGAGTAACAATACATTACATATACATATATATACATTGACATAATTGTGATCCACTGTATCGGAGCATGCCTTAAATGTCATGGCCCGAGTTGTAGCCAGAGTCTCTTGGAGGGAGAGCGTGAGTTTGCATATAGATCTATATTGGATTGACTATCATACACCTTGCTGCTAGCTACAGCCAGACCTGCAGGTCTGTGGGTGTCAAACGTCATACCTTTTTACGACCTACATTTGTCGTTGTTTATCCAGTCGATAGTATGGTACAATTAATCACATGATACCTTAATATAAATCCGGTTTAAGGTAGTTAGTACAGTAGTAGTTCCTATAATACAACACTACAGTACTACAGTAATTTACCCTTTATATACATTTAGTGATCTTTTCACTTAAGCATTAATGTACAAACTATATTTTGTTAATGATAGTTACACTTGGGAAATTACACACTTTTACAACAAACGAACATACTGAACAATTAAGCCTTGGTAGAAGGCTACTTTAATAGAAAATATAGGTTTTTCTAGGAGATTCAAACTTTTACAAACAGTTACAAACATTTACACACCTTTTACAAACTCATACTTAAAACCATGTTCAACGTTTTGATAACAAACACCGACACTAAAATACTTATGAACACACCAGCTTAATGCTGATAAACTCTTTCAAAATAACTTGTATTCTCAGGTCGACAGTAGATAGGTACCGAGGCCAGCTTTTGAGAAGATGGAGTACATACAAGACTCATCTTATTATTTTGATTTACTTTTTGGTGTCTATAACTGTACAGAACACTTGTATTAAAATTATCTATTTAATGAAATGGATGATGTTGTTTGCTTATTTACTGTTATACTGTGTTGTGATACTTTACATGACGTCCTCCGCCCCAAAACGTTTCCGCCGTTCTTGGTTTTGGGGTGTGACAATGTTGTTGCTTGTTTTTACTATTATGCATTGTTATGATACTGTACATGACGTCCTCCACCCCAGAACGTATTCCACCATTCTCGGTTTTGGGGTGTGATAGATTGATATCAGAGCATTGTTTATAGTGAATCAAGTATATCAACCCATAAAAGATATGCGAACTATAAACACATCGGGATTAAAACACTCTGACCAAGAATATATACTTTTAAATAATAAGATATTTAACTAAGTATATATATATATATATATATATATATATATATATATACATCCAGTAATACAAAGGGGTCAGTATCATACTAGAACATAACAAAAGTATTAAGATTGTTTAACAGCACAGTTAGGCTTAGAGACATATAGTCAAATATGGGTGAATGTAGTCTGATCAACTACAATTTCCTAGGAGTGACTAGTATGTGCCTAAGAGTGGTTGTGATTTTGCAACAAGTCTAAAAACTTACCAACACTACCATAAGAACATTAGAACAAGAATACTATAGGAGTATTCTGCAATTCTGTGATTTACATATGTGAGAACTAAAAGGGTCGTTGCAAGTAGGACAATAGTTGCTAAGTGGATACCCTACGGTTACATGTGATTAAGACGCTATAGAATTAGAATCTGTGATCTTTCTTTTACTTCATGTTCCTTGTTTTGTTGTGGATTTAGAGCTAGGGTCACTGATTCGAAGGTCTATCCTGCCTCGGTTACATGTAATTGGTATGCATTATGCTGGTATTGGGTCGACTAACAACGATCATCTTATAAGTATCCTAGATTAGTACGTCTATTAACTCTTCTTTCCCCATTCTCGCGTAGATAGCATGGCTGGCTTCCACCATCCCGATGATCCGTACTATCCAAACATGGGCATTAGAGGATGGCTCGAGGAAGAGTTAGAAGTGATGGGTTTTGAGCATTCTAACACTTCCTAAGTGTACATGCAACCCTAATAACCTTGGATCTATGTTTGTCTAATTATCATGCAAAGTTGAATTCCAAGGTTATATTCCTATCTAGCATACATGGGGAACAATTTTAACTTGAATCATAGATAGAATAACTTACCTTGTTGTTGCTTGTGTTCCTTGAAACCTTGTGAGCCTAGCACCCCAAGTGTGATGCCTCAAATGCTTCACACAACACCAAATGCTCTTGGAAAGACTCTTGAGATAACACACACTTCTCAAAATCGGCCAAGCCCTCTAGTTTCTTATGTCTAACTTGTGTAGCCAATTTTGTGGAGAATGGGACTCTTATATAGTGTTGACACATCTAGGGTTACACCATGTAAACCCTAATGTGTCATGACTCTTCATTTCCATGACCCATGGGTTTGTAACTCCCATGGAGCATCCATGGAGCATCCTATGGGTAGAACCCAACTTGATAATCCATGGAGCCTCTTAGCCCACTATACAAGATATGAATGATTTACATAATCAACCCATATATTTAATTAGTTATCCTTTGATCACTTAATTAATTCCAAATTAATTCTTTGATCAACTAATTAAATAATATTATTAATATATTAGAACTTATAATATATTAATAATCTCCAAGTGTTATTTCTCTCATTTAGTCTATCCAATTGCATGGTGCCATGCAACCCAAATGGACCATGCCGGGTCGGGTCAAGTACAAGCCCGAAATAGTTATGGACTTAGACACCTTATCCAACAAGAAGATGATCATTTGATCCCTTTGGATGATCATCGTGCATAAGGTTTTTCGGATAGCTCCAACTCCGAACCAGAAGTCAACAACCTACCCCATGTAGCTCCAAACCCCAACCCCCATCCAACATTCCAAGGTCCCACTCCCATGTGGGCAACAACCTTGGATCGATGGAGCGATGAACAGGGTCAGCCCTTACCTTTCAACGGATACCGAAGCTTTTACAACATAAGCGAGGGTGGCTCGGCTGATCGAGCCCTACCCGTCATGGTCCGAAGGATTGCTAGGAACGTCGAGCAAGGTCATGCAGCTATTGACAGAGTTGTGGAAATTGATGCCAACTCTAACCTTAACATTGTTCGTATCTGCCAGCTGGAAGAAGCCATGGATAGGACTAGGAGGACCAATGAGGCTCTGCAGCAACAGCTAGCTGCATCCCGAGCTGAAGTCAGGGAACTCTGAGCGCATCAGAGGGCTCATGAACGACATCTTTAGGAAGTCGTACGTCAACTGGCTGATCTTAGGATTTGCCCAAGGGATACCCGTCGCCAGTAGAAGATGTCAACTTGTCTTCCTATTTTGTTTAAGGAATAGCCTTTTCTTTTCTATGCTCGGTAGAGCACTTGTCTGTAAACATTTCTAACTCTGAAAGTACCTTATCTAGGCTCCTAGACTGCCAACATTTTCTCTTATGGTTTGATGTAAGACCTACTGTTAGGTCACTTTTCCCGAACTCATATTACATCATTAATACCAGTAATATTGGCAGTTACCTACTCCATAAGGAAAGTTTATACTCTCGTGTTTTCCCTACTCCCCGCAAGTGCCTGAACAAAGGCAGACCTGTGACTCAAACTCCACCTCCACCACCTCCTCCTCCAGAGTTCGATGCGGTGATGTTTCAAGCGGCCGTAACTGCAGCTGTAACCGCAGCTATGGCCTAAATGAATTCTGGTGATGCAAGTGGAGCTGGAATGGGCATCAACTCCAGACATGGTGAAATCCACCCACGTGCACAGGGGTGTACCTATAAGGATTTCATGAACTGCAAACCGACATTCTTCAATGGGACTGAAGGGATCCTTGCTTTGTCCCAATGGATCGAAAGAACGAAAACCGTCTTCAAAATGTGCTTGTGCCCCGAAGAAAGCAAAATAAAGTTCGCTGCTGCCACCTTCGCTGAAAGGGCCCTGACATGGTAGAATGGCCATGTAAATTCACTCTCTTTGGTGACAGCCAACGCCATAGGTTGGGACACACTGAAGGACCTTCTGAGAAGGGAGTATTGTCCTAGGGGTGAAGTTCAAAAACTCGAGGAGGAACTATGGAACCTCAAGATGAAGGGGACAGACATAGTGTCTTATACAACCAGGTTCTGCGACCTGGTAACCCTATGTCCCAACATGGTCCCTTCTGAAAGCAAGAAAATTGAACGATACATCTGGGGTTTAGTGCCCCCGTATCGAGGGAACGTCCTAGCATCACACCCTATGACCTTTGACAGTGCCAAGGAATTGGCCCACAGGTTGATTGATCATGAAGTTCCTTCCACTCCATCAACAACAACAGCAGCTGCCACCGCACCGACCAAGACATCCGACAACAAGAGGAAGCGGTGGGACCGAAAGAAAGGCAAGTCAACTCAATTCTCCTCCAAAAACCAACAAACTGTGGCTGTCCATGCCGCCACTACTCCTGCTACCCCTATACCAGCAAAATCCTATGCTGGAAACCTGCCCAAGTGCCCAAAGTGCCCCTTCCATCATAACAGACCCTGCCGTCAATTGCACTGCACAAATTGCGACCGGAAGGGCCATACCGCCCAGTTTTGTAAATCTCAACCCAAACCCATTTCTCAGGTCCCTGGTTCGGGAGTAAGCCAGGCCTGTTATGGCTATGGCGAGGTAGGGCATTTCAAGAAAAACTGCCTGAAAGTTGGGAATGCGGGAGGAACAGGGAGACTAGAAAAGGAAATCAAGAAGAAGGATAAGATGAATCTCATAATTCAACAAGTTCTCATCAAACTCCTTCGATCCACTTGGAAAATTGTTGACGTTCTGAATTGAAAGTTTGATGAGATGTTATCTGTGACAACCCGAAATTTTCATTTGTATAATTTCCGCATCCAAAAACTCCAAATATTAGTCAAAAATATTTTAATACATTTTTGGCCGGATTTAAGTCAATTTGGTGTTTTATTTTTATTTATTTACGAGAAACGATTAAATAAGTGTCTTCGTTGGTAAAGTGTACCCGGGCAAAACAACCTAACACCTTAGCCAAGTGTTCACGGCCAAACAAGAGGTGTTTGGGCCGTAAACACCCTTTCCCCCATGACTCATGCTTATAGCATGAGTTTACTCCTTTTGCCCTCATTCTTACACTCCCCACTCAATAACATTGTGACAACCCGATAATTCGAGACAATGTAATGTAAAACCAATCAAATCTAGGTCAAAATATAACTTTCCTAAAATCTTAATTGGGTTAAATAAAGTAGTAGGAATCGTATCAAGGTTTTCATACATATAAAGAACCCAAAAATCCGAGTTATAACGAAGAAGTTATGACCAACCGAAGATTCTCGGCAAAACCGGCAATACTGATAGACGTAAAATACGAAGTTTCAATACAATAGTTTTTAGCCTTAGGTATCTAAATAAAAGTTTTAGATATCATTAAACCGTAAACGTACATAATAAGAACGTCCAAATCTGACTTCGTATGAGGAAGTTGTGATTTATCTGAGTTACAGATATAACAGTAGACAGCTAAAAAGTCGAAATAGAGATCGAGAGCCTTTTAGCCGACACAATCTAAATGAGAATCGAAGGGCTCAACAATACTAGCGCAACGGTAAAAAGTCTGACGAAAACGGACGTCGGATAAAGAAGTTATGAATTTTTGAAGAAATTCCTTAATCACGTCATTTTAATAAATAAATAATAAAAATAATTTCATAATTTGCCAACGGAATCTAAACGAAAGTTGTAGATCTTAGTCTCACCTACGCGTGGATATAAAGAACGTCGAAAGCGGAGTTCGTATGAAGGAGATATGAATTTTAGAAGTTTATTTAAAATAAATATAAAAATAAATAAAAACTCTTGGTAATATCCGAAGGGGAGTCAGGAGATTGGACCGGAGTACGCCCTGCGTACCCTCGTACCCCCCGCGTACTCGAATCAAGGGCTCCGAACCGTCCACGTCGCCCCTATGCGAAGCATCCTACCCGCCCCATCCGACCCGCCCCATCCGATCCGTCCCATCCGAAGTGCGTAAGTGATGACGTCCTAGTACGCGCTGCGTACCCTCGTACGCCCAGCGTACCGAGGCGGTTCAGCACCCCTATAAAAGCGATGCGAGGGTTTCCGAAAAACTTGCCCATTTCTTCTCTTTTCTCTTACGTTTTTCCTCGTTTTCCGTGCCCGTTCAAACCCGAAGCCCTGGTCATTTTGCTCAAGTCCCGAAGGTCGATTTTACTCCCGAGATTCCCGAGAATCCCGAGAAAAATCCGTTTCCCAAGACGAAACTCTACCCGGTTTTCCATCTCGCTTTCTTCAATCAATCATGTGAGTTCATACCCCTTAACTAATGTTTTAAACTACTTTTAAATGTTTTATGGGGGATACAAGTAGAATCATGCTAGTATTATATCAATCACATACGATTAATAAGTAGAATTACGCTAGTTATTACATCAATCACATGTGATTAATATACAACATTCAAAAGATTTGGCTACTCATTAGCCGTTTTACCAAACAGTTTCCTTCAAATGATTTTTATAAACATTTTATATGTTTTAAACTACTTATTACACTGTACATCTTACTCAGTACATTACCTTTCAAACTTATTTACAACTGTGTTTCAAACAAATGTTTCCTTATACTCAAAACTATTTTATCATACTTATGCCTTCAAATTGTTTTATAGATCGACATCAAGTCGATCTTTTCTTAAAATAATATTTATGTTTCAAATGTCTTACAAAATTTATTTATGCTTTTATATTATAAATTGCATGTCTCTATATGTATAGTTATATAAGAAATGTTTAAAAGACTTAGGAAGGCTATCCACCCTATTTCCTTTTCGCGCCTTGAGATGTGGTCTGGTGGGATATTAGGTATTCGTCCGAAAGTCGTTTAAATATTAGTTATATATCATGTGTACATATACAGTCATAAAAGGTCTTTCCAGTTCATCCCATGCCCTTAGTTAGCAAGGGTATACATCCATGACCATACGTACCAGTTAGACTGCTAGTAAACTACCATATGGGTAGTTTAGGAAGATACTAGAACCGTTACTAGAACGCGATATCATACAATGAGTCAGTTCATTCATGAGTCAATACTTTCTAGAACATTACTGTACATTACATATACAACTATACTAGAACGAGAAACATTACCCTTACATTAATACGTTAACAATTGTGATCCACTGTATCGGAGCATGCCTTAAATGTCATGGCCCGAGTTGTAGCCAGAATTCTCTTGGAGGGAGAGCGTTGAGTTTGCGTATAGATCTATACTGGATTGACAATCCTACACCTTGCTGCTAGCTACAGCCGGACTTGCAGGTCTGCGGGTGCCAAACGTCATTCCGTTATTACGACCATTCGTATGTCGTTGTTATCAGTCGATAGTATGGTGCAATTTATCACATATTGCCTTAGCCTAAAATCCAGTTTAAGGTAGTTAGTACGGTAGTAGCCCTTTTAGAGCTACGTTGTAGTACTACGTTAATTTTCCAATTACATATTTTTAGTGATAACCTCACTTAAACATAAATGTACAAACTATATTTTTGGATAATGATAGTTATACTTTGGAAAATACTTACTTTTACAAGAGACACACACGCAGAACAGTTAGGTCTTGGTAGAAGACACCTTTATATACTAGAAGGAATCATAGGGATTCTAGGGTTTTTCAAACACTTACAATTCATATACACTTTCAAATTCTCACAATACATAGACTTACAAATTCTTGCATACAAATTAAGACACTAAATACTTATGATCTCACCAGCTTCAAAGTTGATACTCGCTTTCAAAAATTACTTGTATCCTCAGGTCATCATAGACAGGTACCGATGCAAGGAGAAAGGAAGATGGAGCTTGTTCAAGACTTATCTTTCATTTTGATTTATGCTTTAGTGTTTATCAAAATTTGACCGAATACAATTGTATAATAATTATTTTATTAATGCAATGGATGATGTTGTTGCTTGTTTACTACTTTACATTGTTGTTGATATTATACATGACATCCTCCGCCCCAGAACGTTTCCGCCGTTCTCGGTTTTGGGGTGTGACAAACACAAGGTTTTTCTCTCAACTATCAT
The DNA here is from genome assembly GCF_051521515.1 of Lactuca serriola. NCBI lineage: Eukaryota > Viridiplantae > Streptophyta > Magnoliopsida > Asterales > Asteraceae > Lactuca > Lactuca serriola. The sequence continues at coordinate 264,554,590 of NC_136415.1, forward strand.
CAATTCATCCTTCCAAATCCGCCAAAATGTAAGTGTTTCCTCTCTAAATTTGTTCATACAACACTAAATCTAGTGTTTATACATCATTTTCATCTACGGATTTTGATTTTTACTTGGATCTTCAAGCATCTTCAAATCACCAAGAACACACTAGTGTTTTTGGGTCCTAAAACACCCTTGCAAGCTTCCTCTAAGATCCGCGTGTGTGTTCACGTCCTCATTTGACACCTAGCATCCTACCCGACAATCCCATCCACTCCACTCACTGCAGGTGAGTTGATACCCCTTAATTAACCTTTCAAATGTTTTTAAATGCTTTTATGTGGGGGAATACAAGTTGAATCCAGCAAGTTATAGTATCAATCACATGTGATTTGTACCTTGCAATCAAAAAGGATTTCTATACTTTTAACCACTTTGCCATAAAAAATGCTTTAAATGTTTATCAAAATCATTTTTTTGTGTTAAATTGTTATAAAAACTATTTCCAAACTCTTTTTAAACTTCTTTTGTTCCCAAACTATATCTACACCAATATATTTATATAAGTAAGACTTGAAGGACTTAGGACTGATAGCTCGCCTTATTTCCTGTTCTTGTTTGGTTGTGGTCTTAGGGTATATTGTTATCTGTCCGACTGTCGTTAAATTCATAATTATATATTGTATATATTTGTGTTGGATATGAACGTCTTCACTTAGTTCAATACCTTTGTGTATCAAAGACAGGCCACAATATGCTATTTAACTATAATATGTATAGTTAAGGTTTACCGCTCCTTACTACCATTACTATGATACTTACCATAGTTAGTACTATTATGAGTCTCTACATGTTAAGTACTATATAAGAAGAATACTATATACTTTACAAGAGAACACTAAATACATGATACCGAGAAGTATACTATACACTAATACAAGAGAATATACTAAGACAGAATGTGACACACTATTCCTCTATACGACACTTCACTACGCCTTCGCCGTGTAATCATAGTCTCCTGGAGGGAGAGCGATCACCACGTGTATCGATCTATACAGGACAAACACTCCCACATCCCGACTGTTAGCTACAGTCCGAGCCAACTAGGCCCAGGGATGACAAAATGTTACCACACTACGTGTGACCTGGAGGGTCATTAGACATTCGATCACCTATCGGCATGGTTACATATGAGTTCACATTCGGATCCCTAAATTAACAAATTAAGAAATAAAGGTAAAACAGACTCCCCGATGTAACATCCTGATTTCCCAGGTATATTATTTTATTTAATTATTTTGGGTTTGAGGAGGAACTCAGCGAGTTGGAGTCAAGACTCGCCGAGTAGGGTCGCGGATGTTCATCCGGGTTCACGTCCGGACTCGGCGAGTCCATGCTGTTTAATGAAACCCTAGTCCCACGGGTTTGGAGCCTATTTAAGGGCACTTATAGCCTCCCATTGTGGCTACCAGTCCCTTAAGAGAACCCTAAGTGAGCCAAATCATTGTGAGGGAGAAGAAGTCACTTTTTGATCCTTGAACCCTTGGTTTAGCAAGAAGAAGGTGACAAGAGAAAAGAGGAGGTGCGATTCAATCAGTTCCAGAGTTCAGAGACATCATTTTGAGGTAATGGTTCGAACCTCCTTCAGTTTTGGTGTTGATCATTAGATCTAGGTTTTTCTAACCCCTTTGGAGAGTGATTATGTGGAGCAAATGGTCCCTCTTCGAGTTTGTGCCTTAGATCTGGACTCAAAGAGGTCCAGAGACCTTGACCCTTGGAGCTTTATGGACCAGTTTGGGGTTATTGGCCTTAGGTTGCCATTTTTGGGACTAAATCTACTTTTGATGCCTTGTTGTGGCTATACAAGCATCAAGTTTCGAACTTTACATGACATTCATGCTTGGGGTGGCCAGATCTATGGTTTGGGGAAACAGATCTGACCTCAGGAGGTCAGTAGAGTTTGTGCATGGCATGAACTCGCCGAGTTGTTCTTGAGACTCGGCGAGTAGGGCTAGGGTTTCACATAAATTGCTCAGTGGATAGACTTGCCGAGTTGGGGGATGACTCAGTGAGTCAGGAGGGGGGTTAGAGGACTGGAGTTCAAGGCGGTACTCGCCGAGTTGTTCTTGAGACTCGGCAAGTTGAGTCGGGGTGGCCCCGTGATTCCTATCTGGTATGGCACGTCGAGCATAGGGAGGGACTCGACGTACCAAGCGGGACAAGAGTTAGTGGACATGTGTGTACTTGTCGAGTCACTGGAGTGCACTCGGCGAGTTGGGTCAAAGTTTGACCGTTGACTTTTGTTGACTTTTAGGGTTTGGTCAGCAACGTGGCCTTTGGACCAAGAAGGGGGTAAAACGGTCTTTTACCCTTAAGAGGGTGCCAAGAGAGGATTGAGTCTAGTCTCGAGAGTTATGTTCAAGAGAGCTTTTGCCTTATGTGATAGATGGTGGCGAGTTCGAGATGCAAGCGTGAGGATATCTGCTTCCTGCTTGTCAGGTGAGTCTTCTCACTATACTTTACTTTGAGTAGGTAACCAGAGTTATGTGACAAAGTATTTGTATGTTATGTATGTTATGTGTTGTACTGCATTATTTCTATGTGATTTATGTTGTGCATGTTTACAGAGTTAGAACCGGAAGGTTCCTAGAGTTAGAACCGGAGGGTTCATAGAGTTAGAACCGGAAGGTTCACAGAGTAGGGTCCACGGACCCATAGAGTTATAGCCTCGAGTGGCTAATATGTGTTATGTGTGGTATTTTGGGGAACTCACTAAGCTTCGTGCTTACAGTGTTTTGTGTTATGTGTTTCAGGTTTCTCTCAGGATCACGGGACGGTACCGGCTCGATTGTACACACCAGAGAAAGAGTCATGTTTTGAGGATCCTGGTTTATTATGCAAGTGAAAATGGAGTCATGTTTTGTAATTCGATTATGAATGAGATTTTAAGCAAAGTGTTTTTAAGAATTAAACGATTATTTTTAAACGAAAAATTGTTTTGAAATTTATGGTGTTACACCCGAGGTGTATTATATACTTATCACTACCTAGAGGCTACAGTTATTTTTCCATTCAACCAGCAGTAACACTGCTGGAATAAAACATTATCTTCCAATTTACTTTACATGAATGAAGTCTAAAACTATATTTTTATAACTGAGAGTCTCATTGGGAAAACTTTTACACACTCAAAGGATCAAACCTACAAATAACCAAGTCTTGGTAGAAGACTACTTTTACTGGAAAAATATAGGATTTTCTAGAGATTCATACTATTTTCAAACTTGATAACAACTTTTATATTACACAATTGAAAACACTTTTATACAAGCAATGACACTAAATGCTTATGAACTCACCAGCTTTATGTTGATACTCGTTTTCAAAATAACTTGTATTCTCAGGTCATCAGTAGACAGGTACAGATGCAGTTTTTGAGAAAACGAAGCACATACAAGACTCCTCTTTATTTTGATTATACTTTTTGGTGTCTAAAAAACTGTACAGAACACGCTTGTATTACAATTACTATATTAATGCAATGGATGTTGTTGCTTGTTTTTACTATTATGCATTGTTATGATACTGTACATGACGTCCTCCACCCCAGAACGTATTCCGCCGTTCTCGGTTTTGGGGTGTGACATTATCCGTTCTTGGACATCTGTTCGATCATCTCACTACTCAAGCACCCACTTTCGAAGCATATGATGCGCTTACTTGTCAACTTAACACAGGCCTTCAAAAAGTGTTCACCAAGTTTGATGATATGAAGGACTCATTGCCGCTTGCACCGATTCCGAAAGCCACTGATGCAAGAGGGGGAGAAGGTCCAAGTAAACCATGGAAGCCTGCCTTAATTTTTCAACTTCAAGATGAAGATCTTAATTTTGATGATGAAGTCCATGTTGTTTTCGGACTTCTAGGAAACAACTTTGATGATGATGAAGATAGTGATGAAGAGAAGTATGTTACAAATGGAGTTCTTGGTATCGAAGCGCCAAACAAAGTCCTTCCAAAGGTGATGACAGAAAAGAAAAGAGAATATGGTCTGTAGTCTCTTGGCCATCCTCTTTGCCTAACGTTCTCCAAAGGGCTATTCAAATGGCCAAAGCGAAATCACTCCTCACAGTCTAAGCCTTCCGAGCCACTCCTTCAATGCTTCCTCCTATTGAGGCTCCAAAGATTGCCTTTATAGACCATGGTTCTCCACTCCGGATCCCTGATGACATTCCGGAAGAACCTCTTCTGAACCCTACTCTAAAATTCGTTGTTGATGAGAACATGCAGTTCATCATGTCTGCATTAAAGAAAGACAAAGGCAAAATGCCTATGACAACCGAACAACAAGCCTTCCACTCCGGACCTCCTCTAAAGCAAAAACAAGGATGGTCTCAGGAGGAAATTAACAAGGCATTAGAGGACAACATTCAGATCTAAGCTCTCAAGGATAATCCTGACCCGATGCGTGGAATATCACCTCTATGCCGTGAAGACATTCTCTGTGATCATGAAATCATTCCTTTCATGTATTATGTGTTGGGTTTTGAGCATTCTAACACTCCTAAGTGTACATGCAACCCTAAATACCTTGGATCTATGTTTTTTCTATTATACATGCAAATATGAATATTCCAAGGTATTACCCTATCTAGCAGACAATCTTTTAATACTTGGATAATATAACAAGTTAGAATACATACCTCTTGATGTGACTTGACTCCATGAAGCTCGAGAGCCTAGTGCCCCAAGTGTGACACCTCAAATGGTTCACACAACATCATCAACACTTGGAATAACTATGAGAAGAAGACATTTTATGCTCAAATCAGCTAGCCCTCATATACGTATCACTAGTGCCAATTTCTTGAGCTAAAGGGGTCTTTATATAGTGTGGCTATTAGGGTTACACCATGTAACTCATGACTTTACCCATTCCTTATGCTCCATGGGTTTTAACCTCCATGGAGTATCGATGGGTCACCACATGGGTTAAACCCAACATAAGGAATCTTGGATCATAAGCCCACATATATAAGAATTAATGATTTACACAATCAATCCCCATATATTTAATTAGTCTCTTTTGATCACTAAATTAAGTCCAAATTAATTCTTGATCAATACTAATTAAATAACATGATTTCATATTAATATATTAGAACTTATAATATATTAATATGTCACAAATGTCTTTTTCTCACAAACGGTCTATCCAAATGTTCCGATGCCATGCAACCCAAATGGACCATGCCGAGTCGGGTCAAGTACATACCAATTATAGCTATGGACTTAGACACTAATCCAACAGTCTCCCACTTGGATGAATCTAAAACTATTATTGAGTATGACTTCAAACCTAACTGGCAATCGTAGCTCTTAAAAGCCGTTGTCGAACTCCGACCTTGTCGATGAACTCTGACCTTTGTCAATGACTTGTCCATTAGATAAGGGATCATATATTCCTCCATTCTAGATATCATATGGACTGAGACATGGATTATAATCATTCTCTCTGTCTATCTGTTGTTTCCCGATTTCTGATTCATGATGACTGACTGATTGAACAAATCAAATCAGTCCTGGCTTGGCCAAGCACTCACATGTATCATCGATAAATCATCGAGGGACCCATAGATATCGCTTTTATCCCGAAGGTAAAAGGAATGGATAAACTTTGACTCATATGGCTTGTTCTACTACTTGTTGAATCATACACAAAGGCACGTTTTACAACATCGAGTTACCAATGCGTTTTCGTGCAATCAATGTACAACCAACTCACAGTAACAACTCAAATCTCTAGGTTTGAAGAATATAAGATATTATCGTCTCATGATCGTTCGTGATAAAATCCATGAAGAGCGCGGGTTGCATCCAATACTCAAAACTTATGAGCACTCATGAGTGTTGTAGCACCACCTTGTCCAACATCTTAGACCTCTACAAGCCCAACCCATGACATTATTGATTCATATCTACTTCCAACATATGACCAACTGTGGATGGTTTGGATAACTTAGTCATTCAGGAAGAATGACCTAGTTATTCTGGAAGTCAAAACATGCAAAATGAAACACAAGAATAATTGAATCCAATATGGTCTCAGAGCTTATGAATATAAATAAAACACCTTTTATTTATCACCATATGATTACACATTATTCATTGCATACTGTTTCAGCTATCAACTTTATTCTTGAATTAAAACACTAGTCCCATGCTCCGAGCATGTACACTATGTTTTCTAAACAATAGCTTTGCCATACACCAAGTATGCACTCTATGTTTTTTTATGATCCTTACTTTGTGAAATAAACCAATTGACCAAACTTTCAATGATTCTAATTTCACACTCCCGAATTCTTATGGCAAATGCAGGAATTCCAAATTCATGCCATTTTACTGAAATCTGTTAGATTTTAAACTTATATGCAATGGTTCTCTTGTAATGATTATGCACAAAGTCACCAAGACTTGACAACAAACATTACAAAGCATTCCAAAGGAGATCAACTCCTTGGAAACATCCTTATTGCATTAAGTTTCCTAATCTTATACAGATTTATTGAACAACTTCCACCTATGGGATCATTTCCATATTCACCTTTTGACTATCACTTCTGAACAAGAGTTGCCTCTTTTCAGAATATGTCAATATGGTCCTTCCAACAATTAACACTATACTTCCAACTGTCCCTGAGCAACCAATCTTTGGTAAACCTTAGATTGTCCTCAACAATTGCTTAATCCTTTTAGTCATATCCAATTCTAGACCTTTTCCCTTCTTAATGCCCCAGGCATTTGGAAAATTTTAGAAAGGATAAATATAGCACATGGAATCGATCCTATATCCGAAGCATATGGGACACGATTCATGATGTCTCACATAAAGACTAAACCAGTCTTTTGCTATAATATTTCCATTTTTATTTGTCAAGTTCTTATAATTCAGATTATGAAAAGGGATGCCGTAATCATAATCAAAATTTAGAACGCAAATAATGAACCCATATATAGAATTTCCTTATGTTGAGGCATTTCAACATGAAATTCATATATATTCTTGACTAAATTTGATTAAAATCTCAACCTAAGCTTTTATAATTGAAATGAAGTATAATTTCCTCTCCCGTAATTATAGCAAAACAACTTTTTACCAATTGAAACCTTTTGTTTTCTATAATTAACATTGCTAAATTGCAACCTTTATCATAATTATCATCCTCCCACTAACATGATAATTATTAGCATAACACTTATGCTCCCACTAGCACGGACATGTACTCAGAAATAAGCTGAACTTCTACATAAGCAATACTTTATTGAGTTTCTTACCAAAGTTCAAATTTCTGATACTAGATTGCTTTAATAAAACTTTATCGATATCATACACCATATCTTAGATAGCTCACAGGTGTGTCTAAAATATTTTAAGACTACTCTTTATACTAATAAAGAGTAGTCTTGGTAGAAGACTACTCTTTATACTAATAGAAATCATAAGGATTTGCTAGGGTATTCAAACATTTTCAAACTATTTTCGAACAATTCATACTTATACAAACTTTTTTCCAAATGTTCACAAGTCTTTACTTTCCAGTTTTACAAATCTAAGATACATTAATACTTATGAATCACCAGCTTTATTGTTGATACTCGCTTTCGAAACACTTGTATTCTCAGGTCACAAATACACAGGTACGACGACCAGGTTTTGTGAAGACAGAGAAATCAAGACTCCTATTTTATTTTGATTGTTCATTATGTTGTCTTATACTATGAAAGAACACACTTGTAATTAAAATTATACTATTAATACAATGGATGATGTTGTTGCTTGTTTACTACTTTGGATTGTTATGATACATTACATGATGTCCTCCGCCCCAAAACGTTTTCGTCGTTCCGGTTTTGGGGTGTGACAGATTGGTATCAGAGCATTGTTTATAGTGAATTGAGTATATCAACCCATAAAAGATATACAAACAATCAATACAATGGGATTAAAATACTCTAACCAAGAGTTTATACTTTTAAATAATAAAATATTTAAGTAAGTATATGTGCCTGCATTCATACTAAAATCAGTGTCACTACGACAAGAATAAAAGTATTACAATTGTTGAACATCACAAGTAAGCTTGGGGATGTATGGTCAGTCTTAGGAGTAGCATAGCCTGATCAACTATGCTGTTCCGAGGAGTGATTAGCACATGCCCAAGAATGGTTGTGATGTGGCAACAAGTCTAAAAACTTACCAACACAACCACAAAAGAAATACCATAGGGGTATTTAGTGTTACTGTAATTATTTATTTGAGAACTAAATAGATTTTTATTAGTATGTCAATAGTCGTTTAGTGGATACACTAAGGTTATATGTAGTAGGATGTCATAGACTTAGAATCTGTGAATCTTTGCTTTATGTCCTGTCTTCGTTGGGTTGGGGGCTTAGGGTTAGGGTCACTTATTCGAAGGTTTATCCTATCCTAAATACATATAACTGGTATGCACTAAACAAGTATTGTAGCAACTGATAAGGATCATCTTATAATTATATTAGTTAGTTCGTCTATTTAGTTAATTCTTATATCCCTTTTCTCGCATAGTTATCATGGTTGGATTCCATCTCCACGACAACTCGCACTACCTCAACCACGACAATGTTGGATGGCTCAGAGAGGAGCCAGAGAATGATCACCCAATCCCTTCGAATGATCACTCAACTGAAGACTTTTTCTAGTAGTTCTCGTCGCCAGTAGAATCTCATCGACTTCTCCTTCAGATATAATCTAGTTTATGTAAAACTCTGGTCTAATTTCCTATCGTTGTAAATCTTGGATCTATTAGGTCTTGATTAGATCGTTGTCCTGTCAAAACTTTCCCATCAATGGTTGATGTAAGGCCTACTCCTAGGCCACTTTTCTAGAACATGTTACATCTATAATTCCAGTATTTTTGACAGATACCAAATCGTATGGACATTATTATCCAAATGCTTTCACCTTTCGATACTAGATCCTTATTCAAACGTGTTATTAAATTGTGTTGTTGGACTATGGAGAGTTAGTCCATGAGTCACTCTCCTTATCCGTTTATTCTTACCATGTTTTCATCTTTTCATCGTATAGTCAAAAGATGTCGCCTCGCAGGAACCCAAGGCGTAACCCTAATAACGAAACACCAATACCACCACCTTCTCCACCACCTCAGCCACCTCCTCCTTTCGACGCTGCCATGTTCCAAGCAGCCTTCACGGCTGCAATAGCAGTTGCCATGTCAGCCATCAATGCTCCTGTCCCTAGTGGATCGGGAACGGGGGCACCTCCTTCTCACCATGGCGAGAGCCAGGGGAATCCCAGGGAATGCACCTACAAGGACTTTACAAATGCTAAACCCCGAAACTTCAATGGAACTGGTGGGGTTATTGTCCTAAGGCAGTAGATTGAAAAGACAGAAGCAGTCTTTGTGATCTACACCTGCCAGGAGGGCAACAAGGTCAAGTTTGCTACTTGTACCTTTTCTGACAGAGCGTTAACTTGGTGGAATGGCCATGTTAAGTCCCTGACTATAGTAGTGGCAAATTCGATAAGTTGGGAAAACTTGAAGATCATGCTGATGAAAAAGTATTGTCCTTGAGGGGAAGTTCAAAAGCTCGAACAAGAACTTTGGAGTCTGGAAATGGTTGGTACCGATATATCAACCTATATGGGTAGATTCTGTGATCTGGAAAACCTGTGCCCGGATATGGTTGCTCTAGAGAGCAAGAAATTAGAGAGGTATATTTGGGGGTTGTCTCCCCAAATTCAGTCAAGTGTGTTAGCATCAAGGCCCGATACTTTTGATAGTGCCAAAGAACTAGCACAATCTCTGATTGACCACGGAAACCATCAGAACTCAAAAAAATTTGTACAAGATCAACAAGGAGGAAACAACAACAAGAACAATAGGAAAGACGAGTCCTCACAAAGATCCTCAAGGAAACAACAACAAGTTACAGTCAATGATGCTACAGTACCTACAATAGTCTCCACTAACCCATTACCAGCAAAGCCATATGCGGGTAATCTCCCAAAGTGCAACAAATGCAACTATCACCACCATGGACCTTGTCGAGATATGCAGTGCTTAAACTTCAACAAAAAGGGACACACCATACATTACTGCAAGAGTCCAGCAAGACCGATCAACCAAGTACCCAACGTTGGTATGAGCCAGGCTTGCTACGGTTGTGGCAAGGTGGGTCACTACAAAAGAAAATGCCCAGAAGCCTCGAATACTAGCACAGACGGAAGGATACTAACAATCACTGCCGCAGGGGAGACTACTCCGGACCCACGTTAAACTAATTAAGGCGTTCCGTTGTAACAGACTTATAAACTGTTTAGAACTAGTGCAACTAGAGTCTTATCACTTGCGAGATCCAGTCAGTTAAGGGATCCTCTTGCTGCGTATACTTGTCTTTTGTAGTATACCTTGTTCGCAGCAATAGTCTTGTAGTTAAACTAAAGTACAGTAACTCTGTTAAAGGTCGCACTGTGGTGTTTTTGTCTGTAACGCCTTATGTTCAAATCTAATGTCTTTAGTTTCAATATGATTCTGACATTATCATACAACTTGAGTCAATTCGATCCTCGCAATACCAGCTTCGTGCGCACATCTTTTCTCCGAAATCATCTTGCTAGCGAAGCCGCCATTCCAGAACACCAGAGTATTCATGCATAGAGTACCTCATGTTCTTATCCATTCCAAAGAAACCTCAGCAAACCTCCCTGAGGTACCACTCGTACAGTACGTCAAGTTCAATTCAAAGACCCATACGGTTGATCTATCACTGAAGAATGTATGCAAAGGGGTGGTATATAATCCAGGTTCTACAGGTTTAAAATTGATGATTTCACTTTAACTCTTTTCCTCGTTGGGATGTGAGGTTAAACGGGAAGCATTTATTCGACTACCTCTTCAATCTCAATTATATACAACTCGTATACACGAGACTGTGATCGATGAACCATGTATGAATTCTAATATGAACTTCAGGACGGAGACTGCCCAAGACTATGAGTAATCGCATCGTCATGTGAACAAACTTAGAACCCAGTGCGACTCCTGCAACCAGAATCGACCCTGAAACTCACAAACCCAACCTACACCGCGAGCTTAGTAACGTACATTTTACCTTTCATTTCTCGAACTTGAAAACGTACCTTTTCGTCAGGAATCTCGTAATCCCACTCGACGGGATCCTCGCCTTTGTGGAAGAACCGTAGTGACCGACGAAGTAACGCCGCCTCCTATTAGTGAAGGTTCGTTGGGATACCAACCGAGGACCCGAATTCACTTATTAGCATGAGAACCAATCGATTAGGAAATTTCCCCACCTCCTTACTCGATTTTTTTTCATACCTACTCCTTTACTTAAATTCTAATTTCGGGACGAAATTCCCTCTAACGGGGGGATGATGTGACAACCCGAAATTTTCGTTCGGTCAAACCCTAAATTCAATCACTTCAAATTATAAGTCAAGTTGATTTTATTTATTTAAAAGCAAATTTAAAGTTCGTTTGATTAGAATAATTATTATTCTTTAAACGAACGGGTGAAAGGATGTGCCGTCTCGAGTCTTGAAATTCCAAAACCGCAAGTACCACGTAGTTAAGAAATTCACAGCCAAACTTTTATGTTTGGGCCGTAAATTCTTCCAAAACCATAAACTCATGCCTTAAGCATGAGTTTACTCCCCAAAACACCTCACTTCTTACTTGCAATCTCAAGTGCAAACTCCAAACACTCTCAACTACCATCCTGTCTTTCACCCGATTTCCTAAAAACGTAAGTACTTCTTGGCTTGATTTGTTGTTCTATCATAACAACTAGTGATTATACATCTTTTCATCCATCAAATTTTGTGTTTTGTTTAGATTTCCAAAACACCAAGAACACACACTAGTGTTCTTGGGCCCTTAGCACCTATTCAAGCTTCTAACTAGTAAGTGCTTCTACCCTAGTGTATTGTAAAGCTTATTACCTTTCCAAACATCAAGAAAACACCCTAAGAACACCAAGAGTAAGGTGTTCACGGCTCAAGAAGTTCTTGGACCGTGAACCCCAATTAAAAGTGCCAAATTGTGCTTTAACTCTTCACAAGCCTTGGAACCTAACCTAGAATCATTCCTTGTTATGTTTAGGACTAGCAAACATCAAAATACCATAATCCTTAAGGGTTTACGGCAGTAAACCCAAAAGAAAATGTTCTTAGGGCCGTGAACTCTCCAAAGGGAGGGAATAGTGCCCTAATCTCTTCCAAAGACTTAACCATCAAGTAGAAATGCTTCTAAGGGTCTTGTAAAGCCTCAAAACATCAATTGGTCAAGGGAATGAGAGCTTATAGCCGTAAACTCATGAGTTTATTATCGTAATCTCATTTGTGGAGGACCTTAGGACCATAAACTCCCTTAGGGAGTTTTCCTTGAACCCTACACTCACTAGTCATGCCCTACAACACTTCGTTGCAACACTTGTGATCTTTAACACTTGTGATCTTTAACACTTGAAACAAAGTGTTCCCATGTCCTAGAGTGTCTTAACTTGATTAATTATTTATTAATTGACTAATTAGATTACACATATGTCTATTATATGATAACTAGGACCACTGTGTGTGTTCAAGTCCTCACTTGACACCTAGCACCTTGCCCGACACTTCCGAACAAGCCACTCACTACAGGTGAGTTCATACCCCTTAATCAATGATTTAAATGTTTTTAAATGATTTTATGGGGGGGGGGAATTCAAGTTGAATCAGGATAGTTATTATATCACTCTCATGTGATTAATAACTAACATGCAATTAGATTTACTATACGTTAATTGTTTTACCAAACAGATTTCTTCAAATGTTTCATTAAACGTTTTATATGTTTAAAACTCTTTAACAAACCGCTTTATACACTGTATGTTTCCTTTCAAACTCTGTTACAATTGTATTTCAAACAAAAGGTTTCTTCATACTTAAACTGTTTATTCAAACAAAATACTTTCAAACCGTTTTATAAACCGACATCAAGTCGAACTTTTCTTAGATATTAATCTTTTTCAAAGGTTTTATAAAACTCCTTTTATGCTTTTATATTATCAAATGCATGCCTGTATACGTATAGTTATATAAGTAATGTTTGAAGGACTTAGGAAGGCTAACCCGCTTTATTTCTTTTTCCTCGTTGGGATGTGGTCTGGTAGGGTATCGAGTATCCGTCCGAAGGTCATTAAACTATTAGTTATATATCATGTATACATATATAGACATAAAAGTACCCTTAGTCAGTTCAGTACCTTTGGCTAGCAAAGGTATACCTTCAGTATACTTGTACCTTACTAGTAACTATTAGGTATAGTTAGGAGATACTACTTACCATTCCAAGTACAAGGAATACACCAGAGTCAGTTCATTCATGAGTCTATACTAAATGATATATGAAGGGATATACTTACTTGAATACAGTTATATAAGTAATGTTTAAAGTACTTAGGAAGGCTAACCCGCTTTATTTCCTTTTCCTCGTTGGGATGTGGTCTGGTAGGGTAACGGGTATCCGTCCGAAGGTCGTCTAAATATTAGTTATATATCACGTGTACATATACGGACATAATAGTTCTAGTCAGTCAGTTCAATACCTTTTGGGTAGCAAAGGTATACGTTCATATATCCCTAGTAAGCTATTATAGGTATAGTTTGGGCTTATATATGATTTGGTAATAAATATGGATTTCGACCTAGTGATTCATTGCGGAAGTCACCTTTAGTTACAAATGTAGAATAGGGACTACCAATCATATTATTACTTACTTACAGCAGGTCTCGTGAGAAGACTACTTACTAGACGGGACTGAACATTCCGGCACCCACTGTTAGCAACAAAGGTAATGAACATCTACAGATGCCTACGGTTAATACTTATATTAGGGTACCTTTACGGGACTAACCATTCTTATGCCCTGCTATTAGCTACAGAGGAAAATGAATATCTACGGACGTCCAAGGTTATTACTATTTCGGCAGTCGCGATGTCGGGTTGATCCTAATACAAAAGGATAACACTTACATGACTATATTTTCCTATTACTTTTATTTTGTGATACATTCACATAAACGACGAGGTAGACTATATATATTGGTAATAGTGGTTATAAAAGGGAAAAACCATCTTCGTTACTTACAAAACAGTCTAGTCTTGGTAGAAAACTACTCTTTATACTAATAGAAATCATAGGGATTTGCTAGGGTATTCAAACGTTTTCAAACTATTTTCGAACAGTTCATACTTATACAAACTTTTTTCCAAATGTTCACAAGTCTTTACTTTCTAGTTTTACAAATCTAAGACACATTAATACTTATGAATTCACCAGCTTTATTGCTGATACTCGCTTTCAAAACACTTGTATTCTCAGGTCACAAATAGACAGGTACGACGACCAGGTTTTATGAAGACGAAGAAATCAAGACTCCTATTTTATTTTGATTGTTCATTATGTTGTCTTATACTATGAAAGAACACACTTGTATCTAAATTTATACTATTAATGCAATGGATGATGTTGTTGCTTGTTTACTACTTTGCATTGTTATGATACATTACATGACATCCTTTGCCCCAGAACGTTTCCGCCGTTCCGGTTTTGGGGCGTGACAGATTAGATCTTGAATTTTTTTTTCAGGATCTTTAAGACTCCCACTGTCCTCTTGACAATATAAGACTATCTTGCCAAATATTCAAGAGATAGTGCGGATTCTTTATCAAGACAAACACTTCACACAATTGGCCTAAGTTGGTCTTTGTTCTATCCAAAACATCACAACTTACCAATTTCAAATGTACAAGAGTAGGACACTTTTACTCTTACATTTGACAAGTGTTTAAAACCTGTCTTTAAGATATGTCACTCAACTTACAGTCTTGGAGTATGACTATAAGACTTCTTTTGAAGTGAAGTATGACTCATCTTCTTGATTTGACTACTTCAACAATTCATAGCTCCTCTTCTTAGCTATCAGAATGCACTTAGAGGATGAATTGTTATAAGGTCTCTTAATCATTAAGATGATCATATAACATGATACTAAAGTACTCTCCCATCTTTTCATATTTGAGAAACTTTTATCCTTCTGCCTAATTTGATTCTTCTCATTCGTTCTGCCATACATCGAAATTTTTCCAATGTATCAAAATTACACTTAAGCCTGTAAGTATAACCATATTTACTAAACTTTAGTAAATCATGACGAATAGTCTTAACGATTATTTGTGGTGGGTTTGATCAGTGCAAAAGAATGTGTAATCGATCCCTCAGTCCTTTACTTGACTCACACATCCATGTGAACAAGTAATTAGTCTTAATTTTCCAATGCTTGAAAGTTCTCATTCATCATACTATACAACTTGCATGATTCCAAGTTTCGGTCCAATTAAAACTTGGGTGATGAGAAACTTTCTTTATTTGGTAAATTTAGACACTACCACAAATGAAAGAATCAAAACCATTTTCCTATATTACTAGCAATGGAATCATATAAACAACAATTTTTTTCACAAATGCCATTGTAAGGATTCTTAAAATAAATAAAATAAAAAATTTACTTTTATTTTAAAAACTTTGTGGAAAAACTTATCCTTACAATCCATATGAAAACCTTGTTGTTATATATTCCTAAGCAATATGTCATAACTCCTAAGTAACAGCTTCAAAATTCTGATGCGATTGAAGTCCATCTTTGTGATCAGAAACAGCATATACTTCCTTTAGGCTTTCTTTCTTTTCTTTGATTCTTATAACATCACCATGTGACTCAGTCACATTATGTAATAAGAATCTCCAAATAGGAGCTTAACAGAGTTAGACAATGGACTTTACCTGAAGTAGAGTCAAACTTATTGACTTTAACATCCTTAGGTAAATTTGGCAGCTTCGCAAATAGTGCCCCTTCCTTTGGCAATTTTAACAAATAGACCCTTTTGGTAATGGTACATGGGACTCTCACAGACTTAGCTTTTCTCTTTACCATTTGGTCAACCGAGTTGACTATGGCCGATCCCTTTCCATTGGGAAGAGAATGCTTTTTCTAGATTTCCAGTGTCACGATTGTCAATGTCCATAAAGTTTCAGGAAGTTGATCTTCTAATCAAATTTTCTTTACTAGCCTTCCAAATCATTGCTGATTCAGCAGTACCAAGCAAATATATAAGATCATTAAGGGTCTTCTCGTAGTCCGTTTCATAGGAGTCCCAAAGGAACTCACTATGTGACTTAGAAAGTGATTGAACCACCAACTTTCTCAAGACTTTGACACCCAACCCTCTCGGCTTGTCAATACGTGACTTCATCTCCAAGATGTGATCACACCTAGACTTTGCCTTGCCAATAGGGTTTGAGTGACCTTGAACTTGTGGGTTAGGGAGAATAATTAGAGGAGGTGGAGAAAGTGAAGTTCCAAGAGATTTGGGAAGATCATAGATGTCTGAACTAGACATCTTTTTGGAGATATTCAAGATAGTTGATCTAAAGTCCTTAATATAACACCCAATATGAAATATTACGGCTAGGACCCAACACAATATTTTATAACTCGGAAGAGGGATGCCGTAATCCAAGCTATAAAATATTTGAAGGTAGGTAAATGACGATTCATCAATCTCCACCATGAAAAACAAAATAATTATTAGGTTTTTAATTGGATTTGAAACTCCTAGATCTTTTGAGATTCATTGAACTGTTCAATGGCATGTTTCAATCTCGAGTGTGCCCTTCAGGTTTTGTGACTGGGATGCCGAGGATCACAAAACAAGGTGTGAATAACCATGCAAATATACTTGGTACCCTTAATATTTACCCCTCAATCGATGTGCCGGTTAACCACACACGCTCCATCGATACTATGATAAATATTAAGTTACCCTTTGCCTACCTTTTTAAATACGAGTTAGTGTGCCGGTTAACCACACACGCTCCACTAACTGACTTAAACAAAGTGCAAAGTGTAATTTCATGGATTAGCACCTTATTCAAATTTTCCTAAAGTAACTAAGATTGGGAATTATAAAAAAAACATTTAGTTACTTTATATTTATCATTAATACTTTTAATGAAGGGAGAATTATAGTCCTTGTCCTACCCCTTCGGCTAACGACCCTCCATCGGTCAAGGAAGCGGTGGGTGAGAGTGGACACCCATTAAACTGTCATTTTATATGCAGTAACCTTATACCCCCCTTATAAATCGGCTTCGTGAATGAGGCCTACTAACGATAAGACTGACTTTCTCTTATACATATATAAATATTATTAACTTATAATATTATAAAGTATAAGGGTTGAATTTTAACTCTTATTCTAAGGGCTTAACTTGGAATTAAAGTATTCAGAAAAGAAAAGTTTTCAAATTCCAAAACATGAGGGCAAGTTTTGAAACTATTCAAAACTCTTGGATTTTCATAACTTAAGAGTTTTAATTAAAGCTTTAAAACTTTTAATGAAGAGACTATTGGACATCCATAACTTGAGGACAAGTTATGGAGCCATAATAACTATTTATAAGAAAAGACTCTTCATTTTTTCTAACCTATTCAAAACTCTTGGGTTTTCATAACTTAAGAGTTTTAATTAAAGCTTTAAAAATTTTAATGAAGAGACTCTTGGACATCCATAACTTGAGGACAAGTTATGGAGCCATAATAACTATTTATAAGAAAAGACTCTTCATTTTTTGTAACCTAAGGCGTTTTTATGAGCTTTTAAGATTCATAAATGTGACTTTTCATATAACTTGAGGACAAGTTACAAAAACACATTTTATGAACAACTTTTAGATTAATTTGGATTGAAAACATCTAACACATATTTTTCATTAGTCTAAAAAATAACTCATAAAACAAGGAAACATAAAACTTTTGGTAATCCATAACTTATGGAGTTAAATGCTTGTTTTATGATGAAACTTTTCATGTTCCATAACTTAAGAATAAGTTATGGAATTCTCTAAAACATTAACACCAAATTTTGTAACTCCATAAAAACTTTGAATCAAATTTTTTTTTAAACATTTTCATATCCATAACTTATGGAGGTTTCAAAAAACTCTTTAGATCAAACTTTTAAAACTAATAAAATAATTGTATCATTTTATCTTTTACTAAATTTGACCTAATTCAACTCATATAGCAAATGATTCAAATTTTACAAATAATTAGTTTTTCACAAAAACAAGTAATTATCTTAAAATTTGACAAACGTCATGTTTTTTTTCCTTTTTGTTCAACTTTGAAAATAAAACATTTGCATCAATATAACAGAAAACAACCTGGCTCTGATACCACTGTTGGGTTTTGAGCATTCTAACACTCCTAAGTGTACATGCAACCCTAAATACCTTGGATCTATGTTTTCTCTATTATACATGCAAATATGAATATTCCAAGGTATTATATCACTAGTGCCAATTTCTTGAGCTAAAGGGGTCTTTATATAGTGTGGCTATTAGGGTTACACCATGTAACTCATGACTTTACCCATTCCTTATGCTCCATGGGTTTTAACCTCCATGGAGTATCCATGGGTCACCGTATGGCTTAAACCCAACATAAGGAATCTTAGATCATAAGCCCACATTTATAAGAATTAATGATTTACACAATCAATCCCCATATATTTAATTAGTCTCTTTTGATCACTAAATTAAGTCCAAATTAATTCTTAATCAATACTAATTAAATAACATGATTTCATATTAAAATATTAGAACTTATAATATATTAATATGTCACAAATGTCTTTTTCTCACAAACATTCTATCTAAATGTTCCGATGTCATGCAACCCAAATGGACCATGCCGAGTCGGGTCAAGTACATACCAATTACAGTTAAGGACTTAGACACTAATCCAACATTATGATCTTCCGAAAAATGACTCTGAACAGCTCGATCTTCCTTTCTCTCCATACAACAAATACTACATCAAATTCTCTCATCTTCACCTCAATGACGATCCGGAAGTGATCCTCCGGACTAAGCGTGAAAGACTTGAAACATTGTACTCCAAGAATGCACAACCTCTTAAGGAAGTGTGGACGAGGAGAAGAATTACCAAAGTCCATGAATTTGGAAGAAAAATCTTAGTAAAGTTCGAACTTAACTGCCCATTATTCCGATTCCACATCTTCCGGAACAAACTAACTCACCGGACGATCACTGACACTGATTTCCCATCGGTGAATCTGAATGACATTCTTATATTGGTTGCTCACTTCCGAGGAATTCAAAACAATGATATCAGCATGGGTGCTTACCATGATGCTCTGAGTTTCCTCAAGGACTATGTTGCGGAGTTTTGCAGATGCGACTATGAGCTGGCCCATTTATACGAAACTGAAAACTTTGTTGCGAAAATCAACTTTGTTCTTCCAGAAGCTGAATTGCTTGCAAATGGTCCAATCGATGACCCGGTTCTAGGGTTTTTCTACACGACCAGGAAGACAAACAAGGACTTTTTCCGAGCCCTTAACAAACACCTAGTTCCTACTAAAGCCCTTCGGAAGTTCATTTCTCGTGCATCAAAGTCTAAAGCTCCGGAACAGGTCAAAGCAAAGTTTGTAAGTCAACTGACCTAGTACATTGAAGTCAGAGAATGGTTGTTCAGAGCCTACACCTTCATCAAGGAAGAAGCCATCTAAGTTGATTGCTAAGTTCACTTAGGGGAGATTGTTGGAACCTGAAAGTGAACCTCTAGCAATCATAAGTCCAAACGTCAATTCCGAAGTCAGCTGGTGTTTCGAAGTGAAGAGTAGTTTGGAATCTGTCCGGACATGGAGAGTAGAAGATGAGAAGTTTAGAAGTGAAGACATTTTGGAATGGACGTTATGTCCGGAATGTGTGCTGATCCGGAGTCACTGTTTTTTGTATCTTTGTGTATTAATTACTTTTGTCTCTTTGCATGATTAGACATTTCATAGGACTTAGTATGTTTGTCAACTTGGACAATCAGCATGTAAGAATTATTCCTTTTATCCGGTCCTATGTATGTTTATTGGTTTGCACCATGCTTCACACACTCCTATTTAAAAGAGCTTTCAATGCAATGTTAAGAGACAGATCTTTCACTTATTTTTGGCATTTACTAAGTTACTTCAATTCACTTTCAAACATTCTACTTGTTCTTCATTTATTAACTTTACTTTGATCTTTTATTCTCATTCTTCATTTATGGATTTATCATTTGTTGAACATATTAACTCAGACTTGACTGGTCTATCCAGGCTTGACAAGAACATTTATTACCAAGCAGACATTGATCTTAAGTATTCACTCAAGGTTTGAGTTTTCAAACCTTGTCCCTGCGCATCAGATCTGTTTGTTCTCTCAAACCTGGACAGTTACGTAATCATATCTGGGATAAATTGTCACAACTGGAATTTTGCTAGGAAATTCTATTCCCATGTAAACATCATCCATTGAAAAAGGATATACTTACTATCCTCTATTCTCATTCAAATACATCTCATATGTTCAACTAAGGGTTGGAAACCCTAGAAATTCCGGCACAAATTCATTATGGACTAGGATTCTCTTATTGGGCCTAATGGACCAATAAACTTTCAAATCGACTATTTGGGCTCTACTTGCACCCACAATCATGAAACTAGATTGTTTTGGGCCATGTGGGCCTAAAATAATTCATTTTTATCTCTAATAGGCCTTGTTGGGCCATAAACTCCATTTCTTTTATTCA
Source organism: Lactuca serriola (assembly GCF_051521515.1). Taxonomy (NCBI): domain Eukaryota; kingdom Viridiplantae; phylum Streptophyta; class Magnoliopsida; order Asterales; family Asteraceae; genus Lactuca; species Lactuca serriola. Next base: position 264,575,357 of record NC_136415.1, read on the forward strand.
AAAGGGGTCGTGAATCGTCCTTAAGCACAATGAGCCGAAAAATAGTATTGGGGCTATGAAGTTCGATCAAAGCCAAGAAATTGAGCCCAAAATCCATTTTCCTTCATCCCATTAGACCCATTTTCGGCCCAAGGTAAAAAAAAGAGGGTAAATTGCATGGTGACACATCATTTTTACATGTAGGGTTCCCATGCTAAATACCCTCCATGCAAAAACCAATCTCATGCATCAAGACTTCTATCACTTCAAACCTCACTTCTCTTTCCCCTCTCTCTCCTTCTTAATCTCGGCCATAGGGCCCAAAAATCACCAATACACTTATTTTACTTACAAATCTCTTAAGGAAAGCTCACAAGAACACTCCTACACTCTCCTCTAAATTTTCGAGAATTAGAGGATACTTCAAGAAATTCTTATTCAAGATCATCAATTTTGGTAAGTTCCCACTTAGATCTATGATATAATTTCTTGCTCTCTTCAAAGATCTCCTCTTACATCCATATATTTGTGGATTATGTTCTTAGAACCATTCACATCTTCAAGATCTTTTGAAGGAAGTAAGCTATGCCAAAAACATCATCAACGTCTCATATCTCTTCATCAAAATCGAACCAAACCTCAAGGCGAGCTTCATACCCCCTATTTTTTGGTTTTTATAAGTTTTGTGGGGGGGAGAATACAAGCAAATGTGTAGATCTATGAGTATATGTATGCTTTGTGTGATTTCTATGTTTATTTACATGTTCCTTATATGATTATGGTGTTGGATCTAGTCCAAAAGAACTCAAAACCAAGATCTACATTATGTTGAATGAAATAAGTATAAATCATATTATTTCATACAAATCAACTCTAGAAAAATAACCAAGTTGGTTAATATGAACTCTTTGGGCTAAAATCCCATTTTTGGACTCAAAATGTTAAAAATATAAAGTTAAAGGGCCCAAAATGACAAAATACAAATTCTGATGGTTGAAATGAGTCAAAACAGTTTCAACAATGTATTTTATGGAAATATTCTCTTTCGAAGGATTAAAATGTGAAATTTTAAGCATAATGGGCCAAAAATGAACTTTTCGGCCCAATAAAGCCCAAATTGCGAGATTTTCAAATTAGAGGGGCTGAAACTGTATTTTTCTGTAAAACAGGGGACTACTAGTGCTCCAAGTCCAATTCAAGGGTTAAAAATACTTTTCATATTTAAAAGGGACCAAAAATGCAAAAAAATTCTATTTTGGGCCAAAAGTGTAAAAATTGCGAAAATAGAGGTTTCAGCCGAGAAAACTTTATTTTGAGGGACTAAAACTGTTTTTCAAATAAATTTGAGCTGAAAAATACCTTTTCAACAAGTTTTTATACTAAAGTGTCAAGAAAAATGGATTAAGGACTAAAATGGAGATCCTTTTATACAAAGGGTCAAAATTGTAAACTTATACAAAAGAAAGGGGCTGCAAAAAGAAAAATTCTAGTGTTTTTAAACAATAAATCGGTTATGATAAAATACTAGTACCACGATTATTGGCGAAATATAATACACCTTCAACACCAAAATCGTTATTAAACGAACTGATTCGGTCTCGAATCAATAACGAATCCGAAATTAATAACACGACGATACTTCAATACACACGCGGAAATTTCGGGAATTCAATACACACGCGGAAATTTCGGGAAGTCAATACACACGTGGGAATACACCAGACGTCGATACACCATCTTTGGGCCCGAAAGTTTCAAATCGTGCTTGTTGGGCCTAGCTAGCCCAATGACATGATCTTTTGGCCCGAAGGAAACTCGCTTACATGTTGTTGGGTCTCATATGACCTAATTCCATGTAAAAAGACTTTCACTGGCTTTTGTGCTGTTGGGCCCCAAGGGTCTTTTGGTACTGCTAGCAAAGTCGAGAATTCACCAATGCGAGTCGGGCCAAGGGCCTTTCGCATTCACGATAGCTTTGAACGACTTATGGAAATAGCGGGGGCTTCGCACCCTCTTTTCTCCTCGGTTGTGGGGCTATGGGAAGTCAGGGTGGTTGGATTAAGTGAATAGTACGGACGACGCCTAAGGGATCGTTTGTATAGTTGTAAACTAGTCGTTTTCATTAATGCGTGTTTATAACAATTCACAATCCATAATTAATCCAATGTCACCTGGAATTATCAATTACACACGTCACAACGGTATAATAGAATACAAAATGCGTAATTTAAAATATTAGGAAAACATCGGGTTTTCCTAGGGTTTTTAATTCATACACCTACAAGATGCATACCAAGTCTAACAATTTTTTACATTTATAGAAACAAACAAGCATACTTACGGATCTTCACACTTTTTACACGATACTCTTTTCAGAAAATATCGGATTTTCTTGTGGTTTTCAAAACAATACAAAACATTATATTTCAAACATTACTTATGAACTCACCAACATTTCATATGTTGACGTTTTTTCAAAATACTTGTATTCTCAGGTAACAGGTAAATCGAAGGGAAAAATGTACTCAGTGATGTCTTGTTGTTTGTTTAACTAGTATCGAACAATCTACTTTTTGGGAATGTAATGCTATGAAACAATGTACTAAATGTAAACACTACCAGTTGTACTATTTCAATGAATGGTGATGAATGATGTTATGTTTCATGTATATTCACTGTGATGGTATTCAATCGAGTCACAACAACCCTCGGACGTTTCCGCCGTCTGGTTCGGGGGTGTGACAGGTTGGTATCAGAGCTCTGTTTATAGTGAACTAGCATATGTAACCACACATTGATATACAACTATAAACCAAAAGAGGGACTAACCCGACTCTGAACAAAACAAGTAAACATAACAATAAAACACCCTTGCTTGTATTAGGAACGAGAACCTAACACCGAATCGAACAAGATAATGCTAGTATCTCGGTTGATCCAGGACTATTTTTAGTTGTATCAAGGAGCGGGTGTAGCCTGATCAACTACATTCCCTCCAAGGTACAACAACCACATGTCTTGAAGAAATCGTGATAGCTAGGGAATCTAAAAACATACCCCTTAATCTCCAAGAAGGGAACCTCAACTAAATCTATGCAATAGTCGTAGAGTTATAGGAGTAATTGGTATGCTATTTGTTTCTAGTATTCATAGCCCTTCGAGCAATACGCTATAGACGAGTATCATTAGCCAGGAAACCCTATCTCCCTAGTCAAGGAATAGTAGGGTGGCTCGACCCAGAGGAAGAACCACAGGAGGAACACGAAGTCGAACTCGCAGGTGAACCCGCCAAGTCAAAAAGTGGACCTCGAAGAGGAAGAGACAGAGGACAATGATGATGATGACTCGGATGTAGAATCCGATGACATCAATCCTCCATGTAAAGTCAGAGTACCGACATATCGTGTGGGCCCTGGTGGCCCCATGCCCCCTTAGGCACACGATATTTGGAGATAGAGTCACCAGCAGGGGATACGACCACACTAGGGTAGGAACCGAGGTCTCTCCGACCATTAGCCATAGAGGACCAGCTGACCGGGCCCTCCCAGTCATGGTCCGACGCACCCGAGGTATTGATAACCAAGCTCAGGACACCCCAAATCGAACGGAACAATTGCGGTTTGCTATTGAGAGATGAGAGGCAAACATTGGAAGCGAACGGAGACTCCCGAGCGAGACAGTTAGTGTGAGAAGTATGACTACGAGATACCGAGCAACAAGTAGCTCGTCTCCGAGGCGCATCCACTTCATCAGCACCACCACCAGACACTTTCCGCCAGAATTAGGATCAACCTTTTCTTTTCCCCCTCACTATCCGATATGACTCTCTTTCGTGTACTAAGATGGTACTTAAGGATCTCGAAACCAAAACAATCCATATCCTCTGGGGTAGACGTAACGATCGTGCCAAATTTGTGATTACCTACTACCATAAATACATCATAGGGATGTAGATGGGAGCAGTAAGAATTATATAACAAGATGCAAAATTTCTAGAGTACAACCAGGAATGACTATAATTACGATCTAGCATAACAACATGCAGCAGGTAAATGCTGCCCCGCAAGAATAACAAGCGTACCCGCGAGACACCGCTCCTGCAGATGGACTTTGCTACTTTCTAAGCTGCTGTAACGGAGGCAGTAACCGCTGCGATGGCACAAATCAATGCAAACAACCCTAATGGAGGTGGGAACAGCATTGACAACTTCAGCCAAAGGAACGAACATGGAAACCAACAACTAACAACCTATCAAGGAACTCCAAACTCCAAGCTTAAGAGCAGGAAGCTGGGGTCTGGAAGTAAGAGAAAGGGACAACACACTCAAGGGTTCTAAAGGAAGCAACATGTTGTTGTTGTTCATGCGACCATGACCCCTATTATACCAACAACCAGGAGACCATATGCTGGAAGCCTTCCAAAATGCAACCAGTGCAAATTCCAGCATAATGGAGCCTGCCGGGAGATGCATTGTAACAAATGCAACCAAAAAGAATCACACCGCCAAATTTTGTAGAACTGATCCACGTCAGAATCGTCAGCCCAATGAAAACGACAACAATCGCAACAACCCTAACAACAACACCAATGATGAGACCAGTCAAACCTGCTATGGGTGTGGAGGAACCGGTCACTTCAGGCGTAATTGCCCCAAGGATAACAACCAAGGAGCGGAAGGATCGGAAATGGTCCTGACCTTGGGTCAAGGCGAAGCAGTCCAAGACCCAACGGTTGTTATTGGTACGTTCCCACTTAACAACTCTTTCGCTTACCTCTTATTCAATAGTGAAGCTGAGCGAAGCTTCGTTAGTAACAAATTCAAGCACTTACTAAAACAACAATCAAAGAGGCTAAACTAATCCTTAACGGTGGAGATGATTAATGGGAAAACCGAATCAACCAAAGATATTTATGTAGGGAACACCTTAACACTAAACAATCATTCATTTCAATAGACTTGATACCAGTACATATTCGAAGTTTTGACGTGATAATCGGCATGGATGGGTTAAGCCCCCACCATGCTGATGTTATGTGTCGCGAGAAGGCCATTTGCCTTCACCTTCCTAATCACGAAACTCTAGTAATCCATGGTGATAAACCTGGCGCCAATCCTCTTCCTATCTCGTGCATCAAGGCACAGAAGTGCCTACACCAGAAGAACTATGTTTTCCTCACTCATGTTGTGGACAAGACCAAAGAAGAGGTAGGCATACAAGGTATTCCAGTAGCATGTGATTTTCTGGATGTGTTTCCCGAAGAACTTTCGGGAATATCCCAGAGAGACAGGTCGAATTTTGAATCGACCTCATACCGGGAACCACATCAATTGCCAATGCACCCTATAGGTTGACTCCCGCCGAAAATTCACAAGTTATCCAGTCAACTGAGTAGAATTGTTGCGCAAAGGATTCATCGGACCAAGCTTCTCACCCTATAGAGCTCCGATCTTGTTCTTCAAGAAGACTGATCCTTCCGAAGGTACATCGATTTTAGGAAATTGAATAAACTCCCTATCAAAAGTCGATACCCACTTCCTCGGACGGACGATCTATTTGACAAGCTCCAAGGGGCTAGTTACTTCTTTAAAATAGATCTAAGAATCGGTTATCATCAACTTCGAGTCCGAGAAGGCGACATTTCAAAAACTGCCTTCTAAACTCGTCATGACCATTTCAAATTCATTGTGATACCCTTCGGTCTAACGAATGCTCCCACACTATTCATGGACCCTACGAACCAAGTTTTCTCAACCATTCCTAGTTAGCCTTTTCATTATTTTCCTCAATAACATACTCGTCTGCCCATGAAGCGAGAACGAAACACTGTCAACACCTACTACCTGCCTTGAAAGCATCAAAGCCGGAGAATATCGCGAAGAAAGCACTACATGGATGGATAAAACTCTCGGAGTTGAAAGACGAAGCTTATAGGTACGCAAGTTGAATTGGGCGTTATCTGGGTGATCGTCGATAGGTTAACCCAAACTGCCTATTTCCTGCTAATATTGAAATCAAACAAGACAAAAATATTTACACGGATCTATATCAAAGAGATCGTGAGACTCCATGAAATATCAGTATCTGTTATCTTGGATCGAGATAACAGGATTACTACAAGACTTTGACAGTCATTTCAGAAGGCTATGGGAACATAGCTAAATATGAGCATTGTTTACTACTCTCAAACCACTAGCCAAAGCAAACGAACCATTCAACCACTCGAATTCATGCGACAAGTCTGGGTGTTTGAGTTCAACAAGTCAGGGGATACCCAGTTTCCCTTGATTGACTTCTCATACGATAACAGCTATCGCACAAGCATCAAGATTGCTCCTTTCGAAACTCTTTATAGTCATGACTGCAGATCACTCGCCAGTACTCTCATGTGACCAGAAACCACTTGCGAAACAACAGAGAAAATAATCCAAATCAAAGCTTGACTTCAAGCATCGCAAGACCGACAAAAGAGCTATTCTGACAAGCGGCGTAAGCCATTAGGATGTCAAGTCGGGGATCGCGTGTTATTAAAGGAATCTCCCTGGAAAGGAATGATTCGCTTTAGAAAACGAGAACTAAACCCACGATACATCGGACTATTCGAGATTCTTACTCGGATTGGTCCAAAGACTTATAGGCTGCAGCTGCCTGTAGAGCTCAGCAACGTACATCCTATGTTCAGCATATTAAATCTGAAAAAGTGTCTATCAGGCAAAACTCTTATCATTCCTTTATAAGGGGATCAAAATAAATAAGAATCTCCTGTTCTTAGAAGAACTAGTCGAGGCATTGGATAGAAAAGTAAAGCATACAAAACAAAGCCTCATTCTGATTGTGAAGGTTCAATGGAACGCGAAATGTAGATTAGAATTCATAAGTGAACACGAAGTCTAGATTAAGCAGAAGTACCCCCACCTATTCTTTCATTAATGAACCTATCTTTCAAAAGAATTTCGGGACAAAATTCCGTCTAACGGGGGGATGATGTCACAACTGGCATTTTGCTAGGAAATTCTATTCCCATGTAAACATCATCCATTGAAAAAGGCTATACTTACTATACTCTATTCTCATTCAAATACATCTCATATGTTCAACTAAGGGTTGGAAACCCTAGAAATTCCGGCTCAAATTTTTTATGGACTAGGATTCTCTTATTGGGCCTAATGGACCAATAAACTTTCAAATCGACTATTTGGGCTCTACTTGGACCCACAATCATGAAACTAGATTGTTTTGGGCCATGTGGGCCTAAAATAATTCATTTTTATCTCTAATAGGCCTTGTTGGGCCATAAACTCCATTTCTTTTATTCAAAAGGGGTCGTGAAGTGTCCTTAAGCACAATGAGCCGAAAAATAATATTGGGGCTATGAAGTTCGATCAAAGCCAAGAAATTGAGCCCAAAATCCATTTTCCTTCATCCCATTAGACCCATTTTCGGGCCAAGGTAAAAAAAAAAAAAAAGAGGGTAAATTGCATGGTGACACATCATTTTTACATGTAGGGTTCCCATGCTAAATACCCTCCATGCAAAAACCAATCTCATGCATCAAGACTTCTATCACTTCAAACCTCACTTCTCTTTCCCCTCTCTCCTTCTTAATCTCGGCCATAGGGCCCAAAAATCACCAATACACTTATTTTACTTACAAATCTCTTAAGGAAAGCTCACAAGAACACTCCTACACTCTCCTCTAAATTTTCGAGAATTAGAGGATACTTTAAGAAATTCTTATTCAAGATCATCAATTTTGGTAAGTTCCCACTTAGATCTATGATCTAATTTCTTGCTCTCTTCAAAGATCTCCTCTTACATCCATATATTTGTGGATTATGTTCTTAGAACCATCCACATCTTCAAGATCTTTTGAAGGAAGTAAGCTAGGCCAAAAACATCATCATCTTCTCATATCTCTTCATCAAAATTGAACCAAACCTCAAGGTGAGCTTCATACCCCCTATTTTTCAGTTTTTATAAGTTTTGTGGGGGGAGAATACAAGCAAATGTGTAGATCTATGAGTATATGTATGCTTTGTGTGATTTTTATGTTTATTTACATGTTCTTATGTGATTATGGTGTTAGTCCAAAAGAACTCAAAACTGAGATCTACATTATGTTGAATGAAATAAGTATAAATCATATTATTTCATACAAATCAACTCTAGAAAAATAACCAAGTTGGTTAATATGAACTCTTTGGGCTAAAATCCCATTTTTGGACTCAAAATGTTAAAAATATAAAGTTAAAGGGTCCAAAATGACAAAATACAAATTCTGATGGTTGAAATGAGTCAAAACAGTTTCAACAATGTATTTTATGGAAATATTCTCTTTCGAAGGATTAAAATGTGAAATTTTAAGCATAATGGGCCAAAAATGAACTTTTCGGCCCAATAAAGCCCAAATTGCGAGATTTTCAAATTAGAGGGGCTGAAACTGTATTTTTCTGTAAAACAGGGGACTACTAGTGCTCCAAGTCCAATTCAAGGGTTAAAAATACTTTTCATATTTAAAAGGGACCAAAAATGCAAAAAAATTCTATTTTGGGCCAAAAGTGTAAAAATTGCGAAAATAGAGGTTTCAGCCGAGAAAACTTTATTTTGAGGGACTAAAACTGTTTTTCAAATAAATTTGAGCTGAAAAATACATTTTCAACAAGTTTTTATACTAAAGTGTCAAGAAAAATGGATTAAGGACTAAAATGGAGATCCTTTTATACAAAGGGTCAAAATTGTAAACTTATACAAAAGAAAGGGGCTGCAAAAAGAAAAATTCTAGTGTTTTTAAACAATAAATCGGTTATGATAAAATACTAGTACCACGATTATCGGCGAAATATAATACACCTTCAACACCAAAATCGTTCGAATCAATAACGAATCCGAAATTAATAACACGACGATACTTCAATACACACGCGGAAATTTCGGGAATTCAATACACACGCGGAAATTTCGGGAAGTCAATACACACGTGGGAATACACCAGACGTCGATACACCATCTTTGGGCCCGAAAGTTTCAAATCGTGCTTGTTGGGCCTAGCTAGCCCAATGACATGATCTTTAGGCCCGAAGGAAACTCGCTTACATGTTGTTGGGTCTCATATGACCTAATTCCATGTAAAAAGACTTTCACTGGCTTTTGTGCTGTTGGGCCCCAAGGGTCTTTTGGTACTGCTAGCAAAGTCGAGAATTCACCAATGCGAGTCGGGCCAAGGGCCTTTCGCATTCACGATAGCTTTGAACGACTTATGGAAATAGCGGGGGCTTCGCACCCTCTTTTCTCCTCGGTTGTGGGGCTATGGGAAGTCAGGGTGGTTGGATTAAGTGAATAGTACGGACGACGCCTAAGGGATCGTTTGTATAGTTGTAAACTAGTCGTTTTCATTAATGCGTGTTTATAACAATTCACAATCCATAATTAATCCAATGTCACCTGGAATTATCAATTACACACGTCACAACGGTATAATAGAATACAAAATGCGTAATTTAAAATATTAGGAAAACATCGGGTTTTCCTAGGGTTTTTAATTCATACACCTACAAGATGCATACCAAGTCTAACAATTTTTTACATTTATAGAAACAAACAAGCATACTTACGGATCTTCACACTTTTTACACGATACTCTTTTCAGAAAATATCGGATTTTCTTGTGGTTTTCAAAACAATACAAAACATTATATTTCAAACATTACTTATGAACTCACCAACATTTCATATGTTGACGTTTTTTCAAAATACTTGTATTCTCAGGTAACAGGTAAATCGAAGGGAAAAATGTACTCAGTGATGTCTTGTTGTTTGTTTAACTAGTATCGAACAATCTACTTTTTGGGAATGTAATGCTATGAAACAATGTACTAAATGTAAACACTACCAGTTGTACTATTTCAATGAATGGTGATGAATGATGTTATGTTTCATGTATATTCACTGTGATGGTATTCAATCGAGTCACAACAGCCCTCGGACGTTTCCGCCGTCTGGTTCGGGGGTGTGACAGGTTGGTATCAGAGCTCTGTTTATAGTGAACTAGCATATGTAACCACACATTGATATACAACTATAAACCAAAAGAGGGACTAACCCGACTCTGAACAAAACAAGTAAACATAACAATAAAACACCCTTGCTTGTATTAGGAAAAAGAACCTAACACCGAATCGAACAAGATGATGCTAGTATCTCGGTTGATCCAGGACTGTTTTTAGTTGTATCAAGGAGCGGGTGTAGCCTGATCAACTACATTCCCTCCAAGGTACAACAATCACATGTTTTGAAGAAATCGTGATAGCTAGGGAATCTAAAAACATACCCCTTAATCTCCAAGAAGGGAACCTCAACTAAATCTATGCAATAGTCGTAGAGTTATAGGAGTAATTGGTATGCTATTTGTTTCTAGTATTCATAGCCCTTCGTGCAATACGCTATAGACGAGTATCATTAGCCAAGAAACCCTATCTCCCTAGTCAAGGAATAGTAGGGTGGCTCGACCCAGAGGAAGAACCACAGGAGGAACACGATGTCGAACTCGCAGGTGAACCCGCCAAGTCAATAAGTGGACCTCAAAGAGGAAGAGCCAGAGGGCAATGATGATGATGACTCGGATGTAGAATCCGATGACATCAATCCTCCATGTAAAGTTAGAGTACCGACATATTGTGTGGGCCCTGATGGCCCCATGCCCCCTTAGGCACACGATATTTGGAGATAGAGTCACTAGCAGGGGATACGACCACACTAGGGTAGGAACCGAGGTCTCTCCGACCATTAGCCATAGAGGACCAGCTGACCGGGCCCTCCCAGTCATGGTCCGACGCACCCGAGGTATTGATAACCAAGCTCAGGACACCCCAAATCGAACGGAACAAATGCGGTTTGCTATTGAGAGATGAGAGGCAAACATTGGAAGCGCACGAAGACTCCCGAGCGAGACAGTTAGTGTGAGAAGTATGACTACGAGATATCGAGCAACAAGTAGCTCGTCTTCGAGGCGCATCCATTTCATCAGCACCACCACCATACACTTTCTGCCACAATTAGGATCAACCTTTTCTTTTCCCCCTCACTATCCGATATGACTCTCTTTCGTGTACTAAGATGGTACTTAAGGATCTCGAAACCAAAACAATCCATATCCTCTGGGGTAGACGTAACGATCGTGCCAAATCTGTGATTACCTACTACCATAAATACATCATAGGGATGTAGATGGGAGCAGTAAGAATTATATAACAAGATGCAAAATTTCTAGAGTACAACCAGGAATGACTATAATTACGATCTAGCTTATCAACATGCAGCAGGTAAATGCTGCCCCGCAAGAATAACAAGCGCACCCGCGAGACACCGCTCCTGCAGATGGACTTTGCTACTTTCTAAGCTGTTGTAACGGCGGCAGTAACCGTTGCGATGGCACAAATCAATGCAAACAACCCTAATTGAGGTGGGAACAGCATTGACAACTTCAGCCAAAGGAACGAACATGGAAACCAACAACTAACAACCTATCAAGGAACTCCAAACTCCAAGCTTAAGAGCAGGAAGCTGGGGTCTGGAAGTAAGAGAAAGGGACAACACACTCAAGGGTTCTCAAGGAAGCAACATGTTGTTGCTGTTCATGCGACCATGACCCCTATTATACCAACAACCAGGAGACCATATGCTGGAAGCCTTCCAAAATGCAACCAGTGCAAATTCCAGCATAATGGAGCCTGCCGAGAGATGCATTGTAACAAATGCAACCAAAAAGAATCACACCGCCAAATTCTGTAGAACTGATCCATGTCAGAATCGTCAGCCCAATGAAAACGACAACAATCGCAAGAACCCTAACAACAACACCAATGATGAGACTAGTCACACCTTCCATGGGTGTGGAGGAACCGGTCACTTCAGGCGTAATTGCCCCAAGGATAACAACCAAGGAGCAGAAGGATCGGAAATGGTCCTGACCTTGGGTCAAGGCGAAGCAGTCCAAGACCCAACGGTTGTTATTGGTACGTTCCTACTTAACAACTCTTTCGCTTACCTCATATTCAATAGTGAAGCTGAGCGAAGCTTCGTTAGTAACAAATTCAAGCACTTACTAAAACAACAATCACAGTGGCTAAACTAATCCTTAACGGTGGAGATGATTAAGGGGAAAACCAAATCAACCAAAGATATTTATGTAGGGAACACCTTAACACTAAACAATCATTCATTTCAATAGACTTGATGCCAGTACATATTCGGAGTTTTGACGTGATAATCGGCATGGATGGGTTAAGCACCACTATGCTGATGTTATGTGTCGCGAGAAGGTCATTTGCCTTCACCTTCCTAATCACGAAACTCTAATAATCCATGGTTATAAACCTGGCACCAATCCTCTTCCTATCTCGTGCATCAAGGCACAGAAGTGCCTACACCAGAAGAACTACGTTTTCCTCACTCATGTTGTGGACAAGACCAAAGAAGAGGTAGGCATACAAGGTATTCCAGTAGCATGTGATTTTCTGGATGTGTTTCCCAAAGAACTTTCGGGAATATCCCAGAGAGACAGGTCGAATTTCGAATCGACCTCATACCGGGAACCACATCAATTGCCAATGCACCCTATAGGTTGACTCCCGCCGAAAATTCACAAGTTATCTAGTCAACTGAGTAGAATTGTTGCGCAAAGGATTCATCGGACCAAGCTTCTCACCCTACAGAGCTCCGATCTTGTTCTTCAAGAAGACTGATCCTTCCGAAGGTACATCGATTTTAGGAAATTTAATAAACTCCTTATCAAAAATCGATACCCACTTCCTCGGACTGACGATCTATTTGACCAGCTCCAAGGAGCTAGTTACTTCTTTAAAATAGATCTAAGAATCGGTTATCATCAACTTCGAGTCCGAGAAGGCGACCTTTCAAAAACTGCCTTCCGAACTCGTCACGACCATTTCAAATTCATTGTGATACCCTTCGGTCTAACGAATGCTCCCACACTATTCATGGACCCTACGAACCAAGTTTTCTCAACCATTCCTAGTTAGCCTTTTCATTATTTTCCTCAATAACATACTCGTCTGCCCACGAAGCGAGAACGAAACACTGTCAACACCTACTACCTGCCTTGAAAGCATCAAAGCCGGAGAATATCGCGAAGAAAGCACTGCATGGATGGATAAAACTCTCGGAGTTGAAAGACGAAGCTTATAGGTACGCAAGTTGAATTGGTCATTATCTGGGTGATCGTCGATAGGTTAACCCAAACTGCCTATTTCCTGCTAATATTGAAATCAAACAAGACAAAAATATTTACACGGATCTATATCAAAGAGATCGTGAGACTCCATGAAATATCAGTATCTGTTATCTTGGATCGAGATAACAGGATTACTACAAGACTTTGACAGTCATTTCAGAAGGCTATGGGAACATAGCTAAATATGAGCATTGTTTACTACTCTCAAACCACTAGCCAAAGCAAACGAACCATTCAACCACTCGAATTCATGCGACAAGTCTGGGTGTTTAAGTTCAACAAGGCAGGGGATAACCAGTTTCCCTTGATTGACTTCTCATACGATAACAGCTATCGCACAAGCATCAAGATTGTTCCTTTCGAAACTCTTTATAGTCATGACTGCAGATCACTCGCCAGTACTCTCATGAGACCAGAAACCACTTGCGAAACAACAAAGAAAATAATCCAAATCAAAGCTTGACTTCAAGCATCGCAAGACCGACAAAAGAGCTATTCTGACAAGCGGTGTAAGCCATTAGGATGTCAAGTCGGGGATCGCGTGTTATTAAAGGAATCTCTCTGGAAAGGAATGATTCGCTTTAGGAAACGAGAACTAAACCCACGATACATCGGACTATTCGAGATTCTTACTCGGATTGGTCCAAAGACTTATAGGCTGCAGCTGCCTATAGAGCTCAGCAACGTACACCCTATGTTCAGCATATTAAATCTGAAAAAGTGTCTATCAGGCAAAACTCTTATCATTTCTTTATAAGGGGATCAAAATAAATAAGAATCTCCTGTTCTTAGAAGAACTAGTCGAGGCATTGGATAGAAAAGTAAAGCATACAAAACAAAGCCTCATTCTGATTGTGAAGGTTCAATGGAACGCGAAATGTAGATTAGAATTCATAAGTGAACACGAAGTCTAGATTAAGCAGAAGTACCCCCACCTATTCTTTCATTAATGAACCTATCTTTCAAAAGAATTTCAGGACAAAATTCCGTCTAACGGGGGGATGATGTCACAACTGGCATTTTGCTAGGAAATTCTATTCCCATGTAAACATCATCCATTGAAAAAGGCTATACTTACTATACTCTATTCTCATTCAAATACATCTCATATGTTCAACTAAGGGTTGGAAACCCTAGAAATTCCGGCTCAAATTCATTATGGACTAGGATTCTCTTATTGGGCCTAATGGACCAATAAACTTTCAAATCGACTATTTGGGCTCTACTTGGACCCACAATCATGAAACTAGATTGTTTTGGGCCATGTGGGCCTAAAATAATTCATTTTTATCTCTAATAGGCCTTGTTGGGCCATAAACTCCATTTCTTTTATTCAAAAGGGGTCGTGAATCGTCCTTAAGCACAATGAGCCGAAAAATAATATTGGGGCTATGAAGTTCGATCAAAGCCAAGAAATTGAGCCCAAAATCCATTTTCCTTCATCCCATTAGACCCATTTTCGGGCCAAGGTAAAAAAAAAAAAAAAAAAAAAGAGGGTAAATTGCATGGTGACACATCATTTTTACATGTAGGGTTCCCATGCTAAATACCCTCCATGCAAAAACCAATCTCATGCATCAAGACTTCTATCACTTCAAACCTCACTTCTCTTTCCCCTCTCTCCTTCTTAATCTCGGCCATAGGGCCCAAAAATCACCAATACACTTATTTTACTTACAAATCTCTTAAGGAAAGCTCACAAGAACACTCCTACACTCTCCTCTAAATTTTCGAGAATTAGAGGATACTTTAAGAAATTCTTATTCAAGATCATCAATTTTGGTAAGTTCCCACTTAGATCTATGATCTAATTTCTTGCTCTCTTCAAAGATCTCCTCTTACATCCATATATTTGTGGATTATGTTCTTAGAACCATCCACATCTTCAAGATCTTTTGAAGGAAGTAAGCTAGGCCAAAAACATCATCATCTTCTCATATCTCTTCATCAAAATTGAACCAAACCTCAAGGTGAGCTTCATACCCCCTATTTTTCAGTTTTTATAAGTTTTGTGGGGGGAGAATACAAGCAAATGTGTAGATCTATGAGTATATGTATGCTTTGTGTGATTTTTATGTTTATTTACATGTTCTTATGTGATTATGGTGTTAGTCCAAAAGAACTCAAAACTGAGATCTACATTATGTTGAATGAAATAAGTATAAATCATATTATTTCATACAAATCAACTCTAGAAAAATAACCAAGTTGGTTAATATGAACTCTTTGGGCTAAAATCCCATTTTTGGACTCAAAATGTTAAAAATATAAAGTTAAAGGGTCCAAAATGACAAAATACAAATTCTGATGGTTGAAATGAGTCAAAACAGTTTCAACAATGTATTTTATGGAAATATTCTCTTTCGAAGGATTAAAATGTGAAATTTTAAGCATAATGGGCCAAAAATGAACTTTTCGGCCCAATAAAGCCCAAATTGCGAGATTTTCAAATTAGAGGGGCTGAAACTGTATTTTTCTGTAAAACAGGGGACTACTAGTGCTCCAAGTCCAATTCAAGGGTTAAAAATACTTTTCATATTTAAAAGGGACCAAAAATGCAAAAAAAATTCTATTTTGGGCCAAAAGTGTAAAAATTGCGAAAATAGAGGTTTCAGCCGAGAAAACTTTATTTTGAGGGACTAAAACTGTTTTTCAAATAAATTTGAGCTGAAAAATACATTTTCAACAAGTTTTTATACTAAAGTGTCAAGAAAAATGGATTAAGGACTAAAATGGAGATCCTTTTATACAAAGGGTCAAAATTGTAAACTTATACAAAAGAAAGGGGCTGCAAAAAGAAAAATTCTAGTGTTTTTAAACAATAAATCGGTTATGATAAAATACTAGTACCACGATTATCGGCGAAATATAATACACCTTCAACACCAAAATCGTTATTAAACGAACTGATTCGGTCTCGAATCAATAACGAATCCGAAATTAATAACACGACGATACTTCAATACACACGCGGAAATTTCGGGAATTCAATACACACGCGGAAATTTCGGGAAGTCAATACACACGTGGGAATACACCAGACGTCGATACACCATCTTTGGGCCCGAAAGTTTCAAATCGTGCTTGTTGGGCCTAGCTAGCCCAATGACATGATCTTTAGGCCCGAAGGAAACTCGCTTATATGTTGTTGGGTCTCATATGACCTAATTCCATTTAAAAGGACTTTTACTGGCTTTTGTGCTGTTGGGCCCCAAGGGTCTTTTGGTACTGCTAGCAAAGTCGAGAATTCACCAATGCGAGTCGGGCCAAGGGCCTTTCGCATCCACGATAGCCTTGAACGACTTATGGAAATAGCGGGGGCTTCGCACCCTCTTTTCTCCTCGGTTGTGGGGCTATGGGAAGTCAGGGTGGTTGGATTAAGTGAATAGTACGGACGACGCCTAAGGGATCGTTTGTATAGTTGTTGTGACAACCCGAAATTTCCATTCTAATCAAACCACTTCAATCCAATAGTAGTAGAGCAGTTATAGTAAAAATTCAGACTTATGGAATAAGTTTGGCAGTTTTCAGGGTTTTACACCTAAGGAGTTATTAGGAGAGTGGATGCACTAGGATTTTGTGCAACACTGTAATTCCATTACTCTAGGTCATTAGAATCCATTCCGAGAATAGAAATATTTTCTGCCAAAAATCTCAGGACTATAAATAGAATTCTGAACCAAATTGGTTCATTAGTTGAATTCCAATTAGAGAAAAGCCAATTTCTCTCTCACGGATCTTCGGGTTTTCATCCCAGATTGTGAGTCTACTTTCATAGATGTGTTTTAATACTTGTTATATGCTAAATAACATTATTTACATGTCCAAAATACAAGATCCGGGAGTTTACCGCCCAAGAACGTTCTTGGGGAGTAAACTCCAAAATCAAGCCTAAAGGCCATCTAGTCCCATTTCTTTGTTAGGTAACTAGCTTAGGATGTTATGTATGAGCATTAGAGACTAGAAATCAATCAAAACCATATACATTTTAGGAGTTTACGGCCAAGGATATGCTCTTGGGCCGTAAACCCCTTTTTCAAGGGCTAAGAGTGCCCTAATCACCCCCAAAGGCTTGGACTCTATTTTAGGCAAATACCTTAATGTGTTTAATACCTAGGAAACATAAGAAAAGCACAAGTATTGAAGAGTTTACGGCCAAGAGTGGTTCTTGGGCCGTAAACTCCCATAAAGGGGTCAAAGGACACCCTAGACACTTCCTTAAGCCAAGAGACAATTAGGGCATGTACCTAGATGAGTTTTGGACTAACTAAAACATTTAGAACCCCATGTGTGAGGGAGTTTACGGCCCAAAAGGTTCCAAGGCCGTAAACTCCATAAAATGGTACAATTTAGTGCCATAAACCTTCCTTAAGCCAAGTATTAAAGCCTAGAATTGTTCCTAGTTGTTATAGAGACTTGAAAGAAACATAAGAACCCTCCCAAGGGAGTTTACGGCCGTAAACTCCAAGGGAAAAGGGTCTTTGGGCCGTAAACTCCCCAAAGGAGTCAATATGGTGCCCAAACACTTGCATAGGCCTTGAAACAATTCCCCTCTAGAGTTGTAGAAATTCTATGCACCATTTCATGACTTGGTTGAGAGTTTACGGCCAGGAGCTTACTCCCCTGGGCCGTAAACTCCAATGAATATGGTCTTTTGACCTTAAACTTCCATTAGGGGCATTTCACTCCTTTGTTGCAACCCATTAGCCTCCTAGCACTTGACCAAAAGTGTTGTCCTCGCGCTTAAATGTTTATACTTGTATAATTAGTGATTTAATCTCTAATTATTTATATACATATGTCTTCATATGTAATTAGGATCATTGTGTGTGTCTAAGTCATCACTTGACACCAAGCACTTGTCCGATCCTTCCGTACGATAACAGCCCGTTCAATTCCAGTCACTTACTGCAGGTGAGTTCATACCCCTTAACTAATGTTTTAAACTATTTTAAATGTTTTATGGGGGGATACAAGTAGAATCATGCTACTTATTATGTCAATCACATGTGATTAGTAAGTAGGATTATATTACTTATTACATCAATCACATGTGATTAATATACAGCATTCAAAAGATTTGGCTACTCATTAGCCGTTTTACCAAACAGTTTCCTTCAAATGATTTTTATAAACATTTTATATGTTTTAAACTACTTATTACACTGTACATCTTACTCTGTACATTGCCTTTCAAACTTATTTACAACTGTGTTTCAAACGATGTTTTCTTTATACTCAAAACTGTTTTATCATACTTATGCCTTCAAATTGTTTTATAGATTGACATCAAGTCGATCTTTTCTTAAAAATAATACTTATATTTCAAATGTCTTACAAAACTTATTTATGCTTTTATATTATAAATTGCATGCCTCTATATGTATGGTTATATAAGAAATGTTTAAAAGACTTAGGAAGGCTATCCACCCTATTTCCTTTTCACGCCTTGAGATGTGGTCTGGTGGGATATTGGGTATTCGTCCGAAAGTCGTTTAAATATTAGTTATATATCATGTGTACATATATAGTCATAAAAGGTCCTTCCAGTTCATTCTATGGCCTTGGGTAGCAAGGGTATACATCCACGTCCATACGTACCACTTAGATTACTAGTAAGCTACCATATGGGTAGTTCAGGAAGATACTAGAACCATTACTAGAACGCGATATCATACAATGAGTCAGTTCATTCATGAGTCAATACTTTCTAGAACATTACTGTACATTACATATACAACTATACTAGGACGAGAACATATACATCTATACTAGGACGAGAACATATACAACTATACTAGAACGTTTACATTACTATACTTGCTAGATAGAGAGAACACACATTACAGCTAGCACACATAGAACATTACAATTCATTACATTACTATACTTGCTAGAACAGTTCATTACATTACAGCTAGAACAGTACATTACATTACATATACGAGAATACGTTAATTACTGTGATTTAAATCGGAGCATGACTTAAAACCTCATGACTTGAGTTGCGGCCAGAGTCTCTTGAAGGGGGAGCGTTGAGTTTGCGTATAGATCTATGCTGGATTGACAATCCTACACCTTGCTGCTAGCTACAGCCGGACCTGCAGGTCTGCAGGTGCCAAACGTCATTCCGTTATTACGACCATTCGTATGTCGTTGTTACAGTCGCTAGTATGGAGCAATTTATCACAGAATGCCTTAGCCTAAAATCCGGTTCAAGGTAGTTAGTACGGTAGCAGTCCATTTAGAGCTACGATTTAGTACTACGTTGATTTTTCCATTACATATTTTTAGTGATAACCTCACTTAAACATAAATGTACAAACTATATTTTTGGATAATGATAGTTATACTTTGGAAAAATACATACTCTTACAAGAGACACACACACAGAACAGTTAGGTCTTGGTAGAAGACACCTTCATATACTAGAAGGAATCATAGGGATTCTAGGGTTTTTCAAACACTTACAATTCATATACACCTACAAATTCTTACAATACATAGACTTACAAATACTTACAATTCTTATACACTTACAAATTCTTACAATACATAGACTTACAAATTCTTACATACAAATTAAGACACTAAATACTTATGATCTCACCAGCTTCAAAGCTGATACTCGCTTTCAAAATTACTTGTATCCTCAGGTCATCATAGATAGGTACCGATGCAAGGAGAAAGGAAGATGGAGCTTGTTCAAGACTTATCTTTCATTTTGATTTATGCTTTAGTGTTTATCAAAATTTGACAGAATACAATTGTATAATAATTATTTTATTAATGCAATGGATGATGTTGTTGCTTGTTTACTACTTTACATTGTTGTTGATATTATACATGACGTCCTCCGCCCCAGAACGTTTCCGCCGTTCTTGGTTTTGGGGTGTGACAGTTGTAAACTAGTCGTTTTCATTAATGCGTGTTTATAACAATTCACAACCATAATTAATCCAATGTCACCTGTAATTATCGAATACACACGTCACAATCCAAAATGCGTAATTCAAAATATTAGGAAAACATCGGGTTTTCCTAGGGTTTTCAATTCTTACACCTACAAGATGCATACCAAGTCTAACAATTTTTTTACATTTATAGAAACAAACAAGCATACTTACGGATCTTCACACTTTTTACACGATACTCTTTTCAAAAAATTTCGGATTTTCTGGTGGTTTTCAAAACAATATAAAACGTTATATTTCAAACATTACTTATGAACTCACCAACATTTCATATGTTGACGTTTTTTGAAAATACTTGTATTCTCTGGTAACAGGTAAATCGAAGGGAAAAATGTACTCAGTGATGTCTTGTTGTTTGTTTAAATAGTATCGACCAATCTACTTTTTGGGAATGTAATGCTATGAAACAATGTACTAAATGTAAACACTACCAGTTGTACTATTTCAATGCATGGTGATGAATGATATTATGTTTCATGTATATTCACTGTGATGGTATTCAATTGAGTCACAACAGCCCTCGGATGTTTTCGCCGTCAGGTTCGGGGGTGTGACATAAATATAGCCTGATCAACTATATTTATTTGAGATACGACCAACATGTGTGATGGGATTAAAAACCTTTAATCTATGAAGATCGATTAGATCTTGAACAAGTATATAAATATAAAACAGTAAGAACGCAATAAAAAGAACAAGACAAGATAGAATCAAACGAGTCGAATGATTAAAACAAAATCCTCAGAAGAGCTCGATTAAGAACATCAACTGTAGAGGATTGGTAGGTTACAAAACGATTAAAGAAACCTGCTGTTCTCTAGATGAATCGCTATTCGTAAATCTCTATATTCGTAAACCTCTATCTCGTTGTTAACCTAATATGCATGCAAGCATTAACTTATATACAATACATAAAAGGCTCTCGGTTGGACAGGCCCAAACCGGAGTGTACATGGCTAAACTAACGAGCCCAAAAGACGCAACATAAAAACAATCTTCAGCCCAACAATCTCCCCCTTTGCGTCAGTTTGGAGCGAGACCTTCACTTTTTACTTGGGCCGGCAGCTGAAGCTGGTACCTTCTTCTTCACGGTGCTAAACAGACACTTGGTTATGGAGAGGATGGTCTGTCTAAACCGGATGTACCAATTGATCATATCATTGAAGTACTTGATGTCATCAGCCGAATGCTCTTTACACCGCTTGATAATTGATAAGACGTGCTCCAAGCAAGCTGTGGTGTAAAGGTGTTTGTCAGCTAAAGCGAAGAGACATTTCTGTCCTTTGGCTCTAGTGAACATTACTGAGTTTCGCCTCGGATCAATCTTGCCCATTTGCATTTGATTTAGATCACTGGCCGATCCCACAGGTGCTATCTTCGGTTTCTTCTTAAACACTGTGGCGACCTCCTGATCCATTAGGGCAACCTCCATGATATAGCAGGCCAACATCCTTTTGACATGGTCTATGATGGGACCATATTCGGCTTCATCAGTCAAAAGGATATTGTATAAGACAATCCAATCATGAGGATTTAGATTGGGCAGATCCGCCAAGGAGATAATGTGAGCAGTTCTTGCAGATCCTCGAATGAGCTTGAACCTGACGTTTGTGAATCTCCCCACGGCATAAGGCTTCAGCACCCGAACGTTTACAATCTTCTGGGCGCTCCAGGTAAGATATTGAGGACGAGTGGCCTCCAGGTAAAAGTCAATGAGCTCCCTGTCAAGCTCATCGTTCGGATGCGGGACTTCAAAAATGTTAGAGAAGGCGTGGAAGATGAACGCCTTTCGAGTCAGCGGCATATCAAACTGCGAGTCAACAGAGTTGTTGCAGTCGAATGATATAACCGGCTCGAGCCATAATATGCTTGGAGTTTCTATGGCCTCTTTTATCATACGATCCCTGGTCCAGGCAGGGAAGAGCAACTTTCGGCTCTCAAGGAGATTGTGGGCTTCTTTTTGCTTGCGTTCGGCTTCTTCAGCCTCACGCGCCACACGACTGGCATCGTCTTCAGCATTGCGACTGTTCTTTCTTTTTAACAAGTCAGCAATGGTCTCCTTGTCTTCATCTTCATCTTCATCTCCTCCCTCAGCTATGTTTTTGCCCTTGTTCTTCACACCCGAACCCGAAGCATGACCAGTTGGAGGTGGTTCGGTTGTGTGAGTAGCTTTGGAGGAAGGAGGTGGTTTCGATCCCTTCTTCTCATCTCCCCCTTGTTTCGGAATGGACACGAAACTCGGTAGGCCTTCAATTTTGCTCAGAAGGTCCATGGCCGGAGAGAGTTTTTCAGCGAGGGTACGCCTCACCGAATGGTTTAGGATGGGGTCGTGTGCTTCCAGGATGTTTGATAACGCTGCGTGGACATCCGAAACACACGTCTTTATGACCTCCCTTTCGGATCGAAGAGCTTCCAATTGTTCTTGTGAGTTGGAGAGTTGCGTGCTCTTGACCTTAAGGGCGGTTGTCTTACTCGCCAAGACGTCCATCAGAGAATTTTCAGCTGCAAGATCCTCTTGTAGCTTTGCCAGGCGGGCATCGATGGAGGCACGAAGTGCCGAGTTGTCGTCGCTGAGATGTTGTCGGAGTGTAGCGAACGAAGACAGCTCCGTTGAGACAAACTTGGCCAATTGTTGAACAATCGGTTCCAGAGTTGTCTTAGTGGCGTCGGCGCTTTCCTGTAGGGACTTCATCAGGATGGAAGCGTCAGAGAATAGTTTATCGACTTTTTCGGTCGCAGCCTCACAGGCTCGGGTGGATGCATCGATTGCAGCAGTTGCTGAGGCCACCGAATCATGTTGAGCCCTTGAAAAGGCGTCAACAATCTTCTGAAGGGCAGCTTCAGACAGAGATGACTGCTGGTTGGTGGAGGAGGCAAGAAGTAGATCAACCTTCTCATTAAGCTCACGGAGATGCTTCTTTGTCACTGGAGCATCATCCTCCTCGTCACTCTGAACTTGAAACGGACTATAGTAGACCGAATCGAAGTTCATGTGATCACCACCAAGATATTGGTTGTCGCCATCGGAGGCGTCTTCTGGAGATGGAGGTGGTGGTGAAGCTGGGGGTGTTGTGGTTGGTGTATTTGGAGGTTGAGTATGGGGTGGGTTAGTTTCGGGTGGTGGTTGAGTTTGGGTTTCGGTTTGTGGTGGTTCGGTTACTGGAGGGGTTTCGGTAACTGGTGGTGTTTCGGTTGATGTGGTAAAGATGGGTGGAGGTATAGGGAAAGAGGTTGGGGGAATAGTGGGGTTTATGGTGGGAATGGAAATAGGAATAGTTGGTGGAGGTGAAGGAACTGGAGATTGATGAAGTTCCATCTCTGGGGTTGGGGACCGAGGTGGTGTGTTGCCTCGTTGAGGAGATTCGTCTCCTTGAGATCCTTCAGAGTCCAAACTTCCACCCTCAGATTCGCTTGAAGAGGAGGGAATAACTAGCTTTCGCTTCTGTTGGGTCTTCCTCCTCTTCGGCTGTGGGGACTGTGCAGCCTTCGGTTGTTTCCTCTTTTTGGGAGAAGGGCCCTTTGGTGCTTTGGCCGCTTGCTTCCCTTTTTCACCCTTTTTGCCCCTGTTGGTCGGTTTGTCAGCATCATGGATCGATCTGAGCATATCCGGTGTCAGTTCCCTGGGACCAGTTGGCCTGAACTCCTTGATCGTCTGAATCAGTCTGCTGTCAGAGGGCACATCGGCATACATTGTCTCCGGGATGGAGCCAATGAAGGAAAATTTTGATGCATCTGATACGATGATCTTCTTGGTATGGAACGTACCAATAGAAGACATCGATGCACCATCAGCAGTAGGAACGTTGAACTTGTCCATGGCCCATCTTGTTATCAAGATCCAGAACCGGGCCAACGACACCTCCGAGTGTCGGGATGAGGAAGAGAGGCTCTGAATGAGCTGTTGCCATAGGACAAACCCATAGTCCAGGTTTATCCCGTTGTACACCCCATACATTATCGATAGGAAAAGACGACTTGCACCGTTAGATCCTAAGCTCCTCTCTGACAGGCCCTTGAAAAGAACTGTAAATAGACCATTCCACTGGGGCAGCAGACAAGACTTCTTAAATTTGGCGACGGAGGTGAGAACCTCTGTGTAGCCCATGTTGTAAAACATGCTGTACAGCATCCCAACCAGAATCGTCTCCGGGTTAACTCGCGATGGGTCAGCAACAAACCCTAGCATAGTGCAGAAACGGGGGCGAGAAATGGAAGTCTTGTGTTCTGCAACTTCAAAGAATACCCGGTCGACAGCCTTGTCGTAGTAGGCCGTCGCATAGACCTGCGATAGAGCCACCATAGGCACAGTTTCAATTCTGGATAGTGCAGGTGCAAGCTGGGAGTACTTTAGGCATTCTATGACCGGCGACATGTAGGAATCATACGCCAGTGGGTTAAGATCAATAACCAGACATTGTTGGGGTCGGATGGGGAGGATCTGTGAAGTAGCATGGACGGAAGATGATTCAGCCATTGTTGCAGGTGTGGAGAAGAAGATGAACGGGAGAATGTTTGGGAATATTTGTGCTTTGGAAAGTTTAGAGGCAGTAAAGAGGTAAAAGGTGGTGTAGACGGCCTTTTATAGTGGGTGATAGGAGAGAGAAAAATCATATCAAATCTCTTATAGAAATACGAAACGGGTTTTTGAGTGATTGATTGGTGATAGTTGGGACGTGCGATGATCACGTAGGAGAGAGAGTGGCAGGTTCCTAGGATTACGCCGCCCAATAAGCGCCAGTTCAGAGAGAGGAACCGTTTCCATTTCCACACGCGCCTTTAATGCCAGAGTGATGACGCTTCAATATCGCACACGCGTCCTTAAGTGTCAGGAAAAGCGCGGCCGTTTCAAATTCACACGCGCCTTCTTTTTACCGTCGTTTGAATTTCTACCCCTTTAACTCCCGCCGAGTCAGCAACCTTTCGTCTTATCCTTTTTAAACGACATCTTTTTGAATTAATGACCCACGTGGATAGTTTTTGACCACAACTTCATTATTAACCATCCAGTAATAATCCAGCCTGTAAAAAATTAGTAACGGAATTTTGGAAAATCTAGGATTTTCGTGCAAAGAGTGTAAAAGAAAGAGAAATAAATCAACTCTTTTAATGATATTCTGTGATGTCAATAATGACACGAAACTGATGATCCCGGGCACGAATCTCTTCCTTCAAGGTCAAGAGAGACCTCAAAGTGTTAGTGTGGAATCCCGTTGAAAGGC
Organism: Lactuca serriola; assembly: GCF_051521515.1. Classification (NCBI taxonomy): domain Eukaryota; kingdom Viridiplantae; phylum Streptophyta; class Magnoliopsida; order Asterales; family Asteraceae; genus Lactuca; species Lactuca serriola. Next base: position 264,600,778 of record NC_136415.1, read on the forward strand.
TTCTTTTAATAAGGCTAATTAAGGGTGGTTTCGCTTTGATTCATCAATTCTATTCTTGATATAAGAAAGAAAGTGAACAAAGTACTTGTGAGACCGGTGTAGCCTGTTGAACAAGTAGGTAGGAATTCATTTTGTATTGGCTTGGATAAATATAAAATCTCAGATAAAAAATTTAAAATTGGATCCCTTGGGAAGAAATGTTATGGTGTGTAACAATTTCATAGGAATCAATTCATTGGTGAAAAACTTCAGCAAAATAATTGGTCACCGTCAATTCGTTGGTGTTGAATTTTGGGTTTCACTCAGCTCGTAGTGGCACGAAACTAAGATCATAAACACAGATGTTGTGTAACCATAAACTTCAGTGGTAGTTTCTGAGAGTCTCAAGGGTTACGTTGATGAAACGAATGTAGTGGAGAAGAATTATGGAGATGGGGGAAGAAGATATAGTACCTCTGCTGCGAAAACAAGGACCAAGCAGGAAATTCTTAACTCATGTGAGAAAAGACTGAGGTAGCCCACGATTAGAATAAATGTATTAGCCTTATTGGGAAGACAAGGTTTGTGTATACCAGGTCATGAAGGCTATTATTCAAAATCTTATGAGGCTTGGGACACATACAGCAGCATGCTTCTAGGGACACTTAAGTAAGTCATCAAATATATCCCCATAAACGAGTGAGCACACAAAAAATAAATAAAATATTTTTTGGAGTTTTTGAAATTTATAATAAAAATAAAATAAAATAAATAAAATAAAAAAAATAAGTACGAAAAATAACAAAAATAAAAAAATAAAAAAAAATAGGATTAAAAAAAACTTTGAAAAAGATTTATGAAAAACCGAACCCGAACGTTCGGTTGGTTTCGGTTGGGAAAACGTTGAAAAACCGAACCCGAACGTTCGGTTGGTTTCGGTTCTAGAAAAAATTTGAAAAACTGAACCCGAACCTTCGGTTGGTTTCGGTTGAGGAAAATTTTGAAAAACCGAACCCGAACCTTCGGTTGGTTTCGGTTGAGGAAAATTTTGAAAAACCGAACCCGAACCTTCGGTTGGTTTCGGTTCAACAAAATTTTGGAAAACCGAACCCGAACCTTCGGTAGGTTTCGTTTTTGAAAATTTTTGAGAATGCAAGGAATTTATACATGCAAGAGAAAGAAAAAAAATCTTTTTAACACAAAGAAAAACAAACTTGTACAAGAAATATACAACTCAGAAAAACTACCTTTGAAGTAATGAGCGAGTCAGATGGTTGAACCGAACCCGAACGTTCGGTTGGTTTCGCTTCTTACGTTTGAGGTTTAGAGGTAGTGTGAGGTACTGACTCTGATTCCATCATACCTAGCCCTTGCAATATTTTGTTGAATGATGCTTCAGGAAGAGCTTTGGTAAAGACGTCAGCCAGTTGATCAGTGGTTCTTACGAAGTGAACTTCGACATTTCCATCTTCCACATGATCTTTGATGAAGTGATACCTCAGTGCTATGTGTTTGGTTTTAGAGTGTTGCACTGGGTTATGACAGATCCTAATTGCACTTTCAGAGTCACAATAGAGTGGGATCTTCTTCATATTGAGTCCATAGTCTCGAAGTTGACTATGGATCCAAATCACTTGTGATGTGCAGGATGCAGCGACAATGTATTCCGCTTCGGCAGTAGACAATGACACACACGTTTCTTTCTTGGATTGCCAGCTGACCAACTTCCCATCAAGAAATTGACAGCCACCAGTTGTGCTTTTACGGTCGAGTCCACAACCTCCAAGGTCAGCATCAGAATAGGCTTGAACAAAGAAGCCTGAGTTGGATGGATACCATAGACCTAAGGAGGTGGTTCGCTTGAGATAGTGTAAGATGTTCTTCACTGCAAGCATATGGGGTTCACGTGGGTTTGCCTGAAATCTAGCACAATAACACACAGAAAACATGATATCAGGCCTGCTAGCAGTTAGATACATCAGTGAGCCTATCATTTGACGATAGAGCGTGATATCGACAGCCGGTTTGTCTAGAGATGGGGTAAGCTTGGTGCCGAATGCCATTGGGACTTTGACTTTTGAGTCTCCCATCATGCCAAACTTCGCTAGGAGAGTCTTTGTGTAAGCTTCCTGATTGATAAAGATGCCTTCGGGTCCCTGTCTTATGTTTAAACCAAGGAAAAAGTTAATAGCACCCATTGAGCTCATTTCAAACTTAGTCTCCATCAACTTTCTGAATTCAGCTGTTAAGTTGGGATTCGTGGAGCCAAAGATGATGTCATCGACATAAATTTGAACTATCATAAGGTGGTTACCTTCCTTTTTGCGAAAGAAGGTTGGGTCAACCGAACCTTGTTTAAATTTAGACATCTTTAAAAATTTCGTAAGCGTTTCATACCAGGCTCTCGGAGCTTGTTTGAGTCCGTACACAGCTTTATCCAGAATATAGCAATGATTTGGATACTTTTCGTTCACGAACCCAGGAGGTTGCTCCACATACACAGTTTCTTCGAGTTCTCCATTGAGAAATGCACACTTGACGTCCATTTGAAAAACCTCAAAGTTTTTGTGAGCAGCATAAGCCAAAAATATTCTAACAGATTCTAGCCTAGCTACTGGAGCGAAAGTCTCTTCATAGTCTATCCCTTCCTCCTGACAGTATCCCTTTACAACCAGACGAGCCTTGTTCCTTATTACATTACCTTCCTTGTCCATTTTGTTCCTAAAAACCCATTTGAGACCAACAACCGAAGCATCTGGAGGAGTTGGAATGAGGCGCCAGACTTTGTTCCTCTCAAATTCGTTCAGTTCGTCTTGCATTGCTTGAACCCAATCAGAGTGATCGAGGGCAGTGTGCACTGTCTTCGGTTCAACTTTTGATACGAATGAGTTAAACATACAAAACTCAACTTTTGAAAATAAGGATGTATGTTTTGCCTTCAGTTGTGATCGGGTCAGAACCTTTTCAGATACATCACCAACTACTTGAGAGATAGGATGATCTCTGGTCCATTTGGTAAGAGGAGGGTAATTCGGATCAAAGGTTGGGTCTAGTTCAGCATTGATCATTTCTTCTGGCTCAGATTGGCTATCGTAATCGAGCGTCATATCGTCATGCTCCCCCTCAATTGATGAGTCTTGAGAAACATGAGGTTCAGGAGTTTCTTGTGGTGCTGGGCTTTCAGGCGTTGAAGCACCTTCGTTTGGAGGGGCATCTTCGGTTGGAGAGGCACCTTCGGTTGGTGAAGGACCTTCGGTTGAAGTTGTAGAGTTTGGCTCCCCCTGGACTGGTGAGCTTGGCTCCCCATCGACATGAGAACTTGACTCCCCCTCGACTGAAGCATTGTTGGATGGAGATTCATCAGTTGGCGATTCTCCTTCATGCATTCTTCTTGCAGCATCTTCGACAATCTGCTTCATATGATCAACTTTGTTGTCAGCTGCACCTGCTTCTGAGAGAGAAGCTTTTTCCGGTTCGTCAAAGAGTTCCAGAAATTTCTCGTATAAATTGGCGATCGAGACTGTGACTTGGCCAGTTTGAGGAAAGATTTCCCCGGCAATGTCTTCAATGGCCTGTAGCTTTTTGACATAGCTATCGTCAAAGGTCACATAGTATGTCTCTTCAATCCTTCTTGAACGTTTGTTTAGGACCCTGTACGCCTTGGATGTGAGCGAGTAACCCAGAAAAATTCCCTCGTCGGCTTTGACGTCAAACTTGTTGCGGTGTTCTTTAGAGTTAAAGATGAAACACCTTGAGCCAAACACATGGAAAAATTTCACATTGGGCTTTCTGTTGTTTATTATCTCATATGGTGTGAGCGTGAATCGCTTATTGAGATAGGACCTGTTCTGTGTAAAACAAGCAGCAGAAATAGCGTCAACCCAAAAATAAAGAGGTAAGGAAGCGAAACTTAGCATAGTTCGGGCAGCTTCACACAAAGACCGGTTTCGCCTTTCGACTATCCCGTTCTGTTGTGGTGTGTAGGGAGCTGAGAAATTGTGACTAATTCCCTTTTCTGCAAGAAACTCTTCAAACTCCCTGTTCTTGAATTCAAGACCATTGTCGCTCCTGATGTTGCGAACGACCTTCTTGAGCTGAACTTCAATTTGCTTGATAAACACTTTCAGCTTTTGAGTCGCTTCAGATTTACGCTTTAGAAAGAACACCAATGTAAATCGTGAGAAGTCATCAACGATAACAAGAATATACTTGCTACCACCGATGCTTTCGATAGATGAAGGACCACACAAATCGATATGAAGCAATTCGAGTGATTCAACAACTTTTGTGTTGATTATAGATGGGTGACTTTGACGACTCTGCTTCCCCATTTCGCATGCAGCACACAAATGCTCTCTGTCGAACTTGAGCAATGGAAGGCCCCTAACATGACATCCAGTGACAAGTCGGTTGATATCTTTGAAATTGAGATGAGAGAGTCTTCGGTGCCACAACCAGCTTTCGTCGGATTGAGCTTTTGATAACAGGCATATGGCTGGGTTTCCTTTGATGGGTTTCATGTTTAGAGGAAACATTTCACCCTTTCGCTCTGACTTGAGAATCATTTTCTTTGTCTTTTTCTCTATGATTTCAGAACCTTCATCATCGAATGAGACTTTAAGACCTGTACCTCCAACAAGCTGAGATACACTGATGAGGTTGTGTTGGAGTCCTTCCACATAAGCCACCTTCCTGATAGTAAAGTCTCCATTTGTTATCATTCCATATCCCTTTATGGTGCCGAAAGAGTTATTTCCAAACTTGACGTTGCCACCATTTGCAAGAGATCTGTATTCCCTGAGCTCCTCTTTCCTCCCTGTCATGTGACGCGAGCAGCCACTATCGATGTACCATTCTTCGTCAAACTGCTCGTCACTTATAACTTGCAAAAATTAAGCAGATTTAGGAACCCAAAGTTTCTTGGGTCCACGTGAGCTTTTCATGGGAACGGGAACAGTAAGAGAGATGTCAACTAGATATGTTCGTTTTATTAGAGTTGTTTCATCTTTCTTTTTAATGGTAAAGACTTTTATTTTGTTAGGATTGGGTGTGTTCGTTTTGGTCTCTGGTTTGGATTCATTGACCTTCTGCTTTCCCTTTTGTTCAGTTTTAGAGCAAGATGGAGATGAATTGGTGGAAGAAGAAGAATTAGAAGAACGAGAAGAGTTAGAATGAGAGGATTTGGATGGAGAGGACTTCCTGGCTGGTGACTCTAGGTGACCCTTTTGCTTTTGATCATTGGAGGGACTGACCTTAGAGTTTTGTTCTCTTTTGACTTCAGAACCAAACCTCTGCGTTCGGTTGGAGTTGTTCTTGGAACCGAACCTTTGGTTTCGGTTGAAGTCCTTTTCAGAACTGAACCTTTGCCTTCGGTTGGTATTTTCTTGTGAATTGTTTTCATTCTTCAGATTGTTTTCATTCTTCAGATTCTTGTCTTGGTGGGAGTAGTATGCATTCTGGGAGTGCCAGAATTGTTTCCTTTCAGAAAGATTTTTCCTGTATCTTTGGTTCCTTTCTATCTTCTTATTCCTCATCTGCTTAGGTTGATGATGAACGTTCGCTTTCGTTTTTGTTGTCTCCTTGGCTGGTTCCTTTTGAACTTCAGGTGTTTTACTTTGAGCCGAGGGAGCAGAGGGAATATCCGAAGAAGATCCAGTTTGCACTGAGGGAGTAGAAGGAATGTCTGAAGAAGTTCCACTTTGAGAAGAGGGAGTAGAGGTAGTGTCTTCTTTTGCCGAACGATCATTCTCCTGAGGAATATCTTTCGTACCACTGGTGCTTGGCTCATTGAAATTATCTGGCTTGTTCAAAGGTTCAGGGATGTATCTTCCTTTGCTCATCCAGGAGGTTCTTTCAGATAAGCCAACGGTTTCGTTTGCATTATCTATTGGAGCTTCCCAGAAGTACTCATCGTAGCCATCAGCATTGTCTTCGTTAACAATAGCTGTGAGTTCAGCTGTTTGATGTTCGGTTACTCCAGTCACCTTATATACTTGATTCGGAGTGGTCCTGACCTTTTGATACACAACTGCTTTCTCTACTAATTTCAGGGACTTTTGTTGGGACAATCGAGCGAACTCCACAGAATTTTCAGAAATTAGATTTTTGTGGTTTTCAGTTTCGCTTTTAACAAATGCTGAGCAGTCAACCGTATCCTCTACAAAAATTTCACTCATGTTTTCGTCCTCGTTAAGCTCAGATGCATTTTCAACATCAATTTTGTTTTCTGAGCTTACGTTGGCGTTTAGAGAGTCAAAATTTTGCATGGTTTCGGTTCTCAGTTTAAGTCTGTCATTTTCATCCAAAAGATTTTTGAGCATGTCCTTGTGGTCTTTGGATTTAATGAAGGATTCAATTTTGTCCAGTCCATATATGTAGGTCGGATTGACATCATCAGACGATATCACACTCTCACAATTGTAGGCTTCGACATCGATTTCATCCTCCTTAAACTCTAGGAAGGGCAAAATCATGCGATGGATCTTTTGGCCTATCTCACAGTCCAAGTGAAGTTGAGTAATATTGGAATATAAACGTTTAGCAATTAAACAAAAAACATTCCGCTGTTTTAACAATTTTAAATTGTCTCTCTGCAAATAAATGTTTTCGTCTTTAACTTTAATTAATTCCGACTCTTTTAACTCAATCCACATTCGCCGCTCCTCACTCTTCGACGCCACCCTGCTTAATTGATCAGTCAGGTTAGAATTGGTGACTCGAGTTTGAGTTAAGCTACTATCTAAATGAGAAATTCTTGTATTAACATTTTTTAGTTCTTTCTCATATGAGGATGGTGGTACTTTAGATGAAATAAAAACAGATTGTACCTTCTTTATCAGTTCATCGAGCTCATTGAACTGCTGGCTGAGTGGTTTGGCCGTAAAGCACATATCCTCCTGTACCTTCGGTCCATCGCTTCCTCCATCGGTGTTGTATCCCCTCATTTGAGATACGTCAGTCACCATGAAGCATTTTCCACCACTTCTTTCCTCCTTAGCCACATAAGCCTTTCCATGGGTAGGCTTCCTCACTTCTTCGTCTTCTGAATCGGTAGACCAAACTTCTGTGCTACCGAACTCATCGTCATTGACCGAACCCTGCACAATAAGAGCATTAAAAGAAGGGTTAGCGGTAGACTTCTTCTTTCTCACTTCATCCAGTCTCTTCTGCAGCACGGCTTCCTCATCATTTCCATCGTCCTTTTCAGCCATCTTCTTAAGAACACAGTCCTTAGCATAGTGGTTCTTGCCACCACAGTAGAAGCAGCTTACTCCGGAATCACCATCTGCCTTCGGTTCTTTCTTGGGCTCCTCAGCCTTCGGTTCATTGTTCACCTTTTCAGAGCTGTAACTCCCCTGCCAGTTTCGGTTTTTGTTGCTGGGGAATCTCTTCTTTATGAGCCTCTTAGGATTAGACACCATCATGGCATAATCCTCAGACGTGAGGTCATATTCCTCCAAGTTGAGCTCTTCATCCTCCATCACAGCTTTACTTTTAGATAGGAGGGCCAACGAACCAAGACTAGAAACAACGTTCTTCTCTTGCACCACAATCTTCTCTTGGGACTTGAGAATGCCCACCAGTTTCGCCAAAGAGTATGATTTAAACTGCTCATGGGCTTTGACTGTGGAAACCACTGCCCTCCACTCAGACCTTAGTCCGTTCAAGAAAGTAACCTTTTGTTCGATAAGCTTCCTTTCAATGTCGTGTTTGATCATCTTGCTGAGAAGATGATTGAAGCGATCAAACGTCCGGGTCACCGTTTCTTCGGCCCCTTGCCTGAATTCTCCAAACTCAGATAGAAGCAAGGTTTGGATAGAATGTTCGAGATCTTCGTCTGTGGAATACAGTTCGCGAAGTCTATCCCATACTTCCTTCGCCGTTGTGCATGAGCTGACCAATCTGAATGTGTCAGACTGAAGGGCGAATCTGATCAACCTTAACGCCTTAATGTTGCACTGGAATTTTTCTTTTTCATCTTGTGCAATATCCTTCACGTCCTTTAGCAGATCATTGTACTCCTTTTGAGACTTAACGATTCTGGAAGTTGCGGAATGAGAAAACGGTCCATTGATGATGGCTTCCCATATGAGGTAACCATTGTCCTCTGATCCAATCACGTAATCTTCAAAATGATGCGCCCATACTTCATAGTCATGGGTGTATAAGATTGGAATCTTTGTCGTCGAACCGATGCTGTTGGAAATATTGATGGGGTTTGATTGCGTCGCGTCCATTATGATCGTAAAAACCTGTTCAAAGATCAGACTTGTAATAAAGCAGATTAGGGCAAAACAATAAATATCAAGATACGTCAATTAAGATGACGGCTCAATAAATATCGATGATTGCGGAAAAACCCTAATGGAAATCTTTTTCACAGAAAAGATGTGTATCGATTACACAGCCTCCTGCTCTGATACCAATTGATGGGATTAAAAACCTTTAATCTATGAAGATCGATTAGATCTTGAACAAGTATATAAATATAAAACAGTAAGAACGCAATAAAAAGAACAAGACAAGATAGAATCAAACGAGTCGAATGATTAAAACAAAATCCTCAGAAGAGCTCGATTAAGAACATCAACTGTAGAGGATTGGTAGGTTACAAAACGATTAAAGAAACCTGCTGTTCTCTAGATGAATCGCTATTCGTAAATCTCTATATTCGTAAACCTCTATCTCGTTGTTAACCTAATATGCATGCAAGCATTAACTTATATACAATACATAAAAGGCTCTCGGTTGGACAGGCCCAAACCGGAGTGTACATGGCTAAACTAACGAGCCCAAAAGACGCAACATAAAAACAATCTTCAGCCCAACAATGTGTTTGGGAGTAATGGTCGTGTTGCGACAAGTCTACAACTTACCAACTCTACATATACAAAAGAACTCTAGAACAGAACATAAAATTTAAAATACTATAGGAGTATTTTAGGCACTATAATACTAAGAACCAACTATATGAAAACAAAGGACCCTTACTGGTAAATCTATAAGTACTAAGTGTATATATTACAGTTATATATAATTAAGGTTTTATTGACTTAGAATGTGTGGTTTATCTGTACTTCCTTTTCCTTGTTTGGATGTGGATGTAGAGTAGGATCATTTATACGAAGGTCTATTCAACCCGAGTTATATCTAATTGGTATACACCTTGTGGTTATAGAAGGACCCAATATGAGTCATACCATACAAAATACATTAATTGATTAACTATAAGTTTCTTATATGGGAACTTGAAATTATTTACTTGTCTTTAATAAGTTTATTAGATGTCTCTTACATCCCTATTTCTCGCATAGATAACATGGTTGGATTTCATCAGCCGGGAGACCCGTACTTGCCCAATCAAGGAAACGGTGGTTGGATTGAAGACGAACCAGAGGATAACCCTGTGGTCCTAATAGAAGAAGACTTTGAAGAAGATATTCTAGAAGATTCTGACTCAGAATCAGAAGCTTATAACCCACCTCAAGTTGCCAAAAATCCCAATCCTCAACAGAATTTCCATGGCTGGACACAACAGTGGGCAGTGAACTTAGATAGGTGGAGTCATGAGCATAGTCAGGACCGTCCTTACAATGGAGACTATCACACCCCAAAACCGAGAACGGCGGAATACATTCTGGGGTGGAGGACGTCATGTCAAGTATCACAACATATGCAGTATAGTAATCAAAGTACAACAACCATTGCATTAATAGTAATAATTTTACATAGGTTACATTTCATAGTAACATCAAAGTAAATACAGAACATAACATAGATGCAGCTTGGTTCTAGGCTGACTTCGCAAAAGCTCTCGGGATGTACCTGTCTATCGATGACCTGAGAATACAAGTTATTTTGAAAGCGAGTATCAACATTTTTATAATGCTGGTGAGTTCATAAGTATTTAATGACATTAGTATAAATACACATTTTTATTCAAAATAACCTCAGGAAAGATGGTAGTTTAGAATCTACAGTGTATTAGAGTTCTTTCCAGAAAATCCTATATTTTCTTAATAAGAGCAGTCTTCTACCAAGACCCAATTGTTTTATGTTTAAGGAGTAATTTCCCCAATAGTACTATCATTATCAAGATATAGTTTTTACTTTAAAGAAGTTGTGAGAAAAATCCCAAATAAAAATAATAAGGGAAAATCGTATTTTTACTCAACAGAAACACTGTTGGCTAAAATTAAATAAAACCTAGACTCTAGGCGGGACGCCTCACAAAGCTTAAAGGTAAATAAATCATAGACTTCAGGTGGAACGACTTAAAAAGCCTAAAAATAAGTAAATCATAGACTCCAGGAGGGTATTGAATGGACAATACGTCTGGCTCAGTCTAAAGGTGAATAAAACATAGACTCCAGGAGGGTATCGAATGAACGATACGCCTGGCTCAGTCTAAAGGTGAATAAAACATAGACTCCAGGAGGGTATCAAATGAACGATACGCCTGTCTCAGTCTAAAGGTGAATAAAACATAGACTCCATGAGGGTATCGAATGAACGATATGCCTGGCTCAGTCTAAAGGTGAATAAAAGGGTTGACTGGGAACTCATATGTAACCATGTTGATCGACGATAGAGTATCTGATGACCCTCCAGGTCACGCATAGAGTTAGTGACATTATGTCACCCATGGGCCTTACCGGCTCGGAATGTAGCTAGCGCAGTCAGGGTGCGGGAGTGTCTGTCCCATATAGATCTACACACATGATGTTCGCTCTCCCTCCAGGAGACTCTGGTTACACGGCGATGGCGCTATGAAGCGTCGTATCGGGAAATAGTACGTCACATTCTATTTAAAGTAATATAGTACTAGTATAGACTCACGAATGAACTGACTCTTGTGTAATTATTCGTATTAGAAAGAGTAAATAGAATCTCCTAACTATTCCTATAATAGTTATTAATGTTCTAGAAATATGAATAATGAATGGAAGGATGCCTTTGCTACCCAAAGGAAACTGAACTGACCGAGAGAGATTTTATGACCGTACATGTATACATGATATATAACTAATATTTAAACGACCTTCGGACAGATAACCGAAACCTTAAACCACATCCAAACGAGGAAAAGTAATTTCAGCGGGTTAGCCTTCCTAAGTCCTTTAAACATTACTTATATAACTATACATATACAGTCATGCATATAACAATATAAAAGCATAAAAAGGAAATTTGGTACAAACCTTTGGAGAACTTATAAATAAGAAATTATGACTTGATGTCCTTTTAATAAACAAGCTTTGAATTTGGAAAACTTTAAATTAAGAATTTATGACTTAATGTCAGTTTATAAAACAAGCCTTGAAAACCTTTGGAAAATCTCTGATAATCTAAAAGAGAAATTTATACTTTAAAACAAGATTTGAAAATGAGATTTGAAAACCCTCAGCTAGATAAAGCAGTTTGACAAGAAAAATCTATTTTGCTATACAGTTATTAATCACATGTGATTTATCTAATAACTGTATAGTTCAACTTGTATCCCCCCCCATAAAAGCAGTTAAAATCATTTAAAAAGGTTAATTCAGGGGTATGAACTTACCTGACGTGGGTGATTCAGATGAACGGACGTTATAGGATGCTAAGTGTCAAGTGAGGACTTGACCACACACGCGAATCCTATTTAACATGTAATGATACATTTAAGTATCCAATTAGTGACTTAACAACCAATTATGTAAGTAAGGACATCCTAAAGCATGGAAACACTTTGCTACAAGTGCTAGGAGTACCAAGGGTTGCATATAAAGAGAGTACGGCCTCACATTGGAGTTTACTCTTCAAATGATGGCCCTTAGGGGTGTTTACAGTTTCTGGACCATAACCCCATGAGTTTACGGTCGTAAACTCATGGTAGTGGTGCCATGGGATGTTTAAAGGTCTTATCTCACTCAAGGAATTATGTTAGACTCGAATCAAGGGCTATGGAAGTGATTGGGGCTCAAAATGGACACTTTATAGAGTTTACGATCCTTGGACCACTCCTTGGAGAGTTTACGGTCGTAAACACATGAGTTTACGCCCTTAAATTCATGTTTTTCCATTTTTCTTGTGTTTTGGTGGTTCTAGGTTAAGAATGCAAAGTTCTAGTCCCATAAACAAGCCATATAAGGTGTTAAGGGCATCAAAACACCCTTTGGGAGGTGTTTACAGTTTTGGGAGATCCCCAAACCATAAACTCATGTTCTTGAGGGATTTTTGGTGTTTTGAGGTGCTAAACTTACCATGGAAAGGATTTATTCTAGTTCTCAAAGCTTAGAATGAACCAAGGCACAATTTGGCACCCATTATAGGGTTTACGGTCCAAGAACACCTTGGACCGTAAACACCTTGTTCTTGGTGTTTCTTGGGTGATTTCTTGATACATGGAAGTATAACAAGCCTTAATGTACGCTAGGATAGAAGAAATTACGTATTCGAGGGTTGGGGACGAAAGCTTGACGATCCTTAGTAGAGAAATTGGGTTTTCTCTAGCTTAGAATGGAAGAAATGAAGGAAAATGGCTAAGTGCCATATATAAAGTCATCGGGGTTTCAGTCTAAACTCCGAGTTTTTGCCCATAAACTCCAAATTTTTAGAGTTTCACGACTTACTCTAAATATTTTGGGTTGTCACATCATCCCCCCGTTAGAGGGAATTTCGTCCCAAAATTAGAGTATAGGCAAGGAAGTAGGCATGAACTATCGAGTAAAGAGATGAGGGTACTTCCTATTCGGTTGGTCCTCACGCTCCCAAGTGAACTTCGGTCTTCTCTTAGCGTTCCAGCGAACCTTCACTCAACGGGATTCGGATTTCGTTTCGTTCGATTGATCGCTCGGTTCATGATTCCTACAGGTTCCTCTACGAAGTTAGGGTTCCCAATGATTTCTATCACGACAAGTGGGATTTTACAAGTCACGTCGGACAAACATCTTGTCCATGTTGGAGACATGAATAGACCACGGTGGAATTTATGGAATTCCAAAAGTAGTCGTGGTGTGGCAAGGGTTGGACCAATTCTTATAAAGAATCCCGGATGGTCCTAAGCTCTCGGAAAGATAGAGCTTTTCAGTACTTAGAACATAATGTACTTCTATGGTGAGATCATCACTGGCGTGATCGCCATTTTGAAGTTCCAAAAGTTCTCTCTCACTGGGGTGTAGTTCTCGGGTTAGTTCTTAAAAGACTTAGGTTAACTTCGGATTCGTGTTTCCTACTGATTGGTTTTCGGAGGTTTTCTGGATCATTGGACGTATTGGATATCTACTAGTATCTATTGGCTACATTGCATCTATCTCAATCTAGTGCAAATATGGACCTGCACTTCTGATTCTTGAGGTGTCTCTAACGGAAACTCTCAAAGTCGGTGAGATAGGGTTTTACCTGATAGAGTTTAGAAGGTTTTAATTTTCATCATTGACTATAAGATGCTTTCACAGTATGATTCTTAACTGGAAGGAAACATTATCTTACTCGCTTCGCTGATTCATGGATAGCATTCTCTGATCAGGGTTAACTTAGCCCTTTGAGATTTTCTAAAGTGCTGGACTATTTGCGGAGACGGTTCTACTATCTCTGCAGGGATAGTATTCTTTGGAACACCGAGTAGCCCAACGAATCTCTAAGACATGCCCTATTCTCTAATGTGTCGGTTCATTCCAATTGCAGAAAGCACGTGTCCTTGTATAACCCATCGACTAACACCTAGACTGGTGTCGAGCCTATAATCTCTTCGGGATCTAGGTTAGAAGGCTTAACGCAACCTACTTTTGTACTTTATTCAAGTATTCTCGATTATGGAGGTTATCCTGTGGATTCTTGGCATTCTAGTATTCACTTCGGAGAATGCAGTCTATCGTCTACAGGGTGACGGTGACTTCTTTCACGTGAGGAGGCGGTGTGTCCTAGGCACTACTCGTCGGTAACGGGATGGACGAAGTGCCTAAGTAGTGCGTGTATCCCTTGCAACTACTCTTCCAGTGTTTCTGAGTTTCCTCGATCTAAATCAAATCTAGGGAGTATAGGGTTCCGTCACTCGGAACTTCTAATTTCCTCATCCACTCTTCTCAGAGTTTAACCTATCACAGCTTCCAGGTTCCTGGGATCTCTGCTGAGATGCTTAATTCATGGGATTAAGCGTGAATGGATGGTCGTAGTCAACGTTCTTGACACTTATGACTTGAGTTACTTTTCTAACTAAGGGTGTTAGATACTATGTTGGCTCAATCGGAATGACAACAAATTTTGGATTTGTGGTCATTTTAGTAGCTCGACCCACAGTGGTTCTCTTGACTCCAGCTCCTATTCTATGGGATATGATGAAGAGTTTTTACTACGGTTCGTGGTAGACCTCATACCCGGGTTAATCACTAATACTCAGTGTATGCAAGTCGTATATAATTGAGACTAACGGGGTGTTCAGATGTGTGGCCCCACCCCAGACCCACAACCAAACAGGGAACAGGGGGTAGGGAGGAAGCACATATCTTAAATCTTATTGATATAAATTATATACCACTCTAATGCATATACTCAGTAGTAGCAAGTTAATCCCATGAGTTCTTTCTCTTGATTCACGAATCTGGTTGAGAGGTGCTAAAGGTCTTTCTGAGGGATCTACCGAGTAGGCTTCGGGCGGTTATTGTCTTCTGGGATACCTGCAGTGCTTTTCACTTTGGTTTCTATTTGTCTAAGTGGGTTGGTTAACAGCGCGCGATACCCTTCTCCTAGGTATTTCGGAAGGTTTTAGATAAGAGAGACGACCGACGGATTGCATTAGGTTTTATTATTAAGTTCGGAAGAACCTTTATTTGACGAATTGACTATGGTGAAAGTTCTCTTTACACAGCACTAGGAATTTACACATGGTTGCACTAAGTCGAACCATGATTGATAGATGTGTCGAAGTTGACATACATCGACCTAATATAGAATGAAGGTCGACAAGACCATGTGCTGAACGGGCACACAAGTTCTTGGCGTCTTAAGTTTCGTCCATGGTATCACTGTCGCGGATACTTGGACCGATAGAATTGACGCGGAACTATAGGGGGTCCTGATGTTTCGAAATAATGTACTTTTCATGAATGAATTTCCCACGAGGTCTCTCTATAATCGTCTAGTATACACTAGTCATGTATAATTAAGGTGGCAAAGGACTGTTGACTGAGCGACTCCGCCCTAAATCCACAACCCAACGAGGAACAAGAAATAAGGCAGCATCACTCACTCGAGGTCTATCAATCTTAATTATACATGGCCTTAACGTATATATCGAGCCATTATAGCTTTACCTGATGGATTTTTGAATTTTACAACAGTGCTGCGACTTTCGCCTTAACGAGAGAGTAATTACAATTAGGATTAATCATTTAATGTTTTCGGTTAACTACTCGGGATTAAGAAAGACGTACCAAAATTCTACCGGGTTCCTTGATGCTTCTCCCTAGGCATTAGGCTTAGACTCCTCTTGCGCCCTTGTCGTTTCTTTCAGTTGGGCAGTCCCGTTTGAAGTGCCCAATCTCACCACATAGATGGCATACTGGACTAGTTGGTGGTTGATGTAATGAACTCAACCGGGGCTCTACAGGTACGAGAGGTATGCGCCTTCATATTGCACTGAATGCAAAGGAGTTCTCGACAGATACCATGATGATGGTAGCTACACTTGCTGCAATGGGGAAGGTTTCCTAGGTATGGTCTTCTTGAAGTCGGGATGGAAGGGTTGACAGGGGTATTGACTACCTCGGCTCGTTGCCATTTGGAGGGTCCTTGAGTTGAGGTACCTCCCTCTTCACTCTTGAACTTTCTTTTCAGTGGATCTGGTTGAGGTTCTTGGGTGTCTGGATACGCAGGTGTTGGTTGTTGTTGTCCATTGCTTTAATCCGAAATCCCGATAGGGCTCCTGCTAACATTGGTGTTGCTAGCTATCAGGTGAGCCATGACAGCTGCTACGGCTGCTGAAACTGCAGCTTGAAACGTAGCTTCATCGAATAAGAGAGTCGGTGTCTTGACAGCGAGTTGCTTATGTTTCTTTGGAGGCATGGTTTTTCCTACACGAAAAGGAACACAAACCGATGAGAGATGATGGTTAATTCTAGACGTATCTATCCTTACTATAATAGGCATAAATTTTTCCCGCGCCTCGGATATTGGTTATCTGAGTGTCGACCTACATCCCTATGATGCAGTCTGGGTATCAAGGTAGGAGTAAGAGTATCGGAAAGCCATAAGATGGGAGTTGTTCCTACTAAGTTATCTTTATACTGGAGAGATTCGCTCTTCGACTTTAGAAAGATTTGAGGACAGTTTGGAACGAAGATCACGGAAGAAAAGGCTCATGAAGACTTATGGCTAAACACTCTCAATCGAGGTTTTGGGATCCGATCTAATCGTATTACTTGCGACGGGGAAAGGCTATCTGCCTAGCACATAGTGTGAGTAGTGTAATCACTAACTCACAAAATTGTATTATTTTATGGGTGTATTAGCGCGATGATAACGAGGAAAAGACACTTCTCGGGTTCCATGTATTGGCTCCCTCTGTCTACCTCTTATCCTTGACTAGGACCGGCGTTGGTTTTCTTCGGGTAGTTACCTAGGGTTCTCTTCTCGTGTAGACATATTGAACTTCTACTCCGTCTTACTTCCGATTCTGACTCTGAGTGTCATCACTTCCTTACTTCTAATTCTGACCCTGAGTGTCATCGCTTCATGATGGATGACTAGAAATATCGGAAGTTCAGGTGAATTTCCCACCGATGTCCCTAAAAGGTATAGGCACTTCGTGGTTTCAATAGTCTCGTCCTAGTTCATTTATTTCCAAACTGGAAATCTTCTCAATGAACCTCTTTTGGGTCTGAATCAACTCTTCTGTCGAACACTGAAGAGGATAAGGTTCTCTAAAGGGTTTCGTGCGAGAATGGAAATGTCTAAAGAATCTTAAGAGATTATTAAAACATTTCGCTGGGTGATCCATATCGAGTCCTGCTACAATTACATAGGGTACACAAATTATATATAACTTAGATCTGATAGGCCTTCGAATATGTGATACTACTCTATATCCACATCCCAACGAGGAAAAGGAAGTAGAGCGAAACCACACATTCTTAGTCTATAGGATCCTTACTGTATATAACCTTGGAAGTATACCCTCTGTAAGCATAAGTATATCAATAAGGATCTTTTTAGTTTTTCACACAAGGTTATCTATTGATCCTAAAATACCCCTATGGTATTTTAATTACTTGTTTGACTCTTAAATTCTGAATATGATTATGGGATAAATGTGAGTCTTTTAGTATCCTAAAATACTCCGATAGTATTTTAGACTTTATGTTTGGCTCTAGCATTCCTATTTGGTAAGTTTCAGATTCGTTGCAACACCACCATCACTCCCAAGCACATGTTAGTCGCATCTTGAATAAATGTAGTTGATCGGGTTACATTTATTCCAGCTTACGATTACATAACTGCCCAGGTTTGATGGTAATGGTCAACATCCAAATACTTTTATTCTTGTTCTTCTTGTGATACTTTGTTCGGGTGTTTAGATTCTGGATGTTCTTATACTTTTGTAAAATATGGTTATATTTTAAAGTATAATTCTTGGTCAGAGTGTTTTATCCCAATGTATTTATAGGTTGTATATCTTTTACAATTAGATATACTGATGTCACACCCCAAAACCGAGAACGGCAGAAACGTTCTGGGGTGGAGGACGTCATGTATGTATCATAACAAATGTAAAGTAGTAAACAAGCAACAACATCATCCATTGCATTAATAGTATAATTTTGATTACAAGTGTGTTCTTTCATAGTACAAGACAACATGATAACTAATAGTATCGGCACCTGTCTATTTGTAACCTGAGAATACAAGTTATTTTGAAAGCGAGTATCAGCAATAAAGTTGGTGAATTCATAAGTATTTTAATGTTATTGCTTTCAAAAGTTGTTATGAAAGACTGGTGAATGTTTGATGAAACATTTAGTATAAGTATGAAAACCCTAGAAAATCCCATATTTCCTACTAGTATAAAAAGTAGTCTTCTACCAAGACCTGAATGTTTTGAAAGTAGTCTTATACCAAGACCTGAATGTTTTGAAAGTAGTCTTCTACCAAGACCTGAATGTTTTGTAAGTAGTCTTCTACCAAGACCTGAATGTTTTGAAAGTAGTCTTCTACCAAGACCTGACCGTTTTTGAATATTTGTTTCTAAATGTCCAGCATTTATCCATAAGTGCGTGGTAGTTTAAAAGTTCCAAAACTATAACACAATGATGTTTTTCATGCCTAAATAATAGATTTATGTATGTATAAAATCGCCAAGGCACTTGATGACTCTGTAAACCAATATATTTTTAATACTCCCAGTGAGTCTTTTGTTTAAGTAAAACTGGTTAAAAGGGTGTTTATCCCGAATTGTGAACATGCCAATAATATCCCATGGTGTAGTTATTACCCCATGAGCATGATTGATTTAAATGTATATTACTACGTACAAGAGTTGTTGTTTCCGCGTGTTGTGAGTTCCTCATAACCATACTAGACGCAGTACCTATGTTGACATTTGTCACCCCGGGAACTGTAGCTAACAGTCAGGGTGCGGAGTCGTCAGCCCCGTATAGATCTATACACACTTGTCACGCTCTCCCTCCAAGAGACTCTGGTTATCGGTGGCGACTTTCGTTTTGGTACTAACAAAGCCATTGTCTCACATGTTTGCTAACAACAAGTTCACGATGTAATATAACGAATTGCCTTTTTGTATGAAAAGATTATCCTTGTTATGAAAATGTATACTTGTGAATAAAACATTGGTATAGACTCATGAATGAACTGACTCTTGTGTGATTCCTTGTAATAGTAATAATGTTTTGTATCCCCTAAACTATTCCTATAATAGTTTACTAGAATGTAATTGATGAGTGTCCAAGTAGGTTTATACACCCTTGCTACCCAAGAGTGTCGGAACTGAACTAACTGCTAGAACTTTTATGTCTATATAGGTATACATGATATATAACTAATATTTAAACGACCTTCGGACGAGTACCCGATATCCCACCAGACCACATCCAAATCGAGGAAAAGGAAACAGGGTGAATAGCCTTCCTAAGTCTTTTAAACATTTCTTATATAACTATACATATAGAGGCATGCAATTTATAATATAAAAGCATAAAAGAAGTTTTGTAAAACCTTTGAAAATTTTAATAAATAAGAATTTATGACTTGATGTCAGTTTATAAATCGATTCGAAAACCGTTTGACAAGACAGTTTAAGTGTGAGAAAACCTTTGTTTGAAGCACAACTATAACAGATTCAAAAAGGAAACATACAGTTTGTAAGACAGTTTATAAAAGTGTTTTAACATGTAAAAACGTTTGAGAAAGCTATTTGAAGTAATCTGTTTGGTTAAACGGCTAAAAGTGTAGTAAGTCCAATTGTATGTTAGTTATAAATTACATGTGATTGATTTCATAACCAAAAAGTATAAGAAAGATTTATGTCTTTCACACGGGGATAACCGTGTGTTTACTTGTATTCCCCCCTTAAAAGTGTATACAAATCATTTATAAATCATTTGAAAGTGTAGATTATAGGGGTATGAACTCACTTGATTGAAGTGGTTGATTTGAAGTAGTCGAGAGAAGAATCGAGCAGAACTTCGACAGGAAGAGTTGAAAACGCGGGAAATCTCGGGAATCTCGGGAACGCAAAACCTTCCTTCGGGACTTGAAGGTGAAAACTCGGGGCTTTGGGAGGGTCTCGGGGGCTTAAACGCAGAGTTTCGGCGCGAGAAATAAGGGAACTGAGCAATGGAACTCAGAGCCCTTGAAATCTATTTATAGGGGCATTTTTGTGGTGTGCCACGTCGTGGCAAGTGATGGCCACGTCGTGGGGGGTCAAACTTATCCTCTTCCATTGATTGGACGCCCTCAGTCACTTGCCGGGTCGCGGCAAGCTTGTGCCACGTCGTGGCAAGCCTGACAGCCTCGGATTTCGGGCCTCGAACTTGTAAAATCCATAACTTTCGCGTATGAGCTCCGTTTTTGACGTTCTTTATATGCACGCGTAGCTAAAAATATGATCTACAACTCTTGTTTATACTTCATCGGCAAATTTTGACTTTATTTTTAATTATTTATTTTTAACGGGCCGGGACACGAAAAGTCCGTTAAAATTCCATAACTTCTTCATCTGATGTCCGTTTTCGTCAGACTTTTCGCCGTTGTGCTACTATTTTTGAGACCTTCGATTCTCATTTAGGTTGTTTTGGTCAAAAGTCTTTCGAGCTCTATTTCGAGTTTTTAGTTGTCTACTGCTATATCCGGATCTTGGAAAAATCATAACTTCCTCATACGAAGTCAGATTTGGATGTTCTTTTTATGTACGCTCACGGTTTAATGTTATCTACAACTTTCATTTAGATACTTAAGGCTAAAAACTATTGTATGGAAACTTCGAGTTTTTCGTTTAATCGGTGTTGCCGGTTTTGTCAGAAATCTTAGAATGGTCATAACTTCCTCGTTATAACTCGGATTTGTGTGCTCTTTATATGTATGAAAACCTTGATACGATTCCTACCACTTTATTTAACCCAAATAAGATTTTAGGAAAGTTATATTTTGACCTAAATTTGACTGGTGTTACATTACATTGTCTCGAAATATCGGGTTGTCACATCATCTCCCCGTTAGTGGGAATTTCGTCCCGAAATTAGAGTTTAAGCAAGACTTAATAATTATGTTACGGATATAAGTTTTATTTGATTCTCGTGTTCTTAAGTGAACTCAGGTTCTCGCTTGGCATTCCAGCGAACCTTTCACTATCGGGATACGACTTTGCTTCTTTCGTTTGACTTCACTGGTATGATAACCCTTCTTGGTCGAATGTATGTTGAATGTTTTGTGGTTTGTGAGAGTATGCCCTACAAATATTTTCTCCAGATCTTCAGAGCAATTACCGCTGCTCATGAATCAAGATCACGTGTTTAATAGTTAACTTCTTGTGTCTTAATCTGTCTTGAGGTATCGGCAGTGACCTTTCCTCTTGCTTAAGAATACAACCAAGCCCTTGGTTGGATGCATTGCATTACACCACGAAATATTCTATCCCTTTTGGGAGGGATAATATTGGTGCGATGCATCAGGCTTCCTTTAGCGTTTGGAACGCTCTTTCTTGTTTACAGACAAGTCCGGTGCTCCTCCAAGTGAGAAACTTGGCCTAAAGAATCCCCTTCTGAGAAGTTTGTTAAGCTCGCTAGGAAGTTCTTGCATCTCAGTTGGAGCTAGATGATAAGGTGATTTGGCTACTGGGGTAGCCCCTGGAACTAAGTCGATTATGAATTCGACTTGACGTTGTGGTGGTAATCCCGGTAGTTCTTTTGGAAAGGTGTTGGGAAAGTCGTGTACTTTTGGGACGTTTTGAATGTCCTTCGCTTCTTGGCTCGTATCGACGATGTGTGAAAGGAATGTGTGATATTCCCTTCGTAAGCGCTTTTGAGCTTAAATACACGAAATGATGCGAAGGTTCATACTTGATTTATCTTCGTAAATAACAAGAGGTTCTTTGATAGGGAGGTTAAGATTAACTGCTTTATCAAAGCACCTGATGTCGGCTCGATGTAGACTTAAGCAACTCCTACTGATTATGATGTCAAAACCTTGGGGTGGATTAGATGTCGTGAAGATCTAAAAGAAAGTATGACTACTCATGAATTAGGGAAAAGGATAGATATTTCTAAGTTTATTCCCACGGAAGCACGATCACTCTCAGTCTTGGGCAGTCTCCGTCCAGAAGTTCATAGTAGAACTCATACCTGGTTCATCAATCATAGTCTCGGGTATACGAGTCGTATATAATCAAGATTGAAACTGTGGGTCTTTGGATTGAACTTGATGTACTGCATGAGTGGTACTTCGGGGAGGTTTTCTGAGGTTTCTTTGGAAAGGGTAAGAAACATGAGGTACTCTACGCATGAGTACTTCGGAGTTCTGAAGTGATAGTTTCGTTAAAAAGATGATTTCGGAGAAAGAGATTTACGCACGAAACTGGTATTGTGAGGATCAAATAGACTCTACTCGTATGATGAAATCGGAATCACCTGGAAATAAAGGCACTAGATTTGATCATAAAGGCGTTACAGACAAAACACAACAGTGCAACTTTTTAACAGAGTTACAGTACTTTAGAGTAACTACAGGAATACTGCTGCAAACAAAGTATACTATAAAAGGCAAGTATACGCAGCACGAGGGTCCCTTAACTGATGGGATCTCGCAAGAGATAAGACTCAAGTTGCACTAGTTTTAAACATGTTTTAAAAACATACAAAATACTGACGATTGGAAGTGAACCTATACTATAGTAGGGTCCTTCGTTGCCTCTTTCCATTATGAGGTCAAACTCCTCCGGATTCACCATCATTCTCCTCTGTTGGATAGTCCCTCTTGAATTGTCCCATTACGCCACATAGATGGCATATTCGAGAGATTTCAACATTGGTGGTTGAAGTAATGTGTTGGATCCGAGTCCTGCAGCAATTTGTAGTATGTCCGTTCATGTTGCATTGAAAGCAGTGTAACAGACGACAACTACCCAGATGATGGAAGCTGCACTTATTGCATTTTGGTAGGTTTCCGGCATACTGCCTAGCTGGTGTAGGGACAATTGGGATACCAGAAGGGATGGTAGTAGGAGGTACATATGTTGTGGCTGCAAAGGTTGCTGCAGGTTGTTGTCTTTTGCTCACCCTTTGGGATGATTTGCCTTTAGCCTTAGCCCAGAACTTTCGTTTGTTATTCTTGAGCTTGAGATTTGCGGTGTCATGGTAGTTTGTTGCTCGTTGGGGTATTTGATTATTACTTGGATTGGAATTTTTGTTAACAATCCCGCTAACATTCGCACTGTTAGCGTTAAGGTGGGTCAGAACAGCTGACACGACAGCCGAGACTGTAGCTTGAAAGGTAGCGGCATCAATCTGAAGAGTTGGTGTTTGGTTGATGGGTTGATCGTTTTTCTTCGACGACATGATTCTATAACACGGAAAGAAAAATGAATTTGTGAGCGAGTATGGTTGAACCTAAACGTAGTTCGATCGTTCATGTAAAGAATAGAAGTATGTTCTCGAAGGTTTGACCTACATCCCTACGATGCAGTCCTAGTACAGATTGGAAATATGTTCATGATGGTTTGACCTACATCCCTATGATGCAGTCCTAGTATATAGTATAAGTAAATTAATAGAATGGTCTCAAAATGCTTATCGTCCAAACCAGGGTATTATTGGTTGGTGGATAACATGATCCAACCTTTGAAAGAGACATGGAACTGATTCCGGAGTTAAATTACCATAGTCCAATAACTTAACTAGATGGGGTTTCAGATAGACTCCAATGAAAGCATGATGAAAACATTTGAACAAAGATTGACACCTAAGTTAGCCGACTGTCGATATCATTGATGTTTAAGATTTAATAGGTTTGGGGAAATTGACCTTGTTGTAGGTCTTACATCATATTTGGAGTAGAAAAGTCTTCGACAGCATAAAGACTTAAATAAAAGTACTTATAGTACAAGGTAATTACATAGGAAGTATTACACAGAACGTTGATAGGAACACGGTTCTTTAAAACAAAGAAGTAAGTAAGGTATCTCCTATTGGCGACGGTCACCCCTATGGTGAACCCTTAGTTCGGTTTAGTTGACGTTCCATATCATACAGGTATCTCTCGTACACCCTTTGGCGTACTTGGAGCTCTATGACTTCGGTTCGGGTTTCAGCTATTGCTTGCAGCAGGGTCTCATTGTTTCTCTCAGATCTCGCACTTGTGATCAAGGCGATTGGTGTGAATGGTATGCATTCTTGCATTGGTAGTAACCTCTTCGATACGTTGGAGAGCCGTCCTGCCCTGAATTTCATTTCGGGCATTTCTACGGATTAGGATTGGTAGAACTCTTTCTGTTGAGCTCCCTTCGTTTACATTGTAGAAGCTTCGTTCTCCATTAAATGGAATAGGCTATTTCTGTCCTTGGCTCCATGTTTCCAAGCATTCTACCCAAGGAGGCGTCGGGCCATGAAAAGCGGGACGAGGGTTAGGATTTAGAAATGGAGCTACCGGGGGTAGGTTCTCAACCTCGGTTTCGGAGTTATCAACATCCGAAAGGTTTTCATCATGATGATCATTCAAAGGGATTGGATGATCATTCTCTGGTCCTTCTCCAACCTATCCAGCAATGACTTCGTTCAGAAAGTACGGGTTGCCATGGGGATGGAGTCCAGCCATGTTATCTATGCGAGAATTGGGGTAAGGAAGTAATTATTAGACGGACTATCTAGATAATTATTAGAAAATCTTCATTTAGTTACATCGCTATTTGTAAAGTGCATACCAGTCATATGTAATCAACACAGGATAGGCTTTCGAATAAGTGACCTTAACTCCAAATTCACAAGGAATAGGGGTAAAGCAAAATTTTCACCGATTCTAAGTCTATAACATCCTAGTTACATATAGCCTTAGTGTATCCACTTAGCAACTATCAACTTAGAAATGAAGATCCTTTTTAGTTCTCAATTAAGTAATTATAGTAACCCAAAACACCCCTATGGTATTTTAGATTTAGGTTCTGTTATAATGTTCTCATTGGGGTAATGTTGGTAAGTTTTTAGACTTGTTGCCATATCACAACCATTCTTGGGCATATGCTAATCACTCCTCGGACCAGCATAGTTGATCAGGCTATGCCACTCCCAAGACTGACTATGCAGGTACGTATACTTACTTAAATATTTTATTATTTAAAAGTATAAACTCTAAATCAGAGTATTTTTAATCCCTTTGTATTTATAGTTAGTATATCTTTTATGGGTTGATATACCCAATTCACTATAAACAATGCTCTGATACCAATCTGTCACACCCCAAAACCGAGAATGGCGGAAATGTTCTGGGGCGGAGGACGTCATGTATGTATCACAACAAATGTAAAGTAGTAAACAAGCAACAACATCATCCATTGCATTAATAGTATAATTTTGATTACAAGTGTGTTCTTTCATAGTACAAGACAACATGATAGCTAATCAAAATAAAAGACGAGTCTTGACTGCTCCGTCTTCTCTAAACCTTGCATCGGCACCTGTCTATTTGTAACCTGAGAATACAAGTTATTTTGAAAGCGAGTATCAGCAATAAAGTTGGTGAATTCATAAGTATTTTAATGTTATTGCTTTCAAAAGTTGTTATGAAAGACTGGTGAATGTTTGATGAAACATTTAGTATAAGTATGAAAACCCTAGAAAATCCCATATTTCCTACTAGTATAAAAAGTAGTCTTCTACCAAGACCTGAATGTTTTGAAAGTAGTCTTATACCAAGACCTGAATGTTTTGAAAGTAGTCTTCTACCAAGACCTGAATGTTTTGTAAGTAGTCTTCTACCAAGACCTGAATGTTTTGAAAGTAGTCTTCTACCAAGACCTGACCGTTTTTGAATATTTGTTTCTAAAAGTCCAACATTTATCCATAAGTGCGTGGTAGTTTAAAAGTTCCAAATCTATAACACAATGATGTTTTTCATGCCTAAATAATAGATTTATGTATGTATAAAATCACCAAGGCACTTGATGACTCTGTAAACCAATATATTTTTAATACTCCCTGTGAGTCTTTTGTTTAAGTAAAACTGGTTAAAAGGGTGTTTATCCCGAATTGTGAACATGCCAATAATATCCCATGGTGTAGTTATTACCCCTTGAGCATGATTTGTAACGCCCCATTTCTGGTATGTTGCTTCCGTGGCATTTATTTAGAAGTTTTTGAAAGGGAATCGGCGAGTCTATGGCCCGACTCGCCAAGTAGGGACGAGATTTTGAGCACGTGTTAGTCGGCGACTCGGCGAGTCCATATTCGGGACTCGGCGAGTCTGCCTGCCAGGTAGAAACCCTAAATCCCCGGGTTTGCACCCTATTTAAACCATCTTATGAGCCCCAAACTCGTCCGCTTCACCCTCAGAGCACCATTTAGCAAACCCTAATCATTTCCTTGAGTTATTGAGCTTTTCTTGTGTGAATCTTGAAGTTTTGAAGAGAAGAAGGAGGCTAGATCCAAAGGAGAAGAAGAAGATCCAAAGTCTTGCACCCATTTCATAGTTTATTGAGGTATTAACCGAATCCCTTCTGTTTCTATGATTGATTTCTCTTTAACAAGCATATTTAGCCTCTTTTAGCCATTTCTTAGCTTGTTCTTAGTAGAGAGATCACATTAGATTGATTAGCCTTCGGATCTAGCCATGTTTCTGTTCCAAAATCGTAGATCTATCACCTTTATAGAGCCATTTTGCATGATAGCCCTAGATCTACTCTTCCAAGTGCCTTTTTAGCCTTTATATTCCTTTTCGTGAGTATGTACACGTAAAGTTGGAAACTTTACGTGGTAAATCAGCCTTAGAAACTCAGATCTATAAATTGCATGCGGTGGTTTTGATCAGAATCGAGTTTTTAGGATCTGCATGCATGTGACTCGACGAGTCGTTCTTCAGACTCGGCGAGTCCGGTCGTGAGTCCCCGATCTTTACCCTTTGTGTGATTCCGAGTGGAGGCCAGTGAGCAGTAGGATAGACTCAGTGAGTCGAAGGGTAGACTCAGTAATGGTGGGACTCGACGAGTTGTTCATACAACTCAAGGAGTCCAAGACAATCTTCTTAGATCGAAGAACAACTCGTCGAGTTGTTCATATGACTCGGCGAGTCGGATGCAGATTGCCTGAGTTCTTGTATCGAGAGGGTACTCGTCGAGTCGATGCCATACTCGACGAGTAGCCACGAGTAGGGTTGAAAAGTGAGATTAGGGACTCGGCGAGTTGGCATCGCACACACCACAGCTTCAGTTTTTGTCCTGGGAGTTGATTCAGTTTCTTGATATGTTTGGATACAATTGTGATACAGTTTTTCTCACAATATTTTATCATGGTTTTTGAAACACGCAACGTATGGTTTTGTTATGTGATACTTGGTTTCGTGGTTTTGTTATAATAAAAAAATTGAAATTTTTGGTTCGTATTTTTGGGTCGTTTCAAGTTGGTATCAGAGCCTTGGTTTGAGGGATTCGGATATACCTTCGGGTGTATCTGAACTCAAACTAAGGAAAAGATAAAAAGATTTTCAAAAAGGAAAAAAATGTTTTCAAATAGAATTTTGAAAAGCACTTAGAGAGAAAGGAATTTTTAAAACAAGATAAGGGTGTGGTGCATGCGATCAGCCGAGCTCAAGTAAGTACTCCCAAATTACCCATACAAGTTTTATTATTATGATTAATTGTCCCAGTTTCAGTAGAACAGCTTGCTAGTATAGGACTAAGGATCTAGGAGGATGCCTTATGTGCCTGCTATATGTGTTCCAGCTTTATGAGAATTGCATGCTAGTATTGAGTAGACAGCAGTAGGATAGCCTGTTTAGGTTATGCCTGGTAGCGTGAGCTTAGCATTGTATGCTAGTACAGTTTCTCGTTATGAGAGTAGATTTGCTTGAGTAGTTTCCTATGTCCGAATGATGCTTGCTTCGTGCTTTGTAGAACTCTTGGTGATGAGAGTTAGTCGTTAGATGAATACGCCACGTCACATGTGATCAGGGTTGAATAATCTCAGAGTATTGGATTTGGCCCTATTGCGCAGCTCTTGTTTGAGTCTAACCGTTGTAGGGACGAGTCTTTTACTCGAAGGATTATCCGAGCCTCATCACATGTGATGGTATTCAGGTGATGGCTAATTAGCATTACAAGGAGGCCTTCAGCAGCTGAGGACTAGTTTGAGTGGAGTCAGAGATTTCCCTAGGGCAAGCCTAGGATGAGAGTAGCAGAGATCAGTGGTAGTAGAAGTGACTTGGTGAAGTCGAGGCAGTTCTTGAGGAAAGTACGGATAGATGTGGAAGGTAGTATGGGCCCGTACTACTAAAAGCAGAGGATCCGTACTCAAATCAAGAAAGGTCGAGACATGACCAGGAAGCTAGTAGTAGTATCAATGATCCCTTGAGATATTTCAGTTTTCTAATGTTGCTATGATGTGTTTCAAAATGGTGGTTTTGCGTTCGAGGCCAGCAGCCGGCAGTGGAGGTGCCGGGGAGGGATCAGGATCAAGCTCGGGGAACGAGCGCATGGATGAGCAGACCAGAGAGTTTCTCTCTTCAGAGATTACTCGTATCATTTTAGAGCAGACTCCTGTGATCTTCGGTTCGATCAAGGAGGGTATCCTAGAGCTGATGGATGAGAGGTTGGGCACCTTTCGTGCCAAGGTGGCGGCCATGATGGGGTCGAGCACACTTACATTCAGGGAGTTCAGGGCATGTGGAGCTCCAGACTATCACGGGGCGCGGGACCCCATAGCGAGTACATGATGGTTGGCGGATGTGGCCAACGCGTTCCGCACGAGCAGGTGTCCCGAGGGGGACAAGGTTAGATTGGCGTCCTGTCTTCTGAAGGACAGGGCACGGGATTGGTGGGAGGAGGTCGGACATACCATTGGAGATGATGCAGCGTTGGATGCCATGACCTGGGCTGATTTCTCTACCAGGTTCAGGGCGGAGTTTGCACCAGTTATTGAGGTGCAGCAGTTAGCCAAAGAGTTTCAGGACCTCACCCAGACTACAGAGACCGTGGCGGAGATCACCGCCAAGTTCAGGGAGAGGGCTCTTCTTGTTCCTCAGTATGCAGCCGATGAAGAGATGAAGAAGGCCCGTTATCATGAGATGTTGCGGAGCGATATCCACCAGTTTGTGAGCCGATCCAGCTGTAAAACGCTGGATGACATGATTGCTAGGGCTCGGGAGAGGGAGATTGATCTCGAGATGGAGAAGAAGAGGAAACCAGAGGCGGTTTCGGGTACAGGCAGTTCGGGCAAAAAGCCCAAGGTTTCTGATCACAGATCCAGGAGTCAGCAGAGCCACGGTCGATGTGGCAAGTGTGGGAGATTGCACAAAGGGGTGTGCAAGGCAGGGAGTTCCGACTGCTACAAGTGCGGTCGGACTGGGCATTGAGCAGGGATTGTACGGCCCCTGCTACTGCCATTGCAGCATCAGATCTTATTTGCTTTCAGTGCAATCAGAGGGGACATAAAAAGTCCCAGTGTCCGAGTTTAGCTGCAGCAGGGAAGGTGGCTGCACCTGCCCCTACTACTTTGAGGATTACAGATGGCCGGCAGGGCCGAGCCGAGGCGCCAGTGGCGAAGAGTAGAGCTTTTCAGATGACAGCAGAGGAGGCACGAGCGACTCCTGATGTGGTGACGGGTATGTATCTTCCCTTCATCTCTTTATTATTATTGATTGATTATTGCTTATGATTATATGTTTTGTATAGGGTCGTTCTCTGTGAACGGCATTTCTGCTATGGTATTATTTGATTCGGGGGCTACCCGATCATTTGTATCGCTTGCGCTTAGCAAGAGATTTAGTAGAGCTCCAGGGGAGCTGGATTGTCCACTAGAGGTTGAGATAGCAGATGACAGGACCGTGAGGGTCGCCAGAGTGCATAGAGGGTGTTCTCTTCAGTTGTTTGACGAGCAGTTTTCGGTGGACCTGGTTCCTATTCCCCTGCGAGGGAATAAGGTTATAGTAGGCATGGATTGGCTGAGCCCCAATGGGGCGGTGATTGATTGTGAGCTGCAGCTAGTGAGGGTTCGCACTCCCAGTGGGGGAGAGTTAGTGATTCAGGGCGAGAGGCCACAGCGCGGACCGACCTTTTGTTCCGCCGCAAGGGCAAAGCGCTATTTTCAGCAGGGTTGCGCTAGTTATGTAGCTTATGTCTTGGATGCCCGGGAGAAGGGCAAGACGACAGTTGATGATGTTCCGATAGTGCGAGACTTCCCGGATGTATTTCCCGAGGATTTACCGGGAATACCTCCTGAGAGGCAGGTTGAGTTTAGGATCGACCTGATTCCTGGTGCGACTCCAATAGCCAAGGCACCGTATCGCCTAGCTCCCCCTGAGATGCAGGAGTTGTCTACGCAGCTGCAGGAGCTGCTAGACAAGGGTTTCATTCGGCCGAGCAGTTCGCCTTGGGGAGCGCCGATCCTGTTTGTGAGGAAGAAGGATGGGTCGCATCGTATGTGTATAGATTACCGGGAGCTGAATAAGGTAACGGTGAAGAACCGTTACCCACTTCTGAGGATAGATGATTTGTTTGATCAGCTTCAGGGAGCGTCTTGGTTCTCCAAGATCGATCTACGCTCTGGGTATCATCAGATGCGGGTTAGGGATGAGGATGTGCAGAAGACTGCTTTCAGGACCAGGTATGGTCATTATGAGTTTGTGGTGATGCCATTTGGGCTCACCAATGCTCCATCCGCGTTCATGGATCTCATGAATCGCGTGTGCAGGCCGATGCTGGATCGGTCAGTGATAGTATTCATAGATGATATCTTGGTGTATTCCAAGACACAGGAGCAGCAAGAGGAGCACCTGAGGGAGGTGCTGGAAGTTTTGAGGAGGGAGAGACTTTTCGCAAAGTTCTCCAAGTGTGAGTTCTGGTTGCGCGAGGTGCAGTTCCTTGGTCACCTCGTCAACCAGAAGGGTATTTTGGTGGACCCGGCCAAGATAGAGGCCGTGATGCAGTGGGAGGTCCCGAAATCTCCATCCGAGATTCGGAGCTTCCTAGGGTTGGCAGGGTATTATCGGAGGTTCATTCAGGATTTCTCCAAGATAGCAGTGCCGCTCACCCGACTGACCAAGAAGTCGGTGGTATTTCGTTGGGGGCCTGATCAGCAGGCAGCGTTCGAGACCCTCAGACAGAGATTGTGCGAGGCTCCGATCCTTACCTTGCCAGAGGGAGTAGAGGACTTCGTAGTCTACTGTGATGCTGTAACACCGTGAATTTCAAAATAATTTTTCACAATTTATTAAAAGATTTTCTATTAACTTTTCATAAAACATCAAGTTTAAATCTCAATTCACATTACACAAAATCCCAAGATCACAAGTATAACAGAATTCCATGCATGTGTACGGATCAAGCCGGCGCCTTCCCACGGTCATCGCTAGTACCTGAAACAACAACACTAACACTGTAAGCACAAAGCTTAGTGAGTTCCCCGAAATACCACACATAAAACACATATTAGCCACTCGAGGCTATGACTCTATGGGTCTGTGCACCCAAACTCTGTGAACCCTCAGGTTCTAACTCTAGGAACCTTCCGGTTCCAACTCTGTAAACATGCACAACATCAATCACATAGAAATAATGCATTACAACATATAGCATACATAACATACAAATACTCTGTCACATAACTCTGGTTATCTACTCAAGATGAAGTATAGGGAGAAGACTCACCTCGCGTATCTCGATGACTCACAAATCCTGAAATCCCTCGTGCCCGATCCTCCGAGCTATAATCCTCCTATAACATCATATGTCTCTAATTAACACTTTTTATCTCTAAGGTTGACTATCCCTAAGAAGTTAACACAAGTCAACTCTGGTCAACAGTCAACGGTCAACTTTGACCGGACTCGGCGAGTGCACAAGGGCAACTCGGCGAGTCTAGACGTTTTCACCAACTCTCTAGGATTCCCTTCTTACACGTCGAGTACTCCCCCTGACTCGACGAGTTCCACCTGGAAGAATCGCGGGGCCACCCCGACTCAACTCGCCGAGTCTCAAGAACAACTCGGCAAGTCCCAGCTCGACTCAGTCCACTTGACCACCCTTCCCTAACTCGCCCTGACTCACTGAGTCAACCCATGACTCGACTGGACCACTCACTGGCCGATCCAAGGCAATCTTCAAGCTACTCGCCGAGTCTGCTTATCGGACTCGGCGAGTCCATGGCATGCAATCACTCAAACTCGCTTCTAAGGTCAGATCTGTTCCATCAATTCATAGATCTGCCCTTCCTAGACCGATTCACCACGTAAAGCCCCAAACTTGGTGTACATACAACCTCTATATGACCATATATAAAGGATTGTCAACAAATATCACTATTCAAGGTCATAACCTCCATTGCTCTTCATAAAGCTTGATGAATGAGACTCTCTGGACCTCTATGGATCCATATCCAAAGCCTCATCACTAGCAAGGGACTATTTGGCCATCAAATCAACCCAACAAAGGTCACAAGAAACCCTAAAACCAAATATACTTCACAAAACAGAAAATGAGCTGAAATCATACCTTTAGATCGAAGATCTAAGCTTCAAATCCACAGAATAGCAACCTCCTTTGCCTCCTCTTGGCTAGAACCTCCCTCTTCTTTGCTAAACAACACACAAAGGTCAAGAAATGCTTCCTTTCTCTCTCAAATCGCTAAAGCACTCTAGGGTTTCTCTCTATGGACTGTTGGGCACAAATGACGGCCATAAGGCCCTTTAAATAGGTCCCAAACCCGAGAAATTAGGGTTTCATTAAACAGCGCGGACTCGCCGAGTCCATATCCTGGACTCGCCGAGTCCAGACGAATCCCGCGTCCAGAATCGCGACCCTACTCGGCGAGTCTGAGCTCCAACTCGCCGAGTTCCCACTCAAAACACCAAAATCATAATAATAAAGATACGTGGAAATCCGGGATGTTACAGATGTCTCAATCATAGGTATGGGAGCAGTGTTGATGCAGCGAGGCCATGTGATAGCTTACGCCTCGAGGCAGTTGAAGCCTCACGAGGCTAATTATCCTACCCATGATTTAGAGTTGGGGGCGGTTGTGTTTACCCTCAAGATTTGGAGACATTATCTTTATGGGGTCCGTTGTACTATCTACACGGATCACAAGAGTTTGAGGTACCTTATGGATCAGCCGAGTCTGAACATGAGGCAGAGAAGGTGGTTGGATGTGCTAAAGGATTATGATTGTGAGATCCTGTACCATCCAGGGAAGGCCAACGTGGTGGCCGACGCCCTAAGCCGCAAAGTGTCGGCAGCCCCTATCAGAGATTTGTGTTTGAGGATGACAGTGATTACTCCGTTGTTGGAACAGATCAGGGAGGCTCAGGTTGAGGGCCTCAAGGAGGAGAGGCAAAAGTGTAAGAGGATAGTGGGCCGAGTGGCTTCGTTTGATTATGACAGTCGGGGATTGCTGACACTTCATGGGAGAGTGTGGGTACCGTACTGGGGTGGGGTACGGCAGGTGTTGATGGATGAGACTCATAAGTCTCGATTTTCTATCCACCCAGGGGCGACGAAGATGTATAGAGATCTTCGACCCGATTATTGGTGGCCCTGCATGAAGTGGGATGTTGCTTGGTATGTTGAGAGATGCCTGACCTGCAGGAAGGTCAAGGCGGAGCACCAGAGGCCTCACGGCAAGATGCAGCTGTTAGACATTCCCGTGTGGAAATGGGAGGACATCACCATGGATTTTATCACCAAGCTTCCCAGGACCGCACGAGGAGTAGATTCGATATGGGTAGTAGTGGATCGGTTGACGAAGAGTGCTCATTTTATCCCGATCCAAGAGAGTATATCGGCAGAAAAGTTAACCGATATCTATGTGCGTGAGATCGTGGCACGTCATGGAGTGCCGGTATCGGTGGTGTCAGACCGAGATGTCCGTTTTACATCCAGATTCTGGAAGCGGTTTCACGACGAGATGGGTACTCGTCTCCATTTCAGCACCGCTTTCCACCCTCAGACGGACAGGCAGAGTGAGAGGACGATTCAGACTCTCGAGGACATGCTCCGGGCATGTGTTTTAGACTTCGGTGGCAGTTGGGATACGTATCTTCCGTTAGCAGAATTTTCGTATAACAACAGTTATCATGCGAGCATTGATCGACCTCCCTTTGAGATGCTTTATGGAAGGAAGTGTAGGACCCCGATTTGTTGGGGCGAGGTCGGTCAGCGAGTCGTTGGGAGCACGGAGGTGGTGCTCAAGACGATCGAGTTGATTCAGCAGGTCCGTAGTAGACTGCAGACTGCGCAGAGTCGGCAGAAGAGGTACGCCGACAGGAGGCGTTCAGACTTGGAGTTCCGTGTGGGCGATATGGTCCTTCTGAAGGTCTCACCCTGGAAGGGTGTCATCAGGTTTCGGAAGAGGGGAAAGTTGGGCCCCAGGTACATTGGTCCTTTTAGGGTTTTGGCCCGGGTGGGTCAGGTTGCTTATCGGTTGGATCTTTCGGTAGAGCTTAGCCAGATCCACAACACTTTCCATGTGTCTCATTTGAGGAAGTGTTTGGTGGATGAGTCAGCAGTTGTTCCCCTAGAGGATATTCAGGTTGATAGCAGCCTGAATTATATTGAGAGGTCGGTCGCGATTCTGGACCGGAAGACTAAGACCTTGAGGAACAAGGAAATTCAGTTAGTGAAGGTGCAGTGGCAGCACCGGAAGGGGTCTGAGTGGACATGGGAAGCTGTGGAGGAAATGAGAGAGCACTACCCGGAGTTATTTGTAGATTCAGCCGTAGCAGACTTCGAGGACGAAGTCTGAGACAAGTGGGGGAGAATTGTAACGCCCCATTTCTGGTATGTTGCTTCCGTGGCATTTATTTAGAAGTTTTTGAAAGGGACTCGGCGAGTCTATGGCCCGACTCGCCTAGTAGGGACGAGAGTTCGAGCACGTGTTAGTCGGCGACTCGGCGAGTCCATATTCGGGACTCGGCGAGTCTGCCTGCCAGGTAGAAACCCTAAATCCCCGGGTTTGCACCCTATTTAAACCATCTTATGAGCCCCAAACTCGTCCCCTTCACCCTCAGAGCACCATTTAGCAAACCCTAATCATTTCCTTTAGTTATTGAGCTTTTCTTGTGTGAATCTTGAAGTTTTGAAGAGAAGAAGGAGGCTAGATCCAAAGGAGAAGAAGAAGATCCAAAGTCTTGCACCCATTTCATAGTTTATTGAGGTATTAACCGAATCCCTTCTGTTTCTATGATTGATTTCTCTTTAACAAGCATATTTAGCCTCTTTTAGCCATTTCTTAGCTTGTTCTTAGTAGAGAGATCACATTAGATTGATTAGCCTTCGGATCTAGCCATGTTTCTGTTCCAAAATCGTAGATCTATCACCTTTATAGAGCCATTTTGCATGATAGCCCTAGATCTACTCTTCCAAGTGCCTTTTTAGCCTTTATATTCCTTTTCGTGAGTATGTACACGTAAAGTTGGAAACTTTACGTGGTAAATCAGCCTTAGAAACTCAGATCTATAAATTGCATGCGGTGGTTTTGATCAGAATCGAGTTTTTAGGATCTGCATGCATGTGACTCGACGAGTCGTTCTTCAGACTCGGCGAGTCCGGTCGTGAGTCCCCGATCTTTACCCTTTGTGTGATTCCGAGTGGAGGCCAGTGAGCAGTAGGATAGACTCAGTGAGTCGAAGGGTAGACTCAGTAATGGTGGGACTCGACGAGTTGTTCATACAACTCAAGGAGTCCAAGACAATCTTCTTAGATCGAAGAACAACTCGTCGAGTTGTTCATATGACTCGGCGAGTCGGATGCAGATTGCCTGAGTTCTTGTATCGAGAGGGTACTCGTCGAGTCGATGCCATACTCGACGAGTAGCCACGAGTAGGGTTGAAAAGTGAGATTAGGGACTCGGCGAGTTGGCAGCCCAACTCGGCGAGTAAGGTCAACTGTAGGTTGACTTTGACCGGGAGAGTTGACTTTGACCAGGGGTAAAAGAGTCATTTTACTCGCCGAGTAGGTTGAAGATACACATGAACTCGACGAGTCCTCCCCATGGACTCGCCGAGTCCATCAGTCAGACAGCAGAAATTTCGACTTTCTTCAACTTTTAAGCACAAATAACAAACAAACAAGCCTAGGCTTTGATACCACTGATGGGTTTTGAGCATTCTAACACTTCCTAAGTGTACATGCAACCCTAATAACCTTGGATCTATGTTTGTCTAATTATCATGCAAAGTTGAATTCCAAGGTTATATTCCTATCTAGCATACATGGGGAACAATTTTAACTTGAATCATAGATAGAATAACTTACCTTGTTGTTGCTTGTGTTCCTTGAAACCTTGTGAGCCTAGCACCCCATGTGTGATGCCTCAAATGCTTCACACAACACCAAATGCTCTTGGAAAGACTCTTGAGATAACACACACTTCTCAAAATTGGCCAAGCCCTCTAGTTTCTTAGTGTCGCCAATTTTGGTGGAGAATATGATTCTTATATAGTGTTGACACATCTAGGGTTACACCATGTAAACCCTAATGTGTCATGACTCTTCATTTCCATGACCCATGGGTTTGTAACTCCCATGGAGCATCCATGGAGCATCCTATGGGTAGAACCCAACTTGATGATCCATGGAGCCTCTTAGCCCACTATACAAGATATGGATGATTTACATAATCAACCCATATATTTAATTAGTTATCCTTTGATCACTTAATTAATTCCAAATTAATTCTTTGATCAACTAATCAAATAATATTATTAATATATTAGAACTTATAATATATTAATAATCTCCAAGTGTTATTTCTCTCATTTAGTTTATCCAATTGCATGGTGCCATGCAACCCAAATGGACCATGCCGGGTCGGGTCAAGTACAAGCCCGAAATAGTTATGGACTTAGACACCTTATCCAACAGCAGCTTGGTTCTAGGCTGACTTCGCAAAAGCTCCTGGGATGTACCTGTCTATCGATGACCTAAGAATACAAGTTATTTTGAAAGCGAGTATCAGCATTTTTATAATGCTGGTGAGTTCATAAGTATTTAATGACATTAGTATAAATACACATTTTTATTCAAAATAACCTCATGAAAGATGGTAGTTTAGAATCTACAGTGTATTAGAGTTCTTTCCAGAAAATCCTATATTTTCTTAATAAGAGCAGTCTTCTACCAAGACCCAATTGTTTTATGTTTAAGGAGTAATTTACCCAATAGTACTATCATTATCAAGATATAGTTTTTACTTTAAAGAAGTTGTGTGAAAACCCCAAGTAAAAATAATAAGGGAAAATCGTATTTTTACTCAGCAGAAACACTGCTGGCTAAAAGTAAATAAAACCTAGAGTCTAGGCGGGATGCCTCGCAAAGCTTAAAGGTAAATAAATCATAGACTTCAGGCGGAACGCCTTAAAAAGCCTAAAAATAAGTAAATCATAGACTCCAGGAGGGTATTGAATGGACAATGCGCCTGGCTCAGTCTAAAGGTGAATAAAACATAGACTCCAGGAGGGTATCGAATGAACGATACGCCTGGCTCAGTCTAAAGGTGAATAAAACATAGACTCCAGGAGGGTATCGAATGAACGATACGCCTGGCTCAGTCTAAAGGTGAATAAAACATAGACTCCATGAGGGTATCGAATGAACGATACGCCTGGCTCAGTCTAAAGGTGAATAAAAGGGTTGAATGTGAACTCGTATGTAACCATGCTGATCAACAATAGAGTATCTGATGACCCTCCAGGTCACGCGCAGAGTTAGTGACATTATGTCACCCATGGGCCTTACCGGCTCGAAATGTAGCTAGCATTCAGGGTGCGGAAGTGTCTGTCCCGTATCGCTCTCCCTCCAGGAGACTCTGGTTACACGGCAATGGCGCTATGAAGCAGCGTATCGGGAAATAGTGTGTCACATTCTATTAAAGTAATATAATACTAGTATAGACTCACGAATGAACTGACTCTTGTGGAATTATTCGTATTAGAAAGAGTAAATAGAATCTCCTAACTATTCCTATAATAGTTATTAATGTTCTAGAAATATGAATAATGAATGGAAGGATGCCTTTGCTACCCAAAGGAAACTGAACTGACCGAGAGAGCTTTTATGACCGTATATGTATACATGATATATAACTAATATTTAAACAACCTTCGGACGGATAACCGACACCTTAAACCACATCCAAACGAGGAAAAGGAATTTCAGCGGGTTAGGCTTCCTAAGTCCTTTAAACAATACTTATATAACTATACATATACAGTCATTCATATAACAATATAAAAGCATAAAAAGGAAATTTGGTACAAACCTTTGGAGAACTTATAAATAAGAAATTATGACTTGATGTCCTTTTAATAAACAAGCTTTGAAAACCTTTCGAAAACTTTACAATTAAGAATTTATGACTTAATGTCAGTTTATAAAACAAGCCTTGAAAACCTTTGGAAAATATTTGATAATCTAAAAGAGAAATTTATACTTTAAAACAAGATTTGAAAACGAAATTTGAAAAACTTCAGCTGGATAAAGCAGTTTGACAAGAAAAATCTATTTTTCTATACAATTATTAATCACATGTGATTTATCTAATAACTATATAGTTCAACTTGTATTCCCCCCCCCCCATAAAAGCAGTTAAAATCATTTAAAAAGGTTAATTCAGGGGTATGAACTCACCTGACGTGGGTGATTCGGATGAACGGACGGTATAGGATGCTAAGTGTCAAGTGAGGACTTGACCACACACGCGAATCCTATTTAACATGTAATGATACATTTAAGTATCTAATTAGTGATTTAACAACCAATTATGCAAGTAAGGACATCCTAAAGCATAGAAACACTTTGCTACAAGTGCTAGGAGTACCAAGGGTTGCATATAAAGAGAGTACGGCCTCACATTGGAGTTTACTCTTCAAATGATGGCCCTTAGGGGTGTTTACGGTTTCTGGACCATAACCCGCATGAGTTTACGGTCGTAAACTCATGGTAGTGGTGTCATGGGATGTTTAAAGGTCTTATCTCACTCAAGGAATTATGTTAGACTCGAATCAAGGGCTATGGAAGTGATTGGGGCTCAAAATGGATACTTTATAGAGTTTACGGTCCTTGGACCACTCCTTGGGGACTTTACGGTCGTAAACACATGAGTTTACGGCCGTAAACTCATGTTTGTCCATTTTTCTTGTGTTTTGGTGGTTCTAGGTTAAGAATGCAAAGTTCTAGTCCCATAAACAAGCCATATAAGGTGTTAAGGGCATCAAAACACCCTTTGGGAGGTGTTTACGGTTTTGGGAGATCCCCAAACCGTAAACTCATGTTCTTGAGGGATTTTCGGTGTTTTCAAGTGCTAAACTTACCAAGGAAAGGATCTATTCTAGTTGTCAAAGCTTAGAATGAACCAAGGCACACTTTGGCACCCATTATAGGGTTTACGGTCCAAGAACACCTTGGACCGTAAACACCTTGTTCTTGGTGTTTCTTGGGTTATTTCTTGATACATGGAAGTATAACAAGCCTTAATGTACGCTAGGATAGAAGAACTTATGTATTCGGGGGTTGGGGATAAAATCTTGACGATCCTTGGGAGAGAAATTGGGTTTTCTCTAGCTTGGAATGGAAGAAATGAAGGAAAATGGCTAAGTGCCATATATATATAGTCATTGGGGTTTACAGTCTAAACTCCGAAATTTCTCCCATAAACTCCAAATTTTTAGAGTTTCACGACTTACTTTAAACACGGCAACTCTAAATTTATATTTCCTTATTTTTGGTTCGCTTGACGAATATTATTTAAATATTCCAACAGGATTAAATCCGGCCAAAAGTGTTTTGAAATAGATTTGGCTAATTTTTGGATTTCTTAATTGCGGATTTTATACAAATAAAAATTTCGGGTTTTCACAGAGACCGATGCTTCTACGACCTTGACGAAGGGGGCTCAGCGGATAGATCCCTTCCAGTGTTAGTTCGTCGTGTTGTGTGTAACGATGAACAAGGAAGAGTTGTCATCGACCAAGTCATGCAGGTTGATGTTGCCACTAGAGTCAACACAATTCGCCTTCACTACGTGATTAAAAACCATGGAACAACCAGGAATCTCACCGAAGCCTTGCGAAGTGAACTGGCTACAAGCCGAACTGAAGTTAGAGAACTTCAGGAACACCAAGTATCATTGGGAAGGCGCATGTTTGAAACAGAACACCAGTTGGCTAAATTCAGGACTAAAACTAGTTGGAAACCAAATAACACTCCTCGCGAGTAGAGCATACTATACTCACTCTTTTGGATATAGATTAAGTCTACGTATATACACTAGTGATTTCTTCACGTTTATAGTATGACCTAGAAATTTCATTTCTCGATAAGTCTATATGATGTCAAGTTTTCCATTTAAGTTGGTATATTGTAGACCTCTTACAAGGTCAAATTTTCCGAACTCTATGTATCTGATATACCAATGAAATTGATAGGACACCTTATTCGAAGTGACAGACTACATTACTCACAATATGTGTGAGGCTTATCGCCTCTTTCTTCCTTACTAGTAACAGTAAATCAAATGAGATACGCCATTTCAAAACATATAAAACCTGAACCAACTTAAGGTTTTGACACCAATATTCCGTTTTGGTAACTTAGGCACTTTTACAAATACCTATTTCTACTCAATACCATAAAAACATTACAAGGATGTCGGTCGAAACATTAAGAACTATACATAAAAATGAGAAATTTGTGTGGTTATATAAATTGATAGTGTACAACTATCAACTACATTAGTTATTTACGAACTTGTTTCCCTTCATGCTTCAGAATCATGTCTTCACATG
Organism: Lactuca serriola; assembly: GCF_051521515.1. Lineage (NCBI taxonomy): Eukaryota > Viridiplantae > Streptophyta > Magnoliopsida > Asterales > Asteraceae > Lactuca > Lactuca serriola. The sequence continues at coordinate 264,641,221 of NC_136415.1, forward strand.
GAAATAACTGGTGAACCGATGAAGCCCCGATCCTACATATAGACTCCGCTACATTCCATGACACCGGAACAGCTGCCATGACAGTTGTCATGGCGCAATTTAATGCTAACGACACAAACGAAAATGGAAACAGAGTCGAAAATTCAAACCGTGGTAACGATCAAGGAAACCAACGAGTGTCAGTCGTCAAGGACACCCAAGACCACAAACCTATCAGCAAGAAACGAAAGTTCTGAAACAAAAAGGAGCGCAATTTATCTCAAAAACTTGCCAAAAGACAGCAACCTGTGGCAGCCCCTTCCGCAACAAAATCTATCACTCCAACACCAGCCAACCTATATGCCAGAACACTTCCTAAGTGTAACAAATGCAATTTCCATCACACAGGGAATTGCCGCATCATGTATTGTAAGAACTAAAACAAGAAGGGGCATACCACTCATTTTTGTAGGTCATCGTCACAACCAATCACCCAGGTTCCCGGCGTTGGAGTAAGCCAGACTTGTTATAGGTGCGGCGAATAAGGAAATTTCAAAAGAGATTGTCCAAAGACGAGGAATGACAAAAAAGCTCGCTTCTGTAGGAACCCAGTCCAACACATTACATTAACCATCGATGCTAATACAATTCAAATATGCCATGTATGTGGTGAAACAGGACATTTCAAGAGAGATTGCCCAACATAGAGGAATGATGGGGGAGAAGGAGGAGTTTAACGACAAGACATAAAGAAGAAACGAGGAACCTACTAAGATTTTCATACGTTCTCAATTAACAATAAGTAAGTAACAAATTTTCACAAAAGTTTTCGGACAATTAAAAATCAAAATCATAAATTGCCCTTTTGTTCAAATAAAACATATCATTCATGTAAAAACTAAGAATACCTACAAGTGAGTTATGATGGCTTAGTGTAACATTGGAATCATATATAGTTAAGATTATGCAGGCCTAGAGTGAGTGATTCCGCCTTATTTCCTTATTCTTGTTTGATTGTGGATTTAGGGCAGAGTTACTCAGTCGACTGTCCTCTTAATCTTAACTATATACGATTTGTATACACTAAGCGATTATAGAGGGACTTAGTAGGGATCATATTACAAGATTTCATCGGAATTTATCAAAGTACTCTCACTACCCATACTATCTAAATACAATACAAATATTCAAGGTAGTAATTGTTGGGTTTTGAGCATTCTAACACTCCTATGTGTACATGCAACACTAAATACCTTGGATCTATGTTTTCTCTATTATACATGCAATTATGAACATCCAAGGTATTATCCTAATCTAGCATACATAATAATGAATATAACAAGATAGAATACATACCTCTTTGATTTAGAATGTCTTCATGAAGCTTGAGTGCCAAGTGCCTCAAGCGTGAGACCTCAAATGGTTCACACAACACCAAATACACTTGGAATAACTTGAGAGAATTCTACACTTCATGAAAATCAGCTAGCCCTTCTATTACACACTCTAGTGGCCGATTTTGGTGAATAATATGATACTTATATAGTGTGTTACAATTAGGGTTACACCATGTAAACCCTAATTGTCATGACCTTTCATTTCCATGACCCATGGGTTATGTAACCTCCATGGAGCATCCTATGGGTTTTAGCCCAACTAGATAATCCATGGAGCATTAGCCCACTATATAAGTATGGATGATTTACACAATCAACCCATATATTTAATTAGTTTTCTTTTGATCACTTAATTAATCCTAGATTAATTCTTGATCAATACTAATTAAATAATCGTATTAATATTATTAATATACTAGAACTTATAATATATTAATAACCATAAGTTTCTTATTTCTCTCATTTAGTCTATCCAAGTGCATGATGCCATGCAACCCAAATGGACCATGCCAGGTCGGGTCAAGTCTTACCAATTATAGTTATGGACTTAGACATTAATCCAACAGTCTCCCACTTGGATAAGTCTAAAACTATTATTGCGTATGACTTCAAGAACCGACTAGCAATCGTAGCTCTCAAAAGCTTTTGTCGAACTCTGACCTTGTAGATGAACTCTAACCTTTGTCAATGACTTGTCCATTAGATAAGGGATCATATATTCCTCCATTCTAGATATCATATGGACTGAGACATGGATTATAATCATTCTCTCTATCCATTTGTTGTTTCCCGATTTCCGACTTTTGACGACTGACTAATTGAACAAATCAAATCAGTCCTGGCCCGGCCGAGCACTTCCATTCGTCATCATCAAATCATCGAGGGGCCCCCAGATATCGCTTTTATCCCGAAGGTAAAAGGAATGGATAAACTTCGACTCATTTGGCTTGTTCTACTACTTGTTGAATCATACACAAAGGCACGTTTTATAACATCGAGTTACCAATGCGTTTTCGTGCAATCAATGTACTATCAACTCACAGTAACAACTCATATCTCTAGGTTTGAAGAATATAAGATATTATCGTCTCATGATCACTCATGATAAAATCCATGAAGTGATTCCAATGAGCGCGGGTTGAATCCAATACTCAGAACTTATGAGCACTCATGGGTGTTGTAGCCCTTTGTCCAACATCTTAGACCTCTACAAGCCAACCCATGACAATCTTGATTCATATCTACTTCCAACATATGACCGACTGTGGATGGTTTGAATAACTTAGTCAATAAGAACAATGACCTAGTTATTCTGGAAGTCAAAACATGCAAATTGAAACACAATAATAATCGAATCTAATATGGTATCAAAAATTATGAATATAAATCAAACACCTTTTATTTATCACCATATGATTACACAATATTCATTGTATACTGTTTCAGCTATCAACTTTATTCTTGAATTTAAAACAATAGTAGTCTCATGCTCCAAGCATGTACACTATGTTTTCTAAACACTAGTCATGCCACACACCAAGTATGCATACTATGTTTGTCTATGATCTTCACTTTATGAATTAGATCAATTGAAGATAACTCCAATGATCCTCTTTCACAGTCCCAAATCCTTACTACAAATGCAAGAATTCCAAATTCATGCCATTTACTAAAATCTGTTAGATTCTAAACTTATATGCATTGATCTTCTTGTAAGGATTAGGCATAAAGTCACAGACTTGACAACAACCATTACAAAGCATTCCAAAGGAGATCAACTCCTTGGAAACATCCTTCTTGCATTAAGTTTCCTAATCTTACACAGATTGAATAATTTTTAACTTTGAAACATTTCCAGATTCCATTTTGACTATCACTTCTGAACAAGAGTTGCCTCCTTACAGATTATGTCAATATGGTCCTTCCAGAATTATCACTATACTTTCAACTGTCCTTGAGCAAACAATCTTTGGTAAACCTTAGATTGTCCTCGACAATTGTTTAATCCTTTTAGTCATATCCAATTCTAGACCTTTTCCATTCTTAATGCCCCAGACATTTGGAAAATTTTAGAAAGGATGAATATAGCACATGCAATCGATCCTATATCCGAAGCATATGGGACACGATTCATGATGTCTCACATAAAGAGTAAACCAGTCTTTTGCTATAAGATTTCCATTTCTATTTTCCAAGTTCTCATAATTCAGATTATGAAAAGGGATGTCGTAATCATAATTGAATTTTAGAACGCAAATAATGGACCCATATATAGAATTTCCTTATGTTGAGCCATTCCAACATGAAATTCATATATATATCCTTGACTAAATGATTAAAACCTCACGATCTAAGCTTATAGATTTGAGATGAAGTATAATTTCCTCTCCCTTAATTATAGCAAAACAACTTTTCCCAATTGAAACCTTTTGTTTTCTATAATTAACATTGCTAACTTGCAACCTTCATTATTATTATCATGCTCCCACTAACATGATGATTATTAGCATAACACTTATGCTCCCACTAGCTTTGACATGTACTTAGAAATCAGCTAACTTTCTTACCAAAGTTCAGATTTCTGATACTAGATTGTTTTGATAAAACTTTATCAAAATCATACACCTTCCCTTAGATAGCACACTTGTGTGTCTAAAAAATTATGAAGAGGGATGTCGTAATCATAATGGTTAGACCTTTTTGCCACTTCTCACAAGTCCATGTTAGTGTGCCGGTAAACCACACACGCTCCACTAACGACTTTGAGAATGCAAATATTACAATTGCTATCTAGCTAAAATCTACTTAGTGAAAGTGTTTCCTCACCATCATTTTCATGAATCGGAGAGAAACCTTATGACACTTAGATTTACTGGTGTATGTGTTCTTATCCATGTGAATTGTCAAAACCATAGTCAAGGATAATGACATATTCAAACTCATATGGACTGAACTCAATCTTAATTTCTTGCCACCTAATAGCTCAAGGGCCTGCCATTGCTTCCAAGTTGTTGTGCAACCAATTGAGAACTCTAAGAACTCATATGCAAAGCCAACTTTAACTGGAATGGGCACAAAATATGTCAACATGATAGGTTATAAACCTCAAGTCGTGTGCTAGTGAAGAACTTCAGTTTTTATTCTTGATTAGTTCTTGAGACTTTCAAGTACCTTTAAGACTCCCACTGTCCTCTTGTTATATAAGATTTTCTTGTCAGATATTCAAGAGATAGTGTGGATTCTAATCAAGACAAACACTTCACACAATTGGCCTTAGTTGGTCTTTGTTTTATCCAAAACATCACAACTTACCAATTTCAAATATACAAGAGTAGAAAACTTTTACTCTTACATTTGACAAGTGTTTTAAACCTTCTTAAAGACATGTCACTCAAATGACAATCTTGGAGTATGACTCTAAGACTTGTATTAGAACGAAGTATGACTCATCTTCTTGGTTTAAACATTTCAACAATTCAAGTTCCTCTTCTTAGTCATAAGAATGCACTAAGATTTCCTTAGAGAACTAATATTGATATGGTTTCTTAATCATTAAGATGATCACAAAACTGATACTAAAGTACTCTCCCATCTTTTCAGATTTGAGAAACTTTTATCCTTCTGCCTAAGTTGATTCTTCTTATTCGCTCTGTCATACATTGGAACCTTTTCCAATGTCTCAGAATTACACTTAAGCTTGTAAGTATAACCATATTTACTGAGCTTTAGTAAATTATGACGAATAATCTTATCGATCTTTTGTGGTGGACTTGACCAGTGCACAAGAATGTGTACTCGATCCCTTAGTCCTTCACTTGACTCAAACATCCATGTGAACAAGTAGTTAGTCTTAATTTTCCAATACTTGAAAGTTCTCATTCATCATGCTATACAACTTGCATGATTCCAAGTTCCGGTCCAATTGAAACTTGGGTGATGAGAATCTTTCCTTATTTGGTAAATTTAGACATTACCACAAATGAAAGAATCAATTTCGTATTTCCACTCTTGCTATTAATGGAATCTTATAAGCAACAAAAATTTCCACAAATGCCATTGTAAGGATATTTTTAAAATAAATAAAATCATCATTTTCCTTTTATTTTTAAAACTTTGCGGAAAAACTATCCTTACAATGCAAAAGAGCATGGAAACTTTGTTGTTATGTATTCCTAAGCAATATATCATAACTCCTAAGAAGTAGCTCAAGAATCCAATCTTCAAACTATGCGATAGAAATCCATCAACGCACGCGATCAGATTCAACATATTCTTTCTTTAAGTTTCTTTACTTTTCTTTGATTCTTAAAACATCAACATGTGACCCAGTCACATCATGTATCAAGAATCTCAGAATAGAAACTTAGCAGAGTTAGATAGTGAATTTTACCTGAAGTAGAGTCAAACTTATTGACTTTAACATCCTTAGGTAAATTTGGCAGCTTCACAACAATTGCCCCTTCCTTTGGCAATTTAACATATGGACTCTTTGGTAATGGTACACGGGACTATCACAGACTTAGCTTTTCTCTTTACCATTTGGTCAACCGAGTTGACTATGGCCGATCCCTTTCCATTGGGAAGAGAGAGCTTTACTGGATATCTAATGTCATTATTGTCAATGTCCATACAGTTTTAGGAGTTTGATCTTAGCAAATAGATAAGATCATTAAGGGTCTTGTCATAGTCTATTTTATAGGAGTCCCAAAGGAGCTCACTATGTGACTTAGAAAGTGATTGAACCACCAACTTTCTCAAGACTTTGACACCCAACTCTCCCGGCTTGTCAATATGTGACTACATCTCCAAGATTTGATCACACCTAGACCTTGCCTTGCCAATAGGGCTTGATTGACCTTGAACTTGTGGGTTAGGGAGAATAATTGGAGGATGTGAAAGAAGTATGATTTCCATGGGAAATCATCTTCATTTAGGAAAGCTTGTTTCAAGAGATTTGGGAAGATCATAAATGTCTAAACCAGACATCTTTTGGGAGATATTCAAGATAGTTGATTTAAAGTCCTTAATATGACACCCAATATGAAATATTAAGGCTAGCACCCAACAAACTATTTTATAACTTAGAAGAGGGATGCCGTAATCCAAGCTATAAAATATTTGAAGGTAGGTGAATGACGATTCACCAATTTCCACCAAGATAAACGAAATCTATTATTAGGTTTTAATTGGATTTGAAACTCCTAGATCTTTGAGATTCATTGAACTATTCAATGGCATGTTTCAATCTCGAGTGTGCCCTTCAGGTTTTGTGACTGGGATGCCGAGGATCATAAAACAAGGTGTGAAGTAACCATGCAAATTACTTGATACCCTTAAGTGTTTACCCCTCAATTGATGTGCCGGTTAACCACACACGCTCCATCGATACTATGATAAACATTAAGTTACCCTTTGCCTACCTTGTTAAATACGAGTTAGTGTGCCGGTTAACCACACACGCTCCACTAACCGACTTAAACAAAGTGCAAAGTGTAATTTCATGGATTAGCACCTTATTCACATTTTCCTAAGTAACTAAGATTGGGTATTTATAAAAGGTTTAGTTACTTAGTATTTATCATTAATACTTTTAATGAAGGGAGAATTATTGTCCTTGTCCTACCCGTTCGGCTAACGACCCTCCACCAGTCAAGGAAGCGGTGGGTGAGAGTGGACACCCATTAAACTGCCATTTTATAGGCAGTAACCTTATACCCCCCCCCCCTATAGACCGGCTTCATGAATGAGGTCTACTAACGGTAAGACTGACTTGCTCTTATACATATATATATTATTAACTTATAATATTATAAAGTATAAGGGTTGAATTTTAACTTTTAAAATTCTATGGGCTAACTTGGAATTAAAGTATTCATAAGAGAAAAAATTTCAAATTCCAAAACTTGAGGGAAAATTTTGAAACTATTCAAAACTAATTAATTCCATAACTTATGTGTTTAAAGTAGTTTTTAATTAAAAAAAACTCTTCAAGTTCCATAACTTGAGGACAAGTTATGGAGGCCTTTAAATTATTAAAGAATGTAACTTTTTCTGTAGTTTATAACTTATGGAATTAATTAAGGTTACACATTTTATTACTTAATGAAGTGACTCTTGAACCTCCATAACTTAAGGACAAGACTCTTCATTTTTTGTAACCATTGCCAACTTTTATGAGTTTTATGAAACTTAAATGTGACTTTTCATATAACTTGAGGACAAGTTACAAAAAACATTTTAGAATCAACTCTTAGATTAATTTGGATTGAAAACAATAATTTTACATAACTTTCTATTAATCTAAGCAACTCATAAGAACAAGATAATTCAAATCAAACTTTTTCATGTAATTAGCCTAATCACTAAACTAATTCAAAACATAAATCTATTGACATTTATCTTTGAAATTGGATTAGCATGAACATTACCACATCAAAAACAAGTTTATAAGTCCAAAAACATCTTAGGGTAATGTTCCTAGTCCAATTCCAGCCAAAAAAACTCGAAAATATGCTGTCTGGGGCTCCTACTCGTCGAGTGCATGAACCTACTCGACGAGTAGGATGATTTTACTCATGGACTCGGTGAGTTCATCAATGGACTCGGTGAGTTCATCAATGGACTCGGCGAGTCCATTGCCCAGAAAGCCAGAAAATCGAGTTTTTCAACATTTTTCAGCAATTTGCATCAAGTATAATTGAAAACAAGCCTAGGCTCTGATACCACTGTTGGGTTTTGAGCATTCTAACACTCCTATGTGTACATGAAACACTAAATACCTTGGATCTATGTTTTCTCTATTATACATGCAATTATGAACATCCAAGGTATTATCCTAATCTAGCATACATAATAATGAATATAACAAGATAGAATACATACCTCTTTGATGTAGAATGTCTTCATGAAGCTTGAGTGTCAAGTGCCTCAAGTGTGACACCTCAAATGGTTCACACAACACCAAATACACTTGGAATAACTTGAGAGAATTCTACACTTCATGAAAATCGGCTAGCCCTTCTATTACACACTCTAGTGGCCGATTCTGGTGAATAATATGATGCTTATATAGTGTGTTACAATTAGGGTTACACCATGTAAACCCTAATTGTCATGACCTTTCATTTCCATGACCCATGGGTTATGTAACCTCCATGGAGCATCCATGGAGCATCCTATGGGTTTTAGCCCAACTAGATAATGCATGGAGCATTAGCCCACTATATAAGTATGGATGATTTACACAATCAGCCCATATATTTAATTAGTCTTCTTTTGATCACTTAATTAATCCTAAATTAATTCTTGATCAATACTAATTAAATAATCTTATTAATATTATTAATATACTAGAACTTATAATATATTAATAACCATAAGTGTCTTATTTCTCTCATTTAGTCTATCCAAGTGCATGATGCCATGCAACCCAAATGGACCATGTCAGGTCGGGTCAAGTCTTACCAATTATAGTTATGGAATTAGACATTAATCCAATAGTAATAACAAGGATAAAACAGAAAACACTAAAGACATAAACATAGAATATATTATTGCTCTAAACAATCATTCCTTCCAAATCGAGTTCACACCTGTTTCCGTGAAAAGTTCTAATGTCGTCATTCGATATGGATTGGCTTGGTCCCTACCATTCTAATTTTTCCGGAGCTACGAAAAGATCCTTTGCCTTAACCGACTGTCTAACGAATCCTGTCAATCCATAACGACAAACTCGACACAAACCTTATAGTCTCTCGTTTTAAAACTCATAAGTACTCATGCGAGGGATATCGCATCTTTCTAACACGCTCCGTAAACCAGAAGCTTGAAGCAAACAAACCCAAGAATTTTCCAGAAGTCCGTAATATTCCCGAAAATATCCCTAACGAATCTCCCTGGAATACCACTTACACAGCAAGTCAAGTTCAAGAATAGATACTAAGGACCTATACCGCTAATCTATCACTACTAAGTTGATACATGAGGGTGGTATATAATTAAGATTTTACGGGCTTAGGATGTGTGATTCCGCCCTACCTCTTGTTCCATGTGTGGTTGTGGACTTGTTGCAGAGCCACCCATCCGAACGCCTTTCCAATTTTAAATTATATACGATATGTATACACGAGGTAATGGTGGATGAACCAAGTATGATTCCTACCATGAACTTCAGAGCAAAGTTTTCCAAGTCTGTGAGTGAGCATGCTATGATTCAGACAAACGTAGGCAAGTAAACTAAACCCACACATTCTCCCATCTTAAGTACAACTTACCATCCACAAACGACGGACAGAGTGAGAGAACGATTCAAACGTTAGAAGACATGTTGAGAGCATGTGTGATCGACTTTGGTAAAGCATGGGATACCCATTTACCACTAATCGAGTTCTCATACAATAACAGTTACCATACTAGAATAAAGGTTGCTCCATTCGAAGCCCTCTATGGTCGCAAGTGTAGATCACCTTTGTGCTGGGTTGAAGAGGGTGACACACAACTGGCTAGAGGTCAACTTCCTGACAGCACTCTCACTGGTCCGAAGATCATTCGAGAAACTGCTGAGAAGATAGTACAAATTTGGGAGCGACTTAAAGCTTCCAGAGACAACCAGAAAAGTTACACAGGCAAAAGGATAAAACCCTTGGAATTCCAGTTTGGTGACCACATCATGTTGAAGGTCTCACCCTGGAAGGGCATGATATGCTTCGGAAAGCATGGAAAACTAAATCCAACGTACATAGGGCCATTCGAGATTCTTGCTAGAATCGGTCCACTAGCTTACAAACTCAAATTACCTCAAGAACTCAGTAACATAAACCCTTCCTTTCACGTGTCAAACCTAAAGAAGTGCTTATCCGACAAGACTCTTGTTATCCCACTCGATGAAATCGAGATAAACGAGAGCCTCAACTTCGTGGAAGAACCAGTATAAATCCTAGATAGGGAAGTCAAGAGAACTAAACAAATATGTATCCCATTAGTGAAGGTTTGTTGGAATGCAAAACGAGGACATGAGTTCACTTGGGAGCGGGAGGATCAAATGAAACAAAAGTATCCACATTTCTTTCCCTAGCCTTACTGTATCTCTATAGTCTTAATTTCGGGACGAAATTCCCTTTAACAGGGGGGGGGGGGGATAATGTGAAAACCCGTTATTTTCTATCTTGTAAAAGTCAACAAAACTCAAAAATATCAAATTAAAGTCAAACTTATTGATTAATTAATTTAATAAAGTTAAATTAATTTTTTTGATACATATAAACACTTAGTAAAAGTGTTGTAGAATTTAGAAGTTGAAAACCCCAAGAAACCGAGGATCCTCGCTTGGACCGAGAACCCTCACAACCTTCTTCTTCTTTCTTCTCTTGGACCAAAAACCTTCTCAAGAAGGAACAGCTAGCCTCAGACCGCAAACCGAAGGCAGCAAACCACGTTTATGGCCGCAAACTCCTCGGACTGCAAACATACCAAACCGACTCAGCAACCTTATCTCCTCGGTTTGAGTTCCCAACCGAAAATCCATCCTTGGTTTGTGTTCTTGGCCGAGAACCACTAACCGCCACACTTTATGCTTCCTATTTATATGCATGGACCAAAAACTTCATTTATTCTTACAAGATTCATCCGAAATCAACCCTTTTCTCTCAACTTCAACCGAAAACTCCTCCCTCTTATCAAGAACATCCGAAACTTCTCACATTTCTTGATCAACATACGAAAATCACTTGATTCTTCTTAAAGATCTTGCAAGTATCATCTATTGATCTTGTTATCACCCAAAAACACCTTCCAATCTTCATATATTGGACCCAAAACACCAAATCACACTAGTTTTCATGAAGAACACGAAGAACACCCATACACTATTCTAAGGATTATTGATTCGGTTTTTATCACGAGTTCTAACTTGTGGATTTAACTCTACTACACCGTATCTTCAACTAGAAACTCACAAAAGGTGAGTTCATACCCCTGCATTTTTACTGTTTTTCAATGTTTTAGGGGGAATACAAGTCTAACACAAGGATATTGTATTTACAAATAAATGATTTCTAAATATTTCTAAATGACTTTAACTACTGAAACTCTTTGAAATATCGTTAAACTTCTTTATATATATATATATATATATGATTTATGGTATAATATAAGTTAAAAGAGTTTATATATATATATATATATATATATATATAAGATTTAAAGGGTTTAGGACTAATAATTCACTTTATTTTCATTTTCCTTGTTTGGATGTGGGATTAGGGTAAACTTATTTGTCTGAATGTTGTTTCACTTATATATATATATATATATATATATATATATATATATATATATATATATATATATATATATAGGGTTAGGTTATTTTGTTTTTACTAACTATTGTGTGCCAGAATGCACAGATCTGGACCACCGGACGAAATAGAATCAAAGGTCATGATCTGAGGGTCTATGATATTACAATAGGGTAGCATCTACCATATAATCACACAAATTTCAGCATAAGGGCATTTTAGTTAATTAAGACAAATTTAAAAAAGGAAAAATCGAAATTTATGGGATAATAAATGATTTTGATTTAAAAAATCTGATTTTTTTTTCAAATTAATTCAATTTCAAACGTAATTTGTAAGCATATACGATTTTATTCTTTCAGAATGTCATTTTGTTAGAATGATATTCTGTAATTCTGTCAAAATGGTATACAACTATGAACATAATTTTATAAACACATATTATCAAGATCAATAATTTTTAATTAATTACAAATGTTATATAAGACGAAGTTTAATAGTTTAGAATAAATAATTACATTCATTTTTAAAGAATACAACTATGAACATAATTACATTCATTCTTGAAATCTCTTGCAAAAAAAATATCGGCATTCTTGAAAGAATCCTCATTCACTTTCTTGTTTCGTTCCTAGATGTCTTGTGTATGTTTGACCTCTAAGCTACTTCAAAATATCTAGCATTCTATGAGATTGACATTTTGTGAGATTTGCATTCTGTCAGAATTGTATTGCATGAGAATGATTTTATAGGAGCTGCAAAAGGAGATAAACTCGAGGATGGTAAGTGATCCCTTGGCAAAACTTCAAACACCTGAAAAACATTAGAAACAAAAATCATGTTAAAACATCAGCCAATTGCAATACAACCCTTGCAGAATCATTCTTATGTGATTATGCCGGAAATACAATTCTGGCAGAATCATTCATATGTGATTTCCAAGATGATAATACTCTCCACAAAATATTCTTAAAGAATGAAATAATTATTCTTACATAATGAAAAAATTGAAGATAAGAATAAACACCCAATAATTATTCTACATAAATATTCTTATGTGATTTCCAGCACTTTATTTCATAATCGAAAAATGATTCCCTCTCTTTTAATATTGAAAGAAAATGAGAGTAATTCTAAATTTATAGTATGATAGAATAACATAATTCACTGTTTTTATTTTGTTTACCTTAGGAGATGAGATGCACAACAATAAACATTCCATCGTTAAATATGAATACAATCTGAGATTGTCATATTTCTCTTTGGCATTTCATCAAACACTTTAAGGACGCTCCCTAAATCACCACATTTTCCATGAATCATGAATGAAAAAAAATCCAATTCAGAACCATCAACATCAAAATCATATGAACAACAATATATTTCAACACCATTATAAAAATCTAAAACTAAAAGTTGAAATTGTAGAAATTGGCTAGTTGGAAAAATGAAGAAAAAAAAACTGTTTTCTATGGAATGGAATTGCAAGTCTGGTAAATTAAATTGTAGAAATCTCTTTGACCAACTATTGGAGATAGAAGCTAGCTTCGATTGGAGATGGAGTCGTCGAGAATAGCATCTTCATCTTGTCAACGGAATGGGGAAACTGGTTTGGAGCTTCTGATCCACGACTTCTTCTTCATTCGTCAATAAGAAAAGAAATTGGGAGGAGGCAGAAATAGAATACGTATAATATGAGAGGCTAGGGTTAAATAATTGGTCAAAGAGATTTTTATGGTAATTTCCATGAATTAAGGGATTTTATTTTAATTGTTATGCTAAAGTTACATAATTACCCTTATAACAATTTTTATTTATTTAATTATTCCTAAATTCCTATTGATGCATTCATGCACACAATAGTTGCTAGAAACATTTGAACCTAGCTCTCTCTCTCTCTCTCTCTATATATATATATATATATATATATATATATATATATATATATATATATATATATATAAGTTACTCCAATCAAAATCATTACCCTTTGTAACATGCTGAGCAAAGGGGGTACTTTCATGAATAATTCATATCAAAACAGAATACAAATATAAATTATAATAGGTATAATTTATGGAACTCTCAACCTATTTTCACTAGTTAGATATACAAGGTTTAACAAAATACATCATACCGGGTTTGCACTAACGGGGTACAAATACAACGTACCAGGTTAGCACTCACGGGGTAAAAATACATCATACCGGGTTTGCACTTACGGGGTACAAATACAACATATTGGGTTAGCACTCACAAGGTAAAAATACATCATACCGGGTTTTCACTAACGGGGTACAAATACAACATACCAGGTTAGCACTAACGGGGTAAAAATACATCATATCGGGTTTGCACTAACGGAGTACAAATACAACGTACCGGGTTAGCACCGACGGGGTAAAAATACATCATACCTGGTTTGCACTAACTGGGTACAAATACAACGTACCGGGTTAGCATTCACATGGTAAAAATACATTATACCGTGTTTGCACTAACGGAGTACAAATACAACATACCGGGTTAGCACTCACGGGTAAAAATACAACATACCAGTTTAAAATAAAGGAAAAGATAACATTATTGAAAATAATCATTTTATAGTTTTATTGTGAACTAAAACTAGGTACACTATTACATAGTACAACAACAACACTTGTACAGTTTGGTTTTATGGTATTAAAACTACTTTTCAGTTATATTAGAAAATATTGGATTTTCTAGAACATTAAACATACTCAATACTTCAAGAAACAAAAAATAACTTATAAACATAAATACTTATGAACTCACCAACTTAAATGTTGATACTCTCTTTTTCAAAATACTTGTATTCTCAGGGAATCAGTAGACAAGTACATTCTGTCACACCCCAAAACCGGAACGGTGGAAACATTCTGGGGCGGAGGACGTCATGCGAAGTATCACAACAATTGTATCATAGCAAGCATAGTAAACACAACCAAGCATTGAATACATATATGAATAAGGTTTACATTGTCTTAGTACATAGTTTTGTTCATATCCAAAGTAAAATAGAAAGACGTGACTCTAACGCTCCGACTTCTCCAATCTCCTGAAAGTACCTATCTACTAATCCCTTGAGAATACAAGCAGTTTTGATAGAATATCAGCATAAAGCTGGTGAGTTCATAAGCATTTAGTTTTGGTGGAAAATGTTTCTTTGATCCTTTTGAAAAGTGTTCCTCAAGAAAATCCTATATTTTCTTATGAAGAGCATGTTTGAAAACCCATTCCTTCCCGATTCATACAAGGTATGCACAATCCAAGGAGTCATGGAACGAATATGAATATCTGTTAGTTACATGTAAAAACAAATACGTTAATGAAGAGCCGAGTTATCCCAGGAAAATCCTATATTTTCCCTAAAAACAGGTTATCCGTCCTAGAGGTAGAGATGCAAGTTTAGAAATCCCTGATTACTATCAGTGTATTTATGAAAATAGTTTTATTACTCAAAATAAAACAATGAAGAGTAGAGTTCGTAAACCAAAATTAGTTTATACTTATTTGTGAGTCGTATAACCATACTTGATATGACCGAGAGACCTTTATAACGTTCTTCAGGCGTTAAGCTAAATGGCATTTGTTCACCCTAGGCATGCCTGCCTAACTGTAACTAGTAGTTCAGGTGTTGGATTGTCAGTCTCGAATAGATCTATTCACAAATCTCACGCTCTCCCTCCAGGAGACTCTGGTTATACTAAAAGGTTTTATCCCTGTACACCTAAGAGTACAGTATTGAAGTAGCGCCTCACAATTCGGTATAACCTAGTTCACTAGTGGGAAAACAATATAAAATAGTAATTATTCTTGAATAAATGCACTTTATACTCTTGAGGAAACATATAACATAAACTAAATTTGTCATAGTTTATACATATTCATCCATGAAATCTGATTTGGTAGAAACTGCCTAGAGGGTTATCCCAAACTATACCCATTATAGTTTATTAGAGTTGATATAAAAAATGCTTTGTAAAAACCTTTCTGAAAGTGATGAAGTTAGATTTCCAAATTAAGAGTTTCCCTTATGCTCAACATATTACCAAAATAAGGGATAAAATATATGAATATGTTATTAAACATGGAAATCATTAACTGTATTGATAAGTTTAAAAATTAATAAAATACTATGAGTTTGGCTTGTATTCCCCCTGAAAACATTAAAAACACGAAAAATATAGGGGTATGAACTCACCGTTTTACGTGTGCTTCGAATGTAGGATCGTTAGGGATGTTGAGTTTCAATTGCAACCTCAAGCACAAACGGACCCTATTTAACATATAACGATGTATGGACATAATTAGTGTGTAACACAACTAATCATGATAAGCGACACCCTACGGGACTAGGAAACACTTGGGACAAGTGTTACAATTACATATGATTGTATGAAGGGAGTGTAAGGCCACACAAAAGAGTGTGTGGTTGAAGTGTGTGGTCGGAGTGTGTGATTGGAGTGTGCTGCCGCACATAGGTGTGCGCGGTCGTACACCCGACATAAAGATGTCCAAAATGCCAAATGTAGGGTGTGGCAAGGCTAGTTTCATGTCTAACTCGAATATGGAAGTCCAACTCTCACTTTGGAGGGTCTTTTAGGAGTGTGCGGCCCACCTTATGAAGGTGTGCAGCCGCATTCCTTCAAAGAATGAAGAACATGATGATTCAAGGCTTAGATCCACAGGTCCTTCATCTATGATGAGCTAGGTGATGGAAAACTCACGTTTTTGAGGCCTTGGGAGGGTTTGCGGTTGAAGAGTCTTGAGAGAAAAGGAGTAGTGTGCTGCCAAGGAGTGAAAGGAATGAAGGGAAGGGGTCTACCCTTTATATAGGGTGGGTGTGTGGTCCTGGGGGTGTGTTCGGCCGTACATCGATGTTTGCGGCCGCACACTCCTCCAAAAGGGGTGCATGGTCCGGTTTTGCTACTATACGCCTTGCCGACTCATTCCTAACCTCAACCTTCACTGTACCCATGCTTAGAATACTTAATGGACCCTTAAACAGTGCTAGAAGTTAACAGCGTTGGCTTAACATTGATTGAATTGACTAGATGTACAATGAGAAAGTTCCGAGTTGTCACATCATCCCCCCGTTAGAGGGAATTTTGTCCCGAAATTCAAGAATAAGGATGTAATTCGCGGACTTGGACTTGATGGGGGGTACCTCTGTTTCCTTGTATTTTTTTTTTGCTCCCTAATGAATTCAAGTTCCCGTTTGACATTCCAGTATACCATCAATATATGGATGTGACGTTACTTCGTTCAATTGAATTCCTGCACCATGAATTTGAATGATCCCTCCATGAAGCGTAGACTCTCATCTAGCTCGATATCGTCGAGAGGAACCACAAGTGTCTTATCGGACAGACCCTTATTTAGGTTTGACACGTGGGAGGCGGGATGAACGCTGCTGAGATCTGGAGTTTGTACGCTACGGGATCGATCTTAGCAAGGATCTCAGACGATCCAACGTATCTTGAATTTAGCTTACTATGCTTTCCGAAGCATATCAGGCCTTTCTAGGTTGATTTCAGGACTAGTGAGAGTACTATCGTGGACTTGACTCTTGACTAGTTGCATGTTGCCCACCTCAGCCCAGCATATAGGGGATCTATACTTACGGCCATAGAGGGCTTCGAACAACGCAACCTTGATGCTGGAAAAGGTCACCGTTGTTGCAATAAAGTCCCACTAAGGGTAGATGAGTGTACCACGTCGTATCTACAATTGTCCGGATTGTTCTCTTACGTTGTCCATTTATTTGTGGGCGATACTCTTTGCATGAATACTTTTGGGTTTCGAAGAGAGAGGAATTTTCAAAGTTCACATCTAATTTATCGTTACGAGCGACAAGAGTTTTTCGATCGAACGATTTAAGACACGAGAGTCTTCTCGAGGACAAGTAGGTTTGGTATAACTTAACTTAGTCAAACTAAGTGGGATGTCGTTGTAGATTTGCACGTTAAGTTAGTTTGGAAGAACCGTTTTGTCAGGACATTGATTCCCCTGGGTAATTGTCTCTAGTGTTTTCTGTGTTTGAAGTTAACAGGTACTACTAACACGTGGGTCCTGATGTTTTGAAACTATAAGCTTTCATGAGACGGTTCTTAATAGGTCTCTCTGTGATCGACTGGTGTACACAAGCCGTGTATAATTACAACTGACCCTAGCATATTCACTTATGCTATCATGATTTTGCTTATTAGGGCCTTAAACCTTATAAGGATTATGTGGGTCAATCCGGATGAAATAGTAATCACAGTTATGAACAATTATTGAGGTTTTCAAAAACATACCAAAACAAGGCAGGGTCCTTCGATGCTTCCTCCTTCTCTGAGGTCAGACTCCTCCTGTTTCCTCATTGTTCTTTTCTGTTGGGTAGTCTATTTTGAAGTGTCCCATTTCACCACATGTACCGCACACTTGAACTATGCTAGCGTCGGTAGTGGAAGTGATGTGCTGAGTCGGGGTCTTTGCGAAGCGAGCTTCCTGACCATTCTTAGTTTCTGGACAATTTCTTTTGAAATGTCCGGGTTCACCACAATTGTAGCAAACCTGACCCATCTTTTCACCAGAAATCGAGGCGTTTGACGGTGCTAGTGCTCTGTAGTAACGAGCGGTGTGTCCTTTCCTATTGCAGTTCTTACATTGCAATTCATAGCATTTTCCTACATGGTGGAAGTTGCATTCCTTGCAATTTGGAAGTTTTCCAGCATATCGTCGCACTGGTGTTGGCACTGGTTTGTCGGATGTTGTGGCTATGGAAGTTATCACGGTTTGTTGTCTCTTGGCAAGTTTCTGAGACAACTTGCGCTCCCTCTTATTCCAGAATTTTCGCTTAGCACTCTTAGGTTTGGTAGTTGGAGTGTCCTCCTAGATAAGCCCTTGTTGGTTTCCTGATGTGTTGCTACAGTTCGTGATGTGCAAACTGTTCCGATTCGCACTTGGGTTGTTAGCATTAAGAACAGCTAGGGCAGTAGCTTGGAACATAGCTGAGTCCATCTGGAGGACTGGTGTCTTACTGGTGGATTGGTTACGTTCTTTCGGAGACATAATTCTGCTACATGTCAAGAAAAGAAGCTTGTGAGCAATAATGGTTGCCTCTGGGTGTATTCTAAATGTTTATCTATGCATTAATACTTCCCATTTTGCTATCTAACTCTCATTGATTTAACCCACATCCCCATGAAGTGGTCCTAGCAAGAATAGAAAACGATTTGAACGCAATAAAGCTCACATCCAATAAACTTACGAACTCCTTGTTGTTCAGCTCGTTGCGCTGGCTAGATAACTCTCACACTTTCGTCGACTCTAGGCAGTATGGATATTTAGCTACAAGGGTAGTTCCGAGGATCAAGTCGATACGGGATTTAACTTGACACTCAGAAGAAATCACGGGAATGTCTTTCGGGAAGACATCAGGAAATTTGCAGAATTTGGGGATGCTCTCGAGGTCTTTAACTTTTTATGTCTCATCAACCATATAAGCCAAGAATGCATGGCATCCCTTTTCGCAAATACTTCTGGGTTTTGGTGCAGGAAATGGTACGAAGGTTTGAACAAATTTTATCACTATAGCCAGTGAGAACTTCGTCAGAGGGAAAGATTGAGACGAGTCACCCTTTCGAGTGCAAAGGACATCAACACGATTTGGGGCTCAACCAACTCATGTCGATTATAACATCGAAACTTTTCATGGAGACTGATATGAAATTGATGGGGAACAAGGATGATGGTCTAAGTACATCCTAGGATACATGTTTTGAAGACTTTGATAGGAGTTTCATAAATTTGCTTAATTTGTGTGCTATCGGTCTAAGATAGACTTTTGACAATGATGATCTTTAACTGATATGTGCTTGTTGCCACTATAACTGAAATTGAGGTTACACAATTTTCAGGACTCTTGACCTAGAAGTAGGTCTAAGTCATAATAACAAAGAGAAAAAAAATCCTGGCAACATGAAAGACAGATATGTTTACGGAAAGAAACTACTCATCACATAGATATGAAAATTATCCTTTAGCAAAAAGGAAGGATGAGTAGAGTATTCTCCTATTGGCGACGAGCACTCCTCGGACTGATCCTTAAGTTGGCCAGCTGGCGCTCCATGTCAAACAGGCGGCTCTCGTATATTGTCAGGCGCTCGAAGCTCCATGACATCAGCTCGAGTGGTAGCTAGCTCTTGTTGCAGAGCTTCATTGTCCCTCATAGTTCTCCCATGACCAACTTCGAGATTGCGAATGCGGTTTGTGTTGGCATCTAAGTCTGTCTCAAGCTCCATAGTTCACTGAAGGGTTGCCACACTTAGCTCCGCATTGCAAGCCACTCGACGGACTATGATCAAAAGGGCTCTATCTGCGGAGCCTCCCTCGTTCACGTTGTAGAAGCGACGATCCCCTTCGCACCGGGGGGGGGGGGGGTTGCCTTGTTCGTGACTCCATCTATCCAAGCTTCCCATCCACATAGGCGTTAGGCCTTCGAACTCAAGTCGGGGGTTAGGATTTGGTATCGGGGCTACTGGAGGTAGGTTCTCGACTTCAGGTTCTGGGTCGCCCTCTTCGGGGAATTCTTCTGCGAAGTCATCGTCCAAAGGAATTTCACGATTTTCTTCTGGCTTTGCCTCGATTCATCCAACATTTCCTTGGTTGGGAAAATACGGGTCGCCAGGGAGATGGAATTCTGCCATGCTATCTACGCGAGATAAGGGGTAAAAGGATAGTTATTAGGCATCGAATCTAATAATACTTCCAATCTATTATAGTTATAATGATTGATTCTCGAGGGATGGATTCATGGATAAGTTTCCGGTTTGGTCGTTATAGCATCCTAAAATATTCCTATAGTATTTTAACCCTTATGTTTGACTCTAGAACTTTTCTGGTACCTAGGTAAGTTTTAGACTTGCTGCGACACTACAGTCACTCCCAAGCACATGTTGGTCATGTCTCGAATGAATATAGTTGATCAGGCTATATTGACCCTAGACATGATTACATAACAGCCTAGGTTTAACCGCGATGTCCAACATCCAAATACTTTTGTTTTGTTCTACTTAAGAAACTGGTTCGGGCACTTAGGTATACTTGTATACTTTTTATAAAAATACTTATATTTTTGAAAGTATACTTTTAGTTTAGAGCACTTAGGCCCCTTAATGTTTATATTTGTATACCATTTATGGTTCGGTGTACTTAGTTCACTATAAACAAGAGCTCTGATACCAATCTGTCACACCCCAAAACCGGAACGGCGGAAACATTCTGGGACGGAG
Organism: Lactuca serriola; assembly: GCF_051521515.1. Lineage (NCBI taxonomy): Eukaryota > Viridiplantae > Streptophyta > Magnoliopsida > Asterales > Asteraceae > Lactuca > Lactuca serriola. The sequence continues at coordinate 264,662,194 of NC_136415.1, forward strand.
GACGTCATGCGTAGTATCACAACAATTGTATCATAGCAAGCATAGTAAACACAACCAAACATTGAATACATATATGAATAAGGTTTACATTGTCTTAGTACATAGTTTTGTTCATATCCAAAGTAAAATAGAAAGACGTGACTCTAACGCTCCGACTTCTCCAATCTCCTAAAAGTACCTGTCTACTAATCCCGTGAGAATACAAGCAGTTTTGAAAGAATATCAGCCTAAAGCTGGTGAGTTCATAAGCATTTAGTTTTGGTGGAAAATGTTTCTTTGATCCTTTTGAAAAGTGTTCCTCAAGAAAATCCTATATTTTCTTATGAAGAGCATGTTTGAAAACCCATTCCTTCCCAATTCATACAAGGTATGTACAATCCAAGGAGTCGTGGAATGAATATGAATATCCGTTAGTTACATGTAAAAACAAATATGTTAATGAAGAGCCGAGTTATCCCAGGAAAATCCTATATTTTCCCTAAAAACAGGTTATCCGTCCTAGAGGTAGAGATGCAAGTTTAGAAATCCCTTATTACTATTAGTGTATTTATGAAAATAGTTCTATTACTCAAAATAAAACAATGAAGAGTAGAGTCCGTAAACCAAAATTAGTTTATACTTATTTGCGAGTCGTATAACCATACTTTATATGACCGAGAGACCTTTATAACTTTCTTCAGGCGTTAAGCTAAATGAAATTTGTTCACCTAGGCATGCCTGCCTAACTGTAGCTAGCAGTTCAGGTGTTGGATTGTCAGTCCCGAATAGATCTATTCACAAATCTCACGCTCTCCCTCCAGGAGACTCTGGTTATACTAAAAGGTTTTATCCCTGTACACCTAAGAGTACAGTATTGAAGTAGCGCCTCACAATTCGGTATAACCTAGTTCACTAGTGGGAAAACAATATAAAATAGTAATTATTCTTGAATAAATGCACTTTATACTCTTGAGGAAACATATAACATAAACTAAATTTGTCATAGTTTATACATATTCATCCATGAAATCTGATTTGGTAGAAACTGCCTAGAGGGTTATCCCAAACTATACCCATTATAGTTTATTAGAGTTGATATAAAAAAATGCTTTGTAAAAACCTTTCTGAAAGTGATGAAGTTAGATTTCCAAATTAAGAGTTTCCCTTATGCTCAACATATTACAAAAATAAGGGATAAAATATATGAATATGTTATTAGACATGGAAATCATTAACTGTATTGATAAGTTTAAAAATTAATAAAATACTATGAGTTTGGCTTGTATTCCCCCTGAAAACATTAAAAACACGAAAAATATAGGGGTATGAACTCACCGTTTTACGTGTGCTTCGAATGTAGGATCGTTAGGGATGTTGAGTTTCAATTGCAACCTCAAGCACAAACGGACCCTATTTAACATATAACGATGTATGGATATAATTAGTGTGTAACACAACTAATCATGATAAGCGACACCCTACGGGACTAGGAAACACTTGGGACAAGTGTTACAATTACATATGATTGTATGAAGGGAGTGTAAGGCCACACAAAAGAGTGTGTGGTCGAAGTGTGCTACCGCACACAAGGAGTGTGCTGCCGTACACAGGTGTGTGCGGTCGTACACCCCACACAAAGATGTCCAAAATGCCAAATCTAGGGTGTGGCAAGGCTAGTTTCATGTCTAACTCGAATATGGAAGTCCAACTCTCACTTTGGAGGGTCTTTTAGGAGTGTGCGGCCCACCTTATGAAGGTGTGCAGCTGCATTCCTTCAAAGAATGAAGAACATGATGATTCAAGGCTTAGATCCATAGGTCCTTCATGTATGATGAGCTAGGTGATGGAAAACTCACGTTTTTGAGGCATTGGGAGGGTTTGTGGTTGAAGACTCTTGAGAGAAAAGGAGTAGTGTGCTGCCAAGGAGTGAAAGGAATGAAGGGAAGGGGTCTACCCTTTATATAAGGTGGGTGTGTGGTCCTGAGGGGTGTGTTCGGCCGTACATCCATGTGTGCAGCCGCACACTCCTCCAAAAGGGGTGCATGGTCCGGTTTTGCTACTATACGCCTTGCCGACTCATTCCTAACCTTAACCTTGACTGTACCCATGCTTAGAATACTTAAATGGACCCTTAAATAGTGCTAGAAGTTAACAACGTTGGCTTAACATTGATTGAATTGACTAGATGTACAATGAGAAAGTTCCAGGTTGTCACACATTCTCAGGATTTTGTGACATCCCGAAATTTCTATCTTGTACAACCATTCACTTCAATCAAAGTCAGACTTGTTTCTGCTAACTTTTAGCACTGTTTAGAGTCTGTTTGAGTGTTCTAAAGCCTAGTACCTTCAAGAGGTAATTATAGGAAGTGTACTCTAGAGTTGAATGTGCAACATTCAAGTCTCAAAAATCCAAGAATTGGAGTTTACGGCCATAAAATGGAGTTTACGGCCGTAAACTCTATGGTATATATATGACACTTAGTCATTTTTAGTCACTTTTACCATTTTAAGCCAAAGAACTCATTCTCTCTCAAGTATTATCCGATTTTTCACTAAGATCTTCAAGATTGTAAGTGTTTCTTCCCTTGATTTGTTGATATCCTTCAATATCTAGAGATTATACATGATTTCATCCATGAAATCTCTTCATTTTGATAGATCTTCAAGTGTTCATTTCACCAAGAACACACACACTAGTGTTCTTGGACCTTAAACACCCTTACAAGCTTCTTATAAGTAAGTACACCACTCTTAGCTTGTTATATGCTTGAATCACTTGTTAGACACTTAGAAAACATCAAAAAACTCAAGAACATATGGTGTTTACGGCCAAGGCAATCACCTTGGGCCGTAAACACTAATAAGTGGTGCATTTGTGCCCCTATTCCTTCCTAAGGCTTAGACTTGAACCTAGAACACTTCCTAATGACTTGTAAGACCTTAAACATCAAAATGGTACAAGATACCATGAGTTTACGGCCATAAACTCATTGGGCCGTAAACCCATGGGTCGTAAACTCATGGGGGTTTACACTTGGGCCGTAAACTCCAAAGTGAGGCCCTACAACCTTAGATGCAACCCTTTGTACTTCTAGCACTTGAATCAAAGTGTTTTCCATGTCCTAGGGTGTCTTTACTTGCTTAATTAGTTGCTTAATCACTAATTAGATACATATATGTGTCATTATATGTTAAATAGGATCCATGTGTGTGCTTAAGTCTTCACTTGACACTTAGCATCCTATACCACTCATTCATGCAAACCACTCACTACAGGTGAGTTCATACCGCTAATCTACCTTTTAAATGATTTTAAATGCTTTTATGGGGGGGGGGAATACAAGTTGAAACATTATAGTTATTATATCAATCACATATGATTAATAACTACCAAAACAGGGGATATTGTTAGCTGTTTTATCAATCAAACTACTTCAAAATGTTTATCAAACTTTTTTACATGTTAAACTTTTTTACATGTTAAACTCTTTGTTGGGGTTGCAAAGTTATTCATTCATGACTTTGTAAATGTTTGACTTTTGTAAAACCCACTTGCATGTTGTCACACCCCAAAACCGATAACGGCGGAATACGTTTCGGGGTGGATGACGTAGTGAACAGTATCATCACAATTGCATAATAGTAGAAACAAGAATCATACAACCATAGTATTACATAGTGAATTTAATTACATGCGTGTTTTGTAATGTTTAACAATCACTCAAAAGTAATTCAAAAATAAGAGATGGGTCTTGTGTACTCCACCTTCTCCAAAATGCTGCGTCTGTACCTGCCTATCTTTGACCTGAAGATACAAGTTATTTTGAAAACAATTATCAGCATAAAGCTGGTGAGTTCATAAGAGTTTAGTGTGAGTTTTTGTATACAAAGCATTAGTGTTAAAAATGTATCCTTTATGTTCATAAGTAGTAGAAATTTAGAAAATCCCATATTTTCCAGGAAATACATTGTAAGTGAAAATCTGTGAAAAGTATGCATTCTTTATCTCTTTGAAAACAATTTATTGTAAAAATTCTTTGGCAAATCTCCAAATAACAAATGTGACAGGATAAGTTAAGCCCGTGATCCATGATAGAGGTGCGAGCTTCCTTTAGTGATAGATACTTACTTACGTCGGGATGTGGTTTAACATTTAGTGTAGTATTTTAGTGTAGTTGTAGGGTATTCCTTGTAATTTACCAATAGTGTGAATAATAAAGAATCCCATAACCTTCCCGGTCATGCATAGTGTAGTGAAGTAGTGGCATCCCTGGGCCTGTACGGCGCGGACTGAGTTAACAGTCGGGATGTAATAGCGTCTGCCCCCGTATAGATCTATACATGTAGAGTCGTTTCCTGCTGGAACACTCTGGGCGTAGTGAATAGCGAATAGAGTATCTCGTAGCGGTTTAGTGTATTATTGTTTGTTTAGTGTTTTCTCTATGGTTATAGTGTGGAAATCTTTTAGTATTGGTCATAGTGCATTCTCTCACTAGTGTACCGTCTAGTAATAGTGAGTATTATAGTGTAGATAATAATAACCTTAGCGAGTAGTAGCGGTAGCGACCCTAACCATACCTATTATGGTTATCTTAGTGGGGATGTTTCTTAGCATGTTAGTGACTTTAGCATTAAGTGAGAGTAGTAATATTCGTATACCATACTGATATACAGATTATATAAGTAAGAAATCAACGACAGTCGGACGGATAACTACTACCCTAAGCCCACAATCAAACAAGAACAGGAAATAAGGCGAGATATCGGTCCTAAGTCCTCCAAGTCTTATTTATATAAATATATCAGAGTGGTTACATTTTCTAAGCAAATTGATTAAATAAAAGTATTTTTCCAAAAGAACATATAAATTCTGATTCACTGTCTAAAAATAGTTTGAAAAGGGTAAAACCCGTTTTTAAGGCATAGGGACAAATCACATGTGATTTGAACTAAGGGTAGTGAATCACATGTGATTAATCCTTGTAACTCGGAATTCGTTCTGTAAAACTTTGCATAAACATTTATAAGCAACTTGTATCTCCCCCCTAAAACATTTAAAACATTTGAAAGGTTCATTAAGGGGTATGAACTCACCTGAAATCGCGGAAATCGGGTGAATCGGGTAAAAGTGTCGATTGAGCGTTTGGTACCAAATAACCACTTGAGCACCTTTTAGGACCCTAATGTCATATGAAATATGTATTTTACAAGAAGTTAATCATCTTATGCTTTTCATTAGATAATTTGGACATTCTAGTGTCGTTTTCGGGGTTTTAAGGCCTAGAAAGGGTTCCCGGGAGTGGTACAAGGCCACGGATGATTTATGGGAGGGTCCATGAGCTCACTTTCTTAGATTTTATAGCCTATAAGCCACCCATTGGGAGTTTACGGCCGTAAGCCCCCCCCCCCCCCTAGGCTTGGCCGTAAACTCTTGTGGCACACCAAAATGTGTGTTTAAGGCCTTATCTCACTTCCTTGATTTAGTGGTGTGTGTTTTGGACCAAGAGGGAAGGATTAAACATCATATTTTGTGATATTTTTGGGGAGTTTACGGCCAAGACTTGTTCTTGGGCCGTAAACTCCTATAAGTCCTTTAAGATGATGGTTTTACTTGTACAACATGGTCCCAAATGGCTTAGAAAAATCCTAGAAGGCCCTATAGTGAGTTTGGAACAATTTGGCACATATTTATGGGGATTTTACGGCCCAAGAACATCCTTGGCCGTAAACTCTTCATTTGGTGTCAAAATGAAGTGTTTAATGGTACAACACACTTCCATAGGCCTTAGATAAATTCCTTTCATGCATTAGGGTAGTTTAGGGGCTTGTTTGACACAAAAGTTTGGGTGTTTACGGCCTAAGCTTATTCTTGGCCGTAAACTCCACTTTTTATGTTCAAATGATGATGTTTAGTGCCTTTAAGCCTTCCTTGTTGTCAAGTCTAAATTACTAAACACCCTAGAAGAGTTTTTGGAGCCTTAAACATGGATTTGTGGGGTGTTTGAGGTGTTTACGGCCTAAGCACATGCTTGGGCCGTAAACTCCTTTTTAAGCATCATTTTCTTGTGTTTTAATGTCCAAACCCTTCTAGTTATAAGCCTTAATTAGTATACTAACATACAAGAAGGAAAAACTTGGTCTTTGGCTTGGATTTGGGGGTTTACGGCCTAAGGAGCTTCTTAGGCCGGAAACTCCTTTATGGTCCTTGATTTCTTTGATTTTTGGCCCTCAAATTCAATGAAGCATGTCTAGAATAAGATAGAGGATGAGTGCTTACGTTTGGAAGTCGGAAATTAGCGGAATCGGGGTCGTTTTCGAGTCTAGAGAGAGAAAGTAGAGAGAGAGTGTGGGTGTGTAGTAAATGAGTGTTCAAATGTTGTGCACACCCATTGCATATGTCTCAGGAATCGCACCCGATACACGGCTACCCGATGTTTAAAGTTACCTGGGTTAAAATTTTTTACCCGGGTGAAGTGGTTGAAAAGGTAATACAACTCTATTAGGTTAAACGGGGTTAACACATACGAGTCATATTTCTTCTAATAATATCAAGCCATGTTTAAATTTGGACATTCAGATATTGACGATTTCAAATACTACATAAAATAACGTATAGTGACACGTTCCGTTAGTGAAAACGGGGTTTGTAACGGAAATAGATTTGGGGTTGTCACACATGTGGTGCTTTAGCCTTTAGACCCATTTACATGTTAGAGTGAGAGAGAGAGACATGTAAACACCTCTATAAATAGTGGGTTCATACCACTTGTAGAGGTGTGCTTGAGAGATGTAAAAGTGAGTGTGTAAGTGTGTGTTAATTATGTAGTCTAGATCTAGATCCTTTTGTGTAACACCATATACATTCAATATATCTCTTAAACACCCAAATCACCATGTTCAATTGTGCAAGCTTTAATTCCGCATGTCAAACCATGTTCTTTGTCACTACAATTGGTATCAGAGCTTGGTTTTCACGATCAACGTGACTTTTGAAGAACGATTCTCGGTTTGGCAATTTTTGTCACAATTTTGAGCAATTTTGGTGAGTCTCTCTCTATGATCTCTCTTAATTTCGTTGAAATCGTGCGTAACGTTTTTGATTTTTGATCATTTTGATTCATTGGATCTAATTTATTTCAAACCTCATTGTTGATCCAATCAATTTTTGTTTAGATCAAATCCAAACCAAAAATAAAATCGAAATTGCTTATTGTTCATGGTTTAATCAAAATTCAAAGATCCAGTCCATTATTCGTTGTTACTGTTCATATATTCGAAGCCCAATCCATGAGTGATATTTGATTCAATCGATTTGAGCCCAATCAAAAAGAACTGTTACTGTTCATAGATCCGTTTCATTTGAGCCCAAATCACAAATCATTTACTGTTCATGCGAATAAATGATTTAGTCCATTCAACGCTTTCACCATTACTGAGTTGTACTCGTTCTTCATCCGATGCTTTACTGAGTTGTAATTGTTCTTGATTCCGTTTCAATAAATCTCACAAATCGGAAGTCGCAATCAATATTACTGATAATCGTGTTCTTGATTTTTGATTTCACCTTTTCTGTTCTTATAATTGAAGAGCTTCGTCTTTTTGTGATGAACTTGTGAATCGATTTGTTTGAATAATCGATAATGATCAAGTTATTCTTTAAATCTGAACAACAAGTTTATGATTCTTGGTTTGAAGAATTTAATCGAAATCGGAAATTGTTGATTTGGATCAATTTTGATTTTGATTATAGAGTTTACCAGTCGAAATGTTTCAAGATCTAATGAAAACGAACAGGAGAGAACTATAAAACGGAATGATTGTTGGAATCGGTTGGTGAATCGAATAGATTTGGAAGCTGAGGTTCGCAAGTTTAATATTTGCGAGTTCAAGTAGATGATTGTCAATAGTCGATTGATTTTAAGAAGTCGATCGATGTTAGATAACAGAAGAATGGAATGGATAATTGATGCTTCGCGAAGAATCAATGGTTTTGATAGACGAACTGGTGATGATCGATACTTGTCGATTGGTGATGTTTGATTTTTGATTGATGAATGAGATTCGCATGGATAATAATTTGGTGTGAACGAACGATGAAAAGATAAAAATTTTGGATTCGCATCATGATTGGAGTCGATTTTGATTGAGTATTGTTCGCATTCTGATTGGTGTCGATGGTCTGTAAAAAAAAATTGGATTTTGATTTTGGTATCGATGGTTTGGTTTCGCACGTTTGGATTCCAAGATTTGTATCAAGTTCGCATCTTCATTGGATTCACATACAAAATTCTGGTTCGCATTTTGGAATCAAATTTGCATTTGTGTAACTGCAATCTTCAAGGATGATATAGAATTCACATTTGGAGCAGATTACATATAAAAGAAAAATGTTCGCATTTGGTGTTTTGTTTTGGAATCAAAATGCGAATTTATCTCATTATGATTCGCATTTTGGTGATTGAAACATGCGAAGGGATGCGAAGTGTATAAGAATGAAAATGCGAAGTCAAAATGTGCGAAGTCTGTGATTTGGAAAAGCTCTTACAGTAAAATGCGAATTGGGGAAGAAACACATGTATTTCGCATTTTGGTCCCTGCTCTTTTCAAGAAATGACAAAAATATTCCAACTTCGCAAATTTGAAGCACATGCAGAAATTGTCAAAACGAATACCTGTAGTTTCGCATTTTTGACAGTTTGTACCCAACTTCGCAAATGGGGTCATAAAATGTTGAAATTGCAGAATTTTCAAATCTGGTCCCTGCAGTTTGTGCAAATTAACGCTTTTTACCCAACTTTGGAAAAGGGGGAGAGTTTTGCATATTTTGTTGTTTTTGGCGCAACGGGTCACTGCAGAATTTTGAAATTGACGATTTCTACCCATTTTTGAGAAATTTTGTCAAAGGCCATCCATGAACGAAGCTAAAAATTCATTATTTTTTGGATTTTTCGGATTGAAGCAAAATGTTTATGCTACATGTTAAGGGGGAGTTTTGGTATGAAAAATTCCGAATAGAGCACGTTCTTTTTCCATGGAGTTTTATAATCAAATTTCGATTATAAAAAGGGGGAGAAGTTTTATATGGAAATTCGAACTTGAATTTTTCATATTACGCAGATTTGAAGACCGAAGTGATCTTGAAGTTTTAAAGCTCATGAGATGATGCAATTGGAAGTTCGGAAGTGATGTATTCAAAATGGGTTTGGTTTATTGAAGATTTTTGGGGTGTGTTTTTATGCGCAACTTTGGGGTGATTATTTGGAATTAATCATTCGTTGCTGCTTGGTTTGTATGGTCTCACATCCTAGAGCCCAAATTGAAGAGTCATGAAAGAATTGAAGATTGAAGATCATTTCGACATGTGTCACCTTTGAGGCTCGAACCGCGTAGTGCTTGATTTTGGAAGATTTGAAGTGGGTCATTCATTCCTAACTTTGAGGGGGAGAATGTTGGGGTTGCAAAGTTATTCATTCATGACTTTGTAAATGTTTGACTTTTGTAAAACCCACTTGCATGTGGTGCTTTAGCCTTTAGACCCATTTACATGTTAGAGTGAGAGAGAGACATGTAAACACCTCTATAAATAGTGGGTTCATACCACTTGTAGAGGTGTGCTTGAGAGATGTAAAAGTGAGTGTGTAAGTGTGTGTTAATTATGTAGTCTAGATCTAAATCCTTTTTGTGTAACACCATATACATTCAATATATCTCTTAAACACCCAAATCACCATGTTCAATTGTGCAAGCTTTAATTCCGCATGTCAAACCATGTTCTTTGTCACTACACTCTTTATCAAACTTGTTCTTACACAACAAACCTTTTCCTTTAACTCTTTTACACTTATATATTGTCTAAACCATGTCTAATGCATATATAATTATATAAGTAAGGTTTGAAGGACTTAGGACTGATAACACACTTTACTTCTTGTTCCTTGTTTGGTTGTGGACTTAGAGTACCCTGTTGTTTGTTCGAGGGTCGTTTGATCCTTATTTATATATTATGTGTATATGTATAAGACATAAAAGCTTTTATCTCAATTCAATACATTCAGTTATACAAACAACTCTACTAGTAAACTATAATAGGTATAGTTTAGGAAGATACTACTCAGTACTTCTAGTACAATGAAGCATACAAAGAGTCAGTTCATACATGAGTCAGAACATACTATATGAGAAACAGAACATACTATATGAGAAACAGAACATACTTTATGAGAAACAGAACATACTATATGAGAAATAGAGAGAATATACTACATACTAGACAGAGAGAATATACAATACTCTAGTACATACATTACATATACAAGTATACAATAACATAAATGTGAACCATTGTTCAGGGCATGACATCACTGCCATGGCTTGATTTGTATCCAGAGTCTCCTAGAGGGAGAGCATGAATTTGTGTATAGATCTTTACTGGATAGACTATCCTACACCTTGATGTTCGCTACAGTAGGACATGCAAGTCTACGAGTGCCAAATGTCATTTCTTCCGACGTCATTTATCGTCGCGTTATTAGTCAAAAATATGGTGCAACCATTTCACATTATACCTTAAATAACAGTTGGTTTAAGGTAGTTAGTACATCAGTGGTTACTATAATATAACACTACAATACTTTATTATTTCTCCATTGCATTCACATTGTGATTCTTCTCACATAAAGGATAATGTAAAAATTATATTTTTTGGTTAATGATAGTCACACTTGGGAAAATATACACTCTTACAAGAAACAAACATACAGAACATTTGATGCCTTGGTAGAAGGCTACGTTTAGTAGAAAATAAAGGATTTTCTAGGAAATACAAACATTTACTACAAACATTTACAAACTTATACATCAAACACTTACAAACATTTCATACAAGTAATGACACTAAATTGCTTATGAACTCACCAACTTTAAAGCTGATAAACTCTTTCAAAATAACTTGTATTCTCAGGTCATCAGCAGACAGGTACCGATGCTAGGTTTTGAGAAGATGGAGCTCGTTCAAGACTCATCTCTTATTTTGATTTACATTTTTGGTGCCTTATAAACTTCGCAGAACACACTTGTATTAAATTATATTTTTAATGCAATGGATGATGTTGTTGCTTGTTTACTACTATGCTTTTTTGTGATACTGTACATGACGTCCTCCACCCCCGAACGTTTCCGCCATTCCGGTTTTGGGGTGTGACAAATTTTGAGAAGACGGAGCAGCTTAGAGTTACGTTTTTCAGTTTATGCTACATTTTGGGTGTCATTATACAATGTTTGAACACTTATGTAAAACTTATACATTATTAATGCAATGGTTGTTGTACTTTGATTACTATGATACATGTGTTGTGATACTTAACATGAAGTCATCTATGACATCCCCATTTTCACGGCCAGAAAAGACCGGTTTTGTTTATACTTTATTTCAAAATTAGAGTAACCTTTTAATAAAAGAGTTGCGGAATTTGTCCCAAAACAATAATATGATAAAGATTTATCATAAGCATTTCCTTAGAAATGTATTTCATTAAAAGACTCGGGATGTCATGTTCGATACAGTACATAAGTATAAACAATACAATATAAGCCTTACTACATTATTTCATATCTACATGCCTATATCCGTAATCCCTCATCCCAACACATCACAATTATGCTCGAGCGCCACTACCTGTAATACATAAAACTGAGTGGGTCAGGCTTGGGAGCCTGGTGAGTATATAGGGTTTTCAACCCACAAATAATAATACATTTATTAATTTCATCGATCAACAATAAATTTATTAATTTCATCAAACCAACAGTAACCCTGATTACCCATTCCCGTTATCCTCACTTTACGTCCCTAAACACCTATACAAGGGACCCAGTCTAAGGATTTTATCATCGGGATGGACTTTACTGCTAAGGGGATTCCTCATCCATATATGTCCGTAAGGCAACCATGAGGGGGATGGAGTACACCGGTGAACATCAAGCCCACAAACACCTACAGGTTAAGAGCCTGCTAGCGTTCCACTAGACTGTCTAGAAGAGTATGTGGTCGTCATCCATACTCCGCTAGATGACTTGAACAATAACAACATCGAGGCCTCTCATCAAGTTATCACACACCAACTATTTCATCTACCCAAGTTATACCCAACATATTTGTAGATAATATATATATATATATATATATATATATATATATATATATATATATATACAATTTAAATCATTTTAAAACTTGTATAAACATTCATGCAACAACCATCTCAAATAAACAATCAATATATATATACACATAGCACGTATTTATATAAAATACTTCATATCTATGTGTAAGATGAAAGTGACTATACACTCACTTGATTTGATGATAATCGGGCAGCACTTTGTTTCTTAAAATGATCGTTTCTGATAAAACCGAGAGTTTTATTGAGAAACCGGGCTTTGCGAGGGTCGGAGCTTCAAAATCGAAAATATAATTTTTTTTGGGTCTTGGGCACTTTGGGACATGTTTCGGGTGTTGGAAATGATACCGGGGCTTCGGGGGAAGTCAAAATAGTCAAAATATAAGTTTAGGGGTGAAAAATGACATTTTTTCTAATTCTAGCCGGGAGATCTCGCAGCCCCCCTATTTATAGGGTGTGAGACCGAAGTTTGAATGGCTGAGAAGACTCCACGTAGCAGCTGCGAGGCTCGGACACAGAGGGAGACGTGGCTTGTGCGAGCTTCAGACACACGAAGGGCAGGTGACGCGCATGCGAGGGGCCAGGTGCGAGGCTCGGAAGTGTGACACAGGGTGAGGCGCGTCGGACGCGCATTGGACCGAAGCTCTGGGCGAATTGGACTGCGACGCGTGTCGGATAAGAGGCGTGATCTCGCGAGGGCGACGTGGCCGACTCCAATCCATGCGAATTTCTCGGAAATTGCACCCAAGCCTTCTAAAATCCATAACTTTCGCATACGAGCTCCGTTTTTGACGTTCTTTATATGCACGCGTAGGTAAAATTACGTTCTACAACTTTCGTTTAGATTTTTCGGCTAATTTTGACTTTAATTTTTATATTATTATTTTTAACAGACCGAGACAGGAAAATCCGTTAAAAAATCATAACTTCTTCATCCGACGTCCGTTTTCGTCAGTCTTTTTACCGTTGTACTACTATTGACGAGACCTTCGATTCTCGTTTAGGTTGTGTTGGCTAAAAATCACTCGATCTAAAATTCGAGATTTTAGCTGTCTACTACTAAGCTAAAACTTAGAAAAATCATAACTTCCTAATACGAAGTTAGATTTGGGCGTTCTTTTTATGTACGCTTTCGGTTTAACGAACACTACGACTTTCATTTAGATTGCTAAGGTTAAAAAGTACTTTAACATAAATTCACTTTTTACGCTTCCCGGTGCCGTGCCGGTTCCGTCGCGAAACTTCGACAGGTTATAACTTCTTCGTTCTCCGGAATCCTTGTTTCGACCACTACAATTTTCTTAAAAGATATCGGCTTTTTCTAATATTTATTTTCAACGCTTATTTTTATTATTAATGAATTAAATCATAATAATTAAACAAATAAGCACATAATTCACATAATATTCACATAATTCCTCTTTATTACTTCAAAATGAGTTACAAAGGTTGACCTAGACTATTACACCATTATTAATGCTTTTAGCCCAGAAACACGGGCGTTACATCATCCACCCCGGACGTTTCCGCCGCTCCGGTTTGGGGGTGTGACAACGGTGTTGCTCCTTAACCTAATAGAGCTAGTGGCACAAGCCATAACAGTTGCTTTTGCTGCATGGCTTTTAGATATGAAAAAAATCTGATTCATTTAAACGCCTCAATATCTCAATTGGCCATGATTCTAGAGTTTCTGCACAAAAGCTACATATATTAACTTTTGTGGATAAAATCTAATTCCTTGTTGACACCTCATCTTATTTAGCATGAAACCATACATTAGCCTAATTTTTTTCTAGGATGCAGCTTCTCGAGGAATTGCTGGTGTAGGCTTTGATGTTGTGCAATACGGGTAATGTAGTTGTAATCATTTTTCATTTATTTTTATTATTTTCTTTTTGGACATTATCTACTTAATTATTTTCATAGATGTTGATTGATAATTTGTTGATAATTTATATACATACCATCATAATTTTGATTGCCTTTCTATTGGAATTGGATGGATGTTATTTGGTTATGATACAGGTAAATATGTCCATGTTTTTTTTAATTTTTGTTTCTTTTTTATATTTTTTATGTTTACATTGATAATTTTACTACCAAACAGGGTACAAGAAGTAGAGAAGAATATGTGGTTGCAGGTAAACTACAAATTAGATCCTTTCTTTTTAATTTATAAAATTCATTGCTATAGGGTGCATTTATTATTCCATTACGAAATGTCATTTTTCCCCGTTTCATTTGTTAATTTTCATTTCTAAGCCATAAATAATGTCATATTTGTCTGTCTGTTTTGCTTTGATGGAATAGAATATGTGATTGAATATCATATTTCCCTGTTTTATTTTTCAATTTTCATTTCTAAGCTATAAGGAATGTCATATTTAGCTATCCAATTACCATTTTTGTGAATTGGATCAATACGCTCATAATAATTTCCGAGATTTGCTTTTGTAAAGATTTAGTGAATCTATATAAGTAAATTGATCTTTTAAATTTTTTTTATGAGGAATAGGCAATTCTATCATTCTTTATTTAAATTGATGTTACGTTGTTTATGTTTGTTGATAGAAATCAATGACATCGACAATTCTACCCTTGGTTCTTTAGATGATATTTTCCTTGAATAAACGAAGAATTTACTACCAAGTCGACCTAAAAAACGTTTGCGTTGACAATTCTACCCTTGGTTCTTTAGATGATATTTTCCTTGAATAAACGAAGAATTTACTACCATGTCGACCTAAAAAACGTTTGCGTTCAAATATTTGGCTTATAGCAAAAAGACAACCTCCTAAGGTATATTAAAAACATTTAAATATAAAAAAGTAACTAAGTAATAAAAATAAGATAGTGATTATTGCAAAATTCCAAACCCCAAAACCTTGCATTATATCAATTCCTCTTAGCTTGTAAGTGAAACAAAATGATGAACTTACATTACTATTTGATTATTGCAAAATTCCAAATCTCAAAACCTTGCATTCTATCAATGGCTCTTAGCTTGTAAGTGAAACTAAATAATGAACTTACATTACTTTTGTTTAATTTCTATAGGTGTCCCTAAGATTACCACATCGGTTTTTATTTTGAAAAATGTATCAAATTGATTTCATTAAAAAAATAGAGTGTATGTTTTAGTGGTTTTCGAAAAAAAAGGCTTATATTATTGTAGCAACTTTTCCATAAAAGAAATATGTTTTAAAATATTTAAAAGGGTAAAAATTTAATATTACAACAAATGGTTCCTGTGTTATTGTATGTACAATCATTTTGATTTTTTAATCAATACATTGTAATTTCAATTTTTCACTATTAAGGTATTGTATGTACATTTTTTAGAAAATTCATTTGTTATTTTTTCTGCTAATGAATTTGATTTTTTGTTCCCATCGATTGCAAATTAATTGGACAACATTGTTGATCTATAGAAGGTTGAAGATGAAGGGTTGAAGATGTTGAGAAAGGAAATAATGGTATTATCAACTTAATCAAAATTTAATTTTGGTTATATGTGTTGTTTATATATTTACTTATGAGGTATTGTAGCTTCTTTTTAATAACGATTGTTTCTGACTATTCAAAACCGCAACAATGGCACAGGTGATCTTCATCTAGTTATTTTTATTAATATCATTTTTTTTACCAAAAAAAGTTGTGAAACCCTACTACATGTATCAAAATTAAAAACAAAGTTATTTTTTTGACCTAAACCGTAAAAACATATACCCTAGGGACCACATTTGCCAGTTACTCGAAATCTCTATATAAAATAAGGTGAAACAACTCCCCCTGATCTTTCGGTCAAGTCGCTCCCCAAATCACGCTGTTCCCGGAATCACGTCATCTGTCGATTCTCTCATCTCACGGCGTTGGTAGCCCCTTCAGGCGGGTTGTCCGGGTAGTGGTTCACTGCTTAACAACTTAGGTACAATTTGATTCTGATTTCTTCATCTTACACTGCTCCTGTGGGTTGTAAACACAATTTTGATTCATAAACTATCTGCTCTATCATTCTTTCAACTCAATTTGCAGTTACAAAATTCTGCTCCTTAGTTAACAGGCGTAAGTTTTAGCAATAAATTATACATTTAACTGCATCACATGTGTGATTTAATTTGATCTGACTCGTGTTGGTACACGGAAGTGGAAAAGGACTTTTGAGGGTATTTTTGCAATTGATATTATATGAGGATCTATATGTGCTCTATAATTGAATTGAATGTAGTTGTCATGTTCGAAACAGAATCATATATAAAGGAACTTTGAGGGTTTTAATTCAAGATGGTGCATTGAGTTGACCCTTCACTGGTTGAATTTGGATGCAATACTAAACGATGGGCAATGTTTGATTGGTAAATCATGTCAAGCGATATTGCTATAAATTTCAAACCTACTGCATTGAAAAATCAAAGCAGTACATAAACAACTTCTGAATTTATATCAAAACCCCCAAATCATACATCATATCCATATATAGTCTACTGTCATTGGTTGCTTCAAATTGGTTAAAATTGGTTCCAGTTTATCTGGGTATTAGTTTATTTTTGAGTTGAACGGTAATATGTTATTGCAATAACTGAAATCGAAGTTTTTTAGTTGAATGGTAACATGTTATTCCAAGAAATGAAATCAACTATAAGGAGAAGATTGGGGAACTACTCCTTTCAGAAATTGAGTTTACTAGTAGGCTAGTACTCTAGTTGTCGGTTCATACAGATTTATTATTTATCACTAATGTGGTAAGTGTTTAGGAAGATAGCAATTTTAACAAAATATGGCATGACGTATATATCAACAACATAAGATATACCAATATGTCCACCTGAAAATATATGTACAAAATATCTAACAAAATACCTGTTGAATGCAACATGTTCCATACTTGAGAGATATATTTCAAATTAAAGAATCATGGTTTCTTGTTGATCCTCATCGATTTTAGATTGTAGTTTGATCGAAAGCAGAATTGCTTTATCTGCTTATTGGGTGATGAAAAAAGTGTCTTTTTGTTTTGTAGTTTCTTTAATGTTTTAATTAGCTAAAGTTTTGGTTTGATAGGTGGTTGGAAACTTGGATATGATTTAATTTTAAGATGGTATTTGGAAGATGACTTCAGCAAGCAAAACCAGAAATATGATCGAGGGTTTTGTGAAAGATGGATCGTTTAAGTGGTTGTTGAAAAACCGAAGTCCATTTCATGAAGAGTTTGAAGAGATGAAACTGTCTCCATCTGCTGACAGAAACTGGATACATGAACTGTCCCCCGTGGCAAATATAGTTGTTCGTCGATGTTCAAAGTAAGTTCTCATTTGTAATCCTATTTCTACCTTCATTTCCTGTTTCTTTTTCATTCCCATTAGATAATGATGTTTAATAGAAACATATGAGAAAACCGTGGCAAACTTGGGGAAATGTATGGAAAAAATATATGCCAGCATATTTATAAAAACTTATTAGGCTTCCTTTCCTCACATTCTTTATTAAGTCAAAGAGAAATACCCCTCTATAACTAAAATCTCTTTTGCAGTAGACTTACTATTTCTATCTCCATTTTGCGAACCTGTTTTTTCTTTTCTTGCCCCTGGATAAAGTTTTGTGTAGATTAATGATATTTAAAAAAAAAAAACATCTGAGAAAATCATGGCAACCAATGGAAGGAAAAAATAAATCAGGGCAAATTTGTAAATAGTTAAGGCTTAATGGAAAGCCTCATTTCCGTGACTTTTTCTGTTTGCTTGTTGTTTCCGCATTAAGTCCAAAGGAAACACTCATATATAGCTTATGGAAATTTGAAAGTAAGTGCTCTTTGGATATACAGTTTTTGTTTCCATCTCCATTTTGCTGGCCATATTTCTTTTCCTTTCCCATGATAAGGTACTCTTTAGATAAATTAAAAAAAAAAAAACAAAAAATTTGGGAAGTGGAAGGAAAAAGTAAATGAGGCCAAATTTGTTAATTGGTTAGGACTTAATGGGAAAGCAGCCTCCTTTCCATGGTTTTTGATATTAAGTCGTTCTTTTTGCATTACGTAATAAAGATAATATATATATATATATATATATATATATATATATATATATATATATATATATATACACTTCACAATATCAAGTCATGTCCGAATTAAGTAAAAAAGAAACAACATTTAGTTTGGATAATCATAATATGTGGTTTATACATACCTGATTACTGCAGAATCCTGGAGATTCCAACGGGTCAGCTTCAAGAAAACTTTAATGGGGAGGCTCCTGATGCTATAAAAGATCCATCACGGTATGCCCGGAATTTTCTGGAATATTCTTGTTTCAGGGCTCTTTCTGTATCCACACAAATGAACGGTTACATGGAGGACAAGAAGTTTCGACGTCTAACGTTTGATATGATGCTTGCGTGGGAGCTTCCTGATGCTGCTAGCCACCCTTCCATGGATGTATGTATATATATATTACATTCGAAACAGTTTAAAAATGATCATAATAATGATGATGATAGTGATTATAGCCATAGATAGTAATAAATGATAATAATAATAATAATGTTGATGATGAATCATAATAATCGAAATAGTAATAATGATAATAATGGATGTGCCTGGATATGAAGATGTTTTCCCGTTCACCACAGTAAGAACCTTTTCTGACCTCTTATGAAGATCTAAAATTGTGAAGATATTTGAAACAACATGAATGACAATCGAAAAACAGGGATTAGTTGGTATGTCCAAACGTGCTAGGTTTGACTCTATAGAGGAAAATCATCTAACATAGTGTTTGCCTGGGGGAGTCTTTTCTTCATTCCTTCAATTTTGCAATATAACATGGTTTTACTATAAAAAAATTATATGTATAAACTCATTCTGTTCGTACATGCTAAACTTGATCATGGAATGTAATGACTCATTCTGTTACCTTCCTTATTCCATATTTCCATTACCCTGTCCTTTCCATTCCTTCCACGAAAAGTTAATGTCCCACAGAATAATCGTTTCACATGTTAATTAAGCATGTTTTACTTTTACATACGTAAAACTGAAGAAAAATTAAAATAAACATGATATCGGAAAAAGATGCTTCTTTTACAAGTTTAAGCTTTTCTAGCCAAAAAAAAAAAAAAAAGAATGAATACTGGCAGTTAGAAAGAGATTTGATATTTGTAGGTAACTTTTAGTTTCTTCAAAGTTAAGGTATGGTGTCCAAGTTGTGATGGAATGGATATGAGGCGAGATGGAGATGGATTTTGACATTGTAAAATTGATTATTATGCATCAGATAGATGAGGATGCAAGTGTGGGGATAGAGGCCTTTTCCCGAATTGCACCAGCAGTTCCGATTATAGCCAATGTGATCATCAGCGATTATATATTTGAGTTTCTGACTGCATCAACTGGAGGCCGGCTTCTGTTTTCTACCTTTGACAAATACCTCAGTGGACTGGAAAGGTACCATTTCCATAAAATCTCAAGTTTGTTTGTTTGTTTGTTTTAATACACAGGATAGACCGGCCTTGTGTTGTATTTCGTTTAATTGGGACAAAAATTGCAATCACCCAAAAGATATTTGCAAAAGACTCGAATGCCCTTCGCATCAAAGATAGCCCTAGAAAGTAGAAAGTTTGTCCAGTCTCATTCATGTGTGTTTGTTACGTTACGTGACAAGCTTTCTAGGGCTGTCTTTTGCACAGACGAGAGCAAGTCCTATCCCACCTTGGTCAACATTTTTGAAAATTTCTCTGATGATGAGTCCCAATGGCTGTCAAAAGACATGAATGAATGTTGCATATATATACAGGGCTGTGAGAAAACTTAAATCTCAATCAGAGTCATCTCTCCTTTCATCCCAACGATCTGGAAGAGGGGAAAGGGTTCTGGAACTGGATGGCACGGTAACCACTCAGCCTGTTCTTCAACATGTCGGGATCTCAACTTGGCCTGGTTCGTAACTTCATCTCTCACTACTTAAATGTTCAATACCCCTTCCTTAGTGGATTCCATTGGAATTCAATTTCCATCTCAGTCCTGCCTGCCTGCCTGCTTTTCCTTTCACTGCAAAATTCCACTTTTCTTTCATAAAGCCTCATATGACATCAAATTCAGTTTTAATCCTCACTGTTTTCTAAACCCCCAAATTAAGATGTAAAATAATTTCCTAAAATCTAGAGATAATCATTCTAGTTACCTTAAAAAAGGAATTAATCCTTTTTTTTTTTCTTTCATTTTTGTTAAATGGAAATATGGAATAAGTAAAAATAATTTTTATCATTATTTCTCTAAAAATAGATTTTTTTTCTTTCTAATTTATCATTTCATCAGAATATTTGCAATCATATACGAATAAAAAACATTTGTAATCATAAATGAATACGGCTGTAATCGTAAACGAATAAAACACAATTTAAAGATAAAAATTTCAATATAATTATATAGACATAATCGAATAAAACACGTTGCTAAATAACTAATTTATACTTCTATTCATAAATGAATAACACAAAAAAGAAAAAAAAAATCAGTATGTAGTAATCAAGTTTTTTTTATAATCGTAAATAAGTACAGTATAAAACTCTAACAAAAAGTAGAATGCAATAATTAACTATTAATCTATAATCGTAATTGAAGAACTTGTGATCTTCTCCACTTTTGGTTGTACATTTGCACTCCAATATTGCATTAGAAGGATCTTGATATCTTGATTTTCTCTGTACGTTATCAAAAATTGAAAATAAATATCAGTAACATTAACTAAATCAATTTTTTTTGGAAACACTCAATGAAATTATAGTCATAAATGAATATGTCTGAACTGATATAAATAAAAAGAGAGGATAAAAAAAAAGCTTTGCAAAAATTGTATCTAATCTAAAGGAAATAAATAAAAACGAAACTCTTGAAATTACAAATTGGTCTCATGGGTTTTGGTGGTGTTCTTGATCGAGCCAATTTCGTCATTTCAAATACTTTGACAGATTCTAGTTCCTTCCAACTAGATGCCCCTTTATATCAAAAAAAAGGAGAAGGATACTTGTTAAAGTGTTGTAGTATAATGCTGAAAATCTGTATTTGTGGCGGCAGGTCGGCTAACTCTGACAGATCATGCAATGTACTTTGAAGCTCTACGTGTTGTATCTTATGATAAGCCAACAGTTTATGATTTGGCTGATGATTTAAAGCAATTTGTTAAGCCTGAGCTCACCGGTCCATGGGGAACCCGCCTTTTTGACAAAGCCTTCTTGTATAAATCCGTTTCCTTGTAAGCCCTTCTTACTTCTTACTTCTTATGCTTATGTTTTTTTAATACTCTAGGTCTAGGCTCTAGCTAGTGTTTGGTTATGGTATGCTGGAATGGAATATAATGTTAAATTACAATATTAAAGTTTATTATAGCATTCTACTTTCATTTTTCCTTTAAAAATTTAGGTAGTTATAAGTATAATAATGTCATCCATATACAAAGCAATTTTCAGTGCTATAATTGGTAAGATTTTCAAAGTATAACAACGTCCTAATTAGTAAAAGATTGAAAGTGCAATGCTATATATATATATATATATATATATATATATATATATATATATATATATTTGTAAAATGCAAGTAAGTAACGCCTTAGTTAGAAAACATTTAAACTGCAACGTTGCGAAGAAAGGAAACAAAAGTAGGTTGCCCTACCCTACCCCTAGGAGTTATTTCGAACTGATTGAGGTGAGGATTCCAATGTAGATCAGAAGCAATTGTTATGGAGCTTCCGGAGCTCAAGGGACACACTCGGCGTGACTACTGGCTGGCTATTATCCGTGAAATTCTATATGCCCACAGATTTATACGTAAATTCCAGATAACTGGAATCGAAAAAGACGAAACCCTTCTAAAAACGGTTTTCGGAATCCTACGAGTTCAAGCCCTAAAAGACATGAGCTCCTCCTCAATCCCATTGTCCTTCGAGGCCGGTCTTATGTTCAATGTCTGTGACCAACTTCCAGGTGGCGATCGGATACTGGAAACAATTGCTGACATGTCAATTTGTCGAGATGATGTAAAGAGCAGCGAAAAGGGAATGTATTCTATATCGGCTAGCACTATGGCTTCTAGCTTAGGGTTTGTGTTTGGCACGAGTTGCAATGTTGTTAATGAGGCTGGGGGGATTACGGTTGGTGATGTTTGTGTTGGGGAGTTAACTCCGTTAGAGAAAGCGGTGAAAGAATCCAGAAGCACTTATAAAATGGTTGCAAATGCACAAGCTACAGTTGATGGAGTTAAAGTTGAGGGGCTTGACACTAACTTGGCTGTCATGAAGGTATGGTTTTTTTACAATTCTGTTTGTTGCTCCTTCCTCTGTAGTCTGTACTGCAATGCAAACAAACTTTTGCAATTTATTTTGTCCAATGCCCTTCTCATCGGAAATACCTATTATTATTATTATTATTATTATTATTATTATTATTATTATTATTTGTTTGGGTGTAACAATCACCGAGATTGCGAGTGGATGGGACTGGAGAAGCTTTATTTTCAGTGATGAATACTAGGAGGGCTTTTACAAATAATTAATGAGAGATTGATAGTGAAAAGTGAAAACTCATTATTTATTTATAACTGCAGGAGTTGCTGTTTCCAGTTACTGAACTTGGGAATCATCTTGTGAAGCTATATTACTGGGAAGATCCTGTGAAGTCTCTTCAGTTCTGTTTGGTATTAACATACGTCCTTTACAGGTAGGTGTAGGTTAGCTTTTAATTTGACTATCCAATTCAATTCTTGCAGTTGCATGCATCATGTGGTGATTACCATAAGACAGCAAATGGATGGAGTATTACTAGTCACATTCATATAAAATTAAGAAAATCACTATTGGCAGATTGAGTTGAACAACTATGAAAGAGAAGTTGAACAAAGTTTTGTGTTGTTTCTTTTTTAATAGTCAACTTAATGAGTATATGAACGATTCTTTTTTCCTCACTTAATAGAGGAAGTCAAAGAAAAGAAGTTGTAAGTTTTTACAAATTTGCCCTCATTTATTTTTCCTTCCATTTTGCAACTGTGCTTTCATTTTCTCAAGAATGCTTTAAACATCATATATCCAGATACCACTTTATTCAAACAACACCTGTTTCAAGTGCCGTCTTTATATGTATGGATAAAGGTTTTTTTTTTTTCAAATATAAGTGCTGTATAAATAAAGACGGTTACCAGTTTGGACACATGTGAATGAGAAATGACCATTTTACCCTTGTGTCTAGAAGTGATGACAAATAAAAATCAGTCTGAATATATGAAGGCACCAAATTCTCACTTTCCACATTAATTAAGTGAACAAAAAAACAGACAGACAGTTGATGTATATTTTGGCAGGGGATGGTTTTGTTATGTTTTCGCGATGCTGCTTTTGTTTGTTGCACTGTTTATTATGATTACACGGTATTCAAGCCGAGGGCGGCCGGTGGATGAATTCAAGGTGATAGCACCGCCGCCTATGAACACAATGGAGCAGCTTTTGGCGGTCCAAAATGCAATTTCTCAGGCTGAGGAGTTAATCCAAGACGGAAACGTTCTTCTTCTTAAACTACGCGGTCTATTGCTCTCCATATTCCCACAGGTGCCTTTGCCTTTTTTCATCATCTTTTCCTCTTTTATTTTATTTTAACACTTCAAATCAAATCTCTATAAACTATAAAGTAATAACCTCAAACTCGATTATATGATATGATTTCTTCTACTCCTCAACCAAAGGTTAAGGCTGTGTTTGGCAGATTAGCTGGTAGTTGATAGTGCTTGGTAAAAACTAACTGATAAGCTAGATGGAAACTATAAAATTACATCAAAGGCTATTTAATAATATATTAAAAACTAACGTTATAACATTTTTAAAAATAAATCACAAATTTCATCATATTAAACCTATTAGTAACCAAGAGTTTTCCAATCAATTTTAGGTTTAAAACAAGTTTCTTGTATTCCATTTCATATTTGAAACGTTATTATGACTTTCTCGAATCTGATATATATATATATATATATATATATATATATATATATATATATATATATATATTTCGGGGTTTATCAATAAGCTATCTCAAAGATATGTTTTTAAAAAAAGCTACTTTAGTTGTCTCACCAAATACTACATTGCAATGGGCTCAAAACATATGGTAGCTTATGCACCCCAAACACAACCTAAATACAACAAACAGCAACGCACTTTAGCTTTTTTTTTTTTTTTTGTTAAAGCATACTATGTTAGTAGTTTTTCTTATTATGGAAATAGACTTTAAATTCTATTCTTACTTAGGCTTAAGTATTACCTCGCTAATTTATTTGCATTTAGTAACAAAAAAGTTTCCACCCTTGATGCAAAAAATAGCAATGTACTTTTGATGATTTGTTTGTTAGAATATTCTAGTTTGATTTCTTCCTAGACCTTGAAAAATCTATCCGGTGTCGGTGTAATATTTATAAAAATGCAAGTGATTAAGATATGTATTCTAAATTATAAAGTAGTTGTAATTGTATTCTAAAATCTAAATTAGAAATGTGATTGTTTATAGTTGTAGGTTAATTTGATGAATGTGGGGTGTTGTTTTCAGGCAAGTGATCGATTTGCAATTGCACTTGTGATGATGGCGATTGTTTTGGCTTTTGTACCGATGCAATTTGTGATTCTACTTGTTGTGTTGGAGGAATTCACAAAGTACTCCCCTCTCAGGAGTTCAAGCACCGAACGGTTGGAACGCAGATTCAGGGAGTGGTGGTTTAGCATTCCAGCAGCTCCGGTTGTACTTGAAAAACTTAAAGAGGACAAGAAAAAAAAGTAAAGGCAACTCCCTAACTCTGTCTGTATGTAGATGTAAATACAACTGTGCCGGAAATTACATACATATATACCCTCCCTTTATAGAGAAATGACATAAGTAGTCCCTCTTCTTAATCTTACTGTATATGTAGTTTTACTTTGGTTTGTTATTCCACTTTTCTTCAACAACTCATTTTGCAAAAGGGTTATTCTTCTATCGTTCTGCCCCAAGAGTATATACTAGTTACTTGGTGTCTGCAAGGCGGATCCACACTGGAATTGTAACCCCTATGCTGCGGCTATGTTGAGATTGAGGGTTTCTTGAAGAAATAAACAATTTTTTTTTGTGTGTCTGTGTGTTTTTCCTTTTTTGAAGTGCTGAAAGAAAAGTATTTTGGTTTCAAGTTTTCTATAAGAGAGTGAACAATGTTGATGTTTGAATGTTTTTCTGATGAGTTTGCTATACAAATTGGGGAAGAGCAAAATAATCGTTGGAACCGATTACAATGTGGTTTGGTTCTCGGTCCACCGGAATCCTGAAAAACAGTTTTTTGTTCCTATGGGTATCTGCCATGCGGTTCTTGTTTTTTTTGGTGCTGGAATCGGAAGTTGAAGGCCAAACTCAAGGCAATGTGTGAAATAGTAATTGACTTTAATTGGTCGAGTTAAGCCATGTTTGGTAGCCTGTTAATTAAAAAATTAAGAGGCAACTTCTTAATTTGTCACATGTAGACTGTTTGGTTGCATATCAAACATATGAATTTATGACTCTTAATTAAAAAAATGCCTCTTAATTTTTCAAATGTAAAAGCATGTTTGAAAAAATAAATAGAACACATGTTCCCTTTTTGCCCAAATACTCCATCTCCTTCCTCTACTCTTTCTTCTTTACAAACGTCGCTCCTGCTCCTATTGCTCCCTCCCATTGAAACTCCAATTACAACTCTCTGCCGTCCCATCCGGGCATCGCTTTCGCCAGAGACGCCGTCATCGCCATCGCCGCTTGTAGCGAAGCCCTCCGCCCCCCTCATCGATGCCGGTTCTCTTCAACCCCTTTCTCCCGCAGCTCCGATTATTTCTGCGTCTGTTCGGTCTGTAACGTCGTCACCATTGCCGTCTTCGCCTCCGCCTCCGCCTTCGACTCTGACTGCTTCACCTTCACCTGTTCCGCCTTCGCCTCCGGCATCTTCTGCAGGCAACATTTTTTTCCCTCTTCTAATCATACATTCAACAATAGCCCACTGATCAAGACATTGAAGCCCCTAGATTGTTTATTTTTAAATTATGATAAATTCAGTTTGATTGTATTTTAATAGGAACTTGTTTGTAGATTATATATACTTCTGTTTTACTACTCATAAATCATATGTATCCTATGCAAATATTCAATTAATTTTTAGAACGTGGACTATAACTTAATTGAGGGAATATAATTAACCTAGTATGGAATGTCAATAGTTTGAGTCTTTATTCAAAATCAAACATCTGGTATACATTCTTCCTTATAAACAGGTTAGCCCACTTCATTCTTTCAAGTGAGGATGAATATTGGAAAACAACTGATTTTGATAAATAGATTATAAGGAGATTATTACTGGCCAGGTATACATCTTGTATGATGTTGTCAATAGAGATGTAGATCAGAACAGAGATGTATTAGTTTGAGAGCAACAATGGAACACATTTATTAGATTTGATGTTTTTTTTTTGAGTTTTGATGTTTTTATGAGTTTTGATGCTATTTTGGTGAAGTGGAAAAAAGAGTAAATTACACGAATGGTCCTTATGGTTTAGGGTAATTTGCTTGTTTGGTCCCTAACTTATTTTTTTTTATCCCGGAAGGTCTCTACTGTTTGTTTTTGTTACTCGCTTGGTCCATGTCTTACCTAAAAAAAGACTATTTTCCATTGATTTTTTGATTTATTTAAATAAATACACCCCTAACCCCACCTCCTCTGTAACGTCCCGATTTTTCAGGTATTGATTTAATATAAAGTTCTTGGTTTCAGGTAGCAGCGGGTTAGTCCATGCGTTTTAATGACCTACTCGTCGAGTCCAAGAAGGGACTCGACGAGTAGGAGCTGGCAGATGAAACCCTAAATCCCAGGGTTTTGCACCCTATTTAAAGGATCAACAGCCTCCCTTTACCCCCTTATAATCTTTTGAGAACCAAACCAACCCTAATTCGTGTGAGTGCTTCATTTTGTGTGTTATAGGTTTTGGGAGGTGAATCTTAGTGAGGAAAGCTTGGAGAAACAAGTGGCTAGAAGCAAGGAACTTGTGGGGATTAGAAATCTACCTCAGTTAGCATCATTTGAAGGTATCAAGTCGTCACGTTTACCTCATTTCTTTCTAGATCTCATTTGGGTGGAGTTTAGGGTATTTTTGGCTTGGTTATGATGATATTATGGTGTATGAGCTAGATCTGAAGTTGCAACTTCAAATCTGGACCCTTCTTGGGTTCTAGGTTCATAAAGTTTCAAGCTTGGTCTTGCATGAAGCCCTCCTTGAGTGTAAAACTTCATTATAATCTTAGATTTGTCATTTAGAGCCTTTAGAGCCTTGCATGCACGTAAAGTTTGCAACTTTACGTGATAAACATGCCTTGGGAAGCTGGATCTACAATGTGGAGCCTTAACATGGCTTAAAAAGCATCTGTATGGATGAGGGATTGAAGGGACTCGGCGATTCGCAAGGTCGACTCGACGAGTCATATGAAGATGGGCATGAGCTCGACGAGTTAATGAACAACTCGGCGAATCCGTTGAAGATTTCCTTGGATTCGGCGAGTCAGTTGAAGACTCGGCGAGTCGGTTTGGGTTTCTCTCAACCTTTAGACACGTATGAACTCGACGAGTTATAAGGGAACTCGACGAGTCAACCTAGGATTTCACGACTTCTCGAGTTCAGGAAGAAATCGACAAGTCGGTGAACTACACTCGACGAGTTGGGTCAACATGGACTGTTGACCTTGACCTTGACCCACGGTTGACCAGTTGACCTCTGGGGGTATTTTGGTAATTTGGAGATTTATGGAAAAAGGGTTTTATGGTAACTATAGGTGATGGAGTTCGTGTTGGTGATTCAAGAGTTTGAGCCTATCATTTTCAGTGCGACATTGTAAGGTGAGTTATCCTCACTACATCAACAGGGTCTAAGGCACCAAAGGTCGGCCCTTTATATATTGTATCAGGATTATGGCATGATATGTTTATTGATTACATCTTGGTAGTTAGGATAATGGTATGCTTATGCTTAGCGACCTGGTTAGGTTAATGTCCTGGTTATAGGAGAATGCTATGTTAGTGACCGGTTAGGTCTGTATCCCGGTTATTAGGATGTTGCTATGATTAGTGATATGTTAGATCGTTTTGACTGTTATATGATATGAGCTAGCGTATGGTATTTATGTGCACATGTTCGTTGATTAGGGGTTGGGTTGAGGCGGTCCTGATTTGTGTTGTAGGCCCACATACCTGGGGAGCGGTCTGGATAGGCTATAGGCCCTGCGAGGCGGTCCAGTTATGTTGAAGGCTCGGAAGCGGTCCAGATAGGCTGTAGGCCCTATGAGGCAGTCCAGTCAGGCTGAAGACTCATTATGCATGCTGATCTGAAATTGTTATTTGTTGTGGTTATTTTGGTATGGATTTGGTATTTTGGGGGAGCTCACTAAGCTTTCAGACTTACAGTTTCATTTTATTGTTTCAGTTACATCAGGGGATCGCGACAAGGCGAAGGCATGATCGTACAACTCCTCATGATTTGTTTTTGTTTCTAGGAAAACTCTGATGTTAGATATTTTGAAAACAACTTTGTAATGATGATTGGTTTTAAAATGTTTTGAAAATTTTTTAAATTGGCATGAAATTTTTGGGTGTTACAAGTTGGTATCAGAGCCTTGGTTTGAGTGAATTGGAAGAACACTCGTGTGACTCCAGTCTCAAACCAAGGAAAGGATTTTCAAAATGATTCTCAAATGGTTTTCAAAATGAGTAAAGGAGGATGTAGGGTGTACGATCAGCCGGAGCCAGTAAGTGACCCCAAAATACCACATAGTTATTTGATTATGTGATATGTTACAACATCATGCTAGTGCTAGGTTAGGGATCTTCAGGAATTGCATGATAGAATTGCCTGATTACATGATGCCTGGTAGCCTAGGGTTTTCCTTATATGAAATTGAGATCATTAATGTAGTTGCTTAGTGTATGCATCATAGTCGTACATAACTAAGATCTTATAGCCTGAGAATGTTTGGTTTAGCCTTATTTCCTGTTCTTGTTTGATGAAGGGCTTAGGGTAGGATCAGGTATTCGAAAGTTTATAGGGTCCAGCGTTATGTATGATTAGCATACACTAGTGCTGCTGGGTTGGTGGAAGTTTCATGGATGGGTGGGTTGTGAGAGGTCGGGAGGCCAGTTATGAGATAATTAGCATTCCTCTAGGAGTGAGGATTGAGCGCTCGCCATGTTGTGCATTCAGGTAGGGCGTTGTGGTGATACTTGAGACAAATATGGGTAGGTGTGGAAGGTAGTAGGGGCCCATACTACTGAAAGCACATGACCCATACGCGTAGCAAGGAAGTCACAACCCCTAGGGTTTAGTCGGGAGTTGGTTTCCAGTTATTTTTGTGGATTATCTGATATCTTGTGGTATGTTTTAGAATGGTGATGACGAGATGCTTTGTGACTGGATCCGGTTCAGGATCAGGATCAGGAGACGGAGACCAGGAGGGGCCGACAGCACCTAAGCCCGTGGTGCAGATGGGTATTGAGGAGTTGGATGCCAGGATTCGGGAGATCCTGCATGATGATGTTGCTACTGCATTCCGGGCATAGCTGCCGGAGATGTTCGGGTTTATTAAGACTGCCATGGTCGAGTACTTCGACGAACGATACGTATCCCTTGCAGAGACGGCTACCGCTGCAGCTGCATCAGCTGTAACAGTGGCAGGGGGAGGAGGAGGAGCCACTTGGGGCTTCCAGTACAGGGACTTCGATAACATGAAGCCCCCTACTTTTGATTGGACACATGACCCCATCAAGGCGATGAGGTGGATTTTAGATGTGGAGGGGTGTTTCTTTACCTGCTCGTGTCCTACTGACCAAAAGGTCAGGTGTGCTCTGAACCTGCTAAGGTCCGGGGCTGAAGGACCGGTGGAGATTGGCGACTGGGTCGTACTGATGATCCGAGAGTTGCTGTTCCTTGGGAGCAGTTCAGGGATATGTTCCGCGCCCGATACATTCCACGGGTCGAGCGGGAACGGTTGTCGCATGAGTTTTTTAGTTTGAGACAGGAGGGGGAGTCGGTAAAGGAGATTACTGTAACATCCCGAAATTCAGGTAAGCTATTTAACCCTTCCATTATGTCAAGTTGTCAGGAGTGGTCCCTTGAGAGAGAGTTCTTGAATCAAATGAGTACGCTGGGCGTACTGGGGAGTATGCTGAGCGTACTCATGCACTTATTTTGGACGCAGACTCGCCTGGGTACGCTGGGCGTACCCAGGGTTACGCTGGGCGTAATGGGTCCAGATGCAAACCTTAAATGATTGGCTTGTGCACTATTTAAAGGATGCTAAGGCTCATTTCTCAGCCTCCATATCAAAGAGTGAAACCCTAAGAGAGAGCCTTCCATCGTCCTTAGCTTGAGTGTGTGTGTTTTGGAGATAAAAGTGTCTTGGTGTGTTAGTGAAGAAGAAGGAGAAGAGCTTGTGGAGGCTAGGGCTTGCAGTGCAAATTTGGATCTGAGATCTACAGAGAAAGGAGCTTCATCTAGAGGTATAAAGTTCAAAACTTTCCTCTTTATTTGGTTTGATGCTGCATGGACCACTTCTAGGGTTAAAAGTCCAAAGGTGGAGACTTTATGAGTGTAATGTACTCCATGGACCTAGATCTGTCCCATTTCAGTGATATTTGTGTTATAAATCCATAAAGTTTCCATCTTGGTCGTTGTTATGAGGTCATGTTTGAGTTATGAGCTTTCTAGAGTTGGGAAATGGAATGTTATGGGTGTTAGTGACTTGTCCAGCCATGCAAAGGCTTAAAGTCACCAACTTTATGGATTAAGAGGCTTAGAAATGGTCAGATCTAGAAGTTGGACGTGGGTCTTAACTGTTGAAGACCTCAAGAGCTTAGAGTCTGAAACTGGGAGTTACGCCGGGCGTAATCCCAGTATGCGCGACGTAAGGGGTCGCACACCCTATTTCTGTGAGGACGCCGGGTACGCCCAACGTACATGTTTGGTACGCATAGCGTAACCCGGAGAGTTGACTTTTGTTGACTTTTAGGGTTTGGTCAACTTTAGGGTCTTTGAGCCATGAGAAGGGTAAAATGGTCTTTTACCTTTCTGAGAGTACTAAGAGAGGGAAAAGTCTAGTCTTGAGAGATGCATTGATTTAGAGTGTTTATTTCACATGATTAGGTGGAGGCTAGACCAGATTGTTACAGAGTTTGAGATTACTGCGTTACCCGAGGTGAGTCTTCTTACTATACTTTACTTGGAGTGGTAATTAGAGTTATATAACAGAGTATTTTGTGTGCTTTTGCATGATGTGATTTCTATGTGATTTATGTTATGTATGCTACAGAGTTTACAGAGTTAGTGTGACAACCCCATATTTTCCAAACGTAGTGTAACACTCAAAAGTCAAATACAACGAAAACTATTTGGAATCAACGAAATTAACCTCAAAAATAAAGTGTTCAAATATCTAAATTGGGATGCATCAAATATTAGATATCATGCCAAGGTTTCCAAAAACATAAAGAACATTCAAAACCGAGTTATATTGAAGAAGTTATAACCACTTGAATATTTACGACACAACGTTAAAACATTATTTAAACGTAAAAAGTGAAACTACAATAAAATGCATTTTAGCCTGAAGTATCTAAACCAAAGTTGTAGAGTTCGTTAAGCTGTAAACATACACAAAAAGATCGCCCAAATTGGACCTCGTATGAAGAAGTTACCAATTTTCTAAGTTTCGTAATAGTAATAGAGGGCTAAAAACTCGAATTGAAGATCGAGCGTTATTTAGCTATCGCAATCTAAACAAAAGTTGAAGGCCTCCAAAATAGGAGTAAAATGATAAAAAGACAAACAAAAACTGACGTCGAATAAAGAAGCTATGAATTTTTAACGAACTTTAGCAGTCCCGGCCTATTAAAAACATATCATTAAAAATAAAGTCAAAACTAGCCGACGGAGTCTAAATGAAAGTTGTAGAGCATAATCTCACCTACACGTGGATATAAAGAACGCGAAAAACGGAGCCCGTACGCGAAAGTTACGGAATTTAGAAGGCGGAAGCCGGGATTACGCCCAGCGTAATGTAGGAGTACGCCCAACGTACTTAGGAGCAGGGTCGAGTCCCATCGGCTGCAGCTCTACGCCTAGATAGACTCGAGTCGTAAGCCATGACGCAAAGTTACGCCCAGCGTAATCGAAGTACGCCCAGCATACTCCGGAGGTACGCCCAGCGTACGTGACTTTCTAGCACTATAAATAGAAGGCTTGAGCTACGAATTTTGGCACACCTTCTCTAAACTCTCAATCAATCCCACACACTTTCAAGCACCAAAAGCTGTCCCGACGCCCTCGGTTTCCGCACCCGAGCCCCCGACGAAGGTTCTACGCTACCGAGATCCCTGAAGAGCTCGAAGACGCAGCTTTCCGCGGTTGAAGTTCTGCTCGACTCTAGCCCCACTCTCCTCAAACCAATCAAGTGAGTTCATACCCCTACCTTTCAAGTCTTTTCATGTTTTAGGGGGGAAAATACAAGTACAATACAAGTAAAAGTATCGTTTTATAAACATAAATGTAACATCTATCTTATTGATTATCGATACCAACATATTACTTTATGTATAAAGGGCTAGTATATCATCAAGTTATTTTCATCAAATGGAACATACTTTCTGAAAAACTATAATGGGTATAGTTAGCAAGTTATTCATACATTCTTACGTATACATCTTGAAAAACGAAATACTTTCAAACAAAATGAAGTAAAGTCTTTCTTATCGTAAATCCATTTATACTAAGCAATGTGAGATATTCAAACTTCAACGTACTCTTATGTATGCATTTCAAGTCTTGTATTATATACCATAATCTCTTGGAGCGAGAGCGTGATACTTGTGTATAGATCTATACGGGATTGACAACCCCGCACCTAAACTGTTCGCTACAGTTAGACCGGCAGGTCTGGGGTGACAAATGTCATAACACTACAACACCTGAAGAATGTTGTTACAGGCAGTCAGTGTCAATAGTATGATTATAAAACTCACATAAAAAGTATAAAAACAAGTTTGATTTACGAGATTCATATATGCATTCAATTTTCTACATTATTTTTGAACGCAAAGTTTATCATTATTATTCAAGTATGAAAATACTATCGCACTCGAACTCTGGGAACTTTTCAAACCATTTATAGAAAATATTGGATTTTCTGAAAACCTCGTTCATCGATTTTCTACCAAAAGGACATACTTTTCAATACAAAACACTTATGAACTCACCAACTTAATTG
The DNA here is from genome assembly GCF_051521515.1 of Lactuca serriola. NCBI lineage: Eukaryota > Viridiplantae > Streptophyta > Magnoliopsida > Asterales > Asteraceae > Lactuca > Lactuca serriola. The sequence continues at coordinate 264,695,681 of NC_136415.1, forward strand.
TTGACACTTTTTCGAAACCACTTGTATTTCTCAGGGAATCAATAATACAGGTAACCACCAACTTTTGAAGAAGGAACACTAAGGACGTTTATTATTAAACATTTATATCATCATATTGTAATATTCTTTTGGAAATATGTATAACGCAACAATATACGTTTTTATTATATATATGATGGCTGTGTACTTTCTTTACAATATTCAATTGTTATGATACTACGTGAAGTCATCCACCCCCGAATGTTTCCGCCATTCTGGTTTGGGGGGTGTGACAGATTGGTATCAGAGCATTGTTTATAGTGAACTAAGTATATCGAACCACATAAGATATACAAACTATAAATGCAACGGGAACCAAAAACCCTCTGACAAAATGTTTTCTTAAAAATATATTTTCTTTTAAATATATACATTTTTACTCGCATGTATCAGTCTCGTATCATGACAAGTTTTCTAAAAGTATTAAGGCAAGTTGCGACACTACGATTGGGCCTCGGGGTATGTAATCAAATCGAGAATAAATATAGCCTGATCAACTATATTTATCCTAGATTTGACCAATGTACGTCGAGGAATGGTCGTAGTGGATAACAAGCCAAAAACTTACCAAATAAAAATTATTTTAGATTCGCTAATTTGAAATACTATAGGAGTATTGTTATAGATAATAGTAAAATGAAAAACTTGTGCCCCGTAAGATATAGTTAAACGTAGGATGTCGTTAAATAGAAATTTCTTTCTTATAACATTCTCATACCTCTATCCTAGTACAGACAAATGGCCGGATTCCATTTACAGGGAGATCCCTACTACTCAAACCAAGGCAACGGAGGCTGGATAGAAGAAGACTCGAAGGAAATCGAAGAGGAAGTCGAAGAAGAATTTGAAGTCGAAGTCGGAGAGGAATTCGAAGTCGACGAAGAGGTTGAGGAAATTACTAGTGGAACAGACTCCGAGCCGGAAGTGATCGACCTTCCCGCTCCTCATCCTCCCGAAGTCAGACCATATCAGCCAGGACCCATCCCCATCTGGGGAAGCCATCTCTACTACTGGAGCCGCCAACTAGGTGTACGCCCTCCTTTCGGCATGTGTCGAGATTTTTACAATGTCAGTGGGGGAGGCTCAGCTGATCGAGCACTTCTTGTTATTGTAGGCACTATAGCTACCCAGAACTACCATGCGTACAAGCAAGCAGCCAGAGTTCGCGAGATCAATGCTGCAACTCAGGGTAACGTCGCAGACATCCGTCGTCTGGAAGGACTACACGAAAATACCCAAATCTACACAAGGACGCTTCAGAATCAAATGGTGACCACACTAGCAGAAATAAGAGAGATGAAGGAACAACAAGTAGATCTTGAAAGGCACCTGATGGGAGTCAAGCAGTCAGATGCCTAATCTAGCTCCAAACGTACAACACGCCGCAAGTAGAACTTGCTCAACTCCAACAATTTTGATATAGAATAGGACCTCGGATAAAGTTTTTCCCTTATTTCCTTTGTATCTGTAATCGGAGACCTCTAGATAGGTCGAATTTTCCTAATCATGAAGCATAATGTAACACACCTTAGGTGTGACATATATATATATATATATGTATATATGAAGTACTTCTTTATATACCTCTCGAAACTTATGGGATTAACTAAATTGCTGTACCTACCTTGAAACCATAAACTAAAGTCAAAACAAATTACAAGATACAACTAACCCCCTAGCACGATTGTCAAAGCATTAGAAAATTATAGTATTCATTCTTATTTTCTCTACCAGAACATGCCTCCTCGTAGATCAGCACGCAGAAACTCAACTCCAGCACTACCCCACCACCCCCTCCAACTATGGATGCAGCTATGTTCCAAACTGCTGTAACATCCGCTGTAACGGCAGCAATGGCTCAAATGAGCAACAACGGGTCAGGAGGAGGAATAAAAAGCTTTACAAATGGCCAAAGCCAAGGCCGTTCCGGGGTATGTACTTACAAAGACTTCACCAACGGAAAACCTAATCCCTTTTATGGGACTGGGGGAGTATTGGCTCTATCCCAATGGATAGAGAAAACAGAAGCTGTATTCGAAATTTGCGCATGCCCTAAAGAAAGAAAAGTAAAATTTGCTGCTTTTACTTTCTCTGAACGCGCCCTGACATGGTGGAACGGCCACATCAAGACACTAACCCTAGTGGTGGCGAACTCCATGGGTTGGGAAAACCTGAAACGAATGCTCCTACGAGAGTACTGCCCAAGAGGCGAGATTCAGAAGCTCGAACAGGAACTGTGGGGCCTTTCGATGGTAGGCTCGGACATCGCAGGCTACACCAACAGATTCAGTGATTTGATAACACTTTTCCTAGGGATGTTGATCCTGGAAAGCCAAAAGGTGGAGAGGTACTTCTGGGGACTATCACCCCAACTTCGAGGAAGTGTGTTAGCTTCCAAACCCATGACCTTCGACAGCGCCAAGGAACTGGCGCAATCTCTCATTGATCATGGTGTCTGTCAAGGAGTCACGACTGTCATGGCTGAACCAACCAAAGGGAACAACAACAACGATAACAATGCCAACAACAACAGCAAGAAGAAATTCTGGAACAAGAGAAAGGGGCAAACTTCGCAAGAACCTTCAAAGAAACAAATAGTGGTGGTTCATGTTGCTACTGCTTCCACCACAACTCATGCTGCCCCTGCGCCAACAAAACAATATGCGGGGAACCTGCCCAAGTGCAACAAATGCAACTACCATCACCACGGTAATTGCTGCGAGATGCACTGCAAGAACTGCGACAGGAAAGGGCACACAGCCCGTTTCTGTAAGGCACCAGCGCGACCGGTCACTCAAGTTCCTGGTACTGGGATAAGCCAGGCATGTTATGGGTGTGGAGAAACTGGGCACTTCAAGAGGGACTGCCCCAAGACAAGGAATGTTGGCGGTGTTGGGAGAGTGCTGGCGATAGGTCAAAATGAAGCAATAGCCGACCCAACGGTGGTTACGGGTACGTTTCTCCTCGACAACATTTATGCATGCATACTCTTTGACTGCGGTGCAGAGAGAAGTTTTGTGAGTCATAAATTCAAACACCTACTTAATCAAAGACCCCAACCACTCAATAAAATATTCACTATAGAAATGGCTAACGGTAAAACGGAAAGCACAAGTGATATGTACGTAGGATGCACATTAAATTTAAACGAACACTTATTTCAAATCGACCATATGCCCATTTCGATAAGAAGTTTTGATGTAATCATCAGTATGGACTGGTTAAGTCTTCACCATGCCGATATTCTTTGTCACGAAAAGGCCGTTCGCCTCAATCTACCCAACGGCAAAACTCTTGTCATCTATGGAGACAAACCTAATTCAAATTTGCAAATCATCTCCTGTGTTAAAGCACAAAAATATCTTCACAAGGAATACCATGCCTTTCTAGCCCACGTAGTAGACCAGAAACAAGAACCGAAGAACATTAAAGACATTTCGGAAGTCTGCAACTTCCCATACATATTCCTAGAAGATCTTCAAGGAGTTCCACCAGAACGCCAAGTCGAGTTCAGAATCGACTTAATCCCCGGAGCTACTCCAGTAGCAAAGTCGCCTTACCGTTTAGCCCCAGCCGAGATGCAGGAACTGTCCAGTCAATTAAACGAGCTACTGAGCAAGGGCTTCATCAGACCAAGCTTCTCACCATGGGGAGCACCGGTCCTATTCGTGAAAAAGAAGGACGGATCTTTTCGCATGTGCATCGATTACCGGGAGTTGAACAAACTCACGATCAAGAACCGATATCCCTTACCGCGCGTAGATGATCTGTTCGACCAATTGCAGGGAGCAAGCTACTTCTCAAAGATCGATCTAAGATCTGGCTATCACCAACTGCGAGTGCTGGAAGGAGACATCCCCAAAACGGCCTTCCGAACACGCTATGGTCACTACGAGTTTGTAGTGATGCCCTTCGGGTTGACAAATGCTCCAGCAGTGTTCATGGACTTGATTAACCGAGTATGTCGTCGCTTCCTGGATAAATTCGTGATCGTGTTCATAGATGATATACTCGTCTATTCAAGAAGCCAGGAAAAACACAGCCAACACCTCCGCCAAGTTTTGGAAACATTGAGGGCAGAGAAGCTTTACGCAAAATTTTCAAAGTGCGAATTTTGGATTCGGGAAGTGTATTTCCCAGGACATGTAGTAAGCAAGGAGGGGATACACGTGGATCCTTCTAAGATCAAGGCAATAGAGAGTTGGACGACTCCAAGAACCCCTATAGAAATCCGGCAATTTTTAGGACTCGCCGGGTATTACCAAAGGTTCATACAAAATTTCTCCAAGATTGCCAAGCCACTCACCACCCTAACTCAGAAGAGTGTGACCTTCGACTGGGGAGAAAAACAAGACACCGCGTTTCAAACGCTAAAGCGAGCCTTATGTAGTGCGCCCATCCTAACCTTGCCAGAAGAAACGGAGGACTTCGTGGTCTATTGCGATGCCTCAAACCAAGGACTCGGGTGTGTCCTGATGCAATGAGGGAAGGTCATTGCCTACGCCTCGAGGCAACTAAAGACGCACGAAGTGAACTACACAATGCACGATCTTGAGCTAGGAGCAGTCGTCTTCGCTCTAAAGATATGGAGGCACTACCTCTACGGCACGAAATGTATGATTTTCACCGACCATAAAAGCCTCCAACATATCCTCAACCAGAAAGAACTCAACATGAGACAAAGACGGTGGATAGAACTACTAAATGATTATGAATGCGAGATTCAATATCATCCCGGAAAGGCTAACGTGGTGGCCGATGCACTCAGTCGGAAGGAATACTCGGGCCGCAGAATGAAGTCTTTAACCATGACAATCCATTCACACCTGTCCATGCAAATCAAGGAAGCCCAAATAGAAGCCTTAACATCTGAAAATGTGACAGGGGAAGCCTTAAGGGGAATGGATAAGAAGCTTGAATTCAAGAATGATGGAGTTCATTACTTCATGGATCGGATCTGGACACTGAAGTTTGGCGGACTCAGAGAAGTCGTCATGGACGAAGCACATAAGACATGATACTCCATACATCCCGGCTCCGATAAGATGTATCTCAACATCAAGAAACTGTACTGGTGGCTGAACATGAAAGCCGAAATTGCTACCTACGTGAGTAAATGTCTGACGTGCGCCAAAGTCAAGATAGAATACCAAAAGCCCTCAGGATTGTTGCAACAACCAAAAATATTTGAATGGAAGTAGGAACATATAACCATGGATTTCATAACCAAACTACCCAGGACGGCAAGCGAACTCGACACTATCTGGGTGATCGTCGACAGGTTCACTAAATCAGCGCACTTCCTACCAATCAAAGAGACAGATAAATAGGAGAAGCTAACTAGGACATACCTCCGAGAAATTGTGCGACTGCATGGTGTGCCCATATCCATTATCTCGGACCGAGATAGTAGATTCACCTCAAGGTTCTGGTAGTCACTACAAAAAGCTCTAGGAACAAGGCTAGACATGAGTACCGCTTTGTCACCCACAAACCGACGGCCAGAGTGAGAGAACCATACAAACCCTAGAAGATATGTTGAGATCTTGCGTAGTTGATTTTGGAAAAGCATGGGACACCCATCTACCCTTGGTCGAGTTCTCGTACAGCAATAGCTACCACACTAGTATTAAGGCTACCCCGTTCGAAGCCCTCTACGGCCGCAAGTGCAGGTCACCTCTATGCTGGGCCGAAGTGGGGGACACACAACTAGCAAAAGGACAAGCAACAGACAACACGCTCACTGGACTAGAAATCATAAGGGAAACTACGAAGAAGATTGTTCAGATCCGGGAACGTCTAAAAGCATCAAGGGACAGACAAAAGAGTTATGCGGATAAAAGACGGAAACCCTTGGAATTCCAGGTTGGAGATCGAGTCCTACTAAAAGTCTCGCCCTAGGGATTAATACGCTTCGGAAAGCGCGGGAAACTGAACCCAAGATACATCGGACCATTCGAGATCCTTTCCAGGATCGGTCCAGTGGCTTACAAACTTAGATTAGCTCAGGAGCTCCACAACGTACACCCTACCTTCCACGTATCAAACCTAAAGAAGTGCTTGTCCGATGAGACCCTTGTCATCCCTCTAGAAGAAATTGCAATAAATGAGAATCTCCAATTCATAGAAGAACCAGTAGAAATCATGGATCGGGAAATAAAAAGGACCAAACAAAGCCGCATACCGATTGTAAAGGTCCGCTGGAACGCCAAGCGAGGACCTGAATACACCTGGGAACGCGAAGATCAGATGAAACAAAAGTACCCGCATCTTTTTCGTAACCTGTAAACTCTATCTTAGATTAAATTTCGGGACGAAATTCCCCTAACGGGGGGGGGGGGGGGGTGATGTGACAACCCCATATTTTCCAAACGCAGTGTAACACTCAAAAGTCAAATACAACGAAAACTATTTGGAATCAACGAAATTAACCTCAAAAATAAAGTGTTCAAATATCTAAATTGGGATGCATCAAATATTAGATATCGTGCCAAGGTTTCCAAAAACATAAAGAACATTCAAAACCGAGTTATATTGAAGAAGTTATAACCACTTGAATATTTACGACACAATGTTAAAACATTATTTAAACGTAAAAAGTGAAACTACAATAAAATGCATTTTAGCATGAAGTATCTAAACCAAAGTTGTAGAGTTCGTTAAGATGTAAACATACACAAAAAGATCGCCCAAATTGGTCCTCGTATGAAGAAGTTACGAATTTTCTAAGTTTCGTAACAGTAGTAGAAGGCTAAAAACTCGAATTGAAGATCGAGCGTTATTTAGCTATCGCAATCTAAACGAAAGTTGAAGGCCTCCACAATAGGAGTAAAATGATAAAAAGACAAAAGAAAACTGACGTCGAATAAAGAAGCTATGAATTTTTAACGAACCTTAGCAGTCCCGGCCTATTAAAAACATATCATTAAAAATAAAGTCAAAACTAGCCGACGGAGTCTAAATAAAAGTTGTAGAGTATAATCTCACCTACGCGTGGATATAAAGAACGCGAAAAACGGAGTCCGTACGCAAAAGTTACGAAATTTAGAAGACGGAAGCCAGGATTACGCCCAGCATAACGTAGGAGTACGACCAGCGTACTTAGGAGCAGGGCCGAGTCCCATCGACTGCAGCTCTACGCCTAGCTAGACTCGAGTCGTAAGCCATGACGCAAAGTTACGCCCAGCGTAATCGAAGTACGCCCAGCATACTCCGGAGGTACGCCCAGCGTACGTGACTTTCTAGCACTATAAATAGAAGGCTTGAGCTACGAATTTTGGCACACCTTCTCTAAACTCTCAATCAATCCCACACACTTTCAAGCACCAAAAGCTGTCCCGATGCCCTTAGTTTCCGCACCCGAGCCCCCGACGAAGGTTCTACGCTACCGAGATCCCTGAAGAGCTCGAAGACGCAGCTTTCCGCGGTTGAAGTTCTGCTCGACTCTAGCCCCACTCTCCTCAAACCAATCAAGTGAGTTCATACCCCTACCTTTCAAGTCTTTTCATGTTTTAGGGGGGAAAATACAAGTACAATACAAGTAAAAGTATCGTTTTATAAACATAAATGTAACATCTATCTTATTGATTATCGATACCAACATATTACTTTATGTATAAAGGGCTAGTATATCATCAAGTTATTTTCATCAAATGGAACATACTTTCTGAAAAACTATAATGGGTATAGTTAGCAAGTTATTCATACATTCTTACGTATACATCTTGAAAAACGAAATACTTTCAAACAAAATGAAGTAAAGTCTTTCTTATCGTAAATCCATTTATACTAAGCAATGTGAGATATTCAAACTTCAACGTACTCTTATGTATGCATTTCAAGTCTTGTATTATATACCATAATCTCTTGGAGCGAGAGCGTGATACTTGTGTATAGATCTATACGGGATTAACAACCCCGCACCTAAACTGTTCGCTACAGTTAGACCGGCAGCTCTGGGGTGACAAATGTCATAACACTACAACACCTGAAGAATGTTGTTACAGGCAGTCAGTGTCAATAGTATGATTATAAAACTCACATAAAAAGTATAAAAACAAGTTTGATTTACGAGATTCATATATGCATTCAATTTTCTACATTATTTTTGAACGCAAAGTTTATCATTATTATTCAAGTATGAAAATACTATCGCACTCCAACTCTGGGAGCTTTTCAAACCATTTATAGAAAATATTGGATATTTTTGGGGTGTCCTTTCCGATAGATTTGATTCCAATCCCTATGGGGGAGGTGTGTGTGATTTTAGGCATGGATTGGCTCAGTCGGTTTGGTGCTATGATTGATTGTGAGGGCCAACGAGTGGTAGTTCGAACCCCAAGTGGGGGAGAACTGGTTATAGATGGTGAGGGCACCATAGTGGGATCAAGGTTTTGTTCAGCCGCCAGGGCTCGGCAGTGTATTCAGCATGGGTGTGCGGGTTATCTAGCGTATGTGGTCGATATGCGGGTCAAGGATCAAATTTCAGTTTTAGAGGTACCAGTGTAGGGAGTTTGCTGACGTGTTCCCGGAGGAGTTGCCAGGGATACGTCTGGAGAGGCAGGTTGAGTTCCGAATCGACTTGGTACCAGGTGCGGCTCCTATCGCCAAGGCGCCCTACCAATTGGTGCCACCTGAGATGTAGGAGCTGTCTTCGTAGCTGTAGGAACTGTTGGGCAAGCAGTTCATTCGACCGAGTAGTTCTCCATGGGGCACACCGATCCTCTTCGTTGGGAAGAAGGACGGCTTGCACTGGATGTGCATTGATTATAGGGAGTTGAACAAGTTGATGGTGAAGAACCGTTATCCACTCCCAAGGATAGATGATCTCTTTGATCAGTTGCAGGGGGAATTTTGGTTCTCCAAGATAGATTTGAGGCCGGGGTATCATCAGGTCCGGGTCAAAGAGGAGGACGTGGAGAAGATCATATTTCAGACTTGTTATGGTCATTACGAGTTCGTGGTGATGCCGTTTGGGCTCACCAACGCACCGACAGTATTTATGAACCTGATGAATCGGGTCTGCAGGCCAATGCTGGATCACTCGGTCATCATATTTATAGATGATATCTTGGTGTATTCCAAGACTCGAGAGCAACACAAGGAGCATCTCAAGGAGTTGTTTGGAGTTCTGAGACGAGAACGGCTATGCGCCAAGTTCTCGAAGTGCGAGTTTTGGTTACGAGAGGTTTAGTTCCTCGGGCACCATGTTAACCAAGATGGGATTTTGGTTGACCTGGCCAAAATCGAGGCAATCATAAAGTGGGAGGTTCTGAAATCTCCCTCAGACATCAGGAGCTTTCTGGGATTGGCAGGGTACTATCGAAGATTCATACATGATTTCTCTAAGATTGTAGTACCCCTCACTCGTCTGACGAGGAAGGGGGCGGATTTCTGGTGGGGTTCCGAGCATAGAGGGCATTTGACACCCTCCGTCAGCGCTTGTGTGAGGCTCCAGTTTTGACACTCCCGGAGGGAGTTGAGGATTTCGTGGTGTCTGTGATGCATCCATCACAGGTTTAGGGGCGGTCCTCATGCAGAGGGGATGGGTGATAGCTTATGCACCGCGACAGTTGAAGCCGCATAGGACGAGATATCCTACTCATGATCTGGAGCTGGGAGCGGTAGTGTTCTCTCTCAAGATATGGAGACATTACTTATATGGGGTTCGTTGTACCATATATACGGATCACAAGAGTTTGAGACACATCATGGATCAGCCAAACCTGAACATGACGCAGCACAGGTGGTTGGATGTAGTCAAAGACTACGATTGCTAGATCCTTTACCACCCCGGTAAAGCGAATGTGGTTGCAAACGCTTTGACCCGCAAGTCAGCTAGGTCTTCCATTCCAACGGTATGTATGAGGCTAGTGGTGGATTCTCCGCTTGTGAATTTGATCAGAGATGCCCAGGTTGCGGGCATGCGACCAGAGAACTAGAGGTTGGAAAGGATCAAGGGTGAGAACACCGGGTTTGTGCAGGATAGCCGAGGATTATTGACCCGGTGCGATCAGGTATGGGTTCCGATGTTTGGTGGAGTCAGACAGACAGTCATGGAGGAGGCTCATAAGTCTCACTTCTCTATTCACCTGGGGGCCACCAAGATGTACATGGATTTGAGTTTGAGCTACTGGTGGCCGTGCATGTAGTGAGAAATCACTTGGTACGTCGAGAGGTGCTTGACCCGTAGGATGGTCAAGGCCGAGCATCAGAGGCCGCATGGCAAGCTGCACCCCCTGGAGATTCCCATGTGGAAATGGGAACAGATCACGATGGATTTTATTATTAAGCTGCCGAGAATGGCAAATGGGTTTGATGCTATATGGGTTGTCGTGGATCGATTGACCAAGAGTGCCCATTTCTTGGCCATATGGGAGAGTACGTCGGCCGACAAATTGGCCGACATATATGTCCGCGAGATCGTTGCTCGCCATGGGGTTCCGGTCTCCATTGTCTCCGACCGGGATGTTAGATTTACCTCTCACTTCTGGCAGAAGTTCCACGAGGAACTGGGCACGTGGTTGCACTTCAGCACAACATTTCACCCCCAGACAGACGTCCAGAGCGAGCGGACCATTCAAACCCTCGAGGATATGTTGAGGGCATGTGTCATTGACTTCAGTGGAAGCTGGGATTCCCACCTACCGCTTGTAGAGTTCACCTACAACAACAACTATCATTCCAGCGTTGGCACCCCGCCTTTCGACCTGTTGTATGGGCAGAGATGTCTCACCTCGGTTTGTTAGGGTGAGGTTGGAAACGGGGTGATGGGTCGGACAGAGGTGGTCTTGTAGACTACCAAGAAGATTCAGCAGATTAGGCAGCGGCTGCAGACTGCTTAGAGTCGGCAGAAGAGTTACGCCGACCGGCGTCGATCTGAGATAGAGTTTCAAGTCGGTGATATGGTACTCCTGAAGGTCTCGCCCTGGAAAGGTGTGATCCGCTTCAAGAAGAGGGGAAAATTGGGTCCCCGATATATTGGGCCGTTTAGGATCATTGTCAGGATTGGCAAGGTGGCATACATGTTAGAGCTTTCGGAGGAGCTTAGTCGGATTCACAACACCTTCCATGTTTCGCAATTGCGAAAGTGCGGTATAGACCAGGAGGCGGTGGTATCGTTGGATGATATTCAGGTCGATGAGCGCCTGAATTACGTGGAGAGGCCTGTGGCCATACTGGAAAGAAAGATAAAGATTCTGAGGAACAAGGAGATACCTTTGGTGAAGGTATAGTGGGAACATCGTAGGGGGTCCAAGTGGACGTGGGAGCCAGAGGCAGAGATGCGGGAGCATTATTCGGAACTGTTCACCGCGGCAGACTTCGAGGACGAAGTCTAGTTCAAGCGGGGGAGAATTGTAACGCCCCAATTTTTTAGGTATTGATTTAATATAAAGTTCTTGGTTTCAAGGGCTACTCGACGAGTTGGTTGCCCTACTCGTCGAGTAGCAACAGGTTAGTCCATGCGTTTTAATGACCTACTCGCCGAGTCCAAGAAGGGACTCAACGAGTAGTAGCTGGCAGATGAAATCCTAAATCCTAGGAATCACCGGCCTCCCTTTACCCCCCTTGCAGTCTTTTGAGAACCAAACCAACCCTAATTCGTGTGTGTGCTTCATTTTGTGTGTTATAAGTTTTGGGAGGTGAATCTTAGTGAGGAAAGCTTGGAGAAACAAGTGGCTAGAAGCAAGGAACTTGTGGGGATCAGAAATCTACCTCAGTTAGCATCATTTGAAGGTATCAAGTCGTCACCTTTACCTTATTTCTTTCTAGATCTCATTTGGGTGGAGTTTAGGGTATTTTTGGCTTGTTTATGATGATATTGTGGTGTATGAGCTAGATCTGAAGTTGCAACTTCAGATCTGGACCCTTCTTGGGTTCTAGGTTCAAAAAGTTTCTAGCTTGGTCCTACATGAAGCCCTCCTTGAGTGTAAAACTTCATTATAATCCTAGATTTGTCATTTAGAGCCTTTAGAGCCTTGCATGCACGTAAAGTTTGCAACTTTACGTGATAAACATGCCTTGGGAAGCTGGATCTACAATGTAGAGCCTTAGCATGGCTTAAAAAGCATCTGTATGGATGAGGGATTGAAGGGACTCGGCGAGTCGCAAGGTCGACTCGGCGAATCATATGAAGATGGGCATGAACTCGACGAGTTGATGAAGAACTTGGCGAGTCCGTTGAAGATTTCCCCGGACTCGGTGAGTTAGCTTACGTTTATATCAACCTTTAGACACGTATGAACTCGACGAGTTATAAGGGAACTCGACGAGTCAACCTAGGATTTCACGACTTCTCAAGTTCAGGAAGAACTCGATGAGTCGGTGAACTGCACTCGACGAGTTGGGTCAACATGGATTGTTGACCTTGACTGTTGACTTTGACCTTGACCCAGGGTTGACCAGTTGAGCTCTGGGGGTATTTTGGTAATTTGGAGATTTATGGAAAACGGGTTTTATGGTAACTATAGGTGGTGGAGTTCGTGTTGGTGATTCGAGAGTTTTAGCCTATCATTTTCAATGCGACATTGTGAGGTGAGTTATCGTCATTATATCAACAAGGTCTAAGGCACCGAGGCTGGCCCTTTATGGCATGATATGTTTATTGATTACATCCTGGTAGTTAGGATAATACGGCAAACTTCACCTTCACCTCCTCAGGGCATTCACATATCTTGAACACCGATTCCACCTTCTTGATCCATCGTTTTAGGGTAATCATTCTTCTAGTTCCGTTAAAGGTTCGTGGTTTGGCGTTGGTGAAGTCTTTGTAGGAGCATGTTTTGCTAGGTCCTTGATTTATCCCGTTGTTTGAACTTCCAGCCCCTTGTCCGTTGACTCCTCCATTGTTCCCTTGGTGAATTTGTGCCATAGCCGCGGTGACTGCAGCAGATACCGCTGCCTGAAAAGCAACAGAGTTGAACTTGGGCGGGTTTGGCTCAGGGTTTCTGCGGGTTGGTCGTCGAGGCATCTTTCTGCCATGGAACGGAAAGATGTTGAGTTTCTGTGCTTTTTGTGAGATTGTGATCCTATAAGCTAGGTGTGTGGCACAAACTTAAGTAATTTCACAAATTAGCACACAATCATGGATATGTAAGACATAGCAGATTAAAACATCACAGTAAACATATAAATTTTTTTCGTTAACATTATCCGCACTTTGATACATGAAAATTTTGCTCGAAAGAGCATACATAAGCGGTACAAGTTCGGCAGCATAACGGCTCTATGAGTAGTGTAATCACTTAAATATAAAGTCGATGGTACATAGCATAAATCATAGTACTAGTAAGATAAGTCTATCCCTAACACTTTATGGAGCGCCCTATGACAGTAGCGAGATCATATGCCGAAGTGTTGAGTCAACAACTGAGCCATCTCAGTCATTTCTCTAATGACCTCATCCCTCTCATGCTCATCTCTCACTGCACGTGCTTCCATGGCGAATAGCTGTTCCCAAAGGGCGGCAATCTCAGCTTTGGGGGAGCGATTATCCCTTGCAGGATTCACTGGTGGGGCGGGGTGGTCCTGATGCGCCTCGCTGACAGGTGATGTGGCGAAGTCCTCGCCTGAGTCTTGTCCTTCCTCCATGTCATCATCGGCCTCATCGAACTTGTAGTCAGTGTCCGTGTACTCGTCAGGCCCAACGTCGTGTGCTCCCCCTTGATCTCCTTCAGGCTCATCTTCAATCATCCCGTGAGCCACTAAGACCTGATGAAACTGAATGTCCTGCTGCTCCCTTTCCATAGCGACTGAGAGGAGGTATACGAATAAACTATCATTACTCCTAGGACGCTACAATTATTGTATAGATTGAGCTGATGTTCTCTTCTTGGTGATAAAGTGGGTATGTTTTTAGGTTCCCTAGCCGTCACGATTTCCTCGGGACATGTGATAGTTGTGCCTTGGAGGAAATGTAGTTGATCAGGCTACATCCACTCCTTGATATGACTATGAACAGTCCTGGCTTAACCGAGATGCTAGCATTATCTTGTTTGGTTCGGTATTATGTTCTTTTTCCTAATTCACACAAGAAAAGATGTTTTATCGTTGTGTTTCACTTGCTTTGTTCAGAGTTGTGTTAGTCCCTCTTTTTGGTTTATAGTTGCATAACAATGTGTGGTTAGATATGCTAGTTCACTATAAACAGAGCTCTGATACCAACCTGTCACACCCCCGAACCAGACGGCGGAACGTCCGAGAGCTCTTGTGACTTAAATTGAATACCATCACAATGAATATACATGAATCATAACATAAATCATCACCATGCATTAAAATAATACAACTAATATTGTTTACATCCAATACATTGTTTTGAACATTTCAAATTCATAACATAGATTATCTGATAGATATCATAAGCAAAACACCCAGACATTACTTGGTACTTATTCTTCGGTTTACCTGTTACCTGAGAATACAAGTTAATTTGAAAAAAAAACGTCAACATATGAAATGTTGGTGAGTTCATAAGCAATGTTGTGATAAAATGATTTGGTGTAGTTTGTAAGACCTAGAAAATCCGATATTTTCTGAAAAGATCATTGTTTATAAGATAAAAGTGTGAAGATCCGTAGATATATGCTTGTTGATTTTCAAAACATGTATAAATGTTGAACTTTAGTATTAATCGCGCAAGTGAAGATGTTGAACTTCCTAGGAAAACCCGATGTTTTCCCAATACATAAAATACAGTGATTTCTCAATTGTAATACCGTCACGACGAATGATTTTGATTACTCGGGTGGCGTTGGATTAATTAGGGTTTGTGAGTTGTTATAATCACGCATTAGAAAATGACTAGTTTATAACTACAGATTTCGAACGATCCTTAAAGGCGTCGCCCGTTACTACTCACTTAATCCAACAACCATGATTACTTTTGATTAACGTCCTAAATCTGTTTACCTTGATTACTCGTAAGCCTAACAAACGAGGAAAAGGGGGAGTACGAAGTCCCGTTATTTCCATGAGTTATTTTAGGTTGTCGGGGATGCGAAAGGCACGTTGGCCTAACTCGCATTTGATTTCTTGACCTCACTAGCAACACTAATGGGTCACTAGGGCCCAATAGCACATTTGAGTCATTGAAGTCCTTTTACATGAAATTGGGTCATAGGAGGCCCAATAGCACATAAGCATATTCCCTTTGGGCCCAAAGATCATGTTAATGGGCTAGCAAGGCCCCAAAAATCATGATTTGAAACTTCCAAGCCCAAAGTTTGTAAATTGGCTCATCGTAGTTATTGCGTATTTATTTAGGTGGTTTGGTTTAACGCTTGTTGTTTTGTATTGATTTGAGACTGAATCACTTCGTTTGTAATGATATTTGTTGTTGAAAGTGTATTTGTTTTTCCGTTTCGTTGGTAGTCGTGGATCTTGTATTTTGTATTAATGAATTAATTTGTTTAAAAGTGGAATTTGACCTTTTCACTACCCTTCTTTTATAAAAATAACACTCTTGGTCCTTTTATATAAAAGAATTTCATTTTTAGTTCCTTAAAACATTTTCTTGACACTTTTCTATCATAAACTTGTTGAAAAGACAGTTCTAACCCAAAATTTAATTTGTTGGCAGCTTCAGCCCTTCTAGAATGGTGTTTCTCTGTTAGAACCCCATTTTTCTCAACTTTTACAGTTTTGGCCCAAAATCTAAAAACTTTGCATTTTTGGTCCTTTTTGACAGTGAAAAGCATTTTTGACCCTTCAAATATTTTGTTATGCTAATTACCCCCTGTTTTACAGAAAGTTTCATTTCAGCCCCTTAAATTTATCATTTTTCGCATTTTGAGGCTTATTGGGCCGAAAAGCCCAAAATTAGCCCATTAAGCTAAAAATTTACATTTTAAGTCCCTTGAAAATCCTATTATTCATAAAAATGATTATAGAAACTTTTTTTTGACCCTTTTTACCCTCAAGAAACCGTGACTTGTCGATTTGTAACCCAAGTTTTGTATTTTTGACAATTTAAGCCCTAAAATGGGTTTTACGTTAGAATATGTTCATCATAACCTTATAAGCTATCATTATTGACTTGTTTGGTGTAAAATAGCCTAGATTATGTTTGTTTCCTTTCTCATGTCATAGATCTCGGGTTTACACCCCTTTTGTTAACATAGTCGCCACAAAAACACATGAAATCATACACATACATGCATAAAATCACACATAGCATACACATACACATAGATCTACACATTTTCTTGTATTCTCCCCCATAAAACTCATGAAAACCGAAAAGAAAGGGGTATGAAGCTCACCTTGAGTTGTGGTTTTGGTTTTGAAGAAGATTGGGAGAAGTTTGGTGCTATTTTCGGCCTTAACAAGTTTCTTGGATGGATCTCGAACTTAGTGGGTCCTAAGATGCAAGATCATGAATTTGAATGGATTAAGAGATGATTTTTGATGAAAAGAAGTGAGTTAAAGCATGGATCAAACATCAACTTACCTTAGATTTGTGATATTAAGAAGATATTTCCTTGTAGCCCTTGTGATTCTTGAAATTTTTGAGGGAGAGTGTAAGGATGTTCTAGTGAGAGTTTGAGAGAATGAAGATAAATTTTGTGAGTGTGTGTGTGTGTTGTGTTCGGCCGAGAGAAGAAGGGAGGGGAAGAGAGAGACCTTGATGAGATGTTTGCTAGGAAGTATGAGTTGCATGCATGGAGACCCAACAAATAAAAATGAGGTGGCACAAAAGTCAACTCTCCTTTCCTCATGCTTTGAGGTTGGGCCGAGAATTAGAGAAAGAGAAGGAAATTTTTGGGCGTTTGGTGTTTAATCCATATTATGGCTTAATTAGATGATTCTTGGCCCAAAAAAATATTCAAGAAATGATTTTTATGGCTCATTAGGGCTAATTAGGTTAGTTATGGCCCAATGAGGTCCATTAAAGTATTTTATTTCATTCTAGGCCCAATACGACCCAAAATATTAAAATAAATAGAAGTGGGTCCAATTAGAGCCCATTTAAGAGTTCTAAGCCCAAGATAGTCAAATTGGAAGCTTATTGGCCCATTGGGTCCAATAATGAAATCCTAGTCCAGAATGGACTTAAACCGAGATTTCTAGGGTTTCCAATTCTTTGTTGACTACTTGCAGTGCTTGTATGAAGTATGTTGTTATTGAATAAGCATCTTACATGCTTTCACATTGTTGGTTCACATTTGTTATCATTGTTCCATGTTTACAAGGCATCAAATTTCCTAGTTGTGACACCATATCATTTTTTATTTTCTTTTGTTTTTCATCATCATTCCCATAATCATGTGATGACATGGCATAGTTTCAAATTCTTGAATGTTAGTGGTGTAAAATCATCTTTTCCAAATGTGACTTAAAAGTAGTAAATGAAAACATTCTATAAAAGGATATATTTTGTTAAAAAGGAAAAGAAAAGTGGAGTTGTAAACCCAAATACAAACAATCAATCTGATGACAACAACTATAAATGATCCATAACTTAGTTCTTGCCATATGGTATATCAAAACTGCACAATTGTCTAAAAGTTGTAGGCATGTGTGTAATTCTTGTAAAAGGAAGTTGTTATCGTACTAAATCTTATGGAAAGAAATAGTAGGCACTAATTTATAGTATTTTCTTTTAAGGAAACATCACTTGCGACTTGACATCTGGATATACTTTACAAACCATCAAGAAACCTGACCAGATGCTACTGAATTTTGTTGGGCCAATTGTGGTCTTATCTTCATCTGGTTTATCCTGTGTTGGGAGAAAGCAAGAGACCCATTTGCCCTAATTTGAGAATTCAAATTGTAGGAGATGATCATGTTCATCCCCATTTGCATTCCTTGTAGTGATTGAAGATACAAATATGACCATTCATCACCTGTATTTGGTTATCCCAAACGCATTGGTTACATCTAATTTTCCTATTAGACTATACTTAACTAATTCTAAATCTTTTAGCTGTTCTAGACTATAATTGTTCCTATAAATTAGTAGTATCTCAAATTTCTTACCTTTATCTCATTTACTGCATGCTTCCACCATTGTTGTGAAAAAATCAAAGACTACCACATCATCAAATGTCACAACTAGCATTTTGCTAGGAAACTCTATTCTCATGTAAACATCATCTATTGTAAGGCATGTGTTCTAAGTAAAAATCATACTCTATGCTTAATCAAAACCATCCATTTGAATCAAAACTTTTGATTTAAGTTCAAAACCTAATACAATACATCTCATATGGATTGAAAACCATAGAAATCCCGGTTCAAGTTTATATGGACTAGGATTCTCTAATTGGGCCTAATGGACCAATAAACTTTCAATTTAGTCATTTTTGGTCCAAGGAAACCTATTTGGACCCAAATAAGACCCACATTCATGAAACTAAGGTATTTTGGGCCATGTGGGCCTAGAATAATTCATTTTATCTCTAATGAGCCATGTTGGGCCATAAATGGTTTAATAAGCCTTATTGGGCCAAAAACCATATAAATGTTTTCTTTAACCTCATTGGGCCTCAAAACGCATTTCTTTTGCCATTTTGGGCCATAAACGCATAGGTGGGCCCAACGGGCCGAACATTTTTATTGGGCTACATGTTTTCAATGGCTATCAAATTCAAGCTCAATTTTTAAGCTTTTTTCTCCTACCCCTCTCTTAAATTCTCGGTTTTTATGTTAAAAAAAGATTTAACTAATCTATATGAGTGACACCTCATTTTTATTTAAAGGGTTTCCATGCAATTAGTTCACAAACTTCTAAGCTTAAGCACTAAAGACCTTCATGTATTAACCATCCAATTCTCTCCTCTATCTTCTTAAAATTCTCGACCACCCCCCCATTCAAACCTCCACACCCTAAAACAACACTCTAAATCTTCAAGAAACTCCTCTACATTCCTTCAAGAAAACTGTGAGGTGGGGTGGGCAATTCAACAAGTTATCAACAAACTTCATCCCCTTGTTAAGTTACTTCATTATTAAGATGTTAAACTTCATATTTATGCTAAGATCTTTCATCAAACATCATCAATATCTTGTTCATGCCCCTAGAATCATATCATCTTCGAAGATCTCCTCAAGAAGCAAGCTAGGTCGAAAAACAACATCACTTCCTCTCATCTCTTCATCAAAATCGATTCCACACCTCAAAGTGAGTTCAGACCCCTTTCTTGTTGATTTTCATAATGTTTTGGGGGAGAATACAAGTTGTGTTGTGTAGATATATGTGTGTATGCATGATTTTGTGTGTTTTCATGAGATATTTTGTGATATGTGTTTTACTTTTGAAGTTTTACTTGAACCTGAAGTTTAGCACTTGGATCTTCATAAAAACCTTTAGAAAAGTATGTGTTATCACATATATTACATGTAAACTTGTAGATCTGGGATTTATACACTTAAAATAGCAAAAATAAGTGTTGTGTTCAAACATGGATAACTTAAACTAAAAAATCAACCTTTGACAGAAAAGTTTTGGTTTAATCTTGGACTGTTTTGACCATCTTAACGTATATATTTTTCAAAACTGTGTTACATGAAAAAAGTTTAGGTTTATACCTTTAAAATTACTTCTATCACGTTTTCATATGATTTTTTTTTACAATTTTTGGCAAATTTTACAAAACTGCCTATCATATTTGAAATAATCTCGGACCAGTCCGTGAAGGTGATCAATTTCACACTGGTTTGAGAGCAATAAAAATTTTCAGAAAAATTGTAATTAAAGTAGACAAAATTTCCAAACTTCCAGAGTTTACTAATCTAAATTGTGACTTATGATGATTTTTCTACAAATTTTCCAACAACCGGGTCAGAAAAGTCAAAAACCAGAAAAATTGTTTTTAACTTACTAAAAGTGTTTAAACTTGTGTTAGATGCAAGACTTGGCCTTTAGAAGGCCCCAAAATGTTATTTTTACTAATATTGGGCCTTAAGTGTAAATTTTTGGCTCAATGGGCCAAGAGTGTCATTTTTACAAAAATTAGGCTTTTTATATAATTTTATTAAATAATTGAGCTAAAACTAACAATATAAAAAACAAATGGGCTAATTAGATCATTTTCATGTTTATTGGGCCTTAGTGACCCATTAATATGTTTGATAGGTCATGAATACTATTTATATGTTTATTGGGCCTCATTGACCCATTAACATGCGCGAAGGATCTTGGATACTATTTGCGTGCTATTTGGGCTTGTAAATACCTTACAGGTGAAATGGGCTTTAGTTGTCCTTTTACATATATATTTTGGGCTCATGTTATATAATCTCATTACTATTGGGCCTTGAAATGAATTACATGTTTAGCAATGCCTTAGTGGTTCACTTACATGGTTCATTGGGCCTGGAATGAGTTTTATATGTTTTTCTTCTTGTAAATTCGATTAACGATCTAGTGAGACGTGTCGGTTGACACCAAGTGAGTGTACGATCGTAGCCTGTAGTTATGACCAGAGTCTCTTGGAGGGAGAGCAGGGATTTGTGTATAGATTTATATGGGATGACACCCCACACCTGAGATGTTCGCTACAGTTAGACTAAATCACTCTAGGGTGACGAAGACCTTATTCTAATTTCCATTGGCGTCTAACAACGCCAAGACAGGCGAAATTGTCATTACTTAGTATGGTTATAACGACTCACTTAGAAGAATTAACATTAAAATTTACTGGAGACCATTCTCTTTTCTCTTTGGATTACTCAGGAACATACTCGCACTGGTACTCAACCTCGGGGTTTGGTATGTCAGCATTCTCTTTTAAAGACGACATAGGGTTGTCTTGGGACATTCTATTTACATTTTCTTCATTATCTTTATACATCCTAATAAACATTAACACACATGCATTAATACAAGATAGGACACAAACTTACTGAACTGTTTTCAAAAAATATAGGATTTTCTGGTGATTACAAAGTTATACAAATCATTTTCACAAACATGCTTATGAACTCACAAACATTTTTATGTTGACCTTTTTAAATTAACTTGTATTCTCAGGAAACCGTTGAAGCAGGTTGAGTGGAACAAACTAATGGATATTTTGTTATATTTTGTTTCATCATACTCTGATTATTTTGGCATGTAATATTCAAATACAATACTCGATGTAAATAATGAATGTTGTTATATTACATGTGTGATGATGATGATGTTATGTTTCAACTATATACTTTGTCATGATACTACAAAAATGAAGTCACGCCAAGCCCCTGGACGTTTCCGCCGTCTGGTTCGGGGGCGTGAAATCAAATGTTATGCCTCCATCTGGAAATTCACTTCACTCCTATTAATCAAAAAAGTTGTATCATCAATAAAGTCAAAATCGAAATTGAATAAAGGGAGAAAGTTGAAACGTGCAAGAGCAAGGAACATTACCTTCTAGTTCTTCCTTTCCTGAATCCAACTTCTAATTAGAGTCTACTATATACCAATAGTATGATGTATGTAAACTATGTATGATATATAAAAATGGATATATTCATCTTCACTAGAATCTTTTGAATACCCTCCGTCTACTATGCTCTCACTGCTGGTCAAAATGGTTACCCGCACGTCCATCGGCACTGTGTGATCCATTTTGATTATCGGAATCGGCACACCAGTAAGACCTAATCCTTTCAACATGTACCTGATATAGGTGGGACGAGACGTCGTCGCCGGGTATCTGTTTTTTGCCCCTCTCCAACCCATGATGTTAGAAGGTTATTTTGCACAAGCATCCAACCGACAAAGAAGAAGGAATAGAATTATGTGTGCAATCACATGAAGAAGAACCCAAGCAGTCGCGAAGTAAATGGACGCAGTGATGTCTTTTGAATGGAAGAGAAAGACAGTGAGAGAGAGAGAGAGAGAGTGGCGATGACATGTGTCGCACCCCAAACCGAAACGGCGGAAACGTCTGAAGGTGGAGGACATCATCTATAGTATCACAACAATGGCATCATAGTAATCAATGTAAACACAACCATTATATTGAATAAGTAAAATATTTACATCTGTTTGATACATAGTTTGTATACATCAAAAATATAGCAAAAATATAAAATACGTAACTCTATACGCTCCGTCTTCTCGAAAGCTGCGAGAGTACCTGTCTATTGATTTCCTGAGAATGCAAGCGGTTTTGAAAATAGTATCAGCATTAAAGCTGGTAAGTTCATAAGCATGTTTTTGTAATGAAAAACTGTTAATGATTTAGTGAAAATGTTTGTATGTTTCCAAGAAAATCAAATATTTTCTAACATATGTGTTCGTTACGGTGATCCATAAAGTATTAGTTCGTATGCCTGGTTACCACCAGATATATTGTATAATGTTGTGTTGAATGAAAACCCTTTGTATGAAAACCCTGGCTATCACTAGTATGTATGGAATATTCTGTTTGAAAACCCTGGTTACCACCAGTATGTATAGTAGTTTCACCACTTCAAATAAAACCATGTATTTTATCCCCTAGAATCCTCCAGTATAATGTATAGTAGTTCTATTAATTAAAATAAAACTAATGAAGAATGAAATCCCGTAAACAAAGGTTAGTTTATACTAATGTGAGTCGTATAACCATGCTTGATATGACTGATGAATTTCTGGTATGATATTTGTCACCCCAGGCAAGCCTGCCTAACTGTAGCTAGCAGTTTAGGTGTGGGATTGTCAGTCCCGAATAGATCTATTCACAAATCTCATACTATGCCTCCAGGAGACTCTGGTTACACTAATGATGGGAGTTAGCTAGCACCCTAAAGGGTACAATTGAAGTGATGTCTCATAACCCTGTATTAACTAGTTTACGTGTAGTTTTGTATCGTTCTCTTGTACTTGAAATCGTATGTATACTTTATAGAGTAATATTAACTATACTTAAATTATTATTTAGTATGGTACTCTTGTATTCATAAAGTAGTAATGTATATGTAACATCCAAAAAATACAGGCCAAAAATTTTGTTTCAATTAAGTTATTACATAAAACCATTAGTATAAAAACATTCATAACAATATCTCATGTCAAAACCAAAGTGTCAATAATCAAAACATAGTATCATAAAACCATATCAGAGTGTAATCCCAAGGATGTCGTGTGCAGAAAACATGGTGTGATGCGTTGCGATCGAGCAGGCTCCCTTCCTTTGAAAACGAAGTAACTGAAACCAAAACTGAAAACCGTAAGCATGAAGCTTAGTGAGTTCCCCCATCATACCACATAATGCCTATCCCTCGGTATCTTTCAACTGGTATCTATCTGGCATAACTAGGAGCTGGAACCCCCTTCGGTATCTTCAACCGATACTCGGGAACTAACCTCCCCTTCGGTATCTTTCAACCGGTAACCAGGAGCTAACCTCCCTTTCGGTATCTTTCAACCGGTATCCGGGAACTAACCTCCCCTTCGGTATCTTTCAACCGGTAACCGGGAGCTAACCTCCCGTTCGGTATCTTTCAACCGGTATCCGGGGACTATTTCACCCCCTATCACTATCACATAATAACAGGTCATATACATATTGGTTCCATGATAACATAACACTGAATCACATAATGGCATATCATAACCATACTGGTCAAATAACATCATATCATAAACATACTGCTCACATAATGGCATATCATAACTATACAGGTCATATAATAACATATCAGAAACATACTGCTAGGCATGCAAGGGTTCTGTCCACCCCTTCGGTATCTTTCAACCGGTAACCGTCTTCAGTATCTTTCAACCAGTAACCGGGGACTATTGCACCCCTACTACTACTAACACATATCTCATAGCATCCTAGCATAATAAGCATATCAATTAATGGCAACCAAATAATTATCACAAAGACAATCATCTCAAACAAAATCACCTATTGGTGGGCCGAAATTGGTGCCTTAGACCCACCCCTACTGGAAGGTAACTCACCTCACACTGCTGAAGTCCTGCAGACTCAACCCCACATTACTGAAGTCCTGCAGACTCAACCCTAACTGCTAGATAATAGATTCCCGAACTGTCAACACCAAAATAACACCCAATTAATAATTGGGTCCCAACACATAACCATAAATACATACTTGGATAATTACTACATTACCCCAATGTTGGCTTTATTCAAGCCCAAGGCCCAATCCATAGGCCCATAGTCAACTATTAATCAAAGCCCAATATATGGCCCAATTTTCCAAATTGGGCCCAAACCTTTGCATGGTCTCATTCTAATGCCCAACCAAAAGTCCAGTCCATCACTTGGTACTTTTATTGGCCCAATATCTCATAATCGCAAAGGCCCAAACTATGGCCCATCTATAGCCTATTTTTCCAAATTGGGCCCAAAACCTCATATGGGTCTTATCCTAAGTCCATCAATATGTTCTAGTCCATAAGATTATTCTTGGATGCCCATTAATAATCCAATTACCAAAGCCCAAAAGAAAGGCCCAACTCAAGGCCCAAGTGAAATTAGTGTTTCACATAAAATGACGATTAGGGTTAAGTGTTTCTCACTTAACCCATTAAGGACTTAACCCACTAAGAACTTAATCCATTAAGGACTTAATCTATTAAGTCCAATATTGCTTAGATTAATTTCTGCCAATGATTATTATTTAATATCTCAAGTTATTAAATAATTCCCATATGTGTCTCGATAAATTCTCAAAGTTAGGGTTTTATTGGCATTAGGGTTTTCCAAACCCTAGTTAGGGTTTCCAACCCAAATACTAGCCCATTTATCAATTTGTTGGACATATTAGGCCCACTAGAATATCATTAAGCCCATTAGTCACATGCTTGGGATTTTAGATCCATTAAGCTTCATTGGGTCCATTAGGGCTTATTATCACACCCCAAAACCAAGAACGGCGGAAACGTTTTGGGGCGGAGGACGTCATGTACAATATCACAACAATGAAAAGTAGAAAACAAGAAACAACATCATCCATTGCATTAATAATATAATTTTAATACAAGTGTGTTCTGTCAAATTATGATAAACACTAAAGTATAAATCAAAATGAAAGATGAGTCTTGAACGAGCATCATCTTCTCTAAACCTTGCATCGGTAAATGTCTACCGTTGACCTGGGGATACAAGTTATTTTGAATGCGAGTATCAGCTTTAAAGCTGGTGAGATCATAAGTATTTTAGTGTCTTAATTTGTAAGAATGTATTTGTACGTATATGAAATGTAAGTAATTGTACATATATGAAATGTAAGTATGTGTATGTATATGAAATGTAAGTATTTGTACGTATATGAAATGTAAGTATTTGTAAGTATATGAAATGTAAGTATGAAAACGTTTTGAACATCCTAGAAAGCCCTATGCTTCCTACTGAGAGTAGCCTTCTACCAAGGCATCTAGTATCTGTGTGTGTCCCCTGAAAGAGTGTGTATTTTCCCAAATCTGACTATCATTAACCAAAAATATAGCTTCTACAATACCGTGCATCATGTGAATGTTCACAAAGTGAATGCAATGGGAAAATGAAATAGTACTATGGTGCAGTATCAAATAACTACGACCGTACTAACTACTTTAAATCTATTGTAATTTAAAGTAACATGTGATCAACCTTTATCCTGCTACCGACTCTAGTAAAACGACGATGTAAGACGCCGTAAGAAATGACATTTGGCACCCGTAGACTTGCAAGTCCCACTGTAGCGAGCAGCAAGGTGTAGGATAGTCAATCCAGTATAGATATATACGCAAACTCATACGCTCCCCAATTAAGGAGATTCGGGATACAAAAACGGTCATGGAAGGAAGTGCCATGACCCGCTTAATGGTTCACATAACTGCATGAAAGTACATGTAACGAATGTGCTAATCTTAAAGTGTACTCTTTCTCTGTCTAGCCTGTATGTAATGTAATGTTCTGCATGTGCTAGCTGTAATGTGTGTTCTCTATCTATCTAGCATGTATAGTAATGTACTGTGTGTACTAGCTGTAATGTGTGTTCTCTCTCTATCTAGCAAGTATTGACTCATGAATGAACTGACTCATGGTATGATTTTGCGTTCTAGTAATAGTTCTAGTATCTTCCTAAACTACCCCTATGGTAGCTTACTAGTAATGTAACTGGTACGTATGAACGTGGAAGTATACCCTTGCTACCCAAGGGTATTGAACTGATTGGAACAACCTTTATGACTATATATGTACACATGATATATAACAAATATTTATACGACCTTCGGACGGATACCCGATACCTTACCAGACCACATCCCAACAGGGAAAAGGAAATAAAGCGGGCAATCCTTCCTAAGTCCTTTAAACATTACTTATATAACTATACATATATAGGCATGCAATTGACAATATAAAAGCATAAAATAAGTTTTGTAAAACCATTTGAAGTAAACTGTTTGGTAAAACAGCTAAAGAAGTAATAAATTCTATTGTATGCTACTTATTAATCACATGTGATTAATTTAATAACTAGCATGATTCAACTTGTATCCCCCATATAAAAACATTTAAAAACATTTAAATTATTGATTAAAGGGGTATGAACTCACCTACAGTGACCAGATCGGAAGGAAGTGTCAGATAAGTGCTTGGTGTAAAGTGAAGACTTAGACACACACAATGATCCTAATTACATATGAAGACATATGTATATAAACAATTAGTGATTATAACACTAATTAAACTTGTATAAACATCCTATTGCGAGGAAAACACTTTGGTCAAATGTTAGGAGGCTATCGGGTTGCAACAAAGGACTGCAAAGCCTCATACGGGAGTTTATGGTCCAAAGACCATTCCAAAGCCTTAACCAAGAGTTTGGGTGGATTTAAGACCCTAAAATGGCCTTGCTTGGTGTTCACGGACCTGGGACCACTCCCCCATGAGTTTATGGCTGTAAACTCATGGTAAGGAGTACCATTTCGTGAATCTTGGTCCTTAGGTCCATGGGGTAAGGTTCTATGTCACTAACCAAAGCTTACTAAGGTGTTAGGGGTCATTTGCACCCTAAAAAGGGGTTTACGGCCCAAGAACATGTATTGGCCGTAAACTCCTTTAATCTCTTGATTTCTTATGTTTCCTAATCTCTAAACATGATATACCTAGTGTACAATGAGTTGGATCAAGAGTACTTACAATCTACGAGCTCAAATGGTCGATATTGGCCAAGAACACGAGTGTGTGTTCTTGGTGGATCTTGAAAATCTACAAAATGGAATGATTTCACGGATGAAATCATGTAAGATTACTAGATTATCTAAGATATCAACTAGTTAGGGCAAGAAACTTACGAGTTTTGAAGATCAGGGACGAAGGTCGGGATGGTACTTGAGAGGATTTGGGCCAAGGAAATGAAAGAAATGAACAAATGACCTTCATCTTCACCATATAAGGTGAGTTTACGGCCCACATGGAGTTTACGGCCGTAAAATCCCATGTGGTGGCCGTGAACTCATGGTTAAGGTGCTTAAGGCTCGGTCTTTATGCTATAAATTCAGCAGATAAACCCGAACACTTCTTCCTTAAGTGTACAAGGCTCAGAACTCTCAAACGGACTCTAAATTGTGCTGAATGATAGCAGGAATGAGTTTGAATTTCTATTGACTTGGTATGTTGTACAGAATGGAAATTTCGGGTTGTCACACTTACAAGGCTCATTAGGGTTTCAAGCACCCCAAACAAATCAAGCTCAACGAGGCAAGCACACCGCCACCCGACACGGCGGCCGGTGGTTGCAAGAGGCGGCAGCCACCACTCTAAGGTGGTGGTTTTCAATTTCTTTCCATTATTCCACTTTTCTAATTACATTTTACAATGTTAATCTCCGAAATAAGTCAAACAACTAAGCTAAACACACACACACACAACCACCTTGTGGTGGCCGGCGGTGGCTAGTGGCGGCAGCCACCACCTGATGGTGGTGGTGGTGGCTGTTCTAGGTTTTCCAGCCAAACAAGTTACACACATAATACACCAAAAGTGGAAATACAACTACATAAACATGCTCTGGTTGTAAAAATAACCCAACCACCCTCTTGGTGGCGTATGGCGGCCGGCAGCGACGTCAACACTTAGAATCATCGATGAAAGCAACGGATGGAGCCCGAAGGCGTCGCATAAATGGTTAGCGGAGGCAGTGGCGCACACAACATCGCTTTCCGACTCATATGGACTTGCTTCTCCGATCGGAGACTCTCCGATTGCGAACAGCATCTCCAGCAACACCTTGCGGTGGGGGAACTTCGATGGCAAGGTGGACGCTAGGCGGCTTGGTCTGATCGGAACAACGACATGGATGACGGCGGAAGGAAGGCTTCTAAGGTGGCGGTTGAAACAAGAGAGGAAGAGCAATGGCAAACGTCACAAACCTTGTTGCCAGCTTGGTCGTCGTCTACAAGGGAGATGTCGCGGTTGCAGCGGCGGTTAGGGAGGGAACGACAATGGAAAGGCAAGAGTGCAGAGGTGGCACCGGTGAGGGAGGAATAAGTGTGGGGGAAGTGGCGGCTGTGTTCTCATGCTAGGGTTAAGGTTTACCGTGAGCTATATACCCGACACCCACTTAAACTTCACCCCATAATGTCAAGAATGGTCCCTCCCCATAGGATTCTTTTCACAAAAAGTCCACAATTTACACTTCTCACCGCCACTCACATATTTTCTTTCAATCTAAGTCCCTATTTTACCTTTTTAACCCCATCTTCTGAAATTCTTTACAAATAAAATCTAGAATTTACCAATTAGCCCCTTAACATCAAAAATCTTTTCAAAAGAAGTCCCATAAATTACCATTTAGTCCGTGCCTTCATAAATACTTACAAAACTAATAGGGAACTTACATTTTTTACCACCAACTTCTAAAATTCTTCACAATTTAGTCCGGGACTTACATTTATTAATTTATTTAAATAAACAGGGCATTACAGTATACCATAAACTATATCTGTCATAGTTTATATGATTGTTAATGTAAAATCCTAAGATGGAAAAACTGTATATTGAAATCCCAAACTATACCTTTTATAGTTTTCATGTGTGTTAAGTACTCGATTCGTGTATTGTTCTGAAAACTATGCAATTATAGTTGTGAGTTGAAAACTTCCCTTATGCTCAACATGTTACAAAAGGGATAAAATATCTAAATATTTTATAAAATGTGCTGATCTTTTGGTTGTATCAATTGCATAAGTTATAATCCTGTTGAAATTCCGCATGTGCTAGCTGTAATGTGTGTTCTCTCTCTATCTAGCAAATATTGACTCATGAATGAACTGAGTCATGGTATGATTTCGCGTTCTAGTAATAGTTCCAGTGTGTTCCTATACTACCCCTATTGTAGCTTACTAGTAATGTAACTGGTACGTATGAACGTGGAAGTATAACCTTGCTAACCAAGGGTATTGAACTGACTGGAACAACCTTTATGACTATATATGTACACATGATATATAACATATATTTATACGACCTTCGGACGGATACCCGATACCTTACCAGACCACATCCCAACGGGGAAAAGGAAATAAAGCGGGCAATCCTTCCTAAGTCCTTTAAACATTACTTATATAACTATACATGTATAGGCATGCAATTGACAATATAAAAGCATAAAATAAGTTTTGTAAAACCATTTGAAGTAAACTGTTTGGTAAAACAGCTAAAGTAATAAATTCTATTGTATGCTACTTATTAATCACATGTGATTAATATAATAACTAGCATGATTCAACTTGTATCCCCCCATATAAAAACATTTAAAAACATTTAAATCATTGATTAAAGGGGTATGAACTCACCTACAGTGAGCAGATCGGAAGGAAGTGTCAGATAAGTGCTTGGTGTAAAGTGAACACTTAGACACACACAATGATCCTAATTACATATGAAGACATATGTATATAAAAAATTAGTGATTATAACACTAATTAAACTTGTATAAACATCCTATTGCGAGGAAAACACTTTGGTCAAATGTTAGGAGGCTATCGGGTTGCAACAAAGGAGTGCAAAGCCTCATACAGGAGTTTATGGTCCAAAGACCATGTGTGTTGGAGTTTACGGCGCAGGGAAGTAAACTCCTGGCCATAAACTCTCAATTGGTCACCAAATGTGGCTTAAAACTCCAAGGGCTGAATTGTTTAAGTGTTCCAAAGCCTTAACCAAGAGTTTGGGTGGATTTAAGGCCCTAAAATGGCCTTGCTTGGTGTTCACGGCCCTGGGACCACTCCCCCATGATTTTATGGCTGTAAACTCATGGTAAGGAGTACCATTTCGTGAATCTTGGTCCTTAGGTCCATGGGGTAAGGTTCTATGTCACTAACCAAAGCTTACTAAGGTGTTGGGGGTCATTTGCACCCTAAAAAGGGGTTTACGGCCCAAGAACATGTCTTGGCCGTAAACTCCTTTAATCTCTTGATTTCTTATGTTTCCTAATCTCTAAACATGATATACCTAGTGTACAATGAGTTGGATCAAGAGCACTTACAATCTACGAGCTCAAATGGTCGATATTGGCCAAGAACACGAGTGTGTGTTCTTGGTGGATCTTGAAAATCTACAAAATGGAATGATTTCACGGATGAAATCATGTAAGATTACTAGATTATCTAAGATATCAACTAGTTAGGGCAAGAAACTTACGAGTTTTGAAGATCGGGGACAGAGGTCGGGATGGTACTTGAGAGGATTTGGGCCAAGGAAATGAAAGAAATGAACAAATGACCTTCATCTTCACCATATAAGGTGAGTTTACGGCCCACGTGGAGTTTTCGGCCGTAAAATCCCATGTGGTGGCCGTGAACTCATGGTTAAGGTGCTTAAGGCTCGGTCTTTGTGCTATAAATTCAGTAGATAAACCCGAACACTTCTTCCTTAAGTGTGCAAGGCTCAGAACTCTCAAACGGACTCTAAATTGTGCTGAATGATAGCAGGAATGAGTTTGAATTTCTATTGACTTGGTATGTTGTACAGAATGGAAATTTCGGGTTGTCACATCATCCCCCAGTTAGAGGGAATTTCATCCCGAAATTAGAATTTTAAGTAAGGAGGTAGGTATGAATGATCGAGTCAATTGGTGCGGATACTTCCTAATCGATTGATTCTCGTGCTCCCAAGTGAATTCGGGTCCCTGGTCGGCATCTAAGCGAACCTTCACTTAAAGGGAAACGACTATGAATCGTTTGCATGACCTCTCGGTCCATGGTCACTACAGTTCTTCCACGTAGGTGAGGCTCTTGTGGGACTCGATCTCTTCGAGTGGGATTTCAAGAGTCTTGTCAGATCGATACTTTTTACAAGTTTGAGATGTGAAGGGTAGAATGTACGTTACTAAGCTCGCGGAGTAGGTCTAGTCTGTGAGATACAGGACCGATTCCGGTAAGAATCTCAGAGGTCCTAACCATCGTGGATTCAGCTTCCTACGCTTTACGAAACGTATTAAGCCATTCTCAGAGTGAGACTTCCTAAAGAATTTGGTCTTTCATTTGGAATTCCAAGGTTTCTTTTTCTTGCTTATCCTCCCAGTCGAGGGCCACCCCCTGCTGGGTCAAAGTCGTAAGGGTTTCTGTAATTTGTGAGGAGTTCTGAATGGACTACGATAGTAGGTCTGCAAGACCTAGAATTTGGCGAATTTCTGTCGGCGTCTTCGGTGCCGACAAATTCCCAACGGTTTTGGATAAATTAACAGAGTACTCAAGAATTTCCACATCACTAATAGTGTATTTTAGGAATTTGACTCTTCAATTCCAAAACTCGTGTTTAGAGAACTTCACAAAAAGTTTCTCTGAGGGTAATGTTTCCATGGGTTCCTTCTTACTACGAGGGTAGATAAGTAAGTCATTACAAGGAGAATAACGAACTGATCCAAGTAAGAATGGCGTACCCTACCCATTAAGCTCATGAATGCTATGGGGATATTGGTCCTATCCGAGGGGTATCACTACGGACTCGAAGTGTCCGCATCGAGTTTGGAAGGTAGTCTTCGGGACATCCTTCCCTAACACTCGAAACTGCTGATATTCGGATCTCGGTCCATTCCTAAAAGGTAAATCGTTCCTTGCGTTTTCTTAGTCCACACATTCATGCGAGGCAGAGATAATGATTTCTAAGTGAAATCTTGATGAGTCCCCAATAGCAGAGGTACATATGATGCAATCCGGCTACTTCTAGAAGAATAAGACCAGAGCCCTCCAGGGTGAGAAGCCTGGTCTTCCAATTCTATTGCTGAGTAGTTCGCTAAGTTGTCCGGATTGTTCTTGTATTTCTGTGGGTGTTTAGACTGTAGGGCGATCTGGTTGCAGAAGTCGTACTGGGTTCTAGGTTTGTTCACACGATGATGCGATTCCTCGTAGTCTTGGGCAGTCTTCGTCCTGAAGTTCACATTTAGAATTCATACATGGTTCATCAATCGCAGTCTCGTGTATACGAGTCGTATATAATTAAGATTGAAAAGGTAGTCGAATAACCGATTCTTCTTTCAGCTCGTATCCCTACGAGGAAAAGAAGTTAAAGTGGAATCATCAATTCTAAACCTGTAGGACCTTGATTATATATCACCCCTATGTATACATTCTTCAGCGATAGATCAATCGTATGGATCTTTGGATTGAAGTTGACGTATTGTACGAGTGGTACTTCGGGGAGGTTTGCTGAGGCTTCTTCAGAAATGCTAAGAAACATGAGGTACTCTAAGCAGATATACTTCTGAGTTCTGAAATGACGGCTTCATTAAAAAGACGTTTACGGAGAAAGAGATGTACGTATGAAGCTGGTATTATGCGGATCAAATTGAATCTAGTCGTATGGTAATATCGGACTTACTTGGAAAATAAAGACATTAGACCTGATCATAAAGGCGTTACAGACAAAACATAATGGTGCAACCTTTCACAGAGTTTCAGTATCGTAGGCTAATTACAGGACTACTGCTGCGAACAGGGTATACTACAAAAGACAAGTATACGCAACACGAGGATCCCTCTATTGGCGGGATCTCGCAAAAGATAAAACTCGAGTTGAACTAGTTTTAAACAGTTTGAAAGCATACTTAAATGCTGCCAAACGGAAGTGAACCTATGCTATAGTAAGGTTCGGGGTTCAAACTCCTCCTGTTCCCTCGTTGTTCTTCTCTGATGGGCAGTCCCTCTTGAAGTGTCCCATTACACCACATAGATGGCATATCCGAGAAGTTCCGACATTTGTGGTTGAAGTAATGTGTTGGATCGGAGTATTGCAGTAACGGATGGTGTGTCCCTTTTTGTTGCAGTTTAAGCATTGCATTTCCCAACAAAGTCCATGGTGGTGATAATTGCATTTGATGTATTTTGGGAGATTGTCAGCATACAGTCTGACTGGGTTAGTGTTAAGTGGGAAACCAGAAGGAATGGCAGTGGGAGGTACAGATGTCGTGGCTGCGAAGGCTGCCACTGGTTGTTGTCTTTTCCTCGTTCCTTGGGGTGATTTTCCCTTGACTCCATCCCTGAACTTTCGTTTCTTGTTCTCTGCTTTTCGGCTTTGCGAGCCTGCGATTGTTATTGTTTGATGACTTCCTGGATTGATACTATGATTGGGATTTTCAACCCCTTTGTCAGCATTGAGTGCGCTGATAGCACTTCAATGTGCAAGGACAGCTGTCACGGCAGCCATCACGGTAGCTGTAACTGCGGTTTGAAAAGTAGTGGCGTCCATAGGAAAAGCAGAGGCTTCGTTATTCGGCTGGCTGTTTTCGGATGACGACATGATTCTGTAATATGAAAGATAAGGATTTTGTGAGCGATCCTGGTTGACCCTAGCTGTACCTCTATTGTTCAAGTAAAGAGTAAGAGTATGTTCTGGAAAATTCGACCTACATCCCTATGATGCAGTTCTAGTAAAGAATGGAAGTATTTTCGTAGTACGGCCTTATGACGCTTGACGTCTGAAACAGGGTACCATCGGTTGGGGAATAACATGATCCAACCTTTGGTAGAGAATTGGGAATGATCCCGGAGCTAAATTACCCTAGTCCAATAGCTTGACTAGAGTGAGTTTTAGATCGGCTCCCATGATGGCATGATGAAAACAATTGAATAAAGAATGACATATAAGTTAGCCGACTGTCAATATCTTTGATATTCATGACGTAAAAGTTAGGGAAAATGACCTTGTAATAGGTCTTACATCATATCCAGAGTAGATAGTCCTTGACAGCATAAAGGCCTAACTAAATTACTTACAGTACAAGATAGTTTCATAGAAAATGCCACATCGGGCATAGACGGAAAAAACGATTCCTTTTAACAAGGAAAATAAAGTAAAGCATCTACTACTGGCGACGGTCATCCCTCTGGTGAACTCTCAGCTTAGCCAGTTGGCGTTCCACATCAAGTAGGTGTCTTTCGTACACCCTTTGGCGTACTCGGAGTTCTATGACTTCGGCTCGTGATTCAGCCAATGCTTGCAGCAGGGTTTCATGATCTCTCTCAGATCTGTCACGAGCATCTTCCAGGTGAATGGTGCGGAGGGTATGCATTCTCGCATTGGTGACAACTTCTGTGATCTGATGTAGGGCTGTCCTGCCTTGAATCTCATTTCGGGCCACTCTGCGGAGGAGGATTGGCAAGATTCTGTTTGCTGAGCCCCCATTGCTCAGGTCATAAAAGCTTCGGTCACCATTAAGTGGCATGGGTTGATCTTGACCTTGGCTCCATGTTTCCAAGCATTCCACCCATGGAGGCGCCGGGCTATGAAAAGCCAGACGAGGGTTAGGATTTGGAAAGGGAGCTGCCGGGGGTAGGTTCTCAACCTCGGGCTCGGAGTTAGCACCATCCAAAAGGTCTTCATCATGGCGATCATTTAGAGGGATAGGATGATCATTCTCTGGTTCTTCTCCAAACCATCCAGCAATGACTTCGTTCGGAAGGTACGGATTGCTGTGGGGATGGAGTCTAGCCATGTTATCTACGCGAGAATTGGGGTAAGAAAATAATTATTAGATGTACTATCCAGATAATTATTTAGAAAATCTTCATTCGTTACATCACTATTTGTGAAGTGCATACCAGTTATATGTAATCGAAACAGGATAGGCCTTTGAATAAGTGACCTTAACTCCAAATTCACAAAGAATAGGGGTAAAGCAAAATTTTCACTGATTCTAAGTCTATAACATCCTAGTTATATATAGCCTTAGTGTATCCACTTAGCAACTATCAACTTAGTAATGAAGATCCCGTTTTGGTTCTCAAGTATGAAGTACTTACAGTAACACCAAATACCCCTATAGTATTTTAGGTTTATGTTCTATTGTTCTCATTGTGGTATTATTGGTAAGATTTTAGACTTGTTGCAACCTCACAACTACACTTAGGCACATGCTAGTCAACCCTCGGATAATATAGTTGATCAGGCTATATCTTCCCAGTTTTGACCATATGTCTCTAAGTCCACCTGTGCTGCCCAACAATCGTAATTCTTTTGTACTGTCCTAGTGACATTGATTTTAGTATGAATGCAGGCACGTATACTTAATTAAATATTTTATTATTTAAAGTATAACTCCTGGTCAGAGTATTTTAATCCCATTCTATTTATAGTCTGTATATCTTTTATGGGTTGATATACTTAATTCACTATAAACAATGCTCTGATACCAATCTGTCACACCCCAAAACCATGAACGGCGGAAACGTTCTGGGGCGGAGGACGTCATGTACAGTATCACAACAATGAAAAGTAGTAAACAAGCAACAACATCATCCATTGCATTAATAATATAATTTTAATACAAGTGTGTTCTGTCAAATTATGATAAACACTAAAGTATAAATCAAAATGAAAGATGAGTCTTGAACGAGCATCATCTTCTCTAAACCTTGCATCGGTACCTGTCTACCGTTGACCTGAGGATACAAGTTATTTTGAAAGCGAGTATCAGCTTTAAAGCTGGTGAGATCATAAGTATTTTAGTGTCCTAATTTGTAAGAATGTATTTGTACGTATATGAAATGTAAGTAAGTGTACGTATATGAAATGTAAGTAAGTGTACGTATATGAAATGTAAGTATGTGTACGTATATGAAATGTAAGTATTTGTACGTATATGAAATGTAAGTATGAAAATGTTTTGAACATCCTAGAAAGCCCTATGCTTCCTACTGAGAGCAGCCTTCTACCAAGGCATCTAGTATCTGTGTGTGTCCCCTGTAAGAGTGTGTATTTTCCCAAATCTAACTATCATTAACCAAAAATATAGCTTCTACAATACCGTGCATCGTGTGAATGTTCACGAAGTGAATGCAATGGGAAAATGAAATAGTACTATGGTGCAATATCAAATAACTATGACTGTACTAACTACTTTAAATCTATTGTAATTTAAAGTAACATGTGATCAACCTTTATCCTGCTACCGACTCTAGTAAAACGACGATGTAAGACGCCCTAAGAAATGACATTTGGCACCCGTAGACTTGCAAGTCCCACTGTAGCGAGCAGCAAGGTGTAGGATAGTCAATCCAGTATAGATATATACGCAAACTCATACGCTCCCCAATTAAGGAGATTCGAGATACAAAAACGGTCATGGAAGGAAGTGCCATGACCCGCTTAATGGTTCACATAACTACATGAAAGTACATGTAACGAATGTGCTAATCTTAAAGTGTACTCTTTCTCTGTCTAGCCTGTATGTAATGTAATGTTCTGCGTGTGCTAGCTGTAATGTGTGTTCTCTATCTATCTAGCATGTATAGTAATGTACTGTGTGTACTAGCTGTAATGTGTGTTCTCTCTCTATCTAGCAAGTATTGACTCATGAATGAACTGACTCATGGTATGATTTTGCGTTCTAGTAATAGTTCTAGTATCTTCCTAAACTACCCCTATGGTAGCTTACTAGTAATGTAACTGGTACGTATGAACGTGGAAGTATACCCTTGCTACCCAAGGGTATTGAACTGACTGGAACAACCTTTATGACTATATATGTACACATGATATATAACAAATATTTATACGACCTTCGGACGGATACCCGATACCTTACCAGACCACATCCCAACGGGGAAAAGGAAATAAAGCGGGCAATCCTTCCTAAGTCCTTTAAACATTACTTATATAACTATACATATATAGGCATGCAATTGACAATATAAAAGCATAAAATAAGTTTTGTAAAACCATTTGAAGTAAACTGTTTGGTAAAACAGCTAAAGAAGTAATAAATTCTATTGTATGCTACTTATTAATCACATGTGATTAATTTAATAACTAGCATGATTCAACTTGTATCCCCCCATATAAAAACATTTAAATTATTGATTAAAGGGGTATGAACTCACCTACAGTGAGCAGATCGGAAGGAAGTGTCAGATAAGTGCTTGGTGTAAAGTGAAGACTTAGACACACACAATGATCCTAATTACATATGAAGACATATGTATATAAACAATTAGTGATTATAACACTAATTAAACTTGTAGAAACATCCTATTGCGAGGAAAACACTTTGGTCAAATGTTAGGAGGCTATCGGGTTGCAACAAAGGAGTGCAAAGCCTCATACGGGATTTTATGGTCCAAAGACCATTCCAAACCCTTAACCAAGAGTTTGGGTGGATTTAAGGCCCTAAAATGGCCTTGCTTGGTGTTCACGGCCCTGGGACCACTCCCCCATGAGTTTATGGCTGTAAACTCATGGTAAGGAGTACCATTTCGTGAATCTTGGTCCTTAGGTCCATGGGGTAAGGTTCTATGTCACTAACCAAAGCTTACTAAGGTGTTAGGGGTCATTTGCACCCTAAAAAGGGGTTTACGGCCCAAGAACATGTATTGGCCGTAAACTCCTTTAATCTCTTGATTTCTTATGTTTCCTAATCTCTAAACATGATATACCTAGTGTACAATGAGTTGGATCAAGAGCACTTACAATCTACGAGCTCAAATGGTTGATATTGGCCAAGAACACGAGTGTGTGTTCTTGGTGGATCTTGAAAATCTACAAAATGGAATGATTTAACGGATGAAATCATGTAAGATTACTAGATTATCTAAGATATCAACTAGTTAGGGCAAGAAACTTACGAGTTTTGAAGATCAGGGACGAAGGTCGGGATGGTACTTGAGAGGATTTAGGCCAAGGAAATGAAAGAAATGAACAAATGACCTTCATCTTCACCATATAAGGTGAGTTTACGGCCCACATGGAGTTTACGGCCGTAAAATCCCATGTGGTGGCCGTGATCTCATGGTTAAGGTGCTTAAGGCTCGGTCTTTGTGCTATAAATTCAGCAGATAAACCCGAACACTTCTTCCTTAAGTGTACAAGGCTCAGAACTCTCAAACGGACTCTAAATTGTGCTGAATGATAGCAGGAATGAGTTTGACTTTCTATTGACTTGGTATGTTGTACAGAATGGAAAT
Source organism: Lactuca serriola (assembly GCF_051521515.1). Classification (NCBI taxonomy): domain Eukaryota; kingdom Viridiplantae; phylum Streptophyta; class Magnoliopsida; order Asterales; family Asteraceae; genus Lactuca; species Lactuca serriola. The sequence continues at coordinate 264,734,055 of NC_136415.1, forward strand.
TTCGGGTTGTCACACTTACAAGGCCCATTAGGGTTTCAAGCACCCCAAACAAATCAAGCTCAACGAGGCAAGCACACCGCCACCCGACACGACGGCCGGTGGCTGCAAGAGGCGGCGACCACCACTCTAAGGTGGTGGTTTTCAACTTCTTTCCATTATTCCACTTTTCTAATTACATTTTACAATGGTAATCTCCGAAATAACTCAAACAACTAAGCTAAACACACACACACACACACACAACCACCTTGTGGTGGCCGGCGGTGGCTAGTGGCGGCATCCACCACCTGATGGTGGTGGTGGTGGCTGTTCTAGGTTTTCCAACCAAACAAGTTACACACATAACACACCAAAAGTGGAAATACAACTACATAAACATGTTTTGGTTGTAAAAAGAACACAGCCACCCTCTTGGTGGCGTATGGCGGCCGGCAGCGACGTCAACACTTAGAATCATCGATGAAAGCAACGGATGGAGCCCGAAGGCGTCGCAGAAATGGTTAGCGGAGGCAGTGGCGCACACAACATCGCTTCCCCACTCATATGGACTTGCTTCTCCGATCGGAGACTCTCCGATTGCGAACAACGTCTCCAGCAACACCTTACGGTGGCGGAACTTCGATGGCAAGGTGGACGCTAGGCGGCTTGGTCTGATCGGAACAACGACATGGATGACGGCGGAAGGAAGGCTTCTAAGGTGGCAGTTGAAACAAGAGAGGAAGAGCAATGGCAGACGTCACAAACCTTGTTGCCAGCTTGGTCGTCGTCAACAAGGGAGATGTCGCGGTTGCAGCGGCGGTTAGGGAGGGAACGACGATGGAAAGGCAAGAGTGGAGAGGTGGCATCGGTGAGGGAGGAATAAGTGTGGGGGAAGTGGTGGCTGTGTTCTCATGCTAGGGTTAAGGTTTACCGAGAGCTATATACCCGACACCCACTTAAACTTCACCCCATAATGTCAAGAATGGTCCCTCCCCATAGGATTCTTTTTACAAAAAGTCCACAATTTACACTTCTCACCCCACTCACATATTTTCTTTCAATCTAAGTCCCTATTTTACCTTTTTAACCCCATCTTCTGAAATTCTTTACAAATAAAATCTAGAATTTACCAATTAGCCCCTTAACATCAAAAATCTTTTCAAAAGAAGTCCCATAAATTACCATTTAGTCCGTGCCTTCATAAATACTTACAAAACTAATATGGAACTTACATTTTTTACCACCAACTTCTAAAATTCTTCACAATTTAGTCCGGGACTTACATTTATTAATTTATTTAAATAAACAGGGCATTACAGTATACCATAAACTATATCTGTCATAGTTTATATGATTGTTAATGTGAAATCCTAAGATGGCAAAACTGTATATTGAAATCCCAAACTATACCTATTATAGTTTGCATGTGTGTTAAGTACTCGATTCGTGTATTGTTCTGAAAACTATGCAATTATAGTTGTGAGTTGAAAACTTCCCTTATGCTCAGCATGTTACAAAAGGGATAAAATATCTAAATATTTTATAAAATGTGGTGATCTTTTGGTTGTATCAATTACATAAGTTTTAATCCTGTTGAAATTCTGTGTATAAAGTTCAGAAGAACTATTTGTGTTTGGCTTGTATTCCCCCCCCCCCCCCCCTCTTTGAAAACGTTAAAATAGAAATAGCGTAGGGGTATGAACTCACTGTTGTTTTCGTATAAGTGCCGGTCAATGAGACTAGAAATGAGGACCCTCGAGTTGTACGCGAAGTTAACGGAATCCTAATAATAATTAAACACATAATTGTATTTAAATTAGTTAATATATTAGTTAAAGTGTTATAAAACACTTGTTTTTGGTTGAGGAATGTTACTGGGGCTCGATCGAGGAGGAAAAGTGGGTTTGCAACCAAGATGCACGATGTAGGGTTGATTGCGGCCGCGAACTGTTCTCGGCCATGAACGATTTACTACCTTTAAAGGGTTTACGATCTTTGAATGGTTTACAGCATGTTCTTGGTGTTCTTGGTGAAATATGAAGATTTGAAGGCTTTACGACTGTGAACTCAAGAATAAGGAGTCTTTGATTTGATGAAAGGTTGAATGTTTGATGCTCTAAAACAAGTTCTAAGGTGGATTGGGTGATAGATGAAGAGAAAACTAGAGTTTTTGGTTGATGGTTTTAGAGAGAGAAAGTAGAGTTTTTGGCCATAAAGTAAAAATGAGGGTGAAAATACGTATATATAGGTTGGGTTCATGGTCGGTGGTGGGGTCCACTCAGCCGTGATCGGTTTACGTCCGTGAACATGATTGCAGCCGTAAACACCGGGTTGCACGAGACTTGGCTGATTTCGAAGAAAAACTTGATTTTTCGCACGATTTTAGACCCAACACTTATATAAATTTAATTTATATGTTCTAAGTTGTTTTCAACCCTTACAAGTTTGACAAAATAAATAATATTTAACGAAAATTGACTTTCATTGATTAAAAAAGGTTCGGGTTGTCACATCATCCCCCCGCTAGAGGGAATTTCGTCCCGAAATTCTAAAATGAATACGATTATGGACTAGGGAAAAAGATGTGGATACTTTTGTTTCATTTGGTCTTCGTGCTCCCAAGTGAAGTCAGGTCCCCGCTTGCCATTCCATCATACCTTCACTATCAGGATGCGACTTTGTTTTGTTTGTTTGACTTCCCTATGCATGATTTCGACTGGCTCTTCCACGAAGTTAAGACTGTCATTGACCTCGATTTCATCGAGTGCAATTTCAAGAGTCTCGTCGGATAGAGACTTTTTGAGGTTTGACACGTGGAAGACGAGATGTACGTTGTTAAGCTCTTGGGGTAAACGGAGTATGTAAGCTACGGGGCGAGGATCTCGAAAGGCCCAATGTATCTCATATTTAGCTTTCCACGCTTTCCGAAGCGTATCATGCCTTTCCAGGGTGAGACCTTTAACAAAACACTGTCACCAACCTGGAACTCCAAAGGTTTTCGTATCTTATCGGCGTAGCTCTTTTGTCTATCTCTTGAAGCTTTTAGTCGTTCTCGGATTTGTACGATCTTTTCGGTGGTTTCTCGGATGATTTCTTGGCCAGTGAGAATGCTATCAGGGACTTGTCCTTTGACTAGCTGTGTGTCACCCACCTCAGCCCAACATAGAGGGGATCTGCACTTATGACCATAGAGGGCTTTGAAAGGAGCAACCTGGATGCTAGTGTGACAGTTGTTGTTGTAAGAGAACTCAACCAATGGCAAATGGGTATCCCACGACTTACCAAAGTCGATGACGCACACTCTCAACATGTCTTCTAGGGTTTGAATGGTTCTCTCACTCTGCCCGTTTGTCTGTGGATGGTAAGATGTGCTTATATCCAGGTACATCTTATCCAAGTCTGGTTGAATGGAGTATCTAGTCCGACAAGCTTCGTTCATGACAACTTCTCTGTAACTGCCGAACTTTGGGGTCCAGATTCGATTCATAAAATAGTAAACTCCGTCTCCCTTGATTTCTAAGTTCTTTTCCATTCCCCTCAAGGCTTCATCCATCATGTTCTCTTGTTTCAAGGCTTCCAACCAAGCCTCTATGGTGCGGACAAATGGGAATGGATGGTCATTGTAGGTGCCTTCACTCTGCGACCTGAATACTCTTTCCGACTGAGGGGCATCTGCTACCACATTGGCCTTGCCAGGATGATAGCGTATTTCACACTCATAATCGCTGAGTAGCTCTACCCACTGCCGTTGCCTCATGTTCAAGTCTTTCTGATAAAAAATATGTTGAAGGCTTTTATGGTTGGTAAAGACGGTACACTTAGTTCCGTAGAGATAATGTCTCCATATCTTTAATGTGAAGACCACTCCTCCCAATTCCAGATCGTGAGTTGTATAATTGGCTTCGTGTGCTTTCGGCTGTCTTGAGACATATGCAATGACTTTTCCTTGCTACATGAGCACACAACCTAGCCCCTGATTGGATGCATCGCAGTAGACCACAAAGTCCTCTGTCCCTTCTAGAAGAGATAAGATAGGTGCGCTGCATAGGGCCTACTTCAATGTGTGGTACATAGTGTCTTGATTTTCTTCCCAACTAAAGGTTACACCTTTCTGAGTCAGGGCGGTAAGAGGCTTAGCAATCCTGGAGAAATTCTGGATAAACCTACGATAGTAGCCAGTAAGACCGAATAAATGACAGATTTCTGTGGGTGTCTTCAGTGCTGACCAATTCTTGATCGCTTTAATTTTGGAAGGGTCCACGTGTATGCCTTCTTTGCTAACAACGTGACCAAGGAAAGTTACTTTTCTGTTCCAGAATTTGCACTTTGAGAAATTTTCATATAGATTCTCCGCACTTAGAGTTTCCAACACTTGCCTCAAATGCTGTCTATGATCTTCCTCACTCCGAGAATAGACAAGTATATCATCTATGAATACTATCACAAACTTGTCAAGGAATGGGCGTTACACCCGATTCATCAGATCGATGAATACCGCGGGTGCGTTGGTTAAACCAAAGGGCATTACTACAAACTCGTAGTGACCATATCGAGTCCAGAATGTTGTCTTAGGAACATCCCTCTCATGGACTCGTAACTGATGGTACCCTAATCTCAGGTCTATCTTTGAGAAGTAGCTGGCTCCTTGGAGTTGATCGAATAGGTCGTCGATTCTGGGTAGGGGATAACGGTTTTTGATGGTAAGCTTATTCAGTTCGCGATAATCTATGCAAATCCGAAAGGAACCATCCTTATTTTTCAAAAATAAGACCGGGCTCCCCAGGGTGAGGAACTTCATCTGATGAATCCCTTGTTGAGTAGTTCATTGAGCTGGCTGGATAACTCTTGCATTTCTTCCGGAGCTAGACGGTAAGGGGATTTGGCTACGGGGGTAGCTCCGGGGATTAAGTCGATACGGAACTCGACTTGGAGCTTGGGAGGAATTCTGGGAAGATCTTCAGGGAAGACAACACAAAAGTTGCAAACTTCGGGGATGCTCTTGTGGTTTTTAACTTCCTGTTTCTCGTTAACGCCATGGGTTAGGAATGCATGACACTCCTTTCGCAGATGCTTTTGGGCATTGATTCACGAAATGATACGGAGGTTTGAGTTGAGTTTATCACCATAGATAATGAGGGCTTCGCCAGATGGTAGATTGGGCAAATGGATTTTTCATAACAAAGGATATCAGCACGATTGGGGTTCAACCAATTCATGCCGATGATGACATAGAAACTTTTTATGGAAACTGGCATAAGGTCGATTGGAAAAGAATGGTCGTTTAGGGTATGGGTACAACCTAGGAATACTTCGTTAGTGCTCTCTTTCTTCCATTAGCCATCTCTACGGTGAATGTTTCGGTTAAAGGTTGGGATTTATGCTTGAGTAGATGTTTAAATGCATGACTAACAAAACTCCTCTCCACACCACTATCAAAAAGAATGCATGATGTTAGGTCACATTTAGATGGTTTGGGCTAGGCATTTATCTTGTATAGGTCTTTATTAGGGTTTGGTCATGTGTTTTGGTGTTTGCGACTGGTTGTTCATGGTTGTAAGGTGTTCACGGCCGTGAACCTGCTTGCGGTTGGTCGTGTCCTATAAATAGCGTATCAGAATGTGTCGGACATAACAATTAGCAAGATGTGTGTGTGTGTTCCAAGTGTACTTGACGTTTATGGCTGAATACAACTTGTGCATTATTGGAACTTCTTTTGCTTCTACTCCTAATTCTTACTATTTCTACAACTTGATTGTGTTTGATCATTGGTTGGTTCGCGTTTGTGGGACTTACAATTGGTATCAGAGCCAATCCGGGGTCAAAACCATTCAAGTAGTGTTCACGACTAGAGTAATCTTCAATTACGTGACTGTTGAAAGCTTATTTACGGAGTTTCTGCACTGGATCGTGAAGTTCAAGGCAAAAGGAATCGAAATCAGCATCAAAATAATTTGTTCTCAAAAATTTTTAGGTGTTTATGGTTTCACTGTTTGAAGTGTTTACGGCCGCGAACTCTCTGTACGACCGTGAAACATTCATCTTCATTGACCGTGTTCTTCTCTGTTAACCGTGAACCATTCGTACTCATTGACCGTGAATCATTGCTGGACCGTGATCCATTGCTTGACCGTGAATCACTCGTTGACTGTGAACTGTTGTTGACCATGAATTGACCATGAACTATGTACGATCGTGAACTCACTTGGTTATAGAACACTTTTTGTTTTGTACTTTCATTGCAAGTTTTATTTGTTCAATCAATCAAGAAAAACCAAAAACAAATGGACTCTCAAACTTTAACAGCTCATCAGGAATTGGATTCCATTATGGGTACAATTACGCGCATTCCACGCCTGTTATCTGCTGAGGATTTCCCCGAATGGAAATACCGCATGGAAAAGTACATAAAGATAAAGGACTTCAAGATATGGAAAAGCATCTTGAAAGGACCAGTTCGATTCACCACAACACTTGAGAATGGAACAGTCATTGACAAGGAGTTTGAAGACTACACCGATGGAGACTTTGAGAAAATCGATGAGCAAGAGAAAGCACTCGCGACACTCACCATGGCCTATCTCCAGAGATTTATCAGGGTTTCAGAGAATGTACTTCTGCAAAAGCTTTATGGGAAGCACTGATTGAGGTATACGAAGGAAACGAGGATATGAAGCAGAGTCGTCAGGACATGCTTAGGCAGAAGTTTAATATGTTCAATCATATTATGGGAGAATCCTTAGAAGCTCAGCTATAGAGGTTCATAAATCTCACTACTGAGATGAGATTTGATGGTATTTTGGTCACAAGGTCCAAGAGCAACAAGAAGCTATTGAACTCACTGCCAAGGTCATGGGACATGAATGTCTCAGTGATTAAGAAGACAAAGGACCTCAACCGTCTAAGTCTACCATAAATTATGGCAATTATCAAAGCGTGTGACCTTGATGACAAGCAGAGGCAGATTGATCATGTAAATTAGTATTCCACTGCTAACCTTGGGATCTCATCCAACAATGCCTTCTCATCATTCACCACTCCACAACCTCAAACCTTTGTTGCTCCACAACCACAATCTTATGTTGTTCCACTGATACATAACATTCAACCATCCATACCTTATCAACAAGCAGCCTCCTTCTCAAAAGCACCTATTCCCACTCCTGCTCCCAAAGAAACTGATGAGAACATGGCTTTAGCAACCGAACTTGTGAACTACTACAACACCTTTTTGAGTGGCGAGTTACCTCCTCAGCTTTCTTTTGCTGATCTTAATCAATTACATCCAAAGGATGTTGAGGAGATGGACATCACATGGTAGATTGCTATGGATATGTTTAGGGCCAAGTAATTCTCCAAGAAAACTGACAAAAACAACGGAGGAATAAATGCGGAGAAGAAGGTCAGCTTCAACAAGGGAAAATTAAGATGCTTTAACTGCGATGAACCTGGTCACTTTGCCAGAGACTGCCCAAAGCCAAACAGGAGGGAAAATAGTGAATGGACAATGGTGCCAGTTGGAAGCAGCAGGGGAGCTACCACCAACAACCAAACAACAAAACTGGCAGTGCTGGCTCAATTATTTGACTGGGAAGATCGGATTTAGGCCCTGAACATCTCAAGACTTGAAAATGCTCACCTTGCCCAGATCAATGATGTCCGAGAAGAAAAAGTTGAAATGGACCCGGAGGAAGAATTTGCCTTTATGGTACAGACTACCCCAGAATCTGAAAAGAAGGAGGTCAGTGAAATCTCTTGTTCTCAAACTTGCATTAACACTGTTAAACTTTTACATGAGCAAATTGAATTGATAGAAAGGGAGAACGAGGACCTTAAATAAGAGGTACAACCTTAGAAAAGTCCAGAAACCATTAAAAGAACAACTAGAGGCCGAGACTAAGGACTTTAGGAAATTGCAGGAGGAGTACAGTAACAAATGTGGGAATTATAATTACATTAAGAAACAACTTGCTGCTGTAACTGAAGAACTTGACACATTGAAGATCCGTTTTGAAAATGCCGATTTTAATTTTAAGAAATTCGAGGTGTCAAGTGAAAAAGTTGCAACAATAATTGAAAAGCAAATGAACTGGAAGGACCAAAAACAAGTAGGTACAGGATATGAGAGTGTCCCTCCCCCATTCAATCACAATTATATTGCTAAACCTTTGACTTAGGAGGAGATAGACCGAGAACCTTTTATGGTGTATGGTAAACCAGTTGCACAGGTCACAGAAAGTAGTGCTAGGGAAATAGATACTAAAGTTTCTACTTCCCATGCAGATTCATCTCTAAGTCAAGGAAAGCATGAGTCTAGAGAGAGTAGTGCTAATAATAATTCTATTTTGAAAAATGATGTTTCTGTTTCAGACAATATTGTTTTTGTTTCTAAAACTAATGATTTGATTGGTGATGATTCTGTGTCTAATTCTGATGCTTCAGATGTTGCTTGTGGTGATGTGTCTAATAATTCTGATGTTTACGATACTAGCACACACACTACACCTACACCTGTCACACAACCTGAATCATGCACTTGTACATGTGGAAAGAGTAAGGGAGTTGATAAGAAAAATAAACCAGAAAAGAGCGGTACCAGTGTTTGCAACAAAAAGCAAACATGTTTTAACTGTGGAATCGTTGGTTATATAGCTCGCAATTGTCTTAATCGGGCATTTGTTCATTTTTCTGCACCAAGAAGAGAAAATGAGTCACGAGAAGGTCTCTCACGAGAAAATCCTCGAGATCTCGTCTTCGTGATGATGATTGGAATGTTCATAAGGACAGAAAAAGGGCTGAACTTAAAAAGGATAAACAGGTTTTCAATCAAACAGCCACAGGTGCTTTGTCGAAATCGAATGCGGCCAAGCCAAGATCGATATCATCAAAGATATCATCTGGATCCTTGACTAATGCTAAATAGAAATCCAAACACTCAAAACAAAAGAGAAACATTTCAAAATCACCTGTGAATATTTCAAAACCTAAATACCAATGGGTGCCCAAAAATCAAAATATCTAATCATCTCAATCTTCAAATGGCGCTTCTGGTAGTGAATTAAAATCAAAAATTGAGAAAGAAAATTTTGTTGTTAATGTCTAGGGAAAACCCAATGTTGTTATGACCAGGGTTCCTAAATCTCCTTAATCTCGCACATTATGTATGAACAGATGCGGGGGAATGTTGTCAGACCTTGGTACGTCGACAACGGTTGTTCCAGGCACATGACAGGAGACATATTGCAGCTGCATGACATTCAGAATTTCAATGGGGGCTTATGTTTCCTTCGCTGGAGGAGAAGGTGGAAAGATCGCACAAAGAGGAACCGTTACCAATGGAGTGCTTAGTTTTGAGAACGTTAATTATGCTCCCGAGTTGAAGCATAGCCTATTGAGTGTCTCTCAAATCTGCGACACGGGCTACTCTACCCACTTCATTGATAAATAATGCCTTATCTTGAAACCCGATATCATCATCCCTGAAGACTAGATATTGATGAAATCAAAAAAATACGAGAACGCTTACATCATCGACATGAATCATAATATGCCAGAACAAGTCACGTGCCTCTTTTCTAAAGTCTCAGAACATAATGCGATCCTTTGGCATCGTTGTCTCGGGCATGCAAATGCCAAAAACCTTAATCGTCTTGCAAAGAACGAGATTGTGCGTGGGCTTCCAGTAAAAGACTTCATTACTTTTGGAAAGTGTGTGGCTTGTGCTCAGGGTAAACATCATAGAAAGCCCCATTTTCCAAAGGCGGTTAATTCAATCAACAAGGTTCTCCAATTATTGCACATGGATTTGTTTGGTCCTGTTAATGTCCTCAACATCAAGAAAAACTCCTACTGCTTGGTTGTGATAAATGACTACTCGCGTTCCACATGGGTCTTCTTCTTATCCAACAAGAGTGGGATCTTAGACATGATCAAGAAGTTCGTGGTAATGATTGAGAATCAGACTAATGAGAAGGTGAAAGCGCTCAGAACGGATAATGGTACAGAATTCAAGAACGATGTTCTGAATCACTTTTGCGTAGAAAAAGGGATAGTGCGTCAGTATAGTGTCGTTCAGACACCTCAAGAAAATGGTGTTGCGGAATGGCGGAACTGAACATTAATGGACGCCACAAGGACGATGTTGTGTGATTCTAAACTTCCGGTCTTGTTTTGGACAGAGGCGATCAACACTGCCTGCTACGTTCAGAATCGTGTGCTGATCAATAAAGCTCAGATGAAGACTCCATATGAAATTATCTACAATCACAAGCCATCAGTTGCTTACTTCTACAATCACAAGGTGTCTTGGTGATTTGTGATTCCATTTGAGGCTTCCACACTATTGGGGATAAGCTCTTAAAGCTTGAAGACATCAAGCTATATCAAAAGAGGTATGTATTCTATCTTGCTAAGTCATTGTTTTGTATGCTAGATTAGGATAATACCTTGGAAGTTCTTATTTGCATGTATAATAGAGAAAACATAGATCCAAGGTATTTAGGGTTGCATGTACACTTAGGAGTGTTAGAATGCTCAAAACCCAATAGTGGTATCAGAGCCTAGGCTTGTTTTCTATTATACTTGATGCAAATTGCTGAAAAATGCTGAAAAACTCGATTTTCTGGCTTTCTGGGCACTGGAATCGCCGAGTCCACTGATGAACTCGCCGAGTCCATGAGTAAAATCATCCTACTCGCCGAGTAGGTTCATGCACTCGCCGAGTAGGAGCCCCAGACAGCATATTTTCGAGGTTTTTGGCTATAAATGGACTAGGAACATTACCCTAAGTTGTTTTTGAACTTATAAACTTGTTTTTGATGTGGTAATGTTCATGCTAATCCAATTTCAAAGATAATTGTCAATAGATTCATGTTTTGTATTAGTTTAGTGATTAGGCTAATTACATGAAAAAGATTGATTTGAATTATCTTGTTCTTATGAGTTGCTTAGATTAATAGAAAAGTTAATTGATTATGTGTTTTCAATCCATATTAATCTAAGAGTTGATTCTAAAATGTGTTTTTGTAACTTGTCCTCAAGTTATATGAAAAGTCACATTTAAGTTTCATAAAACTCATAAAAGTTGGCAATGGTTACAAAAGATGAAGAGTCTTGTCCTTAAGTTATGGAGGTTCAAGAGTCACTTCATTAAGTAATAAAATATGTAACCATAATTAAATCCATAAGTTATAAAATAAAGAAAAAGTTAATTCTTTTATTAGTTTAAAGTCTTCCATAACTTGTCCTCAAGTTATGGAACTTGAAGAGTTTTTGGATTAAAACTACTTTAAACACATAAGTTATGGAATTAATTAGTTTTGAATAGTTTCAAAACTTGCCCTCAAGTTTTGGAATTTGTAAAGTTTTCACTTATGAATACTTTAATTCCAAGTTAGCCCTTAGAATTCTAAAAGTTAAAATTCAACCCTTATACTTTATAATATTATAAGTTAATAATATATATATATATATATATATATATATATATATATATATATATGTATAAGAGTAAAGTGAGTCTTACCGCTAGTACGCCTCATTCACGAAGCCGGTCTATAAGGTGGGTATAAGGTTGTTGCCTATAAAATGGCAACTTAATGGGTGTCCACTCTCACCCACCGCTTGCTTGACTGGTGGAGGGTCGTTAGCCGAACGGGTTTGACAGGACTATAATTCTCCCTTCATTAAAAGTATTAATGATAAATACTAAGTAACTAAACTCTTAATAATACCCAATCTTAGTTACTTAGGAAAAATGTGAATAAGGTGCTAATCCATGAAATTACACTTTGCACTTTGTTTAAGTCGGTTAGTGGAGCGTGTGTGGTTAACCGGCACACTAACGCGTATTTAACAAGGTAGGCAAAGGGTAACTTAATGTTTATCATAGTATCGATGGAGCGTGTGTGGTTAACCGGCACATCGATTAAGGGGTAAACACTTAAGGGTACCAAGTAATTTGCATGGTTACTTCACACCTTTTTTTGTGATCCTCGACATCCCAGTCACAAAACCTGAAGGGCACACTCGAGATTGAAACATGCCATTGAAAAGTTCAATGAATCTCAAAGATCTAGGAGTTTCAAAACCAATTAAAACCTAATAAATCATTTCGTTTATCTTGGTGGAAATTGGTGAATCGTCATTCACCTACCTTCAAATATTTTATAGCTTGGATTACGGCATCCCTCTTCTAAGTTATAAAATAGTTTGTTGGGTCCTAGCCTTAATATTTCATATTGGGTGTCATATTAAGGACTTTAAAATCAACTATCTTGAAGATCTCCCAAAAGATGTATGGTTTAGACATATATGATCTTCCCAAATCTCTTGAAACAAGCTTTCCTAAATGAAGACGATGTCCAATGGAAATCATACTTCATTCACCTCCTCCAATTATTCTCCCCAACCCACAAGTTCTTGAAAAGTTTAAGGTCACTCAGGCCCTATTGGCAAGGCAAGGTCTAGGTGTGGTCACATCTTGGAGATGTAGTCACATATTGACAAGCCGGGAGAGTTGGGTGTCAAAGTCTTGAGAAAGTTGGTGATTCAATCACCTTCTAAGTGACATAGTGAGTTCCTTTGGGACACCTATTAAACAGGCTATGACAAGACCCTTAATGATCTTATCTATTTGTTAAGATCAACTTCCTTAAAACTTTATGGACATTGACAATGATGACATTGGATCTCTAGTAAAGCTCTCTCTTCCTGGTGGAAAGGGATCAGCCATAGTCAACTCGGTTGACCAAATGGTAAAGAGAAAAGCTAAGTCTATGATAGTCTTGTGTACCATTATCAAAGGGTCCATATGTTTATATTGCCAAAGGAAGGGGCATTGGTTGCGAAGCTGCCAAATTTACCTAAGGATGTGAAAGTCAATAAGTTTGACTCTACTTCAGGTAAAGTCCACTATCTAACTCTGTTAAGTTTCTATTCTGAGATTCTTAATACATGATGTGACTAGGTTACATGGTGATGTTTTAAGAATCAAAGAAAAGTAAAGGAACTTAAAGAAAGAATATGCTGAATCTGATCGCATAGATGGATTTCTATCACAAAGTTTGAAGATCGGATTCTTGAGCTACTTCTTAGGAGTTATGAGATATTGCTTAGGAATAGATAACAACAAGTTTTCATATGGATTGTAAGGATAAGTTTTTCCGCAAAGTTTTAAAATAAAAGGAAATTTTTGATTTTATTTATTTTAAAATATCCTTACAATGGCATTTGAGGAAAATTGTTGCTTATAAGATTCCATTAATAGCAAGAGTGGAAATATGAAATTGATTCTTTCATTTGTGGTAATGTCTAAATTTACCAAATAAGGAAAGATTCTCATCACCCAAGTTTCAATTGGACCGAAACTTGGAATCATGCAAGTTGTATAGCATGATGAATGAGAACTTTCAAGTATTGAAAAATTAAGACTAATTACTCGGTCACATGGATGTGTGAGTCAAGTAAAGGACTAAGGGATCGAGTACACATTCTTGTGCACTGATTTAATCCACCACAAAAGATTGATAAGACTATTCGTCATAGTTTACTAAAGCTTAGTAAATATGGTTATACTTACAAGATTAAGTGTAATTCTGAGACATTGGAAAAGGTTTCAATGTAAGGCAGAGCGAATAAGAAGAATCAACTTAGGCAGAAGGATAAAAGTTTCTCAAATCTGAAAAGTTGGGAGAGTACTTTAGTATCAGTTTTGTGATCATCTTAATGATTAAGAAACCATATCAAAATTAGTTCTCTAAGGAAATCTTAGTGCATTCTTATGACTAAGAAGAGGGATCTTGAATTGTTGAAATGGTTAAATCAAGAAGATGAGTCATACTTCATTCCAATATAAGTCTTAGAGTCATACTCCAAGATTGTAACTTGAGTGACATGTCTTAAAGAAGGTTTAAAACACTTGTTAAATGTAAGAGTAAAAGTTTTCTACTCTTGTACATTTGAAATTGGTAAGTTGTGATGTTTTGGATAAAACAAAGACCAACTTAGGCCAATTGTGTGAAGTGTTTGTCTTGATTAGAATCCACACTATCTCTTGGATATTTGAAAAGGGAGTCTTATAGGTCAAGAGGACAGTGGGAGTCTTAAAAGTCTCAAGAACTAATCAAGAATAGAACCTGAAGTTCTTCACTAGCACACGACTTGAGGTTTATAACCTATCGTGTTGACATATTCTGTGCCCATTCCAGTTAAAGTTGGCTTTGCATATGAGTTCTTAGAGTTCTCAATTAGTTTCACAACAACTTGGAAGCAATGGCAGGCCCTTGAGCTGCCAGGTGGCAAGAAGTTAAGATTGAGTTCAGTCCATATGAGTTTAGATTTGTCATTATCCTTTTCCTGTGGCTATGGTCTTGACAATTCACATGGATAAGAACACATACACCATTAAATGTAAGTTTCATAAGGTTTCTCTCCGATTCATGAAAATGATGGCGAGTAAAAACTTTCACTAAGTAGATTTTAGCTAGATAGCAATTGTGATATTTGGATTCTCAAATTCGTTAGTGGAGCGTGTGTGGTTTACCGGCACACTAACCTGGACTTGTGAGAAGTGGCAAAAAGGTCTAACCATTATGATTACGGCATCCCTCTTCATAATTGTTTAGACACACAAGTGTGTTATCTAAGGGAAGGTGTATGATTTTGATAAAGTCTTATCAAAACAATCTAGTATCAGAAATCTAAACTTTGGTAAGAAAGTCAGCTGATTTCTGAGTACATGTCAAAGCTAGTGGGAGCATAAGTGTTATGCCAATAATCATCATGTTAGTGGGAGCATGATAATTATGATAATTATTGCAAGCTAGCAATGTTAATTATAGAAAACAAAAGTTTCAATTGGAAAAAAAGTTGTTTTGCTATAATTAAGGGAGAGGAAATTATACTTCATCTCAAATCTATAAGCTTAGATCGTGAGGTTTTAATCATTTAATCAAGGATATATATATGAATTTCATGTTGGAATGGCTCAACATAAGGAAATTATGTATATGGGTCCATTATTTGCGTTCTAAAATTCTATTATGATTACGGCATCCCTTTTCATAATCTGAATTATGAGAACTTGGCAAATTGAAATGGAAATGTTATAGCAAAAGACTGGTTTAGTCTTTATGTGAGACATCATGAATCGTGTCCCATATGCTTCGGATATAGGATCGATTACATGTGCTATATTCATCCTTTCTAAAATTTTCCAAATGCCTGGGGCATTAAGAAAGGAAAAGGTTTAGAACTGGATATGACTAAAAGGATTAAACAATTGTCGAGGACAATCTAAAGTTTTCCAAATATTGGTTGCTCAAGGACAGTTGGAAGTATAGTGATAATTCTGGAAGGACCATATTGACATAATCTGTAAGGAGGCAACTCTTGTTCAGAAGTGATAGTCAAAAATGGAATCTGGAAATGTTTCAAAGTTAGAAGTTTTCAATCTGTGTAAGATTAAGAAAACTTAATGCAAGAAGGATGTTTCCAAGGAGCTGATCTCCTTTGGAATACTCTGTAATGATTGTTGTCAAGTCTTTCTAATTTTGTACATAATCATTACAAGAAGATCAATGCATATAAGTTTAGAATCTAACAGATTCCAGTAAATGGCATGAATTTGGAATTCTTGCATTTGCAGTAAGGATTTGGGAGTGTGAAAAGAGAATTATTGAAATTATGTTCAATTGATCTAGTTCACAAAGTAAAGATCATAGACAAACATAGTATGCATACTTGGTGTGTGGCATGACTAGTGTTTTGAAAAAACATAGTGTACATGCTTGGAGCATGGGACAACTATTGTTTTAAATTCAAGAATAAAGTTGATAGCTGAAACAGTATACAATGAATAATGTGTAATCATATGGTGATAAATAAAAGGTGTTTTATTTATGTTCATAGTGTTTGATACCATATTGGATTCAATTATTATTGTGTTTCACTTTGCATGTTTTGACTTCCCGAATAAACTAGGTTATTCTTCTGGAATGACTAAGTTATTCAAACCATCCACAGTCGGTCATATGTAGGAAGTAGATATGAATTAAGACTGTCATGGGTTGGCTTGTAGAGGTCTAAGGTGTTGGACAAAAGGGCTACAACACTCATGAGTGCTCATAAGTTCTGAGTATTGGATTCAACCCGCGCTCATTGGAATCACTTCATGGATTTTATCACGAGTGATCATGAGACGATAATATCTTATATTCTTCAAACCTAGAGATATGAGTTGTTACTATGAGTTGGTTGTACATTGATTGCACGAAAACGCATTTGGTAACTCAGTTCTATAAAACATGCCTTTGTGTATGATTCAACAAGTAGTAGAACAAGCCATATGAGTCAAAGTTTATCCGTTCCTTTTACCTTCGGGATAAAAGCGATATCTGTGGGCCCCTCGATGATTTGATGATGACAAATGGAAGTGCTCGGCCGGGCCATGACTGATTTGATTTGTTCAATTAGTCAGTCGTCATAAATCGAAAATCGGGAAACAACAAATGGACAGAGAGAATGATTTTAATCCATGTCTCAGTCCATATGATATCTAGAATGGAGGAAGATATGATCCCTTATCTAATGGACAAGTCATTGACAAAGGTCAGAGTTCATCGACAAGGTCAGAGTTCGACAGCGGCTTTAAGAGCTACGATTTCCAGTTAGGTTTGGAGTCATACGCAATAATATTTTTAGACTTATCAAAGTGGGAGACTGTTGGATTAATGTCTAAGTCCATAACTATATTTGGTATGTACTTGGCCCGACCCGGCATGGTCCATTTGGGTTGCACTTCACCGACACAATTTATATGGATAATCTTTTGAGAATAGTATGTTTATGATTAATATTAATATATTATAAGTTCTAATATATTAATATGGAATCATATTATTTTATTAGTATTGATCAAGAATTAATTTATAATTAATTAAGTGATCAAAAGGAACTAATTAAATATGGACTCTTATATATATGGAATGGGCCAAGTTCATTTAGGTTGGGCTAAGCTTTCATGGATAGTCCATGGAGTGTTTAACCCATGGATCATATGAAATGAAAGGTCATGGGTTTAACCCTAGTCTCCATACTATATAAAGATGTCCTTGGTTGGTGAAATTGGCACTAGTGTGGTACACTAAGAAGGGCTAGCCGATTTCACTAAGAGAGAACCATGTATTCATATTCTCTAAAGTCTTCCAAGGTGTCTTGGTGATTTGTGATTCCATTTGAGGCTTCCACACTATTGGGGCTAAGCTCTTAAAGCTTGAAGACATCAAGCTACATCAAAAGAGGTATGTATTCTATCTTGCTAAGTCATTGTTTTGTATGCTAGATTAGGATAATACCTTGGAAGTTCTTATTTGCATGTATAATAGAGAAAACATAGATCCAAGGTATTTAGGGTTGCATGTACACTTAGGAGTGTTAGAATGCTCAAAACCCAACAGTATCTAACTATAGCAGGACGGACATCATGTTTGCAATTTGTCAATGTGCACGATACCGGGATAATCCAAAACTCTCTCATTTATTGTTGTCAAAAGAATCTTTAGGTATCTCAAAGGCAGCCCCAAATTAGGTCTTTGGTATCCTAAAAATTCTGATTTTGATTTATATTCATTCGCTGACAACAATTATGGAGGTTGTGAACTTGACAAGAAATCAACGTCTGGGATGTCAATTTCTAAGTGACCGTATGGTGTCATGGCAATGCAAGAAACAACAGATAGTCTCAACCTCAATGGCGGAGGCGGAATACGTTGTCACTTCTGTTGAGAGAAAAACTTTGAGATACACTTGAACAAACATTAGAACAAGTATATAGCGGAATAGTTAATCTCAAAGGATCTAAAGCTCAACAATAATATTAAGAGTTAGAAGTTAGAGAGTTAGTTGTGGAAATGTAAAGAAATGTAAATGACAACAATTGTTATATCAAGTATACACATAAGCTGATTCATAACGAGGAATGCATTCAAACCAAGTTAATAAGTCAAATCAAACTTAGTGTGTCACAACTAGCATTTTTGCTAGGAAATTCTACTCTCGTATAACCATTCAACCGATATAATATCTAGTACTTTAAGCAAATATCATACTCTATGCTCATTCAAATACATCTCTCATGTTCAACAAAGAGTTTGAAACTCTAAAAATTCCGATTCAAGTTTAATATGAACTAGAATTATCTTATTGGGCCTAATGGACCAATAAACCTTCAACTTGAATATCTTGGGCCTAGAAACCCTAATTGGGCTCTAAATAGACCACATTCATAAAACTTTAGCATTTTGGGCCATGTGGGCCTAAAATAATCCATCTTACCTCTAATGGACCTTATTGGGCCAATAATTCCTCCCTTTGATCTATATTGGGCCGTGAACATCTATGAGGGCCCAATGGGCCAAAAAGATAATTATTGGACCCCATAATTTCGGTTAAAGTCAAGTAAGGGTCCAAAAATATTCAACTTCTTTATTCAAGCCCAAAACTTCGGCCCATATGTAAAAAAAAATGAATGGATGATGAAATAAGGAGATAAATTGGAAGGGTGACAACACACAATTACATGGCATATATCTAGATGATCACATGTATCTAGAAGTGTATTACCTTCCATGAAAAACCTTCCTCCCCTCTCTCCTTCTTAATTTCGGCCATAGAGCCCAAAAATCACCCACACACTCATTTTACTCACAAAATCTCTTAAGGAAAGCTCTCAAGAACTCCTACAACTTCCTCTAAATTTCGAGATCTTATGTGCATCTTCATAGAGGTTTTCATCTAGATCATCATATTTGGTAAGTGTTGTCATACTTAAGTATTTGATTTTCATCCTTAAGCTAAGAACACTCCCTTATAAAGCCTCATTTCGTGATCTATGTTTCATAGAGCCCAAAATCATTCAAGAAGCCTACTAGGGCCGAAAACCACACCCTCTTCTTCTTATCTTCATCAAAACCGAAATCCAAACCCTAAGGTGAGTTCATACCCCCTTGGTTTCTGTTTTCACTTGTTTTTGGGGGAAGAATACAAGTCATATGTGTAGATCTATGTATATATGCATGATTATGTATGTTTTCTTGAACATTTGGTGATTATGTGTTGAATACTTCACTAATCTAAAAATATGTTAAGAAACATGAAGTTTATCACTAGGATCTTCATATGAATCATGAGAAAAGTATGTTTTATCACATATAATACATTTAAACTTGTAGATCTGGGATTTGTATACTTGATATAGCAAAAAATGAGTGTTGTATTCAAAGATCTATAAACTAAACTCACAAAACAGCCCTTGACAGGAAGGTTTTGGTCCAATCTCGGACTGTTTTGACCATCCAAATGGAATTATTTTTCAAAACTGTTTTACATGGATAAAGTTAAGGTTTATACCTTTAAAATGACTACTCGCACGTTTTCATACGATTTTTCTACAATTTTTGGTGAATTTTACAAAACTGCCTATCATATTTGAAATAATTTCGGACCAACCTGTGAAGATGAGCAATTTCACACTTGTTAGAAGCCATTAAAAATTTTGAGAAAATTTGTGAACAAAGTAGACAAAATTTCTAAACTTTGAGAGTTTACGGATCCAAATTTCGACTTAAGATGATTGTTCTACAAAATTTTAAACAACTAGGTCGGAAAAGATCAAAAATCAGAAAACGTGTATTTTCACAAAAATCAAGCCAAGAATGCTATTTTTGACAAAAAGGGGTTTTAAAATGCTATTTATACTACAAAATAGTTATCAAAACAAGTTTTGAACAAAATGGAGACTAAAGTGTTATTCTTACAAAAATTGGGCCTTAATCCTAAATTTTTGGCTTATTGGGCCAAGAACGTCTTTTTACAAAAGAAGGGTCATGAAAAGGTAAAAATCTTACTTTTAAACAAATAAATCCCTTAAAACAAAATACGAGATCCACGACTACCGGCGAAACGTAATAACCAATACACCTTCAACACCAATATCGTTACCAAACGGATTCATTCGGTCTCGAATCAATAACAAGTCAAAGATCAATAAACAATAGTACTTCAATAAACACGCGAAATCTACGAGCAGTCAATATTCAATCTTTGGGCTTGAAAGTTTCAAATCGTGCTTGTTGGGCCTAGCTAGCCCAATGACATGATCTTTAGGCCCGAAGGGAACGCGCTTACATGTTATTGGGCCTTCTATGACCTAATTCCATGTAAAAGGACTTTCAATAGCTCTATTGTGCTGTTGGACCCCAAGGGTCCATTGGTACTGCTATCAAAGTCGAGAAGTCAAATGCGAGTCGGGCCAAGTTCCTTTCACATTCCCGATAGTCTTGAACAACTTGTGGAACAAAAGAGGGCTTCGTACCCTCCTTTCTCCTCGGTTGTGGGGCTATGAGAAGTCAGGGTGGTTGGATTAAGTGAGTCTTACGGACGACGCCTAAAGGATTGTTTGTAATTGGTAGTTATAAACTAGTCATTTTCATTAATGCGTGATTATAACAACTCACAACCCATAATTAATCCAATGTCACCTGGAATTATCGAGTAGACAGATTCGTGGCGTAAATCAAGAGAAGTCAGGGTGGTTGGATTAAGTGAGTAGTACGGACGACGCCTAATGGATCGTTTGTAGTTATAAACTAGTCATTTTCATTAATGCGTGATTATAACAACTCACAACCCATAATTAATCCAATGTCACCTGGGTAATAAAAAACAATCGTCGTATCGGTATAACAATAAATAAGACACGTAATTTTATGTATTAGGAAAACATCGGGTTTTCCCGGGGAGTTCAACACTTTTACCTATGTCATGTATACAAAGTTAAACAATTATACATATTTACAAAAATCGTCAAGCATACTTACGGATCTTCACACTTTTTATAAACAATACTCTTTTCAGAAAATATCGGATTTTCTGGTGGTTTTCAAGTTATACAAATCATTTTCACAAACATGCTTATGAACTCACCAACATTTTTATGTTGACCATTTTCAAAATAACTTGTATTCTCAGGTAACAAGTAAACTGAATAATAAGTACCAAGTGATGTCATGGTGTTTTGCTTAGATTTACTATTGAATGGTTTATGTTATGAAATTGTAACATCTAAAACAATGTACTGAATGTAAACGATATCAGTTGTAATATTTCAATGCATGGTGATGAATTATGTTATGATTCATGTATATTCATTGTGATGGTATTCAATTTGAGTCACAAGAGCCCTCGGACGTTTCCGCCGTCCGGTTCGGGGGTGTGACATAGTGATTAAGTCACAAAGGACTTGCTCCGAAGAGAGATTGTGATTGATTAAGAGAGTAAGAAGATTGAATAAGTAAGATAGAAAGAGAACTTCTGAGATGTGTATTAGAATTAGATGTGATACACTACTTGAATACATGAGAATGAGCTCTATTTATAGAGACTCATTAAGATAATAGATTTACAACTCTAAGAGTAGCCATGCAAGGCATACTGGACAATAGAGTGTTTTACAGAAAAGAAAAGTAATGTAAACTGGATAGAGACTGTGATACTAGAGGCTTCGGTTGATGATTGCTGATGAATCTGCTTGACTGCGGTGGCTGAGAGGCTGCGGTAGCTGAAGTTCAAGAGGGTCACTTTTTGATTCAACAATTTCCCCTAAGTGACCTCTTTAACTTTTGATCAGCTATCAAGTTTAAGGAACTTGATCAGGATCCACCAAAAATTCCTGATGTTCTCCAACCAGTTGATTCTTCTAAGTATTTCGTACTTGACCTCTATGGTGGTTGGATCTTTCAACTGCATTTCGGCAGATGTCAAGTTGCTTTCTGGTGAGATGATGCATGGAAATCATAGGAATGAAGTATTTGACATAATCAATCTTCCTCTTGAAAATGACTCCAAGTTCAGGATAGTTGGTTGCACCCAAAGATCTTTCTTCATAGCCTTCGGTAGGCATCGGTGCGGGGTCAAGTGGTGGCACATCGACTATCTTGGAGATGGTGGGTGAATGTCTGCGTTGATCTTGGCGAAGTCACAGATTGTTTCCTTCAGAAAAGTACTAGCCCTTTCAAGTGCAACCTTCATCTTCGGATGCTTCTCAGACTTGTGCTGAAAAACCTTAGCGATGAGGAAAACTTCTTCAGGTTTCATACATGGAAAATCAGCCTGGGTGCGGATGTAGTTGTGTTCCCTTCTGGTCAGAGTGTACTGGATGAAATCAGCCTTCATAAACTTCCGGCTCTTGTAATTTTTTACTGCGGATGGTCTATCGTTAGACCATATATGTTCCACGGGAGAGGCATGCTTAGCATAGAATTGGCTAAGTCTCTCAAATTCCATCAGAAGTCTTTTGGCGTCAGGAAGGCTGCGGTCGAACTGCTCAAATACTGTGAACTATCTGGCATTGGGAGAGATTGGGACATCCTAGTATCCATCTGAGGGGGGTTCCGCATAGGTGAGATGCGGAATGTAGTCATCATCAAGCAATCTTCAGTGGGGATTGACCCAAGAGTTTATCAAGGACTCGTCCATGATAGTGTCAAACCCGCAAAGTCTCCATACTTCTTCAGCGAGTTTGGTTGCCTTCCAATCTCTTTTCCTTTGGGCAGTGGCAGGTGAGTCATTTGAACTCAGAGAAGACATATACTCCTCCAGATTTTTGAAGTGCGGGGGAGTCTCTGGTTTTTCGGGAGTGTTTACTTGAAGTGGAGAATTGTGAGGTGAGCTGTGATGAGATGGTTGCGGTGAAAGTTGTGGTGTAGGAATGTTTTCAGTAGAGACTGGGGGAGTTTGATGTTGTGAGATGGAGCGGTTGGAATGATGGACTTCTTCTTCACTTCCCCCTCTTGAGGAGTTCAGACTCGGAGCCTCCTCAAGCCATTGATGAAGGCCATCAACCTTGGCAAATACCTCTTGAAATTGCGCTTTAAGGGCTTCGTCCAGTTGTTGATTATTTGGGATGGTGGGGTTGAAGAGTAGTTTGTGGATCTCCTTGGTGAGGTGAAGGATTTATGGACCATGAAAGTTGGTAGATAGAGATTGTTGCATTCGGTTAATTGTTGTTTGAATAACGGAGATTGCGGACTCATAAGCAGTGTGAGTCTCAGTAATCAACTTCTCAGTATGTGAGGCTTGATCCGCAATGGCTGCTTGGAGATCTGTTTTGATTGCGGTAACCTCAGAGATGAGGTGTTCCGCAGTAGCCATAAATTTTCTGTGATCAGCCTGACGATGATTGTCATTGACTTGATCCCCATTTCCACCTTCAGAGAGATACGCTCCGCAGCCATTCTTTCTCTTGTTTCCAGCCTTTCAATTCTTTCCATCAGGGACTGCAGTCCAGGAACGTCTTCTGGTTGCGGTTGATTTGGCTTGACGGCAGCTAGGATTTGATCAACCTTGGCCTGTAGACTGAGAAATTCCTTCCTGGTCACCTCATTCTTCTTTTTCTTTTTCTTCTCTTTGGGCTTACACGTTGAGTGATGAGAACTACTCGATTCTTCGTCTTCATCAAACATCATTAGATCGTCATCAGAAGGAGAGGGTTTGTTTACCTCTTGAGGTTTAGTATCATCGAAACCAAAGATGGGATCAGAACTCACTTCGATTTCTGGTCCTTCATCTTGTGAACCTTCAACAGTGGGAGTGGGAGGGACTTTGGAGACAAGTTGATCAGCAGTGGCTTCCTGATTTTTGTGGAATGTTTCAACCATCTGTGTCATCCAATCTTGAACTTTGAGGATGGTGGCTACAGTATTGGAATTGTTGATTGCATCTGCCCAACACTTAGCCACAACTTGTATTTCTTGTTCCTTGAGCTGCTGTTGTTTGATTTGCTGATCCTTGCGAGCTTGGAATGCCCTACGAAAAGCAGAATATTTCTTGGCTTCAGCCTCATTTGAGGGTTGATACTTGCTCCAAGAATCACTCGAGTTTTCATCGTCAATTCCTTGTAAATGCACCAAGGTGTCCCTTGGGTTCACGGATCCTTGCACATTTGTGCTCACCATGCCTAAACCACCTGTTTCTAATGAAAGCGGAGTAGGATTTCCTGAGCTTCCTCGGTCTCCTTGACCCGTGGTCAATTTTGGCCTCGGCTCAGTTCTGGCATGGGAGGAAGAAGTGCCCTGCGGTTGGGAATGTGTTTGAAGTGTTTGGGTGACGTTCAAAAGGATGGAGTACAACTCCTCGGGTGAAAAGATATGCATTCGGGAAGCCCTGGAGACATTAGGGCGAGAACCAGTATCATCCCTTTAGGAGTGAACTGGGGAGTCTCCTCTTTGTTGTGATTCAGACTCACTTTCTGAGCCTGAAAGGAAAAAGATGGTGGTTTCGAATGGATGTACAGGAATCCCAAGGACTACTGGAGCCTGTGGAGAGGCTGAGGTATCGGTCCGGTCATGCATTTGGCTAGTAGGATCAGTTTTTCGTTTCTTGAGGATGGATATGGGTTGGTTATCCTCCTCAGAATCACTGTTGGAGTCATGAAGACTTGGTTGAACAGTTTTGATTGCGGGTGGTGCTTTTCTTTTCTTTGAGGGTTTGGAAGGTTTGGAAGCATCCTTTTTAGGAGTTCCAGATTTCTTTGTGTTTCGGGGGCCATGAAGGGTAGAAACTTTATGTTTTCGTCTTTGGGAGTGAGAGATATTGGAGAGAGTTGTAGAGGAAGGGATTGCGGTACCTTTAGGGATAATGACTGTGGATAGAAGAGGCGGGGTAGGAAGGTATGGGTCAACACCTTTCGTAGCCTCAAGGTGGTCCGAGATATCAGCAGTCTCAAGACCAAGAGTAGAAAGAATATGGGAAAGGAGTCTGCGGATTGGACCAAAGATTGTTTGATCAGAGGAACGATTGTAACTTTTTAGATCCTTGGTGACAAAGAAGTTTTTGTCACTGCCCATGTCTATTCTAACGTCCTCATGTAAGTCAGAAATGCCAGAGAGACCAGAACCTAGCAAAAGTAAGCTCGGTTGAGTTCTGCCTGGGGCTCTCTTTGGGAATGTATTGTAGAAAATCATCCCAAAGTATATGTCCGTAGTTTACGTCATGGCATGTGAAGATGCTTCAAGCTAGTTCCAGTAGTTTAAGGCCCATGTTGTCAGTGCCTCCGGTTCTGCCGGATAGACTGCAGATGATGAAATAGCACACAAACTGCCAGACTGTAGGCAATTGTTTCTTATTGAATTCGCTAATCCCTTTGATCTTTTTCTAATACCCCATCTGATAGAGTGCTGAAGTGATGTCCGCCATTGATGGAGTGAAAACCTTAATGGAGGGATGAACAAGAAGGTTAATGGCGTTCAGGAATTTTTCTTTTGACAGAATGACCAAAGAATCATTAATAAGGTTGAGGTGAACTTCTTGGGGGTTATCGATTGGGTGATAGGCAGAAAAGGCACATTTGTAGAGAGTGGAAATTGGAACAACGTCTGTAAATGCATCAAATGGTCCAAACAGGGGATGGTTTTTCAAGAACTTGATTATGATTTTGGTGGGAGCATTGTATGAGGGTTGTTCTTCGAATATGGCCCTGAAATTGCTTAAGGCAATTGTGGGAGTGTCTGAACTAGTTGGGTTCACTGATCTAGAGGCTTTTGATTGTTTCTTTGACACACCGAATTTCACTATTGTTGATTTTGAGAGAGCTTGAAGAATGCAGAAAAAGATTATGGCTTTGAGAGCGTAAACGTTTCTCTGTGGAGAAGAAAATGGTTTTATAGTGGTTTATTGGAGCGGGAAACGTTTAATTTTTTGACCTAAGTGAAATTGGGTAAAAAACATTTAGGTTTATCTTTGAATTCACATCTTTAATCTTAGCCACATATTGACAAAAGAGGGATAAAGATTGAATTTGGGATTAACCAGAAAAGGACTCTGCATTTAATGAAATGTCAGATGTTGTATCACATCTTGAGAACGTGTGGAGTGTAACGACGTAAATTTTCAAACAACTTTTTTTCATTTTTAAATCATAATTTTAATCATCAAAACAATATCAAAACATATTGTATCCAATGTTATCATAACAAAACAATTCCCAGAATCTCAAACAAAATCTCCATGAGTGTGTACGGATCATGTCGGCGCCTTCCCGCGATCCTCGCTAGTACCTGAAACACATAACACAACAACTGTAAGCATAAATGCTTAGTGAGTTCCCCAAAATACCACATACTACACATACGCCTTTCCAGGCCATGACTCTGTAGGATCTTCCGATCCATATGTCTTAGGGGACTTCCGTCCCGAATCCCAGTAGACCTTCCGGTCATACTCGTATCAACCTTCCGGTCCGTAACCTCTTGACCTTCCGATCCATAACCTCTTGACCTTCCGGTCCATAACATACATAACATTCGGAACACATACATATCACATAACAACTACAAAACATACATCTCATAGCATATAAGACCTTCCGGTCACACATAGGTACCCTTCCAGGTACAATCTAGTGAGAAGACTCACCTCAATGAAGTCGGATACTCTCGTGCTCTACATCCCGACTTAGCCTCCTCCTATTATTCAAATAACATCTTGATCAGAATTCTCTCAGGATCTCATCTCTACAAACTGGGTAGAAGGCCATTCTATCCTACCCTGAACTCTTCTGAATCAGTCTTGACCAAAAGCCTAAAGTCAGTGAAAGTCAATGGTCAAACTTTGACCTGACTCGTCGAGTGCACATGGGCGACTCGGCGAGTCCATGTGGGTTCTCTGAATCCTTTCAGCCTCTCTTGAATCGTCGAGTCATCCTTCCACTCGATGGGTTACACCTGACGCGAATCGTGGGGAAACCCCGACTCGACTCGTTGAGTTTGCTCATGGACTCGGTGAGTTCATTCCATGCTCACACTCAAATGACCTTCTGAGGTCAGATCTGTTCCTCTAATCCACAGATCTAACCTCCCCAAGCTCAATAAGCACATAAAGGTTCGAACTTGATACTCATGCAACGTCCAAATGACACTACTTGATGATTTAGCCCCAAATACAACATTCTAAGTCCATTTCTACCATAACTCAACATAAACCAAGATGGATAACATTCTCTGGACCACTATGGGTCCAGATCTGAAGTCTAAACATGATAAGGGACCATATTCCCAACAAATCATCCTAATAAAGGGCATAGGAAACCCTACATCCATGGATTCTTTAACAAAACAGAAAGAGGGTTGATATGCTACCTCAAAGATGTTGCCCTCTGCTTGAAATCCACAAATATGCAACCTCCTTGGCCTCCTCTAAGCTGGAATCAACTTCTTCTTGCAAAACTAACCCACAAAGGTCCAATAATGGCTTCTTCTCTCTCACAAACGCTCAAGCACTATTCGGGTTTCTCTCAAGGGTCTGGTAGCCGCAAATGGTAGCTATAAGGGTCCTTAAATAGGTCCCAAACCCGAGAAATTAGGGTTTCATTAAACAGCATGGACTCGCCGAGTCCACTCATGGACTCGTCGAGTCCTTCATTAAATCAGACCAAAAGATGCACGATCCCACTCGGCAAATCTGAGCGCCTACTCGCTGAGTCCCTCTAATATATTCAATATAAATACTTAACATAGGATACCTGGGAATCCGAATGTTACAATTCTCCCCCACTAGAATCAGACTTCGCCCTCGAAGTCCTGCTCGATAAACAACTGTAGATGTTGCTCCCGCATCTCCAACTCCGACTCCTGGGTCAGCTCGGATCCTTTCCGATGTTGCCACTGGACCTACACCAGTGACACCTCCTTGTTCCTCAGAACTTTGATCTTCCGATCCCAGATCGCGATTGGCCTTTCCGCATAATTCAGACTCGCATCCACCTGAATATCCTCCAAAGGTACCACTGCCGACTTATCGGCTATACATTTCCTCAACTGCGACACGTGGAAGGTATCATGAATCTGGCTCAACTCCGCAGGTAGCTATAACTGATATGTTATCATGAATCTGGGTCCAGATCTGAAGTCTAAACATGATAAGGGACCATATTCCCAACAAATCATCCTAATAAAGGGCATAGGAAACCCTACATCCATGGATTCTTTAACAAAACAGAAAGAGGGTCGATATGCTACCTCAAAGATGTTGCCCTCTGCTTGAAATCCACAAATATGCAACCTCCTTGGCCTCCTCTAAGCTGGAATCAACTTCTTCTTGCAAAACTAACCCACAAAGGTCCAATAATGGCTTCTTCTCTCTCACAAACGCTCAAGCACTATTCGGGTTTCTCTCAAGGGTCTGGTAGCCGCAAATGGTAGCTATAAGGGTCCTTAAATAGGTCCCAAACTCGAGAAATTAGGGTTTCATTAAACATCATGGACTCGTCGAGTCCACTCATGGACTCGCTGAGTCCTTCATTAAATTAGACCAAAAGATGCGCGATCCCACTCAGCAAGTCTGAGCGCCTACTCGCCGAGTCCCTCTAATATATTCAATATAAATACTTAACATAGGATACATGGGAATCTGGATGTTACAATTCTCCCCCACTAGAATCAGACTTCACCCTCGAAGTCCTGCTCGACAAACAACTCTAGATGCTGCTCTCGCATCTCCAACTTCGACTCCTGGGTCAGCTCGGATCCTTTCCGATGTTGCCACTGGACCTACACCAGTGACACCTCCTTGTTCCTCAGAACTTTGATCTTCCGATCCCAGATCACGATTGGTCTTTCAGCATAATTCAGACTCGCATCCACCTGAATATCCTCCAAAGGTATCACTGCCGACTTATCGGCTATACATTTCCTCAACTGTGACACGTGGAAGGTATCATGAATCTGGCTCAACTCCGCAGGTAGCTATAATCGATATGTTACCTTGCCCACCCTTGCGTCACCCTGAATGGACCGATGCACCGGGGGCCCCAACTTGTCCCTCTTCTTGAATCGGATCACTCCTTTCCAAGGAGATACTTTCAGGAGTACAAGGACCCCCACCTGGAACTCCAGCTCGAATCGTCGCCGATCCGCATAAATCTTCTGACGAATCTGAGCCCAGTAACCTCTGTCTAACCCGCTGTATCTGCTCTGCCGTCTGGAGTACTATCTCAGTGCTACCCAACACACGCTGCCCTACCTCTCCCCAGCAAATGGGAGTCCGACACCTCCTCACATACAAGCGGCTGCAACTTGCGACAGGTCAAGCACCTCTCGACAAACCACGCGACATCCCTCTTCATACAGGGCCACCAATAATTTTTCTTCAGGTCCAAATACATCTTTGTGGCTCCAGGATGGATCGAGAATCTCGATCTATGTGCCTCCTCCATCAGAATGGTACGTGCCCCTCCTGCATACGGCACCTGTAACGCCCGTAGATCAGGGCTAGTCAATTTAAAGACAATAAGCGTCAAAAATGAGTTTCTGATAGAAGATTATTTAGAATGAATAATCTTAACTAGGTTATAGTATATGTTACAAGGATTCCGTACATATAAAGAACGTCGAAATCCGAATGATAACGAAGAAGTTATGACCTGTCGAAGTTTCGCGACAGAACCGGCACGACGCTGAATGACGTAAAAAGTGAATTTATGTTAGAGCGATATTTAGCCTTAGCGATCTAAACAAAAGTCGTAGATTTCGTTAAACCGAGAGCGTGCATAAAAGGAACGCCCAAATCTGACTTCGTATGAGGAAGTTATGATTTTTCTAAGTTTCGACTTAGCGGTATGCAGCCCGAATACTCGATTTGAGATCGAGCGGTTTTTAGCCGAAACAATCTAAATTAGAATCGAAGATCTCGTTGTTAGTAGCGAAACGATGAAAAGTTAGGCGAGAACGGACGTCAGACGAAGAAGTTATGAATTTATAACGAAGTTTTTCTGTCCCGGCCTTCTAAAAATAAATAATAAAAATAAAAGTCAAAATTAGCCGACGGAGTCTAAATCAAAGTTGTAGAGTATGGTCTGACCATCGCGTGGATATAAAGAACGTCAAAAACGGAGCTCGTATGCGAAAGTTACGCAATTTAGAAGTTCGACGAGTCAATTACGCCCTGCGTAATTGAGTACGCCCCACGTACTCAGTCGGATGCAACTTGTCTGACCAATACTCGAGTGCCACCAGTCGACGCACGCAGTGACGTCAAAGTACGCCCCGCGTAACCGAGTACGCCCTGCGTACTGAGTACGCCCTGCGTAATTTGAGATTACGCCCCGCGTAATCCCAGACCCTCAGCCTATAAATAGAACTCGAAATCAGCCATTTTCTCTTATTCAAACTCTTCCCTCTATCTAAGTTTTGCCTCGATTTGCGTGCCAATCATATCCCAAAGCCCCGGTATCATTCCCGAGCCCCGAAGCGAGATCCGAAGCCCCGAGAATCCCAAAGAGCGTTATTCCCGAGCCGAAGCCCTGCCCGCGAGGAGCCGGTTTTTGTGAAGATCTTCCAGATCTACGAAGAGACACTACTTTTGCAAGACGTAGTGCTGTCAGATCATCTTCTGATCAAGTGAGTGTATAGTCACTTTCATCTTACACATAAAATACGTGTTATGTGTATATTTATATATATTGTTGTTTAGATGCATGAGTGCATAGTTACTTTCTTCTAATACATAAATATAAAGTATTAGCTATGAAATACGTGCTATGTGTTGTATATTAATTATCTATTTGAGATGGATTTGGAATTGATGTTTTTATACGGGTGTTAAATGATTTAAATTGTGTTTGTATTTATATCTACAAAAATGTTGGGTAGAACATGGGTAGATGGAATAGTTGGTGACGATGCGACTTCGTGCCTATTGAGTAAGCCTTGGTGACGATGCGACTTCGTGCCTCTTTGATAAACCTTGGTGACGATGTGACTTCGTGCCTTTTGTGTAAACCCAGGTGACTATGAGACGTAGTGCCTTTTGTGTAAACCCAGGTGACTATGAGACGTAGTGCC
Organism: Lactuca serriola; assembly: GCF_051521515.1. Taxonomy (NCBI): domain Eukaryota; kingdom Viridiplantae; phylum Streptophyta; class Magnoliopsida; order Asterales; family Asteraceae; genus Lactuca; species Lactuca serriola. The sequence continues at coordinate 264,764,924 of NC_136415.1, forward strand.
TATTGTGTAAACCCTGGTGACTATGAGACGTAGTGCCAATTGTATGAACCCTGGTGACTATGCGACGTAGTGCCTATTGTATAAACTGTGGTAGCAAATGGACTGTGTGCCAGTTCCTTAGGTAAACCCTTAGGAATGAATGAAGAAAGTATAATCGATTCTTAGGGTAAAACCTTAAAGAAGATAATGGGGATGGGTATTTGGGTTGATTGTTGATAATTGAATATAATAAATGTATTATTGTGGGTTGAAAACCCTATATGCTCACCAGGCTCCCAAGCCTGACCCACTCAGTTTTCTTTGTATCACAGGTAACAATACGAAGACATAATTCACTGAGAGAATAAAGGAGATGTAAATCATTAGTGTAAATAAATGTAAGTTCTGTTTATGCTTATGTTCCTGTATTGACGATGACATCCCAAACGTTTTAAAATGAATAAAATACGTTTCTTCGAAAATGTTTTAATAACGTATTTATCATGTTTTTTTGGGAACAAATTCCGCATCTCTTTTAAAATCAAACGGATTTACTCTGAAAATGTTTAAAAAGCATAAATGAAATCGGTCTTTTCTGGCCGAGATTTTGGGGATGTCACAGTTGGTATCAGAGCATTAGTTTAAGCGAACTAGGAATTTGTAGGATTTCTAGACTTAAACTTAGTATGCTAAGTGGAGATTGTGAGATGTGTGTCTGATAAATTTTAGACACGAGCACTAGTTTATTTTAGGAAAGTTGCCTAACATGCTTTTATGTGCTAAATGTTATATGTTGCCATATATGATATTATTTGTTCGGATCTACGGTTTGTTGCCAACCGGATCTGAAGGTTTATGTGTTTAGGATTCTAAGCGTATGTATACGATATTAGAACTAGCATGTAATCGTTTGGAGTAATAAGGTGAAATTATTCGGTGTGTAGATCAAAAATGGTGAGAACAAGAAGCGGAGTTGGAAATGCTGATGAAAACAGGAATCAACCACCTGTAATTCAACAAGTACCTGTCGTAGCTGATGCACCTGAGCCGATAACAATGGCTGGTGTACAAATGATGATTCAAATGATGTTGGATCGTCAGATGGAAGAAACAAGACGCCTGCTTAGGCAGAATCGTGAAGAACCGTCAATTCAAGCAGAAGAGCCCGAGGAGAATGGAGGGCAGTATGGAGGAGAAAACTTTAGTGGGATCATTGGTCAAGTCGAACAACCAGTGGTTAGACGCAATAACCAGTATGGAGAAAATGATGGTCGTGGGTGCAAGTATAAGGATTTCATGGCATCCAAACCACCATGTCTATCCAGAAGCCCGACGCCGGTGCAAGTTATGGATTGGGTCTCCGAAATGGAGACTATGTTTGAAAGTTGCGAATGCAGCAACAGGCAGAAGACCGCTCTTGCAATTCCTCTATTAAAATCTGGAGTACTGAGCTGGTGGAAGTTACTGGCCGGTTCAATGCCCAAGGGGGAAGCTAGCAAGATGTCTTGGGAGGAGTTCGTGGTACAATTGAAAATGCAATACTGCTCTGAGCAGGATCTCCTGGAAATCAACAATGAGTTCCAGAATTTGAAGAAGGGAAAATTGAGCATCACTGAATATGCCACAAGCTTTACGGAAAAGATGAAGCTTATTCCATACCTAGTTCCAACTGAACTTTCCAAGGTCAACAAGTTTGCCAATGGATTACCAGCGGACTTTGGTCCGATAGTCAAGCAAGCAACCACTTTGAAAGCCGCCATTTGGGCAGCCAAAAATGTTGAAACCCAAATAAAAGAAAAGGGTCTGGAGAAAGCTGAAGTTGGAGAGAAAAGGAAACATGAAGGATCTTCAATAATCAACAAAGAAACCAAATTCCCGAAATCTGGAGGAAGAGATGAAGCTAAGTGGTGCGAGAAGTGTAAAAAGAAACACTTCGGGAAGTGTAGCGAGGATATGACTTGCTACAAATGTGGGAAGACGGGGCATTACGCCAACAAGTGCGCATCCAACAAAAAGGTGTGCTACGGATGTAACGAGGAAGGGCATATTTCTAGAGACTGCCCAAAGAAAAACACACCACCACAGCCAAGGGCATTCCACATGATCCTCGACGAAGCGAATCAAGAATGAGGAATTTATAACCAAGGATCAACTTATGATGTAGCCAATTAAAGGCATATTATAGGGTGAACTTGAACTTTTGTGTAATCATTTCAAGTTATATTGTAAACCCTGGTTTTGATATTTATGTGATATTATGGTTTTAGTACCTGATGTGTTAAATGATTGTGTGATTTTTGTATAGTGACTTGATTCGACTGAGAGACAATACTTGGGACGAGTATGAGTAGGTGTGAAAGGTAGTAGATGCATATACTACCGGAAGCACAGGACTCGCACTTGGATCAGGGAAAGTCACAAGGTTACCAAGAAGCTAGTGATTGATTCCACTTTATTCTAGTATGTCATTACCATTGTTTCGGTAACGACTAGTAAGATGGTTCTTGTTCCGACCCTAGTGGTCATGTTTAAATTTGAGTTCGACTACGAGGAGTATGTTACGTGGTCTAGAGGACCAAGTTAGATGTAACATCTGACTTATGTCAGAAGGTTGAAGTTAATGCGATTGATAGTGTCGCGCTCGTTGTTAAAAGAAGTTTGTAGGCAGAAATGCTACGTGCTGAAATGTGATTATATCACATTAGAATATGAAGGAAGGTATATTCCATTTTGGAATTTAACTCTAAGAGACCAAAGTCTAAGCATTACATCATGCGATGAGAGGTCAGTAGAGCACGACCCATCGGTCTGTTACAACAGATAAAGGAAAGTATTTATCCTGAGAAGAAAAAGGAGTCCTCAATAAGGACCTATTTTGTAACTCAAAGGTTACGATTGAAAGCCAACATAGTACGAAGAGCAGGTGCAAGATTGAGCATCACGGTGATTACTTAGGATGGAAGGATGACATATGGAATCATTATACAAGCCCTATTTCGTTGATGATTCCGGGACGTAATTATCCTAAGGGGGAGATAATTGTAACACCCGTAGATCAGGGCTAGTCAATTTAAAGACGATAAGCGTCAAAAATGAGTTTCTGATAGAAGATTATTTAGAATGAATAATCTTAACTAGGTTATAGTATATGTTACAAGGATTCCGTACATATAAAGAACGTCGAAATCCGAATGATAACGAAGAAGTTATGACCTGTCGAAGTTTCGCGACAGAACCGGCACGACGCTGAATGACGTAAAAAGTGAATTTATGTTAGAGCGATATTTAGCCTTAGCGATCTAAACAAAAGTCGTAGATTTCGTTAAACCGAGAGCGTGCATAAAAGGAACGCCCAAATCTGACTTCGTATGAGGAAGTTATGATTTTTCTAAGTTTCGACTTAGCGGTATGCAGCCCGAATACTCGATTTGAGATCGAGCGGTTTTTAGCCGAAACAATCTAAATTAGAATCGAAGATCTCGTTGTTAGTAGCGAAACGATGAAAAGTTAGGCGAGAACGGACGTCAGACGAAGAAGTTATGAATTTATAACGAAGTTTTTCTGTCCCGGCCTTCTAAAAATAAATAATAAAAATAAAAGTCAAAATTAGCCGACGGAGTCTAAATCAAAGTTGTAGAGTATGGTCTGACCATCGCGTGGATATAAAGAACGTCAAAAACGGAGCTCGTATGCGAAAGTTACGCAATTTAGAAGTTCGACGAGTCAATTACGCCCTGCGTAATTGAGTACGCCCCGCGTTCTCAGTCGGATGCAACTTGTCTGACCAATACTCGAGTGCCACCAGTCGACGCACGCAGTGACGTCAAAGTACGCCCCGCGTAACCGAGTACGCCCTGCGTACTGAGTACGCCCTGCGTAATTTGAGATTACGCCCCGCGTAATCCCAGACCCTCAGCCTATAAATAGAACTCGAAATCAGCCATTTTCTCTTATTCAAACTCTTCCCTCTCTCTAAGTTTTGCCTCGATTTGCGTGCCAATCATATCCCAAAGCCCCGGTATCATTCCCGAGCCCCGAAGCGAGATCCGAAGCCCCGAGAATCCCAAAGAGCGTTATTCCCGAGCCGAAGCCCTGCCCGCGAGGAGCCGGTTTTTGTGAAGATCTTCCAGATCTACGAAGAGACACTACTTTTGCAAGACGTAGTGCTGTCAGATCATCTTCTGATCAAGTGAGTGTATAGTCACTTTCATCTTACACATAAAATACGTGTTATGTGTATATTTATATATATTGTTGTTTAGATGCATGAGTGCATAGTTACTTTCTTCTAATACATAAATATAAAGTATTAGCTATGAAATACGTGCTATGTGTTGTATATTAATTATCTATTTGAGATGGATTTGGAATTGATGTTTTTATACGGGTGTTAAATGATTTAAATTGTGTTTGTATTTATATCTACAAAAATGTTGGGTAGAACATGGGTAGATGGAATAGTTGGTGACGATGCGACTTCGTGCCTATTGAGTAAGCCTTGGTGACGATGCGACTTCGTGCCTCTTTGATAAACCTTGGTGACGATGTGACTTCGTGCCTTTTGTGTAAACCCAGGTGACTATGAGACGTAGTGCCTTTTGTGTAAACCCAGGTGACTATGAGACGTAGTGCCTATTGTGTAAACCCTGGTGACTATGAGACGTAGTGCCAATTGTATGAACCCTGGTGACTATGCGACGTAGTGCCTATTGTATAAACTGTGGTAGCAAATGGACTGTGTGCCAGTTCCTTAGGTAAACCCTTAGGAATGAATGAAGAAAGTATAATCGATTCTTAGGGTAAAACCTTAAAGAAGATAATGGGGATGGGTATTTGGGTTGATTGTTGATAATTGAATATAATAAATGTATTATTGTGGGTTGAAAACCCTATATGCTCACCAGGCTCCCAAGCCTGACCCACTCAGTTTTCTTTGTATCACAGGTAACAATACGAAGACATAATTCACTGAGAGAATAAAGGAGATGTAAATCATTAGTGTAAATAAATGTAAGTTCTGTTTATGCTTATGTTCCTGTATTGACGATGACATCCCAAACGTTTTAAAATGAATAAAATACGTTTCTTCGAAAATGTTTTAATAACGTATTTATCATGTTTTTTGGGAACAAATTCCGCATCTCTTTTAAAATCAAACGGATTTACTCTGAAAATGTTTAAAAAGCATAAATGAAATCGGTCTTTTCTGGCCGAGATTTTGGGGATGTCACAGCACCCAAATCCAACCTCGAAAGGTCATCAATCCTTGACTATCGGTAACAAACCCAGGTACCTGTCCAATCACCCGCTCCCTCTTGCGGTTCTCTGGCCTCACGGCCTCAGCCTAGGCCTCCCGAATGGTATCCAACACCGGAGTCATCACTGTCAATCTCATACAAGTGCCTTGAATCGGGGAACTTTCCTCCCTTCGGCTCAGCGCATCAGCTACACTGTTAGCTTTGCTCGGGTGGTACAGGATCTCGCAATTGTAATCCTTTACCACGTCCAACCATCTCCTCTGACGCATATTCAGATTGGGCTGATCCATCAAATACTTTAGGCTCTTGTGGTCCGTGTATATGGTACACCGAACCCCATAGATAATGACGCCAAATCTTGAGGAAAAACACCACTACCCCCAATTCCAGATCGTGGGCAGGATACCTCGACTCATGAGGCTTCAGCTGCCTTGATGCGTACGCTATCACATGCCCCCTCTGCATAAGCACCGCACCTAACCTCGATATCGATGCGTCACAATACACCACAAAATCCTCCATCCCTTTCGGGAGAGCTAACACTGGGGCTTCACATAATCTCTGGAGAAGTGTCTCAAACGAGGTCTGCTGCTCCGGACCCCATGAAAAAGCAATACCCTTCTGGGTCAACCTAGTGAGTGGCACGGTGATCTTGGAGAAATCCCTGATAAATCTCCGATAATAGCCGGCCAATCCTAAAAAGCTTCTGATCTCGGTGGGCGATCTCGGCTACTCCCACCTCATGACTGCCTCAATCTTGGCCGGATCGACCAAAATCCCATTCTGGTTGACGAGATGCCCCAAGAACTGGACCTCTCGTAACTAGAACTCGTACTTGGAGAATTTGGCATAAAGCCTCTCTGATCTCAAAACTCCGAGGATCTCCCTCAAATGCTCTACATGCTGCTCTCTAGATCTCGAATACACCAGTATATCGTTGATAAACACGATCACCGAATGATCTAGCATCGGTCTGCACACCTTGTTCATGAGATCCATAAACGCTGCTGGTGCATTGGTGAGCCCGGAAGGCATCACCACGAACTCGTAATGCCTATAACGAGTCCTGAACGTCGTCTTCTGGATACCCGCATTACGCACTCTCATCTGGTGATATCCAGACCTCAGATTAATCTTGTAAAACCAAGACGCTCCCTGCAACTGATCGAACAAGTCATCGATCCTCGGTAATGGATAACAGTTCTTGACCGTCAACTTGTTCAACTCCCGGTAGTCAATAGACATCCGGTGTGAACCATCCTTTTTCTTGACAAAAAGGATCGGCGCTCCCCATGGCGAGCTACTCGGTCGAATAAACCCCTGCCCCAACAACTCCTGAAGCTGCGAGGATAACTCCTGCATCTCTGGCGGCGCAAGGCGATAAGGCGCCTTGGCGATAGGCGCTGCCCTCGGAACCAAATCAATGCGGAACTCTACCTGCCTCTCGGGAGGCACACCCGACAACTCCTCGTGAAAAGCATCCGAGAACTCACGCAATATCGGAACGTCCTCAATCGAACTTGGCCTCCCAACGGCCTCTCGTGTGTCCATCACATAAGCTACGAACCCACTGCATCCCTACTGTAAGCTCTGTCTTGCTCTGGCAGCCGAACAGAACGCCGACCCACCTCGGGTACCCTCGCCGTACACCATAAGTACTCCCACATTAGGGTCTCGTATCGTCACCAACTGCCGCTAGCAGTCTATAACAGCCCCAAATCGGCTCAACCAATCCATGCCCACTATGACACACACATCCCCCATTGCTATCGGGACCAGATCTATCGGGAACTCAACACCGAATATCTCGAGTACACATCCTCGTATTACCTCCGTAACATACAAAACTCGCTCATCAGCTATGGAAACTCGCAGAGGTCAAATCAATGCCTCTCGTCTGCTACTGATGTGCCAACTAAACGCTATCGGCACAAATGATCGACTCACACCCGAGTCAAATAACACTAAGGCATGTACAGAACTCACAAGAAAAGTACCTACATATATCATCATATAAGCACAAAATCTCAACTCAACATAAAAATAAATAAGAATACATATTGGCCACTACATCAGGCGCTGAACAGACCTCCTCCGCTATCAACTGAAAAGCTCTCCCTCGAGCCTTCGGTGCCTCGGCCTTCACTAGCCAAACCTCGGTAACCCTAGCAGCAGGTGCATATCCCTGTGCTAATCCCTGATATAACTGCAGGCACTCGGCCTTCCGACGGCCAGTCTGGTTGTTATAAAAGCAAACCATAAATCCCTTGGGGCAATCCTTGGCGATATGCCCCTCCTTGCCACATTTGTAGCAAGCACCCGATCGACAGACCCCATCATGTCCCTTGCCGCACTTCCCACAAGTGCGACCCTTCTGGCCTCCAGATCTCCTATCCGCAGACTTGGCCCACTTGGCTACCGGATGAGACTGTGTCGTTCGCCGATCCATCCTCTGAGACTCGGCCTCCTCCCTGGCCTGAGTCTCCAACTCAATCTCCCCCTTCCGGGTATTTTCCTGGAGCTCAGCAAATGTCCGGTAAGGCGAGTTTGACACGAACTCCCGAATATGTCTCCTCAAAACGCCCAAATACTGACTCATATGTGCCTGCTCAGAAGACACCTGCTCAGGGTAGAACATCGCCCTCTCATGAAACTTCCTGGTAACCACAGTAACAGAATCAGTACCCTGATTGAGGGTCAAGAACTCCTGAACCAACCATTCCCTCTCCACCGGGGGAACATACTCATCTCTGAACATGGTGGTGAACCTTTCCTAGGTCACCTCTAAAATCTCTGCAACAGTGAAGCTTGCCGTCACGAACTTCTACAAGTCCTTCGCTCCAAAGCGAAGCTGGTTCAATGCAAACCACACCCTCAGATGCTCCGAACATGAACACATGTAGAAGCATCCCTCAATATCAGCAATCCATCTCATCACAGCGATAGGATCCTGCGTCCCATCAAACTCAGGTGGTTTCATGTTGCTAAACTCCCGAAACAACAACAAATCACCTCCTTGAGGCCTGGCAGCAGCCACAGCTGCAATAGATGCAACAGCCGCATCCTCAGTCACCGCTGCATAACTCTCGTCAAAGGTCTCAATCAATGTGGTCTGGATAGACCCAAACATCTCTGGAATCTCGGCCCGGATCGCCGCTGCCACGTCATCGTGGATCATCTGATGAAGCTCCTCGTCACTCACACCGCTCGCCTCAGGTTTGTGGCGTGTCCCAACCGTGATGTCTCTGAAATACAACATAATAATATCAGAGACTCGCTCGAGCAGGCTCACACTCGATATCTCGACCCTACCGGTTCCCCAGTACCCAAAGGATTCTTACTTAGAGTGCGCACTACTCCGGTGTCTTCAGTAGTACGGGCCCTTATACTACCGTCCACACTGCATCAATATTCACACCAAGTCCTCCTCCTTAGATCCCAGATCACAAGTACTCTATATGTCATTGGCATAGGCTACCCTTTGGTAGGCCTCTCATTAGCTCCTCACTGCTACCTACTCGCTCTCAAGCATCACATAACAGTAAAATCCTTCCTACGCAAGGCATCACAAAATTAGGCTGCTCTAGTCCTAATATGAATACCTAGCCAACTCTAGCATGCATATCACATCATAACATATCTCATAACACATAATGTAAGAGTATTTTGGGAAATCACCATTCGGGCGCGGGCTGATCGTACACACTGCTTCCTTCCGTCTTTCTGAAAATCTTTTACTCCCTCAGGAAAATTGTTTACTTTGTGAAAAACTTTCTCAAATCCTCAGTTTGAGTTCAGATTCATCCAAAGATGCACCTGAATCCCTCAAACCAAGGCTCTGATACCAACTTGTAACGACGTAAATTTTCAAACATTTTTTTTTCATTTTTAAATCATACATTTAATCATCAAAACAATATCAAAACATATTGTATCCAATGTTATCATAACAAAACAATTCCCAGAATCTCAAACAAAATCTCCATAAGTGTGTACGGATCATGCCGACGCCTTCCCACGATCCTCGCTAGTACCTTAAACACATAACACAACAACTGTAAGCATAAATGCTTAGTGAGTTCCCCAAAATACCACATACTACACGTACGCCTTTCCAGGCCATGACTCTGTAGGATCTTCCGATCCATATGTCTCACGGGACTTCCGTCCCGAATCCCGGTAGACCTTCCGGTCATACTCGTATCGACCTTCCGGTCCGTAACCTCTTGACCTTCCGGTCCATAACCTCCTGACCTTCCGGTCCATAACATAAATAACATTCGGAACACATACATATCACATAACAACATACAAAACATACATCTCATAGCATATAAGACCTTCCGGTCACACATAGGTACCCTTCCAGGTACAATCTAGTGAGAAGACTCACCTCAATGAAGTCGGATACTCTCGTGCTCTACACCCCAACTTAGCCTCCTCCTATTATTCAAATAACATCTTGATCAGAATTCTCTCATGATCTCATCACTACAAACTGGGTAGAAGGCCATTCTATCCTACCCTGAACTCTTCTGAATCAGTCTTGACCAAAAGCCTAAAGTCAGCGAAAGTCAATGGTCAAACTTTGACCCGACTCGTCGAGTGCACATGGGCGACTCGGCGAGTCCATGCGGGTTCTCTGAATCCTTTCAGCCTCTCTTGACTCGTCGAGTCATCCTTCCACTCGACGGGTTACACCTGACACGAATCGCGGGGTAACCCCGACTCGACTCGTCGAGTTCACTCATGGACTCGGCGAGTTCATTCCATGCTCACACTCAAATGACCTTCTGAGGTCAGATCTGTTCCTCTAATCCATATATCTAACCTCCCCAAGCTCAATAAGCACATAAAGGTTCGAACTTGATACTCATGCAACGTCCAAATGACACTACTTGATGATTTAGCCCCAAATACAACATTCTAAGTCCATTTCTACCATAACTCAACATAAAGCAAGATGGATAACATTCTCTGGACCACTATGGGTCCAGATCTGAAGTCTAAACATGATAAGGGACCATATTCCCAACAAATCATCCCAATAAAGGGCATAGGAGACCCTACATCCATGGATTCTTTAACAAAACAGAAAGAGGTTCGATATGCTACCTCAAAGATGATGCCCTCTACTTGAAATCCGCAAATATGCAACCTCCTTGGCCTCCTCTAAGCTGGAATCAACTTCTTCTTGCAAAACTAACCCACAAAGGTCCAATAATGGCTTTTTCTCTCTCACAAACACTCAAGCACTATTAGGGTTTCTCTCAATGTTCTGGTAGCCACAAATGGTAGCTATAAGGGTCCTTAAATAGGTGCCAAACCCGAGAAATTAGGGTTTCATTAAACAGCGTGGACTCGCCGAGTCCACTCATGGACTCGCCGAGTCCTTTATTAAATCAGATCAAAAGATGCACGATCCCACTCGGCAAGTCTGAGCGCCTACTCGTCAAGTCCCTCTAATATATTCAATATAAATACTTAACATAAGATACCTGGGAATCCAGATGTTAAATAGAGGGGGTGAGAAAAATCCGTTGGATAAAGGGGAAGTTGTAACGGATGTGTTGGTTTGGGGTAATAGGAAAAGACGTATTAAAGGATTTGATTTGGAAAATCTTTATTTTGTCATCATACCTAAAATAGGTCTGACAAGAGGTTTAGAGAAAAAAGAATGAGATAGTATCTTCAAAGGAATGCTTTTATTTAATGTTTTATTTAATGAAGAATCATTAAATAGCACACTATACAGTCTGAAAATCAATTTATGTGACTGCGGATGGACTCATCATTGCGGATGGCTTCTTTGTCGTTGCGGATGACTGCAGTGGGAGAAACTGAGAAAGGCACTTGTATAAAAGGTTAGTAATAACAAGCAAGAAAGATCCATGAAAGATAGATATAACATATGGTTGCGGTACATAGACTGCGGTACACATGATATACCAAAACCATCTGTTATAAATGTCTTTCAGTTAGGACCGCAATGGAGACCAAGAAGGTTTGCGGTACCTATCAATTCAAGAAGAATTGAGGATCCGGATTCATCATCCCTAACATTTGTAGAAACGCATTGAGTTTGGTAAGTCAAGTGCTTTCGTAAATACACCAGCAATCTCTTCATGAGTAGGGACAAAGATGAGTTCGATGTTACCTTTCAGAATGTGGTATTTGATGAAGTGATACTGTAGTTCAATATATTTCGTCTTGGAGTGCTGAATAGGATTATGAGAAATCGCTATGGCACTTTCAGAATCACAGTAGATTGGTATCCGCAACATTCTATATCCGTAGTCTAGCAGTTGTGTCTTCATCCATAGAACATGAGAACAACAGCTGGTTGCGGCCACATATTCAGCTGCTATGGTAGACAAAGAAACACAACTTTGTTTTCTTGAGGACCAGCTGACGAGTCTACCTCCCAAAAATTGACATCCACCAGATGTACTTTTTCGATCAAGTTTGCATCCGGCATGATCCGCATCGGTAAAAGCTTGCATACTGAAATCATTGTCTGTGGGGTACCATAGACCAAGAGATTTGCTTCCTTTCAGGTACTAGAGAATTTGTTTGGCTACGGTCATATGTGACACTTTTGGGTCAGCTTGATACGTTGCACATACACCAGTAGCAAAGACAATGTCTGGACGGCTTGCGGTGAGGTACATAAGAGAGCCAATGATACCTCTATAAGTCTTGTGATCCACAGATTCGCCAGAGGGATCAGCAGAAATCTTATATCCGAAGGCCATAGGGACCTTAGCCGAGGAGCAGTTGTGCATGGAGTATTTCTTCAATAGTTCAATGATGTACTTCTCTTGATGAATGAATATCCCTTGCTGAATCTGTTTGACTTGAAGACCTAGAAAGAAATTAATCTCTCTATTCATGCTCATTTGAAATTTGTTTGTCATGAGCTTAGCAAAATCATCCACCAGTCCTTGATTAGTCGATCTAAAGATGATATCATCCACGTATATTTGTACAAGCATAAGGTGGTCACCGTTTGCTTTTCTAAACAGTGTGGGATCAATCACTCCTCTTTTGTAGCCTGAAGAGACTAGAAATTCAGAAAGAGTCTCATACCAAGCTCTTGGAGCTTGCTTCCGACCGTAGAGTGCCTTTTGAAGCTTGTAGCAATGGTCAGGGAATTCATACTTTCAAAACCGGGATGTTGTTGCAGATAAATCTATTTTTTCAATTCCCCATTGAGAAAATCACTCTTAACATCCATTTGGTGTACTTGGATGTTTTTGTGGGTAACATATGCTAAAAAGATTCGAATGGCTTCCATTCTTGCCACCGGAGCATATGTTTGATCGTAGTCAACACCTTCCAGTTGACTGTACCCCTTTGCAACCAGTCTTGCCTTATTTCTGATAACCGCACCAGATTCATCTAACTTGTTCTTGAACACCCATTTTGTTCCAACAATAGTATGGCCTTGTGGTATGGTAACAAGTTGCCAAACCTTGTTTCTCATGAATTCTTCTAGTTCTTTTTGCATTACAGAAATCCAATCAGGTTCCAATAATGCTTCTTTGATCGATCGTGGCAAAACTGCGGACATAAATGTTGCGTAGTGACAATGATCAGATAAGTCCTTGGCAGATCGAGTCTGGTACCTGCGGATGGATTGCCAATAATTTGACCTGGTGGTGGTCATTCGTCCATATGTGTAGTCTAGGCATCAGATGGTCAACGGCTGCAGTAGAAGGAATGTCTTCAATATCAGAGGTTTCTTCGGATGGGGATGGTAGTTCCCCCTGGATTTGAGAACATCCTGCAGAGTTATCTTGGCTTGTTGGAGCGAGAATGAAATTTTCCTGAACAGCTTGGATCGGTTCCCTCTGGATTGCTGATGGGAGTTCCTTTGGGACCTGAGAGGGTTCCCCCTGGACTGCTAATGGGAGAGTGATGATCCTTGAATCGGTTCGAGTGTCAATGTTCTCTATGATTTCATCATCTGAATCCGAAGATACATTTGATGGTAGTGATCTTCTGAGGAGAGGAGCTTGAGCATCATCAAGTACTGGAACCTCGATGGTTGTTGCTTGATCCAGAGTAGAACTTTCCCCCTCAACCGGAGAGGTGAAAGTATTGAGAGATGCAACTTTGGATAGAGATGGACCAGAAACATCAGCGTGTTGTTGCTGAGCAGTTGGTGACACAAGAACTTCGGATAGTTTAGCCGTTTCAACAGGCTAAAAAAATTCATCATAATTGACTTCAACCAGGTCTAGAGGACCTGATGAGGCAGGAATGTCACTTTCCATGATGGCAGTGGTTTCATTAGATGGAGGGGCGTTGCAGATGTAAGAATCATCGAATTTTACATCGAAGCTCTCAATGATTATCCTCGTACGTCTGATAAGAGCCCGATAAGCAACCTTGTTCATCGAGTATCCGAGAAAAATGCCTTCATTGGACTTCTGTGCGAATTTGTTAAGCTGATCACTGTTGTTGATCACAAAACATCTACACCCAAAGATGTGAAAGAAACGAACATTTGGTTTACAGTTGTTGAGGCCCTCATATGGTGTTTTATTGAGATGTTTGCACACAATGCTTCGGTTTTGAACAAAGCATGCGGTTGCTACAGCTTCAGCCCAGAAGTAAAGAGGAAGGTTTGCAAAGTTGAGCATGGATCTGGCTGCTTCGACTAGTGTATAATTCCTTCTCTCTACTACACCATTTTATTGAGGAGTATAAGGAGCTGAAAAGTTGTGAGTGATACCTTTAGACACCAATAAGCTGTTGAGTGGATGGTTAGAGAATTCGGTTCCATTATCACTGCGGATGCGACTTACAGGCAGCTTGATCTAGCGTTCTATCTCTTTGATGAAGTTGATGAGAATCTGCGGTGTTTCAGATTTGAGTCTGAGGAAGAATACCCAAGTGAAGCGAGTGAAGTCATCAACTATAACTAGTATGTACTTTTTGTGATGAAGACTGGCTACGGTTGAAGGACCGCATAGATCAATGTGTAGAAGCTCAAGTGGTTCAGATATTGAAGAGTCAATCACCATGGGGTGACTTGCTTTGGACTGCTTACCACATTCACAAGCAGTACATAGAGTGTCATTGTTGAACTTGAGAATGGGTAATCCTCTGACTAGCTCTCCAGTAACCAAAGTGTTGATATACTTGAGGTTGAGATGAGCGAGCTTGCGGTGCCATAACCAGCTAACTTCGGATACAGCTTTGGAGAGAAAGCACAACTGCGGTTTTCCAATGATGAGAGAGACATCCAGAGGATACATGGTGTCCTCATATCGTTACTTGATCAAGTAGGTGCTCCTATCACTCGTCATAACTTAACAGAATTGATCATCAAACTCAACTCGATGGCATGCCTTACATAGTTGGCCAACACTGATGAGATTGTGTTTAAGGCTTTCTACATAAGCAACCTTCTGAATTGAGAAGTTCCCCGTAGTGAGTACACCATAACCTCGGATGATTCCATTCGCATTGTTGCTGAATGTAACATTTCCACCATTGCATATAGGCCTGAAATCCCGAAGGTATTCTAACCTTCTGGTCATGTGCAAGGAGCAGACACTATCAATTAACCATTCATCTTCTTGTTCCTCCTTGCGTAAAGCCTGAGAATTACACGGTTAGTTTAGGCATCCAAACTAGTTTGGAGCCTGGGACAACAGGGGAGTTTTTGAGTGATGCATGGACTGGTTTCGTGTCAACTTTTAAACCTAGTCCTGGACGTTTGTGCAATTTTGGAGTGTAGTGTGTTTTTGTAAAGTTACGAGGTTTCTGATTTTTGTAACTACACTAACAAGCATAGGTTGAGATTTTGTCTTTTGTTCTGACGCCTCGTTTGGCCAGTGGTGTAAAGGAAGTGTTGTTTGGCTTTTGACTAGACCGAGGTTGAAAAGATCTGACATGAGTGTTGTCATTTTTCTGAAAATTTTGTTTTGAAATAGGTTTAGCACGTTCAAATATTTGTGTCCTTTTTGTTGGATTTGGTAAAATACCCTTTCCTTTGTGAAAATTCTGACGTGACTTCAAATGTGGTGGAGTGGGTAAAATACCTTTCCATTTCGGATCATCCGAGGAATAGATTTGAAAGACACCGTTTTGAAAAGACTTTGAACTTCTTTTAGTTGTGTCAGATGACTTAGGAATGACTGTTGAAACTGTACATTCCCTTTTGGATGTTTTCTTGGTGGTAGGATCTTTTGAAAAATAGTGAGAGAAAACAATTTTTTCTTGACTTTTATGGGATCTGACATGCCTTTGGTTTTTTAAAATATTTGTCTATTTGTGCCTCAGGAGCAAATTTCTTCTTTGAAAGCCTTTTTAGCTAAGGATTTTGGTGAACCGCAGTCTTTGTTTTTCAACTGCGGTTTCCTGGAATCCTTGGAAATTTTGTGAAAACGTGGGCTTGAGTCATCAGAACTTGAGAATTCTGGGATTTGGGAACATTGACCTACTTCGAAATTTTCTATGGGTAATTCATGAAAAATCGTTTGAAGAGTGGTAGAAATTTTGTTTGAAGACTGCGGTAAGGATAACTTGACTACCGTAGAGTATGTCTTAGTTGGGACTTCAGTGGGACTCATGTGAGACTTTTGACTACAGTAAGGGATACTGCGGTATGAGAACATAGATGGAAAGTCTTTAGAGACTTCGGTGTCCTCAATGACAATTTCTTCATCGACTACATATGAGTTTTGAGAACTTGGGATAGTAGTTCCACTGATAGGAGTTTGATCACATGTGTGACCAGAAACCTCAGGCACGATTTCCTTAATGACACAATTGTTTCTTAGATTATGCAGTCTATCAAAGTGAATTTTGATATCTTCAGGAAAAGTTTTGTCATTGACTAGGAAATGAAATTCTTGGTCTGGAGGGACATATGGTCTGTCTTTGTTGAACCAGGGTGGGGAATCCATTGCGGTAGGATATCCATTTGACCAACCCCAATTGTATGTATTGTCTATGGTTCCATTATTTACCAAATTTTCAATAGCTTCACTTTCATTGAACAACTTTTCAATTAAAAGATTTAAACGTACAATTTCAGTTTGAGCTAAATCTCTCTGGTTTAAAGCTATCTCTAATTGGGTTTCACTCAACATTCTTGCATCTTTTTCTAATTCTAAATCTCTTTCTAACATAGCCATTTTGAGTCTTTTGTTATCCAGTCGTCCTCTCACATGGAACATCTCCTGGGACGCAATGTTCTTCTCATCTAAGGCTTTGTTATAGTCTGTAAGGACGGTAGCACATGTGTCATTAAGATTATCTATGTAAGGTTGACAATCATGCATGCTATAATTTAGAGTTTGGATCATGAGTTTTACCTGTTCAACGATGCTTAGAGTTCCATCCTTTGCCATGTAGCAGTAGTTTTTGTTCATCTTTGTTGACTAATCATCATCCGTAGTTGCCAGCATGCAGATCTACCCTTTTCCATTAACACTGTTGATGGCTTCATGTTCATTTCCGGATGACCAGACTTGGTGGTCTCTTTTGACATGGGCTACGTATGCCCTTGCTTTTTTCTTTTCTTCCAGTTCTTGAGCCATTCTAAGATAGAATGCTCTGTCTGTAACTACATTGGCCTTACAATCTCTTGCAAAGTGATTCTCTTTGTTACATTTGTGACAAACTACAACATCAGTTTTGTCTTCTGAGGGAGTACCAGAGTCAGTGATTTGAGTAGGCTGTGGTGCTTCCTTAGGTTGAGTATTGTGAGATTGCGGTGGTGGATGAGAACTTTTAGGGTGATGTGAGTGATTTGTTTGTGGGTTGAAGTTACAATTGAAGGGTGGTTTGTTTAATTGTTGATTTTTGCGAAAAGAGTGAGGTGGTAGTCGATTGAACTCTTTGCTGACGAGAGCTATTGCCTTTTGAAAATCTTCTTCATCTTCATACTCTGTATCAGCTTCATATGACTGCGGTGAAGTATCATATGAGGGAGTGTAAGATTGGTTTTGTGGGGTTTGTGCTATGAGAGCAAGAGGTCCTCCGAAGTCAGCACAGTCTTTGAGTACGGTGGATTCCTGTGCTTGAAGTTCCCCATACAGTTTGTAGAGTGACAAGGAATTGATCTTTCTATCACCTTGGACTATCATTTTGGCCGTAGTCCAATGTATTCCCAAACCATTAAGGAACTAAGGGTTTGAGTCATGGTTACTGTGACAACCCGATATTTCGAGACAATGTAATGTAAAACCAATCAAATTTAGGTCAAAATATAGCTTTCCTAAAATCTTAATTGGGTTATATAAAGTAGTAGGAATCGTATCAAGGTTTTCATGCATATAAAGAACCCAAAAATCCGAGTTATAACGAAGAAGTTATGACTAACCGAAGATTCTCGGCAAAACCGACAATACTGATAGACGTAAAATACGAAGTTTCAATACAATAGTTTTTCCAAGTTCAGCTTAGCAACAGACAGCTAAAAACTCGAATCGGAGATCGAGCGACTTTTGGCCGGAATGACCTAAACGAGAATCGAAGGTCTCGTCAATGGTATTTCAGCGGTAAAAAGTCTGGTGAAAACGGACGTCGGATAAAGAAGTTATAAATTTTTGAAGAAATTCCTTAATCACGTCATTTTAATAAATAAATAATAAAAATAATTTCATAATTTGCCAACGGAATCTAAACGAAAGTTGTAGATCTTAGTCTCACCTATGCGTGGATATAAAGAACGTCGAAAACGGAGTTCGTATGAAGGAGATATGAATTTTAGAAGTTTATTTAAAATAAATATAAATTTAAATGTAAATTCTTTGTATTATCCGAAGGGGAGTCATCAGATAGGACCGGAGTACGCCCTGCGTACCTTCGTACGCCTCGCGTACTCAGATCAAGGGCCTCGGATCGTCCACGTCGCCCTATGCGAAGCTTCCGACCCACCCGTCCGACCCGCCGCCCCATCCGATCCGTCCCATCCGAAGTGCGTAAGCGATGACGTCCCAGTACGCGCTGCGTACCCTCGTACGCCCAGTGTACCAAGGCGGTTCAGCACCCCTATAAAAGGGATGCGAGGGTTTCCGAAAAACTTGCCCATTTCTTCTTTTTTCTCTTGCGTTTTACCTCGTTTTCCGTGCCCGTTCAAACCCGAAGCCCTGGTCATTTTGCTCAAGTCCCGAAGGTCGATTTTACTCCTGAGATTCCCGAGAATCCCGAGAAAAATCCGTTTCTCGAGACGAAACTCTACCCGGTTTTCCATCTCGCTTTCTTCAATCAATCAAGTGAGTTCATACCCCTTAACTAATGTTTTAAACTACTTTTAAATGTTTTATGGGGAGGGGGAATACAAGTAGAATCATGCTAGTATTATATCAATCACATGCGTTTAATAAGTAGAATTACGCTAGTTATTACATCAATCACATGTGATTAATATACAACATTCAAAAGATTTGGCTACTCATTAGCCGTTTTACCAAACAGTTTCCTTCAAATGATTTTTATAAACATTTTATATGTTTTAAACTACTTATTACACTGTACATCTTACTCAGTACATTACCTTTCAAACTTATTTACAACTGTGTTTCAAACAAATGTTTCCTTATACTCAAAACTGTTTTATCATACTTATGTCTTCAAATTGTTTTATAGATTGACATCAAGTCGATCTTTTCTTAAAATAATATTTATGTTTCAAATGTCTTACAAAATTTATTTATACTTTTATATTATAAATTGCATGCCTCTATATGTATAGTTATATAAGAAATGTTTAAAAGACTTAGGAAGGCTATCCACCCTATTTCCTTTTCGCGCCTTGAGATGTGGTCTGGTGGGATATTGGGTATTCGTCCGAAAGTCGTTTAAATATTAGTTATATATCATGTGTACATATATAGTCATAAAAGGTCTTTCTAGTTCATCCCATGCCCTTGGTTAGCAAGGGTATACATCCATGACCATACATACCAGATAGATTACTAGTAAACTACCATACGGGTAGTTTAGGAAGATACTAGAACAATTACTAGAACGCAATATCATACAATGAGCCAGTTCATTCATGAGTCAATACTTTCTAGAACAGTACAGTACATTACATATACAACTATACTAGAATATATACAACTATACTAGAATGATTACATTACTATGCTTGCTAGGTAGAGAGCACGTACATTACAGCTAGAACAGTACATTACATGTGCAAGAATACGTTAACAATTGTGATCCACTGTATCGGAGCATGCCTTAAATGTCATGGCCCGAGTTGTAGCCAGAATTCTCTTGGAGGGAGAGCGTTGAGTTTGCGTATAGATCTATAATGGATTAACTATCCTACACCTTGCTGCTAGCTACAGTGGGACCTGCAGGTCTGTGGGTGCCAAATGTCATACCTTATTTTCGACTATATGTTGTCGTTGTAACCAGTCTATAGTATGAGTTTGTGTATAGATCTATACTGGATTGACTATCCTACACCTTGCTGCTAGCTACAGTGGGAACTGCAGATCTGCGGGTGCCAAACGTCATTCCGTTATTATGACCATTCGTATGTCGTTGTTATCAGTCGATAGTATGGTGCAATTTATCACATATTGCCTTAGCCTAAAATCCGGTTTAAGGTAGTTAGTACGGTAGTAGTCCTTTTAGAGCTACGTTGTAGTACTACGTTAATTTTCCCATTACATATTTTTAGTGATAACCTCACTTAAACATAATTATACAAACTATATTTTTGGATAATGATAGTTATACTTTGGAAAATACTTACTCTTACAAGAGACTCACACAGAGAACAGTTAGGTCTTGGTAGAAGACACTTTCATATACTAGAAGGAATCATAGGGATTCTAGGGTTTTTCAAACACTTACAATTCATATACACTTTCAAATTCTTACAATACATAGACTTACAAATTCTTACATACAAATTAAGACACTAAATTCTTATGATCTCACCAGCTTCAAAGCTGATACTCGCTTTCAAAATTACTTGTATCCTCAGGTCATCATAGACAGGTACCGATGCAAGGAGAAAGGAAGATGGAGCTTGTTCAAGACTTATCTTTCATTTTGATTTATGCTTTAGTGTTTATCAAAATTTGTCAGAATACAATTGTATAATAATTATTTTATTAATGCAATGGATGATGTTGTTGCTTGTTTACTACTTTACATTGTTGTTGATATTATACATGACGTCCTCCGCCCCAGAACGTTTCCGCCGTTCTCGGTTTTGGGGTGTGACAGATTGGTATCAGAGCATTGTTTATAGTGAATTAAGTATATCAACCCATAAAAGATATACTAACTATAAATACATAAGGGATTAAAAATACTCTGACCAAGAGTTTATACTTTAAATAGTAAAATATTTAAGTAAGTATACGTGCTGCATTCATATTAAAATCAGTGTCACTAGGACAGTACAAAAGAATTACGATTGTTGGGCAACACAAGTGGGCTTAGAGACATATGGTCAAAATTGGGAAGATATAGCCTGATCACCTATATTATCCGAGGGTTGACTAGCATGTGCCTAAGTTTAAGTGTGTGGTTGCAACAATGCTAAAATCTTACCAACCCTACCACAATGAGAACAATAGAACATAACAATAAATTTAAAATACTATAGGAGTATTTGGTGTTACTATAAGTACTTTATACTTGAGAATTAAAACGGGATCCTCATTACTAAGTTGATAGTTTCTAAGTGGATACACTAAGGCTACATGTAATTAGGATGTTATAGACTTAGAATCAGTGATAATTTTGCCTTACCCCTATTCTGTGTGAATTTGGAAATAAGGTCACTTATTCGAAGGTCTATCCTGTTTAGATTACACATAGATGGTATGCACTTCACAAATAGCGATGTAACTAATGAGGGTTTTCTAAATAATTATCTAGATAGTTCGTCTAATAATTATCCTCTTACCCTAAATTCTCGCATAGAAATCATAGCTGGACTCCATCCCCTCAGCAACCAGTACCTTCCGAACGAAGTCATAGCTGGTTGGTTTGGAGAAGAACCAGTGAATGATCATCCTATCCCCTTGGATGATCACCATGATGAAGACTTTTCGTATGATGCTAACTCCAAACCAGAAGTTGAGAACCTACCCCGAGCAACTCCCGTTCCAACTCTTAACCCTCGTCCGGCTTTTCATGGCCCGACCCCGAGTGAGTGGAATGCTTGGATATAGGGAGCCAAGGACAAGATCAGTCTATGCCACTTGTTGGCGACCGAAGCCTTTGCAACTTGAACAATGGGGGCTCAGCAGATAGAGTCTTGCCAATCTTGGTCCACAGACTGGCCTGAAGTGAGATTCAAGGCAGGACAGCCCTACATCAGATTGCAGAAGTATTCACCTATGCTAGAATGCATACCCTCCGCACCGTTCATCTAGAAGATGCTCACGGGAGATCAGAGAGAAACCATGAAACCCTGCTGCAAGCACTGGCTGAATCACGAGCCGAAGTAATAGAGCCCCGAGTACGCCAGATGGTGTACGAAAGACACCTACGTGACATGGAACGTCAATTGGCTGAACTAAGCGTTCACCAGAGGGATGACCATCGCCAGTAGTAGACGCTTTACTTTATTTTCCTTATAAAGAGGAATCGTATTTTTTCTATCTATGCCTGATGTGGCATTTTCTATGAAATTATCTTGTACCGTAAGTACTTTAGTTAGGTCTTTATGCTGTCAGGAACTATCTCCTGTGGATATGATGTAAGACCTTTAGAAGGTCATTTTCCTGAACCTTTACGTCGTAAATATCCAAGATATTGATAGCCGGCTAACTTTTGTGTCATTTCATTCATTCAAGTACTCTTATCATACTCTCATTGGAGTCTATCTGAAACCTGCTTTAGTTAAGTCATTGGACCATAGCAAGTTAGATACGGAGACATTTCCAAGTCTCTTTCAGTGGTTGGATTTTGTTATTCACCAACCCAGGATACCTCAACTTGTACAACAAACGTCTTTAGACCATTCTACGAACTTACCTCTACTCATTACCAGGACTGCATCATAGGGATGTAGGTCAAACCTTCGCGAACATACTTTCATTATGTACTAGGACTGCATCATAGGGACGTAGGTCAAACTTTCGAGATCATACTCTTACTCTTTACATGAACAATCTAAGTACATCAGGGTCAACCAGAATCGCTCATAAAACCCTTACCTTGCGTGTTACAGGATCATGTCGTCATCCAAAAACAACCAGCCAAGCAACGAGACCTCTACTTTTCCTATGGACTCCGCTACCTTTCAAACAGCAGTTACAACTGCCGTGGTGGCTGCCGTAACTGCGGTCCTTGCGCACCGTAGCGCTATCAACACAGTCAATACTACTGATGGGAATGAAGTTTCCAATCGCGATATCCATCCAGGAAGTCACCAAACAGTAACAGTCACAGGCTCGCAAAGCCAGAAAGCAGAGAACAAGAAACGAAAACGTCAAGCCCAGAAGGAACGTAAGAGATCCCAAAAGCTGGCTATACAAACAGCAGCAAGTGGAAACCCCTACCATCCCAGTACCGAGCAGGCCATACGAGGGAAAACTCCCGAAGTGTGATAAGTGTAGTTTCCATCATCATGGGGCTTGCCATGAGATGCAGTGTTGCAATTGCCTAAACATAGGGCACCATGCTCGTAACTGTGGAGCACCGGCATGACCCATCACTCAAGTCCCTTTCATCGGGACTAAACCTACACACAAGATTTGTTATAGCACCGAGCGATTTAAGAAGCAGTTTTCAAAGTGGAGTAACGAGGAAGGCACTCGTGTCCACATAACATTGGCTAAACACCGCAATCCCGTCTCCAAGGCTAGTACTAGCCAGTCATGCCACCAATGCGGTGAGGTAGGGCACTTCAAGAAAGATTGCCCGATAGCAAAGAACACTGGCACAGATGGGAAAATTCTCAGGATCACAGCTGCAAGAGAGCCTACCCCGGAACCACGTTAAATGTAATTTGGGCGTTTCTTTGTAACAGACTTATAAACTATCTATAACTAGTGCAACTAGATTCTTACCTTTTGCGAGACCCTGTCTGTATAGGAATTCTCGTGCTGCGTATACTTGTCTTTTGTAGTATATCTTATTCGCAACAATAGTCTTGTGGTAAATCTAAAGTACTGTAACTTTGTTCATGGTTGCACAGTTGTGTTTTGTCTGTAATCGTCTATGTTTAATTCTAATGTCTTTAAAGTTTCTGTATGATTCCGCCATTATCATACAATCAGATTCAATTTGATCGATGCCAAAACAGCTTCATACGTACATCTCTTTCTTCTAGATCGTTTTTCCAGCGAAGCCATCATATCAGAACACCGTGGTAC
Source organism: Lactuca serriola (assembly GCF_051521515.1). Classification (NCBI taxonomy): domain Eukaryota; kingdom Viridiplantae; phylum Streptophyta; class Magnoliopsida; order Asterales; family Asteraceae; genus Lactuca; species Lactuca serriola. The sequence continues at coordinate 264,788,481 of NC_136415.1, forward strand.
TCATGCCAAGAGTACCACTTAGTTACTTTCTTTCCGAAGAAATCCCCGAAGTACCACTCGTGCAGTACGTCAAGTTCAATCCAAGGATTTATACGATTGATCTATCACTGAGAAATGTATGCATAAGAGTGATATATAATCAAGGTTCTACAGGTTTAGAATTGATGATTCCACTTTAACTTCTTTTCCCGGATGGGATGTGAGGGTAAAGAAGAATCAGTTATTCGACTACCTTTTCAATCTTAATTATATACGACTCGTATACACGAGATTGTGATCGTGAAGCCCTGTATAAATTCTAAAATGGACTTCAGGACGGAGAACTGCCTAAGTATACGAGTAATCACATCGTCATGTGAACAAACTTAGAACCCAGTACGACTCCCGAAAACAGATCGCCCTATAGTTTAAACACCCTCGGAGATACCAAAACAGTACAAACCACCTGACGAACTACACAGAAAGAGAATTAGAAGACTAGGCTTCTCACCCTAGAGAACCACGGTCATATTCTCGCAGAGATCGACGGATTGCAACGTATGTGCCTCGGATATCGAGGACTCCGTCAAGATTTTCATAGAAATCGTTATCTCTGCCTCGCATAGACAAAATGGTTGAGCAAACGCAAGGAAAGAAACTACTTCCAGGGATGATCTGGAATCCGAATATCACCAGTTCAAGTGTTAGGGGAGGATGTCCGGAAGACTATCTTCTGAACTCAATACGGACACTTTGAGTTCGTAGTGATACCTTTCGGATAGGACCAATACGCCCATAGTTTTCATGAGCTAAATAAATAGAGTTACGTCTTTCTTACTGGGATCAGTCATCATTTCTCCATGTAATGAGTTACGTATCTACCCTCGTAGTAAGAAGAAAGCCCATGGTAACATTCCTACAGAGGAACTTTTAGCAAAGTTCTCTAGGCACGAGTTTTGAAATTGAAGAGTCAAATTTCTAGGACACTGTTAGTAATGTGGGAAAGTTTGAGTACTCTTTCAATTTGTCAAAAAAACATTGAGCATTCATCAACACCATAGACGCCGACAGTTTTTCGCCAAATTCTAGGTCCTACCGACCTACCGCCTTAGTTCATTCAGAACTCCTCACAAGCTACAGAAACTTGTACGACTTTGACCCAGCAAGGGGTGGCCTTTGACTGGGAAGTTACGCAAGAAAAGGAACCTTTGAAATTCCAAGTGAGTGACCAAGTTCTTTAGGATAACTCACTTTGGGAATGGCTTAATACGCTTTGTAAAGCATGGAAAGCTAAATCCAATATAGTTAGGACCTCCAAGATTCTTATCAAAATCGGTCCTGTGCCTCTCACAAACTAGACCTACTCCGCGAACTCAGTAACGTACTTTCTACTCTTCGCATCTCGATCGTGAAGCCATACATTTCCGTTAGGACTCTTGCAAGTCCACTCGTCAAGATCCTCACCTTCGTATTAGAACCGTAGTGACCCTCGACCGAGAGGTCAAGCGGACGAAGAAACGCCATCGCCAGTTAGTGAAGGTTCGTTGGAATGCCAACCGAGAACCCGTTATCACTTAGGTGCGCTAGAACCAATCGATTAGGAAGTTTCCTCCTCACGACTCGATCATTCGTGCATACTTTTTGCTTAAATTCTAATTTCGGGACGAAATTCCTTCTAATGGGGGGATGATGTGACAACCCGATATTTCAAGACAATGTAATGTAAAACCAATCAAATTTAGGTCAAAATATAGCTTTCCTAAAATCTTAATTGGGTTATATAAAGTAGTAGGAATCGTATCAAGGTTTTCATGCATATAAAGAACCCAAAAATCTGAGTTATAACGAAGAAGTTATGACCAACCGAAGATTCTCGGCAAAACCGACAATACTGATAGACGTAAAATACGACGTTTCAATACAATAGTTTTTAGCCTTAAGTATCTAAATGGAAGTTATAGATAACCTCAAACCGCGAGCGTACATAAAAAGAACGTCCAAATCTGACTTCGTATGTGAAAGTTATGATTTTTCCAAGTTCAGCTTAGCAACACACAGCTAAAAACTCGAATCGGAGATCGAGCGACTTTTGGCCGGAATGACCTAAACGAGAATCGAAGTTCTCGTCAATGGTATTTCAGCGGTAAAAAGTCTGGTGAAAACGGACGTCGGATAAAGAAGTTATGAATTTTTGAAGAAATTCCTTAATCACGTCATTTTAATAAATAAATAATAAAAATAATTTCATAATTTGCCAACGGAATCTAAACGAAAGTTGTAGATCTTAGTCTCACCTACGCGTGGATATAAAGAACGTCGAAAACGGAGTTCGTATGAAGGAGATATGAATTTTAGAAGTTTATTTAAAATAAATATAAATTTAAATGTAAATTCTTTGTATTATCCGAAGGGGAGTCATCGGATAGGACCGGAGTACGCCCTGCGTACCTTCGTACGCCCCGCGTACTCAGATCAAGGGCCTCGGATCGTCCACGTTGCCCTATGCAAAGCTTCCGACCCACCCGTCCGACCCGCCGCCCCATCCGATCCTTCCCATCCGAAGTGCGTAAGCGATGACGTCCCAGTATGCGTTGCGTACCCTCGTACGCCCAGCGTACCGAGGCGGTTCAGCACCCCTATAAAAGGGATGCGAGGGTTTCCGAAAAACTTGCCCATTTCTTCTCTTTTCTCTTGCGTTTTACCTCGTTTTCCGTGCCCGTTCAAACCCGAAGCCCTGGTCATTTTGCTCAAGTCCCGAAGGTCGATTTTACTCCCGAGATTCCCGAGAATCCCGAGAAAAATCTGTTTCCCGAGACGAAACTCTGCCCGGTTTTCCATCTCGCTTTCTTCAATCAATCAAGTGAGTTCATACCCCTTAACTAATGTTTTAAACTACTTTTAAATGTTTTATGGAGGGGGGGGGGGGAATACAAGTAGAACCATGCTAGTATTATATCAATCACATGCGTTTAATAAGTAGAATTACGCTAGTTATTACATCAATCACATGTGATTATGTCACACCCCCAAACCAAGGATGGCGGAAACGTTCGAGGGTGGAGGACTTCATGTAGAGTATCACAACAATGAGTATAATAGTGCTCAAAGTAAATACAACCATCATAAATATAACTGAAAAAGTTACACCAAAGTATATGTTTACATGATTCGAATCAATTACATTATGAAACAAAATGAACTGTTTGACGATTTATCGTCCCATCCTCAAAACGTTGTTGGTTTCCTGTTTTCACTGAATTCCTGAGAATACAAGTAGTTTTGAAAAGCGTCAACACAAAGGTTGGTGAGTTCATAAGAGATTTTATTGGAGAAATAGACCGTTTTTCTTGTAAAAATGATGTGATATGTATTCAGAAAATCCAATATTTTCTTTATAAAGTTTATGTAATGTAGTCTCATAACCGACGACCAAAATGTATAAGTAACCTTTCTTATTAAAGGAAAATAAAATGTGCTTAAATTGACATAAACGCACTTGAATTAAATGATGTTCCTGCAAAATCTTATGTTTGTTAATACTTAATGTATATGTAGTCCTAAGTCTCAGGACCGAGAAAATAACAAGTATCGTCTATACTTAAAGTTATAAATGTGGTTTCAAATGATGTGTAGTCATAAATACCAAAAACCGAATGTAGACAATAATATCGGTACTTATTGAGATAAAAGTGATTTTAAAATCGACATAAAACCCGTTAAAGTTTTATAAAAATCCCGTAAACTTTATGTATTGTTATATCCTTATGTGAGCCTCTATAATCATACTTAAGACTAAATGAACCTGCCACGACGTTTCTCAGGCGTCGAAAAAACTGAAATGACAATTATCACCCGTAGACCTACAGGTCCAACTGTAGCTAGCAGCAAGGTGTGGGGTGTCAAACCCAATATAGATCTATATACAACTATCACGTTCTCCCTCCGGGAGACTCTGATTATAACGTACATGATTTTATATTCCGCACTCGGACGTACGGAAAGAGAATGTCTCACAATCTAGGTTAACAAGTTTACAAGTTGTATGCGGGAGTGTAAAACCTTTCTGTATGAATGTACCCTTTTCGTACGTGTGTGTTATGTGATGTATCGAAAACTATACCTATTATAGTCTTAACCAAAACGTTTGTACTATATAAGAACTCTTTTATGAAAAAGCGTTAGGATTATGAAATCCATTAAACTATGCTTATTATAGTTTATATATATATATATATATATATATATATATATATATATATACGTGTTCTAAATGAATGAATAATCTTATCATGAATGACTTATTTTCAGTTTATGATGATAAAATTTACAACGTATCACATTCAATACTTAGAACTTGACATTATACACTTTGCTCAACATAATACAAAGTGTTATAAAAATTACAAGCTGTTAACAAATTTTCAGCCTTTCTACACTGTTTTTGAAAATTCATAGAAAAATCATACGAAGTCGAAAACTAAATCCGTAAATTCTGGGAGTTCCCAAAATGTGTCTAGTTTACTCATAATTTTTATCATGATTTTTAATGACCTGTAACGTAGGTGAAAAAGTCCATAATTACAGACTGGTCCGGATTGGTGTTTGAAATGATAGGCAGTTTTGTAAAAATCACCATAAATTGTAGAAAAATCGTATGGGGATGTGCAAGTAGCCATTTTAAAGCTAAGAAGTGGAACTACATGCACCTAAAACAGTTTTGAAAACTAAAATGTTTAAGGTGTCCAAAACAGTCCGTGAATGGAGTCCAACTTTTCTGATGAAAGCTGTTAGAAAATTTTAGTTATGTTCTTGGTGTTTTAACTTGTATTCCCCCCCTAAAAACTTAAGAAAACATGAAAAAGTAGGGGTATGAACTCACCTTGTGTGATTTCAGTAGATAAGTGTTGAAGAAGAGAAGTGTTCAACCCAAGAACACTTGAAGAATCGCTTGAAGATTCGAAGCTCTAACACAAATATAATGGAGTTTGTGTAAGATATCCATGATTTGAGTGGAAATGATTGAGATAATCATAAAGGAAATGGATTATGCTTACCAAATGTGGAGGAAAACTCAAGATCAGCCCTTGAATCTCAGATTTCTAGAGAGAGAAAGTGAGAGAGAAAGGAGTTTGATCTTCTTGTGAAATGAGAACAAATGAGAGAAAATGAGGAGAGAGGATGAATATCCAGCTCTCAAAACGTGGATATGGCTTGTGAGGGAGGTAAAAAGTACAAGGAAGTGACAAGGTATGGTGGGGAGGAGTGTGGGTTAATCATGGAGTGGGTATGGGGTTGCTTGTGTCATAAAATAAGGTAAAGTCAACACTCTACCTTTGTACTTTACCTAATCTTATTTGGATAAGATTTTACCCTTAAAATATGATTAAATCATTAATTTAGGGGTCTTATATTTTAAAATAAAGTTTTGGTGAAAATCCCATGTTAAAACAATTAAAAACGGGCCTTAAACGCAAAATTACGCGAAAACGGGGTGAAAAATGAGTTTTCCAGCGAGATTCTTCGGACCTAGGCCGAGGTTCGGTCCCTAGGCCGAAGTTCGGTCAGATGGGTGCACGGTTCGGACGCGCGAGGCGCGAGCCAGAAGGAAGAAGCGAAGCGAGAATTGATCCGAGGCTCGGTCCGAAGAGAAGCGAAGTCCGGCGGTTCGGTCCGAAGGGAAGCCAGAACCGAAAGAACTGTTGTGAACAGTAATGAACAGTACCTTCGGGTTCGGTCCTTTCTCTTATGCGATGTTCGGTTCGGATGAACAGTAGTCTCGGTTCGGACCTTCATGAATAGTACTTTCGGTTCGGTTCATGAATAGTACTTTCGGTTCGGAGGGTTCGTTTCCTTAAGTCCGTTTTTCGCGTAGACTTCCGTTTTTGGGCTATTTTCGCCAAATTCGGGGGTCGGAATGCCTCGAGTGATTATAGAAAGTTGGGGAGAGATTTCGAGAGAGATTTGAGAGAGATTCCACATACTCAGATAGATTTGGGAGAGATTTGACATACTTGGGGAGATTTCTCATACAAAGAGAGATTTGGGAGAGATTTCACATACTTAGGGAGATTTGGGAGAGATTTGACATACTTGGAGAGATTTCACATACAGAGAGAGATTTGGGAGAGATTTCACATACTTAGGGAGATTTGGGAGAGATTTGACATACTTGGAGAGATTTCACATACAGAGAAATATTTGGGAGAGATTTCACATACTTAGGGAGATTTGGGAGAGATTTGACATACTTGGAGAGATTTCACATACAGAGAGAGATTTGGGAGAGATTTCACATACTTAGGGAGATTTGGGAGAGATTTGACATACTTGGAGAGATTTCACATACAGAGAGATATTTGGGAGAGATTTCACATACTTAGGGAGATTTGGGAGAGATTTGACATACTTGGAGAGATTTCACATACAGAGAGATATTTGGGAGAGATTTCACATACTTAGAGAGATTTGGGAGAGATTTGACATACTTAGAGAGATTTAGGAGAGGTTTGACATACTTGGAGAGATTTCTCATACAAAGAGATATGTGGGAGAGATTTCACATACTTAGAGATATGTGGGAGAGATTTCACATACTTAGAGATATGTGGGAGAGATTTCACATACTTAGAGATATGTGGGAGAGATTTCACATACTTAGAGATATGTGGGAGAGATTTCATTGGTGACCTCTTTTTTTTTTTTGAGTGTCCGGCTACGCACTGCAAGGTCCTTAAACCCCGTTAAGCCTTGATTTGGGATCTTGCATACTCCCGATGAGTATGTAACATTGTTTTATCGGTTTGGCTTTCCACGTACCACCGTTTTAGGTTAAGGAGATCTAGGTGAACGCACTTTTTGATTTATGATCTCCCATTAGAATAGAGAGTTGTTTAGAAGTTACATAACGTAAACTCTAGTACTCACAGCAAATTGAGTTGACCGGTTTGACTTGTTGACTTTAGTTGACTTTGACTTGACTGAAAATTGACGGTCGTCACATCATCCCCCCGTTAGAGGGAATTTCGTCCCGAAATTCGAATTTAGGCAAGGAGTTGGTAAATGACTAAGGTCGGCTCTACATTATTTTGATTCTGACTAAGAGATGAGTTATTGTACACGAAATCTTAGCTCATACACATTATGATATAACCAATACTGGGCGGATAGTAAAATGTGTGACTCTACTTCAGTTTCACATCCCAACGAGGAAAAGAAACTAAGTCAGAATTCTCACATGCCATTATCTACCAGGTATTCGTTATATATAACTGGGAAATGTATGAGTGAGGAAATCATAACAAATAACTTAGTAATTCTCCTTACTACGAGGGTAGATAAGCAAGTCACTTACAACGACAACGATGAACTGATCCTGGGAAGAATGGCACACCCTATGAATACTGCGAACGGGTTGGTCCTATCCGAGGGGTATCACTACAGACTTGCAACGTCCGCATCGAATTCGGAGGGTTGTCCTCGGACATCCTTATCCAATACTCGCGACTGGTGATATTCAGATCTCAGGTCTGATTCCTAAAGGGTACCTCGTTCCTTGTGGTTGGTCGACCTATTCGTTTATGTGAGGCAGATAGCAAAAGTTTCTACTGGAGATATCGTCAGGGCCTCTGAAGTTAATGGAACTATGAGCAATTTGCCTTTCTATTTGAAGAATAAGAACAGAGCTTTCTAGGGTGAAAAGCTTGGTTCTTCAATTTTATTGTTGAGTAGTTCGACAGGTTTGACCTAAGAGTTCTTGTAGCTCGGTAGGAAGCATGTGGGTTTGGTTTTTACGATTAGGCCTTCTTAGATGGTAGGACATTTACTCGCCCTCCTGGGCAACTTTGGCCCGAAGTTCATGGCAGAACTCGTACCATATCTTTCCCAGGCTTCTGTGCTTGGACCTTGTCTGCCACCTGCGTGACATTCCCAAGGGTCTCCTGTAAGCACTTGTGATAAGGTTTCGGAAGCATAACACTCCTCTGATGCGTGTTTTGGGGTTCCATAGCAAAAGATAATCCGTAGGTTCGAGCTGGATGTTTATGAGAGGCGAAGGTTTTGATGTTTGGAGGGGTTAGGTGAAAGGTCCTTTTGTAGATGTTAAATTAGGAAGATGAGGGCTATATCAATGAAGATTGGATGACGACAGCAATATCTTTTTAGATAAAACTAGCTAAGCTGTATTCGCAAGAAGAGATTACTGGAGTGATAAAGTATCTTGTGTTTCTTTTTAGGGTGATGAACTTTGTTTGATGTTATCATTATCGTAGATGATTTATACCACAGTGTCTAGCACTGGCGGTGGGTGTGTTTCGAGAATTAGTAATGATATTTGACATCATGACCCCTGACAGGTCTCCCTATGATCGAATGGTATATGAGCGTCGTATGTGATCTGATGTTGGGGAAATCGTCAAGTGGGTGGCCCCACTCGGTTCTTACTACTAGACACAGATTAGGAGTCGGGATGAAATTATTTGTTTCAAGACTTCAGTATTTCGATTATAATTAACCCCGATGTATGTACAAAGTCATCACATCTTAGAGGTAATGATCTTTAGATCATATATGAATGTATTTGGTTCGATTTAAACGAGAGAGTATTTTAACTACTACTAGAAAGACGGTGACTTTAGCAAGCATAACAATTTCATTACAAACATATGGTACTTAAATGTTTTTTTTTTTGACGTTGGAAACATTACAAAAGTCCCAATATGGTTTCCTACTGATCCTGCCGGTTCGTTTGTTACATTCCTCCGGCTCCTCCGTCATTCTTCTTGGTTGGACACTCTCTCTTGAAGTGTCCTATTTCACCGCATGAGTAGCATACTGGGTCCGCCCTGATGCTGGTGGTTGAAGGGAGATACTGGGTCGGGACTTTACAGAAACGGGTGGTATGTCCTTTCCTGTTGCAGTTATCACATTTTAAGATTCGGCAAGCTCCTGTGTGATGGAAACTGCACTTGACACACTTTGGGAGAGATCCCTCATATGGTCTGGCCGACGTTTGGGTGGTAGATCTTGTGGCTAGTATCGGGGCATGCGTCGTGACTGCTGTTGTGATGGTGGGGGTGGCCATAGGTTGTTGTCTTTTAATCGATTTTTGAGATTGGTGGCGCTCTTTCATGTTCCAAAACTTTCTCTTCTTGTTCGTAGGTTTGAGACCTGAGGTATTTTTGCTGGCGGACACCCGCTGGTGTTCCTGAATATTACCATTATCTGTATTGTCAGCACCGCTTCCATTTCTGATGGCGTTGTTAGCATTGAACTGTGCCATGACGGCTGCCACGGCTGCCGTGACTGCAGCCTGAAAAGTAGCAGCGTCTATCTGCAGAGTTGGCACCTTGCTAGTTGGTTGGTTTCCTCTTGGTGAAGATATAGTTCTGTTTCACGATGAAAAACATCTTCGTTAGTGGAAATGGTTATCTTAAGTGCATCCTCACAATTTATATTAACGCATATAAATTTTTGCACATTACTGTACTACTCCTAGTGTTTCCGCTAACATTCTTGAAATAGGGTTACAGCAGTGGGTAGGGGTAGGTTTCATACGGGCGTCAAGCTTTACCCATCTTAGAATCATGTGTGTCCAAACACGCTTGGCTGGGGAGTTTTGATGGGATCCGGTGCATTAGTGTTGGTATGATCGCACCCGTGAGTCTATGATGAAGGAACTTCTCAACAAAATGATTAAGGGTGAGATGATAATGAGTTTTTAGAATGGCTACACGTCGTGAGTTTCTAACTAAGCTTTATCTTATATTGATTTGTAACGTAATTTGGTCGTTAAGGGCGTTCTGAAAACAATTCATAACGGGAGTCTTTTTATGGAAACCCATGAATTTTTAGTAGTTCTGCACCCAAGTGGTGCCTTATAGCTGACCCAGGCTAGGTCCTTATTATGACCAATTGGAGCATGTTCTCAAAGATTTGACCTGCATCCCTATGACGCAGTCCTAATACAGAGTAGAAGTAAGTTCAGGTAGTGATCCTTTGATGTTTGTTGTTTGAAACCGGGTTCCATTGGTTGGTGAATGACATGATCCAACCTTGGAGAGAAGATCAGGAATGATTACGGAGCTAGATTACTCTAGTCTTACAACTTGAATAGAGTGGGTTTTAGGCAGGCTCCTATCGCAGCATGATGGGAGTGTTTGAACAAAAGGGTGACACAGAACTCGGCTGATTGATACGTCATTGATGTTTAAGATGTAACAAATTAGGGAAAATTGACCTTGTAGAGGGTCTTATATCATATCAAAGCAGGGGTGTCTTGGCCGCCTAAAGGCCTCACTAAAGGTACCTACAGTACAAGATAGTTTCATAGGAAATACCACATAGGGCATAGATAGGGAAAACGATTCCTTTTTAACATGAAATGAAGCAAGGCATCTACTACTGGCGGCAGTCATTTTTCTTGTGATCTCTCAGTTCAGCTAGTTGCCGCTCCATATCAAGCATGTGCCTTTCGTACACCCTCTGGCGTACTCGAAGTTTTATGACATCGGTTCGTGATTCAGCCAGTGCTTGCAGCAGGGTTTCATAGTCTTCCTCAGACTTTTCACGAGTGCTTAAGGCGATTGGTGCGGATTGTATGTATTCTTGCATTTGCATCAACCTCTGCGATACTATGGAGAGTTGTTCTGCCCTGAATCTCGTCTCGGGCAACTCTACGGACCAGGATTGGAAAAATTCTATCTGCTGGGGTTCCTTCGTTTATGTTGTAGAAGTCTCGATCTCCATCGAATGACATAGGTTGGTCTTGCTCTTCGCTCCAGATTTCCAAGCACTCTACCCAAGGAGGCATCGGGCCTTGAAACGCCGGTCGAGGATTGGGATTAGGAACACGGGTCATCGAGGATAGGTTCACCATTTCAGGTTCAGAGTCGAAACCGTCAGCAAGGCCTTCAGCTTGGTGACCATCCACAGAGATTGGGTGATCATTCTCTGGCTCCTCTCCGAGCCATTCAGTATTGTTGTGGCTAGGGTAGTACGGGTCGTCGTGGGGATGAAATCCAGCCATGATATCTTCGCGAGAAATGGGGATATAAGAAGTAACTAAGTAGATGTACTAATTAGATAATTATAAGATGATCTTTATCAGGTACTTCAATACACTGTTTAGTGCATACTAGTCATATGTATTTGGGACAGGATAGACCTTCGAATAAGCGACCCTAACTCTAAATCCCCAATCCAACGAGAACAGGAAGTAAAGCAAAGATTCGCAGATTCTAAGTCTATGACGTCCTGGCTACATATAATTTTAATGTATCCACTAAGCAATTATTGACCTATTGATAAAAATCTATTTAGTTCTCATATAAATAATTATAATAACACCAAATACCCCTATGGTATTTCATTGTGGTAGTGTTGGTAAGTTTTTAGACTTGTTGCCATATCACAACCATTCTTGGGCATGTGCTAATCACTCCTCGGACGAGCATAGTTGATCAGGCTATGCCAATCCCAAGACTGACCATACATCCCCGAGCTTACCTGTGATATCCAACAATCATTACTTTTGTTTTGTTCTAGAACGACGTGACCCTAGTATGTATGCATGCGTGTATACTTTTAATAAGAAACTACTTATTTCTAAAAGTATAGTTGTTTTGAAAACATAAAATCAGAGACTCTAGTCCCAATGCATTTATAGTTTGTATATCTTATGTGGTTCGATATACTGAGTTCACTATAAACAATGCTCTGATACCAATCTGTCACACCCCCAAACCAAGGATGGCGGAAACGTTCGAGGGTGGAGGACTTCATGTAGAGTATCACAACAATGAGTATAATAGTGCTCAAAGTAAATACAACCATCATAAATATAACTGAAAAAGTTACACCAAAGTATATGTTTACATGATTCGAATCAATTACATTATGAAACAAAATGAACTGTTTGACGATTTATCGTCCCATCCTCAAAACGTTGTTGGTTTCCTGTTTTCACTGAATTCCTGAGAATACAAGTAGTTTTGAAAAGCGTCAACACAAAGGTTGGTGAGTTCATAAGAGATTTTATTGGAGAAATAGACCGTTTTCCTTGTAAAAATGATGTGATATGTATTCAGAAAATCCAATATTTTCTTTATAAAGTTTATGTAATGTAGTCTCATAACCGACGACCAAAATGTATAAGTAACCTTTCTTATTAAAGGAAAATAAAATGTGCTTAAATTGACATAAACGCACTTGAATTAAATGATGTTCCTGCAAAATCTTATGTTTGTTAATACTTAATGTATATGTAGTCCTAAGTCTCAGGACCGAGAAAATAACAAGTATCGTCTATACTTAAAGTTATAAATGTGGTTTCAAATGATGTGTAGTCATAAATACCAAAAACCGAATGTAGACAATAATATCGGTACTTATTGAGATAAAAGTGATTTTAAAATCGACATAAAACCCGTTAAAGTTTTATAAAAATCCCGTAAACTTTATGTATTGTTATATCCTTATGTGAGCCTCTATAATCATACTTAAGACTAAATGAACCTGCCACGACGTTTCTCAGGCGTCGAAAAAACTGAAATGACAATTATCACCCGTAGACCTGCAGGTCCAACTGTAGCTAGCAGCAAGGTGTGGGGTGTCAAACCCAATATAGATCTATATACAACTATCACGTTCTCCCTCCGGGAGACTCTGATTATAACGTACATGATTTTATATTCCGCACTCGGACGTACGGAAAGAGAATGTCTCACAATCTAGGTTAACAAGTTTACAAGTTGTATGCGGGAGTGTAAAACCTTTCTGTATGAATGTACCCTTTTCGTACGTGTGTGTTATGTGATGTATCGAAAACTATACCTATTATAGTCTTAACCAAAACGTTTGTACTATATAAGAACTCTTTTATGAAAAAGCGTTAGGATTATGAAATCCATTAAACTATGCTTATTATAGTTTATATATATATATATATATATACGTGTTCTAAATGAATGAATAATCTTATCATGAATGACTTATTTTCAGTTTATGATGATAAAATTTACAACGTATCACATTCAATACTTAGAACTTGACATTATACACTTTGCTCAACATAATACAAAGTGTTATAAAAATTACAAGCTGTTAACAAATTTTCAGCCTTTCTACACTGTTTTTGAAAATTCATAGAAAAATCATACGAAGTCGAAAACTAAATCCGTAAATTCTGGGAGTTCCCAAAATGTGTCTAGTTTACTCATAATTTTTATCATGATTTTTAATGACCTGTAACGTAGGTGAAAAAGTCCATAATTACAGACTGGTCCGGATTGGTGTTTGAAATGATAGGCAGTTTTGTAAAAATCACCATAAATTGTAGAAAAATCGTATGGGGATGTGCAAGTAGCCATTTTAAAGCTAAGAAGTGGAACTACATGCACCTAAAACAGTTTTGAAAACTAAAATGTTTAAGGTGTCCAAAACAGTCCGTGAATGGAGTCCAACTTTTCTGATGAAAGCTGTTAGAAAATTTTAGTTATGTTCTTGGTGTTTTAACTTGTATTCCCCCCCTAAAAACTTAAGAAAACATGAAAAAGTAGGGGTATGAACTCACCTTGTGTGATTTCAGTAGATAAGTGTTGAAGAAGAGAAGTGTTCAACCCAAGAACACTTGAAGAATCGCTTGAAGATTCGAAGCTCTAACACAAATATAATGGAGTTTGTGTAAGATATCCATGATTTGAGTGGAAATGATTGAGATAATCATAAAGGAAATGGATTATGCTTACCAAATGTGGAGGAAAACTCAAGATCAGCCCTTGAATCTCAGATTTCTAGAGAGAGAAAGTGAGAGAGAAAGGAGTTTGATCTTCTTGTGAAATGAGAACAAATGAGAGAAAATGAGGAGAGAGGATGAATATCCAGCTCTCAAAACGTGGATATGGCTTGTGAGGGAGGTAAAAAGTACAAGGAAGTGACAAGGTATGGTGGGGAGGAGTGTGGGTTAATCATGGAGTGGGTATGGGGTTGCTTGTGTCATAAAATAAGGTAAAGTCAACACTCTACCTTTGTACTTTACCTAATCTTATTTGGATAAGATTTTACCCTTAAAATATGATTAAATCATTAATTTAGGGGTCTTATATTTTAAAATAAAGTTTTGGTGAAAATCCCATGTTAAAACAATTAAAAACGGGCCTTAAACGCAAAATTACGCGAAAACGGGGTGAAAAATGAGTTTTCCAGCGAGATTCTTCGGACCTAGGCCGAGGTTCGGTCCCTAGGCCGAAGTTCGGTCAGATGGGTGCACGGTTCGGACGCGCGAGGCGCGAGCCAGAAGGAAGAAGCGAAGCGAGAATTGATCCGAGGCTCGGTCCGAAGAGAAGCGAAGTCCGGCGGTTCGGTCCGAAGGGAAGCCAGAACCGAAAGAACTGTTGTGAACAGTAATGAACAGTACCTTCGGGTTCGGTCCTTTCTCTTATGCGATGTTCGGTTCGGATGAACAGTAGTCTCGGTTCGGACCTTCATGAATAGTACTTTCGGTTCGGAGGGTTCGTTTCCTTAAGTCCGTTTTTCGCGTAGACTTCCGTTTTTGGGCTATTTTCGCCAAATTCGGGGGTCGGAATGCCTCGAGTGATTATAGAAAGTTGGGGAGAGATTTCGAGAGAGATTTGAGAGAGATTCCACATACTCAGAGAGATTTGGGAGAGATTTGACATACTTGGGGAGATTTCTCATACAAAGAGAGATTTGGGAGAGATTTCACATACTTAGGGAGATTTGGGAGAGATTTTGACATACTTGGAGAGATTTCACATACAGAGAGAGATTTGGGAGAGATTTCACATACTTAGGGAGATTTGGGAGAGATTTGACATACTTGGAGAGATTTCACATACAGAGAGATATTTGGGAGAGATTTCACATACTTAGGGAGATTTGGGAGAGATTTGACATACTTGGAGAGATTTCACATACAGAGAGAGATTTGGGAGAGATTTCACATACTTAGGGAGATTTGGGAGAGATTTGACATACTTGGAGAGATTTCACATACAGAGAGATATTTGGGAGAGATTTCACATACTTAGGGAGATTTGGGAGAGATTTGACATACTTGGAGAGATTTCACATACAGAGAGATATTTGGGAGAGATTTCACATACTTAGAGAGATTTGGGAGAGATTTGACATACTTAGAGAGATTTAGGAGAGGTTTGACATACTTGGAGAGATTTCTCATACAAAGAGAAATGTAGGAGAGATTTCACATACTTAGAGATATGTGGGAGAGATTTCACATACTTAGAGATATGTGGGAGAGATTTCACATACTTAGAGATATGTGGGAGAGATTTCACATACTTAGAGATATGTGGGAGAGGTTTCACATACTTAGAGATATGTGGGAGAGATTTCACATACTTAGAGATATGTGGGAGAGATTTCATTGGTGACCTCTTTTTTTTTTTGAGTGTCTGGCTACGCACTGCAAGGTCCTTAAACCCCGTTAAGCCTTGATTTGGGATCTTGCATACTCCCGATGAGTATGTAACATTGTTTTATCGGTTTGGCTTTCCACGTACCACCGTTTTAGGTTAAGGAGATCTAGGTGAACGCACTTTTCGATTTATGATCTCCCATTAGAATAGAGAGTTGTTTAGAAGTTACATAACGTAAACTCTAGTACTCACAGCAAATTGAGTTGACCGGTTTGACTTGTTGACTTTAGTTGACTTTGACTTGACCGAAAATTGACGGTCGTCACAGATTAATATACAGCATTCAAAAGATTTGGCTACTCATTAGCCGTTTTACCAAACAGTTTCCTTCAAATGATTTTTATAAACATTTTATATGTTTTAAACTACTTATTACACTGTACATCTTACTCAGTACATTACCTTTCAAACTTATTTACAACTGTGTTTCAAACAAATGTTTCCTTATACTCAAAGCTGTTTTATCATACTTATGTCTTCAAATTGTTTTATAGATCGACATCAAGTCGATCTTTTCTTAAAATAATATTTATGTTTCAAATGTCTTACAAAATTTATTTATGCTTTTATATTATAAATTGCATGCCTCTATATGTATAGTTATATAAGAAATGTTTAAAAGACTTAGGAAGGCTATCCACCCTATTTCCTTTTCGCGCCTTGAGATGTGGTCTGGTGGGATATTGGGTATTCGTCCGAAAGTCGTTTAAATATTAGTTATATATCATGTGTACATATATAGTCATAAAAGGTCTTTCCAGTTCATCCCATGCCCTTGGTTAGCAAGGGTATACATCCATGACCATACATACCAGATAGATTACTAGTAAACTACCATACGGGTAGTTTAGGAAGATACTAGAACAATTACTAGAACGCGATATCATACAATGAGTCAGTTCATTCATGAGTCAATACTTTCTAGAACAGTACAGTACATTACATATACAACTATACTAGAATATATACAACTATACTAGAATGATTACATTACTATGCTTGCTAGGTAGAGAGCACGTACATTACAGCTAGAACAGTACATTACATGTGCAAGAATACGTTAACAATTGTGATCCACTGTATCGGAGCATGCCTTAAATGTCATGGCCCGAGTTGTAGCCAGAATTCTCTTGGAGGGAGAGCGTTGAGTTTGCATATAGATCTATAATGGATTAACTATCCTACACCTTGCTGCTAGCTACAGTGGGACCTGCAGGTCTGTGGGTGCCAAATGTCATACCTTATTTTCGACTATATGTTGTCGTTGTAACCAGTCTATAGTATGAGTTTGTGTATAGATCTATACTGGATTGACTATCCTACACCTTGCTGCTAGCTACAGTGGGAACTGCAGATCTGTGGGTGCCAAACGTCATTCCGTTATTACGACCATTCGTATGTCGTTGTTATCAGTCGATAGTATGGTGCAATTTATCACATATTGCCTTAGCCTAAAATCCGGTTTAAGGTAGTTAGTACGGTAGTAGTCCTTTTAGAGCTACGTTATAGTACTACGTTAATTTTCCCATTACATATTTTTAGTGATAACCTCACTTAAACATAATTGTACAAACTATATTATTGGATAATGATAGTTATACTTTGGAAAATACTTACTCTTACAAGAGACTCACACAGAGAACAGTTAGGTCTTGGTAGAAGACACTTTCATATACTAGAAGGAATCATAGGGATTCTAGGGTTTTTCAAACACTTACAATTCATATACACTTTCAAATTCTTACAATACATAGACTTACAAATTCTTACATACAAATTAAGACACTAAATTCTTATGATCTCACCAGCTTCAAAGCTGATACTCGCTTTCAAAATTACTTGTATCCTCAGGTCATCATAGACAGGTACCGATGCAAGGAGAAAGGAAGATGGAGCTTGTTCAAGACTTATCTTTCATTTTGATTTATGCTTTAGTGTTTATCAAAATTTGTCAGAATACAATTGTATAATAATTATTTTATTAATGCAATGGATGATGTTGTTGCTTGTTTACTACTTTACATTGTTGTTGATATTATACATGACGTCCTCCGCCCCAGAACGTTTCCGCCGTTCTCGGTTTTGGGGTGTGACAGTTACTGTGGATGGTGCCCGCATTGGAAAACTTGGTGACAATCAGATTGAATCTTTTGAAGGTGTCTTCCAAACTTTTGCCAGTGTGAGCTTTGAAGTTGTTGAACTCATTGAGTGCAGTTGTGAGCTTCTTGTCTTGAGCTTGCTCTGAGACTTCGTACAGATTCTTGAGAACATCCTAGATCTCTTTTGTTGATTTGCAATTTATGATAATATCGAAGTTGTTAGGAGCAACTCCACAACAAATTTCATAAAAAGCAACAACATCATTTTCTATTTTATCTAGATCATCCTTGGTGGGACGGCTCATAGCTGGTTGACCTCCTCCAAGTCTTGTTGTAGCTCTGTCAGTTTGGACTGGTGTAAGGACTGGAACATGTGGTCCTTCTTCTATGGATCACCATACATCTCTACCAAGTCTTCTTAAGTATCTTTCCATTCTTTGTGACAAGTGATGATATTCATTTGCAACCAGTGTTGGGGCTCGATTAGAACCACCAACACTGTTGGAAACATTCAGAGATAACGATTGTGCCATGTTTTGAAATTTTTTGTTTTGTTTTTTGTTTTATAAATGAGCTTCAGTGGTATAGAAGGCTCTTCGAAAAATCAGAGTTCCGATTTTCAAAAAGCAACCACTATGGCTCTGATACCAATTGTTGAGAGAAAAACTTTCAGACACACTTGAACAAATCTTAAAACAAGTATATAGCGGAATAGTTAATCTCAAAGGATCTAAAGCTCAACAATAATATTAAGAGTAGAAGTTAGAGAGTTAGTTGCGGAAAAGTAAAGAAATGTAAATGACAACAATTGTTATATCAAGTATACGCATAAGCTGATTCATAATGAGGAATGCATTCAAACCAAGTTAATAAGTCAGACCAAACTTAGTGATTAAGTCACAAAGGACTTGCTCCGAAGAGAGATTTTGATTAATTAAGAGAGTGAGAAGATTGAATAAGTAAGATAGAAAGAGACTTCTGAGATGTGTATTAGAATTAGATGCGATACACTACATGAATACATGAGAATGAGCTCTATTTATAGAGAGTCATTAAGATAACAGATTTACAACTCTAAGAGTAGCCATGCAAGGCATACTAGACAATAGAGTGTTTTACAGAAAAGACAAAGTAATTTAAACTGGATAGAGACTGCGATACTAGAGGCTTCGGTTGATGATTGCTGATGAATCTGCTTGACTGTGGTAGCTGAAGTTCAAGAGGGTCACTTTTTGATTCAACGAATTCTGCTTGTTGCTCTCATGTCATTTGGATTCAACATCAATTAATAGATTAGGGTTTGAACTTTCTAGAAACTCCAATATTCTGTGATAACGAAGCTGCAATTCAAATTGCTAAAAATCTTGTCCAACACTCCAAAACCAAGCACATCGACATCAAAGTTCATTTTATCATAGATTGTTATGAGTGTTCGCTCATTCGGTTACCCACTGCTAATAATGTGGCGGACCTGTTCACAAAACTGTTTAACAAAGCTTGATTCGATGTGCTGGTTGGTTTTCTTAAAATGATTCATTTTGAGGACTGATTTTGTTTTTAGGTAGTTTAAATTTGCGCATTTCCTTTTCATTCTCCCCATGCACAAATTTAGGGGGAGAAATAAACAAAAAAAAATAAAAAAAAATCAAAAAATAGTGTTATTTCTATTTTAATTTTCAGAAAATATGAAAAACAAAAAAAATAGTCTCTCATGTTAGTCTGTCTGCAGGTGATGTATTGGGAAGTGATATCAACCGAGTGATAACATGTAATTTTGGTTTGTGTAAGGTACCAACACTGAACTAATTTAGACTCTGTGTTCGATGCGTTGCTAGGCACAAAATATTTAAATGGACCAGACTAGGTATAGATTGACATTTAAGAAGAGGAATTGACAAGCAATTGACTTAGATAGTTTTGTTTGGTCCGACAATACGTCGCTCTGGTAGATTGAGCAGTGAAATATACACGGGAATCTGTGGATACACTAAAGTAGTTTGTATCTAGAATTGTGGTGTAACTTTTCCTTGATGTATGGATGTATGTCCTTAATTCCGGTACTGATAGGGCGACTAGGGAATCCTGATAAAGTAGATCCATAGAAGGTTATTTTCTTGATTTCTTTCTGTTAGTCATATGTTGTCTCCTCTGTGTGATTGAAAGAGATCCTACCTAGAACACAACATATGCAATTCTACTTCTATGCATCTTCTTATCTATGCAATTCTTTCAATCTGTTAGCCATATGTTGTCCCCTCTGCGTGATCGGAAGATCCGACCTGGGGCACAACATATGCACCATTCTATTTCTCAATCCCTCTATCTAGTTAGTCATATGTATATCCCTCTGCGTGATTGGAAGATCCGACCTGGGTGTATAACATATGCAGTCTAAATCTGACTTCCTTCCTAATAATTGTATGCTCATCTAAAGTAAGGAGTATTTTGGAAGCGGGAAACACGTTCTAATACACCTAAAATTGAACATTAAATAGGTTGTCTATAGATCTCGCTGCTAAATTTAGGTGGAGAACAATATCCGTGCTCGTCGTCAGCTAAATGGTCTTCTAGGAATATCATTTAAGATCATAGGATCAAATTTCTTGTCACATGTAGTATGTCCTAATTATCACAATCTTTTGTGTTTAAGTGGACCACAATACTAGCGATTGACCAGATCTACTCATGAAGGTGGAAGTGCTGAAAAACAAATCAAGGTTGTCCTAGAACTTTGATCCCAAAATCACAAAAAGATTTTCTGCATCGGTGAAAAGAATCTAGTGCTATTTTATTTTATTTTTCTAAATAATTGCAAAAAAATTAAAAATTTAGTCAAAATTAGTTTAGTTTAAATTTTTTAGATTTTATTTTATTTTATTTTATTTTTTAAAAAAAAGTCTTCAAAATGTTTTTATTTTTAATTAAACTTGGATGTGTTGGGTTGGATTTGTAGCCCATGAGTATTGGACCGGGTTTGGTCCAGGTATATATAGCAGCATTCACGGCCGTTAACCTCTTTACCATCATTATTCGATCACGACCGTGAACCCTCATCAGATTATTTGTCCGTTGATTCTCGATTCGTCATCTCATCTTGTGTTTAATCCGAAATTGCTTACTGCATCTCGTAGGTACACCCAAGGCGACTCCATTCATGCTAAACTTAACGAAAATCGTCCGTGTTTTAAGGGTTTATTAGATCAAAATCAATTTTCGGCACTGTTGAGTCATTCACGGCTGTTGAAGCGTTCATGACCGATGACGCGTTCACGGCCGTGAACTTGTGTGTGGCCGTGAACCCTATTTTGGACATAAACTCGATTTTTTTCTTACTTTGATTCAATCAAATTTAAAGCCTAACTAATTGATAAATGAGAAAACTTGTTTTTTAATGTTTTAAATCTCTTGTTTTCTCACTTGGATCATTTGGTGAAGGTCAAAAATGGTTGATTTGAAGTTTGTAGACATCCATAACCTTTCCATCTTTTTGGTTGATCCACCAGCTGCACACGGTGACTTTAAGTCTGTCACAACTAGAAATTTTGTGCCTTGTAACTACAACAATTTAGTAAAATTATGAATCAAAGTCTTAAGAGCATGTATGATGCTTACTTTATGACAACAAAATTTGCAATCTAATACACCATACAAGCATTACAAATAGTCAACAAGCAAATGGGAAACCCTAGAAGTTCTTGTTTAGGTCCACTTTGGACTAGGACTTCCTTATTGGGCCCAATGGACCAATAAGCTTCCAATTTGACTATCTTGGGCTTAGAATCCTTAAATGGGCTCTAATTGGACCCACTTTCATTTATTTCAACATTTTGGGTCATATTGGGCCTAGAATGAAATAAATTAAATATTATGAACCATTATGAACCATAATTAACCTAAACTAGCCCAACAAAGTATAAAAATCACACTTAGGTGTTGTTTGTTTTTTCTGAGGCAAAATGTCTGCAGTCTGCGGACCACATCTGTAGACCTCTTCAGTAGAAGAGGTGGACCAAACGTCTGCAGTCTGAAAAAAGAAGACTGTTTGTTTTTTTAACATCTGCAGGCTATTAAAATAAACTGAAATCTAAATAAACTGATTTTTTTAAACTTCAAAGTGATTTTTTAATATTTTTATGACTTTGTTATAAATAATCAACTAATCTAGATCAACTTTTATGTATTATTGTATAAAAAATAAAAATAAAAATGATATAAATTAACGTATATATTTGATAAAAACCAACAACTTTGGTTGCAAAGTTATAAGTAAACATTATACTTAGTGATCAAAAAATTTGATACATAAATGGATGCAAATAAACTTTGATTTTTTCAATTAAATCCATTAAAAAAGTACCATAAATATTTTCTCGAGAAATTGACGATATTGTATTAAATAATGTTTTACAAAATTTGGCAAAAAAATATAAGAATATATTATGATTTTTTTGTCATATTTATGTAAACAACTTCAACAACTATTATTATAATAAATTTTATTTATAAATTTGTCAAAAATATAATGTTTGTATCGTCGAACGTTTTTTTAAGTTTTGTAATTTTTTTTTTCAAATTGTTCATCATTAATAAAGTTGGAAAAAATATAAATTTAAAAAAAAACTTGAAAAAAACAAAGATATATATGTTTTTTTAGGCTAGAAGATGTCTGAAGATGTTAGAAGACTCTGGTCCACGTCTGCGCCAAGAAGAGGGCGCGCAGACATTTTTAGGTCTGCAGTATTCAAAAAAACAAACAATCTGCGAAGGCTAATGTCTGCGTGTGGTCTGCGCGGCGCAGACAGAAGAGGTCACGCAGATCTGCGGACAAAAAACAAACACTACCTTATATTTTATAGGGCCAACAATCATTGAACTTAACTCTAGTATGGGCTTAGGGGCAATAAAGCCCAAAAATCTTTTTTCTTCTCTTCAAATTTCGGCCCAAGCCCATGTAAAAAGGGAGAGTTGACTTTCATAGCCACCTCATTTTTGCATGTTGGTTTTCCATGCAACCTATCTCATACTTCCATGCACATATCACCTCAAGATCTATTTCTTTCTCTCTCTCTCTCTCTCTCTTGCTCTCGGCCGAACACAACACACACACACACTCACAAAAATTCAATCCATTCTCTCTAAGTCTTGAAGAACATCTCCTCACTCCTTCTTCAAAAATTTCGAGATTCAAGGGCTTTGCAAGGAGGAATTCTTCACAAAAATCATCATCTAGGTAAGTCGATGCTTGGATCCACACTTTAGATTCCTTGATCTATCCAAAAATCTCTTCTTAACTCATATAAAATCATGATCTTTTATCTTAGAATCCCTTAAATTCGAGATCTTCCAAGGAAAGGTTGCTAGGGCCGAAATAGCAACAAACTCTTCTCTTTTCTTCTTCAAATAGAAACCACAACTCAAGGTGTGCTTCATACCCCCTATTTTTCAGTTTTTATAAGTTTTGTGGGGGGAGAATACAAGCAAATGTGTAGATCTATGAGTATATGTATGCTTTGTGTGATTTCTATGCTTATATTTATGCTCTTATGTGATTGTGGTGTTGGATCTAGTCAAAAAGTCCTAAAACCCGAGATTTACATTAGGTTATATGAAACAAGTATAAATTATATTACTACATACAAATCATTTCTAGAAAAATAACCAAGTTGGTTAATATGAACTTCTTTGGGCTAAAAACCCATTTTTGGACTCAAAATGTTGAAAATATAAATTCAAAGGGCCCAAAATGACAAAATGAAAATTCTAAGGGTTGAGATGAGTCAAAACAGTTTCAAAAATGTATTTTCTAGAAATTTACTCTTTTAAAGGATTTAAAATGTAAAGTTTAAGCATAATGGGCCAAAAATGAACTTTTCGGACCAATAAACCCAAATTGCGAGATTTTCAAATTAGAGGGGCTGAAACTATACTTTTCTATAAATTAGGGGACTACTAGTGTTCCAAGTCCATTTCAAGGGTTAAAAATACCTTTCATATTTAAAAGGGACTAAAGATGCAAAAAATTTCTATTTTGGGCCAAAAGTGTACAAATTGCCAAAATAGAGGTTTCAGCCGAGAAAACTTCATTTTGAGGGATTAAAACTGTTTTCCAAATAAATTTGAGCTGAAAAATACCTTTTCAACAAGTTTTGATACTAAAGTGTCAAGAAAAATGGTTTAAGGACTAAAATGGAAATTCTTTTATACAAAGGGTCAAAAGTGTAAATTTATCCATAAGAAAGGGGCTGTAAAAAGTAAAATTCTAATGTGTTAAACAATAAATCCGTTATGCTAAAATACTAGTACCACGACTACCGACGAACCATAATACACCTTCAACACCAAAAATCGTTACCAAACGAATTGATTCGCTCTCAAACCAATAATGAATCAGAAATCTATACACGACGATACTACAATACACACGCTGAAATTAAGGGAAGTCAATACACACGTGGGAATTCACCAGACGTCGATACACCATCTTTGGCCCCGAATGTTTCAAATCGTGCTTGTTGGGCCTAGCTAGCCCAATGACATGATCTTTAGGCCCGAAGGAAACTCGCTTACATGTTGTTGGGTCTTATATGACCTAATTCCGTGTAAAAGAACTTTCAATGGCTGTTGTGTTGTTGGGCCCCAAGGGTCCTTTGGCACTGCTAGTAAAGTCAAGAATTCACAAATGCGGGTAGGGCCAAGGGCCCTTCGCATTCATGATAGCCTTGAACGACTTATGGAATTATCGAGGGCTTCGTGCTCTCTTTCCTCCTCGGCTGTGGGGCTATGAGAAGTTAGGGTGATTGGATTAAGTGAATAGTATGGACGACGCCTAAGGGATCGTTTGTATAGTTGTAAACTAGTCGTTTTCATTAATGCGTGTTTATAACAATTCACAATTCATAATTAATGCAACGTCACCTGGAATTATCAAATACACACTTCACAACGGTATAAAAAAGTAGAAAATGCGTATTTCAAAGTATTAGGAAAACATCGGGTTTTCCTAGGGTTTTCAAGTCATACACCTACAAGATGCATACCAAGTCTAACAATATTTTTCTTATTTATAGAAACAAACAAGCATACTTACGGATCTTCACACTTTTTATACGATACTCTTTTTAGAAAATATCGGATTTTCTAGTGGTTTTCAAAACATACAAAACATTATATTTCAAACATTACTTATTAACTCACCAACATTTCATATGTTGACATTTTTCAAAATACTTGTATTCTAAGGTAACAGGTAAATCGAAGGGAAAAAATGTACTCAGTGATGTCTTGTTGTTTGTTTAACTAGTATCGAACAATCTACTTTTGGGAATGTAATGTTATGAAACAATGTACTAAATGTAAGCGCTACCAGTTGTACTATTTCAATGCATGGTGATGAATGATGATATGTTTCATGTATATACACTGTGATGGTATTCAATTGAGTCACAACAACCCTCGGACGTTTCCGCCGTCTGGTTCGGGGGTGTGACAAAGTCCATGGTTCGTGGACTGAAGAGACGTTGCATCGCTTTTTCCCTATCATCAAGTCCAGTCATTAACCAAGGATTGATAAAGCAGTTCTGGAGTGTCACAACCCGATATTTCGAGACAATGTAATGTAAAACCAATCAAATTTAGGTCAAAATATAGCTTTCCTAAAATCTTATTTGGGTTAAATAAAGTAGTAGGAATCGTATCAAGGTTTTCGTACATATAAAGAACCCTAAAATCCGAGTTATAACGAAGAAGTTATGACCAACCGAAGATTCTCGGCAAAACCGGCAACACTGATTAAACGAAAAACGCGAAGTTTCAATACAATAGTTTTTAGCCTTAATTATCTAAATGAAAGTTATAGATAACCTCAAACCATGAGCGTACATAAAAAGAACGTCCAAATCTGACTTCGTATGAGAAAGTTATGATTTTTCCAAGTTCAGCTTAGCAACAGACAGCTAAAAACTCGAATCGGAGATCGAGTGACTTTTGGCCGGAATGACCTAAACGAGAATCGAAGGTCTCGTCAATGGTATTTCAGCGGTAAAAAGTCTGGCGAAAACGGACGTCGGATAAAGAAGTTATGAATTTTTGAAGAAATTCCTTAATCACGTCATTTTATTAAATAAATAATAAAAATAATTTCATAATTTGCCAACGGAATCTAAACGAAAGTTGTAGATCTTAGTCTCACCTACGCGTGGATATAAAGAACGTCGAAAACGGAGTTCGTATGAAGGAGATATGAATTTTAGAAGTTTATTTAAAATAAATATAAATTTAAATGTAAATTCTTGGTAATATCCGAAGGGGGAGTCAGCAGATAGGACCGGAGTACGCCCTGCGTACCCTCGTACGCCCCGCGTACTCGAATCAAGGGCCTCGGATCGTCCACGTCGACCTATGCGAAGCTACCGATCCGCCCCATCCGATCCGCCCCATCCGACCCGCCCTCCCATCCGAAGTACGTAAGCGATGACGCCCCAGTACGCGCTGCGTACCCTCGTACGCCCAGCGTACCGAGGCGGTTCAGCACCCCTATAAAAGGGATGCGAGGCTTTCCGAAAATTTTGCTCATTCTCTCTCTTTCTCTCACGATCTTGCCTCTATTTCCGTGCCCGTTCAAACCTGAAGCTCTGGTCTTTTTGCTCAAGTCCCGAGGGTCGATTTTAC
Source organism: Lactuca serriola (assembly GCF_051521515.1). Taxonomy (NCBI): domain Eukaryota; kingdom Viridiplantae; phylum Streptophyta; class Magnoliopsida; order Asterales; family Asteraceae; genus Lactuca; species Lactuca serriola. Next base: position 264,814,681 of record NC_136415.1, read on the forward strand.
TCCCGAGATTCCCGAGAATCCCGAGAAAAATCCTTTTCCCGAGACGAAACTCTGCCCGGTTTTCCATCTCGCTATCTTCAAACTTTCATGTGAGTTCATACCCCTTAACTAATGTTTTAAACTACTTTTAAATGTTTTGTAGGGGGGGAATACAAGTAGAATCATGCTGGTATTATATCAATCACATGCGATTAATAAGTAGAATTACGCTAGTTATTACATCAATCACATGTGATTAATATACAACATTCAAAAGATTTGGCTACTCATTAGCCGTTTTACCAAACAGTTTCCTTCAAATGATTTTTATAAACATTTTATATGTTTTAAACTACTTATTACACTGTACATCTTACTCGGTACATTACCTTTCAAACTTATTTACAACTGTGTTTCAAACAAATGTTTCCTTATACTCAAAACTGTTTTATCATACTTATGCCTTTAAATTGTTTTATAGATCGACATCAAGTCGATCTTTTCTTAAAATAATATTTATGTTTTCAAATGTCTTACAAAATTTATTTATGCTTTTATATTATAAATTGCATGCCTCTATATGTATAGTTATATAATAAATGTTTAAAAGACTTAGGAAGGCTATCCACCCTATTTCCTTTTCGCGCCTTGAGATGTGGTCTGGTGGGATATTGGGTATTCGTCCGAAAGTCGTTTAAATATTAGTTATATATCATGTGTACATATATAGTCATAAAAGGTCTTTCCAGTTCATCCCATGCCCTTAGTTAGCAAGGGTATACATCCATGACCATACGTACCAGTTAGACTACTAGTAAACTACCATATGGGTAGTTTAGGAAGATACTAGAACCGTTACTAGAACACGATATCATACAATGAGTCAGTTCATTCATGAGTCAATACTTTCTAGAACATTACTGTACATTACATATACAACTACACTAAAACGAGAAACATTACCCTTACAGTAATACGTTAACAATTGTGATCCACTGTATCGGAGCATGTCTTAAATGTCATGGCCCGAGTTGTAGCCAGAATTCTCTTGGAGGGAGAGCGTTGAGTTTGCGTATAGATCTATACTAGATTGACAATCCTACACCTTGCTGCTAGCTACAGCCGGACCTGCGGGTCTGCGGGTGCCAAACGTCATTCCGTTATTACGACCATTCATATGTCGTTGTTATCAGTCGATAGTATGGTGCAATTTATCACATATTGCCTTAGCCTAAAATCCAGTTTAAGGTAGTTAGTACGGTAGTAGTCCTTTTAGAGCTACGTTGTAGTACTACGTTAATTTTCCCATTACATATTTTTAGTGATAACGTCACTTAAACATAAATGTACAAACTATATTTTTGGATAATGATAGTTATACTTTGGGAAATACTTACTCTTACAAGAGACACACACACAGAACAGTTAGGTCTTGGTAGAAGACACCTTTATATACTAGAAGGAATCATAGGGATTCTAGGGTTTTTCAAACACTTACAATTCATATACACTTTCAAATTCTTACAATACATAGACTTACAAATTCTTACATACAAATTAAGACACTAAATACTTATGATCTCACCAGCTTCAAAGTTGATACTCGCTTTCAAAATTACTTGTATCCTCAGGTCATCATAGACAGGTACCGATGCAAGGAAAAAGGAAGATGGAGCTTGTTCAAGACTTATCTTTCATTTTGATTTATGCTTTAGTGTTTATTAAAATTTGACAGAATACAATTGTATAATAATTATTTTATTAATGCAATGGATGATGTTGTTGCTTGTTTACTACTTTACATTGTTGTTGATATTATACATGACGTCCTCCGCCCCAGAACGTTTCCGCCGTTCTCGGTTTTGGGGTGTGACATGGAGTAAAGTTGTTATGCTCAGAAGAGAAGATGATGAAGTCTCCGTAGAATCAAACATCAATGGAAAGAAGATCATAGTGACGGAGAAAATCATTCGTAAAGTATTGCAAATTGATGACCAACAGGGTTTCCAACCAAGATCTCAATGGAAAAAACGGAGGAGATCATTGAACGAATGGGCTATGAAGGGGTGTTTCCTCCAAAAATCAAAAAGTTATTGCCACCTTATTGGAGGTTCCTAGCTCATGTGTTCGTGAGCTGCATCTCTGGACGGAGAGTCGGGGCTGACGAAATCTCACTATTTAACACATGTGCCATTGTTGCACTCACTACGGGTCTCAACTTCAACTACTCAAAGTGCATTCTAAACGAGATGGTTGGGAATGTGGAAGCGAAGAAAAGAGATAAAATTTTATTGTTCCTAAGATTCTTACAAATGATCTTCAACAATACGCATCCGGAGCTTGAAAGAAGAGGAGAAGCATTAGATGTTAAATCCCTTGGTTCTATCACTTTCGGACTCATGAAGTAGAACATAAAAGGAAAGGTCATGTTTCAAGGGAAATATCCACTTGTGAAGTTTGGTCGATTTGCTAAAGATACTTATGCATCCGAGTCTGAGGGTTCCTCCGATAATGAAGAGATTGAAGATGAGGTGATTACTGCTTCCAAGTATAAGGAATAACATGTTCCTCCTGTTGCAATCGTGGCGGAGGAACACGATCAAATAAAGAATGTGGAGGTTCAAAGTGACTGTGATGCTGAGGGTAATGATGATGATAATGATGATGATTTGTTGAATTTGGGAGATGATGAAGTTGGTTTGGATGATGAAGGGGGTGATGATAATGAAGAGATTGACTTTGGTGGTGACATGTCTGGATTTGATGATGTCACATTATTTGATTTTGAAAAGAATAATAATGAGTACTGCCCAACGAATGAGGATCTCAACTCCTTCTTTGACAATGTCGATGATGTTGTGGAACAGACAATGGAGATAGGGGGAGTTGATGATGTTTTAAAGGTGACGCCTCCTACAGATGATCAGATGGCCGGTGCTCCAATCAATCCGGATGCAACCTCAAGGATTCCTCCCCTTCCGATTGTTAGTCCCTTTTCTATGCCATCTGAGAGTGATCCATTTATGTCTTTTGCCTCCCATCCTACGTTGAAAAGAAGACAAGCCGATCCGAGGTCGGAAGTGCTTATTAGTGAACAGGCCCCGCCAACGCAGCCAACAACAACAATTGCTGCTACACCAACCATACCAACCCAAGTTGATTCTCAAATAGGCACAAGTGGTATTAGATATTCTTATGAAGCAGGGATTTCTTCAGCTCCTGGGGGTTCTCCTCCAAGACTTGCACACGACGTTGATTCAGAAAGGCTCTTCAGGTTTCTTGCTCAATATGATACAGACCCTTCACCTCGTGGAAAAGGAATATCAACCGGTGAAGGAAGCTCAGGAGATGCAAACCCATCTATTACAGAACTCAAGTCGGAGATCGGTGTATTGAAGCATACACTTATTGAAAGAGATGTTTTGATTGAAAACCTCGACACCCAAGTCTCCGAGCTTAAGGCAGATAATTATCTAAAGACACAAAAAATCTCTGATCTACAAACCCACCTTGGAGCATTGACCACTTGCTATTTCGACTTAAAGAACAAGTTGGCAACAAAATTTGGTGACAAATTCAAATCCTCTGTCGAAGGATTTAATACAACCGAGGTTTCTCCCAACGCCCCTACCCATTCATTTCAGCAAGATCAGCTTGTAGATTCGCCTCCTTTTAGAACCACACAGATTGTTGATCATTTCGAAAAGGAGCCTGCTCAAGCCAACCCTCGAGTTACACTCAAAAGAGCTCAGAACCCGTCTGCTCCTAAAAAGAAAGCACAATGGTTCTTCATGAAGAATTCTGATGAGAATCTTCGTAGAGAGCAACCCAAATTAACGGCGACTAATCTCAAGAAAAGGCGGTTCGGAGAAAAGTATGGGAACAAATTAGGAATGAGAAGTGTGTGTTCTCTCAAAAGTCTTTCCAAGAGCATTGGTGTTGTGTGAAGCATTTAAGGCATCACACTTGGGGTGCTAGGCTCACAAGGTTTCAAGGAACACTTTCAACAACAAGGTATGTAGTTCTATCTTTCATACAAAGAAAATTGTACCCCATGTATGCTAGATAGGTTCATAACCTTGGAAAACAACTTTGCATGATAACTAGACAAACATAGATCCAAGGTTATTAGGGTTGCATGTACACTTAGGAAGTGTTCGAATGCTCAAAATCCATCAGTGGTATCAGAGCCTAGGCTTGTTTGTTTGATTTTTGTGCAAACTGCTTGAAAAAATCGAGTTTTCTGCTTTCTGTCCGTATGAACTCGCCAAGTCCATGGGGGGACTCGACGAGCCGATGACCAAATGCAAGCTACACGTCGAGTCAGTTCATGCACTCGACGAGTAGAGACTGTAGTTTTCAGACTTTCGATTTTTGTAGTTGGAAATGGACTAGGAACATTACCCTAAACTGTTTTGGTGTTTTAAAACTTGTTTTAGTTGGTGTAATGTTCATGTTAATCCATTTACAATGACAAATTATCAAAATTACATGTTTTTAAGTGTAATTTTTGATTCATGAAGGTGTTCATATTCATGTTCTTGATCTTATGATGTTTAGATGATCATAGGAATTGTTTGTAACCTATGTGGTAGATTAATTCATGATCACTATGTTTTTTAATGGAGTCCGTAACTTGTCCTCAAGTTATGGAAAACCAAAAGTCATTTTGTTTTTAAAACCATTGAAAGAACACATGGGTTATAAAAATGAAGAGTCTTTATTTTTAATACTCTAATTAACTCATAAGTTACAAGAAATGAAAAGTTTTGAAAGTTTACAAAACTTGCCCTCAAGTTTTGGAACAAGTAAAGTCTTGATAAAAAACTTTAGTTCCAACCCTTAGAATTTTAAAAGTTAAAATTCAACCCTTATACTTTATAATATTATAAGTTAATTATATATATATATATATATATATATATATATATATATATATATGTATAAGAGCAAGTCGTCTTACCGCTAGTACGCCTCATTCACGAAGCCAGTCTATAAGGGGGTATAAGGTTGTTGCCTATAAAATGGCAACTTAATGGGTGTCCACTCTCACCCACCGCTTCCTTGATCTGTGGAGGGTCGTTAGCCGAACGGGTAAGACAAGGACTTATAAATTCTCATTAAAAGTATGATGAATATTATAAAGTAACTAAATGCTTTTATTAAATTCCCAATCTTAGTTACTTTAGGAAAAATGTGAATAAGGTTCTAATCCATGAAATTACACTTTACACTTTGTTTAAGTTGTTAGTGGAGCGTGTGTGGTTAACCGGCACACTAACTTGGACTTAACAAGGTAGGTAATGGGTGACTTAAGGTTTATCATAGTGTCGGTGGAGCGTGTGTGGTTTACCGGCACATCGATTGAGTGATAAACTTTAAGGGTACCAAGTGATTTGCATGGTTACTTCACACCTCGTTTTGTGATCCTCGGTATCCCAGTCACAAAACTTGGAGGACACACTTGAGATTGAAACATGCCTTTGAAAAGTTCATTGAATCTCAAAAGAATATATGAATTTCTAAGAACCAATCAAAAACCTAATATTTAATATTTCGTTTTTCATGGTGGAAATTGGTGAATCATCATTCACCTTCCTTTCAAATATGTTATAGCTTGGATTACGGCATACCTCTTCTAAGTTATAATATATTGTGATTGGATCCTAGCCTTAATATTACATTTGGGTGTTTTATTAAGGACTCTCTTAATATCTAAACTAATCTTGTCCTCTTCCTTCAGATGTCTTCAAACAATGTTGTTTCTGGATCGAATCCTAATGGCTCCTTTACCCTTATGAACTTGTGTGGGAAAGTCACTTTTGATGGATCCAACTTCAATGAATGGATCAGAAACATCAGGATGATTACCCGCTACGAGGACAAAGAATATGTCCTTGACAAGGAGCTTAAGGAGATTGATGAGACCACTACAACTCCCCAGAAGAACGCTGACTTCCAGGCACATGAAAAGGATGCTACCAAAGTGGCATGCATCATGATGGCCACGATGATAGAGGAACTCTAAAAGTCCTATGAGGACTTCTACCCTTTTGAAATGCACCAAGATCTGATGGAAAGATTTCATCAAAGTGCACGACAAGAGAGGTATGAAATCATCTGCTCCATGATAACAACCATGATGAAGGATGGGGAATCCGTCACGAGCCACATGCAGAAAATGCAAAGGTGTGTGGATCGGTTGCTGAAGCTTAATGTGAACTTCCCTGCGGAGCTTGCAATATATATCATTTTGCACTCCTTACCATCATGCTATGATCAAGTCCGCATGACATATCACATGAATAAGGAAGATGTCACACTCAGCAAACTTCAGGGTCTTCTCAAGATTGCAGAAACATGTCTTAAGGGGAAGTCGGGTTGTTAACACTCCTACTCCAAACTCCGCCCCGGTTTTGGCAATCGAGAAAAGTTGAGGGAAGAAGAGAAAGAGTTCTTCGAAGGGTACCAAGGCTAGGACCCTTGATGGCTCTTCTTCAAGTGGAACCAAGAAAGGTTTCGTTACTCCTTCTGACCCAAAAGAGGCTGAATGCTTCTATTGCCATGAAAAATCACATGGGAAGCGGAACTGCCCAAAATACCAGCAAGATGTGAAGGATGGGAAAGTTAAACCCAACCATGCAGGTATTTACACTATCTTATCTAATAAATCACCCCATTCTAACTCTTGGGTCCTTGATACCGGTTGTGGTATTCATATCTATTATGATTTTCAGGGACTAAACAGAAGTGAGAATGTGGAGCAAGGAAGAATAAACTTAATCATGGGGAATATGAAAGCTTTACCTGTCACCAAGATTAGAGTTTATACTTTATCGCTAAGTAGTGGGTTTAGTTTAGATTTGAATAAGTGTTGTTATTCGCCAGAAATGGCAAGAAATATTATTTCCTTTCATGCATTTTATAAACAAGGTTTCACCTTTTCATTTCATAATGAAGTTGGTTCGATTAATGCTTTCGTTAATAATTTTCTTTATTTTAAAGCTTTACCCAATGATGGCGTGTATGAAACAGTATATGTGGTTGATAACTTAGGAAATAATGTATTGTGTATTGATTTTGTTAATAATAACTTGGATAAAGCATCATTATGGCATTGTCGTCTTGGATATATAAGCAAGAAACGCATAGGCCAACTCCAAAAGGATGGAGTCTTGGAGTCATTTGACCTAAAGTCAGATGATAGTTGCGAATCATGCTTACTTGGAAAAATGACAAAGTCACCCTTCACAGGTTCTTGTGAGAGGGGTGAAGGTTTGATGGATCTTGTACACACGGACGTGTGTGGGCCCTTCAAACATGCCACAAGGGATGCTAATCGTTATTATTTGACTTTTATTGATGATTACAGTAGATATGGATATGTCTACTTAATCAAGCATAAGTCAGAGACTTTCGAAAAGTTGAAGGAATTTAAACAGGAAGTTGAGAATCAATTGGGCAAGAACATTAAGATGCTTCGATCTGATCGAGGTGGTGAGTATCTTAGTTCAGAGTTCCTTGACTATCTTAGGGAATGTGGGATTGTCTCACAATTGACACCTCCCACGACACCGCAGTTGAATGGTGTGGCTGAGAGCCGTAATCGAACCTTGTTGGATATGGTTCGTTCCATGATGAGTCGAGCTTCGCTACCAATCTCATTTTGGGGGTATGCCTTAGAGACTGCCACCCATATCCTTAATCTAGTCCCTACAAAGAAAGTTGCCAAAACTCCTCATGAGATATGGACTAGTAAAGTACCCAAACTAGACCACATCAAGATTTGGGGTTGCGAGGCTTTCGTGAGACGTGAGACTCATGATAAGCTCGAACCTCGAAGCGAGAAGTGTATTTTCATCGGCTACCCACAACAATCCTTTGGTTACCTCTTCTACAGACCTAGTGAAAATGTGGTCTTTGTAGCTACGAGGACTTTCTTTAGAGAGAGAGAGAGAGAGTTCATAAGCCAAGGAAACAGTGGGAGGCAAGTTGACCTTGAAGAAATTCAAGAGTCAAGCTGTGATGGAATTTCAAACCCTAGCACTCAACTTGAGGAGGAAACTCCTGTTGAGCCAATTGACAAGTCTGTACCTCTGAGGTGTTCCACAAGGGTTAGGAATGCACCTGAACATTAATATGGATTCCATATTACTACGGAAGGTGATACACTTATCAGTGATGAGACACTGATAGGTCTGGATGAACCTAATAGTTACGTGGAAGCCATGGCAAGCCCTGAGTCAACCAAGTGGAAAGAGGCAATGGACAGCGAGATACAGTCCATGTATGCCAATCAAGTTTGGAACTTGGTTAAGAATGTACCAGGTCGTAAGACAGTAGGGTGCAAATGGATCTTCAAGAAGAAGACTGACATGGATGGTAAAGTACACACTTATAAGGCACGACTGGTTGCATAGGGTTTCTCACAAACTCCGGGAGTTGATTATGATGAGACCATTTCTCCAGTGGCCAAGATTAAGTCTATTAGGGTTCTGTTAGCCATAGCCGCATTTCATGACTATGAAATATGGAAAATGGATGTCAAAACCGCTTTCCTTAATGGAAAGTTGGCTGAAGATGTCTACATGAGTCAACCAGAGGGTTTTGTCAATACAGAGTACCCTAATAGAGTGTGTAAGCTTGAGAAATCCATTTATGGGTTAAAGCAAGCACCTCGCAGATGGAATCTTTGCTTTGATGAGAAAGTCAAGGAATTTGGCTTTTCTAGGAGTGAAGATGAATCTTGTGTATATGTTAAGGTTATAGGGAGTATAGTTAGCTTTTTGGTATTGTATGTGGATGACATACTACTCATAGGAAATGACATCCCGAATCTGCAGGAAGTTAAGTCCTGGCTTGGGAAGTGTTTCTCTATGAAGGACCTAGGAGAAGCTGCCTATATTCTAGGGATAAGGATCCTGAGAGACCGGAGTAAAAGACTAATTGGACTTAGTCAGAGTACCTACTTGGATAAGGTGCTGAAGAGATTCAGCATGCAGGACTCCAAGAAAGGAGAGTTACCCATCCAGAGTAACGCCAGATTGAGTAAGACACAAAGCCCTAGTACTGAGCCTAAGATAGCATAAATGAGTCGAATACCTTATGCTTCGGCTGTAGGATCGATCATGTATGCTATGACGTGTACTCGACCTGATGTAGCCTTTGCCTTGAGCATGGTTAGCAGGTATCAGGGGAACCCTGGCAAGGCACATTGGACTGCGGTAAAGAATATCCTCAAGTACCTACGGAGGACTAAGGACTGGGTCCTCACCCTCGGTGGGAGTGATGACTTGAAAGTTGTAGGGTATAGTGATGCTAGCTTTCAGACTGATAGGGATAATTTCCGCTCTCAGTCAGGCTGGGTCTTTACTCTAAATGGAGGAGCAATTTTCTTAAAATAGTTCCAAGCAAGAGACAGTGGCTGATTCAACTTGTGAATCAGAGTATATTGTAGCTAGCGAGGCAGCAAAGGAGGCGATATGGCTGAAGAACTTCATTGGAGACCTTGGAGTTGTACCAGCTATTAAAAAGCCAATGGAAATTTTCTGTGATAGTGAAAGCGTTGTTTCCTTAGCCAAGGAACCAAGGGATCACGGGAGATCCAGACACATCGACAAAAAATACAATTTTATCAGACATCGAATAGAAGAAAGACTCCTCATGGCAAAGAGGGTATCATCGGATGAGAATCCAGCAGATCCCCTCAAGAAGGGACTGACTCGGATTAAGCATCTCCAGCATGCTCGGAGCATAGGGCTGAAGGATGATATTAGATTTAGTAGTTAGATAACCTCGAAATTTGTAAAGTGTAATTGACATTAGATGATGAATAAAAGCTGTTTTATTTATGAGTAAAGTGTTGCTATATCTTGTCAATCGTTTACTATATTTCTTTTGCATGTTTTGACTTCCAGAATAATTATGTTTGGTATATCATATTATTCGAACCTCCACAGTCAGTAATATGTCGGAAGTAGGTATGAATCAAGACTGTCATAATTAATTGCAGAGGTCTAAGGTGTTGGACATGGCTACAACAATCATGAGTGCTCATAAGTTCTGAGCATTGGACTCAACCCACGCTCACTGGAATCACTTCATGGAATTTATCTCGAGTGATCGTGAGACGGTAATATCATATAAGTCTTCAAACCTAGAGATATGATTTGTTACTTAAGAGTTCGTTATGCATTGATTATACGAAAACGCATTGGTAACTTGATGTTATAAAACGTGCTTTTGTGTATAATTCAATGATGGTAGAACAAACATATGAGTCAAAGTTTATCTGTTCCTTCTTGGATTAGAAGCTGATATCTGGGCCCCTCGATAATTTTGTTTTGACCTATGTACCGGGCTCGGTCAGAACTAAGTTGATGTGTTCAATTAAGTTCTTTGTCAAACAAATCGAAAATCAGGAAACAAACTGCTGGACAATAAGTAAGACATTGTTCCATGTATTTGTTCGGCTGATATCTAGAATAGAGGGTTATATGATCACTTATCTTAAATGGCGTATCATCATCTTCTCAGTTCCGAGAGACCTTGAAAGAGCTACGATTGCCGATCGGTTCCTGAAGTACTGCAGTTATAGTTATTAGACTTATCCAAGTGGGAGACTGTTGGATAAGGTGTCTAAGTCCATAACTATTTCTGGTAAGTACTTGACCCGACCCGGCATGGTCCATTTGGGTTGCATGGCACCATGCAATTGGATAGACTAAATGAGAGAAATAACACTTGGAGATTATTAATATATTATAAGTTCTAATATATTAATAATATTATTTAATTAGTTTGATCAAGAATTAATTTAGAATTAATTAAGTGATCAAAAGATAACTAATTAAATATATGGGTTGATTATGTAAATCATCCATATGTTGTATAGTGGGCTAAGAGGCTCCATGGATTATCAAGTTGGGTTCCACCCATAGGATGCTCCATGGGAGTTACAAACCCATGGGTCATGCAAATGAAGAGTCATGACACATTAGGGTTTACATGGTGTAACCCTAGATGTGTCAACACTATATAAGAATCCCATTCTCCACCAAAATGGGCTACACATATGAATCAAGAGGGCTAAGCCGATTTTAAGAAGTGTGTGTTCTCTCAAAAGTTTTTCCAAGAGCATTTGGTGTTGTGTGAAGCATTTGAGGCATCACACTTGGGATGCTAGGCTCACAAGGTTTCAAGGAACACTTTCAACAACAAGGTATGTAGTTCTATCTTTTATACAAAGAAAATTGTACCCCATGTAAGCTAGATAGGTTCATAACCTTGGAAAACAACTTTGCATGATAATTAGACAAACATAGATCCAAGGTTATTAGGGTTGCATGTACACTTAGGAAGTGTTAGAATGCTCAAAACCCATCACCAAGTGTACTTGGCGTTTACGGCTGAATACAATGTGTGCATTATTGGAACTTCTTTTGCTTCTACTCCTTCTAATTCTTACTGTTTCTGCAACTTGATTATGTTTGATCACTGGTTGGTTCACGTTTGTGGGACTTACACATGCATAATAGTTGTCGAGGAGGAATGTACCCGTAACTACGGTGGGATCAGCGACTGCCTCTTCCTGCCCCATAGCTAGAACCTTCCCTATATTGCCAAATGTCGTCGTTTTTGGGCAATTCCTCTTGTAATGCCCGGTTTCACCACAACCACAGTAGGCTTGTCCAACTCCAGCTCCAAAAGCCTAATTGGTTGGTTGGAACCGTGTCTTGCAAAAACGAGTTGTGTGTCCCTTTTTGCCATAGTTGTTGCATTGCATATCACGGCAGGGTCCGTGATGATGAAAGTTACATTTATCACACCTTGGAAGAGTTCCAGCTTTTCTAGTGGCAGGTGCTTGAGTTGCAGGAATAGTAGCAGGAGTGGTAGCAGCATGAACTGCCACTATTTGTTGTTTCTTGGAGGGCTCCTACGAAGACTTTCCCTTGCGCATGTTCCAGAACTTTTTCTTCTCACCACTTGCCTTTGGTGGTTCGGGGACGGCTGCTACAGGTTCATGATCAACCCCATGATCTATCAGAGTCTGTGCTAGACACTTGACACTGTCAAACATGAGACGTTTAGTAGCCAATACGTTCCATTGAGTTGGGGGTGTCAATCTCCATATGTACCTCTCCATTTTCTTGCTTTCCGTTGTGACCATCTCGCGACATAGAAGAGCCAGGTCGCTGAACCTAGCAGTGTACGCAACAATGTTAGAACCCTTCATCTTTAGGTTCCAGAGCTCGTGCTCTAATTTTTGGATCTCGCCCCTTGGGCAATACTCCGCAAGCATTAGTTCTTTTAAATTCTCCCAACCCATGGCATTTGCTACCGACAGAGTTAGGGATTTGACTCGGCTATTCCACCAAGTCAGTGCTCTATCGGTGAAGGTGCAAGCGGCGAACTTCATCTTGCTTGCCTCGGGGCACGCACAGATCTCGAAAATTGATTCGATATTCTCGAACCAACGAGTTAGGGCAATGACACCTCCATTGCCGTCAAAGGATTTGGATTTCGCGTTCATAAAATCTTTGTAGGAACAATCCTTCTGGTGTCCCTGACCACCATCAACATTATGGGGATATGTACCACTTCCCGATCCGTTAGAGCCGCCCGAATTGATCTGTGACATTGCCGCAGCCACAACGGCTGTAACTGCTACTTGGAACATAGCAGGATTGAACTGAGGAGGTGGTGGCGGTGGATCCGTTGGAGGGTTGTTGTTCTTTCTATTGGGTCTCTTCCTGGGAGGCATCTTTCTTTAAAACATACAAGGGGAAAATGACGAGAAGCCTTCTACATTGATCATGAATCAGATATTTTTTAACAAGATATATCTTAATCCTACAGCGTTAACAAAGATCTAAAAATATGGTTAACTAACATAAACAAGGAATTGCAAGTCTTTCATTTGTGAGGATTAGTACTACTTGTAACAATTATGTGTAGTGTTATAGAGCAATAAAATACTCCTATAGTATTTTAACTATGTGCTTCATTAGTATAGGATTTGGTGAGTTTTAGACTTGTCGCAACACCACAGTCACTCCCAAACACATGTTGGTCTTATCTCGGACAAATATAGTTGATCAGGTTATGTTAGCCCCACATATGATTACATAACTATTCAGGTTTAACCGTAGTTCCCAACTCGTCTTAAATACTTTTATGTATTTCTTATTATGATACAACTTCTAGTATTGATGTATACTTGTATACTTCTTATAAAATACTTAAATTTTAAAATATCACAACAATTGTATCATAGTAATCAAAGTAAACCAAACCATTATATTGAATAAGTAAAATATTTACATCTATTTGATACATAGTTTGTATACATCAAAAATATAGCAAAAATATAAAAGATGTAACTCTATACGCTCTATCTTCTCAAAAGCTGCGGGAGTACCTGTCTACTGATTTCTTGAGAATACAAGCGGTTTTGAAAAGAGTATCAACATTAAAGCTGGTGAGTTCATAAGCATGTTTTTGTAATTAAAACCTGTTAATGAATTAGTGAAAATGTTTGTATGTTTCCAAGAAAATTAAATACTTTCTAACATATGTGTTCGTTACAGTGATCCATAAAGTATTAGTTCGTATGCCTGGTTACCACCAGATGTATTGTATAATGTTGTGTTGAATGAGAACCCTTTGTATGAAAACCCTGGCTATCACTAGTATGTATGGAATATTTTTTTTGAAAACCCTGGTTACCACCAGTATGTATAGTAGTTTCATTACTTCAAATAAAACCATGTATTTTATCCCCTAGAATCCTCCAGTATAATGTGTAGTAGTTCTATTAATTAAAATAAAACTAATGAAGAATTAAATCCCATAAACAAAGGTTAGATTAACTAATGTGATTCGTATAACAATGCTTGATATGATTGATGACCTCTGCGATGTTCTTCAAGCGTCTGACGGTATGATATTTGTCACCCCAGGCATGCCTGCCTAACTGTAACTAGCAGTTTAGGTGTGGGATTGTCAGTCCTGAATAAATCTATTCATAAATCTCACATTCTCCCTCCAGGAGACATTGGTTATACTAATGACAGGATTTAGCCCGCACCCCAAAGGGTACAATTGAAGTGATGTCTCATAACCCTGTATTAACTAGTTTACGTGTAGTTTTGTATCGTTCTCTTGTACTTGAAATCGTATGTATACTTTACAGAGTAATAATAATCACACTTAAATAATTATTTAGTATGGTACTCTTGTATTCATAAACCAGTAATGTATACCATAAACTATATTTGTCTTAGTTTATATGATTGTTAATGTAAAATCCTAAGATGGGAAAACTGTATATTGAAATCCCAAACTATACCTATTATAGTTTGCATGTGTGTTAAGTACTTGATTCGTGTATTGTTCTGAAAACTATGCAATTATAGTTGTGAGCTGATAACTTCCCTTATGCTCAGCATGTTCCAAAAGGGATAAAATATCTAAATATTTTATAAAATGTGGTGATCTTTTGGTTGTATCAATTGCATAAGTTTTAATTCTGTTGAAATTCTGTGTATAAAGTTCACAAAAACTATTTGTGTTTGGCTTCTATTCCCCCCCCCCCCCTTGAAAACGTTAAAATAGTAAGAGCGTAGGAGAATGAACTCGCTGTTGGTTGCGTGTAAGTGTCAGACAATGAGACTGGAAATGAGGACCCTCAAGTTGTTGTACGCGAAGTTAACGGAATTCTAATAATAATTAATGACATAATTGTATTTAAAATAGTAAATCCATTAGTTAAAGTGTTATAAAACACTTGTTTTTGGTTGAGGAATGTTACCGAGGATCGATCGAGGAGGAAAAGTGGGTTTACAACCAAGATTCACGATGTATGTCTGATTGCGGCCATGAAGGGATTACGGTCGTGAACTGTTCTTGTCCGTGAACAGTTTACTGCATTTGAAGGGTTTATGGTCTTTGAATGGTTTACGGCCTGTTCTTGTTGTTCTTGGTGAAATATTAAGATTTGAAGGGTTTACGGCTGTGAACTCAAGATTAAGGAGCCTTCAATTTGATGAAAGTATAAATGGTTTATGCTCCAAAACAAGTTCTAAGTGATTGGGTGATAGATGAAGAGAAAAGTTGAGTTTTTGGTTGATGGTTTTAGAGAGAGAAAGTAGTGCTTCGGCCATACAAATAAAAATGAGGGTGAAAATACGTATATATAGTCTAGGTTCATGGTCGGTAGTGGGGTCCACCCAACCGTGATCGGTTTACGACCGTGAACGGGTTACGGCCGTGAAAACGATAGCGGTCGTAAACACCGGGTTGCATGAGACTTGGCTGATTTTCGAAGAAAAACTTGATTTTTCGCACGATTTTAGACCCGACACTTATATAAATTTAATTTATATGATCTGTGTTGTTTTTAACCCTTACAAGTTTGACAAAATGAATAAAATTCAAAATTTTTATTTAACGAAAATTGACTTTCATTGACTGAAAAAGGTTCGGGTTGTCACAACATGGAAAGTTGATCCCTGAACCCTGATCATGTAGGGCGATTGTCAAATCTCTTCTTATCAATGTGAATATTACAATGATTCCTTAAAATAAGGTTTATAGAAATTAATAGAACTTACCAAAAAGAAAGCATCAATGTCCCTATTATTAATAATCGCTTCATTTGGCAACAAATGAGCATTCATGATTTTAGTCCATACCCTAGCAGGTGCATATGAAAGATCTAGTATGCCCAAGAGTCATTATAGAGTCACACCATATAACAAGTTACTGTTAATTGATTATTTATCAGTATAATTTGATTATTAATAAATATATCAACACTTGTATTTAATTGGAAAATTATTATTTAATGGAAATAATATTTTACTAATTGGGAATTTTTTATATGTAGAAATAATATTTATTGGAGAAATAACAACTTATGAAATATATCATTAAGTATGATTGTTTATAAATTATAAACTAATTCAATTTATATAAAAAGTAGTTTTATATAAATAAGATATTTATGTCTTAAGTTACAATTTATATATAAAAGGTAGTTTTATATAAAATAAGATATTTATATATGACTAGTTATATAGATATAAATGTTGGGAATTCTTTCTAAATAAGATTGCCTTTTTTATAAAGATATATATATATATATATATATATATATATATATATATATATATATATATATATATAGCCATGAGACAACTTTTGTCTTCTTTGGGACATGCTTTTCTCGAAAATGAAGGGGAGACCAAGCATGGCTCTCTTTTGAATTGTTTAATGGTGCATGCCATGCTTGGAAGAAGGCTGTCCCATGCTCCTTTTGCTTTATGGTCTCCCTTTGCTTTTTTGTTTCTTATATATATGAGAGTGTATGGAACTTTGGTAATGTGCTTGCAACTTCTTTCCTCTCATTTACTCACATACCCGAAAATAGAGAGCACAATGAGGGCTGCCAAATTTTCGGAATTTGAAGGCTTCTCCCTCCTCCGTTTTCTTGCATTTTGATGTCAAAGAACGTCCCTTTGTTTCTTCACCTTTGAACATATATTTGGTATATATTTCAAAGGCTTTTGAACAACAAATTACAAGTGAATACTAACATGTTTTGATGGTTCTACTCTTGCTTGGTGGATACTTCTAGAGAACTCTTATTTTAGAGTTTCATGCCACACTTCATCAACTTCCAATCTCCCATGCGGATCAAAGTCTTCAAAGGTTGTTATGCTTTCTCTCATATGGTTGTTTTAATCTTCCTAACTCTTACAAAATGATCATTGGTGGATAAAATAGTTTTACTTTTATTCAACATTTTTAAAGCTTCCATTGTTATTTTTACTAGTTGTGAAACCGAATTTTTGAATAAAAACCCAACAATTGGTATTAGAGCCATTTTTGCAAGATTAGTTAGATTATTTGTTTAGTTGATGAAATCTTTGTTTTTGGAAAAACATGGATGGTTTTCTCTTTGCAAGAAAAATCCATACATATTTTCTATGACAACTTTAAAATGTTTATAATTGTTATTTTTTCACCAAAAGTTTACATGCATATTTTTGGTCATAAAAGTTGTCTTAGAAAAACAAAGAGTTGTTTTATATATTTTTGAGTATATAAATATGTATGATGTGCATAAACTAGTCGTGGACCTTTGTCTTGTTGCATGTGTTGATTTATTTAAAATGATTGTAATTAATTAGTTATTCATATGGTATGTAATAATTAAATAGATAGTTTTCTTTTGTTAATTTTTTTTAAGTAATAGATTAGCTTTAAAAATAGTTTATTTGATAAAAATATAACAAGAATGAAGATGGTAGCCATTTTGAAAATCAAAAGTTTATAAAGTTAAATTTTCTAAAGTTTCTAAAACTTTATAAAATTAATTTTATAAACTTTCTACAAGGTGTTGAAGCAAGTGGGAGCACATGAAGACTTTACAAGATAAAGGTTCCTTATGTTCCTTTAGGAATGGACTTGATAATTTTGTCACTACTAGAAAAAAACCTTTTACGACGCTCATTGCGCGTCGTAAAACGCTCAGACGACGCGCAAATGCGCGTCAAGGAAGGCCCTGTCATGACGAGAGACGACGCATATTTACGATGTGCATTTATGACGCGCATTTACGACGCCCGGTTATGACACGCAATGCTGTCACACCCCAAAACCGGAACGGCAGAAACGTTCTGGGGTGGATGACATCATGTCAAGTATCACAACACATGCATTATAGTAATCAAAGTACAACAAAACATTGCATTAATAGTAATAGTTTTACACGGTTTACATTACAATACATCGAGTAATAAACGTAAATATATAGGTGCAGCTTGGCACAATATAGTCTTCAACAGAAGCTCCTGGATTGTACCTGTCTAATGCTGACCTGAGAATACAAGTTATTTGAAAAGCGAGTATCAGCATTTTTTTAAATGCTGGTGAGTTCATAAGCATTTAGTGACATTTTATTCAAATAACTTTTATATAAGTAGTAGTTTTCAAGTATACAGTGAAATAGAGTCCTTTCCAAAAAATCCTATATTTTCTAATTAAAAAGAAGTCTTCTACCAAGACTGGTCAGAGTTATGTGGTAAAAAGTAGTTTTCCCTTAAACACTTTCATTATCAAATACGGGATTTGCTTTTTAAGAAAGTCCGAGAATATCAGGGAAAATAACATATGCCTCAGTAGTGAGGACTACTGACTAAGGCCAAAGAATCACAGACTCCAGGAGAGTATCGAATGAACGATACGCCTGGCTCAGTCTTACAAGAGGAGACACAGACCCCAGCCAGTATCAAATGAAAGATACAGCTAGCACGGTCTAAAACAGAGAATACAGACCCCAGACAGTATCAAATGAAAGATACAGCTAGCAAGGTCTAAAACAGAAAATACAGACCCTAGACAGTATCAAATGAAAGATACAGCTAGCAAGGTCTAAAAACAGTGTGACTTTGAGAGTGGGTTTTCAGCATACAGTGTAAAATACCATTACCTTAAGACCATGAATTATAAGGTAACCTGGGATACTCGTAACCATACTAACCGACACTAGAGTACTTGATGCCCTACAAGCGTCTTTGTAATATATATGACATTTATCACCCCTTGGCTTGGTAGGCCGTGGACTGTAGCTAGCAGTCAGGGTGCGGGGGTGTCAATCTCGTATAGATCTATACACACAATGTCCGCTCTCCCTACATGAGACTCTGGTTACCAACTAGATGACGGAGAAGGCCGTGTCCCGAAGATGCATCCCAAATAGTGGGTAGTGGGTTTCAAATATAAATGTTGGACTAGCAGTAGAGACTCATAACTGAATTGACTAGAGTAAACCTATATGTCTATGCTTGTATACATAACATATATCTAATGATCAAATGACCTTCGGACGGACATCTGATCCCACCAGACCACATCTCAACGAAGAAAAGGAAATAGGGCAAACAAGCCTTCCTAAGTCCTTCAATCATTATTTATATGCATCTATACAAGCACATGCACATCTAACTACGATTAAGTGTGTAATATGTGGAAACGTATCGTGAAGTATAACCAACTCGTGATGTATAACCGTACAGTGTGGAATAACCAAATCGTGATGTATAACCGAATCGTGATGCATAAACGTACAGTGTGGAATAACAAAATCGTGATGTATAACCGAATCGTAATGTATAAACGTACGGTGTGGAATAACCAAATCGTGATGTATAAACGTACAGTGTGGAATAACCAAATCGTGATGTATAAACGTACAATGTGGAATAAACGGATCGTGAAGTATAAGCGTACAGTGTGGAATAACCGGATTGTGAAGTATAAGCGTTAACTAATATAAGTGTATCACGAAGTGAAAGCGTTATCAAGTAGGAACTTTAACTAAGAAGGAGTATCAAAACATGGAAGAAAAACCTTTATTCTTGAGAAAATCACGACAGGGTATTCTGTTGTAAAATAAGTTTGAAAACCTTTAGAAATCCTTTGGAAACTTTTCATAAACCAGATTAAAATGAACTTTGATAAAACAGTATAAGTAAGAGTTTTGAACAAGTGAAAACATTTTAGAAAACCATTTATAGTATCCTTTTCAGTAAAACAGTTTACAGTGTGGTAAATCCTTGTGCATGCGGGTTATCAATCACATGTGATTGATATGATAACTGGCATGTTTAACTTGTATTCCCCCCTATAAAACATGTAAAAACATTTAAAAGGTTCATTCAGGGGTATGAACTCACCTGGTGTAAGTGGATCCGACGAAGGTGCCGCTTGGGTGCCCGGTGTCAAGTAAAGACTTGGACACACTTAGTGACATAATTAACATATGATAACATATGTTCACATACAGTTAGTACATTTAATACTAATTAAACAAGCATACACACTCTAAGGAGCGGAAAACACTTTGGTTAAGTGTTTGGAGTGTCCCGGGTAACATTTAAGGGCTTGAATGGCTTAGGAAATGGAGTTTACTCTTCAAGAGTAAACTCTATATATAGAGTTCACGGCCCTGGGACAACTCCCCATGAGTTTACGGCCGTAAACTCATGGTGAGGGTGTTCTAGGATGCTTAAAGGCCTTAAATCGATCGTGGAATTTTGCTAGGTCCAAATCTAAAATGTATGAGTGGATTTAAGGTACTTAAATGGACCAAATGGGAGTTTACGGCCCCAACCAAGGGAGTTTACGGCCGTAAACTCCTATTGACACATTCCTTGGGTGTTTTAAGTGCTCAAGTGATAGAGAATAAATCCTATGTATTTTTCCAAGTCGAATGAAGGAGTTTGGGCACCATTTGGGCACTTAATGGGAGTTTACGGTCCATGAACCACCTCTATGGGAGTTCACGGCCGTGAACTCCTATCCCTTTGGTTTTATTGAAGTTTAAGGCCCTTGGTTCAATTCTAGTGATTTATAAATAAGTAAAAGGCCATTTGGGGGGATTAAAACCATCATTTGACATTGTTTGGAGGTGTTTACGGCCTAGGCATGTGCTTGGGCCGTAAACTCCTTTTTACCCCTCAAATCTACGTGTTTAATTGTTCTAAACCCGAAATAGCATGTCCCTAATTTATGTTTTAAGCCTAAGGGTGGTTTGGGAGTGTTTTTGGGGAATTTTTGCAAGGATTAGAGGTGTTTACGGCCTAAGCATGTGCTTGGGCCGTAAACTCTCTTTTATGCCCTAAAACTGATTGTTTTATGCTTCAAACACTCCTAGGCTAAATCCTTAATTGGTTCCTAGGCTCAAAGGGACAGATTTGGGTCATTTTGGCCTCATTTAAGGGGTTTACGGCCTAAGGAGGCTCTTAGGCCGTAAACTCCATTCTAACAGCTTCTAAGGTCGATTTTTGGGGTATAATCACAAGCCAAGATGTTTAGAATAAGTTAGGGTAAGGAGACTCACGTTTTGGAGGCGGAAATTCACGGTTTTGAGTCGAAAACGGGTTTTATGAGAGAGAGTATAGAGAGAGAGAGTGAAAAAGGGTGGAATGAAATCCATTCCCCCTTATATATGGGTTGAAGTTGGAGCTCAGTGGGATTCTACCCGATACTGCCATTATACGGGGCTTTTGGTCGCACCCGATTTAGTGGTCGTAATAATAAAAACTAGCTTTTTCCAATTAAATGGAATGCAATTTAAGTGTTTTTATTTACTTTATTACGACTATAACGACATAAGAAATATAAATAAATAAAACATTTATTTAATTGGCCACCTCTAATTAACGGAACTCTTAAAAAAATGGAATATTCCGTTAACGGTAACGGGGTAATGTAACGGAATAAATGCGTATCAAGGAAGGCCCTGTCATTAAGGAAGATGACACGCATTCGCCTATCGTAACCTTACGACGCGCGTGTTTATGACACGCAATGCGTATCAAGGAAGCCCCAGTCAAGAAAGGCCATGTCATAAATGAAGATGACACACATTTTTGCGTATCATAATTTTAAATGTTCTGAAAAAAATATTTATATATTTATTAATTTCTAAATTACATTTGCATTTAATGTCTCATAACATAAATAAAATATCATATACAAAAAATACAATCCATTGCATAAAATTTAATGTACATTGCTAACATGGATTATACATTCCTATAAAACTAACAAATAATCATCCAACTTTGTTTCTTCCTTTAAAAGCTCAACCTTCAGATTGTAGTTCACAATTGAATTCAAATCCTTACTTATATACAACCAAACACAGAAATTATTCGGAATTGAATTCCAATTCTTGATAAATCCTATAAACCAAACGCCCCCTAAAGTTGATATGTAACAAGTGTATACCTTCCAACAATCCAAGGACCTAACCAAGCATCTCTGCTGTCTAAAAGTATCCTTAAGTAGGAGCTTTCTTCATATTTGGAAGACTCTCTGTTCCCCAAATCCAACATATAAGGCCAAACACACATAAATATTCTTACCTGAAGGTACTTGTGCATATTTGAATAAGTTGTGGGTGATCATTCTTGTATGCTTTTGGATCGGAAAGTGACTGATAAGCTATCAATATTCTGTTGATGAATATGTCCATAGAAGCTTTCACATCAGGCAACTTGGTTGTTAAGGAGGAAATAAAGTTTAATGCCCTGTTTTTCATGATACATTATGTTTGAAAAATCAGCAAATAAATATATACTTATGATTTGAAAATAAAAATAAAAATCATCAACACTTTTAGATTCCAGTTGTACCGAGAAAGGTATAATAGCACTGGTTGGAGCAAGATCCCCTTGTTCACAACATCGTTATATACAAAGAATCTTATAAAGGCATTTAGTGCTTCAAGTGCAGCAGACCACACACTAGCAATAAAGAATGTTAATGTAAACATCATAACTTCACTGAAAAGGTTATCCTTATAAAATGGTAAATAATGAATTTCAATAATGAACTACAAACTATTTCATAAGTACAAGGTTTAGATAACAGTAACAAAAGAAGTCATATGCTTTCAATATATAATGGCAAAGATTATAGGGAAATGAGTACAAGTAACAAAACATGACTTACCTCAGTTTCAATATACAATATCACTAAAGTTTTATACATTTTAGCCCATTAAACAACCGAATTTTGTTTCAAATTAAGACAGTCCACTGGGTTGACTTTGACTTATAAGTTCAAGTTGGACGAAGGAGCTGATGTGAACAAGGGATCTTTATTTTTTAACAAGGTATTTTTATTTTTTAATCGAGTCATTTCCTTGCTATAGATGTCATATTTTTTAATTATTAATTTATTTATTATTACAGCGTGTGTACGCCATGGGTGATGTGTACCCGGAGTCGGCAAAACCGCCCAAGGGTGACTACGGTTTGTAATTGTTGTTCATTGAGAGAAAGTTGGACAAGGTAGTAATAAATTTGACTAATTTCTATTGTTTCTTCATACAAAACTTAAGATCTTTTTATTATATTTTATTATTGTGGCAGGAGGCTGTGCAATTGAGCTTTTATACACAACCAGATGGTCCGGTGACACGACATGAGTTACCATATGTGGTTACTTTGGGGAGGGACCAGCCCATCTATTTTTCCATCCCGACCAGCTCGTTTCTTTTTCACCTGCACTCATAACCAAATGTTGACAAGTGCTGTTGTGAAATTACATAGGTGGTAAATCCCAGAGGTGGAACAGATGCTATAAATGCAAGTGAATGTACTGAACTGAACCTCTGATATGATGCCTAGAATTCTTGCTGAAGAGCTTCATATTTGGTCATCATCGTTGTAGATCAACTCGTTTGAGAGATCAAAAACACGTGCCTTAACAGGACCACTAACACTCTTTCCAGCATGCTTGACAACACCTTTTAGGGTGACCAATATTGCCTCACGGACTCCACCTTCTGATGCATGTAGGTTAGATAGAAGACCCCCAACTAGGGGATCAACTCTTATGCTTAGTGCACTAAGCTTACCAAGTGCAAGAACAGCACTTGAACGAACACTCCTACAAATTGACGAGAATGCCCTTGTAAGTCGAATAATCAACAAAAGACAGTAGTATAAAACAAGTCTTACCTTGGGTTGTCCTGCAAGAATTTGACAAAGGTGGTTTGTGGCTATAGGAGAAAAGGTTTAAGTGCCATCCACCTTTTGCTATTATGATGGTCAAAGTTGACAAAATAGCACTTTTCACTTGCCATGGGAATCGATCGCCTACAATTCGGATTAGAGGTATGGAATCATCATAAAATAGACAACACAAGTCGAGCAAAAAAAACTAAAAAGGAAAAATAGAATTAAAATAAAAGACTCTTATGCATAAATGGTAGGATCTTGATATGTGTCTAGCCTAGCTAACAGTTCCGTAAACATAAACATGAACACAGAAAAGAACAAAAGTCACAGTTGTCAATTCTACAGAATTGAAAATAATTTTGACTCTGATGATCAAACAACTCCTAAATAATAAATAAATAAATAAATAAATAAAAATAAATAAAATAAAACTAAAAAAATGATATTACAAAATTAGGTTGTAACTTAAGAACGTGAGCTGATAAAATACAGTGTGCGTTTGACTATTACTTTTACATATCACGAGGAGGAAGAGAAAAGAGATTACCTTCAATTTTAGTTGCAATTAAAAATAGCAACAAGTGAATGGAAAGTATTGAACCTTATGAACCTTAAGAACCCTGTAAGAATAGAGGTTTCATGCCCTAAATAAAAATATAAAAAATTAATAAAAATTAAATAATTGCCAACTTCAAGCATCAAAACAACAGATAACCTGTGTAAACTGATAGAAGAATCTGATGAAAACTTCCAAATCAAAGGATGCACCCAAGAAGAGAAAATTGCACAAATCACAAACAAAAAAAGGTTTAAGGGTTTCAATCTTTCAAATTCCAAAACTGCAACGAACATAAAATTCCGATTTTAAAATTTACATACCTGATGGCCGACATGAGAGTATCTTGTTCTTCAGTGCATCCCTCAATCCTAGGAAAAATTTATATACACGCTTTCTCTATATATCTACAATTTTGTATCTATATCTATACATGCAGTTGGTGTTTACATACAAGATTTATGTCACAAGGTACAACTTAAATGTGCAAAACTCTACCTTTAATACCTTTAATACCAGTTTAATATGCCAATGAGGCTGATGAGAAAAAAAATAAAAAAGAACAACTGTAATTTTGACAAAATCATCATCATTGTATGTTTGAAAGGTCCATGGATATCATATCGAGTGCTTCTAAATGGATGTCAAATCCATGTATAGAATTTCATGGAATCAACCAAGATATGAAGACTTCTAAACGAAAAAATGAAGACTAGAACATCTTGTTCTAAATGAAAAAATGAAGGCTGATAAACACCTTGTAATACGCAAAATTTAATTTGGAAAAACTAAGATGTCAGTTCCTTATATGTAAGCTAGAAACACTAGATTCATGTAAGTTACCAAATCTTGAACTAAAGTGTTTAGGAAATCGTCCTTGATTTTCTTCCCCTGTAATAGATAGGGGATGTAATTCTTAAAATCCTACATATTGGAAAGCAAGAAAGTTACTAAATGTATAATAAAAGATCAAAGTTTAACATCAATTATCAAACAACACCTATCAAACATGATCTGCTCATTCTTCTCAAGCTCCAAATACGTGTTCATGTCCAAACATCCATCATGGCTTTTGCTTTTGCTTTTGCTTTCCCTTCTATTCGTTGAATCAACACTTTTATTACGTAGAGGTGGGTCCCAACTTCCATGGCTGCTGCTGTTGCCCTGTTGTTCTTGGATCAATTCCAAATCCTGCACCATACAATCCAAAGTTGAAAATTCAATGGTACAGGGTTGAACATTTAAAAAAGGTGATTCTTGTGTTTTACACAAACTAACAAGAGATGATGAATAATTTAATTACCTGAGATGGGTCCCACAGTTTTGGAGTCTGTATTATTGGAGTCGAAGGAACAACATCAATGTCATCCCATTTCAACCAAGGTAGATTAACGTATTCCATTTCAACAGGAAGATACTTCATACTATGAAACTAATTAAAAACAAAGTCTAGGGTTTTGAAATTGCATATGGTCGAGATTACCCATGAGCAGGTGTTAGGATCTAAATGTTGTAATATGTCGAAGTGTTAGTTAGGTTGTTACGAAGTGTATTTTGTCTTCGTAAGAAGTGTCTTCGGATGTAATGTTATTTATACTAAGGCATTATAATGAGTAGTCTAAATGTCGAGTCCTTAGTATTTTGTTATGCTTTTGTTCTCCTATAAATAGGGGTCTGTACTAAGTGAGTAGAGAAACTTTTCACTCGGTCTTTACAGATTATTCATTGTACTCTGTAAATTCAAAAGCATAATATGAGCTGAACAAATATTATATTTACTTTCGTGTTCATCGTTTTTCTTCTTTCTGAATTCATACTTGAATTAATCTTAAACTCGATTACAAATCTCTTCAATTGGTATCAGAGCAGGAATCCTTTCTGTGATCTGATTTTCATACATTCAAAAAGATTTTTGAATCTACTGTTTGATTCAAAAAGTTTCCGTTCTTTTTGAGTTTGAAAAATTCTTCTTGATCTCAATCTAGGATTTGATTCTGCAAAAATATTTGTAAATCGAGTGTTCTTTGTGTGATTCTGATTTGAAATATACAATTTGATTTCAATATTCTCAAAGTTTTTGTATCATCTTGAAGCTTTTGTCCGTACAACAATGGCGTCATTCAATCTGAATTCGATGACATCATTTTCTCATTTGCTTGGATCATCCACAAAAATTCCGATGCTTATTCCAGAATATTATGATCAGTGGGCAGATCGGATGGAAGATTACTTGAATGGATTGGATGAAGAATTATGGAAATGCATCTCAGGAGAAATCAATCAACCTGCACAAGTTCAGCCAATCGGTATGTCTTCAAGCAGTTCGGAAGTCGATAATCAAACCAATCGTTTAAAACAACTAGAGAAGAAATGCATGAGGGAATTAAGAGGTGCGTTGCCTCCTGTTGTGTAAAATTATGTCAGAACATGCACAACAGCTAAAGAAATCTTGAACAATCTCAAAGACAAATTTCAAGGGAGTGAAAAGACGAAGATCACATCTGTGAAACAATGCTTGATGGAACTCAAAGATTTCAGACAAAAAGAAAATGAGTCTATTGAAGCATACTATGATCGGTTCAACGAGCTAATCTATCGTTGTAACTGTTATAGTATAATAAGGTCATGAATGGAGTACAATTTGATATTTGTAATGGGACTTCGAAAGGAGTGGAGGAGTGTGAGTATGATGGTGAAAAATCAACAGAGTTTTGATACTTCGACTTTGAATGATTTGTACAATCAATTAAAATCTCATGAAAATGAAGTTAATGAAATAGCTGAGGAAGTGATAGCAAGTCTTGGTGGACCATTGGCACTTGTTTCGAAGGTATCAGAAAGAGAGAATGAAAAATCGAAGACTGATGAAGAAGAAGGTTTTTTTGATGAATTCTGATGATGAGGCTGTTGCATTTTACTCAAACAATAGAGTAAAGAAATTTTTTAAGAAACCTTTTAATCCAAAGAAGTCATCAGATTCGAAGGGTTGTTTTGAGAACAAAAATAAAGTGGATGAAAAGAAGAAAGAAATGAAGACATATTCGAAGAGTGAGTTGGAGCAAATGAAGATGATATTGAAAGGTGATACTGGGATTAATTTTCATTATTGCTATGGAGCAAATCACTTGACAGTAGATTGCTTGTTGAGGAAGAAGGAGGAAAAGAAAAACAAAACAAAGGATGAAGCGTACTACACTGAGAAACTGGAGGAAGTAAATATGAAAGCAAAGAATTTGTCATTAGTGGCTCATGGAGAAACTGAATCGGATGGCACATCAAATATGGTCTTCGGGTTCAGATGATGAAGAGATGAAAAATCCAACACATGGAGCTATGTATGCAAAGATGGAAGAGGATTCAGATGAAGAACAGAATTACGAAGTATGTGGGCAATGCTTCGTTTCGAAGTCTACTGACAGGTCGCCCATGACTACCAAGGTACGTAACATTCTTGAATCTTTTAACATTCCGGTTTCTGTATATAATTCTGAGTTGGTATCTTTTGATGAAACTGTTACTTACTTTGATTCAATCATTGTGTCTGCTAGCAATGAAGCGAAAAAGTTAAGTGATCAATTACTAGAGACAAGAAAAAAATTGGATTCAAAAGTCACTAGGATTGATTACTTAGAATTGCAAGTTTCGAATATTATGGAGGATAGGGAGAATTTAGCAAAGGAAATAAACTTGTTGTTAGCACAAAGAAATATTTTTTGTAAATCTGCGAAAATATTGTATGGAAAATTAACTGAGTTACATCATTCGAGTGAAATAAGTAAGGAACAACATAGAAAATTACTACCATTTTTAGCTTATGATAGAGCTAAGGTAGATAGTATTTCATATGATTGTGAAAAAGAAATTTCTAATTTCAACAAAGTTCCAGATGATAGGTTTAGATTTGGAATTGCTAAAGTCGAAGATTATCTTGATGCTAATGATTTAGTAAAAATTGTAAATGAGACCTTATCTAAATCAGAGCAACTTCAAATTTTGAAAAAGACTGAGAATTCTACATCTAATTGTGAAACTAATTTTGCTGATATTGAAGATAATTCTGATAATATTAGTGAAATTAGTGATTTAGAAGATGTAGATTGTTCTCAATTGTCTGTCATAAATGTAGCAAAATGTGAAGATTTATTAATAAAAATTGAAACTGATGAACCCTCAACTTCGAAAGTTTGTGATATGGAGTTTGTGGAAATACATGATAGTCAAACTGTCACACCCCAAAACCAAGAACGGCGGAAACGTTCTGGGGCGGAGGACGTCATGTATAGTATCACAACACAGTAAATGTAAATAAGCAAACAACATCATCCATTGCATTAAATATATAATTTTAATACAAGTGTGTTCTGTACAGTTATAGACACCAAAATAATGTAAAACAAAATAATATGAGATGAGTCTTGAATGCACTCCATCTTCTCAAAAGCTGGCCTCGGTACCTGTCTACTGATGACCTGAGAATACAAGTTATTTTGAAAGAGTTTATCAGCATTCAGCTGGTGAGTTCATAAGTATTTTAGTGTCAATGTTTGTTGTCAAAACGTTTGAACCTGTCACAAGTATAAGTTGAAAATGTATGTAAGTGTTTGAAAGTGTTTGTAAAAGTTTGAATCTCTCAGAAAATCCTATATTTTCTACTAAAGTAACCTTTTACCAAGGCTTAGATGTTTTGTATACTCGTTCGTTGTAAAAGTATGTGATTTCCCAAGTGTAACTATCATTTAATAAAATATAGTATGTACATTAATGCTTAAGTGAGGTTATCACCAAAATATGTAATGGGTAAATCATTGTAGTACTGTAGTTTTGTATAATGAGAACTATTGCTGTACTAATTACTACCTTAAACCGGATTTATATTAAGGTATCATGTGATAAGTTGCACCATGCTATCGACTGGTAACCACGACATAATGAATGGTCGAAATAAAGAAATGACGTTTGGCACCCGCAGACCAGCAGGTCCGGCTGTAGCTAGCAGCAAGGTGTAGGATAGTCAATCCAGTATAGATCTATACGCAAACTCACGCTCTCCCTCCAAGAGAATTCTGGCTACAACTCGGGCCATGACATTTAAGGCATGCTCCGACACAGTGGATCACAATTGCTAACGTATTCATGTGTATGTAATGTTTCTCGTTCTAGTATAGTTGTATATGTTCATGTTTCTAGTATAGCTGTATATGTACATGTTTCTAGTATAGCTGTATATGTTCATGTTTCTAGTATAGCTGTATATGTACTTGTTTCTAGTATAGCTGTATATGTACTTGTTTCTAGTATAGCTGTATATGTATGATCCTGTGTTACCCCGATGGTAACTAACTAATGATGTATTGATAAGTATGAATATGGAAGTACTTTTATGTCTATATATGTATATATGATATATAAGTAATATTGAAACGACCTTCGGATGGTCACCCGAAATCCCACCAGACCACATCTCAAGGCGCGAAAAGGAAATAGGGCGGATGGCATTCCTAAGTCCTTTAAACATTATTTATACATCTATACATATATGGACATGCAATTGACTATATAAAAGCATAAATAAGTTTTCAAAAGACATTTGAAAGATAAATATAATTTCAAGAGAAGATCGGCTTGATGTCAATCTATAATACAATTTGAAGGCATAAGTTGATAAAACGGTTTAAGTATAAGAAGCATTTGTTTGAATCACAGTCTGAAAATAAGTTTGGATAGTAAAAGAGTTTGTAAAACATTCCAAAGTAAATCTGGGGATTTTTCTTGAAGGGATGAAACTTGGAGCTTGAAGGAGTTGAGAGTATTCTTAGGAGTTTGCTGGAGATGAAAATGAGAAGTGGGGAAATGGGAGAAGAGGAGTTGACGTATTCTAATGGAGAGATAAGGAAAGACTTGACATGTGCTTGGAGGACTAGTGTACAAGGCTTAGTTCTCTTTGGATAATACATGTTTTACTGAGATTTGCATGGGAAATGAGCGATTTGCATCACATCATAAAGTTAAACCCCTTTATCTTCGTAAAATCTCTTTAAAAATCTTGGGTATTATTTTATATAAATATGTTTAAAATAATTAATTTTGGCATAAAATGGAGCTTTAAGGGGTCTAAGATCTGAAAAATATGAGTTTGGTGTGATTTACGACGTCAAAATGCCTTAAAATGATGAAAAAGTCCGAAAATGACAAAAATCCGGAGTGGGGGCTGGTTCCTGCGAGGGTCCGAAGCAAATTCCCAAATTTTCGGAGTCATTCTCAAGGTTTCGGAGTCAACATGCAAGTTCCAGAGTGCTTTTCTCGGATTCCGAAGTCTAAGCGAAGTCCGGAGCGAAGTCAGTAGTCCGGACCGAGGTGCGAAGCCGGCTAGGAGGTTCCGAAGCAAGACAGGTCTTTCGGTGCGAGGTTCCATAGCAAAACATGGGCATTCCGGATTCCATCAGAAGCTCCGAAGTAAGGAGGGGTTTCGGACCAAGAGGGTTCCAGACCGAGAGGATTCCGGACTAAGAGGGTCCTTTTGGGTTTTCTCCTTAGGTTTTGGGCTGTTTTCGACGGAGGAAGGTACGTAGAGATATTTGGGAGAGATTCCACATACTAGGAGAGATTTGGGAGAGATTTCATATTCTTGGAGAGATTTGGGAGAGATTTCACATATTTGGAGAGATTTCATATTCTTGAAGAGATTTGGGAGAGATTTCACATACTTGGAGAGATTTGGGAGAGAGAGAGAGAGAGATAAAGTGGGAGAGATTGAGAGAGACTTTTCTAGGAGCCTTTATTAATGTTTTTCTTCATAGTGCAAGGTCCTTAGATTTAGTTACATTCAATTTCGAGTGCCATACACCCTTGAAGGGCACTTAATAGTGTTTTATAGAGTTGTTACTCCCTTCAATCTGATTAGGGTTTAGAATTTTGAACATTTGAAACTTTTAAGTGTTACTTTGCATTAAGATTTAAAGTCATACATTAGTAAACATTAAAGTAATCCCTAACATATTAGCACTAGCTGAGTTGACCAGTTGACCTTGACTTGACTTTCACTTTGACTAGAAGTTTGCCGGTTGTCACATCATCCCCTGCTTGAGGGAATTTCGTCCCGAAATTTTGCGTTGAAGTAGCCTTCCAGGGTTAGCGAATAGGTGGGGGTACTTCTGCAACATTTGATCTTCACGTTCCCAAGTGAATTCAGGCCCGCGTTTGGCACTCCAATGAACTTTTACAATTCGGATGTGACTTTGTTTGGTACGCTTCACTTCTCTGTCCATGATTTCGATTGGTTCTTCAACGAACAAAAGATTCTCGTTTATCTCAATCTCTTCTAGTGGAATAACAAGAGTTTCATCCGATAAAGACTTTTTCAAATTTGATACGTGGAACATGGGGTGCACGTTACTAAGTTCGAAGGGTAGCTACAACTTATAGGCCACTGGACCAATTTGGGCAAGAATCTCGAATGGTCCGATGTATCGTGGGTTTAACTTTCCTCGTTTCACGAAACGGATCATCCCTTTCCAGGGAGAGACCTTTAGCAGCACGCGGTCTCCTACTTGGAACTCCAGTGGCTTCCGTCTTTTGTCTGCGTAGCTTTTCTGTCTATCCCGAGACGCTTGGAGTCGTGACTTGATTTGGACGATTTTCTTGGTTGTTTCTCGAATGATCTTTGGCCCTGTGAGGGTGCTATCCAATAGTTGTCCTCTTGCCAGTTGAGTGTCACCCACCTTGGCCCAACAAATGAGCGATCTGCAATTCCGACCATACACGGCCTCGAAGGGGGTGACTCCTATGCTTGTGTGGTAGCTGTTGTTATATGAAAATTCAACTAGGGGCAAGTGGCCATTCCAAGCTTTGCCAAAATCTATCACACATGCTCGGAGCATGTCTTCTAGAGTTTGAATGGTTCGGTCACTTTTGCCATCTGTCTGGGAGTGGCAGGTAGTGCTCATATCTAGTCGGGTTCCCAATGCTTTCTGGAGTGACTGCCAAAAACAAGAGGCGAGTCTACTATCCTGATATGAGATAATAGATATGGGGACCCCGTGAAGTCTCACCGCCTCTTTCAGGTATATCCGCGTTAGCCTTTCCATTTTGTACATCTCCTTTATTGGCATGAAATGGGCGGATTTTGTTAGTCGATCAACGATCACCCACATAGTATCCAGACTGTCTGCCGTCTTGGGTAATTTGGTTATAAAATCCATTGTTATCCTCTCCCATTTCCACTCGAGTATTTCGGGTTGTTGAAGTAGACTCGAGGGCTTCTGATACTCCACTTTAACCTTGGCACAAGTGAGACACTTTCCTGCGTAAGTGGCAATCTCCGCTTTCATGTTCGGCCACCAATAATGTTGTTTGATATCCAGGTACATCTTGTCGACACCCAGATGGATAGAGTACCTTGTCTTGTGAGCCTCATTCACTACCACATACCGAAACCACCGAACCTCGGTGTCCAGATTCGGTCCATAAGATAATAGGCTATGTCTTCTTTGACCGTTAAATTCTTTTCCATTCCGCGCAATGCCTCATTGGTGACGTTCTCCGGCTTCAAGGTTTCCGGCTGAGCCTCTTTGATTTGTGAGGATAGATGGGAATGGACGGTCATTGTCAATGTCTTTACTTGGTGACCCGAGTACACCTTTCAGCTTAAGGCATCGACTACTGTCACACCCCGGCCGTCAGTGGAAACACCGGGCAGTGTAACGTCATTTCTTCATATCATAATTATCAACTTCCTAAAAACACATGCAGTTTAAAATACGTCAACATAAAGTTGGTGAGTTCACAGGTTTTGACTCCATATAAAAATAACACTTTTTCTCAAGTTCAAAAGTATAGTTTTGAAAGTATAATTTTGACTCTCCAACGTTTAGTATATATATCCTAGGTATAAAAGTTTACTTACCAAATAAGTATATACCTATAAGTCTCATATACTATGAATATAAGTGTTTGTAGTTCAATACAAACGAGAGTTGCTACGTATAAATATTATTTCAATTCTATACAAGTAAAACCGCTACGTATAAATCTATTTCAATTCTATACGATTATGTGTGTTAGGTATAATTATCTACTTAATATACAAGTAGTACCTAGGGTATATGTAGGGGAAACTTATACTTAACATTAATACTTGTATAGCGACGAAGTATAATGTTTCTAACAAGTTGCTACCATGAGTCTGTAACCGCCGCTTGACAAAAAAACCTCTGAAAAAACAATACACTCATGATTTACCATGAGAAGCAATACACTCATGATTTACCATGAGAAACAACACCGCGCGCTTCATCGACGTCGGAATAAAAATAAAAGGAACGAATCGTCACTCGCTTGTCTTGGGTTGTAATTAACAACCACGAGTGGGGTCGTCAACCCGTATCTTATTCATACACGACTTCCTCGCTCACAAGGGATTAACGGTTACAGGTCAAAGGACTTCCCCTAAGATCCCCAAACTTAGTTGATGAATGAGGTAGCTCATGTAGACTTTGATGGCTTCCTATAGCTCTAACAACAAAAGCATTTTCATGTCTAAAACCCTAAGTTACTAGACTATGCTTTTAAACATTACTCTTAACTTCATAACATTTAGGCAGTATAACAATTATATCTTGAAGTAAAACCATGTTTTATCTTGACCTAAAACCAATAATAACAACATATAACGTTCCTAGTTTTATCTTGACATAAAACTATCAATAACAATACTAAGTTTTATCTTAACATTAAACTAACAATAACAACATATAACATATCCAGTTTTATCTTGACATAAAACCAATAATAGCAACATACTTTATAACAACTTTATGATAGTTGTATACTTTCAGATACGAAATAACTATATCCCTGTTATTATAACTATCTACGTTGATATTAATATACTATCATATAGACATAATAATAACGTATATATAATATTTAGCATGCGTTTTACCCCGAAATATTAGAAAGTGGGGCCGTGAAACTCACCTTAGTAGCATGATTTTATGTAATCTAAGTAGCAACGGTCAGCGGTACGAGGTCGTCGGGGCTCGAGAAGCGAAACGGCTTCAGCAAGCGAGAGAAAGAGAGAGAAAAGAAATGGTGTAAGGAGAGAAGAGGCCAAACTTGCTATTTATAGGCTGATTTTTGGTCTCTCACGACGTGAGAATGATAGATTCACGTCGTGAGCTATGGCAAGAGTCATCCCGTAGCTTTAACGTGTGTTTTCTAGCCTCAAATAGTGTCCAACAACGTCCTCACATCGTGAGAAAACCTTGCTCACATCGTGAGCTTTTGGGTTATCGTTCCATAGACTTCTAGCTTCGATATGTGGCGTTTTGACTCCTCACGTTGTGAGTTTTGATGCTCACGTCGTGAGTCCAGTCGGATTAGGGTTTCTGACACGTGTCGTGCTCTCAGACAGCTGTAACTTCGGAAGGTCGTAACTTTTGCATACCAACTCCGTTTTTGACGTTCTTTATATCCACATGTAGGTAATTCCGAGTACTACAAATTTATTTTATATTCAAATAGCTAATTCTAAGTCTATTTTAAATTCCTCTTATTATAGAGATTTATAGTGTTAGGGTTTATCATAACTTCTTCACGCGAAGTCAGATTTAGACGTTCTCTATATTTTTGGAATCGTGTGGATGTATACTTTGAGTTTTATCATAAATTATGTATGAAAGTTCATACTTTATCATGAATTATATAGAAAGTTTGTCACTTTACTAGTTTAACAAAATCACATTACATGATTGGTATAATCACATGTGATTGTTTTTGACCTATTTTGACTGGTGTTACATTCTCCCCCCGTTAGAATAATTTCGTCCCGAAATTTATCTTGTGGATGGGAAAACGTTAATTAGTTAGGAAAACATTGTGGATATTACTTAGCACTTCATGTAACTTAAGTTGATATGCGACAGAACTAATTCTTTATGGAATTTCAATAGGTTCTATTTATCGCGGGTTTAGTTTGCCTCGTTTCCTAAATCGAATCATGCCTTTCCAAGGAGAGACCTTCAACATTACTCCATCTCGAACTTGGAATTCTAAAGGCTTACGTATTATGTCAGCATAACTCTTTTGACGATCACGTGCTGCCTTTAATCAATCCTAAATTTGCACTATCTTTTCAGTTGTCTCGTGGATTATTTTTGGTCCAGTACGTAAGGTATTCCCTATACGTTCTCTGGCCATCTACGTATCTCCAACATCTACCCAACATATTGGGGAACGACATTTTCGTCCATAAAGAGCCTCAAACAGTGCAACCTTGATGCTGGTGTGATGAATATTGTTGTAGGAGAACTCAATTAATGGTAAATAAGTATCCCATGCATTTACAAAGTCAATAACACAGGCTCGGAGCATATCTTCTAAAGTCTGAATGGTTCTCTCAGTCTGACCATTAGTTTGTGGATGGTAAGTTGTGCTCATATCTAGACGTGTTCCTAAGGATTTTTGTAGAGATTGCTAAAATCGTGAAGTGAATCTACTATCTCGGTCAGAAATAATAGTATTTGGAACTCCATGCAATCTGACAATTTCCTTAAGATAAACTCTAGTCAACTTCTCCATCTTGTCGTTCTCCTTAATTGGTAAGAAATGGGCGGACTTAGTCAATCTATCGACTATTACCCAAATAGTGTCGAACCTATTAGGAGTTTTGGGTAACTTAGTGATGAAGTCCATTGATATCTGCTCCCATTTCCGTTCAGGTATTTCCAGTTGTTTGAAGTAAACTTGAAGGCTTTTGATGTTCTGCCTTTACTTTTGAACAAGTCAAGCATTTGCTCACATAAGTAGCAATTTCAGCCTTCATGTTTGGCCACCAATAATGTACTTTTAAGTCTAAGTACATTTTGTCAGAGCCAGGATGCACGAAATATCTGGACTTGTGGGCCTCTTCTAAGACCAAGTCCCTGACTCCACCGAACTTAGACGTCCAAATTCGGTTCATAAAGTGTCACGTTCCGTCGTCTTTTTGTATAAGTTGCTTTTCCATTCCTCGCAAAGCTTCTTTCTTGATGTTTTCTTCTTTTAGAGCCTCAAGTTGAGCTTCTCTAATATGTGCGGTAAAGTTAGACTGGATAGTTATGGTTAATGCTCGTACCTGACGGGGTTTAATATATTATTTCCAGCTGAAGGCATCTGCTACCACGTTTGCCTTTCCGGGATGATAACAAATCTCACATTAGTAGTCATTCAACAATTCGACCCATCTTCATTGTCTCATATTAAGGTCTTTTTGGTCGAAGATGTGCTGGAGACTCTTGTGGTTGGTAAAAATAGTACACTTAGTATTGTATAAGTAATGTCTCCAGATTTTTAGTGCAATAACTACAGCTCCTAATTCAAGATCATGGGTAGTCTAATTATTCTCATGCACCTTAAGTTGTCATGATGCGTAGGTGATAACCTTTCCTCTTTGCATCAACACACATCCCAATCCTTGATTTGATGTGTCGTAGTATACGATGAAATCTTTTGTCCCAACTGGAAGGGATAGGATTGGTGCACTACACAACATTTGCTATAGTTTCTGAAAATGAACTTCTTGTTTATCTTCCCAGTTGAACTTTAAATCTTTCTGGGTTAG
Source organism: Lactuca serriola (assembly GCF_051521515.1). NCBI lineage: Eukaryota > Viridiplantae > Streptophyta > Magnoliopsida > Asterales > Asteraceae > Lactuca > Lactuca serriola. Next base: position 264,851,354 of record NC_136415.1, read on the forward strand.
TGTTGTTAGTGGCTTTGCTATTTTGCAGAAATTCTCTATGAATCTATGGTAATAGCCAGCAAGTCCTAAGAATTGACGCACTTTTGTTGGCGTAAAACTTTTCTTTCTTAGTAGTTCCAAGATTATTTGGAAGTGTTGACCATGTTCTTTCTTGGTTTGTGAATATATCAATATATCATTGATAACTACTATCACAAATTTATCCAAGTACGATTTGCAAACATCATTCTTGAGGTCCTTGAACATTGTTGGAGCGTTGGTCAATCCAAAGGCATAACTAAGAACTCTTAATGACCACACCGAGTCCTAAATGTTGTTTTCGGAACATCGTCTTCTTGTACTCCGAGTTGATGGTATCCTCATCTGAGATCTATCTTTAATCTTCTAGAATCTTCAGGTGTTTTAGTCTATCAACCACCGTATCCAAGTTTAGTTGTGCATCGGTCTGACCAAAATTACACATAGGTGATCAGTCTATGTTTAGTTGTGGTTCAGCCCATGTACCATAAAACTCGACTAAGTAGTTTGACCTAAAACATTGTGTTGAATTCTTATTGAGGGTTTGGGTTTTCTATATTTTTGGGTTATATACATGTGTTCTCATCGTGGGACTGAGTTCATACATAACTCTATATCTTTGTGTTTGTTGTATTCACGAGTATTATTAATTATTGTTTGTTACTTCAGGTCTAGCTGATAAGGCACCGGCTAGTCAGGACAGTCGGTGGCCATGATCATTTTAGCATATAGCCGTTCTGAAATCCAGCAACCCAAGCAACGTGTCTGTCACACCCCGCTAAAGCGGAAACACCAGGCGTGGCAGTATAAAGGGTTTCATAGCAAAAGTTAAAAGACAACACCAACTATAGTATTAAAAATCATTACAATTTTACAATGGGTTTGAACAACTTTTAAAAGAAATTACAATGTAAATTGAAATACAACACTTGCGAATGCTCCTAAAAGTGAAGTGTCCCTAAGTGCCACTTATTCAATGATTCCTGAAAAAGCATGTAAAACGAGCGTCAACTATAAAAATAGTTGGTGAGTACTCACAGATAAACAAAATAATATTGGTTCCATGAATTGAAATCAAAGTTTTTATAAAAGTTTCCAATAATAAAAGTATATTGTTAAAATGAGTAAATAAGTTTGTAAAAATAAAGTTCTTTGTCATCATGAGAGATAAAGTATGTTTCCCAAATAAGATGCAACATTCATATTCTCATGGAAGATAAAGTTCGTTACTCAAACGAGTAAACAAGTTTCATTGCTAAAATGAGCAATCAATTTCGTTGCTACAAGGAGCAAACAATTTCATTGCTAAAACAAGTATATAAGTTTTCAATAATAAAATGTCGTTGCTATAATGAGAAACAAATTTCGTTGCTATAATAAGCATAAAAGTTTCGTTGCTAAAATAAGTATACACGTTTCATTGCTAAAATAAGTATACAAGTTTCATTACTAAAATAAGTATACAAGTGCCGTTTCTAACATGATTGTACAAGTTTCACGTGTGCATAAAGATTCATATGTGCATCAAGTTTCCATTCATGAGTTCACAACCCAAGCCTAATGACCGAATCGTGCTCTATTGACTACTATGTGTATCGCAAACATGGTGTATAAAACGGTAAAATGCACTCAAGCGAATCGTGCGAGTGAGGAGTTGTCTACCTCCTGATAGCGCTATCCATAAAAACCATAGGCTCAAAAGAGTTAATGAGTTGTGTCTAGAGATTCCAGGGACTTAACCGCGATACAGTCCTCATGAATTAAAGTAACATACACATACATACGAAATATAGCAACCAAGTTTCATACAAGTCAAAATAAATACAACGAACATAAAAATAGTTTAGGACATGCTTTTCCACCCCAAAACATTTAAAAACCGAAAATAGGGGAAGTCGTGAATACTTACAATATGAAAAATATAGCAACCAAATTTATACGACTCAAATAAATACAACGAACATAAGTAGTTTAGGACATGATTTTCCACCCCAAAACATAAAAACTGAAAAAGGGGAGTGGCGAATACTCACAATGCATTGAGATGATGCAAGTGATGCCTTGATCTAAGTTCCACTTGTACCACTACCGAATCCTACAATAATGATATACGCTAGTGAGTCCCAAATTGAAATCTAATACTAGTATACTTAGTACTACATTAGAATTATGCCAATATTGTATCAAAATTTAATATTGATAAATTACAAACATTTTTATGAAATGGTGAAGTTTTATAACTCATGTGATTAAGACAATTTTGGATATTGATTTCCAGATTTTTGTAATATCAATTGAGGGTATTTCAACACATGTAAATGTCTTTTAAGCTCTTAAAAAGCCAAAATATTATCAATAAGTTAATAAAAATTACCAAACTTTAGATTTTGGTTCTAAATGTACTAAAAGACTCCTAGATAAATTTTCATGGATTATGAATATGTATAACCATTTTTACATATATTTAATTCTCTAAATATATATAAATTCATGAAAAAAAAGAAATCAGTTTCCAAAATTACCCAAACTTTTTGTATTACTGTTATTAAATATTATTAAGCTGGGAAAAATATAAAAATTTATTTCTAAACTGTTTAACAAAATTTTATGATTTTTGAGCATTTATTCTAATAAAAATTGAAATAAATAGGAAAAAGTTTCCAAAATTTCCCAAAATTTTTGTAACACTTTTTTATACATTTAGAAGCTGTGAAAAATATAAAAGATATTTTTCAATTAGTCTTTATATTTTTCTTTGTTTTATCCTCTTAAATAATCATTAATTGGGGAATTATTATTAAACAGTTAAATTAAATTACCAAAATTTTTGTAAAGCTCATTTACACTGTAAATAATCTGGGAAAAATCCCAAAGGTGGTTTTTATCTACTGGAATCCGATTTTGTGTATTTAAGTGTATTTAATTTTAGAAAATAGGAGAAAAATAGTATACAGAAGAGAAAAATCATAAAACCTTTTATGTATCATCCTAATGTACTACAAGGTGTTCCGGTAAAGTTTCATAATTTTTGGATGATTAAAACTATTTTTCCTGTTTTTTGTCCATTACAAATACAAAAATCTGAGAAAAATAGGAATACATTATGAAGAATTCTAAAAATACGTTTCTAAGTCTTCCACAGAGAGTATAAGCTGTGAAAATTATTATATACCCTTTTCAAGTTATCTAAATCGGTTTTATGATTTATTGGGGCTAAACAAAAAGAAAATTCAAAACCATATTAAACAGTAACAAAAACCGATAAAATTTAACGGGGGCTCATTATTTAGCAAAGTAGTCATCCAAGAATTTGTCTAGGATTTATAGACCTCATTTTTTTAATGTGATTTATTGCCTTATTTTATTTCAATAATTATAATAATTCGATAAAAATGAATTATTTTCTGAAATATTGCTTAACATCTCATTTTGTTGATGGAAATCTGGGAAAAATTGGATTTGGTCAGAAAAGGAGTTTTAGATATTTATTTGGAAATAAATCCTTCATGAACATATTTGAAAGCTTTTAACAACATACTTTGATGGTCTAGCATCTAAGCTTGAAGATCATCACATGCATGTTTGTTTGAAGACCATTCATGAGTTTGAAATGCTCAAAAATCGTTTTTGAAAGAAAACTTAGAGTGCATGTGGTGATTTTCCACCAAAAGTTGTAGAAAAGTGCATTTTCATGATCTTGACTTAGGTTTAGGTCCTTGGATTTCACCAATTACAACATGCATGTTGTTTTTAGGTGAAATCCTACCACCATCATCATCAAAACTAAAGTGAATGAACATGCACATATTTTCTAAGAGAAAGGTGTAGAAGAAGAAGGAAATGCAAGAAAAACCTTGAAAACATAAAGGAAAATGAAAGGAAATCGTGTTCTACCTTAATGAACACCACTAGATGATGAAGATTTTGAGTTGGAGGAGTGTTTTTGGGTCCTATTCTATGGAAATTTCGTGGTTCATAGAGAGAGGAAGAGAGAAAATGTGTGTGAGAGTGTGAGAGAGAAATGAGAGAGATAGAGAGATGGAGATGGAGTAAGGGTGAAGAATGATTAATGTTTGTTGGGAAGAGATTTCTTGGGAGGTGGAGTCCGACTTTAAGAGGGATTAGAGAGGCTTTTAAGAGGCTTTTAAAGCTTTACTTTGAAGAAATATGGCCTCCTAATCATTTTTATAAAAATCATCTTTAGTTTTTTTTATAAAAATCATCTTTAGTTTTTACAAGGTTCAATTGTATTTTGTCTTATAAATTAAGGGTAATGTCAATGAATTAAATTTTTTTATTTTTTTTATTTTTCTTGAATGGATTTTCATAATCTTTATTATTATAAAATAATTTTATAAGGTTCATAATTATTTTTATAAAAACTTTAAGGTTAAAGTTTATAACTATGAGTTTTTATGGCTTTTAGGGTTTTTGGAGTTTAATAAATCTTTGGATATCAAAATGAATTGAATCTTTGAGAATTCAAATTATTTTATGGTATTATAACTCTTTTATAGTTATAAATAATATTTGTAACTTATTTTATCGGTTTATTGGCATTCTATGTAGTGATTCCGAGATTCAAACGAAATTGAGGAATCAAGTATACTAGTCCTAGTTTTTTTTTCAACTTTGACTTAAGTTTCTATGAGACTTTGACCTAATTTCTACTACTAGGTCAAGTGCATGATGTGTGTATATGTTTCATGAAATGTTGTCCGAGTCAAAGAGTGACCCTAATGTGGATAGTCACTACATCTTAGTAGATGTAGAATTCACATATCAATGTGAAATCTACGTACACTATCCATTGATTATAATTGTTTCCAAGTTTCTAGTAGGTTATAACTTAGCTTCTAGTTACTAAGTCTAGTATGTGTAGTGCCTATATGTGCAACTAAGTCTAGTCAAATCTAGAACCGACTCAAATTTTGACAGTTGTCACAGTGTCTATCCTGTCACCGCTCCCGTAAGTAGTCCTTCAGTAGTATAATTTAAAAATACTTTTATTTGTAGGTTAAGGGATATACCTAAACCTAACAGAGTAAGCCCTAAACTATAGTCGTGCTTTCCTAAGAAAGTACTAATTCACTATAGTTAATAGCTCTGATACCAATCTGTCACACCCCGGCCATCGGCGGAAACACCGGGCAGTGTAACGTCATTTATCGTATCATAGTTATCAACTTCCTGAAAACACATGCAATTTAAAATACGTCAACATAAAGTTGGTGAGTTCACAGGTTTTGACTCCATATAAAAATAACACTTTTTCTCAAGTTCAAAAGTATAGTTTTGAAAGTATAATTTTGACTCTCCAACATTTACTATATATATCCTAGGTATAAAAGTTTACTTACCAAATAAGTATATACCTATAAGTCTCATATACTATGAATATAAGTGTTTGTAATTCCATACAAACGAGAGTTGCTACGTATAATTTTTATTTCAATTCTATACGAGTAAAACCGCTACGTATAAATCTATTTCAATTCTATACGAGTATGTGTGTTAGGTATAATTATCTACTTAATATACAAGTAGTACCTAGGGTATAAGTAGGGGAAACTTATACTTAACATTAATACTTGTATAGCGACGAAGTATAATGTTTCTAACAAGTTGCTACCATGAGTCTGTAACCGCTACTTGATAACAAAACCTTTGACAAAACAATACACTCATGATTTACCATGAGAAACAATACACTCATAATTTACCATGAGAAACAACACCGCGCGCTTCATCGACGCCGGAATAAAAAAATACAAGGAACGAATCGTCACTCGCTTGTCTTGGGTTGTAATTAACAACCACGAGTGGGGTCGTCAACCCATATCTTATTCATACACGGCTTCCTCGCTCACACGGGATTAACGGTTACAGGTCAGAGGACTTCCCCTAAGATCCCCAATCTTAGTTGATGAATGAGGTAGCTCATGTAGACTTTGACGACTTCCTGTAGCTCTAACAACAAAAGCATTTTCATGTCTAAAACCCTAAGTTACTAGACTATGCTTTTAAACATTATTCCTAACTTCATAACATTTAGGCAGTATAACAGTTATATCTTGAAGTAAAACCAGGTTTTATCTTGACCTAAAACCAATAATAACAACATATAACGTTCCTAGTTTTATCTTGACATAAAACTATCAATACAAATACTAAGTTTTATCTTAACATAAAACTAACAATAACAACATATAACATATCCAGTTTTATCTTGACATAAAACCAATAATAGCAACATACTTTATAACTTAACATATAGAACTTCCGAATATAACTTCAGAACTATATCGCACACAACATATATATAGAATCCTAAGTATAACTCAAGATCTACATTAGTATACTACTATAACAATAACGTGCTAACAACTTTATGATAGTTGTATACTTTCAGATACGAAATAACTATATCCCTGTTATTATAACTATCTACGTTGATATTAATATACTATCATATAGATATAATAATAACGTATATATAATATTTAGCATGCGTTTTCCCTTAAAATATTAGAAAGTGGGGCCGTGAAACTCACCTTAGTAGCATGATTTTATGTAATCTAAGTAGAAACGGTCAGTGGTATGAGGTCGTCGGGGCTCGGGAAGCGAAACGGCTTCAGCAAGCGAGAGAGAGAAAAGAAATGGTGTAAGGAGAGAAGAGGCCGAACTTGCTATTTATAGGCTGATTTTTGGCCTCTCACGACGTGAGAATGATAGATTCACGTCGCAAGCTATGGCAAGAGTCATCCCGTAGCTTTAACGCGTGTTTTCTAGCCTCAAATAGTGTCCAACAGCGTCCTCACATCGTGAGAAAACCTTGCTCACGTCGTGAGCTTTTGGGTTATCGTTCCGTAGACTTCTAGCTTCGAAATGTGGCATTTTGACTCCTCACGTCGTGAGTTTTGATGCTCATGTCATGAGTCTAGTCAGATTAGGGTTTCTGATACGTGTCGTGCTCTTAGACAGCTGTAACTTTGGAAGGTTGTAACTTTTGCATACGAACTCCGTTTTTGACGTTCTTTATATCCACACGTAGGTAATTCCGAGTACTACAAATTTATTTTAGATTCCAATAGCTAATTATTAGTCTATTTTAAATTCCTCTTATTATAGAGATTTATAGTGTTAGGGTTTATCATAACTTCTTCACGCGAAGTCAGATTTAGACGTTCTCTATATTTTTGGAATCGTGTGGACGTATACTTTGAGTTGTATCATAAATTATGTATGAAAGTTCATACTTTATCATGAATTATATAGATAGTTTTTCACTTTACTAGTTTAACAAAATCACATTACATGATTGGCATAATCACATGTGATTGTTTTTGACCTATTTTGACTGGTGTTACAACTACCACATTCGCTTTGCCTAGATGGTACTTGATTTCGGACTCATAGTTGTTTAGCAGTTCGACCCATTTTCGTTGTCTCATGTTCAACTCCTTTTGATTCAGGATATGTTGGAGGCTCTTGTGGTATGTGAAAATGGTGTACTTTGTACCGTATAGGTAGTGCCTCCAAATCTTCAATGCGAAGACCACAAGCCCCAGCTCAAGGTCGTGGGTGGTTTAGTTTACTTCATACGTCTTTAGTTTCCTTGACGCGTAAGCTATCACTTTTCCTCATTGCATAAACATACAACCCAACCCTTGATTAGAAGCATCACAGTATACTACGAAGTCCTCCATTCCTTCTGGCAAGGACAACACTGGAGTAGTGCAGAGGCTAGTTTCAGGGTTTGAAAAGCAGCTTCTTGTTTGTCATTCCAATGAAAAGGTACGCCCTTCTGGGTAAGAGTGGTGAGAGGCTTGGCAATCTTGGAAAATTTTTGGATGAACCTTCGGTAATAACCAGCAAGGCCCAAAAATTGATGGATTTCGGTTGCGATCCTTGGAGTTGCCTAGCCCTCAATGGCTTTGATCTTGGTAGGGTCCACATGTATTCCCTCTTCACTGACTATATGGCCCAAAAATTCCCCTCTACAAATGCAGAACTCGCATTTGGGGAATTTTGCGTAAAGCTTTTCTGCTCTCAATGTTTCTAAAATCCGTCGTAAATGTTGGTTGTGCTCTTCCTTGCTCTTAGAGTAAACGAGTATATCATCGATGAAAACGATCACGAAGTTATAGAGAAACGGCCGACAGACTCGGTTCATCAGATCCATAAAGGTTGCTGGTGCGTTATTGAGGCCAAAAGGCATGAATACGAATTCAAAATGCCCATAATGGGTTCGGAAAGCAGTCTTTGGGATATCCTCCTCTCGGAATCTTAGTTGGTGGTATCCGGATATCACATCTATCTTGGAAAAGTAACTGGCTCCTTGGAGCTGATCAAATAGATCATCGATTCTGAAAGATCCGTCTTTCTTCTTGACAAACAGAACCGGAGCTCCCCACGGTGAAATGCTTGGCCTGATGAAACCTTTGTCGAGAAGTTCGCTTAGTTGACTAGATAACTCTTGCATCTCAGCAGGAGCTAACCTGTAGGGTGACTTGGCGACTGGAGTGGCTCCAGGTACAAGATCGATTCGGAACTCGACCTAGCTCTTGGGAGGCATTCCTGGAAAATCCTGGGGAAATACGTCAGGAAAGTCGCGTACTTCAGGAATATCGTTAAGGTTTTTCTCCTCCTTTGTTTTATCAACGACATGAATAAGAAAGGTGTGATTTTTTTATGCAAGCACTTTCGCGGTTGGATGCAAGAAATAAGTCAGAGGTTTGAACCCGATTTATCGCCATAAACTATTAGGGTTTCGTCGTTTGGTAGGTGAAGGCAAACGGCCTTCTCGTGACACATAATTTTAGCATGGTGGGGGCTTAAGCAATCCATGCCAACAATCATATCAAAGCTCCTAATATTAATAGGCATAAAACTGATTGGGAAGGAGTGATTATTTAACGTTAGCGTGCACCCTACGTAGATATCATTGGTTGATTCTGTTTTACCGTTGGCCATTTCGACCGTATAAGTTTCATTCAATTTTGGGGATTTTGATTGAGTAGGTGTTTGAATTGGTGACTTACGAAGCTTCGCTCAGCACCACTATCAAATAAAATGCACGCATAAGAGTTGTCGAGGAGAAATATACCAGTCACCACTGTTGGATCTTGCACCGCCTCCCCTTGCCCCATGGTAAAGACCCTTCCTGTATTCTGATTGTTGTTCTTAGGGAAGTTGCGTTTGAAATGGCATGTTTCCCCGCATCCGTAACATGAACGACTGGCTCCGACGTTGTTGTCATTGGGCTGTTTGTTTTGTTGTGGGGGCATCTTTCAATATCGGACAGTGTGTCCTTTTCGATTGCAGTTGGTGCATTGGAAATATTTGCATGCCCCGTAGTGGCGATAGTTACACTTGTCATACTTGGGATTGGATCCCGCGTATGGATTTGTTGGCGCAGTTGTGGTTGAGGATGGGGCGATTGGGGTTGGTGCTGCTGGAGCGGTAGCAGAATGGACCACTACTGTCTGTGGCTTCTTGGATGGTCCTGAATTTTGTCGTCCTTTTCGCTTGTTCCCCCAGTTCTTCTTGCTCCTAATTTCTTGTTTGCTTTCTCCCTCTGTTGCTTTGGTACTTTTCTTATCGCTGTGATCGTAAAGTTTCTTGGCCAGACGTTTTGCACTGTCGTAGGTCTCGGGTTTTGAGGAAATCATGTTGCCCTGAATGGGAGGTGTTAATACCCAGATGAGTCATTAAAATTTCTTTCCCTCGGATGTAATCATGCTAGGACACAAAAGTGCGAGTTCATTAAACCTCGAGATGTACGCGACAATGTCTGAGTTCTGCACCGTAAGGTTCAACAGTTCTTGCTCGAGTTTTTGTACCTCCCCTCGGGATAGTATTCGGCGATTAACATTTCTTTGAGTTCTTCCCAGGTCATGGAGTTTGCAACGGGAAGTGTCATGGCCTCGATGTGACCGTTCCACCATGATAGTGCCCGGTCGATGAAAGTGCAGGCCGCGAATTTGACTTTACTTCCTTCCGGACATTCAAATATCTCGAACACCAACTCCACCTTCTCGATCCATCGTTTCAGAGCTTTGGCTCCTCCAGTCCCGCTGAATGTGTGGGGTCTTGCATTGGAAAAGTCCTTATAGGTATAGGCCAATACGGGCCCTTGATTCATCTCGTGGTGGGAGCTTCCTGTCCCTTGGCCTTGTCCACCACCATTATTTTCGGCTTGGATGTGGGCTAGAGCCGTTGTCATTGCGGCTGAGACTGCCGCTTGGAAGGCCATAGAGCTCATTACCGGCGGGGGCGGCGGTGGTGGTGTGTTGTTATTCCTACAGGCTGATCTCCTCGGCATCTCTCTGTTATGGATTAGAAGGACAATAAGTATCCAAGTAATATTTTTCATGATTTATGGTTTATAGAATAGTATCAGTGATTTCGTTGTATACAAGCAAGTGTGGGCATAAAATTAACATGCAACAATAGTAATAGAGTACATCACAGATAACACATCATAAGAAAACATATATATCCGTTTTTCATTGATGTTAATATCCTGAGTACATGAAAATTTGCCTTTATAAGGCATACAAATACATGAAGTGCAATAAAATCTAACAGAGTAACGACTCCATGAGTAGTGTAATCACTTAATCATGTCATCGATAATACATGGAAATGCACAACGGAAAACCGATACGGTAGCAATAACCAGATACTAGTCACAACGAGTAGGGCCCTGTGGTGCTGAAGATGAGGTAGACGCGCCCTGAAGTTCAGCTAATCTACGTTCAGTGATTCGTACACGTTCCTCTAGCGCGATGTGTCTCTCCTGGTATTCTCTAACCTCAGCTCGTGCAGTGGAAAGATCTTATATGAGACGTTCCATTGGGTAGAAGTCTCGCTCTAGGTCTCACGTGCGGGCATCTGTAACCTGCATAGCCGCCAACATCTGCATTAACTGGTTGGTAGTCACTTGATCCTGGTCACCGATATCTCTAATACGTTTGACCACGACAGGGAGTGCGCGATCCGCTGGTCCTCCATGCCGAAGATCGTAGTAACCTTGGTTGATCCCAAATGGTGGTTGTTGACCCTGGCGTCAGCCCCATCTCTAGATATCGTCATCCCAAGGAGGTGTAGGGCCATTGTAGCCCATTCTATGCGGTGGTACCCTTGCCATGTAGGGAGGGTTAATAACCTCGGACTCTGCATCCGATTCTTCGTCCTCCTCAACCTCTTCCTCGTCATCTTCCTCGACTTCTTCATTGATGTGTTCATCTTCAAACTCCATCGGTTCTTCGGGATCCTCCATGGGTTCCTCGGCATCTTCTTCTGGGTCTTCCTCAATCCAACCCTCGTTCCCCTGATTGGGAAAGTAAGGGTCTTCGTGGAGGTGAAAGCCTGCCATGTCATTTGTACAAGAATATATGAGTATGAGAAAATGGATAGAATGCCAAAATACTCCTATATCCTTTTACTTATTTTAGGAATGGTTCTTAAAACTTTTGGATAGCGAGTCATGAAGGTTTAGAGTTATTGCAACACCACTACCAATCTCGAACACATGTTGGTCAGATATCAAGCTTTAGACTTGTTGCAACACCACTACCACTCTCGAACACATGCAAAGTGATTAAGTTGGGCCCTTCCATTTCGTACCGGATGTACCTGAAACCACAAACAGACTGTAAGCACAAGCTTAGTGAGCTTCCCAGAATACCGCAGACAGCATACATATAATATAACAGAATGTGGTTGTGTCAGGTCTGTATCAATCCTTGGGTTCATATCAACCCAAAATAACCACAAGTAGCTGTGTCGGGTCCAAATCAACCCTTGGGTCCATATCAACCCTGAGTCCATAATGACTCCGAGCCCAGATTAGCTCAATACATAAATCATACAATCACATCATACAAAATCATACGACAACATAAAATTTTACTCATACAATACGTAGATCGGCTTTGGTGCCTTCGGCCTTCTTAAAGTGGTAAGAAGACTCACCTCATAGACATATGAAAATCCAAAATGACACGCTGCTCTGAAAACTGCGCTACTGGTCACCTTTATGAATAATAGTGACCAAAACTCGGACAACCAGTAAAATACCTAAAAAATACTCTATGTCAAACCCTAGTCAAAATCAATGACAAAGTCAAACGAGTTACCCAACCTGACTCATTGGGTACGTTGGTAGTACTCCTTACATACGTTTGGCGTACTGCATGGTTGACAAGGGATCGGGGAGCTGACCACATACGTGTAACATACCCCCAGGTACGCCCAGTGTACGCGACTGCTCTCCAATTAAGCCATTAAGTGCTTATTCCTTAAGCATTTTAGTCCAAAATCCAGATCTAAAATATGTCCTTAACCATAAAGTTTCAAACTTTATGGTTTAACATTCTTATTAAGAACTTAGATCAAAATAAACTAACGTCTTAACCCGTTAGGACACTCTAGCACATGCATGGGGAAAAACTAGTGACCAGAAGCTCATTTTTATGACCTAACACCCCTTAAAACCTCTAAAAGGACAAATCAAACATCTTGGAGTACCTCCTACTCGCAAAGGGTCAAGTTTCAGATAAAATTGTGACAACGTTGGGCTAGAAATAGATTCATAAGAAACATACACCAAGATTGAAACTTTTTACCTCCACAAGATGCACAATGAATAGAAAATGTTGGATCCAAAGCTTTGAGCGAAACACCACAACCTCAAGGTTCTTCCTTCTTTTCCAGGGCTCCAAAATGACACCAAAAGGGCTCTTCAAGCTTCACAATGCACTCATACACTGTAGGGTTTTGAAATGAGGAAGGGGGCTGAAAATTAAAGGTTGCATGAGTCCATACAGGTTCGTAAATAGGGTCCAAACCCTAAAATTTAGGGTTTGCACTCGGGCTACGTACGCCCTGCGTACTAGTGTACTAGCATGGAACCTAGTACGCCCAACGTACCAAGGTGTACGCCCTGCGTACTAAGATGCGTCCGAATTTATGAAAATGCCATTAAGGACTATTCGTACAAACAAAAAACAACCCAAGGGTTAAAAGCAAATACCTGCAAATTAGATGTTACACATTGTTTCATAACCATATCATAAAATCAGTGAATAAAAAAAAATATTACCTTAAAAAAAACATACCAACTACTAGATGAGGTATACAATCATGTGTTTTCCTTGCCGCAATCCTCAGAAGTACCTGAAACATTTAAATACACAACAATAAACCAAATCTTGGTGAGTTTCCTCCATAACAACTGTCACACCCCGCTAAAGCAGAAACGCAAGATATGACAGCGATAACGGTTTCATTGCAAAAGATAAAGATACATCACCATAGCAGTATTTAAAAGTTTACAACCCATAGTTTAAAAGAAACAAGTACACGTTTTTCCCAAAATAACATTGTTCAAATATAACTTCATAAATAACTTCAACACGATGCAACATGCTCTATGATGATGAATCTTCATATCCACTTACTAATTATTTCCTAAAAAAGCATGTAAAACGAGCGTGAACTATGAAAATAGTTGGTGAGTTCACAAGTTTATAAAATCGAGCTTGAAATAAGGCTTTTCATAATTACAAGTACATTGCTTTAATGAGAAACAAAGTTGATTGCTATTAATGAATACAAGTTTATTGCTATAACGAGAAACGAGTTTGTATGTATATGAGCAAACAATGAGTCTCAACCAAACCTATGACTGAAGCCCTATCGAGATCTATGCTTATCGTTCCATAGATGAATATGGTATCATGCACTCTAGCAATAGGGCGAGTGAGGAGTTGTCAATTCCTAATAGCGCTATCCATAATGACCATTGGCTCAAATACAAGAAAAACCTTTTAAAAACAAGAAGAAAAGTAAGGAAATGTGAGTGATTTTCGTGTTGCATAGACATACATAAAGAAACAAAGCAATACAATAACAATCATGTTTGATAATAATTAATTTAAAATACAACAAGCAAACAATAGTTTTTCTGGACATGCTTTTCCACCCCAAAACATAAAAACTGAAAATAAGGGAGTGCGTGAATACTCACAATGTTTCGTGTAGGTACAAGTGGTGCCTCGGAATGCACCAACGTCTTACTACCGGGATCCTACGACATCATACACACACTAGTGAGTTTCCATGTCGAAATCTAATGCTAATATACTAAACTCTACATATAGCTAAATGTCAATTAATGTTTTAGTATTGGATTTTATATTAATTGGTTACACTTTTTCTAAAATTATGAAATTCTACAAGTCGTGCGATTAATTACAACTTTGGAATATTAATTTTCCAGATTTAGTAATATAAATTAAAGGTATTTCTACACATTTAAAGATGTTTTATATTCCTAAAAATGTAAAATATTATCAAACAGTTTCCAAAAATTGTCAAACCTTGTATTTTCATTGTAAATATAATAGAGGTTTTCCAATAAATTTTCCTTGAATTTTTGATATGGTTAACTATTTTTCAAATTTTTAAGTCTTCATAACAACATAAATTCACGAAAAATAGCATTCAACGGATAAAAATTCCCAAAATTTTTATTTAACTGTTATTACACAATAATAATCTGGGAAAAATATAAAAATGGGTTTCCAAGCTGTTTAATTATATTTTATGATTTTTGAGCATTTATTCCAATAAAAATTGAAATAAATAGAAAAAAGTTTCCAAAACTACCCAAACTTTTTATTTAACTGTTATTATACATAACTAGGCTGGGACAAATATAAAAGGTATTTTTCAGTGGGTACTTCTATTTTTCTTTATTTTATTCCTTTAAATAATCATTAATTGAAGAATAAATATTAAACAGTTAAACTAAATTACCAAAAAATTTTGTAAAATCATTTTCAGTGTACATAATCTGGGAAAAATATTAAAAGTGGTTTTCATATTGTATATTCCAATTTTGGGTATTTATGTGTATTTAAGTGTATTTAACTTTAATTAGAAAATAGAAGAAAAATAGTTTACAGTAGAGAAAAATCATCAAAATTTGTATGTAACCTCCTACTGTACAACATGTGGTTCTGGTAAAGTTTCATGAATTTGGATAACCAGAACTATTTTTCCTATTTTTAGGCCATTATAATTACCAAAAATCGGGAAAAACAGTAAGGCATGATGAAAATTTCTGAAATTATTTTTATGAGTCATCCACCACAGGTAAGGGATACGAAAATTGTTAGAGACAATTTTCACACTCTCTAAAGTGGTTTTGTGACTTATTATACCCAAAAAAAAATCGGATATCATACCAAATAGCAACAACAATCGATGAAATTTAATGAGGGGTCATTATTCACCATATGGGTCATCCATAAATTTATTCCGGATTTATAGACCTCTGGAAGTATTTTATGTGATTTATGCCCTTGTTTTCTTGCAATAATTTTATTAAATCAAAGAAATAATAAACGCTCTTGAAAGTTTCCAGATGTTTATATTTCCTTAATGGGAATCTGGAAAAGTTTTGGTTTGAATAGAAAAGAACTTTTAGATATTTTTATAGACAAAATCGTTTACATGCACTATTAACAATGTACTTTGATCATCAAACTCATTAGCTTGGTGTTCATCACATGCATCACGGTTTGAAGACCATGCATGGACATATGTTTGTTATAGTGATGTTTTTAAAAGAAATACTTGAATGCATAAGGTGTTTGAACCTTTAAAACTTGCAAAGATCCGAATTTTTAGTGTTTGACATAGGTTTGGTCCTTGGATTTCACCATTAAACAACATGCATGTTGTTTTTGGGTGAAACCCTACCACCATCATCATCAAACTCGACATTCATGAACATGTTCATGAATGTTCATAAAGAATGGTGTAGAAAGAAGAGAAATACAAGAAAAACCTTTTAAAAACAAGAAGAAAAGTAAGGAAAGGTGAGTGATTTTCGTATATACCTTGAAGAATAGCCTTAGAAGATGAAGATTTGAGTGTGGAGAGGTGTTCTTGGCTGATATTTTCGTGAGTTAGAGAGAGAGTAAGAGAGTTTGAGTGTTGGAAGGGTGGAGTGTGTGAAAGAGAGAGAGAGAGAGAGAGAGAGAGAGAGAGAGAGTGAAGAGAGAAGTGGAAGAGTGTAGGAAATGATCTTAATGATTGAGTTTTGGGAAGAGAGAGCATGGGGAGAGGGTGGCCGGATTTTTGAGTGGATTAATGGCCCTCTCTCTCCAAAAATTCAAATTAAATAAATTCCATCTTCATTTTTATAAAACCCAAGAATTTTATAAAAATTCTTCTTTATGTAGTTCTTGATTTATTTAAAAATCTTTGTTTTTAACTAATAAATTATGATTAATGTATAATAATTTAAATTTCTATTTTATTGATATAATCCATAATTTGATTAATAAAAATTTGATATTAGGAAGTTTATAGCCAAATTTTATAAAGTTTTTAAGCTTTAAGATTTATAAATTTGGATTTTTGGCTCTTTAGGGTTTTTGGAATATTGTTTGATATTCACCATCATATTGAAATATAATTAGAATATTTTAATTTATTTTTAGGGTTTTACACCCTTTTTCAATTGTAACAAAGTTTGAAGTTTCATTCTAATTATAGTATTGGCATTTCCTATTGTAGTTAAGCAACTTACTAGAATCGTAAGTGTCAAGTATATTAGTCCTAGATCTTAGTTGGATCCTAGTTTATGCAAGATTTTGACCTAATCTATACTACTAGGCCATGGCATGTTGTGCATGAATGGTTTTTATAAAGATGCATGAGTCCAAAAATGACCTGAATTGACAGTTGTCACAGTATCCTCCACTTAAAAAGAATTTCGTCCCGAAATTCATTCTATGTCATCGCTTGTCATCGCATGGGAAAAGTTGTGGATACTTTTCTTTCATGAAGTCCTCACGCTCCCAGGTGTACTCCGGCCCGCGTTTTGAGTTCCATCGAACTTTCACAATCGGGATCTTACTCCACTTAAGTTGTTTAACCTCCCTATCAAGGATTTATATCGGTTCCTCAAGAAAGTTCAGCTTATCATTGATCTTAATTTCCTCCAGGGGTATTATCAATGCTTCGTCGACTAGACATTTCTAGACATTGTAGACGTGGAATGTGTCATGAATGGCGCTTAACTCTTCGGCCAACTGGAGTTTATAAGCTACCGGACCAATCCTTTCAATGATTTCAAAGGGTCCAACATATCTCGGGCTTATTTTACCTTTCTTACCAAAACGTACAAGCCCTTTCCAAGGCGACACTTTTAAAAGTACCTTGTCTCCTACTTGGAATTCTAATGGTTTTCGATGATTATCCGCATAACTTTTCTGACGATCTCTGGCAGCTTTAAGCCTATCCTTGATGATAGCAATCTTGTAAGATGTTTCCTGGATAAGTTCGAGTCTAGTCAACTGTCTGTCTCCAATTTCTGTCCAGCATAAGGGCGAACGACACTTGCGTCCATACAATGCTTCATATGGAGCACATTGGATACCCGTGCGGTAACTGTTATTGTAGGAAAACTCAATTAGAGGCAAATGAGTATCCCAATTTCCTTTGAACTCAATGACACACGCTCGAAGCGTGTCTTCCAATGTTTGTATTGTTCTCTCCGTCTGCCCATCTGTCTGAGGGTGGTAAGCTGTGCTCAAATCTATCTTGGTTCCTAGTGCCTTCTGTAACATCCACCAAAATCGTGATGTAAAACGACTATCTCTATCATAAATGATAGATAGGGGTACACCATGCAGAGAAACAATTTTGTCGATGTAGATTTGGGCCAATTTTTCCATCTTGAAATCTTCCCGAATGGGGAGAAAATGAGCAGATTTTGTCAATCGATCCACTATGACCCAAATTGAGTCGTGACCTTTAGCAGTTCTAGGAAGTTTGATAACAAAATCCATAGATATTTGCTCCCATTTCCATTGGGGAATTTCAGGCTGCTGCAGTTTTGATGTTCAGCTTTGACTATTGAGCATGTCAAACACTTCCCGACATACAAGGCAATATCCTTTTTCATTCCAGGCCACCAATAGTACCCTTTAAGATCCTTGTACATCTTATCCGCTCTAGGGTGGATTGAGTATTTAGATCGATGAGACTCCTCTAGTACCATGTCTCTCAGATTGTTAACCCTTGGAATCCAGACCCTGTCCTTAAAATAACGAACCCCATCAGGTTTGGTTCCAAATCTCTCTTCCAAACCATGTAAGGTCTCGCCTGGAAGATTTTCCTTGAATAACGTTTTCTCCTGGGCATCAATGATTTGAGATTTCAAGCTTTTCTGAATTACCATTCCTAAAGCTCTCACACAGGAAGGTTTCACTCTTTCTTTCCTACTAAGAGCGTCGGCTACTACATTAGCCTTTCCTGGGTGATATCGTATCTCACAATCATAATCACTAAACAACTCTACCCATCTCCTCTGCCGCATGTTTAACATTTTCTGATCTAGGATATGCTGAAGGCTTTTGTGATCGGTATAAATGGTGCACTTGGTCCCGTACAAATAATGCCTCCATATCTTAAGAGCGAAAACTATTTCTCCTAGTTCTAGATCATGGGTGGTATAATTCTTCTCATGCTGTTTGAGTTGTCTGGAAGCATACACAACGACCTTATCTTTTTGCATTAACACACATCCTAATCCCCGATGAGACGCATCACAATACACCACAAAGTTCTCTGATCCTTCTGGTAAAGCCAGAATTGGTGCATTGCACAGCTTGTTTTTCAGGATTTGAAACGCCTCTTCGTGTTTCTCTTCCCAGAGAAATTTTTTGTCCTTTTGGGTCAAAGATGTTAATGGTTGAGCAATCCTAGAGAAATTCTCAATGAAGCGTCTGTAGTACCCAGCTAATCCTATGAACTGTCGTATTTCTGTCGGGGTTTTGGGGGCTTCCCATTTCTTGATTGCCTCGATCTTAGCTGGATCTACATGAATTCCTCTTTCGCCGATCACATGACCAAGAAAATGTACTTCCCGAATCCAAAATTCACACTTAGTGAACTTGGCATACAATTTCTGCTCCTTCAACAGCTCCAATACTAGCTTCAGATGTCTATTGTGATCTTATTTGGTTTGCGAGTAAACAAGTATGTCATTGATTAATACAATTACAAACTTGTCTAGGTATGGTCTACAGACCCTATTCATCAAATCCATGAAAACAACAGGTGCGTTTGTTAGTCCAAAAGGCATGACTAAGAACTCATAATGTCCATAACGGGTTCTAAATGTTGTTTTGTGAATGTCCCCTTCGTGAATTCTTAGCTGATGATACCCTGACCGAAGGTCGATTTTTGAGAAGTAGGAAGCGCCCTGCAACTGATCGAACAAGTCATCTATTCGAGGGAGGGGATATCGATTCTTGATTGTCAATTTGTTCAGTTCTCTGTAATCAATGCACATTCAGAATGACCCGTCTTTCTTTTTGACGAAGAACACTGGGGCTCCCCAAGGTGAAGAACTTGGTCGAATAAACCCTTTGTCTAGAAGTTCTTGAAGTTGTTCGGACAGTTCTTGCATCTCGGATGGCGCAAGGCGATATGGTGCTTTTGCTACCGGTGCCGCTCCGGGAATTAAGTCTATCCGAAATTCGACCTGCCTGTGAGGGGGTAAACCGGGCAATTCCTCTGGAAACACTTCGGGATAATTTTGAACCACTAGAATCTCCTTGAGTTGCTTAGCTTCAGGTTCTCTTTCTAGCAAGTGGGCCATGAATGCAATACAATTCTTGTTCAGGTACTTGTGAATCTTCATGCTTGATACTATGTTTAAACTTCTTCCTGGCTTCTCACTGTGTATGATAAGGGTTTGTCCATTAGGGAGAGGCACTCTAATGACTTTCTCGTAACAACCAATGTCCGCTCTATTTTTGGATAACCAATCCATTCCTACTATCACATCAAAACTACCTAGCTCTATAGGAATTAGGTCAATGCTGAAGAGTTTATCAGCTAAATTCAGAGTACAACCAGGAATTATATCATTATCCCTAATTCATACCCATCAGCAAGTTCAATAGCATAAGCATTCCTCATCTTTCTCGATTTCAAGCCAATTAACGGTCTAAATGCTAAAGAAACAAAACTCCTATCTACTCCCGGATCGAATATTACTGATGCAAAATGGTTGTTCAGGAGAAACGTACCTATTATCACTTCAGGGTTCTGACGAGCTTCTTCTGCACCAATCACAAAGGCTACACCTCTTGGCCGTCCAACTTGATTTCCTTGGAAGTTTTGCCTAGCTTGGCCTTGTCCATTGCTACCAGGCCCTTTGTTCAGTTTGGGACATGCCCTACGGAGATGATCAGTACTCCCGCACTCGTAACATGCCCTTTTTCCCTCCTTATTCAGCTTACAATACTTCGAGTAATGGCCTGTTTGTTTACAGTTTTGGCACACTGGGCACGCTCCCTTGTGATGGAAGTTACACTTATTGCACTTTGGAAGCGGTCCTAAGTACTGCTTTCTCTCCTGCACTTCCATGACTTCCTGTTCTTGAGTTTTCACTAGTTCTTACTCCTGGGCTCTTACCATAAAGTTTCTTGAGGCTTTCTGCTTCCTCCCTGACTTGCCTCCATACTTCTTCTCTCCCTGATCTGCTGGCTTCCTATTTCTACTAGAGTTTTCCTTTGTCGATGCTCCCATCCTTATCACATCATTGGTTAGTCGATTTGCTAGACTTACTGCACTCTGAATAGTAGATGGATTCGCTGAGGTAACCATTCCCCTAATTTCTGGTGCCAGATCCCAGATGTAACGATCTATCCGTTTCTCCTCAGGAGTAACCATGTGAGGTACCAGTTTTGCTAGTTCATGAAATCGGACTGTGTACTTCTCTATTTGTGTTCCAACCATAGAATGGTTCCAGAATTCAGATTCAAGCTTCTGAAGTTCATCCTTGGGACAATACTCCTCTATCATCAGCTTCTTTAGGTCTTCCCAAGTTAGTTGATATGCCGCTGTACGGCCTCGGGTTTGCACTAGGGTATTCCACCAGGTCAATACCCTATCTTGGAGTAGGCAAGATGCATACTCAACTTTGTTGCGCTCGAGGCATTTGTTAATGTGAAGGACCGACTTTATGCTGTCAATCCATTTCAGCAACCCGACCGCACCTTCCTTTCCATGGAACTCCTTAGGTTTACAGGCCATAAAGGACTTGTAGTTGCATTCTCTTTCATTGTTTCCCCGGTTTCCTCCACTACTTCCTTGGTTAGCATTAAGTCCTGCAGTTACTTGAGTAACGATGTTTGGGATTGCTTCCAAGAGCTGTTGTGCTACAACTTGAGCAACATCGGGTGTTTCGTTCTGTGGGCGCCCGCGATTAGGCCTTCCTGACATGGTTCTATGACACAAGAGTAGAAATACGTATAAATACATAAAATAATGTATAATATTTAGTTCACTACTATTTTGAAAACCGTAAGTGTTGTCAAATCATTGGTTTGCATTAATACTAGGCATATAGATTTTAGAAAGAAAAGAAAAGAAAAATCTTTTTATTCAACCATTTACCAAATAAATTCTAGGGTTTGACCTCATAGTAAAAGTTTTCAAACATAAAATAAAATTCTTCATTACCATTTGAAATAATCTTAAAACCAAACCAATACATCAATCCCAAAATAAAGTTTTAAATGTTTTTCCCAAAAGACACCCAACATGGGTTTTCATTTCATGACAAAATAAAATAAAATACTGAAATCCGAACCAAATGCCAATCGCTATCCCAACAAGAAACATCAACACCACAATCAGTAATAGCCCACCAAGCACATAATATGCTGTCATCGCATGACCTGCCTCTCGTCTAGTAGCACTAGCAATGTCAGCAGCCTCCATCGAATGCTAAAACAGGATTTCCATCCTGGTTATCACTTCGTTCAATACCTCCTGGTGCCCAGCTATCACAACGAGACTGTGGCGTAGGCCCGCTGCCATCGACTGCAATCTCTGGGACTCCTCCGGGGTCATACCTGGCTGCCTGACAGGTATCCCTATGACTCGTTATGGTGGGGGTGCTCTCGGTCCTGCAACGTTGGGTCCTACCCTGCTAGGTCCTGCCGTGCCAAGTCCTGCTGTGCTGGTGGCTATCCTTCCTGGAATGGGACACTCTTCCTCTCCGTCCTCGGAATGTGAAGTCCATAAAGTGGTGGCTGTGGCAACACCGATGCAGGTGATGGCTCGCGTCGTTGACTCGGGGCGTTGTCATTGCTGATCTCCACCGAGTTTCCTATATCTTCCGTGTCCTCCGATGGGTCTTCTTCTACCGAGGCGGGGGGATTACGTCGAGGGATAATAGTGACGTAGCCGGATTCGTCGGCTGACGGTGTAGCGCGGGAAGATGACGATGTTGACATAGTGGACTGAGACATAGTTTCAATGAGATATGAAATAAATGACAATGCATGCCTATAATATGCAATGCTTACACACACCAAAATTAACCTTTTGAATTTTTGAAATAAAGTTTTCTCAAAAATTTTGTTGAACATATTCCCATTATAATTAGCTCAGGCTTTATATAAATCTTTCCTTAATTAAACATAGGTGATCAGGTTATGTTTAATCGAGGTCCAATGATACAACTCCTGACCTAATTATACTAGTAATATGTTTGATGTAAAAAGAATTTCTTTGTAAGTTTTAGTTATAGGTTGTGTTTACTTAAAGAAAAACCGATATTCTCTATAACTTTAGCTCTGATACCACTTCTGTCACACCCCGATAAAGCGGAAACGCAAGATATGACAGCGATAACGGTTTCATTGCAAAAGATAAAGATACATCACCATAGCAGTATTTAAAAGTTTACAACCCATAGTTTAAAAGAAACAAGTACACGTTTTTCCCAAAATAACATTGTTCAAATATAACTTCATAAATAACTTCAACACGATGCAACATGCTCTATGATGATGAATCTTCATATCCACTTACTAATTATTTCCTGAAAAAGCATGTAAAACGAGCGTCAACTATGAAAATAGTTGGTGAGTTCACAAGTTTATAAAATCGAGCTTGAAATAAAGCTTTTCATAATTACAAGTACATTGCTTTAATGAGAAACAAAGTTGATTGCTATTAATGAATACAACTTTATTGCTATAACGAGAAACGAGCTTGTATGTATATGAGCAAACAATGAGTCTCAACCAAACCTATGACTGAAGCCCAATCGAGATCTATGCTTATTGTTCCATAGATGAATATGGTATCATGCACTCCAGCAATAGGGCGAGTGAGGAGTTGTCAATTCCTAATAACGCTATCCATAATAACCATTGGCTCAAAGAGTTAATGGTTAGAGATAAAGGAAGGGCCTTAGTACGATAAGTTCTCATGTTCCGTGTTGCATAGACATACATAAAGAAACATATCAATACAATTACAATCATGCTTGATAATAATCAATTTAAATACAACATGCAATTGGTAGTTTTTCTAGACATGCTTTTCCACCCCAAAACATAAAAACTGAAAATAGGGGAGTGCGTGAATACTCACAATGTTTCGTGTAGGTACAAGTGGTGCCTCGGAATGCACCAACGTCTTACTACCTGGATCCTACGACATCATACACACACTAGGGAGTTTTCGTGTCGAAATCTAATACTAATATACTAAACTCTACATATAGCGAAATGCCAATTTATGTTTTAGTATTGGATTTTATATTAATTGGTTACAATTTTTCTGAAATGATGAAATTCTACAAGTCGTGCGATTAATTACAACTTTGGAATATTAATTTTCCAGATTTAGTAATATAAATTAAAGGTATTTCTACACATTTAAAGGTGTTTTATATTCCTAAAAATGTAAAATATTATCAAACAGTTTCCAAAAATTTCCAAACCTTGTATTTTCATTGTAAATATAATAGAGGTTTTCCAGAAAATTTTCCTTGAATTTTTGATATGGTTAATTATTTTTCAAATTTTTAAGTCTTCATAACAACATAAATTCATGAAAAATAGCATTCAACGGATAAAAATTCTCAAACTTTTTTATTTAACTGTTATTACACAATAATAAGCTGGGAAAAATATAAAAATGGGTTTCCAAGCTGTTTAATTATATTTTATGATTTTTGAGCATTTATTCCAATAAAAATTGAAATAAATAGAAAAATGTTTCCAAAACTACCCAAACTTTTTATTTAACTGTTATTATACATAACTAGGTTGGGAAAAATATAAAAGGTATTTTTCAGTGGGTACTTCTATTTTTCTTTATTTTATTCCTTTAAAGAATCATTAATTGAAGAATAAATATTAAACAGTTAAACTAAATTACCAAAAAAATTTGTAACATCATTTACAGTGTAATTAATCTGGGAAAAATACCAAAAGTGGTTTTCATATTGTATAATCCGGTTTTGGGTATTTATGTGTATTTAAGTGTATTTAACGTTAGAAAATAGAAGAAAAATAGTTTATAGTAGAGAAAAATCATCAAAATTTGTATGTAACCTCCTACTGTACAACACGATGTTCTGGTAAAGTTTCATGAATTTGGATAACCAGAACTATTTTTCCTATTTTTAGGCCATTATAATTACCAAAAATCGGGAAAAACAGTAAGGCATGATGAAAAATTCTGAAATTATTTTTCTGAGTTATCCACCACAGGTAAGGGCTGCAAAAATTGTTAGAGACAAGTTTCACACTCTCTAAAGTGATTTTGTGATTTATTATACCCAAACAAAAAGAAAATCGGAAATCATACCAAACAGCAACAAAAATCGACGAAATTTAACGAGGCGTCATTATTCACCATAGGGGTCATCCATAAATTTATTCCGGATTTATAGACCTCTGGAATTTTTTTATGTGATTTATGCCCTTGTTTTCTTGCAATAATTTTATTAAATCAAAGAAATAATAAACGCTCTTGAAAGTTTCCAGATGTTTATATTTCCTTAATGGGAATCTTGAAAATTTTTGGTTTGAACAGAAAAAGAACTTTTAGATATTTTATAGACAAAATCGTTTACATGCACTATTAACAATGTACTTTGATCATCAAGCTTATTAGCTTGGTGTTCATCACATGCATCACGGTTTGAAGACCATGCATGGACATATGTTTGTTATAGTGATGTTTTTAAAAGAAATACTTGAATGCATAAGGTGTTTGAACCTTTAAAACTTGCAAAGATCCGAATTTTTAGTGTTTGACATAGGTTTGGTCCTTGGATTTCACCATTAAACAACATGCATGTTGTTTTTGGGTGAAACCCTACCACCATCATCATCAAACTTAACATTCATGAACATGTTCATGAATGTTCATAAAGAATGGTGTAGAAAGAAGAGAAATACAAGAAAAACCTTTTAAAAACAAGAAGAAAAGTAAGGAAAGGTGAGTGATTTTCGTGTATACCTTGAAGAATAGCCTTAGAAGATGAAGATTTGAGTGTGGAGAGGTGTTCTTGGCTGATGATTTTCTTGAGTTAGAGAGAGAGAGAGAGAGTGAGAGAGTTTGAGTGTTGGAAGGGTGGAGTGTGAGAGAGAGAGAGAGAGTGAAGAGAGAAGTGGAAGAGTGTAGGAAATGATCTTAATGATTGAGTTTTGGGAAGAGAGAGCATGGGGAGAGGGTGGCCGGATTTTTGAGTGGATTAATGGCCCTCTCTCTCCAAAAATTCAAATTAAATAAATTCCATCTTCATTTTTATAAAACCCAAGAATTGTTATAAAAATTCTGTTTTATATAGTTCTTGATTTATTTAAACATCTTTGTTTTTAACTAATAAATTATGATTAATGTATAATAATTTAAATTTCTATTTCATTGATATAATCCATAATTTGATTAATAAAAATTTGATATTAGGAAGTTTATAGCCAAATTTTATAAAGTTTTTAAGCTTTAAGATTTATAAATTTGGATTTTTGGCTCTTTAGGGTTTTTGGAATATTGTTTGATATTCACCATCATATTGAAATATAATTAGAATATTTTAATTTATTTTTAGGGTTTTACACCCTTTTTCAATTGTAACAAAGTTTGAAGTTTCATTCTAATCATAGTATTGGCATTTCCTATTGTAGTTAAGCAACTTACTAGAATCGTAAGTGTCAAGTATATTAGTCCTAGATCTTAATTGGATCCTAGTTTATGCAAGATTTTGACCTAATCTATACCACTAGGCCATGACATGTTGTGCATGAATGGTTTTTATAAAGATGCATGAGTCCCAAAATGACCTGAATTGACAGTTGTCACTATAACCCTTAGAAGAATACACATACAATGAATGTACACTAGGCTCATAACATTGGGATAGATCGCCTCCTATGCCTACAACCTATAGATGGACCACTCTCTTGAGCCTACAATATCAATTGGACCGCAATCCTTAGGCCTACAATAACAACTGGACTATTGGGGTATCTTAGCGTACAGTAAAGAGAAGGACCACCTCAACCCAACCAGAATATGTTGACATGTGCAAACAAATAATACCAGCAAACATAGGTAATCACAACAAATCTACCATTCTAACAGATACTACAACATATCAACATCCTAACATACAAAGGATACATATTGCAATATAAAGAATAGTGAAAAAACTCACCTAACATACGAGCAAGTATAAACTGGAACTATGAACCACCTTTACATCAATTAGAAGCAAATCAAAATTCTATCTTCTAGAACCCTCAAGTTGACCAAAAGTCAACTCATCTGGTTACCATGTCATAGCCAAGCACATGCCACGTCGTGGCAGTTTCACGACAAAACAGTTGCGAAAAAACCTGCACCACGTCGTGTTGAGCATGTCGCCACATCATGTGAACTTATAACAATTGACAAAATAGGTAAACAATTGATGGTCAATCACCATGAACGTTAGTAGAATTAGACCTATTGTATAATACATAAGTGTTATTAAGCAAAGTTTAGTGGTAATATACTTAATTACTCAAAAAGTAATCTATTTGAACTGAAAGACTTATACTTCTCATTCGAGTTTATTTTAAATGCTATTATATTTCAGTGAGGAACCAGTTACATGAGAACTATAGAATTAAAACAAATTGAACATGAAATCCTAAATTATTAATTTTTATATGGTTTCTATGATTGAAAATAGATTCTGTGTATATTATAGAAATCGTAAGCATTTGTTGTGAGTTGTGACGATGGAAATAACATAATATTTAAAAAATCATGTACATAAATACACACACATACACAGATGCACACACACACACAAACACATACACACACACACACACACACACATATATATATATATATATATAGAGAGAGAGAGAGACACACACACACACACTCACATTATTTCAAAACCATATCATAAAATCAGACTACAAAAAACATAGTATCTCAAAAAAACATGCCAACCACTAGATGAGGTATACAGTCATGCCTTCGCCCTGTTCCAATCTTAGGAAGTACCTGAAATATTTCAATCCACAACTATAATCCAAATCTTAGTGAGTTTCCCCCATAATACCCTACATAACAATACACATACAATGCATGCACACCAGGCCTACAAAGTAGGGCTAGACCATCTCTTGCGCCTACACTCTACGGCTGGACCACTCTCCTGAGGCTATAATATCAACTGGACCACTATCCTTAATCGTACAATAAAAAGTGGATTGTCGGGTATCTTGGCCACTGCAAAGAGAAAGACCGCCTCAACCCAACCATAATATGTTGACAATGCAAACAAACAATACATGCAAACATAGGTAATCATAACCTATTTACTAGTTTAACAGATACTTCAATATATTAACATCCTAATGTGAAAAAAGATATATTCTAAAATACAAAGTATAGTGAAAAAACTCACATCACAGACATGCAGACAAAACAGTGACTCACATGGAAGTATAAATTGGAACTATGAACCACATATACTTCAATTAGACATAAATCCTAACTCTTATAGTCTAGAACCCTCAAGTTAACCAAAAGTCAACTTAGTAAAAAAGTCAACACATCTAGCTAGCATGTCGTGGCATAGCATATGCCATGTCATGGCAGTCTTACAACAAAATAGTCACAAGAAACCCTACACCGTGTCGTGGTGAGCATGTCGCCACGTCAAGGGAACTTGTAACATTTGACAAAATAGGTCAACAGTTGACAGCCAATCACTGTGAACATTACTAGAATTCGACCTATTATAACATACATCAGCTTATTAAGCAAATTTAATTGGTATTATATTCAATTTCTTAAGAACAAATCTATCTGAACTCAAAGAATATATTTATCATTCAAATTTATTTTAAATGCTATTCTATTCCAACGTGGAATCGGTTATGGGAAAACTATGGAATTAAAAAAATTGAATATGAAACCATATATAATTAATTTTGAAACGGTTTCTATTATTGGGAATTCATTTCGTTTACATTTTTGAAATCCAGTGTAGTTGTTGTGAGTTGTGACGATGGAAATAACATAATATTTATAAAATCATATATATATATACACACACACACACACACACAAACACATACACACGCATTGTTTCACAACCATATCATAATATCAGACTATCAAAACATAATATCACAAAAAGACATTCCAACCCTAGGATGAGGTAGGCCTAGCCCCAATCCTCAAAAGTACCTAAAACATTTAAATCCACACCTGTAAGCCAGAGCTTAGTTAGTTTCCCTCATAAGACCCCATGCAACAATATACATACCATGCATGCACGCCAGGCCTACAACATAAGGTTGGACCGCCTCCTAAGCCTACACCCTACGGCCAGACTAATCTCCTGAGGCCACAATATCAATTGGACCACTTTCCTTGGTCCTACAATAACAACTAGCCCGCATTTATATCTTGGCCTACAACAAAGATAAGGATTCCCTCAACCCAACCATAATATATAGACATTTGCAAACAAACAATACTAGAAAACATAGGTAATCATTACAGGTTTACCAGTCTAGTAGATACTACCAAATATGAACATCCTAACATACAAACGAAACATATTACAATACAAGTATAGTGAAAACACTCACCTCACAGACGAGCAGACAAGACAACGGTTCACACGGAAGTATAAATTAGTACTATGAACCACCTATACATCAATTATAGGCAAATCCTAATTCTATAGTCTGGAGCCCTCATGTTGTTAACTTGGTTAATAAGTCAACTCATTTGGCCACCATGTCGTGGCCAAACATATGCCACGTCATGGCGGTCTCATAACAAAAGAGTCGTGAAAAACCATCCACCATGTCATGGCTAAGCATGTGCCACGTGGTGGGAACTTGTAACAGTTGGCAAAATAGGTCAACAATTTGATGGTCAATCACCATGAATGTTACTAGAATTAGACCTATTAATACATCAATGTTATTAAGAAAATTTAAGTAGTATTATACTTCATTGCTCGAGAAGTGATCTATTTGAACTCAAAGACTTATACTTATCATCATTGTTTATTTTAAATGATATTTTATTCCAATGAGGAACTAGTTATGTGAAAACCATGGAATTAAAACAAATTCAACATGAAAACCTAAATTATTAATTTTGATATGGTTTCTGTTATTAAGATTACATTCCTTGTATTTTTAGAAATCCAATGCAGTTGTTGTGAATTGTGACGATGGAAATAACCTAATATTCACAAAATCATGTACATACATATATATATATATATATATACACACACACACTACACACTCTCTCTCTCTCACACACACACACACACACATATATATATATATATATATATATATATATATATATATTAATGTGTCAGTGGTGTTTTCAAAGATTGACTTGTGAAGTAGGTATCATCAGATTTGCATGAGAGAAGGTGATGAATGGAAGACAACCGTCAAGACCAAACATGGGTTGTACGAATGGATTGTGATGCCATTTTGTCTTATTAATATGACTAGTACTTTGTTGAGGCTTATGAACGCATTATTGATGCCTTTTCTTGGGAGATTCGCAGTTGTATACCTTGATGATATCCTAGTATATAGCAAAAACAGAGTAGATTGTATGGTGCATTTACAAAAAGTGTTCGAGACTCTTAACACTCAAAAGCTTTATGGAAAGAAGGAAAAATGTTTGTTCTTTGTGGAGAGAGTGGATTTCTTCCTTAATCGTTTCAATAATTTTTCTCCGAGAATGAAAATAATCCTTTCAAAAAATTCTCCTTCCCATCAGCGTCGTAGATAGGGATAGAGTCTTCAACACTTTAATCCACATCAGCAAGATTGACTGCTTTAGCAATCACTTCACTAATTTCTTCATCGAACATCTCTTCCTCATTCTTGGTATCGTATATAGGATCAAAATCTTCAACAATGTTGTTCGGATCTGTGACAACCGTCAAATTCTGGTCAAGTCAAAGTCAAATAAAGTCAAACCAGTCAACCCAACTAACCCTTGTGTACTAGGGCTTACATTAGGTAGTTACTATACAACTCTCTATTCTAATGAGAAATCATAAATTGAAAAGTTCGTACATCTAGATTTCCTTAACCTAAAATTGTGGTAAGTAACGAACCAAATCGATAAAACAATCTTGCATACTCATTGGGATTGTGTAACATCCTTAAACATGGCTTAATGGGGCTTACGGACCATGCGTAGTGGAGCCAAGCACTCAAAAAGTTCATAAAAGAAGCCTCTCCCAATCTCTTTCGCTCTATCTCTCGCTACCCCAAATCTCTCTTTGTATGAGAAATCTCTCCAAGTATGTGAAATCTCTCCCAAATCTCTCTTTGTATGACAAATCTCTCCAAGAATATGAAATCTCTCCCAAATATCTCTTTATATGAGAAATCTCTCCAAGAATGTGAAATTTCTCCCAAATCTCTCTTTGTATGAAAAATCTCTCCAAGAATGTGAAATCTCTCCCAAATCTCTCTTTGTATGAGAAATCTTTCCAAGAATGTGAAATCTCTCCCAAATCTCTCTTCGTATGAAAAATCTCTCCAAGAATGTGAAATCTCTCCCAAATCTCTCTTCGTATGAGAAATCTCTCCAAGATTGTGAAATCTCTCCCAAATCTCTCTCCATATGAGAAATCTCTCCAAGATTGTAAAATCTATCCCAAAATCTCTCTCAAAACCCCTTTCGATTTATTTTGATCATTTGAGGGCATCCCGGTACTTGGTTTGATGAGAAACCACTCAAAGAGGGGAGATAGTTTGAAAAATAGCCCGTTAGGGCCGAAGCCTCTCTATAGGGGCCAAGTCCTCTTGGATCCGAGGCCACTTGAACTGAGTCTGAGGCCCTTGGGCAGCCGTAGTCTTCAGACCGCAATGGAGTAGCCGCAGCAAGCTGACCGCAGCCAGCGAGCCGCAGCAAGCCGACCGCAGCCAGCGAGCCGCATCCACCGACCGCAACAACCTCGCCTTCGGTTCCCTGCTGATGAAGCCACCGCGGTAGCTGCTTGGACCGCAACCCCTTTTTCCCTTCGGACCCACTTCAGCAGCCAAGCCCCACTTCGGATCTAATGTTGTAAGGCCGGAGTCACCCTCCTAACTTCGGATTTTGCCACTTTCCACCCGGTTTTCGACCATGACTCCATTTTAAGCCCGTTTTTAATTATTTTAACGCGATATTTTCTCCAAAAATCATATTTTAACATATAAGACCCTAAATATTCATAATTTAAACATATTTTTATGGAAATATTTATTTAAGAATAAAATCTATTAAGTGAGATCTTGAGGTGGAGTGTGGATCTTGCCATAATATTTGACACAAACAACCACCCCATGCCCATTTTTTTGACCAACTATTGTACTCCCCACCACTCCTAGTCACCTCATGGCACTACCCCACTCATTTCCCAGCATACTCACGTCCAAATGAGCTGTAAAACCCTCTCACTCACTCTTCACTTCGCTCATTTTCCTCATTTCCACCAAGTATCAAACACCACTTCTCATCTTCAACATTCACCCACTGAAATCATATAAGGTGAGTTCATACCCCTATCTTTTCATGTTTTTATTAGGTTTTAAGGGGGAGGGAATACAAGTTAAAACACCAAGAACACAACTAAACTCATTTAACAGCCTTCATCAGAAAAGTTCAACTCCATTCACGGACTGTTTTGGGAAACTTAAACATTTTAGTTTTCAAAACCGTTTTAAGTGCATGTAGTTCCGGTTCTTAGATTTAAAATGACTACTTGCACATCTCCACACGAGTTTTCTACAATTATGGTGATTTTTACAAAACTGCCTATCATTTCAAGAGCAAATCCGGACCAGTCTATGATTATGGAGTTTTGACACAAGTTGGAGGTCGTTAAAATTCATAATAAAAATTATGAACAAACTAGACTCATTTCTCAAACTCTCAGAATTTACGGATTCTGATTTGGACCTTTGATGATTTTTCTATAAATTTTCCAAGAATAGTAAAAGAAAATGTTAACAACAGAAAAATGCTTTAAATTTCATTTCACCTTGTAACATGTTGAGCAAGGTGTATATCTTTAGGAAGCTGATCCGTACACAACAATTTTTCTCCGTACACAATAATTTGTGCTTTAAGTTGTTGTATTGTACAACTATATAATGCCTGAATTGTTGTGTTTGGCAAAAAACTGTTGTGTACGAATCACTTCCTATATCTTTATGTGAATATATGTTTTTGCAAATAGATGACATTTTATCTTAGTATATAGTCATACATCAGAAAACAAATGGATTTTTACCTTCAAAAGTATGGTAATTAATTAGTTGTTATATTGCATGTTGCTTCACTTTAATAAAAGGTATATATACATATCGGTAAACAAAAGGGTTTTTACATTCACAAATACAGTAGTTAACCATAATAAAAAAAAATTTATAACTATGACATTTAAACGTTTTGATAAACTATAATAGGTATGGTTTATGT
Organism: Lactuca serriola; assembly: GCF_051521515.1. Classification (NCBI taxonomy): domain Eukaryota; kingdom Viridiplantae; phylum Streptophyta; class Magnoliopsida; order Asterales; family Asteraceae; genus Lactuca; species Lactuca serriola. The sequence goes on from NC_136415.1 coordinate 264,884,255, forward strand.
TTCCATTAATACAACAAACACATTTTGGAAGGTTTTATTTCCACAGAAAAAGGTTTTACACTCTCGCACACCACACGTAAACTTGTTAACTTAAATTGTGAGACATTCTTCTCAGTACTCCTATAGTACGGGTTAAAATTCCTGGTAGTTGTGTATAGATCTAGAGTACCAGAGTCTCTTGTAGGGAGAACGTGATACTTGTGTATAGATCTATATTGGGTTTGACACCCCACACCTTGCTGCTAGCTACAGTGGGACCTACAGGTCTACGGGTGACAAGTGTCATATCAGTTTTCGACGCCTGAGAAACGTCGTGGCAGGTTCATTTAGTCATAGTATGGTTATAGCGACTCACATAGGGAGTTAACAACACATAAAGTTTACGAGAATTTTTATTAATCTAAAAGGGTTTTATGTCGATTTAAAATCACTTTCTATATCAATAAGTACGGATATTACTGTACACCTTCAGTCTTGGTATTTAAGACTACACGTCATCCATTACGGGATTTTCCTCAAATCTAAAAGGGTTTATGCCGATTTAAAACCACGTTTATATCATTAAGTATGGAAAATACTTGTTTATTCTTGGTCCTGGGATTTAGGACCACATAACTTTTATAAGGAAAATATTGGATTTTTCTTGGTAACACACAACACATTACAAAGAACGGTTCTCAAACTCTTTATCTAAAAACTTATGAACTCACCAACTTAATTGTTGACACTTTTTCAAAATTACTTGTATTCTCAGGAAATCAACGAAACCAAGTAACCACAAGCGTTTGAGGATGGAACGCTACGACGTTGAACAACTATTTTTATATCATGTTGTGATCAATCATTGAAATATGTAATACTTGAAACCATGTAATTCTTTCCTGATTATATTTATGAATGGTTGTATTTACTTTGATCACTATTATACTCGTTGTTGTGATACTATACATGAAGTCCTCCACCACCAGACGTTTCCGCCATCCTTGGTTTGGGGGTGTGACAGATTGGTATCAGAGCATTGTTTATAGTGAACTAAGTATATCGAACCACATAAAATATACAAACTATAAATACATTGGGACTAAAGTCTCTGATTTAAGTTTTCAAAACAATTATACTTTTAGAAATGAAATAGTTTATGGTTAAAAGTATGAGTACATAAATACATACTAGTATAGTATCATTATCTCGGACAATACAAAAGTAAAACGAGGAGTTGGACACTACGAGTAGACCTTGGGGTATCTAATCAGACTTGGGATGAATATAGCATGATCAACTATATTTATCCGAGGTGTGACTTTGGTATGCCAGGGCATGGTCGTGGTGAGCAACAAGCCTAAAAACTTCCCATACAAGAAAGTTACTAAGAACCAAACATAAAATTTATAATACTATAGGAGTATTTTGTAATATCATAACTTATATGAAAACTAAATAGATCCTTAATAACAGGTCTATAGTCACTAAGTGGATACTCTAAAGTTATATATAACTTAGAGATCATAGACTTAGAATCGATGGTCATTGCCTTACTTCCTTTTCCTTGTTTGGATGTGGACCTAGGGTAGGATCACTTATTCGAAGGTCTATCGTATCTTGTTAGATGTAATTAATATGCACTATGTCATTATAGAAGTAACGAATAAGGATCACTCCTATTCTTGCACGTACAACATAGCAAGATCCTACTTATCGGACGACCCCTACTTTCCCAACCAGAGAAATGGTGGATGGTTATGAGAAAAATCAGAAGCGGAACTGGAGGTAATCAACCCTCCATGCATAGCCAGGGTTCCTGCGAACCGTTTTGACTACATCGAACATGTGCCCCGTTAGGCAACCGTGATCGAGGGTTGAAGTCGATAGCAATGACAGCAACCACCATGTGGAGACCAACGAGGGTGCTATGACCTCAACCACGGGGGACCGACTGATAGAGCCCTCCCGACGAAGACCCAGTAGATCGCGAACATCGGGGATTAAAACAGGAAGACTACAACCCGAGTTCGGAAACTACGCGCTACTACAGTGTCACAACTAGAAATTTTGGCGCCTTGTAACTACAACACTTATAACTACTATGAATCAATAACATGAAAGCATGCATGATGCTCATTCTATAACAACAAAACTTCATCAAATACTACATTCTAGCCCTATAAATGGTCAACAAAGAATTGGAAACCTTTGAAATCCCAATTTGAGTTCATTTTGGACTAGGAATTCCTTATTGGGCCTAATGGACTAATAAACTTCCAAATTATCCATCTTGAATCTAGAACTCTCTAATGGACCCTAAATGGACCCATATACATGAAACATAATATTTTGGGGCCTTAATGGGTCACAACCAAATTAATTTAGCCCTAAAAGGTCATAAAAATTACACCTTGATTTAATTGGGTCAAGCATCATCTAGCTTAACTATAATATGGGCTTAAGAACAAAAAGCCCAAATTTTTTTTCTCTTTTCTCCTCTCTCTCAGCCCAAACTACAATCCAAGAAGAAGGGTTGACTTTGCTTGCCACATCATTTTTATTTGATGGATAACTAGCTATTATACTTCAAACATCCATGCAACTCTCATACTTCCATGCAACCTCACTTCTCTCTTCTTCTCTCTTTCTTCCTCTTGGCCGAACCCAAACACACACACACACACACACACTTCACTCAAACTCTCTCAAAGGAAACTCTCTCCACTTCTCTCCAAATTTTCGATATCTAGGAAGCTTTCAAGGAGATTTCCCCCCCCCCCCCCAAACATATCATCTAAGGTAAGTTGATGTTAAATCCATGATCTAACTACTTCATTTCATCCAAAAATCTCTTCTAAATCCATTAAATCTTGTGATCTTGCACCTTAGAAGCATCTAAGTTCGAAATCCTCCAAGAAGACTTGCTAGCATCGAAATTTCTTCTTCTATTCTTCTTCAAAACCGAAACTACAACTCAAGGTGAGCTTCATACCCCTTTTTTCGGTTTTCATATGTTTTATGGGGGAGAATACAAAAAAATGTGTAGATCTATGTGTATATGTATGCTATGTGTGATTTTATGCAAGTACGTGTGTGATTTTATGTGAAGGGCTCAAGTTAGTGGTTTGGTCTAGGCTTTGCAATGTAATAGTAGTTTGGTGTAGTTGGAGTATGTTATAGCTAGTTTATGGTTGTAATAAGTTTACAGCCGTAAACACCTTATGACCGTAAACTCTTCTCGGTCGTGGTCCCTATAAATAGAGGTTTAGTCAGATGTTTTGTGGTTGCTGATGCCTTATTGTTCACGAATTTCCATCGAGTTGTACCAGACGTTTATAGCTATAAAACGTGTGCAAGCTTGGTTTATTCTCTTTTCGCCTTTATTCATGTTTTGTATGATTGTGTTTGCTATTGATCACTGGTAAGATCCGTCATTAGGACTTTACAATTGGTATCAGAGTGGAACCAGCATCAAAGGCATTCTACAATCGACTTTGGAGCGAGTTCTTATTGGCTTGAGACTATGTTCGTGTTTTTCTGCAAGAGGGTTTTTGGTTTCATCCAGAAACTGCAAAAAACATTGTTTACGGCTCGAGCTTACGACCGTAATCTCTATTTACGGTCGCAATCTCATCATAGTTCTTCATAGTTCTTCAACCGTGAATTGCATTCTTGAACCGTAAACCCGGAATCGAAGACTGAGTATTCTTGCACCGTGAACCTTGGACCATATTCTCTTTTCGACCGAAAACTTAGAGCATACGGCTGCAAAATTAGTGTTTACGGCCGCAAACCAATTTTGGGCAGTAAACTCTCTTTGACAGTAAATCGGATTTTAACTGTGACAAAGAACTCAATTTAAATTTTAATTAATTTTAAAAAATGGAATCTCAAAGTCAAAATCATTTTCAAGAACTTGATGCTGTCATGGGCACCACTACACGAATTCCAAGGTTAATGTCTGCTGATGGTTTTCCCGAATGGAAGTATAGAATAGAGAAATACATAAAAATGAAAGACTTCAAGATATGGAAATGCATCATCAAGTATCTAGTCAGAATAACCACTACAGTTGCAGGGCAAGTGGTTGACAAAAAGATAGAAAATTACACTGATGAAGACTTTGAGAGTCTGGAAGAGCAGGAGAAGGCGTTGGCCATCTTGACCATGGCCCTGTCACCAAATATTGCTCAAGGGTTCAGAGAGTATACGTCTGCTAAAGCTTTGTGGGAAGCTCTAATTGAGGTTTATGAAGGGAACGAAGACATGTGAGAGAGTATACGTCTGCTAAAGATATGGAAATGCATCATCAAGGATCCAATCAGAATAACCACTATAGTTGCAGGGCAATTGGTTGACAAAAAGATAGAAAATTACAATGATGAATACTTTGAGAGTCTGGAAGAGCAGGAGAAGGCGTTGGCCATCTTGACCATGGCCCTGCCACCAGATATTGCTCAAGGGTTCAGAGAGTATATGTCTGCTAAAGCTTTGCGGGAAGCTCTAATTGAGGTTTATGAAGGGAACGAAGACATGCGAGAGAGTCGCCAAGACATGCTGCGACAATGATTTAATATGTTCAATTATGTTCCTGGAGACACTCTTGAAGCACAGTTGTAGCGGTTCACAACTCTCAATACAGAAATGACTGTGGCTAGGATTTTCTATACAAAGTCAAAAATAAACAAGAAGCTACTAAATGCTCTCCCAAAATCTTGGGACATGAATGTAGCTGTCATTAAGAAGACTAAGGATCTCAGCCGTCTCTTTCTCGCTGAAGTGATGGCAGTCATCAAGGCGTGTGATATTGATGACAAGCAGCGGGAAATCAACCATGTGAACTCATATTCAGCTGCGAACCTTGGCATCTCTTCTAACAATGCATTTGCATCTTTTTCTTTTTCTCTTCCTTCTGTAGGTTCATCATTTAATACTCCGCAAGCTCAGATTCAGACTTTCCCCACTCCATCAACTTCTTCTGCATCAGTCATGCCTTTCTCGCACAATCAATCGTTTGTGGCCTCTCAAGCTGCTTCATCCTCAACCGGAGCTTCGTCTTCAAAGGGAAAGGAGGGTGATGATAATCTTGCATTTGCTTCAGGGCTTGTCAATTTGTACAATGCACTCGTAGCCGGGGATCTTCCACCTCAACTGCCATTTTCCGATCTTGATCAGATTCACCCTGAAGACGTTGAGGTCGAGGGGGAGAATTCTGATATGCTCTATGACGATGATACTCAATCAGAATTAGAAGAAATGGTGAATGCTGAATTGGATCCGTCCTATGATCCAAATTATCTCCCTCTCACCAAATGGACCAGAGATCATCCTGTATCTCAAATAGTGGGTGACGCATCAGAGAAAGTTCTCACTCGTTCACAACTGAAGGCGAAACAAACTGCTTTATTCTCCAAAGTAGAGTTCTGCATGTTTAATTCTTTCGTGTCCAAAATTGAGCCGAAGACCGTCAATATTGCCCTTGATCATTCTGATTGGGTCCAGGCAATGCAAGACGAACTCAATGAGTTTGAAAGAAATAAAGTCTGGAGACTCATTCCAACACCAAAAGATGCTTCGGTTGTCGGTCTCAAATGGGTTTTCAGGAACAAAATGGACAAGGAGGGGAATGTAATCCGCAATAAGGCTCGGTTAGTGGTAAAAGGATACTGCTAGGAAGAAGGAATTGATTACGAAGAGACATTTGCTCCGGTAGCAAGGCTGGAATCTGTTCGAATATTTCTTGCCTATGCTGCACACAGGAATTTCGAGGTCTACCAAATGGATGTGAAGTGTGCTTTTCTGAATGGGGAACTTGAAGAAACTGTGTACATGGAGCAACCTCCTGGTTTCGTGAATGAAAAGTATCCAAATGACTGTTACATCTTAGATAAGGCAGTTTACGGTCTGAAACAAGCACCTAGGGCATGGTATGAAACACTAACTAAGTTTTTGAAGATGTCTAAATTCAAACAAGGTTCGGTTGACCCAACCTTCTTTCGTAAAAATGAAGGTAACCACCTTATGATAGTTCAGATCTATGTCGATGATATCATCTTTGGCTCAACGAATCCTAGCTTAACAGCTGAATTTAGAAAGTTGATGGAGACAAAATTTGAAATGAGCTCAATGGGTCCGATTATTTTTTTCCTTGGTTTAAATATTAGACAGCGACCCGAAGGCATCTTTATCAACTAGGAAGCATATACCAAGACTCTTCTTGCCAAGTTCGGCATGATGAGAGATTCAAAGGTCAAAGTCCCTATGGCGTTCGGTACCAAGCTCACACCATCTTTGGAAAAACCGGCAGTTGACATAACGCTATATCGCCAAATGATTGGTTCCCTGATGTACCTCACAGCTAGCAGGCCTGATATAATGTTTTCTGTGTGCTATTGTGCCAGGTTTCAAGCAAATCCTCGTGAACCACACATGCTGGCAGTGAAGAATATACTCCGGTATTTGAAGCGAACCACCTCTCTCGGTCTCTGGTATCCCTCAAACTCAGGTTTCTTTGTTCAAGCCTACTCAGATGCAGACCTTGGAGGATGTGGTTTAGACAGGAAAATCACTACAGGAGGCTGTCAATTCCTCGACGGGAAGTTGGTGAGCTGGCAATCTAAGAAACAAACATGTGTTTCTCTATCTACAGCCAAAGCAGAGTACATTGCAGCCGCCTCCTGCACATCTCAAGTGATTTGGATCCAAAGCCAACTCCGGGACTATGGACTCAATATGAAAAAAGATCCCTCTATATTGCGACTCAGAAAGTGCAATCAGGATTTGTCATAACCCGATGCAACACTCCAAGACCAAACATATTGCATTGAGGTATCACTTTATTAAGGATCATGTGGAAGACGGAAACGTAGAGATTCACTTTGTTCGAACCACTGATCAACTGGCTGACATCTTCACCAAAGACCTTCCTGAAGCAAGTTTTAATAAAATTCTACAAGGACTAGGTATGATGGAATCGGAGTCAGTACCAAAAACACCTTCTCAAAACTAAAAGTTGGAAGCGAAATGAATCGAACGTTCGGTCTATTTCGGGTTCGGTTCACATAGGAATTGAAATGAACCGAACGCTCGGGTTCGGTCCCATTGCACTTGTTTTCGCTTATCTCAAAAAGGTGGTTTCTTTGGTTGTAAACTTTTGTACAATTGTTTTCAAAAATTCCAAAAAAATTTTTAGGAACCGAAATGAACCGAGCGTTCGGTCCATTTCGGGTTCGGTTCCAAATTTTTTTTTTCTGCTTGGTTTGTTTTGTTTTTCTCTTTACCACATTATCAAAAACTCCAAAAATATTTCTTTTTCTTTTTGTCTCTACTCCTGTATGTATTCACCGTTTATGGATTATCGATGGGGCAGGTATCATTCTCACACTTTTTAATAGCTAAGTGTCCCTAGAAGCATGCTGCTGCATGTTGTCCAAAGCCTCAACTGATTCTGAATAAAGCCTTACTGACTTGGTATATACAAACCTTGTCTTCCCAATTAGGCTGATACATTTATTCTAATCATAAGCTACCTTACTCTTTTCTCATATGAGTTAAGAGTTTTTCTGCTTGGTCACTATTTTAATAGCAGAGGTACTTTGGTTTCTTTACACCACCTCAAATATTTTTCTCCATCATATTCGCTTCATACAAGTAACCCTTGAGACTCTCAGAAATTACCACTGAGGTTTATGGTTACACAATCTCTGTGTTTGTGATCTTAGCTTCGTGTCACTACGTGCTAAGTGAAACCCACAATTTAATACCTACTATGCATTGACGGTGAACAATTAAATTTGCTTTAGTTTTCACTCATGAATTGACGAATCCACCCAAGTGGTTGTACCATGAAATCTCTAATTTTCTCTTTGTGTGATTCTTATGAAATTGTTATCAACCATAACATTTCTTCCCTTAGAATCCAGTTTTTAATTTTCTTGAGATTTCACACCTAGTATTTCCAACGAGTCACTAACTCATTATCCAAATCTACTTGTTCAATAGACCACATTGGCCTCACAAGTTCTTCAGTCGATTTCTGTCTTATGTCAAGATCAGGAATTCTGAACTGAAGAGAAAGCCTCCCAAATAAGCCTTATTAAAAGATGCCTTTCAACACTTCTTAACTAGTGATTAATCGTAATTCAACGGGAAACCACATATACACTTTAAGGTCTCTCTTGACTTTGAAGGTAGAGATTCGTGCCCGGGATCCACAGTTTTGTGTCTCTATTGACATCACAAATTCCCACATATATGTTGATTTATTTCATCTTTGACACTCCATGCACGAAAATCTTTTTGATTTTCCAAAAATCTGGTTTCCTTCATTACATGCTTTTTTTTGGCTCTAGGATTTAATGCTATATTCTAAACGGGATGCTGTTGTTAATGCTACACGTGTTCGCTTTTATTTAGTGAAGACAGCTAATTTTAAGGATAAATTGCTGACTCAGCCAGGAGCTTATCGGTTCAGGAATTCAAAAGGGCATTTGATGGGAAAGCATGGAAAACGGAAGAGTTTTTTCTCCCTCATGCGTAATCATAGGGGTTGCTAAATTGTCACGCGTCAATCAACTCAGGAAACGCTTCGATTTTCAAGAAGATTTGGGGGCGGATTCTTCTCTCTCCTCTACCCACGGGTTAAAGGGTAAACCCTAAGGTCTTTTACCTCTTTAATGCACCCAAAATTCAGAGAGCAAGAAACAATTATTTTCTCCCACTGTTCATCTTCTTCTCCAAAACACTCTTCAATGGCGGATTCTTCTTCTGTTCACGCAAACTCCCACATTCTGCCTATCCGACCTCAGCAAAGCCTGATCATTGATCTCACCTCACATGCCTACGACGCCTTCATGTTCCCAATTGTGGAGTGTCTTAAGCACTCTCCACTGGTTCAAGCATTAAACAAGGCTGAAATCGTTCCAATGGAGTGTTTGTCACAGATCTTCTCAACGGCCCACTATGACAAGTCTGTCGATCGCATTTTCTTCGACATTCTTGATACCAAAACCTCCATCTCCAAACAGCGATTCTGTTCGCTTCTAGGGTTCGAACCTGATGAGTCAAGGGTTAACCCTGAGTCTATTCCTGTGGGACAGTTGTTCTCCATGTTTTACAACATGGGATACACTGAGATTCTAACTACAGTTACAAAGTTCAAGAAATCCTGTCTTCCTCCACAGTGGAATGGCTTCTTCACGGTGCTGTTCAAGGGTTTGTCAGAAAGAAGTGCAGGTTCTGACGGGGCTAGCTGTCTGTTTATGACGATTATCTATGGGTTATACCACAACCTTAATCTTGACTATGGCTCTGTGTTATGGCAGCAGTTGATCCAAAGTCTTGCTTCTACTTCTCGCCATTCTGAGATTTCTTATGCCAGATTCTGGACACTTGTCACAAAGTGGGCAATGGACAAGTATCATGTCCCTGTCGTTGCTAATTCTCCACTCTCCTTGATCGGTTTTTTCCACACAACGAAGATCATCGTGACTGATTCTTCCAAGTTTCAGTTCGTTGGCTCAATCCCTGAGTCAATGTATGCATGTGTTCCATGGGATAATCGCATCATCAAGACTTACAAGGAGTTTCTTCGTTCAGGCCCCAGAGAGCTCACTCCAGAAATGATTCAATCTATCCACGACACTGACAGGCCTGCTCCTAGGGGAAAGAAACCAGAAAAGGGGAAAGACAAGAAAGTTGTCAAAGGAGCAAAAGGTCCTTCTCCAAAGAAGCAAAAACCTTCGAAGGCAGCTCAATCACCTCCTCCGAAGAAGAGGAAAACTCAGCCCAGGCGCAAACTCATTCTTGCCTCTTCCTCCAGTGAATCAGAGGATGAGAGTTCAGACTCAGAGGAGTCGCTTCGAGGTAACACTTCTCCCCGTTCGCCTTCACCTGAGGTACCTGTTTCATCTAAACCTGTCTCTCCTCCCCCAATCTCCATCTCTATTTCCATTCCCCCCATAACCTCCACCACTCATATACCACCCACCTCTATCCCTGTACCACCTCCTATTTTCTTAGAAGCTACGACAACAACAACCACTGGAGTTCGAACCAACGTATCTGATACGGGGGCTCATACTTCAGCATCCAAACACACACCCGTTACTGAACATACTTCCACACCCGAACCTACTCCTACAACCGAACCTACACCTTCGCCTTCATGTCCCAATCACTCAGTAGATGATGAGACTTTTCTTGGAGGAGAAGACATGACTTTTGAATCGGTCTACTATAGTCCGTACCAGGTTCAAAGTGATGATGACGATGATGCTCCTGTCACTAAAAAGCATCTCAAGGAACTTCATGAGAAAATCGACAGTCTCACCGCTTCCTCCTCTTCCTCTCAGTCCACTATCTCAGAGGCTGCCATTCAGGGGCTAGTTGATTCGTTCACCAAGGCACATGAAGCCTCAATCAACTCCGCCACTGCTGCTATCGACGCATCTACCAAGGCGTGTGCTGCTGCGACCGAAAAAGTCAAAAAAACTATTTGTCGATGCTAACAATCTTTTACAGTCTTTTCAGGGAGCCGTTGAAACCAACGCAGCGAAGGTTGACTCTCTTGTCGAGAAACTGGCCACTTCATTCGCATTAGAACAACAATTCTTTGCCAGTCTTCGTCAGTCTCTTGAAGCTGACAATAAAACCTTCCAGGCGAGTGTTGAGGAGCGCTTGACAAAGCTGCAAGAAGATCTCGCTTCAGAGAACTCCGTGATGGATTCCCTTGCTCACAAAACCACTACTCTAAAGGTCAAGAGTCTTCAACTTTTCCAATCAGAAAAGGAGGTTGCGTCTCTCCGATCTGAGCGAGCGTTCATTTCTACGTGTGTTTCGGATGTCCACGCCGCCCTCTCCAACATTATTGAAGTGCATGATCCCATCCTGAACTATTCTGTGAGGCGCACTCTAGCTGAGAAGCTTGCCCACCCTTAACCTACTCAGCAAAATTGAAGGGCTTCCTGAGTTCGTGGCCCATCCAAAACAAGGGGGGAGAAGATGTGTCTCAACCTCCTCCAACAGGTCAAGCTTCAGGTTCGGGTGCTAAAGATAAAGGGAAGAAGATTGTTGAAGACAGTAATGGTGATGATGATAAAGAGACCATCGCTGATCTCTTGAAGAAACAAGGCCGGGAAAAGGATGCAGACATGAGTGCCTGTGTTGCCAGAGAGGCCGAGGCGAACGAAAGAAAAATGAAGGAGCATGATGTTCTTGAGAGTCAAAAAACTCTATTTCCTTCGTGGACTCTCGAGAAGCTTGTCAAAGAAGCTATTGATACTCCCAGCATCCTTTGGATCGAACCGGTGATTTCCTTGGACAGGGTTAATTATGTCGACTCTCAGTTTGATATGCCCTTGACCCGAAAGGCGTTCATATTTCATGCATACTCCCATGTTGTTGATGTCCCTCATCCTCACCCAAAGGTTGATAGGGATCTCGTTGAATTCTATCTGAGGTCTGCTCAGCCTCAGTATCAGACATGGAGTGCTCAGAAGATCATAAACGTTCGGGTCATCAAACCTTTTCGAGATGGGAACTTCACAAACGTTCGGTTCAAAGTGCTGAGGAGGTCTGCTAAAACAGAACATACTATTTCACTTGATGATCTTCCCAACCTGAATCCACATGATTGGATCATCTTGCACAACATCCTCCTCACCAACGAAGTTGAATATGGGCCAATCATAGATCACTTCAAAAGGATGTTGGTTTGCTACATCATGGAGGTCGCCAAGATGGATCAGGAGATCACAAGTATTTTCAAGAAAAAGCCCACCATCTCTCCAGTTGGCTCTACAAGCGATCTGAATAAGATGCAGATGGGGAGGATCGAACCAAAACGGAACTCAGTCATGTTCACAAGGAACGAAGGCCAAAAATGCCTGTTCGCCTTAGCAGACAAGCATCTATACACCACTGCATGCTTGGAACATGTTCTGGGGATCATCAATCGATGCAAGCAGAACGCTGATAATGACAAGAAATACTTCGATGATATGATCCAGTGGTACATTCGCTTCAGACAAACCATCCTTGCCCTCATTCCACGTCTGTTCGAAACCACAAAGAAAGTTCCTGCAGCCGGACCCAACAAGCCGAAGTAGAATCTCGCTCCAATTGACGCATAGGGGGGGATTGTAGGGTCCATTATATGTTGCATCTTGGGCTCGTTCATTAGTCCAATTTTGTTTCCAAATTGGGCCTGTCCATCCGTGAGTTATTTTCTAGGGTTTAGTATTTATAGATGCTTGCATGCATCTTAGTACGTAAGATTTGGAGTCGATCATTCATAGAAATTACTTTTATCGTTTGTAACCCTAGAAGCCTCTACAACGGAAGTTCTTTGTCGAGCTCTGCTGAGGCTTGAATCTATTGAATCATTCGACGTATTTTGATTCACTCTTGTGCTTGATATTTCTGTTTACGTTTTCGTGATTAACCTGTTTAAAGACCTAAACGATCAAAGAGTTATTTAACTCATCATCACGCATGCACAAATTTAGGGGGAGAAATAATCAAAAAAAATCCAAAAACAATAAAAATTCCAAAAATCAAAAAACAATAAAAAACTAAGAAAATTAAAAATATTGTTGATAGTTTTGTTTGTAGGTGTTGTGACGGGAAATGAAATTAGCAAGTGATAACGGGCAATCTGGATCGGCATAATGTACCTAAGTTGAATCGTCTACGCTCTGTGTTTGACGCGCTGGTAGGCACGAAAGATTTTAAATGGACTTGATTAGGGAAAGTTGAACCTAATGAATTTAAGGACTTGACAAACTTTGACCTAGTTAGATCCGTTTAACCTGATTTCACGACGCTCGGATAGGTTGAGCAGGGAGATATACATGGGAATCTACATATCACATTAAATAACCCGTATCTACAACCATGGATTCACTTTTCCTCGATGTGCGGATTCTGTCCTTAATTCCGGTTGGATGGGGCGACTGGTAAATTCTGATAAATTAGGTCTATAGAAAATTGTTTTCTTTCTTTTTGTCTGTTAGTCATATGTTGCCTCCTCTGCGTGATTGGGAGATCCGACCTAGACTGTAACATATGCTACTCTATTTCTCTGCATATTATAACTATGAAATTCCTCTTATCTGTTAGCCATATGATGTCTCCTTTGCGTGACTTCCAATCCGACCTGGAACACAGCATATGCAACCTTCTACTTCTCAATCCCTCTAAACAATAAGTAATAGCAATCTGAATCTATCCTCCCTCCGAATGATTGTCTGCTCACCCGATGTAAGGAGTACTCTGGAAGTCCTTGATGGCTGGGTCATATCAGGAACCGGGAAACACGTTCTAGTACACTTAAAATTGAACACATACAGATTGTCTGTAGATCTCGCTGCTCAATTTAGGTGGACAACAATATCCCTGGTTGTAGTCAGTTAAATGGTCATAAGAAAATTTTATTTAAGAATTAGGGCCAATCATGATAATAAAGTTACAATTAGATATATGCATGTATCATGTCATGGGTAAATTGTCCAAAATTGTCACAAATTTTTCATATTTAAGTGGACCACAATACTGACGATCGATCAGACGAAGATGTGAAGATAAGGGTACCGACAAGTGGAATAAGACTGTCCAACAACTTTGATCCCAACGTCACAAATTTAGTCACAGTAGTTAAATTTTTGAGATTATGTTTTAGTTGAAGCTAAATTATTTTATTTTTATTTTTATTTTTATTTTTTAATTAATTTTATTTTTATTTCAATTTTTAGATGTTAAAATTTATAAGTTTTTATTTTTATTTTTTTTCTTTTATTTTATTATGCATAATTAAGTTTCTTTTATTTTATTTTTATTTTTAAATTTTAATTTTACCTTTAGTAAAATTCCTCAAAAAGAATTAATTTTAAATTTTTAACTGTTTTGGACTCTGCTCTATACTATGTGGTTATCAGGTAAATGGTAAATGGGCATAAAAGGAATTTACCGCCGGAATCTCCTTCATTCTCAAGATTCCGGCCGCAAACCTCTCTCTCACTCTCTCTCTCCTTAAAATGTTTTCGTCAAATCTTGCAAATCTAATATGATAGTCTCGAAGATAATGAGTTCTAGATCAGAAATATGTATTTTATTGTGCAATTAACCGAGTTATCAAAAGCAGAAATCGAGAAAAAGGATTCGACGGAGTTTACGGCCGCAAGCTTGGGCCGCAAACTCTGTTCTTGGGTCGTAAACTAGTGTTTGACCGTAAATTGCTTGCGACTGCAAACTTCGATTGATTATTGTCCTGATTTGCGACCGTACACTCTTAATTAAGTGCAATCCTCATGTTTTGATCGTAAATTGTGTTCATCGACCGTAAACTCAGTTCTACGGCCGCAAACTATGTTCTTGGGCCGTAAACTGTTGTTGACCGAGAATTTGTGTTGACTGCCAATTTGGATTTGATTTAAATGAATGTTTTTTTTTTTTAATTTTTGACCCAAATTTTTAAATAAAAATAATTAATATTATTTTTGGGATCAAAATTAAATTTTTTTTTGTTGTTCGTTTGGCTTGTGTTTTTATCTTACTTAGTATGGTTGAATGCAGGATAATGGCGAACCTGAAATTTACGGATATGCACAATCTTGCTATTGTCTTGGCGGATCCTCCAACTGTTCACTCGGATCTTCGGTCGATGATTCATAGACTTCGAGAGTGCTGTCTGGCTTCTGCTATTACAGTAAATCCTGTTGTTTACCAAAATTTAATTAGAGAATTCTGGGCGACTGCCAACATGGACATGAGTGATGCCGGTCATTTTACTGTTAAAGCTATGTTTCAAGGACGCGAAATTGTGATCAATGAAAGCTTTATCAGAGGGACGTTGCTGATTGATGATCAACCTAATTTTCCTACTAAGATTAGGATTGAAGACACGCAAAGAATTCTGAGGAGAATGAGTTATGAAGGCACTTCACCTCCAACTTTAAAGAAGCTCTTACATTCGTACTGGAGATTTTTAGCACGCGTTTTTGTTAGCTGCATTTCAGAGAGAAGATCGGGAGCAGATGAGATTTCTCAAAGGAATACCGGTGCAATTGTTTCTCTCGCTGCAGGAGTGAAATTCAACTTTTCGAGATTCATCTTGGATGAGTTTGTTGTGAACATTCGAGCTTCAACTCGGGATACTTTCTTATTGTATCCCAGATTCATTCAGCTGTTCATCGATGCTCAGTTTCCAGATGTGAGAAAAGAAGGTGATATTTTGGATATGAAATCATTGGGTCCTCATACTGTAGGACTCATCAAGCAGAATCGTAGAGGAAAGGTTATTTTTCAAGGAAAATACCCGCTTGAAAAGTTTGGAAAGTTTATTGAACTTAATGAACCTACAAAATCTTATGGTTCATCTGACCAGGCTTCTTCTAAGCCTGCATCTTTTGAGAAGTCATCTCCAAACAATGTTGTTATTGATGTATCTGAGGATGAAAGTACTGAAAAGGAAGATACCCCTACTCCTGACGCTCATGTGGCAGAGGAACATGGCGAAATGTCTAATCGTGCTCAAGGTGATGATTCAAGAATGAATGTGGAGTTTAAAGCAAATGTTGAAGGTGATAAAGAGGACTCCTTTAGTGATCTTGATCTCACTGGTTTTGATCATGATGATATTACAGCTTCTCTTGCCAATAGTGCTAACTTGGTGTCGAATGAGAATCTTGACACAATCTTTAACAATGTCGATGATGTTGTTCTTCCAACAATGGAGACTAGGGAGTCTAATGAAGTTTTTGAAACCGCGACCCCTACTTCAGACCAAATGGCAAATGTTTCCATGCCAATGGAGACGGTTTTGGGATGTTCCCCTCCTGTTTATGTTCCTCCTACTTCAGAGCTATTTGTGAGTGATTTTGCAACAACATAATCTGATCAACCTCTGTTGAAAAGACAAAGAAGGGATCTGAGGAAGAGTGAGTTAATTGCGAGTCTCGTTAGCAGCCTCCCAGTACCAACTACTACTACTACTCCCAGTCTTACCACAACCAAACTTTTTTCTGTGGGTCCAGACTCTACTTTTGAGGTTGGTGGTTCCTTTATTCCACCAGGGTTTACTCCTCCTCGATCTGATCATGATGAGACTTCTATGAGATTAGCTATACATTTGGCTGAGGAGCAATTTCTGATGCCATCTCCTTGCGGTAAAGGTATTGCTATAGGGGATGGTGGTTCTGGAGGAGACAACTTAACTATCTCAGGGCAACAGAAGGAGATATCAGTGCTGAGTCAGAAAAACATTGAGCTTGACATTCGCGTGTCAGGTCTTCAAGCTGAAAATTCAAAGCTTAATGTTCAAGTGTCTGAGCTTCAATCTGATAATTTAAAGCTTGGTATGCAAATAGCTGATCTTACTAAGGACAAAGAGCTAAAGTCAAAACAGATTTCCGAACTCCAAGATCACTTCAATCTCTTGACTTCAAGCTATTTTGAGCTAAAGAAGAAACTTGAGGAAGACCTCGGTGATAAATACCAGACATCTACTGATGAATACAAGATTAATCTACATGTCCATGTTTTTCCAGTTTCTTTGCCAACTAGTCAAACATCAGGAGCTGTTAATCGTGTTGAAGATGAGCCTCCTCAAGCCCCCCATGTTTCAGCATCCATTCGCGATGCACAATAGGAAGCATTTAAAAAAGGGCAACTGCTGTTTAAAAGAAACCCTAATCAGAATGCTTAATGGGATGAACCTACAATTACAATGACTGATCTTGAAGTCGTTCGATTCAGAGATATTTTCGGTGATAGGTCGGGAATTTTTTCGTGGGGTTTTCATGATCCTCTCAAGATGTGGATAGTGCTAAGGAAAAGTGGTAACTCTGAGCTTTACAGAGATAGTCATGATTTCAGTTCATGGACTAGGGTCGATCTGTCAGAATTATCTCAAGCTCCTTTCTCTAATCTCACAAACAATCCACAAGCGACTTAGTTTAAGCACTTCCTTGAAGATCAAGTTAAGAAAGGGTTTCCTGCCATGAAAACTGCTGAGTCCGTCATAGTAGAGCATCCTGACATCATTGATCCTAAAATTGACAGGCCTTTGCAAGTTGTGATGTGGCTCGCAACCAAGCAGGTCAAATAGTTCCTTGTGCTTCAAAATTATCAAGATGGATCTCTACGTTCAATGGAGTGTTGGGTTTTCGATGAAATTACTTCCGCTGAGATCATCAAGCTCAAGAATGGATGCATTCGACTCTATGATCGAAGAGATTTATTACAGTTTCGAACGTGGGATATTCATCACCTAAGCAACTTACAAATTTTGGTGGCGGAGGATGCTTTTGAAGATGATGCGAAGGTATATACGACTATGGTTGCTGAGATTCTTAACAAGCACATGTGGAATGGGGCAATGGGGCAAGCAGATGTTATGGTGGTCAATAAAGGTTAACTTCAAGCTAGCACCAAACCAATAGGGATATTGAAGGGCTCAAGTTAGTGGTTTGGTCTAGGCTTTGCAATGTAATAGTAGTTTGGTGTAGTTGGAGTATGTTATAGCTAGTTTACGGTTGTAATGAGTTTACGGCCGTAAACACCTTACGGCCGTAAACTCTTCTCGGTCGTGGTCCCTATAAATAGAGGGTTAGTCAGATGTTTTGTGGTTGTTGATACCTTATTGTTCACGACTTTCCATCGAGTTGTACCAGACGTTTATAGCTATAAAATGTGTGCAAGCTTGGTTTATTCTCTTTTCGCCTTTATTCTTGTTTTGTATGATTGTGTTTGCTATTGATCACTGGTAAGATCCGTAATTAGGACTTTACATTATGTGTTTTTGTGATGAAAATGCAACCAAATAGGGGTATTAACTCGAGATCTATGACATGAGAAAGGAAACAAACATAATCTAAGTTATTTTACACTAATCTAGTCAAGAAAAATAGCTTATAAGGTTATGAGGAACATATTCTAACATAAAACCCATTTTAGGACTTAAATTATCAAAAATACAAAACTTGGGTTAAAAACTATAAATTCACGATTTCTTGAGGGTCAAAAGAGCCAAAACAGTTTCTATAATCAATTTCCTGAATATTAGAATTTTCAAAGGACTTAAAATGTAAAAAATTAGCTTAATGGGCTAAATTTGGGCTTTTCGGCCCAATAAGCCCAAAATTACGAAATTTGAAGTTTTAAGGAGCTGAATTGTAACATTCTGAAAAACAGGGGATAAGGAGTGAAATAAAACTATTTTAAAGGTCAAAAATGCTTTTCAATTTCAAAAAGGATACAAAATGTAAACTTTTTATATTTTGGGCCAAAACTGTAAAAGTTGCGAAATAGGGGGCTCTAACCGAGAAACTTCATTTTTGAAGGGCTAAAGTTGTTTACAAAATAAAGTTTGGGTTTAATATGTCTTTTCAACTAGTTTATGATACAAAAGTGTCAAGAAAAATGTTTTAAGGACTAAAAATGAAATTCTTTTATATAAAGGACTAAAAGTGTTATTTTTATAAAAGAAAGGTTGTGAAAAGGTAAAAATCTTACTTTTAAACAAATTAACTCATAATACAAAATAAAAGATACCCGAATAGCGAATAAAACGCAAAACGAATACACCTTCAATACCAAATATCGTTATAAACGAGTTGATTCGGTCTCGAATCAATACAAAACAACAAGCATCAATATAAAAACACTTCAATAGATACGTGATGACTACAATGAGTAAATCTACAAACTTTGGGCTTATGAGTTTCAAATCATGCTTGTTGGGCCTTGCAAGCCGACCAAAATGATCTTTGGGCCCAAAGGGTGCTTATATGTTATTGGGCCTTCAATGGCCCAATATCTTATAAAAGGACTTTTAATAGCTTTTATGTGCTAGTGGGCCAAAGTGTCCCGTTAGAAAAGCTAGTAAGGCCACAGTAATCAAGTGCGAGTTGGACCATCGTGTCTTTCGCATCCACGACAGCCTAAGGTACTTATGATAGTAGTGAGACATAATACTCCCCTTCTCTTCGTTTGTTGAAGCTTACGAGAAATCAAAGTAGACAAAATTAGGACTATATATAATATGGATTAATCAATATTCATTCGTTAAGACCATACAAGAATTTGTAATTACGAATACATTTCAACATCAGAAAACATCGGGTTTTCCGGGGAATTCAATACTACTTGTTCGGAAGTTTATAACTATATTACAAAATACCCTTCATATATATATATATATATATATATATATATATATATATATATATATATATATATATATATATATATGTTTTTAAAATCATTCATGCATCAACTTATGGATCTTCACAGTTTGATAAACAAAAGTCTTTTCAGAAAATGTCGGATTTTTTGGGTTTTACAAAATACACCAATCATTTTATCACAACATTGCTTATGAACTCACCAACATTTCATATGTTGACGTTTTTCCAAAATAACTTGTATTCTTAGGTAACAGGTAAGCGGAAGAGTTAAGAAGTAATGTTAGATGTTATGTTGTTAAATGTATTCAAACTATTTAGGTTATGAATGTGTAGTGTTAAAACAATGTACTTGATGTGAACAATCCCAGTTGTAATATATTGATGCATGGTGACGCTTATGTTATGATCCATGTATATTCATTGTGATGTTATTCAATTAAAGTCACGCGATCCCTCGGACGTTTCCGCCGTCTGGTTCGGGGGTGTGACATACAGACCCTACCGTCTCACGTACCCACGACTCAGAATTAGACTACTATTTCCGAGACCAACTCTCTTTTTAGGACCTTATCGCCGCTCGGGCAGAGGCAAGAGAGTAATAGGGTAGACACACGACATTCAAGGAAAGGGTGATTGCAGCCAAGCATCGATTGGTAGAACTGCAAGGTGCATCGACTTTGCCTTAGGTATCACAAGGCATGGATCGTCGTGAGTAGAGTTCATACCGCTCACAAGACCTTGTAAATTAGGTTCATGAGTGTTGGTGCTACCCTATTCTAGGCGTAAGCACGACACTGCAATTTAAGCGGTCATACTAATCGAGAGATCTAGTGGCTATCAAAAGTTTTCCTTGCATGGATGTGAGATAGACCTGCATCGAGGTCAAAATTTTCGCTGAAACCATAATTACTAGAATCATCTTAACAAGATGGGGTTAGGACATACCTAACAGAGTAGAAGGTCTATTCAGTCTTAATTATATAACTAAGCATACATCGATTGGTCATAATAAGGACCTAGCCTGGATCAAATTACAAGGTTTCACTTGGATACAGAACTACTAAAATACATGAGTTTATCATATAAAGACTCGTTATGAACTGTTTACAGAATACCCTTAACAACCGAATTACGTTACGAATTGTTATAAGATAAACTTAGTTAGAAAAGTCGCGACGTATATCCATTCTAAAGACTCATTTCCGTCTCACCTTTAAACATTTTGGTTGAGAGGTTCCTTCTTCGTAGACCTATAGGGTGCGATCATACTAGTGCTAATACACCGGATCCCATCAAAACTCCTCAGCCAAGCGTGCTTGGACAAACATGATCCTAAGATGAGTAAAGCTTAAAACGCCGGTATGAAACCTACTTCTACCCACTACCATAACTCCGTCTTAGGAATGTTAGCAGAAACACTAAGAATAGTATAGTAATGTGCAAAAATTTATATATGTGAATATAAATCGTAAGAATGCACTTGAGATTATTATCCCCACTCACGAAGTCGTTTTTCATCGTGAAACAGAGCTATGTCTTCACTAAGAGGCAACCAACCAACTAGCAAGGTGCCAACCTTGCAGATAGACTATGCTACTTTTCAAGCTGCAGTCACGGAAGCCGTGGCAGCCAGCATGGCGCAGCTCAATTCTAACCACGCCAGCAGACACGGAGATTGTGTTAGAAGTACCAACCGCATTATCAATCAAGAACACCAGCGGGCGTCTACCAATGAAAATGCCTCGGGCCACAAACCTACGAACAAGAAGCGGAAGTTTTGGAACAAAAAGGAGCGCAACCAACCTCAAAGACTCGCTAAAAGACAACAACCCATGGCCACCCCTACAATTACGACAACAGTCACAACACATGCCTCGACATCAACCACAACATCTATTGCTCAAGCATCAGCCAGGCAATATATGGGAGCACTCCCAAAATGTAACAAGTGTGGCTTCCATCACAATGGGGTTTGTTGGGTGATGCACTATAAAAACTGCGAAAAGAACGGGCATACTACTTGCTTCTGCAGAAACCAAACCCAACACTTCCCTTCAATCACCAGTACCAAGGTAGGCCCAGTATGCTACCTATGCGGTGAAACAAGACACTTCAAGAGAGAATGCCCAACTGATAAGAATGACGGGGGAGTAGGAGGAGTGTGATGAGCACACCAGCAGGAGCAGAAAGGAAAGCATATTAGGACTTTTGTAATGTTTCCAACGACAAAAACGTTTAAATACCATATTGTCACACCCCCGAACCAGACGGCGGAAACGTCCGAGGGCCGTTGTGACTCAATTGAATACCATCACAGTGAATATACATGAAACATAACATCATTCATCACCATGCATTGAAATATTACAACTGGTAGTGTTTACATTTAGTACATTGTTTCAAAACATTACATTCCCAAAAAGTAGATTGTTCGATACTAGTTAAACAAACAACAAGACATCACTGAGTACATTTTCCCTTTGATTTACCTGTTACCTGAGAATACAAGTATTTTGAAAAACGTCAACATATGAAATGTTGGTGAGTTCATAAGTAATGTTTGAAACATAATGTTTTGTATTATTTTGAAAGAAAAACCACCAGAAAATCCGATATTTTCTGAAAAGATTATTGTAAGTAAGAAAAGTGTGAAGATCCGTAAGTATGCTTGTTTATTTCTATAAGTGTGAAAAATTGTTATACTTGGTATGCATCACGTAGGTGTAAGTGTTGAAATCCCTAGGAAAACCCGATGTTTTCCTAATACTCTAAATTACGCGTTTTATATTTGGTTATACCGTTGCGACGTGTGTATTTGAAAAATCCAGGTGACATTGGATTAATTAAGGGGGGTGAGTTGTTGTAATCACGCATTAATGTAAATGGCTAGCTTACGACTATACAAACGAGTCCCTTAGGCGTCGCCTGTAATACTCACCTAATCCAACCATCCTGACTTCCCATAGCCCCACAACCTAAGAAGGAAAAAGGGTGCGAAGCCCCCGTTAATTCCACGAGTCGTTAAAGGCTATCGTGAATGCGAAAGGCCCTTGGCCTGACTCGCATTTGTGATTCTCGACTTTGCTAGCAGCACCAAAGGACCCTTGGGGCCCAACAGCGCAAAAGCTATTGAAAGTCCTTTTACACGGTATCAGGTCGTATAGGGCCTAATATCATGTAAGAGCGTTTCCTTCGGGCCTAAAGATCATGTCATTGGGCTAGCTAGGCCCAACAAGCACGATTTGAAACTTTCGGGCGCAAAGATGGTGTATCGACGTCTAGTGAATTCCCACGTGTGAATTGACTCCCCGTAATTTCAGCGTGTGTATTATAGTATCGTCGTGAATAGGTTATTGATTCGAGACCGAATCAATTCGTTTGGTAACGATTTTTGGTGTTGAAGATGTATAATATTTCGTCGGTAGTCGTGGTACTAGTATTTTGTCATAGAGGATCTATTGTCTGAAACCTTAGAATTTTTCTTTTTGAAGCCCTTTTCTTTTATAAATTTACACTCTTCACCCTTTATATAAAAGAATTTCCATTTTAGTCCTTAAACCATTTTTCTTGACACTTTAGTATCAAATCTTGTGGAAAAGGTAATTTTCAGCTCAAATTTACTTGAAAAACAGTTTTAGTCCCTCAAAATGCAGTTTTCTCGGTTGAAACCTCTAGTTTTGCAATTTTTACAATTTTGACCCAAAATGGAAAATATTTGCATTTTTGGTCCTTTTTAAATTTGAAAAGTATTTTTAACCTTTGAAATGGACTTAGTACACTAGTAGTCCCCTGTTTTACAGAAAAGTGCAGTTTCTGCCCCTCTAAGTTATAAATCTCGCAATTTGGGCTATATTGGGCCGAAAAGTTCATTTTTGGCCCATTATGTTTAAAAATTCACATTTTAATCCTTCAAAAGAGTAGATTTCCAGGAAATACATTTTTGAAACTGTTTTGACTCATTCCAACCCTCAGAATTTGTATTTTGTCATTTTGGGCCCTTTAGTTTTATATTTTTAGCATTTTGAGCCCAAAATTGGGTTTTAAGCCCAAAGATGTTCATATTAAGCAACTTGGTTATTTTTCTAGAAATGATTTGTGTGTAACAACATAACTTATACTTATTTCATACAACTTAATGTAGGTCTCGGTTTTAAGGTCTTTTTGACTAGATCCAACACCATAATCACATAAGAACATATACATAAACATAGAAATCACACAAAGCATACATATATCCATAGATATACACATTTGCTTGTATTCCCATTCCCCCACAAAACTCATAAAAACCGAAAAATAGGGGGTATGAAGCTCACCTTGAGTTGTGGTTTCGATTTGAAGAAGAAAAGAGAAGAGTTTGTTGCTATTTCGGCCCTAGCAACCTTTCCTTGGAAGATCTCGAATTTAAGGGGTTCTATGATACAAGATAATGATTTCATATGAGTTAAGAAGAGATTTTTGGATAGATCAAGGAGTCTAAAGTGTGGATCCAAGCATCAACTTACCTAGATGATGATTTTTGTGAGGAATCCTCCTTGCAAAGCCCTTGAATCTCGAAATTTTTGAAGAAGGAGTGAGGAGATGTTCTTCAAGACTTAGAGAGAATGGAGTGAATTTTTGTGAGTGTGTGTGTGTGTTGTGTTCGGCCGAGAGCAAGAGAGAGAGAGAGAGAGAGAGAGAGAGAGAGAAAGAAATAGATCTTGAGGTGATATATGCATGGAAGTATGAGATAAGATGCATGGAAAACCAATATGTAAAAATGAGGTGGCTATGAAAGTCAACTCTCCCTTTTTACATGGGCTTGGGCCGAAAATTAGAGAGGGAGAGAAAAGAATTTGGGCCTTGCATGCTTAAGCCTTTTTCATGTTTATGTTAAGTGGTGTTTGGTCCAAATAACCATAAATATGATTCTTATGACCTATTAGGGCTACATTAGGTTAAATATGGCCCAAGATGGTTCATATAATTGATTTATTTCATTCTAGGCCCAATATGGCCCAAAATGTTGAAATAAATGGAAGTGGGTCCAATTAGAACCCATTTAAGAGTTCTAAGCCCAAGATGGTCAAATTGGAAGCTTATTGGTCCATTGGGCCCAATAAGGAAGTCCTAGACCAAAATGGACCTAAACAAGAACTTCTAGGGTTTCCAATTGCTTGTTGACTATTTGTAATGCTTGTATGGTGTATTTGATTGCAAATTTTGTTGTCATAAAGTAAGCATCATACATGCTCTTAAGACTTTGATTCATAATTTTACTTAATTGTTGTAGTTACAAGGCACAAAATTTCTAGTTGTGACATCATCCCCCCGTTAGAGGGAATTTCGTCCCGAAATTCTATTTGAAAGCTAAATTTGAGAATGCTGGAATAGGTGAGGGTACTTTTGCTTCATTTGATATTTGCGTTCCCACGTGAATTCTGGCCCACGCTTCGCGTTCCACTGTACTTTCACGATCGGGATGCGACTTTGCTTAGTACGCTTCACCTCCCTGTCCATAATTTCGACCGGTTCTTCAACAAACAGGAGATTCTCGTTGATTTCAATCTCGTCAAGGGGAATGACGAGTGTTTCATCCGATAGGCACTTCTTTAGATTAGAGACATGGAACTCGGGGTGCACATTGTTTAGCTCTGCGGGTAGTTGCAGTTTGTATGCCACTGGACCTATTCGGGCGACGATCTCGAAAGGTCCAATGTATCGTGGGTTCAGATTTCCTGGTTTTCCGAAACGAATGACTCCCTTCCAAGGTGAGACTTTTAACAGTACTCGATCCCCGACCTGAAACTCTAAGGGCTTTCGCCATTTATCGGTGTAGCTCTTTTGTCGGTCGCGCGATGCTTGTAATCGAGCTTTGATTTGGACTATCTTTTCTGTGGTTTCACGAATGATCTCCGGTCCCGTTAGTGCCTTGTCCGATGTGAGTGCCTTTGCTAGCTGGGTGTCTCCCACCTCAGCCCAACATAACGGTGATCTACACTTACGCCCGTACAGTGCTTCGAAAGGAGAGACCTTGATGCTCGAATGGTAACTGTTGTTAAACAAGAATTCGACTAAAGGTAGGTGGGTATCCCAAGACTTCCCAAAGTCTATAACACATGCGCGAAGCATGTCTTCAAGCGTTTGAATGGTTCGTTCGCTTTGACCATCCGTTTACGGGTGGTAAGCGGTGCTCATGTCGAGATGGGTTCCAAGTGCTTTCTGGAGTGATTGCCAAAAACGTGAAGTGAACCTACTATCTCTATCCAAGATGATAGACACTGGTACTCCGTGGAGTCTCACGATTTCTCAAATGTATAAACGCGTCGGTCTTTCCATCTTGTAGGGTTCTTTTATTGGCAGAAAATGAGCGGATTTCGTCAGTCGGTCGACTATTACCCATATGGTGTCTAATCCGTCCGATGCCTTGGTCAGCTTGGTCACAAAATCCATAGAAATCCCCTCCCATTTCCACTCGGGAATCACCAGTTGCTGTAATAACCCCGAGGGCTTCTGGTACTCCACCTTTACCTTGGCACAAGTAAGGCACTTACCGACATAGGTGGCAATCTCTGCCTTTATATTAGGCCACCAATAGTATTGTTTAAGGTCTAAGTACATCTTGTCCGAACCGGGATGGATGGAGTATCGCGTCTTGTGAGCTTCCTTCATGACTACTTCCCTAAATCCTCCGAATTTAGGGACCCAAATACGGTTCATGAAATAGTATACTCCGTCCTCTTTTACCACTAGATTCTTCTCCATTCCGCGTAGTGCTTCGCTTGCTCTGTTTTCCGTCTTCATGGCCTCTGACTGGGCAACCCCAATCTGAGTGGTTAAGTGGGATTGAATGGTTATTGAGAGAGTTTTCGCACGACAATTAGAGTACTCCTTCCGGCTCAATGCGTCAGCTACCACGTTGGCCTTGCCCGGGAGGGACTTGATTTCACACTCGTAATCGTTTAATAATTCGACCCATCTTCGTTGCATCATATTCCGCTCTTTTTGATTCAAGATATGCTGGAGACTTTTGTGGTCCGTGAAGATGGTGCATTTCGTACCATAAAGGTAATGCCTCCAAATCTTCAGGGCAAAGACCACGGCTCCCAATTCCAGATCATGGGTTGTATAATTTACTTCGTGCGTGTTTAGTTGGCAGGATGCGTAAGCTATCACTCTTCCTCGCTGCATGAGAATGCAACCTAAACCCTAATTTGACGCGTCACAATAGACCACGAAATCTTCCGTTCCCTCCGGTAGAGATAGTACCGGGGCACTATCGAGGGCTTGCTTCAGGGTTCAGAATGCAACCTCTTGTTTGTCCGTCCATTTGAACGGTACGCCCTGTTGCGTAAGTGAGGTAAGCGGCTTGGCGATTTTTGAGAAGTTTTGAATAAACCTCCTATAGTAGCCTGCTAGACCTAAGAATTGACGAATTTTCGTGGGTGTTGTCGGGACGGCCCATCCTTCGACGGCTTTGACCTTGGAAGGATCCACATGAATTCCTTCTTGACTAACAACATGACCTAGGAAGTTCACACTACGGAGCTAGAACTCACACTTGGAGAGTTTTGCGTATAGCTTTTCCGATCGCAGAGTTTCTAGAATTTGTCGGAGATGTTGACCATGCTCTTCCTCGCTTCGGGAATAGACGAGAATGTCATCAATGAAGACAATGACAAAGTTGTCGAGGAATGGTTGACAGATTCGGTTCATCAGATACATAAATGCGGCAGGAGCATTCGTTAGACCGAAGGGCATTACGACAAATTCATAATGTCCGTAACGAGTTTGGAAAGCGGTTTTAGGAATATCCTCTTCCCGAACTTTGAGTTGATGGTATCCGGACCGTAGATCTATCTTAGAAAAGTAACTAGCTCCTTCGAGCTGGTCAAATAGATCGTCGATTCATGGGAGTGGATAGCGATTTTTGACAGTGAGTTTATTTAACTCTCTGTAATCGATGCACATCCTAAAAGATCCGTCCTTCTTTTTGACAAACAGGACCGGAGCTCCCCATGGCGAGTAACTAGGTCGGATGAATCCCTTGTCCAGGAGTTCGCTGAGTTGACTGGACAATTACTGCATTTCAGCAGGAGCTAGCCGATAGGGCGATTTAGCGAGAGGGGTTGCTCCTGGAACGAGATCAATTCGGAATTCAACTCGCCTTTCTGGGGGTACTCCAGGAAGATCTTCAGGAAATACGTCTGGAAATTCACGTGCTACTGGAATATCTTGAATGTTAGTCTCTTCCTTGGTTTTATCCACTACGTGAGCCAGGAATGTCAAATCTTTCTTTCGTAGATGCTTTTATGCCTGGATGCATGAGATGAGGCGAAGGTTCATGCTAGGTTTGTCTCCATAAATAACTAGGGTTTCGTGATTAGGAAGGCGAAGACGAACAGACTTCTCGTGACACATAATCTCAGCATGGTAGAGGCTTAACCAGTCCATGCCAATAATCACATCGAAACTCCTAATGGACACATGCATTAAGTCTATTCGAAAGACGTGTTGGTTCAGGGTTAGGCTACATTCGATGTAGATTTCCCCCGTGGATTCGGTTTTCCCATTGGCCATTTCCACCATAAAGGTTTCATTGAGCTTCTAGGGTTGTTGTTTTAATAAATGCTTAAACTTATTGCTTACGAAACTTCGCTCCGCTCTGGTGTCAAATAGGATGCATGCATAAGTGTGGTTTAGGGGAAACGTACCGATAACAACTGCGGGATCTTGAATTGCTTCCCCCTGACCCATGGCCAGCACTCTTCTCATTCCTCCATTTCCGGGATTGTTGTTGTTAGGGAAATCTCGGCGGAAATGCCCAGTACTTCCACACCCATAGCAGGTGTGGCTAGGTCCGGTATTGTTGCCACCAGCATTGATGTTGTTGTTGTTGCGGTTGTTGTTGTTGTTGCTTCCCTGTTGTTGATTCTGAGGAGGGTAAGTCCTACAGTACCTTGCCGTGTATCCCTTCCGATTGCAATTGGTGCACTGTAGCTCCTTGCATTCTCCATTGTGATGGAAACCGCACTTATTGCACTTGGGAAGATTACCGGAATAAGGTCTGGGAGCATTCGAAGCAGCTGAGGCTGGAGCATGTGGTGTGGCTGGAACTGGTGCGGTGGCAGCATTAACTACCACTGTCTGCTGCTTTTTAGAAGTTTCGGGGCCCTGACGCCCCTTCCTCTTGTTGTTCTTCCCTTTCTTTCCATCACCTTCTTTCTTGCCTTCAGCCTCTGCTGGCTTCTCACCCTTCTTGTTGTTGTGGTCATACAGCTTCTTCGCCAATCTTTTAGCACTGTCAAAAGTTTCGGGGTTTGCGGCTATCACGTTTCCTTGGATCGGTGAGGTTAGTCCCCAGATGAATCGCTCAATCTTCTTTCCTTCTGAGGTGATCATACCCGGGCATAACAAAGATAGTTCACTAAATCTTGATATGTAGGCATCGACATCCGCATTCCGCACAGTGAGGTTCCACAGCTCTTGCTCCATTTTCTGAATCTCACCTCGTGGGCAGTATTCAGCCATCAGCATTTCTTTCATTTCCGACCACGACATGGAGTTGGCTATAGGGAGTGTCATGGCTTCCACGTGTCCGTTCCACCAAGTGAGCGCTTGATCAACAAAAGTGCAGGCTGTGAACTTCACCTTCATCTCCTCAGGACAATCGCATATCTCGAATACCGATTCCACCTTCTCGATCCATCGCTTCAGAGTGATCACCCCTCCAGTGTCGTTAAAGGTTCGTGGTTTGGCGTTTGTGAAGTCCTTGTAGGTACATGTTTTGGTGGGTCCTTGATTCATTTCGTTGTTCGAACTCCCGACCCCTTGCCCGTTGACTCCTCCATTGTTCCCCTGATGAATTTGTGCCATCGCTGCAGTGACCGCAGTAGAGACCGCTGCCTGGAATGCGGCTGATTCAACTTCGGGTGGGGTTAGTCCAAGGTTTCCGCGAGTAGGTCGGTGTGGCATCTTTCTGTCATGAAACGGAAAGATGTTGAGTGTATGTGGCTTCCGTGTGGTGTTGATCCTACTGACTAGGTGTATGGTACAAACTTAAGTACTTCTATCAGTTAGCATGCAATCGTAAATTCGCAACACATAGAAATTTGCAATATCATAATAAAACACGTAAAAATTTCACTAATATTATCCGCATGTAATACATGAAAAATTTGCTCGTAAGAGCATACATGAGTGACACTAGTTCGACAGCATAATGGCTCTATGAGTAGTGTAGTCACTTAAACATAGAGTCGGGGTACATAGCATAGTTCCTAATGACCTAGTAAGATAAGTCTATCCCTAGTCGCGATGAGTTGTGCCCGGGGGTGGTGCCGAGGATGTGGATGCTCCCTGAAGACGAGCCACATGTCGTTCTGCGTCCTGGAGTCGAGACTCCCACCTCACCTGCCTCATGTGGAACTCTCGAAGAACGTCACGTGTCTCTTGTTCTGGACGCTCGACCCTAGTCCACAACTGGCGTACCTAGTCGGCAGTGCTCTGAGCAAGGTCGCCAGTGTTCCGTAACCGTTTCACCATGACTGGAAGGGCTCGATCCACAGGTCCTCCGTCCCGCAGGTCAAAGAAGTCACGTGACATGCCGTACGGGGGTCGCTGTCTCTGCTGTCTGCTCCATCTCCAGAGATCAATACCCCAGGGAGGTGTAGGACCAGTGGGGCCCACCCGGAAAGCAGGCACCCTGATTGGGTAAGGGGGTTGATGACCTCGGACTCTGCGTCCGAATCACCCCCTTCACTGTCATCGGGTTCCTCCTCGAAATTTCCTTCATCTTCTTCCTCCTCCTGTTACTCTTCTGGTTCGGCAGGCTCGCCCTCGACTCCTGCCTCCGGTTCCCCGTCAGATTCCTCTTCGGGGTCTTCCTTAGGCTCTTCGTCTAACCATCCGTTATTTCCCTGGTTAGGGAAGTAAGGATCTCCGGGGTGATGAAAACCAGCCATGCTGTCTGCGAGAGTGTGTAAATATGCTAACATTATTCCTAGGATGCTACAACTATTGTATAGACTATGCAGGCGTTCTTCTCTTTTTGGTGATATAGGGGTTTGTTTTTAGGTTCTCTAGCTATCGCGATCTCATCAGAACATGTGTTAGTTATACCTTGGAGGGAATGTAGTTGATCAGGCTACATCCGCTTCTTGATACTACTAAGAACAGTCCTGAGTTAACCGGGATACTAGCGTTATCTTGTTTGGTTCGGCGTTATGTTCTTATTCCTAATGCAAGCAGGGGTGTTTTATTGTTATGTTTTACTTGTTTTGTTCAGATTTGGGTTAGTCCCTCTTTTGGTTTATAGTTGCATATCAATGTGTGGTTAGACATGCTAGTTCACTATAAACAGAGCTCTGATACCAACCTATCACTGATACCAACCTGTCACACCCCCGAACCAGACGGCGGAAACGTCCGAGGGCTGTTGTGACTCAATTGAATACCATCACAGTGAATATACATGAAACATAACATCATTCATCACCATGCATTGAAATATTACAACTGGTAGTGTTTACATTTAGTACATTGTTTCAAAACATTACATTCCCAAAAAGTAGATTGTTCGATACTAGTTAAACAAACAACAAGACATCATTGAGTACATTTTTCCCTTCGATTTACCTGTTACCTGAGAATACAAGTATTTTGAAAAATGTCAACATATGAAATATTGGTGTCTTCATAAGTAATGTTTGAAACATAATGTTTTGTATTGTTTTGTAACACCGTGAATTTCAAAATAATTTTTCACAATTCATAAAAAGATTTCTCATTAACTTTTCATAAAAACATTAAGTTTAAATCTCAATTCACATTATACAAAACCCCAAGATCAAATGTATATAAAAATCTCATGCGTGTGTACAGATCAAGCCGGTGCCTTCCCACGGTCATCGCTAGTACCTGAAACAACAACACTAACACTGTAAGCACAAAGCTTAGTGAGTTCCCCAAAATACCACACACATAACACATATTAGCCACTCGAGGCTATAACTCTATGGGTCCGTGCACCCAACTCCGTGAACCCTCAGGTTCTAACTCTGGGAACCTTTCGGTTCCAACTCTATAACATGCACAGCATAAATCACATAGACATCATGCAGTACAACACATAGCATACACATAACATACACATAACATACACATACTCTGACACATAACTCTGATTACCTACTCAAGGTAAAGTATAGTGAGAAGACTCACCTCGCGTATCTCGATGACTCACGAATCCTAAAAATCCCTCGTGCTCGATCCTCCGAGCTATAATCCTCCTATAACATCATATGTCTCTAATTAACACTTTTAACACTAAGGTTGAATACCCCTAAGAAGTCAACACTGGTCAACTCTGGTCAACGGTTAACGGTCAACTTTGACCGGACTCGGTAAGTGCACTAGGGCGACTCGGCGAGTCTAGACGTTTTCACCAACTCTCTAAGATTCCCTTTTTGACACGTCGAGTATTCCCCTAACTCGACGAGTTTCACCTGGTAAGAATCGCGGGGCCACCCCGACTCAACTCGTCGAGTCTCAAGAACAACTCGGCGAGTTCCAGTTCGACTCAGTCCACCTGTCAGCTTCTAGCTCGCCCTGACTCACTGAGTAAACTCATAACTCGGCTGGACCACTCACTGAGTGGTCAAGGACAATCTTCATGCTACTCGCCGAGTCTGTTCTTCAGACTCGGCGAGTCCATGCCATGCACCAACTCAAACTTGCTTCTATGGTCAGATCCGCTCCAACAACTCATAGATCTGGCCTTCCAAAGCTAATTCATCACCTAAAGTACTCAACTTGGTGCTCATAACACACCCCATGACTCATAAATGGTGTTTTGACCTTAAGCACAAAGACCCCAATCCATAACCCTCATAGATTCATAAAAAGCATGGGCAAAGGGACACTCTGGACCTCCAAAGGTCCAGATCTACAACTTAACTCACTCAAGGGACCAAGGAAGTACTAGATCTTATCATAAAAGGGCTCAATAAGCCGTAAATCAATATAAATCTCAACATAACAGAATAGCTCGAAGATAATACCTCAAATGTGATGTTCTGGACCTCAAACCTTAAGGAAGCGGCTCCTCTTGCTTTCCCTTAGCTAATTCTTCCTTTCCCTTGCAAAATGTTACCTCCAAGGTCAATAATGGCCTCCTAATTTGCTCCAAACGCTCACACTCGCTAGGGTTTCACTCAAGGTACTGCTGAGCACAAATGACGGCCTAAAGGCCCTTTAAATAGGTCCCAAACCCGAGAAATTAGGGTTTCATTAAACAACGCAGACTCGCCGAGTCCAGGCGCGAACCCACGTCCAGAACCGCGATCCTACTCAGCGAGTCTGAGCTCCAACTCGCCGAGTCCCATCTCAAAACACCAAAAACATAAACATAAAAGATACCTGGAAATCCGGGCTGTTACAACTCTCCCCCACTAGAACTAGACTTCGCCCTCGAAGTCTCGCTCTGGAAATAGCTCTGGATGCTGCTCACGCATCTCACGCTCCGGCTCCCAGGTCATCTCTGATCCCTTCCGATGTTGTCACTGAACCAACACCATAGGTACCTCCTTGTTCCTCAGAACCTTGATTTTCCGATCTCGGATGGCCACTAGTCTCTCGGCATAATTCAGGCTCGCATCCACCTGAATATCCTCCAACGGAACCACTGCCGACTCATCGGCTATACACTTCCTCAACTGCGACACATGAAAAGTGTCGTGAATCTGCCCCAACTCTGCTGGCAACTCCAAACGATAGGCTACCCGTCCTACCCTCGCAATCACACGAAATGGACCAATATACCGGGGCCCTAACTTGCCCCTCTTCCTGAATCGAATTACTCCTTTCCAAGGAGAGACCTTCAGGAGAACGAAGTCGCCGACCTGAAACTCAAGCTCAGACCGGTGTCTATCTGCATAACTCTTCTGTCGGCTCTGAGCGATCAACAACCTCTGTCTGACCTGCTGAATCTGCTCTGTCGTCTGAAGCATGATCTCTGTACTGCCCATCACTCGCTGCCCAACCTCTCCCCAACAAATGGGGGTCCGACACCTCCTCCCATACAATAGCTCAAAGGGTGGCATACCAATGCTCGAATGATGGCTGTTGTTGTAGGAAAACTCTGCCAAGGGTAAATACGCATCCCAGCTACCCCCGAAATCCAACACACATGCTCGGAGCATGTCCTCAAGCGTCTGAATCGTTCGCTCACTCTGACCGTCTGTCTGGGGATGATATGCGGTACTAAAATGCAGTCTAGTACCCACCTCCTCATGAAATTTCTTCCAGAATCTGGAAGTGAAACGCACATCATGGTCCGAAACAATCGAGATTGGCACCCCATGCCGAGATACCACTTCCGTCACATACACCTCCGCCAATTTCTCTTTTGAAGAACTCTCACTAATGGCAAGGAAGTGAGCGCTCTTCGTCAACCTGTCCACAATCACCCAAATTGCATCAGCTCCTCTGGCAGTCCTCGGCAATTTGGTGATGAAATCCATAGTGATCTGTTCCCACTTCCACTCGGGAACCTCCAAGGGCTGCAACTTGCCATGCGGCCTCTGATGCTTGGCCTTAACCCTACAATAGGTCAAACACCTCTCAACAAACCATGCGACGTCCCTCTTCATACAAGGCCACCAATACTCCTTTCTCAAATCCAAATACATCTTAGTGGCCCCCGGATGGATCGAAAATTTTGATCGATGAGCCTCCTCCAACAAAGTGGTATGCGTTCCCCCCACAAACGGTACCCATATACGCCCCTGAAATGTCATAAGACCCCGACCATCGGTCACGAACTCTGAAACCAAACCAACAACCCGTTCCTTCTTCTGCATCTCAGGTTGCACAGCCTCGGCCTGTGCCCCATGAATAGCGTCCAATACCGGGGCTATCACGGTCAATCTCAAACATACCTCCCGCAGCGGGGTGCTCTCCGCCCTGCGGCTCAATGCATCGGCTACCACATTAGCCTTGCCTGGGTGGTACAGGATCTCACAATCATAATCCTTGACCACATCCAACCACCTTCTCTGACGCATATTTAGGTTGGGATGATCCATCAAATACTTCAAACTCTTATGGTCCGTGTATATCGTACATCGAACCCCATACAAGTAGTGACGCCAAATCTTGAGGGCGAACACCACTGCCCCCAACTCTAGATCATGGGTGGGATATCTCGTCTCATGAGGCTTCAGCTGCCTCGATGCATATGCTATCACATGCCATCTCTGCATCAGCACCGCTCCCAATCCCAAAATCGATGCATCACAGAATACCACAAAGTCCTCCATCCCTTTCGGGAGAGCTAACACCGGGTCTTCGCACAACCTCTGGCGAAGTGTCTCAAAGGAGGCCTGCTGCTCGGGGCCCCATGAAAAAGCAACACCCTTCCGGGTCAATCTGGTGAGTGGCACTGCGATCTTGGAGAAATCCTTGATAAATCTCTGATAATACCCTGCCAACCCTAGGAAACTCCTGATCTCGGAGGGTGACTTCGGCACCTCCCAACTCATCACTGCCTCAACCTTGGCCGGATCGACCAATATCCCTTCCTGGTTTACGAGATGTCCTAAGAACTGAACCTCCCGCAACCAGAACTCACACTTGGAGAATTTGGCATAGAGCCTCTCCGATCTCAGAACTCCAAGGACCTCTCTCAGATGCTCCTCATGCTGCTCCCTAGATCTCGAATATACCAGAATGTCATCGATAAATACAATCACCGACCGATCCAGCATCGGCCTACACACTCTGTTCATGAGATCCATGAACACCGCCGGGGCATTGGTGAGCCCAAAAGGCATCACCACAAACTCATAATGCCCATAACGCGTCCTGAACGCTGTCTTCTGGACGTCCTCATCCCGCACTCTCACCTGATGATACCCAGACCTCAAATCGATCTTGGAGAACCAAGATGCTCCCTGCAACTGATCGAACAAATCGTCGATCCTCGACAATGGGTAACGGTTCTTGACCGTCAGCTTGTTCAACTCCCGGTAATCAATACACATCCAGTGCGAACCATCCTTCTTCTTGACGAACAGGATAGGTGCTCCCCACAGCGAGCTGCTAGGCCGAATAAACCCCTTCCCCAGCAGCTCCTGAAGCTGTGAGGATAACTCTTGCATCTCTGGAGGTGCAAGGCGATAAGGCACCTTAACGATAGGCGCAGCTCCCGGAACCAAATCGATACTGAACTCCACTTGCCTCACAGGAGGCACACCCGACAACTCCTCGGGAAATACATCCGGAAACTCACGCATTACCGGAACCTCCTCAACTGAACTCGGCCTCTCGGAAATCACCCGCGTATCCATCACATACGCCACAAAACCCTTACAGCCCTGGTGTAGACACTGCCTCGCCCTAGCGGCCGAACAAAACGCTGATCCTGAACGTGTACCCTCGCCGTACACCGAAAGAACTCCCCCACTAGGGTCTCGTATGGTCACCAGCTGACGCTCGCAGTCGATAACCGCACCGAATCTGCTCAACTAGTCCATGCCCACAATGACACAGACATCACCCATCGCAATAGGAACTAGATCAATCGGGAACTCAACACCGAAAATCTCGACTACACAACCTCGGAGAACCTCCGTGGTATATATCACCCTCTCATCAGCTATGGAAACTCTCAGAGGCCGACTCAACGCCTCACGACTAACACTGATATCCTGACTAAAAGCCAAAGATACAAAAGACCGACTCGCACCCGAGTCAAATAACACCAAGGCAGGTACAGAATTCACAAGAAAAGTACCTACGCATAACATAACATAAGCATAATATCTCAACATCAAAATAAATATATAAAAGAATACATACCAGCCACAACATCAGGCGCTGCGTGGACCTCCTCCGCGGTCAGCTGAAAGGCTCTCCCTCGTGCCCTCGGCGCCTCGGCCTTCACTGGCCGACTCTCTATAGCTCTGATGGCGGCAGGGGCAGATCCCTGAGGTGCTCCCTGAGATGACCCTCGCAACTGCGGACACTCTGCCTTCCGGTGTCCGGTCTGATTGCAGTGGAAGCACACTGCAAACCCCTTGGGGCAATCCTTGGCCATATGCCCCTCCTTGCCACATTTGTAGCAAGATCCCGCTCGGCAGACTCCATCATGCCCCTTGCCGCACTTCCCACAAGTGTGGCCCTTCTGGCTCCCTGGTTTGGGATCAGCGGGCTTGGCCCGCTTGGCTGCCGGCTGAGACTGAGCCGGTCGCCGATCCCTCCCCTGAGACTTCGCCTCCTCCCTGGCCTGAGTCTCAAGCTCAATCTCCCTCTTCCGGGCATTTGCCTGAAGCTCAGCAAATGTCCGGTACGAGGAGTTCGCCGTGAACTCCCTAATATCCCTCCTCAGAATGATCAAATAACGGCTCATACGTGCCTGCTCAGTGGACACGTGCTCAGGGCAAAACATCGCCCTCTCGTGGAACATCCTCGTGATCGCTGTAACTGACTCAGTACCCTACTTGAGGGTCAGAAACTCATGTGCCAAACGCTCCCTCTCCACCTGGGGAACGTACTCATCTCGGAACATGACAGTGAACCTCTCCCAGGTCACTGCCGCAAGCTCAACAGGCGTATAATGCGCCGTCACAAACTTCCACCAGTCCTTCGCTCCCAAGCGAAGTTGGTTCAGCGCGAACCGAACCTTCAAATGCTCAGGAGATGAGCAAGTGAAGAAGCACTCCTCTATATCAGATATCCACCTCATCGCTGCCACCGGATCCTGGGTCCCATCAAACTCTGGTGGTTTTGTGTTGCTGAACTCCCGGAACAGCAACGCATCACCACCTTGCGGCCTCGCAGCAGCAATCGCTGCGGTAGCCGCTGCAACAGCAGCCTCAGAAAGAGCGGCATAACGCTCGTCAAAAGTCTCAATCAGCGTGGTCTTTATAGACCCAAACATCTCTGGTATCTCTGCCCTGATGGCCGCAGCCACCTCCTCATGGATGATCCGGCGGATCTCCTCATCATTGGTACCACTGCTCTCGGGCATCAAGCGTGTCCTCACCATGATCTACCTCTGAAATACAACATACGATAAATTAGAACCCTTACAAGCATACTCACACTCGTCAACTCTTTCCTCCTTGATTCTTGGTATTCCAAAGATTCTTACTTGGGCTGTACACCGCTCCGGTGCTTTCAGTAGTACGGGCCCAATACTACTGTCCACACCGTATCAGAATACACCCCAAGTCCTCCTCTTCGGATCCCAAATTCCAAGTACTCTATCATGCATAGACCTCCCTCTAATAGATCTCTCATAAGCCCCTCGCTGCTACCTACTCACTCTCAAGCATCTCATAACAGCTCACCTCTTCCTAGGCTAAGGCATCACAAATCAGGGCACTCTAGTCCTAATAGGAATACCTAGCCTACTCTAGCATGCGAATACATCATATCAGTATCAATATCACATAACATAAGGGTATTTTGGGAAATCACCGTTCGGGCGCGGACTGATCGTACACACAACTCTGCTCTACATTTTCAAAATCTTTTATTCTTTTTGAAAATACTTCTCAAATCCTCAGTTTGAGTTCAAATACGCCCGAAGGTGTACTCGAATCCCTCAAACCAAGGCTCTGATACCAACTTGTAACACCGTGAATTTCAAAATAAATTTTCACAATTCATAAAAAGATTTCTCATTAACTTTTCATAAAAACATTAAGTTTAAATCTCAATTCACATTATACAAAACCCCAAGATCAAATGTATATCAAAAATCCCATGCGTGTGTACAGATCAAGCCGGCGCCTTCCCACGGTCATCGCTAGTACCTGAAACAACAACACTAACATTGTAAGCACAAAGCTTAGTGAGTTCCCCAAAATACCACACACATAACACATATTAGCCACTCGAGGCTATAACTCTATGGGTCCGTGCACCCAACTCCGTGAACCCTAAGGTTCTAACTTTGGGAACCTTCCGGTTCCAACTCTATAACATGCATAGCATAAATCACATAGACATCATGCAGTACAACACATAGCATACACATAACATACACATACTCTGACACATAACTCTGATTACCTACTCAAGGTAAAGTATAGTGAGAAGACTCACCTCGCGTATCTCGATGACTCACGAATCCTGAAAATCCCTCGTGCTCGATCCTCCGAGCTATAATCCTCCTATAATATCATATGTCTCTAATTAACACTTTTAACACTAAGGTTGACTACCCCTAAGAAGTCAACACTGGTCAACTCTGGTCAACGGTCAACTTTGACCGGACTTGGCGAGTGCATTAGGGGGACTCGGCGAGTCTAGACGTTTTCACCAACTCTCTAAGATTCCCTTTTTGACATGTCGAGTATTCCCCTAACTCGACGAGTTTCACCTGGTAAGAATCTCGGGACCACCCCGACTCAACTCGCCGAGTCTCAAGAACAACTCGGCGAGTTCCAGTTTAACTCAGTCCACCTATCAACTTCTAGCTCGCCCTGACTCACTGAGTCAACTCATAATTCGGCTGGACCACTCACTGAGTGGTCAAGGACAATCTTCATGCTACTCGCCGAGTCTGTTCTTCAGACTCGGCGAGTCCATGCCATGCACCAACTCAAACTTGCTTCTGAGGTCAGATCCGCTCCAACAACTCATAGATCTGGCCTTCCTAAGCTAATTCATCACGTAAAGTCCATAACTTGGTGCTCATAACACACCCCATGACTCATAAATGGTGTTTTGACCTTAAGCACAAAGACCCCAATCCATAACCCTCATAGATTCATAAAAAGCATGGGCAAAGGGACACTCTGGACCTCCAAAGGTCCAGATCTACAACTTAACTCACTCAAGGGACCAAGGAAGTACTAGATCTTATCTTAAAAGGGCTCAATAAGCCCTAAATCAATATAAATCTCAACATAAAAGAATAGATCAAAGATAATACCTCAAATGTGATGTTCTGGACCTCAAACCTTCAGGAAGTGGCTCCTCTTGCTTTCCCTTAGCTAATTCTTCCTTTCCCTTGCAAAATGATACCTCCAAGGTCAATAATGGCCTCCTAATTTGCTCCAAACGCTCACACTCGCTAGGGTTTCACTCAAGGTACTGGTGAGCACAAATGACGGCCTAAAGGCCCTTTAAATAGGTCCCAAACCCGAGAAATTAGGGTTTCATTAAACAGCGCAGACTCGCCGAGTCCATTCCTTGGACTCGCCGAGTCCAGGCGCGAACCCGCGTCCAGAACCGTGATCCTACTCGGCGAGTCTGAGCACCAACTCGCCGAGTCCCCTCTCAAAACACCAAAAACATAAACATAAAAGATACCTGGAAATCCGGGCTGTTACAACTAAGTGGGTTAGATCTGATCCCACATCGGCTAGGAAGGAGAACTAAGCATTCCTTATAAGGGGTGTGGATACCTTCACTAACACAACACGTTTTAAAGCCGTAAAGGCAGCAGATCCCATAAGAACTCTGCAGTTAAGCGTGCTCGGGCGAGAGTAGTACCAGGATGGGTGACCCTCTTGGAAGTCCTCGTGCCGAGTGGCCCAAAGCGGACAATATTGTAACACGTGCCAGAGGGGGATGTTACAAATGGTATCAGAGCTAGGGCACGGGTCGATGTGTTCGACGGGGACGTCGAACCCTATAATGGGGGGTGAAAGTGGGTTAGATCTGATCCCACATCGGCTGGGAAGGAGAACTAAGCATTCCTTATAAGGGGTGTGGATACCTTCACTAACACAACGCATTTTAAAGCCGTGAGGGCAGCAGATACCATAAGAACTCTGTAGTTAAGCGTGCTCGGGCGAGAGTAGTACCAGGATGGGTGACCCCCTGGGAAGTCCTCGTGCCGAGTGGCCCAAAGCGGACAATATTGTGATACGTGCCAGAGGGGGATGTTACATATTTTGAAAGAAAAACCACCAGAAAATCCGATATTTTCTGAAAAGATTATTGTAAGTAAGAAAAGTGTGAAGATCCGTAAGTATGCTTGTTTATTTCTATAAGTGTGAAAAATTGTTATACTTTGTATGCATCACGTAGGTGTAAGTGTTGAAATCCCTAGGAAAACCCGATGTTTTCCTAATACTTTAAATTACGCGTTTTATATTTGGTTATACCGTTGCGATGTGTGTATTTGAAAATTCCAGGTGACATTGGATTAATCAAGGGTGGTGAGTTGTTGTAATCACGCATTAATGTAAATGGCTAGCTTACGACTATACAAACGAGTCCCTTAGGCGTCGTCTATAATACTCACCTAATCCAACCATCCTGACTTCCCATAGCCCCACAACCTAAGAAGGAAAAAGGGTGCGAAGCCCCCGTTAATTCCACGAGTCGTTAAAGGCTATTACATTTGACAAGTGTTTTAAACATTCTTTGAGAAATGTCACTCAAGTTACAATCTTGGAGTATGACTCTAAGACTTGTATTGGAATGAAGTATGACTCATCTTCTTGATTTAACCACTTCAACAATTCAAGTTCCTCTTCTTAGTCATAAGAATGCACTAAGATTTTCCTTAGAGAACTAATTTTGATATGGTTTCGTTAATCATTAAGATGATCACAAAACTGATACTAAAGTACTCTCCCATCTTTTCAAATTTGAGAAACTTCTATCCTTCTGCCTAATTTGATTCTTCTTATTCGCCCTGCCTTACATTGGAACCTTTTCCAATGTCTCAGAATTACACTTAAGCTTGTAAGTATAACCATATTTACTGAGCTTTAGTAAACTATGACGAATAGTCTTATCAATCTTTTGTGGTGGACTTAATTAGTGCACAAGAATGTCTACTCGATCCCTTAGTCCTTTACTTGACTCACACATCCATGTGAACGAGTAATTAGTCTTAATTTTTCCAATACTTGAAAGTTCTCATTCATCATGCTATACAACTTGCATGATTCCAAGTTCCGGTCCAAGTGAAACTTGAGTGATGAGAATCTTTCCTTATTTGGTAAATGTAGACATTACCACAAATGAAAGAATCAATTTCATAATTCCACTCTTGCTATTGATGGAATCATATAAGCAACAATTTTTCCTCAAATGCCATTGTAAGGATATTTTAAAATAAATAAAGTCAAAAAAATTTCTTTTTTTTTTTAAACTTTGCGGAAAAACTTATCCTTAAAATCCATATGAAAACTTGTTGTTATCTATTCCTAAGCAATATCTCATAACTCCTAAGAAGTAGCTCAAGAATCCGATCTTCAAACTACACGATAGAAATCCATCTACGCGATCAGATTCAGCATATTCTTTCTTTAAGTTCCTTTACTTTTCTTTGATTCTTAAAACATCAACATGTGACCCAGTCACATCCTGTAATAAGAATCTCAGAATAGAAACTTAGCAGAGTTAGATAGTGGACTTTACCTAAAGTAGAGTCAAACTTATTGACTTTAACACCCTTAGGTAAATTGGTAGATTCGCAACCAATGCCCCTTCCTTTGGCAATATAAAAATATGGACCCTTTGATGATGGTACGTGGGACTATCATAGACTTAGCTTTTCTCTTTACCATTTGGTCAACCGAGTTGACTATGGCCGATCCCTTTCCATTGGGAAGAGAATGCTTTTCTGGATTTCCTGTGGCACTATTGTCAATGTCCATCAAGTTTTAAGGAAGTTTATCTTAACAAATAGACCAGATCATTAAGGTTCTTGTCATATTCTGTTTCACAGGTGTCCCAAAGGAACTCACTATGTGAGTTAGAAAGTGATAGAACCACCAACTTTCTCAAGACTTTGACACCCAACTCTCCCGGCTTGTCAATATGTGACTACATCTCCAAGACGTGACCACACCTAGACCTTGCCTTGCCAATTGGGCTTGAGTGACCTTAAACTTTTCAAGAACTTGTGGGTTAGGGAGAATAATTAGAGGAGGTGAAAGAAGTATGATTTCCATGGGACATCATCTTCATTTAAGAAAGCTTGTTCCAAGAGATTTGGGAAGATCATAAATGTCTAAGCCAGACATCTTTTGGGAGATATTCAAGATAGTTGATCTTAAGTCCTTAATATGACACCCAATATGAAATATTAAGGCTAGGACCCAACAAGCTATTTTATATCTTAGAAGAGGTATGCCGTAATCCAAGCTATAAAATATTTGAGGTAGGTGAATGACGATTCACCAATTTCCACCAAGATAAACGAAATGTATTATTAGGTTTTAATTGGTTTTGAAACTCCTAGATCTTTGAGATTCATTGAACTGTTCAATGGCATGTTTCAATCTTGAGTGTGCC
Source organism: Lactuca serriola (assembly GCF_051521515.1). NCBI lineage: Eukaryota > Viridiplantae > Streptophyta > Magnoliopsida > Asterales > Asteraceae > Lactuca > Lactuca serriola. The sequence goes on from NC_136415.1 coordinate 264,926,671, forward strand.
CTTCAGGTTTTGTGACTGGGATGCCGAGGATCACAAAACAAGGTGTGAAGTAACCATGCAAATTACTTGGTACCCTTAAGTGTTTACCCCTCGATCGATGTGCCGGTTAACCACACACGCTCCATCGATACTATGATAAACATTAAGTTACCCTTTGCCTACCTTGTTAAATACGAGTTAGTGTGCCGGTTAACCACACACGCTCCACTAACCGACTTAAACAAAGTGCAAAGTGTAATTTCATGGATTAGCACCTTATTCACATTTTCCTAAGTAACTAAGATTGGGTATTATTAAGAGTTTAGTTACTTAGTATTTATCATTAATACTTTTAATGAAGGGAGAATTCTAGTCCTGTCAAACCCGTTCGGCTAATGACCCTCCACCAGTCAAGCAAGCGGTGGGTGAGAGTGGACACCCATTAAGTTGCCATTTTATAGGCAACAACCTTATACCCACCTTATAGACCGGTTTCGTGAATGAGGCGTACTAGCGGTAAGACTGACTTTACTCTTATACATATATATATTATTAACTTATAATATTATAAAGTATAAGGGTTGAATTTTAACTCTTTAAAATTCTAAGGGCTAACTTGGAATTAAAGTATTCATAAGTGAAAACTTTTCAAATTCCAAAACTTGAGGGCAAGTTTTGAAACTATTCAAAACTAATTAATTCCATAACTTATCTGTTTAAAGTAGTTTTAATCCAAAAACTCTTCAAGTTCCATAACTTGAGGACAAGTTATGGAAGACTTTAAAATAATAAAAGAATTAACTTTTCTTTATTTTATAACTTATGAAATTAATTAAGGTTACACTTTTTTTATTTATTTATTATTTAATGAAGAGACTCTTGGTCCTCCATAACTTGAGGACAAGACTCTTCATTTTTGTAACCATTGCCAACTTTTATGAGTTTTATGAAACTTAAATGTGACTTTTCATATAACTTGAGGACAAGTTACAAAAACACGTTTTAGAATCAACTCTTAAATTAATTTGGATTGAAAACAACTATTTCACTCAACTTTTCTATTAATCTCAGCAACTCATAGGAACAAGATAATTCAAATCAAAAATTTTCATATAATTAGTCTAAACCTTAAACTAATACAAAACATGAATCTATTGACAATTATCTTTGAAATTGGATTAGCATGAACATTACCACATCAAAAACAAGTTTATAAGTCCAAAAACATCTTAGGGTAATGTTCCTAGTCCAATTCCAGCCAAAAAATTCGAATTTATGTTGTCTGGGGGTCCAACTCGTCGAGTGCACGAACCAACTCGGCGAGTTGGATGCTTTTTTCCTTGGACTCAGCGAGTCTGCTGGGCAGACAACATCAAAAGTCGATTTTCCAGCTTCTTTTGCAAGTATAACAAGAAAACAAGCCTAGTCTCTGATACCACTGATGGGTTTTGAGCATTCTAACACTCCTAAGTGTACATGCAACCCTAAATACCTTGGATCTATGTTTTCTCTATTATACATGCAAATATGAACATCCAAGGTATTATCCTAATCTAGCATACAAAAACAATGAGTGTAACAAGATAGAATACATACCTCTTTGATGTAGAAAGTCTTCATGAAGCTTGAGTGCCTAGTGCCCCAAGTGTGACACCTCAAATGGTTCACACAACACCAAATACACTTGGAATAACTTGAGAGAAATCTACAACTCATGAAATCGGCTAGCCCTTATTTTATTTTTTTACACACTCTAGTGGCCGATTTTGGTCAAGAATAAGATCTTTATATAGTGTTACAATTAGGGTAAACCGAAATTGTCATGACTTTCCATTTCCTTGGATCCATGGGTTCAAATACACCATGGAGCATCCATGGACCATCCTATGGGTTTTAGCCCAACTTGATTATCCATGGAGCATTAGCCCACTATACAAGTATGGATGATTTACACAATCAACCTATATATTTAATTAGTCTTCTTTTGATCACTTAATTAATCCTAGATTAATTCTTGATCAATACTAATTAAATAATCTTATTATTCTTATTATTAATATACTAGAACTTATAATATATTAATAACCATAAGTGTCTTATTTCTCTCATTATAGTCTATCCAACTGCATGATGCCATGCAACCCAAATGGACCATGCCGGGTCGGGTCGAGTCTTACCAATTATAGTTATGGACTTAGACATTAATCCAACAAAACCACTCAAAGTGGGGAGATAGTTTGGAAAATAGCCCCTTAGGGCCGAAGCCTCTTTATTGGCGCCAAGTCCTCTTGGATCCGAGGCCACTTGAACTGAGTCCGAGGCCCTTGAGCAGCCGCAGTCTTCGGACTGCAATGGAGTAGCCGCAACAAGCTGACCGCAGCCAGCGAGCCGCAGCAAGCCGATCGCAGCCAGTGAGCCGCCGCCACCGACCGCAGCAACCTCGCCTTCGGTTCCCTGCTGATGAAGCCACCGCGGTAGCTGCTCGGACCGCAACCCATTTTTCCCTTCGGACCCACTTCAACAGCCAAGCCCCACTTCGGATCTAAAGCTGTAAGGCCGAAGTCACCCTCCTGAGTTCGGATTTTGCCACTTTCCACTCGGTTTTCGACCACGACTCCGTTTTAAGCCCGTTTTAATTATTTTAATGCGGGATTTTTCTCCAAAAATCGTATTTTAACATATAAGACCCTGAATATTCATAATTTAAACATATTTTTATGGAAATATTTATTTAAGAATAAAATCTATTAACTGAGATCTTGAGGTGGATTGTGGATCTTGCCATAATATTTGACACAAACAACCACCCCATGCCCGTTCCTTTGACCAGCTATTGTACTCCCCACCACTCTTAGTCACCTCATGGCACTACCCCACTCATTTCCCAGCAAACCCCCGTACAAATGAGCTATAAAACCCTCTCACTCACTCTTCACTTCGCTCATTTTCCTCATTTCCATCAAGTATCAAACACCACTTCTCTCTCAAGTCCTCTCACTCAAATTTCGAGATTTAAGGCCTGATCATCAAACTCTCTCATTTTTGGTAAGTTTTATCTATAACACTCGTGTTTCTAGCCTAGGCATTTATATTGAGTTGATAGTCTAGGTTAACCTTTGTAACTCATTTTGAAGAAATGAAAAGGAGTTATGTGAATATTATGTGAATTATGTGTTTTATGCTTAATTATTAGGGCTTAATTAATTAAGAATAAAAATAAGCGTCAAAATTAAAGTGTGAGATAAGCCCGATATCTTTACATAAAGTTGTAGTCGTCGAAACAAGGATTTCGGGGATATAAAGAATACCAAAATCCGAGTTATAACGAAGAAGTTATGACTTGTCGAAGTTTCGCGACAAAACCGACACGGTGCTGAATGTCGTAAAAAGTGAGTTTTTGATAAACTACTTTTTAGCCTTAGTAATCTAAACGAAAGTCGTAGTATTCGTTAAACCGAGAAGTTCGATAAAAAGAACGCCCAAATCTGACTTCGTATGAGAAAGTTATGATTTTTCGAAGTTTCAACGTAGCAGTAGACAGCTAAAAACTCGAATTTTAGATCGAGCGATTTTTAGCCAACACAACCTAAACGAGTATTGAAGGTCTCGTCATTAGGAGCACAACGGTAAAAAGTCTGACGAAAACGGACGTCGGATGAAGAAGTTATGAATTTTTAACGGATTTCCTGTCCCGGTCTGTTAAAAATAATAATATAAAATTTAAAGTCAAAATTAGCCGACGAAGTCTAAACAGAAGTTGTAGATCGTAATTTTAGCTATGCGTGCATATAAAGAACGTCAAAAACGGAGATCGTATGCGAAAGTTATGGATTTTAGAAGTTTTGGCGCGAAAACCGAGAAATTTCGCATAGTCACACTTTGCCACGTCACCCTCGCTTAGAATGTGACACGTGTCCTGCTGAGTCACCCGGCTGCTGAGTCATCAGGCTGCTGAGTCACCGAGGCTGCTGAGTCATGCGAAGCCACGTGTCATCTTCTGATTCGACCGAGGAGGAGGCCCAATCCGAAGCTGCCAACCTTCTGTCCGAGCCTCGCACCCAGCTCCGAGCCTCGCATAGCCTAGCTCCGAGTCTCGCAGGTGCGCCAATAAGCCGCGTTCCACTTAGAAGCCGCCAGCGAGCCCTCGCAGGTGCGAGCCATGTGCGAGCCATGCAAGCCTTCTCAGCCGTTGGATCAGAAGCTTCTCAGCCGTCCGATCAGAAGCTTCCCCTATAAATAGAAGGCTGCGAGCCTTCTCGGATATTTTTAAGAAATTGCCACTTTTAGCCCCTTTCTCCATATTTCTTTCATTTTAACTTCCCGCAAAGCCCCGGTATCGATTGTAAAGCCCGGAATACACCACGAAGTTGTTGGATTAATGTCTAAGTCCATAACTATATTTGGTAAGACTTGACCCGACCCGGCATGGTCCATTTGGGTTGCATACCATCATGCACTTGGATGAGAGAAATAAGACACTTATGGTTATTAATATATTATAAGTTCTAGTATATTAATAATAAGAATAATAAGATTATTTAATTAGTATTGATCAAGAATTAATCTAGGATTAATTAAGTGATCAAAAGAAGACTAATTAAATATATGGGTTGATTGTGTAAATCATCCATACTTGTATAGTGGGCTAATGCTCCATGGATAATCAAGTTGGGCTAAAACCCATAGGATGGTTCATGGATGCTCCATGGTGTATTTGTACCCATGGATCCAAGGAAATGGAAAGTCATGACAATTAGGGTTTACCCTAATTGTAACACTATATAAAGATATTATTCTTGGCAAAATTGGTGACTAGAATCACACTAGTGTGTGTGAAGAAAGGGCTAGCCGATTTTGAAGAGTGTAGAATTCTCTCAAATCATTCCAAGTGTTTTGATGATTGTGATTCCATTTGAGGTGTCACACTTGGGGCACTAGGCACTCAAGCTTCATGAAGACTTTCTACATCAAAGAGGTATGTATTCTATCTTGCTATAGTTATTGTTTTGTATGCTAGATTAGGATAATACCTTGTAAGTTCTTATTTGCATGTATAATAGAGAAAACATAGATCCAAGGTATTTAGGGTTGCATGTACACTTAGGAGTGTTAGAATGCTGAAAACCCAACAGTGGTATCAGAGCCTAGGCTTGTTTTCTTGTTATACCTGCAATAGAAGCTGAAAAAACGAATATGGTGCTGTCTGGCCATCAGACTCGGCGAGTCCATCAGGAGACTCGACGAGTCCATGCCTAAAAACTGATGAATTTGATCCAACTCGCCGAGTTTGTTCATGCACTCGACGAGTTGGACCCCCAGACAGCATATTTTCGAGTTTTTTGGCTAGAAATGGACTAGGAACATTACCCTAAGTTGTTTTTGATCTTATAAACTTGTTTTTGATGTGGTAATGTTCATGCTAATCCATTTTCAAAGATAATTGTCAATAGATTCATGTTTTGTATTAGTTTAAGGTTTAGACTAATTACATGAAAAAGTTTGATTTGAATTATCTTGTTCTTATGAGTTGCTTAGATTAATAGAAATGTTGAGTGAAATAGTTGTTTTCAATCCATTTTAATCTAAGAGTTGAGTATAAAATGTGTTTGTGTAACTTGTCCTCAAGTTACATGAAGAGTCACATTAAAGACTCATAAAATTCATAAGAGTTGGCAATGGTTACAAAATGAAGAGTCTTGTGTCATTGAATAACTTTTTATGACTCCATAACTTGTCCTCAAGTTATGGAAGTTCAATAGTCACTTCATTAAAAGAAAAATATGTAACCATAGTTAAATCCATAAGTTATAAAATAAAGAAAAAGTTAGTTCTTTTATTAGTTTAAAGTCTTCCATAACTTGTCCTCAAGTTATGGAACTTGAAGAGTTTTTGGATTAAAACTACTTTAAACACATAAGTTATGGAATTAATTAGTTTTGAATAGTTTCAAAAACTTGCCCTCAAGTTTTGGAATTTGTAAAGTTTTCACTTATGAATACTTTAATTCCGAGTTAGCCCTTAGAATTTTAAAAGTTAAAATTCAACCCTTATACTTTATAATATTATAAGTTAATAATATATATATGTATAAGAGTAAAGTCAGTCTTACCGCTAGTACGCCTCATTCACGAAGCCGGTCTATAAGGTGGGTATAAGGTTGTTGCCTATAAAATGGCAACTTAATGGGTGTCCACTCTCACCCACCGCTTGCTTGACTGGTGGAGGGTCGTTAGCCGAACGGGTTTGACAGGACTAGAATTCTCCCTTCATTAAAAGTATTAATGATAATACTAAGTAACTAAACTCTTAATAATACCCAATCTTAGTTACTTAGGAAAAATGTGAATAAGGTGCTAATCCATGAAATTACACTTTGCACTTTGTTTAAGTCGTTAGTGGAGCGTGTGTGGTTAACCGGCACACTAACTTGGACTTAACAAGGTAGGTAAAGGGTGACTTAATATTTATCATAGTATCGATGGAGCGTGTGTGGTTAACCGGCACATCGATTGAGGGGTAATTTATTAAGGGTACCAAGTGATTTGCATGGTTACTTCACACCTTGTTTTGTGATCCTCGGCATCCCAGTCACAAAACCTGAAGGGCACACTCGAGATTGAAACATGCCTTTGAAAAGTTCAATGAATCTCAAAGATCTAGGAGTTTCAAAACCAATTAAAACCTAATAATACATTTCGTTTATCTTGGTGGAAATTGGTGAATCGTCATTCACCTACCTTCAAATATTTTATAGCTTGGATTACGGCATACCTCTTCTAAGTTATAAAATAGTTTGTTGGGTCCTAGCCTTAATATTTCATATTGGGTGTCATATTAAGGACTTAAGATCAACTATCTTGAATATCTCCCAAAAGATGTCTGGTTTAGACACTTATGATCTTCCCAAATCTAGTGAAACAAGGTTTCCTAATGAAGATGATGTCCCATAGATATCATACTTCTTTCTCCTCCTCCAATTATTCTCCCTAACCCACAAGTTCTTGAAAAGTTTAAGGTCACTCAAGCCCTATTGGCAAGGCAAGGTCTAGGTGTGATCACATCTTGGAGATGTAGTCACATATTGACAAGCCGGGAGAGTTGGGTGTCAAAGTCTTGAGAAAGTTGGTGGTTCAATCACTTTCTAAGTCACATAGTGAGTTCCTTTGGGACACCGATGAAACAGACTATGACAAGACCCTTAATGATCTTATCTATTTGCTAAGATCAAATTCCTAAAACTTTATGGACATTGATAATGATCACATTGGTTATCCAATAAAGCATTCTCTTCCCAGTGGATAGGGATCGGCCATAGTCAACTCGGTTGACCAAATGGTAAAGAGAAAAGCTAAGTCTGTGATAGTCCCGTGTACCATTATCAAAGGGTCCATATGTTTGTATTGCCAAAGAAAGGGCATTGGTTGCGAAGCTGTCAAATTTACCTAAGGATGTTAAAGTCAATAAGTTTGACTCTACTTCAGGTAAAATCCACTATCTAACTCTGTTAAGTTTCTATTCTGAGATTCTTGATACATGATGTGACTGGGTCACATGGTGATGTCTAAGAATCAAAGAAAAGTGAAGAAACTTAAAGAAAGAATATGCTGAATCTGATCGCGTAGATGGATTTCTATCGCGTAGCTTGAAAAATCGGATTCGTGAGCTACTTCTTAGGAGTTATGAGATATTGCTTAGGAATAGATAACAACAAGTTTTCATGTGCTTATGGATTGTAAGGATAAGTTTTTCCGCAAAGTTTTAAAATAAAAGAAAATTTTTGATTTTATTTATTTTAAAATATCCTTACAATGGCATTTGAGGAAAAATTGTTGCTTATATGATTCCATTAAGAGCAAGAGTGGAAATATGAAATTGATTCTTTTATTTGTGGTAATGTCTAGATTTACCAAATAAGGAAAGATTCTCATCACCCAAGTTTCAATTGGACCGGAACTTGGAATCATGCAAGTTGTATAGCATGATGAATGAGAACTTTCAAGTTTTGGAAAAATTAAGACTAATTACTTATTCACATGGATGTGTGAGTCAAGTAATGGACTAAGGGATCGAGTACATAGTCTTGTGCACTGATTTAGTCCACCACAAAAGTTTGATAAGACTATTCGTCATGATTTACTTAAGTTCAGTAAATATGATTATACTTACAAGCTTAAGTGTAACTCTGAGACATTGGAAAAAGTTTCAATGTATGGCAGAGCGAATAAGAAGAATCAAATTAGGCAGAAGGATAAAAGTTTCTCAAATCTGAAAAGATGGGAGAGTACTTTAGTATCAGCTTTTGTGATCATCTTAATGATTAAGATACCATAGCACAATTAGTTCTCTAAGGAAATCTTAGTGCATTCTTATGACTAAGAAGAGGGAACTTGAATTGTTGAAGTGGTTAAATCAAGAAGATGAGTCATACTTCGTTCCAATACAAGTCTTAGAGTCATACTCCAAGATTGTAACTTGAGTGACATGTCTCAAAAGAAGGTTTAAAACACTTGTCAAATGTAAGAGTAAAAGTTTTCTACTCTTGTACATTTGAAATTGGTAAGTTTTGATGTTTTGGATAAAACAAAGACCAACTTAGGCCAATTGTGTGAAGTGTTTGTCTTGATTAGAATCCACACTGTCTCTTGGATGTTTGAAAAGGGAGTCTTATAGGTCAAGAGGACAGTGGGAGTCTTTAAGGTCTTGAAGGTCTCAAGAACTAATCGAGAATAAAACCTAAAGTTCTTCTCTAGCACACAATTTGAGGTTTATAATCTATTGTGTTGACATATCTGTGCCCATTCCAGTTAAAGTTGGCTTTGCATATGAGTTCTTAGAGTTCTCAATGTGTTGCATAACAACTTGGAAGCAATGGCAGGCCCTTGAGCTGCCAAGTGGCAAGAAGTTAAGATTGAGTTCAATCCATATGGTTTTGGATTTGTCATTATCTTTGTCTAGTGACTATGATTTTGACAATTCACATGGATAAGAACACATACACCATTAAATCTAAGTGTCATAAGGTTTCTCTCCGATTCATGAAAATGATGGTGAGGAAACACTTTCACTAAGTAGATTTTATCTAGATAGCAATTGTGATATTTGCATTCTCAAAGTCGTTAGTGGAGCGCGTGTGGTTAACCGGCACACTAATATGGACTTGTGAGAAGTGGCAAAAAGGGTCTAAACATTATGATTACGGCATCCCTCTTCATAATTGTTTAGATACACAAGTGTGCTATCTAAGGGAAGGTGTATGATTTTGATAAAGTCTTATCAAAACAATCTAGTATCAGAAATCTGAACTTTGGTAAGAAAGTCAGCTGATTTTTGAGTACATGTCAAAGCTAGTGGGAGCATAAGTGTTATGCTAATAATCATCATGTTAGTGGGAGCATGATAATTATGATAAGTATTGCAAGTTAGCAATGTTAATTATAGAAAACAAAAAATTTCAATTGGGAAAAAGTTGTTTTGCTATAATTAAGGGAGAGGAAATTATACTTCATATCAAATCTATAAGGTTTAGATCTGAGGTTTTAATCATTTAGTCAAGGATATATATATGAATTTCATGTTGGAATGGCTCAACATAAGGAAATTCTGTATATGGGTCCATTATTTGCGTTCTAAAATTCGATTATGATTACGGCATCCCTTTTCATAATCTGAATTATGAGAACTTGGCAAATTGAAATGGAAATATTATAGCAAAAGACTGGTTTAGTCTTTATGTGAGACATCATGAATCGTGTCCCATATGCTTCGGATATAGGATCGATTACATGTGCTATAATCATCCGTTCTAAAATTTTCCAAATGCCTGGGGCATTTAAGAAGGGAAAAGGTTTAGAAATGGATATGACTAAAAGGATTAAACAATTGTCGAGGACAATCTAAGGTTTACCTAAGATTGGTTACTCAAGGACAATTGGAAGTATAGTGATAATTCTGGAAGGACCATATTGACATAATCTATAAGGAGGCAACTCTTTTTCAGAAGTGATAGTCAAAATGGAATCTGGAAATGTTTCAAAGTTAGAATTTTCAATCTGTGTAAGATTAGGAAACTTAATGCAAGAAGGATGTTTCCAAGGAGCTGATCTCCTTTGGAATACTCTGTAATGATTGTTGTCAAGTCTTTCTGACTTTGTGCATAATCATTACAAGAGGATCAATGCATATAAGTTTAGAATCTAACAGATTTCAGTAAATGGCATGAATTTGGAATTCTTGCATTTGCAGTAAGGATTTGGGGGTGTGAAAAGAGAATCATTGAAGTTATGTTCAATTGATCTAGTTCACAAAGTAAGGATCATAGACAAACATAGTATGCATACTTGGTGTGTGGCATGACTAGTGTTTAAGAAAACATAGTGTACATGCTTGGAGCATGGGACAACTATTGTTTTAAATTCAAGAATAAAGTTGATAGCTGAAACAGTATACAATGAATAATGTGTAATCATATGGTGATAAATAAAAGGTGTTTTATTTATGTTCAAAGGGTTGATACCATATTAGATTCAATTATTATTGTGTTTCACTTTGCATGTTTTGACTTCCCGAATAAACTAGGTTATTCTTCCGGAATGACTAAGTTATTCAAACCATCCACAGTCGGTCATATGTTGGAAGTAGATATGAATTAAGACTGTCATGGGTTGGCTTGTAGAGGTCTAAGGTGTTGGACAAGGCTACAACACTCATGAGTGCTCATAAGTTCTGAGTATTGGATTCAACCCGCGCTCATTGGAATCACTTCATGGATTTTATCACGAGTGATCATGAGATGATAATATCTTATATTCTTCAAACCTAGAGATATGAGTTGTTACTATGAGTTGATAGTACATTGATTGCACGAAACCGCATTTGGTAACTCTGTGCTATAAAACGTGCCTTTGTGTATGATTCAACAAGTAGTAGAACAAGCCATATGAGTCGAAGTTTATCCATTCCTTTTACCTTCGGGATAAAAGCGATATCTGTGGGCCCCTCGATGATTTGATGATGACAAATGGAAGTGCTCGGCCGGGCCAGGACTGATTTGATTTGTTCAATTAGTCAGTCGTCATAAATTGGAAATCGAGAAACAACAAATGGACAGAGAGAATGATTATAATCCATGTCTCAGTCCATATGATATCTAGAATGGAGGAATATATGATCCCTTATCTAATGGACAAGTCACTGACAAAGGTCAGAGTTCATCTACAAGGTCAGAGTTCGACAGAAGCGTTTGAGAGCTACGATTGCCAGTTGGTTCCTGAAGTCATACGCAATAATAGTTTTAGACTTATCCAAGTGGGAGACTGTTGGATTAATGTCTAAGTCCATAACTATATTTGGTAAGACTTGACCCGACCCGGCATGGTCCATTTGGGTTGCATACCATCATGCACTTGGATGAGAGAAATAAGACACTTATGGTTATTAATATATTATAAGTTCTAGTATATTAATAATAAGAATAATAAGATTATTTAATTAGTATTGATCAAGAATTAATCTAGGATTAATTAAGTGATCAAAAGAAGACTAATTAAATATATGGGTTGATTGTGTAAATCATCCATACTTGTATAGTGGGCTAATGCTCCATGGATAATCAAGTTGGGCTAAAACCCATAGGATGGTTCATGGATGCTCCATGGTGTATTTGTACCCATGGATCCAAGGAAATGGAAAGTCATGACAATTAGGGTTTACCCTAATTGTAACACTATATAAAGATATTATTCTTGGCAAAATTGGTGACTAGAATCACACTAGTGTGTGTGAAGAAAGGGCTAGCCGATTTTGAAGAGTGTAGAATTCTCTCAAATCATTCCAAGTGTTTTGATGATTGTGATTCCATTTGAGGTGTCACACTTGGGGCACTAGGCACTCAAGCTTCATGAAGACTTTCTACATCAAAGAGGTATGTATTCTATCTTGCTATAGTTATTGTTTTGTATGCTAGATTAGGATAATACCTTGTAAGTTCTTATTTGCATGTATAATAGAGAAAACATAGATCCAAGGTATTTAGGGTTGCATGTACACTTAGGAGTGTTAGAATGCTGAAAACCCAACAGAAGTGCCCGAGAAACCCGGAAAATTTATCTTTTCGGTTTCGAAGCCTGACTTTTGCAGAGCCTGGTTTCTCAATAAAACACCCGGTTTTATTAGAAACGATCGTTTTAGCAAACGAATTGCTGCCCGATTTTCACCAAAATACGTGAGTGTGTAGTTACTTTCAATTTACACATAGATATAAAGTATTTACCTTGAAATACGTGTTATGTGTAAATATATTAATTGTTCGATTGAGGTGACTGTTGAATTGATGTTTTATACATGTTTTAAACTGTATATGCCTTTTATATACAAAATATGTTGGGTAGAACATGGGTAGATGAAATAGTGGGTATGATGAAAGGTGAGTTGGATAAAGGAGATGATCAATAATATTGATCATGAGGTGAGGGTGAGTGGTGAAAATTTGAGAGAATCACTTACCCAAATTGTTGGCCCCCGTCATTCATCAGAGTATGGATGACAACCATGGGCTATTCTAGACAGTCTATGGAACACTAGTAGGCCCGCAACCTATAGGTGTAATGAACTATATGTTCATTTGCTGTACTCTAAAACCCGTTGACATGTATTGCAGGAGAGAACACCTGTAAATAATACTGTCGATAAATGAGAGCTATGGACTTAGCACATGTTGAATAAACTTTGGCAGCTATGGAATTAGTGCCCGTTGTATAAACCCCGGTGACGAGGTGACTTTGTGTCTATTCCTTAGGATGAATCCTTAGGAAGGAGTGATAGTTGATTCTTAGGGTAAACCCTTAAGAAATAAATAAAATAATGGGGTTTGGGGTAGTTAGGTTGATTGATTGATGTTTAAACATAATAAATTTATTTATTGTGGTTTGAAAACCCTATATGCTCACCAGGCTTCCAAGCCTGACCCACTCAGCTGTTTATATTACAGGTAGAGGACCCCGAGCATAGTCGGATGATGATGATGAGTGAATTTTGGATTATAGGCCAGTAGTTACAAAGAATTGTCGTAAGGCTTATAATGTCTTGTTTATGCTTTTGATCTGTATTGGAACATGACATCCCGAGGTTTTGATATAAAAAGAAATGATATATTTCTGAAAGAAAGGTTTTGACAAACTTTTATCATATTTTGTTTTGGGGACCAACTCCGCAACATCTTTTATAAAGATTTCTCTGATTTGATTTTTAAAAAGAATAAATTAAATCGGTCTTTTCTGGCCGAGAAATTAGGGGATGTCACAGTTGGTATCAGAACATTAGTTTAAGCGAACTAAGAAATTGTAGAATTTCTAGACTTGAACTTAGAATGCTAAGTGATGATTGTGAGATGAGTGTCTACCATATTTTAGACACGAGCACTAGTTTATTTTAGGGAAGATGCCTAAAATGCCCTTATGTGCTAAATGTTTTGTGTTATAGCTATAATGATGCTATTATTTGTTCGGATCTATGGTCTGTTGCCGACCGGATCTGGAAACCTTATGTGTGTAGGATTCTAAACGTATGACTATGATATTGGAACTAACATATAAACGTTTCGAAGACTTAACATCTAACAAAAAAATGAAGATCTAAATTCACCTACGATTGGTGTATAGATCGAAATGCCGAGTACTCAAAGTGGGTTCGGAAGTGATAATCCACAGCTTGAGCCAATCGCGATGACTGGAGTGCAGGAAATGGTACGTACGATGTTAGGTGAACAGATGGAAGAAACAAAACGTTTACTTCAACAAAGTAAGGATGAACTTATTGTGCCAGTACTTCAGGCATCTGTTCTTGAGGCAACTATTAGGGTTGCTAAGTCTATTGAGGAAATGATCAATGACACAACCGCCAAAAAAGTTGAAGTTGGAAAGAAGAGGAAAATTGAGGGGTCTTCAAGGCCCAACAAGAGCAACATATCCACAAAGTTTGACAAAAGTAGAGATAAAGGAAAATGGTGCGGGAAGTGCAAAAATAAACACTCTGGGAATTGTGACGGGAAGGTGAAGTGCTTTAAGTGTGGAGAAATAGGGCATTATGCCAATAAGTGTATGATTCCCAAGGAGGTGTGCTACGGATGTAAAGAAGAAGGCCATATTTCTAAGAATTGTCAGAAGAACAATGAAGTAACAAGGCCAAGTGCACCATCAACGCCAAAGGAATTTCAGGATATCCTTGAAAAAGCGATTAATAACACTAGGAAGTAGAAGTCAAGACTTGATACCCGAAGATCAAGTTACGAAGTAGTAATGTGAATAGTAACAAGTAGTTTTGCCTATGAGAGGCATAGTATAGGGTAAACTTGAACCTTTGTGTAATCGTTTCAAGGAAATAAAATAAACCCTGGTTTTGTCGTATGATAGAATGGCTGGTGTAATTTTGAAGTTGTCCCAATCATCTGGAATTTCCATCACCAACCAAGTTGAAGTAGAGTTGATCATTGAAGATACGCGTGAAAGAAGTCCTAGTAGAGTCTAGGAAAATTTTATGATTAATTGGACACATTAGTATGTGTTAAATTGTTTTGTGATTTTAGGACTTGGGGACTGCGGGACAGTACTTGGGACGAGTATGAGTAGGTGTGAATAGTAGTAGAGATCTATACTACTAGAAGCACAGGACTCACACTTGGATCAGGGAAAGTCACAAGGTTACCAAGAAGCTATTATTTGATTCTGTCTTGTTCTAATCTGTTGTTACCATCGTTTCGGTAATGACTAAGAAGATGATTGTTATTCCGACCTTAGAAGTCATATTGAATCAAGTCCGACTAAGATGAGTATGTTACGTGGTTCAGAGAACCAAGTTCGATGTAGCATTTGACTTAAGCCAGAAGATTGAAGTAAAAGATGATTAAATCGATCAACAGAAGTATCGCACTCATTGTAAAAGAAGTTGATATTTAGGAATAATACATGTTGAACTTTGATTGTATCACATTAGAACATGAAGGAAGGTGTAGTTTGTTCTGAAAATTGTCCAAAGGAGATTTGATTCTAAGTAGTGTAGTATACAATGAGAGATCATTAGAACATGACCCATCGGTCTGTTACAATAAATACTTATTCCAAGAAGAAGGAGGAGTCCTCAATAAGGATTTATTTTGTAACTCGAAGGTTACAATTGAAAGTCCTATGGAGATCTGAAGCTTTTTAGGATTAGCTGGATATTATCGCTGATTTATCCAAGGCTTTTCTTCGATCGCGACTCCATTGACAGCTTTGACCCACAAAGGAGTTGTCTATACTTGGAATGAGAAGCATAGGAAGCTTTGAGAAGTCAAAGAAGAAGTTGTGTGAAGCACCGATTCTTTCGTTACCCAAAGGAGTTGATGACTTCACAGTTTATAGTGATGCCTCTGGAGTTGGGTTAGGATGTGTTCTGACCCAAATGGATAAGGTGATAGCGTATGGATCGAGGCAATTGAAAGAGCATGAAAAGAACTACCCCACTCACGATTTGGAGTTGGCAGCGGTAGTATTCGCCCTAAAGATATGGAGGCATTATCTTTATGGCACAAAGTGTAAACTTTTCACTGATCATAAGAGTCTTCAATATCTCTTTAATCAGAAGGAATTGAACATGAGGCAATGACGCTGGCTAGAGTTACTCAAGGACTACGACTGTGAGATACTTTACCACCCTGGTAAAGAAAATGTGGTTGCTGATGCTCTCAGTCGGAAGGTAAACCTTTAAAGAAAAGGCCAAGAGCATTGAGAATTGAAGTTGTCTCGACAATTGTGGAAAGTATAAAGAAAGCTCAAGAGGAAGCTTTAGAGAAAAATGACCGAAAGGAAGAACGTTTAGGCAAAACGTTAGTGTTTGGTACAAACAACCAAGGGTTGAAGGTATTTCAAGATAGAATTTGGGTACCTAAGACAGGCGGAATAAGGGATCTTCTGATGGAAGAAGCTCACAAGACCATGTACTCGATTCATCTCGGCAGTACAAAAATGTATAGGGATCTAAAACCCTATTATTGGTGGCCGACGATGAAGCTCGATGTTGCTAAGTATGTGGCCGAGTGTGTAACTTGTGCTAGGGTTAAGGCACAACATCAGAAACCGTATGGGAGTTTAGAACCTTTACCCGTACCCATGGGTAAATGGGAAGACATCACCATGGATTTTGTGACTAAACTGCCCAGAACAAGGAACGGTCACGACATGATTTGGGTGATCGTTGATCGCTTCACTAAGAGTGTGCATTTCATAGCAGCCAAAGAGAACTGGTCTATGGATAAACTTGCGAATTCTTATATGAAGGAAATTGTGAGGCTTCACGGTGTTCCGTTAACAATTGTGTCCGATCGTGATAGCCGTTTTACCTCGAGATTTTGGAGGAGTCTACAAGAGGAATTGGGTACCAAGTTATGTTTGAGTACAGCTTACCATCCGCAAACCGATGGTCAGAGCGAGCAAACGATTCAAACATTGGAGGATATGCTGAGAGCATGTACCCTAGAATTCCAAGGTAACTGGGATGAACACTTACCTTTAGTAGAATTCTCCTATAATAATAGTTTCCACTCAAGCATTAAGATGGCACCTTATCACGCTTTGTATGGGGAAAAGTGTCAAACGCCATCATGTTGGCTGGAAGCTGGGGAAAAGCAGTTTATGGGACCTGAAATAGTCCATGAGACTGCTGAAAAGTTGAAAGTGATAAGGGAAAGGATGTTAGCTGCTCAAGATCGACAAAAGAGTTATGCTGACAAGAAAAGACAACCGAGATCCTTCGATGTTGGAGATTTGGTTTTACTTAAAGTATCGCCGTGGAAGGGACTTATAAGATTTGGTAAGAGAGGGAAGTTGAGTCCAAGGTTTATTGGACCATTTAAAGTTCTTCAGAGAATCGGGAATCAAGCTTACAAGCTAGAGTTACCAAAAGAACTAGAGGGTATTCATAACACCTTTCATGTGTGTTATTTGAGAAAGTTCACAGGAGATGTGCCTGACATAATTCCGATTTCTGAGTTAAGGTTGGATGAAAACAAGAGGTTGATCGAAGAACCTGAGGCAATCGTTGACCGTAAGACTATGATGTTACAACGCAAGATGGTCGATTTAGTGCTTGTGCGCTGGAAACATACGAATGGACCAAATCTCACTTGGGAAACGGAGAGTGACATGATGAGTCGCTACCCGCATTTGTTTGGTGATATATGATTCCGGGGACGGAATCATCCTAAGGGGGAGAGAATTGTAACACTCGTGTTTCTAGCCTAGGCATTTATATTGAGTTGATAGTCTAGGTTAACCTTTGTAACTCATTTTGAAGAAATGAAAAGGAGTTATGTGAATATTATGTGAATTATGTGTTTTATGCTTAATTATTAGGGCTTAATTAATTAAGAATAAAAATAAGCGTCAAAATTAAAGTGTGAGATAAGCCCGATATCTTTACATAAAGTTGTAGTGGTCGAAACAAGGATTTCGGGGATATAAAGAATACCAAAATCCGAGTTATAACGAAGAAGTTATGACCTGTCGAAGTTTCGCGACAAAACCGGCACGGTGCTGAATGTCGTAAAAAGTGAGTTTTTGATAAACTACTTTTTAGCCTTAGTAATCTAAACGAAAGTCGTAGTATTCGTTAAACCGAGAAGTTCGATAAAAAGAACGCCCAAATCTGACTTCGTATGAGGAAGTTATGATTTTTCGAAGTTTCAGCGTAGCAGTAGACAGCTAAAAACTCGAATTTTAGATCGAGCGATTTTTAGCCGACACAACCTAAACGAGAAATGAAGGTCTCATCATTAGGAGCACAACGGTAAAAAGTCTGATGAAAACAGACGTCGGATGAAGAAGTTATGAATTTTTAACGGATTTCCTGTCCCGGTCTGTTAAAAATAATAATATAAAATTTAAAGTCAAAATTAGCCGACGAAGTCTAAACGGAAGTTGTAGATCGTAATTTTAGCTATGCGTGCATATAAAGAACGTCAAAAACGGAGCTCGTATGCGAAAGTTATGGATTTTAGAAGTTTTGGCGCGAAAACCGAGAAATTTCGCATAGTCACACTTTGCCACGTCACCCTCGCTTAGAATGTGACACGTGTCCTGCTGAGTCACCTGGCTGCTGAGTCATCAGGCTGCTGAGTCACCGAGGCTGCTGAGTCATGCGAAGCCACGTGTCATCTTCTGATTCGACCGAGGAGGAGGCCCAATCCGAAGCTGCCAACCTTCTGTCCGAGCCTCGCACCCAGCTCCGAGCCTCGCATAGCCTAGCTCCGAGCCTCGCAGGTGCGCCAGTAAGCCGCGGTCCACTTAGAAGCCGCCAGCGAGCCCTCGCAGGTGCGAGCCATGTGCGAGCCATGCGAGCCTTCGCCTGCGAGCCTTCTCAGCCGTTGGATCAGAAGCTTCTCAGCCGTCCGATTTGAAGCTTCCCCCTATAAATAGAAGGCTGCGAGCCTTCTCGGAAATTTTTAAGAAATTGCCACTTTTAGCCCCTTTCTCCATATTTCTTTCATTTTAACATCCCGCAAAGCCCCGGTATCGATTGTAAAGCCTGGAATACACCACGAAGTGCCCGAGAAGCCCGGCAAATTTATCTTTTCGGTTTCGAAGCCCGACTTTTACAGAGCCCAGTTTCTCAATAAAACTCTCGGTTTTATTAGAAACGATCGTTTTAGCAAACGAATTGCTGCCCGATTTTCACCAAAATACGTGAGTGTGTAGTTACTTTCAATTTACACATAGATATAAAGTATTTACCTTGAAATACGTGTTATGTGTAAATATATTAATTGTTCGATTGAGGTGACTGTTGAATTGATGTTTTATACATGTTTTAAACTGTATATTCCTTTTATATACAAAATATGTTTTGTAGAACATGGGTAGATGAAATAGTGGGTATGATGAAAGGTGAGTTGGATAAAGGAGATGATCAATAATATTGATCATGAGTTGAGGGTGAGTGGTGAAAATTTGAGAGAATCACTTACCCAAATTGTTGGCCCCCGTCATTCAGCAGAGTATGGATGACAACCATGGGCTATTCTAGACAGTCTATGGAACACTAGTAGGCCCGCAACCTATAGGTGTAATGAACTATATGTTCATTTGCTGTACTCTAAAACCCGTTGACATGTATTGCAGGAGAGAACACCTGTAAATAATATTGTCGATAAATGAGAGCTATGGACTTAGCACATGTTGAATAAACTTTGGCAGCTATGGAATTAGTGCCCGTTGTATAAACCCCGGTGACGAGGTGACTGTGTGTCTATTCCTTAGGATGAATCCTTAGGAAGGAGTGATAGTTGATTCTTAGGGTAAACCCTTAAGAAATAAATAAAATAATGGGGTTTGGGGTAGTTAGGTTGATTGATTGATGTTTAAACATAATAAATTTATTTATTGTGGTTTGAAAACCCTATATGCTCACCAGGCTTCCAAGCCTGACCCACTCAGCTGTTTATATTACAGGTAGAGGACCCCGAGCATAGTCGGATGATGATGATGAGTGAATTTTGGATTATAGGCCAGTAGTTACAAAGAATTGTCGTAAGGCTTATAATGTCTTGTTTATGCTTTTGATCTGTATTGGAACATGACATCCCGAGGTTTTGATATAAAAAGAAATGATATATTTCTTAAAGAAAGGTTTCGACAAACTTTTATCATATTTTGTTTTGGGGACCAACTCCGCAACATCTTTTATAAAGATTTCTCTGATTTGATTTTTAAAAAGCATAAATTAAATCGGTGTTTTCTGGCCGAGAAATTAGGGGATGTCACATCATAACCCTCCTTATGGTTATTACATTCCCTCTTACTCAAATCATAAATATTTTACACAAACATCATCACATTCATGTTAGATCTTCGAATCTTCAAGTGATCCTTCAAGTGTTCTTGAGTTGAACACTTCTCATCTTCAACATTCACCCACTGAAATCATATAAGGTGAGTTCATACCCCTATCTTTTCATGTTTTTATTAATTTTTAAGGGGGGGAATACAAGTTAAAACACCAAGAACATAACTAAACTCATTTAACAACCTTCATCAGAAAAGTTCAACTCCATTCACGGACTGTTTTGGGAAACTTAAACATTTTAGTTTTCAAAACTGTTTTAGGTGAAAGTAGTTCCTGTTCTTAGATTTAAAATGACTACTTGCACATCTCCATACGATTTTTCTACAATTTATGGTGATTTTTACAAAACTGCCTATCATTTCAAGAACAAATCCGAACCAGTCTGTGATTATGGAGTTTTTCACAGTAGTTGGAGGTCATTAAAATTCATAATAAAAATTATGAAAAACTAGACTCATTTCCCAAACTCTCAGAATTTACGGATTTTCATTTGGACCTCTGATGATTTTTACATAAATTTTCCAAGAACAGTAAAAGAAAATGTTAACAACAGAAAAATGCTATAAATTTCATTTCACCTTGTAACATGTTGAGCAAGGTGTATATCTTTATGTGAATATATGTTTTTGCAAATAGATGACATTTTATCTTAGTATATAGTCATACATCAGAAAACAAATGGATTTTTACCTTCAAAAGTATGGTAATTAATTAGTTGTTATATTGCATGTTGCTTCACTTTAGTAAAAGGTATATATACATATCGGTAAACAAAAGGGTTTTTACCTTCACCAATACAGTAGTTAACCATAATAAAAAAAAGTTATAACTATGACATTTAAATGTTTTGATAAACTATAATAGCTATGGTTTATGTTTCCATTAATACAACAAACACATTTCGGAAGGTTTTATTTCCACAGAAAAAGGTTTCACACTCACGCACACCACACGTAAACTTGTTAACTTAAATTGAGAGACATTCTTCTTAGTACTCCTAGAGTACGAGTTAAAATTCCTAGTAGTTATAACCAGAGTCTCTTGTAGGAGAACATGATAGTTGTGTATAGATCTATATTGAGTTTGACACCCCACACCTTGCTGCTAGCTACAGTGGGAGCTGCAGGTCTACGGGTGACAAGTGTCATATCAGTTTTCGACGCCTGAGAAACGTCGTGGCAGGTTCATTCAGTCATAGTATGGTTATAGTGACTCACATAGGAAGTTAATAACACATAAAGTTTACGGGAATTTTTATTAATCTAAAAGGGTTTTATGTCGATTTAAAATCACTTTCTATATCAATAAGTACGGATATTACTGTACACTTTCGGTCTTGGCATTTAAGACTACACATCATCCATTATGGGATTTTCCTCAAATCTAAAAGAGTTTTATGCCGATTTAAAACCACGTTTATATCATTAAGTATGGAAAATAGTTGTTTATTCTTGGTCCTGGGATTTAGGACCACATAACTTTTATAAGGAAAATATTGGATTTTTCTTGGTAACACACAACACATTACAAAGAACGGTTCCCAAACTCTTTATCTAAAAAGCTTATGATCTCACCAACTTAATTGTTGACACTTTTTCAAAATTACTTGTATTCTCAGGAAATCAACGAAACCAAGTAACCACAAGCGTTTGAGGATGGAACGCTACAACGTTGAACAACTATTTTTATATCATATCGTGATCAATCATTGAAATATGTACTACTTGAAACCATGTAATTCTTTCCCGATTATATTTATGAATGGTTGTATTTACTTTGAGCACTATTATACTTGTTGTTGTGATACTATACATGAAGTCCTCCACCCCCGGACGTTTCCGCCATCCTTGGTTTGGGGGTGTGACAGGATCAGTAACGTCCGGATTTCCAGGTATTATGTTTGATCATTTATTTTGAGTAAAAGAGAGGGACTCGGTGAGTTGACATTTAGACTCATCAAGTAGGATCGCGTTTGCTGACTAGATTAATGAACGGATTCGACAAGTCGAAAAGGGTGGACTCGACGAGTCCGCGCTATGGGTTGAAACCTTAAATCCCCGGGCCTGTGCCCTATTTAAAGGACCTTATGGCCCTTAATTGCAGCTACCTTCGTCCTTGAGAGTACCAGAGCATCTGTGAGTCTTGTGAGTGAGAAAAGAGGCCAATTTTCACCATTTTCTTGTGTGTTTTAGCAAGAAGAAAGGAGGAAGGACAAGCTAGGCGAGTTGGGGAGCTTGGATCTACTTCCATTTGATCAGAGGAAGCTATTGGAGGTATCAATTTGTGATTGTTCTCGTGACTATGATGTTTAGTCAAATCTAGGGTTTCTATATGCATGTTTTAGCTTAAATCTGGAGTGGGTGAGGTCCCAAGGTGAAATGATTCTTAGATCTGGACCTCAAGAGGTCCAGAGAGTCCCTATCACTATGCTTTATGCAATCCCTTTGGAGTTATGAACCTAGGTAGCCATTTTAGTAGTTATTTCACCAAAAGAAGCCTTGGGTGCATTGCATGTGAGTCAAGTTTCAACCTTTACGTGGTTACTGGTCGTGGGGAAGTCAGATCTACAGGTTAGAGAAGCAGATCTGACCTCAAAAAGTCATTTGAGTGTTGTCATGGGAGCAACCCGCTGAGTTCCTAAGTGGACTCGACGAGTCGAGTCGGGGTTTTCCCCGTGATTCGTTGCAGAGTAACCTGACGAGTGGAGGAGGGACTCGACGTGCCAAGTGAGGCTTAGAAGGAATCAGGGGACCCGCATGGACTCGCCGAGTCGCTCGTGTGCACTCGACGAGTCTGGTCAAAGTTGACCGTTGACTAGAGTTAACTTCGTTGACTATTAGCGTTTAGTCAATGTTTGGACTTTTGATCCACTGGAGGGGTAGAATGGTCTTTTACCCTTCTTAGAGAACTTAGAGAGGGATTAGCCTTGTATTTGAAAGTCGTATTGATTAGAGTAATTATTTTATGTGATTAGGCGGAGGCTAGATCAGTATTTCCGAGTTCAAGGGTTTCTGAGTTATCCGAGGTGAGTCTTCTCACCATACTTTACTTTGAGCTGTAATTAGAGTTATGTGACAGAGTATATTGTATGTTATGTATGTGATGTGTTGCACTGCATTATTTCTATTTGACTTATGTTGTATGTACTCCAGAGTTTACAGAGCTAGGATCGGAAGGTCCACAGAGTAAGGACCAGAGTGTCCACAGAGTTAGGGCTAGAGGGCCCACAAAGTTATAGCCTCGAGTGGCTAATATGTGTTATATGTGGTACTTTGGGGAACTCAGTAAGCATTTATGCTTACAGTGTTTTGTGTTATGTTTTTCAGGTACCAATGAGGATCACGGGAAGGCGCCAACGTGATCAGTACACACTATTGAAGTTTTATACATTATGATCTTGGGATGTGTTTTTATGGATTTGATATGTGATACACTGAGAATTGAGAATATTTATGAATGAAATTACATTTTTTAAAAGTGAAAAATTGTTTTGAAATTTACGTCGTTACAAGTTGGTATCAGAGCCTTGGTTTGAGGGATTCGGGTGCACCTTCGGGCGTATCTGAACTCAAACTAAGGATTTGAGAGAGCAGAGCAGAGCAGTGTGTACGATCAGCCAACGCTCGAATGGTGATTTCCCAAAATACCTTTATATTATGTGTTATGAGATATGATACGATATGATATGCATGCTAGAGTAGGCTAGGTGTTATTATTAGGACTAGAGTGGCCTGATTTGTGATGCCTTAGCCTAGGGGTTTTGCTGCTAGGTGATGCTTGAGAGTGAGTAGATAGCAGCGAGGAGCTTATGAGAGATCTGCTAGAGAGTAGCTTATGCATATGGACATTAGAGTACTTGGGATTTGGGATCCTAAGAGGAGGAATTGGGGTGAATACTGATGTGGTGTGGATGGTAGTATAGGCCCGTACTAATAAAGACATCGGATCAGTGCACAGTCCAAGTAAGAATCCTTAGGGTACTAAGGAGCAAGTAGGGCTGAGTTATTGAGTGAGAGTATACTCGAGCGATTCTCCGACATTCCTTATGCTGTATTTCAGAGACATCATGGTTGGGACACGCCACAGACTAGAGACCAACAATGTGAGCGACGAGGAGCTTCATCAGATGATCCACGAGGAGGTGGCTGCGACTATCTGCGCAGAGATTCCAGAGATGTTTGGGTCTATTAAGACCATGTTGATTGAGATCTTTGATGAGAGATACGCAACGGTTACTGAGGCTGCAGACGCTACAGCTACCGCAACTGTTGTTGCTGCTAAACCTCAGGGTGGTGATTCGCTGCTGTTCCGGGAGTTTAGCAACACGAAGCCACCAGAGTTTGATGGGACGCAGGATCCGATTGCTGCGATGAGATGGGTTTATGAAATTGAGGGATGCTTCTATATGTGTTCATGTCCGGAGCATGTGAAAGTTCAGTTCGCGTTGAACCAACTTCGCTTGGGAGCGAAGGACTGGTGGAAGTTTGTGACAGCGCACTATTCTTCTGCAGAGCTTGCCACAGTGACCTGGGAGAGGTTCACCGCTATGTTTCGTGATGAGTACATTCCCCCGATGGAAAAGGAATGTTTGGCCCAGGAGTTCTTGACCCTCAATCAGGGTACCGAGTCTGTTACTGTGATCACCAGGATGTTCCATGAGAGGGCGATGTTCTGCCCTGAGCATGTGTCTTCCGAGAAGGCACACATGAGTCGGTAATTAAGCATTTTGAGGAGAGACATCCGCGAGTTCGTAGCGAACTCGTCGTACCGGACATTTGTCGAGCTTTAGGAAAATGCTCGGAAGAGGGAGATAGAGCTTGAGACTCAGTCTAGGGAGGAGGCGGAGTCTCAAGCGAGGGATCGGCGACCGACTGTGTCCCAACCGACAGCCAAGCGGGCCAAGCTCGCCGATTTGCGATCAGGGAACAGAAGGGCCGCACTTGTGGCAAGTGCGAAAGGGTCATGAGGAGATTTGTAGAGCAGGGTCTTGCTACAAGTGTGGCAAGGAGGGGCACATGGCCAAGGATTTCCCCAAGGGGTGTGCAGTGTGTTTCCACTGTAACCAGACCGAACACCGGAAGGCCGAGTGTCCGCAGCTGTAGGGGTCAGCACAGGGATCTGCCCCTGCCACTATACGAGCTGCCGAGAGTCGGCCGGTGAAGGCCAAGGCACCGAAGGCACGAGGAAGAGCCATCCAATTGACAGCGGAAGAGGTCCGTGCAACGCCCGATGTCATGGATGGTATGTATTCTTTCATGTATTTATTTGATGTTTGAGATATTGTGTTTATATTATGATATGCGTAGCTACTTTTCTTGTGAGTTCTGGTGTTATTCGACTTGGGTACGAGTCAATCTTTTGTATCATTAGCCTTCAGTCAGCACATCACTATCAGTCGGGAGGCATGGAGTCGACCTCTATGAGTGTCCATAGCTGAAGAGAGAGTGGTGTATGCCACTGATGTGATTCAAGGATGTGTACTCGAGATCTTTGGCGTTGAGTTTCCGATTGATTTGGTTCTGATTGCGATGGGAGATGTCTGTGTCATCGTGGGTATGGACTAGTTGAGCAGGTTTGGAGCGGTTATCGACTGCGAGCGACAGCTGGTGACCATACATGACTGTTGGTGCATGTAAATGCTCCAGAAATAATGAGTGATAGTTAGGTTATATTTTCCCTTTATTTGTATTGTTGGTGTAAATACTCTCCCTCCTATATATAGGGAGAGTTGGTCATTTATTTCCTAAGTAAGCTAGCTCATTTCTTTTCTAAGTTAGTGATTAGTTTTCTACAATGTAATCCTAGAGAGAGAAAGTGGTGGGTTCTCCCACCCCGGGAGAGTTTTTCTCCCACCAAGTTCTTATGAATATTCTCTCTTTGTTCTTGGTCTCTTTTCTTATGAACTCATAATATGTTCTTCGTGTTCATACTTCCAAAAACACGATTAATCTCGAGATATCCTTCTTCTGCACTCACCGTTCGTTATAAAAATGGTCCTCCGAAGTCAGCACAATCTTTTAGTACAGTGGATTCTTGTGCTTGGAGTTCTCCATAGAGTTTATAGAGTGATAAAGAGTGAATCTTCCTGTCACCTTGGACTATCATCTTGGCCGTAGTCCAATGTCGTCCTAAGCCATTAAGGAACTGGAGATTGGTTTCATGGTTGTTGCGGATGGTACCAACATTTGATAACTTTGTGACTATCAGATTGAATCTCTTGAAGGAGTCTTCCAAACTTTCACCCACATGTGCTTTGAAGTTGTTGAAGTCATTGAGTGCGGTAGTGAGCTTCTTATCTTGTGCTTGTTCTGAGCCTTCGTACAGGTTCTTGAGTACATCCCAGATCTCTTTTGCTGACTTGCAGTTTATGATAATATCAAAGTTGTCAGGAGCAACACCACAAGAAATTTCATAAAAAACAACAACATCATTTTCCATTTTATCGAGATCATCCTTCGTGGGACGGCTCATGGTTGGTTGACCTCCTCTTATCCTGGTTGCCGCGCCGTCAGTTTGGACTGGTATAAGGACTGGAATGTGTGGTCCTTCTTCCATGGATCACCATACATCTCTACCCAGTATTCTTAAGTACCTCTCCATTCTTTGTGACCAGTGACGATATTCATTTGCTACTAGTATTGGAGCTCTGTTAGAACCACCAACAATATTGTAGACATTCAGAGATAACGATTGTGCCAATTGTTGAGAGAAAAACTTGGAGACACACTTGAACAAACGTTAGAACAAGTATATTGCGGAATAGAGTTAATCTCAAAGGATCTAAAAGCTCAACAACAATATAGTTAGAGTTAGGAAGTTAGTTGCGGAATTTAAAGAAATAGAAATGAAAACAATTGTTATATCAAGAATACACTTAAGCTGATTCGTAACAAGGAATGCATTCACTCCAAGTTCATAAGGAAGATCAAACTTAGTGATTAAGTCTTACAGACTTTCTCCGGAGAGAGGTTATATTCAGATATGTTTAAGTAACATTTGAGAGTAAGAAGAGTAGAAAGATAGAGAAATGAAGAAGATATCTTAGAGAAATATATTCAGAATAAGTTCATAAGTTATCAGTAAGGAGTAAGAAGAAGTGTATTCGATACAAGAGAATGAGTCTCTATTTATAGAGACTCTAAACTAGACTAAGACTCTATAAGCAGCTGTGCAAGGCATACTAGATAATAGAGTGAATTACATAAAAGACAAGTAAAAGTAATCTAGTAGACTGCGGTAGCAAAAGACTGGTTACGGTTGCAGTTGCAGAATTGACTCCGGGTGCTGGATTGGTTGCGGGTGCTGAACAGTTGCGGTAGTAGAGAGAAGGTTGCGGTAGTTGAGTTCAAGAGGGTCACTTTTATGTTTCAACAAAGACCTTCATTGTTAGAGATTCATGGTCAGTTTTAGACTTCACAGACACTTCAGAGTTTCAGAGATATTTCAGCACTTGATTTCATTTACTACCACACTTGCTAGTCGGATTACTGTATTATAGCCTTGTATCACTTATTGTATCTCTCATCGTTTGTAAGCATTTAGGGAGAGAATGTTGGTGCATGTAAATGCTCCACAAATAATGAGTGATAGTTAGGTTATATTTTCCCTTTATTTGTATTGTTGGTGTAAATACTCTCCCTCCTATATAAAGGGAGAGTTGGTCATTTATTTCCTAAGTAAGTTAGCTCATTTCTTTTCTAAGTTAGTGATTACTTTTCTACAATGTAATCCTATAGAGAGAAAGTGGTGGGTTCTCCCACCCCGGGAGAGTTTCTCTCCCACCAAGTTCTTATGAATATTCTCTCTTTGTTCTTGGTCTCTTTTCTTATGAACTCATAATATGTTCTTTGTGTTCATACTTCCAAAAACACGATTAATCTCAAGATATCCTTCTTCCGCACTCACCGTTCGTTATATAAATGGGTCTCTACAGTCTTCGGCTTCAAAGCACAACCAATGAAGCAGAAAAGATAAGATCCAAATCTTTAAGCCAATCATAATCACCCGAAGAAGGAGGTCAGCATGAGTAAGTAGAAGATCCAACAAAAGAAACACTTCATCTTCAAA
Source organism: Lactuca serriola (assembly GCF_051521515.1). Lineage (NCBI taxonomy): Eukaryota > Viridiplantae > Streptophyta > Magnoliopsida > Asterales > Asteraceae > Lactuca > Lactuca serriola. Next base: position 264,954,586 of record NC_136415.1, read on the forward strand.
ATTCTGAAAAACATCTCGAGTTCTCAAATCATAATACACCGAAATTCTTCAAAGAATAACCTGCTAAAAATGTGAAGCATCCATAAAATGAAGTCCGGATAAAATAATGTGAGTCCAAAAACATGGTCTAGCAATGCCGAAAATTTGATCCAATGACCAAAAATAAGTGCCATGTCACATTGCCAAAATAATCTTCATCTTCAACATATCACAAATCCAAACTCGTGAAACCATAAGATCTGAACCGGATGCAAACACAAAATCATCCTGTGGTAGAGTCCGAATAATAAATAAACTGAATCGGAAAACATCGAGTAATGCCAAAAATTTGATCCATGAAGACCAAAAATAAGTGCCACATCGCATCACTAAATAAATAATCGTCTTCAGAAGTCTTCAAAAATCCAAACTCAAACAATAATAACCAAATCCGGATGATATTCTCTCCCTATTTTTGATAACCAACGACCGTATATCAAAAATCAACAAATCATCGGATGGAGAGTGTCGGATACCAAGAGCTAAGAGAAGCTCTCCCTAGATGTATGAAGGGCCTCGATAAGAAACGAGAAAGAGTAAAATAAATACTCTCGCGGTCATGAGAAAGCGGGTGACAATTGCTGAAGCTGTGCTGAGAAAATCTGTTGTGCAAAAATATATCCAAATATCCAAACTGCGGTGCCGGAACACTTGAAGTGGTCTTCAATAGAGAATAAAGTTCACATGCTCAAGATACATGATTCGTCAACCAAAAATCATAAGCAACAAGTCATAAAATCCCATAACGTGAAGAATGCGAAACAACTTTGGTGATCAATCGCCGTTGCGGTGCAAGCGTCACAAAGATAATATGAAGTCCGACTGCGGTAGGAATATTCTTCCAATAATAATAACCGGCATGAAGTAACCAATGTGACAATCCATGGGTAGGTGGTGGCAAAAATTGGTGTTAAAAAATTGGTTTTAATAAAAAAATTGGTTATAATAAAAAAAAACTGGTTAAATAAAAAAAATTGGTGTTAAAAAAAAATAACTGGCTAAATAAAAAAAATTGGCTGAAAAAAAAATTAATTAAAAAAATAATGCAGAAAAAAAAATCTAAATTAAAAATAAAGTTTAGAAAAAACTTGGAGACAAACTTGAACAAATGTTGTTGCTGCTGCTCATTCTATTTTTGCCGGAAAAAATGATGTTCTTCATGTTCTTATTATTTTGTTGCCGTTGAAGAAATGAAGAAATTTGGTGAAGAATTATTTTTGTGGTCTCCATATCGTTGAAGAATTTATTCCAGGAGCTTCTTTAATTCTTGGATGAGAAGACACAAATTTAATGGACTTATTTTTCAAGAAAAGTGGATTTTTATTTTTTCCCAGCAACTTTTCTTCACAAGAGGTATCAAGTTTCTATTCTTCAAACTTTTCCTATTGTGAATCTAATGTTGAAGACCATTTGGACGTAAATTGGGTTTGTGAAAAGCACTTTGTCCTTTTTGCTCTTTTGGGGAAAGAGTAATTCACTCTTATTTTCCTTCCCAAGCAAAAAACCATGTGGCTATGACAAATCCCATCACATTTTGTCCCTAAAAACCCCCTACACACTCCTCTTTTTGCCTTCCCAAGACCCTCCTTTGACTTAGAATGCTTTATAAAAATATTCCCTTATTAAAATATGAATAAATGGCCTTTATGGTACCATTTTTCATGAAAATAGAGCATTTTTCGTCACCTGTTCATCCCCTTCCGGCCCCCAAACCGCAGCCAAAAGCTGTCGCACTTGAACAAACGTTAATATAGGAGGAGGGGGGAGGAGGAGGGGCTGAAAGGGAGGCGCTGGAGAGAGGAGGGGGCGTTGTCTGCTGATGAGAGAGGATGCTTGCGGGTGAGAGAGGGTGGATAAGTTAGCAGGTGGTTTCGGTCGAAGAAGGGAGTGGATGCGGATGGGTCTTGGACACGGACGAGGGACCTGGTCACGGATGGCCTATAGCTGGTCGCGGGTCCAGGTTGGTTGCGGATCAAGTAGTCAGGCGCGACTGCGGTGCGAGGAGCAGAGCCATTGTGGTGCGAGGGCTTCGGTCCGAGGCTGCGGACCAAGCCAGTAGGGATCCGAGAATGCGGTCTGAGGGAAGACTTCGGTCAGAATGCTAAGAAGGATGGTTTCGGTTCTAGGCTGTTGACCGAGGGGCTGCAGATGGGGCATTATGACCTCGGATCAAATACTAAGAAGGACTGCTGAGAGGCTTCTCAGGGGACTCCAGTAGGCAGTTTTTGGCTGCGGTTCGGGGGTCCGGAAGGGGTTGAACAGGTGACGAAAAATGCTCTATTTTCATGAAAAATGGTACCGCAAAGGCCATTTATTCATATTTTAATAAAGGAATATTTTTATAAAGCATTCTAAGTCAAAGGAGGGTCTTGGGAAGGCAAAAAGAGGAGTGTGCAGGGGGTTTTTAGGGACAAAGGGTGATGGGATTTGTCATAGCCACATGGTTTATTGCTCTGGTTAGTCAACAGTTCAACCGCATACCAACTTCTTCTTTCCGCAAGAATCAACAATTCAACAAACCTCCATTCAACTGTAACTTTGGTCCTCAGAACAACCACTCTCAATATCCTAAAGGCTCTCAGAATAATCAACCAAAGGAGGTACCACAGTCTCCTCAGAACAATGACTCTGGTACTCAATCAGAAGACAAGACTGATGTTGTGATTTGTCACAAATGCAATAAAGAAAATCACTTCGCAAAAGACTGTAAGGTTAATGTAGTCATGGACAGAGCATTCTATCTTAGAATGGCTCAAGAGTTGGAAGAAAAAGAAAAGGAAAGGGCATATGTGGCACAAGTTAAAAGAGACCATCAAGTTTGGTCATCAGGGGATGAAGAAGAAACGATCAGCAGTGTTAAAGAAAAAGGGAAAATCCGCATGCTGGCCACTACGGATGATGATGGGTCAGCAATGTTGAACAAAAACTACTGCTACATGGCAAAGGATGGGACTCTAAGCATCATTGAACAGGTAAAACTCATGATCCAAACTTTAAATTATAGCATGCATGACTGTCAACCCTACATACATGATCTTAATGACACTTGTGCTGTCGTCTTTACAGACTATAACAAAGCCCTAGATGAGAAGAACATTGCGTCCCAAGAGATGTTCCATGTGAGAGGAAGACTGGATAACAAGAGACTTAAGATGGCAATGTTAGAGAAGGATCTAGAGTTAGAGAAAGATGCTAGAATGTTAAGTGAAACCCAATTAGAAATAGCTTTGAACCAGAGAGATTTAGCTCAGAGAAAAATTATACGCTTAAATCTCTTAATTGAAAAATTGTTTAATGAAAGTGAGGCTATTGAAAATTTGGTAGACAATGGAACCGTGGACAATACATATAATTGGGGTTGGTCAAATGGGTATCCTACCATAATGGATTCCTCTCCCCGGTTCAACAAAGACAGAGTGTATGTCCCTCCTGATAGAGAATTTCATTTCCCTATTAATGACAAGACTTTTCCCGAAGATATCAAAACTCACTTCGGTAGATTACACAAATTGAGCAACAATTGTGTCATTGAGGAAATTGTGCCTGAGGATTCTAGTCACACATGTGATCAAACTCCCATCAGTGACATCACTCATTCAAATTCTCAAACTTCATCCGTAGTTGATGAAGAAATTGTTGTTGAATGCCCCGAAATCTCAAAGAACTTTCCATCTTTGTCCTCAGAACATAGTGTTCCACACTGTAGTCAAATGTCCCAGAAGTGTCCCACCGCAGTCTCATCTAAAACCTACTATGCGGTAGTCAAATCATCTTTACCAATACTATCAGTTCAAGGAACTACCACTCTTCAGCCAATTTTTCATGAATTACCTATTGAAAATTTTGAAGTAGGTCAATGCTCTGAAATTCCTGAATCCTCAAGTTCTGATGATTCTAGTCCACGCTTTCAAAATCATTCAAAAAATCTCAGGAAACCGCAGTTGAATAACAATGACTGCGGTTCACCAAATTTTTTGGCAAAAAGAGTTTTCAAAGAAGAAATTAGATCTTGAGGCACAAGCAGACAGTTTTTCAAAAAATAAGAAACATGTGACAATTCCAAAGTCTAAGAGTCCAGAAAAATTTGTTTTCACAAATTACATTTCAAAAAACTCTTCTTTCATGAAAACAAAGGGAAGTTCGGTTTCAAAAGTCACTCCTGCTACTTCTAACACAACCCAAAAAGGCGTCAAACTTGTGAGAAACTACGTTTTTCAAGTCTATTCCTCAAATGACTCTAATTGGAAAGGAATTTTACCCACTCCAACACTTTTAAAATCACATCAAAACAAGTGGAAGGGAATCTTTCCAAATCCACCAAAAGGGACTCAAAGATTTACACGTGCTAAACCTCGTTCAAAACAAACTTTTCCGAAACCAAATGTCAAATCTTCCAGGAATTACCCACCTCGGACCAATACCAAGTCCAATTCACTCTATAAACCGTTGACCAAGAACAATGTCAGATTCAATGACAAACTTTCTCTTTGTAAATGTCAGTGTAACTGTCAAAAGGTTTTATCTCATGTCAAATCAAATCAAAGTCAGAAATCTCATACTTTTCAAAAACCTCGCAACAATCCAAATCTGAACAAACACCCAGGACTAAGCCTAAAAGTTGACAAAAGACCTGTCCATGCAACCTCGGACTTTGCATCATCTAAGAATACATCAATTGTCCCTGGCTCCAAACTTGTTTGGATGCCTAAACTAACCGTGTAATTCTCAGGCTTTGTGCAAGGAGGAACAAGAAGAAGAATGGTTAATTGACAGTGCCTGCTCCTTGCACATGACCCGAAGGTTAGAGTACCTTTGGGATTTCAGGCCTATATGAAATGGTGGAAATGTCACGTTTGGCAACAATGCAAACGGTGTCATCCAAGGTTACGGTGTTCTCACTACGGGGAACTTTTCAATTCAGAAGGTTGCTTATGTAGAAAGCATTAAACACAATCTTATCAGTGTTGGCCAACTATGTAAAGCAGGACATCGCGTTGAATTTGACAATCAATTTTGTTACATAATGACGAGTGATCGAAGTACTTGCTTAATTAAATCTCGCTCCGAAGGCACGATGTATCCTCTGGATGTTTCACTCATCATTGGTAAACCGCAGCTGTGCTTTCTGTCCGAAGTTGTATCCAAAGTCTGCTAGCTATGGCATTGCAAGCTAGCTCATCTCAAATTTCGGTACATCAACAACCTCGTCACAGGAGAACTAGTCCGTGGTCTCCCCATTCTCAAATTTAGCAACGATACCCTTTGTCTAGCGTGTGAATGCGGTAAACAATCAAAAGCAAGTCATCCTCTGATAATGGATTCTTCTATCTCTGAACCACTGGAGCTATTACACATTGATCTCTGCGGTCCCTTAACCGTAGCCAGTCTTCACCACAAAAAGTATATACTGGTTATTGTTGATGACTATACATGCTTCACATGGGTCTTCTTTCTCAGACTCAAATCAGAGACACCGCAAATCTTCATTAACTTCATCAAAGAAATCGAACTTCAGATCAAGCTTCTAGTTAGACATATCCGCAGTGATAATGGAACAGAGTTCACTAATCATCTTCTCAACAACTTCCTAGTTTCCAAAGGCATCTCTCACAACTTTTCAGCACCCTATACACCACAACAAAATGGTGTAGTAGAAAGAAGGAACCGCACACTCGTTGAAGCAGCCAGATCCATGCTTAACTTCGCCCAACTTCCTCTCTACTTCTGGGCTGAAGCAGTAGCAACCACATGCTTTGTTCAAAACCAAAGTATCGTGTGCAAGCGTCTCAATAAAACACCATATGAAGGTCTCAACAATCGCAAACCCAATGTTCGTTTCTTTCATATCTTTGGATGCAGATGCTTCGTGATCAACAATCAAGACCAACTCAACAAGTTTGCACCCAAGTCTGACGAAGGTATCTTCCTTGGTTATTCCACAAACAAGGTTGCATATCGAGTACTCATCAGAAGAACAAGGTTGATCATTGAAAGCTTTGATGTGAAATTTGATGATTCTCACATCCGAATCGCACCTCCATCCACCGAAACTACTGCAATCATGGAAAGTGACATTCCAACCGCTTCCGGACCGTGGAATCTAGTTGATGTCAACTATGATGATCTATTTGATCCCATTGAAACATCGAAATTATCCGAAGTTCTGATGTCATCCGCAGCTCAACAACAACATGCCGACGTATCTGGACCATCTCTATCTGAAGTAGTATCGCTCAATACTTCCACCTCTCTGGTTGAGGGGGAAAGCTCTACTCCGTATCTTGTTGCAACCGTTGAGGTTCCAGTACCTGATGCTGCTTACATTCCTGCCCGAAGTGAAGCTTCACCATCAAACGAAACTTCGGATGTCTCAGATGACGAATTCATAGAGAATATTGACACTAGATACGATCCTAGAATTGTTACTCTCCCATATGCATTCCAGGGGGAACCTTCTCAGGTTCCAGAGGAACTCCCATCCGCATTCCAGGGGGAACCTCAATCTCTAATTCCTCAAGAAAATTCTGCTCCAATAGATCAAGATGATTCAGCAGGATGCTCTCAATCCAGGGGGAACTGCCATCCCCAACCGCAGATTCCTCTTACATCCAAGATATCCCTTCTATCGCAACTGCTGATCATCTGATGCCACGTCTTAATGTATGGACAAAAGACCACCCACCAGGTCAAATTATTGGCAACCCATCCACAGGTATCCAGACTCGGTCTTCCAAGGACTTATCTGATCACTGCCATTATGCAGCATTTATGTATTCGGTTTAACCTAGAACGATCAAAGAAGCATTGCTTGAACCAGACTGGATAGCCGCAATGCAAGAAGAATTAGAAGAATTTGAAAGAAACAAAGTATGGAAACTTGTTCCTCTTCCACAAGGTCATACTATTGTTGGTACAATATGGGTTTTCAAGAATAAGCTAGACGAATCTGGCTCAGTCATCAGAAACAAGGCAAGACTTGTTGCCAAGGGCTACAGTCAACTGGAAGGCATCGACTACGATGAAACATATGTTTCGGTAGCACGCATGGAAGCCATCCGAATCTTTCTAGCATACGCAGCCCACAAAAATGTCAAGGTACACCAAATGGACGTTAAGAGTGCTTTTCTCAATGGTGAACTAAAAGAAGACGTTTATCTTTAGCAACCTCCAGGATTTGAAAATATTGAATTTCCTGACCACTGCTACAAGCTTGAAAAAGCAGTCTACGGTCTAAAGCAAGACCCAAGAGCATGGTATGAGACACTTTCTGAATTTCTCGTCTCATCTGGGTACAAAAGAGGAGTTATTGATCCCACATTATTCAGAAAAGCAAATGGTGACCACCTTATGATGGTACAAATATATGTGGATGATATCATCTTTGGATCGACTGATCAAGGAATGGTAGATGAATTTGCTAAGCTCATGACCAACAAGTTCAAAATGAGCATGATTAGAGAGATTAATTTCTTTCTAGGTCTTCAAGTGAAACAAGTACCGCAAGGCATATTCATTCATCAAGAGAAGTACACCACTGAACTGTTAAGGAAATACTCTATGGACAATTGTTCATCTGCTAAGGTCCCTATGGACTTTGGTTATAAGATTTCTGCTGATCCCTCCGGTGAATCTGTGGATCACAAGACTTTTAGAGGTATCATTGGTTCACTAATGTACCTCACAACAAGCAGACCTGACATTGTCTTCGCAACTGGTGTATGTGCAAGATACCAGGCTGATCCAAAAGTGTCTCACATGAACGCAACCAAACAAATTCTTCGGTATCTTAAAGGAAGCAATTCAATGGGTTTATGGTATCCCGCAGGAAACGACTTCAGTCTTCAAGCCTTCACCGATGCGGATCATGCAGGTTGCAAGCTCGATAGAAAAAGTACATCAGGTGGATGCCAATTCCTAGGAGGAAGACTTGTAAGCTGGTCCTCAAGGAAGCAAACATGTGTATCCCTATCTACTGTAGAAGCAGAATATGTGGCCGCAGCCAGCTGTTGTTCCCAAGTTCTTTGGATGAAGACACAATTGCTAGACTACGGGTACAGAATGTTGCAGATACCAATTTACTGTGACTCTGAAAGTGCTATAGCGATTTCTCATAATCCTATTCAGCACTCCAAGACAAAACATATTGAGTTACGGTATCATTTCATCAAAGATCATATTCTGAAAGGGAATATTTAACTCATCTTTGTTCCTACTCATGAAGAGAATGCTGATGTTTTTACAAAAGCTCTTGACTCTACAAAACTCAATGCATTCTTACAAATGTTAGGAATGATGAATCCGGACCCACAATTCTTTATGAAGTGTTAGCTACCACAGACCATCATTAGTCTCCATTGCGGTTCTAACTGAGAATTACATATGATAGATGGTTTTGGTACCACAATCTAGGTACCGCAACCATGTCATACGTATCTCTCATGGGTTTTAATGATCTTTTATTTCTAATCTTTGTACAAGTGTTTTCTCACAGATTCTCTCTGAAATCTTTCTTTGCTCATCCGCGATGAAGTTTCTCAACCGCAATAATGACTTCATCCGCAATTGTCTTAAATAAATTCCAACAGAATCATTAACTCTTGAATCTTTGTGTCATATTTAATGATCCTTCATTAAATAAAATACAAACATTCCCTTTAGCAACTGTCACATTCCCTTTCTGAATAAACCTTGTATCAGACCTATTTTAGGGATGATAATAAAAAGAACGATTCCCAAATAAATCCATCCTCAAGTTTTCCTTTCCTCTCCCAACCACGTCCAATCAGTTACAACTTTCTCTCTCCTCGACCCACGATTACCTGACGTTTTACCATGCGTCTAATCCGCCATTAAATGCAAACCCCTTTTTAAGATCTCTCAAAATCTCTCCAAAACCCGTTTCATCTTCGTATGGCTGAGATTCAATCCCAGAATCATTGATTCCCCCCAAAAACCCCATTCAACTTCTTACCCACCCTCTATCTTTTACCTAGGGTTAAAATCCTTTTACCTCCTTTATAAACCCATCTTCTTCACTAAAATCATTTACGCTCTCTGTTTAATCGATTGTTCTCTCTCAACTCTGCAAAACTCCCATAAACTCTCAAGAACTCCAATTTCTCATCTCTCAATGATGAAATTAGGTGCATCAAAGAAGCAATCCAAGGCTTCAGGCTCCATGAATCCAACTGGTTCCACATATCCAATGATAGCTTCAAGCAACTTCAGAGTAGTGTTTGAAGATCAGCAGTCGTACAATGCCCCAACCAAACTGATGATCAAGTATCTCAAGAACCATATCTTGTTTGGCCCATTTGACGCATTCACTGATGTTGTTCCTGTTTCTACACTCTTCAAGTGTGCTCTTTCTGCATACAGACCACTAGAAAACCCACAAGAAGTGTATCTTAACCTCATCAATGATTCTTTGGTCATCTTGACCAAAGAGAAGTTCTTGACTGCCATAAATCTTCTGATTCATCCCTCCATCAAGATCTTCACACCATCCTTATCTGACATCACCACCGCACTCTACCAAATGGGTTATCAGAAACCCACCCGAGGGATTGGTGAGTTCAATAAGAACCAACTGCCTATGGTTTGGCACTTTGTATGCCACTTTGACATCTGATGTCTGTCTGGTAGGACCGGAGGCATCGACAACATGGGTTTAAAGCTACTAGAACTGGTCTGGAGCATCTACACAGGCCACGATGTCAATTATGGCTAGATTCTTTGGGATGATTTCCTCCAATACATCCCCAAAGAGCACCCCAGGGAGAACCCAACCGAGCTCACCTTTGCTCGATTCTGGTCTTTGTGCATTTCTGATCTACATGCGGATGTTGGTATCAACATGGGCAGCGACATCAACTTCTTTGTCACTAAGGATCTCAAAAGGTAAAATCCCTCTTCTGATCAAACTTTATTTGGCCCTATCCACAGGCTCCCCATTCACATTCTTACCTTGCTTGGTCTTAAGACTGCTGATGTCTCAGATCATATAGAGGCCACGGAGGGTATTATCGCATACCCATCTACCCCACCTCTTCCTTCTACAACCATTCTCCCTGAGGGTACCGCAACTCCCTCTGCCATTACACTATCTAACCTTTCTCAACGGAGAAAAACGGTGGCATCCAAAAAGAAAATGAGCACACCTAAGAAGAATGCCCCAAAACAAACCGCACCGTCAAAGAAATGAAAAACCAAACCCACCACTGTATCGAGTAGTGACTCTGAGGAAGATAGACAACCAGTATCTATCCTCAAGAAAAGAAAGACAACCGAAACCACTGGCCAAATGCGTGACCAGACCAATACTGTAGCCTCTCAACAGGCTCTGGTAGTCCTTGGGATGGCCGCACATCCATTCAATACCACACTCGAATACCACTCAACCTCATCATGTGAGATTGTTTCATCCTCTTCATCATCCGAACGTGGAGACATCCCCCCAGTTATATCTCAAGTAAATGAATCTGGACGTCACCCTAAGGTCTCCAGGGCTTGCCGGCTGCATATTTTTTCTTCTGAGGAGTTAGACTCCATCCTTTTGCATGTATCCCAAACACTTCAAACACCACTCCATCCGCAGGGCGTCTCTTTCGCCCATGCCAGAACTGGGCCGAGGCCAGACTTGACCACGGGTCAAGGAGACCAAGGAAGCCCAGTAAATCCTACTTTGCTTCCATTTCTTTTGGGTGGTTTAGGCACGGTGATCACTAATGTGCAACGATCCATGAACCCAAGGGACACCTTGGTGCGAACAGAACGAATTGACAGCGAAAATTCAAGTGACTCTTGGAGTCGGTATCAGCCAACTACTGATGCCGAAATCAAGAAATATGCTGCTTTTAAAAGAGCATTCCAAGCCCACAAGGAGCAATAGGTCAAACAACAACAACAGAAGGAACAAGAAATACTATCTGTGGCCAAGTACTGGGCAAATGCCATCAGCAATGCCCATATTGTTGCCACAATCCAAAAGGTTCAAACATGGATGGATCAAATGGCAGACACCATGTTGAAAGCTCAAGCTTCAACCGCATCTGCAACTACCTCAAAGGTTCCTCCTACTCCAACTCCTGTTCCATCTCCCGCAGTCAACCCATCTCAAGACGAAGAGCCAACCATTGAACTCAGCTCAGCCCCAACCTTCGGTTTTGATGATTAAGACATCCAAGAGGTCAACTAACCAAACCCTTCAGATGACGACCTTATGATGCTCGAAGAAGAAGAAGAGTCCAACGGCTCTCAACATTCTACTTCTAAGCCCAAAGAAAAGAAAAAAGAAGAAGAAGAAGGATGCAGTCACTAGGAAGCAATTTCTCAATCTCCAAGCCAAAGTTGATCAGATTTTAGCTGGGGTTAAACCCACCCAACCTCCATCTGAAGATATTCCAAGACCATAATCCTTAATTGAGCGAGTTGAAAGACTTGAGATGAGAGAGCGTATGGCTGCTGAGCACATCTCTCTCAAAGTCGAAATGGGGATCCGATCTCTTGACAACAACTGTAGGGTCGATCATCAAGAATTTATGGCTGCAGCGGAACGCCTCATTACTGAGGTAACCGCAATCAAACAAGATCTACAAACAGCCGTTGCGGACCAAGCTTCTCTATCTCAAAAGGTGATAGATGAGACTCATATTTGTTGGATATAGTGTCTAAGTTCATAACTATATTTGGTATGTACTTGACCCGACCCGACATGGTCCATTTGGGTTGCACTTCACCCGAACAATTTCTGGATAATATTTGAGAATAGTACAGGTTATGATTTATTAATATATTATAAGTTCTAATATATTAATATAAGATCATATTATTTAATTAGTATTGATCTATAATTAATCTAGGATTAATTTAGAGATCAAAGATGTTACTAATTAAATATGGGCTTCTATAATTATATAGTGTGGGCTAGTGCTTATTTGGAATGGGATAGGCTTGCATGGAAAAGTCCATGGATACTCCATGGAGCTTTGACCCATGGATCTCATGGAAATGAAGAGACATGGGTATTAGGATTTACATGGATGTAACCCTAATCCATCCACACTATATAAAGGAGGCTTTGGTTCTTGAAATCATACTAGTTGACACTTGTGAAGGTGAGGGCCGATTTCAAGATAGTAGTGACTATTCTCTCAAAGTTCCAAGTTTGTGGTGATTTGTGATTTCCATTTGAGGCATCCACACTATTGGTGCTAGGCTCTAAAACTTCAAGGAATCAAAAACAACTACAAGGTAAGTGTTTCTACTAGCTTTATTTGATTCAAGTTCCCCATGCCATGCTAGTTAGGATATGAACCTTGGAAAAATAATTATTTGCATGTATCTTAGACAAACATAGATCCAAGGTTTATTAGGGTTGCATTTACACTTAGGAAGTCTTAGAATGCTCAAAACCCATCAGTGGTATCAGAGCCTAGGCTTGTTTGTTTGATATTTGTTGCAATATTATGGAAAAAGTTGAAAAACTTGCTGTCTGACTGCTGGACTCGGCGAGTCCATGGGGGGACTCATCGAGTTCACTTGTATCTTCAACCTACTCGTCGAGTAGATTCATGCACTCAGCGAGTAGGGTCGACAGAGTGCAGATTTTCGACTTTAGTTGCTGGAAATGGATTAGAAGCATTACCCTAAACTGTTTTGGTACTTGAAAACTTGTTTTAGATGGTGTAATGTCATTGGTAATTCATTTACAACAACTAGTTATCAAAATTACAAAGTTTAAATGTGATTTTGATTCATGAAAGTGTTCATATTCATGTTCTTGTTCTTATGATGTTTAGATGATCATAGGAATTATTTGTAACCTATGTGGTAGTTTAATTCTTGATCATAATGTGTTTTAATGGTATCCATAACTTGTCCTCAAGTTATGGAAAACCAAAAGTCACTTGAGTTAAAAACCATTAAAAGAACACAAGAGTTAGAAAAATGAAGAGTCTTCATTTTATTACTCTATTAAACTCATAAGTTACAAGAAATGAAAAGTTTTGAAAGTTTACAAAACTTGCCCTCAAGTTTTGGAACAAGTAAAGTCAAGTTAAACTTTAGTTCCAACCCTTAGAATTTTAAAAGTTAAAATTCAACCCTTATACTTATATTATTATGATTTAATAATTATATATATCTATATATATATATATATATATATATATATATATATATATATATATATGTATAAGAACAAAGTCGTCTTACCGCTAGTACGCCTCATTCACGAAGCCGGTCTATAAGGTGGGTATAAGGTTGTTGCCTATAAAATGGCAACTTAATGGGTGTCCACTCTCACCCACCGCTTGCTTGATCGGTGGAGGGTCATTAGCCGAACGGGTAAGACAAGGACTTATAAATTATCATTAAAAGTATGATGAATATTATAAAGTAACTAAATGTTTTATTAAATTCCCAATCTTAGTTACTTTAGGAAAAATGTGAATAAGGTGCTAATCCATGAAATTACACTTTACACTTTGTTTAAGTCGTTGGTGGAGCGTGTGTGGTTAACCGACACACTAACTTGGACTTAACAAGGTAGGTAAAGGGTGACTTAAGGTTTATTATAGTATCGATGGAGCGCGTGTGGTTTACCGGCACATTGATTGAGTGATAAACTTTAAGGGTACCAAGTGATTTGCATGGTTACTTCACACCTCGTTTTGTGATCCTCGGCATCCCAGTCACAAAACTTGGAGGGCACACTCGAGATTGAAACATGCCTTTGAAAAGTTCATTGAATCTCAAAGAATCTAGGAATTTCTAAGAACCAATCAAAAAACCTAATATTTAAATATTTCGGTTTTCGTGGTGGAAATTGGTGAATCGTCATTCACCTACCTTTCGAATATGTTATAGCTTAGATTACGACATACCTCTTCTAAGTTATAATATATTGTGATTGGATCCTAGCCTTAATATTAAATTTGGGTGTTTTATTAAGGACTCTCTTAATATCTAAACTAATCTTGTTCTCTTCTTTCAGATGTCTTCAAACAATGCTGCTTCTGGCTCTAATCCTAATGGCTCCTTTACTCTTATGAACTTGTGTGGGAAAGTCACCTTTGATGGATCCAACTTCAATGAGTGGATCAGAAACATCAGGATGATTACCCGCTATGAGGACAAAGAATATGTCCTTGACAAGGAGCTTAAGGAGATTGATGAGACCACTGCAACTCCTCAGGAGATCGCTGACTTTCAGGCACATGAAAGGGATGCTACGAAAGTGGCATGCATCATGATGGCCATGATGACAGCGGAACTCCAAAAGTCCTATGAGGATTTCTACCCTTATGAAATGCACCAAGATTTGATGGAAAGATACCATCAAAGTGCACAACAAGAGAGGTATGAAATCATCTGCTCCATGATAACAGCCATGATGAAGGACGGGGAATCCGTCACGAGCCACATGCAAAAAATGTAAAGGTATGTGGATTGTTTGCTGAAGCTTAATGTGAACTTCCCTGAGGATCTTGCAATAGATATCATTTTGCACTCCTTACCATCGTGCTATGATCAATTCCGCATGACATATCACATGAATAAGGAAGAGGTCACACTTAGCAAACTTTAGGGACTTCTCAAGACCGCAGAAACAGGTCTTAAGGGGAAGTCGGTTGTTAACACTCCTACTCCAAACTCTACTCCAGTTTTGGCAATCAGGAAAAGTCGAGGGAAGAAAAGGAAGAGCTCTTCGAAGGGTACCAAGGCTCGGACCCTTGATGGCTCTTCTTCAAGTGGAACCAATAAAGGTTTCATCACTCCTTCTTCTGACCCAAAAGAGGCTGAATGCTTCTATTGCCATGGAAAGGCTCATTGGAAGCGGAACTGCCCAAAGTACCAGCAGGATGTGAAGGATGGGAAAGTTAAACCCAACCATGCAGGTATTTACACTATCTTATCTAATAACTCACCCCATTATAAATCTTGGGTCCTTGATACCGGTTGTGGTATTCATATTTGTTGTGACTTGCAGGGACTAAGAAGAAGTGAGAATGTGGAGCAAGGAAGAATAAACTTGATCATGGGGAATAGGAAAGCTTCACCTGTCACCAAGATTGGAGTTTATACTTTATCGCTAAGTAGTGGGTTTGATTTAGATTTGAATAAATGTTGTTATTCGCCAGGAATGGCAAGAAATATTATTTCCTTTCATGCTTTGTACAAACAAGGGTTTACCTTTTTGTTTAATAATGAAGTTGGTTCTATTGATGCTTTCTTTAATAATGTTCTTTATTTTAAAGCATTACCTTGTGATGGTGTGTATGAAGCTGTATATGTTGTAGATAAATTAGGAAATAATGTTTTGTGTATTGATTCTATTAGCAATAATAACTTGGATAAAGAATCATTATGGCATTGTCGCCTTGGACATATAATCAAGAAACGCATAGGCCAACTCCAAAAGGATGGAGTCTTGGAGTCATTTCACCTAAAGTCAGATGATAGTTGCGAATCATGCTTACTTGGAAAAATGACAAAGTCACCCTTCACAGGCTCGTGTGAGAGGGGTGAAGGTTTGTTGGACCTTGTACACACGGATGTGTGTGGACCATTCAAACATGCCACAAGGGATGCTAATCGTTATTATTTGACTTTTACTGATGATTACAGTAGATATGGATATGTCTACCTAATCAAGCATAAGTCAGAGACTTTCGAGAAGTGTAAGGAATTTAAACAGGAAGTCGAGAATCAATTGGGCAGGAACATTAAGATGCTTCGATCCGATCGTGGTGGTGAGTATCTTAGTTCAGAGTTCCTCGACTATCTTAGGGAATGTGGGATTGTCTCACAATTGACACCTCCCAGGACACCACAGTTGAATGTTGTAGCTGAGAGGCGTAATCGAACCTTGTTAGATATGGTTCGTTCCATGATGAGTCGAGCTACGCTACCAATCTCATTCTGGGGGTATGCCTTAGAGACTGCCGCCCATATTCTTAATCTGGTCCCTACAAAGACAGTTGCCAAAACTCCTCACGAGATGTGGACTGGTAAAGTACCTAAACTAGACCACATCAAGATTTGGGGTTGCGAGGCTTTCGTGATACGCGAGACTCATGATAAGCTCGAACCTCGAAGCGAGAGGTGTATTTTCATCGGCTACCCACAACGATCCTTTGGTTACCTCTTTTACAGACCCAGTGATAATGTGGTCTTTGTAGCAAGAAGAGGATTTTTTCGAGAGAGAGAATTTATAAGCCAAGGAAAGAGTGGGAGGCAAATTGATCTTGAAGAAATTCAAGAGTCAAGTGGTGAAGGAACTTCAAACCCTAGCCCTCAACTTGAGGAGGAAACTCCTGTTGAGCCAATTGATGTGCCTGTACCTCTGAGGCATTCCACGAGAGTTAGGAATGCACCTGAGCATTATTATGGTTTCCATATTACTGCAGAAGGTGAGACACTTATTAGTGATGAGACACTAGTAGGTCTGGATGAACTTAACAGCTACACGGAAGCCATGGCAGGCCCTAAGGCTGCTAAATGGAAAGAGGCTATGGACAGTGAGATACAATCCATGTATGACAATCAAGTTTGGAACTTGGTTGAGAATGTACCTGGTCATAAGACTGTAGGGTGCAAATGGATCTTCAAGAAGAAGACCGACATGGATGGTAATGTACACACTTATAAGGCTAGACTGGTTGCAAAGGGCTTCTCTCAAATTCTTGGAGTGGACTATGGTGAGACCTTTTCTCCAGTAGCCAAGATTAAGTCTATTCGGGTTCTGTTGGCCATAGCTGCATTTCATGACTATGAAATATGGCAAATGGATGTCAAAACCGCTTTCCTTAATGGATAGTTGGCTGAAGATGTTTACATGAGTCAGCCAGAGGGTTTTGTCAGCAACGAGTACCCTAATAGAGTGTGTAAGCTTGAGAAATCCATTTATGGATTGAAGCAAGCACCTCGCAGGTGGAATCTTTGCTTTGATGAGAAAGTCAAGGAATTTGGCTTTTCAAGGAGTGAAGATGAATCTTGCGTCTATATCAAGGCTAGTGGGAGCATAGTTAGTTTCTTGGTACTGTATGTGGATGACATACTACTCATAGGAAATGACATCCCAACCCTGCAGGAAGTAAAGTCCTGGCTTGGGAAGTCTTTCGCTATGAAGGACCTTGGTGAAGCTGCCTATATCCTAGGGATAAAGATTTTGAGAAACAGGAGTAAAAGACTAATTGGACTTAGTCAAAGTACCTACTTGGACAAAGTGTTGAAAAGATTCAACATGCATAACTCCAAGAAAGGTGAGTTACCCATTCAGAGTAACGCCAGATTGAGTAAGACACAAAGCCCTAGTACTGAGGCTGAGATAGCAGAAATGAGTCGATTTCCTTATGCTTAATGTGACAACCCGAAATTTCCATTTGTACGAACATTATCTATTCAATAGAAGCTAGTCCAATTTCAGTGATTTTCACACTTTTCCGAACAAGTTTGTGTACATTAGGATTTACGTTTAAGGAGATATCAGGAGAGTGGATGCTCCTGATTTTGTGAAATTTGAGCATTCCAAGTTTCATAATATTACAGTCCAATATCCGGAATAAAAATATTTTCTGCCAAAATATTCCAGGACTATAAATAGTTTTCTGAATTAAATTAATTCATTATTCATAATTCCAAATAGAGAAAAGCCATTTTCTCTCTGACGGATCTTCGGGTTTTCATCCCAGATTGTGAGTCTACTTTACTAAATGTGTTTCAATACTTGTTAGATGCTTTATAACATCAATTACATGTTTAGATTGCAAGATCTGGGAGTTTACCGCCCAAGAACGTTCTTGGGGAGTAAACTCCAAAATGGAGCTTTAAGGCTTCCTAGTCCCATTTTCTTGTTAAGCAACTTATTAAGGACTTAGTATATGATCATAAGAGACTAGAAAGCATCCAAAATCAACAAGTAATAGGAGTTTACGGCCAAGGACTTTTCTTGGGCCGTAAACCCCTTTTCAAGGGCATTTAGTGCCCTAAACTACCCCTAAAGCTTAAGGACCTTAACCCTCAAATGCTTGTACCCATTTTAGACATCAAAACACTTCAAAATCATTAAGTTATAGGAGTTTACGGCCAAGAATATCTCTTGGGCCGTAAACCCCTTTTTCTAGGGTAAAAAGCATTCCAAACTCCCCTAAGGCCTTAAGACTATTACCCTTGAACACCTAGGACTTGAATGAGGAAGAAAAGACATCAAGAACATCCCTTAAAGGGAGTTTACGGCCAAGGAACATCTCTTGGGCCGTAAACTCCAAGTGAAGGCACAAATGTGTG
This sequence comes from Lactuca serriola, assembly GCF_051521515.1. Taxonomy (NCBI): domain Eukaryota; kingdom Viridiplantae; phylum Streptophyta; class Magnoliopsida; order Asterales; family Asteraceae; genus Lactuca; species Lactuca serriola. Next base: position 264,972,916 of record NC_136415.1, read on the forward strand.
CCTCTTGTCCCCTTTAGCCTTAGATAAATACATGGAAGCCATTCTAGATGTGCAAGTGCCTCAAATGAATTAAAATCCAACACCCCATAGGAGTTTACGGCCGTAAACTCTAGGGGATATGGACTATAGGCTGTAAACTCCCCTATGGAGCATTCTAGGGCCTTAAACTACTTCATGTATTATTCCAACAAAGTTAGGAGTATTCTAGGAACAAGATAACACCTTAAAACACCCAAAACCACCAAGTGAGGAGTTCATGGCCATAAACCCATGAGTTTAGGGTCGTAAACTCCAAAGGGTGGGGTTTGTTGGGTGGTGAACTCTTATGCAAGGCCATTTGATGTTTCAAACCCTTTTGCCTTGTCCCATAGCAACTTAGATGCAACCATTAGGACCTTTAACACTTATGAAAAGTGTTTACATGTTCCTAAGTGTCTTAACTTATTTGTTAAGTTATTATTTGGCTAATTAGTTATATATATGCTTATTATATGATAACTAGGCTCGTGCGTGTAAACAAGTCTCTGTTTGCCACCTAGCACGGTATCCGGCACTGCAATTCGTACAGCTCACCACAAGTGAGTTCATACCCCTTTAATCAACCTTTGAAATGATTTTAAATGTTTTAAATACTTTATGGGGGGAATACAAGTCAAATACTTATAGTTATTGCTTCAATCACATGTGATTAATAACTAGGAAACCAATGATTTTTACTACCGTTTAAACTGTTGATCAAACTGCTTTACTTTGAAATGTTTTACAAACTCTTTTACTATCCAAACTTATTTACAAACCGTGTTTCAAACAAATGTTTCTTATACTTAAAACTGTTTTATCAACTTATGCCTTCAAATTGTTTTATAGATTGACATCAAGTCGATCTTCTCTTGAAAATATATTTATGTTTTAAATGTCTTATGAAAACTTATTTATGGTTTTATATATTCAATTTCATGCCCATATATGTATAGATGTATAAATAATGTTTAAAGGGATTAGGAAGGCCATCCGCCCTATTTCCTTTCGCGCCTTGAGATGTGGTCTGGTGGGATTTCGGGTGACCATCCGAAAGTCGTTTCGATATTAGTTATATATCATATATACATATATAGACAAAAAAGTACTTCCATATTCATACTTATCAGTACATCATTAGTTAGTTACCATCGGGGTAACACAGGATCATACATATACAGCTATACTAGTAACATGAACATATACAACTATACTAGAAACAAGAACATATACAGCTATACTAGAAACATGAACATATACAACTATACTAGAAACATGAACATATACAGCTATACTAGAAAGAGAACATATACAATTATACTAGAATGAGAAACATTACATATACATGAATACGTTAACAATTGTGATCCACTGTATCGGAGCATGCCTTAAATGTCATGTCCCGAGTTGTAGCCAGAATTCTCTTGGAGGGAGAGCGTGAGTTTACGTATAGATCTATACTGGATTGACTATCCTACACCTTGCTGCTAGCTACAGCCGGACCTGCAGGTCTGCGGGTGCCAAACGTCATTCCGTTATTACGACCATTCGTATGTCGTTGTTACCAGTCGATAGCATGGTGCAATTTATCACATTTTACCTTAATATAAATCTAGTTTAAGGTAGTTAGTACAACAGTAGTTCTTATTATACAAAACTACAGTACTACATTGATTTACCCATTACATATTTTAGTGATAACCTCACTTAAGCATTAATGTACAAACTATATTTTATTAAATGATAGTTACACTTGGGAAATTACACACTTTTACAACAAACGAGTATGCAAAACAGTTAAGCCTTGGTAGAAGGTTACTTTAATAGAAAATATAGGATTTTCTGAGAGATTCAAACTTTTACAAACACTTTCAAACACTTACTTACATTTTTACAAACTTATACATTGAGACAGGTTCAAACGTTTTTGACAACAAACATTGACACTAAAATACTTATGAACTCACCAGCTTAATGCTGATAAACTCTTTCAAAATAACTTGTATTCTCAGGTCATCAGTAGGCAGGTACCGAGGCCAGCTTTTGAGAAGATGGAGCGTATTCAAGACTCATCTCATATTATTTTGTTTTACATTATTTTGGTGTCTATAATTGTACAGAACACACTTGTATTAAAATTATATATTTAATGCAATGGATGATGTTGTTTGCTTATTTACATTTACTGTGTTGCGATACTATACATGACGTCCTCCGCCCCAGAACGTTTCCGCCATTCTTGGTTTTGGGGTGTGATAGATTGGTATCAGAGCACTGTTTATAGTGAATCAAGTATATCAACCCATAAAAGATATACTAATCTATAAACCCAAAAGGGATTAAAACACTCTAACCAAGAGTCTATACTTTAAATATTAAAATATCTAATTAAGTATACTAGTTTACATTCATACTAAAATCAGTGTCACAATGACAAGAACAAAAGTATTACGATTGTTAAATATCACAAGTGAGCTCGGGGATGTATGGTCAGTCCTAGGAATGGCATAGCCTGATCAACTATGCTGGTCCTAGGAGTGATTAGCATATGCCCTAGAATGGTTGTGATATGTTAACAAGTCTAAAAACTTACCAACAATACCACAAGAAGATCAGTAGAACTTAAACTTAAAATACTATAGGTGTATTTTGTGCTACTAGTTACACGTATACTATATTCTTATACCTCTCTTCTCGCGTAGATCTAAATGGCTGGATTCCATCATGGCGACCTGTACTTTCCAAATGAAGGCAATGCCGGGTGGATTGATGAAGAGCCCGAAGATGAGCATCCAATCCCTTTGGATGATCACCTCGCAGAAGGCTTTTCTGATGGATCCGACTCTGAGCCTGAAGTCAACAACCTACCACTTGTAGGTCAAGCCCCGAACAACAACCCTCGACCAGCTTTTCCAGGTCCTACTCCCATGTGGGCAAACGACTTAAATCGCTGGAGTGATGAGCAGGGTCAACCCTTACCATACTTTGGGGACCGAACCTTTTACAACGTCAGCGATGGTGGCTCTGCTGACAGAGCTCTGCCTGTCATTATCCGCATAATAGCTCGAAATGTCGAGCAAGGTCGAGCAGCCATCGACCGGGTCATGGAGATTGATGCCAATTCAGGTGTCAATACAGTCCGCATCCGCTGTCTTGAAGAAGACATGGAACGGACCCGGAGAACCAACGAAACCCTGCAGCAACAGCTGGCTGCCTCCCGAGCTGAGGTCTTGGAGCTTCGAGCTCGTCAGAGGGCTCAGGATCGACACCTTCAAGAGGTGTTTCGCCAAGTGTCCGACCTTAGGGCTCGCCCGAGGAATTCCCATCGCCATTAGATGATGTCTAGTACATCTCTCTCTTTTGATTAGAGATTAGCTTTAAACGTCTGTGCTCTAAGTAGCACTTGTCTGTAAAATATTCCTAACTTTCAGTACTCTAATTAGGAATCCAAGAACTGTCAAACTTATCCTTTTGGTATGATGTAAGACCTACTGCTAGGTCGATTTTTCCTTGAACTTATTACATCAGTAATACCAGTACTATTGAAATCTATCTAATCTATGGGAAATCTGTACACTTGTGTATTCCTACTAATATTTCTTACTGTGATTTCAAACACTCATTCAACTGTTGGGCTATGGTTAGTTAGTCCATGTGCCACTCTCACGTTGCTTACAAATTGATTCTTACCATCTTTCTCATCGTTATAAACTTATAGCTGAAAGATGCCTCCTCGCAAGACTCCCAGGAATAGGAATAATCCTGCACCTCCACCGTCTCCGGTCATCGATACTGCAGCCCTGAATGCTGCCGTAGCTGCAGCAGTGGCAACTGCCATGGCTCATTATCACTCATCTGATGCCAGCAGAGGTGGAACCCCTGTTGAATCTATTCCAATCGAAATCCCGGTGCGCTCGAGAGAGTGCTCCTACAAGGATTTCACAAATTGCAAGCTGAAGCCTTTCTATGGCACCGGCGGAGTCATTGCCCTCTCGCAATGGTTCGAGAAGACTGATCAGTCTTCGAAATTTGTTCATGCCCTGCTGCGTGCAAAGTGAAATATGCCGCATGCACCTTTGAGGGAAAAGCCCTAATGTGGTGGAACGGCCACGTTAAAGCCCTAACTCTCATCGTGGCTAACGACATGGGCTGGGAAAAAATGAAGGACCTCATGACTGAGGAATACTGCTCGAGGGGCGAAGTCCAGAAGTTAGAACATGAACTCTGGAACCGGACCATGAAGGGCACCAATGTGATCGCTTACACTGCCCGATTTAGCGAACTGGTAGCCCTTTACCCCAATATGGTTCCCACTGAGGGGAAAAAGATCGAACGGTACATATGGGGGCTAGTGCCTCCATACTAGGGGAATGTCCTAGCATCAAACCCCGCTACCTTCGACAGTGCCAAGCGTTTGGCACAAAGACTCATTGACCATGGAGTCAAAACCCCTGCAACCACAACCACCTTAGCCATTCCGGAACCCTCCAAACCTGCTGACACTAAGCGGAAATTCTGGGGTGAAAAGAAGAAACAGCAGGCTACCAAAAAGTAGCAAATTGTGGCAATGCATGCCGCAATAACCCCCACTACTGCTACTATTGCTCCGGTGAGTCGGTATGTTGGAAGTTTGCCCAAGTGCAACAAATGCAACTACCACCACAACGGCCCCTGCCGTGAAATGCAGTGCTCAAACTGCAACAGAAAAGGACACACCGTCCATTTCTGTAAGTTCCCGGCATAACCTATCAACCAAGTCCCTGGCTCTGGCACGAGCCCAACTTGCTATGGATGTGGCGAAGCAGGCCACTATAAGAGGGACTGCCCCAAAGCAAAGAATGCTGGTGGAGCAGGAAGGGTACTAGCTATAGGTCACGGGGAAGCAGTTACTGTCCCGACCGTGGTAACTGGTACGTTCCTCCTTGATAACTCCTATGCATGCATTCTGTTCGATAGTGGAGCGGAGCGAAGCTTCGTAAACCATAAATTTGCTCGTATGCTAAAGCAACAACCACACGCACTTAATGAACAATTCACAGTAGAAATGGCCAATGGGAAAACTGAAAGTACAAATAGCATATACTTAGGTGGTACCCTAACTTTAGATAACCATTCATTCCCAATCGACCTTATGCCGGTCTCAATAAAAAGTTTCGACGTAATTATTGGCATGGATTCGTTAAGTCTTCATCGTGCCGACATCATGTGCTATGAGAAAGCAGTCCGTCTAAACTTCCCGTCTAACGAAACTCTTATAGTCTACGACGACAAACCTGGTGCGAGTCTTCGCATTATATCAAGTATTCAAGCACAGAAATACCTGCGCAAAGAATACCACACATTCCTTGGCCACGTCGTCGACACGAACCTAGAAACAAAAGAACTAAAGAACATCCCAGTAGTGAGCGACTTCCCCGACATTTTCCCAGAAGAACTACCCGGGTTACCTCCGCAACGACAAGTCAAATTCAGAATCGACTTAGTCCCAGGAGCTACCCCAGTAGCCAAGTCGCCCTACCGTTTAGCACCAGCCGAGATGCAGGAACTCTCTGGTCAACTTAACGAACTGCTCAACAAGGGCTTTATAAGACCAAGTTTCTCACCTTGGGGAGCACCGGTCTTGTTCGTTAAGAAGAAAGATGGATCATTCCGTATGTGTATTCACTATAGAGAACTCAACAAATTGACGATCAAAAATCGTTATCCTCTGCCACGCATTGATGATCTATTCGACCAACTGCAAGGGGCGAACTATTTTTCCAAGATTGATCGGAGATCCGGATATCACCAGTTACGAGTGCTAGAGGAGGATGTGCCGAAGACAGCCTTCCGAACTTGATACGGAAACTACGAGTTCGTGGTGATGCCATTCGGATTGACCAATGCGCCCGCAGTCTTCATGGATCTGATGAATAGAGTATGCCGACCTTACTTGGATCAGTTCGTCATCATTTTCATTGACGACATCCTGATCTACTCCCGAAGTAAGAAAGAACATGGCGATCATCTGCGACAAGTTCTAGAGACATTACGTAAAGAGAAACTTTATGTGAAGTTCTCGAAATGTGAATTTTGGATCCGAAGAGTCGAATTCTTAGGACATGTTGTAAGCGAAGAAGGAATCCACGTGGACCCATCCAAAATAAAAGCCATTGAGAACTGGTCAGCGCCGAAGACGCCTACAGAAATTCGTCAATTTCTAGGTCTCGCTGGCTACTACCGCAGGTTCATTCAGAACTTCTCCCGAATAGCGAAGCCTCTTACGACCCTGACCCAGAAAGGCGTGGCCTTTGACTGGGAAGAGAAACAAGAAAGACCGTTCCAAACGCTCAAACGAGCCTTGTGCACCGCGCCAATACTATCCCTTCCTGAAGGAATAGAAGACTTCGTAGTCTATTGCGATGCATCAAATCAAGGACTCGGATGTGTTCTGATGCAGCGAGGTAAGGTCATCGCCTACGCCTCAAGACAGTTGAAGACACACGAGGTTAACTACACGACCCACGATCTTGAACTAGGAGCAGTAGTGTTTGCTCTGAAGATCTGGAGACATTACTTGTATGGAACGAAGAGCACTATCTTTACCGACCACAAGAGTTTACAACATATTTTCGATCAGAAGGAGCTCAACATGAGACAACGATGGTGGGTCGAGCTACTCAGTGATTACGAATGCGATATTCGTTATCATCCGGGTAAAGCTAACGTAGTAGCAGACGCCCTAAGTCGGAAGGAATATTCTGGTCGCAAAGTCAAGTCCCTATCGATAACCATCCATTCACACCTGACTAAGCAAATTCAGGCGGCTCAACTTGAGGCCATGAAACCTGAAAAAATGTGACGATTGAATCCCTTAGAGGAGTGGACAAGAACTTCGAAGCCAAGGGTGACGGAGCTTTATATTTCATGAACTGATCTGGACACCGAAACACGGTGGTTTCCGAGACTTGGTCATGACCGAGGCGCACAACACTCGGTATTCCGTCCACCCAGGTTCAGGTAAGATGTATCTGGATCTTAAAAAGCTATACTGGTGGCCTAATATGAAAGCAAAGATTGCTACATTCGTAAGTAAATGCCTTACTTGCGCAAAGGTTAAGGTCGAGTACCAGAAGCCCTCTGGTTTACTACAACAACCAGAGATTCCAGAATGGAAGTGGGAGCGGATCACTATGGATTTCATAACCAAGTTGCCCAAGACAACGGGTGGACTTGACACCATATGGGTCATCGTTGATAGATTGACCAAGTTTGCACACTTCCTGCCTATCAAAGAAACCGATAAGATGGAGAAACTTACGAGAACATACATTAGGGAAATTGTACGGCTACATGGTGTACCTATGTCCATTATCTCCGATAGGGATAGTAGGTTCACCTCAAGATTTTGGCAATCACTACAACATTCCCTAGGAACAAGGCTGGACATGAGCACAGCCTACCATCCACAAACCGACGGACAGAGTGAGAGGACCATCCAAACACTGGAAGATATGTTGCGAGCCTGTGTGATTGATTTTGGGAATGCATGGGATACTCATTTACCCCTTGTCGAATTTTCCTATAATAACAGTTATCACACGAGCATCAAGGATGCTCCCTCTACGGCCGAAAGTGCAGACCCCCTCTGTGCTGGGCTGAGGTGGGTGATACCCAATTAGCAAGGGGGCAAGCTTCCGACAGTACTCTCACCGGTCCAGAAATCATTCGGGAAACAACAGAGAAAATCGTTCAGATCCATGAACGATTGAAAGCCTCTAGAGACCGACAGAAGAGCTATGCCGATAAACGAAGAAAACCTTTGGAATTTCAGGTGGGAGACCGAGTCCTTCTCAAAGTCTCACCCTGGAAGGGCTTGATACGCTTCGGCAAGCGTGGGAAGCTTAATCCGAGGTACATAGGGCCTTTCGAGATTCTTGCAAGAGTCAGCCCCGTAGCTTACAAACACGACCTACCCGACACACTTCGTAACGTACATTCTACATTCCACGTATCTAACTTGAAAAAGTGTCTGTCCGACGAGACTCTTGTAATCCCACTCGACGAGATCGAGATCAACGAGAGCCTCAACTTCGTGGAAGAACCTGTAGAGATCATGGACCGTGAGGTCAAGCAGACGAAACAAAGTCGTATCCCTATCATGAAGGTTCGCTGGAAAGCCAAGCGAGGACCGGAATTCACTTGGGAACGCGAGGATCAGATGAAGTTGAAATACCTTCGTCTTTTCGCTTAATTATTTGTAACTTCGTATTTGCGTAAATTCTAATTTCGGGACGAAATTCCTTCTAACGGGGGGATGATGTGACAACCCGAAATTTCCATTTGTACGAACATTATCTATTCAATAGAAGCTAGTCCAATTTCAGTGATTTTCACACTTTTCCGAACAAGTTTGTGTACATTAGGGTTTACGTTTAAGGAGATATCAGGAGAGTGGATGCTCCTGGTTTTGTGAAATTTGAGCATTCCAAGTTTCATAATATTACAGTCCAATATCCGAAATAAAAATATTTTCGGCCCAGATTGAGGTTGTGATGAGTTGGGAGGTGCCGAGACCCCCTGAAGAGAATTTCCGGGTCAACCTGGTGAGAGGAACAACAATACATTGTTTAAACATTACATTCCCAAAAATAAACTGTTCGATTCGTTAATAAGTAAACTGTAAGCCATCACTGAGTACATTTTCCTTTGATTCACTGGTTACCTGAGAATACAAGTATTTTGAAAAACGTCAACATGTGAAATGTTGGTGAGTTCATAAGCGGTATTTGAAAAACAATGTTTCGTGTCGTTTGAAAACCACCAGAAAATCCGATATTTTCTGAAAAGAAAGGCTTTTGAAAACGTTTGTGAAGATCCATAGGTATGCTTGTTTGTTTCTATACTTGTAAAAATTGTTCATTAAACTTGTATACATTTCGAATCCGTATGTATTGAAAAACCCCAGGAAAACCCGATGTTTTCCTAATTCTTTGAATTCCATGAAGTTAAAATGAAACCATTGTAACGCGTGAAGTTATCAATTCCAGGCGACGTCGGATTATTTTTGAGCATGATTAATTGCTATAAACATGCGTTACACAAACGACCAGTTTATAACTATACTAACGATCCCATAGGCGTCGTCCATACTAATCACGTTATTCGATCGCCCTGACTACGTGTAGTCCCACATCCGAAGAGAAAGAGGACACGAAGACCCCGATGACTCCATTAACCGGTTGGGGATAACAAAAGGTACGAGGGGTCCCTGACCCGCCTTGCATGAAATACCGACTTTACTAGCAATACCAAAGGACCCTTGGGGACCGATAGTATACAAGCCATTGAAAGTCCTTTTACGCTGTGTTAGATCGGTAAGACCCAACACCTCGTAAGGTAGAAGTCTTCGGGCCTTAAGATCAGGTCATTGGGCTAGCTAGGCCCAACAAACAAGATTTTACACTTTTGGGGCCCAAAGATGGTGCGTAGACGTCTGTGCACTCTCACATGTATATTGAATTCCCAAATGTTACTTGTATGAATCGAGATATCGTCGCGTTAGTAGTTTCGGGTTTTTATTGGTTCGAGACCGAACCAATTCGTTTAGCAACGACTTTTGGTATTGTTGTGTATTGTATTTTGTCGATAGTCGCAGTGCCATTATTTGATCAAATTGCGTGTATTGAATTAGCCTTGGAAGTTTTCTGTTTTCAACCCCTCATTGTTTGTAACATTTACTTTTTCAACCCTTTAATTAAATAACTTTCCGGTTTGGTCCTTAAATCATTTTTCTTGACATTTTAACACCAAAAATTATTGAAATTAATATTTTTCAGCATATTTTTCATTGAAAACAGTTTAAGTCCCTGAAAATGCAGTTTTCTCGGTTATAACCCCTCTTTTTTGCAATTTTGACAATTTTGGCCCAAATTGGAAATTTTTTGCAACTTTGGTCCTTTTTAAATTTAAAAAGCACTTTAAACCTTTGAAAAGGACTTGGAACACTAATAGTCCACTGTTTTACAGAAAAACACAGTTTTGGCCCTCCAAAACAGAAAATTTCGTATAATGGGACTTATTGGGCCGAAAATGTCATTTTTAGCCCATTAAGCTTGAAATTTATGTTTTTAATCCTCCAACAAGTATATTTTCAGAAAATACATTATGGAAACTGTTTTGACTCATCTCCCCCATCAGATTTCGTAATATTTCAATTTGGGCCCTTTAACTTTATATTTTTAGCATTTTATGTCCAAAAATTGAGTTTTTAGCCCAAAGAAAATGTTACTAAGCCATTTAGCTATTTTTCTTGGAACACTTGGTATGTAGAAATATACTTGATGCTAGTATCATTTAACATAAAGTGTATCTCGGTTTTTAGGGGTGTTATGGCTAGATCCAACATTATAACACACAAAAACACACATATAAGCATAGGAATCATACAAGGCATACAAAACACATATAGATCTACACTTTCACTTGTATTCCCCCCCCCCCCCCCAAAAAAACTCATAAAAACATAAAATAGGGGGTATGAAGCTCACCTTAGTGTGTGATTTCGGTTTTTGAAGAAAAGATGGAAGAAAACTTGGTGATTTTTGGCCTTAGCACCCTTTTCTTGAAGATCTCGAGTTTGATGTGCTTCTAGGATGTAAGATCACGATTTTGGCATGGATTAGGAAAAGATTTTGGTGACAAAAAGAATCTAAGTCATAGATCCACACATAATCTTACCTTAGATGAAGAATTTGTGGAAATTTCCTCTTGAATGCTTCCTAAATTTTGAGATCTTTGGGTGGAGAGGGAGGAGTGTTCTTGAGGGAGTTTGAGAGATTTTTGTGAATGTGTGTGTGTTTGAGATGGCCGAGAGTGAAGGAGGGAAAAGAAGAAGTGATCTTTGAAGTGATACTTGCATGGAGGTATGTGATATGTTGCATGGATATCCAAAAGACAATAATGAGGTGGCAATGGCAAGTCAACTCTTCATCTCTCCTTGGGTTTGGGCCTTGGGCCGAGAGTTTGGAAGGGAAAAGGAAAAATTTGGGCTTTTTGCCCCTAAGCCCAATATTAGAGTTTGTTTGGGTATGTTATAAACCTAAAAGAATGTGGTAGAATTTTTACATTTTTGTTGGACTAGTTTAGGTTATTCATGTATCAAAGCTTTTAATTCATTTCATTCTAGGCCCAATATGGCCCAAAATGTTGAAATAAATTAATGTGGGTCCAATTAGAGCCAAATTAGGGTTCTAAGCCCATGATAGTCAAATTGGAAGCTTATTGCTCCATTTGGATCCAATAAGGAAGTTCTAGTCCAAGGTGGACCTAAATAAGAACTTTTAGAGTTTCCAATTGTTTGATGACTATTTGTAGTACTTGTATGATGTATTTGATTGAAGTTTTTGATGTCATAATCATAGGTGTCACACATGTTCTTAAGTTTTTGATTCACATTAACTTGAGTGTATAGATTACATGACACAAAATTTCCAGTTGTGACAATCATGATTGCGAGATGCTATACCACCCGGGCAAGGCTAACGTTGCAGCCAATGCCTTGAGTCATAGGGCGTAGAGTGCCCCGATATGAGATGTTTGTATGAGGTTGACGGTGATGACTCTGCTGTTGGACACAATTCGGGAGGCCCAGGTAGAGGCCAATAGCCGAGGCCTGATGACCTCTCACGGTGGGATTTGGGTGCCATTTGAGGGCGGGGCACGTACCATTCTGATGGGGGAGGGGCACAGATCGAGGTTTTCGATCCATCCCAGGGCCACTAAGTGCTGGATTAATGTCTAAGTCCATAACTATATTTGGTATGTACTTGACCCGACCCGACATGGTCCATTTGGGTTGCACTTTACCGGCATAATTTATATGGATAGTGTTTTGAGAATAGTATATTTATGATTTATATTAATATATTATAAGCTCTAATATATTAATATATAATCATATTATTTAATTAGTATTGATCAAGAATTAATTTATAATTAATTAAGTGATCAAAAATAATTAATTAAATATGGACTCTTATATATATGGAATGGGCCAAGTTCATTTAGGTTGGGCTAAGCTTTCATGGGTAGTCCATGGAGTGTTTAACCCATGGATCATATGAAATGAAAGGTCATGGGTTTAACCCTAGTCTCCATACTATATAAAGATGTCATTGGTTGGTGAAATTGGCACGAGTGTGGGTACACTAAGAGGGCTAGCCGATTTCACCAGAGAGAACCAAAGTATTCTTATTGTCAAAGTCTTCCAAGGTGTTTTGGTGATTTGTGATTCCACTTGAGGCTTCCACACTATTGGGGCTAAGCTCTTAAAGCTTGAAGACATCTAGATACATCAAAAGGTATGTCATCTAACTAGTCTTTGTAGTATAGTTGCCTCATAGTATGCTAGTTAGGATTAAAGCCTTGGAAAGTTCTTATTTGCATGCATAAAAACATATATCCAGGGTTTATAGGGTTGCATGCACACCATAAGAGTGTTAGAATGCTCATAGCCCAACACTAAGATGTATTTGGACCTGAAGAGAGACTATTGGTGGCCCTGTATGAAGATGGATGTTATGTGGTTTGTGGAGAGGTGTTTGACCTGTTGCAGGGTTAAGGCCGAGCACCAATGGCCGCATGGCAAGTTGCAGCCACTTGAGGCTCCTCAGTGGAAGTGGGAACAAATTTCCATGGATTTTATCACCAAATTGTCGAGGACTGCGAGAGGTGTTGATGCAATTTGGGTGATCGTTGACCGGCTGACGAAGAGCGCTCATTTTCTTTCTATCAGTGAGAGCTCTTCTGCTAAGAGGCCAGCAGAGTTGTATGTGAGAGAGGTGGTATCGCGGCATGGAGTAACGATCTCGATCATGTTAGATCGAGATGTGCGTTTTACTTTCAGGTTCTGGAAGAAATTCCATGAGGAGTTGGGTACGAGGCTGCATTTCAGTACCGCATACCACCAATAGACGGACGGTCAGAGCGGGCGGACGATTCAGACGCTCGAGGACATGCTTAGGGCATGTGTGCTGGACTTCGGAGGAAGTTGGGACACATATCTGCCGTTGGCTGAGTTTTCATATAACAACAGCCACCATTCGAGTATCAGTATGCCTCCCTTTGAGTTGTTGTATGGGAGGAGGTGTCGGACTCCCATCTACTATGGAGAGGCCGGGCAGCGAGTGTTGGGCAGCACTGAGTTAGTGCTTCAGATGACAGAGCAGATACAACAGGTCATTCAGAGGTTGTTGACAGCTCAGAGTCACCAGAAAAGTTATGTGAATAGGCGACGATCCGAGCTTGAGTTCCAGGTGGGAGACTTCGTACTCCTGAAGGTATCTCCTTGGCTTTAGTGATCCAATTCAGGAAGAGGGGCAAGTTGGGGCCCCGGTACATTGGTTCGTTCAGGGTGACCGCGAGGGTGGGCAGGGTAGCATATCGTTTGGAGCTACCTCCGGAGTTGAGCCAGATTCATGATACCTTCCATGTGTCTCAGTTCAGGAAGTGTATAGCCGACGAGTTGGCGGTGGTGCCATTGGAAGACATACATGTGGATGCGAGCCTGAATTATGTTGAGAGGCTAGTTACGATTATGGATCGAAAGATCAAGGTTCTGAGGAACAAGGAGGTGCCCTTGGTTCAAGTCCAGTGGCAACATCGGAGAGGGTCCGAGCTGACTTGGGAGCCGGAGTTGGAGATGCGGAAGCAACATCCATAATTGTTTGTGGAGCAAGACTTCGAGGGCAAAGTCTGATTCTAGTGGGGGAGAATTGTAACATCCGGATTTCCAGGTATTATGTTTGATCATTTATTTTGATTAAAAGAGAGGGACTCGACGAGTTGACATTTAGACTCGTCGAGTAGGATCGCGTTTGCTGACGGGATTAATCAACAGACTCAACGAGTAGGAAAGGGTGGTCTCAACGAGTCCGCGTTGTGGGTTGAAACCCTAAATCCCAGGGCTTGTGCCCTATTTAAAGGACCTTATGGCGCTTAATTGCGGCTACCTTCGTCCTTGAGAGTACCAGAGCATCTGTGAGTCTTGTGAGTGAGAAAGGAGGCCAATGTTCACCATTTCTTGTGTGTTTTAGCAAGAATAAAGGAGGAAGGATAAGCTAGGCGAGTTGGGGAGCTTGGATCTACTTCCATTTGATCAGAAGAAGCTGTTGGAGGTATCAATTTGTGCTTATTCTCGTGATTATGATGTTTAGTCAAATCTAGGGTTTCTATATGCATGTTTTAGCTTAAATCTGGAGTGGGTGAGGTACCAAGGTGAAATGATTCTTAGATCTGGACCTCAAGAGGTCCAAAGAGTCCCTATCACTATGCTTTATGCCATCCCTTTGGAGTTATGAACCTAGGTAGCCATTTTAGTAGTTATTTCACCAAAAGAAGCCTTGGGTGCATTGCATGTGAGTCAAGTTTCAACCTTTATGTGGTTATTGGTCGTGGGGAAGTCAAATCTACAGGTTAGAGAAGAAGATCTGACCTCAGAAAGTCATTTGAGTGGGGTCATGGGAGCAACTCGCCAAGTTCCTAAGTGGACTCGACGAGTCAAGTCGGGGTTTGCCCCGCGATTCGTTGCAGAGTAACCCGGCGAGTGGAGGAGGGACTCGACGTGCCAAGTGAGGCTTAGAAGGATTCAGGGGACCCGTGTGGACTCGTCGAGTCGCTCGTGTGCACTCGACGACTCTGGTCAAAGTTGACCGTTGACTAGAGTTGACTTCGTTAACTATTAGGGTTTAGTCAATGTTTGGACTTTTGAGCCATTGGAGGGGTAGAATGGTCTTTTACCCTTCTTAGAGAACTTAGAGAGGGATTAGCCTAGTCTTTGAAAGCCATATTGATTAGAGTAATTATTTTATGTGATTAGGTGGAGGCTAGATCAGTATTTCCGAGTTAGAGGGTTACCGAGTTATCCGAGGTAAGTCTTCTAACTATACTTTACCTTAAGAGATAATTAGAGTTATGTGACAGACTATATTGTGTGTTATCTATGTGATGTGTTGCATTGCATTATTTCTATTTGACTTATGCTGTATGTACTCCAGAGTTTCTAGAGCTAGGACCGGAAGGTCCACAGAGTTAGGACTAGAGGGTCCACATAATTAGGTCCAGGTACCAATGAGGATCGCGGGTGGACCCTCTGGTCCTAACTCTGTGGACCTAATTTTGTGGACCCTCTGGTCCTAACTCTGTGGCTAATATGTGTTAGATGTGGTATTTTGGGGAACTCACTAAGCATTTATGGTTACAGTGTTTTGTGTTATCTGTTTCAGGTACCAATAAGGATCGTGGGAAGGCGCCGACATGATCAGTACACACTATTGGACTTTTATACATTATGATCTGGGGATGTGTTTTTATGGATTTGATATGTGATACATTGAGAATTGAGAATATTTATGAATGAAATTACATTTTTTAAAAGTGAAAAATTGTTTTGAAATTTACGTCGTTACAGGATCCGAGAAATTGATTTCTTCCATAGTTGCTTCATCTTTTGTTTTCAGCCACGAAATCAATTTCTTCCATGACTTCTTCTTTTCCCTCCACATCAATAACATTAGCAATATTCTTTGGGTCCTCATATTTTTCTTTTTCAACATTTAGGAGTGAAATATTGTCTATGTCTTTTTCTGGTTCATATCTGAGTGAAGCCTTGTAGATGAAAATGTCCTCATCTGCTTTGTTGTCTTCACACTCCTTCTCACAACAGATTCTTTAATCACAACAGTCATCACAAAAGATTCTTTAATATTCACAACAAAATATTCTTGCACAACGGCAGGTTCTTCAGTCACAACAGTCTCTCCTAATGATTCATCAAAATCGATCCCATCGAAAAATTTCATATGCCTTGATTTAGAAAATTTTCTATAAATTGTGATTGGGTTATTTGATAGAACATACCTTCTTCTGAGTTTGTGTTTTAAGGATTACCAAGATGAGATTTTATTATTCCTTTCACATCTTCTTTTGGCTATCAGTCCGTCATACCAAATCATTGATTCTCCCTTCAGTCTCTAAATCACATTCTTGTAGCTCATCATATCATCTAACCCTTTGAACTTAATTTTTTTTTCCAATCTTCTCTTCCCACTCCAAATATTCTTCTGCATCGAATCCGCCAATGAACTTTGGCAAAGCGTTCGCATTGCCGTCTCCAACTTTCCTTGGTTATTGTCTCCTTCCTTCTTTGAGCAACCCACGCAAAACTTCACACAAGGCATTCACGAAATTTGGATCTTCAAAATCCATGAATTCCGATGCGATTTCAACCTTCAACGATAACAATCAAATCAAACATACTGAATAAAAACATCAACACAAATCACAACAACAAATCGTAAATCACACTTGACAGGAAACATGAAAATCTTCAAACTCAGCAAGAATTTTGGGTACCACTTACGATGCATGTACGTGGGGGGGGGGGTGTAAATTCCTGAAGAATTTTCTAATTTTATGAGCGCATTATATAATATGAACAATGATAAGAAATCGACAAGAAAACAAGAAAATATAGAAGTGATAAACAATCTAGACCTATGGAGTGAATATCGATGGAAACAAATCAAGACTTGTTGATTTGAGTTCAAATCAACCTAGAAAACGCGATCAAGAATTGACAAAGGACGAGTAAGCAACTCAAAATAAACAAAGTTCTTTATTTCAATAATCCGCAAAAACATGTCTCCCAAAAAGGTTCGAATAAGGGCTATTTATAGGCTTACAAGCTATTACAAAAATAAGGAAACTAATAAATAAAAGGAACCAATTAACAAAAAGGGTTCCCAAGTAGCTTTCACACCCAATAGCTTGTACTAGCCCATTGGAACCAATGTGTCATCAACTGCCCATAGGAACCAATAAGAACCCAATGGGTTCCGAATTTCACAACTTATCAAAATCTGTAGTAGCTCGCGTTCGCAATGGATATCTGTGACAACCCGAAACTTTGTCCGTTTCTATCACACAATTTCCGTTAATAAACTTTCGAATTCATTAATTTTTCCGTCAAAATTTTGGCTTAATAAAATAATCTAGTTATATTTAATTAAACTATTAACAAGTCGGAACCAAAAATCGCGAGGAAACCCGAATGTCTCGAGAAAACTACATTTTCGGTCTAAAATGGGATTACGACCGTAAACTAGTTTACGGCCGTAAACTCGTTTACGACCGTAAAATCGTTTACGACCGTAAACCTGTTTACGGTCAGTGGAAAGTGGACCCATCACCTCACCCCTATAAATACGATGCCTCCACCTTCATTAGAACATTTCTGGCCAAAAACTCTCTCTCTCTCTCTCTCTCTAGACCTCGAACGTAAACACTCAAAACGCCTTCAAACTTCGGAGAGCATCGAGAAAACCACGTTCGGAGTCTTTTGGAACGTCTGAAATCACTCAGCTCGCCGAAATCAACACCCAAACCCCATTTTCCGAGTTTATAGTCCAACCTTCAATGACCGTAAACTCAGTTCTTGAGTTTACGGCCATAAACTCGGCAAACTGCAGAAACCGTAAACTCGTGTTCTAAGGCCGTAAACTCACCTTCAGAATCCAAAAATTCATGTTTTAAGGCTGTCAACTC
This sequence comes from Lactuca serriola, assembly GCF_051521515.1. Taxonomy (NCBI): domain Eukaryota; kingdom Viridiplantae; phylum Streptophyta; class Magnoliopsida; order Asterales; family Asteraceae; genus Lactuca; species Lactuca serriola. The sequence continues at coordinate 264,990,517 of NC_136415.1, forward strand.
ATTCCTTCGATTCAAGCAAGTCTCAGATTTCTTTAAGTGTCACGCACAACAACTCGGGAATCTTCATTTCAGTCAACAACTCCACGAAACAACTGTAAGTTCATACCCCTACGTTTCTCCGAGTTATTTTTATGTTTTAAGGGGGGGGGGATACAAGCAAAAGTACAAGGAAACTTGTGCTCAAAATATATTATTTTGTTTAAGATAACCATATTTCAACATGCGTTTGACACGAAAAACAATTTTACCAAACGATTAAGAAACCAACTCGTAGAAACAGTTTTTTTTTTCAAAACTAGAACAAGGAACTTGTGAAGCATATAGTAAAATGTATTATTTTATAAAGGATTCATGCAAATCATAAACAGGATTTTCAGTGTTATTATGTGTAAATTTATTAGGCTATGTTTGAGACACGTCCTTGGTAACACTCACCACATTAAACAGAGTGGAGGACTAGCCCTCGTGACCAGAATCTCTTGTAAGGAGAGCGTGACTGTTGTGTATAGATCTATACGATACTGACAATCCTGCACCTCACTGCTAGCTACAGTTGGACCGGCAGGTCTGCGGGTGACAAAGTCATTAAGGATATCGGCCATTGCGGGCCATGTCCAGTCAGTTATGGTTACGAAACTGACAACCTAGATAACAGGAATTTACTTTGTATAATGAATTAAATGAACTAACCTCAAGGTAACAACCGTTAGATTACTAGAGGGTATTAATAATACCTTCAGGACTTAGTTCATCACGGTTTCTTTTATTTAGCTTTTAAGACTAATATATCTCTGGGTGTAACCAGGGTCTTTAAAAGAAAACTACTTTTATATATATACATGAGTATGGTAGATACTTGCAGACCTCAGTTTAAAACGGATAATCAACCAACCACCTTTAGGGAAAATATAGGATTTTCTCAGGATAAACCAGCTATTCAAAACGGATTGTTTTTCAACTAACGAACATTCATATTCATTCCACGACACATTGGATTGTACACGTTCTGTACGAACCTGGAAGTCATGGAATGAATGGGTTTTCAAACGTGCTTTTCATACGAAGATATAGGATTTTCTTGAGGAATACTTTTCAAAAGGATTCAAAGAACACTTTTCCACCAAAACTAAATGCTTCTGAACTCACCAGATTTATGCTGACTTTCAAACTGCTTGTATTCTCAGGGAATTAGTAGACATGTACTTCCAGGAGTTCGGAGAAGTCGAAGCGTTAGTGTCGTGAATTTCTATTTTACCTTTGATAAGAACAAAACTATGTATTAAACAATGTAAACCTTTTTCACATATGTATTCAATGTCTGGTAGTGTTTACTATGCTTGCTGTTATTCATTGGTTGTGATGCTATGCATGACATCACCTCCGCCCCGGAACGTTTCCGCCATCGTTTTCAGGGTGTGACAATATCACTTCGACACTCTAATGTCACTTGGACCCATTGTGAGAATCACATCCAAGTATTAGAATCGCAATTGCAACCAAATAGCTTTCGTATCTACCAGTCATTTGCAACCACCATCCGTTCACGTCTAGTAATACTCCTTGGTTCGCATCACTTCTCATTCCAAGGTTCGCATTGCATATGCACTAGTGATTGTGATGGATTGTAGTCGATCACATCTAGTCGCATCTAATCGCAATGTGACCACATTTCACATCCGAAACTAGTTTCGCACTTATCAGCCTGTTTGCATCTAGCAACATTTTATGACTGCAACCATTCGCATTCAAATCCTAGCTTGGAACTTAAGCAATAGCCTATCGCATTTTCATCACCTCCTCTCCCTTCGAAAGGAGTTGTCCTCACGTTAGCAAGCACTTCATAAAAATGATTTTCCATAGGAACCTTCCATACGATCCTTCCGAGTTGTTCTCTTCTTTCAAATGAAGGATATCTCAAGTCATCACCATTCTTAAAATTAGTTGTAACATTATCAATCAATTCTTCTTTCTTCAAACTAACCATTCGCTTTGACTTAGTAGTTGTCACACCCCAAAACCTGAACGGCGGAAACGTTCAGGTGCGGAGGACATCATGTACAGTATCACAATAATGCATAATAGTAAACAAGCAACGACATCATCCATTGCATTAATAGTATAATTTAATATAAGTGTGTTATGTATACTTATAAGACACCAAAAATATGAATCAAAATAAGAGATGATTCTTGAACGTGCTCCATCTTCTCAAAACCTGGCATCGGTACCTGTCTACTAATGACCTGAGAATACAAGTTATTTTGAAAGCATAGATCAGCATTAAAGCTAGTGAGTTCGTATGTATTTTAGTGTCATTGCTTGTATGAATGTATTTGTTCCTCTGTTGGTATGTGGTAGACCTACCCCTAGGTCAAATTCTTCAAACTATGTGTAATCTTGATATCAATAATGGTGGCAACTATCATATTTCAGTTAAAGATTTTCATTGTCAAAAGTGTACCTTAGATAGATAGCATGAAAAGTAAGCAACTTTATCAAGGTCCCATCACTTTCTTTCCTTTTGGTCTAAAGAATAGCTTCCCTAGTTATGTTCCAAGTAGCTCCTTTCCTTGTAGACATTCTTGCCTTGCAAGTACAAATTTTCTAGTTCTTTATGTTATGAAATTGTTCCTCTGTTGGTATGTGGTAGACCTACCCCTAGGTCAAATTCTTCAAACTATGTGTAATCTTGATATCAATAATGGTGGCAACTATCATATTTCAGTTAAAGATTTTCATTGTCAAAAGTGTACTTTAGATTGATAGCATGAAAAGTAAGCAACTTTATCAAGGTCCCATCACTATTTTATCCTCAAAACATGAATCATAAGATGTACTTAGATGATTATTCCTTTCCCCATCAATTTCGTGTTAGCTTCGATATCCTAATTGGCACGAAATGGTTAAACCTCAAATCATGCTAATATCCCTTGCTTCGGGGAAAGCGATTTGTCCCTTCAACAAAATCCTCACTGGTCTCAGTGATAAGATTTTTCGAACCTTCATATCATTTCCTGTGTCAAGTCTAGGAGCATCTGTGGAAGGAATGCTATGCATTCCTGGCTCATGTTGGAATGAGACACAAGAAGTTAAAGACCTCGAGAGCATCTTCGAAGTCTGCAACTTTCCCGATGTCTTCCTCAAAGACATTCTAGCGATTTATTCCGAGTGCCAAGTTGAATCCCGTATCGACTTGATCCTCGGAACTACCCTTATAGCCAAATGTACATATCGTCAAAAGCCGACAAAAATGTGAGAGTTACTCAGCCAGTCCGATGAGCTGAGCAACCAGGAGTTCGTAAACTTATTATATGTGAACTTTTTGTGTTCAAATCTTTTCCATCATAGCTAAGACCACATCATGGAGATGTGGGTCGGATCACTGAGAGTCCGATAGCATAACGGGAAATTACAACACATAGATAAACATTTAGGATATATCCGGGGGCAACCATTGTTGCTCACAATCTTCTTTCCTTGATATGTAGCAGATCATGCCTTCGAAGAAACGTAACCAACCCACCAGTAAGACACGAATCCTCCAGATGGACCTAGCTACGTTCCAAGCTACCGTCATAGCAGCTGTAGCAGCCGCCCTAGCTGTTCTTAATGCTAACAACACGAATGTGGGTGGAAGTGTGAATGGCAATCCGAATCTTGGTGTTAAGCAATCTCAACAACAAGTGCCTACTAGAAAGGACACACCTATTCTCCAACCTAACATCCTAAAACGAAAGTTAAATGGGAGTTGTTCAACCCAAAGATCTACTGAGAGGCAACAAATTGGGACAGTCAGTACCCCAGTCAGCCCTGCTGTTCCCACACCAACCATACCCTACTGTGGAAATCTCCCGCACTACAACAAATGCAACTACCATCATCATGGGGTCTGCCGAGTGCTGCATTGCACCAGATGCAATGGAAGGGACACACCTCCCGCGGTTGTAGAACCCTAGTCAACTTCATCACTCCGACTACCAATGTTGGGACAAGTCCAACCTGTTACCTATGTGGACGTTAAGGACATTTCAAAAGACACTGCCCAACAAAAAAGAACAATGGGGAAACAGGAGGAGTCTGACCTCAGAGAATGAGGAAGCATCAAAGAACCCTGCTATGTTTTGGTACGTTTTCGAAAACCCCTATAATTGTTCATAATTGTGATTAATTTCTCGTCCAAATTCAATTACGACATTCCTATAAGATTTAAAAGCCCTAATGAACAAATTATGATAACTTAGTGAATAAGCTAGGGTCAGTTGTAATTATACACGGCGTGTGTACACCAAACGATCATAAGGAAATCTAGTAAGAACCATTTCATGAAAGTTCATAGATTCAAGACAATAGAACCCTCGTGTTAGTAGTACCTGTAAATTTCGAATCAAAGACAACAAACACCAGAGACATGCACCCGGAGGCATCAATGTGCTAACGAAACGATCTTTCCGGACGAACTTAACGCGCGATCCTACGACATCGTCCTGTTTAGTCTAATCGAGTCTATGTCATACTAAACCCTTTTGTCTTAAAGCCGTTCGATCGCAAAACTCCCGTTGCTTGTAACGGTGAATTAGATGCGAACCTTGAAAATTCATCCCTCTTCGAAGCCCTCTATGGTCGTAAGTACAGATTCCATCTGTGTTGGGCTGAGGTAGGTGACATGCAACTAGTCAAGAGTCAAGTCCCCAGAAGCACTATCGCAAGTCCTGAAATCATCCGAAAGACGACTGAGAAGATCGTGCAAAAGGGGCTACGCCGATGAGAGACAAAAACCATTAGAGTTCCAGATGGGTGGATGCGTCTCTTGCGTGTCTCACCCTGGAAAGGCCTGATACGCTTTGGAAAGCGTGGAAAGCAAAAATCAAGACACGTTGGACCATTCAAGATCCTTGCTAGGATCGGTCCCGTAAGCATACAAACGCCAGTTACCCCGAGCACTCAACAAAGTCCATCCCTTATTCCTCGCGTCGAACCAAAAAGAGTCTCCGTCCGATGAGACACCTGCGAATTCCCCTTGAAAACCACAAGTTAGACGAGAGTCTACACTTTGTGAGAGAATCACCTGAACTCACGAGTCGAGAAGTTAAGCGAACGAAATAACATCGCATCCCGATAGTGAAGGTCCGCTGGAATGTTAAACAAGAACTTGGATTCACTTGGGAGCAAGAAGATCAGATGAAACAGAAGTATCCGCATCTCTTTCCAAATCCATGATTTGTATTCCATGTTCGAATTTCAGGACGAAATTCCCTCTAACGGGGGGATGATGTGACAACCCGAAACTTTGTCCGTTTCTGTCACGCGATTTTCGTTAATAAATTTTCGAATTCATTAATTTTTCAGTCAAAATTTTGGTTTAATAAAATAATCTAGTTATATTTAATTAAACTATTAACGAGTCGGAACCAAAAATCACGCGGAAACCCGAATATCTCGCGAAAACTACATTTTCGGTCTAAAATGGGATTACGACTTTAAACTCGTTTACGGCCGTAAACCTGTTTACGGACAATGGAAAGCGGACCCCTCACCTCACCCCTATAAATACGATGCCTCCACCTTCATTAGCACATTTCTGGCCAAAAACACACACACACACACACACTATCTCTCTCTCTAGACCTCGGACGTAAACAGTCAAAACGCCTACAAACTTCGGAGGGCATCGAGAAAACCACATTTGGAGTCTTTTGGAACGTCTGGAATCACTCAGCTCGTTGAAATCAACATCCAAACCCCATATTATTTTGGCCGTAAACTCGGCAAACTGCAGAAACCGTAAACTCATGTTCTAAGGCCGTAAACTCACCTTCAGAATCCAGAAATTCGTGTTTTAAGGCTGTCAACTCATTCCTTCGATTCAAGCAAGTCTCGGATTTCTTTAAGAGTCACACGCAACAACTCGGGAATCTTCATTTTAGTCAACAACTCCACAAAACAACTGTGAGTTCATACCCCTACGTTTCTCCGAGTTATTTTTATGTTTTAAGGGGGGGGATACAAGCAAAAGTACAAGAAAACTTGTGCTCAAAATATATTATTTTGTTTAAGATAACCATATTTCAACATGCTTTTGAAACGAAAAACAGTTTTACCAAACGATTAAGAAACCAACTCGTGGAAACAGTTTTTTTTTTCAAAACTAGAACAAGGAACTTGTGAAGCATATAGTAAAATGCATTATTTTATAAAGGATTCGTGCAAATCATAAACATGATTTTTGGTGTTATTACGTGTAAATTTGTTAGGCTATGTTTGAGACATGTCCTTGGTAACACTCACCACATTAAACAGAGTGGAGGACTAGCCCTCGTGACCAGAATCTCTTGTAACGAGAGCGTGACTGTTGTGTATAGATCTATACGGGACTGACAATCCCGCACCTCACTGCTAGCTTCTGACAACCCGATATTTCAACTCTTTGTAATGACCTAAAAAGTCAAGTATTGTAACCACCTTTGAGTTTAATAAAATTAACTTTGATAATAAAATGTCCAAAAAGTTTCTATTTAAATTCCTACTATGTTTAATGTCATTAAACCGTGATCGTACGTAAAAAGAACGCCCAAATCCTACTTCATATATTGAAGTTATGATTTTTCCAAGTTCGGCATAGCGACAGACAGCTAAAAACTCGAATCGGAGATCGAGCGACTTTTGGCCGGAATGACCTAAACGAGAATCGCAGGTCTCGACAATGGTATTTCAGTGGTAAAAAGTCTAGAAAAAACCGACGTCAGATAAAGAAGTTATGAATTTCTAAAGAAATTCCTTAAACACGACATTTTAAAGATAAATAATAAAAATAATTTCGAAATTTGCCGACGGAGTCTAAACGAAAGTTGTAGAGCGTAGTCTCACCTACGCGTGGATATAAAGACCATCGAAAACGGAATTCGTATGAAGAAGATATGAATTTTAGAAGTTTATTAATTAAATTAAATATAAATTTAATTATAAACTCTTGGTAATATCCGAAGAGTAGTCATCAGATAGGGCCGAGTTACGCCCTGCGTAAGCTCGTACGCCTCGCGTACTCAATGCCAAGGCCTCGGATCGTCCACGTCCCGGTCTATGCGAAACTAGCCTTGTCCCATCCGAAGTCCGAGGCAGTCGAGGACTCGGTCATGCATGTCGTACGCGTACGCCCCGCGTACCGAGGCGGTTCCAGCCCCTATAAAAGGGATGCGAGGGTTCCGAAGAAAGGACTCCATTTCTCTCCTTTCTTTTGTGTTCTTGCCTCATTTTCCGTGCCCGTTCTAACCCAAAACCCCGGTCATTTTGCTCAAGTCCCGAAGGTCGTTTTTACTCCCGAGATTCCCGAGAATCCCGAGAAAAATCCGTTTCCCGAGACGAAATTCTGCCCGGTTTCCATCTCGCTTTCTTCAAACTTTCAAGTGAGTTCATACCCCTTAATTAACCTTTTAAATGTTCTATAAATGCTTTTATATGCTTTCAAGAGGGGGAATACAAGTAAAACACACGAGTATCATCGTGTGTTATATAAAGAATTATTATATGCTTTTATTTAACCAAATCATATGTGATTTATAAAACTTTATAGGGAACTCTCATATATAAAATATATTACAATAGCATTCTATCTTTTGAAATACAAATTGTTGTAATGCATGCATAAACTAAACATTTTCTTAGATTATATGTATCCTTGTCTATCTTAGGCTCTACAAAAATCTATACTTTCATAACAAGTGATTCCTTTTCTAAGTATTTCTAAACAAACGAGACACACTTTTAGAAAGTTATAATAGGTATAGTTTTATGAGGATAATTGCTAACTTTTACATACTAGAAACACGATTTTCAAGAAGTCACTTTCATATACAAGAACAAACGAACATTTTAACACGTAAATCAATTTTTATACCACGGTTTGTGAGACATTAACTTCACGTACGTTCGAGTACACATTTCAAGTCCTGTATTATATACCAGAATTCCTTGGAGGGGGAGCATGGTGTTTGTGTATAGATCTATACGGGCTTGACAACCCGCGCCTTGACTGTTAGCTACAGTCCACCATTTGGGGTGACAAACGTCATAACATTCCAACGCCTGAAGAACGTTGTGTATAGGCATTCCGAGTCAATAGTATGGTTATAAAACTCACATGAGGTATTAAAAATACATTGATTTACGAGGTTTTCAAACATATTGGTTATTTTACACTTACATACATTTTAGAAACAAACATTGGTCTTGTGAGAAGGCTACTTTTATACTAGTAGAAAATATAGGATTTTCTAGAAACAAACAAACAAGGACAAAACATTTCATTTTATACAAACCTTTGTCATTTAATACTTATGAAACTCACCAGCTTAAATGCTGATGTACTCTTTCAAAATTACTTGTATGTCCTAGGGATTCAGTAATTTCAAGTATCAATATGCTTTTGAAGAAGGGATGTTGCGGCGCCAGTTTAATCTCATATTTTGACATCATATTGTAATTGGTTTTGAACATGTAACTTTTGACAAATGTAAACTTTCAATTATATATATGATGGTTGTATTGCTTTCTTTACTATGTATTCATTTGTTACGTTACCACATGAAGTCATCCGCCCCCGAACGTTTCCGTCGTTCAGGTTTGGGGTGTGACAGATTGGTATCAGAGCAATGTTTATAGTGAACTAAGTATATCGAACCACATAAGATATACAAACTATAAATGCTTAAGGGACTAATACTCTCTGACAAAACATTTTTCTTTTGTTTTTTTTTTTTCGCTTAAGCAACGTTACGTTTAACTTAAATTGTTAGTTCATTTAAGTACAAATACATGCATACAACAAATTATTTTCATGATATCTAACTATACAACAAGTATTTAGACAAGTTGACACTACGATTAAGACGCGATATATGTAATCAGATTTGGGAAAAATATAGCGTGATCAACTATATTTGCCCGAGATTGGACCAACGTATATCGAGGAATGCTCGTAGTAAGCAACAAGTCAAACTTACCAAAACATCACAAGAATCAAACACAAGAATTTAAATACTGTAGGAGTATTTGCTACATAAACTAGTTTAACTTACATGTTTAATCTTGCATGTTTCAACTTTATTCAATTCTTATAACCCTCTTTCTCGTACAGTCAAACGGCAGGATTTCACCACCCTGGCGACCCCTACTTTCCCAACCAAGGCAACGGAGGATGGGTCGAAGATGATCCCGAAGAGGACGAGGAACCCATAGAAGTGGATGATAACTTCGGTACCGACTCAGAGCCGGAAGCGATCAACCCACCACCCATACAACCTCCCGTCTTCGTAAGGAACTTTCAAGGACCGACTCCCATCTGGGGAAGTCACCTCCACCATTGGAGCCAACAACAAAACCTACGCCCTCCCTACGGCCTGTGCCGGGACTTCTACGATGTCCGAGGCGGAGGTTCGGCTGATCGGGCACTCCCAGTAATGGTGGGAAAGCTAGCCAATCAGTCCTATCAATCCAGAGTTCAAGCTAGCCGGCTTCGAGATGTCAACGTGGAACTACAGGTTCACACTTCCGACATCCGTAGGCTGGACAGAATGCAAGACAATGCTCAACTCCAAACCGAGGCATTCCAAGTGCAAATGATTGCAGCCCTCGCCGAATTAAGGGAACAACAAGCCGCTTTTGATAGGCGTCTAATGGAGTCAAAGTAATCGGATGCGGAGTCAAGCTCCAAGCGCAACCTACGTCACAAGTAGTGCTTGCAAAAATCTCAAATTTTGTTATAAGTTAGGACCTCGGCTAGAAGTCTTTAAATTTCTCAAACTTTGTAACCGGAGACCCTTATAGGGGTCAAATTTTCGTGATCGTTGTATCAACTATTATATTAATATAAGTGGCACTATTAATACTACGTTGAGTATTTCATTAAATCCTTGAAAAGTCATCGAGAAACCAAATGCTTGATCCATATTTTCAGTCTTACAAATAACTTTCATTCTTCTATTTTAAGACTCATACTATCATCTGTTGTTGAACTATAGCAATTTGGTTCATTAGACACATTCAGTTTCTATACTAAGTAATTCTTATCGTTATCTTTTCAACCTTTAGTTGAAGGATGCTTCTGCGTAGGAACCCAAGGTGAAACAACGGTGGGGAAGCACCTATACCACCACCACCTCCACCACCTCAATTTGATGTTGTCATGTTCCAAGTAGCAGTCACCACAACGGTAGCAGCTGCCATGTCACAGATCAATAACTCGAGTACTACTGGCTCGGGAACTGGCACACACCTATCCAACCATGGCGAGAGTCATGGACAACCCCGATAATGCACCTATAAGGACTTTACTAATGCCAAACCCCGGATGTTTTATGGAACTAGTGGTGTGATAGCTCTGGGGCAGTGGATTGAAAGGACATAATCAGTCTTTGAAATCTGCTCCTGTCCCGAGCACAGCAAAGTCAAATTTGCAACTTTCACCCTTATTGATATAACTTTAACTTGGTGGAATGGCCACGTTAAGGTACTTACCCTGATAGCGGCAAACTCCATAAGCTGGGAGAGCTTAAAAGTCATGCTGATGAGAGAATACTGTCCACGAGGAGAGATTCAAAAACTCGAGCACGAACTCGGGACTCTTGGAATGGTTGGTAACGATATCGCAACTTATACCAACAGGTTCTGCGATTTGGCAATCCTTTGCCCAGATATGAGTACTCCTGAGAGCAAGAAAATAGAGAGATACATTTGGGGACTGTCGCCCCAAATTAGGTCAAGCGTGTTAGCTTCAAAACCTGACACTTTTGAAAGTGCCAAGGAACTGGCACAATCTCTTGTTGATTATGGAGGTCATCAGAACTCAACGGTTGCTACACCAGAACCACAAAAGGGAAACAACAACAACAACAACAATAACAACAAGAGGGTATGGAATAAAGGGAAGGGTGGGTCTTCCGAAGAATCCGCTAAGAAACAACTGGTTTCAGTGAATGCTGCCACTGTACCTACTACAGTCCTTACAAATCCCTACCCAACAAAGACTTATGGGGGTAATCTTCCAAAGTGCACCAAATGCACTTACCACCATCATGGACCTTGTTGGGAAATGCAGTGCTCTAACTGCAACAGAAAGGGACACACTGTCCGTTTTTGCAAGGATCCCGCAAAGCCGATCACTCAAGTTCCCAGTGCGGGTATAGGCCAAACTTGCTACGGTTGTGGCGAGGTGGGCCACTACAGGAGGAACTGCCCAAAGGCAGCAAATATCGGCGGGGTGGGACGAGTTTTGGCGATAGGCCACGATGAAGCTGTAGCTGATCCGATTGTAGTTGCTGGTACGTTCCTTCTAGATAGTTCTTATGCATGCATATTATTCGATAGTGGAGCGGAGAGAAGCTTCGTGAGTCAAAACTTTATTCACTTACTTAAACCTAAACCTAGCAAGTTAGAAAAATCATTCACTGTAGAGATGGCCAATGGAAAAACCGAAAACACTAACTGCATATACATGGACTGTACGTTAACTTTAGACGGTCATTCTTTCCCAATCAATCTCATCCCGGTCCAAATTAAAAGTTTCGACGTCATAGTCGGCATGGATTGGTTGAGTCTTCTTCGCGCCGACATCATATGCTTTGAGAAAGCAGTTCATCTTAATCTCCCTAACAACGAAACATTAGTGATTTACGGCGACAAATCAAGTACAAAACTTCGCATCATTTCGTGCATCCAAGCTGAAAGGTGTTTACAGAAGGATTGTCGAGCATTCCTAGCGCACATCGTCGATACAAGTCAGGAGCTGAAGGACATCAAGAACATTCTGGAAGTACACGACTTTCCCGATATCTTTCCAGAAGAACTACCAGGATTACCACCACAACGCAAAGTCGAGTTCAGAATCGACTTAGTTCCAGGGGCTACCCCAGTAGCGAAATCGCCTTGTCGTCTCGCACCAGCAGAGATGCAAGAACTTTCCAGTCAACTTAATGAACTCCTTCAAAAAGGATTCATAAGACCAAGATTCTCACCTTGGGGAGTGCCGGTCTTGTTCGTAAAGAAGAAAGACGGATCGTTCCGTATGTGCATTGACTACAGAGAACTGAACAAACTTACTGTCAAAAACCGTTATCCTCTACCCCGTATTGACGACCTATTTGATCAAGTTTAGGGAGCAAACTACTTCTCAAAGATAGATCTACGATCCGGATATCACCAATTACGAGTACTAGAGGGGGATATTCCCAAGACAGCTTTCCGAACTCATTATGGACACTACGAATTTGTAGTGATGCCGTTCGAATTAACCAACGCACCAGCAGTATTTATGGACCTAATGAATAGGGTGTGCCATCCTTACTTGGATCAGTTTGTCATCGTCTTTCTCGATGATATACTTATCTACTCCCGAAGTAAGGAAGAGCATAGTTAGCACCTATGAAAAGTCTTAGAAACACTGCAATCGGAGAAACTCTATGCGAAGTTCTCTAAATGCAAATTTTGGATACGAAGAGTTGAATTTTTGGGTCACGTTGTTAGCGAGAAAGGGATACACGTGGACCCCTCCAAAATTAAGGCCATTGAAAACTGGTCGGCACCAAAGACACCCACAGAAATTCGTCAATTTCTAGGTCTCGCCGGCTACTATTGCAGATTCATAAAGAACTTCTCTAGCATTGCGAAAACTCTTACTTCATTAACCCAGAAAGGCGTGGCCTTTGACTGGGAAGCGAAACAAGAGAAGGCGTTCCAAACGCTGAAACAGGCCTTGTGCACCGCACCGATACTATCCCTCCCCAAAGGGATAGAAGTTTTCGTAGTGTATTGCGATGCATCAAACCAAGGACTTGGTTGTGTTCTTATGCAGAGAGGGAAGGTTATTGCTTATACCTCCTGACAGCTTAAGACACACGAAATGAACTATACGACCCACGATCTTGAGTTAGGAGCAGTGGTATTTGCTCTGAAGATCTGGAGACACTACTTATACGGAACAAAGAGTACCATTTTCACCGATCACAAGAGCCTTCAACACATTTTTAATCAGAAAGAACTCAACATGCGACAACGACGATGGGTTGAGTTACTCAATGACTATGAATGTGAAATTCATTATCATCCTGGCAAGGCCAACATGGTGGCTGACGCCCTCAGTCGAAAGGAATACACTGGTCGGAGGGTCAAATCTCTGACTATGACTATCCATTCCCACTTATCCACACAAATTAAGGAGGCACAAATGGAAGCTTTGCAACCTGAAAATGTGGCGGGTTGTCACACCCCAAAACCAAGAACGGCGGAAATGTTCTGGGGTGGAGGACGTCATGTGAAGTATCATAACAATGTAAAGTAGTAAACAAGCAACAACATCATCCATTGCATTAATTGGTAAAGTTTTAATACATGTGTGCTCTTTCATAATGTACAACAATAAAAATGAATAATCAAAATATGACGAGTCTTGACTGTGCTCCGTCTTCTAAAGGCCTGGACATCGTACCTATCTAACTGATGACATGAGAATACAAGTTATTTTGAAAGAGAGTATCAGCTTTAAAGCTGGTGAATTCATAAGTAATTAAGTGTCGTTGTCTTGCTTATGAAAATCTATTTTGAAGTCCATGTAAACCTTTAAATGAAAATGTTGATGTAAGTATGAAAAACCCTAGAAAATCCCTTATTTTCTATTAGTTTGAGATGTAGTCTTCTACCAGGAACCGAATGTTTTGTTATGGCAATGTAGTCTTTTACCAAGACCCGAATGTTTTGTTATGACAATGTAGTCTTCTACCAAGACCCGAATGTTTTGTAAGTAAAATGACAGTTTTTCCTTTCTATTGACTAGTACCAAAAGTGCTTAGTCTATCTCATCGTTTATGTGAATATATCACAAAATAAAGTAAAGTAGGAAAAATATAATCACGTAAGTGTCATCCCTGGGTGACCAGGATTAACACGACATCGCCGAAGCGAAAGGTATACCCTAATGAACATCCGAAGATTGTCCACACATCCTCTGTAGCGGCAGCAGGATGGGGGGAGGGTTAGTCCCGATGTCGATCTCCTAATACAGATCGTTAACCTAATGATCCTCCGAAGATTCACATCTCATCCACTGTTGCAACAGTTGGATGGAGGGATGGTTAGTCTCGTCACTGACTACTAAACAAGTAACTACCTTAGACATCCGTAGACATTCATCGAACACTGGTGCTAATCAGTGGGGTTCGGAATGGTAAGTCCCCCCGAGATATTCCATTGAACCGGGATAGGAAAGATAATTTACACAGAAAGTACTAATAAATCATCCTCGTAGTTCTAAGTATAAGTATCTAGGCAAATAAATACAGGATAATGCACCTATGTAAAAGTGTTCCTGTATGGTATTCACGTAAGTATGTTCATGTAACAGGTAAGTATATGTAAACATATTCATGTATCATGTAATCCTAAGTAAGTGTACTCATGTATCATGTAAGGAATTGGTATAGGCTAATGAATGAACTGACACTTGTGTGATTCCTTGTAATAGGAGTAATGTTTAATATCTTCAAATTATCCCTATGATAATTTATTGAACTATAATTGGTTGATCATGTAGATTTATACACTCTTAATACTCAAGGGTGTGGGAACAAAATGAAAGATGTAAACTATAACATCAATACATATATAAGAATATAAGTGTATATGCATAGTTTAGTTCAAGAATGTAAAATGGTTTTATAAGACACCTTATGGGTTTTGAACAATAATTAACAATGACTTGATGTCATTTTAATAAGCATTTCAAAAGTAAAACATTTGATAACAACGTATTTTTAAGATTTAAAACCATTTCATGCATCACATTTTGTAGTATGTGAAATCTGTTGAATGACAAACACAGTTATAAAATACATATCAATGATTTAATAACATTTTTGTTTCTACTTGTATCCCCCCCTTATAAAGCATTTAAAAATCATTTAAAACATTGATTAGGGGTATGAACTCACCTGCAGTTGGTGATTGGGATGAACTGACGGTATAGGATTGCTAGGTGTCAAGCGAGGACTTGTACACACACTACGATCCTAATGAACATATAATCACACATATATGCATTCAATTAGTCTTAAATCACTAATTGATAATGTTAAGACATCCTAGACATAATAAACACTTTATATAAGTGTTTTAAGCCCTAAGGATTGCATCTAAGCTAATGTGGGACAAGGCACTTGTGTTTAGGGTTCCAAAGGACCCCATATATGAGTTTACTCCTCATATACTAACACACATGGAGTTTACGGTTGTAAACTCTTGAGTTTACGGCCGTGAACTCCTAACCATG
The DNA here is from genome assembly GCF_051521515.1 of Lactuca serriola. NCBI lineage: Eukaryota > Viridiplantae > Streptophyta > Magnoliopsida > Asterales > Asteraceae > Lactuca > Lactuca serriola. The sequence continues at coordinate 265,005,827 of NC_136415.1, forward strand.
GGGTGTGGTGTGTTTTGAAGTCCCAAATGATTCCTAGAATTATTCCAACTTGGTGGCTAAGTCCTTGGAAGGGTTTAAGGCCTAGAAACACTCCATTTAGGAGTTTACGGACCTAAGGCCATTTCCCTTAGAGTTTACGGCCGTAAACTCTTAAGTATAGGCGTTTTTAATGTGTTTGAAGTCTCTTGCACATGTGGTATAGGTTCTAGGCTTTTATTCCAAGCATATGAAGACATTAGGCACACTTTGGTGCCCTTCTTTCATGTTTACGGCCCAAGAACCATGTCTTGGCCGTAAACTCACTTTGGTAGGTGATTTTGATGTGCTTTGGTCCTTGATTTAAGTGGGAACAATTCCTAGTAAATGTCCAATGCTTTAGGTGCTTTAAAAGCACCATTTGGAGCTTGAATTTGGAGTTTACGGCCTAAGAAACTCTTGGGCCGTGAGCTCCCAAACTTGGGTGGTTTTTGCTTGATTTCATGTTCCTAACACACTTATAAATGAGTCTAAGGCAGTAGCATAACACAAGGGTCGGTCTCGGCTTCGTTTCGGGAGTTTACCGCCCAAGAACACCTTGGGGAGTAAACTCCTAAATCTAATGATTTAGCTATGTAATCTATGTTATGAACACATTTAAAGCTTTCTAACACTACTAGAAAGAGTTACTCACGTTTTGGTATAAATACCCGAAGATCCGTGAGAGAGAAAATGGCTTTTCTCTAGTTGGAAATGGGAATTATGAATGAATTTGGTTCAGAATTCTAGTTATAGTCCTGAGATATTTTTGGCAGAAAATATTTTTATTCCTGAAATGACCTCTAATATAATAGAGTGATGGAATAATAGAGTTGCACTAAACCGTAGTGCATCGACTCTCTTGATATCTCCTGAAGTGTAAACCTTGAATTACTCAAACTTACACGAGAAAGTCTGAAAATTAACTGTGACTGCTATAACTTCTATTGAAGTGATATAGTTTGTACATAATGGAAATTTCGGGTTGTCACATCATCCCCCCGTTAGAAGGAATTTCGTCCCGAAATTAGAATTTAGGCAAGGAAATAGGTACGAATGATCGAGTCGTTATGCGTACTTCCTAATCGATTGCTTCTCGCGCTCCTAAGTGAAATCGGGTTCTCGGGTGGTATTCCAATGAACCTTCACTAATGGGAGACGGTGTTGCTTTGTCCGCTTGACCTCTCGGTCGAGGTCACTACGGTTCTAATACGAAGGCAAGGATCTCGTAAATCTCGATCTCGTCGAGAGGGATTACGAACGTCCTAACGAAAAGATATTGTTTCAAGTTCGAGATACGAAGGGGAAAATGTACGTTATTGAGTTTGCGGAGTAGGTCTAGTTTGTGAGATGCAGGACCGATTCTGGTAAGAACCTCGGAGGTCCCAACTACATTGGATTTAGCTTTCCATGCTTTACGAAGCGTATTAAGCCATTCCTAGAGTGAGGCTTCCAAAAGAATTTGGTCTCTCACTTGGAATTCCAAGGGTTCTTTCTCTCGCTTACTTCCCAGTCAAGGGCCATCCCTTGTTGGGTCAAAGTCGAAAGGGTTCCTGAAGTTTGCGGGGAGTTCCGAATGGACTACGATAGTAGGTCTGTAAGACCTAGAATTTGGTGAATTTTCCATTGGTGACTACGGTGCCAACAAATTTCCAACGGTTTTGGATAATTTAACAGAGTACTCAAAATTTTCCACAACACTAAAAGTATGTCTCAGGAAATTTGACTCTAAATTCCAAAACTCTTGTTCAGAGAACTTTGCGAAAAGTATCTCCGAGGGTAATGTTTCTATGGGTTCCTTCTTACTACGAGGGTAGATAAGTAGTCATTATATGGAGAAATAACGAACTGATCCCAGTAAGAAAGGCGTACTCCACTCATTTAGCTAAGGAATACTATGGGCGTATTGGTCCTATCCGAGGGGTATCACTACGAACTCAAAGTGTCTGTATCGAGTTCGGAGGGTAGTCTTTAGGACATCTTTCCCTAACACTCGAACTGGTGATATTCAGATCTCAGGTCCGTTACTGAAAGTAACACTTTCCTTATGGTTGGTCAATCAACTCGTCTAAGCGAGGCAGAGACAATGATTTCTAAAGGAAATCTTAATGAAGTCTCCATTCGTTGAGGTACATAAGGTGCACTCCGTCGTCATCTGGTAAGAATAAGACCGGAGCTCTCAAGGGTGAGAAGCTTGGTCTTCTAATTCTATTGTTGAGTAGTTTGCTGTGTTGACCGGGTTGTTCTTGTATCTTTCTTAGGTGTTTAGACTGTAAGGCGATCTGGTTATAAGAGTCATACTGGGTTCTAAGTTTGTTCCTATGCCAATGCAATTACTCGTACCCCTGGACAGTCTTCGTCCTGACGTTCATATTAGAATTCATATGTGATTCAATGATCACAATTTCGTGTATACGAGTCGCATATATTTAAGATTGAAAAGGTAGTTGAATAACTGATTCTTCCTTAATCTCACATCCCATCGAGGGAAAAGAAGTTAAAGTGGAATCATCAATTCTAAACCTGTAGAACATTGATTATATATCACTCTCATGTATACATTCTTCTGTGATAGATCAACCGTATGAATCCTGGAATTGAACTTGACGTACTGCACGAGTAATATTGTGGGGATTCCTTCGGAAAGGAAAAGAGCTATAAGGTACTCCTTGTATGAGTACTTCGGTGTTCTGATATGACGGCTTCGCTAAAAGACGAATTCTGAGGAAGAGATGTACTTATGAAGCTGGTATTGCGAGGATCAAATTTACTCAAGTCGTATGATAAAGTCGGAAACATATGGAAACTAAAGACATTAGATTTGAACATAAGGCGTTACAGACAAAAACACCATAGTACAACCATTAACAGAGTTACTGTACTTTTAGATTTACTACAAGACTATTGATGCGAACAAGGTATACTACAAAAGACAAGTATACGCAGCACGAGCATCCCTAAACGGACGGGATCCCGCAAAAGATAAGACTCTGGTTGCACTAGTTTTGGGATGGTTCATAAGTCTGTTACAATGAAACGCCTAAATTACATTAACGTGGGTCCGAAGTAGACTCTCCTGCGGTGGTGGTCGGTAGCATACTGTCGTGTGTGCCAGCAGTTGCTACCTCTGGGTAGTTCCTTTTGTAGTGACCTACTTTTCCACAACCTTAGCAAACCTGGTTCCCACTGGTGTTCGACACTTGAGCGTCCTGAGCTGTTGGAGTCTTGCAGTAACGGGCTGTATGCCCCTTCCTGTTGCAGTGTGAGCACTGCATCTCCTTATAAAGTCCATGGTGGTGAAAACTACATTTAATGCATTTTGGGAGAATTCTAGCATAAAGCTTGGCTGGTTTAGGAACTGTTGGGCTGCCCGAAGGGATGGTAGTTGGAGGTGCTGATGTCATGGCTGTGAAGGTTGTTACTGGTGGTTGTTTCATGTTCACCCTTCGAAGCGACTCGTCCTTAGAGTTAGTCCAAGACTTTCATTTGATATTCTTGGTCTTAGGACTCAGGGTATCGTGGTAGTTTGTTTCTTGCTGGGGTACTGGATTGTTACTTGGGTTGGCATTATTGTTAACAGTCCCGCTAACATTCATGTTGTTAGCGTTCAGATGGGTCATAATAGCTGACATGGCAGCCGAGACTGCAGCTTGAAAGGTAGCTGCATTAATCTGAAGAGTTGGTGGTTGGTTGATGGGCTGATCGTTTCTTCGGCAACATGATTCTGTTACACCCAAAGAAAATGAATCTTGTGAGCGAAAATGTTTGAACCTAGACGTAGTTCGATTGCTCATGAAAAGAATAGAAGTATGTTTTCTAAGGTTCGACCTACATCCCTATGATGCAGTCCTAGTACGAAATAAAAGTATGTACACGAAGGTTTGACCTACGTCCCTATGATGCAGTCCTAGCAAATATCGGAAGTAAGTTCGTACAATGTCTCAAGACGTTTGTCGTTCTAGTCGGGATATCGCTGGTTGGCGAATAACGTGATCCAACCATTAAAAGAGACTCGGAGATGACTCCGGAGTTAAATGGCTATAGTCCAATGACTTGACTAGAGCATGTTTCAAATAGACTCAAATGAAAGTATGATAAGGGTATTAGAATAAAGAATGACACAGAAGTTAGCCGACTATCAATATCTTTGATATTCATGACGTACAGGTTCGGGAAAATGACCTTGTAAAAGGTTTTACATCATATCCAGAGGAGATAGTTCTTGACAGCATAAAGGGCCTAACTAAAGTACTTACAGTACAAGATAGTTTCATAGAAACTGCCACATCGGGCATAGACAGGAACACGATTCCTTTCAAGCAAGGAATGTAAGGTAAAGTATCTACTACTAGCGACGGTCATCACTCTGGTGAACTCTCAGTTCAGCCAGTTGGCATTCCACATCCAGTAGGTGTCTTTCTTACACTCTCTTACTCGAAGTTCTATGACTTCGGCTCGTGATTCAGCCAGTGCTTGCAACAGGGTTTCATGGTCTCTCTCAGACCTCTCACGAGCATGTTCAAGGCGACTGGTGTGAAGCATATGCATTCCTCCATTTGTATCAACTTTTGCGATATGTTGTAGAGCTGTCCTGCCCTAAATTTTGTTTCGGGCAACTCTTCGGATCAGAATTGGCATGATTCTTTCCGCTGAGCCCCCATTGCTCAGGTCATAGAAGCTTCGGTCACCATTAAATGGCATGGACTGATCTTGTCCTTGGCTCCATGTTTCCAAACATTCCACCCACTCAGGCGTCGGACCATGAAAAGCCGGACGAAGGTTAGGAATCGGAAAGGGAGCTGCCTGGGGTAGATTCTCAACCTCGGGTTCGGAGATGGCATCGTCTGAAAGGTCGTCAGCATGGTGATCATTCAGAGGGATTGGATGATCATCATCTGGTTCTTCTCCAAACCATCCAGCAATCACTTCGTTCGGAAGGAACAGGTTGTCGTGGGGATGGAATCCAGCCATGTTATCTACGCGAGAATTGGGGTAAGAAAATAATTATTAGACGAACTATCTAGATAATTATTTAGGAAATCTTCCTTAGTTCCATCGCTATTTGTAAAGTGCATACCAGTTATATGTAATCAGCACAGGATAGGCCTTCGAATAAGTGACCTCAACTCCAAATTCACAAGGAATAGGGGTAAAGAAAAAATTGCACTGATTCTAAGTCTATAACATCCTAGTTACATATAACTTTAGTGTATCCACTTAGCAATTATCAACTTAGGAATGAAGATTCCATTTTAGTTCTCAAGTATAAAGTACTTATAGTAACACAAAATACCCCTATGGTATTTTAGACTTAGGTTCTGTTATAATGTTCTCATTGTGGTAATGTTGGTAAGTTTTTAGAATTGTTGCCATATCACAACCATTATTGGGCATGTGCTAATCACTCCTCGGAACAACATAGTTGATCAGGCTATGCCACTCCCAAGACTGACCATACATCCCCGAGCTTACTTGTGATATTCAACAATCTCAATACTTTAGTTCTTGTCATTGTGACACGGATTTTAGTATGAATGCAGGCACGTATACTTTGTTAAATATTTTATTATTTAAAAGTATAAACTCTTAGACAGAGTGTTTTAATCCCATGTATTTATAGTTAGTATATCTTTTATAGGTTGATATACTTAATTCACTATAAACAATGCTTTGATACCAATCCGTCACACCCCAAAACCAAGAACGGCAGAAACGTTCCGGGGTGGAGGACATCATGTGAAGTATCATAACAATGTAAAGTAGTAAACAAGCAACAACATCATCCATTGCATTAATTGGTAAAGTTTTAATACATGTGTGTTCTTTCATAATGTACAACAATAAAAATGAATAATCAAAATATGACGAGTCTTGACTGTGCTCCGTCTTCTCAAGGCCTGGACATCGTACTTGTCTAACTGATGACCTGAGAATACAAGTTATTTTGAAAGAGAGTATCAGCTTTAAAGCTGGTGAATTCATAAGTAATTAAGTGTCGTTGTCTTGCTTATGAAAATCTATTTTGAAGTCCATGTAAACCTTTAAATGAAAATGTTGATGTAAGTATGAAAAACCCTAGAAAATCCCTTATTTTCTATTAGTTTGAGATGTAGTCTTCTACCAGGACCCGAATGTTTTGTTATGGCAATGTAGTCTTCTACCAAGACCCAAATGTTTTGTTATGACAATGTAGTCTTCTACCAAGACCCGAATGTTTTGTAAGTAAAATGATAGTTTTTTCCTTTCTATTGACTAGTACCAAAAGTGCTTAGTCTATCTCATCATTTATGTGAATATATCACAAAATAAAGTAAAGTAGGAAAAGTATAATCACGTAAGTGTCATCCCTGGGTGACCAGGATTAACACGACATCGCCGAAGCGAAACGTATACCCTAATGAACATCCGAAGATTGGCCACACATCCTCTGTATCGGCAGCAGGATGGAGGGAGGGTTAGTCCCGATGTCGATCTCCTAATACAGATCGTTAACTTAATGATCCTCCAAAGATTCACATCTCATCCACTGTTGCAACAGTTGGACGGAGGGATGGTTAGTCCCGTCACTGACTACTAAACAAGTAACTACCTTAGACATCCATAGACATTCATCGACCACTGGTGCTAATCAGTGGGGTTCGGAATGGTAAGTCCCCCCGAGATATTCCATTGAACCGGGATAGGAAAGATAATTTACACAGAAAGTACTAATAAATCATCCTCATAGTTCTAAGTATAAGTATCCAGGCAAATAAATACAGGATAATGCACCTATGTAAAAGTGTTCCTGTATGGTATTCACGTAAGTATGTTCATGTAACAGGTAAGTATATGTAAACATATTCGTGTATCATGTAATCCTAAGTAAGTGTACTCATGTATCATGTAAGGAATTGGTATAAGCTCATGAATGAACTGACTCTTGTGTGATTCCTTGTAATAGGAGTAATGTTTGATATCTTCAAATTATCTCTATGATAATTTACTGAACTATAATTGGTTGATCATGTAGGTTTATACACTCTTAATACTCAAGGGTGTGGGAACAACATGAAAGATGTAAACTATAACATCAATACATATATAAGAATATAAGTGTATATGCATAGTTTAGTTCAAGAATGTAAAATGGTTTTATAAGACATCTTATGGGTTTTGAACAATAATTAACAATGACTTGATGTCATTTTAATAAACATTTCAAAAGTAAAACATTTGATAACAACGTATTTTTAAGATTTAAAACCATTTCATGTATCACATTTTGTAGTATGTGAAATCTGTTGAATGTCAAACACGGTTATAAAATACATATCAATGAATTAATAACATGTTTGTTTCTACTAGTATCCCCCCCCTTATAAAGCATTTAAAAATCATTTAAAACATTGATTAGGGGTATGAACTCACCTGCAGTTGGTGATTGGGATGAACTGACGGTATAGGATTGCTAGGTGTCAAGCGAGGATTTGTACACACACTACGATCCTAATGAACATATAATCACACATATATTCATTCAATTAGTCTTAAATCACTAATTGATAATGTTAAGACATCCTAGACATAATAAACACTTTATATAAGTGTTTTAAGCCCTAAGGATTGCATCTAAGCTAATGTGGGACAAGGCACTTGTGTTTAGGGTTCCAAAAGACCCCTTATATGAGTTTACTCCTCATATACTAACACACATGGAGTTTACGGTTGTAAATTCTTGAGTTTATGGCCGTAAACTCCCAACCATGGGGTATGGTGTGTTTTGAAGTCGCAAATGATTCCTAGAATTATTCCAACTTGGTGGCTAAGTCCTTGGAAGGGTTTAAGGCCTAGAAACACTCCATTTAGGAGTTTAAGGCCCTAAGGACATTTCCCTTAGAGTTTATGGCTGTAAACTCTTAAGTATGGGTGTTTTTGATGTTTTCAAGTCTCTTGCACATGTGGTATAGGTTCTAGGCTTTTATTCCAAGCATATGAAGACATTAGGCACACTTTGGTGCCCTTCTTTCATGTTTACGGCCCAAGAACCATGTCTTGGCCGTAAACTCACTTTGGTAGGTGATTTTGATGTGCTTTGGTCCTTGATTTAAGTGGGAACAATTCCTAGTAAATGTCCAATGCTTTAGGTGCTTTAAAAGCACCATTTGGAGCTTGAATTTGGAGTTTACGGCCTAAGAAACTCTTGGGCCGTGAGCTCCCAAACTTGGGTGGTTTTTGCTTGATTTCATGTTCCTAACACACTTATAAATGAGTCTAAGGCAGTAGCATAACACAAGGGTCGGTCTCGGCTTCGTTTCGGGAGTTTACCGCCCAAGAACACCTTGGGGAGTAAACTCCTAAATCTAATGATTTAGCTATGTAATCTATGTTATGAACACATTTAAAGCTTTCTAACACTACTAGAAAGAGTTACTCACGTTTTGGTATAAATACCCGAAGATCCGTGAGAGAGAAAATGGCTTTTCTCTAGTTGGAAATGCGAATTATGAATGGATTTGGTTTAGAATTCTATTTATAGTCCTGAGATATTTTTGGCAGAAAATATTTTTATTCCTGAAATGACCTCTAATATAATAGAGTGATGGAATAATAGAGTTGCACTAAACCGTAGTGCATCGACTCTCTTGATATCTCCTGAAGTGTAAACCTTGAATTACTCAAACTTACACGAGAAAGTCTGAAAATTAACTGTGACTGCTATAACTTCTATTGAAGTGATATAGTTTGTACATAATGGAAATTTCGGGTTGTCACACGGGTGAATCCCTGTGAGGAATGGAAAAGAATCTAGAAGTCAAGGGTGGCGGAGCATATTATCTCATGGACCGAATCTGGACACCGAAACATGGTGGTTTCAGAGACGTAGTCATGACCGAAGCACACAACACAAGATATTCCGTTCACCTAGGTTCAGATAAAATGTATCTGGATCTTAAGAAACTGTACTGGTGGCCTAACATGAAAGCAGAGATTGCTACCTTTGTAAGTAAATGCCTTACTTGCGCAAAGGTTAAAGTCGAGTATCAAAAACCGTCAGGATTACTACAACAACCGGAGATACCAGAATGCAAATGGGAACGGATTACTATGGAATTCATAACCAAGTTGCCCAAGACGACGGGTGGACTTGATACGCCCTGCGTAAGCTCGTACGCCCCACGTACTCAAAGCCAAGGGCTCGGATCGTCCACGTCCCGGTCTATGCGAAACTAGCCTTGTCCCATCCGAAGTCCGAGGCAGTCGAGGACTCGGTCATGCATGACGTACGCGTACGCCCCGCGTACCGAGGCGGTTCCAGCCCCTATAAAAGGGATGCGAGGGTTCCGAAGAAAGGGCTCCATTTCTCTCCTTTCTTTTGCGTTCTTGCCTCGTTTTCCATGCCCGTTCTAACCCGAAGCCCCGATCATTTTGCTCAAGTCCCGAAGGTCGTTTTTACTCCCGAGATTCCTGAGAATCCCGAGAAAAATCCGTTTCCCGAGACGAAATTCTACCCGGTTTCCATCTCGCTTTCTTCAAACTTTCAAGTGAGTTCATACCCCTTAATTAACCTTTTAAATGTTCTATAAATGCTTTTATATGCTTTCAAGGGGGGGGGGAATACAAGTAAAACACACGAGTATCATCATGTGTTATATAAAGAATTATTATATGCTTTTATTTAACCAAATCATATGTGATTTATAAAATTTTATAGGGAACTCTCATATATAAAATATATTACAATAGCATTCTATCTTTTGAAATACAAATTGTTGTAATGCATGTATAAACTAAACATTTTTTTAGATTCTATGTATACTTGTCTATCTTAGGCTCTACAAAAATCTATACTTTCATAATAAGTGATTCCTTTTCTAAGTATTTCTAAACAAACGAGACACACTTTTAGAAAGTTATAATAGTTATAGTTTTATGAGGATAATTGCTAACTTTTACATACTAGAAACACGATTTTCAAGAAGTCACTTTCATATACAAGAACAAACGAACATTTTAACACGTAAATCTATTTTTATACCACGGTTTGTGAGACATTAACTTCACGTATGTTCGAGTACACATTTCAAGTCCTGTATTATATACCAGAATTCCTTGGAGGGGGAGCATGGTGTTTTTGTATAGATCTATACGGGCTTGACAACCCGCGCCTTGACTGTTAGCTACAGTCCACCATTTGGGGTGACAAACGTCATAACATTCCAACGCCTGAAGAACGTTGTGTATAGGCATTCCGAGTCAATAGTATGGTTATAAAACTCACACAGGGTATTAAAAATACATTGATTTACGAGGTTTTCAAACATATTGGTTATTTTACACTTACATACATTTTAGAAACAAACATTGGTCTTGTGAGAAGGCTACTTTTATACTAGTAGAAAATATAGGATTTTCTAGAAACAAACAAACAAGGACAAAACATTTCATTTTATACAATCCTTTGTCATTTAATACTTATGAAACTCACCAGCTTAAATGTTGATGTACACTTTCAAAATTACTTGTATGTCCCACGGATTCAGTAATTTCAGGTATCAATATGCTTTTGAAGAAGGGATGTTGCGGCGCCAGTTTAATCTCATATTTTGACATCATATTGTAATTGGTTTTGAACATGTAACTTTGACAAATGTAAACTTTCAATTATATATATGACGGTTGTATTGCTTTCTTTACTATGTATTCATTTGTTACGTTACCACATGAAGTCATCCGCCCCCGAACGTTTCCGTCGTTCAGGTTTAGGGGTGTGACATAGCCACAGTTGGACTGGCAGGTCTGCGGGTAACAAAGTCATTAAGGATATCGGCCGTTGCGGGCCATGTCCAGTCAGTTATGGTTAAGAAACTCACAACCTAGATAACAGGAATTTACTTTGTAATAATGAATCAAATGAACTAACCTCAAGGTCACAACCGTTAGATTACTGGAGGGTATTAATAATATGTTCAGGACTTAGTTCATTACGGTTTCTTTTATTTAGCTTTTAAGACTAATATATCTCTGGGTCTAACCAGGGTCTTTAAAAGAAAACTTCTGATATATATATATATATATATATATATATATATATATATATATATATATATGTATACGAGTATGGTAGATACTTGCACACCTCAGTTTAAAACGGATACTCAACCAACCACCTTTAGCGAAAATATAGGATTTTCCCGGGATAAACCGACTATTCAAAACGGATTGATTTTCAACTAACGGATATTCATATTCATTCCATGACACATTGGATTGTACACATTCTGTACGAACCTGGAACTCATGGAATGAATGGGTTTTCAAATGCGCTTTTCATAAGAAGATATAGGATTTTCTTGAGGAACACTTTTCAAAAGGATTCAAAGAACACTTCTCCACCAAAACTAAATGCTTATGAACTCACCAGCTTTATGCTGACTTTCAAACTGCTTGTATTCTCTGGGAGTTAGTAGACAGGTACTTCCAGGAGTTCGGAGAAGTCGAAGCGTTAGTGTCATGAATTTCTATTTTACCTATCATAAGAACAAAACTATGTATTAAACAATGTAAACCTTTTTCACATATGTATTCAATGTCTAGTAGTGTTTACTATGCTTGCTGTTATTCATTGGTTGTGATGCTATGCATGACATCACCTCCGCCCCAGAACATTTCCGCCATCGGTTTCGGGGTGTGACAATATCACTTCGACACTCTAATGTCACTTGGACCCATTGTGAGAATCACACCCAAGTATTAGAATCACAATTGCAACCAAATAGCTTTCGTCTCTACCAGTCATTTGCAACCACCATCCGTTCATGTCTAGTAATACTCCTTGGTTCGCATCACTTCTAATTCCAAGGTTCGCATTGCATAAGCACTAGTGATTGTGATGGATTGCAGTCGATCACATCTAGTCGCATCTAACCGCAACGTGACCTCATTGTGCATCCGAAACTACTTTCGCACTTATCAGCTTGTTTGCATCTAACAACATTTTATGACTACAACCATTCGCATTCAAATCCCAGCTTGGAACTTAAGCAATAGCCTATCGCATTTTCATCACCTCCTCTCCCTTCGAAAGGAGTTGTCCTCACGTTAGCAAGCACTTCATAAAAATGATTTTCCATAGGAACCTTCCATACGATCCTTCCAAGTTGTTCTCTTCTTTCAAATGAAGGATATCTCAAGTCATCACCATTCTTAAAATTAGTTGTAACATTATCAATCAATTCTTCTTTCTTCAAACTAACCATTCGCTTTGACTTAGTAGTTGTCACACCCTAAAACCTGAACAACGGAAACGTTCAGGAGCGGAGGACATCTTGTACAATATCACAACAATGCATAATAGTAAACATGCAACGACATCATCCATTGCATTAATAGTATAATTTAATATAAGTGTGTTATGTATACTTATAAGACACCAAAAATATGAATCAAAATAAGAGATGATTCTTGAACGTGCTCCATCTTCTCAAAACCTGGCATCGGTACCTGTCTACTAATGACCTGAGAATACAAGTTATTTTGAAAATGTAGATCAGCATTAAAGCTAGTGAGTTTGTACGTATTTTAGTGTCATTGCTTGTATAAATGTATTTGTTCCTCTGTTGGTATGTGGTAGACCTACCCCTAGGTCAAATTCTTCAAACTATGTGTAATCTTGATATCAATAATGGTGGCAACTATCATATTTCTGTTAAAGATTTTCTTTGTCAAAAGTGTACCTTAGATTGATAGCATGAAAAGTAAGCAACTTTATCAAGGTCCCATCACTTTCTTTCCTTTTGGTCTAAAGAATAGCTTCCCTATTTATGTTCCAAGTAGCTCCTTTCTCTATAGACATTCTTGCCTTGCAAGTACCAATTTGCTAGTTCTTTATGTTGTCAAATTGTTCCTCTGTTGGTATGCGGTAGACCTACCCCTAGGTCAAATTCTTCAAACTATGTGTAATCTTGATATCAATAATGGTGGCAACTATCATATTTCAGTTAAAGATTTACATTGTCAAAAGTGTACCTTAGATTGATAGCATGAAAACTAAGCAACTTTATCAAGGTCCCATCATTGTTTTATCCTCAAAACGTGAATCATAAGATGTACTTAGACGATTATTCCTTTCCCCATCAATTTCGTGTCAGCTTAGATATCGTAATTGGCACGAAATCGTTAAACCTCAAATCATGCTGATATCCCTTGCTTCGAGGAAAGCGATTTGTCCCTTTAACGAAATCCTCACTGGTCTCAGTGATAAGATTTTTCGAACCTTCGTATCATTTCCTGCGTCAACTCTAGGAGCATCTGTGGAAGGAATGCTATGCATTCCTGGCTCATGTTGACTATGAGACACAAGAAGTTAAAGACGTCGAGAGCATCTTCGAAGTATGCAACTTTCCCGATGTCTTCCTCAAAGACATTCTAGGGATTTATTCCGAGTGCCAAGTTGAATCCTGTATCAACTTGATCCTCGGAACTACCCTTATAACCAAATCTACATATCGTCAAAAGCCGAAAAAATTGTGAGAGTTACTCAGCCAGTCCCATGAGCTGAGCAACCAAGAGTTCGTAAACTTATTATATGTGAACTTTTTGTGTTCAAATCTTTTCCATCATAGCTAAGACCACATCATGGAGATGTGGCTCGGATCACTGAGAGTCCGATAGCATAATGGGAAATCTCAACGTATAGATAAACATTTAGGATATATCCGGGGGCAACCATTGTTGCTCACAATCTTCTTTCCTTGATATGTAGCAGATCATGCCTCCGAAGAAACGTAACCAACCCACCAGTAAGACACCAATCCTCCAGATGGACCTAGCTACGTTCCAAGCTACCGTCATAGCAGCTGTAGCAGCTGCCCTAGCTGTTCTTAATGCTAACAACACGGATGTGCGTGGAAGTGTGAATAGCAATCCGAATCTTGGTGTTAACCAATCTCAACAACAAGTGCCTACTAGAAAGGACACACCTAATCTCCAACCTAACATCCTTAAACGAAATTTAAACGGGATTTTTTCAACCCAAAGATCTATTAAGAGGCAACAACTTAGGACAGTCAGTACCCCAGTCATCCCTGTTGTTCCCACACCAACCATACCCTACTGTGGAAATCTCCCGCACTACAACAAATGCAACTACCATCATCATGGGGTCTGCCGAGTGCTGCATTGCACCAGATGAAATAGGAAGGGACACACCTCCCACAGTTGTAGAACCCTATTCAAGTTCATCACTCCGGCTACCAATGTTGGGACAAGTCCAACTTGTTACCTCTGTGGACGTTTAGGACATTTCAAAAGAGACTGCCCAATAGAAAAGAACAATGGGGAAACAGGAGGAGTCTGACCTTAGAGAATGAGGAAGCATCAAAGAACCCTGCTTTGTTTTGGTACGTTTTCGAAAACCCCTATAATTGTTCATAATTGTGATAAATTTCTCGTCCAAATTCAATTACGACATTCCTATAAGATTTAAAAGCCCTAATGAACAAATTATGATAACTTAGTGAATACGCTAGGGTCAGTTGTAATTATACACGGCGTGTGTACACCAAACGATCATAGGGAAATCCAGTAAGAACCATTTCATGACTGTTCATAGATTCAAGAAATCAGAAACCTCGTGTTAGTAGTACCTGTAAATTTCGAATCAAACACAACAAACTCCAGAGACATGCACCCGGAGGCATCAATGTGCTAACGAAATGATCTTTCCGGACGAACTTAACGCGCGATCCTACGACATCGTCCTGTTTAGTCTGATCGAGTCTATGTCGTACTAAACCCTTTTGTCTTAAAATCATTCGATCGCAAAACCCCCGTTGCTCATAACGGCGAATTAGATGCGAACCTTGAAAATTCATCCCTCTTCGAAGCCCTCTATGGTCGTAAGTACAGATTCCATCTGTGTTGGGCTAAGGTAGGTGACACGCAACTAGTCAAGAGTCAAGTCCCCAGAAGCACTATCGAAAGTCCTGAAATCATCTGAAAGACGACTGAGAAGATCGTGCAAAAGGGGCTACGCCGATGAGAGACAAAAACCATTAGAGTTCCAGATGGGTGGATGCGTCTCTTGTGGGTCTCACCCTGGAAAGGTATGATACGCTTCAGAAAGCGTGGAAAGCAAAAATCAAGACACGTTGGACCGTCCAAGATCCTTGCTAGGATCGGTCCCGTAAGCGTACAAACGCCAGTTACCCCGAGAACTCAGCAAAGTCCATCCCTTCTTCCTCGCGTCGAACCAAAAAGAGTGTTCGTCCGATGAGACACCTGCGAATTCCCCTTGAAAACCTCAAGTTAAATGAGAGTCTACACTTTGTGAGAGAATCACCTGAACTCACGGGTCGAGAAGTTAAGCGAACGAAATAATGTCGCATCCCGATAATGAAGGTCTGCTGGAATGTTAAACAAGAACTTGGATTCACTTGGGAGCAAGAAGATCAGATGAAACAGAAGTATCCGCATCTCTTTCCAAATACATGATTTGTATCCCATGTTCGAATTTCAGGACGAAATTCCCTCTAACGGGGGGATGATGTGACAACTCGAAACTTTGTCCGTCTCTGTCACGTGATTTTCGTTAATAAAGTTTCGAATTCATTAATTTTTCAGTCAAAAATTTGGTTTAATAAAATGATCTAGTTATATTTAATTAAACTATTAACGAGTCGGAACCAAAAACCACGCGGAAACCCGAATATCTCGAGAAAACTACATTTTCGGTCTAAAATGGGATTACGACTGTAAACTCGTTTACGGCCGAAACTCGTTTATGGTCGTAAACCTGTTTACGGTTAGTGGAAAATGGACTCCTCACCTCACCCCTATAAATACGATGCCTCCACCTTCACTAGCACATTTCTGGCCAAAAACACACACACACACTCTCTCTCTCTCTCTCTAGACCTCGAACGTAAACAGTCAAAACGCCTACAAACTTCGGAGGGCATCAAGAAAACCACGTTTGGAGTCTTTTGGAACGTCTGGAATCACTCAGCTCGTCGAAATTAGCATCCAAAACCTAGTTTCCGAGTTTACGGTCCAACCTTCAAAGACCGTAAACTCAGTTCTTGAGTTTACGGCCGTAAACTCGGCAAAATGCAGAAACCATAAACTAATGTTCTAAGGCCGTAAACTCACCTTCAGAATCCGTAAATTCGTATTTTAAGGCTGTCAACTCATTCCTTCGATTCAAGCAAGTCTCAGATTTTGTTAAGTATCATGCGCAACAACTCGGGAATCTTCATTTCAGTCAACAACTCCACGAAACAACTGTGAGTTCATACCCCTAGGTTTGTCCAAGTTATTTTTATGTTTTAAGGGGGGAATACAAGCAAAAGTACAAGGAAAATTGTGCTCAAAATATATTATTTTGTTTAGGATAACCATATTTCAACATGCTTTTGACACGAAAAACAGTTTTAGCAAACGATTAAGAAACCAACTCGTAGAAACAGCTTTTTTTTCAAAACTAGAACAAGGAAATTGTGAAGCATATAGTAAAATATATTATTTTATAAAGGATTCATGCAAATCATAAATAGGATTTTCGGTGTTATTACGTCTAAATTTGTTAGGCTATGTTTGAGACACGTCTTTGGTAACACTCACCACATTAAACAGAGTGGAGGACTAGCCCTCGTGAGCAGAATCTCTTGTAAGGAGAGCGTGACTGTTGTGTATAGATAGATCTATACGGTACTGACAATCCCGCACCTCACTGCTAGCTACAGTTGGACCGGCAGGTCTGCGGGTGACAAAGTCATTAAGGATATCGGCCATTGCGGGCCATGTCCAATCAGTTATGGTTACGAAACTCACAACCTAGATAACAAGAATTTACTTTGTAATAATGAATCAAATGAACCAACCTCAAGGTAACAACCGGTAGATTACTGGAGGGTATTAATAATACCTTCAGGACTTAGTTCATCATGGTTTCTTTTATTTAGCTTTTAAGACTAATATATCTTTGGGTGTAACCAGGGTCTTTAAAAGAAAACTGCTTTTATATATATATACACGTGTATGGTAGATACTTGCAGACCTCAATTTAAAACGGATAATAAACCAACCACCTTTAGGGGAAATATAGGATTTTCTCGGGATAAACCAGCTATTCAAAACAGATTGTTTTTCAACTAACAGATATTCATATTCATTCCA
Source organism: Lactuca serriola (assembly GCF_051521515.1). NCBI lineage: Eukaryota > Viridiplantae > Streptophyta > Magnoliopsida > Asterales > Asteraceae > Lactuca > Lactuca serriola. The sequence goes on from NC_136415.1 coordinate 265,022,999, forward strand.
CGACACATTGGATTGTACACGTTCTGTACGAACCTGGAAGTCATGGAATGAATGGGTTTTCAAACGCGCTTTTCATAAGAAGATATAGGATTTTCTTGAGGAACACTTTTCAAAAGGATTCAAAGAACACTTTTCCACCAAAACTAAATGCTTATGAACTCACCAGCTTTATGTTGACTTTCAAACTGCTTGTATTCTCAGGGAATTAGAAGACAGCTACTTCCAGGAGTTCGGAGAAGCCGAAGCGTTAGAGTCGTAAATTTCTATTTTACCTTTGATAAGAACAAAACTATGTATTAAACAATGTAAACCTTTTTCACATATGTATTCAATGTCTAGTAGTGTTTACTATGCTTGCTGTTATTCATTGGTTGTGATGCTATGCATGACATCATGTCCGCCCCGGAACGTTTCCGCCATCGGTTTCGGGGTGTGACAATATCACTTCGACACTCTAATGTCACTTGGACCCATTGTGAGAATCACATCCAAGTATTAGAATCGCAATTGCAACCAAATAGCTATCGTATCTACTAGTCATTTGCAACCAGCATCCGTTCACGTCTAGTAATACTCCTTGGTTCGCATCACTTCTCATTCTAAGGTTCGCATTGCATAAGCACTAGTGATTGTGATGGATTGCAGTCGATCACATCTAGTCGCATCTAATCGCAACGTGACCTCATTTCGCATCCGAAACTAGTTTCGCACTTATCAGCCTGTTTGCATCTAACAACATTTTATGACTGCAACCATTCGCATTCAAATCCCAGCTTGGAACTTAAGCAATAGCCTATCGCATTTTCATCACCTCCTCTCCCTTCGAAAGGAGTTGTCCTCATGTTAGCAAGAACTTCATAAAAATGATTTTCCATAGGAACCTTCCATACGATCCTTCCAAGTTGTTCTCTTCTTTCAAATGAAGGATATCTCAAGTCATCACCATTCTTAAAATTAGTTGTAACATTATCAATCAATTCTTCTTTCTTCAAACTAACCATTCACTTTGACTTAGTAGTTGTCACATCCCAAAACCTGAACGGCGGAAACGTTCAGGAGCGGAGGACATCATGTACAGTATCACAACAATGTATAATAGTAAACAAGCAACGACATCATCCATTGCATTAATAATATAATTTAATATAAGTGTGTTATGTATACTTATAAGACACCAGAAATATGAATCAAAATAAGAGATGAGTCTTGAACGTGCTCCATCTTCTCAAAACCTGGCATCGGTACCTGTCTACTAATGACCTGAGAATACAAGTTATTTTGAAAGCGTAGATCAGCATTAAAGCTAGTGAGTTTGTAAGTATTTTAGTGTCATTGCTTGTATGAATGTATTTGTAGTAAATGTTTGTAAATGTTTGTATCTCCTAGAAAATCCTATATTTCCTACTAAAAGTAGCCTTCTACCAAGGCCCGGATGTTCTGTATGTTGCTTGTTTGTAAAAGTGTGTAATTTTCCCCAAAGATAGACTATCATTTACCAGAAATATAGTTTACGTGAGAAGATCAAAATGTGAATGTAATGGGTAAATAATAATGATTTACTTGTAGTATTAGTATATAGCTACTGCTATTGTATTAACTACCTTAAAAAATTGTTTTAATTAAGGTAAAATGTGATATAGTTGTAACTATGCTTGATCAACTAGTTAAAAGAACACGAGGCTCTAAGGCATCGAAATGGTATGATATTTGTCACCCGTAGACCTACAGGTCCCACTGTAGCTAGCAGTAAGGTGTAGGATAGTCAATCTCGTATAGATCTATACACCAACTCACGCTCTCCCTCCAGGAGACTCTGGTTGTAAAACGTGACAAAACAATTGATTTTCATGCCATGAAGTAGTGGCTCATATTAATGTTATAGTGTTCTAGTGTTTGTATAGTATGTTCTAGTGTATTGTATGTTCTCTTTGTTTCTCATCATAGTATGTTCTCTAGTATAGTGTAATGTATTGTATGTTCTCTTAGTTTCTCATCATAGTATGTTCTTTCTTTTCTCATAATAGTAAGTTTGTATTGACTCATGAATGAACTGACTCTTGTATGTTTCACTGTACTAGAAATAGTGAGTAGTGACTTCCTAAACTATACTATTATAGTTTACTAGTAATGTTGTCTGTGTGAATGAACATGTTTGTACACCTTTGCTACCCAAAGGTGTTGAATTGAATGTGGAACTTTAATATCTATATACATACACATAATATATAACTAAGATTCAAACGACCTTCGAACTAACAACCTATACCCTAAGTCCACAACCAAACAAGGAACATGAAATAAGACGAGTTATCGTCCCGAAATTAGAGTTTGAGCAATTAAGAAGTTACAATTAACTAAAAAGATGAGGATATTTCAGTTTCATTTGATCCTTGCGCTCCTAAGTGAATTCAGGTCCTCCCTTGGCATTCCAACAAACCTTCGCTATCGGGATACGAATTTGCTTCATTTGCTTGACCTCTCGGTCAATGATCTCTACTGGTTCTTCCACGAAGTTAAGGGTTTTGTTGCTCTCGATCTCGTCGAGTGGGATTACAAGATTCTCGTCGGACAGACACTTTTTCAAGTTCGAGACGTGGAAAGTAGAATGTACGTTACTGAGTTCACGAGTTAGATTGAGTTTGTAAGCTACAGGGCCGATCCTAGCAATAATTTCGAGAGGCCCTACGTATATTGGATTTAGCTTTCCATGTTTTCTGAAGCGTGTCAAGCCCTTCCAGGGTGAGACCTTTAATAGAACACGGTCGCCCATCTGGAATTCCAACGGTTTCCTTCTGTTGTCTGCGTAGCTTTTTTGTCGGTCTCTAGAGGCTTTCAATCATTCACAAATCTGAACGATCTTCTCTTTTGTTTCCAGAATGATCTCTGGACCTGCGAGAGTGCTGTCAGGAAATCGAACTTTAGCTAACTGAGTGTCGCCCACCTCAGCCCAACACAGAGGGGATTTGCACTTTCGGACATAGAGGGCTTCAAATGGAGCAGCCTTTATGCTCGTGTGATAACTATTGTTGTTGGAATAGTCCTCTCACTTTGTACATCGGTTTGTGGATGGTAGGCTGTACTCATGTCCATCCTAGTTCCTAGGGAGCTTTGTAGTGACTGCTAGAACCTCGAAGTGAATCTACTATCTCTATCTGAGATAATGGATATTGGAACACCATGCAGTCATATGATTTCCCTAATGTATGTTCTTGTTAGTTTTTCAATCTTGTCAGTCTCTTTGCTAGGCAGGAAGTGTGCGGACTTTCTTAGCCTGTCTACGATCACCAAAATGGTATAGAGACCACTTGTTATCTTGGGAAACTTGGTTATGAAGTCCGTCATGATCCGCTCCCACTTCCATTCAGTTATCTCCGGTTGTGGAAGTAGACCTGATGGTTTCTGGTATTCGACCTTAACTCTGGCGCAAGTAAGGCATTTAGTCACGAAGGTAGCAATCTCTGCTTTCATGTTAGGCCACCAATATAACTTTTTAAGATCCAGATACATCTTATCTGAACCTGGGTAGACGGAATATCGAGTATTGTGCGCTTCTGTCATGACGAAGTCTCTGAAATCACCGTGTTTCGGTGTCCAGATCCGATCCATGAGATATAAAGCGCCGTCACCCTTTACCACTAAGTTCTTATCCATCCCTCTTAGGGATTCACCCATCACATTTTCAGGTTTCAAGTCTTCTAGCTGAGCCTCCTTAATTTGTGTGGACAGATGTGAATGGATAGTCATAGTCAATGATTTGACTCTATGGCCAGTGTATTCTTTCCGACTTAGGGCATCAGCTACTTCGTTGGCTTTACCAGGATGATAAAGAATTTCGCATTTCTAGTCACTGAGTAGCTTAACCCACCATCGTTGTCTCATATTGAGCTCCTTCTAGTCGAATATATGTTGTAGGCTCTTGTGGTCGGTGAAGATAGTGCTTTTCGTATCGTACATGTAGTGTCTCTAGATCTTCAGAGCAAACACTACTGCTCCTAGCTCAAGATCACGTTTGGTGTAGTTGACCTCGTGTGTCTTCAGCTTTCTTGGGTAATAGACGATGACCTTACCTCGTTGCATCAGAACACAGCCGAGCCCCTAGTTGGATGCATCACAATAAACCTCGAAATCTTCTATCCCTTCTGGGAGGGATAGTATCGGTGCGGTGCATAAGGCTCATTTGAGAGTTTGGAACGCTTTCTCTTGTTTCTATTCCTAGTCAAAGGCCACGCCCTTCTGGGTCAATGTTGTAAGAGGTTTTGCAATCCGTGAGAAGTTCATAATGAATCTGCGATAGTAGCCAACGAGGCCTAAAATTTGACGAATTTATGTATGCGTCTTCGGTGCTGACCAGTTCTCAATGGCTTTGATTTTGGAAGTGTCCACATGAATTCCCTCTTCACTAACAACGTGACCCAGGAATTCGACTCTTCGAATCCACAACTTGCATTTAGAGAACTTTGCATAGAGCTTATCTGATCGCAGTGTTTCTAAGATCTGACGCAGATGTTGACCATGCTCCTCTTTACTATGAGAGTAGATATGTATGTCATCGATGAAGACGATGAAGAACTGATCCAAGTAAGGTCGGCAAACCCGATTCATTGAATCCATGAATATTGCGGGCGCATTGGTCAATCTAAACGACATCACTACAAACTCGTAGTATCCATAACGAGTTCGGAAGGCTGTATTCGGAACATCCTCCCCTAGCACTCGTAATTGGTGACACCCAGATCTCAGATCTATCTTCGAAAAGTAGTTCGCCCCTTCAAGTTGGTCGAACAAATCGTCTATGCGAGGCAGAGGGTAACGATTTTTGACGGTTAGCTTGTTCAATTCTCTATAGTCGATGCACATACGGAACGATCCGTCTTTCTTCTTAGCGAACAAGACCGGTGCTCCCCATGGTGAGAAGCTTGGTCTAATAAAGCCCTTGCTGAGTAGTTCATTAAGTTGACTGGATAGCTCCTGCATCTCAGCTAGTTCTAGACGATAGGGCGATTTGGCAACTGGGGTAGCCCCTGGAACTAAGTCGATTTTGAACTCGACTTGACGTTGCAGAGGTAATCCTGGTAGTTCTTCTGGAAAGATGTCGGGATAGTCGCGTACTACTGGAATGTTCTTTATGTCTTTCGTTTCTTGGCTCACATCGACAACATGAGCAAGAAATGCGTGACATTCCTTTCGCAGGTATTTCTGAGCTTGAATGCTCGAGATGATACGAAGGTTCGTGCCGGGTTTGTCGCCGTAAATAACTAGAGTTTCGCTAGACGACAGATTAAGGCGAACAACCTTTTCATAACACATGATGTCGGCACGATGAGAACTCAACCAATCCATGCCGATTATGACGTCGAAACTTTTAATTGAGACCGGCATGAGGTCGATTGGAAATGAATGGCTATCTAGTGTTAGTGTACATCCTATGTATATGAAACTACTGCTCTCTGTCTTCCCGTTAGCCATTTCTATAGTGAATGGTTCTTTAAGTGCGTATTATTGTTGTTTAAGTAGGCGATCAAAATTCTAATTTACGAAGCTCCTCTCAGCTTCACTATGAAACAGTATGCATGCATAAGAGTTATCGAGGAGAAACGTACCGGTGACCATTGTAGGGTCAGCAACTGCTTCCTCGTGGCCTTAAGCCAAAACTCTTGCCACTCCACCGGCATTCCCTGTCTTCGGGCAAGTCCTCTTGTAGTGGCCCACCTTGCCACAACCATAGCATGTCTGGCCCACACCAACGCTGGGGACTTGCCGGAGCTTTGCAGAAACGGGCAGTGTGCCCCTTCATGTTGCAGTTAGAGCATTGCATTTCTCAGTAGGGTCCAATGTGATGGAAGTTGCATTTGATGCACTTCAGCAAGTTTCCAGCTACTGCTTTATCGGTGCAGCAGCGGTAGGTGCTATCGCAGCATGAACCGCTACGACCTGCTACTTTTTGGCAGCTTTCTATGAAACGTTCTTCTTCTTGTCATCCCAGAATTTCCGCTTGTTATCAGTGGCTTTGGAGGGTTTTGAGATGGCTAGGTTTGTTGTTGTTGAGGGGTATGGACCCCATGGTCAATGAGCCTTTGTGCCAATCGCTTGGAACTATCGAATGTATCGGAGTTTGAAGCTAGTACATTCCCCTAGAATAGAGCCACCAACCCCCAGATATACCTCTCCACCTTCTTTTCTTCAGAATGGAGCATTCCCGGACATAGTGCTACCAGATCGCTGAATCTGGTAGTATAGGAGACTATGTCGGAGCCCTTCATGGTTTGGCTCCAGAGCTCTTGCTCTAACTTCTGAACTTCACCCCTTGGGCAGTATTCTTCGATCATGAGCTCCTTCAGAACTTCCTAGCCGATGGCATTTGCCACTATTAGAGGTAGTGACTTGACATGGCTATTCCACCACGTCAAAGCACGGTCCACAAAGGTGCATGCGGTAAATTTTACCTTTCTCCCTTCCGGACAGGAGCAGATCTCAAATATCGATTTCGTCTTCTCGAACCATTGCGAGAGGGAAATGATTTCGTCAGTTCCATTGAAGGCCCTGGGTTTGTAACTGGTGAAGTCCTTGTATGAGCACTCTCTAGAGCGCATTGGAGCTTCGATAATAGTGGGAGGCACATTAGTCCCACTCCCGTTGGTACTGGTAGTGGTGAATTGTGCTAGAGCTATCGTAACTGCCGCATTCACAGCAGCTTGGATAGATGTTGGGTTGTATTGAGGAGGAGGAGGAGTTTGATTTGGAGTTATTGGAGTAGTGCGCCTCGTTGATCGACGTGGAGGCATCTTGTAGCTATAATATCACAAAGATGAAGATATTGATAAGAATTTGATAGAGAGAATGATGAGAGTGAATCATGGACTAACTCTCCATAGCCCAACTACACAGATGATAGTATGATTGGATGTAGATCTAGTATTAGGAGATGAAAGCACTTGGATAATAATTTCCATGAGAGTAGATAGCTGTCAATAATACTGGTATTACAGATGTAACAAGTTTGGGAAAAATGAGCTACAAGTAGGTCTTTGTGACAACTCGAAATTTTCGTTCGGTCAAACCCTAAAAGTCAATCACTCCATAATATAAGTCAAGTTCACTTTTACTTGTTTATGGGAAAAATAAGTTCAATTGATTATTTTAATATTATTCTTTAAACGAACAGGTGAAAGAAAGTCCCGTCTCGGGTTTTGAAATTTAAAAACCGCAAACACCTCGCGTCTTAGAAGTTCTCGGGCAAACTATTTTGTTTGGGTCGAAAAATCATCCCAAAAGTCCGTAAACTCATGCTTATCCATGAGTTTACTCCCCAAGACTAGTTATTCTTGATTTTACTCCCCAAACACCAAAAGAGTAAACTCCAAAATATCCTCTCAAGTATCATCCAAGTTTTTATTCAAAATCTTCAATCTAGTAAGTGTTTCTAGCCCTTTCAAGTTAGTATATCACTTAATCTAGTGATTCTACATCCTTTAATCCACTCATTTATGTGTTTTGACTAGTTTTTCCAAAACACCAAGAACACCAAGAACACACACTAGTGTTCTTGGAATTAAAGTTCATTTCAAGCTTCCACAATGTAAGTACTTCTATCCTAGAGTCATTTAAAGCTAGCCATACATGTTTATACCAAGGAAAAGTCCCAAGAACACCAAGTTAAATGTGTTCACGGTTTTGGGAGGTCCCAAAACCGTAAACACCAACATTAGGGCCAAAGTGGTGTGTTAGGGTGCCTAGATGCTTCACAATGCCTTAGGTACTTGTCTAGATTCATCCATGATGGGATTATCACACATAAAGCACCAAAATTATACATTTTTATGTGTTTATGGTTTGGGGATCTCCTAAAACCGTAAACACCCCAAATGATGTGTAAAAGTCCCATAAATGTCCCACGGTTGTTCCTTATGTCTAAATCTAACCTAGACTGTTGCCATGTTTGAGCTAAGGACTTGAAAACCGCCAAATACCAAACGTATGGGTTTAAGGTAGTAAACTCATGATTTTAAGGTAGTAAACTCATGGAGAAATGGTCCTTAGACCGTAAACTCCATTTAGGAGTGTTTTGATGCCACACAACACTTCCAAAGGCTAAATCATGAAGTAGGAATGCTTGGAATAGCTTAGAAGACTTCAAAACAACAAATGGTCAAAAGGTTAGGAGTTTACGACCGTAAACTCAAGAGTTTACCATCGTAAACTCAAGGGGTGTTGGTCCTTAGGGAGTAAACTCATTTTAAAGAGTGTTCCTTGAACCCCAATCATACTAGCCTTTCCCTACAACGCTTAGATGCACTCCTGAACACTTATAACACTTATAGAAAGTGTTTGTCATGTCCTAGAGTGTCTTGACTTGTTTATTAGTTGTTTAAAGATTAATTGTTTATATACGTATGTCCTCATATGTAATTAGGATCTTTGTGCGTGTCTAAGTCTTCACATAACACCAAGCACTTATCCGACACTTCCTTACGATCCACTCGCAACAGCTGAGTTCATACCCCTTAATCAATGTTTTAACTGTTTTTAAATGTTTTATGGGGGGGATACAAGTAGAATCATGCTAGTTATTATATCAATCACTTGTGATTAATAAGCAACATTCAAATGATTGGCTACTCATTAGCCGTTTTACCAAACAGTTTCCTTCAAATGTTTATCATAAACACTTATTATGTTTAAAACTCCTTATTAAACTGTACATTTTACTCTGTATTTTCCATTCGAACTTATTTACAATTGTGTTTCAAACAAATGTGTTCCTTATACTTAAACTGTTTTATCAAACCCATGATTTCAAACCATTTTATAGATTGACATCAAGTCAATCTTTTCTTAGATAATAAAACTTATTTGATGCTTTTATATTATCAATTGCATGCCTATATATGTATAGTTATATAAGAAATGTTTAAAAGACTTAGGAAGGCTATCCACCCAATTTCTTTTTCGCGCTTGAGATGTGGTCTGGTGGGACATCGGGTATCCGTCCGAAGGTTGTTTAAATATTAGTTATATATCATATGTACATATATAGTCATAAAGGTCCTTCCAGTTCATCCAATGCCCTTGGGTAGCAAGGGTATACATCCATGTTCATACGTACCAATTAAATTACTAGTAAGCTACCATATGGGTAGTTTAGGAAGATACTAGAACTATTACTAGAACGCGATATCATACAATGAGTCAGTTCATTCATGAGTTAGTACTTATTACTAGAAGAACATATACAACTATACTAGTAAGAGAAAATTTACAACTATACTAGAAGAAGAACATATACAACTATACTAGGAAGAGAACATTTACAACTATACTAGAAGAAGAACATATACAACTATACTAGAAAGAGAACATTTACAACTATACTAGAAGAAGAACATATACAACTATACTAGAAAGAGAACATTTACAACTATACTAGAAAGAGAACATATACAACGATACTAGAACGATTAACAATACATTACATATACATGAATACGTAAACATAATTGTGATCGGAGCATGCCTTCAATGTCATGGCCCAAGTTGTAGCCAGAGTCTCTTGGAGGGAGAGCGTGAGTTTGCGTATAGATCTATATGGGATTGACTATCCTACACCTTGCTGCTAGCTACAGCCGGACCTGCAGGTCTGCGGGTGCCAAACGTCATACCGTTTTACGACCTACATTTTTCGTTGTTACCTAGTCGATAGTATGGTACAATTAATCACATGATAACTTAATGTAAATCCGGTTTAAGGTAGTTAGTATAGTAGTAGTTCCTATAATACAACACTACAGTACTACATTAATTTCCCCTTTACATATATTTAGTGATCATTTCACTTAAACATTAAATGTACAAACTATATTTTGTTAATGATAGTTACACTTGGGAAAATTACACACTTTTACAAGAAACGAACATTTAGAACAGTTAAGTCTTGGTAGAAGACTACATTTAGAACAGTTAGGTCTTGGTAGAAGACACCCTTATATAATAGTAGGAATCATAGGGATTTCTAGGGTTTTTCAAACGTTTATAGTTGTTTTACAAACATTTTTATACTTACAGTTCATATACATTTTTATACTTACAGTTCATATACAAACAATTTCTTACATATAAATTAAGACACTAAAATACTTATGATCTCACCAGGTTTAAAGTTGATACTCGCTTTCAAAATACTTGTATCCTCAGGTCATCAACAGACAGGTACCGATGCAAGGTTTAGAGAAGATGGAGCTCGTTCAAGACTCATCTTTCATTTTGATTATACTTTAGTGTTTATCATAATTTGTCAGAACACTTGTATTACAATTATATTATTAATGCAATGGATGATGTTGTTGCTTGTTTACTACTTTTCATTGTTGTGATACTGTACATGACGTCCTCCGCCCCTGAAAGTTTCCGCCGTTCTTGGTTTTCGGGTGTGACAGATTGGTATCAGAGCATTGTTTATAGTGAATTAAGTATATCAACCCATAAAAGATATACTAGCTATAAATACAACAGGATTAAAAATACTCTGACCAAGACTTTATACGTTAAATGGTAAAATATTTAATTAAGTATACGTGGTTGCATTCATACTAAAATCAGTGTCACTAGGACAGTATAAAAGAATTATGATGGTTGGGCAACATAGGTAGACTTAGAGACATATAGTCAAAACTGGGAAGATATAGCCTGATCAACTATGTTATCCGAGGGTTGACTAGCATGTGCCTAAGTGTAGTTGTGTGGTTGTAACAAGTCAAAAATCTTACCAACCCTACCACAATGAGAACAGTAGAACATAAAATTAAACTTAAAATACTATAGGGGTATTTGGTGTTACTATAAGTACTTTATACTTGAGAACTAAAACGGGATCTTCATTACTAATTTGATAGTTGCTAAGTGGATACACTAAGGCTATATGTAATTAGGATCATATAGACTTAGAATTTGTGAAAATTTTACTTTACCCCTATTCTGTGTGAATTTGGAGTTAAGGTCACTTATTCGAAGGCCTATCCTGTTTCGATTACATATAAATGGTATACACTTCACAAATAGCGATGTAACTAATGAAGATTTTCTAAATAATTATCTAGGTAGTTCATCTAATAATTATTTTCTTACCCCAATTCTCGCGTAGATAACATGGTTGGACTCCATCCCCACGGCAATCAAATACCTTCCGAATGAGGTCATTGCTGGATGGTTTGAAGAAGAACCAGAGAATGATCATCCTATCCCTGTGAATGATCACCATGATGAAGACCTTTCAGACGATTCTAACTCCGAACCCGAGGTGGAGAACCTACCCTAGGCAGCTCCCGTTCCGATTCCTAACCCTCGTCCGGCTTTTCATGGCCCGGCGCCTGAGTGGGTGGAATGCTTGGAAACATGGAGCCAAGGACAAGATCAGCCCATGCCATTTAATGGTGACCGAAGCTCTTATGACCTGAGCAATGGGGGCTCAGCAGATAGAATCTTGCCAATCTTGGTCCGCAGAGTAGCCCGAAACGAGATTCAAGGCAGGACAGCCCTACATCAGATCACCGAAGTTGTCGCCGATGCGAGAATACATACCCTCTGCACCATTCATCTAGAAGATGCTCGTGAGAGATCTAAGAAAAACCATGAAACCCTGTTGCAAGCACTGGCTAAATCACGAGCCGAGATCATAGAACTCCGAGTACGCCAGAGGGTGTACGAAAGACACCTACTTGATGTGGAACGTCAACTGGCTGAACTAAGAGTTCACCAGAGGGATGACCGTCGCCAGTAGTAGATGCTTTACCTTATTTTCCTTGTCAAAAAGGGAATCGTTTTTCTGTCTATGCCCGATATGGCATTTTCTATGAAATTATCTTGTGTCGTAAGTACTTTTGGTTAGGTCTTTATGCTGTCAAGGACTATCTTCTCTGAATATGATGTAAGACCTTTTTACAAGGTCATTCTCCCGAACTCGTACGTCATGAATATCAAAGATATTGACAATCGGCTAACTCCTGTGTCGTTCTTTATTCAAGTACTCTTATCAGACTTTCATTAGAGTTTATTTGAAACATGCTTTAGTCATGTCATTGGACTATAGCAAGTTAACTCCGGAGACATTTTCCAAGTCTCTTTTAGTGGTTGGATCCTGTTATTCACTAACCAAAGATACCTCGGCTTGAACGACAAATGTCTAGAGACCATTCTACAAACTTACTTCCATTCCGTGCTAGGACTACATCATAGGGATGTAGGTCAAAATTTCGAGAAGATACTCTTACTCTTTTCTTGAGCAATCGAAGTACATCTAGGGTCAACCAGAATCTCTCACAAAATCCTTATCTTTCGTGCTAATAGAATCATGTCGTCATCAAGAAACAATCAGCTTCGTATGTACGTCTCTTTCTTCGAGATCGCTTTTGCAGCGAATACGTCATATCAGAAAACCGAAGTACTCATGCATGGAGTACCTCATATTTCTTTTCTTTCCGAAGAAATCCCCGAAGTACCACTCGTGCAGTACATCAAGTTCGATCCAAGGATTCATACGGTTGATCTATCACTGAGGAATGTATACATAAGAGTGATATATAATCAAGGTTCTACAGGTTTAGAATTGATGATTCCACTTTAACTTCTTTTTCCTCGATGGGATGTGAGCTTAAAGAAGAATCAATTATTTGACTACCTTTTGAATCTTAATTATATACGACTCGTATCCACGAGAATGTGATTGTGAAACCATGTATGAATTCTAATAGGAACTTCAGGATGGAGAACTGCCCAAGTCTACGAGTAATCGCATCGTCATGTGAACAAACTTAGAACCCAGTATGACTCCTATAAACAGATCGCCCTATAGTCTAAACACCTATGGAGATACAAGAACAGCCCGGACAACTTAGCAAACTACACATAAATTGAAGTGGAAGACTAGGCTTCTCACCCTGGAGAGCCCTAATTTTATTCTTCCAGAGGTCGACTGATTGCATATGTACCTCAGATATCGAGGACTCCGTCAAGATTTTCCATTAGAAATCGTTGTCTGTGCCTCGCATAGATGAAGCGGTTGAGCAAACGCAATGAAAGAATTAGTTTCAGAAATGGACCTGAGATCCAAATATCACCAGTTTGAGTGTGAGGGAAGGATGTCCGGAAGACTACCTTCCATACTTGATGCGGACACTTCGAGTCCGTAGTGATACCCCTCGGATAGGACCAATACGCCCGAAGCATTCATGAGTTTAATGAATAGAGTCCGTCTTTCTTACATGGATCAATTGGTCATTCTCCATGTAATGACTTAATTATCTACCCTCGTGGTAAGAAGGAACCCATGGAAACATTACCTTTAGAGGAACTTTTGCGAAGTTCTCTAAGCACAAGTTTTGAAATTGAAGAGTTAGGTTCCTATGACACACTGTTAGTGATGTGGGAATTTTTGAGTACTCTTTCAATTTTTCAAAACCGTAGAGAATTTGTCGACACCAGAGTCATCGAGAGGAATTCGCCAAATTCTAGGTCTTACAGACCTACTGTCATAATTCATTCAAAACTCCTCGCAAATCAGAGAAACCTTTACGACTTTGACCCAGCAAGGGGTGGCCCTTGACTGGGAAGTTAAACAAGAAAAAGAAACCTTGGAGATTCCAAGTGAGAGACCAAGTTCTTTAGGAAAACTCACTTTGGGAATGGCTTAATGCGCTTCGCTTCGTGTGGAAAGCTAAATCCAAGTTAGTCAGGACCCCCGAGATTCTTACCAGAATCGGTCTTGTACCTCACAGACTAAACCTACTCTGCGAACTCAATATCATACATTTTACCCTTTGCGTCTCGATTTTAAAACCATACCTTTCCGTTAGGACTCTTGTAAGTCCACTCGTCGAGATCCTCGCCTTCGTTTTAGAACCGTAGTGACCCTCGACAGAGAGGTCAAGCGGACGAAGCAACGCCGTCGCCATTTAGTGAAGGTTCGTTAGGATACCAACCGAGGACCCGATTTCACTTAAGAGCGCGAGAACCAATCGATTAGGAAGTTTCCCACCTCTCGAGTCGATCCTTCATACCTTCTTCCTTACCTAAATCCTAATTTCGGGACGAAATTCCCTTTAACAGGGGGATGATGTGACAACTCGAAATTTTCGTTCGGTCAAACCCTAAAAGTCAATCACTCCATAATATAAGTCAAGTTCACTTTTACTTGTTTTTGGGAAAAATAATTTCAATTGATTATTTTAATATTATTCTTTAAACGAACGGGTGAAAGAAAGTGATGTCTCGGGTTTGAAATTTAAAAACCGCAAACACCTCACGTCTTAGAAGTTCCCGGACAAACTATTTTGTTTGGGTTGAAAAATCATCCCAAAAATCCGTAAACTCATGCTTATCCATGAGTTTACTCCCCAAGACTAGTCATTCTTGAGTTTACTCCCCAAACACCAAAAGAGTAAACTCCAAAATATCCTCTCAAGTATCATCCAAGTTTTTATTAATAATCTTCAATCTAGTAAGTGTTTCTAGCCCTTTCAAGTTAGTATATCACTTAATCTAGTGATTGTACATCCTTTAATCCATTCATTTATGTGTTTTGACTAGTTTTTCCATAACACCAAGAACACCAAGAACATACACTAGTGTTCTTGGACTTAAAGTTCATTTCAAGCTTCCACAATGTAAGTACTTCTATCCTAGAGTCATTTAAAGCTAGCCATACATGTTTATACCAAGGAAAAGTCCCAAGAACACCAAGTTAAATGTGTTCACGGTTTTGGGAGGTCCCAAAACCGTAAACACCAACATTAGGGCCAAAGTGGTGTGTTAGGGTGCCTAGATGCTTCACAATGCCTTAGGTACTTGTCTAGATTCATCCATGATGGGATTATCACACATAAAGCACCAAAATTATACATTTTTATGTGTTTATGGTTTGGGGATCTCCTAAAACCGTAAACACCCCAAATGATGTGTAAAAGTCCCATAAATGTCCCACGGTTGTTCCTTATGTCTAAATCTAACCTAGACTGTTGCCATGTTTGAGCTAAGGACTTGAAAACCGCCAAATACCAAACGTATGGGTTTAAGGTAGTAAACTCATGGAGAAATGGTCCTTAGACCCTAAATTCCATTTAGGAGTGTTTTGATGCCACACAACACTTCCTAAGGCTAAATCAGTAGGAATGCTTGGAATAGCTTAGAAGACTTCAAAACAACAAATGGTCACAAGGTTAGGAGTTCACGACCGTAAACTCAAGGGGTGTTGGTCCTTGGGGAGTAAACTCATTTTAAAGAGTGTTCCTTGAACCCCAATCATACTAGCCTCTCCCTACAACACTTAGATGCACTCCTGAACACTTATAACACTTATACAAAGTGTTTGTCTTGTCCTAGAGTGCCTTGACTTGTTTATTAGTTGTTTAAAGACTAATTGTTTATATACATATGTCCTCATATGTAATTAGGATCTTTGTGCGTGTCTAAGTCTTCACTTGACACCAAGCACTTATCCGACACTTCCTTCCGATCCACTCGCAACAGGTGAGTTCATACCCCTTAATCAATGTTTTAACTCTTTTTAAATGTTTTATGGGCGGGGGGGGATACAAGTAGAATCATGCTAGTTATTATATCAATCACTTGTGATTAATAAGCAGCATTCAAATGATTGGCCACTTATTAAACTGTATATTTTACTCTGTATGTTCCATTCAAACTCATTTACAATTGTGTTTCAAACAAATGTTTCCTTATACTTAAACTGTTTTATCAAACCCATGCTTTCAAACCGTTTTATAGAGTGACATCAAGTCGATCTATTCTTAGATAATAAAACTTATTTTATGCTTTTATATTATCAATTGCATGCCTATATATGTATAGTTATATAAGAAATGTGTAAAAGACTTAGGAAGGCTATCCACCCTATTTCCTTTTCGCGCTTGAGATGTAGTCTGGTGGGACATCGGGTAGCCGTCCGAAGGTTGTTTAAATATTTGTTATATATCATATGTACATATATAGTCATAAAGGTCCTTCCAGTTCGTCCAATGCCCTTGGGTAGCAAGGGTATACATCCATGTTCATACGTACCAGTTAAATTACTAGTAAGCTACCATATGGGTAGTTTATGAAGATACTAGAACTATTACTAGAACGCAATATCATAAAATGAGTCAGTTCATTCATGAGTTAGTACTTATTACTAGAAGAACATATACAACTATACTAGGAAGAGAACATTTACAACTATACTAGAAGAAGAACATATACAACTCTAATAGGAAGAGAACATTTACAACTATAATAGAAGAAGAACATATACAACTATACTAGGAAGAGAACATTTACAACTATACTAGAAGAAGAACATATACAACAATACTAGAAAGAGAACATTTACAACTATACTAGAAAGAGAACATATACAACGATACTAGAACGATTAACAATACATTACATATACATGAATACGTTAACATAATTGTGATCCACTATATCGGAGCATGCCTTTAATGTCATGGCCCAAGTTGTAGCCAGAGTAGAGCGTTTGTTTGCGTATAGATCTATATACTGGATTGACTATCCTACACCTTGTTGCTAGCTACAGCCAGACCTGCAGGTCTGCGGGTGCCAAACGTCATACCTTTTTACGACCTACATTTGTCGTTGTTACCTAGTCGATAGTATGGTACAATTAATCACATGATACCTTAATATAAATCCGGTTTAAGGTAGTTAGTACAGCAGTAGTTCCTATAATACAACACTACAGTACTACATTAATTTCCCCTTTACATATATTTAGTGATCATTTCACTTAAACATTAAATGTACAAACTATATTTTGTTAATGATAGTTACACTTGGGAAAATTACACACTTTTACAAGAAACGAACATTTAGAAGAGTTAAGTCTTGGTAGAGGACTACATTTAGAACAGTTAGGTTTTGGTAGAAGACACCCTTATATAATAGTAGGAATCATAGTGATTTCTAGGGTTTTTCAAACATTTATAGTTGTTTTACAAACATTTTTATACTTACAGTTCGTATACATTTTTATACTTACAGTTCATATACAAACAATTTCTTACATATAAATTAAGACACTAAAATACTTATGATCTCACCAGCTTTAAAGCTGATACTCGCTTTCAAAATACTTGTATCCTCAGGTCATCAATAGACAGGTACCGATGCAAGGTTTAGAGAAGATGGAGCTCGTTCAAGACTCATCTTTCATTTTGATTATACTTTAGTGTTTATCATAATTTGTCAGAAAACTTGTATTACAATTATATTATTAATGCAATGGATGATGTTGTTGCTTGTTTACTACTTTTCATTGTTGTGATACTGTACATGACGTCCTCCGCCCCAGAACGTGTCCGCCGTTCTTAGTTTTGGGGTGTGACAGTCTTATATCAAACCAAGATAGGAAAATGTTGACAAAATAAAGACCTAATAGACTGAAAGTTCAAGGTCTTAATATAAGCAAGAAATTACAGGGAAGAAGTACTAAATAAAGCATAGCTAGAAAGGCTAATCCTTAGACAAAAGGAGATTTGAGCAGAGCATTCCCTACTGGCGACGGGGACCCCTTGAGCAAACCCTTAAGTCAACTAGCTGACGCTCTATGTCAAGAAGGCGTCGCTCGTACACTCGTTGGCGCACGCAATGTTCTATGACTTCATACCTAGTCTCAGCTAGTGCTTGCAGTAGAGACTCATTGTCTCTTTCAGCTTTCTCACAAGCGTCTTCCAGCCGACGAATGCGGACAGTGTTGAATCCTGCATTGGCGTCAACTTCCGTAATTCGGTTGAGGGATGTCCTACCATGCAGACCAGAATTGGCAGGACTCTATCCACTGAGCCTTCTTCGCTCAGGTTATAGAAGCTTCGATCTCTGTTGAATGGCATTGGTTGACCCTGTTCTTGACTCCATGTCACCAAACTTTCCACCCATAGAGGCGTCGGGCCTTGAAAAGCCGAACGAGGTTAAGGGTTTGGGTTTTGAGCTACCAGGGGGTGATCGTTGACTTCGGGCTTAGAGTCAGAATCCTTAGGAAGTTCTCTGCGAAGTCATCATCCAAAGGGATTGGATGATTCTCCTCTGGCTTAGCATCGAGCCATCCACCATTACCTTGGTTGGGAAAGTACGGATCACCTGAGATATGGAATCCAACCACGTTATGTATGCGAGAATAGGGATAAAAGAAATAATTAATAGACGTACTACTTAAGATAATTATAAGATGATCCTTATCAGTTACTCCAACATTTGTATAGTGCATACCAGTCATATGTAACCAAAATAGGATAGACCTTCGAATAAGTGATCCTAACTCTAAGTCCACAACCAAACAAGAAACAAGAAATAAAGCAAAGATCATAGATTCTAAGTCTATGACACCGTAGTCACATATAAACGTAGTGTATCCACTCATCAACTATTGACATACTAATAAAGACTATTTTAGTTTGCACTTAAGTAGTTATAGTAACACAAAATACACCTATAGTATTTTAAGTTTATGTTCTATTCTAATGTTTTCATTGTAGTAGTGTTGGTAAGTTTTTAGACTTGCTGCAGCACCACAACCATTCCCAGGGACAAGCTAATCACTTCTCGGAAAGATATAGTTGATCAGGCTATATCACTCCCAGATCTAGTTATATGTTCCCATGCCTGATTGTGTTGTTTAACAATCGTAATGCTTTTGTTCTGTCCTAGTGACACTGATTTTAGTATGAATGCAGGTATGTATATTTTGGTTAAATATTTTGTTATTTAAAAGTAAAAACTCTTTGTCAGAGTATTTTAATCCTATTGTGTTTATAGTTGTATATCTTTTATGGGTTGATATACTCAATTCACTATAAACAATGCTCTGATACAATCTATCACACCCCAAAACCTGAACGGCGGAAACGTTCGGGGGCGGAAGATGTCATGTACAGTATCACAACAATGCTTAATCGTAAACAAGCAACAACATCATCCATTGCATTAATAGTATAATTTAATACAAGTGTGTTATGTATAGTTATAAGACACCAAAAATATGAATCAAAATAAGAGATGAGTCTTGAACGTGCTCCATCTTCTAAAAAACCTAGCATCGGTACCTGTCTACTGATAACCTGAGAATACAAGTTATTTTGAAAGCGTAGATCAACATTAAAGTTGGTGAGTTCATAAGTATTTTAGTGTCATTGCTTGTATGAATGTATTTGTAGTAAATGTTTGTATCTCGTAGAAAATCCTATATTTCCTACTAAAAGTAGCCTTCTACCAAGGCCCGAATGTTCTGTATGTTGTTTGTTTGTAAAAGTGTGTAATTTTCCCCAAAGATAGACTATCATTTACCAGAAATATAGTTTACATTACTGTTTATGTGAGAAGATCACAATGTGAATGTCATGGGAAAATAATAATGATGTACTTGTAGTATTAGTATATAGCTACTACCATTGTACTAACTACCTTAAAACAATTGTTTTAATTAAGATAAAATGTGATATAGTTGTAGCCATGCTTGATCGACTAGTTAAAAAAACACAACGCCCTAAGGCATCGATATGGTATGACATTAGTCACCCGTATACCTTCAGGTCCCACTGTAGCTAGCAGCAAGTTGTAGGATAGTCAATCCCGCATAGATCGATACACCAAATCACGCTCTCCCTCCAGGAGACTCTGGTTGAAAAACATGACACAACAATTGATTGCCATGCCATGAAGTAGTGGCTCACATTAATTTTATAGTGTTCTAGTGTTTGTATAGTATGTTCTAGTGTATTGTATGTTCTATCCGTACTAGCGTAGTGTATGTTCTCTTTGTTTCTCATCATAGTATGTTCTCTTGTATAGTGTACTATATTGTATGTCCTCTTAGTTTCTCATTATAGTATGTTCTTTCTGTTTCTCATAATAGTAAGTTTGTATTGACTCATGAATGAACTGACTCTTTTATGCTTCATTGTACTAGAAATAGTGAGTAGTGACTTCCTAAACTATACCTATTATAGTTTACTAGTAATGTTGTTTGTATGAATGAACATGTTCGTACACCTTTGCTACCCAAAGGTTTTGAACTGAATTTAGAACTTTAATATCTATATACATACACATAATATATAACTAATATTCAAACGACCTTCGGACAAACAACCTATACCCTAAGTCCACAACGAAACAAGGAACATGAAATAAGGCGAGTTATCAGTCCTAAGTACTTTCAATCCTACTTATATAATTGTATATATAAATACATGATTTTGACAATATATTAGTTTTAAAGAGTTTAATAAGGAGTTTTGCATATAAAAGAGTTTGTAAAACAATTTGAAGCAGTTTGTTTGATAACATAGTTTAAAGTATAGTAAATCTGACTGATAGATAGTTATTAATCACATGTGATTGATATAATAACTATAATGTTTCTACTTTTATTGTCCCTCCCCCCCCCCCACATAAAAGCATTTAAAATCATTTAAAAGGTAAGTTAAGGGGTATGAACTCACCTGCAGTGAGTGATATGAATGAAAGATCGGTTTGTACGATGCTGAGTGTCAAGTGAAGACTTGAGCACAACGGATCCTAATAAATATATAATGATACATATATGTATATAATTAGTGTTTATACAACTAATCATGTAAGGGAAACACCTTAGGGACTAGGATACACTTGAATGGAAGGGTATAAATCACAATGATTGTGTATATGGGGAGTTTACGGCCACACTTGGTGTTTGCGGCCAAGTGTTCACGGCCCTTGATGTTTACGGCCAAGGTGTTAATGGCCACATAATTTTATGGCAGTAAACTCATAATGCTACGTGCGAAAAGGTGTTTTAAGGTCTTACAATCAACAAGGAAGTCTTCTAGACTCAACCCCAAGCCTTAGGATGTTTATGGCCAACAAATGCACCCATAACAAGGGTTTACGGCCAGGGGAGATACTCTTGGACATAAACTCTCATTGATCTAGTGAAATGGTTGTTTTCAAGGTGCTAATCAAGTGTTTTAACTAGATAGCAAGAATAAGGAAGTGATACTTACGATATAGAAGCTAAAAGGGTTGATTTCGGCCCAAAACACTATTGTGTGTTCTTGGTGATCTTGAAGATCAAACCCAAAAGATGAAGTTGATGGACGAAATCAAAGGGTGATGCTAGTTAATGAGATGTATCGACTAATCAAAGGATGAAACACTTACATTTCTGACGAATAAAATGAAGATCCTTATGATACTTGAGAGAGAAATTGGGTTCCTTGACTTGAAATGGTGAAGAATGAGGGAAAAGTGAAGAAGTATCATCCTTAAGGCCATGAGTTTATGGCCACCATGAGTTAACGGCCTTAAAATCATATGGTGTGGCCGTATACTCCTGATGTAGGAATTTATGACTCAATTGTTGGCTTAGAAGCTCAACTGACCCTTACTATCACTCATTCCTAGGATGTAGTAGGCTTAGAATGCTCAATTTGACTCTAAACAATGCTAGAAGACAGCAAGAAACAATAATGACTTTGATTGAGTTGAATAGTTGTACAAGATAGAAATTTCGAGTTGTCACAGTAGCTCTCGTGACATCAATATCAATTTATAATCGATCATTAATGTCAACAAGTAATGTATAACGATGAGAAAGTACTGCCGCCATCACATTTCCTTTACCAACCAATGATTGGAGTAGTTATTGTGCTTAAACGTTTTATACTCCAAGGACTCGTCCCGAACTTGATTGCTCCAAGTTGACCTGATCAATCAACACTTCCACCTTCACAACAACACACAAATATTTCTCCTTCTTTCCATAGAGTTTCAAATACTAATCTCCACTTCAAATATATACCAAAATATCGTCCAAATATTTCATCACAAACCAGCTTAAAACTAATTTTAACACTTAAGAAAAAGTGAAAACTATGGACATAATGAGCATCTTCATGGGATATGGTGTTGTACAAAAGGATCATCCTACGGTCAATGTTTTTGAACTTGAAAAATAATAACATAGAATCAGTAGTTGTACTCCGTTTATTCACTCTAAAGATTATCGTAACAAATCTGAGTCGATCACAATGATAGTGAGTTCCTTTGGATCACGACGATGCAATTGTTGAAATCGCATTGACACACATAACCGATCGTAACGATACCACCAATCGCAATGACACCACCATTCAAAATGATGCCACCAATCGTCAATGACGCCACTAATCTCAGGGACTCCACCATTCGCAATGTTACCGACTCCTCTCCGATTGTAGCGATATGAAATTTTTCTCCAATAAGTTTTCCCTACATATACACTCATTCTTCTTTAACGAATCAGAGAGCTTGTTGATCGTGCCTTCCATTTGTGTGACAACCTGAAATTTCTATCTTGTACGAGAGACCAATTGAATCCAAGTTAAACTCATTTTACTAGCTTTTAACACTGTTTGGAGACTAATGGACTGTTCTAAACCTAGTACAATTAAGGTGGGAACCTAGAAATGGGATAACACAATGCATATCAAGCAAAATCGGGCCAAATACTCCAAAGCATGGAGTGTGCGGCCGCACACTTGAGTGTACGGCCACACACAAGTGTGTGCGGCGGTATACCCATCCCAACCACACACTCTCACCTATATATACCACACTTAGTCATTTGAACACTTTTCCCACTCTTTCAAAGCTAGAAACCGAAATCCTCTCAAGTATCATCCATCACTTCATTCCAATCTTCAAACAAGTAAGTGATTCATCCCTTGACCATAACTATCCTTCTTCCCCACTTAGATCCATGAAAACACGTTTTTGGTGTGAATCTTCAAAAACACCAAGAGCACACACTAAGTTTTGGACCCTAATCACCTCTTTCAAGCCTCTATAACATGTATATACTTGTTATACCTGGTTATATGCTAAGAACACTTGATTATATGCTTGAAAACTCAAGTTTATCATCTTCATGAAGGGTGTGCGGTTGCACACCTTCATAGTGGCCGCACACATCCTTTTTGAGTCCCAAAATGGCAATGAACCCCATATAAGGCTAGAGCATGAAGTAAGAAACCTTTCTAGATGAGTCCTAAGGCCTTAAGATATGTTTTGACACACTTCATAGGGAGTGTGCGACCGCACACACCTCCTGGCTGCACACACACACCAACATGGTGTGTTTTGACCATACACTCCCTTGTATAGCCATACACCCCTTATACACAATCATACATGATTGTAAAACTTGAATATAAGTGTTTACTAGCCCCTAAGGTGGTCCCAATTCAATAATTAGCTATTACAGACACTAATTGTATACATACATATGTCATAATATGGTTAATAGGATTCATTTGTGCTCTAGTCCACAATTGACACTCAACCTCCTAAACCGATCCTACCGTCACTTCACTCACTAACAGGTGCGTTCATACCCCCTTAATTAACCTTTTATATGTTTTTATTTCTTTTATGGAGGAGAATACAAGTTGAATCATACTAGATATTATATCAATCACATGTGATTAATGACTAGTACGCCAATGGATTTGCTATGCTTTAAACTGTCTTGTCAACAAAACTGATTCAAAACGATTTCCAAACACTTTTACATGTTAAACTCTTTACAAAACATAGTTTCAGTTTCCAATTCATTACTTTCAAAACTCTTTAAACTTATATACTGTCAAATCATGTCCAATACACATGGTTATATAAGTAAGGGTTGAAGGACTTGGGACTGATAATACGCTCTATTTCTTGTTCCTTGTTTGGTTTTGGACTTAGAGTCCCCTATTGTTTGTCCGAGTGTCGTTTGATCCTTAGTTATATATCATGTGTATATGTATAGACATAATAACTTCCTGTCTTATTTCAATACACTCAACTATACAAACGATCTTACTAGTAAGCTTTAATAGGTATGGTTTAGTGATATACTACTTGCTATTTCCAGTACAATGTAACATACAATGAGTTAGTTCATTCATGAGTCAATACATACTGTAAAAAATGCACTACACTATACAATTGAGCACACTATAATGAGAGTCAGAGGGAACATACACACTATTCATACACACTATATACTACACTAGAGAACTCACTATGATGAGGAAGCAAGAAGAACATACATTACATACACACTATGAAATAAACATGAGGCACTACTTCGGGGCACGACATCTCTGTCATGGCTCGTCTTGTATCCAGAATCTCCTGGAGGGAGAATGTGAATTTGTGTATAGATCTATACTGGATTGACAATCCTACACCTTATGGCTAGCTACAGTGGGATCTGTAGATCTTTGGGTAACAAATGTCATTACTGTTCGACGTATTACAGCGTCGAGATTTCCCCTAGTCAATTAGTATGGTTACAACTATATCACATTATACCTTAATTAACAATTGGATTAAGGTAGTTAGTACAGTAATAATTATAATATTATTACACTACAATACTTCATTATTTTCTCTTTACATCTACTTTGTGATCTCCTCACATAAAGAGAAATGTAAAAACTATATTTTCTAATAATAGTCATATTGGTGAAAGGTATGCACTCGTACAATGAACAAACATACATTACACTTGATGCCTTGGTAGAAGACTGCTTTTAATGGAAAACATAGGGTTTTATTGGAAATACAAACAAACACTTACAAACATTTTACGTACTATTACACTCGAATACTTACAAACATTTTACGTACTATTACACTCGAATACTTACAAACATTTTTCATACAAAACATGACACTAAATACTTATGGATTTACCAGCTTTAATGCTGATAAACTCTTTCAAAATAACTTGTATTCTCATGTCATCAGTAGGCAGGTATCGATACCAACTTTTGAGAAGATGGAGCAATTACAAGACTCATCTTTTATTTTGATTCATATTTTTGGTGTCTATAACTGTACAGAACACACTTGTATTAAAATACATTATTAATGTAAGGGATGATGTCGTCTGCTTGTTTACTATATTTCTGTGTTGTGATACTGTGCATGACGTACTCCGCCCCAGAATGTTTCCGCCGTTCTTGGTTTTGGGGTGTGACAATTTGTGGATCAAAAACCACTTTCTTACACTCCCATTAGGACCTTGTAATAATTTAAAGGACTAACAGTAGGTATTCAATAGAATGGATCATGGTTTGTATTCACAAAGTGATGATCAACACGTCACATAAACTGCTTCATACACGAAAAGATTATAAGTCTGAAAATCATAAACTGCTTCATACACGAATACTTGGGACATGGTACAACATATGGAAAAGGACTTTCGTGGTTCATAACCATCTTCAAAGATTCATCAACGGTCTTTTGCAATTCTTTGGCCTGCTCTGGATCGCAATGACATGCAACCTCATCAGACATAATCACACCTTGACACCCCATGGGCAAATTCTCCTTCGGGTCTTCTTTTCGTACCAACTGCTCCACTTTTGTAAGCTTCTAAACCACAACTAAATCTTCAAATTCTTCAACCTTTTCAACTTATTCTTGAACAATTTTGTACGTATAAAAATCATTTTCTTCCTCAATCGTTTTAATAATTTCTTCTCCAAGAACGAAATTAATCCTTTCAATTAATTCTCCTTCCCATTAGTGTCGTGGATAGGGATAGACTCTTCAACATATTTATCCACATCAGCCAGATTGACTACTTTAGCAATCTCTTCACTAATTTCTTCATCAAACATATCTTCCTCATTCTTGGTATCGAATATAGGATCAAAATCTTCGACAATCTTGTTCATATCAGTGAAATCAATTTCTTCAAAAATTGCTTCATCAATTTTGTTTTCAGCCATGAGATTAGTTTCTTCCATGACTTCTTCTTTTCCCTCCACATCAGTAACATTAGCAATATTCTTTGGGGCCTCATCTTCTTCTTCTGTTTCAACATTGAGGAGTGAAATGTATTCTACATCTTTTTATGGTTCGTACTAGAGTGTAGCCTTGTAGATGAAGATGTCCTCATCTGCTTCTGTCACACCCCAAAACCGGAAAGGCGGAAACGTTTTGGGGTGGATGACGTCATGTCAAGTATCACAGCATATACAGTATAGTAATCAAAGTACAACAACCATTGCATTAGTAGTAATAGTTTTACATGGTTTACATTTCATAGAGACATTAAAGTAATACAAGTAATAATATAGGTGCAGCTTGGTACTAAACTGTCGTCACCAAAAGCTCCGGGGATATACCTGTCTATTGCTGACTTGAGAACACAAGTTATTTTGAAAGCGAGTATCAGCATTTTTATAAATGTTGGTGAGTTCATAAGTATTTAGTGTCATTTGTGTAAGTAAGCATTTTACTTAAAATAACTTCATAAAAGTAGTAGTTTAGAGTCTACAGTGTATTAGAGTCCTTTCTAGAAAATCCTATATTTTCTAATTAAAAGCAGTCTTCTACCAAGACTCGACAGTGTTATGTTTTAAAGAGAAATTTTCCCTGAAATACTATCATTACCCAAAATACAGTATTTGACTTTAAAGAAAGTAGGAGAATATCACTAGTAATATACAAGGGAAAATAACATATGCCTCAGCAGAAAATACTGCTGATTAAGGAAAAGAAATCGTAGACTCCAGGAGAGTATCGAGTGAACGACACGCCTGGCTCAGTCTAACAAAAGGAGACATAGACCCCAGACGGTATCAAATGTACGATACGGCTAGCAAGGTCTAAAACAAAGAAACATAGACCCCAGACAATATCAAATGAAAGATACAGCTAGCAAGTTCTAAAGCAAAGAAACACAGACCCCAGACGGTATCAAATGAAAGATACAGCTAGCAAGGTCTAAAACAAAGAAACACAGACCCCAGACAGTATCAAATGAAAGATACAGCTAGCAAGGTCTGAAACAATGAGTAATTCTAAGAGTGTGTTTCCAGCATACAGTGTTAATTATCGTTACCTTAAAGCCATGAATTATAAGGTAAACATGGAGATACTCATAACCATACTGATCAACACTAGAGTACTTGACTCCCTGCAAACATCGGTGAAATTATGACATTTGTCACCCCTTGGCTTGGTAGGCCGTGGACTGTAGCTAGTAGTCAGGGTGCGGGGGTGTCAGTACCGTATAGATCTATACACACAATGCCCGCTCTCCCTACAGGAGACTCTGGTTACCAACTCGACAACGGGGAGATCCGTGTCTTGAAGATGCATCTCGAATACTGAATTCTGATGTAAGTGTTGGACTAACAGTAGAGACTAACAACTGAACTTATCGATGTAAACTTTCATGTCTATACATGTATACATGATATATAATTAATGTTTAAACGACCTTTGGACGGATATCCGATACCCACCAGACCACATCCCAACGAGGAAAAGGAAATAGGGCGACTTTAAACATCATTTATATAACTATAGAGGTACAGGCATGCATTTAACGACGTAGAAACATTTAACTAATTAGAAGCGTTAACAAAGTAGAAGCGTTTCACGAAGTAGAAGCGTTAACAAAATAGAAGCGTTTAATAAAGTAGAAGCGTTTAACGAAGTAGAAGCGCTGCACGAAGTAGAAGCGTTAACAAAGTAGATACGTTTAACGAAGTAGAAGCGTTAACAAAGTAGATACGTTTAACGAAGTAGAACTGTTTCACGAAGTAGAAGTGTTAACAAAGTAAAAGCGTTTAACAAAGTAGAAGCATTTCACGAAGTAGAAGCTTTAACAAAGTAGAAGTGTTTAACTAAGTAGGAGCATTTAACGAAATAGAGGCATAACGAAGTAGTAGTATCTAACGAAGTAAAAGCATTTAACGAAGCAGAAGCATAGAAGCATAGAAGAAAACTTTAACGAAAACTTTGGAAAACCTTTATACTTAAGAAAATTGTGACTTGTTATCCTTTTGTAAAATAAGCTTGAAGACCTTTGGAAAATCCTTTGAAAACCTTTCATAAACAAGTTTTGAATGTAATCTTGATAAAAAAATATAGCTAGAGAAAACCTTTCTTTAAAAGAGCATGAGAGATAATTTGAGAAAAGATTTAAACAAGTAAAAAAAACATTTTGGAAAACCATTTACAGTATCATACTTGGTAAAACAACTAACAGTGTAATAAATCCTTGTGCATGCGGGTTATCAATCACATGTGATTGATATGATAACTGGCATGTTTTAACTTGTATTCCTCCCCATAAAAGCATGTAAAAACATTTAAAAGGTTAATTCAGGGGTATGAACTCACCTGTTGTAAGCAGATCTAACGAAAGTGCCGGTTGGGTGCTCGGTGTCAAGTAAAGACTTGAACACACTTAGTGACCTATTAACATATGATGACATATGTTTACATACAATTAGTAAATATAATACTAATTAAACACATATACGCATCCTAAAATGCGGAAAACACTTTGGTCAAGTGTTAGGAGTGTCCCGGGTAACATCTAAGGGTGTGTATGGGCTAGTTAGGGAGTTTACTCTTCAAGAGTAAACTGTTTATAGAGTTTACGGCTCTAAGACCTTATCCCCATGAGTTTACGGCTGTAAACTCATGGGTGGTGTGTTCTTTGATGCATTAAGGTCTTATAACACTTGTGGAATTAGTCTAGGTTCAATTCTAGGGCTTATGAAGGGTTTAAGGCCTCAAAATGGACCATTTGAGGAGTTTACGGTACATTGACACTCCTTGAAGAGTTTACGGTTGTAAACACATGAGTTTACGGTCGTAAACTCATGCTTGGCCATTTCTTTTATTGTTTGGTGGTTCTAACTCATGCATGTAAGGTTCTAGTCACTTTTAGGAGCTTAGGAAGGTGTTTAGGGCACTTAAACACCTTGGAAAGGTGTTTACGGTCTAAGAAGATGTTCTTGGGGAGTTTACTACCTTAAACACATGATTTTATAGTAGTAAACTCATTTTGTCCATGAATCCTATGTTTTAGTGTATCAAACGAAGGATTACAAGGCTCTAGGCACTCGTGGAAGATTTTGGAGGTGTTTAAGGGGTAGTTTAACACCTTAAAAGGTGTTTATGGTCCATGAATATGGATTTACAGTCTAGGGATGTTCTTAGACCGTAAACTCATGTTTACTCCCCAAAATGCAAGTTTTTGGTGTTCTAAGTCCTTTCGTGTAAGCCTTTAAGTCATTGCTAAGCATTAGAAGTGTTTGGGAGGGTTTTTGGGCATCAAAACCCACTTCAAAGGGGTTTATGGTTTTGGAATGCTCCCAAGACCGTAAACTCATGTTCTTGGGGTTTTTGGATGATTAAGCCATGAATTTGCAAGCTAGATAAGATAAACAACGAGCTAGGAAGGTTAACTTACCGATTTGAAGCTCGAAGGGGCAATTTTTGACCAAAACCCATTTTGTAGAGAGAGAAAGTAGAGAGAGAGAGAGAGAGAGAGTCTAAGGTGGGGAAAAAGGGTTATAAGGAGTGTCCACCCACCCTTATATAGGGCTTGGGTGTTGTACCCGGTATACGACTACCCGATACTTATGTTTAACGAGGTTTAAAATTTTTACGCGGTTAAATGGTCGTAATTAAAAATAAAGTTTTTCCAATAAAATGGAAAGTTAAGTTACACGTTTTTATTTTCGCTTGACGAATATTATTTAAAATATTCCTACGGGTTTAAATTCCGGTCAAAAATATTTTTGGAATAAATTTGGCTAATTTTTGACGTAATTAATTTCAACGTTAAAAACTAACGGAAATTTTTGGGTTGGCACATCATCCCCCCGTTAGAGGGAAGTTCGTCCCGAAATTCAGGTTTAGGCAAGAAAGTAGGTATGAATGACCGAGTAATGAGATGAGGGTACTTCCTATTAGGCTGGTCCTCGCACTCCCAAGTGAACTCTAGCAATTGCTTGGCGTTCTAACAAACCTTCACTTACGGGATGCAGATTCCGTCTCGTGCAGTCAGCGATTCCTACAGGTCCGTCTACGAGGTTAGGGTTCCCAAATGTTTTTATCAAGATGAGTGGGATACAAAGAGTGACGTCGAGCAAACACTGATCAAACCTAAGAAGTGGATTGATCTGGGGTGAAACTTGTGGAATTTCCGAAAGTAGTAGTGGTCTGGCGAGGGTTGGACCAATTCTTATAAAGAATTTCATGTGGTCCTAAGCTCTCGGAAAGGTAGAGCTTCTCAGTACTTAGAACATAGCGTACTTCTATGGTGAGATCATCACTGGCGTGATCGCCATTCCGAAGTTCCAACCGTTCTCTCTCATACTAAAAGTGTAGTCCTTCAGGCTGTTTCTTAGAAAGCTCGGGTTGTCCTTGGATTCATGTTCCTTGTTGATTGGCTCTCCGAGGTTTTCTGGATCATCGGATGGATTGCATGCCTACGGGTATCTGTTTGATGCAGAGTGTCTATCTCAATCTGGTGCAAAATGAACCTGCACTTTTGATTCTTGAGATATTTCTAACGGAAACCCTCAGGGTCGGGGAGATTGGGTTTCACCAGACGAGTGCTTAGAAAGTTTTTTTTTTACTTTACATTATCGTCTAGTTAGCTCTTTCACAATATGATCCTTAACGGGAAAGGATCATGCTCTTACATGCCTTGCTGTTTCATGGATAGCAGGCTCTGCTCAGAGCTAACTCAATCCTTAGAGATTTTCTGAAGTGTTGGACTATCTCAGGAGGTGGTTCTACTATTTCTGCGCGAGATGGTATTCGTGGAACACCTAGTAGTCCAATGAATCTCTAAGACATGCCCTATTCTTTAAGGCATTTGTTTATTTTAGTTGTAGAAAGAGCGTGCTCTTGTATAACCCATCGACTAACACCTAGACTGGTGTCAAGTCTATAATCTCTTCGGGATTTGGGTTATAAGGCTTAACACAACCTAATTTTGCACTTTATTAAATTATTTATGGCTGCAGAGGTTATCCTGTGGTTCTTGGTATTCTAGTCTTCGCTTCGGAGAATGCAGTCTATCGTCTACAGGGCGACTGTGACTTATTCCACGTAAGAGGGCAGAGTGTCCTAGGCACTACTCGTCGGTAACCGGGGGGACGAAGTGCCTGGGTAATGCGAACATCTTCTGCAACTACTCTTTCGAAGGTTTTGAGTTTTCTCGATCTAGGTCAAATCTAGTGAGTATAGGGTGCCATCACTTGGAACTTTAATCTCCTCATCCACTCTTCTCAGAGTTTAACTCATCGTAGCTTCCAGGGATCCGGGATATTTGTTGAGATGCTTAATTTGTGGGATTAAGCATGAGTGGATGGTCGTAGTCAGTGTCCTTGACTCTTACGACTCAGATTTCTTTACCAACTGAGGGTGTTAGCTACTATGTTGGCTTAACCGGGATGACAACAAATTTCGGATTTGTGGTCATTATAGTTGCTCAACCCGCAGGGGTTCTCTTGACTCTAGTTCCTATTCTATGGAATAGGATGGAGGGTTTTACTATGAGGTTCATGGTAGAGCTCATACTTGGCTTAACCACTAATACTTGGTGTATGCAAGCCGTATATAATTGAGGTCGGCAGGATGTTCAGTTGTGCGAGTCCACCCCAGACCCACAACCCAACGAGGAACAAGGAGTAGGGAGGAAGCACACATCTTAAATCTTTTTTTATCTCAATTATATTCCACTCTTATGCATATACTCATTTATAGTAGTCAGTCCCATGAGTTCGATCCTCTAGATTCACGAACCTGATTGGGAGGTGCGAAGGGTCTTTCTGGGGGATCTACGGAGTACGCTTCAGGTGGTTATCGTCTTCTGGAATACCTGCAGTGTCTTTCGCTTCGGTTTCCATCTGTCTAAGAAGGGTTGGTTAACAGCGCGCGGTACCCTTCTCCTGGGTACTTCGTAAGGATTGAAATAAGAGTGATGACTGACGGATCGCATTAGTCTTTATTATTTTTATTTTGTTTAGGTTTGGAATGAACCTTTATCTATCGAAATGGCTACGGTGAAAGTTCTTTTTACACAGCACTAGGGAGTTACACATGGTTGCACGAAGTCAAACCATGATTGATAGAGGCGTCGAAGTTGGCATACTTCGACATGATATAGAATGAGGGTCGATAGAGTCATGTGTCGAACGGGAACACAAGTTCTAGGCGTCTCGGGTTTCGTCCCGTGTATCACTGTCGCGGATACTTGGACCGATAGAGTCGACGCGTAACTGTAGAGGGTCCTGAGTGTTTCTGAGTAGAGTACCTTTTCATGAATGGATTCTCACGAGTCATTTCTATAATCGCCTAACATATACTAGTCATGTATAATTAAGGTGGGGAGGACTCTTGACTGAGCGACTCCGCCCTAAATCCACAACCAAATGAGGAACAGGAAATAAGGCGGCATTCACTCACTCTAGGTCTATCCATCTCAATTATACATGGTTGTAACGTATATATCTAGCCATTATAGTTTTACCTGATGAAATTTTAAATTTTATAACAGTGCTGTGACTTTCACCTTAACGGGGAAGTAATTACATTTAGAATTAGCCTTTTAATGTTTTCTGTTAGTTATCTGAGATTGAGAGACGTACCAAAAATCTACCGGGTTCCTTGATGCTTCTCCCTAAGCATTAGAGTTAGACTCCTCCTGTGTCTTTGTTGTTTCCTTCGGTTGGGCAGTCCCTTTTGAAGTGTTCCATTTCACCACATAGGTGGCAAACTGTATTGGTCGCCACATTGGTGGTTGATGTAATAAACTCAACCGAGGTTCTACAGACGCGAGCAGTATGCCCCTTCATGTTGCACCTAGCACAATAGAGTTCCCGACATCTACCATGATGATGGTAGCTACACTTGCTGCAGTGGGGAAGGTTTCCTAGGTATGGTCTTGTAGGTGTCGGGATGGAAGGGTTGGTAGAGGTATTGACTGTCTCAGCTCGTTGCCCTGCGGAAGGTCCTTGAGCCGAGGTACTTCCTTCCTCGATCTTGAGTTTACTCTTCAGTGGATTTGGTTGAGGTTCTTGGGTGGCTAGGTATACAGAGGTTGGCTGTTGCTATCCATTACTAGGATCGGAATTCCCGATAGGGCTCTTGCTAACATTGGCATTGTTAGCATTCAATTGAGCCATGACAGCTGCTAAGGCTGCCGAGACTGCAGCTTGGAACGTAGCTTCATCGAATAGGAGAGTCGGTTTCTTGCTAGCAGAGGTGTTACGCTTCCTCGGAGGCATGGTTTTTCCTACACGGAAAGGAACACAAGCTGATGAGAGACGATGGTTAACCCTTAGATGTATCGATCCTTACTATATTAGGCATAAATTTTTCCCATGCTTAGGATATTGGTTGTCTGAGTGTCGACCTACATCCCTATGATGTAGTCCGGGCATTCAAGGTAGGAGTATGAGTATCGGAAAAGCCATAAGATGGGAGTCATTCCTACTAAGTTACCTTTATACTGGGAAAGGTTCACTCTCCAGCTTGGAAAGATTTGAGAATAGTTCGGAACGAAGACTGCAGGAAGAAAGGCTCATGAAGACTTATGGCTAAACAATCTCAATAGAGATGTGGGGATCCGCTCTAACCGTATTACTTGCAACGGGAAAAGGCGATTTACCTAACACATAGCGTGAGTAGTGTAATCACTAACTCACTAAATTTTATTATTTTATGGGTGTATTAGCGTGACGAACACGAGGAAAAGACACTTCTCGGGTTCCATGTACTGGCTCCCTCTGTCTACCTCATATCTTTGATTGGGATCGGCGTTGGTTTCCTTCGGGTAGTTACCTAGGGTTCTCTCCTCCTATAGACATATTGAATTTCTACTCCACCTTACTTCCGAATCCGAATCTGGGTGTCATCACTTCATGATGAATGACTGGAAGTCTCGGAAGTTTAGGCGAATTTCTCACCGATGTCTCTAAAAAGATATAGGCACTTGGTGATTTCAATAGTCTCGACCTAGTTCATTTATTTCCGAACTGGAAATCTTCTCAATGAACCTCTTCGGGGTCTGAATCAACTCTTCTACCGAGATAGGGTTTTCTACAGGGTTCGTGCGAGAATAGAAATGTCTAAAGAATCCTAAGAGATTATTAACATTTCACTAGGTGATCCATATCGAGTCCTTCTACGATTACATAGGGTACACAAATCATATATAGCTTAGATCCGATAGGCCTTCGAATATGTGATACTACTCTATATCCACATCCCAATGAGGAAAAGAAAGTAGAGTGAAACCACACATTCCTAGCCTACGGGATCCTTATTAGATATAACCTTTGAAGTATACCCTCTGTAATTGTAGGTATATCAATAAGGATCTTTTTAGTTCTTCACACAAGGTTATCTATGGATCCTAAAATACCCCTATGGTATTTTGATTTCTTGTTTGTTTCTTAAATTCTAGATATTATTTTGGGATTAAT
The DNA here is from genome assembly GCF_051521515.1 of Lactuca serriola. Lineage (NCBI taxonomy): Eukaryota > Viridiplantae > Streptophyta > Magnoliopsida > Asterales > Asteraceae > Lactuca > Lactuca serriola. The sequence continues at coordinate 265,057,324 of NC_136415.1, forward strand.
GTGAGTCTTTTAGTATTCCAAAATACTCCCATAGTATTTTAAACTTTATGTTTGGCTCTAGCATTCCTAGTTGGTAAGTTTCAAACCTGTTGCAACACCACTATCACTCCCAGGCACACGTTCATCGCATCTCGAATAAATGTAGTTGATCATGTTACATTTATTCCAGCTTACGATTACATAACTGCCCAGGTTTGACTGTAGTGCTCAACATCCGAAGACTTTTATTCTTGTTCTTCTTGCGATACTTATGTTTGAGTGTTTAGATTTTGGATGTTCTTATACTTTGGTAAAATATGGTTATATTTTAAAGTATAATTCTTGGTCAGGGTGTTTTATCCCTATGTATTTATAGGCCGTATATCTTTCATGAATTGATATACTTAGCTCACTATAAACAATGCTCTGATACCAATCTGTCACACCCCAAAACCGGAACGGCGGAAACGTTCTGGGGTGGATGACATCATGCCAAGTATCACAACATATGCAGTATAGTAATCAAAGTACAACAACCATTGCATTAATAGTAATATTTTTACATGGTTTACATTTCATAGAGACATTAAAGTAATACAAGTAATAATATAGGTGCATCTTGGTACTAAACTGTCTTCACCAAAAGCTCCTAGGATGTACCTGTCTATTGCTGACCTGAGAACACAAGTTATTTTGAAAGCGAGTATCAACATTTTTATAAATGCTGGTGAGTTCATAAGTATTTAGTGTCATTTGTGTAAGTAAGCATTTTACTCAAAATAACTTTATAAAAGTAGTAGTTTAGAGTCTACAGTGTATTAGAGTCCTTTCCAGAAAATCCTATATTTTCTAATTAAAAGCAGTCTTCTACCAAGACTCGACAGTGTTATGTTTTAAAGAGAAATTTTCCCTGAAATACTATCATTACCCAAAATATAGTATTTGATTTTAAAGAAAGTAGGAGAATATCACTAGTAAAATACAAGGGAAAATAACATATGCCTCAGCAGAAAATACTGCTGGCTAAGGCAAAGAAATCATAGACTCCAGGAGAGTATCGAGTGAACGACACGCCTGACTCGGTCTAACAAAAGGAGACACAGACCCCAGACGGTATCAAATGTACGATATGGCTAGCAAGGTCTAAAACAAAGAAACACAGACCCCAGACAGTAGCAAATGAAAGATACAGCTAGCAAGGTCTAAAACAAAGAAACACAGTCCCTAGACAGTATCAAATGAAAGATACGGCTAGAAAGGTCTAAAACAATGAGTAATTCTAAGAGTGTGTTTCCAGCATACAGTGTTAATTATCATTACCTTAAGGCCATGAATTATAAGGTAAACATGGAGATACTCGTAACCATACTGATCGACACTAGAGTACTTGACGGCCTGCAAGCGTCGGTGAAAATATGACATTTGTCACTCATTGGCATGGTAGGCCGTGGACTTTAGCTAGCAGTCAGGGTGCGGGGGTGTCAGTCCCGTATAGATCTATACACACAATTCCTGCTCTCCCTACAGGAGACTCTGGTTACCAACTCGACAACGGGGAGATCCATGTCTTGAAGATGCATCTCGAATAGTGAATTCTAATGTATGTGTCGGACTAACAGTAGAGACTCACAACTGAACTTATCGATGTAAACCTTCATGTCTATACATGTATACATGATATATAATTAATGTTTAAACGACCTTCGGACGGATATCCGATACCCACCAGACCACATCCCAACGAGGAAAAGGAAATAGGGCGAACTAGCCTTCCTAAGTCCTTTAAACATCATTTATATAACTATAGAGGTACAGGCATGCATTTAATGACGTAGAAGCATTTAACTAAGTAGAAGCGTTTAATTAAGTAGAAGCATTAACAAAGTAGAATCGTTTCACGAAGTAGAAGCGTTTAACTAAGTAGAAGCGTTTAACGAAGAAGAAGCGTTTCACGAAGTAGAAGCGTTAACAAAGTAGATGCGTTTAACGAAGTAGAAGCGTTTCACGAAGTAGAAGCGTTAACAAAGTAGAAGCGTTTAACGAAGTAGAAGCGTTTCACGAAGTAGAAGCGTTAACAAAGTAGAAGCGTTTAACTAAGTAGGAGCATTTAACGAAATAGAGGCATAACGAAGTAGTAGTATCTAACAAAGTAGAAGCATTTAACGAAGCAGAAGCATAGAAGCATAGAAGAAAGCTTTAACGAAAACTTTGGAAAACCTTTATACTTAAGAAAATTGTGACTTGTTATCCTTTTGTAAAATAATCTTGAAGACCTTTGGAAAATCCTTTGAAAAACTTTCATAAACAAGTTTTGAATGTAATCTTGATAAAACAATATAGCTAGAGAAAATCTTTCTTTAAAACAGCACGAGAGATAGTTTGAGAAAAGATTTTAACAAAGTAAAAAAAAAAACGTTTTGGAAAACCATTTATAGTATCATACTTGGTAAAACAGCTGACAGTGTAATAAATCCTTGTCCATGCGGGTTATCAATCACATGTGATTGATATGATAACTGGCATGTTTTAACTTATATTCCTCCCCATAAAAGCATGTAAAAATATTTAAAAGGTTAATTCAGGGGTATGAACTCACCTGTTGTAAGCGGATCTAACGAAAGTGCCAGTTGGGTGCTTGGTGTCAAGTAAAGACTTGAACACACTTAGTGACCTATTAACATATGATGACATATGTTTACATACAATTAGTAAATATAATACTAATTAAACACATATACGCATCCTAAAATGTGGAAAACACTTTGGTCAAGTGTTAGGAGTGTCCCGGGTAACATCTAAGGGTGTGTATGGCCTAGTTAGGGAGTTTACTCTTCAAGAGTAAACTGTTTATAGATTTTACGACCCTAAGACCTTATCCCCATGATTTTACGACCGTAAACTCATGGGTGGTGTGTTCTTTGATGCATTAAGGTCTTATAACACTTGTGGAATTAGGCTAGGTTCGATTCTAGGGCTTATGAAGGGTTTAAGGCCTCAAAATGGACCATTTGAGGAGTTTACGGTCCATTGACACTCCTTGAGGAGTTTACGGCCGTAAACACATGAGTTTATGGTCCTAAACTCGTTCTTGGCCATTTCTTTTGTTGTTTGGTGGTTCTAACTCATGCATGTAAGATTCTAGTCACTTTTAGGAGCTTAGGAAGGTGTTTAGGGCACTTAAACACCTTGGAAAGGTGTTTACAGTCTAAGAAGATGTTCTTGGGGAGTTTACTACCTTAAACACATGATTTTACGATAGTAAACTCAATTTGTCCCTGAATCCTATGTTTTGGTGTATCAAACGAAGGATTACAAGGCTCTAGGCACTTGTGGAAACTATTGGAGGTGATTGAGGGGTAGTTTAACACCTTAAAAGGTGTTTATGGTCCATGAATATGGGTTTACGGTCTAAGAATGTTCTTAGACCATAAACTCATGTTTACTCCCCAAAATGCAAGTTTTTGGTGTTCTAAGTCCTTTCGTGTAAGCCTCTAAGTCATTGCTAAGCATTAGAAGTGTTTGGGAGGGTTTTTGGGCATCAAAACCCACTTCAAAGGGGTTTACGGTTTTGGAATGCTCCCAAGACCATAAACTCATGTTCTTGGATTTTTTGGATGATTAAGCCACAAATTTGCAAGCTAGATAAGATAAACAACGAGCTAGGAAGGTTAACTTACCGATTTGAAGCTCGAAGGGGCGATTTTTGACCAAAACCCGTTTTGTAGAGAGAGAAAGTAGAGAGAGAGAGAGTCTAAGGTGGGGAAAAAGGGTTCTAAGGAGTTTCCACCCACCCTTATTATATAGGGCTTGGGTGTTGTACCCGGTATACGACTACCCGATACTTATGTTTAACGACGTTTAAAATTTTTACCCGGTTAAATGGTCGTAATTAAAAATAAAGTTTTTCCAATAAAATGGAAAGTTAAGTTACGCGTTTTTATTTTCGCTTGACGAATATTATTTAAAATATTCTAACTGGTTTAAATTCCGGTCAAAAATATTTTTGGAATAGATTTGGCTAATTTTTGACGTAATTAATTTCGAAGTTAAAAACTAACGGAAATTTTTGGGTTGTCACAGCTTCATTGTCTTCACATGCCTTCTTAATCAGAATAGATTCTTTTGTAGTGACTAAAGAACATGGTTTGGCATGCGGAATTAAAGATTGCACAATGAACATGGTGATTTGGGTGTTCAAGAGATGCATTGAATATGTATGGTGTTACAAAAATGGAAATAGATCTACATCCACATAAATAACACACACTCACACACTCAACTTTTACACCTCTCAAGCACACCTCTACAAGTGGACTAAACCCACCTTATATAGGGTGTTTACATGTCTCTCTCTCACTCTCTATCTCATGAGTCATAAGGCTAATACACCACATGCAAGTGGGCTTTACAAAAGTCAACTCATTACAAAGTCTCTCTCTCACCTTATATAGGGTGTTTGCATCCCGACATTCTCCCCCTCAAAGTTAGGAATGGATGACCCACTTCTAATCTTCCAAAATCGAGCAACTACGTGATCCGAGCCTCAAGGGTAACACATATTGAAATGAACTACAAATCTTGAATTCTTCCATGGTTCTTCAGTTTGGGCTCTAGGATGTGAGACCATACAAACAAAGCATCAACAAAAGTTGAGCATAAAAACACACCCCAAAAATCTTCAATAAAACCAAACCCATTTCGAAACGAAATCACTTCCAAACTTCTAATTGCATCATTTCGTGTACTTCAAAATTTCAAGGTCAATTCGATTTTCGAATTTCCATATAAATTTCTCCTCCTTTTTATAATCGAAATTTGATTATAAAACCTTCAAGGAAAGAGAACGTGCTCAATTCGGAATTTTTCGTGTCAAAAATCCCCCTTAACATGTGGCATTAACTTTGTGCTTCAATCTAGAAATTCCGAAAAATCTTCAATTTTTAGCTTCGTTCACGGACAGCCTTTGACAAAATTTCTCTAAAATGGGTAGAAACTGACAATTTTAAAATTCTGCAGTGACCCGGTGTGCCCAAAATAGCTAAAAATGCAAAACTCTCCCCCTTTTTCAAAGCTGGGTAGAAAGCATCAATTTGTAGAAACTGCAGGGGCTTGAAATGCATTTTCTTCAAATTCTCAGCAAAAACAGTCCTTTTACGAAATTGAGTACTTGCTGCCAAATTGTCGAAATTTCAGGTATCTAATTCGAAATTTCTTCTTTTTCATTCCAAACATACGAAAAATTGTCCCAACATTCGAAGAGTTGTAAAAGATGTTAAACTTTCGTAAGTTTAGGGGCCATTTTCGTAACATTTTCCTTTTGCATTAATTCGTCGAATTTTCTTCTATCGAAAATTTGAATACGTGGCAAACCCTCAAATCTTTAAGGGCCATTTACGAAACTTTGCTTTCTTCTTCAATTCATACGAATCTACAGACCCTTCGTACGAAATCCTCAGCACCCTTAGTACGAAATCTTTTAACACCATTTTAAGGAAAATTTTCTCTCTCCCCTTCGTTAGATTCAATCAGAGCACCAAACTAACGAAAATTTTTCACAGCCATGTTAACGAAATCGAAGGCATACGAAACCTCTGAATCTTGTCTGAATCATTCAACCACTGAATCAAGATCCAAATAAAAAAACTTCCGTTCGTTCAATAACAACTCATCATCAAGAAATCTGAACATTCATGCTTTAGCCCCAAAATCGATTCCATAACTCAGTCCAAATCACGATTCCAAACATTCGACTGTAAAATAAGCGACCATACATGAACTCTTCGTATATCAACCCAATCGACTAAATCACCAATAGCGAACCATTCGATTGTTAACCCAAGCACCTCGATTCCAAATCTTCGTACATCAAGACAGTTCTTCACAAAATCAAACTTATCGATCATCACACCAAAGGCTTCGATCGATCGACTCCAAATCAACACATTTATTAACAAACATAGATTTCTTACTCATCTTCAATTCCTTCGAACATTGACTCCCAACTCCTTCCAGTTGTTTGCCAAGTCTCTGTTTGTTCGTCCCCAAATCATCGACAATCAAATCTCAACATCGTTCCCAAATCTTTTCTTTTCAGTTAAGATCGACTCGACATCAGTGACTTTTGATTATTCGACGCAAGATTAACAATTGAAGGCTGTTTAACATCACCGTCCTTTACACACAAACAAGAACACAACAAATTGTCGAGATTAAATCCCAAATTAAGTATGATGTCGACATCAATAGCCCATATTCATCTTGTAAAAAACAATTTCGACATCCAATTCATCAATTCATTACTTTAAATCTCGACTTTGACTTTTTGCTTAGTTTGACTTTTCAAAATCAACTATAAACAAACATGAAATTTATGTTTCTAAAGCCAAATTTCAGATCAAAACATGAATGTTTCACTGTTCTTCATCACCTTCAAGTGTTCTTGATCATGACTTACAAGATCAACAAATCAATTTCCTTATAAGAACCAAAAGGATAAATGAGCGATGAACATTAACAAAATTGATAACGATGCAAATGATATCGGTTTAGAAGAGATCAGAAGAAAGCAGAATTAATCGAACAACATGAATCAACAATCAAATTTAACTTCAACTCCTGTGTAGTGAATTTATGAATCACATTTGTCAAATCAACAGAAGGAAAATGAAATCAGATTTGATTTTGGATTTAGAGTTGAGTATGAACAGTAACTAATCATTTTTGGGCTCAAAAGTGTTTCATGAACAATATACAAATTTAATTTTGGGCTCAAACTTGTAATATATCAGATCCAAACAAGAAGTTGGGCTCAAAACATGATCGATGAACAGTAGTTTTCGAAAATTTTTGGAATCTGATTTTATTTAAGAATTTTTGATCTAATCAACAATAAATGGATCAATCAATGGGGGTGAAAACGAATTTTGATCCATTGAGACAAGACAATCAAACAAACAAGAACGTAATGCACGAATCAATCAAGATTAAGAGAGATCATACAGAGAGACTCACCAAAAATGCTCCAACTGTGACAAATTTTGCCAAACCGAGAATCATTCTTCAACAAATCACGTTGATCATTGAAGACCCACTTTGATACCAATTGTAGTGACTAAAGAACGTGGTTTGGCATGCAGAATTAAAGATTGCACAATAAACATGGTGATTTGGGTGTTCAAGAGATGTATTGAATATTTATGGTGTTACAAAAAGGGACATAGATCTACATCTACATAAATAACACACACTCACACAGTTAACTTTTACACCTCTCAAGCACACCACTACAAGTGGACTAAACCCACCTTATATAGAGATGTTTACATGTATCTCTCTCACTCTCTATCTCATGAGTCATAAGGCTAATACACCACAGGCAAGTGGGTTTTACGAAAGTCAACACATTACAAAGCCAAACATGGATAACTTTGCACCCCAACATCATATATCCTTTTGTATATCCTTTCTAGATATAATATGAGCTTACAAGGATTTATTTTTCTCCTTGTGTTCTTGAGTTTACAGGATGATTCACTAGATCTTTTCTAATTCTCCACATGCCATCATATTCAACACCACTTCAATTGGTATTAGAGCAGGAATCATTATCTGCGATCTGATTTTCACTCTAATTATAAAGGTTTTTGAATCAAATTTTTGGTTCAAAAAGTTTCTGCACCTTTTGTAGTGAAAAATCATTCTCTTTGAATCGAGTGTTCTATTTGTTATCTCAGTTCAATTCAGCAATTTGCTTTTAAATTCTCTTTGATTTCTCAAAAATTCTTAAAAATTTTCATCCGTACATCAATGGCGAAATTCAATCTCAACTCGATGACTTCATTCTCTCATTTGCTAGGATCTTCAACTAAGATTCCTATGCTTATTCCTGAATACTATGATCAATGGGCTGATTGTATGCAAGATTACATGAATGGACTCAATGAAGAGCTCTGGTCATGTATCTCTTGGAATATTACTCCTCCGACAAATGTTCTACCAATTGGATCATCGTATGGAACTTCAAGTGTTAGTGATCAATCTGATCGATTGAAGAAACTTGAGAAAAGATGCATGAGAGAGTTACACGGTGCATTACCTCTAGTTGTAGATAGCTATGTTAGGAGTTGTACAACTACAAAAGAAATCTGGAATAATCTCAAAGACAAGTTTTAGGAAAGTGAGAAGACAAAAATCAATTCAATTAAGCAATGTTTGATTGAATTGAAGGAATTCAAGCAAAAAGATGGTGAAACGATTGACTGCTACTATGATAGGCTGAATGAGTTGATCTACAGATGCAACCATTATGGAATCACGAGGACTGCTATGGAATTCAATCTCATCTTTGTTATGGGACTCCGTAAAGAATGGAGGAGTGTTCGCATGATGGTGAAAAATCAACAGAGTTTCAACACATCTTCTATAAATGATTTGTACAATCAACTGAAAACTCACGAAAGTGAAGTGAACGAAATGGCAGAAGAGTCGAAGCCTAGTCTGGGAGGTCCATTAGCACATGTCTCTAATGTGTCTGAAAAGGAAGCAGCTGAAAAAGGTGATCCTGATGATGAAGAGGGGTTTATCATGAATTCGAATGATGAAGCAGTAGATTTTTACTCAAACAACAGAGTCAAAAAGTTTTTCAAGAAACCGTTCAATTCAAAGGTGAAGCAAAGTGAAGGAAAAGGTATTTTTGTGAACCAGGCTACTGGAGAGGAGAAGAAGAAAATTAAGAAGAATGATAGGAAGGTTACTGAGGAAAAGATACTGAAAGGAGATTCGGGTGTAGATTGCCATTATTGCAATGGAGCAAATCTGTGACAACCCGATATTTCAACTCTATGTAATGACCTAAAAAGTCAAGTATTGTAACCACTTTTGATATTATGAAATTAACTTCGAAAATAAAATGTCCAAAAAGTTTCAAATTAATTACCTACTATGTTTGCTGTCATTAAACCGTGATCGTACGTAAAAAGAACGCCCAAATCCGACTTCGTATATTGAAGTTATGATTTTCCAAGTTCGGCTTAGCGACAGACAGCTAAAAACTCGAATCGGAGATCGAGTGAATTTTGGCCGGAATGACCTAAACGAGAATCGAAGGTCTCGACAATGGTAATACAACGGTAAAAAGTCTGACGAAAACGGACGTCAGATAAAGAAGTTATGAATTTCTAACGAAATTTTCTTAACGCGGCCTTTTAAAAATAAATAATAAAAATAATTTCAAAATTTGCCGACAGAATCTAAACGAAAGTTGTAGAGCGTAGTCTCACCTACGCGTGGATATAAAGAACGTCGAAAAAGGAGTTCGTATGAAGAAGATATGACTTTTTAAGTTTATTAAATAATTAAAATATAAATTTTAATAATAAACCTTGGTATTATCCGAAGGAGGAGTCATCAGATCGGGCCGAGTTACGCCCAGCGTACTCGAGGCCCAGGCCTTGGATCGTCCACGTCGCGCCCTATGCGAGCCTATGCCTAGTCCCATCTAGAGTCCGAAGCAGTCGAGGATGCGCTCATGCGTGATGCACGTGTACGCCGAGTGTACGGAGGCGGTTCCCAGCCCCTATAAAAGGGATGCGAGGGTTCCGAAGAAAGGGCTCATTTCTCTCTCAACTTTCTTGCGTTTTGCCTCGTTTTCCATGCAAGTGATATCCCGAAGTCCCGGTTACCTTGCTCAAGTCCCGAAGGTCGTTTGTGCTCCCGAGATTCCCGAGAATCCCGAGAAAATCCGCTTTCTCGAGTTGAAGTTCTGCTCAGTTTTCATCACGCCTTTTTCCGATCTTTCAAGTGAGTTCATACCCTTATAATCCACACTTTTAAATGTTTTATAAATACTTTTATATGCTTTTAAGGGGAGGAATACAAGTAAAACACATGATTATTATCGTGTGTTATATAAAGTTCAATATACACTTTTTATCAACGGAATCATATGTGATTTATAACTATTATAGGGAAACTTTCGTATGCAAAATATATCACGATAACATCATATTTTTGGAAATGAAAAATGTGGTTATATATGTATTATGTGTTCATCTTGGCACTATAAAAATTATAACTTTAAATAAAAAGTGAGCATTTTTACTAGGGATTACTATACAAACGAGACACACTATTAGAAAACTATAATAGGTATAGTTTTACGAGAACATTAAGAACTTTTACATACTAGAAACACTATTTCAAGAAGTTTACTTTCACATTCAAAAACTAATGAACATTTTCGTACGTAAATCTGTTTTATACTAAATTTTGTGAGACAATAACTTCACGTACGTTTGAGTACGCATTTCAAGTCCTGTATTATATACCAGAATCCCTTGGAGGGGGAGCATGGTGTTTGTGTATAGATCTATACGGGCTTGACAACCCGCGCCCTGACTATTAGCTACAGTCCACCATTTGGGGTGACAAACGTCAGAACATTCCAATGCCTGAAAAACGTTGTGTATAGGCATTTCTAGTCAATAGCATGGTTATAAAACTCACATGGAGTATTGAAAACACATTGATTTACGGGGTTTTTCAGACGTATTGGAAATTTTATACGTACATACATTTTCTAGAAACAAACATTGGTCTTGATAGAAGGCTACGTTTATACTAGTAGAAAATATAGGATTTTCTAGGAACAAACAAACAAAAACATAACATTTCATCTCATACAAACATTGTCATTTAACACTTATGAAACTCACCAGCTTATATGTTGATCTACTCTTTCCAAACTACTTGTATGTCCTAGGGATTCAGTAATCACAGGTAACAAATAGCTTTTGAAGAAGGGACGCTACGGCGCCAGTTTAAATTCATATTTTGACATCATATTGTAATTGGTTTTGAACATGTACCTTTTGATAATGTAAACTTTCAATTATATATATGATGGTTGTATTGCTTTCTTTACTATGTATTCATTTGTTACGTTACCACATGAAGTCATCCGCCCCCGAACGTTTCTGCCGTTCCGGTTTGGGAGTGTGACAGATTGGTATCAGAGCAATGTTTATAGTGAACTAAGTATATCGAACCACATAAGATATACAAACTATAAATGCTTAAGGGACTAATACTCTTTGACAAAACATTTTCTTTTTACGCATAAGCCGCGTTTCGTTTACCTTAAATCGTTAGTTCATTTAAGTACAAATACATGCATACTACAACTTGTTTCATGATTATAACTATACAACAAGTATTTAGACAAGTTGGACACTACGATTAAGACTCAATATATGTAATCAGATTTGGGACAAATATAGCGTGATCAACTATATTTGCCCGGGATCGGACCAATGTATATCAAGGAATGCTCGTAGTGAGCAACAAGTCAAAACTTACCAAAAACATCACAAGGATCAAACACAAGAATTTAAATACTATAGGAGTATTTGCTACATAAAATAGCTTAACTTACATGTTTAGTCTTACATGTTCCAACTTTATTTAATTCTTATAACCCTATTCTCGTACAGTCAAATGGTTGGATTTCATTACCCCGGCGACCCCTACTATCCCAACCAAGGCAACGGGGGATGGATCGAAGAGGATCCCGAGGAGGACGAAGAACCCATAGAATTGGATGATGACTCCGGTACCGACTTAGAACCGGAAGTGATCAACCCACCACCTGCACAAACTCCCGTCTTCGTAAGGAAATTTCAAGGACCGACTCCCGTATGGGGAAGTCACCTCTACCATTGGAGCCAACAATAAAACCTACACCCTCCCTATGGCATGTGCCGAGACTTCTACGATGTCCGCGGCGGAGGTTCAGCTGATCGGGCACTCCCAGTAATGGTGGGCAAACTAGCCAATCAGTCCTACCAATCCGGAGTTCAAGCTAGCCGGATTCGGGAACTTAACGTGGAAGTACAGGTTCACACTTCCTACATCCGTAGGCTAGACAGAGCTCAGGACAATGCCCAACTCCAAACCGAGGCATTCCAAGCACAAATGATTGCAGCCCTCGCCGAATTGAGGGAACAACAAGCCGCCTTCGATAGGCGTCTAATGGAATCGAAGCAATCGAATGCGAAGTCAAGCTCCAAGCGTAACCTACGTCGCAAGTAGTGCTTGTCAAAATCTCAAATTTTGTTATAAGTTAGGACCTCGGCTAAAAGTTTTTAATTTTCTTAAACTTTGTAACCGGAGACCCTTATAGGGGTCAAATTTTCGTGATCGTTGTATCAACTATTATATTAATATAAGTTGCACTATTATTACTATGTTGAGTATTTCGTTCAATCCTTAAAAAGTTATGGTGAAACCATATGCTTGTTTCATATTTTCAGTCTTACAAATAACTTTCATTCTTCTATTTTTGAGACTCATACTATCATCTGTTGTTAAACTATAGCAATTTAGTTCATGAGACACATAATTTTTCTATGCTATGGAATTCTTATCTTTATATTTTCAACCTATAGTTGAAGGATGCCTCCGCGTAGGAACCCGAGACGAAACAACGGTGGGGAAGCACCTATACCACCACCACCTCCACCTCCTCAATTTGATGCTGCCATGTTCCAAGCAGCAGTCACAGCAGCTGTGGCAGCTGCCATGTCACAAATTAATACTCCTGTTACTACAGGTTCGAGAATTGGCATGTGTCACACCCCGAAAACCAAAGGCGGAAACGTTCCCGGGGTTGACTCCATGTTGTGTATCAAATCCAATGTACATAGTAATCACAGTAAACAACCATTACATTACATATATATGAAAGTTTACATTTGGTTCAAAAGTAAATTGTACAAAGTTATACATATATCATATGAACAAAAGAGACGAGTCTTCGGAGCACTTCATCTTCACCAAAAGATATCGCCAGGTACCTGTCTAACTCGGACCTGAGAATACAAGCAGTTTGAAAATCAGCATAAAGCTGGTGAGTTCATAAGCGGTTTTTGTTTTGTGAAAATGTATCGGTTTCCTTTAGTTTTCTGAAAAGATTTGATATCCAAGAAAATCCCATATTTTCTTAAGTAAAGTAGTTAAGTTATCTTTCGTTACAGTTCTGTTACAGATATAAGTTAACCCCAGGAAAATCCCATATTTTCCTAATTGTAAGATTGATTTGAATACACATAGTATAGTTTAATACACAAAACTATATTTTAGACGAACTGTAAATAGAAAGTATTTTGAAAACCTTGGGACTACATCCCGAACCAGTTATAAGATAATTCGATAACAACCATGGGATCACTATCCCGAAAGTAGATATAAGATAGATTGATAAAATCATGGGATTATCATCCCGTATAAGATTTAGTTTCAAAACCATGGGATTGCCATCCCGAACGAGATATAGACACAAGATCATGGGATTATCATCCCGAACGAGATATAAACATAAAACCATGGGATTACCATCCCGAACGAGATATAGATACAAGACCATGGGATTACCATCCCGAACAGATTTAGATTCTAAACAAATCCTAGCTGTGAATAAGTTTATATTAATACGTATTGTGACTCGGGTAACCATACTGATACGACAACGAGACCTCCTTGACGTTCGTCAGACGTCGAATGATATCCAGAATTTGTCACCCCAGGCGTGCCCGCCTAACTGTAGCTAGCAGTTAAGGTGTGGGATTGTCAGTCCCGAATAGATCTATTCACAAATTCCTCGCTCTCCCTCCAGGAGACTCTGGTTACACTTCCGGAGAGGATTTACTTGATCATCCATAAAGGGTAGTGACTATCTCACAAGTTAGTATTAAGTTATTCACAGGATTCTCATACGATACGAAACATACAAAGACTTTAAGACATGATACAGTGAAAAATAGATACATACAATGAAACTATCTGGCAAAACATTCGAATGATACGGAGATAAACTGAATCAGACATAGTTTATCAAATAACTTTATACAGATATCAGTACATGATATAAAGAGAAACATAGAACCCTAAATTATTCCCATAATAATTTGATTTGTTTGGTTATCTTCTTAACTAAAATCCCTTTAGTTGTAATTGATAAATCATTCCTTATGCTCAACATAATACATAAGGAGTAAAAGAATTTATAAGATTGCCAGATATTATTTGAAACACATAATTGTTATGTTTTGAAAACAGTTTTGGTTTGCTTGTATTTCCCCCCTGAAAACAGTTAAAAACAGTGAAAAAGGCGTAGGGGTATGAACTCACCGGACGAGAAGTATAACGATTTGGATGCTAAGAGTTGATCCGGGGCTTGTAAATACACGAGGTTCCTAATTATAATGAAAAGATATACATTTGTATCTAATTAGGACTTAGATTGATTGTTGGATAGGGACAATTGCTTCTAGTCGCGAAAACACTCCGATACGAGTGTTTGGAGGGACCCGGATGGTGTTTAAGGATGTGAAATGACACTAGGGACTTGGGACTTGAGTTTACTCCCCATGAGTAAACTTATACAAGAGTGTTAGGTCCAAAACACCCATTCCCCATGAGTTTACGGCCGTAAACTCATGGTAGGGTGGTTTATGGTGCAAATTTGGGTCATAAATGGATATGGACACTTGGAAATGCTTGGATTAATTTTTCTTAAGGCTTGGATTGAATTAAAAATATCATTTACACTACATAAGGGAGTTTACGGCCTAGGCATGGTTTCTTTGGCCGTAAACTCTCATTTCTTCAAGATTTAGTGTTTTTAAGTTGTTAAAATCAATCACATGTGATTCTAAAAATTCCCACAAGCCTAGAAATGAGTTTGCAAGTGACATATGAGGGATTTATGGAGTTTACGGCCCATGAAACCCCCTTCATGGCCGTAAACTCTAATATATGGTGCTACAAGGTGTTTCAAGGTCTAAAACTTGCATGAAAGGACTTCTAAAATTCATCTAAGGGCCTTAGGGGTGTTTAGTTTGCATTCTAACACCAAAAATTTTGGAGTTTACGGCCCAAGAACAGGTCTTGGCTGTAAACTCTTAGAAATCCCACAAAAAATGTGTTTAAGGCCTTTAAAGTATTTTTGGTTGGTCCCTTGATTTATTCCAAGGCTTTTGGTGGTGTTGGATGGCTTTCTAACACCTTAGAATTGGATTTATGCCAAGTTTTGGGGAGTTTACGGCCCAAGCATTATCCTTGGCCGTAAACTCATCTAACTCCCCCAAAAATCATGTTTCAAGTGTCCAAATGCTAATACCAAGGTCCTATAATTCATATCTAAGCCATAGAGGTGATTTGGAAGAGTTTAAAGGTATGAAAAACACCATTAACATGAGTTTACGGCCCAAGCTTATGCCTTGGCCGTAAACTCCTTCAAAGTCCTCAAAATCATAGTTTTAAATGTTCTAAGTCCATATCTTGATGTCCCTTAGCCATATCTAAAGTCCAATTGAGTCTAGGAAGGAGTTTAAGGGCTAAAAACTCTTCTAAATGGTGTTTACGGCCTAGGCAGCCTCCTGGGCTGTAAACTCACATATATTGTCCAATTTCATGATTAAGTGTCTAATTTGGAAGCTAAACATGCTATAGATTAAGGCTATGAAGGTACCTTAAGGATTTGAAGCCTTAAATTTGAGTTTTGGACACTTAATCTTTGGATTTAGGAGAGAGGTTAGAGAGAGAGTAGAGAGAGAAGGAAAAAGCTTCAAATGAGTGCTTAAACATGTTTATATAGTTCCTAAAACTTGGACACGGTGGAATTCTACCCGATACCGGCCTTAAACGATGCTTTGGGTCGCACCCGATTGAGTTTCCGTCACCCGACGAGGATATTTCTAAAACTTATGAATAATTGTTTTGGGCTAAATTCATGAGTTCCTAAATGATTTGGGCCCTCATTGAATGAAAATAAATATATAATTTTAGTTAACTAAGCCCAAAAACGATAACGGGACATTTCGATTTCCGACGAGTTATTCGGGTAGAACGGGTTTTCGGCGATGAACAACTTCGGGTTGTTACATTATCCCCCCGTTAAAGGGAATTTCGTCCCGAAATTCAAAGAATAAGATATAGGTTATGGATTGGAATGAGATACGGATGGATTTGTTGCTTCGGATCTTCACTTTCTCAAGTGGAATCAGGTCTCTACTGGGTGTTCTAACGAATTCTCATTATCGGGACTTGTCTTGGTTTCGCTTCTTGACTCTCTCTCAATTTACGATATCAATACGCTTTCTCGTGGAAGTTCAAACCCTGAACGACTTCGGTTTCTTCAAGGAATCACTAGGGTTTCGTTGGGCAGACGCTTCTAAGGATTTGAGACGTGATGGTCTAGATAGATATCACCAAGCTCTAAGGGCATCCGAAACTTGAAGGTTACAGAATCTATCTCTACGAAGATCTCGAAAGGTTTGATGTGAGACTAAACTAGATGCTCGAAAGAAACTCCCGGGAATCCTTCGGGATAGACATTTAGAGGGAAAGGCTGCTAACTTCCCGTTTCTCAATAATCACAGAAACGAGGGATGCATGATAATTTACATTGGGAAAACTTTTGAGTTCTAAAGCATAAAATGATACGGAAGTTTGATGCCGAAGATCACGAGAACCGGGTCGAGAAAGAAATCTAGACGAGCGACCCTTTCGAAAGTAAGGATAACAATATGAATGAGAGTCGGTCATTTCTGGTTAAACATGGCATCAAAGTATTTTCATGGAAAGTTTCCCCCTTTATAAATCGAATGGAATAGAATAGTCCTCCGGACCGAGGATTCAATCTATAGGTACGAAGCTAATGTTCTCTATCTCACTAGTTAGTCGTCTCGACGGTATATATTTCGATTACATGCGAAGGATTGAGTTTAGAATACGTTCGAATAGATAGATAACAGGTTTCCCTTTTGCACCCAAAATCGAAAAGAGTTGCAAGCATAAGAATTATCAAAGAGAGATATACCTGCGGCAGCAGAGGGATTTGTGGTTGTAGCTGTCTTGGGACAATTCCTTTTGAAATGCCCAGCTTCACCACAATTGTAGCAGGCCGGACTGATTCCCGCTCCGGATGATTGGTTTGTTGGCTTGGCTGGTTTTCTACAGGTTCGCGCAAGATGGCCCTTATTGCCACAATTGTCGCAGATCCTTTCGCGACATGGACCAGGAATGCGGTGGTGGTAGTTACACTTACTACACCAAGGAAGGGTACCAGTGTATCCACTGGCGGGAGTTTGGGCTGTGGAACCTACAGCTGAAACAGTAACAGGGGCAGTAGCAGCATGGACTGCTACCGTTTGCTGTTTCTTAGAAGACCCTTGCGTACTCTGGGCCTTCCGCTTGTTCCAGGATTTCTTTTTACTTCCGCCTCCACTAGTGACTGGCTCGGGGGTAGTAGCTTCTTCATTAGAGTTGTCTTCGTGATCTATCAGGATTTTAGCAAGGCACTTAGCACTGTCATATGTATCTGGCTTCGCAGCCAAGACATTCCCCTTTGTTGGCTGGGTCAACCCCCAGATGAACCTCTCTATCTTTTTACTCTCCGGGGTAACCATTCCCGGACAAAGTAATGCCAGATCATCGAATCTTGAGGTATAAGCAGCTATGTCGGAACCCTTCATCTTAAGGTTCCAAAGTTCGTGTTCTAGCTTCTGAAGTTCGCCCCGAGGGCAATACTCAGCGAGAAGAAGCTCCTTCATAGCTTCCCAACCCATAGCATTGGCTACAGGTAAAGTTAAGGATTTGACTCGGCCATTCCACCAAGTCAGGGCTTTGTCTAGGAAGGTACAGGCGGCAAACTTGACTCTATCAGACTCCGAACAGCTGCATATTTCAAAGATTGATTCGATTCTCTCGAACCATCGGGTTAAGGCAATGACACCCCCTGTGCCATCAAAGAATGTCGGTTTTGCGTTCATGAAGTCTTTATAGGAACCCCCTTTTTGGTGTCCCTGACTATCTTCTGGGTTTTGGGGTTGGGGACCACCTCTTGAATTACTAGAGTTCATTTGCGACATGGCTGCTACCATTGCAGCAGTCAGAACTGTCTGAAGCGATGCAAGATCAAGTTGAGGAGGAGGTGGTGGCGGAGGAGGATTGTTGTTGTTCCTTGAGCTTGGTCTCTTTCTTAGAGGCATCTTGATCTAAAAAGATCAGGAAAGAGAGGATCATAAGTCCTCTGAATCGAATCAAGAGATATGGGACAGGAGATATCTCATCAAGGCAAATATAGCATCATACAAAGCGGTAAAGCAGAAAGGAGTTATCAAGATAGAACAATTTTATCGCTAGAAAAATGATCAAGGAATAACGCGTATACAAGAATTTCTACAAAGGATCGGCTCGAGAAATACTCCCATAGTATTTCATGGTTCGCTGCAGCGTCGATTTGTTGTTTGGGATATTGGGTAAGTTTTAGGTATGCCGCATGCCACAGTCACTCCCAAGCACATGTTGGCCGTGTCTCGAATGAATATAGTTGGCCAGGCTATATTGACCCTAGACACGACTACATAACTGCCCAGGTTTAACCGCAACGTACAACACCCATTTACTTATGTTTTGTTCTACTTATAGTTACGGATTTCGACGGCTCGGCATACTTAAATACTTTTGAAAACACTTATATCTTGTAGGATACTTTTAATTCAGAGCACTTAGGCCCCTTAATGTTTATAGTTTTATACCATGTAAGGTTTGGTATACTCTATTCACTATAAACAAGGGCTCTGATACCAATCTGTCACACCCCGAAAACCAAAGGCGGAAACGTTCCCGGGGTTGACTCCATGTTGTGTATCAAATCCAATGTACATAGTAATCACAGTAAACAACCATTACATTACATATATATGAAAGTTTACATTTGGTTCAAAAGTAAATTGTACAAAGTTATACATATATCATATGAACAAAAGAGACGAGTCTTCGGAGCACTTCATCTTCACCAAAAGATATCGCCGGGTACCTGTCTAACTTGGACCTGAGAATACAAGCAGTTTGAAAATCAGCATAAAGCTGGTGAGTTCATAAGCGGTTTTTGTTTTGTGAAAATGTATCGGTTTCCTTTAGTTTTCTGAAAAGATTTGATATCCAAGAAAATCCCATATTTTCTTAAGTAAAGTAGTTAAGTTATCTTTCGTTACAGTTCTGTTACAGATATAAGTTAACCCCAGGAAAATCCCATATTTTCCTAATTGTAAGATTGATTTGAATACACATAGTATAGTTTAATACACAAAACTATATTTTAGACGAACTGTAAATAGAAAGTATTTTGAAAACCTTGGGACTACATCCCGAACCAGTTATAAGATAATTCGATAACAACCATGGGATCACTATCCCGAAAGTAGATATAAGATAGATTGATAAAATCATGGGATTATCATCCCGTATAAGATTTAGTTTCAAAACCATGGGATTGCCATCCCGAACGAGATATAGACACAAGATCATGGGATTATCATCCCGAACGAGATATAAACATAAAACCATGGGATTACCATCCCGAACGAGATATAGATACAAGACCATGGGATTACCATCCCGAACAGATTTAGATTCTAAACAAATCCTAGCTGTGAATAAGTTTATATTAATACGTATTGTGAGTCGGGTAACCATACTGATACGACAACGAGACCTCCTTGACGTTCGTCAGACGTCGAATGATATCCAGAATTTGTCACCCCAGGCGTGCCCGCCTAACTGTAGCTAGCAGTTAAGGTGTGGGATTGTCAGTCCCGAATAGATCTATTCACAAATTCCTCGCTCTCCCTCCAGGAGACTCTGGTTACACTTCCGGAGAGGATTTACTTGATCATCCATAAAGGGTAGTGACTATCTCACAAGTTAGTATTAAGTTATTCACAGGATTCACATACGATACGAAACATACAAAGACTTTAAGACATGATACAGTGAAAAATAGATACATACAATGAAACTATCTGGCAAAACATTCGAATGATACGGAGATAAACTGAATCAGACATAGTTTATCAAATAACTTTATACAAATATCAGTACATGATATAAAGAGAAACATAGAACCCTAAATTATTCCCATAATAATTTGATTTGTTTGGTTATCTTTTTAACTAAAATCCCTTTAGTTGTAATTGATAAATCATTCCTTATGCTCAACATAATACATAAGGAGTAAAAGAATTTATAAGATTGCCAGATATTATTTGAAACACATAATTGTTATGTTTTGAAAACAGTTTTGGTTTGCTTGTATTCCCCCCCTGAAAACAGTTAAAAACAGTGAAAAAGGCGTAGGGTATGAACTCACCGGACGAGAAGTATAACGATTTGGATGCTAAGAGTTGATCCGGGGCTTGTAAATACACGAGGTTCCTAATTATAATGAAAAGATATACATTTGTATCTAATTAGGACTTAGATTGATTGTTGGATAGGGACAATTGCTTCTAGTCGCGAAAACACTCCGATACGAGTGTTTGGAGGGACCCGGATGGCGTTTAAAGATGTGAAATGACACTAGGGACTTGGGACTTGAGTTTACTCCCCATGAGTAAACTTATACAAGAGTGTTAGGTCCAAAACACCCATTCCCCATGAGTTTACGGCCGTAAACTCATGGTAGGGTGGTTTATGGTGCAAATTTGGGTCATAAATGGATATGGACACTTGGAAATGCTTGGATTAATTTTTCTTAAGGCTTGGATTAAATTAAAAATATCATTTACACTACATAAGGGAGTTTACGGCCTAGGCATGGTTTCCTTGGCCGTAAACTCTCATTTCTTCAAGATTTAGTGTTTTTAAGTTGTTAAAATCAATCACATGTGATTCTAAAAATTCCCACAAGCCTAGAAATGAGTTTGCAAGTGACATATGAGGGATTTATGGAGTTTACGGCCCATGAAACCCCCTTCATGGCCGTAAACTCTAATATATGGTGCTACAAGGTGTTTCAAGGTCTAAAACTTGCATGAAAGGACTTCTAAAATTCATCTAAGGGCCTTAGGGGTGTTTAGTTTGCATTCTAACACCAAAAATTTTGGAGTTTACGGCCCAAGAACAGGTCTTGGCCGTAAACTCTTAGAAATCCCACAAAAAATGTGTTTAAGGCCTTTAAAGTATTTTTGGTTGGTCCCTTGATTTATTCCAAGGCTTTTGGTGGTGTTGGATGGCTTTGTAACACCTTAGAATTGGATTTATGCCAAGTTTTGGGGAGTTTACGGCCCAAGCACTATCCTTGGCCGTAAACTCATCTAACTCCCCCAAAAATCATGTTTCAAGTGTCCAAATGCTAATACCAAGGTCCTATAATTCATATCTAAGCCATAGAGGTGATTTGGAAGAGTTTAAAGGTATGAAAAACACCATTAACATGAGTTTACAGCCCAAGCTTATGCCTTGGCCGTAAACTCCTTCAAAGTCCTCAAAATCATAGTTTTAAATGTTCTAAGTCCATATCTTGAAGTCCCTTAGCCATATCTAAAGTCCAATTGAGTCTAGGAAGGAGTTTAAGGGCTAAAAACTCTTCTAAATGGTGTTTACGGCCTAGGCAGCCTCCTGGGCCGTAAACTCACATATATTGTCCAATTTCATGATTAAGTGTCTAATTTGGAAGCTAAACATGCTATAGATTAAGGCTAGGAAGGTACCTTAAGGATTTGAAGCCTTAAATTTGAGTTTTGGACACTTAATCTTTGGATTTAGGAGAGAGGTTAGAGAGAGAGTAGAGAGAGAAGGAAAAAGCTTCAAATGAGTGCTTAAACATGTTTATATAGTTCCTAAAACTTGGACACGGTGGAATTCTACCCGATACCGGCCTTAAACGATGCTTTGGGTCGCACCCGATTGAGTTTCCGTCACCCGACGAGGATATTTCTAAAACTTATGAATAATTGTTTTGGGCTAAATTCATGAGTTCCTAAATGATTTGGGCCCTCATTGAATGAAAATAAATATATAATTTTAGTTAACTAAGCCCAAAAACGATAACGGGACATTTTGATTTCCGACGAGTTATTCGGGTAGAACGGGTTTTCGGCGATGAACAACTTCGGGTTGTTACATTATCCCCCCGTTAAAGGGAATTTCGTCCCGAAATTCAAAGAATAAGATATAGGTTATGGATTGGAATGAGATACGGATGGATTTGTTGCTTCGGATCTTCACTTTCTCAAGTGGAATCAGGTCTCTACTGGGTGTTCTAACGAATTCTCATTATCGGGACTTGTCTTGGTTTCGCTTCTTGACTCTCTCTCAATTTACGATATCAATACGCTTTCTCGTGGAAGTTCCAACCCTGAACGACTTCGGTTTCTTCAAGGAATCACTAGGGTTTCGTTGGGCAGACGCTTCTAAGGATTTGAGACGTGATGGTCTAGATAGATATCACCAAGCTCTAAGGGCATCCGAAACTTGAAGGTTACAGAATCGATCTCTACGAAGATCTCGAAAGGTTTGATGTGAGACTAAACTAGATGCTCGAAAGAAACTCCCGGGAATCCTTCGGGATAGACATTTAGAGGGAAAGGCTGCTAACTTCCCGTTTCTCAATAATCACAGAAACGAGGGATGCATGATAATTTACATTGGGAAAACTTTTGAGTTCTAAAGCATAAAATGATACGGAAGTTTGATGCCGAAGATCACGAGAACCGGGTCGAGAAAGAAATCTAGACGAGCGACCCTTTCGAAAGTAAGGATAACAATATGAATGAGAGTCGGTCATTTCTGGTTAAACATGGCATCAAAGTATTTTCATGGAAAGTTTCCCCCTTTATAAATCGAATGGAATAGAATAGTCCTCCGGACCGAGGATTCAATCTATAGGTACGAAGCTAATGTTCTCTATCTCACTAGTTAGTCGTCTCGACGGTATATATTTCGATTACATGCGAAGGATTGAGTTTAGAATACGTTCGAATAGATAGATAACAGGTTTCCCTTTTGCACCCAAAATCGAAAAGAGTTGCAAGCATAAGAATTATCAAAGAGAGATATACCTGCGGCAGCAGAGGGATTTGTGGTTGTAGCTGTCTTGGGACAATTCCTTTTGAAATGCCCAGCTTCACCACAATTGTAGCAGGCCGGACTGATTCCCGCTCCGGATGATTGGTTTGTTGGCTTGGCTGGTTTTCTACAGGTTCGCGCAAGATGGCCCTTATTGCCACAATTGTCGCAGATCCTTTCGCGACATGGACCAGGAATGCGGTGGTGGTAGTTACACTTACTACACCAAGGAAGGGTACCAGTGTATCCACTGGCGGGAGTTTGGGTTGTGGAACCTACAGCTGAAACAGTAACAGGGGCAGTAGCAGCATGGACTGCTACCGTTTGCTGTTTCTTAGAAGACCCTTGCGTACTCTGGGCCTTCCGCTTGTTCCAGGATTTCTTTTTACTTCCGCCTCCACTAGTGACTGGCTCGGGGGTAGTAGCTTCTTCATCAGAGTTGTCTTCGTGATCTATCAGGATTTTAGCAAGGCACTTAGCACTGTCATATGTATCTGGCTTCGCAGCCAAGACATTCCCCTTTGTTGGCTGGGTCAACCCCCAGATGAACCTCTCTATCTTTTTACTCTACGGGGTAACCATTCCCGGACAAAGTAATGCCAGATCATCGAATCTTGAGGTATAAGCAGCTATGTCGGAACCCTTCATCTTAAGGTTCCAAAGTTCGTGTTCTAGCTTCTGAAGTTCGCCCCGAGGGCAATACTCAGCGAGAAGAAGCTCCTTCATAGCTTCCCAACCCATAGCATTGGCTACAGGTAAAGTTAAGGATTTGACTCGGCCATTCCACCAAGTCAGGGCTTTGTCTAGGAAGGTACAGGCGGCAAACTTGACTCTATCAGACTCCGAACAGCTGCATATTTCAAAGATTGATTCGATTCTCTCGAACCATCGGGTTAAGGCAATGACACCCCCTGTGCCATCAAAGAATGTCGGTTTTGCGTTCATGAAGTCTTTATAGGAACCCCCTTTTTGGTGTCCCTGACTATCTTCTGGGTTTTGGGGTTGGGGACCACCTCTTGAATTACTAGAGTTCATTTGCGACATGGCTGCTACCATTGCAGCAGTCAGAACTGTCTGAAGCGATGCAAGATCAAGTTGAGGAGGAGGTGGTGGCGGAGGAGGATTGTTGTTGTTCCTTGAGCTGGGTCTCTTTCTTGGAGGCATCTTGATCTAAAAAGATCAGGAAAGAGAGGATCATAAGTCCTCTGAATCGAATCAAGAGATATGGGACAGGAGATATCTCATCAAGGCAAATATAGCATCATACAAAGCGGTAAAGCAGAAAGGAGTTATCAAGATAGAACAATTTTATCGCTAGAAAAATGATCAAGGAATAACGCGTATACAAGAATTTCTACAAAGGATCGGCTCGAGAAATACTCCCATAGTATTTCATGGTTCGCTGCAGCGTCGATTTGTTGTTTGGGATATTGGGTAAGTTTTAGGTATGCCGCATGCCACAGTCACTCCCAAGCACATGTTGGCCGTGTCTCGAATGAATATAGTTGGCCAGGCTATATTGACCCTAGACACGACTACATAACTGCCCAGGTTTAACCGCAACGTACAACACCCATTTACTTATGTTTTGTTCTACTTATAGTTACGGATTTCGACGGCTCGGCATACTTAAATACTTTTGAAAACACTTATATCTTGTAGGATACTTTTAATTCAGAGCACTTAGGCCCCTTAATGTTTATAGTTTTATACCATGTAAGGTTTGGTATACTCTATTCACTATAAACAAGGGCTCTGATACCAATCTGTCACACCCCGAAAACCAAAGGCGGAAACGTTCCCGGGGTTGACTCCATGTTGTGTATCAAATCCAATGTACATAGTAATCACAGTAAACAACCATTACATTACATATATATGAAAGTTTACATTTGGTTCAAAAGTAAATTGTACAAAGTTATACATATATCATATGAACAAAAGAGACGAGTCTTCGGAGCACTTCATCTTCACCAAAAGATATCGCCGGGTACCTGTCTAACTTGGACCTGAGAATACAAGCAGTTTGAAAATCAGCATAAAGCTGGTGAGTTCATAAGCGGTTTTTGTTTTGTGAAAATGTATCGGTTTCCTTTAGTTTTCTGAAAAGATTTGATATCCAAGAAAATCCCATATTTTCTTAAGTAAAGTAGTTAAGTTATCTTTCGTTACAGTTCTGTTACAGATATAAGTTAACCCCAGGAAAATCCCATATTTTCCTAATTGTAAGATTGATTTGAATACACATAGTATAGTTTAATACACAAAACTATATTTTAAACGAACTGTAAATAGAAAGTATTTTGAAAACCTTGGGACTACATCCCAAACCAGTTATAAGATAATTCGATAACAACCATGGGATCACTATCCCGAAAGTAGATATAAGATAGATTGATAAAATCATGGGATTATCATCCCGTATAAGATTTAGTTTCAAAACCATGGGATTGCCATCCCGAACGAGATATAGACACAAGATCATGGGATTATCATCCCGAACGAGATATAAACATAAAACCATGGGATTACCATCCCGAACGAGATATAGATACAAGACCATGGGATTACCATCCCGAACAGATTTAGATTCTAAACAAATCCTAGCTGTGAATAAGTTTATATTAATACGTATTGTGAGTCGGGTAACCATACTGATATGACAACGATACCTCCTTGACGTTCGTCAGACGTCGAATGATATCTAGAATTTGTCACCCCAGGCGTGCCCGCCTAACTGTAGCTAGCAGTTAAGGTGTGGGATTGTCAGTCCCGAATAGATCTATTCACAAATTCCTCGCTCTCCCTCCAGGAGACTCTGGTTACACTTCCGGAGAGGATTTACTTGATCATCCATAAAGGGTAGTGACTATCTCACAAGTTAGTATTAAGTTATTCACAGGATTCTCATAAGATACGAAACATACAAAGACTTTAAGACATGATACAGTGAAAAATAGATACATACAATGAAACTATCTGGCAAAACATTCGAATGATACGGAGATAAACTGAATCAGACATAGTTTATCAAATAACTTTATACAGATATCAGTACATGATATAAAGAGAAACATAGAACCCTAAATTATTCCCATAATAATTTGATTTGTTTGGTTATCTTCTTAACTAAAATCCCTTTAGTTGTAATTGATAAATCATTCCTTATGCTCAACATAATACATAAGGAGTAAAAGAATTTATAAGATAGCCAGATATTATTTGAAACACATAATTGTTATGTTTTGAAAACAGTTTTGGTTTGCTTGTATTCCCCCCCTGAAAACAGTTAAAAACAGTGAAAAAGGCGTAGGGGTATGAACTCACCGGACGAGAAGTATAACGATTTGGATGCTAAGAGTTGATCCGGGGCTTGTAAATACACGAGGTTCCTAATTATAATGAAAAGATATACATTTGTATCTAATTAGGACTTAGATTGATTGTTGGATAGGGACAATTGCTTCTAGTCGCGAAAACACTCCGATACGAGTGTTTGGAGGGACCCGGATGGCGTTTAAAGATGTGAAATGACACTAGGGACTTGGGACTTGAGTTTACTCCCCATGAGTAAACTTATACAAGAGTGTTAGGTCCAAAACACCCATTCCCCATGAGTTTATGGCCGTAAACTCATGGTAGGGTGGTTTATGGTGCAAATTTGGGTCATAAATGGATATGGACACTTGGAAATGCTTGGATTAATTTTTCTTAAGGCTTGGATTAAATTAAAAATATCATTTACACTACATAAGGGAGTTTACGGCCTAGGCATGGTTTCTTTGGCCGTAAACTCTCATTTCTTCAAGATTTAGTGTTTTTAAGTTGTTAAAATCAATCACATGTGATTCTAAAAATTCCCACAAGCCTAGAAATG
The DNA here is from genome assembly GCF_051521515.1 of Lactuca serriola. NCBI lineage: Eukaryota > Viridiplantae > Streptophyta > Magnoliopsida > Asterales > Asteraceae > Lactuca > Lactuca serriola. Next base: position 265,084,088 of record NC_136415.1, read on the forward strand.
AGTTTGCAAGTGACATATGAGGGATTTATGGAGTTTACGGCCCATGAAACCCCCTTCATGGCCGTAAACTCTAATATATGGTGCTACAAGGTGTTTCAAGGTCTAAAACTTGCATGAAAGGACTTCTAAAATTCATCTAAGGGCCTTAGGGGTGTTTAGTTTGCATTATAACACCAAAAATTTTGGAGTTTACGGCCCAAGAACAGGTCTTGGCTGTAAACTCTTAGAAATCCCACAAAAAATGTGTTTAAGGCCTTTAAAGTATTTTTGGTTGGTCCCTTGATTTATTCCAAGGCTTTTGGTGGTGTTGGATGGCTTTCTAACACCTTGAATTGGATTTATGCCAAGTTTTGGGGAGTTTACGGCCCAAGCACTATCCTTGGCCGTAAACTCATCTAACTCCCCCAAAAATCATGTTTCAAGTGTCCAAATGCTAATACCAAGGTCCTATAATTCATATCTAAGCCATAGAGGTGATTTGGAAGAGTTTAAAGGTATGAAAAACACCATTAACATGAGTTTACGGCCCAAGCTTATGCCTTGGCCGTAAACTCCTTCAAAGTCCTCAAAATCATAGTTTTAAATGTTCTAAGTCCATATCTTGAAGTCCCTTAGCCATATCTAAAGTCCAATTGAGTCTAGGAAGGAGTTTAAGGGCTAAAAACTCTTCTAAATGGTGTTTACGGCCTAGGCAGCCTCCTGGGCCGTAAACTCACATATATTGTCCAATTTCATGATTAAGTGTCTAATTTGGAAGCTAAACATGCTATAGATTAAGGCTAGGAAGGTACCTTAAGGATTTGAAGCCTTAAATTTGAGTTTTGGACACTTAATCTTTGGATTTAGGAGAGAGGTTAGAGAGAGAGTAGAGAGAGAAGGAAAAAGCTTCAAATGAGTGCTTAAACATGTTTATATAGTTCCTAAAACTTGGACACGGTGGAATTCTACCCGATACCGGCCTTAAACGATGCTTTGGGTCGCACCCGATTGAGTTTCCGTCACCCGACGAGGATATTTCTAAAACTTATGAATAATTGTTTTGGGCTAAATTCATGAGTTCCTAAACGATTTGGGCCCTAATTGAATGAAAATAAATATATAATTTTAGTTAACTAAGCCCAAAAACGATAACGGGACATTTCGATTTCCGACGAGTTATTCGGGTAGAACGGGTTTTCGGCGATGAACAACTTCGGGTTGTTACAGCATGCCTCCTTCCAACCATGGCGAGAGTCATGGACAACCCCGAGAATGCACCTATAAAGACTTTACGAATGCCAAAGCCCGGATGTTTAATGGGACAGGTGGTGTGATGATTTTGAGGCAGTGGATTGAAAGGACAGAGTCAGTCTTTGAAATCTGCTCCTGTCCCGATGTGACAACCCGAAATTTCCATTTGTACGAACATTATCTATTCAATAGAAGCTAGTCCAGTTTTAGTGATTTTCATACTTTTCAGAACAAGTTTGTGTACATTAGGGTTTATGTTTAAGGAGATATCAGGAGAGTGGATGCTCCTGGAATTGTGAAATTTGAACATTCCAAGTTTCATAATGTTATAGTCCAATATCCGGAATAAAAATATTTTCTGCCAAAATATTCCAGGACTATAAATAGTTTTCTGAATTAAATTAATTCATTATTCGCAATTCCAATTAGAGAAAAGCCATTTTCTCTCTGACGGATCTTCGGGTTTTCATCCCAGATTGTGAGTCTACTTTCCTAAATGTGTTTCATTACTTGTTATATGCTTTATAACATCAATTACATGTTTAAAATGCAAGATCCGGGAGTTTACCGCCCAAGAACGTTCTTGGGGAGTAAACTCCAAAATGGACCTTTAAGGCTTCCTAGTCCCATTTCCTTGATAGACAACTTGTTAAGGACCTAGTGTATGATCTTTAGAGACTAGAAAGCAAACAAGAAACACAAGTAATAGGAGTTTACGGCCAAGGACTTTTCTTGGGCCGTAAACCCCTTTTCAAGGGCTTTTAATGCCCTAAACCACCCCTATAGCTTAAGGACATTAACCCTCATATGCTTGTAACCATTTTAGACCTTAAAACACTCCAAAATCATGGAGTTATAGGAGTTTACGGCCAAGAATGTCTCTTGGGCCGTAAACCCCTTTTTCTAGGGTAAAATGCACCACAAACACCCCTAAGGCCTTAAGACAATTACCCTTGAACACCTAGGACTTGAATGGGGAGTAAAAGACATCAAGAACATCCCTTAAAGGGAGTTTACGGCCAAGAAACATTACTTGGGCCTTAAACTCCAAGTGAAGGCACGAATGTGTGCCTCTTGTCCCCTTTAGCCTTAGATAAAAACATGGAAGCTATCCTACATGTGCAAGGGCCTCAAATGAATTAAAAACCATCACCCCATAGGAGTTTACGGCCGTAAACTCTAGGGGACAAGGACAATAGGCTGTAAACTCCCCTATGGAGCATTCTAGGGCCTTAAACTACTTCAAGGTTTATTCCAACAAAGCTAGGCTAATTCTAGGATCAAGATAACACCTTAAAACACCCAAAACCACCAAGTGAGGAGTTCACGGCCATAAACCCATGAGTTTATGGCCGTAAACTCCAAAGGGTGGGGTTTGTTGGGTGGTGAACCCTTATACAAGGCCATTTGATGCTTCAAACCCTTTTGCCTTGTCCCGTAGCAACTTAGATGCAACCATTAGTACCTTTAACACTTATGAAAAGTGTTTTCATGTTCCTAAGTGTATTAACTTATTTATTAAGTTATTATTTGGCTAATTAGTTATATATATATGCTTATTATATGATAACTAGGCTCGTGCGTGTAAACAAGTCTCCGTTTGCCACCTAGCACGGTGTCCGACACTACAATTCGTACAACTCACCACAAGTGAGTTCATACCCCTTTAATCAACCTTTGAAATGATTTTAAATGTTTTAAATACTTTATGGGGGGGGGGGAATACAAGTCAAATACTTATAGTTATTGCTACAATCACGTGTGATTGCATTTAATCAAATGTGATTAATAACTAGGAAACCAATGATTTTTATCACTGTTCAAACTGTTTATCAAACTGCTTTACTTTGAAATGTTTTACAAACTCTTTTACTATCCAAACTTATTTACAAACTGTAATTCAAACAAATATTTCTTATACTTAAACTATTTTATCAACTTATGCCTTCAAATTGTTTTATAGATTGACATCAAGTCGATCTTCTCTTGAAATTATATTTATGTTTCAAATGTCTTATGAAAACTTATTTATGCTTTTATATATTCAATTGCATGCCCATATATGTATAGATGTATAAATAATGTTTAAAGGATTAGGAAGGCCATCCGCCCTATTTCCTTTTCGCGCCTTGAGATGTGGTATGGTGGGATTTCGGGTGACCATCCGAAGGTCGTTTCAGTATTAGTTATATATCATATATACATATATAGACATAAAAGTACTTCCATATTCATACTTATCAGTACATCAATAGTTAGTTACCATCGGGGTAACACAGGAACGTATATAGCTATACTAGAACCATGTACATATACAGCTATACTAGAAACATGTACATATACAGCTATACTAGAAACATGTACATATACAGTTATACTAGAACCATGTACATATACAGTTATACTAGAAACATGAACATATACACCTATACTAGAAACATGTACATATACAACTATACTAGAAACAGGAACATATACAGCTATACTAGAAAGAGGAACATATACAACTATACTAGAAACAGAACATATACAACTATACTAGAACGAGAAACATTACATATACATGAATACGTTAACAATTGTGATCCACTGTGTCGGAGCATGCCTTAAATGTCATGGCCCGAGTTGTAGCCAGAATTCTCTTGGAGGGAGAGCGTGAGTTTGCGTATAGATCTATACTGGATTGACTATCCTACACCTTGCTGCTAGCTACAGCCGGACTTGCAGGTCTGCGGGTGCCAAACGTCATTTCTTTATTACGACCATTCATTATGTCCTTGTTACCAGTCGATAGCATGGTGCAATTTATCACATTATACCTTAATATAAATCCGGTTTAAGGTAGTTAGTACAACAGTAGTTCTTATTATACAAAACTACAGTACTACAATGATTTACCCATTACATATTTTAGTGATAATCTCACTTAAGCATTAATGTACAAACTATATTTTATCAAATAATAGTTATACTTGGGTAATTACACACTTTTACAACAAACGAGTATACAAGACAGTTAAGCCTTGGTAGAAGGTTACTTTAATAGAAAATATAGGATTTTCTGAGAGATTCAAACTTTTACAAACACTTTCAAACATTTACTTACGGTTTTACAAACTTATACATTGAGACAGGTTCAAACGTTTTTGACAACAAACATTGACACTAAAATACTTATGAACTCACCAGCTTAATGCTGATAAACTCTTTCAAAATAACTTGTATTCTCAGGTCATCAGTAGACAGGTACCGATGCCAGCTTTTGAGAAGATGGAGCGTATTGAAGACTCATCTTATTATTTTGATTTACATTATTTTGGTGTCTGTAACTGTACAGAACACGCTTGTATTAAAATTATATATTTAATGCAATGGATGATGTTGTTTGCTTATTTACATTTACTGTGTTGTGATACTATACATGACGTCCTCCGCCCCAGAACGTTTCCGCCGTTCTTGGTTGTGGGGTGTGACAGATTGGTATCAGAGCATTGTTTATAGTGAATCAAGTATATCAACCCATAAAAGATATACTAAACTATAAACCCAAAAGGGATTAAAACACTCTGACCAAGAGTCTATACTTTAAATATTAAAATATTTAATTAAGTATACTAGTCTGCATTCATACTAAAATCAGTGTCACAATGACAAGAACAAAAGTATTACGATTGTTAAATATCACAAGTGAGCTCGGGGATGTATGGTCAGTCCTGGGAATGGCATAGCTTGATCAACTATGCTGGTCCTAGGAGTGATTAGCATATGCCCTATAATGGTTGTGATATGTTAACAAGTGTAAAAACTTACCAACAATACCACAAGAAGATCAGTAGAACTTAAACTTAAAATACAATAGGTGTATTTTGTACTACTAGTTACACGTATACTATATTCTTATACCTCTCTTCTCGCGTAGATCTAAATGGCTGGATTCCATCATGGCGACCCGTACTTTCCAAATGAAGGCAATGCCGGGTGGATCGATGAAGAGCCCGAAGATGAGCATCCAATGCCTTTGGATGATCACCTCGCAGAAGGCTTTTCTGATGGATCTGACTCCGAGCCTGAAGTCAACAACCTACCACTTGTAGGTCAAGCCCCGAACAACAACCCTCGACCAGCTTTTCCAGGTCCTACTCCCATGTGGGCAAACGACTTGAATCGCTGGAGTGATGAGCAGGGTCAACCCTTACCATACTTTGGGGACCGAACCTTTTACAACGTCAGCGATGGTGGCTCTGCTGACAGAGCTCTGCCTGTCATTATCTGCAGAATAGCTCGTAATGTCGAGCAGCCATCGACCGGGTCATGGAGATTGATGCCAATTCAGGTGTCAACACAGTCCGCATTCGCCGTCTTGAAGAAGACATGGAACGGACCCGGAGGACCAACGAAACCCTGCAGCAACAGCTGGCTGCCTCCCGAGCAGAGGTCTTGGAGCTTCGAGCTCGTCAGAGGGCTCAGGATCGACACCTTCAAGAGGTGTTTCGCCAAGTGTCCGACCTCAGGGCTCGCCCGAGGAATTCCCATCGCCATTAGATGATGTCTAGTACATCTCTGTCTTTTGATTAGGGATTAGCCTTTAAACATCTATGCTCTAAGTAGCACTTGTCTGTAAATTATTCCTAACTTTCAGTACCCTAATTAGGAATCTAAGAACTGTCAAACTTATCCTTTTGGTATGATGTAAGACCTACTGTTAGGTCGATTTTCCTTGAACTTAATACATCAGTAATACCCGTACTATTGAAATCTATCTAATCTGTGGGAAAAAATCTGTACACTTGTGTATTCCCACTAATATTTCTTATAGTGATTTCAAACACTCATTCAATTGTTGGACTATGGTTAGTTAGTCCATGTGTCACTCTCACGTTATTTACAAATTGATTCTTACCATCTTTCTTATCTTTATAAACTTATAGCTGAAAGATGCCTCCTCGCAAGACTCCCAGAAATAGGAATAATCCTGCACCTCCACCGCCTCCACCGCCTCCGGTCATCGATACTGCAGCCCTGAATGTTGCCGTAGCTGCAGCAGTGGCAACTGCCATGGCTCAGTATCACTCATCCGATGCCAGCAGAGGTGGAACCCCTGTTGAATCTATTCCGATCGAAATACCTGTGCACTCGAGAGAGTGCTCCTACAAGGATTTCACAAACTGCAAGCCGAAGCCTTTCTATGGCACCGGCGGAGTCATTGCCCTCTCGCAATGGTTCGAGAAGACTGAATCAGTCTTCGAAATATGTTCATGCCCTGCTCGTGCAAAGTGAAATATGCCTCATGCACCTTTGAGGGGAAAGCCCTAACGTGGTGGAACGGCCACGTCAAAGCCCTAACTCTCGTCGTGGCTAACGACATGGGCTGGGAAACGATGAAGGACCTCATGACTGAGGAATACTGCCCGAGGGGCGAAATCCAGAAGTTAGAACATGAACTCTGGAACCTGACCATGAAGGGCACCAATGTGATCGCTTACACGGCCCGATTTAGCGAACTGGTGGCCCTCTGCCCCAATATGGTTCCCACTGAGGGGAAAAAGATCGAACGGTACATATGGGGGCTAGTGCCTCCGTACCAGGGGAATGTCTTAGCATCGAACCCCGCTACCTTCGACAGTGCCAAGCGTTTGGCACAGAGACTCATTGACCATGGAGTCAAGACCCCTGCAACCACAACCACCCTAGCCATCCTAGAACCCTCCAAACCCGCTGGTACTAAGCGGAAGTTCTGGGATGAGAAGAAGAAGCAGCGAGCTGCCAAGAAACAGCAAATCGTGGCAATGCATGTTGCGGTAACCCCTACTGCTGCTACTGCTCCGGGGAAGCAGTATGCTGGAAGTTTGCCGAAGTGCAACAAATGCAACTTCCACCACAACGGCGCCTGCCGTGAAATGCACTGTTCTAACTGCAACAGAAAAGGACACACCGTCCGTTTCTGTAAGTTCCCGGCACAACTGATCTCCCAAGTTCCTGGCTCAGGCGCGAGCCCAACTTGTTATGGATGTGGCAAAACAGGCCACTTTAAAAGGGACTGCCCCAAAGTGAGGAATGCTGCAGGAACAGGGAGGGTACTAGCTATAGGCCACGGGGAAGCAGTTGTTGACCCGACAGTGGTGACTGGTACGTTCCTCCTCGATAACTCCTATGCATGCATTCTGTTCGATAGTGGAGCGGAGCGAAGCTTCGTAAACCATAAATTTGCTCGCATGCTTAAGCAAAAACCACACGCACTTAATGAACAATTCACAGTAGAAATGGCCAATGGGAAAACTGAAAGTACTAATAGCATATAATTAGGTTGCCTCCTAACCTTAGATAACCATTCATTCCCAATCGACCTTATGCCGGTCTCAATAAAAAGTTTCGACGTTATTATCGGCATGGATTGGTTAAGTCTTCATCGCGCCGACATCATGTGCTATGAGAAAGCAGTCCGTCTAAACCTCCCATCTAATGAAACTCTTATAGTCTACGGCGACAAACCTGGTGCGAGTCTTCGCATTATATCAAGTATTCAAGCACAGAAATATCTGCGCAAAGAATATCACGCATTCCTTGCTCACGTCGTCGACACGAACATAGAAACGAAATAACTAAAGAACATCCCAGTAGTGAGCGATTTCCCCGACATTTTCCCAGAAGAACTACCCAGATTACCTCCGCAACGACAAGTCGAGTTCAGAATCGACTTAGTCCCAGGAGCTACCCCAGTAGCCAAGTCGCCCTACCATTTAGCACCAGCCGAGATGCAGGAACTCTCTGGTCAAATTAACGAACTGCTCAGCAAGGGATTTATAAGACCAAGTTTCTCACCTTGGGGAGCACCGGTCTTGTTCGTTAAGAAGAAGGACGGATCATTCCGTATGTGCATTGACTACAGAGAACTCAACAAATTGACGATCAAAAATCGTTATCCTCTGCCACACATAGATGATCTATTCGACCAACTGCAAGGGGCGAACTATTTTTCCAAGATTGATTTGAGATCCGGATATCACCAGTTACGAGTGCTAGAAGAGGATGTGCCGAAGACAGCCTTCCGAACTCGTTACGGACACTACGAGTTCGTGGTGATGCCATTCGGATTGACCAATGCGCCTGCAGTCTTCATGGATCTGATGAATAGAGTATGTTGACCTTACTTGGATCAGTTCGTCATCGTTTTCATTGACGACATCCCAATCTACTCCAGAAGTGAGAAAGAGCATGGCGATCACCTGCGACAAGTTCTAGAGACATTACGAAAAGAGAAACTTTATGCGAAGTTCTCGAAATGTGAATTTTGGATCCGAAGAGTCGAATTCTTAGGACACGTTGTAAGCGAAGAGGGAATCCACGTGGACCCATCCAAAATTAAAGCCATTGAGAACTTGTCAGCGCCAAAGACGCTTACTGAAATTCACCAATTTCTAGGTCTCACTGGCTACTACCGCAGATTTATTCAGAACTTCTCCCGAATAGCGAAACCTCTTACGACCCTGACCCAGAAAGGCGTGGCCTTTGACTGGGAAGAGAAACAAGAAAGGGCATTCCAAACGCTCAAACGAGCCTTGTGCACCGCGCCAATACTATCCCTTCCCGAAGGGATAGAAGACTTTGTAGTCTATTGCGATGCTTCAAATCAAGGACTCGGATGTGTTCTGATGCAGCGAGGTATGGTCATCGCCTACGCCTCGAGACAGTTGAAGACACACGAGGTTAACTACACGGCCCACGATCTTGAACTAGGAGCAGTAGTGTTTGCTCTGAAGATCTGGAGACATTACTTGTATGGAACAAAGAGCACTATCTTTACCGACCACAAGAGTTTACAACACATCTTCGATCAGAAGGAGCTCAACATGAGACAACGACGGTGGTTCGAGCTACTCAGTGATTACGAATGTGATATTCGTTATCATCCGGGTAAAGCCAACGTGGTAGCAGACGCCCTAAGTCGGAAAGAATATTCTGGTCGCAAAGTCAAGTCATTATCGATAACCATCCATTCACACTTGTCTAAGCAAATTCAGGCGGCTCAACTTGAGGCCATGAAACCTGAAAATGTGTCGAGTGAATCCCTTAGGGGAATGGACAGAACTTCGAAACCAAGGGTGACGGAGCATTATATTTCATGAACCGGATCTGGACACCGAAACACGGTGGTTTCCGAGACTTGGTCATGACCGAGGCGCACAACACTCGGTATTCCGTCCACCCAGGTTCAGATAAGATGTATCTGGATCTTAAAAAGCTATACTGGTGGCCTAATATGAAAGCAGAGATTGCTACCTTCGTAAGTAAATGCCTTACTTGCGCAAAGGTTAAGGTCGAGTACCAGAAGCCCTCTGGTTTACTGCAACAACTAGAGATTCCAGAATGGAAGTGGGAGCGGATCACTATGGATTTCATAACCAAGTTGCCCAAGACAACGGGTGGACTTGACACCATATGGGTCATCGTTGATAGATTGACCAATTCTGCACACTTCCTGCCTATCAAAGAAACCGACAAGATGGAGAAACTTACGAGAACATACATTAGGGAAATTGTACGGCTACATGGTGTACCTATTTCCATTATCTCCGACAGAGATAGTAGGTTCACCTCAAGATTTTGGCAATCACTACAACATTCCCTTGGAACAAGGCTGGACATGAGCACAGCCTACCATCCACAAACCGACGGACAGAGTGAGAGGACCATCCAAACACTGGAAGATATGTTGCGAGCCTGTGTGAATGATTTTGGGAAAGCATGGGATACTCATTTACCCCTTGTCGAATTTTCCTATAATAACAGTTATCACACGAGCATCAAGGCTGCTCCATTCGAAGCTCTCTACGGCCGAAAGTGCAGATCCCCTCTGTGCTGGGCTGAGGTGGGTGATACCCAATTAGCAAGGGGGCAAGCTTCCGACAGTACTCTCATCGGTCCGGAAATCATTCGGGAAACGACAGAGAAAATCGTTCAGATCCGTGAACGATTGAAAGCCTCTAGAGACCGACAGAAGAGCTACACCGATAAACGAAGAAAACCTTTGGAATTTCAGGTGGGTGACCGAGTCCTTCTCAAAGTTGCACCCTGGAAAGGCTTGATACGCTTCGGCAAGCGTGGGAAGCTTAATCCAAGGTACATAGGCTTGATAGCTTGATACAGTTTTTCAAGAGTCGGCCCCGTAGCTTACAAACTCGACCTACCCGACACACTTCGTAGCATACATTCTACATTCCACGTATCTAACTTGAAAAAGTGTCTGTCCGATGAGACTCTCTTAATCCCACTCGACGAGATCGAGATCAACGAGAGCCTCCACTTCGTGGAAGAACCTGTAGAGATCATGGACCGTGAGGTCAAGCAGACGAAACAAAGCCGTATCCCTATCGTGAAGGTTCAATGGAACGCCAAGCGAGGACCGGAATTCACTTGGGAACGCGAGGATCAGATGAAGCTGAAATACCCTCATCTTTTCGCTTAATTGTTGTAACTTCATATTTTCTTAAATTCTAATTTCGGGACGAAATTCCTTCTAACGGGGGGATGATGTGACAACCCGAAATTTCCATTTGTACGAACATTATCTATTCAATAGAAGCTAGTCCAATTTCAGTGATTTTCATACTTTTCCGAACAAGTTTGTGTACATTAGGGTTTATGTTTAAGGAGATATCAGGAGAGTGGATGCTCCTGGAATTGTGAAATTTGAACATTCCAAGTTTCATAATGTTACAATCCAATATCCGGAATAAAAATATTTTCTGCCAAAATATTCCAGGACTATAAATAGTTTTCTGAATTAAATTAATTCATTATTCACAATTCCAATTAGAGAAAAGCCATTTTCTCTCTGACGGATCTTCGGGTTTTCATCCCAGATTGTGAGTTTACTTTCCTAAATGTGTTTCATTACTTGTTATATGCTTTATAACATCAATTACATGTTTAAAATGCAAGATCCGGGAGTTTACCGCCCAAGAACGTTCTTGGGGAGTAAACTCCAAAATGGACCTTTAAGGCTTCCTAGTCCCATTTCCTTGATAGACAACTTGTTAAGGACCTAGTGTACGATCTTTAGAGACTAGAAAGCAACCAAGAAACACAAGTAATAGGAGTTTACGGCCAAGGACTTTTCTTGGGCCGTAAACCCCTTTTCAAGGGCTTTTAGTGCCCTAAACCACCCCTATAGCTTAAGGACATTAATCCTCATATGCTTGTAACCATTTTAGACTTCAAAACACTCCAAAATCATGGAGTTATAGGAGTTTATGGCCAATAATATCTTTTGGGCCGTAAACCCCTTTTTCTAGGGTAAAATGCACCACAAACACCCCTAAGGCCTTAAGACAATTACCCTTGAACACCTAGGACTTGAATGGGGAGTAAAAGACATCAAGAACATCCTTTAAAGGGAGGTTACGGCCAAGGAACATTACTTGGGCCGTAAACTCCAAGTGAAGGCACGAATGTGTGCCTCTTGTCCCCTTTAGCCTTAGATAAAAACATGGAAGCTATCCTACATGTGCAAGGGCCTCAAATGAATTAAAAACCATCACCCCATAGGAGTTTACGCCCGTAAACTCTAGGGGACATGGACATTAGGCCGTAAACTCCCCTATGGAGCATTCTAGGGCCTTAAACTACTTCAAGGTTTATTCCAACAAAGCTAGGCTAATTCTAGGATCAAGATAACGCCTTAAAACACCCAAAACCACCAAGTGAGGAGTTCACGGCATAAACCCATGAGTTTACGGCCGTAAACTCCAAAGGGTGGGGTTTGTTGGTTGGTGAACCCTTATACAAGGCCATTTGATGCTTCAAACCCTTTTGCCTTGTCCCGTAGCAACTTAGATGCAACCATTAGTACCTTTAACACTTATGAAAAGTGTTTGCATGTTCCTAAGTTTATTAACTTATTTATTAAGTTATTATTTGGCTAATTAGTTATATATATGCTTATTATATGATAACTAGGCTCGTGCGTGTAAACAAGTCTCCGTTTGCCACCTAGCACGGTGTCCGACACTACAATTCGTACAACTCACCACAAGTGAGTTCATACCCCTTTAATCAACCTTTGAAATGATTTTAAATGTTTTAAATACTTTATGGGGGGGGGGAATACAAGTCAAATACTTATAGCTATTGCTACAATCACGTGTGATTGCATTTAATCAAATGTGATTAATAACTAGGAAACCAATGATTTTTATCACTGTTCAAACTGTTTATCAAACTGCTTTACTTTGTAATGTTTTACAAACTCTTTTACTATCCAAACTTATTTACAAACTGTGATTCAAACAAATATTTCTTATACTTAAACTGTTTTATCAACTTATGCCTTCAAATTGTTTTATAGATTGACATCAAGTCGATCTTCTCTTGAAATTATATTTATGTTTCAAATGTCTTATAAAAACTTATTTATGCTTTTATATATTCAATTGCATGCCCATATATGTATAGATGTATAAATAATGTTTAAAGGGCTTAGGAAGGCCATCCGCCCTATTTCCTTTTCACGCCTTGAGATGTGGTCTGGTGGGATTTTGAGTGACCATCCGAAGGTCGTTTCAATATTAGTTATATATCATATATACATATATAGACATAAAAGTACTTCCATATTCATACTTATCAGTACATCAATAGTTAGTTACCATCGGGGTAACACAGGAACGTATACAGCTATACTAGAACCATGTACATATACAACTATACTAGAAACATGTACATATACAGCTATACTAGAAACATGTACATATACAGTTATACTAGAACCATGTACATATACAGTTATACTAGAAACATGAACATATACAACTACACTAGAAACATGTACATATACAGCTATACTAGAAACAGGAACATATACAGCTATACTAGAAAGAGGAACATATACAACTATACTAGAAACAGAACATATACAACTATACTAGAACGAGAAACATTACATATACATGAATACGTTAACAATTGTGATCCACTGTGTCGGAGCATGCCTTAAATGTCATGGCCCGAGTTGTAGCCAGAATTCTCTTGGAGGGAGAGCGTGAGTTTGCGTATAGATCTATACTGGATTGACTATCCTACACCTTGCTGCTAGCTACATCCGGACTTGCAGGTCTGCGGGTGCTAAACGTCATTTCTTTATTACGACCATTCATTATGTCGTTGTTACCAGTCGATAGCATGGTGCAATTTATCACATTATACCTTAATATAAATCTGGTTTATGGTAGTTAGTACAACAGTAGTTCTTATTATACAAAACTACAGTACTACAATGATTTACCCATTACATATTTTAGTGATAATCTCACTTAAGCATTAATGTACAAACTATATTTTATCAAATAATAGTTATACTTGGGTAATTACACACTTTTACAACAAATGAGTATACAAGACAGTTAAGCCTTGGTAGAAGGTTACTTTAATAGAAAATATAGGATTTTCTGAGAGATTCAAACTTTTACAAACACTTTCAAACATTTACTTACGGTTTTACAAACTTATACATTGAGACAGGTTCAAACATTTTTGACAACAAACATTGACACTAAAATACTTATGAACTCACCAGCTTAATGCTGATAAACTCTTTCAAAATAACTTGTATTCTCAAGTCATCAGTAGACAGGTACCGATGCCAGCTTTTGAGAAGATGGAGCGTATTCAAGACTCATCTTATTATTTTGATTTACATTATTTTGGTGTCTATAACTATACAGAACACGCTTGTATTAAAATTATATATTTAATGCAATGGATGATGTTGTTTTCTTATTTACATTTACTGTGTTGTGATACTATACATGACGTCCTCCGCCCCAGAACGTTTCCGCCGTTCTTGGTTTTGGGGTGTGACACCCGAGCACAGCAAAGTTAAGTTTTCCACCTTCACACTTACTGATAGAGCTTTAACTTGGTGGAATGGCCACGTTAAGGTACTTACTCTGATAGTGGCAAATTCCATAAGCTGGGAGAGGTTAAAAATCATGCTGATGAGAGAATACTGTCCATGAGGAGAGATTCAAAAACTCGAGCACGAACTCTGGACTCTTGGAATGATTGGTACCGACATAGCAACTTATACCAACAGATTCTATGATATGGCAATCCTTTGCCCAGATATGATTGCTCATGAGAGCAAGAAAATAGAGAGATACATTGGGGGATTGTCGCCCCAAATTCAGTCAAGCGTGTTAGCTTCGAAACCTGACACTTTTGAAAGTGCCAAGGAACTGGCACAATCTCTTGTTGATTACGGAAGTCATCAGAACTTAACAGTTTCTACACCAGAACCACAAAAGGGAAACAACAACAGCAATAACAGGAAGAGAGTATGGAATAAAGGGAATAATGGGTCTTCCCAAGAATTTGCGAAGAAACAACAACTGGTTTCACTAAATGCTGCTACTGTACCTACTACCGTTCCTACAAATCCCTACCAAACAAAGCCTTATGGGGGTAACCTTCCAAAGTGCACCAAATGCACTTACCACCATCATGGACCTTGTCGGGAAATGCAGTGCTCCAACTGAAACAGAAAGGAACACATTGTCCGTTTCTGCAAAGATCCCGCAAAGCCAATCACTCAAGTTTCCAACGCTGGTGTAGGCCAAACTTGCTACGGTTGTGGCGAGGTGCGCCACTACAAGAGAAACTGCCCAAAGGCAGCAAATACCGATGGGGTGGGACGAGTTTTGGCTATAGGCCACGATGAAGCCGTAGCTGATCCGACTGTAGTTGCTGGTACGTTCCTTCTCGATAATTCATATGCATGCATACTATTCGATAGTGGAGCGGAGAGAAGCTTCGTGAGTCAAAACTTTATTCACTTACTTAAACGTAAACCTAGCAAGTTAGAAAAATCATTCACTATAGAAATGGCAAACGGAATAACGGAAAACACTAACTGCATATATATGGGTTGTACATTAACTTTAGACAGCCATTCATTCCCAATCAACCTCATGCCGGTCCAAATTAAAAGTTTCGATGTCATAGTCGGCATGGATTAGTTAAGTCTTCTTCGCGCCGACATCATGTGCTTTGAGAAAGCAGTTCGTCTTAATCTCCCTAACGACGAAACATTAGTGATTTACGGCGACAAATCAAGTACAAACCTTCGCATCATTTCATGCATCCAAGCTCGAAAGTGTTTGCAGAAGGATTGTCAAGCATTTCTTGCGCACATCGTCGATACGAGTCAGAATTAAAGGACATCAAGAATATTCCAGAAGTACGTGACTTTCCCGATATCTTTCCAGAAGTACGCCCAGCGTACGGAGGTGGTTCGTAGCCCCTATAAAAGGGATGCGAGGGTTCCGAAGAAAGGGCTCATTTCTCTCTCAACTTTCTTGAGTTTTTCCTCGTTTTCCATGCAAGTGATATCCCAAAGTCCCGGTTACCTTGCTCAAGTCCCGAAGGTCGTTTGTGCTCCCGAGATTCCCGAGAATCCCGAGAAAATCTGCTTTCTCGAGTCGAAGTTCTGCTCGGTTTTCATCACGCCTTTTTCCGATCTTTGAAGTGAGTTCATTCCCTTATAATCCACCCTTTTAAATGTTTTATAAATACTTTTATATTCTTTTAAGGGGGGGAATACAAGTAAAACACACGATTATTATCGTGTGTTATATAAAGTTCAATATACACTTTTTATCAACGGAATCATATGTGATTCATAACTATTATAGGGAAACTTTCGTATGCAAAATATATCACGATAACATCATATTTTTGGAAATGAAAAATGTGGTTATATATGTATTATGTGTTCATCTTGGCATTATAAAAATTATAACTTTCAATAAAAAGTGAGCATTTTTACTAGGGATTACTATACAAACGAGACACACTTTTAGAAAACTATAATAGGTATAGTTTTACGAGAACATTACGAACTTTTACATACTAGAAACACTATTTCAATAAGTTTACTTTCACATCCAAAAACTAATGAACATTTTCGTACGTAAATCTGTTTTATACTAAATTTTGTGAGACAATAACTTCACGTACGTTCAAGTACGCATTTCAAGTCCTGTATTATATACCAGAATCCCTTGGAGGGGGAGCATGGTGTTTGTGTATAGATCTATACGGGATTGACAACCCGCGCCCTGACTGTTAGCTACAGTCCACCATTTGGGGTGACAAAGGTCAGAACATTCCAATGCCTGAAAAACGTTGTGTTTAGGCATTTCTAGTCAATAGCATGGTTATAAAACTCACATGGAGTATTGAAAACACATTGATTTACGGGGTTTTTCAGACATATTGGAAATTTTATACGTACATACATTTTCTAGAAACAAACATTGGTCTTCATAGAAGGCTACGTTTATACAAGTAGAAAATATAGGATTTTCTAGGTAAAAACAAACAAGAACAAAACATTTCATCTTATACAAACATTGTCATTTAATACTTATGAAACTCACCAGCTTATATGCTGATCTACGCTTTCAAAACTACTTGTATGTCCCAGGGATTCAGTAATCACAGGTAACAAATAGCTTTTGAAGAAGGGACGTTGCGACGCCAGTTTAAATTCATATTTTGACATCATATTGTAATTGGTTTTTAACATGTACCTTTTGACAATGTAAACTTTCAATTATATATATGATGGTTGTATTGCTTTCTTTACTATGTATTCATTTGTTACGTTACCACATGAAGTCATCCGCCCCCGAACGTTTCCGCCGTTCCGGTTTAGGGGTGTGACAAAATCATCTAGCAAATGATTGCATGCTTTGTAAGAAGGAGGAGAAAAAGAATAGGATAAAGGACGAATCGTATTATGTGGAGAGATTGGAAGAGGTGCGTTCGAAGGCGAAAAATTTGTCATTGGTGGCTAGAGGTGAACAGGAGGAAGAGGGAACATATCAGATTTGGTCTTCCGAATCGGATGATAAAGAAATGCGTAATTCTACGCATGGTGCCATGTTCGCAAAGTTGGAGGAAGAGTCTGACGAAGAGGTGACTGGTCATTGCTTCATGACTAAAAGTGATGATAAATCTCCAATGACTACCAAGGTACATACTATTTTTCAGTCATTCAATATTCCTTTAAGTGCATATGATTCTGAATTAATTGCTTTTGATGATATTGTTGCTTATTTCGATGCTTTGGTTATCTCTGCTAGCAATGAGGCTAAGAAATCAACTTCTCTGTTGGTAGAAGTACAGAAGAAGTTAGATGCGAAGAAAATAAGATTTGAGAGTTTTGAATTGCAAATTACAAACATTATGTGTGATAGGGATTCGTTGTCTAGTGATGTAAAACTCTTATTAGCTCAACGAAACATATACTGTAACTCTGCTAAAAGACTTTATGGCAAATTGACTGCATTGCATCATTCGTGTGAAATTAGCAAGGAGCAACATAGGAAATTATTACATTTTCTAGCATATGAGAGAGAGAAGGTTGATATTATTTCGTATGATGGTGAGAAAACTTTTGCTAAGTTTGACATAGTTCTGGATGATAGATATGCTTATGGAATTGTCAAAATTGACGAATGTCTGGATTCGAATATATTAGTTAACATTGTGAATGATACTTTGACTAAATCAGAACAAATCAAAATTTTGAAAAAAACCTGAGAATTCAACATCTGATTATCAATCTAATTTTGCTGATATTGAAGATAACTCTGACAATATTAGCAAAATTAGTGATATTGAGGAAGTTGATTGTTCTCAGTTGTCTGTCATTAATGTTGCATCAAAATCTAAAGGAAAAGAAAAGATTAAGGATTTGATGGTTAAAATTGACACTGAGAAACCTTCAACTTCGAAAGTTTGTGATCCTGATTTTGTGGATATTTGAGATAGTCAAACTGATAGCAGTGATGATGAAAATGATGAAGACAATTTGCACAAAAAGGTCTCATCAAACAAAGGTTCGAAAGAAACTGCAATTCCACGAATAATCGTTGATCAAGTGTACGGGGATACAGAAAAATTCGACAAAGTATTGTAAGAACAAGGAGCTCATTTTCTGGAAACAAACACTATGGTGTATCCAAATTTCAAGTGCACTGATGATGTTATATTCCTAAATCAAGTGTTTGTTACTACTAGGAATGTTGAAAACATTAATCCAAAAATTCAAAAAAAATGGTCGAAAATGATTACAAGAAAAAAACAGAAGAAGGATTCTTTTCAAATCAAATCACTATCGAAAATAATCTAACAAAGAAATCGTATGTTTTTCAAAGACAAAAACCTCAACGAAAATGGGTTGAAAAACAAAAGGCTGAGAAAGAAGTTACCAAACAAGTTGTTGTGGAAAATGAAAGTGTTGTCAAATTAAATTCAAAAGAATTTAAAGAACAAATAGAAAAGTTTTCAAAAGAAAATGAAATTTCAAAAAGACAAGCACGAAAGAAAATTTTCTGGCAAACTGGTGAGTCTCGAAAGAAACAAAATAGTTTGACATTGAAAACATCTGAAAACATATAGACTAAGTCTGTTGAGAACAAGTTTTCAAATTCAGCATCTTATTCAGACCAAAAGAAAAATCTCGCTCAATCAAACAACACAAAATCTGAATTTCATTCAAAAATAAATTCTTCGAAAGTTCAAAATACAACATTTTCCACAAATATCAAAACTACATCAAAAAGATTTCAAAATCAACCCTCAACAAAACGATTTTCTTCTAATCAACAACAAAGATTTTCTCCAAAACGAAAATTTCACCATCGATTTTCTCAAAATGCAAGTGCTGGAAATAATGATGGAAGTCGATATGCCATGGCATTTCGTCCTAAATCAAATATTGATTTCGTTCCACAAAAACCGAATTTTCCGAATCCATTTGCAAAACAAACCTTAAAAGTTTCGTACACAAAAGGGTTGTCTCGTGACAAAAACATCGATCATTGGCTTGAAGGAAAAGGACGAATGTATCAATGAAGGAAATACTCTCAACAAAAAATTCAAGAAGCTTATGAGAAGTATGTGAATACTTCGTCAACTGAAATCTCATCTTCAAAATATTCAAAAGTTTCGGTAAAGACTTGGCAACCGGTTACGAAAGAGAAGCATGTTAAAACACAACCTAAGAAGACGAAGGCATATGTAAGTGACAATCCCAAACTATCAAAAACTTATGTTTCGGTTCCTTTACTTAGTGATATGGACTTAATTGATAGTTTCAAAACTAAAGTTTGTGATCGGGTTAAAAGTTATGTATTTCATTATGTTTTTAAAGCTAATTTCCAAGGACCCAAACAACTTGGGTACCTAAATTCTTTCATTGATCGCAGGTCCTATGTGACGAGCAATATGATGAGAAATGGTATATTGATAGTGGTTTCTCACGTCACATGATTGGACAAATAGAAAATTTCAGAGTTTTTCGAAGCTTGGAAAATGTAGGTGTTGTGAAGTTTGGAATCAATCATAAATGTCAAGTGAAAGGATATGGGAAAGTAACGAATGGACACTTTACTGTAAATCGCGTTGCTTATGTCGAAGGTCTTCAACATAATTTGATAAGTGTTTCACAACTCGTTGTGGGCACTGGCAATCAAGTTGTGTTTAACGAAGAAGGGAGTATCATCTCAAAGGTTAAAACGAACAAAGTGTTACTGAAGTCAAAACACTATGGCGATATGTTTACTCTTGATCTAAATCGATTGTTGGGAAACCGTTAGTTTGTTTACTTTCGAAAGCTACATCTGATGTTAGATGGTTATGGCATCACCATTTATCACATTTAAATTTTTGAAATTTAAATAAGTTGGTAATATATGATCTTGTTCGAGGCTTACCGGTTTTAAAATTTGACAATGATACCTTATGTGCAGCTTGCGAACAAGGGAAACAACATAGGAAAGGACATCCAATTGTGATAGATTCGAAAATTATGGAACCGTTGGAACTTCTTCATGTTGACCTTTGTGGACCATCAACTGTTGAAACTCTCAACAAGAAACGGTACATTTTGGTTATTGTTGATGATTTTTTTCGATTCACTTGGGTGTATTTTCTCAGGTTAAAATATAAAGTCGCTTAAACAATGATTGATTTTATCAAGAAAATTAAGATGAGTTTGAAAAAGAATGTTCGAAAAATCAAAAGTGATAATGGCTCTGAGTTTAAAAACAATATGTTGGATTCGTACTTAATTGAGAAAGGTATTTCGCATAATTTTTCGTCACCATATACACCACAACAAAATAGTGTAGTTGAACGAAGAAATAGGTCACTTTGCGAACCAGGCATAACTATGTTGACATATGCGAATCTTCCTAAATATCTATGGGCCGAAGTAGTGTCAACAACATGTTTTACTCATAATCGTTCTTTTATTCATCGATGTTTCAAAATCACTCCATATAAAATTATCAATAACTGCAAACCAAATGTTAAATTCTTTCATGTTTTTGGTTGTAGGTGCTTTATCATGAATCTCAAAGATAATCTTTCGAAATTTCAAGCTAAGGCTGACGAAGGCATATTTTTGGGATATTCACATGATTCGGTTGCATAAAAAATGTTAAATAAGCGCACACGAAAAGTCGAAGAGACATTTAATCTTACTTTTGATGATTATTATGTCAAAAAAATTGAAAAACATTTTGAACAAAAGCCGATTATTAATGAATCAACTAATGAATATGCAAATGTGAGTTCATCTGATTTCAATTATGATTTAATTTTTGGTGTTCCTGACAGGGTTGTGGATGCTGAAGTTCATGCGAATGATAATTATCAATCTTATTATACGAAGCATACTGTTGACTCGAAAATCCCTCAAACAATTGTAGATGGTAATTCAACATCGAATTCTCCAAATTTTGGCGAAAGTATGCACAATAATCCAGTGGAGGGGGAGCACTTGGATTTGAATACTCTGCTTGAGGTGGAGCATTCTTTTGAGGGGGAGAATGGGAGAATGAATGCATATTGTCACACCCCCAAACCAGAACGGCGGAAACGTTTGGGGGCAGAGGACGTCATATTCAGTATCATAACAGTTCATAGAAAGGGAAGTACACACCACCATACATATATAAAGGTTTCAAAAATGTTTACATCATTGTATTCATTACATGCTTAAAAGATAAGTGCACAAACATCTTTCAAAAGAAATAATTAACGCCAGCGCGTTAATCCCCAAAAGTTGATTTCCAAACCTGCTTAACGGTTCCCTGAGAATACAAGTTATTTCAAAGAAAAAGTCTCAACAATTAAGTTTGTTGCGTTCAAATGATGTTATATGCTAATTTCACAAACTAGTGATGGTTCGTAGCCATACATCATAACGAAATTTATCAATAGCTACTTGTTTTATATTTCACAATAACTTATTTAAATAAAAGCGGTTAAATTCCTTCAACCATTCTTGATGAAATACTCATATTGCTTAATAATCAAAACATAGCATCGTATGATCGTTCCTATTTTTACCAATTGTTACATTCTCCCCCCGTTAAAAGAATTTCGCCCCGAAATTCAACTTGTAGACGGGATATCACTAAACAATTGGGGGTGTTTTTTTTTTTTGATCCTCGGATTCCTTAGTGAATTTCGGTCCTCGCTTGGCGTTCCAACGAGCCTTCACTATGGGCATGCGACTTTGTTTTGTCCTTTTGACCTTTTGATCCATGATTTCCACCGGTTCTTTGATGAAGTTTAGACTCCCGTTGATTTCAATTTCATCCAGTGGAGTAACAAGAGTCTCATCAGACAAGCTATTCTTCTGATCCTGGGATGCATTCAATCGTTCACGGGTTTGAATAATCTTCTCTATAGTTTCTCATATGATCTGGGGGCTGGTGAGAGTGTTGTTAGGAACTTGCCTGTTAGCTATTTGCGTGTCACCTACCTCAGCCCAGCATAGAGGCGATCTACACTTGCTTCTATAGAGAGATTCAAATGACGCGACTTTGATATTAATGTAATAGTTGTTGTTGTATAAGGATTCGATGAATGGTTCTTCTGCTTTGTCTGTCAGTTTGAGGGTGATATTAAAGACTTCTTTAACGAATATCGAAAACACGAGGCGAATCACCTGTCCCTTATCCAAAATGATAGATAGTGGTATACTCTGCAGTCTCGCAATCTTCTTGTGATATGCTCCTATCAACTTTTCTATTTTTCTTTGTAGCCTTGGTCAGTAGAAAGTGTGTGGGTTTGGTTGATTCGTCTACGATCGCTCAAGTGGTAGCATGTCCATCCACTGTCCTGTGTAACTTGTCATGGAGTTCATGGTATGACTCATAACTGATTCATCTATCATCTCTTTGTGTTTATAAGTCGTATATAACTAAGATTGAAAAGATAGTCGAATCGGTGATTCTATTCTAAGCCCACATCCAAACAAGGAAAAGGATTTAAAGCGAAATTACCAACCCTAAGTCCTTAGAATTTTAATTATATAGGCCTCTAATATATACACTTAGTAATCATAGATTCACTAGTATGGGTCCATAGTCTTTACTTGAGTGGGGTGATTAACTTGGGTGAGATGGCATTTACAACAACCCTTTTCCACAACTACTGCACCTAGGTTGATTTTTGAACTCGGGTTGTCGTACGGATGGTATTCCCAGGAGATCTTCTCGGAATATATCGAGAAGGTTATGGGATTTTTCAACATCCATGATGTCTTTCTCTTCTTGTTTCTTATCCACAACACGGGCTAAGACGGCGTGGTACCTCCTGTGTAGGTACTTCTGAGTCTTGTTGTAAAAGGTGAGTCGGGGGATTGTGTCCGGTTTGTCGCCATAGAGAACGAGGGTTCTATTACTCGATGGGTTTAGGCAAATGGTCTTTTCTTAATATATGATATCGGTATGGTGGGGAAACTAACTAATACGTTGTTAATATGAAAATGTTGTAAATTTTTATTGTGACAGGTGTTAGGATGATTTGAACGAATTGGTTGATTTAGTGTTAGAGTGCACCCTATGTACACATCTCTAGTGCTTTTGATTATTCCAATTCTACTGTAAATATTTCGATTAAGTTTTTGAGGTTTTTGGTTGAGAAATTGATTAAATCTACGACTCACAATACTCCTCTCCACGTTGCTATTATATAGTATCCATGCATATGTGCTATCGGGAATGAACGTACCGGAATCTCAGCGGGGTCTATTACTTCTTTCCCACGCTCTGTTGCTAAAACACTTCCGACGCTCCTGACATCTTTGTTTTTAGTCTTCGGAAACTCCTTTATGAAATGTCCTACTTCTCCACATCTGTAGCAAGTCCGACTCATCCCAACTTTTGTGTTCTGGGCGGTCTGTTGAGCCGGCACCCTACATAAATTTGTGGTATGCCCCTTTTCATTACAGTTCTTGCAGTGCATTTCCCTACACTTTCCTTTGTGATGAAAGCTACACTTGGTGCATTTTGGCAGGTTTCCAACATATGGTCTTGTCGGCACTGAGGTAGTAGGGATGGTGGTGGTATGGAATTTCACTATTTGTTGTCTTTTGGTAGGTCCTTGATTTGGGGCGTCGTTGCAGGAACATACTCGAGGTGTCCCTGGTTGTTATTACAATTGGAACTTTTGGCGTTGTTCCCGCTTTTGTTTGTGTTGTTAGTGCCGAGGTGTGCCATGACTGCTGTCACAGCGGCTGTTACCGCAATTTGAAATGTTGTAGGGTCTATTTATAGGACTAGTGTTGCACTAGTATGTTGATTACCTTCATGTGTCGGGATGATTCTATTTCGCGAGTGGCCTCCTCTGTTCTCAGTTCTGTGATGACTGTCCAGGTTGTAGCTGTAAGGGTTCTTTGTCCTATAACGACTATCTCCTTTTCTAAGGAGTGTAGGTGATCCATATTGTTCTTTTGATCTGCTTGCCGGTCTATGGGTGCTATGGCCCGAAGTACGGTGCAGTGAGTTTATGTCGGTTGTGGATCATCGGTTGTCCTCTCTAGTCTATATGTGTGGCTAGGTAGTTAATTGCGGGTTGCTTCCTGAAATGAGAGGTGGAGGTTCTCACACTCCTCTTGATAGGGTAAGGTTTATTGATGGTATCTCCCGAACTTCTTTCTCCATCTGGTCCCTTCTCGGAAATCTTCTTCCTCGTATTTCATCTATTGGTACTCTTCGAAATCTTCTTCTGGATCCTTCTTGATCCATCTATTGGCTTCGGTGGCAGGATAGTAGGGGTCTATGTGGAGATGAAGTCTAGCTAATATGCCTATGCGAGAATAGGGGTATGAAGCATATGAAGAATCTAAGTGTGTGGTTCTATTGTAACGCAAAATACTCCTATAGTATTTTAAATTTGTAAGTTAAAGTTTTCTTTGTATGGTTTGTTGGTAAGTTTTAAATTTGTTGTCCACTGCAGACACTCCTCGGCACACGTTAGTTGGCTCTCGGACAAATATAGTTGATCAGGCTATATCCTTCCCAGTTCCGATTACATGTCCCAAGGCGTACCTGCACTGCACAACTTATTTATAATACTTCTAAAATGGTACGATGTGAAACTGTTATTAGTACGAAATGAATGGATGCTTACTTTACAAAAACTAAATAAATTTAATTTCAAAAGTATGACTCTTCTTAGAGTGTTTTTGCCCAGTTGAGTTTATAGTTGTATAGAAAAAAAATGGTTTTGATATACTTAATTCACTATAAACAATTATCTGATACCAATCTGTCACACACCCAAACCAGAACGGCGGAAACGTTCGGGGGCGGAGGACGTCATATTCAGTATCATAACAGTTCATAGAAAGGAAAGTACACACCACCATACATATATAAAGGTTTCAAAAATGTTTACATCATTGTATTCATTACATGCTCAAAAGATAAATGCATAAACATCTTTCAAAAGAAATAATTAACGCCAGCGCGTTAATCCCCAAAAGTTGATTTCCAAACCTGCTTAACGGTTCCCTGAGAATACAAGTTATTTCAAAGAAAAAGTGTCAACAATTAAGTTGGTGAGTTCATAAGTGATTTAGAAATGTTGAATGCCATTCCAAAATGAGTGTATATTTTCCAAGAAAATCCCTTATTTTCTTATAATAGTATGAAATGCATGAGAGTATTTGTGTTGAAAAATGTAGCTAGGTGAACCAAGAAAATCCCTTATTTTCCTAATAGTTGTTTGGTTTGTATACAGGAAAAACCCTTATTTTCCTAACATAACTGGCAGCCTCTAAGACCGAAAATCACAAGCAACCGACGTGCTCAAAAGTTGTGGCATAGTTTTATATAATAAAGCTATACGAAGATCGCACTTGTTAGATGAAGAATAGTTTTAATAGCTACTCATTCATAAAAGCATAATACCATAATAATTATATATCCGGTGAGTTTTATAACCATACTGAATATAATATGCCTGTAGCGACGTTCTTCAGGCGTCGTAGCGTTATGACAAACTGTCACCCCAAATGACGGACTGTAGCTAACAGTCAGGGCGCGGGATCATGACTTCCCGTATAGATCTATACACATTTGACACGTTCTCCAAACGGGAGACTCTGGTTATAGACAGGACTTGAAGCGGTACCTTTTAGCAAAAAGGTATGATTTGAAGATGTACACGTCTCACGAATTCTCAACTAAGTCTGTATTAAAGTGGTAGTTTTGTATGCAAAGATCATCCTTTCTCACAAAGTTTTGACAATGCATAAATCATAAGTTTTTAAAATGTATTAAAACGGTTTAACAATGAAGGATACTTTGGAATTTCTAAATACTTTGTATAAATCTAGTGCATGCAAAGTATGACAAGAGTTTTCACATAGTAGTAATAAATCACAAGTGATTCATTTGATAAAAACGAGTAAAGTGAAATTTTTGATGTAGAAGACAAGTTTGTAAACAAAACATATATATGTATATGGTTATATATATGTATAAGTTTTAAAAGATGATTTGGTATGTTTCGTAATTGTTGTTCATATTCTTACGTTTTTATTAGAAACTTTGCATGAAATAATCCTTAAGTTTGATACTAAAGACTTTTTTGTACTTATCACTTTTGTAAAAATGGTAATTAAACATATTTAAATGATTGTGTTTTAACTTCCTTAATGTATAAACATTGCTCAAAAATGTTAGAAGGTGTTAATAAATCTATAAACCACTTTTGACAGTTTTACCCTTTACTGTCCCTGTTTTTAGAAAACTCATAGAAAAATCATCGTAAGTTAAAAAATGAATCCTTCACCTCTGATAGTTTATAAAATGAGTCTAATTTGTTCCAAATTTTTATTATGATTTTTAGTGGTCTCAAACTAGTGTGAAAATGAACATCTTCACAGACTGGTCCGAAATCACTTTTGAAATGACAGGCAGTTTTATAAAAATCGCCATAAATTGTAGAAACATCGTATGAACGTGTGCGAGTAGTCCTTAGAAAGGTATAAACTTGAGCTATTTGCGTATTGTACAGTTTTGAAAGATATTAAGTTTAAGATGGTCAAAACAGTCCGTGAACAGAACTCAACTTTTCTGTAGAAAGCTGTCATTTAAATTTAAGTTATGTTTAGTGTTCTAACTTGTATTCCCCCCCTTAAAACTTGAAGAAAACATGAAAATGTAGGGGTATGAACTCACCTTATGTGAATACTTGAAGAATGGAAGGTTGAAGATGAACTTTTGGTTGTTGGTTTGATGCTCCAAAACAGCCACTCTTTTGGCTATGTTGCTGTCACGAAAATTTCACAGCAAAAGAACAAGAAAAAGGGTAGTTTACTCACTGTTTTGAATCAATAATTTTGAGTATCATAACAAGTAACTTCCAGGGGTATTTGGTGGTAAAAATATCAAGCAAAAGGAAGGTGTAGATGGGTGAAATGGTGGCTGAAACACAAAAGGGACAGCAGCCCTTTAGTTCATGGTTTTGATGGCTTTGGAAGGAAGTTCTTGTGCTTGAAAATGAGATGAAGGTTGAGAGTAATTCCTTGGAGTATTGGATGGTCAAATGAGGTTAAAATGAGGAGGAAATTTCTTGGATATGAAGGAGGAAAGAGTGGAAGAGGATAAGGGGACAAAACCTACACTAGCTTGTGATGGGATGTGAGTTTAAGTGATGTGATCTTGTCTAGCCACTTGCTTGGGTGGTTGCTTAGAGATAGGGTTAGTTAACTAACTAACTACTAGTTATTTAGTTATTTAGGATTTCTAGTTAAGGAGAGGGAAGGTCTTAATCTCGAAAATTAGAAGAGGGATTAAGAAGCATTCTTAGTAAAATGTCTTAAGTGATTAAGCACTTATTAGTTAAGTTGGCACTTATCTCCACCATTTCTCTTATCTTAATTGATTTAGACGTCATAAAACTTACATGAAATCACTTTAAGTCATGACTCATAACTAGTCATTCACTAGATAATAATACATATATACAAATACATACATGTATACTTAGTATAAAATAACAATGTAGTTTTTGTGTATTTGAACTTTAATGTTTATGTTTTATTCTTTTTATTCAAAAACACTTAAATACATTCTAATTATACCT
Source organism: Lactuca serriola (assembly GCF_051521515.1). Taxonomy (NCBI): domain Eukaryota; kingdom Viridiplantae; phylum Streptophyta; class Magnoliopsida; order Asterales; family Asteraceae; genus Lactuca; species Lactuca serriola. The sequence continues at coordinate 265,111,775 of NC_136415.1, forward strand.
TATAATAATTCATTTTATATTTTAATTTATTTAAATATAAAATTTATTGACCAATGTATAATTTCGTGACATTTAACCGGTTAACCATATCGTTAAACACGTTTTGTCACTTTGGTTTGTATATTTGTCAAATTTAGATCCTCCACAACTATTAAGCGCACGTTTTACATAGAACCCAACTTAATTATCAACTAGATACATGTTGATACAAAAATTAAGTTTGTTGCGTTCAAATGATGTTATATGCTAATTTCACAAACCAGTGATGGTTCGTAGCCATACATCATAACGAAATTTATCAATAGCTACTTGTTTTATATTTCACAATAACTTATTTAAATAAAAGCGGTTAAATTCCTTCAACCATTCTTGATGAAATACTCATATTGCTTAATAATCAAAACATAGCATCGTACGATCGTTCCTATTTTTACCAATTGTTACACATATGTTGAGGGGGAGCATCAGAATGATCTTTCTGTCAAAATTGAACAAAATAACAATGATATGATAAGTCTTGATCTGAATGATGAATTTCACGAAATTAATGATAATGTTTCTGTTGCAGGTTCAGAAAATGAAGAATTATACGAAGATGTACATTTGGATTTTGATCCAGCATATCCTCCATTAGATAAATTGACAAGAAAACATCCGAAAGAACAAGTGATTGGGAATCCACAAGAAGAAGTCTTAACAAGAGCTCAAATTCGTGCGAAGAATGAGATACTGAATACTCATCAAGAATATTGTATGTTCAATGTTTTCATTTCAAAAATCGAACCCAAGACATATAAGGTTGCAATGGAACAATCTGATTGGGTTGTTGCAATGCAATCTGAGTTGGCTGAGTTTGAACAACATAAGGTTTGGCGATTAATTCCTAAACCTGAAGATGTTTCGATTGTTGGGTTAAAATGGATTTTCAAAAATAAAACCGACAAGGATGGAAATATTGTACAAAATAAAGCACGATTAGTTGTAAAAGGATATTTGCAACAAGAAGGTATTGATTATGAAGAAACCTTTGCCCCTGCCGCAAGACTCGAGGCTGTTCGAATATTTTTGGCTTATGTAGCTCACAAAGATTTCGATGTTTATCAAATGGATGTGAATGTGTTTTTCTCAATGCTGAACTCAAAGAAATAGTTTATGTTGAACAACCTCCAGGATTCATAAATGAAGAGTATCCTAATCATGCTTATATTTTAGATAAGACAGTTTATGGATTAAAACAAGCACCAAGAGCCGTAATCATGTTTATATTTTAGATAAGGCAGTTTATGGATTAAAACAAGCACCAAGAGCCTGGTACGCAACTCTTACCTCTATCTTAAAACAATCGAAATTTAAATAAGGATCAGTTGACCCCACATTATTTCGAAAGAAATTTGGGAATCATCTAATGCTTATACAAATATATGTCGATGATATTATTTTTGGCTCTACTGACCCTGCTTTGTCTAATGAATTCGAAAATCTAATGAAAAGCAATATTTGAGATGAGTGTGATGGGAAAAATCAATAATTTTCTTGGTTTAAATATTCATCAAAACAGAGAAGGAATTTTTATCAATCAAGAAAAATATACAAAGAATCTGCTTGAAAAGTTTGGATTGGCGAATAACACGAAATTGCGAGTACCAATGGCAACGGGAACATGGCATACACCTTCATTAGATAAACATGTTGTTGATCTAACTCTTCATACAAGCATGATAGGTTCGTTACTTTACCTCACAACAAGTCGACCGAATATTATGTTCTCTGTTTGTAATTATGCTAGGTACCAGTCAAATCCTCGAGAACCACATCTCACTACAGTCAAGAATATTTTTTGTTATATCAAAGGCTCAATTTCGTTAGGATTGTGGTATCCTTTGAAAACTGGATTCTTCATACAAGCTTTCTCAGATGATGATTTGGGAGGTTGCAATCTGGATAGAAAAAGCACAAGTGGAGGATGTCAATTAATTGATGGAAAATTGGTGAGGTCGCAGTCGAAGAAGCAAGCTTGTGTTTCGATTTCCGTAGCAGAAGCAAAATATGTAGCTGTTGCAGCTTGCACATCACAAATGATTTGGATTCAAAGTCAATTGCGTGATTACGCAATTAATATGAAGAAAATTCCATTATATTGTGATTCTCAAAGTGCAATGCATATTTGTCATAATCTGGTGCAACATTTGAAGACCAAGCACATTGCTCTTCGTTATCATTTCATAAAAGATCATGTGGAGGATGGAAATATTTAAGTGCACTTGACGAAAACTACTGATCAATTGGATGATATTTTCACGAAACCATTAGATGAAAAATCATTTGGGAGAATTTTAGGAGGACTTGGAATGATTGAAGGGAATTTTGTTCCAGGAAACCAGGTATAATGTTTAAAAGGTGTCGATTCAGAGATACTGGATAGAATAACAAAGGGATTTAATTCAGCGTTCAAAGGTTACTTTTCATATTCAGCGCTTCGACCCCCTTCGAATTTGACAACATGTAACATTTCACTAATTAACAAAATTTCGTTAATTTGACAAAAGTTTCGTTAGTTTGACAAATTTTCGTTTGTTTGTCAAAGTTTCGTTAGTTTGTCAAAATTTCGTTAGTTTGTCATAATTTTTGTGTGTTTGTTACAATAACTCATTAGTGTGTAAAATTTATTTTTTTTATTGTCGAAAAGTTCAGAAATCACAAAAATATTTTCATTTGTTTTGTCTTTTATTTTAGAAAAATTCAAAAACCACAAAAATATTTTCATTTGTTTGTTTTTAGTATTTTATTGCAGATATCAATAAATATTTGTATTGGGTAGATGCTTGCAGTTCTAGGGTCAGCTAAATTTTCGAAAACTTTGCACTAGTTACGACGTCCCTAGAAGTATGTTGCAGCATGTCCACCGAAGCCTCTGTAGAATCAATGTGTGTGTACGAAAGCCTTAATGAAAATTTTCATACGAAAATTTCTTCCCAAGTCAGGCTTATATTTACATTAGTCAAATGAGCTACCTGACTCTTCTCAACTAAGTTAAGAGTTTTTTGTTTGGTTCGAATATAACAGAGGTACAAGTCGTTTCTCAAACCAATCTTTTTCATCTACAAATTTCTTACACTTAGACACACGAAGACATATGTCCAAGAGGTCTTTGATATAACCCATCAAGATTTAGACATATCCAAACTCTGTGTTAATGATCTGAAATCATGAGGCCATGATGAATGTGCAACACAAAATTCTAACTTTGTAAGGAATTGACGAGGAACTATGCTCCAGATTTTAACGAAACATTTGTTTCAGTACCGATTTTCGAAACACCAAATCATATTCGTTTCTTATGAGCGATCTTGATCAAACTATCGAAACCCTCGATGTTTGTTACCCAACAGGATCTAGCACAAATATTTTTTCATTAATATGATTTCCATGTATTTCATTCAATTTCTAAGTCACAAATATTTTTTCATTAATATGATTTCCATGTATTCTGTTACAATTACTCACCTTATGTTTAGGTTGATATGTAACGAAATTAGTAAACCACCCACGAAGCCTTATAAAAGAAGCCCTTTGATACTTCTCTATAAGTATTCGATTGTAATTCACTGGAAAATACACAAGCTGTTGATCATCTCTCTTGATGATTAACGAAGCAACCTTTGCCCACGGTTTTACCGCCTTCATGTCGAAATTTTATTTTTTTGACATCACAGATTCCAAATTTTTTGTTAAATTGCTTCTTACCTTATTCTTTTGGCACACCGCACTCACGAAATCCTTGAGGTTCTGAGTAATACCAACTCAGGCTGATGATTTCGAACGTCTGGCACATGACTTCGCTTTTCATCCCAAAAGTGAAAGAGCCTTACTTCCATCCGAAGGTTGGTGACGGTTATTCCTTCCGATTTTTAAGGAGAAGTGACAGTTACTTTTTGACACATGGCTACTTTATCGGAATAGTGGTGCGAGTTTCAAGGTGCCACGTCGGATCTCATTTAATGCACATCCCACTTCAAATTCAAACTCTAGGGTTACATATAAAAGGGAAATCAAGGGGTCTTTATCAGTTTACGCTTTCAAAAGAAAATTTCCCAAATTTTCTCTGCAAATTCACATTGTTCTTCAAAGCTTCAACAAACCCTAATCATGGCCACTTCTGCTGATGTCAATGCTCCATCCAAAACCACTAAAGATGTTACTTCACAACCAATCATGAAGATTCAAGGCACGAAGTATCAATTTGATGCGGATGTTTCACTTTATCCAGAAGAATTGAAGATGTTGGTAGTCGCTTTGAAAAGCTCTGTTCAATCTACAACCATGTTCAATTCATTTGATGTTCCTCTTTCATGGCTTTCACAAGCAGGATCCACTGCTACTTACAGCAAAGCAATGGATATTATTACCTTCCAACTGGTGAATGATAAGAAGATACGTTTGACCAAGAAGATATTTTGTCAGATTCTTGATATCCCTAATTCTCCACCATATGCTGATCTTTCTTTTGCTCAAGTCAACTACATGTTCAATGAGATGTGTCATCAACCCCCACTCACCAAGATCAGTGATTTCAAGAAGTCTGGACTTCCGACTATTTGTAATTTTCTATTTGGAATCTTTCTATGTTGCTTGACTGGTCATAATGTTGGATTAGATAAAGGTCGAATGGATGTTTATGCTATGGTTGTTGGATTGTGTTATGATATTTCAATCGATTACTCTACATAGATGCGGAAGGAGTTTCAGAAGAGTGTTGAAAACACGAATGTTGTTCAAGGAATTTCATGTGCAAGGTATTGGAGTTTGATTCTTCGTTATTTCTATGACAAAGAAGGGATTGAGGTGCCTGCTGATGATGAGACTGCTGAATTCATGAAATATCACTTTCCAAAGGAGGTTAGTGATGATGCTGAGGTGTTTACGCACATTGCAAGGATCCCTGATGCAATGTTAAAGTGTGTTGATCCAACAAACTTAGTGCTCGTGGAGTATTTGAAAACAATTGATCCTGATGTTGAAACTGGGAAGTTGTTGCCAAAAGAAGCAGCATGTCTTTCTAAGAAGTCAAGAAAATCAAAGAACGATGCAACAACTACTCCTGAGAAACCTGTTCAGGAGCCAAAGAAAAAGAAGTCACCAAAGAAACAGACAACAAAGCCAGAAGAACAAGTTTCGACTGCTTTGATTGAGCCGGTAGAGCCTGTTATTGATGAACACGTAAAGGAAACCATACCATCATCTAGTGTCTTTCAAAGAATTAAGAAGAAGTCTAGTGGTTCACAAAAATCTCCAACTCCAAAAGTGGTTAGAAAACCTCACGTTACTCATCAGGGTGTTTTTATTTGTGAAGTTCCAGCTCCAGTTTCTCCTTCATCAAAAGAAACGTAGAGCTGAAGATATGGCAAAGCATATTTTAAAAAAGAAAATTAAGAAACGAAAGTTGGTTCTTCAATAGGAATCGTCCGAAGGTGAGAAAGTTCTTGAAACACCCGAAGCAATTATTTTAACAAAAGTTTCCACTCCTGAGAAGACAACTGTCATACCACCCGTAGTTTCGTTAGCCGAGTCATTTCATGAGGAGGTACGAACTTCATACATCACTACAAACATATCTGATATGGATGTAAATGTCACTATGGGTGAAGGAGATTCAACTAAATAAATTCTTGTTACAACTCAAGGTGTTCCGGAACCTTCTGTAATGGATACTTTTGTTTCATTACCTCCTTTTATCATTCATGTTTCAAACACTACCAATTCACCCACTTTTGCAACCATTCTTAATCAACCGTTCATTACTCTGTTCTCATCTCAATCAACTGATCCACCCAAATCTACTGAGGACACTGATAATAAAGAAGGAGGATTTGGAGGTACATTTGAAGAGTTGGAATTTGATGAAGAAGAAGAAACTTTTCCAGATCATATGTTAATGACGATAAAGCAGTTAAAGATTCTGAATAAAAAGATGAATTCGATTATTCAGTCTAAAGCTGACATGGGGAAAGTCAATTTGTCTTAAGTTTAGAAATTGATGTTATGATGAAACCATTCGAAGCCAGGATGGTTAGCAAAGTTTATGGAATGATTCGAGACTCGGAGTCTAGAATCTTGGAGAAGGTGGACCATAATGATTAGACCAATGAGTTATGTATGAACTCTCTATCTGCGAATTTTCTGCGTGAAGTAAAAGAACTAAAAGTGAGGCCAAAGAAAGACATACCTTATTCGTTCTTGATGTGAAGAAAGTTCGTGAAGATGTAAATCTCAAGCTTCAAGAACTTCGTGAAGATATGTGAAAGAGATTGCTAGTGCTCAACCAGATTATGCATCTCTCAATTAGAAGGTGGATATTATTTGTGATGCTGTCACAAAGTAAGTTAAGATGTACGAAAGTTTGAGTCCTCAAATAAATTAAATTTCTACGAATGATAGCCAACGTTTTGCGTAGATTATTACTTTGCTAAAGGATCTTAAAGAATTATCTACCAAGCATGTTTCCTGTTCGATCATTACACCAAAATTCATATCTCAAAAGTTTTCTCAATTCGAAGCTGTTTTGCGTAAACAGTTGGCTCCATTGTCCAGGTTCTAAAGTCTTCTACCAAGAAATGCCCCACCTGTTGTTACAGGGGTGCAAGGGGGAGAAAAGAAGGTTGGTGATGCGAAGGTTGGTGAGGTTTCATATGAAGTTGTTAAGACTGTTGGGAAAAAATTTCAAATAAAGATTCCAACAACAAAGCTAATAATCTCAAATGATGGCCCTGTTACTTCAACGGTTATTACCACGATGCCAATTACAAGGCCAATTTCTAAAGGAATTGTGATTGGTTCTTCTGCTGAAGGTGGTAGTAGTTCGAAGCCATAGGATACCGTTGATAGTTCTTCGCACAAAGACAAAGGGAAAACGATTGTAGTTGAAAAGTCGAAAGAAGAGAAGAAAGTTGAGGTTGAAGCTGAAGTAGAGAAACTAAGAGTAGTTCAGAGCATTATGAGACTTCGTGCAAGTGATCCACCTGGAATGAACAAGGGTGATCCAAGCAAGCATTATAGCTATGACACGATCGAATCGAAAGTTGCATATAATCATATGTATGCTTTTGAGAAGAAACCAAAGCATAGCTACATTTATTCGAAGACAGATATGAGTCATCTTGACTTTCCAATCAACGAAATGATGTTCATCATGGCTCAATACAAGATTGCTGAGAAATTTGACAATGATGATGAATATACATATATGAAACTCAGGTTTCATGCTATTCTTGGGAAAGCTCCAGAGGATATATGGTCTCTTGTGAAAATAAAGAAGGTGATCTGCATTAAGAAGGATGTTATGTTTGAGAATATGATGCAAAACATTTGTTTTCATGTTGCAAGGGAGAATGATCAAGTGTGTGATTTCTCTGTGGCTGATTTTGCATTGATGAACTTGTATGATCTTATACAAGTTGCATTGCTTTTGAAAGATAAAGATACTTCGTATCTTCGAGAAACTGATCCAGAAGTTTTTTTCTTGGTCTTGCTCACATTAAAATATTCACAGACAACTACTATGAATGTTTGGCACTAACTGATGTGGAGTTGCCAACCGCGAAGGGATTGAAAGTGAAAGTTCCCATGGAACCAACGAAGCCCCAAACTGAGTTAAAGAAGTATTCAGATGGGGAGATATGCTTGAATCCATTTGGATTGGTCTTCGTAGGGAAGTATAAGAATGGGAAGGGAAAGAGATTTTTGTTCTAGGCGTGTGGACTAGAGAGATATACTACGTCCCAGTATACGAACTTTATTTTTTGTATGAATAACTGCAAGAAGAATAATGAAGGGGACAAGAAAGAGTTGAAGAGGATTATTTCCAGGTGCACAGAAATACAAAGGGTGATGTTGTATGCTATACAGATTCTCACGAATTGAAGAAGGTCGACATTATTACAAAGGGGGAGTTTGTAAGGGTCGAAGACCTGTTGTAATATGTCGAAGACTTAATGTTATTTAACAAGGCATTTTGTAATGAAGCTTAGATGTATAGTCCTTGTAATTTTTTGTGTGCTTTCATGTTTCTTATAAATAGAGACCTTACTTAGAGATACAAATACATCGGTGTATGAACTTGAAAACATTCTCTGTGTAAGAATTTAAAGCATAATAGAGCTGAAACCAGATTATATTTACTTCTCGTGTTCAAACTACATTTGTTTTTACTCTAATTTGCTTCATACTTGATTCATCACATCATCATCTTTACTCACAACAGCCACCGTGGAAGATTCTTCCATAGTCGCAACAGAAGATTCTTGCACAATGGTAGGTTCTTCATTCACAACAATCTCTCCCAACGATTCTTCAGAATCTATCACATCCAATAATTTCTTTTTCCTTGAATGTACTTTCTTCTAAGTTTACATTTTAGGTAATTTGCTCGAATGTACCTTCTTCTAAGTTTACATTTTAAGGATTCCCAAAATGAGATTTTCTTTTTCCCTTCATGTCTTCTTTTGGCTTTAAGTCCTTCACACCAAATCAATGATTCTCCCTTCAGTATCAAAATCGCATTCTTGCAGCTCATCTTATCATCTAACCCTTTGAACTTAAAATTCTTTCGATCTTCTCTTCCCACTCCAAATATCCTTTTGTATCAAATCCACCAACGAACTTAGGCAAATCAGTTGCATTAATGCCTCCAACCTTCCTTGGTTGTTTTCGCATTCCTTCTTCTCGTAATCCATGCAAAACTTATGCAAGGCATTTACAAAATTTAGATCATCAAAATCTATGGTTTTTGATGCGATTTCAACCTTCAATAGTAACAATCAAATCGAACTTGCTGAATAACAAAAAACAACAACATAAATCGCAACAACAAATCATAAATCACAGTTGACATAAAACACGAAAATCTTCAAGCTCAGAAAGAATTTTGGATATAACAAATACAAAAAAATTATTTTTTTAACCTTGATCGAAATCAAACAAAGTTGACAACGATTGAAATTAAACTAACTAGTCGATCAGAACCAACTCTGAATACCACTTATGATGTGTGTACACCGGGGGGGGGGGGGGGTAACTTCCTTTTAGATTTATGATTTGATGAACGCAACATATAATAAGAACAATGATAAGAAATCGATAAATATGATAACTTAATCGACAAGAAAACAAGAAAAGATAGAAGTGATAAACAATCTAGACCTATAGATTGAATATCGATGAAAACAAATGAAGACCTACTGATTTGAGTTAGCAAAGGACGAGTAAGCAACTCCAAAAAAAACAAAATTCTTTATTTCAATAATCAGCAAAAACATATCTCCCAAAAAGGTTCGACTAAGGACTATTTATAGCCTTACAAGCTATTAGAAAAACAAGCAAAATATTAAATAAAAGGAACCTATTAATAAAAGGGAAATTATTAAATAATGGCTAAAAATAACTCAAAGTGTCTGTATAATCTTCTAGTTTTAAATCCTCGCAATCAACCATGCATATCGATTGTACCATTGGTCCTAAGTAGCTTTCACACCCAACAGCTTGTACCAGCCCATTAGAACCAACATATCAGCAACACCCCATTGGAACCAATAAAGGCTCAATGGTTTCCAAAGTTCGCAACCCATCATAATCAGAAATAGCTCATGTTCGCAACTGATAGCACTCTAAGACTCGAATCGCACTTAGGCCCATTGCGAGATTCGCATCCAAGTATGAGAATCACAATCGTACCCAAATAAATTTTGCATCCGCTAATCGTTCTTAACCACCATCCGTTCGCATCCAGTAATATTCCTTGGTTTACATCGTTTCCCATTCCAAGGTTCACATCAAATAACCACTAGTGGCTGTAAAAGATTACGATCGATTGCATCCAGTCACATTCAATCATAACGTGACCTCTTTCGCACTTGAAACTACTTTCTCACTCATCAGACTGTTCACATCTAGCAACTTTTTCGGACTCTAACCATTCACATTCAAAACCTGGCTTGGAACTTAAGCAACTGTCTATCGCATTCATATGAGTTTCCCACATAATAACCCACACAACAATACACATACAGTGGATGCACACCAGGCAAAACATCATAGGGATAGACCACCTCCTACGCCTACAACATATGGCTGGAACACTCTCCTGAGCCTACAATATCAATTGGACCACTCTCCTTGGGAAAATAATAACAACTAGGCCCTATGGGTATCTTGGCCTACAACAATGAGAAAGGCTGCCTCAACCCAACCACAATATGTCGACATATGTAAACAAACAATACTAGTGAAAATAGGTAATCATAACAGATCTACCGGTCTAGCAGATACCACAACATATTAACATCCTAACATACACATGATACATACTCAATACAAAGTATAATGAAACAACTCACCTCACAGATGAGTAGAATAAACAATGGCTTACACAGAAGTACATACTGGAACTATGAACCACCTATACATCAATTAGAGGAAAATCCTAATTCTATAGTCTAAAACCCTCAAGTTAACTAGTCAAAAAGTCTACTCATCTGGCCACCATATCATGGCCAAGCATATGCCACGTCTTGCCAGTCTCACGACAAAATGGTTGTGAGAAATCCTCCACCACGTCGTGGTGAGAATGTCGCTATGTTGTGGGAACTTGTAACAATTGGCAAAATAGGTCAACAATTGATGGTTAATCAACGTGAACATTACTATGAATACACCTATTATATAATACATCATTGCTATTAAGTAAATTTTAGTGGTATTTGTAACATCCCCCTTCTGGCACATATCACAATATTTTCTTCTTTGGGCTCCCGACACGAAAACTTCCCAGGGGTCACCCATCCCTGAATTGCTCTCGCTCTGGCAGGCTTAACTGCAGAGTTCTTATGGGATCTACTATCCTCACGGCTTTAAAACGCGTTATGTCAGGGAAGGTATCCACACCCCTTTTAAGGAATGCTTAGTTCTCCTCCCCAGCGGATGTAGGATCAGGTGCAACCCAACTTCACCCCCCCCCCCCACACATTATAGGGTTCGACGTCCCCGTCGAACACATCGACCCGTGCCCTAGATTTGATACCATTTGTAACACCCCCTCTGGCACATATCACAATATTGTCCGCTTTGGGCTCCCGACACCAAAACTTCCTAGGGGTCACCCATCCCTATATTACTCCCGCCCGAGCAACGATTAACGGTAAATTTTTTATGGGATTTGTTGGCCTCACGGTTTTAGAACGCGTTGTGACATGGAAGATATTGTTAGATTAGTGTCTAAGTTCATAACTACTTTGGTATGTACTTGACCTGATGGTGCATGGTCCTTTTGGGTTGCCTTCACCAAAGCAACTTGATAGGATGAATTATGGAGAGAAAGGATTAATTATGATTTATTAATATATTATGAGAATAATATATTAAAGGAGAAATCATATTGTTTAATTAATATTAGTCAAGAATTAATTGGTAATTAGTTTTGTGGCTAAAAGAGATTAATTAAACTTAAGGGACTGGAATTGTAATTATAAGATAATTGCAATTAGGCTATGGATTACCTTATAATATAAGGTTGGACGAATTCTATGGGGAAACCTATTAGAAATCGTCCAAGGCTTATAAAGAAGGGTCCATGGGCTTCTTAGGGCTTAAGAAGTCAGTTTAGGGTTTCCTAGTTCAAAACCCTAATAGCCTACATGTATATAAAGGACCCTTAAGCCCCCAAAAACGTGGTGGAAATGTTCCTTAGGGTTTTCACACGTTTTGGGCAGCCTCTTTCTCTTCTCCTCTTCATCCTCTTGCTCTTGGTGTTTGTGAACCATTAGAGGAGTGAAATTTGTGACTCTAAGCTTTCTAAAGTCATTACAAGGAGGATTTGAGATTGTTATTGCTACATAACAATCAAGGTAATATCTTAAACCCTATTTTATGCTAAAATGATTAATTGCATGCTAGATCTAGGGTTTATAGCTTTGGATATTCAATTGCATGTTCATTATATAAACTAGATCCAAAAGCTATTAGGGTTTGCATGTACACCATAGGAATGATGTATAGTCTAAAACCCATCAGATATCCACACCCCTTATCAGGAAAGGTTTTGTTCTCCTTCCAAGCCGATATTAGATCAGGTACAACCCACCTTCACCCCCATTCTAAGGTTCCATGTTCTCGTCGAACAAATCGATCAATGCCCCAGGTCTGATACCATTTGTAACATCCCCCTCTAGCAAGTATCACAATATTATCCGCTTTGGGCTCCCGACACGAAAACTTCCCTGGGGTCACCCATCCCTGAATTGATTTCGCCCGGGCACACTTAACTGCAAAGTTCTTATGCGATCTGCTACCCTCACGTCTTTAAAACGCGTTGTGTCAGAGACGGTATCCACACCCCTTTTAAGGAATGCTTAGTTCTCCTTCCCAGCAGATGTGGGATCAGGTGCAACCCAACTTCACCCCCCATTTTAGGGTTCGACGTCCCCGTCGCCGTGCCCTAGCTCTGATAGCATTTGTAACACCCCCCTCTAGCACGTATCACAATATTTTCCGCTTTGGGCTCCCAGCAAGAAAACTTCCCAGGGGTCACCCATCCCGGTATTACTCCCACCCGAGCACACTTAACTGTAGAGTTCTTAAGGGACCTGCTGCCCTCACGGCTTTAAAATGGGTTGTGAAAAGGATGTGATACGTGCTAGAGGGGGAAGTTTTCGTACCTAAAGCCCAAATCGTATGTCGTCTTGTTGGATTGTGGCTGGAAAAAATCATTTCATTGACCCTGAGATAGTCCATCATACTGTTGAAAAAGCTAAAAGTGATTAGGGAAAGGATGTTAGCAGCTTAGGATGGTCAAAAGAGCTATGCTGACAAGAAAAGATGACTGATGACATTCAAAGTTGGAGATTCGATTTTGCTTAAAGTCTCACCATAGAAGGCAGGGGCGATGCTACATGTATGCAAAGGGTGTCCATGGACACCCCTTGCTTTGGAATTTCTTTTACACAGCATGTAATTTTTTTTATAAGGACACCCTTGAGTTTTTAGGATTGACACCCTTAGATTTTTGAATAATCAATTTTGAACCATATACAATTCTAACTTGTAAGAAAATAACAGATTAGGAGATGGGAAGTGAGAGAAAATAGGAAAAAAACAAGGATATATAAAAAAACCCTAATGATTTTCACAAAACAAACTTTAATAATCGATATAACTTGTATTTCGACAATAGAACACCATCGGCTGCGTGTTCGTGACTCTACATCCATGTGGATCTCCGGTCGCCGCAATTGCTTGTCCCTTCGCCAAGATCGATCATGTTTTACATGCCTATTTCTTTTTGCATGTCTCCATCGTGCATCGTCTACCAGAACCAAAGTCCAGTAGATTTGTTCTTGAAAATTAGGTAGGTTCTCTTCCTATCAAAAATCCGGTAGTTGCTCTTAAGTTTTAAGTAAAAAAAGAGGAAAATGAGTCTTTCTGATTTGGTGGTAGCTTTTAGATATATGAAAAGGTTGAAAAGAAATTTTGGAAGTGAATTGACAGCATATAGATGTGGCATAAGTTATTGCCTACTGCCTGCCAACTACTCAAGTAGGAACTGCCTATTAATTTCATTTGAATGTATGAATCGGCTAGAGTCCTTTTAAATTCAATTTTACTGTGTTACTCAAATCCAATTTTACTACTTAGTTAATTTTGCTATAGATTTTAATTGTGTTTAGTAGAGTTTTTTTGTTTGGTTTGTAGAATAGTAATATAGAATATCTTCGATCTGTTTGTTTTTGAGTTTTAATTCATTAGCTTTATAACTAATATAGAGGTTTGTATGACATATATAGAATAAATGTTTAATATAGTATTAACAATGATATATTTTAGCTTGTTTTTTGAAATATTTATAATCATTTCGAGCAACCGTAAGATATCTAGAATTATTTTTAATATTACATTGGATCTCAAAATTATACTTAGATGCTATTATTGATAACCCGACCCGGTAAAAAAATTGGACCAATTTATTTGGTTACCTAGTTAGAATGGGACACCTGTGAATTTGAATCCTAGATTCGCCATTGATAGAATGGACTTATAAGATTTGGGAAGAGAGGAAAGTTGAGTCCAAGGTTTATTGGACCATTCAAAGTTCTTCAGAGGATTAGAAACCAAGCTTACAAGCTAGAACTACCAGAAGAACTAGACGATATTCATAACACTTTCCATGTGTATTATTTGAGGAAGTTCACGGGAGATGTTCCTGACATAATTCCTATTTCTAAGATAAGGATGAATGAAAATAAGAGGCTAATTGAAGAAGCGGAGGCGATTGTTGTCCATAAGACTAAGAAGTTGTGACACAAAATGGTCGATTTAGTGCTTGTGCGATGGAAACATACGAATGGGCCAAACCTCACCTGGGAAACGAAGAGTGACATGATGAGTCGCTATCCGCATCTGTTTGCTGATGCATGATTCTAGGACGAAATCCTCCTAAAGCGGAGAGAATTGTAATGCCCGTTTTTCGAGGGTAAGCGTTGATCCGATAATGGAATAGTTAGGGTCAACAAATGTAACTTATTTTAAAGTAATAAAAAGGAATTATTTGAGTATTATGTGAATTTATGTGATTTATACTTGTTTATAATGATATAATAAATTAAGAATGAAAATAAGTGTCAAAAATAAAATGTTACATAACCCCGATATCTGTAAATAACATTGTAGTGGTCGTGACAAGGATTCTGAAGATATATAGAACGCTGAAATCCGAGTTATAACGAAGAAGTTATGACATGTCGAAGTTTCACGACAAAACCTGCACGACGCTGTGTGACGTAAAAAGTGAGTTTCCGATAAAGCACTTTTTAGCCTTAACAATCTAAACGAAAGTTGTAGCATACGTTAAACCGAGAGCGTGCATAAAACTAACGCCCAAATCTGACTTCATATGAGGAGGTTATGATTTTTCTAAGTTTCGATGTAGCAGTATGCAGCCCAGAGTTCGAATAGTAGATTGGTCGACTTTTATCCGACACCAGCTAAATGAGTATCAAAGATATCGTCAATAGAAGATCAACGGTTAAAAGTCAGAAAAAAATGGACGTCGGATGAAGAAGTTATGAATTTTTAACGAACTTTTTCTGTCCCGGTCTGTTAAAAATATAACTTTAAAAATAAAATCAAAATTAGTCGACGAAGTCTAAACGAAAGTTGTAGAGTACGTCTCTACCTATGCATGGATATAAAAAATGTCGAGAGCTCATATGTGAAAGTTATGAATTTTAGAAGTCAAGAGTGTCATTTGTGCGACTACTCATCTACACCCTGTGTAGGAGAAGAGTACAGCTCGCATACTTGCATTGCTTGGTCTCGAATTGGCCACGTAGCCCCAATAGTTTTCAGACGCATCTCCTCAGAACACCCAGCGTACGCAGGTACACCCCGCGGAACGAGGTACGCCCAGTGTACCTCCGCAGGTATGCCTTGCGTAGGCCGAAGCGCCAGCTGCTGTAAATACGGTGTTTGGCCACCCTTCTTTCTCACAACTTTCACCACTTCTTTCTCTCTCTACTCTCTTTCTAAACCTCCCAAACACCCCCGAAGCCTAGGCAACCTCCCTAGCACTAGAAGAAATCGCCGAATCGCCCGAAGGCTCCGAGAAAAAGAGTTTTTCAATTTGAAACTCTACCCGCGCAGAACCCGGTTTTCAGCAAACCTCCCGGTTTCATCAAAGGAAAGTATTTTTTTAAGAAGCCAAACGCTGTCTGACTTCAAAATCACCGCCTTAACAGAAGAGTGCATAGTTACTTTCATCTTACACATAGATATGAAGAATTTTATATAAATTACATGCTCTGTGTGCATATTATTTGTTTATCTTGAGATGTATACTGGAAGAAAGATTTAAACTTTTTTTTTCAAATCTAAAGTGTATATGCATTTTCTTTTCAGATCTAAACTTTTTCTTCGGATCTGGACTCTATATGTATTTTCTTTTCAGATATAAACTTTTTCTTCAGATCTGGATTGTATATGTATTTTCTTTTCAGATCTAAACTTTTTCTTCAGATCTGGACTATATATGTATTTCTTTTCAGATCTAAACCTTTTCTTTAGATCTAAAATGTATATGTATTTTCTTTTCAGATCTAAACTTTTTTTTTCTTCAGATCTGAACTGTATATATATTTTATATCTACAAATATGTTGGGTAGAACATGGGTAGATGAAATAGTTGGTGTGTGATGAAAGATGAGTTGAGAAGTCAAGGAGGATGGAACATATTGTTTCAAGAACCGAATTTGGGTTCCTAAACTTGGGGGATTCAGAGAGGTAGTCATGAATGAGGCCCATAAGACATGATACTCCATCCATCCGGGTTCAGATAAAATGTACTTGGATATCAAGCAACATTATTGGTGGCCTAACATGAAGGTAGAAACTGCCACTTACATTAGCAAGTGCCTCACTTGCGCTAAAGTAAATGTAGAATATCATAAGCCCTCGGGACTATTACAACAACCGGTAATACTCGAGTGGAAATGGGAAAGGATTGCTATGGACTTTGTGACCAAATTACCCAAGACAACAGATGGATTGGATACCATATGGGTAATAGTCGACAGGTTGACAAAATCCGCTCATTTCCTGGTAATAAAGGAATCGTACAAGATGGAACGATTGATGAGAATCTACATCAAGGAAATCATGAGACTCCATGGAGTACCAATATCTATCATCTCAGATCGAGATAGTAGATTCACTCTACACTTTTGGCAATCGCTTCAGAAAGCTATGGGAACACGACTCGACATGAGCACTGCCTACCACCC
This sequence comes from Lactuca serriola, assembly GCF_051521515.1. Classification (NCBI taxonomy): domain Eukaryota; kingdom Viridiplantae; phylum Streptophyta; class Magnoliopsida; order Asterales; family Asteraceae; genus Lactuca; species Lactuca serriola. The sequence continues at coordinate 265,128,595 of NC_136415.1, forward strand.
ACAAACGGATGGTGAACGTGAGTGAACCATTCAAATGCTTGAAGATATGCTTCGAGCATGTGTGATAGATTTTGGAAGGTCGTGGGATACCCACTTGCATTTAATTGAGTTTTCATACAACATCAGTTATCACACAAGTATCAAAGTTGCTCCTTTTGAAACATTATATGGGTGTAAATGTAGATCACCGTTGTGTTGGGCTGAGGTAGGTGACACTCAGCTAGCAAGAGGACAGACACCAAACAATGCATTAACAGGACCAGAAATCATACGCGAAATGAAAAAGAAAATAGTTCAAATCAGAGTTCGATTTCAAGCATCATGAGACCGACAGAAAGCTACACTGATAAACGACGAAAGCCCTTGGAATTTCGAGTCGGGGATCGGGTGTTGTTAAAAGTCTCTCCCTGGAAAGGAGTGATTCATTTTGGGAAACGGGGAAAACTTAACCCATGGTACATTAGACTATTTGAGATTCTTGCCCGAATCGGTCTAGTGGCTTATAGACTGCAACTACCTGCCGAGCTCAACAATGTACACCCCGTGTTCCATGTTTCCAATTTGAAGAAGTGCTTATCCGAAGAAACTCTTGTCATCCCATTGGGGGGAATCGAAATCAACGAGAATCTCCTGTTCATCGAGAAACCAGTTGAAATCATCACAGGGAAGTGAAGCGTACTAAGCAAAGTCGCATTCCGATTGTGAAAGTTCGATGGAACGCAAAACGTGGACCGGAATTCACATGGGAACGCGAAGACCAGATGAAGCAAAAGTACCCTCACCTATTCTCGCATTCTCAAATCTAGCTTCAAAAAGAATTTCGGGACAAAATTCCTTCTAACGGGGGGATGATGTCACAATTAGGAATTCTAAGGTTTTGTAAACATTAACAAGAGTAACATTTGTGACTAAAACTTGAAAGTATGCATGATGTTTATTCAATCACAACAAAATTCCATCAAACACTCTATACAAACACTTCAAATGGTCAACAACAGATTGGAAACCCTAAAAATTCGGGTGTAAGTCCATTATGGACTAGGATTTCCTTATTGGGCCTAGTGGGCCCTAATTGGACCCACTTTCATGAAACTTAACATTTTCGTCCATAATGGACCCCAAATGAAGTGGTTTACCTTAATGGGCCTTGTTGGGCCATAACAAATCCAATAAGCCCTAATGGGCCATAAAACTTATTCTTTTATGCAAATAGGGCCATAAACCCTCTTAAGGGCCCAATGGGCCAAAAATCATTAATTTGGGCTTCATATTATGGGACTCAAGCACTAAAGGCCCAAATCCTTTCTCTTCTTTCTCCCTCTCGGCCCACCTACAAAAGAAAGAGAGAATAAGAAGGGTTGACTTTCATGTGCCACCTTCATATTATACACCAAATAAACATGGATGGTCCAACATACATCCATATTTGTCACTTCAATCCTTTCTCTCCTCTCCCATCTTTTCTTATCTTTGACCGAGAGGAACACACACACACACATTACACAAATTCTCTCCATTACTCTCAAAGATCATCTTCCTTCTTCCTTCAAAGAAATCTCAAAAATTTAGCTTGGATTCAAGGATCTTCATCAAGTGTTGTCAATCTTTGGTAAGTGCTATCAAACACAAACATCTTTTTCCATTACAACATCTAGAACTCTTTCTTACAAAGCTTTATTCCATGAACACCTTAAAAGCTTCTTAAGTTCGAAATCAACTCAAAGAGGCTTGCTAAGACCAAAAATCTTCTTCACGTCTTCTTCAAAACCGAAACAACTAAGAAAGGTGAGTTCATACCCCCTTGATTTCGGTTTTTACTTGTTTTTGGGGGGAGAATACAAGTATTATGTGATGTACTATGTGTGTTAGCATGCTATATGTGATTTCTTTAGTTTTTGGTTGTGATAATATGTAATATTTTTTATATTTTGAGATCTATAGCAAAAAGGGTGAAAGAATCATAAACAAAAACATAAGAAACAACATACATCATATATCTAAGGGTCCTTAAGTTTAAAAAGTGAAAAACAAAACCAAAGAACCTTACTAGTGTCATTTTTGCAAAAATAACAAAGATTGGATGTAAATTGTAAATTGTCGGTTTACGAGGGTTATAAGTTATTTATTTGTATAATAGCAGATTTTTATGAAAACAATACTTTTCAAAGAGTCAAAAACATAAATTTTAGCTTAATGGGCTTAAAATTGGGCCTAACGAGTTTTGGGCCAAAGGTTGCAAAAAAAATGAGGTTTTGAGGGGCCGAATTGGAAAACTTAACAAACTACGGGTCTAAAATGTAAATAAACTTTTTCAGGGGTTAAAAATGAGTCTATTACCAAATTTGGACTAAAAACGCAAAGTTTTTGATTTTGGGGTCAAATTTATAAAACTTACGGAATTTGGGCCAAAAATGTAAATTTTTTACAAATAATGTTCGGAAATGATAAATGCAATAGTTTTGGACCAAAATTACCATTCAAAGAAAGTTTGGGTGGAAAATGTCAAGAAAAATGGTTTAAGGACCAAAAATGTAAATTTTCATAAAAAGGGACTAAAAGGGCCATTTTTATAGAAAAAGGGGCCACAATGGTCAATCTAAATGTTTTGGGCCAAATAAACAATTATAAATGTTTGGGTTAAAAATATCAAATTTAGAATGCATGATTATATATATATATATATATATATATATATATATATATATATATATATATATATAAGCTCCATTTTAATTCAAATGTTAAGTTATTTTTTTTAACATTGTGAATAAACATTTAGTAGACAACAAAATACCAACAATACGAACTTAAACTCGATAAAACATAAGCGATTCAATGATTGGGCTCAAATACCTTCTTTTCGTGTTATTGGGCCTTTGTGGCCCAATATCATGATTTTTTCGTCCAACATAAATACACATGTTTATTGGGCCTCAGGTGACCTAATTACATGCCGAATGGACCTTTAATGGCTTTTACATGCGATTGGGCCGTAGTCTCCCATTTGCATTGCTAGTGAGGTCCAAATCAATCATATGCATGATGGGTAACGTGTCTGTCGCATACTCGACAACCTTTAATAACATACATGATTAGTGCGGCCCCGTAGTCCTTTTCTCTTCGCCTGTTAGGCTTACCTTCTATTCAAGTAAACATAAATCAGGTCGTTAAACAAGGTTATTCAATTTCATTTGGATTTAGTGAGTAATAACGGGCGACATCAATAAGTGTCGGTCGTAGTCTATAATTATAATCAAAGTCTCCTGGAGGGAGAGCGAGAATTTGTGTATAGATCTATACGGGGGTGACTCCCCCACACCTAAGTTGTTCGCTACAGTTAGACTCAGCGAGTCTAGGGTGACAAAATCTTAATTTAATACCGGCATTCGCTAGAATGCTAAGACAGACGGACTAGTCATTATTATGCATTGTTATAACGACTCACATAGAGATCCAATACCATCTAAGTAATCAAGGGAAATCATATTCCTTCGTTGTGATGACACAATAATACAAAACGATCATACTATTTTATCGGAAAACATCGGGTTTTCCGGGGAAACAACATTATTCACTTGTACTTTCAATAATTATAATACAATAATTTACCATGAGAAACATATCATTTTTACACGTTTTGAAATCATTCACGCATATACTTATGGATCATCACACCTATTGCATAAACAATTGTCGTTTCAGAAAATATCGGATTTTCTGGCTTTTACAAACTTTACCAAACATTTTTCATATCAAACCTGCTTATGAACTTACCAACATTATATATGTTGACCGTTTTCAAAATAACTTGTATTCTCAGGAAACAGATAAGCTGAAGAAAATTTCCAAGTGTGTTAGGATCTTATGTTTTGTGACTCTCAAACAATTTATGCTATGGATATGTAATATTTAGACAATGTACTTGATTTGCACAAGGTCAGTTGTAATGTATTGATGCATGGTGATGTTTATGTTATGCTTCATGTATATTCATTGTGATGATATTTCAATTTAAGTCATGCGAACCCTCAGACGTTTCCGCTGTCTAGTTCGGGGGTGTGACATTCATCAACATCAAGATAAGGGGAAAGGGCTCCAACATTAAATGTGGCATAAACTCCATAGTCACCTGGAAGTTCAACTTTTTTGGCATTATTATTACCTCGCCCTACCACTTTTTAAGGACATTCAGATCTCGATATCAACCAATTCTTTCCATTACTTGGAAAACGTTCCTTCCTTAAGTGTACCCACACTAAGTCTCCATCAACAAAAATCTGAGGCCTCTTGTTCTTATTCAACTAATGTTTGTAAGTTGCGTTTACATCTTAAATGTGATTATGAATCTGCTCATGAAACTTCATCATCGACTTTAACTTATCTTCAGCATCCTTATGAACATTCTTTTAGCAATGGAAGATATGGATTAACATCGTAGACAATCTCGAATGGAGAATGCCAATTTGTAAACGTAGGGGATCGATTATAAGCGAACTCATCATGCACGAGCTTCACGTCCCAATCTTTCTGAGTCTTACTCACCAACCCTCGCAAAAACATTCCCAAAGTTCTATTTGTAACCTCTGTCTGACCATCCGTCTATGGGATGCAAAGTACTGAACAATAGTTTTGTACCCACCTTCATCCATTGCGTATTCCAAAAATAACTCAACAACTTTGAATCTTGATTTAAAACAATAGTGTTTGGAATGACATGCAAACGAACAATTTCCTTGAAGTATAAGTCTGCCACATTACTAGCATCATCAGTTTTGTTGCAAGCAACAAAATGACCCATCTTGGAAAAACGATCCACCACTACCATAATTGCATCCTTACCCCTTTGAGTACGGGGCAAAGCAGTAACAAAAATGTGACAACCCAAAAATTTTATCGTTATAAAAGTCAACTTTGGTCAACAAAAATAAAACTTATTCAATTAAAGGTCAAACTCACTTCTTTAATTATCTTAATACAGTTAGAGTAGTGATCTATAAGTGTTTGAAGCCTTGTATTTAGCGTGTTATTGGTTTGGAGAGAAAAGCCTAAGGAATGAAGAACCTTCGCATGGACGCAAACAACTTTGGACCGTGAACCCTCGTTTCACAGCCGTCAACGAGGCTTCGGCCGTAAACCTTGGACCGTGAACATCTCTTAGGCCATGAACTAGTCCCTATTTATAAGAGATGGTTGATTTTCTTTCAATTCTTTCTTCTCTAGCCGTGATCCTCTCAAGTCTATCTCAAGTATCATCCACAAGAACTTCATCTTTCACTCTTTTTCATCCCTTTTCGTTACCACCTTCTTGGAATACATCAAAGAGACTTCAAACACTCACCAAAAAACAAGATCATCAAGTGTTCTTCACCATTTCTAGGTCGTGAACCCTCCCAAGGTCGTGAATCACTCATCATTTGGGCCGTCAACACCCCATTGGGCTATAAACACCTCAAGCCCAGCCATAAACACCCTTTCAGCCTCCTAACTTGCTTCTAGCACTCTTTTGGTGAGTTATTCTCGCATCCTAGGTTGTTTCACAATCACCTTTGTAGTTAGATTCAGTAACTACATGCCAATATGTATCATTATATGACATTTAGGACTCGTGTGTGCCTCGGGACTTCATTCGTGGAACTATCATCTTATTCGAATCTTCAATTGAATCACCCATATAAGGTGACTTCATACCCCTATAATCTATCTTTTAAATGGTTTGAAATGCTTTTAGTGGGGGGGGGTGTGAATACAAGTTGAACACAATTTAATTGTGTTCATATTTACCTGTGATAACCATCACATTAAAGAATTTCTTATGCCTTAGTAAGTGATTAAATCAATTCAAAAACTCTTTTAAAAGATGTTAGATTTGTTTATAAAACCCCAATTTTAAAGTACATGTTTAACTCTGTAGCTAATTGAGTCTTTTCTACAAATCGGGATCAATTCAAACAAACATACTAGTAAACTATAATAGGTATAGTCTAGGGTTTCAGTACATATTATAACTAGAACAGGAAGGAAAATATATTCTATAACAAGAACAAGATAACAATAATGTGAGCCACCACTTCATGGCATAACAATATACTTGTTGTGTCACGTTTTGTAACCAGAGTCTCCTAGAGGGAGAGCATGAGTTTGTGTATAGATCTATACGGGATTGACCATCCTACACCTTGCTGCTAGCTACAGTGGGACCTGCAGGTCTACGGGTGACAAATGTCATACCATTTCGACGTCTTTTGATCGTCGTGTTTTATACTAGTCAATCAAGCATGGTTATAACCTCATCACATTTTACCTCAATTTAACAAATTGGAGTTAGTACTTCAGTAGTTGTTTTATACAACACTATTGTATTTCTTCATTTTCCCATTCCATTCATATAGTGATATTTTCTCACATCGAGTAATGTAATCTATTTCCTAATAACATGAGCATTCAGTTAAAAGGGGGTCTATAATGCTAACTTTATGATTCCTTAGTGTGCTTTCTGCTTCATTTCATGTTCCTTGTTTAGTTGTAGGCTTAGAGCACATTCACACAGTCTACTATCTATTCTATCTTAGTTAAATATATAACCCGTATACACCAAGTAATCATAGGGAGTAACAAGTATGGGTTAGGTCATAGCATACGTCAGTATATATCAAAACTTTCCTGAAATGAAATTATATATCAAAACGTTTTTCTTACGTTACAAAATTATTATATCTTATTATTTATGTTATAATTACTTAATATTTAGGTGGTATGACATATATTTAGACGTTTATAGAATAATAATGACAAGTAACACAATATACAAAACTAAACGTAGAACTATACATTTTTTTTTCAATATGACAAATAATGTTATAAAAAATTTCTATATCTAGGTTGATAAAGTGTTAGTCTAATTTATAGGAACATCAAAATCTATAAAAGTCGAACTAAAATGAAATAACTAAAACCAAACAAAAACTTGAATTTGAACAGAAAAAACAAACGAAAAAGACTACTAGACCAAATTGGTCTAGAACAAAAACAAATTGAAAAAAAAAAAAGACGAGTCGGAAAAAAAGAATGGATCAAAAAAAATCGGTACAAAAAAAAAAAGAGCGGTCGAGACCTCTCAAAATAGGTCGAAAGCAAACTATTGGCCGTTCGGAAAAAAATTAATTAATCTCAAGAATGAAGCTATATGTTGACCGCTGTATTGTGCGGGTTCGCTGCTAGTGTGTGTGTGTGTGTGTATATATATATATATATATATATATATATATAGTTAGGTGACTTTTATCCCATCCACTTAATCCAACTCGGTAGGTAGCGATTACCAATTCCATAAAATATGTAATTCCTACATAATGAGATCCAAAATAACTATTTCTTAACTTGGCATGTTTGATCATATCTATGCCTCAGACCTTTCATTCTTAGGGTGCCTTTATCATACTAGATTTCGATCAAGTCTTCCTACTTGAGACAATTTGTGGTATTGCAACTAACTAGTGACTAGGTGACCCTTAAGCCAATAAAAAATACAAAACTACCTCAAACATCATAAGACAATCCTATTGGTTAGGTGACCCACCATCCACTATGACCGTACAAACGTTGCTCGAGTATTCTTCAAAAGGATGACAATGACTTGCATTTTTAAGATAGTTTTTATATAAGTTTTACAAATATTGTTATAAAAACATGGTCTCATAAATGTTGCATGCATTCAACAATTCATGTACCCTTTTGTAAAAATCATATAACTTGTTATAAGGTTTTTTATGTTCCAAATAAAACTTCATTTCATTTACCATTAGCCGCAACTAATATTAAACTAAAATCCGATTTTTAAGGTTTAGTCATAGAATGCTTTTAAAAACCGAATATAGACTTTTATTAAAATTTCATTTCATACTTAAGACTTGGAGTTTTGGATGAGTTTTAAAACCAAAATTTCAAATCTCCTTTTAATAATCGAAATCTTATGAATTTATAAATTTGTAGAATAAAAATCATTTTATTTAATAAACTCATTTTATACATATTACGATAAAAGTCATTTTGCATGCATAAAACATAATATTGGCATGTTGCATTAAGTTTAAAATATAATATCAAGTGTGAAGTTTCGACGTAGAAAATAATCACTATTATTACGATTTGTCGTTATAACGCTATAAATCAAATTTCAGTCCTTTTAATAAAAATCTTATTTATTATGAAAGACATGGAGATTATATAAAGTTTAAACATATTTTAAACCATTTTAAATATTTTAAAGCTGGCTATTGAAAAGTTTTACTGTAAAACTATTTTTAACAAAAACTCGATTTTAACCGGTAACTGGTTAAAAGGTTCTAATAACTAGTCATTTATAAACATCTTTTGTTACCTTTTATATATTTTTTACTCAAACTCCAAACGATATTATTTTATGATAAAATGTTATTTGACATGTAAAAACCATTTTCATACATAAAACATAACGTACAACGACCATAAAATAAACATCACATGCGTGTATTAAAAATGTGTATAAACAAAGCCAGTAATAATCTTTGTGAGCCAACACAAGAACTATTAAGTTTTTCCTAAAGGACTTAAGGAACACTTCAAAAAGTATTCAAGCTCCCACTTGCCAATACAACTCTTGCTTAGAAAAAAAAAACATCAAATCTTAATGTGTTGTAAAGGTTGTAACACTTAAACCATTAATATTATAATTAAGCCCAAAACAAGAGTAGATAGTCTCAAGTGGTTAAGTCATCTTCAAAGTTGTCATTTCTTCATCTTGTTAAATTTAATAAAAATATCACTAGTCTAAGTAATTTATTACATAAAATAAACAAATGAAAAAAATACATATTTATCTATTACATCTTATGAATAAATAAATAACAACTAACAACAACATATAGGTCCAAATGACTTGTTTATACACAACAAGATACCAAATATAATAACAAACACTTTGTTTTTCTAATGCAACTTTATACAACCAAAATGCAAGAAAAACTTGGTTGCATAAAAATAACAATTATAAAAAACAAGTTGCTATAGAAAATATATTTGTTGAGTTATTTGCCAAAAGAAATACCAAAGATGTTTTCCAAAAACAAAGGTTATCAAAAACTTAAATAAATTCTAAACCACCAAGAAGATCCAAATAATTGAAACTAGAAATATAATAATAACTATAGGATGTTTAAGAGATAACCTTTGAAGCATTTGACCCCACTTGGAATTGGGGAGTTCATGTGATACGAATCTAAGTTCCCATTCCAAAATGAGCCAAGTGTTGAGTTCAAGCCTTAGTTGCGAATGGTCGCAATGAGTCGTAATCCCTTGTTATTGAATGTGAATGTGAATGAATGATTGAAGTTTAATTTTGAACGTTTCTTCTTGCTTTCTTGAATTATTGCGTACAATTTGGATTGCCATCATTGTTTGTGATGCGATCTCACCAAATATTGAGGTTTGAACACGTTTTGCCCGATCGTTCTATTGGTTGCTGAATTGTAAAATGTGGAAACTGCAACCCGTTGTCTATAAAGAGACACGAACCAGGGTATAAAACGCCATAATCAACCCACCAAGTTGATTGATAAGTTTGAATGCCACAAGCTATAAAAACCTGATAAGTTCTAAAGTTCACAAAGAACGAAAAGAGTTAAAAACTCACAAATTTTATTCAATACTTGATTGATTCCAAAAAGGATACAATACCACATTTTTATGGGGGGGGGGGGGGAAGCACCTAATGAGCCATGAATTAAAGAAATGTCTTTAATTTAAGGCATTTAACCCCCAAGTTAAGACTATGAATCTAGACATGGTTTATCACAAGGTTCAAGTAACCTAAGACCCTTTTATCTTCCCAACACTTATTTATGAGAAATAAAAACGAAAATTTCATATTAAAATATAAAAAAGACGAAATGGCCTTATTAAAGGCTATTATTGGATCTTGTAAATCACTCTTGGACTTGAATTATGGTAATCCAATTTTGTTCAGGTCTAATGGGTCTCCATGAATTTTCTTGAGTACAAACTTCTCTAATCTACCCATTTAAAGTCCCCTTGAATGCTTTTCCTTGCGTCCTCGTAACCGGTCCATCTGGTATTTTAATTGGATCCTTTGTGGACATGTGTGGGTTTGCATCATTCCCCTCCTCTTGAAAATGATTTTTCCTTAAATCAGAACTTGCATCAAAAGGAGCTAGATCAATAACATTGGAAGTTACACTAACATTATTCTCACCTGAAAGGTCTAATTTGTATGCATTATCATTGATGCGCTCTATAACTTGGAAAGGACCGTCGCCTCTTGGAAGCAATTTTGAACGTCATTGGTCAAATCATTCTTTTTGCATATGTAACCAAACCCAATCACCAGGTTCAAAAATCATCTTGAGTCTCCCTTTATTTGCTTGTTTTGAATATTGCTCTGTTCTTCTTTCTATATTTAGTCTTGCTTTCTCATGTATTTGTTTCACAAATTCAACCTTTTTGTTTCCATCTAAGTTAACATGCTTAGGAAAAGGGAAAGGTGATAAATCTAAATTAGTCAAAGGATTAAAGCCATATACAATTTCAAATGGTGACATTTTTGTAACAGAATGAGTGACACGATTTTATGCAAACTCAACATATGGCAAACAGTCCTCCCATGTTCTGATGTTCTTCTTTATTAAAGCTCTCAACAAAGTGGAAAAGGTCGAACTCACCATTTCTGTTTGACCATCAGTTTGTGGGCAACATGTTGAAAACAAGTGTTTTGTCCTAATTTTGCCCATAAAGTTTTCCAAAAATAACTCAAAAACTTAGAATCTCGATCTGAGACAATGGTTTTTGGCATTCCATGCAACCTGGCAATTTCTCTAAAAAACAAATCAGCAATGTGAGATGCATCATTTATTTTATTACATGCAATAAAGTGAACCATTTTAGAAAATATATCAACAATCATAGAAATAGAGTCCTTTCCACCTTTGGATCTTAGTAGACCTAACATGAAGTCCATTGAAATATCAACCCATGGTTCACTTGGTATCTGAAGTGGAGTATATAAACCATGATGTTGAACAATGGATTTGGCTTGCTTGCACACAATACAACTATTACAAATTCTTCCAACATCCACCTTCATTTTTTGCCTAAAGAAATGTTCCTGCAAAGTAGATAACGTTTTTGCGATCCCAAATGTCCCATAAGGCCTCCACTATGTGCTTCTCTAACCAAAAGCTCACGCAAGGAAGATTTAGGAATGCAAAGTCTTGATTCTTTGAAAAAAAAACCATTATGTATGAAAAACATTGCAAAAGAGCATTGTTCAGAAGCTTGATAAATCTGCCCAAAATCAACATCATTATGGAATAATTCATTGATTTGTTCAAATCCTAGAATTTTGAAATCCAGAGAAGAAAATAGAGAGTGTCTATGTGCTAAAGCATCAACCACGACATTTTCCTTACATTTCTTGTATCGGATGACATAAGGAAATGTATCAATGAACTCCATCCACCTAACATTTCTTTTGTTCAATTTGTGTTGTCCTTTTAGAAACTTTAAAGACTCGTGATCTGAATGAATGACAAATTCTTTAGCCCACAAATAGTGTTGCCATGTTTTTAATGCTCAAACCGAAGAATAAAGTTCTTTGTCATAAGTTAGGTCATTTAAAGTTTCCCCACTTAGTTTTTCACTGAAATATGCTAAAGGTTTACCCTCTTGCATAAAAACAACACCAATTCCAATTCCATATGCATAACATTCAATTTAAATGTTTTGTCAATATTAGGCAAAGAGAACAAAGGAGCATGTGTTAAGTGAAACTCGAGTTGTTGAAAAGCATGCTATTGTTCGTTGCCCCATTTAAAAGCAACATTCTTTTTGATGATTTCGGTAAGTGGTGATGCCAAAGTGCTAAAATGGTCGACAAATATGCGATAAAAACTTGCAAGGCCATGAAAACTTTGAATTCACTAATAGTCTTTGGAGTTGGCCAATCTTGGATGACTTTTACCATTTCTTCATCAACAGCCACTCCTTGGGAGCTCACCACATATTCATAGAAAATGACTTAATCTGTACAAAAGGTACATTTCTTCAAGTTTGCATATAGTCTTTCCTTCTTAAGCACACTTAAAACACACGCTAGATGCTTAAGATGATCTTTTGGAAACTTTGAATACATCAAAATATCATCAATGTAAACAACCACAAATTTGCCAGTATATTCACTTAAAACATGTTTCATTAATCTCATGAAGGTACTAGGAGCATTAGTTAGTCCAAAAGCTATTATTAACTATTCATATAAACCATGTTTTATTTTAAAAGTTGTTTTCTACTCATCACCTTCTTTCATGTGAATTTGGCGATACCCTCTTTTCAAATCAATTTTGGAAAAAAGTTTAGCTCCAAACAACTCAACAAGCATATCATCGAGTCGGGGGATGGGATGACGATACTTGACCGTAATATTGTTGATGGCACGACAATCTATGCACATTTTCCAAGAACCATCCTTCTTTGGAACCAACAAGACTGGAACGGCACAATGTGACATACTTTCTTGAACCAATCCCTTTTTAAGTTACTCTTCAACTTGCCTTTGTAACTCATTGGTTTCTTCAGGGCTTGTTCTATAGGCTGGTTTGTTGGGAATAGATTCACCTGGCATAAAGTCAATTTGGTATTCAATCCCATGGATTGGCGGCAATCCATTTTGAACATCTTCAGCAAACAAGTCTTCAAATTCCTACAAGAGAGAGGTAACATCGGTCGGAAGATTTTCGGCAGAAATGTTAGTGGCTACTTGAGCTTCCTTGAACAAAAGAACTAGAAAATGCATTTCTTATTTGAAAGTTCTCTTATCTCACTTTTTTTTGCTAATGCCAAATATTTATTTTCTTTTTTTTCTTTCACTCTTTTTTGTTGTTTTCTTTGTTTTTTTCACTCTCTTTTTTCGTTCAATTTTTTTTTCTCACTCATTTTTTTGTTCACTTTCTTTTTTTTCATTATCTTTTTTTCTTCACTCTTTTTTTTTCTTCACTCTCTTTTTCTGCATATTGTTTAAGTTTTACTTGATCTTGGTAAACTTTAATTAGTGACATTGGTACAGGAGTTATCGGTTTGGTTTTCTAAGCAAAAGTGTATTTGTTGGTGAAACTGTAGTGACTTACATGCCTATCATATTTCCATGGTCTACCTAGCAGCAAATGAGTAGCTTGCATAGGAACAACATCACACAACACCTGGTCTTCATATCTTCCAATTCGAAATGAAACCATCGCTTGTTTTGTAACTCACACCTCACCACTGTCATTGAGCCATTGGAATTTGTATGGTTTATGATGCTTCATCGTTGGTAGATCTAGCTTTTCAACCATGGAAGTACTTGCAATGTTAGTACAACTTCCACCATCAGTTATAACACTACATACCTTGCCTTGAACATAGCAACTAGTATGAAAAATATTCTCCATTTGGGCATCGTCTCCCTCCTTGGATTGGATGTTTAGAGCTCATCTTGCAATCAACAAATCACCTTGAACAACCACCTCTTCATTATCACTAGAATCTTCCAGTGAAACTATAGAATCTGATTCATCCGTTTCCATCTCTCCATTTTCTCTAATCACCATGTTACACTTATTTGGACATTGACTTGCAATATGACCCCTTCCTTGACACTTGAAACACTTTATTGCACGATTCCTAAAAGTAGAAGAATTGGGTTTTCCTTTTGAAGTGTTTATTGTTTTAGGGTCAGATTTGGAATTAGAAGAAGAAATATGTGTATTTTTAATTTTTTTTGAAGTACTAGCCTTCCAAGTGTTATTTCGAGACCCCCACCTCTTTTTAACCGTTTTTTTAATTTTAGTAGCCATATGGACCATGTCTTCAATTTCAACATAATGATGCATTTCAACGCGATCACGGATTTCAATATTAAGGCCATTTAAGAATCTGGCCATGGTTGCCTCAAATCTTCCTCAAAATTGGCATAATCATAAAACTCAACTACGGCTAGTTTTACCTTCTTACGATTGGAATGTTCATGACAATCAAATAAGAACTCCATTTTTGTCTCCCATTCAATGTATACGTCCGGGTCTGATTTGCCTTTTAAAGAAGGGACTTTCATCTTAAAAGAACTAAAATTGTCATCTCTCCGTGACCTCCTTCTATTTGGTTACCTTTTAGGTTCCCAACCATCATTCTCCTCTTCCCCGTTAGAAACCTGTGATGATGCTCGAGATCGATTTCTTTTTGCTTGTGCCTCCATTCGGTCCATTCTTTCATGTACTTGGTTAAATTCATTTGTCAGCAAATGTCACATCTCATCCATTATAGCTTGAACTTGAAGGTTTTGATAGGGGGTTTTGATCACCCATGTTATATTTCTGCCAAAAAAAGTAAGTTACTTCCTCCCAACAATCGCTCATGTGTTTTTGTTGGGTCAATATTATGGTTTATACTTTGCTTTTCTAGGAAATTAATTTGTTATGTAATATTGTTTAGCTATTTACGGTCGGTGAGTGAGTTTACGGCCGTAAACCCTGTTTACGGCCCATATTCTCGTGTGTATATATATAGGGGGTGAGGGGTGTGAGGAAAGGAGTAATGAACACCAAGGAGCTTAAGTGTGTGAATTTGAATGTGTTCTAGAGAGAGAGAGAGAACAAGTGTGTGTTAGTGTGTGTGAGTCTTTGTATCCGAATCTTCATTCATATCAATACATACATAGATTCATCATCGTCTTCTTCACTTTCTCTTCTACTTGATCTGACAACATCCATTTGATTGGGATTCCACACCATCAAACGGATCTGATTGATACACAGGCATTTTTGGTGACTTACAATTGGTATCAGAGCTTGGCTGTATCAATCAATTTTTTTCATATTTGCAGCTTATTTGATCTGATTTTGAAAAGAGAATAGCGTTTTTGGATAGATCTCGCAAAAATAAGGGGGGTTTCTTCTTCGAGTTTTTCGTAAAAACGAGTTTTTGATCGAGTTTTGGAGCAAAAAAGGTGAAAAAAACGTTGTTTTTCGTTAAAAACAGCGATTTCTAAAGAGTTTACGGTCTTTGAAGGAGAGTTTACGGTGTTTGAAGGGTTTACTGGCTGGAGTTTACGGCCGGAAACGTGTTCACGGCCGGAGTTTACGGCCGGAAACCGGTCGTCGAGCTTGCGGCCGGCGGTTTACGGCGGCTGTTTGCGGTCTGGGCTTGGAGAACGGCGTCGGCTCGATGGACGGAAGTTGCGGCTCGGTTCAGCGGCTTGGCTTGGATCGCAGCTAAGGAAGTCATCTTCAAATAAAAAGTAGAACCGGATTTTGGGGTTGCCGGGGATCGAACCCGGAACCTCTAGTTCAAAGCAAGCGCTCTTTGCCAACTCGACCAACGAAACCCTTGTGATTTCCCTTCGAAAATTTAGACTTAAACACTTGCAGCCGCACCCTAATTTCGAAATTTGACACTTTTAACCTCAAAAATCAATTTCTTTCCTTTTTAAATATCTTTTTCAACCAAAAATTTTAATTTTTTAATTTTTGACTTTTTACTTAAAATTTTGACTTTGACTTTAAAGTTTGACCTTTGACTTTCACATTTGACTTTTAAATTTTCAAATTTAGCTTTTCGGTTCGACTTTTAACTTTGACTTTTCAAGTTTGACTTGTGAGTTTGATTTTTTTAAAATTTGACTTTTAAGGTTGACTTTTGAGGTTTATAGTCAAAAGTTTTTTTTTAAATTTTAAGTTTGACTTCTAGTTGTGTTTTTAATAGTTTTTGAAGTTTACGAGGGAATTGAAAAACATGAAAGAGAGTCGTCAGGATCAGTTAAGGCAAAATTTCAACATGTTCGATTATAACCCTGGAGAA
This sequence comes from Lactuca serriola, assembly GCF_051521515.1. Lineage (NCBI taxonomy): Eukaryota > Viridiplantae > Streptophyta > Magnoliopsida > Asterales > Asteraceae > Lactuca > Lactuca serriola. The sequence continues at coordinate 265,144,474 of NC_136415.1, forward strand.
ACCCTAGAAGCTCAGTTGCAGCGATTTACCACACTCGCTACTGAGATGAATATAACTGGGATCTTCATGTCCAAATCTGAGATAAACAAAAAGCTATTGAATTCACTTCCGAAATCGTGGGATATGAACGTGGCTATCATCAAGAAGACAAAAGATCTCAATCATCTTAGTCTTCCTGATGTAATTGTAGAACTTGATACTTTGAAGTGTAGAAAAACAATGAGTTCTGAAAACATTCCGGTCACTGAAGTTACATGTACTCCAGCTTGTGAAGCTACGATTAAGTTTCTTCGGGAACAAATTGATTTATATAAAAGAGAAGTTGAGGACCTGAGATATGAAGGATATCAACTCAGGAAAGGACAGAAACCCCTGAAGGCCCAGTTAGAAACAAAAATAAAGGATTTTAGAAGAATTCAAGCAGAGTCCAGTGAGAAATGTGAACTGTACAGTTATGTTAAAAGGAAAAATGATGCGCTGACTGCCAAGCTTGATACATTGAAGAAAAGATTTGATTCTGCAAACATTGCTTTTCAAAAATTTGATGGATCAAGCGAAGTAGTTGCTAACATGATCGATCATTGCATGAATTTCAAACGAAATCAGTCAAAGGGTTTAGGATATGATAGTGTACCTCCTCCTTATAATCATACATATATGTATCAACCCCTAACTAAGGAGGAGATTGTCAACGAACCATTTATAGTTTATGGCAAGCCATCTAGTTTCGTTTCAGGCGGATTTATTAATGTTGAAAGTACTAACATTTCTACTTCCCCTACAGATCAACCCTTAGACCAGGCAAAGCATGGAGTCGGAGGACCTATTGATGTTTCTGTTTCCAATGAACAACCTACTGTTTCTAATGATAAAGTTGATGATACATCTTGTGATGCCTTTGATGCTTTTGCATCGGATCATGTTGAGTTAAATTTTTTTGACATATTTGATTATTTGTTTGAAAATACTGATGTTCCTGTTTCTAGCACATCTACTTCATATGCAGGTAAAGTAGTAGAATATGAGAACAAGGAGAACATCACTGAACAAACCAATATCTCCTTGAGCTCTGAATCTGTTGCTTCGAACTCATCTGCTTCTGATCAACCTGCTGTTGAGAAGTACAGGCCACCAATTCCAGTGAAACAGAGTGCCTGTTGCAAGTGTGCATGTGGGAACAACAAGAGATAAGGAAAGGATATGCCACTAGGGGCAGGAAGAAACAACTTCACAGTGAAGAAAAAGACATGTTTTCACTATGGAACACCTGGTCATATTGCCCGAAATTGTCCAAATCGCGCATACGTTCCTTATGCACAAGGCTGGCAGAACGCGCCAAGAGGGAGATACTCCAAAAGATACCCCTCGAGATCACGATCAGACATTGACGACTGGAATGTCAAGAAGGCCAAGAATTCAACTCCCACGGTCAAGAATTCAACGCAGAAGGCCAAGAATCTAAATCCCAAGGGCAAGAAGGGAATGTCGGCCAAGAAGCCCAATCCAAGAGATGCTCCCGTGAAGCCAAAATCAAAGTCATCTCAACGGTCGGCTTCAAGTTCCAAAGCAAGTACCGAGCCACCCATCAGATCGAAAAATAAATGGGTTAAACCCAACTACAAATGGGTTTCGAAGTCTCACTCTCCCAAATCTCCTAATGCTTCTAACGTTTCTACATCTTCTGTTTGTGATAAGCAAGATATGTCATGGGAGAGAGTACCATGCAAGGATGACAAAGGTCGACCTAGTTTCAAAATGGACTGGGTTCCAAAGACCAACTGATCCCGCTCTGTGTCGGAGCAGCTATGGAGGCATATCATCAGACTTCGGTTTGTTGGTAGTGGCTGCTCCTGGCACTTGATAGGAGACATCTCTCAACTGTACAACACTCAGAACATTTTTGGGAGAATGTGTCCTTTGCGGGAAGGGAAGAAAAGAAGTGATCACTCACGGGGTTTGTGCTTAATGACATGAAGAATTTTCGGATCTGTTCTGAGTTTACGCGTGCTGTTCTCAGACCTTCTGGATGCAAATTCAATCGGTGACTTACGGTTTGCGTTTTCTTCTCTATACTCATGAGTTTTTCTTAACTTGATTCGCTTTAAAGACTAATTTTTATTTTAGGATAGTTTAAATTTGCGCATTTACTTTCGTTTCTCTCCTATGCACAAATTTAGGGGGAGAAATAAAAACAAAACAAAAATTAGAAAATTTTAAAAAATCCAAAAACATTAGAAAATCAAAAAATCAAAAAAAAAATTGTTGGTTATGAAATGTGTTGCTTGAGGGAGATGTTTTGGGAAGTGATATGATAAAGTGATAACAGGCAACCTGAGTCTGCATGACGTACCCGAAGTTGAAGGGCCTATGCTCTGACTTGATGCGTCGGTAGGTACGAAAATTTTTAAATGGACTTGACTAGGCAGAGTTGAACTTAGGAAATTCATAGACTTGACAAATCTTGACCTAGTTAGATCCGTTCAGCTTGACAATACGACGCTCGGATAGGTTGAGCAGGGAGATATATATGGGAATCTACTCATCACATTAAATGAACATGTACTTGGAACCGTGGTTTAACTTTTCCTCGATGTGCGGATTCTATCCTTAATTCCGGTTGGATGGAGCGACTGGTAAATTCCGATAAATTAGGTTTGTAGAATATCATTTTCTTTCGTTCCGTCTGTTAGTCATATGTTGTCTCCTTTGCGTGACTTCCAATCCGACCTGGTACACAACATATGCAACTCTATTTCTCTTTAGGTTTTATATGTGAAAGACTTCTTATCTGTTAGCCATATGTTGTCTCCTCTACGCGACTTCTAATCCGACCTGCTACACAGCATATACAACCTTCTACTACTCAACCCCTCTGAAGTTATAAGTAATAAGTAATAGAATTCTGAATTTATCCTCTCTCTGAATGGTTGTCTGCTCACCCGGTGTAAGGAGTACTTTGGAAGTTCTTGATGGCTGGGGCATATCAGGAAGTGGGAAACACGTTCCAGTACACTTAAAATTGAACTCATACAGATTGTCTATAGATCTCGCTGCTCAATTTAGGTGGACAACAATATCCCTGGTCGTCGCCAGATGAATGGTCCTTAAGATATAATATCTAAGGAATTAGGATCAAATATACATTTTAGGTTTTTAAGTTCAATTTGTCTTGTAACAAGTAGTGTGTCCTAAATCTGTCATAATTTTCGTGTTTAAGTGGACCACAATACCGACGATCGACCAGACAAAGACGTGAAGATAGAAGGTACCGACAAGTGGATAAAGGCTGTCTAAAAACTTTGATCCCAAATCTCTCTTAAAGTTAGATATCATTTTTATTTTTGTTAAATTTGTCATAGTTTCTTCTAATTTAAATATTAGAGGAGAATTAAAAACTAAAAAAAAATATATCATCAGAAAAATTCAAAAAAAAAAATCAAAGAAAAATCAAAAAAATTTAAAATTCCAAAAATACTGTTATTTCTGTTTCATTTCTTGTTCAGAAAAATCAAAAATCCAAAAATATTTTTTGTTTCTGTTTTAATTTGTGTGCTAAGTTTTCTTTTAGTTTTGTTTTGTCTTGAAAAGTGATTTCAGGTATAGATAAGACTCATGGAGTTTGTGTTGAAGATTTCTGAGCCAAAGCTTCATCTGTGAGCATCGAGGAATTCGCATTCAAAGGAGCAAGAAATGAAGATTATTCTTTCAACATTCAACCTTTCAACCCCAGAAGCAAGGTGAAGCTGAAATTGAAGAATATGTGACAGATTACATTGAGGCCTCCTCAATCAGTGTTGCTATCTTTGTACCTGCTGAAGTGATCTAGAAGATTTGTTCTCTCTGATGTTCTCTCTGAAGATTCTCAAGCTGAAAGCACTATCTTTCAAGAATCAGTTCGTCAAGCCTCCTCACCCAACGTGCATTCAAAGCCAAACTCTGAAGAAATGCTCAACTACTCAAGATGAAGTCATTCATAGAAGATTCATATATTCATCCTAATGCTATGAAGATTTTGAAGATAATAGCTGAAGCCAAGCTCCCAATGAAGATTAACAAGAAAAGTCAGCTACTTTTTAGGGGGAGCTTGTTGGGTTATTTAAGAAAAGAAAAGAAAGCTATAAACCAAGGGGGAGATTGTTGGGTCAATAGTATGGTTTATACTTTGCTTTTCTAGGAAATTGATTTGTTATGTAATATTGTTTAGCTGTTTACGGTCGGTGAGTGAATTTACGGCCGTAAACCCATTTACGGCCGTAAACCCTGTTTACGGCCCATATTCTCATGTGTATATATAGGGGTGAGGGGTGTGAGGAAAGGAATGATGAACACCAAGCAGCTTAAGTGTGTGAATTTGAAGGTGTTCTAGAGAGAGAGAGAGAACAAGTGTGTGTTAGTGTGTGTGAGTCTTTGTATCCGGATCTTCATTCGTATTAATACATACATAGATTCATCATCGTCTTCTTATCCTTCTCTTCTACTTGATCTGACATCATCCGTTTGATTGGGATTCCGCACCATCAAACGGATCTGATTGATACACAGACATTTTTGGGGACTTACAGTTTTTCTCAAGAATAATTCACTCAAACCTCGTGTATCCCTCGAATGGCTTTTACTCTCTTTTAGTCTCACCACACAGCCTTCTACTACTCTTTTTAAATCTTAGAGTTCTAAACAAACTAAAGAAACAATTATCAAATTTGAACTTGTGGCCTTGAGGAATTCAAACTTACCAAACAACTTTAAAAAACAAATTGTATCCAAAAAACTAACCTCATATATGAAAAGAAAGCCAAACAAACTTGGCTTTGCTAATGATAAAAACAAACAATGACATATTTTAGAAAAAAAATGACTACACTTGGAATTCAAATTGACTTTATAGAAAAAGGCTTTACTTGTTCCTCCTCTACTTTCTTTCTTTCTTTTTTCTTTTTTTTTTTTTTACTTTTTTTTATAAATCTTGTTTTCTTGTAATTCTTTTTTTTTTTTTGGCTTTTTTTCGTTTTTTTTTTGGTTTATTTATTTTACCTTTGATTTTCCTTTTGTGCGTGTGTGTTTCATTTTGAGGAAGCTAATATCACATTGAAAATATAAAGGAAGCAAAAATAAATGTAGAATATAGAAGTTTGACAACTTAGAAATTCAAAAGTCGCTAGTAAGAACCTTGACAACTTGTGACAAGACACGCTACCAATATGTGTCTTAGAACTCAAGTAATCCACAAAATAAAGATAAAAAAAAAGCAAAATAGATATGCAAAACAGAGAACTGCCTTTCATACCAAATGATGCGATCTCACCCAAAATTGAGGTTTAAATATGTTTTTCTGATCGTCCTGTTACTAACTGAATTGTAAACGGTGGAAACTACGACCCATTGTCTATAAAGAGACAAGAACCATGCTATAAAATGCCACAATCAACCCACCTAGTTGATTGATAAGTTTGAACGCCACAAGCTATAAAAACCTAATAAGTTCTAAAGTTCACAAAGAAAGAAAAGAGTTAAAAACTCACAAATTGTATTCAATACTTGATTGTTTCCAAAATGGATACAAGACCACATTTTTATGGCGGCGGGGGGGGGGGGGGGGGAGCACTTAAAGAGCCATGAATTAACGAACTGTCTTTAATTTAAGTCATTTAACCCCCAAGTTAAGACTATGAATCTAGATAACCTTTGTCGCAAGGTTCAAGTAACATAAGACCCTTTTATCTTCCCAACACTTATTTAGGAGAAATAAAAATAAAAATTACATATTAAAATATAAAAAAAAACAAAAAATGGGCTTGTTAAAGGCTCTTATTGGATTTTGTAAATCACTCTTGGACATGAATTATGGTGATCCAATTTTGATTAGGTCCAATGGGTCTGCATACACTTTCTTGAGTACAAACTTCTCTAATCAACCCATTTAAATCATCATTGAATGCTTAAGCACGTTCCCTCATAACGGATCCATCTGGTATTTTAATTGGATCCTTTGTAGACAGGTGTGGGTTTGCATCGGCTTGGGACGCGTTTCTCATTCGTTGCTCAATTTCAAGTCAATAGTTCTTGGTTTGTTGTCAATATCGTTTAACAGATGATTGATCTTGATAAGAACTCAATTTAATAGGTCTTAACTTGTTTTCACCCTATATTCAATATATAGGTCTAGGTTGTCTATCAAATCTATCCATTTTTTTTTATTTTCTTATCGTTCTTGCTCCTGTTTCTTATTTTCCAATGCGTTCATTAAAACCCAAAAAGAATCCCCCTCGTATTCAAATCATTTGTGGTATCAGAGCTAAATTTCCTGCCATGTATTTGTAGATTTCAGTTTTGATTTTTGTTGTCATGTTTTTTTAAAAAAAAATCATTCCTGCTGAGTTTGTTGATTTCGTTGTTAAGGTTTTATTTGTTAGAAGCCAATTTAGAATGTTGCTACTGAGATCCGACATCATGGGGTTGGATTTATAATATTCAGTCTTATTTGAATCTTGCCCAATCTTTCGAGACATGTTAGGTGAAGATGAGGATGGTTATTTCGATGACACTAATTTTGTTGATGAAGATTTTGGACCCCTCTATGACTCCGATGGGGATGAAATTGATGAAGAATTCAGGAGGGGAAAGTGATTGAAGAAGAAGAGGAAGAAGTTTCGCTCCCATCTACGACACTGATGGGGAAGGGGATTCTTTTGAAAAAAATCTATTTTGTGGCAATTAAAAGAAGAAGCCAATTCAGAAAATTTGCATGGAAGGCTTATATGGAAGAACAACGTTATGAACTCCTTATGGAATTGAGGACAATTCTTTTTGAAGGGTGGGGGGGGGGGGATGATACAAATCCGAGTTCCCATTCCGAAGTGAGCCAAGTGCCGAGCTCAAGACTTAGTTGCGACTGGTTGCAACTGGATACGAATGGTTGCAATGAGTTGCAATCCCTTGTTATTGAATGGGAATGCAAATGGATGATTGAAGTTGAATTTTGAATGTTTGTTCTTGCTTTCTTGAATTATTGCATATAATTCAAATTTTCATCATTGTTTGGGAAGTGTTTCTCATTCGTGGCTCCATTTCAAGTCAACATGTCTTGGTTTGTTATCAATTTTCATTTGACGGATGATTTCATGATCTTGATAAGAACTCAAGTTACTAGGTCTTCACTTGTTTTCACCCGATATTCAATCTATAGGTCTATGTTGTCTATCAAATCTATTCAAATATTCTTCAGGATCGAATCCACCAACGAACTTAGCCAAATTGTTCACATTGATGTCTCCAACCTTCTTTGGCCATTGTTGCTTTCCAAATAGCAACAAAAATCGCAATAGCAAATCGAAACTCAACTCTATTTTTTTTAAACGATGATCGAAATTAAAAAAAAAAGTGACAACGAATGAAATCAAATGAACTGGTCTATTAGAACTGGGCTTTGATACGACTTATGATGTAAATACGAAGGGGGGTTTCTTTTTGTTTTTTTATGAGTGTAGCAGAAAATAAGAAAATAAGAACAATGATAATTTGCTCAACAAGAAAACAAGAAAAAGATAGTCTTGTTAAACAATCTAGACCTATAGATTGAGTATCGATGAAAACAAATCAAGACCTATTGATTAGAATTCGAATGAACCTAGAATACGCATTCTAGAATTGACAAAAGGGCAGGTACGCAATTCAAAAGAACATAGGTCTTCAAAATTCAATTCATTAATTAATTTCCTCAAAATGTTCGACAAAGGGGGCTATTTATAACCTTACAATGATCATAAAATGAAAGGAAACTAATATAAAAAGAACCAATTTATGAAAAGGAAACTATTAAATAAAGGCGAAATATAACTCATAGTGTCTCTAGAATCTTCCATCTCTACCCGACGTCAGTATCCATGAAATTAATATGTAAATCCATAGTACCATTGATCCCAAGTCGCTTTCACACCCAATGGCTTCCACCAGCCCATTGAAACCAACATGTCAGCACCAGCCCATCAGAACTAATGAGAGCCTAATAGGTTCTGAAGTGCACATCATAATTGGACCCATTGCATGATTCTCATCCATGTAGACCCTACACTTAACCTCGATCTAAATTCGTTCACATTAGATTTTCTAGTACACTACGATGGATTGCGATGGATTGCATCTAATCACAATGTGAACTCCTTTCGCATCCGAAACTACTTTCGCACTCATCAGTCTTTTCGCATCCAATAGTTCTTTCGTATCTATAAGCCTTTTTTGCATCCATCATCCTTTTTGGAGTTTTCTGATTCGTAATTAGGACCTGGCCTTGAACTCAAGGGGTTGCCTTCTGCAATCGTATCAGCAGAAATTTTATCACTAATACCACATATGATGCGAATACAAGGGGGTTTCTTTTTGGATTTTTTTGAACGCAACAGAAACTAAGAACAATGATAACAAAACAAGACCAATGAATAACTTGATCGACAAGAAAACAAGAAAAAGATAGCTTTGATAAAAAATTTTGGGCCTACAGATAGAATATCGGTGAAGACAAATCAAGACCTATTTATTTGAATTCTAATCAACCTAGAATAAGCGTCCTATAATTGACAAAGGGGTGAGTACACAACTTAACAGAACAAAAGTTCTTCTATCAAAATTCATTCATCAATCATATCCCAAAATGTTCTATAGAGGGGGATAGAATCTTCCAGCTCTAGCAACAATAACAAAACAAAGGAAATTAATAAATAAAAAGAATCTATTAAATAAAAAGGAAACTATTAAATAAAGTCTAAAAATAACTCAAAAGGTCTCTAGAATATTCTAGCTGTAGTCCACACAATTAACCATGCAAATTCATTGTACCATTGAGCTCATGTAGCCTTCACACCCAACAGCTTGCACCAGTCCATTGGAACCACCATATCTACACCAACCCATCAGAACTAATGAGAGCCCAATGGGTTATGAGGTTCACATCGTAATTTGTGTAACATTCAGACCTTTTAAGTTTCCTTTTAACCCTTGCTAAATAAAAATATTTGCAATATTGGTACTCTGGCTAGTAAGCAGGGCATACTCTATGAGTACGCTTAACGTACTAGCTAGACCATGATCGTGGGCATCGACCGCGTATGTTGGGCATACATGGGGTTGCCTTAGGCGTATGCTGGCTTAGGACAAACCCTGATTTTTAGGGTTTGTGCCCTATTTAAGCATGTTAAACCCATCTTTTGACTGTTTTAGACCAGCCTCCAGATCTTGAAAACTCTAACCTCGCCCTTAGCCTTTTTTGGGTGTTTTTGAGCTCTTGTGATGCATTTTGCTGTGTTTTTGTGTATCTTGAAGTGGTAGAAGAAAATTGAAGACTCGTTATTAGGAGAAGAGCTTAGAGATCCAAATTTAGCATCATCATTTTCTGACTTTTGAGGTATAAAGTCCATAACTTGTCAACTCCTTGTATAGATCTACTGTTTATCTTTCTATGGCTATTTTGGTCCCTTTTGGGTGGTCGTGTGAGCTAAGGTCGTTTTAGAAGCTTAACCCTTTATATCTAGACATTTTAGGGGGCCCCTTATGCATAAAAATGCAAACTTTATGAAGTATATAAACTCAAGCATGTGTTAAGACCATTTTTTAAGCTCTTTTCAGCTTTAGAGCCCCATTAAGCCATGCATGCACGTAAAGTTGCCAACTTTACGTGATCAATCATCTTTTGATACAAGATCTGAGAGTAAGGAGTTGGGGTTGAATGGATTATGTCGTTATTAATGTGGGGTGGCCAAGTAGGGATTACGTTGGGCGTACAAGCTAGTATGTTGTGCGTACTAACCCCAGAGCATGTATGTTAAGTGTACGAGCTAAGTACGTCTTGCATACTGAGCAGGTAGGCTTCGGATTTGGGCCATGTGTGGACCTTAGGAGTTTAGGGCCTTGTTGGGCCATCAGATTTCTAGTTTGGACTCTTTTGGATGAACGAAGGGCTTTGGGCCCAATTTGGAATATTGGGCCATAATTGGGCTTTGGGTGACTATTTTTGAATTAGGCCTTTTTAAGTAGTTGATTTTGGCTTTGGCCTTGTGCCATGTTAGGTAAAGTGTACAATGGTATTTTACCCTAGTTTGGATTCTTATTGTGAGTTGGGATCCAATTAATAAATGGATGTTATTTTATGATGATAGCACGGGGATTTTCGGACCAGCAGCCAAAGATTTATCTATGAGATTCATCAGTTTGAGGTGAGTCTTCCTCATCATGTTTAGCGGGTCGAAGGAACAAATGTCGACCTATGCGTTATTATGTTATGGTGATAGATGTTTGCATGACTCTTGCAGGTGTACGTGTTTGCATGCTTAGTGGTCGGGGTCAAATGGACATTTTGTATGCTATTATTTGCTACACTTGTATTCTTGTATGCTTGGTGGGGCCCGTTATACTTAGTGGATGGGGCTCATTGTGCGAGTTAGGGCGAGGCCCATTATACTCATTGGGTGGGACTCGTTATGTGAGTTAGGGCGAGGCCCATTACACTCATCGGGCGGGGCCCATTATATGTGTGATATGTGGTATTTGGGGGAAACTCACTAAGCTACGTGCTTACGATTTTCAGTCTATGTTTCAGCTACTTATGGTGCAAAAGGGAAGAGGTCGGGGTGATTGCAGTGCACACACGATATTGTTCCGCATTTTCAAGATAACTCTGATATTTTATGATGTTTTGATACATTTGTCCCGCATGAGATTTATGATGATGTTTTGAGATATTGTTTTTATTAATTGAAAAATGAAACTTTTGGGTCTTATTTTTAGGATGTTAAAAGTTGGTATCAGAGCCTTAGTTTGAGGGATTCGTACATACTCTCGGATGTGTCTGTACTCAAATTGAGAATTTGCTACAAATATTCAAAAAGAAAATGTTTTTAAAGAGGTGTGGTGCATGCAATCCACCGAGCTTAAGTAAGTTTTCCCAAAATAACCATAAATGTTATTTGATATGATTTGATTTGTGAATTTGTGAATCACATGCTAGTTAGGGCTAAGGATCTTCTCAGTATATGCATGATAAAATACTAGGAGAGATGCCTTTGTATGCCTATTATATGAGCTCGTAGACTTGCATGCTATTATTGATCAGTCAGTGATAGGATGGACTGATTAGGTTATGTTTGGTTCTGATACTCGATGCCCGAATGCTGCTTGCTTTGTGCTTTTTAGGAGTTCTCACTAACTTCATCTGTCACACCCTCATACCGGAACAACGGAAACGTTTGGGGGGTGGAGGACGTCATATGTAGTATCACAACATATGCATCATAGTAATCAAAGTAACAAACAACCGTTACATTAATATTAAAGTGTTTACAATGTATGTGATTCACAAAATATAGACTCCAAAAGTAAATAACAAAACAGGACATGAAGCTACTATACTCCATCTTCTGAATCCCAGTGCGCGTACCTATCTACTAGTTTCCTGAGAATACAAGTTATTTTGAAAGATTAGATCAGCATTTAAGCTGGTGAGTTCATAAGTATTTAAGTGATGAAAAGTAAGTTGTAAGTTCTTTTTAAAAAACTTCGCCTCTTCCTCCAGAAAATCCTATATTTTCTGATGTGATGAATGAAAGTAAAAATGACTCTACAATTCCTTCTATGAGTACTAAATGGATACAAGTTATATACAATTTAGAGTAAACAGACAATCGATTATGTGAATTTGCCCTAAGCCCACAACCAAACAAGGAATAGGGAATGAGGCGGAAGTCACACATCCCATTGTTTGTTAGATCTTCATTGTATATAACCCTGGCGTATCCATTTCGTACTTAAGGAGTTCACTGTAATAGTTCTGTATATTTGATGAAAACATTCTTTAAGAAAATCATATATTTCCTTTAGTAAAAATGGTAACCATAATAGTTCCTTCTATAATAACTTAATTTATACTAGCTATATATAATCTAATATCGAACGGACAGTTATATGGGTGAATCCGCCCTAAGTCCACAATCATACAAGGAACAAGAAGTAAGGTGGATAGCACACATCCAACTGTCTATCGGATATTAATTATATAGAACCCTGATGTATAAACTGGGGTATTACAGAATTAACCACTAAAGGTCCTTTAAGTTATACTGGTTTAATAACACGTATCAAACCCTTTTACGGATGAGATTCTAGTTTAGCCTACTAAATGTTCTATATGAAAGTTATGTTTTTGTACTAGAAAACGGTATATTGGATTTGTATGCTATGACCCGACCCATACCTGATACTCTTTATGATTAATTGGTGTATACACGATATATATATATATATATATATATATATATATATATATATATATATATATATATATATAGCTAAGATTGAATAGATAGTAGACTGTGTGAATCTGCTCTAAGCCCACAACAAAACAAGGTACAGGAAATGAAGCAGAAAACACACATCCTACTGTTTTTCGGACCCAATTAATATATATCCCTGATGTATCTACTGAGGAATCATAAAGTTAGCATTATAGGCCCCCTTCTAACTGAATGTTCATGTTACTAGGAAGTTATGTGGTGTTGTTCTATTTGTTAGGAAGACTACTAGAACTAATGAAATCCTGTACTCTAAACGCCTTAGACGATACTGTTGTGAGTTATATATATATATATATATATATATATATATATATATATATATATATATATATAACTCACAACAGTATCGTCTAAGGCGTTTAGAGTATAGGATTTCATTAGTTCTAGTAGTCTTCCTAACAAATATATATATATATATATATATATATATATATATATATATATATATATATATATATATTACTATGTTTTATTTATTATTGTCTGGTACTTTGTTGATGTACCCTTTATAAATAAAATCCGGTACTTTGTAGATGTTCCCATATATAACCTGGTACTTTGTAGATGTACCCCATATATATCCTTATAACTTGTATATTATCATATTTTGTTATAAACAATGAGTTAATGATACGTTCCCTTCCTAGGTTACCGGGTGTGTAAAGTATAAGTTTATGAGTCATGATTTGTTCCTCTACTCTAGAATATAATATCTCCCTTCCTATTCTAGTTATAGTAAGAACGGAACCTCTAAACTATACCTATTATAGTTTACTAGTATGTTTGTTTGAATTATTATTGACTTGAAGAGAAGACTCATGTAGGGTTTCAAAGTACTCCATGGATGCTGGCAATGGGCCCCTTGATGAAGTGTAGGTTACAAGCCCAAGAATTATCTTTTCGCTATATATAGTCATGTATTATTCATAATTAGGGTTAACATTGAGGCAAAATGTAGCCGCCACATTGTGAGGTTTCTTGTAGAGTTAGATTCTTATTCTTAAAGTGTAATCTATTCTTCATAATTGAATAAATCAAGTGATCATTCGACATATCTTCATATTTGTGTTTGTTCTTATTTTCCGCATCTTGTTCATCAAATCACAATTAGGGTTTTAATCCCAACAACTCATTTATCTACTGAGTTAAGCATGTACCTTAAAAACGGAGTTTTATAAACAATAACTAAGATCTTTTTAAAAGAGTTGTTGAATTGATTTGATCACTTACAAAAGCATAAGAAATCCCTTTAATGTGATGGTTATCACAGGTAAATATTTACACAATATCATTGTTTTCAACTTATATCCCCCCTTAAAAGCATTTAAAACATTTTAAAGATTGATTAGAGGGATATGAACACACCTTATGTGGGTGATTCAATTGAAGATTCGAGTAACGATGATAAGTTCCACGAATGAAGTTCCGAGACACAAACGAGTCCTAAATGACATATATTTATACATATATGTATATAATTAGTGTATATAACAAATGACATGTAAGGGAAACACCCCTAGGGAGTAGGAAACACTTCCAATAAAGTGTTACAATGACATGTGGTTGATTGAAGGGAGTTCACGGCCTCACAAGTAAGTGTTTACGGCCAAGAAGTTTTCACGGCCAAGGATGCTTGAAGTGTTTATGGCCCAAGCTTGGCCTTAAGAAGGGTTTACGGCCATGGATGAAGGGTTCACGGCCATATCTTGAGCCTATGAAGGGTCCACAGTCGTAAACTCTTGAAGGATCATGCTTAAAAGGTGTTTATTTCATGGGGATTCAAGAGCTTCTAATGGACAACAAGCATATGGATAGGATACTTACTAATTGGAAGTCTTTAGGGAGTTTATGGCTCAAGAACAAGTGTGTGTGTTCTTGGTGAAAAGATGGTGATTTGAAGATCTAAACCAAAAGTGTTGAATTCATGGATGAAATCAAAGAGCTTCTTGTGAATAAGAAGGATATCAAGTAACAAGGGATAAATCACTTACGATTTTGAAGAGAAAGAAGAGTGTTCTTGATGATACTTGAGAGAGTTCTCAGAGTTCTTAACTTGAAGATGTGAGAAATGAAGAAATAATGAAGGAACTTCATACATATGAAGAGGGGTTCACGACCAACATGGGTTCACGGCCGTGAACCCTAGTTTGCGGCCGTGAACTCCTTGTTAAGAGGTTTCCGACTCGAATTCAACTCATTGATCTCAAGTTAATACATCCTAATACATAATCCTTGAGTGTACTAGGCTTAGAACTCTCAAACAGACGCTTAACAAAGCTAAAAGTTAATAGAAACAAGTCTAACTTTTGATTGCTTGGATTGACTTTACAAGGTAGAAATTTTTGGGTTGTCACATCATCTAACTAGTAAGTGAATATATTAAGTTACATATTACTAAGACTAGATAATTTTAGAAGGTTAGATTTTAACTATATTACACAGCTCTTGTTGTCCAATCATTGTAGTGTGAGACCTCTCATTCAAAAAAATAACGTGTTTTGGTGATATGTAATTGTATTCATGAGCTAATTAGAGGAAGTCAGCAGGAGTTCCTTCTACAGTTGATGGCGGAGAGTGGTGTGGAGTTTGCCCTAGGGAAACCTAGGAAGAGATTTAGTGTTGGGAGCCTTATCTTGATGAGGGTAATTGTATGAATAATAAGTGACTTGGATGATTCAAGGCAATCCTTGAGGAAAGTACGGATAGATGTAAAATATAGTATGGGCCCATACTACTAGAAGCAGAGGATCCGTACTCGAGTTAAGGAGAGTTGCGATGAAACTAGGGAGCTTTTAGAATGTGAGATTCCTCGATATATATATATATATATATATATATATATATATATATATATATATATATTGATGTGTATTCTGATGGTTTATATGGTCTATTTTTAGTATGGTTACTCTTCGAGCTAGACCGGTTGGTCGTTTTGGTGTTGGTGAGGGCTCGGTCTTAGGTTCTAGAGCTGGGCAGTTGGATGATTAGACAAGGGAGTTCATTTTCTCTAATATTACGCATTGCATTCTCGAGAAGACTCCTGTGATCTTCAGTACGGTCAATGAGGGTATTGTGGAGGCATTCGAGAAGACTGTAGCAGGACCGGTGTCAGCACCCGCTCCTGGAAGGCAAATGCACCTATGGCGAAGAGCATGGCTTTTCAGCAGATAGTCAAGGAGCATGGCTTTTCAGCTAACAGTCGAGGAGGTTCGTGCAGCTCCTGACGTGGTAACGGGTATGTATCTTCTCCTAATCTCTTTATTTATGTTTAATTTCCTACTTATATTTATGTGTTTTATTTTATGATCGTTCCTCGTGAATGATATTTCTGCATTGGTATTGTTTGACTTAGGGGCTACTCGATCATTTGTGTCGTTTGATCACAGAAAGAGGTTTCTTTGAGCTCTGGGGGACCTGGATTGTCCTTTAGATGTCGAGATTGTAGATGATCAATCTTTCCGGGTAGCGAGGGTTCATCGAGGTTGTATTCTCCAATTGTTCAACGAGTAGTATCTGGTCGATTTGCTTCTCATTCCTTTGAATGGGAACAAGGTTATCTTGGGCATGGATTGGTTGAGCCCTAATGGGGCAGTGATCCATTGTGAGCAGCAGTTAGTTTGGATTCGGACCCCAAGTGGGGGGAGAGTTAGTGGTTTAGGGAGAGAGAGCTCAGCGTGGGCCGATATTGTGTTTAGCAGATAGAAACAGAAAAACTTTTCCCACCTTATAATTCTTGTCCCACTCATTTAATCAAATGGATCAAGTAATGGGTTAAGCATCTTAGGTTTGGATTGTGGTGTTGGACTAGTCAAATTAGGCTAGTAGTAGGCTTGGATATATTAAATATTAATGTTCAAAGATAGAGCCTTGGGCCTTGGGGCTCTTAGACTCTTTTGGACTAAATAATATTTTTTTTATATATCCGAAATTGATTAGTAATTAATTAATTTTTATTTATTTAGTAAAAAACAAATTCTGATAAATATAGGATTAACTGCAGACAATTTTTATCGGTTAATTTCAGTTGGTGGTTTACAACCACTATTGGAAGCCTATAAATACATGGATTCAGACAGAATTTGAGGGCTAATGAAAAACATACACTTTCTCTCAAAAATCGTTCCTCATATCAAAGGGATCATGGTGAATTTCGACAGATTCAATATCTGTTATTGAATTGGTTGTTGTATCCTCAAGACATACCCATTTAGGGCAATTTCTATCTTAGGACACTGCAATTCCAGGCCTCAATCTACTATTTCAAGTTTCGATTTTTTGTTGGAAACATCAACATTCAAGTATGTATTTTGATTTGTGAATCTTTGATATATATATATATATATATATATATATATATATATATATATAAATTTGATTTATTTATGTTTCCGTTTGTCTAATTTAATATTTGATTACTTTTGTCATAATAATTCAGCAAGTTGTTCCGAATTTTTCGCCTATGTTATGGATACAAATGATAAGGGTAAGGCGACTATGAATGATGTGCCTGCCTATTGTGTAGGAGTATTCGGATGTGTTTTTACAGAGGTTGTGCTTGGGGTTCCTCTGGAGAGGCAGGTTGAGTTCAGGATTGATCTGGTTCCAGTTGCGGATCCAATAGCCAAAGCACCATATCGGTTGGCTCCTCCCAAGATGCAGGAGTTATCTACACAGTTGCAGGAGCTGTTAGACAAGGGATTCATTCGACTGAGCAGTTCACAGTGGGGAGAACTAGTCTTGTTTGTGAAGAAGAAGGATGGTTCTCCTCATATATGCATTAACTATGTCACACCCTCAAATCGGAACTGCAGAAACGTTCGGGGGAGGAAGACGTCATATGTAGTATCACAACACATGCATCATAGTGATCAAAGTAACAAACAACCATTGCCTTAATATTAAAGTATTTACAGTGTATGTGATTCACAAAAGATTAACTCCAAAAGTAAATAACAAAACAAGACATGAAGGTACTATACTCCATCTTCTGAATCCCAGTGCCCATACTTGTCTACAAGTTTCCTGAGAATAAAATTTATTTTGAAAGAGTAGATCAACATTTAAGCCGGTGAGTTCATAAGTATTTAAGTGATGAAAAGTAAGTTGTGAATTTTTTTGAGAAAAGTTCGCCTATTCCTCTAGAAAATCCTATATTTTCTGATGTGATGAATAAAAGTAAAAATGACTCTAGAATTCCTTCTATGAGTACTAAATGGATACAAGTTATATACAATTTAGAGTAAACAGACAATCGATTGTGTGAATCTGCCCTAAGCCCACAACCAAAAAAGGAACAGGGAATGAGGCGGTAGTCACACATACCATTGTATGTTAGATCTTCACTGTATATAACCCTAGCGTATTCATTTAGTACTTACGGAGTTAACTATAATAATTCTTTATATTTGATGAAAACATTCTTTAAGAAAATCATATATTTCCTTTAGTAAAAATGGTAACCACAATTATTACTTCTATAATCACTTAGTTTATACTAGCTATATATAATCTAATATCAAACGGACAGTTAAATGGGTGAATCCACCCTAAGCCCACAACCAAACAAGGAACAGGAAGTAAGGCAGAAAGCACACATCCAACTGCCTATGGGATATTAATTATATGTATAAACTGAGGTATTATAAAATTAACCACTAAAGGTCCTTTAAGTTATACTAGTTTAATAATGCGTATCAAACCCTTTACAGATGAGTTTCTAGTTTAGCCTACTAAATGTTCTATTTGAAAATTATGTTCTTGTACTAGAAAACGGTATATTGAATTTGTATGCTATGACTTGACCCATACCTGATACTCGTTATGATTACTTGGTGTGTGTGTGTATATATATATATATATATATATATATATATATATATATATATATAGCTAAGGTCGAATAGTTAGTAGATTGTGTGAATATGCTCTAAGCCCACAACCAAACAAGGAACATGAAATGAAACGGAAAGCACACATCCTATTGCCTGTCGGATACGATTAATATATATCCTTAACGTATCTACCGAGGAATCATAAAGTTAGCATTATAGACCCCCTTCTAACTGAATGTACCAAGACCCGACTATTCTGTTTGTTTGTTCTTTTGTAAGAATGTATGTTTTCCCAAGTTTATGACTATCTTTACTAGAAAATAGTTTGCATTGCTTTTTATGTGAGAATATCACTATATGAATGTAATGGGAAAATGAAAGTGTACAGTAATGTTGTATAAACTAACTACTAAATCACTAACTACCTTCAAACCAATTTGTTTAATTAATGTAAAATGTGATGAGGTTATAACCATGCTTGATTTGACTAGTATGTGTCACACCCCGTTAACGCGGAAACACGAAGGGTGACAGGCTAAGGTCACATAAGATAAGGTACATAGGATTACCAACCATAATCATTCAGCATTTTCAGTTTACATCATGTTCGAAGAAAAATTACATTTTAGTTCCCTAGTACAAAGTCTAATGCATAACACAAGAAACATCAGGTGCAAATTCTTGTTGATGTCTAATTTAGATCTCTGACCGTTCCCTGAAAAGCATGCAAAAACGAGGGTCAACTATAAAATAGTTGGTGAGTTCACATGTTTATATAGGTACATCATTTCTGTAAGAAAATATAGATTTGTTCACAAAAGTTCAAACTCAAAATGAGTGTTGAATGCCAGAGTACTCCGTTCACAACCAAGCCTAACGACCATTCTTTCCCCATTCCATCATGTCCATGGTTGTCATGATGTCAGTTCACGGAAATATGCACTCACGGTTCTGAATGAGTGGGGGATGTCTACCCCAAATAGAAATATCCATAAGACCATCGGCTCAAAATACGAGTTAATAAGTTGTAGTTCGGTTCTCGTGAACTTAACATACAAAGTTCATAACAAATTCATATCACAAATTTCATATCAAGAGTTCATCGTATAAAGTTCATAGCACGAGTTCATAACAGAAAGTTCATAAAAGAGTAGCATTCCAATTTCATCAAGGTCATAAAACAATTGTTGGATTAGTGTCTAAGTCCATAACTATTTTGGTATGTACTTGACCCGATGGTGCATGGTCCTTTTGGGTTGCCTTCACCAAAGCAACTTGATTGGAGAAATAAATAAAGAGAGAGGTTATTATGATTTATTAATATGTTATAAGAACAATATATTAAAGGAGAAATCATATTTGTTTAATTAATATTGGTCAATAATTAATTAAGAATTAATTTTGTGATCAAATGTAATTAATTAAACTAGAGGGGCTGAATTGTAATTATGTGATAGTTGCAAAATAGGGCAATGGTTATCCTTGTTAAAGGATGGACGAATTCAAGGATAAGGATATCCTTAAAATCGTCCAAAGGTCCAAGAGATAGAGATTTCCAAGGCTTATCTTATGGTTGCTTGATGGGCAAGTAACTAGATAAGGATAAGGACTGAAACCCTAATCCCAACCCTATATAAAGACCCCTAAGGCCTTAGGATTTCGTACACTTGATCCCTAGAAGTCCTAAGGACGAAATCTTATACCTCTCCTCTCTCCTTATGCCTTCTCCATTTTCTCTTGGTGTTTGTAAGCCATTAGAGGAGTGACACTTGTGACTCTAAGCCTTCCAAAGTCAATTCAAGGTGGAATTGGGATTGTTATTGCTACATAACAATCAAGGTAACATCTTAAACCTAATTATATGTTAATATTGATTTCCATATGCTAGAATTAGGGTTCATAGTCTTGGATTCAAAGCATGTACAATAGAGAAACCTAGATCTAAGCATTACGGTTTGTATGAGCACATAGGATGTCTTATGACCAAAACCCATTAACAATACCGTTCCAAGTTCATTAAACAAGATCACTTCAAGTTCATTAAGTTCATAGAACAAGATCATTCCAAGTTCATTAAGTACATAAAACAAGATCATTCCAAGTTCATTAATATAGTACGGATAGCTCATAGAAAGGTAGCATGCTTTCCACCCCAAAACATGAAAACAGTAAAAAAAAAAGGGCTGTGAATACTCACTAGGGAGAGTTTGCGGTTCGAACTTCGCGGTTCAGTGTTGTAGAGATCGATTTCTACTAGTGCCCTATGGAACAAATAGTTTCTAGTGAGATACAATTCACTAATCCATTATCTAATAACTACCTATCCAACTAGTGGTGTCATAAAAGTGCCCAAAGTGTGTACGATTCATTATCGGTATTATCGAATTCACGGTGCCTTGTCTTCAAAAATCTATAAATGCATGAAAATGAACTCCAAAAAAGTTGTAACAAATTATATTCTAGTTCTAACAGAAATTATGAGTGTCTTGTAATTTTATAGGAATTTTTGAAATCCATTCGTTATTTATTTGCAATATATGTCTAAATAATAGGAAAAATTCTAAATAAATAGAAAACAGTTGCACAATTTCCCAATTTGATTTCCACAGGTTCTTACAATGTTCCACAAGCATTGAAAAATATTGGTTTGTGCTCTTGAGCCCTAAGACACGGTTTTGTAAATTCATGCCCTAATTAAATGAAAAATATGAATAAAATACCAAATAGTGACCAAATTGTATGAAAATTTATGTGGCATCAATATTTTATACTTAAATAAGTTCTCTAATTTGTCAGATTTTTATCTCATCTGTAAGTATTTATTTTGAATTTTTTGCCATTAAATCCTTATTTTTGTAGAAAAATAAAGATTATGTTCTTGCACTTGGGGTTTTACAGAACATCTCTTGAAACCATGATCTTACATAAAACAATTTGGTTAAAATTTATTTTGGGAGCTAAATGGGGTATTCAACCCCAACAAATTTAGAAATGTAGCAATAACTAGTGCATGAGTTCCAAATGTAGTTGGAAGTTCAACAATTTTTGTACAAACTTATATAATGTTTTTGTTCATAAAACTTTAGGTCTTCTGAGAAAGATGTATTAAGTTTCAAAAATAATTTTCTCCAGATTTATTGTGGGGTTTAAGGGCCTTAATCATGTAGTGCAAACCTAGTGAATACATAAAAAGTGCTGTTTGCGCAACTGTTTTGTAAAAAATGTCCAAAATCATATTTTTAATGTTTTACAATAAGGCCAACTGAGCTAGAAATTTAACTCATGGAACTAGTCCTCAGAAAAAGAATATTGTGATTTGGTTAAGAAATGAGTGAGTTATGTCGTTTAAAAGTTGAGTAAACAAATCTGAGAGAATGTTGAAGAGTAAAACTCATGAAAACATAGTTCAAACTTCTATTTTACCTAATGATATCATTTTCTTTTTCTTAGATTGAGATATAAAAACATTATATTAAAGATATTCTAAAGAAATACTTGTTTCTAACCATTTGATTTTACATGCAACCAAGCTAGATGAGACTAAACTTTTGAAAAATCGATTTTTGGTGCTAGATAACGTTTGCATTTGCTCACCTTTGCTCTTGACTTTGGTTTGATCATGGATAAACACCATTTACAGAAAATGCAACATGTTTTTGGTGGTGATCTACAAACATCAAGATCAAACAAAGGTTCTTTGCAATAACATGCCGTAGAAATCGAAAATTTGAAGGAGAAAGTGAGTAGAACTTGTAAATTTGTTATGGATCATCAAGAGGTGTATGATAAGAACTTACCCTTTGATATGAAGCTTCAAGAAAACCCAAAATAAGGCTGAAAATTCTTGGTTGAGGGGCTGATTTTTAGAGAGAGAAAGTGAGGTTTCTAGAGAGAAGGAAGAGAGAAATTGAGATTCTGTCTCTCTAGATAGACCATCTCTCTCGTCATCTCTTTGGGTCTATACTTCATTAAAACCGGCCACAAAACTCCATAAATGTTGGTTAACATCTGAAAAATGAATTGGAAAAATCTCTCCCACAGAAAATGCCTCTATGTTCGGTTTTTCCGTCTCACATTAACATGCAAAATCTGACCTCGGGATTTTGCATAAATGAGTAATAATGAGTGAGTGAGAGAGATAGAGAGAGAGAGAGGGAGAGAGAGATAAGGACTTGAAGAGCCTATGAACGAATTTTGGGAGGAGCGAAGGGATTAAAGGCTTGTTGAAAATTGGTAAACTTTATAAATACGGCCCCATTTTAGATTTTATAAAAATTATCTTTAGTTTTTATAAAAGTTCTAGATATATTATATAGACTTCCAAGAGTTTATTTCTTGGTTTTCATTCAAGTACTCTTTTTTTGAAATAAATTCATAGACTTGCATTTTAATTTATAATTGTAGGATTTAATTATTTAGTGATTCAAATTTTCTAAAAATTATAAAATATATAGTTCATGTAAACGGAATAAGGGTTCATAATATAAGAACTTAGGATTATAAAATCCTTGAATGGTACTTTTGATTCATAAATGAAATTATGAATTGCATGAACATTGTCTCAAATTTGTAATTAGTTATTATTATGATTTAATTTTGTTCATATTTGCTTAGAATAATTAACCTTGTTAATCATTTGATTGTTCCAATATGGAAATTTTGGGTTGATAGCATATCCTTGAGTTGTGATCTACCGAACATAGTTTTGTGTTTAGACTTAAGGTTGAACTTTGGCACTTTACCACATAGTTGGTTCATTCACATGTCAATGTGATTGTTCCATACAAGCTAAGGTACACTAATTGTTCCGAAGGATCTATTAAGTCGCGAACCTAGTTCAACTTGTAACTCTAAAGAAAAGCTAAGTGCACACAAGGAAGTGGCATTATTCTAGATGAGTCCTAACATGAGTTTTTACAGTTATCACAGTATGAAACACGACGATCCAAGGAAGTCGAAAATGGTATGACATTTGTCACCCGTAGACCTGCAGGTCCCATTGTAGCTAGCAGCAAGGTGTGGGATGTCAATCCCGTATAGATCTATACAGAAACTCATGCTCTCCCTCCAGGAGACTCTAGTTTCTATGTCGTGTAGTAGTGGTTTCACATTATTGTTATCTTGTTCTTGTTATAGTATGTTCCTTCCTGTTCTTGTTATAGTATGTTCCTTCATGTTCTAGTTATAGTATGTTCCTTCCTGTTCTTGTTATAGTATGTTCCTTCATGTTCTAGTTATAGTATGTTCCTTCCTGTTCTAGTTAGTGTATGTTCTAAAGCCCTAAACTATACCTATTATAGTTTACTAGTATGTTTGTTTTGAATTGTCCCTGATTTGTAGAAAAGACTCGGTTATCTACTAAGTTATGCATGTACCTTAAAAACGGAGTCTTAAAAACAACAAACTAACATTTTTTTTGAAAGAGTTGTTCAATTGATTTGATCACTTACAAAAGCATAAGGAATCCTTTAATGTGATGGTTATCAAAAGTAAATATTAACACAATGCTATTGTGTTCAACTTGTATTCCCACCCCCCCCCCCCTCTTATAAGCATTTAAAACATTTAAAAGATTGATTATAAGGGTATGAACTCACCTTATATGGGTGATTCAACTAAAGATTCAAATAAGGTTGATAAGTTCCACGAATGAAGTTCCAAGGCACAAACGAGTCCTAAATGACATATATTGATACATATAGGCATGTAATTGGAGAATCTAACTACAAAGGAGATTGGGAAACAACCTAGGATGCAAGAATAACTCACCAAAAGAGTGCTAGCAGCAAGTTAGGAGGTTGAAGGGGTGTTCACGGCCTAAAGGAAGGATGGTTCATGACCCAATTTGATGAATGGTTCACGGCCCGAGTTGATGGTTCATGGCCCAACTTGATGTTCACGACCCAACTTCATAAGTGGTTCATGGCCCAATTGATGTTCGCGGCCCAAATGATGAAGAACACTTGAAGATCTTGACGTTTTGGCAAGTGTTTGAAGATCCTAGTAAGCTTCTATGGAATATCAAAGGAAATGGGTGTTTAAGAGTGAAAGATTGAAGTTCTTGTGGATGATACTTGAGAAAGATTTGATAGGTTCACGGCCAAGGGTTGAGAAATGAATCAAAAATGGCTAAACCTCATGTATATAGCATGAGTCCACGACCCAACATGGGTTCACGGCCGTGAACTACTTGTGAGGGTGTTTCCGGCTTGATTGCAACTCAATGATCTCAAGCTAACACTTCCTAACACACTATCCTTGAGTGTACTAGGCTTAGAACTCATTAAAATGACCCTTAACAAGGTTAAAATGTAACAGAAACAAGTCTGAGTTTTGATTGATTGGATTGACTTTACAAGATAGAAATTTACGGGTTGTCATAAACTATAAGGAGTCGAATAAGGTAACGGTGAAGAACCGTTATCCACTCCCAAGGATTGATGATCTGTTTGACCAGCTTCAGGTTGCATCTTGGTTTTCCAATATTGATTTGTGTTCTGGTTATCATCAGATGAGGGTTAGAGAATAGGTTGTTCAAAAGATAGCTTTTCATCCACGTTATGGTCATTACGAGTTCGTGCTGACGCCTTTTGGGCTCACCAATGCTCCAGCAACAGTCATGGATCTCATGAATCGCATGTGCAGGCCGATGTTGGATCGGTCTGTGATTGTATTCATTGATGATATCTTGGTCTATTCCAAGACACAGGTGCAACACGAGGAGCACTTAAGGGAGGTGCTAGAGACTTTGAGGATGGAGAGACTTTCGCAAAGTTCTCCAGGTTTGAGTTCTGGTTACGCAAAGTGTAGTCTCTAGGCTAGTTGTCAACTAGAATGGTATTCTGGTCGAGGCTGGGATGCGGTGGGAGGTTCCGAGGTCTCCATCTGAGATTCAGAGTTTCCATGGTCTAGCATGTTATTATCGGAGATTTATCCAGGATTTCTCCAACATAGCTATTCCTTTGGCTCGGTTGATGAAGAAAACAGTCACATTTCGCTGGGGGACTAAGCAGCAAGGCAGCTTTTGAGACCTTTAGACAACGGTTGTGTGAGGCACCGATTTTGACCCTATCGGAGGGTGTTTGTCACACCTCTGAACCAGACGGCAGAAATGTCCGAGGGCTATTGTGACTCAATTGAATACCATCACAATGATATTGTTTACATTCAATACATTGTTTTAAACATTACATTTCCATAATTTAAACCATTCGATACTAATTTAAACAAAACACCATGACATCATTGGATACATATTCTTCGATTTACCTGTTACCTGAGAATACAAGTATTTTGGAAAAACGTCAACATATGAAATGTTGGTGAGTTCATAAGTCATGTTTGAAAATACTGATTTTTGTGAAGTTTGAAAACCCAGAAAATCTGATATTTTCTGAAACGAGTATTGTATATAAGAAAAAGTGTGGAGATCCGTAGTATGCTTGTCCATTTTTGTAAACGTGTATAATTGTTAAACCTTGTATACATCACATAGGTAAAAGTGTTGAACTTCCCGGGAAAACCCGATGTTTTCCTCATACATAAAATTTCGTGTCTTATTTATTGTTGAACCGATACGACGATTGTTTTCGAAAATTCCAGGTGACATTGGATTAATTATGGGTTGTGAGTCGTTATAATCACGCATTAATGAAAATGACTAGTTTATAACTACCAAATACAAACGATCCATTAGGCGTCGTCCGTACTACTCACTTAATCCAACCATCCTGACTTCTCATAGCCCCACAACCCAGGAGAAAGGAGGGTACGAAGCCCCCGTTATTTCCATAAGTCGTTCAAGGCTATCGGGAATGCGAAAGGCACTTGGCCCGACTCGCATTTGACTTCTCGACTTTGCTAGTAGTACCAATGGACCCTTGGGGCCCAACAACACAATAAAGCTATTGAAAGTCCTTTTACATGGAATTAGGTCATAGAAGGCCCAATAACATGTAAGTGCGTTCTCTTCGGGCCTAAAGATCATGTTATTGGGCTAGCTAGGCCCAACAAGCACGATTTGAAACTTTCAAGCCAAAAGATTTAATATTAACTTCTCGTAAATTTCACGTGTTTATTGAAGTACTATTGTTTATTGATTTTTGATTCGTTATTGATTCGAGACCGAATCAATTCGTTTGGTAACGATATTGGTGTTGAAAGTGTATTTGTTATTACGCTTCGCCAGTAGTCGTGGTGCTCGTATTTTATCTTAAGGGATTTATTTGTTTAAAAGTAAGAGTTTACCTTTTTATGACCCTTCTTGGATAAAATTTACACTTTTAATCCATTATATAAAAGAATTTCCATTTTAGTCCTTAAACCATTTTTCTTGCCACTTTAGTATCAAAACTTATTGAAAAGCCATTTTTAGCCCAGATTTACGTGATAAATAGTTTAAGTCCTTCAAAAATGAAGTTTTCTCGGTTGAAACCCCCATTTTCGCAAACTTTACAGTTTTGGCCCAAAATGGAAATTTTTTTGCATTTTTGATCCCTTTTGACTTTGAAAAACATTTTTGACCTTCGAAATAGTTTTAATACACTTGTAATCCCCTGTTTTACAGAAACTTGCATTTTCAGCCCCTCAATTTCAAAAATCTCGCAATTTGGGGATTATTGAGCCGAAAAGCCCAATTTAGCCCATTATGTTCAAAATTTACATTTTAAGCCCCTCAAAAGTGTTGATATTTAGAAAAATTGTATTAGAAACTGTTTGGACCCTTTTCAACCTCCGGAAATTATCATTTGTCGTTTTGGGCCCTTAGTTTTGTATTTTTGACAATTTGAGCCAAAAAATGGGTTTTATGTCCAAAAATGTTCATCCTAACCAAATAAACTATTTTTCTAGACTTGATTAGTGTAAAATGGTATAAGTTATGTTTATTTCATTCGTCATGTTGTAGATCTCGGTTTTTAGGTACTTTTTGGCTAACATATTCATCACAAAACACATAAAATCATACATACAAGCATAAAAATCACACAAGGCATACATTTACTCATAGATCTACACATTTGCTTGTATTCTCCCCCATAAAAACTCATAAAACCCGAAAAAGAGGGGGTATGAAGCTCACCTTGGGTGTGGTTTTGGTTTTGGAAGGAAAAGATGAGAAGAATTCGATCCTAGCAACCTTTCTTGAAAGATCTCGAACTTGGATGCTTCTAAGGTGCTAGATCATAAGTTTGAATGGATTAAGAGATGATTTTTGAATGAAATGAAATAGCTAGCTTGTGGATCCAAGCAATATCTTACCTTAGATGATGATTTTTATGGAAGAAGTCCCTTGAACACCTCTTGGATCTCGAAAATATGGAGGAGAAATGAGGGAGTTTCTTGAGCGAATTGTGAGTGAAATGTGTGTGTGTGTGTGCTTGGATTCGACCGAGAGCAAGAGAGAGAGAGGGAGAAGAAGAGAGTGCTTGCATGGAAGTATGGGAAATGCATGGATGTATGGGTTATTTTGCATAGAAATCCTTTAGGTAATTGTGAGGTGGCATAGGAAAAGTCAACTCCTCTTTTCCTTTGGGCTTGGGCCGAGAATGGAGAGAGAAGAGAGAGTTTTTGGGCCTTAAAGGCTTAAGCCCAATTTCATAGTTATGTTGAGTGATTTTTGGTCCTAATAAATATAAGTGTGATTTTTATGACCTTTTAGGGCTAAATTAGGTAAATTATGCCCCAAAATGGTTCATATAATTAATTTATTTCTATCTAGGCCCAATATGGCCCAAAATATTGAAATACATGGAAGTGGGTCCAATTAGAGCCCATTTAAGAGTACTAAGCCCAAGATAGTCAAATTGGAAGCTTATTGGTCCATTGGGCCCAATAAGGAAGTCCTAGTCCAAAATGGACCTAAACAAGAACTTTTAGGGTTTCCAATTGCTTGTTGACTATTTGTAGTGCTTGTATGAAGTGTTTGCTTGAAGTTTTGTTGTCATAGAGTTAGTACCATGCATGCTTTCTTGTCTTTGATTCATAATTTGACTTAAGTGTTGTAGTTACAAGGCACAAAAATTTCTAGTTGTGACATCATCCCCCCGTTAGAGGGAATTTCGTCCCGAAATTCTTTTGAAAGCTAGATTTGAGAATACTAGAATAGGTGAGGGTACTTTTGCTTCATCTGGTCTTCGCGTTCCCACGTGAATTCTGGCCCACGCTTCGCGTTCCACCGTACTTTCACGATCGGGATGCGACTTTGTTTAGTACGCTTCACCTCCCTGTCCATGATTTCGACTGGTTCTTCAACGAACAGGAGATTATCGTTGATTTCAATCTCGTCAAGGGGAATGACGAGAGTTTCATCTGATAGGCACTTCTTTAGATTGGAAACATGGAACACGGGGTGTACACTGCTTAGCTCAACGGGTAGCTGCAGTTTGTACGCCACTGGACCTATTAGGGCAACGATCTCGAAAGGTCCAATGTATCGTGGGTTCAGTTTTCCCCGTTTTCCGAAATGAATGACTCCTTTCCAAGGTGAAACTTTTAACAGCACTCGATCCCCGACCTGAAACTCTAAGGGCTTTCGCCGTTTATCAGCATAGCACTTTTGTCGGTCGCGCGATGCTTGTAGTCATGCTCTGATTTGAACTATCTTTTCCGTGGTTTCACGAATGATCTCCGGTCCCATTACCGACTTGTCCGATGCCAGTTTCTTTGCTAGCTGGGTGTCGCCCACCTCAGCCCAACACAACAGCGATCTACATTTACGTCCATATAGTGCTTCGAAAGGAGCGACTTTGATGCTCGAATGATAACTATTGTTATATGAGAATTCAACTAAGGGTAAGTGGGTATCCCAAGACTTCCCAAATTCTACCACACATGCGCGAAGCATGTCTTCAAGCGTCTGGATGGTTCGTTCTTTGACCGTCCGTTTGTGGGTGATAACCGGTGCTCATGTCGAGATGGGTTCCAAGTGATTTCTGAAGTGATTGCCAAAAACGTGAAGTGAATCTATTGTCTCTATATGAGATGATAGACACTGGTACTCTGTGAAGTCTCACGATTTCTCAAATGTATAATCGTGTCAGTCTCTCCATCTTGTAGGATTCTTTTATTGGCAGGAAATGGGCGAATTTCGTAAGTCGGTCAACTATTACCCACTTCCACTCGGGGATCATCGGTTGCTGTAATAACCCCGAGGGCTTCTGGTACTCCACCTTTACTTTGGCGCAAGTATGGCATTTGCTGACATAGGTGGCAATTTCTGCCTTCATGTTAGGCCACCAATAATGTTGTTTAATATCCAAGTACATCTTGTCCAAACCTGGATGGATGGAGTATCGCGTCTTGTGAGCTTCATTCATGACTACCTCCATAAATCCTCCAAGTTTAGGGACCCAAATACGGTTCATGAAATAGTATACTTCGTTCTCCTTTACCTCTAGATTCTTCTCCATCCCGCGTAATGCTTTGCTTGCTCTGTTTTCCATCTTCATAGCATCAAACTGGGCTACCCCGATCTGGGTGGTTAGGTGAGATTGGATGGTTATTGAGAGAGTTTTCGCACGACGATTAGAGTACACCTTCCGGCTCAAGGCATCAACTACCACCTTGGCCTTGCCTGGGTGGTACTTGATTTCACACTCGTAATCGTTTAATAGTTCAACCCATCTTCGTTGCCTCATATTCAGCTCTTTCTGATTCAAGATGTGCTGGAGACTTTTGTGGTCAGTGAAGATGGTGCACTTTGTACCATAAAGGTAATGTCTCCAAATGTTCAGAGCAAAGACCACTGCTCCCAATTCCAGATCATGGGTTGTATAATTCACTTCGTGTGTCTTTAGTTGGCGGGATGCGTAAGCTATCACTCTTCCACGCTGCATGAGACCGCTACCTAAACCCTGATTCGACGCGTCATAGTAGACCATGAAATCTTCCGTTCCCTCTGGTAGAGATAGTACCGGGGCACTGCAGAGGGCTTGCTTCAGGGTTCGGAATGAAATTTCTTGTTTGTCCGCCAATTTGAATGGTACGCCCTTTTATGTAAGCGATGTAAGTGGCTTGGCGATCTTAGAGAAGTTTTGAATGAACCTCCTATAGTAGCCTGCTAGGCCTAAGAATTGGTGAATTTTTGTGGGTGTCGTCGGGACTGCCCATCCTTCGACGACTTTGACCTTAGAAGGATCCACATGAATTCCTTCCCGACTAACAACATGACCTAGGAAGTTCATGCTACGGGGCCAGAACTCACACTTGGAGAGTTTTGCGTATAGCTTTTCCGTTCGCAGGGTTTCCAGGATTTGTCGGAGATGTTGGCCATGCTCTTCTTCGCTTCGGGAATAGACTAGAATGTCGTCAATGAAGACGATGACAAAGTTGTCAAGGAATGGTCGACAGATTCGGTTCATCAGGTCCATAAATGCGGCAGGGGCATTTGTTAGACCGAAGGGCATTACGACAAATTCATAATGTCCGTAACGAGTTCGGAAAGTGGTTTTGGGAATATCCTCTTCCCAGACCTTGAGCTGATGGTACCCGGACTGTAGATCTATCTTAGAGAAGTAACTAGCCCCTTGGAGCTGGTCAAATAGATCGTTGATTTGTGGGAGTGGATAGCGATTTTTGACAGTGAGTTTGTTTAACTCTCTGTAATCGATGCACATTCTAAAAGATCCGTCCTTCTTTTTGACAAAAAGGACCGGAGCTCCCCATGGCGAGTAGCTGGGTCAGATGAATCCCTTGCCCAGGAGTTCGCTGAGTTGGCTGGACAATTCCTGCATTTCAGCAGGAGCTAGCCAGTAAGGCGATTTAGCGAGAGGGGTTGCTCCTGGAACGAGGTCAATTCGGAACTCAACTTGTCTCTCTGGGGGTACTCCAGGAAGATCTTTAGGAAATACGTCTGGGAATTCACGTGCTACTGGAATGTCTTGAATGTTAACCTCTTCCTTGGTTTTATCCACTATGTGAGCCAGGAACGTCAAATCTTTCTTTTGTAGATGCTTTTGTTCCTGGACGCACGAGATGAGGCAAAGGCTCGTGCTAGGTTTGTCTCCGTAAATAACTAGGGTTTCGTGATTGGGAGGGCGAAGGCGAACGACCTTCTCGTGACACATAATTTTAGCATGGTAGGGGCTTAACCAGTCCATGCCAATAATCACATCGAAACTCCTAATGGAATCAAGCATTAAGTCTATTCGAAAGACGTGTTGGTTTAGGGTTAGGGTACATCCGATGTAGATTTCCCCAGTGGATTCGGTTTTCCCATTGGCCATTTCCACCGTAAAGGTTTCATTGAGCTTCTGGGGTTGTTGTTTTAATAAATGTTTAAACTTGTTGCTCACAAAGCTTCGCTCTGCTCCGGTGTCAAATAGGATGCATGCATAAGTGTGGTTTAGGGGAAACGTACCGGTAGCAACAGCGGGATCCTGAATCTCCTACCCCTGACCCATGGCCAGCACCCTTCTTGTTCCTCCATTTCCGGGATTGTTGTTGTTAGGGCAATCTCGACGGAAATGCCCAGTCCTTCCACACCCGTAGCAGGTGTGGCTAGGTCCGGCATTGTTGTCGGCGGTGTTGGTGTTGTTGTTGTTGCGGTTGTTGTTGTTGTTGTTGTTGCGGTTGTTGTTGTTGTTGCTTCCCTGTTGTTGATTCTGAGGAGGGTAAGTCCTGCAGTACCTTGCCGTGTGCCCTTTCCGATTGCAACTGTTGCACTGCATCTCCCTGCATTCTCCATTGTGATGGAGGCCGCACTTGTTGCACTTGGGAAGATTACTGGAATAAGGTCTAGGAGCATTTGGAGCAGCTGAGGCTGGAGCATGTGGTGTGGACGGAAGTTGCGCGGTTGCAGCATTAACCGCCACTGTCTGCTGCTTCTTGGAAGTCTCGGAGCCTTGACGCCCCTTTCTCTTGTTGTTCTTCCCCTTCTTGCCATCATTTTCCTTCTTGGCCTCGGTCTCCGCTAGTTTCTCACCCTTCTTGTTGTTGTGGTCATACAGCTTCTTGGCCAATCTCTTGGCACTGTCGAAAGTTTCAGGATTTGCAGCTATCACGTTTCCTTGGATCGGGGAGGTTAGTCCCTAGATGAATCGCTCGATTTTCTTTCCTTCTGAGGTGATCATGCCAGGGCATAACAGAGATAGTTCTCTAAACCTTGATATGTAGGCATCTATATAAGCATTCCGGACGGTGAGGTTCCACAACTTTTGCTTCATTTTCTGAATTTCACCGCGAGGGCAGTATTCGGCCATCAGCATTTCTTTCATTTCTGTCCATGGCATGGAATTGGCTACGGGGAGTATCATGGCTTCCACGTGTCCGTTCCACCAAGTCAGCGCTTGGTCAACAAAAGTGCATGCAGCAAACTTCACCTTCATCTCTTCATGGCAATCGCATATCTCGAACACCGATTCCACCTTCTCGATCCATCGTTTCAGGGTGATCACTCCTCCAGTGCCGTTAAAGGTTCGTGGTTTGGCGTTTTTGAAGTCTTTGTAGGTACATGTTTTGGTGGGTCCTTGATTCATTCTGTTGTTCGAACTCCCGACCCCTTATCCATTGACTCCTCCGTTGTTCCCTTGGTGAATTTGTGCCATTGTTGCGGTGACCGCAGCAGATACGGCTGCCTGGAATGCAGTTGAGTCAACTTCAGGTGGGGTTGGTCCAGGGTTTCCGCGAGTAGGTCGTCGAGGCATCTCTCTGTCATGAAACGGAAAGATGGTGAGTGTATGTGGTTTCTGTGAGGTTGTGATCCTACCGACTAGGTGCATGGTACAAACTTAAGTACTTCTACAATTTAGCATACAATCATGGATTCGCAACATATAGCAAATTATAACGTCATAATAATGCACATAAAAGTTTACTAATATTATCCGCATTTGATACATGAAAATTTTGCTCGAAAGAGCATACATAAGTGATATTAGTTCGACAGCATAACGGCTCTATGAGTAGTGTAATCACTTAAACATAGAGTCGGGGTACGTAGAAAAGATCCTAATGACATAGTACTAAAGACTGATACTGCTATTTCTAGTACTCCATGGAGTATCCTAAGATTGGGGGGTTGAGATCATATGCCGAAGTGTTGAGCCAACAACTGAGCCATCTCCGCCATGTCTCCAATGACCTCATCCCTCTCATGCTCAGCTCGCACTGCACGTGCTTCCATGACGAACAGCTGTTGCCGCAGGGCGGCAATCTCAGCTTCGGGGGAGCGATTCTTCCTTGCGGGGTTCACTGGTGGGGTAGGGTGGTCCTGCTGCACCTCGCTAACAAACGACGTGGCGTGATCTTTCCCCGAGTCTTGTCCTTCCTCTATATCCTCATCAGCCTCCTCGAACTCGTAGTCGGTGTCCGTGTATTCGTCGGTCCGACGTCGTGTGCTCCCTCTTGATTCCCTTCGGGTTCATCTTCAAGCATCCCGTGAGCCACTAGGACTTGATGAAACTGGATACCCTGCTGCTCTCCCTCCATGAAGACTGGGGGAAGGTATAAACTATCGTTACTCCTATGACTTTACAACTATGGTATAGACTAAACAGATGTTTTCTTTTTGGTGATAAAGGGGTATGTTTTTAGGTTCCCTAGCTATCACGATCTCCTCAGGACGTGTGATAGTTATACCTTGGAGGGAATCTAGCTGATCAGGCTACATCCGCTCCTTGATACAACTAAGAACAGTCCTGGATTAACCAATATACTAGCACTATCTTGTTTGGTTCTGTGTTAGGTTCTTGTTCCTAATACAAGCAAGGGTGTTTTATTGTTATGTTTTACTTGTTTTGTTCAGAGTTGTGTTAGTCCCTCTTTTGGTTTATAGTTGCATATCAATGTGTGGTTAGATATACTAGTTCACTATAAACAGAGCTCTGATACCAACCTATCACACCCCCGAACCAGACGGCGGAAACGTCCGAGGGCTATTGTGACTCAATTGAATACCATCACAATGATTATACATGAATCATAACATCATTCATCACCATGCATTGAAATATTACAACTGATATTGTTTACATTCAGTACATTGTTTTAAACATTACATTTCCATAACTTAAACCGTTCGATACTAATTTAAACAAAACACCATGACATCATTGGATACATATTCTACGATTTACCTGTTACCTGAGAATACAAGTATTTTGGAAAAACGTCAACATATGAAATGTTGGTGAGTTCATAAGTCATGTTTGAAAAATACTGATTTTTGTGAAGTTTGAAAACCCGGAAAATCTGATATTTTCTGAAACGAGTATTGTATATAAGAAAAAGTGTGGAGATCCGTAGTATGCTTGTCGATTTTTGTAAACGTGTATAATTGTTAAACATTGTATACATCACATAGGTAAAAGTGTTGAACTTCCAGGGAAAACCCGATGTTTTCCTCATACATAAAATTTTGTGTCTTATTTATTGTTGAACCGATACGACGATTGTTTTCGAAAATTCCAGGTGACATTGGATTAATTATGGGTTGTGAGTCATTATAATCACGCATTAATGAAAATGACTAGTTTATAACTACCAAATACAAACGATCCATTAGGCGTCGTCCGTACTACTCACTTAATCCAACCACCCTGACTTCTCATAGCCCCACAACCCAGGAGAAAGGAGGGTACGAAGCCCCCGTTATTTCCATAAGTCATTCAAGGCTATCGGGAATGCGAAAGGCACTTGGCCCGACTCGCATTTGACTTCTCGACTTTGCTAGCAGTACCAATGGACCCTTGGGGCCCAACAGTACAATAAAGCTATTGGATGTCCTTTTACATGGAATTAGGTCATAGAAGGCCCAATAACATGTAAGCGCGTTCCCTCCAGAAGCATGATTTGAAACTTTCAAGCCAAAAGATTTAATATTAACTTCTCGTAAATTTCGTGTGTTTATTGAAGTACTATTGTTTATTGATTTTTGATTCGTTATTGATTCGAGACCGAATCAATTCGTTTGGTAACGATATTGGTGTTGAAAGTGTATTTGTTATTACGTTTCGCCGGTAGTCATGGTGCTCGTATTTTATCTTAAGGAATTTATTTGTTTAAAAGTAAGAGTTTACCTTTTTATGACCCTTCTTGGATAAAATTTACACTTTTAATCCTTTATATAAAAGAATTTCCATTTTAGTCCTTAAACCATTTTTCTTGCCACTTTAGTATCAAAACTTATTGAAAAGACATTTTCAGCCCAGATTTACTTGATAAACTGTTTAAGTCCTTTAAAAATGAAGTTTTCTCGGTTGAAACCCCCATTTTCGCAAACTTTACAGTATTGGCCCAAAATGGAAAATTTTTGCATTTTTGATCCCTTTTGACTTTGAAAAACATTTTTGAACTTTGAAATAGTTTTAATACACTTGTAATGCCCTGTTTTACAGAAACTTGCATTTTCAGCCCCTCAATTTCAAAAATCTCGCAATTTGGGGATTATTGAGCCGAAAAGCCCAATTTTGCCCATTATGTTCAAAATTTACATTTTAAGCCCCTCAATAGTGTTGATATTCAGAAAAATTATATTAGAAACTATATGGACCCTTTTCAACCTCCGGAAATTATCATTTGTCGTTTTGGGCCCTTAGTTTTGTATTTTTGACAATTTGAGCCCAAAAATGGGTTTTATGTCCAAAAATGTTCATCCTAACCAAATAAACTATTTTTCTAGACTTGATTAGTGTAAAATGGTATAAGTTATGTTTATTTCATTCCTCATGTTGTAGATCTCGGTTTTTAGGTACTTTTTGGCTAACATATTCATCACAAAACACATAAAATCATACATACAAGCATAGAAATCACACAAGGCATACATTTACTCATAGATCTACACATTTGCTTGTATTCTCCCCCATAAAAACTCATAAAAACCGAAAAAGAGGGGGTATGAAGCTCACCTTGGGTGTGGTTTTGGTTTTGGAAGGAAAAGATGAGAAGAATTCGATCCTAGCAACCTTTCTTGAAAGATCTCGAACTTGGATGCTTCTAAGGTGCTAGATCATAAGTTTGAATGGATTAAGAGATGATTTTTGAATGAAATGAAATTGCTAGCTTGTGGATCCAAGCAATATCTTACCTTAGATGATGATTTTTATGGAAGAAGTCCCTTGAACACCTCTTGGATCTCCAAAATATGGAGGAGAAATGAGGGAGTTTCTTGAGAGAATTGTGAGTGAAATGTGTGTGTGTGTGTGTGCTTGGATTCGGCCGAGAGCAAGAGAGAGAGGGAGAAGAAGAGAGTGCTTGCATGGAAGTATGGGAAATGCATGGATGTATGGGTTATTTTGCATAGAAATCCTTTAGGCAATTGTGAGGTGGCATATGGAGAGAGAAGAGAGAGTTTTTGGGCCTTAAAGGCTTAAGCCCAATTTCATAGTTATGTTGAGTGATTTTTGGTCCTAATAAATATAAGTGTGATTTTTATGACCTATTAGGGCTAAATTAGTTAAATTATGCCCCAAAATGGTTCATATAATTAATTTATTTCATTCTAGGCCCAATATGGCCCAAAATATTGAAATACATGGAAGTGGGTCCAATTAGAGCCCATTTAAGAGTTCTAAGCCCAAGATAGTCAAATTGGAAGCTTATTGGTCCATTGGGCCCAATAAGGAAGTCCTAGTCCAAAATGGACCTAAACAAGAACTTCTAGGGTTTACAATTGCTTGTTGACTATTTGTAGTGCTTGTATGAAGTGTTTGCTTGAAGTTTTGTTGTCATAGAGTAAGTATCATGCATGCTTTCATGTCTTTGATTCATAATTTGACTTAAGTGTTGTAGTTACTAGGCACAAAAATTTCTAGTTGTGTCAGTGTTGAGGATTTATTGGTTTATTGTGATGCTTCGATCACATGTTTCGGGGTAGTGTTGATGCAAATGGGTCACGTGATCGCTTACGCTTCGAGGCAACTAAAGCCTAATGAGGCGAATTATTCAACGCATGATTTGGAGTTGGGGGCGGCGGTTTTCGCCCTCAAGATTTGGCGACAATATCTTTACGGGGTCCGCTATACTATTTACATGGATCCCAAGATCCTAAGGTGTTTGATGGATCAGTCAAATCTTAATATGAGGTAGTGCTGATAGTTGGATGTGGTGAAGGTTTATGATTGCGAGATCCTTTATCATTCGGGGAAGGCCAATGTGATGGTCGATGCTCTCAGCCACAAGGGGGTTATGGCTCCGATCAGGGATATATGTTTGAGGATGACCATGATTACTTTGTTATTGGAGCGGATTCGGGAGGCTCGGATTAAGGCTATGAAGTAAGAGAACCGGAAGAGTGAGCGTAATGAGGTGGCTTCCTTCGATTATGATAGTTGTGGGTTGTTGACTCTTCATCAGAGAGTATGGGTTCTGTATTAGGGCGGTTTGCGTTAGGTTCTCCATTCATCACGGGGCGACAAATATTTATAGAGATCTTCGTCCTGATTATTGTTGGCACTGCATGAAGCGGGATGTGGCTTGGTATGTAGAGCAGTTCTTGACTTGTGGGAAAGTCAAGGCCGAGCATCAGCGACCTCACGGCAAGATGTAGTCATTGTAGATTCCCGTATGGAAGTGGGTATGGGGAGTACTCAGGTGGTACTCAAGAATATCAAATTGATCCAGTAGGTTCATAGTAGGCTCCAGACAGCTTAGAGTCAGTAGAAAAGTTATGCCAACAAACGTTGATCAGACTTAGAGTTCCAGGTGGGGGATATGGTTCTCCTGAAGGTGTCACCTTGAAAAAGTGTCATCCGATTTAGGCATATGAGCAAGTTGGCCCCCAGGTACATCGATCCTTTCAGGGTTTTGGCCCAGGTGGGCCCGGTTGCATATCACTTGGATATTCTAGATAAGCTCATCCATAGCACGTTCCATGTCTCTTAACCGTTGTAGTGTTTAGTGGATGATTTCGCAATGGTTCCATTGGAGGATATGCAGGTGGATGACCGTCTGAATTATATTGAGAGACCGGTGGCGACTCTTGACTGGAAGATGAAAACCTTGAGGAACAAGGTTGCTGAGTTGGTGAAAAGTTCAACGACAACATCACAAGGATTGTGAATGTACGTGGGAGCCAGATGATGAAATGATGGAGCACTATCCGGAGTTATTTGGAGCAGCGGACTTCGAGGATGATGTCTGATTCAAGTGGGGGAGAATTGTAACTCACGGACCTTGTAAGTTTCTCTTTAGCCCTTGGTAAACAAATATATTTGCAATATTGGTCCTCTGGCTTGTACGCAGGGCGTACTCTAAGAGTACACTTAGCGTAGTAGCTAGACCATATTCACGGGCATCGACCACGTACGCGGGGTTATGTTGAAAATGCTAGCGTACGTTGGCTTGGGATAAACCCTAATTTTTAGGCTTTGTGCTCTATTTAAGCATCTTAAACCTACCTCTTGACCGTTTTAGACTAGCCTCCATATCTTGAAAACACTAACCTCACCCTTAGCATTTGTTTTAGTGTTTTTGAGCTCCTGTGAAGCATTTTGGTGTGTTTTTGTGTATATTGAAGTGGTAGAAGAAGACTGAAGAACCATTCTTTGGAGAAGAGCTTAGAGATCCAGATTTAGCTAAATCATTTCGTGACTTTTGAGGTATAAAGTCCATAACTTGTCAACTCCTTGTATAGATCTACTCTTTGGATTGTTTATGGCTATTTTGGTCCCTTTTAGGTGGTCCTTGTGAGCTAAGGTCATTTCAGAAGATTAACCCTTTAGATATGGAACTTTTAGGGGTCCCTTATGCATAAAAATGCAAACATTATGATGTATATGGACTCATGCATGTATTAAGACCCTTTGTGAAGCTCTTTTGAGCTCTAGAGCCCCATTTAATCCATGCATGCATGTAAAGTTGCCAACTTTACGTGATAAATCGTCTTTTGAGACAAGATCTGAGAGTATGGAGTAGAAGCTGCATGGATTAAGTGCTTAATGATGTGGGGTAGCCAACAAGGGAGTATGTTGAATGTACGAGCTGACTACGCCGCAGGTACTTAACAGGTGGGCTTTGGATTTGGGCTTCTCAGTTTTGGGTCATGTGTGGACCTTAGGAGTTTAAGGCCTTGTTGAGCCATCATATTTCTAGTTTGGATTCTTTTGTATGAAGGCCCAGGAAGGGGTTTGGGCCCAATTTGGAATATTGGGCCATAATTGGGCTTTGGGTAACTATTTTGGAATTGGGCCTTTTTGAGTAGTTGATTTGGGCTTTCGCCTTGGGCCAAGTTAGGTAAAGGGTAAAATGGACTTTTACCTTAGTTTTGACTCTTAGTGTGAGTCGGGATCCAATTATTAATTGGATGTTATTTTATGATGATAGCGTAGCAATTTTTTTGACTAGTAGCCATCGATTTATCTATGAGATTCAACAGTTTTGAGGTGAGTCTTCGTCACCATGTTTAGTGGGTCGAAGGCACCAATGCCAACCCATGGGTTATTATGTTAGGGTGCTAGATTTCAGTGTGACTCTTGCATGTGTATGTCTTTTCATGCTTAGTGGTCGGGGCCCAATGGACATTCTGTATGCTGTTATTTTCTATACTTGTATGTTTGAATGCTAGGCAGGGACCATTGTGCGAGTTAGGGCGAGGGCCGTTCTACTCAGTAGGCGGGGCTTGTTGTGTGAGTTAGGGTGAGGCCCGTTATACTAAGTGTGCGGGGCCCATTATGTGTGTTAGGGCGGGGCCCGTTACACTCATCGGGCGGGGCCCATTATATGTGTGATGTGTGTGGTATGTGTTATTTTGGGGAAACTCACTAAGCTTCGTGCTTACGCTTTTCAGTTTATGTTTCAGGTACTTCTGGTGCAAAAGGGAAGAGCTCGGGGTGATTGCAGTGCACACATGATATTGTTCCACATTTTCATGATAACTTTGATATTTTATGATGTTTTGATACATTTTTTCCGCTTGGGATTTATGATGATGTTTTGGGATATTGTTTATATTAATTGAAAAATCAAATTTTTGGGTCTTTATTTTGGGACGTTAAAATTTGACCCATTGCGAGAATCGCATCCAAGTATCATTCCGAGAATCGCAACTAGAGTTTCAATGTTCACATACGATAGCTTTGTGAGGTTCGCATCGGATCACAATTGGATAATCACAACCAAAAGTCTCAGGCGTACCGATATCACAAGACTTTGACTCGTTTCGACGGTTCGGAGTTAGTCGCAACCTATCACACCAAATTAGAATCGCATCGAAAATAGACATCACACTCAACCTTACTCTAAAGTGGTTTGCAACTATTTACTAAGGATTGTGATGGCTTGCGATCATCCGCATCCAATTGCATCCAACTCTCTGTTCACATTCGATAACACACTGAGGCTGGCATTTGCATTTGAAAACATTGGACTGTGATTTAACGCGACCGTTCGCACTTTATCATAACCATTCACAACTAAGACTTGGCTCAAAACTTGAACTCATTTTAGACTTGGAT
Organism: Lactuca serriola; assembly: GCF_051521515.1. Classification (NCBI taxonomy): domain Eukaryota; kingdom Viridiplantae; phylum Streptophyta; class Magnoliopsida; order Asterales; family Asteraceae; genus Lactuca; species Lactuca serriola. The sequence continues at coordinate 265,185,034 of NC_136415.1, forward strand.
CTCATGCCAGAATTGGATCTCATCTCAGAATTGGAACTCATCTAGGACTTGGAACTCATCTCGAACTGTGAACTCATATTCGTATGAAGATTCAAATCTCCTATCATGCGATTAGTTCATCGTCTTATCGCTTCTACCATCTATCACTAAGACGAGTATGATAAGGTATCCTTAGGCGATCTTTTATATACGTGATGCTTGATCCATCCTAAGGTTCACCTCAACCTTCCCTATACCATTGCAATGTTCTTGTCTAGCCTAGTTATGGAGGAGCAAGATTTGTGGAGGCCATTTTGTCAGCCGTCTTGCTAGTTCTTATGGGATAGACACATGTGGATGACCCAATATGCTCTTAGGGGCTTGGAAAAGAGGGCTTTGGGGAAGATACATGTGGTTGTGCATCGGGATGATAGTATGGATGAGTATAATCAGGTACCGACCCAATGTTGTTAAACTCCCCGAGTTGGCTGATTACTCCTCCGAGTACTTGCTACTCGGTCCCTTACCGAGGCGAGTTACAGAATCCCGAGTACTTCCTGATCGACCCCTTAATGAACTGAGCATTGTTGTAAAACTCGGTCAACTCGGTGATTAATATGTATAATATACTTAATTATTTATTATTTAACACACTCACATATGATTATTACTACGTATATATCTTAAATTTTTAGTAATTATTCACGACGTTAAACCATTATGTGTTTTTCCGTTTTTGAGTATTCACATTTATCTAATTTTTTTATATATTTCAATCAACTTATGATTTTGACATATATAATTTCCCTAAAAATATTTCTACATGAATTACTAAATCCGAGTACTCCCTGAGTACTCCCGAGTACTCGTTACTCGGTAGTCGGCCGAACAGATTCCGAGTAAAGAGTTCTACAACCTTTATTTTAGCAGGAACCATAAACGCTCCCGGAACCAGTGGTTCTTAAGTTCGTGGAACCAGAACCGAAACCGCCTACATCGGTTCCTAGAAAGTTGGAACCGCTCCTAGACTGCCAATACCGGTTCCGATTCTGGGTACCCGACTTCTTGATTATTTAACTTCTTATTTATAAATTATAGAGTACATGCCATGGATATTAATGTTTGTTTACAGACAACAGAAGTAGAAGATATGAAAATAAAACAGTTATAAAAACTTGAACTTTTAGATAACCACCTATTAAAGTTTTAGTTACAAACACTTCCCATCATTTAAAATCACTTCCCAAAATTTAAAATTATCATAGAAAACGTTTCCCCGCAACAAAAAAACAACAATGTTTTAGCTACATATACTTCCTAGCAAGAATAAAAAAGGGAAATCTGCAAAAAAAAGTCCCAATATTTTAGGCCAGTTTACGATTTAGTCCCAAATTAAATTTTGTTTACAAACAAGGACAAATTACCGGCTAAAACTTCGGATTAACCCTTCGTGGCCGGTTTCACTGATTTAGCCGATATCTCGTCTTTTTTCGTTAATTAATCCAAATTTTGGGGCTTTTTCTTTAATTAATCAAAATTTTAGGGCTTTTTCATTATTTATTACCAATAAACCAAAATATTTGGACTTTTCTAAAGATTACCTTTAAACTAATATATATTATATGATCTAATTTAATATGTACTATTCCATGTCTTCTTTCTTATGCTCTTCTAGGCTCACTGTGTGTTTTTATCGGTGTCGTCAAACCCAACAACAAAAATCTCACTCACAAGCCTCGTTAACTCCATTAATTTTCCAAAATTATCCATTCACAACTTTGTGAATGTCCCTATTACCAATAAAGAACGGAGAAAATCCTTGTTGATTACGTGGATGTCCCTATTACCTAACAATGACTTAAACTGTGGTTCCAATACTTGGATGTTCCTATTACCTAACCATGATTTGAATCCTATTTCGAAACCATACACTATTCACATTGTCCATAGTGTTGTTCACAACAAAAAACAAATCCCACATGGTTTAACCACTGATACCTTGGCTCAAGTCTTACATGACCCTTGTTTCCTTACAATAGGGCTTGAAAACCATGAAGAATGAACCATTAAGCTTAAAAAACTCAACATAGGTAAAAAAAATCAACTCTATATTATGTATTGAAAACCATGAAGAATGTTAACTCTAATTGTAAAAAAATGTGAACAAGCTATCCATCATAAACTATTAAAATATTAATTTGGTATACCTACGAGCTACGATTCCAACACTCGGATGTTCCTATTACCTAACCATGACTCAAACCTTATGTAACAACCCATTTAAATATAATAATTTAATAATAAACCCGGAACCCCGAGAAGCGATTTTTATTATTATCATATGTTATTATAGTCCAAAATCTGATAATAATTATCTGGGAGTCGTTTTCGAGAAGCCAAATGACAGGATTTGAATATCCAGGGGCTAAAGTATAGTTTTGGGATTTAATTTGTAAAGATTTATGGAAGTGGGGACTAAATGGTAAGTTTTGGACCTAACTTGAAAAGGGATTTGCATAGGAAGGGCCATTTGGTAACAATTGGATCAAATTTGAAGGAAAAACAAGATGGAGGGGCTGGTTCTGGCGTTATCGGAAAATGTTATAAGGGAGTCAGGGTATGAAACCCGCTACCCACTCAAACCCGAACCCTAGATCGGATATGATGCAGCCATCACCACCCTCTCCACCCTTGTTTCCCCCCAGCCACCATTACCCTCTTCTTCCTCCTTCTCCGACTCCGGCGCTGCACCACCACCTGTTGCTCTTGTGTTTCCGACCAACTATGCCAACCAATGCCGCCCGTAGCTGCTTGTGATGTCATCAGTGTTGTTCTAGCGGGCCCTATCGACGACTCCCTTCCAACAGGTGGTTGCCTCCGCTACGCCGAACCGCCGCCAGTCGTAGCGCCATTGTTACTGCCATGGCTGCCGATAACGGAGCTGTCGACGACAAGATCGATAGCCGCCAAGTCGAGGACCAACGAAGGAAATCGTGGCCACTGCTATGATGGGCATGACAACCTCCCTGCCGTGAATGACATTTTCTATCTCTCTCTCTCTCTCTCTCTCTCTCTCCGTTCCATTCGGGCCGCTGCTAGTGGTGGTCGTCGCCGATAATGGAGCTAATGTCGGACTTCTCATGTCACCGCTTCCAGGTGGGTGGCTGGGCTTATCTCGCAATCAGAATAGTGTGTGTTTTGTGTGTGTGTCGTGTGTGCGATTGCCTTGGCCGGAGTTACAAGAGGGCCACCACCACCAGCGTGAGGTGGTGGCTGCCACTCTCTACCACCGTTTGCTACCACAAGGCGGTGGTGGGTGTAGTAATGGGAAGTTTATTTTGGGTTATTGTGTGTATTATTGTAATTGGTGCTTGAAATAATAATAGAAAAATCCATAACCACCACCTTGAGGTGGTGGATGCCGCCACCGGCCGCCGTGTCGGGTGGTGGTGTGTTTTGCCTTGTTTTGTTGATTCGTTTGGGATGCATGAAACCCTAGTGGGCCCAATGGAGTCCTAATGGGCCCAAGGAAACCCTAATTGACCTAATAAAACCTTAATGGGACGCATGAAACCCTAGTGGGCCTAATGGAGTCCTAATGGGCCCAAGGAAACCATAATTGACCTAATAAAACCTTAATGGGCCCAATGAGACCCAAATTCACCTAAAAGCCTAACCATTTGATTAATGGGATAGTATTGGGTTGGAAACCCTAATTGGGGTTTGGAAAACCCTAATGCCATGAAACTCTAATTTTGGAAATTGATCGGGACACACACGAGAATTATTTAATAACTTGAGATATGAAATAATAATCATTAAAAAAAAATTAATATATGGCAATAATGGACTTAATGGATTAAGTCCTTACTGGAGTAAGTCATTATTGGATTAAGTCCTTAATGGGTTAAGTAAGAAACGCTTAACCCTAATCATCATTTCATGTGAAAACCCTAATTTTGGGATTATGGGCTTGGACTTATCGGGACCCACATTTAGGCAATTGGAAAGGAATTATGTATTAAGCCCAATCACACCATATGACTTATTTACTAAAGTGAGGGACTTAATGGATAATGGGTTAAGTGAGAAACACTTAACCCTAGTTGTCATTTTATGCGAAACCCTAATTTCACTTGGGCCTTGAGTTGGGCCTTCCTATAGGGTTTTGGTGGTTAGACTATTGATGGACCATCCAAGAACAAGTTAATGGACCAAAGTAATTAGATGGGCTTTAGGATAAGGCCCATGTGAGGACTTGGGCCCAATTTGGAAGATTGGGCCATATGTTGGGCCTTGGCCCATTACTTGACCTTTGGGCTTTTGTAGTGTGAGTTGGACTTTGAGCTTGGAACCCAATTATTAATTGGGTATTGTTTGATGTTGATAGTTCGGGAATTTGTCAATCAGCAGCTGGAGCGTACCTGTAGGACTTCAGCAGTGCCAGGTGAGTTCTCCTCACTATATCAACAGGGTCTAAGGCACCAAGGCCGACCCTTTATGGGGCTCAAAGCCTCGGACTCGTTGAGTCCCAAGAACAGACTCGCCGAGTCAGTCACGTCCACACTCTAAATTCTTGATTTTTGATGTACATCATTTGATCAAATGATAGATCCAAGATGCATGGGGCCTTTCATGGGTGCAAAAGCCACTTAAATCTGCCTAGTGACCCCTTAAATGATGTGATTCAGAAGCTTTAACCCCAACCATGTTTGCAAACATGATTGGCCACCAAAAATGGCTTATAAAAGCCCTATATCTCCTCAAAGAGGGATCTAACAAATGAATGAGCAAGGTTACAACTTTTTACCTTTAATGAGCTGTAGAAGGTGCACAAACTGGGGTTCCCTTGGTCTCTACTTGCTTCCTCAAGCTTTTCTCCTTCCTTCTTAAGACCACAAGCACCAAAATCCACCAACAAGGCTTAGATTGCTTCAAAAACGGCTAGGGTTTCAATGAGAGGTGTTTTGGGAGCATAAGGGACGTTTTGGGACGACATAACATTGCTTAAATAGGGTGCAAACCCTTGCATTAGGGTTTTTGTCCAGACAACACTTACTCATCGAGTCTGGGACCCGACTCGCTGAGTCCACGGCTTAAAACCCGCATCCCATCCCGCTTCTACTCGGCGAGTTGGTCCTTCAACTCGCCGAGTCCAAGGACAAAAATGCAAAATACATAGATAAAAAAATAAAAAGAAGAGCGTACCAAGAACCATGTGCTACATTAACACTCTGAGAGAAACCTTAATTGAGCTATATGCTTGTAGGAGAGAAATAGGGGCTAATATTGCATATTGTAGTGCATTTTTTGGAAGAAGATTGAGGAGAAAAAGGCTTGGGAAGAGAAGGAGATCTTGGATCCATCAATAAGATTGTGTTCGGATCTTTATCAAAAAGTTCATCATTTATTGGTTTTATCTTGCCAAAAACTAATGCATTCTGGAAGCCCCAAATAGACTAAAATGTAACAATGACGATTGGTGTAATATTACAATAACTGTCATTACTACATTTTAGTCTATTTGGGGCCTCCAAAATGCTTTACTTTTTGACAAAAAAAAACAATAAATGATGAATCATGTGGGATTCATCTTATGTTAGGGCTTCTATAGTGTTGTAAGGAAACAAGGGCCAAGTAAGACTTGAGCCAATGTATCAGTGGTTGAACATGTGAGATTCGTATTCTATTGTTAACAACACTATGGACAACGCCATTAGTGTATGGGTTCAAGTCATGGTTAGGTAATAGGACATCCAAGTGTTGGAACCACGGAACCACGGTTTAAGTCATGGTTAGGTAATAGGGACATCCACGTAATCAACAAGGATTTTCTCCGTTCTTTATTTGGAGATTGAAAGATGATCATAGAGTTGTGAATGGATAATTTTGGAAAATTGATGGAGTTAATGAGGCTTATGAGTGAAATTTTTTTTGTTGGGTTTGACGACACCGATAAAAACACACGGTGAGCCTAGAAGAGCATAAGAAAGAAGACATGGAATAGTACATATTAAACTAGATCATATAATATATATTAGTTTAAAGGTAATCTTCAGAAAAGTCCAAATATTTTGGTTTATTGGTAATAAATAATGAAAAATCCCCAAAATTTTGATTAATTAACGAAAAAAGACGAGATACTGGCTAAATCTGTGAAACCGGCCACGAAGGGTTAAAACGAAGTTTTAGCCGGTAATCTATCCTTTTTTGTAAACAAAATTTAATTTGGGACTAAATCGTAAACTGGCCTAAAATATTGGGACTTTTTCGCAGATTTCCCAATAAAAAACAACAAAAAAATAGCATAACAAAAACAACACAACTGCAACAACAAAAACAACACAATAGTAGGTCAACAATAATAGAAACAACAAAAACAACAACAAGCAACAATGTCTCATGTGCAATCTAATGTCCTTTTGTCCCCAACTACCATCATTTTGTTTTGCTCAACGACCTCGCTTTCACCATCCAAGTCTATGTAAATTCGACTATTTTCCATTTATTGAACCTAAAATTTCAGAAAAATAAATCAAAAACAAGTGAACCAAGCATGAGAGATGATACAAAGGAATTTCTTTATCCATCCTTGTTTGAGGTCTACCCCCTAAATTGGATCCGTTCTAGTTGATTCATAAAAAATGTTTCACAAAAATAGAAAAGTACATACATAACTTGCTACAAATCGGAAAAAGGATACACTAATAGAAAAACTTGAACAATCAAAGAAAACACAGATGAATGCATACAACAAATCTAAAACTCAACCTTACCATTATTACAACAACAATTTCATGAGTATCCACATCCATAGCTGAAAACACAAATTTGAAGTGATGAGAAGAAACAATTTCATGAATATCCACATGCGTAGTTGATAAAAAAGATATTACAAAATAGGTGAATCTTACCACCTGAGCAGGTTTGGCCAACGATTGATCAGGATAACCAGAGAGTTAACAACGTCAGAGAGGATAAAGAGATAAATGCAGGTGTCAGTGTCTTACGATTGAGATAATAGTTGCAGATTGAACCTTCGATTGACCCAAGTGAACAGATATGTGGGGCGAATGGCTTTTGATGTTAGGCGGACCGACGGATGATAAAGATGGTTAACCAATAATGTGAGTGACAATCACTGGTTTGAGAGGAGAGAGTGATGAGAAGAAGTGAGTGTCAATCAATGTTTTCTTGTAAGAATGAATCATACAAACCCTAAAATCTACTAAGGTCAGGTAAAAGTTCTTTTCCCCTATTTTTAAAAACAAAGACACAAAAATATAAAAATTAAATTTATATTTTTTTAGAAAAAGTTGGATACCCATCGGTATGGGTTCCGGTTAACCGCCGGTTCTAGGTACGTGGTATTGGTACCGGAATCGGCGGGTATCCAACAAGTATCGGTTTTCTAAAAATATTAATTGAAACCATAACCGCTTAAGGCGGTTCCAAAACTTTAGGAACTAGAACCATAACCGTTTATGGCAGTTCTGGTTTCAAAACAAGTAGTTCCGGTTCGGAAAGTAGGTACCCGGTTCTGCTGCTCATCCCTAGATGATAGGATTTGGTGGATTTCTATTGATGACAAACTAGCACCTATCCTCCAGGTGGAGCCTAGAGCCTCCCCACATTAATAGCAGCGGGCTAGACACGCACCACCGATGACTCAGTACGGGACTAAACATAAGGTTGAAATGCGTGTCTTTGCTAGAGAGCATCAATACCTTTAAGGGGAGGGTGATAAGGATATGCAAAGGAACCATCAGTGGATCATGGGAGTCCTGAACACTATGCTTTTTGGTCACGAGTTTGATATTCCACCCTGCCCGCGATTGGGTGATGGTGTCGGTACTTCTGGGACACAGCACGAGGATGATGATGATGCTGACAGTGATAATGATGGTGATAATGATGATGGGGATGACGAGAGTGAGGATGAGGTACTTTGATATGGGCTTGTAGTTTGTTGTATGTTGACTTCTTTCTATAGAATATTGTATTTTGATATTTATGTATTTTTATATTATTTCGGGTTGTTGATTTCTTTTTAGTTTATCAATTATCGAATCTAAGCATTGTTGTGCATTAGTCCAACCAAGATTACACATATGTGATCAGTCTATGTCTTGTCGTGTTTCGACCCATGTACGGTAACTTAGCAAATATAATTACTTCATATTGCATGATTAGCATATAGTCGTTTTGAAATCCAACAACCCAAAGCGACAAGTTCATCCTATGCATCTCTCCTGTAGGTAGTCTATCAATAGTATATTTAATAATAATACTTTTAAGTGTAGGTTTGAGGATATACCTAATCGGAATATATATGTCCCTAGGCTATAGTCGTAATTTCCTTAGGAAGTACTAGTTCGCTAAATCCAATAGCTCTTTTACTTTCAAGTGTAGGTTTTAGAATGTTGGGTCACAAATATTGATCATCCATTGAAGAAAACAAAACAATATGTAACATAATTATCGCTTTCATTAGGCATAAATGATAACATCTTTCAGCGGATCCTTCAATCAATCGTTGCTTCAGAGAGTGCAGGCTGTCGTCTCTTGGTTTCCGAGGAATACATCTGGTTTCGAAAAGGTCAACATAATGTTGGTGAGTCCATGAGTTTTTAAATATAGAAAATACTTAGTTGTTTTTAAACAGGATCTTTGTTTATGAATATAGTGATGTCACTCTCTCGTTCGTCCATGTCTCCTGAGAGGTAGCTCAGCGAATCTGATCTGATCATTTGACGTCCGCATCGCACTTGGCATGCATATCGGCGTGCACGAGTTATTGTCAGTAGTGAGTCTAGAATTTATAACCATGTGGTTAATATTTAATTGAAACTGATAAAAATGAAAAAAATAAAAAATACTAATTGCGGTTGTGGGTATGGTAAGGTCTTATAGGGAAAAAAGTTTTAAAGTTCTTACATTTGTATCCGACGAGGTTTTATATCTTTATATATTTTTACAATTATATCATTACAAATACTTTCTAAAAGTCATTTTTCAATATATGACACGAAACTATCACTCAAAAATTTATCACCTATTTTCTTGGATGGATCAACAGGTAGTGAACATAAATTAACTTTCATATGATTGTGTCTTATGTTGGTAATTATCTTCTTCTACTATATTTACATTTATATTTTTAAAAAACTTGAACAAAGACATTCTTGATTCTAAGTTCCGAAGCAAATGACAACTAGCAAATCAAATTCAAAGACATTCTTGTTTCTATTTCGTTACAAAGTATCAAAGTAAAGAAATAAGTAAATAAAACAAATTTCAAATAAATAATGAATTGGTATGAATCATAAAAACATCTGAATATCCAATTATCTCAAAGTATCAATTACAAAGTATAGAAAAAAAATCCACCGTATCAATTATCAAATTATGAAACACGATCAAATTACATAAATACTCAATTACAAACCATTAATTTCTGATTTCAAACAATGTATAAACGCATCAATCATAATCCAAATTAAAGAAATTAGTCAATTACAGTTTACAAACCCGATATGAAGAAGTTCAAGACTGTTGTCGGGGGCTGGAACTAGCGTTGCTATGGTCGATGGCGGAGACCAAAAGGGAGAGTTGTCGCTCCTCGGCCGTTTGACGGTATCAAATGCAACGACAATGAACCAGTGGTCGGGAGGAATACATTGATTTTTTTAATTCTCTTTTTATCTGATTTTAAATGCATTGGGCTAAATGCGTTCAACTTGGGCTAGTAAAATATAAAACATGGGCTTATTCTTTGTTTATACTGTATTTTTTAAACATGGTAGGTAACTAAAAATATTAAGGCATGTCACAAATGGTTTTTATATATAACTTGTAATAAACATTTTAAAATTAGGTGGGTTTCGCCAGTACTAAAACTTTCCTTTAGGTTGTTTCGGCTGATTTGGACTTTATTTTTAGTCCACTTTTTATAATCTAAAATTCTTTTGCAAAGATCATATCGTCCTCGTACCAACTCCGTTTTTGCTTTCTTTGTTTCATTGGTCTTATAACGAGGAGTACTTTGATTCTTCTTTATAGAGTTTTGGCTAAAACTCAACTGATTTTTCTTTTGGCTTTATATGTTGCAATATTTTGTGTGTGGTTGATTGTGGTATTTTAAAAAAGTCATATCTTTTCCATACGGAGTCAGATTTGTATAAATTGTATATCAGATCAACGCACTGCTTACTCATAGAAGCCATATGCTTAAAATTATAGCAAAGATGCTCAATACTCGTACACTCGGATATCTTGTGACCCAATTTGCCATAACGCCTTCAATTGATAGTACTACTGCCACATTGACCCTTGTAAGAAGAATGACATTTCCCATAGTAACTCGGCTTATCATTCTTTTTCCTAGTAAATTTCTTCTTCTTCTTAGTGGAATCATACTGATGCTCCCACATCCTATTCTCCCCGCTCTTCGCAACAACACGCCCTAGTGTAGCCAAATCAACCTCAACCTTGAGAGCCTCGTCCATGGCATTCGCTAAAGTGTTGTACTGCCTCATTTTCATCTATACACAGTTGGTAACCCCTCCACATAATGCTCCACCTGTTTTGCATCAATGGGACAATAATTCTTCATAATTGCAGCTTCTCGGAAAACATAATGTTGTACTTTGCAATCGAAAAATATTCCCTTTCTCCAGTGCCACGAACTCTCGCTCAATCCTACGTATCTTTCCCAGAGTGTAGAAGTATTCATGTACCTTTCGATTGAAAATCTCCCACGTCATAGCATGTCGTGCAACTTTAGTGATAATCAGATCCAACGCCTCCCACCACTCGAAGGCCTCACCCGCTAGCTTTAATATCACATAATTAACCTTTTTGTGACTAGATACAATCTCATGAACGGAAGATCTGACTCATATTATGCAACCAGTGCATACATACTGTCAGGTTTGATGCTCCCCGAAAGACACGGGATTTGCGGTCTATGAATGTCCTGAATGACCTACCTGACACTCGACATGATCCCTGATAGGCTCCCCGCTCTGATCTTTTGTAATCAAGTGTTTCTCAGCTATAACATCTCATGGTTCATCCTCATCCTCATGCTTAGGGGTAGAAGGCCGACAATGTGCATGGCCTGCTGCACGGTCCATTGCTTGATCATGCCTCCTCAACTCAAAATCCCTCTCCAGGAGCTGCTCCTGGATATTAGCAATTATAACAGCACTTACAGTGCTGCATGCGCTATGCACTGGCTGACCTCATTGTTGATGATCAGTAGGTGGGGTTTGAAAGACAAATGGTGGCGTGTCCGAGACATGGTTGTTCTGATCTCTGTGAGTATCCCTGTAGAGATGGTGTGTATGAAATTGTGTCGGTTGTAGATAACCTAGGAAATAATGTGTTGTGTATTGATTCTTCTACTAGCTTGGATAAAGCATCATTGTAACATTGTCGTCTTGGACATGTAAGCAAGAAACATATAGGCCAACTCCAAAAGGATGGAGTCTTGGAGTCATTTAACCTAGAGTCAGATGATAGTTGTGAATCTTGTTTGCTTGGGAAAATAAGAAAATCACCCTTCATTGGTTCTTGTGAAAGGGGTGAGGGTTTGTTGGACCTTATACATACTGATGTATGTGGACACTTCAAAACCGCCACAAGGGATGCTAATGGTTAGTATGTAACTTTTACTGATGATTATAGTAGATATGGTTATGTCTACTTAATCAAGCATAAGCCAGAGACTTTTGGAAGGTTTAAAGAGTTTAAACAGGAAGTAGAAAATCAATTGGGTAGGAACAGTAAGATGCTTCGATCTGATCGAGGTGGTGAGTATCTTAGTACAGAGTTCCTCGACTATCTTATGGAGTGTGGGATTGTCTCACAATTTACACCTCCCAGGAAAGCACAGCTGAATGGTGTGGCTGAGAGGCATAATCAGACCTTGTTAGACATGGTTCGTTCCATGATGAGTCAAGCTTCGCTACCAATCTCTTTTTGCGGGTATGCCTTAGAGACTGCCACCCATATCCTTAATCTAGTCCCTACAAAGAAGGTTGCTAAAACACCTCATGAGATGTGGATTGGGAAAGTTCCCAACTTGGACCACATCAAGATTTGGGGTTGCGAGGCTTTTGTGAGGTGCGAGACTCACGATAAACTCGAACCTCGAAGTGAGAGGTGTATTTTCATCAGCTACCCACATAAATCCTTTGGTTACCTCTTCTACAGACCTAGTGATAATGTGTTCTTTATGGCGAGGAGAGGGGTCTTTCGTGAGAGAGAGTTCATGAGCCAAGGAAATAGTGGGAGGAAAATTGACCTTGAAGAACTTTAAGAGTCAAGTGGTGAAGGAACCTCGAACCCTAACAATCAACCTGAGGAGGAAACTCCTGTTGATCCAACTGACGATTCTGTACCTCTGAGGCGTTCCACGAGAGTTAGGAATGCACCTGAGCATTACTATGGTTTCCATATTACTGCGGAAGGTGATACACTTATCAGTGATAGCACACTGGTAAATCTGGATGAACCTGATGTGACAACCCGATATTTCGAATCAATGTAATGACCTAAAAAGTCAAGAATTGTAACCTCATTTGATATAATGATATTATTTTCAAAAATAGAATGTTCAAAATGTTTGGTTTTGAGCATTCTAACACTCCTATGGTGTACATGCAACCTTATAAACCTTGGATCTTTGTTTTCTCTATTATACATGCAAATAAGAACTTTCCAAGGCTTTAATCCTAACTAGCATACTATGAGGCAACTGTACTACAAAGACTAGTTAGATGACATACCTTTTGGTGTATCTTGACGTCTTCAAGCTTTAAGAGCTTAGCCCCAATAGTCTGGAAGCCTCAAGTGGAATCACAAATCACCAAAAACACCTTGGAAGACTTTGAGAATAAGAATACTTTGGTTCTCTCTAGTGAAATCGGCTAGCCATCTTAGTGTACCCACACTAGTGCCAATTTCACCAACCAAGGACATCTTTATATAGTGTGGAGACTATGGTTAAAACCATGACCTTTCATTTCATATGATCCATGGGTTAAACACTCCATAGACTATCCATGAAAGCTTAGCCCAACTTAAATGAACTTGGACCATCACACACATATATCTAAGAGTTTATATTTAATTAGTTCATTTTGATCATTTAATTATTTCTAAATTAATTCTTGATCAATACTAATTAAATAATATGATTCCATATTAATATATTAGAACTTATAATATATTAATATAATCATAAATATACTATTCTCAAAAGATTATCCATATAAATTGTGTCGGTGAAGTGCAACCCAAATGGACCATGCCGGGTCGGGTTAAGTACATACCAAATATAGTTATGGACTTAGACATTAATCCAACAGTCTCCCACTTGGATAAGTCTAAAACTATTATTGAGTATGACTTCAAAACCTAACTGGCAATCATAGCTCTTAAAGCCGTTGTCGAACTCTGATCTTGTCAACTAACTTTGACCTTTGTCAATGACTTGTCCATTATATAAGGGATCGGATATTCCTCCATTCTAGATATCATATGGACTGTGACATGGATTATAATCATTCTCGCTGTCCATTTGTTGTTTCCTGATTTCCGATTCATGACGACTGACTGATTGAACAAATCAAATCAGTCCTGGCTTGGCCAAGCACTCAAATGTATCATCATTAAATCATCGAGGGGCCCATAGATATCGGTTTTATCCCTAAGGCAAAAGGAATGGATAAACTTCGACTCATATGGATTGTTCTACTACTTGTTGAATCATAGACAAATGCACGTTTGATAACATCGAGTTAGCAATGTGTTTTCGTGCAATCAATGTACTATCAACTCATAGTAACAACTCATATCTCTAGGTTTGAAGAATATAAGATATTATTGTCTGATGATCGCTCGTGATAAAATCCATGAAGTGATTCAAGTGAGCGCGGGTTGAATCCAATACTCAGAACTTATGAGCACTCATGAGTGTTGTAGCACAACTTTGTCAACCAACTTGGACCTCTACAAGCTAACGCATGACAGTCTTGATTCATATCTACCTTTAACATATGACCGACTGTGGATGGTTTGAATAACTTAGTCATTCCAGAAGAATAACCTAGTTATTATCGAAGTCAAAACATGAAAAGTGAAACACAAGAATAAATGAATCTAATATGGTATCAAAAACCTATGAATATAAATAAAACACTTTCTATTTATCACCATACTGATTACTCATTATTCATTGTTTCAGTTTTATCAACTTTATACTTGAATTAAAACACTAGGTGTCCCATGCTCCAAGCATGTACACTATGTTTTCTAAACAATAGCTTTGCCATACACCAAGTATGAACTCTATGTTTGTCTATGATCATTTTCTTTGTGAACTAGATCAATTGAACGTAATTTCAATGATTCTCTTTTCACACTCCCAATTCCTTGTCATAAATGTAAGAATTCCAAATTGCTATCATTTATCGAAATCTGTTTAGATTTTAAACTTATATGCACTGTTCCTCTTGTAATGATTATACACAAAGCCACAAAAGGCTTGGCAACAATCATTACAGAGTATCCCAACAGAGAGCAATTCCATGGAAACGATGTCTCAGATTCAAAGGGCATTGCTTTGAACATGCTTCTTGCATTAAGTTTCTTTAACCTTACACAGATTGCTTCAATCTATGAAGACAACTCTATATTCCCATTTTGACTACAATTTCTGAACAAGAGTTGCCTCTTTTCAGACTATGTCAATATGGTCCTTCCAATATTAACAGTATACTTCCAACTGTCCTTGAGCAACCAATGTTTGGTAAACCTTAGATTGTCCTCGACAATTGCTTAATCACTTTAGTCATATCCAATTCTAGACATTTTCCTCCTTAATGCCCTAAGGCATTTGGAAAATTCAAAAAGGATAAATATTATAGCACATGTAATCGATCTTGTTCCCAAAGTAAATGGGAAACGATTCATGATGTTTCATATAAAGACATGGTTCTAGACCAGTCTTTTGCCATAATATTTTTTGTTTGCCATATTCTCAAAATGTGACTATGAAAAGGGATGTCGTAATCATAATTGAATTTTAGAACGCAACTAATAGAGCCATGTATAGAATTTCCTTATGTTGAGGCATTCCAACATGAAATTCATATATGTATCATTGACTAAATACGATTAGAACCTCAATCTAAGATTTTATATTTGAGATGAAGTATAATTTCCTCTCCTTTAATTATAGCAAAAACAGTTTTTTCAACCCCTACAACCTCACAAATTGAAACTTTTATTTTATATAATTAACATTGCTAACTTGCAGTTCTTATCATAATTAGCATGCTCCCACTAACATGATGATTATTAGCATAACACTTATGCTCCCACTAGCTTTGACATGTATCC
The DNA here is from genome assembly GCF_051521515.1 of Lactuca serriola. Lineage (NCBI taxonomy): Eukaryota > Viridiplantae > Streptophyta > Magnoliopsida > Asterales > Asteraceae > Lactuca > Lactuca serriola. The sequence goes on from NC_136415.1 coordinate 265,200,424, forward strand.
AAAAAACAGCTGGACCTCTAGAAGTCAATACTTTATTAACATTCTTACCAAATTTCAGATTTCTGATACTAGATTGCTTTGATAAGGCTTTATCAAAATTATACACCTTATCTTAGATAGGTCACAGGCGTGTCTAAACAATTTTAGAACTATGAAAAGGGATGCCGTAATCATAGTCTCAATTGTTTAGACCATTTTGCCATTTCTCATTAGTCAATGTTAGTGTGCCGGTTAACCACGTATGCTCTACTAACGACTTTGAGAACTGCAAATATCACAATTGCTATCTACTTAAAATCTACTTAGTGAAAGAGTTTCCTTACCATCATTTTCATGAATCGAAGAGAAACCTTATGACACTTAGATTTTATGGTGTATGTGTTTTTATCCACGTGAATTTGTCAAAACCATAATCACAAGACTGGGTTAGTGACAAATCCTAACTCATATGGATTGAACTTGTGCAATCTTAACTTTTTGCCACCTGGCAGCTCAAGGGCCTGCCATTACTTCCAAGTAGCTATGCAAGCAATTGAGAACATGTAGACCATAAATGTATAGCCAACTTAACTGGAATGGGCACAGAAATGTCAACACGATAGGTTATAAGCCTCTAGTTGTGTGCTAGTGATGAAATACAGGATTACTTCTTGAAACCCTTTTAGGATCTTTTAGACTCCCACTATCTCCTTGACCGATAAGACTTTCTTGCCAAATATTCAAGAGATAGTGTGGATTCTAATCAAGACAGACACTTAACATAATTAGCCTTAGTTGGTCTTTGTTTTATCCAAAACATCACAACTTACCAATTTCAAATGTACAAGAGTAGAAAACTTTTACTCTTAGATTTGACAAGTGTTTTAAACCTTCTTTAAGACATGTCACTCAAGTTACAATATTAGAGTATAACTCTATGAATTGTTTTTGGAACGAAGTTTGAATCATCTTCTTGATTTAACCACTTCAACAATTCATAACTCCTCTTCTTAACTATCGTAATGCACTAGAGGATGAATTGTGAAAAGGTCTCAAAATCATTATGATGATCTTAAAACACGATACTAAAGTACTCTCCCATCTTTTCAGATTTGAAAAACTTTTATCCTTCTGCCTAATTTGATTCTTCTTATTCGTTTTGTCATACATTGAAATTATTTCAATGTTTTAGAATTATACTTAAGCTTGTAAGTATAATCATATTTACTAAACCTTAGTAAATCATGACGAATAGTCTTATCCATCTTTTGTGGTGGACTCTGACAAGTGCACAAGAAAGTGTACTTGATCCCTTAGTCCTTCTCTTGAGTCACATATACATGTGAACACGGAACTAGTCTTAATTTTCCAAAGTTGAAAAATTCTCACACATCACACTCAATACCTTGTATGATTCCAAGTTTCTGTCCAATTGAAACTTCGGTGATGAGAATCTTTCCTTATTTGGTAAATTTAGACACCACCACAAATGAAAGAATCAAATTCATATTTCCAATATTGTTATACACATACAAACATCAAGTTTTCATGAATGCCATTGTAAGGAGATAAAAAATAAATTAAAACAAACTTTTATTTATTTTAAATTGTAGACAAAAACTCTTCTTTACAATGCAACTTGAAATGAAAACTATGTTATTACATGTTTCCTAGATATCTATCATAACTCCTAAGAAGTAGCTCAACAATCTGATCTTCAGGGTCAGATTCAACATACTCTTTCTTTAAGTTTCCTTCATTTTTCCTTTGATTCTAAAAACATCAACATGTGACCCAGTCACATCATGTAATAAGAATCTTAGAATAGAAACTTACTAGAGTTTGATAGTGGACTTTACCCGATGTAGAGCCAAACTTATTGAATTTACCAGCCTTATGATCTTTCAAGTAAATTTGGCAGCTTCGCAACCAATGCCCTTTCCATTTTGGCAATAGAACCATATGGATCCTTTGGGAATGGTACATGGGATAATATCAAACTTAGCCTTTCTCTTTACCATTTGGTCAACCGAGTTGACTATGGCCGATCCCTTTCCATTGGGAAGAAAATGCTTTTTCTGGATTTCCAGTGTCACCATTTTCAATGTCCATTAAGTTTTAGGAAGTCGATCTTCTAATCAAATTTGCTTTACTAGCCTTTCAAATCATTGCTGATTCAGTAGCACCAAGCAAATAGATAAGATCATTAAGGGTCTTTTCATAGTCTATTTCATAGGAGTGCTAAAGGAACTCACTATGTGACTTAGAGAGTGATTGAATCACTAACTTTCTCAAGACTTTGACACCCAACTCTCCCGGCTTGTGTCACACCCCAAAAACCGAAGGCAGAAACATTTCCGGGGTTGACTCCACGTTGAGTATCAAATCCAATGTACATAGTAAGTAAAGTAGAACAACCATTACATTACATATAAAAGTTTTACATTTGTTTTCAAAAGTAAAGTTGTACAGTTGTGATACATAGTATATATATATATATATATATATATATATATATATATATATATATATATATATGAACAAAATGAAACGGGTCTTCTGAGCACTCCAACTTCGAGCAAAAAGGATCTTCGGTACCTGTTCTAATGTTGACCTGAGAACACAAGCGGTTTTGAAAATCAGCATAACGCTGGTGAGTTCATAAGTAGTTTTGTTTTGTGAAAATGTACATGTTTCCTTTCTGTTTCTGAAAATGTAACACACGCCAAGAAAATCCCACATTTTCTTAAAAATTGATTGTTGTTTCACAATCTCAAAGTATAGTAGGTTTGTACACTGAAAACATGTTACTCATATGAAAAATGTATAGTTTGATTATCCGGTTTGTTAAACTGCTCTGTTTGAGTTCCAATGTATCCCCAGGAAAGTCCCATACTTTCCTGATTGTTGGTTTATCATTTGTAAAAGATGTAATGTTATCTGTTTTATTACACTTTTCTAGTTAAGTATATGTTCCCCAGGAAGGCCCCATGCTTTCCTGAATGTTGGTTTTCTCTGTAAAGATGTATTCTGTTAGACCTAGTTATGTACATGGTTTCCCGGGAAAGTCCCATACTTTCCTGAATGTTGGTTATCAATGTAAAAGATGTATAAGTTATTCATTATTACTATAAGTAAATCCCTGTTATCCTAATTGCGAGTTCCATAACCATACTAAAGACTGAACCTGTGGCAATCAGTAGTCCACAACCTTATGACTTTCGTCACCCTTGAACCATTTCGGTTCGGCTGTAGCTAGCAGCCAGGTGTGGGGTAGTCAGCCCCGTATAGATCTATACACTCAAGTCACGCTCTCTAAATCCCATAGATTCTGGTTACGGGTGTAGTCCTCCACTCGCGTATCTATGTGGAGTGTTCGCCGAGGACGTGTCTCCAATCATACAAGAATAACAAATTTACTAGTAATAATATTATAATCCTCCATTCGCGTATCTATGTGGAATGTTACCGAGGACAAGACAGTGTACAAGTTATATTGTTCATGTGTTCTAATGTCATGCTTTTAACTGATAAAATGTGGAAAACTATTTGTGAAATATATAAAACATAACAGTTTATAAAACCGATTTCACAAATAAATGTTTACGTGATCTGCATGTTCTACCGGTTATCTGTTGTGTATATAAGTATTAAAAGCATATGAAATGTGAAACACACACACGAAAATAAGTTTTGAGGACAAGAAAACCCTTGTACTTTGCTTGTGTTCCCCCCCTGAAAACAGTGAAAAACAGTGAAGAATGGTAGGGGTATGAACTCACCGGACTCGGAAATGCGACGGTTTTGGATACTAGACGTTGGTTCGGGGCTTGATTACTCGCGATGTCCCTATGTAAATTGTAATAATGTCCATATATAACTTATTATATTTACAATTACTAATCATATGGAACATTACACTCCAATGAGGTTAAACACCTCAAAACGAGCGTTTGGAGTGACCCGGGTGACATCTACAGACGTATATTGACACTAGGGACTTAGGACTTGAGTTTACTCCCCAAGAGTAAGCATATTAGGTAGTTTATAGCCACAAAACACACACACACACGCACATGAGTTTACGGCCGTAAACTCATGTTGGTGTGATTTTGAGGGTTTAATGGTTTGAATGGACATGGGGATTGTTGGAATGGACTTCTAGAATGCCTTGGTTTAATTTGTTTGGATTTATAACATTTAAAAGGGAGTTTATGGCCTTAAACATGGAGTTTATGGCCGTAAACTCTACTATGGTGAAGAATAAATCATTTGAGGTACAAAGAGCAATCACATGTGATTCTAGTTATTTTTCCTAGCCTTGTTATGAATTTAGGACACCATTTAACATATTTTTAGGAGTTTACGGCCTAGAAGCATGTTCTATGGCCGTAAACTCTCCTATACTCATGAAAAATTAGTTTTTGACACTTCAAATAATCACATGTGATTTTAGAAATTTATGCAAGCCTTTGGAGTGAATTAGATGCATCTTTTGACATAGTTTCATGAGTTTACGACCAAAGGTTATGTTCCTAGGCTGTAAACTCCTATATGTGGTATTTTTGATGTGTTTAAGGTCTCTAAACTATTTTTAGATGGTTCTAGGATTTACCACAAGGCTATTGGTTAAGTTTCAAGGCATTCTAACATGTAAAAATGAGTTTATCCCCCATGTTTGAGGAGTTTACGGCCCAAGCACATGTCTTGGCCGTAAACTCTTGTTTGTCCCTCAAAATTTATGTTTTAAATGTTTTAAGTCCCAATTTGCAAGCCTTAAGATCGTATCTAAGTCCCAACAATGATTTGGAAGGGTTAAATGGCTCAAAAACCCCATTTTTAGGTGTTTACGGCCCAAGCTTGATCCTTGGCCGTAAACACATGTTCTAGGTCCTAAAACTCAATTTAAACATCAAATTGAAGGCTAAAGAGGTTAGATAACAAGTTAGGGATGTTACCTCTTTGATTTGGAGCCTTAATTCTTTGTTTTTGGACCTTTGATTTTGGATGAGGAGAGAGGTTGGAAGTGTTTATGGAAGAAATGGCCAAAAGCTTCAAATGAAAGCATTGAATCATTTATACAGTGCTCGAGAATTGGACACGACGGAATTCTACCCGATACCAGCGTTAGGCGGGGCTTTTGGTCGCACCCGACCAAGTTGCCGTAACCCGATATGATCGATTCTAGAATTATTCCGATAACTATAATGGGGTGTTAGAATGATTCCTAATGGCATTAAGACACCCATTAAGTCATTTTAGATCAATACAAGTTAATGACTTAATTTAACGATGAAATCAGAAACGGATTTGGAAACAGCGTTTGGTTGATCGAACTGGATTACAATTTGAGTTACAAGAAGTGATATGAAATTTCGGGTTGTTACATTATCCCCCCGTTAGAGGGAATTTCATCCCGAAATTCAAGAAAAGATACAAGACAACATACAAATCATGGATCTAGAAAGAGTTGTGGATACTTCTGTTTCATCGAGTCTTCTCGCTCCCAAGTGAACTCCGGTCCCCGCTTGGCATTCCAGCGAACCTTCACTAATGGGATGCGACTTTTTTTCGTACGTTTGACTTCTCGATCCATGATTTCGATCGATTCCTCCACGAAGTTGAGTTTTTCATCGATCTCGATCTCGTATAACGGAATCACTAGGGTTTCATCAGATAGGCACTTCTTGAGATTTGAAACATGGAAGACAGGATGGATGTTACTGAGCTCGTGAGGTAAACGAAGTTTATAGGCTACCGGACCAATCCTGGCGAGGATCTCAAAAGGTCCAATGTACCTCGGATTAAGTTTCCCACGCTTACCAAAGCGTACAGTGCCTTTCCAGGGCGAGACCTTCAACAGTACACGGTCTCCAACCTGGAATTCCAGTGGTTTCCGACGATTATCAGCGTAACTCTTCTGGCAATCACGTGAAACTTTCAGTCGTTCTCGTATTTGGATGATCTTTTTGGTGGTTTCACAGATGATCTCAGGACCAGTGAGAGCACTGTCGGGGACTCAACTCTTGGCTAACTGTGTATCCCCCACCTCGGCCCAGCACAAAGGGGACTCGACTCTTAGATTAAAATGGATTGAAAACACATAATCAATGAACTTATCTATTAATCTAAGCAACTCATATGAACAAAGATAATTCACATCAATCTTTTTCATGTAATTAGCATAACCTTTAAAGTAATGTAAAACATGAATATATTGACAATTATCTTTGAAATTGGATTAGCATGAACATTACCACATCAAAAGCAAGTTTATAAGTTCAAAAACAGCTTATGGTAATGTTCCCAGTCCAATTCCAGCCAGAAACCACGAAGATATGCTGTTTGGAGGCCAAACTCGTTGAGTTCTTCATGGAACCCGTCGAGCTCATTCTCTAATACATGAACTCGTCGAGTTTTCTACTAGAACTCGTCGAGTTTTAGGCTCTGACAATTTCTTGGCTTCGAAAAATCTATTTGCATCAAGTATAAGAGAAACCAAGCCTAGGCTCTGATACCACTCTTGGGTTTTGAGCATTCTAACACTCCTATGGTGTACATGCAACCCTATAAACCTTGGATCTATGTTTTCTCTATTATACATGTAAATAAGAACTTTCCAAGGCTTTAATCCTAACTATCATACTATGAGGAGAGTATACTACAAAGACTAGTTAGATGACATACCTTTTGGTGTAGCTTGATGTCTTCAAGCATTAAGAGCTTAGCCCCAATAGTGTGGAAGTCTCAAGTGGAATCACAAATCACAAAAAACACCTTAGAAGACTTTGAGAATAAGAATACTTTGGTTCTCTCTAGTGAAATCGGCTAGCCCTCTTAGTGTACCGACACTAGTGCCAATTTCACCAACCAAGGACATCTTCATATAGTGTGGAGACTAGGGTTAAACTCATGACCTTTCATTTCATATGATCCATGGGTTAAACACTCCATGGACTATCCATGACAGATTAGCCCAACCTAAATGAACTTGGCTCATCACACACATATATCTAAGAGTGCATATTTAATTAGTTCATTTTGATCACTTAATTAATTCTAAATTAATTCTTGATCAATACTAATTAAATAATTTGAATCCATATTAATATATTAGAAATTATAATATATTAATATAATCCTAAATATACTATTCTCAAAAGATTATCCATATAAATAGTGTCGGTGAAGTGCAACCCAAATGGACCATGCCGGGTCAGGTCAGTACATACCAAATATAGTTATGGGCTTAGACATTAATCCAACACAAAATTCATCTACTGGATTCCATAAATGACAAATATCGTGTCTAGGGTTTCGGAAATATAAATAACACTAGAATCCGAGTTATAATGAGGAAGTTATGACCAACCTAAGATTCAGAGCAAAAACCGTCAATACGGTTAATCGTAAAACGAGAAATTTCAATAAAATACTTATTAGCCTTAGGTATCTAAATAAAAGTCATAGATATCATTAAACCGTGAACATACATAAAAAGAACGCCCAAATCTGACATCGTATGAGGAAGTTATGATTTTTCGAAGTTTCAGGATAGCGGTAGACAGCTAAAAACTCGAAATAGAAATCGAGCGATTTCTAGCCGAAACAACCTAAATGAGAATCTAAGATCTCAACAATAGTAGTGCAACGGTAAAAAGTCTGACAGAAATGGACATCGGATGAAGAAGTTATGGATTTTAAACGGACTTTTCGTGTCCCGGCCTATTAAAATTATAAAATTAAAAATAAATCAAAACTAGTCAACGAAGTCTAAATGAAAGTTCTAGAGTATATTTTCACCTACACGTGCATATAAAGAACGTCAATATTGGACCTCGTATGTGAAATTTATGGATTTTACAAGTTCGAGGTGCACAAATCGAGACGATTTACGCCCAGCGTACTCGGGTGTTAGGCTTCGGATCGTCCACGTCGCCCCTCTACGCCTCTACGCCCTGTCCCATCCGAAATACGACAGACGAGGATGCCATCATGCATGATGTCCGGTACGCCCCGCGTACCGAGGGTTTCCAGCCCCTATAAAAGGGATGCGAGGGTTCTGGGCATTAGTGCTCATTTACTCTCCTTCTGTTGTGTTTTTACTCTGTTTTGCATGCAAGAAATATCCCGAAGCCCCGGTCTTCACATCCAAGTTCCGAAGGAAGGTTTTACACTCCCGAGATTCCCGAGAATCCCGAGAAATCTGCTTTCTCCTATCAAAGTTCTGCTCAGTTTTCGTCTCACTTTCTTCAATCTATCAAGTGAGTTCATACCCCTATAATTACGTTTTCCAATGCTTTGTAAATGCTTTTATACACTTTTAAGGGGGGAAATACAAGTAAACACACGATTATTCGCGTGTGAATAATATCAACCTTTTGCTATACTTTTTGGTTATAATCAATCATATGTGATTTATAACTATCATACGAAAACGTTCTCATACAACATATCACGATAACACTTTGTCCTTTTTGAATAAAACATGTTGTTATATAAATATTAAACACTTTATTTATATATTGAGTATGAATGTTATACTTGCATAAAAAGTCGATATTGCACTAGGGTTTATCATACAAACGAATCACACATTTGGAAAAACTATAATAGGTATAGTTTACTAGATATTCATGGAATTTTACATACTACAAGTACTATATCAAGTAAATACTTTCATATACAAGAACAAATGGACTTTGCATACGTAAATCTATTTAATACTAAGTTTTTTGAGTCATTCAACTTCACGTACTTTCAAGTATGCAGTTAAAGTCCTGTATTATATACCATAATCTCTTGTAGGGAGAGCGTGATACTTGTGTATAGATCTATACATGATTAACAATCCCACACCTAAATTGTTTGCTACGGTTAGACCGGCAGGTCTGGGGTGACAAACGTCATAACATTCCAATGACTGAAGAACGTTGTTACATATAATCTGGGTCAATAGCGTGGTTGTAAAACTCACACGGAGTATTAAGAACACATTGATTTATGGGGTTATCAAATGCCTTAGCGATTTTATACATACATAAATCTACTATTCTAGGCATGAAAAACAATATTGCATTTCAGTTTTGGAACTTTTATGTCACACCCCAAAACCATGAATGGCGGAAACATTCATGGGCGGAGGACGTCATGTACAGTATCACAAACAATGAATAAAAGCAAACAAGCAACAACATCATCCATTGCATTAAAAGTATAATTTCATACATGTGTGTTCTAACAAAGTTATAGACACCAAAATATACATATCAAAATAAATGATGAGTCTTGAATGAACTCCATCTTCTCAAACGCCTGACACCTGTACCTGTCTAGTGGTAACCTGAGAATACAAGTTATTTTGAAAGCGAGTATCAGCTTAATGCTGGTGAGATCATAAGTATATTAGTTTCTGTCTTTGTATGAAAACGTTTGTAAAATGTTTCTGTAAGATGTTTTGTACAATGTTTTGTATAATGTTTGAACTCTCCTAGAAAACCATATGTTTCCTACTAACTGTAGCCTTCTACCAAGGCATCTAGTGTCTGTGTGTATGTCTCTTGATTGAGTGTGTGTTTTCTCAAGTCTGACTATCATTAACCAAAATATAGTTTCTACATTACCATGCATCGTGTGAATATTCACAAAGTGAATGCAACTAAGAAAATATTATCGTACCGTAGTATTTGTAATAAGTGACTACCGTAGTACTAACTACCTTAAAACAAAAGGTGTTCCAAATAACATGTGATCGACCTGTATCCTGCTACCGAATCTAGTAAAACGACGATGTAAGACGCCGTAAGAAATGAAATTTGGCACCCATAGACTTGCAAGTCCCACTGTAGCGAGCAGCAAGGTGTAGGATAGTCAATCTAGTATAGATCTATATGCAAACTCATACGCTCCCCAATTAAGGAGATTCGGGATACAAGAGCGGTCATGGCAGGAAGTGCCATGACCCGCTCAATGGTTCACATAACTGCATGAATGTATATGTAATGAATGTGCTAACTGAAAGTGTAATCTTTCTCTGTCTATCTTGTATGTACTGAAATGTTCTGCATGTGCTAGTTGTAATGTATGTTCTCTCTATCTAGTATGTATAGTAATGTACTGTATGTATTACTCGTACTGACTCATGAATGAACTGACTCATTGTATGTTTCATTGTTCTAGTAATACTAATAATGTCTTCCTGTGCTACCCCTATGGTAACTTACTAGTGATCAAACTGGTATGTATGAACATGGAAGCACACCCTTGCTACCCAAGGGTATCGAATGAACTGGAAGGACCTTTATCACTATATATGTACACATGATATATAATTAATATTTAAACGGCCTTCGGATGGTTACCCGATATCCCACCAGACCACATCTCAAGCGTGAAAAGGAAATAGGGTGGATAGCCTTCCTAAGTCCTTTAAACATTTCTTATATAAATATACATAAATAAACATGCAACTGATAATAAATAAAATAGAGTTTAAGAAAATGTATTTGATAAGTATAAGAACTTGTAAAACAGTTTGAAGTAAAATAGTTTGATAAACAATTTGAACAATAAGGAAATCACTGGTTTTGTAATTATTAATCACATGTGATTGATGTAATAACTATAAGTATTTGACTTGTATTCCCCCCCCCCCCCCCCGTATAAGCATTTAAAAACATTTAAACCATTGATTAAGGGGTATGAACTCACTTGTGTTGAGTGGATTGGATTGAAGTGTCGGGTACGGTGCTAGGTGACAAACAAAGACTTGTACACACGCACTAGCCTAGTTATCATATAATGAATATATATATATATATATATATATATATATATATATATAACTAATTAGCTAATTTATAACTAATAAATTAAGTTGGGACACCCTAGAACATGAAAACACTTTGTTTCAAGTGGTAAAGATCACATGGATTGCATCCGAGTGTTGGTAGGGCAAAGCTAGTGTGTTTGGAGTTCAAGGGTAAACTCCCTTGGAGTTTACGGTTTTGATGGCCATGACCCATGGAGTTTACGGCAGTAAACTCTAGAGTTTACGATCGTAAACTCTAGTCCTAATGACCATGTGTTGTTTTGTGGTTTAACAAGCCTATCAAAGCATTTCTACTAAGTGATTTGGCCATTAGAAGGGACTAAGGCCTCCAAAACACTCCTTGGAGGAGTTAACGACCTCATGGACTTTTCCCTTTGGTTTTACTACCGTAAAACCTCTTGGAGAAATGTATTGCCATGTTTTCAAGTCCTTAACACAATTAGGTATGTGTATAAGCTAGTTTCTAAGCCTAAGGAAGGAAAATGACCAACTTATACACACTTTAGGGTGTTTACGGTTTTGGGAGATCCCCAAACCGTAAACACCTATAAATGTTGGTCTTTGATGTTTTTCAAGGCTTAAACACAATAAGGAAAGGTTTAAACATGTCAAGGATGGCATATATATCAAATTAGGACTTAGATTAGGGACTTAGGCAACATTTGTGCCTTTCTTGGTGTTTATAGTCCAAGAACATTCTTGGACCGTGAACACCTTTAACCATGTGTTCTTGGCATATTTTCTTGATGTTTAAATGTAATACTAGCTTGATAACACTCAAGGATGGAAGCACTTACTATTAGGAGGCTTGATTTGAGCTAAAAATCCAAGAACACTTAGTGTGTGTTCTTGGTGTTCTTGGTGTTTTGGAAATCTAGACAAAATACATAAATGAGAGGATGATTATATGTAAAAACACTAGATTAAGTGTTTTACTAACTTCAAATGGTTAGAACACTTACAACTTGGAAGATTTGGAACCAAATTTAGGATGATACTTGAAAGCCTTTTTGGAGTTTACTCTTTTGGAGTTTACTATTTTGGAATAATGGGGAGTAAACTCCTAAACACTAGACTTGGGGAGTAAACTCATGGATAAGCATGAGTTTACGGATTTTTGGGATGATTTTTCGACCCAAACAAAATGGTTTGGCTAAAAATCAAAACCCAAGACGGTACTTTCATTCACCCTATCGTTTAAAAATAATATTATAATAATCAAACAAACTTTATATTTCTTAAAAATAAGAAATAATTACATTAACTTATGATATGAAGTGGTTGACTTTTAGGGTTTGACCGAATGGAAATTTCAGGTTGTCACATCATCCCCCTGTAAAAGGGAATTTCGTCCCGAAATTAATGTCTAAGAAAATAATGTAGTTACAAATAACTAAGCAAATAGGTGAGGATATTTCAGTTTCATCTGATCCTCACGCTCCCAAGTGAATTTCGGTCCTCGCTTGGTGTTCCAGCGAACCTTCACAATAGGGATACGGCTTTGCTTCGTCTGCTTGACTTCTTGGTCCATGATCTCTACTGGTTCTTCCACGAAGTTGAGGCTCTTGTTGATCTCGATCTTGTTGAGTGGGATTACAAGAGTCTCGTTGGACAAACACTTTTTCAAGTTCGATACGTGGAAGGTAGAATGTACGTTACTGAGTTCGCGCGGTAAGTTAAATTTGTAAGCTACCGGGCTGATTCTTGCGAGAATCTCGAAAGGCCCAATGTACCTTGGATTTAGCTTTCCACGCTTTCTGAAGCGTATCAAGCCTTTCAAGGGTGAGACCTTCAATAGAACGTCGTCGCCCATGTGGAATTCTAACGGTTTCCTACGTTTATCAGCGTAGCTTTTCTGTCGGTCTCTGGAGGCTTTCAATCGTTCTCGGATCTGAACGATCTTCTCCGTCGTTTCCCGTATGATTTCTGGACCTGTGAGAGTGCTTTCGGGAATTCATCCCTTATCTAACTGGGTATCACCTACCTCAGCCCAGCACAGAGGGGATCTGCACTTGCGGCCATAGAGGGCCTCAAACGGAGCTGCCTTTATGCTCGTGTGATAACTATTGTTGTAGGAAAATTCGACAAGGGGTAAATGAGTATCCCATGCTTTCCCGAATTCTATCACACAGGCTCGCAACATATCTTCCAAGGTTTGGATAGTTCTCTCACTTTGCCCATCGGTCTGTGGATGGTAGGCCGTACTTATGTCCAGCCTAGTTCCTAGGGAACTTTGTAATGACTGCCAGAACCTCAAAGTGAATCTACTATCTCTGTCCGAGATAATGGATAAGGGAACACCGTGCAGTCTTACGATCTCCCTAATGTAAATTCTTGTAAGTTTCTCCATCTTGTCTGTTTCTTTGATCGGCAGGAAGTGTGCAGACTTGGTCAGTCTATCGACGATGACCCATATGGAATCAAGTCCACCCGTCGTCTTAGGCAACTTGGTTATGAAATCCATAGTTATCCGCTCCCACTTCCATTCGGATATCTCAGGCTGTTTTAGAATACCGGAGGGTTTTTGGTATTCGACCTTGACCTTTGCGCAAGTAAGGCATTTACTCACGAAGGTAGCAATTTCTGCTTTCATGTTAGGCCACCAGTATAACTTTTGAGGTCCAGATACATCTTATCTGATCCTGAGTGCACTGAATAACAAGTGTTGTGCGCCTCGTTCATGACTAGGTCTCTGAAACTACCTAGTTTCAGGGTCCAGATCTGGTCCATGAAATAATAAGCTCCGCCACCCTTAACCTCTAAGTTCTTATCCATCCCTCTTATGGATTCACCCACCACATTTTCAGGCTTCAAAGCGTCAAGCTGAGCTGCCTTAATTTGTGTGGACAAGTGTGAATGGATTGTCATAGTCAATGACTTGGCTCTACGACCAGAATATTCCTTTCGACTCAGGGCGTCAGCTACTACGTTGGCTTTACCCGGATGATAATGAATTTTGCATTCGTAATCACTGAGTAGCTCGACCCACCGTCGTTACCTCATGTTGAGCTCCTTCTGGTCGAATATGTGTTGTAAGGTCTTGTGGTCTGTAAAGATAGTGCTCTTTGTTCCGTATAAGTAATGTCTCCAGATCTTCAGGGCAAACACAACTACTCCTAATTCATGATCGTGGGTCGTGTAGTTGACCTCATGTGTCCTCAGCTGTCTCGAGGCATAGGCGATGACTTTACCTCGCTGCATCAGCACACATCCGAGTCCTTGATTTGATGCATCACAATAGACAACGAAGTCTTCTATTCCTTCGGGGAGGGATAGTATTGGTGCGGTGCACAAGGCTCGCTTGAGCGTTTGGAACGCTCTTTCCTGCTTCTCTTCCCAGTCAAAGGCCACGCCCTTCTGGGTCAGTGTTGTAAGAGGTTTCGCTATGCGGAAGAAGTTCTGAATGAACCTGCGATAGTAGCCAGCAAGGCCTAGAAATTGACGAATTTCTGTAGGCGTCTTCGGTACTGACCAGTTCTCAATGGCCTTGATTTTGGAAGGGTCCTCGTGTATACCCTCTTCGCTAACCACGTGCCCTAAGAATTCGACTCGACGTATCCAAAATTCGCATTTCGAGAACTTCGCATAGAGCTTCTCCAAACGTAATGTTCCGAGGACTTCTCGTAGATGTTTACTGTGCTCCTCCTTACTTCGAGAGTAGATAAGTATGTCATCGATGAAGACGATGACGAACTGATCCAAGTAAGGGCGACACACCCTATTCATTAAGTCCATGAATACAGCGGGTGCGTTCGTTAATCTGAACGACATCACTACGAATTTGTAGTGCCCATAACGAGTTCGGAAGGCTGACTTTGGAACATCCTCCCCTAGCACTCGTAGTTGGTGATATCTGGACCTTAAGTCGATTTTTGAAAAGAAGTTCGCCCCTTGTAGTTGGTCAAACAAATCGTCGATCCGAGGTAAAGGATAACGATTTTTGACTGTCAGCTTGTTGAGCTCCATGTAGTCGATGCACATACGAAACGATCTGTCTTTCTTCTTGACGAACAAGACTAGAGCTCCCCAGGGTGAGAAGCTTGGTCTTATAAAACCCTTGTTGAGCAGCTCGTTAAGTTTACCGGACAGTTCTTGCATCTCTGTGGGTGCTAGACGATAGGGCGATTTGGCTACTGGGGTAGCCCCTGGAACTAAGTCGATTCGGAACTCGACTTGGCGTTGCGGAGGTAATCCTGGGAGTTCTTCTGGAAATATGTCGGGAAATTCGCGCACTATTGGAATGTTTTGAATGTCCTTTGTTTCTTGGCTAACATCGACTACGTGAGCAAGGAATGCACGACATTCCTTTTGCAAGAATTTCTGAGCCTGGATGCTCGAGATGATACGATGGTTCGTGTCGGATTTGTCGCCATATGCTACTAAGGTTTCGCCAGACAGCAGATTAAGGTGAACAGCCTATTCGTAACACATGATATCGGCACGATGGTGACTCAACCAATCCATGCCGATAATGACGTCGAAACTTTTAATTGAGACCGGCATAAGATCGATAGAAAATGAATGGTTATCTAGAGTTAGGGTACACCCTACGAATATACTGCTAGTACTCTCTGTCTTCCCATTAGCCATTTCTACAGTGAACGGTTCATTAAGTGCTCGTGATTGTTGCCTAAGTAAATGAGCAAATTTTTGGTTCCCAAAACTCCTCTCCGCTCCACTATCAAATATAATGCATGCATAAGAGTTATCGAGGAGGAACGTACCAGTTACCACCGTAGGGTCGACAACCGCTTCCTCATGGCCTATGGCTAGAACTCTTGCCGATCCTCCAGCAAACCATACCTTCGGGTAGTTTCTTTTGAAGTGGCCTACTTCGCCACATCCGTAGCAAGTTTGGCCCGCTCCAGCACCGGGGGCTTGGTTGATTGGCTTCGCAGGAGCTTTACAGAAACGGGTTGTGTGCCCCTTTCCGTTGCAGTTTAGACACTGCATCTCCCGGCATGCGCCGACATGGTGGAAGTTGCACTTGTTGCACTTAGGCAAATTTCCAGAGTACTGCTTTACCAGAGCAGTAGCGACAGGGGCTATCGCAGCATGTACTACCACGAACTGCCTCTTCTTGGCGTCCTTAGCCTTCTTCTTGTCATCCCAGAACTTCCGTTTGGGGTCAGCGGCCCTTGCAGGTTCTAAGATGGCCAAGGTAGTTGTTGCGGGCGGGGTACGAACCCTATGGTCTATGAGCCGCTGTGCCAATCGCTTGGCACTATCAAATGTAGTGGGGTGTGATTCCAAAATATTTCCCTGATATGGGGGCACCAGTCCCCATATGTATCTTTCGATCTTCTTTCCCTCTGAAGGAATCATGTTGGGACAGAGGGGCCACCAGTTCACAGAACCTGGCGGTGTAGGCAACTACATTGGAGCCCTTCATGGTTAGGCCCCACAGTTCTTCCTCCAGCTTCTGGATCTCGCCCCTCGGGTAGTATTCCTCAATCATGAGGTCTCTCAAAGTATCCCAGCCCATAGCATTAGCCACTACAAGAGAGAGTAACTTAACGTGGCCATTCCACCACGTTAGGGATTTGGTTTCAAAGGTGCAAGCAGCACACTTCACCTTGCTCTCCTCGGGACAAGAGTAGATTTCGAAAACCGATTCGGTTTTCTCGAACCATTGCGAGAGGGAAATGACTTCGCCAGTCCCCTTGAAGGACAATGGTTTGCAGTTCGTGAAGTCCTTATAGGAGCACTCTCTCGAGCGTACAGGAGCTTCCATCTGAACAGACTGAACAGGGGTTCCTCCTCCAATGGAACCCGATGAATGATATTGAGCCATGGCTGTAGCCATAGCCGCAGCTACGACAACATTTAGAGCTGTCGTATCGAACTGAGGAGTAGGTGGTTGAGGAGGTGGAGGTGGTGGTGTTTCGTTATTGAGATTTCTCCTCGGATTTCTGTGAGGCGGCATCTTTGATCTATAGTTTATGAAGATGAAGCGTTGATAAGATTTCAAAGGAAGGAATGATGAGAATGACTCACGGACTAACTCTCCATAGCCCAAATGATACGATTGAATGGAAATCTTAAAACAATTAAATGATTACATTTGGATAATAATTCTCAGAAGATTAGGTACCTGCCAATATTACTGGAATTACGGATGTAATAAGTTCGAGAAAAACGGCCAACAGAAATAGGCCTTACATCAACCAAAGAGGGAAAATTCTGACAGAATTACAACCTAACCAAGGCCTACCAGGCCTACGATTTACAAGATAGAGAATTAGACCATAGTTTTAACATAACTAAGTTATTGTTGGGTTTTGAGCATTCTAACACTCCTAAGTGTACATGCAACCCTAAATACATTGGATCTATGTTTTCTCTATTATACATGCAAATAAGAACATCCAAGGTAATATCCTAATCTAGCATACAAAACTATCAATATAACAAGATAGAATACATACCTCTTTGATGTAGAATGTCTTCATGAAGCTTGAGTGCCTAGTGCCCCAAGTGTGACACCTCAAATGGTTCACACAACACCAAATACACTTGGAATAACTTGAGAGAAATCTACACTTCATGAAATCGGCTAACCCTTCTATTACACACTCTAGTGGCCGATTTTGTCAAGAATAAGATCTTTATATAGTGTTACAATTAGGGTAAACCCTAATTGTCATGACTTTCCATTTCCTTGGATCCATGGGTTCAAATACACCATGGAGCATCCATGGACTATCCTATGGGTTTTAGCCTAACTTGATTATCCATGGAGCATTAGCCCACTATACAAGTATGGATGATTTACACAATCAACCCATATATTTAATTAGTCTTCTTTTGATCACTTAATTAATCCTAGCTTAATTCTTGATCAATACTAATTAAATAATCTTATTATTCTTATTATCAATATACTAGAACTTATAATATATTAATAACCATAAGTGTCTTATTTCTCTCATTATAGTCTATCCAAGTGCATGATGCCATGCAACCCAAATGGACCATGCCGGGTTGGGTCAAGTCTTACCAATTATAGTTATGGACTTAGACATTAATCCAACAGTCTCCCACTTGGATAAGTCTAAAACTAATATTTCATATGACTTCAGGAACCGACTGGCAATCTTAGCTCTCAAAAGATTCTGTCGAACTCTTACCTTGTAGATGAACTCTGACCATTGTCAATGACTTGTCCATTAGATAAGGGATCATATATTCCTCCATTCTAGATATCATATGGACTGAGACATGGATTATAATCATTCTCTCTGTCCATTTGTTGTTTCCCGATTTCCGATTTATGATGACTGACTAATTGAACAAATCAAATCAGTCCTGGCCCGGCCGAGCACTTCCATTTGTCATCATCAAATCATCGAGGGGCCCACAGATATCGCTTTTATCCCGAAGGTAAAAGGAATGGATAAACTTCGAATCATATGGCTTGTTCTACTACTTGTTGAATCATACACAAAGGCACGTTTTATAGCACCGAGTTACCAAATGCGTTTTCGTGCAATCAATGTACAACCAACTCATAGTAACAACTCATATCTCTAAGTTTGAAGAATATAAGATATTATCGTCTCATGATCACTCGTGATAAAATCCATGAAGTGATTCCAATGAGCGCGGGTTGAATCCAATACTCATAACTTATGAGCACTCATGAGTGTTGTAGCCCTTTGTCCAACACCTTAGACCTCTACAAGCCAACCCATGACAATCTTAATTCATATCTACTTCCAACATATGACCGACTGTGGATGGTTTGAATAACTTAGTCATTCCGGAAGAATAACCTAGTTTATTCTGGAAGTCAAAACATGCAAAATGAAACACAATAATAATTGAATCCAATATGGTATCAAAACCTATGAACATAAATAAAACACATTTTATTTATCACCATATGATTACACATTATTCATTGTATACTATTTCAGCTATCAACTTTATTCTTGAATTTAAAATAATAGTTGTCCCATGCTCCAAGCATGTACACTATGTTTTCTAAACACCAGTCATGCCATACACCAAGTATGCATTCTATCTTTGTCTATGATCTTGCTTTGTGAACTAGATCCATTGAACATAACTTCAATGATTCTCTTTTCACACTCCCAAATCCTTACTGCAAATGCAAGAATTCCAAATTCATGCCGTTTACTGAAATTTGTTAGATTCTAAACTTATATGCATTGATCCTCTTGTAATGATTATGCACAAAGTCAGAAGGACTTGACAATAACCATTACAGACCATTCCAAAGGAGATCAGCTCCTTAGGAACATGCTTCTTGCATTAAGTTTCCTAATCTTAAACAGATTGAAAATTCTAACTTTGAAACATTTCCAGATTCCATTTTGACTATCACTTCTGAACAAGAGTTGCCTCCTTCCAGATTATGTCAATATGGTCCTTCCATAATTATCACTATACTTCCAAGTGTCCTTGAGCAACCAATCTTTGGTAAACCTTAGGTTGTCCTCGAAAAATGTTTAATCCTTTTAGTCATATCCAGTTCTAAACCTTTTCCCTTCTTAATGCCCCAGGCATTTGGAAAATTTTAGAAAGGATGAATACGACACATGTAATCGATCCTATATCCGAAGCATATGGGACACGATTCATGATGTCTCACATAAAGACTAAACCAGTCTTTTTCTATAACATTTCCATTTCAATTTGCCATGTTCTCATAATTCAGATTATGAAAAGGGATGCCGTAATCATAATAGAATTTTAGAACGCAAATAATGGACCCATATACAGAATTTCCTTATGTTGAGCCATTCCAACATGAAATTCAAATATATATATATATATATATATATATATATATATATATTTATATATACATATATATATATATATATATATATATATATATATATCCTTGACTAAATGATTAAAGCCTCACGATCTAAGCTTATAGATTTGAGATGAAGTATAATTTCCTCTCCCTTAATTATAGCAAAACAACTTTTCCCAATTGAAACCTTTTGTTTTCTATAATTAACATTGCTAACTTGCAATACTTATCATAATTATCATACTCCCACTAACATGATGATTATTAGCATAACACTTACGCTCCCACTGGCTTTGACATGTACTCAGAAATCAGCTGGACTTCTAGAAATCAATACTTCATTGACTTTCTTACCAAAGTTCAGATTTCTGATGTTAGATTGTTTTGATAAAACTTTATCAAAATCATACACCTTCCCTTAGATAGCACACTTGTGTGTCTAAACAATTATGAAGAAGGATGTCGTAATGATAATGGTTAGACCTTTTTGCCACTTCTCACAAGTCCAGGTTAGTGTTCCGGTAAACCACACACGCTCCACTAACGACTTTGAGAATGCAAATATCACAATTGCTATCTAGCTAAAATCTACTTAGTGCAAGTGTTTCCTCACCATCATTTTCATGAATCAGAGAGAAACCTTATGACACTTAGATTTGCTGGTGTATGTGTTCTTATCAATGTGAATTGTCAAAACCATAGTCACAAGACAAGGACAATGACAACTCCAAACTCATATGGACTGAACTCAATCTTAATTTCTTGCCACATGGCAGCTCAAGGGCCTGCCATTGCTTCCAAGTTGTTGTGCAACAAATTGAGAACTCTAAGAACTCATATGCAAAGCCAACTTTAACTGGAATGGGCACAAAATATGTCAATACGATAGGTTGTAAACCTCAAGTCGTGTGCTAGTGAAGAACTTCAGGTTTTATTCTTGATTAGTTGTTGAGACTTTCAAGACCTTTAAGACTCCCACTATCCTCTTGACCTATAAGACTCCCTTGTCAAACATCCAAGAGATAGTGCGGATTCTAATCAAGACATACACTTCACACAATTGGCCTTAGTTGGTCTTTGTTTTATCCAAAACATCACAACTTACAAATTTCAAATGTACAAGAGTAGAAAACTTTTACTCTTACATTTGACAAGTGTTTTAAACCTTCTTTAAGACATGTCACTCAAGCTACAATCTTGGAGTATGACTCTAAGACTTGTATTGGAATGAAGTATGACTCATCTTCTTGATTTAACCATTTCAACAATTCAAGTTCCTCTTCTTAGTCATAAGAATACACTAAGATATCCTTAAAGAACTAACTTTGATATGGTTTCTTAATCATTAAGATGATCACAAAAACTGATACTAAAGTACTCTCCCATCTTTTCAGATTTGAGAAACTTTTATCCTTCTGCCTAAGTTGATTCTCTTTATTCGCTCTACCTTACATTGAAACTTTTCCAATGTCTCAGAATTATACTTTAGCCTGTAAGTATAACCATATTTACTAAGCTTTAGTAAATAATGACGAATAATCTTATCGATCTTTTGTGGTGGACTTAATTAGTGCACAAGAATGTGTACTCGATCCCTTAGTCCGTTACTTGACTCACACATCCATGTGAACAAGCAGTTAGTCTTAATTTTCCAAAACTTGAAAGTTCTCATTCATCATGCTATACAACTTGCATGATTCCAAGTTCCGGTCCAATTGAAACTTGGGTGATGAAAATCTTTCCTTATTTGGTAAATTTAGACATTACCACAAATGAAAGAATCAATTTCATATTTCCACTCTTGCTATTAATGGAATCATATAAGCAACAATTTTTCCTCAAATGCCATTGTAAGGATATTTTAAAATAAATAAAATCTAAAATTTTCTTTTATTTTAATACGTTGCGGAAAAACTTATCCTTACAATCCATATGAAAACTTGTTGTTATCTATTCCTAAGCAATATCTCATAACTCCTAAGAAGTAGCTCAAGAATCCGATCTTCAAGCTACGCGATAGAAATCCATCTACGCGATCAGATTCAGCATATTCTTTCTTTAAGTTTCTTCACTTTTCTTTGATTCTTAAAACATCACCATGTGACCCAGTCACATCAAGTATCCAGAATCTCAGAATAGAAACTTAGCAGAGTTAGATAGTGGCCTTTACCTAAAGTAGAGTCAAACTTATTGACTTTAACATCCTTAGGTAAATCTGGCAGCTTCGCAACTAATGACCCTTCCTTTGGCAATATAAACATATGGACCCTTTGATGATGGTACATGGGACTATCACAAACTTAGCTTTTCTCTTTACCATTTGGTCAACCGAGTTGACTATGGCCGATCCCTTTCCATTGGGAAGAGAATGTTGTTCTGGATTTCCTGTGTCACTATTGTCAATGTCCATCAAGTTTTAAGGAAGTTGATCTTAACAAATAGATAAGATCATTAAGGGTCTTGTCATAGTCTGTTTCATAGGTGTCCCAAAGGAACTCACTATGTGAGTTAGAAAGTGATTGAACCACCAACTTTCTCAAGTCTTTGACACCCAACTCTCCCGATTTGTCAATATGTGACTACATCTCCAAGATGTGATCACACCTAGACCTTGCCTTGCCAATAGGGCTTGAGTGACCTTGAACTTGTGGGTTAGGGAGAATAATTGGAGGAGGTGAAAGAAATATGATTTCCATGGGACATCATCTTCATTTAGGAAAGCTTGTTTCAAGAGATTTGGGAAGATCATAAATGTCTAAACCAGACATCTTTTGGGAGATATTCAAGATAGTTGATTTTAAAGTCCTTAATATGACACCCAATATGAAATATTAAGGCTAGGACCCAACAAACTATTTTATAACTTAGAAGAGGTATGCCGTAATCCAAGCTATAAAATATTTGAAGGTAGGTGAATGACGATTCACCAATTTCCACCAAGATAAATGAAATGTATTATTAGGTTTTAATTGGTTTTTGAAACTCCTAGATCTTTGAGATTCATTGAACTGTTCAATGGCATGTTTCAATCTTGATTGTGCCCCTCAGGTTTTGTGACTGGGATGTCGAGGATCACAAAACAAGGTGTGAAGTAACCATGCAAATTACTTGGTACCCTTAAGTGTTTACCCCTCAATCGATGTGCTGGTTAACCACACACGCTCTATCGATACTATGATAAACATTAAGTTACCCTTTGCCTAGCTTGTTAAATACGAGTTAGTGTGCCGGTTAACCACACACGCTCCACTAACCGACTTAAACAAAGTGCAAAGTGTAATTTCATGGATTAGCACCTTATTCACATTTTCCTAAGTAACTAAGATTGGGTATTATTAAGAGTTTAGTTACTTAGTATTTATCATTAATACTTTTAATGAATGGAGAATTATAGTCCTGTCAAACCCGTTCGGCTAACGACCCTCCACCAGTCAAGCAAGCGGTGGGTGAGAGTGGACACCCATTAAGTTGCCATTTTATAGGCAACAACCTTATACCCACCTTATAGACCGGCATCGTGAATGAGGCGTACTAGCGGTAAGACTGACTTTACTCTTATACATACATATATATATATATATATATATATATATATATATATATATATATTATTAACTTATAATATTATAAAGTATAAGGGTTGAATTTTAACTTTTAAAATTCTAAGGGCTAACTTGGAATTAAAGTATTCATAAGTGAAAACTTTTTCAAATTCCAAAACTTGAGGGCAAGTTTTGAAACTATTCAAAACTAATTAATTCCATAACTTATGTTTTTAAAGTAGTTTTAATCCAAAAACTCTTCAAGTTCCATAACTTGAGGACAAGTTATGGAAGACTTTAAACTAATAAAAGAATTAACTTTTCTTTATTTTCTAACTTATGGAATTAATTAAGGTTACACTTTTTTTTTAATTTATTATTTAATGAAGAGACTCTTGGTCCTCCATAACTTGAGGACAAATTATGGAGTCATAACACCATTTAATTAGAACTAGACTCTTCGTTTTGTAACCTTTGCCAACTTTTATGAGTTTTATGAAACTTAAATGTGACTTTTCATATAACTTGAGGACAAGTTACAAAAACACATTTTAGAATCAACTCTTAGATTAATTTGGATTGAAAACAACTATTTCACTCAACTTTTCTATTAATCTAAGCAACTCATAAGAACAAGATAATTCAAATCAGACTTTTTCAAGTAATTTGTCTAAACCTTAAACTAATACAAAACATGAATCTATTGACAATTATCTTTGGAATTGGA
The DNA here is from genome assembly GCF_051521515.1 of Lactuca serriola. Classification (NCBI taxonomy): domain Eukaryota; kingdom Viridiplantae; phylum Streptophyta; class Magnoliopsida; order Asterales; family Asteraceae; genus Lactuca; species Lactuca serriola. The sequence goes on from NC_136415.1 coordinate 265,224,291, forward strand.
TTAGCATGAACATTACCACATCAAAAACAAGTTTATAAGTCCAAAAACATCTTAGGGTAATGTTCCTAGTCCAATTCCAGCCAAAATAGTCGAATTTATGTTGTCTGGGGGTCCAACTCGTCGAGTGCACGAACCAACTCGGCGAGTTGGATGCATTTTGCCTTGGACTCGGCGAGTCCATTCATAGACTCGGCGAGTCTGCTAGGCAGACAGCATCAAAATTCGATTTAAAAACATTTAAACCATTCATTAAGGGGTATGAACTCACTTGTGGTGAGTGGATTGGATTGAAGTGTTGGGTACGGTGCTATGTGACAAATGAAGACTTGTAAATACGCACGAGCCTAGTTATCATATAATGAACATATATATATATATATATATATAACTAATTCGCTAGTTTATAACTAATAAATTAAGTTGGGACACCCTAGAACATGAAAACACTTTGTTTCAAGTGTTAAAGATCACATGGATTGCATCCGAGTGTTGGTAGGGCAAAGCTAGTGTGTTTGGAGTCCAAGGGTAAACTCCCTTGGAGTTTACGGTTTTGATGACGATGACCCATGGAGTTTACGACATTAAACTATAGTTTATGGTCGTAAAATCTAGTCCTAATGACCATGTGTTGTTTTGTGGTTTAACAAGCCTATCGAAGCATTTCTACTAAGTGATTTGGCCTTTGGAATGGACTAAGGCCTCAAAAACACTCCTTGGAGGAGATTACAGCCTCATGGACTTTTCCCTTTGGGTTTACTACCGTAATCCCTCATGGAGAAGGGTATTGCCATGTTTTCAAGTCCTTAACACAATTAGGTAAGTGTATAAGCTAGTTTCTAAGCCTAAGGAAGGAAAATGACCAACTTATACACACTTTAGGGTGTTTATGGTTTTGGGAGATCCCCAAACCGTAAACACCTATAAATGTTGGTCTTTGATGTTTTTCAAGGCTTAAACACAATAAGGAAAGGTTTAAACATGTCAAGGATGGCTTATATATCAAACTAGGACTTAGATTAGGGACTTAGGCACCATTTGTGCCTTTCTTGGTGTTTACGGTCCAAGAACATTCTTGGACCGTGAACACCTGTAACCATGTGTTCTTGGCATATTTTCTTGATGTTTAAATGTAATACTAGCTTGATAACACTCAAGTATGGAAGCACTTACTATTAGGAGGCTTTATTTGAGCTAAAAATCGAAGAACACTTAGTGTGTGTTCTTGGTGTTTTGGAAATCTAGACAAAATACATAAATGAGTGGATGATTAGATGTACAAACACTAGATTATGTGTTTTACTAACTTGAAATGGTTAGAACACTTACAACTTGGAAGATTTGGAACAAAATTTAGGATGATACTTGAAAGCCTTTTTGGAGTTTACTCTTTTGGAATAATGGGGAGTCAACTCATAAACACTGGACTTAGGGAGTAAACCCATGGATAAGCATGAGTGTACGGATTTTTGGGATGATTTTTCGACCCAAACAAAATAGTTTGGCCGGGAACTTCTAATACGCGAGGTGTTTGCGGTTTCTAAAAATCAAAACCCGAGACGGTACTTTCATTCACCCGATCGTTTAAAAATAATATTAAAATAATCAAACGAACTTTATATTTCTTAAAAATAAGAAATAATTACATTAACTTATGATACGAAGTGGTTGACTTTTAGGGTTTGACTGAATGGAAATTTTGGGTTGTCACATTTTAAACTACCACACACTTATGGACAAATATTGGATTTCAAAAGGCAAACAATCAAAACAGTCGAGTCTTGATAGAATACTACTTTTATACTAGTAGGAAATATGGGATTTTCTAGGAGTTTTCAAAACTTCTACAAACAATTTCATTCAAATTTATACAAACATTGACACTATTTACTTATGAACTCACCAGCTTAAATGCTGATCCACTCTTTTAAATCTACTTGTATTTCTCAGGAATTCTGTAATACATGTAAACTTCAACTTTTGGAGAAGTGATGCTAAGGCGTCAGTTTTAAAATCATTTTGTCATCATATTGTAATTTGTCTTTGAAACAAGTATCATTCAACAATGTAACTTTTAAATTATATACATATGATGGTTTTGTTTACTTTCTTTACTATGTATTCAACTGTTACGATACTACATGAAGTCACCCGCCCTCGAACAATTCCGCCGTTCTGGTTTGGGTGTCACACCCCCGAACCAGACGGCGGAAACGTCCAAGGGCTATTGTGACTCAATTGAATACCATCATAATGAATATACATGAATCATAACATCATTCATCACCAACCATTGAATTAATACAACTGGTAGCATTTACATTTAGTACATTGTTTCATAACATTACATTCCCAAAAAGTAGATTATTCGATACTAGTTAAACAAACAACAAGACATCACTGGGTACATTTTTCCTTCGATTTACGTGTTACCTGAGAATACAAGTATTTTGAAAAACGTCAACATATGAAATGTTGGTGAGTTCATAAGTAATTTTTGAAACATAATGTTTTGTATTATTTTGAAAAACCACTAGAAAATCCGATATTTTCTGAAAAGATTATTGTAAGTAAGAAAAAGTGTGAAGATCCGTAAGTATGCTTGTTTATTTCTATAAGTGTGAAAAATTGTTATACTTGGTATGCATCACGTAGGTGTAAGTGTTGAAATCCCTAGGAAAACCCGATGTTTTCCTAATACTTTAAATTACGCGTTTTATATTTGGTTCTATCGTTACGGTGTGTGTATTCCATAATTCCAGGTGACATTGGATTAATTAAGGGTGGTGAGTTGTTGTAATCACGTATTAATGAAAATGGCTAGCTTACGACTATACAAACGAACCCTTAGGCGTCGTATGTACTACTCACCTAATCCAACCACCCTGACTTCCCATAGCCCCACCACCTAAGAAGAAAGGAGGGTGCGAAGCCCTCTTTAATTCCATGATTTGTTCAAGGCTACCGTGAATGCGAAAGGCCCTTGGTCCGACTCACATTTGACTTCTTGACTTTACTAGCTGTGCCAAAGGACCCTTGGGGCCCAACAGCACAAAAGCTATTGAAAGTCCTTTTAAATTGTATTAGGTCGTATAAGACCCAATAACATGTAAGCGCGTTTCCTTCGGGCCTAAAGATCATGTCATTGGGCTAGCTAGGCCCAACAAGAACGATTTGAAACTTTCGGGACCAAAGATGGTGTATCGACGTCTGGTGAATTCTTACGTGTGTATTGACTTCTGGTGAATTTCCGCGTGTGTATTGAAGTATCGTCGTGTATTGATTTTTGGTTCGTTGTTGATTCGAGACCGAATCAATTCGTTTGTAACGATTTTTGGTATTGAAGGTGTATTATACTTCGCCAGTAGTCGTGGTGCTAGTATTTTTATCATAAAGGATTTATTGTTTAAAACTATAGAATTATTCTTTTTGAAGCTCCTTCTTGGATAAATTTACACTTTTAACCCTTTATATAAAAGAATTTCCATTTTAGTCCTTAAACCATTTTTCTTGACACTTTAGTATCAAAACTTGTTGAAAAGATATTTTTCAGCCCCAATTTACTTGAAAAACAGTTTTAGTCCCTCAAAATGGAGTTTTTCTCGGTTGAAACCTCTATTCTCGCAATTTTTACAATTTTGACCCAAAATGGAAAATTTTTACATATTTGGTCCCCTCTAAATTTGAAAAGCATTTTTAACCCTTAAAATGGACTTGGTACACAAGTAGTCCCCTGTTTTACAGAAAAGTGCAGTTTCAGCCCCTCAAATTTGAAAATCTCGCAATTTGGGCTTTATTGGGCCGAAAAGTTCATTTTTGGCCCATTATATTTAAAAATTCACATTTTAATCCTTCGAAAGAGTAAATTTCCAGGAAATACATTTTTGAAACTGTTTTGACTCATCTCATCCCTCAGAATTTGTATTTTGACATTTTGTGCCCTTTAGTTTTATATTCTTAGCATTTTGAGTCCAAAAATGGGTTTTAAGCCCAAAGATGTTCATATTAACCAACTTGGTTATTTTTCTAGAAATGATTTGTGTGAAATAATATAATTTATACTTACTTCATAAAACTTAATGTAGATCTCGGTTTTAAGGTCTTTTTGAGTAGATCCAACACCACAATCACATAAGAACATATATACAAACATAGAAATCACACAAAGCATACATATACTCATAGATCTACACATTTGCTTGTATTCTACCCCCACAAAACTTATAAAAACCGAAAAATAGGGGGTATGAAGCTCACCTTGAGTTGTGGTTTCGACTTGAAGAAGAAAAAGGAAGAAAGTGAGGTGATTTTCGGCCCTAGCAACACCTTGATGAAGATCTCGAATTTGAGGTGATTCTAAGATGCAAGATCATGATTTCTTATGAGTTAAGAAGAGATTTTTGTATAGAACAAGGAGTCTAGAGTGTGGATTCAAGCATCAACTTACCTAGATGATGATTTTTGTGAAGAATCCTCCTTGCAAAGCCCTTGAAGCTCGAAATTTTTGAAGGGAAAGTGAAGGGATTTGTGGTGTGTTCTTGAGAGAATGAAGAATGAAATGTGGGTGTGTCTGTGTGTTCTTGGATTCGGCCGAGAGAAGAAAGAGAGAGGATTGACAAGATAGTTGCTAGGAAGTATGAGCGTTGCATGGAGATCCTTGGTGCAAAAGTGAGGTGGCACCCAACAAAGTCAACCCTTCCTCTTTGTGGGCTTGGGCAGAGAATGGAGAAGGGAAAGAGGAGATTTGTTTTGGGCTTTTTTCCCTAAGCCCATATTATAGTTAGGTTGAATGATTGTTGGCCCAAAAAAAATATAAATGTGATTTTTATGCTTTATTAGGCTAGATTAGGTTAATCATGGTCCAAAATGGTTCATAATATTACTCTATTTCATTCTAGGCCCAATATGGCCCAAAATATTGAATTAAATGAAAATGGGTCCAATTAGAGCCCATTTAAGAGTTCTAAATCCAAGATGGTCAAATTGGAAGCTTATTGGTCCATTGGGTCCAATAAGGAAGTCCTATTCCAAAAGTGGACTTAAACAAGAACTTCTAGGGTTTCTAATTTCCAATTGACTACTTGAAATGCTTGCATGGTGTATTTGATTGAATTTTTTTTGTCATAAAGTAAGCATCATACATGTCCTTAAGTTTTTGATTCATAATTTTACTTAAGTGTTGTAGTTACAAGGCATAAAATTTCTAGTTGTGACATTGGGGGTGTGATAGATTAGTATCAAAGCATTGTTTATAGTGAACTAAGTATATCGAACGACATAAGATATACAAACTATAAATGGATAGGGATTAAAATTCTCTGACAAAACGTTTTTACACCTAAACTGCGTTTTATTTAACACCTAAACCACGTTTGATTTAACTTTAGTTATTGGGTCAAAATAAAGCACAAATACATGCATACAATGATTTATTTTCATAGTAGAACTATACAAGTAGTATTAGGACAAGTTGGATACTACGACTAGGCCTCGGAATATGTAATCGGATTTGGGACAAATATAGCCTGATCAACTATATTTATCTGAGATCGGAATAATGTATATCGAGGAATGGTCGTAGTGAGCAACAAGTAAAAACTTACCAAAATGAAACTAGTATCAAACATACAAACTTAAATACTATAGGAGTATTTGGTAATAAAATAGTTTAACTTACATGTTTAGATTTACATGTTTTAAAAATTTCTAGACAATTCTCATACCTCTATTCTCGTACAGACACAATGGCTGGATTCTATCCACCAGGGGATCCCTACTACCCAAATCAGGGCAATGGAGGATGGATAGAGGAGGACCCCGAAGAGGATGAGGAACCTATAGAGCTAGAGGAAGGGGATGACTCTGGGACAGACTCAGAACCAGAAGTAATCAACCCACTAGTTGCTCAACCTCCCGCAGTTAGGAGAAACTTTCAGGGACCAACTCCCAGTGGGGGAAGTCACCTCCACCATTGGAGCCAACAGCAAGGATTATTTCCTCCCTTCTACAACGTCAGGGATAGAGGTTCAGCCGACCGAGCACTCCCAGTCATAGTGGGCAAACTAGCCAACCAGTCCTATGAATCCGGGGTTCAAGCTAACCGGATTCGTGAAGTCAATGTGGAAGTACAAGTTCACACTTCCGACATCCATCGACTGGACATGTTCACACTTCCCTCTCTGAGATAAGGGAACAGCAAGCCGCCTTTGATAAGTGCCTTATGGAACCAAAGCAATCAGACACAGAGTCGAGATCCAAGCGCAACCTACGTCACAAGTAGTACTTGCCCAAATCCCAAAATTTTGTTATAGAATAGGAACTCGGCTAAAAGTCTTACTTTTCTTTAGCTTCTGTATCGGAGACCCTTAGAAGGGTCGAAATTTTCCTAACTTCAAATGTAACTCAACATATGTTTAATATATATGAAGAAATTCCTTTGTGTGTTAATTCTTTGAATACCACTCAGATTCATAAGTTTATCTATCACTATGCAAACTTTTATTTTGAGTCAAGCTCTAAACCTTGGGTAGATCAGTCAAATTCATAAATTGATAAAAATAGAAAATTTATTAACACACAACTTCCAATCATTAAAGACTTATGTTCTTCATTCTATTTCTCTAGCAGAACGATGCCGCCCTGTAGATCTACACATCGTGTCAACAACGCAAGACCTCCACCACCACCACCTCCATTGACGGATAATGTCGCCTTGATAGCTGCTGTAACAGCTGCAGTGATAGCAGAAATGGCACAAATGAGTAATAATGGGTCAGGAGGGGGAGTAAATAGCTCTACGAATGGCCAACGTCAGGGTCGTTCAGGGGATTGCAACTTCAAGGACTTCACCAATAGCAAGCCCATAACTTTTAACGGATCCGGAGGGATAATGGCTCTATCACAATTGATTAATCAGAAGCGGTTTTTGAGATCTGTGAATGTCTGAAAGTAAGCAAGGTTGTTGAGTTGAAGACTCGTTTGAAGATTGCGTCATTGGGCTCAGCTGCTAGTCCATTTATTTTGTACTCCGGTTTTGGGCCTGTCCAACCGTGAGCTTCCTAGGTTTACTATATAAAGATATGCTTGCATGCATATTAGGGTAACGATCATTACGATAGTATTACAAATTTGTTTATCGTTCTTGTAAACCTCCAACCCTCTACAGTTGATGTTCTTGATCGAGCTCTTCTAAGGGTTTATTTTATAATCATTCGACTCGTTTGATTCATCCTTGAGTTGTTCTTTATTTTGCGTTCATTCTTGCTGTTTAATATTTATTTACCTGTTTAAGATCTAATCGATCTTCCAGATTAAGTTTTAATATCATCAATTGGTATCAGAGCAGGAGGCTGTGTAATCAATACACTTCTTTTCTTTGAAAAGGTTTTAATTAGGGTTTTTCCGTAATTACTGATATTTATTGAGCCGTCATCTCATTATTGACGTATCTTGATATTTATTGTTTTTCCCTAATCTGATTTATTACAAGTCTGATCTTTAAACAGGTTATTTGATCATTATGGACGAGACGCAATCGAATCCCATTAATATTTCCAACAACATTGGTTCAACCACGAAGATTCCCATTCTATATACCCATGATTATGAAGTCTGGGCGCATCACTTCGAAGACTATGTTATAGGATCTGAGGATAATGGATACCCCATATGGGAAGCAATTATCAATGGACCGTTTTCTCACTCTGCAACGTCGAGGATTATCAAAACTCAAAAGGAGTACAATGATCTGCTGAAGGATGTTAAAGATATTGCGCAAGATGAAAAGGATAAATTCCAATGTAATATCAAGGCGTTAAGATTAATCAAATTCGCCCTTCAGTCCGACACTTTCAGGTTGGTAAGCTCATGCACGACGGCAAAGGAAGTTTGGGATAGACTTCGTGAACTGTACTATACAGACGAGGATCTTGAACATTCTATCCAAACCTTGCTCTTATCTGAGTTTGGAGAATTCAGGCAAGGAGCCGAAGAAACTGTGACCCAGACGTTCGATCGCTTCAATCATCTTCTCAGCAAGATGATCAAACATGACATCGAAAGGAAGCTTATCGAGCAGTAGGTTACGTTCTTAAATGGTCTAAGGTCAGAATGGAGAGCAGTGGTGTCAACAGTTAAAGCCCATGAGCAGTTTAAATCATATTCTTTGGCGAAACTGGTAGGTATTCTCAAGTCCCAGGAGAAGATTGTGTTGCAGGAAAAGAACGTTGTTTCAAGCCTAGGTTCACTGGCCCTCCTGTCAAAAAGTAAAGCTGTGATGGAGGATGAAGACCTCAACTTGGAGGAGTATGACCTCACGTCTGAGGATTATGCTATGATGGTGTCGAACCCCAAGAGGTTCATTAAGAAGAAATTCCCCAGCAACAAAAACCAAAACTGGCAGGGGAATTATAGTTCAGAAAAGGTTAACAATGAACCGAAGGTTGAAGAGCCCAAAAAGGAACTGAAGGCAGATGGTGATTCTGGAGTAAGCTGTTACTACTGTGGTGGGAAAAACCACTATGCTAAGGATTGTGTCCTCAAAAAGATGGCTGAAAAAGATGAGGAAAAGGATGAGGAAGCTTTGCTGCAGAAAAAGCTCGATGAGATGAGGAAGAAGAAATCTACCGCTAACCCTTCCATGAATGCTCTAATTGTGCAGGGTTCGGTTGCTGATGACGAGTTCGGCGGAGTAGAAGTTTGGTCAACCGACTCAGAAGACGATGAAGTGAGGAAGCCTTCCCATGGAAAGGCTTGTGTGGCAAAAGAGGAGAGTAGTGGAGGACGGTGCTTCATGGTGTCTGAAGTATCTCAGATGAGGGGATACAACACTGATGGTGGAAGCAATGAACTGAAGGAGCAGCAGGACATGTGCTTTACGGCCAAAACGCTCAGCGTGCAGTTCAACGAACTCGATGAACTGATCAAGAAGGTACAATCAGTTTTTGTTTCATTTAAAGTACCACAAAGCTCCTATGAAAAAGAACTAAAAAGTGTTAATTCACAAATCTCACATCTAGATAGTAGTTTAACTCAAACTCGAGTCACCAATTCTAACCTAACTGATCAATTAAGCAGGGTGTCTTCGAAGAGTGAGGAGCGGCGCATGTGGATCGAGTTGAAGGAGTCTGAATTAGTTAAAATAAAAGACGAAAACATTTATTTATAGAGAGACAATTTAAAGTTGTTAAAACAGCGTAATGTTTTTTGTTTGATTGCAAAACGTCTTTACACTAATATTACTCAGCTTCACTTGGATTGTGAAATAGGACAAAAGATCCATCGCATGATTTTGCCCTTCCTTGAGTTTAAGGAGGATGAAATCGATGTTGAAGCTTATAATTGTGAGAGTGTGATATCATCTGATGATGTCAATCCAACCTATATGTATGGACTGGACAAAATAGAATCTTTCATTAAATCCAAGGACCATAAGGACATGCTTAAAAACCTTTTGGATGAAAATGATAGACTTAAACTGAGAACCGAAACTATACAAAAATTTGACTCTTTAAACGCCAACTTGAGCTCAGAAAACAAAATTGATGTTGAAAATGCATCTGAGCTTAATGAGGATGATAACATGAGTGAAATTTCTGTAGAGGACACGGTTGACTGCTCAGAATTTGTAAAAAGCGAACCTGAAAACCACAAGAATCTAATTTCTGAAAATTCTGTGGAGTTCGCTCGATTGTCCCAACAAAAGTCCCCGATCTTAGCAGAGAAAGCGGTTGTATATCAAAAGGTCAGAACCACTCCAAATCAAGTGTACAAGGTCACTGGAGTAACCGAACATCAGACTGCTGAACTCACAACAATTGTAAACGAAGACAATGCTGATGGCTGTGATGAGTTCTTCTGGTCCGCTCCAATCGATAATGCAGATGAAACGGTAGGCTTGTCAGAAAGGACTTCATGGATTAGTAAAGGTAGATACATACCAGAACCCTTGAACAAGCCAGATAATTTCGATGTGCCAAGTACCAGTGGTACAAAAGACATTCCTCAAGAGAATGGAAGCTCAGCAAAAGAAGATGTTCCCTCTAGTTCCTCAGTTCAATGTGAATCTCCCACAGTTCAAAGTGAACCAACCAAGGAGAAACCAAAAATGAAGGCTAATATCCATCATCAACCGAAGCAGATGAGGAATAAGAAACGTGAAAGGAACCAGAGATACAGGAAGAATCTCTCTGAAAGGAAACAATTCTGGCAATCCCAGAATGCATATTTCTCACATCAAGACAAGAATCTGAAGTTTGAGAACAATCTTGTCAAAAATCATGAGAGCCATAACAACCAAAAGCCAAGGTTCGGTTCGGAAAAGAATACCAACCGAAAGCAAAGGTTCGGTTCTGAGGATGACTCCAACCGAAAGCAAAGGTTTGGTTCACAGAACGACTCCAACCGAAAGCATAGGTTCGTTTCTGAAATCAAAGGAAATCAAAACTCTAGGGTCAGTCCCACCAATGTTCAAAAGCAAAAGGGTCACCTAGAGTCTCCAGCCAAGAAGTCATCTCAATCTAAGCCCACTCCTTCTCATTCATCTAATTCTTCTAATTCTTCCAATTCATCTCCATCTTGCTCTAAAGCTCATTCTGTTCGTTCTCAAAAATCTCATTCGTCAGCTGAACAAAAGGGCAGACAGAAGGTTTCTGCATCCAAACCAGAGTCTAAACCGAACGCACCTAATCCTAATAAAATCAAAGTCTTTACCATTAAAAAGAAAGATGAAACAACACTCATAAAACGAACATATCTTGTTGACATCTCTCTTACTATTCCTGTTCCTGTGAAAGGCTCACGTGGACCCAAGAAACTTTGGGTTCCTAAATCTGCTTAATTTTTGCAGGTTATAAGTGACGAGCAGTTCGACGAAGAATGGTACATTGATAGTGGCTGCTCGCGTCACATGACAAGGAGGAAAGAAGAGCTCAGGGAATACAGGTCTCTTGCAAATGGTGGCAACGTCAAGTTTGGAAACAACTCTTTCGGCACCATAAAGGGATACAGAATGATAACTAATGGTGATTTTACTATAAGGAAGGTGGCTTATGTGGAAGGACTACAACACAACCTCATCAGTGTATCTCAGCTTGTTGGAGGTACAGGTCTCAAAGTCTCATTCGATGATGAAGGTTCTGAAATTATTGAGAAGAAGACGAAGAAAGTAATTCTCAAATCTGAACGTAAGGGTGAAATTTTTCCTCTAAACCTTAAACCCATCAAAGGAAACCCAGCTATATGCTTGTTATCAAAAGCGCAATCTGACGAAAGCTGGTTGTGGCACCGAAGACTCTCTCATCTCAACTTTAAAGATATCAACAAACTTGTCACTGGAGGTCATGTTCGAGGACTTCCATTGCTCAAGTTCGACAGAGATCATCTGTGTGCTGCATGCGAAATGGGGAAGCAGAGTCGTCAAAGTCATCCATCTATAATTAACACAAAAGTTGTTGAACCGCTCGAATTACTTCATATTGATTTGTGTGGTCCATCATCTATCGAAAGCATCGGTGGTAGCAAGTATATTCTTGTTATTATTGATGACTTTTCACGATTTACATGGGTGTTCTTTCTAAAGCTCAAATCTGAAGCGACTCATAAGCTGAAAGTGTTCATCAAGCAGATTGAAGTACAGCTCAAGAAGGTCGTTCACAACATCAGAAGCGACAATGGTCTGGAATTCAAGAACAGGGAATTTGAAGAATTTCTAGCAGAAAAGGGAATAAGTCACAACTTCTCAGCTCCCTACACACCTCAACAGAACGGAATTGTCGAAAGACGAAACCGATCTTTGTGTGAAGCTGCCCGAACTATGCTAAGTTTCGCTTCCTTACCTCTTTATTTTTGGGCTGATGCAATTTCTGCTGCTTGTTTTACACAGAACAAGTCCTATCTCAACAAGCGATTCACGCTCACACCATATGAGATTCTCAACAACAGGAAGCCCAATGTGAAATTTTTCCATGTGTTCGGCTCACGGTGTTTCATCTTTAACTCTAAAGAACACCGCAACAAGTTCGATGTCAAAGCCGACGAGGGAATCTTTCTGGGCTACTCTCTCACTTCCAAAGCATACAGAGTCCTAAACAAGCATTCGAGGAAAATCGAAGAGACCTATTACGTGACTTTCGACGATAGCTATGTCAAAAAGCTACAGGCCAATGAAGACACAGCTGGGGAAATCTTTCCTCAAACTAGCCAAGTCACAGTCTCGATCGCTAATCTATACGAGAAATTTATGGAGCTCTTTGATGAACCAGAGAAAGCTACTCTCTCAGAAGCAGGCGCATCAGACAACAAGGTAGACCACATGAAGCAAATTGTCGAAGAAGCTGCCAAGAGAATGAACGAAGGAGAATCGAATTCTGATGAACCTCCATCCAACGATGCTTCAGTCGAGGGGGAGCCAAGCTCACATGTGGAGGGGGAGCCAAGCTCTCCAACTGCTCCCGAAAGTACTTCTCCAACCGAAAGTGCTTCTCCAACCAAAGGTGCATCAACGCCTGAAAGCCCAGCACCACAAGAAACCTCTGGACCTCAAGTTTCTCCAAACATTCCAGAAAGCTCATCTATCGAGGGGGAGCAAGCTGATATGACGCTCGACTACGAAAGCCAATCCGAGCCAGAGGAAATGATCAATGCTGAACTAGACCCAACCTTTGATCCACACTATCCTCCTCTCACCAAATGGACCAGAGATCATCCTATCTCTCAAGTGGTTGGTGATGTCTCCAAAAAGGTTCTGACCCGATCACAACTGAAGGCAAAACAGACATCCCTATTTTCCAAAGTTGAGTTTTGTATGTTTAACTCATTTGTATCAAAAGTTGAACCGAAAACAGTTAACACTGCTCTCGATCACTCCGATTGGGTTCAAGCGATGCAAGACGAACTGAACGAATTTGAAAGGAACAAAGTCTGGTGCCTCATTCCAACTCCTCCAGATGCCTCGGTTGTTGGTCTCAAATGGGTCTTTAGGAATAAAATGGACAAGGAAGGGAACGTGATAAGGAACAAAGCTCGTCTGGTAGTAAAGGGAAATTGTCAGGAGGAAGGGATTGATTATGAAGAGACTTTCGCTCCTGTGGCTAGGCTTGAATCTGTAAGAATATTTCTTGCCTGCGCTGCCCACAAAAACTTTGAAGTTTTCCAAATGGACGTCAAGTGTGCATTTCTTAATGGAGAACTCGAAGAAACCGTGTATGTGGAGCAACCTCCTGGGTTCGTAAACGAAAAATATCCAAATCATTGCTACATTCTAGATAAAGTTGTGTATGGCCTCAAACAAGCTCCGAGAGCCTAGTATGAAACGCTAACTAAATTCTTAAAGATGTCTAAATTCAAACAAGGTTCGGTTGACCCAACCTTCTTTCGCAAAAAGGAAGGTAACCACCTTATGATAGTTCAAATTTATGTCGATGACATCATCTTTGGCTCAACGAATCCCAGCCTAACAGCTGAATTCAGAAAGCTGATGGAGACTAAATTTGAAATGAGCTCAATGGGTCCTATTAACTTTTTCCTTGGTTTAAATATTAGACAGGGACCCGAAGGCATCTTTATCAATCAGGAAGCTTACACGAAGACTCTCCTAGCAAAGTTTGGTATGATGGGAGACTCCAATGTCAAAGTCCCAATGGCATTCGGCACCAAACTAACTCCATCTCTAGACAAACCGGCTGTTGATATCACGCTCTACCGACAAATGATTGGCTCACTAATGTATCTTACTGCTAGCAGGCCTGACATAATGTTTTCCGTGTGTTACTGTGCACGATTTCAGGCAAACCCACGCGAACCTCACATGCTTGCAGTCAAGAACATTCTACGCTATCTGAAGCGAACTGCCTCCTTAGGTCTATGGTATCCATCCAACTCAGGCTTCTTCGTTCAAGCCTATTCAGATGCTGAGCTTGGAGGATGTGGACTCGACAGAAAAAGCACCACTGGCGGCTGTCAATTCCTTGACGGGAAGTTGGTTAGCTGGCAATCGAAGAAACAAACGTGCGTGTCGTTGTCTACTGCCGAAGCGGAATACATAGCCGCAGCATCCTGCACCTCTCAAGTGATTTGGATCCAGAGTCAACTTCGAGACTATGGACTCAATATGAAGAAGATCCCACTATATTGTGACTCTGAAAGTGCAATTAGGATCTGTCATAACCCAGTGCAACACTCTAAAACCAAACACATAGCACTGAGGTATCACTTCATCAAAGATCACGTGGAAGATGGAAACGTCGAAGTACACTTTGTAAGAACCACTGATCAACTGGCTGACGTCTTTACCAAAGCTCTTCCTGAAGCATCATTCAACAGAATATTGCAAGGACTAGGTATGATGGAATCAGAGTCAGTACCTCAAACAATCTCTCAACCTCAAACGTAAGAAGCGAAATTGACCGAACGTTCAGGTTCGGTTAAATCATCTGACTCGCTCATTACCACAACGGTAGTTTTCTTGGTTGTATATTTCTTGTACAAAGTTGGTTATCTTATTGTTAAAAGTATTTTCTAATTGCATGTCTAAATTCCTTGGTTTTCTAAAAATGTTCCAAAACCGAAACCTACCGAAGGTTCGGGTTCGGTTTCTCAAAATTTTCCAAAACCGAAATCTACTGAAGGTTCGGGTTCGGTTTTTCGAAATTTTCTTGAACCGAAACCAACCGAACGCTCGGGTTCGGTTTTTCAAAATTTTCTTGAACCGAAACCAACCGAACACTCGGGTTTGGTTTTTCAAAATTTTCTTGAACCGAAACCAACCGAGCGCTCGGGTTCGGTTTTTCAAAATTTTCTTGAACCGAAACCAACCGAACGCTCGGGTTCGGTTTTTCAAATTTTTCCAAAGTTTTTTTATTCTTTCCAAGTCTTATTTTTTTTCTTGCTTATTTTTTTATTTTTATTTTTATTTTTTTTATTATTATCTATTTCCAAAACTCCAAAAATATTTTTCTCTTTTAATTTTGTTTGTGTGTTCGTTCGTTTATGAGGATATAATTGTTGGATTACTTAAGTGTCCCTAGAAGCATGCTGTTGTATGTGTCCCAAGCCTCATAAGATTCTGAATAATAGCCTTAATGACTTGGTATAAACAAACCTTGTCTTCCCAATTAGGCTATCAAATTTATTCTAATCGTGAGCTACCTTACTCTCTTCTCACATGAGATAAGAGTTTTCTGCTTGGTCCTTATTTTCGCAGCAGAGGTACTTTATTTTCTTACACCATCTCCATTACATTTCTCCATTACATTCGTTTCATCACCGTAACCCTTGAGACTCTCAGAAATTACCACTGAGGTTTATGGTTACACAACAAATGTGTTTATGATCTCAGTTTCGTGCCACTACGAGTTGTGTGAAACCCAAAATTCAACACCAAATCTGAATTGACGGTGAACAATAAATTTGCTCAAGTTTTTACCAAAGAATTGACAGATGTATCTTACTGAAATCTCAATTTTTTATTTTTGAGTGATTCCTATGAAATTGTTAAACACCATAACATTTCTTCCCTTGGGATCCAGTTTTTAAATTTTTTTTTTCTGAGATTTATATTTTTTCCAAGCCAATTTAAAATTAATTCCTACCTACTTGTTCAACAGACTACACCGGTCTCACAAGTACTTTGTTCACTTTCTTTCTTATTTCAAGATTAGAATTGCTGAATCAAAGCGAAAGCCACCCTTACTTAGCCTAATTAAAAGAAGCCTTTCAACATTTATTAATAAATGTTTGATCGTCATTCAACGGGAATCCACATTAACACTTTGAGGTCTCTCTTGATCTTGAAGGAAGAGATTCGTGCCCAGGATCATTTGTTTCGTGTCATTATTGACATCACAGTCATTCCTTAAAAGAGTTGCTTTATTTCTTTTCTTTTTACACTCTTCGCACGAAAATCTTTGATTTTCCAAAATTCCGTTACTAATTATTACAGGCTGTATTATTGCTTTGGTGGTTAATTATCAAGCTGTGGTCAAAAATCATCCACGTGGGTATTTAATTCAAAAGATGCCATTTCGAAGATAAGATAAAGGGTTGCTGACTCAGGCGGGAGATCAAAGGATTAAAATTCAAACGGCAGTTAAAAAGGGAACGCGTGTGAATTTGAAACGCCCATTCTTTTACTGACATCATGGACGCGTGTGCGCATTTCAAGCAACACCTCTCAGGCACTTAAAGGCGCGTGAGGATTTGAAACGGTATGTTCTGAAACGGCGCTTGTTGGGCGGCGTGATCCTAGGAATCTGACACTCTCTCTCCTACGTGATCATCACATGCCTTAACTGTCACGCATCTGTCATTCCGGAAACCCTTTCGTATTTCCATAGAAGATTTGAAACGATTTTTCTCTCTCCTTTCACCCACTATAAAAGGCAGTCTACACTCCCATTTACCTTTTTACTGCATCCGGAATTACCAAGAGAGCAAAACATCCCACAAGCTTCACTGTTCATCTTCTTCTACTACCTTCAACAATGGCAGAATCATCCTCCGTCCATGCTACCTCACACATCCTTCCTATTCGTCCACAACAATGCTTGGTGATCGATCTAAACCCTCTGGCGTACGACTCTTATATGTCGCCGATCATCGAGTGCCTGAAGTACTCCCAAATCGCTCCAGCTCTCTCCAGGATTGAGTCTATGCCCATGGATCACAAGACCTCCATTTCTCGACAACAATTCTGCACACTGCTAGGGTTGGCTGCTGATCCTACAAGAATCAATCTGGAGACGATTCCGGTTGGGCATCTGTACAACATGTTCTATAATATGGGGTACATGGAGGTGCTCACCTCCGTTGCGAAGTTTAAAAAATCCTGCTTGCCGCCACAGTGGAACGGCATGTTTACAGTCCTCTTCAAGGGCTTATCTGAAAGGAGCTCAGGATCCGATGGTTCAAGTCAACTGTTCCTGTCGATTATGTATGCAATTTACAATGGAGTCAACCTAGACTTTGGGTTGGTCCTCTGGCAACAGCTCATCCAGAGCCTTTCTTCTTCATCACGACATTCAGAGGTGTCGTTTGCCCGGTTCTGGATTCTTATCACCAAATGGGCGATGGATAAGTTTGATATTCCCACTGCTGCTAGTGCATCGATGTCTTCGGTCGGTACTTTTCATACCACGAAGATCATCGTCTCTGATGCATGCAAATTCTCGTTCATTGGCTCTATTCCGAAGACAATGTATGGCGATGTTCCCTCTGACAGCAGGCTCATCCAGACGATTAAGGAGTTCAAAGTGACTGGACCTAGGCAACTTACACCGGAAATGCTAAAGTCCATCCATGATGCTGACAAACCGGTTAACAGGGGAAAAAAGGCGAAAAAAGGGAAGCAAGTGACCAAAGCTCCTAAAGGTCCTTCTCCCAAGAAGAGGAAACAAACGAAACCTGCACAGTCACCGCAACCGAAGCGAAGGAAGACTCAACCGAAGCGAAAGCTTGTAATCACTTCCTCTTCGAGTGACTTAGAAAACGAGAGTTCAGGTTCGGACGGCTCTCAAAGAGGCGAAACCCCTCCCAGAGGCAACACCCCACCCCGATCACCTACCCCAAACATGGAAATTCATGTCTCACCAGTTCCTTCACCTCCTCCAACCATCCCTACTTCCATTCCCACCATAAACCCCTTCACCACCATATCTAAAACCTCTTTCCCTATACCACCACCCATTTTCACAGATACAACTACAACCACCACAAAGGTTACAACCAACGTATCTGATACGGGGGTTCATACCAGTACAACCGAAACACCACCCGTAACCGAACCACCTCAAACCGAAACCCAGCATACAACTGAACCTACCCACACTCAACCACCACCCGAAACTACCCCTACAAATACTCAACCTGAACCTACAAAAACCACCACACCCCCAGCTTCACCACCCCCACCATCTCCAGATCATGCCTCTGATGGAGATAACCCATTTCTAGGCGGTGAAAACATGACCTTCGATTCGGTCTACTATAGTCCGTTTCAGGTTTGAAGTGATGATGAGGACGATGCTCCAGTAACAAAGAAGCATCTAAAGGAGCTAAACGAGAAGGTTGACTTACTTCTTGCGTCATCCACCAACTCTCAGTCCTCTCTCTCTGAAGCCGCTCTTCAAAAGATTGTTGACGCCTTCTCCAGGGCTCAGCATGATTCTATAGCTTCAGCCACAGCCGCCATAGACGCCTCCACAAAAGCCTGTGAGGCTGCGACCGCAAAAGTCGATAAACTATTCTCAGACGCCTCTTCCCTGTTGAAGTCCTTACAGGAGAGCACTGATGCCACCAAGACAACTTTGGAACCAATCGTTCAGCAATTTGCCAAGTTCGTCTCAACGGAGTTACAGTCATTCGCTAACCTTCGCCAATCCATAAGCGATGACAACTCGGCCCTTCGTGCCTCCATTGATGAGCGCCTCGCTAAGCTTCAAGAGGATCTCGCAGCTGAAAACTCATTGATGGACGTTCTGGCAAGCAAAACCACCGCCCTCAAGGTCAAGAGCACTCAAATTTCAAACTATCAGCAACAGCTTGAAGCTCTTCGATCCGAACGGGAGGTTATAAGAACTTGTGTTTCGGATGTACACGCTGCCCTATCTAACATCCTGGAAGCACACGATCCGATTCTCAACCATTCGGTGAGGTGCACCCTTGCTGAAAAACTTACTCCTGCCATGGACCTTCTCAGCAAAATCGAAGGCTTACCTAGTTTCGTGTCCAATCCGAAACAAGGGGGAGAAGGGAAGAAGTCCGGATCGAAACCACCTCCTTCCTCAACAGCTACTCACACAACCGAACCACCTCCGACTGGTCAAGCTTCGGGTTCGGGTGTGAAGGATAAAGGGAAGAACATAGCCGAGGAAGAAGATGAATATGAAGATAAAGAAACCATTGCGGACATGTTGAAACGTAAAAACAGTCGCAATGTTGATGATGACTACATTCGTGTGGCGCGAGAGGCTGAAGAAGCCGAACGCAAGAAGAAAGAAGCCCACGATCTCCTTGAGAGCAGGAAGACTCTCTTCCCTACCTGGACTCGGGAGAGAATGATAAAGGAGGCCATAGATACTCCCAGCATCCTATGGCTCGAGCCGGTGATCTCCTTCGACTGCTATAATTCTGTCGATTTGCAGTTCGACATGTCGTTGACTCGAAAGGCGTTTATCTTCCACGCCTTCTACAATATTTTTGAAGTCCCTCATCCGAACCCTGAGGTTGATAGGGAGCTGATCGAATTCTATCTGAAGGCTGCTCGTCCTCAGTATCAAACATGGAGCACCCAGAAGATAGTGAATGTTCGGGTTTTGAAGCCTTATATCGAAGGAAGATTCATCAACGTTCGGTTCAAGGTGATTCGAGGATCTGCAAGAACTGAACATCTTATATCCTTGGCAGATCTACCGAACCTAAATCCTCATGATTGGATTGTTTTGCATATCATCCTTTTGACGAATGAAGCCGAATATGGTCCAATTATAGACCATCTCCAAAGGATGTTAGTCTGTTACATCATGGAGGTAGCCCTAATGGATCAGGAGGTAGCCACAGTCTTCAAGAAGAAACCGAAGATATCTCCTGTGGGATCGGCCAGTGATCTCAATCAAATGCAAATGGGCAAGATCGACCCGAAGCGCAATTCGGTCATGTTCACTAGAGCAGAAGGACATAAATGTCTCTTTGCTTTAGCTGACAAACATCTTTACACCACTGCTTGTCTAGAGCACGTGCTATCGATCATCCGAAGGTGTAAGGAGAATGCAGCAGATGATGTCAAGTACTTCAACGACATGATCCAATGGTACATCAGATTCAGGCAGACGATACTTGCTCTGATTTCTCGTCTGTTTGAGACCGTGAAGAAGAAGGTCCCTGGTGCTGCTGTTGGCCCAAGTAACAAGTGAAGATCTCGCTCCAATTGACGCAAAGGGGGAGATTGTTGAGTTGAAGACTCGTTTGAAGATTGCGTCATTGGGCTCGGCTGCTAGTCCATTTATTTTGTACTCCGGTTTTGGGCCTGTCCAACCGTGAGCTTCCTAGGTTTACTATATAAAGATATGCTTGCATGCATATTAGGGTAACGATCATTACGATAGTATTACAAATTTGTTTATCGTTCTTGTAAACCTCCAACCCTCTACAGTTGATGTTCTTGATCGAGCTCTTCTGAGGGTTTATTTTATAATCATTCGACTCGTTTGATTCATCCTTGAGTTGTTCTTTATTTTGCGTTCATTCTTGCTGTTTAATATTTATTTACCTGTTTAAGATCTAATTATCTTCCAGATTAAGTTTTAATATCATCAAAGGTAAATTTTTCATCTTGTACATTCTCCGAGAGAGCTCTGACATGGTGGAATGGCCACGTTAAGTCACTAACTCTGGTAGTGGCAAATTCTATGGGCTAGGAGAATCTAAAGTAAATGTTAATGCAATAATACTGTCCAAGGGGCGAAGTACAAAAGCTAGAGCAGGAACTTTAGGGCCTTACTATGGTAGGCTCGAACATCACAACCT
Organism: Lactuca serriola; assembly: GCF_051521515.1. Taxonomy (NCBI): domain Eukaryota; kingdom Viridiplantae; phylum Streptophyta; class Magnoliopsida; order Asterales; family Asteraceae; genus Lactuca; species Lactuca serriola. The sequence goes on from NC_136415.1 coordinate 265,244,805, forward strand.
ATACCAATAGGTTTAGTGATTTGGCAATCCTTTGCCCAGGGATGGTTGCTCTAGAGAGAAAGAAGATCGAAAGATACATTTGTGACTGTCACCCCAAATTCAAGGAAGTGTACTAGCTTCCAAACCAGTCGCTTTCGATAGCGCCAAATAGATGGCACAAGCTCTCGTTGACCATGGAATCTGTCAAGGCTTCGCAACTACTGTCCCGGAGCAAACCATAGGAAACAACAACAACAACATCAGTACCAACAACAAATGCAAGAAGAAGTTTTGGAACAAGAGGAAGAGTCAGTTTTCACAGGAACCTTCCAAGAATCAACAAATAGTGGCAGTCCATGCCGCTACTACCCCCACTGCTGTTCCTATTGCCTCTGCACCAGCAAAGCAATATGCTGGGAACCTACCGAAGTGCATAAAATGCAATTTCCATCACAACCAAAATTTTTGGGAGATGCATTGTAACAACTGCAATAAGAAAGGGCACACTGCCCATTTCTGTAAGGCACCGGCATGACCAATCACCCAAGTCCCTAGAGTCGGTGTGGGCCAGGCGTGTTATGGGTGTGGTGAGGCTGGACACTACAAGAGAGACTTCCCTAAGGCAAGGAATGCTAGCGTCATAGGAGGAGTGCTGGCAATAGGGCAGAACGAAGCAATAGCTGATCCCACGGTGGTTACGAGTACGTTTCTCCTCAATAACGCTTATGCATGCATACTCTTTGATTGTGGTGCGGAGAGGAGTTTCGTGAGTCATAAATTCAAACACATATTAAAACAGAACCATCAATCACTCAATAAGATATTTATAGTAGAAATGGCAAACGGTAGAACAGAAAGCACAAACGATATGTACATAGGCTGAACACTAAATCTAAACAAACATTCATTTCAAATCGATCACTATAAAGAGCTTTGATGTCATCATCGGTATGGATTGGTTAAGCCTACACCATGATGATATACTTTGTCACGAAAGGGTCGTTCGCCTAAATCTGCCAAACGGTGAAACTCTTGTCATTTATGGTGATAAACCCGGTACCAATTTACAAATCATCTCTTGCGTCAAAGCCCAGAAATACCTGCGTAAGGAGTACCATGCCTTCTTAGCCCATTTAGTAGATAAGGAAAAAGAAGTGAAAGACCTCAAAGACATTCCAGCAGTCTGCGATTTTCCTGATGTCTCCCCTGAAGATCTTCCAGGAGTCCCACTAGAACGACAAGTCGAGTTCAGGATCGATTTAATTCCCGGAGCTACCCTAGTTGCGAAGTCGCTATATCGTCTAGCGTCAGCTAAGATGCAAGAATTATCCAGCCAATTAAATGAACTACTCAATAAAGGATTCATCAGACCGAGCTTCTCACCTTGGGGAGCACCAGTCATGTACGTAAAGAAGAAGGATGGATCTTTCTGCATGTGCATCGATTACCAGGAACTCAACAAGCTCATTATCAAGAACCGACATCCCCTACCACGCATCGACAACTTGTTCGACCAACTCCAAGGAGCGAGTTATTTCTCGAAGATCGATTTGAGATCCGGGTATCATCAGCTGCGAGTCTGTTGGGTATTGAGCATTCTAACACTCCTATGGTGTACATGCAACCCTATAAACCTTGGATCTATGTTTTCTCTATTATACATGCTAATAAGAACTTTCCAAGGCTTTAAATCCTAACTAGCATATTATGATGTTCTTAATCTACAAAGTACTAGTTAGATGACATACCTTTTGATGTAGCTTGATGTCTTCAAGCTTTGAGAGCTTAGCCCCAATAGTGTGGAAGCCTCAAGTGGAATCACAAATCACCAAGACACCTTGGAAGACTTTAGAGAATATGAATACTTGGTTCTATCTAGTGAAATCGGCTAGCCCTCTTAGTGTATCCACACTAGTGCCAATTTCACCAACCAAGGACATCTTTATATAGTATGGAGACTAGGGTTGAACCCATGACCTTTCATTTCATATGATCCATGGGTTAAAGACTCCATGGACTATCCATGAAAGCTTAGCCCAACCTAGATGAACTTGGCCCATTCCATATATATAAGAGTCCATATTTAATTAGTTCATTTTGATCACTTAATTAATTATAAATTAATTCTTGATCAATATTAATTAAATAATATGATTCCATATTAATATATTAGAACTTATAATATATTAATATTAATCATAAACATACTATTCTCAAAAGATTATCCATATAGATTGTGTCGGTGAAGTGCAACCCAAATGGACCATGCTGGGTCGGGTCAAGTACATACCAAATATAGTTATGGACTTAGACATTAATCCAACAGTCTCCCACTTGGATAAGTCTAAAACTATTATTGCGTATGACTTCAAACCTAACTGGCAATCGTAGCTCTTAAAGCCGTTGTCGAACTCTGATCTTGTCAACGAACTTGTCCATTAGATAAGGGATCATATATTCCTCCATTCTAGATATCATATGGACTGAGACATGGATTATAAATCATTCACTCTGTCCATTTGTTGTTTCCCGATTTCCGATTTATGACGACTAACTAATTGAACAAATCAAACCAGTCCTGGCTCGGCCGAGCACTTCCATTTGTCATCATCAAATCATCGAGGGGCCCACAGATATCGCTTTTATCCCGAAGGTAAAAGGAATGGATAAACTTCGACTCATATGGCTTGTTCTACTACTTGTTGAATCATACACAAAGGCACGTTTTATAGCACCGAGTTACCAAATGCGTTTTCGTGCAATCAATGTACTATCAACTCATAGTAACAACTCATATCTCTAGGTTTGAAGAATATAAGATATTATCGTCTCATGATCACTTGTGATAAAATCCATGAAGTGATTCCAATGAGCGCGGGTTGAATCCAATACTCAGAACTTATGAGCAGTCATGAGTGTTGTAGCCCTTTGTCCAACACCTTAGACCTCTACAAGCCAACCCATGACATTCTTAATTCATATCTACTTCCAACATATGACCGACTGTGGATGGTTTGAATAACTTAGTCATTCCGGAAGAATAACCTAGTTTATTCGGGAAGTCAAAACATGCAAAGTGAAACATAATAATAATTGAATCCAATATGGTATCAAAACCTATGAACATAAATAAAACACCTTTTATTTATCACCATATGATTACACATTATTCATTGTATACTGTTTCAGCTATCAACTTTATTCTTGAATTTAAAACAATAGTTGTCCCATGCTCCAAGCATGTACACTATGTTTTCTAAACACTAGTCATGCCACACACCAAGTATGCATACTATGTTTGTCTATGATCTTTACTTTGTGAACTAGATCAATTGAACATAACTTCAATGATTCTCTTTTCACACTCCCAAATCCTTACTGCAAATGCAAGAATTCCAAATTCATGCCTTTTACTGAAATCTGTTAGATTCTAAACTTATATGCATTGATCCTCTTGTAATGATTATGCACAAAGTCATAAAGACTTGACAACAAACATTACAGAGCATTCCAAAGGAGATCAACTGCTTTGGAAACATCCTTCTTGCATTAAGTTTCCTTAATCTTACACAGATTAAAAATTCTAACTTTGAAACATTTCCAGATTCCATTTTGACTATCACTTCTGAACAAGAGTTGCCTCCTAACAGATTATGTCAATATGGTCCTTCCAAAATTATCACTATACTTCCAACTGTCCTTGAACAACCAATCATTGGTAAACCTTAGATTGTCCTCGACAATTGTTTAATCCTTTTAGTCATATCCAGTTTTAAACCTTTTCTCTTCTTAATGCCCCAGGCATTTGGAAAATTTTAGAAAGGATGAATATAGCACATGTAATCGATCCTATATCCGAAGCATATGGGACACGATTCATGATGTCTCACATAAAGACTAAACCAGTCTTTTGCTATCATATTTCCATTTCAATTTGCCAAGTTCTCATAATTCAGATTATGAAAAGGGATTCCGTAATCATAATCGAATTTTAGAACGCAAATAATGGACCCATATACAGAATTTCCTTATGTTGAGCCATTCCAACATGAAATTCATATATATATCCTTGGCTAAATGATTAAAACCTCACGATCTAAGCTTATAGATTTGAGATGAAGTATAATTTCCTCTCCATTAATTATAGCAAAACAACTCTTTCCCAATTGAAACCTTTTGTTTTCTATAACTAACATTGCTAACTTGCAATACTTATCATAATTATCATGCTCCCACTAACATGATGATTATTAGCATAATACTTATGCTCCCACTAGCTTTGACATGTACTCAGAAATCAGTTGGACTTCTAGAAATCAATACTTCATTGACTTTCTTACCAAAGTTCAAATTTCTGATGCAAGATTGTTTTGATAAAACTTCATCAAAATCATACACCTTCCCTTAGATAACACACTTGTGTGTCTAATCAATTATGAAGAGGGATGTCATAATCATAATGGTTAGACCTTTTTGCCACTTCTCACAAGTCCAGGTTAGTGTGCCGGTAAACCACACACGCTCCACTAACGACTTTGAGAATGAAAATATCACAATTGTTATCTAGCTAAGATCTACTTAGTGAAAGTGTTTCCTCACCATCATTTTCATCAATCGGAGAGAAACCTTATGACACTTAGATTTAATGGTGTACGAGTTCCTACCCATATGAATTTGTCAAAACCATAGTCACAAGACAAGGATAATGACAAATCCAAACTCATATGGATTGAACTCAATCTTAACTTCTTGCCACCTGGCTACTCAAGGGCCTGCCATTGCTTCCAAGTTGTCGTGCAACACATTGAGAACTCTAAGAATGAAAGCCAACTATAACTGGAATGGGCACAGAATATGTCAAAACGATAGGTTATAAACCTCAAGTCGTGTGCTAGTGAAGAACTTCAGGTTTTATTCTTGATTAGTTCTTGAGACTTTCAAGACCTTTAAGACTCCCACTGTCCTCTTGACCTATAAGACTCCCTTGTCAAACATCCAAGAGATAGTGTGGATTCTAATCAAGACAAACACTTCACACAATTGGACTAAGTTGGTCTTTGTTTTATCCAAAACATCACAACTTACCAATTTCAAATGTACAAGAGTAGAAAAATTTTACTCTTACATTTGACAAGTGTTTTAAACCTTCTTTAAGACATGTCACTCAAGTTACAATCTTGGATTATGACTCTAAGACTTGTATTGGAACGAAGTATGACTCATCTTCTTGATTTAACCACTTCAACAATTCATAGCTCCTCTTCTTAGCTATCAGAATGCACTTAGAGGATGAATTGTGATTAGGTCTCTAAATCATTAAGATGATCATAAAAACTGATACTAAAGTACTCTCCCATCTTTTCAGATTTGAGAAACTTTTATCTTTCTGCCTAATTTGATTCTTCTTATTCGCTCTGCCTTACATTGGAATCTTTTTCCAATGTCTCAGAGTTACACTTAAGCTTGTAAGTATAATCATATTTACTGAACTTTAGTAAACTATGATGAATAGTCTTATCAATCTTTTGTGGTGGACTTAACCAGTGCACAAGACTATGTACTCGATCCCTTAGTCCATTTCTTGACTCACACATCCATGTGAATAAGTAATTAGTCTTAATTTTCCAATACTTGAAAGTTCTCATTCATCATGCTATACAACTTGCATGATTCCAAGTTCCGGTCCAATTGAAACTTGGGTGATGAGAATCTTTCCTTATTTGGTAAATTTAGACATTACCACAAACGAAAGAATCAATTTCATATTCCCACTCTTGCTATGAATGGAATCTTATAAGCAACAATTTTTCCTCAAATGCCATTGTAAGGATATTTTAAAATAAATAAAATCAAAAATTTCCTTTTATTCTAAAACTTTGCGAAAAAAATTATCCTTACAGTGCAAAAGCACATGAAAACTTTGTTGTTATCTATTCCTAAGCAATATCTCATAACTCCTAAGAAGTAGCTCAAGAATCCGATCTTCAAGCTATGCGATAGAAATCCATCTACACGATCAGATTCAGCATATTCTTTCTTTAAGTTTCTTCACTTTTCTTTGATTCTTAAAACATCACCATGTGACCCAGTCACGTTATGTATCCAGAATCTCAGAATAGAAACTTAGCAGAGTTAGATAGTGGACTTTACCTGAAGTAGTGTCAAACTTATTGACATTAACATCCTTAGGTAAATTTGGCAGCTTCACAACCAATGCCCCTTTCTTTGGCAATATAAACATATGGACCCTTTGATAATGGTACACGGGACTATCACAGACTTAGCTTTTCTCTTTACCATTTGGTCAACCGAGTTGACTATGGCTGATCCTTTTCCATTGGGAAGAGAATGTTTTTCTGGATTTCCTGTGTCACTATTGTCAATGTCCATCAAGTTTTAAGGAAGTTGATCTTAACAAATAGTTAAGATCATTAAGGGTCTTGTCATAGTCTGTTTCATAGGTGTCCCAAAAGAACTCACTATGTGACTTAGAAAGTAGTTGAACCACCAACTTTATCAAGACTTTGACACCCAACTCTCCCGGCTTGTCAATATGTGACTACATCTCCAAGACGTGACCACACCTAGACCTTGCCTTGCCAATTGGGCTTGAGTGACCTTAAACTTTTCAAGAACTAGTGGGTTGGGGAGAATAATTGGAGGAGGTGAATGAAGTATGATTTCCAAGGGACATCATCTTCATTTAGGAAAGCTTGTTTCAAGAGATTTGGGAAGATCATATATGTCTAAACCAGACATCTTTTGGGAGATATTCAAGATAGTTGATTTTAAAGTCCTTAATATGACACCCAATATGAAATATTAAGGCTAGGACCCAACAAACTATTTTATAACTTAGAAGAGGTATGCCGTAATCCAAGCTATAAAATATTTGAAGGTAGGTGAATGACGATTCACCAATTTCCACCATGAAAAACGAAATAATAATTAGGTTTTTAATTGGTTTTAAACTCCTAGATCTTTGAGATTCATTGAACTGTTCAATGGCATGTTTCAATCTCGAGTGTGCCCTTCAGGTTTTGTGACTGGGATGCCGAGGATCACAAAACAAGGTGTGAAGCAACCATGCAAATTACTTGGTACCCTTAAGTGTTTACCCCTCAATCGATGTGTCGGTTAACCACACACGCTCCATCGATACTATGATAAACATTAAGTTACCCTTTGCCTACCTTGTTAAATACGCGTTAGTGTGCCGGTTAACCACACACGCTCCACTAACCGACTTAAACAAAGTGCAAAGTGTAATTTCATGGATTAGCACCTTATTCACATTTTTCCTAAGTAACTAAGATTGGGTTTTATTAAGAGTTTAGTCACTTAGTATTTATCATTAATACTTTTAATGAAGGGAGAATTATAGTCTTGTCAAACCCGTTCGGCTAACGACCCTCCACCGGTCAAGCAAGCGGTGGGTGAGAGTGGACACCTATTAAGTTGCCATTTTATAGGAAACAACCTTATACCCACCTTATAGACCGGCTTCATGAATGAGGCGTACTAACGGTAAGACTGACTTTACTCTTATACATATATATATATATATATATATATATATATATATATATATATATATATTATTACCTTATAATATTATAAAGTATAAGGGTTGAATTTTAACTCTTTAAAATTCTAAGGGCTAACTTGGAATTAAAGTATTCATAAGTGAAAATTTTTCAAATTCCAAAACTTGAGGGCAAGTTTTGAAACTATTCAAAACTAATTAATTCCATAACTTATGTGTTTAAAGTAGTTTTAATCCAAAAACTCTTCAAGTTCCATAACTTGAGGACAAGTTATGGAAGACTTTAAACTAATAAAAGAATTAACTTTTCTTTATTTTATAACTTATGAAATTAATTAAGGTTACACTTTATTTATTTATTTATTAATGAAGTGACTCTTGAACGTCCATAACTTAAGGACAAGACTCTTCATCTTTTGTAACCATTGCCAACTTTTATGAGTTTTATGAAACTTAAATGTGACTTTTCATATAACTTGAGGACAAGTTACAAAAACACATTTTAGAATCAACTCTTAGATTAATTTGGATTGAAAACACATAATCAATTAACTTTTCTATTAATCTAAGCAACTCATAAGAACAAGATAATTCAAATCAAACTTTTTCATGTAATTAGTCTAAACCTTAAACTAATACAAAACATGAATCTATTGACAATTATCTTTGAAATTGGATTAGCATGAACATTACCACATCAAAAACAAGTTTATAAGTTCAAAAACATCTTAGGGTAATGTTCCTAGTCCAATTCCAGCCAAAAAAGTCGAATTTATGCTGTCTGGGGGTCCAACTCATCGAGTGCATGAACCAACTCAGCGAGTTGGATCGATTTGATCACTTTTTAGGCATGGACTCGCCGAGTCTCCTGATGGACTCGCCGAGTCTGATGATCAGACAGCAACAACTTCGATTTTTTTAAGCAGTTTTGCAAGTATAACAAGAAAACAAGCCTAGGCTCTGATACCACTGTTGGGTTTTGAGCATTCTAACACTCCTATGGTGTACATGCAACCCTATAAACCTTGGATCTATGTTTTCTCTATTATACATGCTAATAAGAACTTTCCAAGGCTTTAAATCCTAACTAGCATATTATGATGTTCTTAATCTATAAAGTACTAGTTAGATGACATACCTTTTGATGTAGCTTGATGTCTTCAAGCTTTGAGAGCTTAGCCCTAATAGTGTGGAAGCCTCAAGTGGAATCACAAATCACCAAGACACCTTGGAAGACTTTAGAGAATATGAATACTTGGTTCTATCTAGTGAAATCGGCTAGCCCTCTTAGTGTATCCACATTAGTGCCAATTTCACCAAGCAAGGACATCTTTATATAGTATGGAGACTAGGGTTAAACCCATGACCTTTCATTTAATATGATCCATGGGTTAAAGACTCCATGGACTATCCATGAAAGCTTAGCCCAACCTAAATGAACTTGGCCCATTCCATATATATAAGAGTCCATATTTAATTAGTTCATTTTGATCACTTAATTAATTATAAATTAATTCTTGATCAATACTAATTAAATAATATGATTCCATATTAATATATTAGAACTTATAATATATTAATATTAATCATAAACATACTATTCTCAAAAGATTATCCATATAGATTGTGTCGGTGAAGTGCAACCCAAATGGACCATGCCGGGTCGGGTCAAGTACATACCAAATATAGGTATGGACTTAGACATTAATCCAACAGAGTCTTGGAAGGAGATGTCCCCAAAACAACCTTTCGAACTCGTTATGGTCACTACGAGTTTGTAGTGATGCCCTTTGGATTAACAAATGCACCGGTGGTGTTCATGGACTTAATGAACCGAGTGTGTCGTTCATTCCTGGACAAATTTGTGATCGTGTTCATAGACGATATACTCATCTATTCAAAGAGTAAAGAGGAACATGGTCAACATCTCCGAAAAATCTTGGAAACACTAAGAAAGGAGAAACTGTACGCAAAATTTTCAAAGTGCAAATTTTGGATTCGGAAAGTAGATTTCCTAGGTCACGTCGTTAGCAAAGACGGGATACATGTGGACCCTTCCAAAATCAAGGCAAATGAGAACTGGTCAGTTCCCAAAACCCCAACGGAAATCCGGCAATTCCTGGGTCTTGCTGGCTATTACCAATGATTTATACAAAACTTCTCGAAGATTGCTAAACCACTTACCACCTTGACCTAGAAGGGCGTAACTTTCAATTGGGAAGAAAGACAAGACCCTGCATTCCAAAAACTGAAGCAAGTACTACGCAGCGCACCTATATTGTCCATGCCAGAAGGAACAGAAGACTTCATGGTCTACTGTGATGCATCTAATCAAGGTCTTGGATGTGTTCTAATGTGACGAGGAAAGGACATCGCCTACGCCTCGAGACAGCTCAAGACGCACGAGGTCAACTACACTACACACGACCTCGAACTGGGAGCAGTCGTTTTCGCCTTAAAGATTTGGAGACACTTTCTCTATGGCACGAAATGCACAATCTTTACCGATCACAAGATCCTTAAACACATCCTCAATCAAAAGGAACTCAACATGAGGCAAAGACGATGGGTTGAACTGTTGAATGACTACGAATGTGAAATTCGTTATCATCTAGGAAAAGCGAATGTGGTGGCTAATGCTCTTAGTTGAAAGGATTACTCGGGCCATCGAGTGAAATCCTTAACCATGAAGATCTATTCACACCTATCCACACAAATCAAGGAAGCTCATAGGGAAGCCTTGAAAACAGAGAATGTGACGGGTGAGGCCTTAAGGGGAATGGATAAGAATCTTGAAGTCAAGGGAGACGGAGTTCGTTACTTCATGGATCGGATCTGGACACCGAGGTTTGGTGGATTCAGAGACGTGGTCATGAATGAGGCTCATAAGACTCAATACTTCATGCATCCAGGTTTGGACAAGATGTATCTGGACCTCAAGAAACTTTATTGGTGCCAAAAACTTGATGTGCACAAAAGTACCCACTAATTTTAATATTTATAACCTAACAAACTTAGACTATCTATGCATTTATAGGCAGTGTACCTAGTCAGATTACAGTATAGCTTAGGTAAGTCGGGTGTCGATCACAGGGAACGATGGATTAATTTAATATATTTGATTATAGGTTATAGGTCACACGAAAATAATAAATAAAATGGTTTAATAAATCTCAAATTAACAAATAACAACTCTCGATAAACTAACAGGAAAGCAAATCTCTTCAGGTACTTTGGTTTAGATAAATTACACCTTAAAACATAGACAATTGCATACACAAATTCATTTATTCAATGTTCACCGATTCCTAAAATGATTAGATTCGCGTTCACTATAACTAATCCTTTAGCAAACAAGTCAATTCAAACAATGATCAGTTGATTAAACTAACATGCTTCCTAGTGTTCAGTTCGTATCAAGCAAGACTTGTAAATATAGTTAATCAATGTAGACATTTAATCAACCTCTTGTTGATGGTCATCAAACAAGGCTCACACATTAACTTACTTATTCTCAAATTAATCCTAGTTTCACATTCGTTATTTCTAGTCTTATAATCTCGATGGTCATCAAAAATCATAAGAGACAAGCAATCAAGCAGCTGTTCAAGCAACTCAATTCACTTAACAATTAACAGAAAATAATCATCATTAACACATGAGGATCTTTTAACAAGCTTGGCAAGATAAATTAAACACAAATAAACTATTTAATATAGCAATTAGTCTAATAATCAAAGCTTCATTCAATCGTAAACACAAAGTAAAAGGTTTTTACACCTAAATCAGAAACTAAATACAGAAAAGTACCACCATAGAATGCTAAATGTGGTCACGTCAGCAAACCATATGATAATCAACATGTATCCGCTCTCCAATCCTTCCGATCTCCGCTCCCGTTAGCTTAACGGCCTTCCGGCCGCCTTCTAGACCCTCAAAACGGCTTAACAGAAGTTAATTGTCGACTAAATTAGGTTAGAAGTCGTCCCCAATCGATCTGTGGAATTATCTTTAAATATAGGATCCGACTCGTCGAGTCAAGTGGTGACTCGTCGAGTCCCTCTCACATTCCCCGTATTGCGATAACTCTCTGGGATCCCGAGTCATTATCTTCTCGATTTTTTGACTGGACTCGCCGAGTAGGTGCCTTTTTCAGTGTTTTTCTTCTTTATTCCATTCTCAATCTTCTAACTGTTTCTCCCGCTTCCTTTCGCTTCCGAGCTTCATCTTCGGACTGAAAAACATAATTTAATACTTTTAAGTACCTTTTGTCCCTAATATGTGATAATTAAGTTAATAAATGAATACTTAATATGAACTAATTATGCACATATCAAAATACCCCACACTTGTCTTTTGCTTGCCCTCAAGCAAAACTGAATTTTAACACATTAGAATTATGTATAACAACTCCAATCTAACCCAGCCATTATGCCAAGACCGCAACGCATGCATTTGTGTTTAAAATTTTTCCTAAAGAACCCCCCATATTCCAAATACTCACAATCCTCATAAACACTTTCCCACTCACCCCGAACTATGCTCATTTTTGCAACCCTCCGAATCCATCCACAGAAAACCTCTTTACCCTCAAGGTATTTTTAATTGAGCAACCCAAGCATACATATTCTAGAAAATTACAATTTTTTTTATACCATTATGGAGCTCTTTGAATTCTTCACTTTCTGGATAATTTGATCTTTGATATCTTTGAATTCACCACCTTTATTGTTTGATTTTTGGTATCTTCAACTTTTTTAATTTCTTGGAATCTTGATCTTCAGATCTTCACTTCATTTGCTCCAAAATTCCTATAACTTTTCATGCAATTCTTTTTTTTTTCTTTTTTACATGTATTTCTCATTATATTTTTTTCACTCAAATCCCTACATGCTTAAGCAGGGGTGCTCAATCTCAACCTTTATTGGCTAATGATAAAAACTTTCCTGGATACATTTCAGGTTTAGGCTGCTAAACATATTGCATCCCTCAGGCTGAGCAAGATTGTGTTTTTGTCTCATGATTTCACTGAAATAAGGAAGCCACAAATGCACTAGAACGTGTATAGGCTCAACTAAACATTTGGGTTATCATGCAATTATCAACACAACTCTAACATGGAATCCTAATTTTTTTACCAAAATTTTCTAAATAAAATCCTAAGTAATACTTTTGGTATGCAAAATTTTAAAATTAACCTAAATTAAGACTCTAGATTTTCTATTATTTAAGACTCTAGATTTTCTATTATGTAACCAACCCCCTACCCCACACTTATTTGATGCAATGCCCTCATTGCATATTATGCCATAAAAATAAACTAAAGAGGGAATTGGAACAAACTCCCCTGGGATAGCAGTCGATAGGCTGATCACTTCCATATTAGCTCCAACTTCAATTAACTTCAGACATGGTAACATCTCATCCATGCCTTGGGTGTCAAAACTCGTGTGGGTCGCTCCAAATACGCGGAAATCAGTGTAAGATCTTCAAGAATGGATATGGAAGAATAATTGAGCAAGTGGGACAAGTAGCAGCATCAAATCAGCAGTCCGTCGGTATAAAAATTGAACGACTCGTCGAGTCTTATGGTGGACTCGTCGAGTACCAGCGCGCCTTCTCAGAATGTGTAGAAATACAAGGCGACTCGTCGAGTCAGTTTAGTGCACTCGTCGAGTAGGCCACTGAACGAAAAAACTTGGTATTTTGCAACTGTTTTAGCCTCTAAAAACGTCTCTAACTCTTCCCCATGTTTAGACTCAATTGCTCATACCCCTAAGGACCGGACTCGACACTTTGACGTTAAAGTTCCACTTCCTTGACTCTCTTTCTCACTTTGATTCCATGACTCTAAACCCATTTGAAGTTAGTACTCCTAATTCAATTCTGAAAGCATCTGAAGGGTAAAAGTTTTGCAAAGATCTGAAACATCAAGAGCATCAACATGGAAAACAAAATTTAAACAAACTAAAAAAAATAAAAATAAAAACTCACTAAAATAACTAAAAAGGATATCACGATCACTCGACTTCGTCGAAATCAAGTTACAATTGTTGATTAAATCTCTTGCATGCAAGAGGTGGTTTGTGAAAACAAAAACTTTCGGGACCTGTCAGACTATTTCCTTTGTTTTCCTTGCACCTTTAGCTAAAAGCGGAGCAAGAAGTGACCTAACTAGTCAAGAACAGCAAGAGCTCGGTCTTCCACTTAACCACCACAATACGCCTTGCTATACTACGCCTCATGGATTGAGTTGGACAAATCAACAAAGTAGTAGGCTAAGCAGGTCAAGAATTCCCTAGTCGCTTTCATTCCCGAAACCCATGCAAAAAGTAAAGTCAAGCAATGTGTACAATCCCAAATTCCTGCAAAATAAAAACAAGAACCTACCCGACAAGTGAAATGATATCATCGAAAATCAAACTAAAAATAAAAACTAAAAATAAAAACTAACTAAAAACAAATAACGAATAATCAAATAAAATAAATTAATGACAAGTCGTTCCCCGGCAACGGCGCCAAAAACTTGATGTGCACAAAAGTACCCACTAATTTTAATATTTATAACCTAATAAACTTAGACTATCTATGCACTTATAGGCAGTGTACCTAGTCAGATTACAGTATAACTTAGGTAAGTCGGGTGTCGATCACAGGGAACGGTGGATTAATTTAATATATTTGATTATAGGTTATAGGTCACACGAAAATAATAAATAAAATGGTTTAATAAATCTCAAATTAACAAATAAAAACTCTCGATAAACTAACAGGAAAGCAAATCTCTTCAGGTACTTTGGTTTAGATAAATTACACCTTAAAACATAGACAATTGCATACACAAATTCATTTATTCAATGTTCACCGATTCCTAAAATGATTAGATTCGCGTTCACTATAACTAATCCTTTAGCAAACAAGTCAATTCAAACAGTGATCAGTTGATTAAACTAACATGCTTCCTAGTGTTCAGTTCGTATCAAGCAAGACTTGTAAATATAGTTAATCAATGTAGACATTTAATCAACCTCTTGTTGATGGTCATCAAACAAGGCTCACACATTAACTTACTTATTCTCAAATTAATCCTAGTTTCACATTCGTTATTTCTAGTCTTATAATCTCGATGGTCATCAAAAATCATAAGAGACAAGCAATCAAGCAGGTGTTCAAGCAACTCAATTCACTTAACAATTAACAGAAAATAATCATCATTAACACATGAGGATCTTTTAACAAGCTTGGCAAGATAAATTAAACACAAATAAACTATTTAATATAGCAATTAGTCTAATAATCAAAGCTTCATTCAATCGTAAACACAAAGTAAAAGGTTTTTACACATAAATCAGAAACTAAATACAGAAAAGTACCACCATAGAATGCTAAATGTGGTCACGTCAGCAAACCATATGATAATCAACATGTATCCGCTCTCCAATCCTTCCGATCTCCGCTCCCGTTAGCTTAACGGCCTTCCGGCCGCCTTCTAGACCCTCAAAACGGCTTAACAGAAGTTAATTGTCGACTAAATTAGGTTAGAAGTCGTCCCCAATCGATCTGTGGAATTATCTTTAAATATAGGATCCGACTCGTCGAGTCAAGTGGTGACTCGTCGAGTCCCTCTCACATTCCCCGTATTGCGATAACTCTCTGGGATCCCGAGTCATTATCTTCTCGATTCTTCGACTGGACTCGCCGAGTAGACGATCTGACTCGCCGAGTAGGTGCCTTTTTCAGTGTTTTTCTTCTTTATTCCATTCTCAATCTTCTAACTGTTTCTCCCGCTTCCTTTCGCTTCCGAGCTTCATCTTCGGACTGAAAAACATAATTTAATACTTTTAAGTACCTTTTGTCCCTAATATGCGATAATTAAGTTAATAAATGAATACTTAATATGAACTAATTATGCACATATCAATGGCCGACCATGAAAGCAGAGATCGCTACCTATGTGGGCAAGTGTCTGACTTGCGCCAAAGTCAAGGTAGAGTACCAAAAGCCATCAAGATTACTACAACAACCAGAAATACCCGAGTGGAAGTGTTAGCGGATAACCATGGATTTCTTAACCAAATTACCCAAGACAGCAGGTGGGCTAGACACCATCTGGGTAATAGTCGATAGATTAACAAAATCCGCACACTTCCTACCCATAAAGGAAACCGACAAGATGGGGAAGCTAGCTCGAACATACATCCGAGAGATTGTACGACTACATGGTGTACCTGTTGGATTAGTGTCTAAGTCCATAACTATTTTGGTATGTACTTGACCCGATGGTGCATGGTCCTTTTGGGTTGCCTTCACCAAAGCAACTTCATAGGATGAATTATGGAGAGAAAGGATTAAATATGATTTATTAATATATTATGAGAATAATATATTAAAGGAGAAATCATATTGTTTAATTAATATTAGTCAAGAATTAATAAGGATTAAGTTTGTGACTAAAAGACATTAATTAAACTTAAGGGACTTAAATTGTTACTTGTATAATAGTTGAATATTGAGCTAATGGACTCCATATTAAAGGGGTGGACGAATTCTATGGGGAAACCCATTACAAATCGTCCAAAGGCCTTTAAGAAAGGGGTTCATGGGTTGCTTAGGGCTTAAGCATCCAAATTAGGGTTTCCTTGTTAGATAACCCTAATAGCCTCACTATTTAAGGAACCCTTAAGCCCCAAAAAACGTGGTGAACTTGTTGTCTAGGGTTTCCACATGTTTTGGGCAGCCTCCTTCTCTTCTCTTCTTCATCCTCTTGCTCTTGGTGTTTGTGAACCATTAGAGGAGTGACATTTGTGACTCTAAGCTTTCTAAAGTCATTACAAGGAGGATTTGAGATTGTTATTACTACATAACAATCAAGGTATGATCTAAACCCTAATTCATATGTTATATTGATTATCATATACTAGATCTAGGGTTTATAGTCTTGGATGAATTACATGTACAATAGAGAAACCTAGATCCAAGCATTAGGGTTTGCATGAGCACATAGGATGTTCTTATGGCTAAAACCCATTAGTGGTATCAGAGCCTTGATTGGTTTCTATTGTATTGATGCCTTGTATCTTTGTTCAAGTTGCAAAATCGATTTTTAGCCCATCTGCCTGATGAACTCGGCGAGTCCCATTGTGGTTTCGACGAGTAGGCCCCTACTCGGCGAGTCCATAGGGGTACTCGGCGAGTTCGAGTGTCAGCAAGAGGGGATTTCGGGATTTCTTGCTGTTTTACTCATGGATACATGCCTTATCTGTTTTAGGTCATTAAAATCCGATTTTATACATATTTATGAGTATATCCTTGATTAAACAAAAGATAATGACCAATTGATTGGATAATAACTTCCTTATATGATTAAAGTTGATTATTTTTATTAATTGGGTAATTTATTTTGCAAGAAATTAAAATTAGGTCAAATATAGATAATGATAAAATAAATTGTTTAATTTATATTATTTGTTATTTGATCCTTGTGTTATGAAAAGTTTCAATTTTTCCCCTTTAGATTTTATAGTTTAAATTTGAACTCAAAAGTTTTGTTTTTGAAATTTAAATAGTTGAAACCCTAATGTTTTGAGAAAGGTTCAAAACTTGCCCTCAAGTTTTGGAATTTAAATTTTGATTGAAAAGTTTGATTTTGAAATATTTAAATTCTAAAGCCTAATGTTTTGAAACGTTTCAAAACTTGCCCTCAAGTTTTGGAATTTAAAAGTTGATTAAAAGTTTAATTTAGGAATGTTAAATTCTAAAACCCTAGTATTGTTTTGAAAAGTTCAAATTAGACCCTTATGGTTTATTAATTAATTAAGGTGTATAATTAAAATTAGTATTTTAAAAGTGTAAAATACACCCTATACTATATATATATATATATATATATATATATATGATTAAAACTCTAATATTATATATATGTATGAGTAAAAGTCAGTCTTACCGTTAGTAGGCCTCATTCACAAAGCTGGTCTATAAGGGGTGTTTAAGGAAATTGCATATAAAATGGCGATTGAATGGGTATCCACTCTTACCCACCGCACTCTTGACTAGTGGAGGGTCATTAGCCGAACGGGTAGGATAGGACCGAAACCTTCCATTATAAGTATAATGAAGTATAAAAGTAACTAAATGTTTTCATAAAATTCCTAATCTTAGTTACTTTAGGCAAAAGTGAATTGATGCAATTCCAAGAAATTACACTTTGTGCCCTTGCGAAGACGTTAGTGGAGCATGTAAGGTTAACCGACACACTAAATGGTTCTAAGCAAAGGTAGCAAAGGGTGACTCAATGTTGGTCATAGTTCGGTGGAGCGTGTGTGGTTAACCGGCACATCGAATAGGTGACTGTAACATGCGGGGGCACCATGTAATTTTGCATGGTTATTCGCACCCGCTTTGTGATCCTCGGTATCACAGTCACAAACTAGAGGGCATATCGAGATTTAAACATGTCATTGAAAAGTTCAATGAATCTCAAAGGATCTAGGAGTTTTCAATACATTTAAAACTTAATCTATATTTCATTTTTCATGGTGGAAAATTAGTGAATCGTCATTCACTTACCTTCAAATGTTCTGCAGTTTGGGTTACGGCACCCCTCTCCTGAGTTGTAGAGTATTGTGTTGGGTCCTAGCCTTAATATCTCATTTGGGTGATTTATTAAGGACTCAATCGATCAACTAACTTGAATTTGTTTTCTCCCGTTTTGTAGATGTCTAAGTTCGACAATTATGGTCTTCCCAAATCCCGTTGAACAAGCATTCCACATGAAAATGATATTCCACGATTCGATCGAGGAACAAGATATCATGCTTCACTTCCTCCACCTCCTCCCGTTATTCTCCCTAACCCACAAGATCAAAGGATTGAAAGGTTCAATGTCACTAAAGCCCTATTGGAGATGAAACATGAAGATGGTAAACCCGTGTGTGCCCATATTCTAGGAATGAAATCACACATCGATAGGTTGATAATGTTGGGTGCGTCATTCCCGGATAAGTTGGTTGTGAGCTGGGTTCTGCAGTCACTTCCCGAATCATATAATGAGTTCAAAAGAAAGTATTATATGATGGATCATGACGAAAGCCTCATTGACTTAACTTACATGCTCATTGCTGCTGAATCAAAAATGATTTGGCAAAGCAATGGAGCGTATTTGTTGGGAAAGCCAACCAACCATGCTTCCGAGGACATTCTAGGAGAATTGACATGCGTTTGCTGCCAAGAGAAAGGGCGTTGGATACAAGTCTTCCCTAAGAGTCTGAAGAGTCCAGAAGATGGGAGAGTCAAAGAGTATGGTT
Organism: Lactuca serriola; assembly: GCF_051521515.1. Taxonomy (NCBI): domain Eukaryota; kingdom Viridiplantae; phylum Streptophyta; class Magnoliopsida; order Asterales; family Asteraceae; genus Lactuca; species Lactuca serriola. The sequence continues at coordinate 265,263,636 of NC_136415.1, forward strand.
GTGCTTCAGGTAAAACCCACTATCTAACTTCATTAAGTTTTTATTCGTTGATTCTTAATAGATGATGTGATAAGATTGCATTTGAATGTTTTGCAGGATCAGTGAAAAGAGAGGAAGCTTGATGAAAGAGCAAGATGAGTCTAATCATGAAGAAATGGATCTCGATCGCATGGATTTGAAGATTAGATTTTGAGCTTAGAAAGTTATGATAGAGTTGTTAGGAATTTTTTTGTTTGATTACATAGTTTTCAGTTGATTTTGCATTGTAAGGACAAATGTTTTCCGCTGCTTTTATGAATAAAATAAATTTTGGTTTGACTCATTTATTTATTTCCTTGCAATGAAATTGTTATGAAAATTGATGCTTGCATATTTCTACAACAAATGGATGTCATTCTTAATTATGTTATTTGTGGGAAGGTCAAGAATTTACCAAATAGGGAGAGTTTCTCATCGCCCAAGTTTCAATTGGACAGAAATTTGGAATCACGCAACTTGGTTGCATGATGAATGAGAAATTTCATATTTGGAAATTAGACTAATTCATTGACAAAGTGTCAAGTGAAGGACTAGGAGATCGAGTACACAAAGTTGTGTGTTGATCAAGTCTACCACAAGAGTAACAAAGATATTCGTCATGATTTACCAAAGTTTAGTAAATATGATTATACTTATAAGATTAAGTGTAACTCTGATTTGAATGAAAAGGTTTAAATCAATAGCAGAATGAATAAGAAGAATCAAGTAGGCAGAAAGATAAAAGTTTCTCTATTCTAAGAAGAAGGGAGAGTACCTTTTATTATGTTTTATGATAGGTCTTAATGATTAGGAACCATATCTCAATTGATCCTCTAAGTAAATCTTAGTACAATTGTATGTCTAAGAAGTGGAATTAAGAATCGAAGAAATGGTTAAATCAAGAAGTCAATCATACTTCGTTCCAAAACAATTCTTAAAGTTAAGATTGTGACATTGAGTGACAAGTCTTAAGAAGGTTTATAACATTCATCAAATGTAGAATTTGGAAAAAAGGTTTTCTTATTCTTGCACATTTGAAATTGGAAAGTTGTGATGTCTTGGATAAGACAAAAACCAACTAGGACCAAATTTATGAAGTGTTTTGTCATGATAAAAGCTACACTAACTCTTGAATATTTATTTGTCAAGAAATGCTTATTGACAAGAAAATCTTATATGTCTAGGAGTCAGTGGGAGTCTTAATGGTCTTGAAAGGTTTCAAGAACAAATCAAGAATAAACCTTATCGATCATCACTAGCACACGAGTTGAGGTTTACAACCTATCGTGTTGACATTATCTTGTTTCTGTGCCGTTCCAATTGAGTTAATTATGCATGTGAGTTCTATGAGTTCTCATTTGAACGCATAAAAGGCAAGCACCTTGATCAATGAAAATTACATTGATAGGAAAGGGTGAGCTACTTGACTACTTGGAAGACATGGTGGGCAGCCGTGTTACCATAAGGCAAGAAATCAAGATTAAGAAAGTTCGGTCCATATGAGTTTGAATTTGTCGTAAACTTTGGTTTTGACAAATTCACATGGATAAGAACACATACACCATTAAAATCTAAGTGTCATAAGTTTCCCTCCTTCATGAAAATGACTGTGAGGAAATACTTTCACTAAAAGAGATTTTAAGAAGATAGTGATTGTGAAATTCTATTCTCGAATTCGATTATGGTTACGGTATCCCTTTCCATGATTTGAATAGTGAGATTTGGCAATTAGTCTGAATTGTTTAAGACACACATATGAGCTATCTTGGATAAAGGTGTATAAGATTAAGAAGCTTAGATAAAATATTATCAAAGCATTAAGTATTAGAAATATGAACTTAAGAAATTCAATAGGTATTGTTTTTCTGTAAGTTAAGCTGTTTTCCAAACACATGTCAAAGCTAGCGGGAGCATAAGTATTGTGCTTAGTTGATAGTAATCATCATGATAGTGGGAGCATAAATTTTGTGCATGTATGATTATAAAAAACAAGTATTGCAAGTTAGCAATATTAATTATAGAAAACAAGAGTTATACTTTGCAAAGTCGTAAAGGTTTAATAGTTGTTTTTCTATAATTAAGGGAGAGAATATTGTACTTCGTTTCAATATCTAAAGCTTAGATTGAGAAATTTTAATAAATTTAGTCAAAGGATACATAGTGCGTTCTTAAATATCGATTATGATTACGGTATCCCTCTTCATAGTTCGAGTTGTAAGAACGAGACACATAAAATATTATGGCAAAAGATTGATAAAGCATCATATCTTTATGTAAGACATTATGCATCGTGTCCCATACGCTTCGGGTATAGGATTGATTGCCAGTGCTATTATATTTGACCATTCTAAAATTTTTCCAAATGTTTAGCGCATTTAGAGGGAAAAAGGACTAGAATCGGTTTTGACTAAGATAATTAAACAACTATCAAAGGACGATCCAAAGCTTGCTAAGGATTGGTGGCTTGTGAGTAGTTGGAAGTATAGTATTGGATGGACCATATCGACATTATTATGAATAGAAAAGATTCTATTAAGAATGAATTGTCATATGGAAAATACGGAAATGTTTCCATATTGGGAATTGGATATTAAGAATCTATGTCTAGATTAGAAACTTTTATGCAAAAGGATGTTCGAAGGAATGTACTTTGAGTGAGATACATCACATCTAAGGAATTGTATTGTAACAATCTCCGATAGAGGACTTTGTAATATCATTGGCAATAGTCATTGTGACTTTAGTGCAGTGATATTACGAAAGGATCATTTCATAAACTGTTAGAATCCAGCATATTCTATAAGTGGCAAGAATTTGATATTCTTTCACTTGTATAAAGGATTGGAAGTTGTGAAATGAGTATGATTGGTAATGTGTTCATTTGATCTATTTCACAAGGTAAGAACCATAGGTAAACATTGTGTGCATGCTAAGAGCATGGGACAAGTGTGGTAATAATTCAAGTAAGAAGTTGATTACTCGAAACAACAAATAATGAGTAATCAATATGGTGATAGATAAAAGGTGTTTTATTTATACTCAAAGGTTTGAGGCCATATGGGATTAGTATTATCCTTGTGTTTCACTTTGCATGTTTTGACTTCCTGAATAATTTAATTGGTTGAGTACAATCAAATTATTCGAACGGACCACAGTCGTTCATATGTTGGAAGTAGGTATGAATGAAGACTGTTGTGAATTGGTGTGTGGATTGTCTAAAGTGTATTAGAATTGTTTGCTGCTGTTGGGTTTTGAGCAATCTAACACTTCCTAAGTGTGCATGCAACCCTAATAAACCTTGGATCTATGTTTGTCTAAATACATGCAAAATAATAATTTTCCAAGGTTTATAACCTATCTAACATGGCATGGGGAACATTTCAACATAAAAGAGTTAGAAGAGATTACATACCTTTTTGATGAGTTTGGTTCTTGAGGAGTTTGAGGGCCAAGCATCAATAGTGTGAATGCCTCAAATGGAATCACAAAACACCACACACTCTTGGAAAACTTTGAGAGAGTATACACACTTGTATATTTCGACCACACACAAGCTCACACACACTAGTTCACTAGTTTCCATTTCATGCTCCATACGCATGCTTATATAGTGTGCATGGTTAGGGTGAAATCCTAATAACCCATGTCTTTTCCTTTCCAAGGATCTATGGGTTAAAAGCTCCATGGATCATCCATGGACTTCCATCCAAGCCTAGCCCATTAACAAATGAGTGTTAGCCCACACCATATAAAACAAATAGCCCATAATCTAATTAGTCTTCCTTTTAATCTCTAAATTAATTCATAATTAATTTAAGACTAAGACTAATTAAATAACATAACTTCATATTAATATATTATAACTTATAATATATTAATAAACATATGTGTATAACTCTTATAAAATTATCCATAAATAGTTTGGATGAGATGCAACCCAAATGAACCATGCCGGTCGGGTCAAGTATATACCAAATAAGTTATGGACTTAGACACCTTATCCAACAGCTGCAACGTTTATGAGTGCTTATGAATATGATTTGAGCATTGGATTAAACCCATGCTCACTTGGATCACTTCATGGATCTTTTCACGAGTGATTTGTGAGACGATAATATCTTATATTCTTGAAACTGAGATGTGTGAGTTGTATCTTGCGAGTCGGTTACACATTGATAATATGTAAACGCACCAGTAACTTAGTGTTATAAAACATATTGTTATGTGTGATTTGGTGAGTGATTGCAAGCGAGCATAGAGTCAAAGTTTATTCGTTCCTTTTATCCAAAGTTGGATGAAAGCGATATCTGTGGGCCCCTCGATGATTTAGTGATGGCACCAAAGCGCTTGGCCAAGCCGGGACTAAATTGATGTGTTCAATTGTAGTCTGTTGTCAGTCGTCATAAATCTGAATTCGGGAAACAACACATAGACATAAAGAATGATTTAGATCCATGTCTCAGTCTATACGATAATATCTAGAATGGAGGAATATATGATCCTTTATCTAAAGGACACGCGTATCTGATAAGATCAGAGTTGACAGCGGCTTTAGAAAGCTACGATTGCAGATCAGGATCTGAAGTCATACGTGGAATAGTTATTAGACTTATCCAAGTGGGAGACTGTTGGATTAGTGTCTAAGTCCATAACTATTTTGGTATGTACTTGACCCGATGGTGCATGGTCCTTTTGGGTTGCCTTCACCAAAGCAACTTCATAGGATGAATTATGGAGAGAAAGGATTAAATATGATTTATTAATATATTATGAGAATAATATATTAAAGGAGAAATCATATTGTTTAATTAATATTAGTCAAGAATTAATAAGGATTAAGTTTGTGACTAAAAGACATTAATTAAACTTAAGGGACTTAAACTGTTACTTGTATAATAGTTGAATATTGAGCTAATGGACTCCATATTAAAGGGGTGGACAAACTCTATGGGGAAACCCATTACAAATCATCCAAAGGCCTTTAAGAAAGGGGTTCATGGGTTGCTTAGGGCTTAAGCATCCAAATTAGGGTTTCCTTGTTAGATAACCCTAATAGCCTCACTATTTAAGGAACCCTTAAGCCCCAAAAACGTGGTGAACTTGTTGTCTAGGGTTTCCACACGTTTTGGGCAGCCTCCTTCTCTTCTCTTCTTCATCCTCTTGCTCTTGGTGTTTGTGAACCATTAGAGGAGTGACATTTGTGACTCTAAGCTTTCTAAAGTCATTACAAGGAGGATTTGAGATTGTTATTACTATATAACAATCAAGGTATGATCTAAACCCTAATTCATATGTTATATTGATTATCATATACTAAATCTAGGGTTTATAGTCTTGGATGAATTGCATGTACAATAGAGAAACCTAGATCCAAGCATTAGGGTTTGCATGAGCACATAGGATGTTCTTATGGCTAAAACCCATCAGTACCAATATCCATTATCTCCGACAGAGATAGTAGGTTCACCTAGCGATTCTAGTAGTCGCTACGAAAATCTCTTGGAACGAGACTAGACATGAGTACCGCTTACCATCCACAAACCGACGGTCAAAGTGAGAAGACCATATAGACCTTGGAAGATATGCTAAGAGCTTGTGTAATCGATTGTAAGTCCCTAATCTTCCTGTGTATCAATCAGATCTGTTTGATGGTGCGGAGTCCTAATCACAAGGATGATGTCAGATCAAATAGAAGAGAAGCAGAAGAAGAAGAAGAAGAAGAAGAAGAAGAAGAATATGATGAATCTATGTATGAATTGATTAGAATGAAGATCCAAATACAAAAGATTCACACACACAAAACTTCTCTCTAGTTTATGTCTCACACATTCATCAATCTTTACTCCTCACCCCTACCCTATATATATACAAGGGGAACATGGGCAGGAGAACATGGGCTGTAAATGGGTTTACGGTCGTAAACACAGGAGTAAACACGTATACGATCGTAAACACCAAGTTGGTTACGGTCCAAGACACAAAAAAACGTTTTTCTAGAAAAGTAAAGTATAAACTATATTTTTGACCAAACAATCTCCCCCTTGGTTTATAGCTTTCTTTTCTTCATTGACCCAACAAGCTCCACCTAAAAAGTAGCTGGCTTTTCTTGTTAATCTTCGGTTAGAGATTGGCTTCAACGTTTATCTTCGATGACTTCACAACTTCAAGATGAGCTTGATGAATCTTCAATAAATGACTTCATCTTGACCAGTTGGGAAATTCTTTAAGATTTGACTCTGAACGCACATTGGGTGAGGAGGCTTCTTGTACTGATTCTTTAAAGATGGCGCTTTCAGTTTGAGAATCTTTAGAGAGAACATCAGAGAGAACAAATCTTTTGGATCACTTTAACTGGTTTAAGATAGCAACAGACTGATTGAGGAGGCTTCAATGCAATCCGTCACATAATCTTCAAGTGCAGCTTCACCTTGCTTCTGGAGTTGACAAATTGAATGTTGAAAGAATAATCTTCATTTCTTGCTCCTTCGAATGCGAATTATTCGATGATCACAGATGAATCCTTGGCTCAAAAATCTTCGACACAAACTCCATGAATTTCATCTTCTCTTGAATTCACTTTTCAAAACAAAACAAAAGTAAAAGAAAACTTAGCACACAAATTAAAACAGAAACAAAAATATTTTTGGATTTTTTTGATTTTTCTGAACAAGAAATAAAACTATTTTTTGGATTTTTAACTTTCTGATTTTTGTTTGGTTTTTAAAATTTTTAATTCTCCCCTAATATTTAAATTAGAAGAACACTATGAACAAACTTAACAAAAACAATAATAATAGCTAACTTTAAGAGTGATTTGGGATCAAAGTTTTTTTTTTAGACAGCCTTTATCCATTTATCAGTACCTCTCCCTTCATGAATAGATCTAGTCAATCGCCGGTATTGTGGTCCACTTAAACACGAGAGATTGTGACAAAATTAGGACATACTATAAGTGACAAGACAATGTGATCCTAAGTTCCTAGATAATATTCCTTAAGGACCATTCAGCTGGCGACGACCAAAGATATTGTTGTCCACCTAAATTGAGCAGCGAGATCTACAGACAGACTGTATGTGTTCAATTTTAATTAGACTAGAATGTGTTTCCCGCTTCCTGATATGCTTCAGCCATCAAGGACTTCCAGAATACTCCTTACACCGGGTGAGCATATAATTATTAAGAGAGAAGATAGATTTACAATGCATATGTTGTACATCCAGGTCGGATCTCTTCCAATCACGCAAATGATGAAACATATGACTATCTGAATTTTAGAGGGATTGAGAAGAGAATGTTGCATATACTATGTACCAGGTCGGATTATGATTCACGCAAAGGAGACAATATATGGCTAACAGATAGAAAGAATTGCATAGATAGAAGATGCAGAGAGATAGAATTACATATGTTACAGTCCAGGTCGGATCTCTCGATCACGCAGAAGAGGCAACATATGACTAACAGACAGAAAGAAAGAAAATAATCTTCTATAGACCTAATTTATCCGAATTCCTCAGTCACCCCATCAAAACCGGAATTAAGGACAAAGTCCGTACATCGAGGAGGAGTTAAACCACGGTTCTAGATACAGAAAATTTTAGTGTGACCGGTGGATTATCATGTATATCTCCCTGCTCAACCTATCTGAGCGTCATATTTTCAGGCAAAATGGATCTATCTAGATCAAGATTTTTCAAGTCTCTAGATTCCTTAAGTTCATCTATGTCTAGTCAAGTCCATTTTAAATCTTTTGTGCCTACCAGCGCATCGAACACAAAGCCTAGACAATTCAGATTCAGTCCCTTACACAGATTCAAATTGCCTGTTATCACATGATTATATCACTTCCCAAGAGATCTCCTGCAAGCACATTCCATTAACACCATATTTTGCTTTTTCTGGTTTTCTAATGCTTTTGGATTTTTTAAAATTTTCTAATTTTTGTTTTGTTTTTATTTCTCCCCCTAAATTTGTGCATAGCAGAGGAACGAAAGTAAATTCACAAATTTAAACTATCCTAAAACAAAAATTAGTCTTTAAAGCGAATTAGCTTAAGAAAAACTCAGGAGTATAGAGAAGAAAATTCAACCCGTAAGTCACCGATTGAATTTGCATCCACAAGGTCTGAGAACAGCACGCGTAATCTCAGAACAGATCCAAAAATTCTTCACATCGTTAAGCACTAAACCCATGAGTGATCCCTTCCTTTCTTCCCTTCCAGCAAAGGACACATACTCTCAAATAATGTTCTGAGTGTTGTACAGTTAAGAGATGCCTCCTATCATGTGCCAGGAACAGCCACTACCAACAAATCGAAGTCTGATGATATGCCTCCATAGCTGCTCCGACACAGAACGGGATCAGTTGGTCTTTTGAACCCAATCCATTTTGAAACTGGGTCGACCTTTTTCATCCTTGCATGATACTCTCTCCCATGACATATCCAGCTTATCACAAACAGAAGATGTAGAAACGTTAGAAGCATTAGGAGCTTTGGGAGAGTGAACCTTCGGAACCCATCTATAGTCGGGTTTAACCCATTTCTTATTCGATCTGATGGGTGCCTAGACACTAGATTTGGAACTTGAAGTCGGCTGCCGAGATGACTTTGACCTAACCGGTCTTGGCTTCACAGGAGCATCTCTTGAACTAGACTTCCGGGCCAGCATTCCTTTCTTGTTCTTGGGGTTTGGATGCTTGGCCTTGGGAGTTGAATTCTTGGCCTTCATGGCATTCCAGTCGGCATTGTCTGAACGTGACCTTGAGGGGTTTCTTTTGAAAAATCTCCCACTTGGCGCGTTCTGCCAGCCTTGTGCATAGTAGGGAACATATGCGCGGTTAGGACAATTTTTGGCAATGTGTCCAGGTATTCCACATTGAAAACAAGTCTTTTTCTTCACTATGAAGTTATTTATTCCCGCCCCTGGTGGCGTATCCTTGCCTTGTCTCTTATTGTTCCCACAAGCACAATTTCAACATGCACTCTCTTTCACTGGAATTGGTGGCATGTATTTCTCAACAGTAGGTTGATCAGAAGCAGCTGAGTTCGAAGCAACAGACTCAGAGCTCAAAGAGATGTTGGTTTGTTCAATGGTTTTCTCCATGTTCTCATCTTCTGCTACTTTACCTGCACATGAAGTAGACACATTAGTATTTTCAACCTGAATACCTCCTGACACAAATCCAACTGGTTTTTCATATTGAAGATGTGTCTCCGTGTCAATTTCATCTGTGTCATAGGGATGGATGTGTAGTTATGATTGAAGGGTGGAGGAACACTATCATACCCTAGACCCTTGTTTTTATTATCTTTGAATTTTAATTGGGTTTTAAATAAGGACTCGACTGTCTGACTTGACGCAGTATAATTTTTAAAACTAACATCTGTTTTTCCACACTTAATTTTCAAAGTGTCAAGTTCTTCAGTTACAGCAGCAAGTTGTCTCTTAATATAGTCATAATTTTCACACTTGTTGCTATACTCTTCATGAAGCTTCCTAAAGTCTTTGGTTTTTGCTTCTAATTCAGCCTTCAGGGGTTTCTGTCCTTTCCTGAGTTGATATCCTTCGTATTTTAGGTCCTCGACTTCCCTTTTTAGCAACTCATTATGTTCACGAAGAATTTTATTTGTATCTTCACAAGATGGAGTACATAAAACTTCATTGGCCTGGATGTTTGTGGAACTCATTGTTTTTCCACATTTCAAAGCATCAAGCTCTTCAATTACATCAGCAATACTAAGATGATTGAGATCTTTTGTCTTCTTGCTGACAGCTACGTTCATATCCCACAATTTCGGAAGTGAATTCAGTAGCTTTTTTTTTATCTTAGATTTGGTCAAAAAGACCCCTGATATATTCATCTCAGTAGTGAGAGTGGTGAATCGCTGCAGCTGAGCCTCCAGGGTTTCTCCGGGAATATAATTGAACATGTTGAAGTTTTGTCTTAACATCTCCTAACGATTCTCTTTCATGTCTTCAATTCCCTTGTTGACCTCAAAAGCCATTAAAAACACAACTCCAAGCTAAAATAAATCTTAAACGTCAAACTAAAATTTAAAAAAATGCCCTTTGACTATAAACCTCAAAAGCCAACCTTAAAAGTCAAATTTAAAAAGTCAAACTCAAAAGTCAAACTTGAAAAGTCAAACTGAAAAGCTAAATTTGAAAATTTAAAGGTTAAACGAAAAAGTCAAAGTTTAAAGTCAAAGGTCAAACTTAACGGTCAAAGTCAATATTTTAAATAAAAAGTCAAAAATAAAAGTCAAAAAAATAAAAACTACAATTTTATTTATTTATATTATTATTATTATTATTATTATTTATTATTATTATTATTATTATTATTATTTTTATATTTTATTGAAAATGGAATTTAAAATTAAAAGAATTTTGAATTTTGGGCTGAAAGTGTAAAAAAATGCAAAATGTAATCGAAATAAAGATGCCTTAAGATTTAAAAGGGGAAGGAATGTATCAACTCGTGGCCTAGAGGAGTTGGAAGTAGCGTTGCTTGGTTTGGGAGATGTCCAGGGTTTGATCCCTGGCACCCTTACTTCCGCTTCCCAATTTTTTTAAATACGATGCGAGGCGTGGACTTAGCTTCGATGTGAGGGGGTGAGAGGATCAACTCCGAAGCGAAGACCGAGACTGCTGGACCGTAAACTCCGAGGACCGGCCATAAACTCCGAGGCCGCAAGCTCGGACCGAGAACCTCGGGCCGTGAACTCCGAAACCCTAGCTGCCGGCCGCAAACTCCGCCACACCCTCGCAGGTTTCGACCAAAAACACTGATTTTTTGCTCCAAAACTCGATCAAAAACCCGTTTTTATGAAAAACGCGAAGAACAAACACCCCCTAATTTTTAGTGATCCATCCAAAAACGCAAAAATCTTTCGAAAATAAGATCAAATAATGCACCAAATCTGACAAAATTGACTGATACAACCAAGCTCTAATACCAATTGTAAGTCCCTAATCTACCTATGTATCAATCAGATCCGTTTGATGGTGCGGAATCCCAATCAAACGGATGATGTCATATCAAATAGAAGAGAAAAAGAAGAAGAATATGATGAATCTATGTATGAATTGATTAGAATGAAGATCCAGATACAAAAGATTCACACACACAAAACTTCTCTCTAGTTTATGTCTCACACATTCATCAATCTTTACTCCTCACCCCTAACACCTATATATACAAGGGGAACATGGGCCGAAGAACATGGTCTGTAAATGGGTTTACGGTCGTAAACCTGTTTACGACCGTAAACACATTCGTAAACACGTATACGACCTTAAACACCAAGTTGTTTACGGTCGAAGACACAAAAATACATTTTTCTAGAAAAGTAAAGTATAAACCATATTTTTGACCCAACAATTTTGGAAAAGCATGGGATACCCATTTACCACTAGTCGAATTCTCATACAACAATAACTATCACTCCAGCACTAAAGTTGCTCCATTCGAAGCCCTATATGGTCGGATGTGCAGATCACCACTATGCTTGGCTGAAGTGGGTGACACACAACTAGCCAAGGGAGAAGTACCCGACAACGCTCTCACAGGCCTAGAAATTATAAGAGAAACAACTGAGAAGATTGTACAAATTTGGGAACGACTAAAGCCTTCAAGAGACAGACAAAAGAGTTATACGGACAAAGGACGGGAGCCCTTAGAATTACAGGTTGGAGACCGAGTGCTATTGAAGGTCTCACCCTGGAAAGGGTTAATACGTTTCGGAAAACATGGGAAACTAAACTTAAGGTATATCGGACCATTCGAGATCCTTGCAAGGATTGGTCTAGTAGCATACAAACTTCGACTATCGCAGGAACTCAATAACGTACATCCTACCTTTCACGTGTCAAACTTAAAGAAATGTTTGTCCAATGAGACCCTCGTCGTCCCTCTAGACGAAATCGAAATCCACAACAGTCTCCACTTTAGAGGAACCAATTGAGGTCATCGATAGAGAAATTAAAAGAACAAAGCAAAGTCGCATACCCATTGTGAAGGTCCGCTGGAATGCAAAGCCGGGACCTAAATATACTTGGGAACGCGAAGATCAGATGAAATAAAAATACCCGCATCTTTTTCCCTAATCCACAAACATTCACCTTACATCTAATTTCGGGATGAAATTCCCTCTAACGGGGGGATGATGTGACAACCCGATATTTCGAATCAATGTAATGACCTAAAAAGTCAACAATTGTAACCTCTTTTGATAGAATGATATTATTGTCAAAAATAAAATGTTCAAAAGTCATCTACTAGATTTCATAAATGATAGATATCGTGTCCAACGTTTCAGAAATATAAAGAACACTAGAATCCGGGTTATAATGAGGATGTTATGACCAACCTAAGATTCAAAGTAAAAACCGTCAATACGGTTAATCCTAAAACGAGAAATTTCAATAAAATACTTATTATCCTTAGGTATCTAAATAAAAGTCATAGATATCATTAAACTGTGAACATACATAAAAAGAACGCCCAAATCTGACTTCATATGAGGAAGTTATGATTTCTCGAAGTTTCGGGATAGCGGTAGACAACTAAAAACTCGAAATAGAAATCGAGCGATTTCTAGCCGAAACAACCTAAATGAGAATCTATGATATCAACAATAGTAGTGCAACGGTAAAAAGTCGGACAGAAACGGACATCGGATGAAGAAGTTATGGATTTTAAACGGACTTTTCGTGTCCCGGCCTATTAAAATTATAAAATTAAAAATAAATCAAAACTAGCCAACGAAGTCTAAATGAAAGTTGTAGAGTATATTTTGACCTATGTGTGCATATAAAGAACGTCAAAATCGGAGCTCGTATGCGAAAGTTACGGATTTTACAAGTTCGAGGTGCACAAACCAAGACGATTTACGCCCAACGTACTCGGGTGCTAGGCTTCGGATCGTCCACGTCACCCCTCTACGCCTCTACGCCCCGTCTTGTCCTTCTACTTAAGGGGCAAAGAGAAGCGCTTTTGCTACTGAGAAAGCGATGGCTCTGTTGTCTTGGGGAGGGTTGAAGCTTGCTTCTTCTCCAGAGTCTTCTTGGTCATCAATACCGACAGACGAGGATGCGTTCATGCATGACGTCCGGTACGCTCCGCGTACCGAGGGTCTCCAGCCCATATAAAAGGGATGCGAGGGTTCCGGGCATTAGTGCTCATTTTCTCTCCTTCTGTTGTGTTTTTACTCCGTTTTGCATGCAAGAAATATCCTGAAGCCCCGGTCTTCACATCCAAGTTCTGAAGGAAGGTTTTACACTCTCGAGATTCCTGAGAAATCCGCTTTCTCCTGTCAAAGTTCTGCTCGATTTTCGTCTCATTTTCTTCAGTCTATCATGTGAGTTCATACCCCTCTAATTATGTTTTTCAAATGCTTTGTAAATGCTTTTATACACTTTTAAGGGGGAAATACAAGTAAACACACGATTATTCTCGTGTGAATAATATCAATCTTTTGCTATACTTTTTGGTTATAATCAATCATATGTGATTTATAACTATCATACGAAAACGTTCTCATACAACATATCACGATAATACTTTGTCCTTTTCGAATAAAACATGTTGTAATATAAATATTAAACACTTTATTTATATTTTGAGTATGAATGTTCAATAATATTATTGCAAATGTTATACTTGCATACAAAGTCGATATTGCACTAGGGTTTATCATACAAACGAATCACACGTTTGGAAAAACTATAATAGGTATAATTTACTAGATATTCATGGAATTTTACATACTACAAGTACTATATCAAGTAAATACTTTCATATACAAGAACAAATGGACTTTTCATACGTAAATCTATTTAATACTAAGTTTTGTGAGTCATTCAACTTCACGTACTTTCAAGTATGCAGTTAAAGTCCTGTATTATATACCATAATCTCTTGTAGGGAGAGTGTGATACTTGTGTATAGATCTATATGGGATTGACAATCCCGCACCTAAATTTTTAGCTACAGTTAGACCGGTAGGTCTGTGGTGACAAACGTCATAACATTCCAATGACTGAAGAACGTTGTTACAGGCAGTCTGGGTCAATAACATGGTTGTAAAACTCACATGGAGTATTAAGAACACCTTGATTTACAGGGTTATCAAATGCCTTAGCGATTTTATACATACATAAATCTACTATTCTAGGCATGAAAAACACTATTGTATTTCCGTTTTGGAACTTTTAAACTACCACACACTTATGGACAAATATTGGATTTCAAAAGGCAAACAATCAAAACAGTCGACTCTTGATAGAAGACTACTTTTATACTAGTAGGAAATATGGGATTTTCTAGTAGTTTTCAAAACTTCTACAAACAATTTCATTCAAATTTATACAAACATTAACACTAATTACTTATGAACTAACCAGCTTAAATGTTGATCTACTCTTTCAAATCTACTTGTATTTCTCAGGGATTCAATAATACAGGTAAACTTCAGCTTTTGGAGAAGTGATGCTAAGGCGTCAGTTTTTAACTCATATTTTCATCATATTGTAACAAGTATCATTCAACAATGTAACTTTTTAATTATATATATGATGGTTTTGTTTACATTCTATATTATTTATTCAACTGTTACAATACTAAATGAAGTCATCCGCCCTCGAACGATTCCTCCGTTCTGGTTTGGCGGTGTGACACCTATCAACTACATGGAAGCCATGGCAGGCCCTGAGACTGCTAAATGGAAAGAAGCTATGGACAGCGAGATACACTCGATGTATGACAATCAAGTTTGGAACTTGGTTGACAATGTACCAGGTCGTAAGACAGTCGGGTGCAAAATGATCTTCAAAAAGAAGACCGACATGGATGGTAATGTACACACTTATAAGGCGCGAATGGTTACAAAGGGCTTTTCTCAAACTCCAGGAGTTGACTATGATGAGACCTTTTCACCAGTAGCGAAGATTAAGTCAATTAGCGTCATGCTAGCCATTGCTGCATTTCATGACTATGAAATATGGCAAATAGATGTCAAAACCGCTTCCCTTAATGGAAAGTTGGCTGAGGATGTTTACATGAATCGGCCAGAGGGTTTTCTTAGTACGGAGTACCCG
Organism: Lactuca serriola; assembly: GCF_051521515.1. Lineage (NCBI taxonomy): Eukaryota > Viridiplantae > Streptophyta > Magnoliopsida > Asterales > Asteraceae > Lactuca > Lactuca serriola. Next base: position 265,278,756 of record NC_136415.1, read on the forward strand.
AATAAAGTGTGTAAGCTTGATAAATCCATCTATGGATTGAAACAAGCACCTCACAGATGGAATCTTTGTTTCGATGAGAAGGTCAAAGAGTTTGGCTTTTCGAGAAGTGAAGATGAGTCTTGTATATATGTCAGAGCTAGTGGGAGTATAGTTAGCTTCTTGGTGTTGTATGTGGATGACATACTGCTCATAGGAAACGATATCCCAACCTTACAGGAGGTGAAGTCCTGGTTTGGGAAGTGTCTTGTTATGAAGGATCATGCAGAGGCTGCTTATATCCTAGGGATAAGGATTTTAAGAGACAGGAGTAAAAGACTAATTGGGCTTAGTTAGAGTACCTACTTGGATAAGGTTTTGAAAAGGTTCAACATGCAGAATTCCAAGAAAGGAAAATTACCGATCCAAAGCAATGTCAAATTGAGCAAGGCTTAGAGCCCGAGTACAGAGGCTGAGATAGCTGAGATGAGTCGATGACCATATGCTTCCGTTGTTGGCTCGATCATGTATGCTATGACTTGTACCCGCCTTGATGTGGCCTTCACTTTGAGCATGGTCAACAGATATCAGGGGAACCATGACAATGCTCACTGGATTGCAGTAAAGAATATTCTCAAGTACCTGCGGAGGACTAAGGATTGGACCCTTACCCTTGCTGGGAGTGATGACTTGAGAGTAGTAGGGTATAATGATGCTAGCTTTCAGACTGATAAGGATAACTTCCGCTCTCATTCGGGCTGGGTCTTTAATCTAAATGGAGGGGCAATCACTTCGAAGAGTTGCAAGCAGGAGACATTAGTTGATTCGACCTGTGAATCACAGTACATAGCAACGAGTGAAACAGAAAAGGATGCGATATGGCTGAAGAACTTCATCGGAGACCTTGGAGTTGTACCAGCTATTAAGGAGCCTATGGAGATTTTATGTGACATCAATAGTGCAGTTGCCCTAGCCAAGGAACCGAGACATCATGGCAGATCCAGACACATTGACAAAAAATATCACTTCATAAGACATAAGATAGAAGAAGGACTCCTCGTGGCAAAGAGGGTATCATCAGAAGAGAATCCTGCAGATCCCCTCACAATGGGACTGACAAGGGTTAGGCATTTACAGCATGCGAGGCGCATCGGGCTGTAGGATGATATTAGTTTTACAGATTAGACAGCTATTTCTGAAACTTGTAAAATGTAATCGACATTCGATGATGAATAAATGGTGTGTTTATTTATGAGTAAGGGTTACTATCTTTTGTCAATTATTTACTATTGTTTCAGCTTTGCATGTTTTGACTTCCAGAATAAATTACTTTATTCAAACTTCCACAGTCGGTCATACGTCGGAAGTAGGTATGAATTAAGACTGTCATGAATTGGGCTTGTAGATGACTAAAGGTGTTTAGCCATAGCAATGGTTGCAACAACATTCATGAGTGCTCATAAGTTCTGAGTATTGGAATAAACCCACGCTCACTTGCATCACTTCATGGAATTTATCTCAAGTGATCGTGAGACGGTAATATCATATAAGTCTTCAAACCTAGAGATATGAGTTGTTGCCTAAGAGTTAGTTGTGCATTGATTGCACGAAAACGCATCAATAACTTGATGTTATAAAACATGCCTTTTTGTATAATTCAACAAGTAGTAGAACAAGTATATGAGTTGAACTTTATCTATTCCTTCTAGTCCTTGAGTATTAGAAGCGATATCTGGGCCCCTCAATGATTTTGTTTGGAACTATGTATGTAACACCTAAATTTTCAAAATAATTTTTCACATTTTATAAAACACATTTTCATTCGAGATTGTTATAAAAACACCATTGTATCATATAGTCAAAACATAACATCACATCCCAAGATCAAAATGTAAAAAGTCCTCGTGTGTGCACTGATCAAGCTATTGCCTTCCAGTGATCCTCACTGGTACCTGAGACACATAACACAACACTGTAAGCACAAAGCTTAGTGAGTTCCCCAAAATACCACACACAATACATATTAGCCACTCGGGGCTATGACCCTGTTTGACCCTCTGGTCAATGCGTCTCAGTGGGACCCTCCAGTCCCATAACTCTGTGGGCCCTCTGGCCCTAACTCTGTGGACCTTACAGTCCTAACTATGAAAACTCTGGCACATACATAGCATAAATCACATAGAAATCACATCATGCAAAAGCATACAAAATACTCTGTTACATAACACTAATTACCACTCTAGGTAAAGTATAGTGAGAAGACTCACCTCGGGTAACTCGGTAAAATCTCGAACTCTGTAAAATCCAATCTAGCCTTCGCCTAATCATATTAAATAAACACTCTAAATCAATACATCTCTCAAGGCTAGACTATTCCTCCTCTTAGTACTCTCATAAGGGTAAAAGACCATTTTACCCCTCTCATGGCTCAAACACCCTAAAGTTGACCAAACCCTAAAAGTCAACAAAAGTCAACTCCTCGGGTTATGCTGCGCGTACCACACATGTACGTTGGGCGTACCCGGTGTCTTCACAGAAAGCTGGGTGCACGACCCCTTACGCCGCGCGTACTGGGATTAAGCCCAACGTAACTCCCAGTTTTAGACTCTAAGCATTTTGGGGTCTTAATCCGTTAAGACCCATGTCCAACTTCTAGATCTGACCATTTATAACCCTCTTAATCCATAAAGTTGGTGACTTTAAGCCTTTGCATGGTGGGACAAGTCACTAACACCCATCATACTCCACTTCCTAACACTATAGAGCTCAATACTCAAGCATGACCTCATATCCATGACCAAGAAGGAAACTTTATGGATTTATAACACAAATAACACTGAAATGGGACAGATCTAGGTCCATGGAGCACATTACACTTATAAAGTCTCCACCTTTGGGACTTTTAACCCTAAAATGGTCCATGCAATCATCTAACCAAATAACGAGGAAAGTTTTGAACTTTATACCTCCAAATGCAGCTCCTTCCTCTGTAGATCTCAGATCGAAACTTGCACTTCAAGCTCTAGCCTCCACAAGCTCCTCTCCTTCTTCTTCACTATCACACAAAAGTACTTTAGCTCCAAAACACTCACTCACAAGCTAAGAACGATTGGGAGGCTCTCTTAGGGTTTTACTCACTGATATGGAGGCTGAGAAATGAGCCTTAGCATCCATTATATAGTGCACAAGTCCAATATTAGGGTTTGCATCTGGACCCATTATCCCCAGCGTACCAAGGTGAGTCCGCGTCCAAACTAAGCGCATGAGTACACGCAGCGTACTCCCAGTACGCCCAGCGCACTCCTTTGCTACAAGAACTCCTACAAAGGACCACTTTTGACAACTTGACAAAATGGAAAAATATAATAGCTTTACCTGGATTTCAGAATGTTACAATTCTCCCACACTAGAACCAGATCTCGCGCTCGAAGTCTCATGCCGAAAACAACTCCGGATGCTGCACCCGCATCTCTGACTCTGGCTCCTAAGTCAGCTCGGACCCCTTCCGGTGCTGCCATTGGACCTGAACCAGTGACAACTCTGTGATCCTCAGAATCTTGACCTTCCGGTCCAAGATCGCGATCGGTCTCTCAACATAATTAAGAATCTTATCCACCTGGATATCCTCCAATGGTACCACTGCCGACTCGTGGCTATGCACTTCCTCATCTGAGATACGTGGAAGGTATCATGAATCTGGCTCAACTCTGCAGGAAGCTCTAACCAATAGGCTACCCTGCCCACCCTCGCAATAACCCTGAACGGTCCAATATACCGGGGCCCTAACTTGCCCCTTTTCCTGAATCAGATCACTCCTTTCCAAGGAGACACTTTCAGGAGTACAAAATCTCCAACCTGGAACTCGAGCTCGGATCGACGCCTATCCATGTAACTCTTCTGGCGACTCTGACCTGTCAGCAATCCCTGTCTAACCTGATGAATCTGCTCTGTCGTCTGAAGCACTATCTCCATGCTGCCCATCACTCACTACTCTACCTCTCCCCAACAAATTGGAGAATGACACCTCCTCGCATACAATAACTCAAAGGGAGGCATACCAATGCTCGAATGGTGGCTGTTGTTATAAGAAAACACAGCCAAAGGCAGATACGTGTCCCAACTTCCTTCGAAGTCCAACACACATGCCCAAAGCATGTCCTCGAGCGTCTGAATCGTCCGCTCACTCTGTCCGTCCGTCTGCGGGTGGTAAGCGGTACTGAAATGCAGCCTAGTACCCAACCTCTCATGGAACTTCTTCCAGAACCTGGAAGTGAAACGCACATCTCGATCCAACACAATCGCGATCAACACACCATGCCACGATACCACCTCTCTCACATACACTTCTACCAGCCTCTCTGCGGAAGAGCTCTCACTGATAGCAAGAAAATGAGTGCTCTTCGTCAGCCGGTCGACGATCACCCAAATTGCATTGACGCCTCTCGCAGTCCTCGGCAATTTGGTGATAAAATCCATGGAAATCTATTCCTACTTCCATTGGGGAACCTAAAGCGGCTGCAACTTGCCATGCGGACACTAGTGCTCCGCATTCACCCTACGATAGGTCAAGCACCTCTCTACAAACCAAGCCACATCCGTCTTCATATAGGGCCACCAATAATCTCTTTTCAGGTCCAAATGCATCTTAGTGGCCCCGGGATGGATCGAAAACCTCGACATGTGCACCTCCTCCATCAAAATAGCACGTGCCCCACCCTCAAATGGCACCCAAATCCGGCCCTGGAAGGTTATAAGCCCCCGGCTATCAGCAATGAACTCTAATATCTGACCAATCACCGGCTCTCGCTTGCGGTTCTCTGGTCTCATGGCCTCCACCTAGGCCTCCCGAATGGTGTCCAACACCGGAGTCATCACTGTCAACCTCATCCAAACATCTCGCAAAGGGGCACTCTCTGCCCTGCGACTCAAAGCATCAGCTACCACATTAGCCTTGCCTGGGTGGTACAGGATCTCACACTCATAATCCTTTACCACGTCCAACCATCTCCTCTGACGCATGTTCAGGTTGGGCTGATCCATTAGATACTTCAAGCTCTTGTGGTCCGTGTATATGGTACACCGAACCCCATACAAATAGTGACGCTAGATCTTGAGGGCGAACACCACAGCCCCCAACTCCAGATCGTGCGTAGGATACCTCGTCTCACGAGGCTTTAGCTGCCTCGATGCGTATGCTATCACATGCCCTCTCTGCATCAGCACCGTGCCCAAACCTGATATTGACGTGTCACAATATACCACAAAGTCCTCCATTCCCTCCGGAAGGGCCAACACTGGGGCTTCGCACAATCTCTGGCCAAGTGTCTCGAATGAGGCCTGCTGCTCCGGGCCCTAACTGAAAGTCGCGCCCTTCCGGGTCAGCCTGGTGAGAGGAACCGCAATCCTGAATGAATCTCTGATAATATCCAGCCAACCCCAGGAAACTCCAGATCTCCGAAGGGGATCTCGGTACCTCCCAGCTCATCACCGCCTCAATTTTGGCCGGATTGACCAATATCCCATTCTACTTGACGAGATGCCCTAGAAACTGGACCTCCCGTAACCAGAAATCACACTTGGAGAATTTGGCGTACATCCTCTACGATCTCAGAACCCCGAGGATCTCCCTCAAATGCTCCACATGCAACTCTCTGGACCTCGAATACATCAATATATCATCAATGAACACGATCACCGAATGATCCAACATCGGCATGCATACCCTGTTCATGAGATCCATGAACGCCGCCGGTGCATTGGTGAGCCCGAAAGGCATCACCACAAACTCATAATGCCCATAACAAGTCATGAATGTTGTCTTCTGGATATCCTCATCACGCACCCTCATCTGATGATATCCAGACCTCAAATCAATCTTGGAGAACCAACATGCTCCCTGCAACTGATCGAACAAATCATCGATCCTCGGTAAGGGGTAACGGTTCTTGACCGTCAGCTTGTTCAACTCCCAGTAATCAATGCACATCCGGTGTGAACCATCCTTCTTCTTCACAAAAAGGATCGGCGCTCCCCACGGTGAGCTACTCGGCCTTAAAAACCCCTTCCCCAGCAGCTCCTGAAGCTGCGAGGACAACTCTTGCATCTCTGGAGGTGCAAGGTGATAGGCGCTGCCCCCGGAACCAAATCAATACGGAACTCCACCTGCCTCTCGGGAGGCACACCCGGAAACTCCTCGTGGAAAACAACCTGGAACTCACGCACTATCGGGACCTCATCGAACGACCTCAGTTTCTCTGCACCTATCGTCGTATCCATCACATAATCCACATACCCACTACAGCCCTGCTGTAGACTCTGCCTCGCTCTCACGGCTGAACAAAACACCGACCTAAAACGGGTACCCTCGCCATAAACCGTAAGAACTCTCCCACTAGGGTCTCATATGGTCACCAGCTATCGCTCACAGTCGATAACCGCTCCAAATCTGCTCAACCAGTCCATGCCCACGATGACTTAGACATCTCCCATAGCAATCGGGACCAAATCAATCGGAAACTCAACGCCGAATATCTCAAGTACACATCCTCGAATCACATCAGTGGCATACACTGCTCTCTCCTCAGCTATGGAAACTCGCAAAGGTCGACTCAACGCCTCATGACAAATACTGATGTGCCGACTAAAGGCTAATGACACAAAAGACCGACTCACACCCGAGTCAAATAACACCAAAGCAGGCACAAAACGCACAAGAAATGTACCTACGTATATCGCAATATAAGCATAACACCACAAACTCAGAATAAACATATGAAAGAATACATACCAGCCACAACATCGGGTGCTGCGCGGACATCCTCCGCGGTCAATTGGAAGGCTCTCCCGTGAGCCTTCGGCACCTCGACCTTCACCGGCTGACTCTTTATAGCTCAAACAGCAGCAGGGACAGACCCCTGAGAAGCTCCTTGAGCTGACCCTCGCAAATACGGACACTCGGCCTTCCAGTGTCCAGTATGGTTGCAGTGAAAACACACTACAAACCCCTTGGGGCAATCCTTGGCCGTATGCCCCTCCTTGCCACACTTGTAGCAAGACCCTGCTCTGTACACCCCCTCATGACTCTTGCCGCACTTGCCACAAGTACGGCCCTTCTTGTTCCGATATCTCGAATCAGCGGGCTTAGCCTGCTTGGCGGTCGGCTGGGACTATGCCGGTCGCCGATCCCTCCCTTGAGACTCCGCCTCCTCCCTAGCTTGAGTCTCTAGCTCAATCTCCCTATTCCGGGCATTTTCCTGAAGCTCGGAAAATGTCCGGTACATCGAGTTCGCCATGAACTCGCGGATGTCTCTCCTCAAAATGCTCAAATATTGGCTCATACGTGCCTGCTCAGAAGACACGTGCTCAGGGCAGAACATCGCCCTTTCATGAAACATCCTGGTGATCACGGTAACAGACTCTGTACCGTGCTTGAGGGTTAAGAATTCCTTGTCCAATTACTCCCTTTCCACCGGCAGAACGTACTCATCACGAAACATAGTGGTGAACCTCTCCCACATCACCGCAGCAAGCTCTGCAGAAGAATAGTGCGTTGGCACAAACTTCCACCAATCCTATGCCCCCAAACGAAGTTGGTTCAGCGCGAACCGAACCCTCAGATGCTCCGGACACGAACATGTTTAGAAGCACCCCTCAATGTCATAGATCCACCTCATCGCAGCTATCGGATCCTGAGTCCCATCAAACTCTGGTGGCTTCGTCTTGCTGAACTCCCGGTACAGCAACGCGTCACCCCCCAGCGGCCTGGCAGCAGCAACGGCCGCAGTGGCTGCAGCAACAACAGCATCAGTAAGAGCAACATAATGCTCATCAAAATTCTCGATCAGGGTGGTCTTGATAGACCCGAACATCGCTGGAATCTCAGCGCAGATGGCAGCAGCCACCTCATCATGAATCATTTGGCGGAGCTCCTTATCGCTCACACCCCCTTCATTAGACCCTGGCCTGTGGCGTGTCCCCACCATAATGTCTCTCTGAAATACAACACAAGATATCAGAGACTCGCTTGAGTGAACACACACTCGATATCCCAATCCTACTTGATCCCTGGTACCCTAAGGATTCTTACTTGGGCTGCGCACTGATCCGGTGCCTTCAGTAGTACGGGCCCAATACTACCACCCACACCGCATCAATATTCACCCGATGTCCTCATCCTATGATCCCAAATACCAAGCACTCCACTCTCTCTCTATGCATAGTCTACTCTCAGGCAGATCTCTCATAAGCTCCTCGCTACAATCTATTCACTCTCAAGCATCTCCTAGCAGCAAAATCCCTAGGCTAAGGCATCACAAATCAGGCCACTCTAGTCCTAATAAGAATACCTAGCCTACTCTAGCATGCATATCATATCATAACATATCTCATAAACCATAGCGTAAGGGTATTTTGGGAAATCACCGTTCGGGCGCTGGCTGATCGTATACACTGCTCTGCTTTGCTCTTTTAAAAACTTTTTTACTCTTGAGAAAATTTTGTAAATTTTATTTTGAAAATCTCCTAAATCCTCAGTTTGAGTTCAGTGACAACCCGATATTTCGAGACAATGTAATGTAAAACCAATCAAATTTAGGTCAAAATATAACATTCCTAAAATCTTATTTGGGTTAAATAAAGTAGTAGGAATCGTATCAAGGTTTTCGTACATATAAAGAACCCTAAAATCCGAGTTATAACGAAGAAGTTATGACCAACCGAAGATTCTCGGCAAAACCGGCAACACCGATTAAACGAAAAATGCGAAGTTTCAATACAATAGTTTTTAGCCTTAAGTATCTAAATGAAAGTTATATATAACCTCAAACCGTGAGCGTACATAAAAAGAACGTCCAAATCTGACTTCGTATGAGGAAGTTCTGATTTTTCCAAGATTCAGGTATAGCAGTAGACAGCTAAAAACTCGAAATAGAGCTCGAGATACTTTTGACCAAAACAACCTAAATGAGAATCGAAGGTCTCAACACTAGTAGCGCAACGGCGAAAAGTCTGACGAAAACGGACATCGGATGAAGAAGTTATGGATTTTATACGGACTTTTTGTGTCCCGGCCCGTTAAAAATAAATAATTAAAAATAAAATCAAAATTTGCCGATGAAGTCTAAACGAGAGTTGTAGATAACATTTTCAGCTACGCGTGCATATAAAGAACGTCGAAAACGGAGCTCGTATGCGAAAGTTACGGATTTTACAAGTTCGGGGTCCAAAATCTGAGGATGTCAGGCCCCCACGACGTGGCACAGTTTGGCCGCGACCCGACAAGTGACTGAGGGCGTCCAATCAACGGAAGGGGATAAGGCTTGCTCCCCACGACGTGGCCAACCTTAGCCACGACGTGGCACACCAGAAATGCCCCTATAAATAGAACTCTTGGGGTGCCGGGTTTAGGTGCTCCATTCTTCCATCTCTCGTGCTGAAACTCTGCGGTTAAGCTCCCGAAGCCCTCCCGAAGCCCCGGTTTTCACCTTCAAGTCCCGAAGGAAGGTTTTGTGTTCCCGAGATTCCCGAGATTCCCTAGAATCCCGAGATTTTCCCCCGCTTTCAACTCTTCCTGTCGAAGTTCTGCTCGATTCTTCTCTAGACTATTTCAAATCAACCACTTCAATCAAGTGAGTTCATACCCCTAATCAATATTTTAAATGATTTTAAATGCTTTAATGGGGGGATACAAGTAGAAACAAACATGTTATTGAATCATTGATATGTATTTTATAACTATGTTTGTCATTTAACAGATTTCACATGCTACAAAATGTGATGCATGAAATGGTTTTACATCTTAAAAACACATTGTTACCAAATGTTTTACCTTTGAAATGTTTATTAAAATGACATCAAGTCATTGTTAATTGTTGTTCAAAACCCATAAGAGGTCTTACAAAACCATTTTTACATTCTTGAACTAAACTATGCATATACACTTATATTCTTATATATGTATTGAGTTTATAGTTTACATCTTTCATTTAGTTTCCCACACCCTTGAGTAGTAAGAGTGTATAAACCTACATGATCATCCAGTTATATTACAGTAGATTATCATAGGGATAATTTGAAGATATCAAACATTACTTCTATTACAAGGAATCACACAAGAGTCAGTTCATTCATGAGTCTATACTAGTACATTACCTGATACATGAGTACTTACAGATGTTCACCTGATACATGAATATGTTTACATATACTTACCTGTTACATGGACAGACATACATGAATGCCATACAGGAACACTTTTACATAGGTGCATTATCCTGTATTCACTTACCTGGATACTTGTACTTAGGACTACGAGGATGATTTATTAGTACTTATTGTGTAAATTGTCTTTCCTATCTCGGTTGAATGGGATAGCTAGGCGGGACTTACCATTCCGAACCCCACTGATTAGCACCAGTGGTCAATGACCATCTTCGGAGGTCTAAGGTTACTACTTATATTAGGAAGATCGATTTGGGACTAACCCTTCCACCCACCTGCTGCTGCTACAGAGGACAATTGGACAATCTTCGGATGTTCATTAGGTTATACATTTCGCTTAATGCGATGCCGTGTTGGTCCTAGTACCCAGTGACAACACTTACAGTAGTACATTTTCCTGTTTACTTTATTTTGTGATACATTCACATAAACGATGAGTTAGACTAAGCACTTTTAGTACTAGTCAATACAAAGGAAAAACTATCATTTTACAAACAGAACATTCGGGTCTTGGTAGAAGACTACACTTCATACTTACAAAACATTCGGGTCTTGGTACAAGACTACACTTCATACGTACAGAACATTCGGGTCTTTGTAGAAGACTACATTTCATACTTATAGAAAATAAGGGTTTTTCTAGGGATTTCATACTTACCTCAACATTTTCATTTAAAGGTTTACATGGCCTTCATAACAGATTTTCACAAACAAGGCAATGACACTATTATACTTATGAATTCACCAGCTTTAAAGCTGATACTCGCTTTCAAAATAACTTGTATTCTCAGGTCATCAGTAGACAGGTACGGAGGCCAGGTTTTGAGAAGACGGAGCAGACAAGTCTCGTCTTTTATTTTGATTGTATATTTTTGGTGTCTTATTACAATGAAAGAACACACATGTATTAAACTTTACTTATAATGCAATGGATGATGTTGTTGCTTGTTTATTATATTACACTGTTGTGATACTATACATGACGTCCTCCACCCCTGAACGTTTCCGTCGTTCGTGGTTTTGGGGTGTGACAAGTTCAGATACGCCCGAAGGTGTACCCAAATCCCACAAACCAAGGCTCTGATACCAACTTATAACACCCAAAATTTCAAAATAATTTTTCACATTTTATAAAACACATTTTCATTCATGATTGTTATAAAAACACCATTGTATCATATAGTCAAAACATAACATCACATCCCAAGATCAAAATGTAAAAACTCCTCGTGTGTGTACTGATCAAGTTGGCGCCTTCCCGTGATCCTCACTGGTACCTTAAGCACATAACACAACACTTTAAGCACAAAGCTTAGTGAGTTCCCCAAAATACCACACATAATACATATTAGCCACTCGGGGCTATGAATCTGTTTGACCCTATGGTCAATACGTCTCATTGGGACCCTCCAGTCCCATAACTCTGTGCGCCCTCTGGCCCTAACTCTAATACTCTATCACATCATGCAAAAGCATAGAAAATACTCTGTCACATAACTCTAATTACCACTCTAGGTAAAGTATAGTGAGAAGACTCACCTCGGGTAACTTGGTAAAATCTTGAACTCTGTAAAATCTGATCTAGCCTCCGCCTAATCATATGAAATAACACTCTAAATCAATACGTCTCTCAAGGCTAGACTATTCCTCCTATTAGTACTCTCAAAAGGTTAAAAGACCATTTTACCCCTCTCATGGCTCAAAGACCCTAAAGTTGATCAAACCCTAAAAGTCAACAAAAGTCAACTCCCCGGGTTACGCTGAGCGTACCACAAATGTACGTTGGGCGTACCCAGTGTCTTCACAGAAAGCGGGGTGCGTGACCCCTTACGCCACGCGTACTTGGACTATGCCCAGCGTAACTCCCAAGTTTCAGACTCTAAGCATTTTAGGGTCTTAATACGCTAAGACCCACGTCCAACTTCTAGATCTAACCATTTATAACCCTCTTAATCCATAAAGTCGGTGAATTTAAGCCTTTGCATGGCAGGACAAGTCACTAATACCCATCATACTCCAGTTCCTAACACTAGAAAGCTCAATACTCAAGCATGACCTCATATCCATGACTAAGATGGAAACTTTATGGATTTATAACACAAATAACACTGAAATGGGATAGATCTAGGTCCATGGAGCACATTACACTCATAAAGTCTCCACCTTTGGGACTTTTAACCCTAAAATTGTCCATGCAAACATCTAACCAAATAAGGAGGAAAGTTTTGAACTTTATACCTCCAAATGCAGCTCCTTCCTCTTTAGATCTCAGATCCAAACTTGCACTTCAAGCTCTAGCCTCCACAAGCTCCTCTCCTTCTTCTTTACTAACACACCCAAGCACTTTAGCTCTAAAACACTCACCCACAAGCTAAGAACGATTGGGAGGCTCTCTTAGGGTTTTACTCACTGATATGGAGGCTAAGAAATGAGCCTCAGCATCCATTATATAGTGCACAAGTCCAATATTATGGTTTGCATATGGACCCATTACGCCCAGCGTACCCAGGCGAGTACACATCCAAATTAAGCGCATGAGTACGCACAGCGTACTCCCAGTACGCCCAACGTACTCATTTGGTACAAGAACTCCTACAAAGGACCACTTTTGACAACTTGACAAAATGGAGGAATATAATAGCTTTACCTTGATTTCGGGATGTTACAATGTACGTGGCCCGGTTAGAACCTAATTGATGTGTTTAATTTAGTTCTATGTCAAAAAAATCGGAAATTGGGAAACAAACTGCTAGACAATAAGTACGATGCCGATCCATGTATTTATCCAGCTAATATCTTGAGAACATAGGATTATATGATCAGTTATCTAAAATGGCGCTTCATAGTTCAATAGAGTTTTAAGAGTTACAATTGTCGGTTTGTTCCTGAAGTAATATAGGCAAATATAGTTATTAGACTTATCCAAGTGGGAGACTGTTGGATAAGGTGTCTAAGTCCATAACTTTATTTGGTATATACATGACCCGACCCGGCATGGTCCATTTGGGTTACACTTAACCCGAATTATTTGTATGGTTAAACCTTTGAGAATTGTATGTTTATGATTTGTTAATATATTATAAGTTATAATATATTAATATGAAATCATATTATTTAATTAGTATTGATCATAAATTAATTTAGAATTAATTTGGTGATCAAAAAGGTAACTAATTAAATATGGGCTCTTGTATTTATATAAGTGTGGGCTAATACTCATTTGGAATGGGCTTGGCATGCATGGGAGTCCATGGATAGTCCATGGAGCTTTTAACCCATGGATCCTTGGAAAGGAAGAGTCATGGGTATTAGGGTTTATATGGATGTAACCTTAATTCCCCACACTATATAAAGGAGCTTATAATGCTTTAAATGGCACTAGTGGTGTGTGTGTGTAAGAAGGTAGCCGATTTCTACAAGCAAACATACACTCTCATAGTTTTTCCAAAGTTTGTGGTGATTTGTGATTTTCATTTGAGGCATCCACATTATTGGTGCTTGGCTCTCAAACTCCAAGGAATCAACTCACTATTGAAAGGTATGTAATTCTTCTAGCTTTTATGTTTAAAGTTCCCCATGCCATGCTAGATAGCTTATGATCCTTGGAAAAATAAATTTGCATGTATTCATAGTAACACATAGATCCAAGGTTTTTAGGGTTGCATGTACACCATTGGAGTGTTAGTGTCACACCCCAAAACTGGAACGGCAGAAATGTTCTGGGGTGGATGACGTCATGTCAAGTATCACAACATATGTAGTATAGTAATCAAAGTACAACAACCATTGCATTAATAGTAGTAATAGTTTTAGACAAGTTACAATTCATAGCGACATCAAAGTAATACAAGTAATAATATAGGTGCAACTTGGTACTAGGTTGACTTCGCCAAAAGCTCCTGGGATGTACCTGTCTATTGCTGACCAGAGAATACAAGTTATTTTGAAAGCGAGTATCAACATTTTTTATAAATGATGGTGAGTTCATAAGTATTTAGTGTCATTTGTGTAAGTAAGCATTTTATTCAAAATAACTTTATAAAAAGTAGTAGTTTAGAATCTACGGTGTATTAGAGTCCTTTCCAGAAAATCCTATATTTTCTAAATAAAAGCAGTCTTCTACCAAGAGTCGACAGAGTTATGTTTTAAAGAGTAATTTTCCACGAAATACTATCATTACCAAAATACGGTATTTGATTTTTAATGAAAGTAGGAGGATATCACTAGTAAAAATACTAGGGGAAAGTAACATATGCCTCAGCAGAAAATACTGTTGGCAAAGGCAAAAGAAATCACAGACTCCTGGAGAGTATCGAATGAATGATACGCCTGGCTCATTCTAACAAAAGGAAACACAGACCCTGGACGGTATCAAATGTACGATACGGCTAGCAAGGTCTAAAACAAAGAAACACAGACCCCAAACAATATCAAATGAAAGATACAACTAGCAAGGTCTAAAACAAAGAAACACAGACCCCAGACAGCATCAAATGAAAGATACAAGTAGCAAGGTCTAAAACAAAGAAACACAGACCCCAGACAGTATCACATGAAAGATACAGCTAGCAAGGTTTGAAACAAAGGGAAACCTTAAGTGGGTTGTTTCAAGAATACAATGTTGAATTCTCATTACCTTAAGGCCATGAATTATAAGGTAAACATGGAGATACTCATAACCATACTGATTGACACTAGAGTACTTGACGCCCTGCAAGCGTTGGAATAAATGTGACATTCTTCACCCCTTGGCTTGGTAGGTCGTGGATTGTAGCTAGCAGTCAGGGTGCGGGAGTGTCAGTCCCGTATAGATCTATACACACAATGCCCGCTCTCCCTGCAGGAGACTCTGGTTACCAACTCGACAACGGGGAGATCCGTGTCTTGAAGATGCATCTCGTAATCTGAATTCTATTAGAGGCGCTGGAGAAATGATATAGACTCGCGTATGAACTGACTCCGATGGAATTCTCATACTAGAAAGAGTGAATAGAACCTCGTAACTATTCCTATAATAGTTACTAGTGTCTCTGATCTATGAATGATTAATGGAAGGATGCCCTTGCTACCCAAGGGAAATGAGTTGGCCGATGTAAACCTTTATGTCTATACGTGTATACATGATATATAATTAATGTTTAAACGACCTTCGGACGGATATCCGATACCCACCAGACCACATCCCAACGAGGAAAAGGAAATAGGGCGAACCAGCCTTCCTAAGTCTTTTAAACATTATTTATATAACTATACAAGTACATGCATGCATTTAACGAAACAAAAGTATAGAAGCATAGAAGAAAACTTTGATGAAAACTTTGGAAAAACCATTACACATAAGAAATTTACGACTTGAACTTAGTTTATAAAACAAGTTTGAAAACCGTTCATAAACACATTTAGAATATAATTTGGTAAAACAATATAAGTAAAGAAAACCTTTATTTAAAACACTGCTGTAACTGGTTTAGAAGTAAAACATACAGCACGAGAGATAATTTGAGAAAAGATTTAAACAAGTAAAGACGTTTTGGAAAACCATCTATAGTATTATACTTGGTAAAACAGCTGAAAGTGTAATAAATCCTTGTGCATGCGGGTTATTAATCACATATGATTGATATTATAACTAGCATGTTTTAACTTGTATTCCCACCCCCATAAAAGCATGTAAAAACATTTAAAAGGTTAATTCAGGGGTATGAACTCACCTGTTGTAAGTGGATCGGGCGGCGGTGCCGGTTGGGTGCTCGGTGTCAAGTGAAGACTTGAACACACTTAGTGACCTATTAACATATGATGACATATGTTTACATACAATTAGTAATTATAATACTAATTAAACATGAAAACGCATCCTAATGTGCGGAAAACACTTTGGTCAAGTGCTAGGTGCTATTGGGTTGCAAATATGGGAGTGTATGGCCTAGATAGGGAGTTTACTCTTCAAGAGTAAACTCTTTATAGAGTTTACGTCCCTAAGACCATATCCCCATGAGTTTACGGCCGTAAACTCATGGGTGGTGTGTTCTTTGATGCTTCAAGGTCTTATCTCACTCATAGAATCATGCTAGAGTCGAATCAAGGGCTAAGGAAGTGATTTGGGGCTCAAAATGGACACAATAGTGAGTTTACAGTTCATTGACCACTCCTTGAGGAGTTAACGGTCGTAAACTCATTTTTTTCCATTTCTTTTGTTGTTTGGTGGTTCTAACTCATGCACACAAGGTTCTAGACACTTATATGAACATAGGAAGGTGTTAAAGGCACTTAAACACCTTGGAAAGGTGTTTACGGTCTATGAAGATGTTCTTGGGGAGTTTACTACCTTAAACACATGAGTTTACGGCAGTAAACTCATTTTAGTCCATGAATCATGTGTTTTGGTGGTTCTAGGTTAAGCATACAAAGTTCTAGGTCCAATTCTAAGCCATACAAAGTGTTAAGGGCACTTTAACACCCTTTGGGGGTGTTTATGGTCTTAGAAAGGGTGTTTATAGTCCAAGAACCTTCTTGGTCCATAAACTCAAGTGTGACTCACTTGTGTATGTTTTGGTGCATCTCAAGAAGGAATATAAGGTTCTATGCACTCAAAGAAGCTCATAGAAGCTTTTGGAGGTGTTTAAGGGGTAGTTTAACACCCAAAAAGGTGTTTAAGGTCCTTGAAGATGGGTTTACGGTCCAAGAATGTTATTAGACCGTAAAATCATGTTTACTCCCCATTTGTTACGATTTTGGTGTTCTAAGTCCTTCCATGCAAGCCTCTAAGTCATTGCTAAGCATTAGAAGTGGTTTGGAGGGGGTTTTTTGGCACCAAAACCCTCTTTCAAGGTGTTTAAGGTTTTGGGATGCTCCCAACACCTTAAACTCTTGTTCTTGGGGTTTCTGTATGTTTAAGCCACGAATTTGCAAGCTAGATGAGACAAACAACAAGCTAGGAAGGTTAACTTACCGATTTGAAGCTCGAAGGTACAATTTTTTACCAAAACCCGATTTGTAGAGAGAGAAAGTAGAGAGAGAAAGTGTCTAAGGTGGGGATGAAACCCACTCAACCCTTATATAGGGTGGAGTTTATGGCATGGTTGGGGGTTCACCCAACACCAACCGCGAACGGGGTTTTTCACGACTACCATTAAACACGGAAATTTTAAAATTATACTTCCTTAATTTTAGTTCGTTTGACGTATATTATTTCAAATATTCCAACGGGTTTAAATCCGGTCAAAAATATTTTGGGATAAATTTGGCTAATTTTTTACGTACTTAATTTCGACGTTAAAACTAACGGAAATTTTTGGGTTGTCACATCATCCCCTCGTTAGAGGGAATTGCGTCCCGAAATTAGAGTTTAGGCAAAGAAGTAGGCATGAATGATCGAGTAATGAGGTGAGGGAACTTCCTATTGGAATGGTCCTCGCGCCCCCTAGCGAACTTCGTTCTTCGCTTGGCGTTCCAACAAACCTTCACTAGTGGGAGGCGGATTCATTATGCTCGCTTGATTCCTCAGTACACAGTTTCCTATGGGTTTTTCTAAGAAATTAGGGTTCCCAATGATTGCTGTCAAGACGAGTGGGTTTATACAAGTCACGTCAGACAAATACTTTGTCCATGTTGGGGACGTGAATAGACTATGGTGGAATTTATGGAATTGCAAAAGTAGTTATGGCCTGACAAGGGTTGGACCAAATCTTATAGAGAATCTCGGATGGTCCTAAGCTCTCGGGAAGATAGAGCTTTTCGGTCCTCAGAACATAATGCACTTCTATGGTAAGATCATCATTGGTGTGATCGCCATTTTGAAGTTCCAAATGTTCTTTCATACTGGAAGTGTAGTCCTTCAGGTTGGTTCTTAGAAAGCTCGAGTTGTCCTCAGATTCGTGTTTCCTACTAATTTGCTTTTAGAGGTTTTCTGGACCATTGGATGTATTGGCTACACACTGGAATGTAATTGGTTTCGTGGAATCTATCTCAACTCAGTGCAAAATGGAACTGCACTTCTGATTTCTTGAGGTGTTCCTAACGGAGACTCTCAAAGTTAACGAGATAGGTTCTTAGCAGATGGTGGTTAGAGGGTTTTAGATTTCTTCGCCGATTAACAGATGCTTTCACAGTATGATTCTTAACTTGGAAGGAATCACGCTCTTACTTGCTTCACTGTTTCATGGATAGTAGCCTCTGCTCAGGCTAACTTAGTTCTTAGAGATTTTCTGAAGTGTTGGACTATCTCGGGAGGTGGTTCTACTATTTCTGTGTGAGATAGTATCCATGCAACACCTGGTAGTCCAATAAATCTCTAAAATATGCTCTAATCTCTAAGGCGTCGGTTTATTTCAGTTGCAGAAAGCGTGTGCTCTTGTATAACCCATCGACTAACACCTAGACTGGTGTCAAGTCTATAATCTCTTCGGGATCTGGGTTATAAGGCTTAATGCAACCTACTTTCGCACTTTAATCAAGTATTCTTAGCTGCGGAGGTTATCCTGTGGTTCTTGGCATTCTAGTGTTCGCTTCGGAGAATGCAGTCTATCGTCTACAGGGCAACAGTGACTTCTCTCACGTAAGGGGCGGAGTGTCCTAGGCACTACTCATCGGTAACGGGGTGGACAAAGTGCCTGAGTAGTGCGAACATCTTCTGCAACTACTCTTCCGGTGGTTCTGGGTTTTCTTGATTTAGGTTAAGTCTAGAAATATAGGGTTTTGTTACTCGGAACTTCTAATCTTCTCATCCACTCTTCTCAGAGTTTATCTTATCGCAGCTTCCAGAATTTCCGGGATATCCGCTAAGATACTTAATTCGGGGGATTAAGCGTGAGTGGATGGTCGTAGTCAATGTCCTTGACTCTTACGACTCAGATTTCTTTACCAACTGAGGGTGTTAGCTACTATGTTGGCTTAACCGGGATGACAACAAATTCCGGATTTGTGGTCATTATAGTAGCTCAACCCGCCGTGGTTCTCTTGACTCTAGCTCCTATTCTATGGGATAGGACGAAGGGTTTTACTATGAGGTTCGGGGTAGAGCTCATACTCGGCTTAACCACTAATACTTGGTGTATGCAAGCCGTATATAATTGAGGTCGGCAGGATGTTCAGTTGTGCGACTCCACCCCAGACCCACAACCCAACGAGGAACAGGGAGTAGGGAGGAAGCACACATCTTAAATCTTTTTGATCTCAATTATATACCACCCTTATGCGTATACTCAGTTATAGTAGTCAGTCCCATGAGTTCTATCCTCTTGATTCACGAACCTGATTGTGAGGTGCGAAGGGTCTTTCTGGAGGATCTACGAAGTAGGCTTCAGGTGGTTATCGTCTTCTGGAATGCATGTAGTGTCTTTTGCTTCGGTTTCTATCTGTCTAAGAAGGGTTGGTTAACAGCGCATGGTACCCTTATGCTGGGGTACTTTGGAAGGTTTGAGACAAGAGGGACGATTGACGGATCGCATTAGGCTTTATTATTTTTAGGTTCGGAAGAACCTTTATTTGCCGAATGGCTATAGTGAAAGTTCTTTTTACACAGCACTAGGGAGTTACACACGGTTGCACTAAGTCGAACCATGATTGATAGAGGCGTCGAAGTTGGCATACATCGACATGACATAGAATGAGGATCGATAGGGTCATGTGTTGAACGGGCACACCAGTTCTTGGCGTCTCGGGTTTCGTCCCGTGTATCACTGTCGGGGATACTTGGACCGATAGAGTCGACGCAGAATTATAGAGGGTCCTGAGTGTTTCTGAGTAGGGTACCTTTCATGAATGGATTCTCACGAGGCCTTTCTATAATCGCCTAACATATACTAGTCATGTATAATTAAGGTGGGGAGGACTGTTGACTGAGCGACCCCGCCTTAAATCCACAACCAAACAAGGAACAGGAAATGAGGCGGCATTCACTCACTCTAGGTCTATCCATCTCAATTATACATGGCCGTAACGTATATATCTAGCCATTATAGTTTTACCTGATGAAATTTTAAATTTTATAACAGTGCTGCGACTTTCGCCTTAACGGGGAAGTAATTACATTTTGAATTAGCCTTTTAATGTTTTCGGTTAGTTATCTGAGATTGAGAGACGTACCAAAAATCTACCGGGTTCCTTGATGCTTCTCCCCAAGCATTAGAGTTAGACTCCTCCTGTGTCCTTGTCTTTTCTTTCCGTTGGACAGTCCTTCTTGAAGTGTCCAATCTCACCACATAGACGGCAAACTGTATTAGTCGCCACATTGGTGGTTGATGTAATAAACTCAACCGAGGTTCTGCAGACGCGAGCAGTATGCCCCTTCATGTTGCACCTAGCACAAAAGAGTTCCTGTCATATACCATGATGAAGGTAGCTACACTTGCAGCAGTGGGGAAGGTTTCCTAGGTATGGTCTTCTTGAAGTCGGGATGGAAGGGCTGGCAGGGGTATTGACTGTCTCAGCTCGTTGCCCTTCAGAAGGTCCTTAAGTTGAGGTACTTCCCTCCTCGATCTTGAACTTTCTTTTCAGTGGATTTGGTTGAGGTTCTTGGGTGGCTGGGTACACAGAGGTTGGTTGCTGCTGTCCATTTCTTGGATCGGAATTCCCGATAGGGCTCTCGCTAACATTGGCGGCGTTAGCATTCAGTTGAGCCATGACAACTGCTACGGCTGCCGAGACTGCAGCCTGGAACATAGCTTCATTAAATAGGAGAATCGGTTTCTTGCCAGTGGATGGGTTACGCTTCTTTGGAGGCATGGTTTTCTTACACAGAAGGAACACAAGCTGATGAGAGATGACGGTTAACCCTGGACGTATCTATCCTTACTGAATTAGGCATAAATTTTTCCCATGCCTCCGATATTGGTTGTCTGAGTGTCGACCTACATCCCTATGATGTAGTTTGGGTATTCAAGGTAGGAGTATGAGTATCGAAAAATCCATAAGTTGGGAGTCGTTCCTACTAAGTTACCTTTATACTGGGAAAGGTTCACTCTCCGACTTGGAAAGATCTGAGAACAGTTCGGAACGAAGACCGCGGGAAGAAAGGCTCATGAAGACTTGTGGCTAAACACTCTCAATAAAGGTGTGGGGATCCACTCTAATCGTATTATTTGCAACGGGAAAAGGCGATTTACCTAACACATAGCGTGAGTAATGTGATCACTAACTCACTAAATTGTATTATTTTATGGGTGTATTAGCGCGACTATAACGAGGAAAAGACACTTCTCGGGTTCCATGCACTGGCTCCTTCCGTCTACCTCGTATCTTTGATTGGGACCGGCGTTGGTTTCCTTCAGGTAGTTATCTAGGGCTCTCTTCTCATATGGACATATTGAATTTCTACTCCGTCTTACTTCCAATTCTGACTCTGGGTATCATCACTTTCTGATGGATGACTGGGAATCTCTGTGACAACCCGGAATTTCCATTCTGAACAAACCATATCAAGCCAATAGAAGTTAGAACAGTCAAAGAGAAATTCCAGACTTTGGGTATAAGTTTGAGTATTTCAGGTTTAACACTTAAGGAGATATCAGGAGAGTGGTTGCACTAGGGTTTTTTGCAACACTGTTATTCCAATACTCTATGATATTAGAGTTCATTCCGGGAATAAAATATTTTCTGCCAAAAATCTCAGTACTATAAATAGAATTCTGAACCAGTTTCATTCATTATTTACATTTCCAACTGGAGAAAAGCCATTTTTTCTCTCACGGATCTTCGGGTTTTTATCCCAAATCGTGAGTACCGCTCTTTAGTTATTTTATATAGCTTAGAGTGTGCTTAAAACATCAAAATCGGATCAAAATCCCAAGCTTTGGGAGTTTACCGCCCAAGAACACTTGGAGAGTAAACTCCATTTTAGGCCCAAATGTGTGCCAAATGTCCCTCAAAGCCTTGGAACTCAACATAGGGACTACCATTACATGTTTAGACCACAAAATCATAACAAACAACAAGATATGTGAGTTTACCGCCCAAGAACACCATGGGGAGTAAACTCCTTTTTAAGGGCCAAATGGTGCCTAGTCCTTCCTTAAGCCATGACACTAGTTTGGACTAGTACACTAATGAGTTTAGGAATAGAAAACAACCTCAAATCACCAAGGAAATGGTGTTCACGGCCAAGGAAGATCTTGGGCCGTGAACTACATATTAGGGTGCCAAAATTCCCTAAAGACCTTCATTAAGCCAAGAGACAAACATAGCACCTTACCTTGATGTGTCTAGGACCCAAAAAAAAAATATCAACACCCATGAGGGTTTAGACCGCAAACACATGACCAAATGGTCCATGGGCCGTAAACTCAAGTTAGGGGTGTTTTGATGCCACAAACACTTCCAAAGGCTTAGGCTTGAAATTAGAATGCTTCCTTATGACCTTTAGGACCCTCATAAACATAAATGGCCATGAGTTTATGGTAGTAAACTCAATTGGGCCGTGAACTGCTTAGAACTTCAAAGAAAGTGGGTTTTCTTCATCCTAGGTTAGAGCTAATGTCCCTAAATCATTCCCTAGCCTTCAAACTTGCATTCCCACATGAGTAGCCATGATTTTATGGCCGTAAACTCCCTTGGGCCGTGAACACATGGTAGTAAACTCATGTGAGTGCCTTTATACCTTCCTATGTTGAATCACATGTGATTCCCACACTTGGTCAAGGTGTTACCTAGTCCCGGAAGGTGTTTCCTTTCATATAGATGTTATAAACACTATATTCATGTCAATAGGTGTCCTTATATGTCATTTAGGACTTATTGTGTCTCGGGACTTTATTCGTGGAACTTCTCATCCCTACACGCGTACCCGCTAGAACCACTCACAACAGGTGAGTTCATACCCCTTAATCAATTTTTTAAATGATTTTAAATGCTTTAATGGGGGGGGAATACAAGTAGAAAACAGTATGTTATTAAATCACTCTTATGTATTTTATAAATGTGTCTTCATCTAGTAGATTTCACATACTTCAAAATGTGATACATGAAATGGTTTTCTATCTTAAAATACCTTGATAACAAAAGTATTAGTTTTGAAATGTTTATTAAAATGACATCAAGTCACTCTTAATTATTGTTCAAAACTCTTAGATATCTTGCAAAACCATTATTTTTACCTTCTTGAGCAAAACTACACTTATACGCATATGTTCTTATATATGTATTGATGTTATAGTTTTCATCCTTCGTTCAGTTTCCCACACCCTGGTGTAACGAGGGTGCATAAATCTACTTGAACAACAAATTACTTTCCAGTTAATTATCATAGGGATAGTTAGAAGAAACAAAACATTATTCCTATTACAAGGAATCACACAAGACTCAGTTCATTCATGAGTCTATATCAGTACATTACCTGATACATGAGTACATATACATATAATTACCTAATACATGTGTACGTTTACATATGCTTACATGATACATGAACACGCTTACATGAATACTTGTATCTCGGCTTGCGAGGATGATTTATTAGTACTTTCTGTGTAAATTGTCTTTTCTATCCCAGTTCAACGGGATATCTAGGCGGGACTAACCATTCCGAATCCCAACTGATCAGCACCAGTGGTTGATGACCATCTACGGAGGTCTAAGGTTATTACTTATACTAGGTAGATCGATTTCGGGACTAACCCTTCCTACCCCCTTCTGCTACTACAGAGGATAAGTGGACAATCTTCGGATGTTCATTAGGTTATACTTTTTGCTTACTGCGATGTTGTGTTTGTCCTAGTACCCAGTGATAACACTTACATTAGTACTTTTTCTGAACAATCTTCGGATGTTCATTAGGTTATACTTTTCGCTTATTCCAATGTTGTGTTAGTCCTAGTACCCAGTGATAACACTTACATTAGTACTTTTTCTGGACAATCATCGGATGTTCATTAGGTTATACTGTTCGCTTATTATGATGTTGTGTTAGTCCTAGTACCCAGTGATAACACTTACATTAGTACTTTTTCTGTACAATCTTCGGATGTTCATTAGGTTATATATTTCGCTTACCGTGATGTCGTGTTAGTCTTAGTACCAAAAGATAACACTTACATTAGTACATTTTCCTATTTACTTTATTTTGTGATACATTCACATAAACGAGGAGTTAGACTATGTACTTTTAGTACTAGTCAATAGAAAGGAAAAGCTATCATTTTTACTTACAAAAACATTTGGGTCTTGGTAGAAGACTACATTTCATACTTATATCAACTGTTCCATTTAAAGATTTACATGAAATTCATAACAGCATTCCAAAACAAGACAATAACACCTAAATACTTATGAATTCATCAGCTTTAGGCTGATACTCACTTTCAAAATAACTTGTATTCTCAGGTCATCAGTTAGACAGGTACGATGGCCAAGTTTTGAGAAGACGGAGCACAGACAAGACTCGTTTTATATTGATTATTCATTTTATTGTTGTACATTATGAAAGAGCACACATGTATTAAAAGTTTACTTTTAATGCAATGGATGATGTTGTTGCTTGTTTACTACTTTACACTGTTATGATACTTCACATGACGTCCTCCACCCCGGAACGTTTCCGCCGTTCTTGGTTTTGGGGTGTGACAGATTGGTATTAGAGCATTGTTATAGTGAATTAAGTATATCAACCCATAAAAGATATACTAACTATAAATAAATTGGGATTAAAACACTCTGTCTAAGAGTTTACACTTTCAAATAATAAAACATTTAACAAAGTATATGTGCCCGCATTCATACTAAAATCCGTGTCACAATGACAAGAACAAAAGTATTGCGATTGTTGAATATCACAGGTAAGCTGGGGGATGTATGGTCAGTCTTGGGAGTGGCATATCCTGATCAACTATTGTTGTTCTGAGGAGTGATTAGCACATGCCCAAGAATGGTTGTGATATGGCAACAAGACTAAAAACTTACCAACATTACCACAATGAGAACATTATAACAGAACCAAAGTCTAAAATACCATAGGGGTATTTTGTGTTACTATAAGTACTTTATACTTGAGAACTAAAACGGGATCTTCATTACTAAGTTGATAGTTGCTAAGTGGATACGCTAAAGTTATATGTAATTAGGATGTTATAGACTTAGAATCGGTGAAATTTTTTCTTTACCCCTATTCCTTGTGAATGTGGAGTTGAGGTCACTTATTCGAAGGCCTATCCTGTGTTGATTACATATAATTTGTATGCACTTTACAGATAGCGATGTAACTAATGAAGATTTCCTAAATAATTATCTAGATAGTTCGTCTATCAATTATTTTCTTACCCCAATTCTCGCGTAGATAACATGGCTGGATTCCATCCCCACGACAACCAGTTCCTTCCGAACGCGGTTATTGCTGGATGGTTTGGAGAAGAACCAGATAATGATCATCCAATCCATCTGAATTATCACCATGCTGAAGACCTTTCAGACGGTGCTATCTCCGAACTTGAGGTTGAGAACCTACCCCAGGCAGCTCCCTTTCCAATTCCTAACCCTCGTCCGGCTTTTCATGGCCCGACGCCTCCATGGGTGGAATGTCTGGAAACATGGAGCGAAGATAAAGATCAACTTATGTCGTTCAATGGAGACCAACTTTTCTACAACGTAAGTGAAGGGAGCTCAGCAGACAGAGTTCTACCAATTCTGATCCGAAGTGTTGCCCGAAATGAAATTTAGGGCAGGACAGCTCTACAACGTATCGTAGAAGTTGATACAAATGGAGGAATCCATATGCTTTGCACTAGTCGCCTTGAACATGCTCGTGAGAGGTCTGAGAGAGACCATGAAACCCTGCTGCAAGCACTGGATGAATCACGAGCCGAAGTCATAGAACTTCAAGTACGCGAGAGAGTGTATGAAAGACACCTACTTGATGTGGAACGCCAACTAGCTGAACTGAGAGTTCACCAAAGGGATGACCGTCGCTAGTAGTAGATACTTTACTTTATATTCCTTGTTAAAAGGAATCGTGTTACTGTCTATGCCCGATGTGGCCTTTTCTATGAAACTATCTTGTACTATAAGTACTTTAGTTAGGTCCTTATACTATCAGGAACTATCTTCTCTAGATATGATGTGAGACCTTTTTACAAGGTCATTTTCCCGAACTTGTATGTCATGAATATCCAAGATATTGACAGTCGGCTAATTTCTGTGTCATTCTTTATTCAAATACTCTTATCATACTTTCATTAGAGACTATTTGAAACATGCTCTAGTCAAGTCATTGGACTATAGCAATTTAACTCTAGAGACATCTCCAAGTCTCCTTTAAATGGTTGGATCACGTTATTCGCCAACCTACGATGCCTCGGCTAGAACGCCAAACATCTTGAGACCATTGTAGGAACTTACTTCTGATCTTTGCTATTACTGCATCATAGGGATGTAGGTCAAACCTTCGTGAACATACTTCCTTTCCGTAATAGGACTACATCATAGGGATGTAGGTCGAACCTTAGAGAACATACTTCTATTCTTTACATGAGCGATCAAACTACGTCTAGGTTCAACCATTCTCACTCACAAATTCATTTTCTTTCCGTATAACAGAATCATGTCGCCGAAGAAAAATGATCAGCCCATCAACCAACCACCAACTCTTCAGATTGATGCAGCTACCTTTCAAACTGCAGTCTCGGCTGTCGTGTCAGCTATTCTTAACCACCTGAACGCTAATAACGCAAGTGTTAGCGGGATTGTTAAAAATCACTCCAATCCAAGTAACAATCAGGCACCACGACGAGCAACAAACTACCACGATACCCTGAGTCCTAAGACCAAGAGTAACAAACGGAAGTCTTGGACTAAACCTAAGGACAAGTCGCTTCGAAGGGCGAACAAGAAACAACCACCAGTAACAACCTTCATAGCCACGGCATCGGTACCTCCTACTACCATCCCTTCGGGCATCCCAATTGTCCCTAAACCAGCCAAACTTTATGCTGGAAATCTCCCAAAATGCATTGAATGCAGTTTTCACCACCATGGAACTTGTAGGGAGATGCAGTGCTCACACTGCAACAGAAAGGGTCACACCAAGCGTTACTGCAAGAGCCTAGCAAGGCTGAACAACCAAGTGCCAAGCGACAGTGTAAACCAAGCTTGCTACGGTTGTGGAAAGGTAGATCACTACAGAAAGAACTGCCCAGAGGCAGCAGATGTTGGCACAGACGGAAGTATACTACCGACCCCCGCCGCAGGAGAGTCTACTCCGAACCCACGTTAATGTAATTTAGGCGTTTCATTGTAACAGACTTATGAATCATCCCAACACTAGTGCAACCAGAGTCTTATCTTTTGTGGGATTCCATCCATTTAGGGATGCTCGTGTTGCGTATACTTGTCTTTTGTAGTATACCTTGTTCGCAGCAATAGTCTTGTAGTAAATCCTAAGTACAGTAACTCTGTTAATGGTTGCACTGTTGTGTTTTGTCTGTAACGCCTTATGTTCAAATCTAATGTCTTTAGTTTCTATATGATTCCAACTTTATCATATGACTCGAGTAAATACGATCCTCGCAATACCAGCTTCATAAGTACATCTCTTTCTCAGTAATCGTCTTTTAGCGAAGCCGTCATATCAGAGCACCGAAGTACTCATACAAGGAGTACCTCATAGTTCTTTTCCTTTCCGAAGGAATCCCCACAATATTACTCGTGTAGTACGTCAAGTTCAATTCTAGGATTCATACGGTTGATCTATCACTGAAGAATGTATCCATGAGAGTGATATATAATCAATGTTCTACAGGCTTAGAATTGATGATTCCACTTTAACTTCTTTTCCCTCGATGGGATGTGAGATTAAGGAAGAATCAGTTATTCGACTACCTTTTCAATCTTAATTATATATACGACTAGTATACATGAGATTGTGATCATTGAACCACGTATGATTCTAATATGAACTTCAGGACGGAGACTGTCCAAGAGTACGAGTAATTGCATTGGCATAGGAACAAACTTAGAACCCAGTATGACTCTTACAACCAGATCGCCTTACCGTCTAAACACCTACGGAAGATACAAGAACAACCCAGACAACACAGCGAACTACTCAACAATAGAATTAGAAGACCAGGCTTCTCACCCTTGAGAGCTCCGGTCTTATTCTTACCAGAAGTCGACGGAGTGCATCTTATGTACCTCGACGACCGGAGACTTCATTAAGATTTCCTTTAGAAATCGTTGTCTCTGCCTCCCATAGACGAATTGATTGAGCAAACACAGGGAAAGAATTACTTTCAGAAATGGACCTGAGATCCGAATATCACCAGTTCGAGTGTTAGGGAAGGATGTCTTAAAGACTACCCTCCGAAATCAATACGGACACTTCGAGTCCTTAGTGATACCCCTCGGATAGGACCAATACGCCCATAGTATTCATGAGCTAAATGAGTGGAGTACGCCTTCTTACTGGGATCAGTTCGTCATTTCTCCATGTAATGACTTACTTATCTACCCTCGTAGTAAGAAAGAACCCATAGAAACATTACCCTTGGAGATACTTTTCACAAAGTTCCCTGAGCAAGATTTTTGGAATTAAGAGTCAAATTTCCTGAGACACACTATTAGTGATGTGGAAATTCTTGAGTGCTCTGTCAAATTATCCAAAACCGTTGGGAATTTGTTGGCACCGTAGTCACCGACGGAAAATTCGCCAAATACTAGGTCTTATAGACCTACTATCATAGTCCATTCAAAACTCCCCGCAAATTTCAGAAACCCTTTCGACTTTGACCCAACAAGGGGTGGCCCTTGACTGGGAAGTTAAGCGAGAGAAAGAACCTTTGGAATTCCAAGTGAGAGACCAAATTCTTTCGGAAACCTCACTCTGGGAACGGCTTAATACGCTCCGTAAAGCGTGGAAAGCTAAATCTAATGTAGTTGGGACCTCTGATATTCTTACCAGAATCGGTCCTACATCTCACAAACTAGACCTACTCCGCGAACTCAGTAACATACATTTTACCCTTCGCGTCTCGAACTTGAAACAATACCTTTCCGTTAGGACTCTCGTAAGCCCTCTCGACGAGATCGAGATTAACGAGATCCACGCCTTTGTATTAGAACCGTTGTGACCCTCAACCGAGAGGTCAAGCGGACGAAGCAACGCCGTTGCCCATTAGTGAAGGTCCGTTGGAATACCAACCGAGAACCTGATTTCACTTGGGAGCGCGAGAACAAATCGTTTAGGAAGTTTCCAACTAACGACTCGATCACTTCTACCTACTTCTTTGCCTAAATTCTAATTTCGGGACGAAATTCCCTTTAACAGGGGGATGATGTGACAACCCGAAATTTCCATTCTGAACAAACCATATTAAGCCAATAGAAGTTAGAACAGTTATGGAGAAATTCCAGACTTTGGGTATAAGTTTGAGTATTTCAGGTTTAACACTTAAGGAGATATCAGGAGAGTGGTTGCACTAGGGTTTTGTGCAACACTGTTGTTCCAATACTCTATGATATTAGAGTTCATTCCGGGAATAAAATATTTTCTGCCAAAAATCTCAGTACTATAAATAGAATTCTGAACCAGTTTCATTCATTATTTACATTTCCAACTACAGAAAAGCCATTTTCTCTCTCACGGATCTTTGGGTTTTTATCCCAAATCGTGAGTACCCCTCTCTAGTTATTTTATATAGCTTAGAGTGTGCTTAATACATCAAAATCCCGAGATTTGGGAGTTTACCGCCCAAGAACACTTGGAGAGTAAACTCCATTTTAGGGCCAAATGTGTGCCCAATGTCCCTCAAAGCCTTGGAACTCAACATAGGGACTACCATTACATGTTTAGACCACAAAATCATAACAAAACAACAAGATCTGTGAGTTTACCGCCCAAGAACACCTTGGGGAGTAAACTCGTTTTTAAGGGCCAAATGGTGCCTAGTCCTTCCTTAAGCCATGACACTAGTTTGGACTAGTACACTAATGAGTTTAGGGATAGAAAACAACCTCAAATCACCAATGAAATGGTGTTCACGGCCAAGGAAGTTCTTGGGCCGTGAACTCCATATTAGGGTGCCAAAATGACCTAAAGACTTTCATTAAGCCAAGAGACAAACATAGCACCTTACATTGATGTGTCTAGGACCCAAAACAATAAAAATATCAACACCCATGAGTGTTTACGTGATGAGAATTGTCATCGAGATTTGAAAAAAGAAAAGATAGATTTGAATGATTAAAGATGAAGAACACAAAGAGTAAATATTAATCAGATCTCATATTGATTAAGACTGATTACAGAATAAGTAGAAAAGAGATTTTTGTTTCGTTTCTGTGTCTATCTCTACTTCTAGCCTCAGTCCCTATTTATAGGGAACATACAAAAAATATACTAAGTCTAGACATTTTCACTTCGCATAACAAATGACTTAGTAAAATAACATAAAATGCAAAACAATACAATACACTATTTTCGACTTTTTACAATTTACATCTACATTCTCCCCCTTTGTAAACAGTCGATGCAATTCAACTCAAAAGCTTTTGAATTGCAGAGTGAATTGTCCTTCGCACTTCTCCATACCAGGAGATCACCTTCTTCAGATCTTTCTTGTCTCCTTCATTATTCTTCTTGCAGTTATTCATACGTACAATGAAGTGCGTATATTGCGAAGAATTATATCTTTCAATCTCTGAGACTTTGAACAAAAATTTCTTCGGTTTTCCTTTTGTATCTCTTCCAGAAAACACCATGCCAAATGGTTTTAGGCATATTTCACCAACAACATACTTCGACAAAGCTGATTGAGATAAAGTATCCTCCCATGGAACTTTTACTTCTCTACCCAACACATTTGCTAATTCTTCATCTGTAAGAGCCAAACAGTCGAAATAGTTATCGATGAACGTCTTCACATGTGCGAAGCCAACCTTGAACACATCTGTCTCAGAGCCTTTAAGATTGTTTTCTTCCATATGCTTCAAGATCAGAGCTACTTGAATTAAATCATTGCAGTTCATCAATGGAAAATTAGCTACTGTGAAGTCATATTGTTTGTTGTCTGCTCTGATAACAAAATAACGGAAATTTTGAAGCATGTCTTCAAACGAAATATCCTTCTTAATTGTCAGCACCTTTTTGATCTTCATTAAAGACCAAACTTCATTTGGATTCTTCCCCAAGACTGCATGAAATCTGATTTTCATGTGAGTATAATCATCAGGATTATCAAATTTCTCACTAATCTTATATTGAGCAGTGATGAACAGCATTTCGTTTATCGGGAAATCCAATTGACAATGATCTGAGTTCGCAATATCATAACTTCTTTTCGGCTTCTTCTCAAACTCATACATCTCCCTCCCACAACTTTCGACTCTATTGTTTCATAAGAATAAAGTTTCGCAGGATCTCCTTTGTTCATGGAGGGAGGATCACTTGCCCATTGCCTCATGATACTTTGTACTTGTCTCATTCTCTCCAACTCAGCCTCTGCATCAGCTTTCATCTCCTCCTTTGATTTTTCGTAGAATATCCCTTTTCCTTTTCCTACAACATCTGTCTGAGATTTTGAGCTTGAACCTCCTTCATTTTCTCCAATAACAACACCTTTGGAAACTGTTTTTGTGGTAATTGTACTTGAAGAAATCGGTTTCGTAGGAATAGGAAGAGTGGCTATAAGCTGAGTCGATATCATTTTTCCAACAGTTTTTGCCTCCTCTTCTTTACTTCGTCTTTTCTCTCCCCCTTGCACCCCTGTGTAAACAGGTGGAGCACTCTTCGGTAGTAAAGAAGTGAAATTCGTAAGTGGAGCAAGAGCTTTTTGAATTGCTTGTTCTAAAGTATTAATCTTTAGAGACAAGAATTCAGGAGTAAGGATTTGAGTTGATGAAGAATGTGAAACTGCTGTTTTAAGCTCAGTTACTAACTTTATCAACTGATCAAACTTCTCCGTTGTTTCTGCTTTATGAGCTTCAGGAATATCAATAAGCTTTTGGAGTTAAGAAGAAATCTCCACAATCTGCTTTTGAACATCTGCTTGTTTAGTATGAACATCCTGAAGATCCTTCACAAGTTCAGACTTCAACTCATGAATCTTGAAGTTTACATCCTCACGAACTTTCTTTACATCTTGTACAAAAAGAATATGACGTTCTTTTGGAGCAGCTTTTAGATCTTGAACAACATAAGTAAAATTGCTCCCTTGTGCTTTAAGTCTAAGCTTATTATTTTTGTCTGTTTGATCAACCTTCTCCATGATACGTTTCTCAGCTCCTTTTATCATGACATCAACCTCCATGGCTGATATAGAAGATATTCTACCAGAATCAGCTTGCGTTTGAATAATGGTCTTCAATTTCTGATTCAGAATTTTAAACTGTTTTCCTATCATCAGCATATGATCAGGAATATCTTCTTCGTCTGAATCAAAAGGAATATCATCAAGTATCCCTCCAAAGGTACCTCCTTCAACTTCAGTATCAGACAATTGTTGCGAAGGTTGAGGATTTTCAGGTGATTGAGATGGAAAAAGTGTTGTGAATGGGTTTTGAAGAGCATGATCAAATATTGATGAAGTGGTGGATAAAGTGGTAACAGGTAATGAAATGGGTAAAGATGTTTGGATTGTTGGTGCAACACTCAGGATAAGTGCCCCCGTATAAAATACGTTGACAACTGTATCGGAAATAGGTACCTCCTCAGAAACTGATTTGGTGAGAACTATTTCGAGTGGTTTGGTTTGTGGTAAAGTGGTAGAAATTTGCGAAGTGTGAATTATTGGTAAAGAAACATTTACCATAGATGTGACGGGTGGAGTTTCCGGAACAACTTCTTCATCGGATGATTCATTGCGAATCACCATCTTCCTCCTTTTGACAAGCGTACGTTGCATATTTTTGGCAACATCTTCAGCTCGTTGTCTTTTCTTGCCTGCAGACACCGGTGCAGGAATACTACGAATAGTAACGCCTTTACTACTCACTTCAACTTTGCGAATTTTCTTCAATACCCCAGACTTAGAAGGTATGAGTTCTTTCTTCGACTTTGATAAAGTTTCTTCAGTTGGGATAGCTTCATCTTGTACTTTTGGTGAGGATGAACCCTTCGCATTTTTCTTGCTAACCTTCTTTTTCTTTAATGGAGTAGAAACGTCTGGTAATACTCCAGTCTGATATGATGTATCAATATTTCGCAAATATCTTACCAAAACCTTGTGAGTTGGAGAAACTTTGCGAAGCATCGCATCTGGAATACGAGCCACATGAGAAAAAATTGCCTCATCATCTTCTACAGTCTTTGGAAATTGATAGAAGGAAAATTCAGCAACTTCAACATCTGTCATCACTGGAATTGCTTCTTTCTCATAAACTTTTTCCAGAATTAAGCTCCAGTATCTTGCACATGAAATCCCCTTCTCCGAATTTGTATTTTCAAGACTTTTAACAAATTCCTTCCACAACTGAGTTGCATAATCAACATTGATATCATAGTAGATGCCCATTACCATAGCATATACTTCCATTCTTCCTCTATCCAGTCCGACTGATCTTCCTGTAAGACATCTTAGAAAAATGCCAAATAGGAAATTCCAGATACACGGCAACCCAGACTTTCTGAAGTCACTGATTTTCTCAAGCTCCGGTTGATGCCCCATCTCATTGAACATGTGAATGATCTGCGAGTTGACAGGTTTGACAAACGGAGGGTTGTTTGGAATCTGCAAGATTTCAACAAACAACTTCTTGGATAGTTTAACCCATTTGTTGTTGGTTAAATTGAAAGTAATCACATCCGCCGTGTGATTGTATGATGCCGTTGAAGCTGCACGAGATAGCCATACCATTGGAACAGAGAATGAACTAAACATAGCAGTTGATAGAGGTGATCGTTTCAGAGCAACGATAAGCATCTTCAATTCTTCAGGATAAGCAGAAACGTTTGGATCAACTTGGTAATTGGTGCTTTGAATCTTCATCAGGGATTGAGAAAGAACCTCATCAGTGTTGGAATGAGTGGCTGCCATTGTTAGGGTTTTGAGAGAGTTGAAGTTTTGATCAAGGTTTAAACTTTGAAGTTTTGTGAGAGTTCTTGTTTACGTAACCGTACATAGTGTTCTTGATCCCCCTTTTATAGGTTACTCAAAATTGATTTGAAATTAAAGCGGGATACATTTAATGTTATCCGATGTGGCACCTTGAAACTCGAATCATGACTGCAAAAGATAACTATGTTTCAAAAAGTAACTGTCACATCTCCTTGAAAACCGGATAGAATACCAACCATTTTGATTATACAACCTGTCAAGTTTCCGTTATAGAATCTGAACCGTTAAAACCCTTCGCATGGAAGCAAGGCTCGTTCACTTTTGGGATTTAAAGTGAAGTCATATGCCAGATTTGCGAAATCATCAGTCTAAGTTGGTTTTACTCAGAACCTCAAGGATTTTGTGTGTGCATTGTGTCAACAGAATAAGATAAGAAACAAGAAAATTTGGAATGTTGTGATGTCAAAAATTTAATTTGACATGAATGCAGTAAAACCCCAGGCAAAGGTTGCTTCGTTAATCATCAAGATAGATAATCAACAGCTTGTGTAGTTTCCCGTGAATTACAATCGAATACTTGTAGAGAAGTATCGAAGGGCCTCTTTTAAAAGACATTTTGGATTGGTTTGAAATTTCATTACATATCAGCCTTAACATAAGGTGAGAAATTGTAAATGAAATTACTTGTTTGACCAGTGTAGTCAGTGACAAGTTGGCTTGTGAAAATATTTATCATGACTAGGATTTGCGAATAA
This sequence comes from Lactuca serriola, assembly GCF_051521515.1. NCBI lineage: Eukaryota > Viridiplantae > Streptophyta > Magnoliopsida > Asterales > Asteraceae > Lactuca > Lactuca serriola. The sequence goes on from NC_136415.1 coordinate 265,313,680, forward strand.
AACTTACACTGAAATCATATTCAAAAGAAAATTTGTTCTGGATCTTGTTGGGTAACAAACATTCTTGGTTGTGAATATTTGATCCAGACCACACATGCGAATTGAATATGATTCGATGTTTCGAAATTTTTGATACTGAAACAAAGGTTTTGTAAAAATCTGGAACAAAGTTCCTCGTCAATTCCTTAAGGTTTATGATTTTTGGGTTTCACTTCCATCACGGACTCATGATGTTAGATCTTAAACACAGACTTGTGATTTGTTTAGGTTTTGATTGGTTTGATCAAAGACCTCAAGGACAAATCTCTTCAAAACTTTGGAGTGTAAGAATTGTTTGGTTTAAAAAGATTGGATAAGAATCGAAGTGTACCTCTGTTATAATGAACAAAACAAAAAACTCTTAACTCATTTGAGAAGAGTAAGGTAGCTCTTTTTGACTTATGCGAATATAAGCCTTTTTGGGAAGAAATTTTCATGTGATAATTTCATTAAAGCTTTCTTTTCACACATAGAGTCGTGTTGAGGCTTTTGGTCTACATACAGCAGCATGCTTCTAGGGACATCCTAACTAGTTTTTAAAAAAAATTAATACCTTCCCATAGAAACAAATAAATATGATCTCTTCGCATTTTAGCCATGTATTAAATTCTCAGCACACAAAGTTTAAAGAACAAAGAAAAACAAAAATATTTTTGTGATTTTTGAATTTTTCAAAAATTAAAGAACAAAAAAATAAAATCTTTTTGGATTTTTAATTTTTCAAAATTAAAAACATAACAAAATAAAATCTTTTTGTATTTTTGATTTTTCAAAATTTTAAAAAAATAAAATCTTTTTGGATTTTTGATTTTTCAAAATTTTAAAAAAAATAAAATCTTTTTGGATTTTTGATTTTTCAAAAGTAAAAAAATAAAATCTTTTTGGATTTTTGATTTTACAAAAGAAAAAAAATTATTCGTAAACCTTACCTTAGTTGGTATGAGCTCAGATGCGAAAAGATGTGGATGCGAAGCCATGCGAAGCCTCTGAATGAACAGTAACCTCTGAATAATGTTGACTCTTATCTGCTGAACAAAATTTTTAGTCTTGTGTTGTTGAAATTGAATTCGCATTAATCATCCCCAAACCTGCTAAAATTCGAACAAATGATTTTTCATCAAGAGGTTTTGTAAAAATATCAGCAAGTTGTTCAGTTGTTTTAACAAAATGAATTTCAATATTCCCATCTTCCACATGATCTTTGATAAAATGATATCGAAGAGCAATGTGTTTTGTCTTTGAATGTTGTACTGGATTATGACAAATGCGAATTGCACTTTGTGAATCACAATACAAAGGAATCTTTTTCATGTTTATTGCATAATCACGAGGTTGACTCTGAATCCAAATAATTTGCGATGTGCAAGCAGCCGCAGATGTGTATTCTGCCTCAGCGGTTGATATAGCCACACAAGTCTGTTTCTTTGATTGCCAGCTCACCAACTTTCCATCCAATAGTTGACATCCACCAGTCGTACTTTTTCTATCCATAGTACATCCTCCTAGGTCGGAATCTGAAAAAGCTTGAATGAAAAATCCTGTTTTCGCAGGATACCAAAGTCCTAAAGAAACGGTTCCCTTTAGATAGCGAAAAATATTTTTCACTGCAGTCAAATGAGGTTCTCTTGGATTAGCTTGATATCTAGCATAACAACAAACCAAAAACATAATATCAGGTCTACTTGCAGTTAAGTACAATAAAGACCCTATCATGCTACGATATAGTGTTAGATCAACAGCAGGAGCATCTAACGAAGGAGTTAGTCTTGTTCCTACTGCCATAGGTACTCTGAGTTTTGTGCAATTAAGCATTCCAAACTTTTCAAGCAAGTTCTTCGTATATTTTTCTTGATTGATTAAGATTCCTTCCCTGTTCTGTCTTATGTTTAAACCAAGAAAATTATTAATTTTTCCCATCATGCTCATTTCAAACTGACTTTTCATTAAATTTTCAAATTCAATTGACAATGCTGGATCAGTTGAACCAAAGATAATATCATCAACATAAATTTGAACAAGCATTAGATGACACCCAACTTTCTTGCGAAATAATGTGGGGTCGACTGATCCTTGTTTAAATTTAGATTGTTCCAAGAAATTTGTAAGTGTTGCGTACCATGCTCTTGGTGCCTTTTTTAACCCATATACAGCTTTTTCAAGGATATAAACATGATTAGGATGTTCATTGTTTACAAATCCTGGTGGTTGTTCAACATACACTGTTTCTTCTAGTTTTCCATTTAAGAATGCACATTTAACATCCATTTGATAAACATCAAAGTCTTTGTGAGCTGCATAGGCTAAAAATATGCGAACTGCTTCAAGTCTTGCAACAGGTGCAAATGTTTCTTCATAGTCGATGCCTTCTTGTTGCGAATAACCTTTAACCACTAGTCTTGCTTTATTTCGAATAATATTGTCATCTTTGTCGGTTTTGTTTTTAAAAATCCATTTTAATCCAACAATTGAAACATCAGAAGGTTTAGAAACTAATCTCCAAACCTTGTTTCGTTCAAATTCAGCCAATTCAGATTGCATAGCAACAACCCAATCTGAGTGTTCCATAGCATTTTTTACTGTTTTTGGCTCTATTTTCGAAATAAAGACATTAAACATACATAGTTCTTGGTTTGCATTCAATACCTCATTTTTCGCACGAAGTTGAGCTCTAGTCAACACACCTTCTTGTGGATTACCAGTTACCTGCTCTTTTGGATGATTTCTTGTCCATTTCTCAAGTGGTGGAAAATTAGGATCAAATTCTAATGGTGCATCTTCATACATATCTTCATTTTCAGATCCTGCAACAGAAAAGTTATCATTAAATTCATGAAACTCTTCATTTTTATCAAGATTAATTGTCTCTGTTTCATCATGCTCCCCCTCAACATGATCTGCATCTTGATACTCCCCCTCAAAATGATGTTCCTGTTGATTCTGCGAATGCTCCCCCTCAACTTGATGATTCATAATTTCTTTCTCCCCCTCGAAAGTTGGCTGACAATCTTCATGAATACTCGTGTGTTCCTCCTCCATACGAACATCAGGTGTGCTTTCACGAGTGATCGATGTTGTAGTTATCGTTGATTCATCAGTATGTTTTGAGGATTCTGATGTTTGATTATCAAGAGCATTATTTTCTGCGTCAATTGCCCTGTCAGGAGTTCCGAAAATTAAGTCATAATCAAAATCATTGATTTCAGAATTATCAATTTGAGTATTTGAATCCACAAGTATTGATTTATTTTCAAATTTACTATCAATTTGTTTAAGATAGTAATCATCAAATGTTAAATTGAAAGTTTCTTCAATTTTTCTTGTTCGTTTATTAAGCACTCTGTATGCTACTGAATTCTATGAATATCCTAAGAATATGCCTTCATCAGCTTTAGCTTGGAACTTGGACAAATTATCTTTGAGATTCATGATAAAGCACCTGCAACCAAAAACATGGAAGAATTTTACATTAGGTTTCCGATTATTGATTATTTCATATGGAGTAACATTGAATCTTTGATGAATGTATGATCGATTCTGAGTAAAACATGCTTTGGACACTGCTTCTGCCCAAAGATATTAAGGTAGATTTGCATATGTTAACATGGTTCTGGCTGCTTCGCATAGAGATCGATTTCTTCCTTCAACTACACCATTTTGCTGTGGAGTATATGGTGATGAGAAATTATGCGAAATGCCTTTGCTTGTGAGAAAAATATCAAGAGTTTGATTTTTAAACTCAGAACCATTATCACTTTTAATTTTGCGTACATTCTTCTTCAGACTAATTTCAATCTTTTTGATAAAATCAATCATCGTCTGAGCAACTTCAGATTTCAACCTGAGAAAAAACACCCACGTGAATCTAGAGAAATCATCTACAACAACTAAAATATACCGCTTTTTATTTGTTGTTGCAAAAGTTGATGGTCCACATAAATCAATGTGAAGAAGTTCCAATGGATCTACTATTTTTGAATCTATCACAATCGGATGACCTTTTCGATGTTGTTTTCCTTGTTCGCAAGCTGCACACAAAGAATCATTGTCAAATTTTAGTACTGGTAACCCTCGAACTAAATCTTCAGTTACAAGTTTATTTATATTTCGAAAGTTTAAATGTGACAATCTTCTATGCCAAAGCCAGCTGAGATCATTAGATGCTTTTGATAGTAAACACACAGCTGGTTTTCCCACAATTGGTTTGATGTCCAGTGTAAACATATCACCATATCTTTTGGATTTGAGGAGTACTTCATTTGTCTTTGCATTTGAAATGATACTTCCTTCTTCATTAAATACAATTTGATTTCCAGTACCCACAACCAGTTGTGATACACTTATCAAATTATGTTGAAGTCCTTCAACATAAGCAACTCTGTTTACTGTAAAGTTTCCATTTGTGACTTTCCCATATCCTTTCACTTGACACTTGTGATTATTTCTAAATTTGACTACTCCAGAATTTTCCAAGCTTCTGTAATCTCGCAAATTTCCTTTCTTCCAGTCATATGACGAGAGCAACCACTATCAATATACCATTTCATATCATATTGCTCGTCACATATCACCTGCATTTATTGAAAGAATTTAGGAACCCAAGACTTATTGGGTCCATCATTAGTAGAATGAAAGAAATTTTTAGAATTTAAAAACCATGTTTTCACTTTGTTTGTAACAGAATCCATTATATCAACATCATCAGTTCTAGATATTGAAATATAGTCATTCAATAATTTTGGATTTCCATTTATTGTAATCTTATCCTTCACAACATTCGCATTTTTTATAACTGGTTTCCATTTTTGAACCGGAACTTGGGAATTATGAGATGATGCACTAGCAATTGAAGAATTATTTGTGAACTTATCAAATGCACTCTTGATTGGTTCTTCTGAAAACTTCCTGTAACAACATAAATTTCAAAATAATTTTTCACAATTTATTAAAGCATTTTCCATCAACTTTTCATAAAACACCAAGTTTAAATCTCAATTCACATTACACAAAATCCCATGATCACAAGTATAACAAAATCCCATGCGTGTGTACGGATCAAGCCGGCGCCTTCCCACGGTCATCGCTAGTACCTGAAACAACAACACTAACACTGTAAGCACAAAGCTTAGTGAGTTCCCCCAATATACCACACATAAAACACATATTATCCACTCGAGGCTATAACTCTATGGGTCCGTGCACCCAAACTCTGTGAACCCTCAGGTTCTAACTCTAGGAACCTTCCGGTTCCAACTCTGTAAACATGCACAAGCATCAATCACATAGAAATAATGCAGTACAACATATAGCATACATAACATACAAATACTCTGTCACATAACTCAGGTTATCTACTCAAGATAAAGTATAGTGAGAAGACTCACCTCGCGTATCTCGATGACTCACAAATCCTGAAATCCCTCGTGCCCGATCCTCCGAGCTATAATCCTCCTATAACATCATATGTATCTAATTAACACTTTTTATCTCTAAGGTTGACTATCCCTAAGAAGTCAACACAGGTCAACTCTAGTCAACGGCCAACGGTCAACTGTCAACGGTCAACTTTGACCGGACTCGGTGAGTGCACAAGGGCAACTCGGCGAGTCTAGACGTTTTCACCAACTCTCTAGGATTCCCTTCTTACACGTCGAGTACTCCCCCCTGACTCGACGAGTTCCACCTGGAAGAATCGCGAGGCCACCCCGACTCAACTCGCCGAGTCTCAAGAACAACTCGGCGAGTCCCAGCTCGACTCAGTCCACTTGACCACCCTTCCCTAACTCGCCCTGACTCACTGAGTCAACCCATGACTCGACTGGACCACTCACTGGCCGATCCAAGGTAATCTTCAAGCTACTCGCCGAGTCTGCTCATCGGACTCGGCGAGTCCATGCCATGCAATCACTCAAACTCGCTTCTAAGGTCAGATCTATTCCATCAATTCATAGATCTGGCCTTCCTAGACTGATTCACCACGTAAAGCCCCAAACTTGGTGTACATACAACCTCTATATGACCATATATGAAGGATTATCAACAAATATCACTACTCAAGGTCATAACCTCCATTGCTCTTCATAAAGCTTGATGAATGAGGCTCTCTGGACCTCTATGGATCCAGATCCAAAGCCTCATCACTAGCAAGGGACTATTTGGCCATCAAATCAACCCAACAAAGGTCACAAGAAACCCTAAAACCAAATATACTTCACAAAACAGAAGATGAGCCGAAATCATACCTTTAGATCGATGATCTAAGCTTCCAATCCACAGAATAGCAACCTCCTTTGCTTCCTCTTGGCTAGAACCTCCCTCTTCTTTGCTAAACAACACACAAAGGTCAAGAAATGCTTCCTTTCTCTCTCAAATCGCTAAAGCACTCTAGGGTTTCTCTCTATGGACTGTTGGGTACAAATGACGGCCATAAGGCCCTTTAAATAGGTCCCAAACCCGAGAAATTAGGGTTTCATTAAACAGCGCAGACTCGCCGAGTCCAGACGAATCCCGCGTCTAGAATCGCGACCCTACTCGGCGAGTCTGAGCTCCAACTCGCCGAGTTCCCTCTTAACACACCAAAATCATAAACAATAAAGATACCTAGAAATCCGGGCTGTTACAATTCTCCCCCACTAGAACTAGACTTCGCCCTCGAAGTCTCGCTCTGAAAATAGCTCTGGATGCTGCTCCCGCATCTCGCACTCTGGCTCCCAGGTCATCTCCGATCCCTTCCGGTGTTGCCACTGAACCAACACCAGAGGTACCTCCTTGTTCCTCAGAACCTTGATCTTCCGATCCCTGATGGCCACTGGCCTCTCGGCATAATTCAGGCTCGCATCCACCTGGATATCCTCTAATGGAACCACTGCCGACTCATCGGCTATACACTTCCTCAATTACGACACATGAAAAGTGTCGTGGATCTGCCCCAACTTTGCTGGCAACTCCAAACGATAGGCTACCCGGCCTACCCTCGCAATCACACGAAATGGCCCAATATACTGGGGTCCCAACTTGCCCCTCTTCCTGAATCGAATCACTCCTTTCCAAGGAGAGACCTTCAGGAGAACGAAGTTGCCGACCTGAAACTCAAGCTCAGACCGTCGTCTGTCTGCATAGCTCTTCTGTCGGCTCTGGGCGGTCAATAACCTCTGTCTGACCTGCTGAATCTGCTCTGTCGTCTGAAGCACGATCTTTGTACTGCCCATCACTCTCTGCCCAACATCTCCCCAACAAATGGGGGTCCGACACCTCCTACCATACAACAGCTCAAAAGGTGGCATACCAATGCTCGAATGATGGTTGTTGTTGTAGGAAAACTCTGCCAAGGGTAAATACGCATCCCAGCTACCCCCGAAATCTAACACACATGCTCGAAGCATGTCCTCAAGCGTCTGAATCGTCCGCTCACTCTGGCCGTCTGTCTGGGGATGATATGCGGTACTAAAATGCAATCTAGTACCCAACTCCTCATGAAATTTCTTCTAGAATCTGGAAGTGAAACGCACATCACGGTCCGAGACAATCGAGATCGGCACCCCATGCCGACATACCACTTCCCTCACATATATTTCCGCCAACTTCTCCGCTGAAGAACTCTCACTGATGGCAAGGAAGTGAGCGCTCTTCGTCAACCTGTCCACAATCACCCAAATTGCATCAACTCCTCTGGCAGTCCTCGGCAATTTGGTGATGAAATCCATAGTGATCTATTCCTACTTCCATTCGGGAACATCCAATGGCTGCAACTTGCCATGCGGTCTCTGGTGCTCGGCCTTAACCCTGCGGCAGGTCAAGCACCTCTCAACAAACCAGGCGACGTCCCTCTTCATATAGGGCCACCAATACTCTTTCCACAAATCCAAATACATCTCCGTGGCCCCCGGATGGATCGAAAATTTCGACCGATGAGCCTCCTCCATCAAAGTAGTACGCGTACCGCCCACAAACGGTACCCAAATCCGACCCTGAAAAGTCATAAGCCCTCGACCATCCGTAACGAACTCTGAAACCAAACCAACGACCCGCTCCCTCTTCTACATCTCCGGTCGCATAGCCTCGGCTTGTGCCCCACGAATGGCATCCAATACCGGAGCCATCACGGTCAATCTCAAACATACATCTCGCAGTGGAGTGCTCTCCGCCCTGCGGCTCAACGCATCGGCTACCACATTAGCCTTGCCTGGGTGGTACAGGATCTCACAATCATAATCCTTGACCACATCCAACCACCTCCTCTGACGCATATTTAGGTTGGGCTGATCCATCAAGTACTTCAAACTCTTATGGTCCGTGTATATCGTACACCGAACCCCATACAAGTAGTGACGCCAAATCTTGAGAGCGAACACTACTGCCCCCAACTGTAGATCATGCGTGGGATATCTTGCCTCATGAGGCTTCAGCTGCCTCGATGCATATGCTATCACATGACCCCTCTGCATCAACACCGCACCCAGCCCCAAAATCGATGCATCACAATATACCACAAAATCCTCCATCCCTTCCGGGAGAGCTAATACCGGGGCTTCGCACAACCTTTGGCGAAGTGTCTCAAAGGAGGTCTGCTGCTCGGGACCCCATGAGAATGCGACACCCTTCCGGGTCAATCTGGTGAGTGGCACTACGATCTTGGAGAAATCCTTGATAAATCTCCAATAATACCCTGCCAACCCAAGGAAACTCCTGATCTCAGATGGTGACTTCGGCACCTCCCAACTCATTACCGCCTCAACCTTGGCCGGATCGACCAGAATCCCTTCCTGGTTAACAAGATGTCCTAGGAACTGGACCTCTCGCAACCAGAAATCACACTTGTAGAACTTTGCATAAAGCTTCTCCGATCTCAAAACCCCAAGGACCTCCCTCAAATGCTCCTCATGCTGCTCTTTAGATCTCGAATATACCAGAATATCATTGATAAACACAATCACCGACCGATCCAACATCGGCCTGCATACCCTGTTCATGAGATCCATGAACACCGTCGGGGCATTGGTGAGCCCAAAAGGCATCACCACAAACTCATAATGCCCATATCGCGTCCTGAACGCTGTCTTCTGGACGTCCTCATCCCGCACTCTCACCTGATGATATCCTGACCTCAAATCGATCTTGGAGAACCAAGATGCTCCCGGCAACTGATCGAATAAATCGTCGATCCTCGGCAACGGGTAACGGTTCTTGACCGTCAGCTTGTTCAACTCCCAGTAGTCAATGCACATCCGGTGTGAACCATCCTTCTTCTTGGCGAACAGGATAGGCGCTCCCCACGGTGAGCTGCTCGGCCGAATAAACCCTTTCCCCAGCAGCTCCTGAAGCTGCGAGGATAACTCTTGCATCTCTGGAGGTGCAAGACGATAAGGCACCTTAGCGATAGGCGTGGCCTCCGGAACCAAATCAATACTAAACTCCACTTGCCTCACAGGAGGCACACCCGGTAACTCCTCGGGAAAAACATCTGGAAACTCACGCACCACCGGAACTTCCTCAACTAAACTCGGTCTCTCGGAAGCCACCCGCGTATCCATCACATACGCCACAAAACCCTTACAGCCCTGCTGTAGACACTGTCTCGCCCTAGTGGCCGAACAAAAAGCTGATCCTGAACGTGTACCCTCGCCGTACACTGAAAGAACTCCCCCACTAGGGTTTCGTATGGTCACCAGCTGACGCTCACAGTCGATAACCGCGCCGAATCGGCTCAACCAGTCCATGCCCACAATGACACAGACATCACCCATCGCAATAGGAACCAGATCAATCGGAAACTCAACCCCAAAAATCTCTAATACACCTCCCCGGAGAACCTCCGTGGCACAAATCACTCTATCGTCAGCTATGGAAACTCTCAGACGTCGACTCAATGTCTCACGGCTAACACTGATATGCTGACTAAAGGCCAAAGATACAAAAGACCGACTCGCACCCGAGTCAAATAACACTAAAGCAGGTACGGAGTTCACAAGGAAAGTACCTACGCATAACATAATATAAGCATAATATCTCAACATCAAAATAAATACATGAAAGGAAACATACCAGCCACAACATCAGGCGCAGCGCGGACCTCCTCCGCAGTCAGCTGGAAAGCTCTCCCTCGGGCTCTCGGCACTTCGACCTTCACAGGCCGACTCTCTATAGCTATGATGGCGGCAGGAGCAGATCCCTGAGATGCTCCGCGCAACTGCGGACACTCGGCCTTCCGGTGTCCGGTCTGGTTGCAGTGAAAACACACTGCAAACCCCTTGGGGCAGTCCTTGGCCATATGCCCCTCCTTGCCACATTTGTAGCAAGATCCCGCTCGGCAGACTCCATCATGACCCTTGTCGCACTTCCCGCATGTACGGCCCTTCTGGCTCCCTGGTTTGGGATCAGCGGGCTTGGCCCGCTTGGCTGCCGACTGAGACTGTGCCGGTCGCCGATCCCTCCCCTAAGACTCCGCCTCCTCCCTGGCCTGAGTCTCAAGCTCAATCTCCCTCTTCCGGGCATTTGCCTGAAGCTCGGCAAATGTCCGGTACGAGGAGTTCGCAGCGAACTCCTGAATATCCTGCCTCAGAATGCTCAAGTAACGGCTCATACGTGCCTGCTCAGTGGACACGTGCTCAGGGCAGAACATCGCCCTCTCATGGAACATCCTCAAGATCGCTGTAACTGACTCGGTACCCTGCTTGAGGGTCAGGAACTCCTGTGCCAATCGTTCCCTCTCCACCTGGGGAACGTACTCATCTCGGAACATGACAGTGAACCTCTCCCAGGTCACTGCCACAAGCTCAACAGGCGTATAATGCACCGTCACAAACTTCCACCAGTCCTTCGCTCCCAAGCGAAGCTGGTTCAGCGCGAACTGAACCTTCAAATGCACAGGAGTCGAGCAAGTGAAGAAACACCCCTTAATATCAGATATCCACCTCATAGCTGCCACCGGATCCTAAGTCCCATCAAAATCTGGTGGTTTTGTGTTGCTGAACTCGCGGAACAGCAACGCACCACCACCTTGCGGCCTCGCAGCAGCAATCGCTGCGGTAGCCGCTACAGCAGCAGCCTCAGAAAGAGCGGCATAACGCTCATCAAACGTCTCAATCAAGGTGGTCTTGATAGACCCAAACATCTCCAGTATCTCTGCCCTGATGGCCGCAGCCACCTCCTCCTGGATGATCCGGCGGATCTCCTCCTCACTGGTACCACTGCTCTCGGGCATCAAACGTGTCCTCACCATGATCTACCTCTGAAATACAACATACGAAAATCAGAATCCACACGAGCATACTCACACTCGACAACTCTTTCCTCCTTGATTCTTGGTATTCCAAAGATTCTTACTTGGGCTGCACACCGCTCCGGTGCTTTCAGTAGTACGGGCCCAATACTACTGTCCGCACCGCACCAGAATACACCCCAAGTCCTCCTCTTCGGATCCTAAGTCCCAAGTACTCTATCATGCGAAAACCACTCTCTAATAGATCTCTCATAAGCCCCTCGCTGCTACCTAGTCACTCTCAAGCATCTCATAGCAGCTCACCTCTCCCTAGGCTAAGGCATCACAAATCAGGCCACTCTAGTCCTAATAGCAATACCTAGCCTACTCTAGCATGCAGATACATCATATCAATATCAATATCACATAATATAAAGGTATTTTGGGAAATCACCGTTCGGGCACTGACTGATCGTACACACATCTCTTGCTCTGCGTTTTTCAAAAATCTTTCACTCTTTTTGAAAATACATCTCAAATCCTCAGTTTGAGTTCAAATACGCCCGAAGGTGTACTCGAATCCCTCAAACCAAGGCTCTGATACCAAATTGTAACAACATAAATTTCAAAATAATTTTTCACAATTTATTAAAGCATTTTCCATCAACTTTTCATAAAACACCAAGTTTAAATCTCAATTCACATTACACAAAATCCCAAGATCACAAGTATAACAAAATCCCATGCATGTGTACGGATCAAGCCGGCGCCTTCCCACGGTCATCGCTAGTACCTGAAACAACAACACTAACACTGTAAGCACAAAGCTTAGTGAGTTCCCCCAATATACCACACATAAAACACATATTAACCACTCGAGGCTATAACTCTATGGGTCCGTACACCCAAACTTTGTGAACCCTCAGGTTCTAACTCTAGGAACCTTCCGGTTCCAACTCTGTAAACATGCACAAGCATCAATCACATAGAAATAATGCAGTACAACATATAGCATACATAACATACAAATACTCTGTCACATAACTCAGGTTATCTACTCAAGATAAAGTATAGTGAGAAGACTCACCTCGCGTATGTCGATGACTCACAAATCCTGAAACCCCTCATGCCCGATCCTCCGAGCTATAATCCTCCTATAACATCATATGTCTCTAATTAACACTTTTTATCTCTAAGGTTGACTATCCCTAAGAAGTCAACACAGGTCAACTCTGGTCAACGGTCAACTGTCAACGGTCAACTTTGACTGGACTCGGCGAGTGCACAAGGGCAACTCGGCAAGTCTAGACGTTTTCACCAACTCTCTAGGATTCCCTTCTTACACGTCGAGTACTCCCCCCTGACTCGACGAGTTCCACCTGGAAGAATCGCGGGGCCACCCCGACTCAACTCGTCGAGTCTCAAGAACAACTCGGCGAGTCCCAGCTCGACTCAGTCCACTTGACCACCCTTCCCTAACTCGCCCTAACTCACTGAGTCAACCCATGACTCGACTGGACCATTCACTGGCCGATCCAAGGCAATCTTCAAGCTACTCACCGAGTCTGCTCATCGGACTCGGCGAGTCCATGCCATGCAATCACTCAAACTCGCTTCTAAGGTCAGATCTATTCCATCAATTCATAGATCTGGCCTTCCTAGACTGATTCACCACGTAAAGCCCCAAACTTGGTGTACATACAACCTCTATATGACCATATATGAAGGATTATCAACAAATATCACTACTCAAGGTCATAACCTCCATTGCTCTTCATAAAGCTTGATGAATGAGGCTCTCTGGACCTCTATGGATCCAGATCCAAAGCCTCATCACTAGCAAGGGACTATTTGGCCATCAAATCAACCCAACAAAGGTCACAAGAAACCCTAAAACCAAATATACTTCACAAAACAGAAGATGAGCCGAAATCATACCTTTAGATCGATGATCTAAGCTTCCAATCCACAGAATAGCAACCTCCTTTGCTTCCTCTTGGCTAGAACCTCCCTCTTCTTTGCTAAACAACACACAAAGGTCAAGAAATGCTTCCTTTCTCTCTCAAATCGCTAAAGCACTCTAGGGTTTCTCTCTATGGACTGTTGGGTACAAATGACGGCCATAAGGCCCTTTAAATAGGTCCCAAACCCGAGAAATTAGGGTTTCATTAAACAGCGCAGACTCGCCGAGTCCATATTCTGGACTCGCCAAGTCCAGACGAATCCCGCATCCAGAATCGCGACCCTACTCGGCGAGTCTGAGCTCCAACTCGCCAAGTTCCCTCTCAAAACACCAAAATCATAAACAATAAAGATACCTGGAAATCAGGGCTGTTACACTTCCCACTTTGATATTTCTTTCCTTTCCCTTCAAACCAATGATTAATCGTACTTACATCAGATTTTCCTTTTGTATATGAAACTTTGGTTGGTTTTGAGACTGAAGGATTTGGAAAATTTGGTTGTTTTGGTGAAAATTTCACTTTGGTTTGAGTTGAGTTTTTCAAACTTGTGAAGTATTCGTGAATTTGCCAACATTTTGAAACTTTTGATTATTTGCAAATTTTTGCGAATTCTCAAATTTTCGATTGTTGTCATATTTGCGAATATATGGAACCTTGTCAACAGAGTTTATTGGTTTATGAAAACTTGAATATGTTTGTGTATTTTTGTTTTGAAATTTTGATGATGTTTTTGAAATTTGTTCTTTTTCATCTCTTGATTTTTCATTAGACACAACTTGCCAGAATATTGCTTTTCTTTTTGAAACATTATTTTCTGTTGAATAATTTCCAACCATCAATTTGAATTCATGAGAATTTAGTTTCACTTCAATCTTTGATTTTTCAAGTTTTTCAAATATTTTGTTTGATTTTTCACCTTTAACCACCCATTTTTGTAATGATTTTTGTTTTTGAAACACATAAGGATTTTGAGTTAAATTGTTTTCTTCTGTGTTTTGATTTGCGAAAAAACCTTCTTTCGTGGACTTTTGATTATCTTTTTCAATCATTTTATTGAACTCAGGATGAACTTTCTCAGCATTTCCAGTAGTGACAAAAACTTGATTTGGAAAAATGGTTTTATCAGTACATACAAAATTTGGATATACCACTGTGTTGGTTTCCAAATAATGTGCGCCTTTGTCATTTAAAATTTTGTCAAATTCTTTTGTATTTTCAAACACTTGATCAACCACAAGTCTTTGAGGTGTTTCATTTGAATCTTTCTTTTCTTCTTTGTTCTCATCAGTATCATCAGTTTTCCAGCTTTCAACTTCCACATTATCAAACTTACAATGTTGCGAAGTTGAAGGTTTATCAATTTCATCCTCTACTATTGAATCAACTATTATTTCTTTACCTTTGATCTTAGATGTGATATTAATGATTGACAATTGAGAACAATCAACCTCTTCTTCCTCTTCTATCTCACTGATTTCAGTCACATTATCAGAATTTTCATCAATATCAGCATAATTGAATTGTGAGGCAAGAGTTGAATTTTCGGTTTTCTTTATGATTTTCACTTGTTCACTCTTTGTCAAACTTTCATTGACAATGTTAACCAACTCATCAGCATTCAGAAATTCATCAATTTTGACAATACCATATGTATATCTATCATCAGGTATTTTGTCAAATTGAGCAATTGTACTTTCGCAATCACAAGAAACAACATCAACTTTTTCACGTTCATACTCAAGAAAAGGTAAAAGTTTCCTATGTTGTTCTTTGCTAATGTCAGAAGAATGATGTAAAGCTGTTAATTTTGCATACAATCGTTTTGCCGAATTACAATATATGTTTCTTTGTGCTAGCAACAACCTAACATCATTTGTAAGATTATTTCTATCACAATCTATATTTTTGACTTGCATTTCCAATTTTTCAACTCTGCTCTCCTTTATTTCTAAATCTCTTCGTGTCTCACTAAGTTGCAAATTTAATTTCTTAGCTTCATTACTAGCAGACACAATAACATAATCAAAATAAGTCACAGTATCATCAAATGAAACAATTTCAGCATCATAAGCAGATAAAGGAATATTAAAAGATTCAAGAATTACACGTACCTTGGTTGTCATGGGTGACTTGTCAGTGGATTTAGATACAAAACATCACCCTGAAATGTTCTCTTCGCAATCCTCAAAACTTGTGAACATTGCCCCATGTGTGGATGCCTCATTTCCTCGTCATTAGATCCTGAAGACTAGATCTGATAAGTTCCACTTTCTTCATCAGCAGATTCTCCCTTAGCAACTAAAGACATCCTTTGGTCTTAGCACGTAATTCTTCAATCTTTTCGGAGTAGTATGCTTCATCTTTTACTTTTTCTTTCTTCTCTTATTTCTTTCGCAACATGCAATCAGCTGCGAAATGATTCGCACCATTGCAATAGTGACAGTAAATTCCTGAATCACCCTTCAACTTTTTCTCTTCATTCGCAATTTTCTGTTTTTCATCTATTTTCTCCATTTTCTTCCTCTCCTCCCCTCCAGTTCTTGTGACAGCATTCTTCCCATCACTATTCTTTCCTTTTGGATTAAAAGGCTTTTTGAAAAACTTCTTAACTCTGTTGTTTGAATAGAATGCTACAGCTTCATCATCGGAGTTCATCAAAAATCCTTCTTCATCTGAACCATCTTTTTCATCAGTTTCTGATACCTTTGAAACAAGATCCAAAGGACCACCAATAGCTTGTTTTGATTCTTCATACATTTCTGAGACCTCACCTTCATGTGTTTTCAGTTGATTGTAGAGATCAATCAATGTAGTTGTATCAAAACTTTGTTGATTCTTAATCATCATACTCACACTTCGCCATTCCTTGCGAAGACCCATAATGAAAGTTAAATTGAATTCCATAAGAGATCTAGTGATACCATACCTATTGCAGTGAAACATAAGCTCATTCAGACGATCATAGTAATTTTCGAGAGTTTTTGTATCCTTTTGTCTGAATTCCTTCAGTTCAACTAGACATTGCTTCACAGAGTTGATCTTCGTCTTTTCGCTACCTTGATACTTTTCTTTTAGAGTATTCCAGATATCCTTGGCTGTTTTACAACTACGAATGTAATTGTAAACCACAGGAGGTAGAGCACCTCTTAGTTCCCTCATGCACCTCTTTTCATTATTCTTCAGTCGTTTTCGTTGTTCTTCAACATCAGTAGATGCAGTGGATGGTCCAATTGGTTGAACATTAGCAGGAGCTTGTACTGTTCCATCGCTACAATTCCAAAGTTCTTCATCAATTCCATTTAAGTAATCTTCCATTCTATCAGCCCACTGATCATAGTATTCTGGAATTAACATCGGAATTTTGGTTGAGGAACCAAGCAAGTGAGAGAAAGAAGTCATTGTATTCATGTTGAAGTTCGCCATTGATGAACACAAAAAATATCCGAAAACTTGAAAACTTGATGAATTTCAGAATTCGATCAAATGAATTGATCACAAATCACTAATCGATTACTCGACTTAACAATTCAAATACAGAATCAATTCAAATCTGAAGATCAAAAGTGATTTTCAAAACCAAAAATGCGAGGAAAATTTTGAGTTATTTTTGCAACTCAAAAAGCAAATGATTCTTATACGAAAATCAGATCTAAGCAGTTTGAATCCTGCTCTGATACCAATTGATGAGAATTGTTATCGAGATTTGAAAAAAGAAAAGATAGATTTGAATGATTGAAGATGAAGAACACAAAGAGTAAATATTTATCAGATCTCATATTGATTAAGACTGATTACAGAATAAGCAGAAAAGAGATTTTTGTTTCGTTTCTGTGTCTATCTCTACTTCTAGCCTCAGTCCCTATTTATAGGGAACATACAAAAAATATACTAAGTCTAGACATTTTCACTTCGCATAACAAATGACTTAGTAAAATAACATAAATTGCGAAACAATACAATACACCATTTTCGACTTTTTACAATTTACATCTACATTACGGCCGCAAACACATGACCAAATGGTCCATGGGCTGTAAACTCAAGTTAGGGGTGTTTTGATGCCACAAACACTTCCAAAGGCTTAGGCTTGAAATTAGAATGCTTCCTTATGACCTTCAGGACTCTCATAAACATAAATGGCCATGAGTTTACGGTAGTAAACTCAATTGGGCCGTGAACTCCTTAGAACTTCAAAGAAAGTGGGTTTTCTTCATCCTAGGTTAGAGCTAATGTCCCTAAATCATTCCCTAGCCTTCAAACTTGCATTCCCACATGAGTAGCCATGAGTTTACGGCCGTAAACTCCCTTGGGCCGTGAACTCATGGTAGTAAACTCATGTAAGTGCCTTTATACCTTCCTATGTTGAATCACATGTGATTCCAACACTTGGTCAAGGTGTTACCTAGTCCCGGAAGGTGTTTCATTTCATATAGATGTTATAAACACTATATTCATGTCAATATGTGTCCTTATATGTCATTTAGGACTTATTGTGTCTCGGGACTTCATTCGTGGAACTTCTCATCCCTACACGCGTACCCGCTAGAACCACTCACAACAGGTGAGTTCATACCCCTTAATCAATGTTTTAAATAATTTTAAATGCTTTAATGGGGGGAATACAAGTAGAAAACAGTATGTTATTAAATCAATCTTATGTATTTTATAACTGTGTCTTCATCCAGTAGATTTCACATACTTCAAAATGTGATACATGAAATGGTTTTGTATCTTAAAATACCTTGATAACAAAAGTATTAGTTTTGAAATGTTTATTAAAATGACATCAAGTCACTCTTAATTATTGTTCAAAACTCTTAGATATCTTGCAAAACCATTATTTTTACCTTCTTGAGCAAAACTACACTTATACGCATATGTTCTTATATATGTATTGATGTTATAGTTTTCATCCTTCGTTTAGTTTCCCACACCCTGGTGTAACGAGGGTGCATAAATCTACTTGAACAACAAATTACTTTCCAGTTAATTATCATAGGGATAGTTAGAAGAAACAAAACATTATTCCTATTACAAGGAATCACACAAGGCTCAGTTCATCCATGAATCTATATCAGTACATTACCTGATACATGAGTACATATACATATACTTACCTGATACATGAGTACGTTTACATATGCTTACATGATACATGAACACGCTTACATGAATACTTGTATCTCGGCTTGTGAGGATGATTTATTAGTACTTTCTGTGTAAATTGTCTTTTCTATCCCAGTTCAACAGGATATCTAGGCGGGACTAACCATTCCGAATCCCAACTGATTAGCACCAGTGGTTGATGACCATCTACGGAGGTCTAAGGTTATTACTTATACTAGGTAGATCGATTTCGGGACTAACCCTTCCTACCCATTCTGTTGCTACAGAGGATAAGTGGACAATCTTCGGATGTTCATTAGGTTATACTTTTCGCTTATTGCGATGTTGTGTTAGTCCTAGTACCAAGTGATAACACTTACATTAGTACTTTTTCTGGACAATCTTTGGATGTTCATTAGGTTATACTTATTGCTTATTGCGATGTTATGTTAGTCCTAGTACCCAGTGATAACACTTACATTAGTACTTTTTCTGGACAATCTTCGGATGTTCATTAGGTTATACTGTTATCTTATTGCGATGTTGTGTTAGTCCTAGTACCCAGTGATAACACTTACATTAGTACTTTTTCTGGACAATCTTCGGATGTTCATTAGGTTATATAATTCGCTTACCGCGATGTCGTGTTAGTCTTAGTACCAAAAGATAACACTTACATTAGTACATTTTCCTATTTACTTTATTTTGTGATACATTCACATAAACGAGGATTTAGACTATGTACTTTTAGTACTAGTCAATAGAAAGGAAAAGCTATCATTTTTACTTACAAAAACATTCGGGTCTTGGTAAAAGACTACATTTCATACTTATATAAACTGTTCCATTTAAAGATTTACATGACATTCCAAAACAAGACAATAACACCTAAATACTTATGAATTCACCAGCTTTAGGCTGATACTCGCTTTCAAAATAACTTGTATTCTCAGGTCATCAGTTAGACAGGTACGATGGCCAGGTTTTGAGAAGACGGAGCACAGACAAGACTTGTCTTATTTTGATTATTCATTTTATTGTTGTACATTATGAAAGAACACACATGTATTAAAAGTTTACTTTTAATGCAATGGATGATGTTGTTGCTTGTTTACTACTTTACACTGTTATGATAATTCACATGACGTCCTCCACCTCAAAACGTTTCCGCCGTTCTTGGTTTTGGGGTGTGACAATCTCGGAAGTTTATGCGAATTTCCCACTGGTGTCCCTAAAAAGGTATAGGCACTTGGTGATTTCAATTGTCTCGACCTAGTTCACTTATTTCTGAACTGGAAATCTTCTCAATGAACCTCTTATGGGTCTGAACCAACTCTTCTACTGAGTACTGAAGTGGATAGGGTTTTCTACTGGGTGATCCATATTGAGTCCTGCTACAATTACATAGGGTACACAAATCATATATAGCTTAGATCCGATAGGCCTTCGAATATGTGATACTACTCTATATCCACATCCCAACGAGGAAAAGGAAGTAGAGCGAAACCACACATTCTTAGTCTATGGGATCCTTATTATATATAACCTTGGGAGTATACCCTCTGTAATTGTAGGTATATCAATAAGGATCTTTTTAGTTCTTCACACAAGGTTATCTATGGATCCTAAAATACCCCTATGGTATTTTAATTTCTTGTTTGCTTCCTAACTTCTGAATATGATTCTGGGATTAATGTGAGTCTTTTAGTATTCCAAAATACTCCCATAGTATTTTAAACTTTGTGTTTGGCTCTAGCATTCCTAGTTGGTAAGTTTCAGACTCGTTGCAACACCACTATGACTCAAGCACACGCTCATCGCATCTTGAATAAATGTAGTTGACCAGGTTACATTTATTCCAGCTTACGATTACATAACTGCCCAGGTTTGACGGTAATGCTCAACATCCGAAGACTTTTATTCTTGTTCTTCCTGTGATACTTGTGTTCGAGTGTTTAGATTCTAGATGTTCGTATACTTTGGTAAAATATGGTTATATTTTAAAGTATAAATCTTGGTCAGAGTGTTTTATCCCTATGTATTTATAGGTTGTATATCTTTTATGAATTGATATACTTAGCTCACTATAAATAATGCTCTGATACCAATCTGTCACACCCCAAAACCGGAACGGCGGAAACATTTTGGGGTCGATGACGTCATGTCAAGTATCACAACATATGCAGTATAGTAATCAAAGTACAACAACCATTGCATTAATAGTAATAGTTTTACATAAGTTACAATTCATAGCAACGTCAAAGTAATACAAGTAATAATATAGGTGCAGCTTGGTACTAGGCTGACTTCACTAAAAGCTCATGGGATGTACCTGTCTATCGTTGACCTGAGAATACAAGTTATTTTGAAAGCGAGTATCAGCATTTTTTATAAATGCTGGTGAGTTCATAAGCATTTAGTGTCATTTGTGTAAGTAAGCATTTTATTCAAAATAACTTTATAAAAAGTAGTAGTTTAGAATCTACGATGTATTAGAGTCCTTTCCAGAAAATCCTATATTTTCTAAGAAAAGCAGTCTTCTACCAAGACTCGATAGAGTTATGTTTTAAAGAGTAATTTTCCCCGAAATACTATCATTACCAAAATACGGTATTTGATCTTTAATGAAAGTAGGAGGATATCACTAGTAAAAATACTAGGGGAAAGTAACATATGCCTCAGTAGAAAATACTGCTGACTAATGCAAAAGAAATCATAGACTCCAGGAGAGTATCGAATGAATGATATGCCCGGCTCAGTCTAACGAAAGGAAACACAGACCCCAGACGGTATCAAATGTACGATACTGCTAGCAAGTTCTAAAACAAAGAAACACAGACCCCAGACAGTATCAAATGAAAGATATAACTAGCAAGGTCTAAAACAAAGAAACACAGAACCCAGACAGCATCAAATGAAAGATGCAGCTAGCAAGGTCTAAAACAAAGAAACACAGACCCCAGACAGTATCAAATGAAAGATACAACTAGCAAGGTCTGAAACAAAGGGAAACCTTAAGTGGGTTGTTTCAAGAATACAGTGTTAAATTCTCGTTACCTTAAGGCCATGAATTATAAGGTAAACATGGAGATACTCGTAACCATACTGATTGACACTAGAGTACTTGACGCCCTGCAAGCGTCGGAATAAATGTGACATTCTCACCCCTTGGCTTGGTAGGCCGTGGACTGTAGCTAGCAGTCAGGGTGCGGGAGTGTCAGTCCCGTATAGATCTATACACACAATGCCCGCTCTCCCTACAAGAGACTCTAGTTACCAACTCGACAACGGGGAGATTCGTGTCTTGAAGATGCATCTCGTAATCTGAATTCTATTAGAGGCGCTGGAGAAATGATATAGACTCGCGTATAAACTGAATCCGGTGGAATTCTCGTACTAGAAAGAGTGAATAGAACCTCCTAGCTATTCCTATAATAGTTACTAGTGTCTCTGATCTATGAATGATGAATGGAAGGATGCCCTTGCTACCCAAGGGAAATGAATTGGCCAATGTAAACCTTTATGTCTATACGTGTATACATGATATATAATTAATGTTTAAACGACCTTCGGATGGATATCCGATACCCACCAGACCACATCCCAACGAAGAAAAGAAAATAGGGCGAACCAGCCTTCCTAAGTATTTTAAACATTATTTATATAACTATACAAGTACAGGCATGCATTTAACGAAACAGAAGAATAGAAGTATAGAAGAAATCTTTGATGAAAACTTTGGAAAAACTTTTACACATAAGAAATTTACGACTTGAAGTCAGTTTGTAAAACAAGTTTGTAAACCGTTCATAAACACGTTTAGAATATAATTTGATAAAACAATATAAGTAAAGAAAACCTTTGTTTAAAACACTGTTGTAATTGGTTTAGAAGTAAAACATACAGCACGAGAGATAATTTGAGAAAAGATTTAAACAAGTAAAGACGTTTTGGAAAACCATCTATAGTATTATACTTGGTAAAATAGCTGAAAGTGTAATAAATCCTTGTGCATGCGGGTTATTAATCACATATGATTGATATTATAACTAGCATGTTTTAACTTGTATCTCCCCCCCCCCCCATAAAAGCATGTAAAAACATTTAAAAGGTTAATTCAGGGGTATGAACTCACCTGTTGTAAGTGGATCGGGCGGAGGTGTCGGTTGGGTGCTTGGTGTCAAGTGAAGACTTGAACACACTTAGTGACCTATTAACATATGATGACATATGTTTACATACAATTAGTAATTATAATACTAATTAAACACGCAAACGCATCCTAATGTGCAGAAAACACTTTGGTCAAGTGTTAGGGGCTATTGGGTTGCAAATAGGGGAGTGTATGGCCTAGATAGGGAGTTTACTCTTCAAGAGTAAACTCTTTATAGAGTTTACGGCCCTAAGACCATATCCCCATGATTTTACGGCCGTAAACTCATGGGTGGTGTGTTCTTTGATGCTTCAAGGTCTTATCTCACTCATAGAATCATGCTAGAGTCGAATCAAGGGCTAAGGAAGTGATTTGGGGCTCAAAATGGACACAATAGGGAGTTTACGGTTCATTGACCACTCCTTGAGGATTTTATGGCCGTAAACATATGATTTTATGGTCGTAAACTCATGTTTGTCCATTTCTTTTGTTTTTTTGGTGGTTCTAACTCATGCACGCAAGGTTCTAGACACTTATATGAACATAGGAAGGTGTTAAAGGCACTTAAACACCTTGGAAAGGTGTTTACGGTTTATCAAGATGTTCTTGGGGAGTTTACTACCTTAAACACATGATTTTACGGTATTAAACTCATGTTAGTCCATTAATCATGTGTTTTGGTGGTTGTAGGTTAAGCATACAAAGCTCTTGGTCCAATTCTAAGCCATACAAAGTGTTAAGGGCACTTTAACACCCTTTAGGGGTGTTTATGGTCTAAGAAAGAGTGTTTATGGTCCAAGAACCTTATGTTTTGGTGCATCTCAAGAAGGAATATAAGGTTCTATGCACTCAAGGAAGCTCATAGAAGCTTTTGGAGGTGTTTAAGGGGTAGTTTAACACCCAAAAAGGTGTTTAAGGTCCTTGAAGATGGGTTTACGGTCCGAGAATGTTCTTAGACCATAAACTCATGTTTACTCCCCATTTGTTACGATTTTGGTGTTCTAAGTCCTTTCATGCAAGCCTCTAAGTCATTACTAAGCATTAAAAGTGGTTTGGAGGGGTTTTTTGGCACCAAAACCCTCTTTCAAGGTGTTTAAGGTTTTGGGATGCTCCCAAGACCATAAACTCTTGTTCTTGGGGTTTCTGTATGTTTAAGCCACGAATTTGCAAGCTAGATGAGACAAACAACAAGCTAGGAAGGTTAACTTACCGATTTGAAGCTCGAAGGGGCAATTTTTTACCAAAACCTTATTTGTAGAGAGAGAAAGTGTCTAAGGTGGCAAAAAGGTGGGGATGAAACCCACTCAACCCTTATATAGGGTGGAGTTTATGGCTTGGTTGGGGGTTCACCCAACACCAACCGCGAACGGGGTTTTTGTTGGGTTTTGAGCAATCTAACACTTCCTAAGTGTGCATGCAACCCTAATAAACCTTGGATCTATGTTTGTCTAAATACATGCAAAATAATAATTTTCCAAGGTTTATAACCTATCCAACATGGCATGGGGAACATTTCAACATCAAAGAGTTAGAAGAGTTTACATACCTTTTTGATGAGTTTGGTTCTTAAGGAGTTTGAGGGCCAAGCACCAATAGTGTGAATGCCTCAAATGGAATCACAAAACACCACAAACTCTTGGAAAACTTTGAGAGAGTATACACACTTGTATATTTTGGCCACACACAAGCTCACACACACTAGTTCACTAGTTGCCATTTCATGCTCCATAAGCATGCTTATATAGTGTGCATGGTTAGGGTGAAACCCTAATAACCCATGACCTTTCCTTTCCAAGGATCCATGGGTTAAAAGCTCCATGGATCATCCATGGACTTCCATCCAAGCCTAGCCCATTAACAAATGAGTGTTAGCCCACACCATATAAAACTAATAGCTCATAATCTAATTAGTCTTCCTTTTAATCTCTAAATTAATTCATAATTAATTTAAGACTAAGACTAATTAAATAACATAACTTCATATTAATATATTATAACTTATAATATATTAATAAACATATGTGTATAACTCTCATAAAATTATCCATAAATAGTTTGGATGAGATGCAACCCAAATGGATCATGCCGGTTGGGTCAAGTATATACCAAATAAGTTATGGACTTAGACACCTTATCCAACAGACTCCCACTTGGATAAGTATAATAACTGTATTTGCCTATATAACTTCAGGAACCAACCAGCAATCATAGCTCTCGAAAACTCCGTCGAAGTATGAAGCGCCATTTTAAGACAAGTGATCATATAATCCTCTGTTCTCATGATATCAGCCGGACAAACACATGGAACTATGTCTTGCTTATTGTCTGGCAGTTGTTTCTCGATTTCCGATTTGTTTGACAAAGAACTTCGCTGAACACATCAGTTTAGTTCTGACCGGGCCCGGTACATGGGTCAACACAAAATCATCGAGGGCCCAGATATCGCTTCTATTTCTAGAAGGAACAAATAAACTTCGACTCATATGCTGGTTCTACTACTTGTTGAATTGTACACAAAGGCACGTTTTATTACATCAAGTTACTGATGTGTTTACGTGCAATCAATGCACAACCAACTCATAGATAACAACTCATATCTCTAGGTTTGAAGATTTATATGATATTATCGTCTCACGATCACTCGAGATAAATTCCATGAAGTGATACAAGTGAGCGTGGGTTTATACCAATACTCATAACTTATGAGTACTCATGAATGTTGTAGCAACCATTGCCATGTCTAAACACCTTTATCCAGCTACAAACCCAATTCATGACAATCTTGATTCATACCTACTTCCGACTTATGATCGATTGTGGAGGTTTGAATAAATTAATTATTCTGAAAGTCAAAACATGCAAAACTGAAACAATAGTAAATAATTGACAATGACAGTAACACTTTACTCATAAATAAATCACAAATTTTATTCATCATCAAACGTCGATTACATTTTACAAGTTTCAGGAAAACTATCTAATCTGTAAAACTAATATCGTCCCTCAGCCCGATGCGCCTCGCATGCTGAAAATGCTTAACCCTCGTCAGTCCCTTCGTAAGGGGATCTACAGGATTCTCATCCGACGATATCCTCCTTGCCACGAGGAGTCCTTCTTCAATCTTGTGTCTTATGAAGTGATATTTTCTGTCAATGTGTCGGGATCTGCCATGATCTCTTGGTTCCTTGGCTAAAGCAACCGCACTATTGTTGTCACAGAAAATCTCCATAGGTTCCTTAATAGCTGGTACAACTCCAAGGTCTCTGATGAAGTTCTTCAGCCATATCGCCTCCTTCGCTGCTTCACTCGCTGCTATATACTCTGATTCACAAGTCGAATCAGCCACCGTCTCCTGCTTGGAACTCTTCCAAGAAATTGCCCCTCCCTTTAAGGTAAAGATCCAGCCCGACTGAGAGCGGAAATTATCCCTATCAATCTGAAAACTAGCATCACTATACCCTAATACTCTCAAGTCATCACTCCCACCAAGGGTAAGGACCCAATCCTTAGTCCTCCGCAGGTACTTGAGAATGTTCTTTACCGCGGTCCAATGAGCCTTGCCAGGGTTCCCCTGATACCTGCTGACCATGCTCAAAGCAAATGCCACATCAGGGCGGGTACAAGTCATAGCATACATGATCGAGCCAACAGCGGAAGCATACGGTAATTGGCTCATCTCAGCTATCTTGCCTCTGTACTCGGACTCTGAGTCTTACTCAGTTTGGTATTGCTTTGGATCGGTAAATCTCCTTTCTTGGAATTCTGCATGTTGAACCTATTCAACACCTTATCCAAGTAGACACTCTGACTAAGTCCAATTAGTCTTTTACTCTTTTCTCTTAATATCCTTATCCCTAGGATATAGGCAGCCTCCCCTAGGTCCTTCATAGCAAAGCACTTCCCAAGCCAGGACTTAACCTCCTGCAAGGTTGGGATGTCATTTCCTATAAGTAGTATGTCATCCACATACAGTACCAAGAAGCTAACTATACTCCCACTAGCTCTGACATACACACAAGACTCATCTTCGCTTCTCGAGAAGCCAAACTCTTTTACCTTCTCATCGAAACAAAGATTCCAGCTACAAGATGCTTGTTTTAATCCATAAATTGATTTCTCAAGCTTGCATACTCTATTGGGGTACTCTACACTGACAAAACCCTCTGGCTGATTCATGTACACATCCTCAGCCAACTTTCCGTTACGGAAAGCGGTTTTGACATCCATTTGCCATATTTCATAATCATGAAATGCTGCAATGGCTAGCATAACCCTAATGGACTTAATCTTTGCTATCGGCGAGAAGGTTTCATCATAATCAATACCCTGAGTCTGAGTAAAACCCTTCGCAACCAGTCGAGCCTTATAAGTATGCACTTTTCCTTCCATGTCGGTCTTCTTCTTGAAGATCCATTTGCACCCGACTGTTTTACGGCCTGGTACATTATCAACCAAGTTCCAAACTTGATTGTCATACATGGACTGTATCTCGCTGTCCATAGCCTCCTTCCATTTAGCAGACTCCGAGCCTGCCATGGCTTCCTTAACATTGCTAGGTTCATCCAAATTTACCAGTGTACTATCACTGATAAACGTATCACCTTCCGTAGTAATATGAAAGCCATAATAAAACGAAGGTGTGTTCCTAACTCGTGTGGAACGCCTCGGAGGTACAGACATGTCAGCTTGCTCAACAGGAGTTTCCCCCTCAGGTTGATTGCTAGTGTCTGAGGTTCCTTCACCGATTGCTTCTTGAATTTCTTCAAGATCAATTTGCCTCCTACTGTCTCCTTGGCTTATTAATTCTCTCTCACGAAAAACCGCTCTTCTTGCTACAAAGACCACATTCTCACTGGGTCTGTAGAAGAGGTAACCAAAAGATTTCTGTGGGTAGCCGATGAAAATACACCTTTCACTTCGGGATTCGAGCTTATCATGAGTCTCACACCTCACGAAAGCCTCGCAACCCCAAATCTTGATGTGGTCCAAATTGGGAACCTTCCCAGTCCACATCTCATGAGGTGTTTTGGTAACCTTCTTTGTAGGGACTAAATTAAGGATATGGGCGGCAGTCTCTAAGGCATACCCCCAAAAAGAGATTGGTAGCGAAACTCGACTCATCATAGAGCGAACCATGTCCAACAAGGTTCGATTACGCCTCTCAGCTACACCATTCAGCTGTGGTGTCCCGGGAGGAGTCAATTGTGAGACAATCCCACACTCCTTAAGATAGTCAAGGAACTCGGTACTAAGATACTCACCACCTCGATCGGATCGAAGCATCTTAATGTTCCTGTCCAATTGATTTTCTACTTCCTGTTTGAATTCCTTAAACCTTTCAAAGGTTTCTGACTTATGTTTGATTAAGTAGACATACCCATATCTACTAAAATCATCAATAAAAGTCACATAATACCGATTAGCATCCCTTGTGGCGGTTTTGAATGGCCCACATACATCAGTATGTATTAGGTCTAACAAACCCTCAACCCTTTCACAAGTTCCAGTGAAGGGTGATTTTGTCATCTTTCCAAGTAGACAAGATTCAAAACTATCATCCGATTTAAGGTCGAATGATTCCAAGACTCCACTCTTTTGGAGTTGGCCTATGCGTTTCTTGCTTACATGTCCAAGATGACAATGCCACAATGATGCTTTATCTAGGCTAGTAGAAGAATCAATATACAATACATTATTTCCTGAGTTGTCTACAATCGACACAGTTTCATACACACCATCACAATGTAACGCTTTAAAATAAAACACATTTTTAAAGAAAGCATTAATACCACCACATTCATTATCAAACGAAAAGGTAAAACCTTGTTTGTACAAAGCATGAAAATAAATAATATTCCTCGCCATTTCAGACGAGTACACACATTTATTCAAATCTAATTTTGTGACAACCCGAAATTTCTGTTCTAAATCAAACCATTGCAATCCAATAGTAGTAGAGCAGTTATAGTGAAAATTCAAACTTTTGGAATAAGTTTGGCAGTTTTAGGGTTTTACACCTAAGGAGTTATTAGGAGAGTGGTTGCACTAGGATTTTGTGCAACACTGTAATTCCATCACTCTAGGTCATTAGAATCCATTCCGAGAATAGAAATATTTTCTGCCAAAAATCTCAGGACTATAAATAGAATTCTGAACCAAATTGGTTCATTAGTTGAATTCCAAATAGAGAAAAGTCAATTTCTCTCTCACGGATCTTCGGGTTTTCATCCCAGATTGTGAGTCTACTTCCTTAAATGTGTTTTAATACTTGTTATATGCTTTATAACATTGTTTACATGTCCAAAACACAAGATCCGGGAGTTTACCGCCCAAGAACGTTCTTGGGGAGTAAACTCCAAAATCAAGCCTAAAGGCCACCTAGTCCCATTTCCGTGTTAGGCATCTAACTAAGGACTTAGTGTATGATCATTACAGGCTAGAAACAAATCAAAAGCAAGTAGTTTGAGGAGTTTACGGCCAAGGAACCACCTCTTGGGCCGTAAACTCCAAGTAAAGGACACAAATGAGTGCCTAGTGATCCTTTAGCCTTAGAACAAAAACCTAGAAGCTTTAAACTCATGATTTATGCCATCAAAACCCTTAGAAATCATTTCTATAAGGGATTTTACGGCCAAGGAACTCCTTGGGCCGTAAACTCCAAGTTTTAGGTTCCAAAATTCCTTCAAACTCTTCCTAAGGCTTAGTATTCATTTTTGGCATGTACCTTGATGTGTTTAGGACCTAGATAACACATGAAAAGCTTAAGTGTTGGATAGTTTACGGCCAAGAGTATTTCTTGGGCCGTAAACTCCTTTAATGGAGTCAAAGAGCACCCTAGACACTTCCTTAGGCCAAGAAACTTTTAGGGCAAGTACCTAGATGAGATATGGACTAGTTAAAATTCTTAGGACCTCATGTGTGAGGGAGTTTACGGCCCAAAGAGTTCTATGGCCGTAAACTCCATCAAATAGTCCCATTTAGTGCCATAAATCTTCCTTAATCCAAGTATTGAAGCCTAGACTTGTTCCTAGAAATATTAGAGACTTGAAAGGACAATAAGAACCCTCCCAAGGGAGTTTACGGCCGTAAACTCCAAGGGAAAAGGGTCTTTGGGCCGTAAACTCCCCTTAGGAGTCAATATGGTACCTTAAACTCTTGTATAGCCTTGAAACAATTCCCCTCTAAGGTTGTGGTACTTCTAAACTCCATTTCATGACTTGTTTGAGAGTTTACGGCCAGGAGTTTACTCCCCTAGGCCGTAAACTCTAATGAATATGGTCTTTTGACCTTAAACTTCCATTAGGGGCATTACACTCCTTTGTTGCAACCCATTAGCCTCATAGCACTTGACCAAAAGTGTTGTCCTCGCGCTTAAATGTTTAGTGATTTAATCTCTAATTATTTATATACATATGTCTTCATATGTAATTAGGATCATTGTGTGTGTCTAAGTCTTCACTTGACACCAAGCACTGTCCGATCCTTCCATACGATAACTGTCGTTCAATTCCAGTCACATATTGCAGGTGAGTTCATACCCCTTAACTTATGTTTTAAACTATTTTAAATGTTTTATGGGGGGGGGGATACAAGTAGAATCATGCTACTTTTTATGTCAATCACGTGTGATTAGTAAGTAGGATTATATTACTTATTACATCAATCACATGTGATTAATATACAACATTCAAAAGATTTGGCTACTCATTAGCCGTTTTACCAAACAGTTTCCTTCAAATGATTTTTATAAACATTTTATATGTTTTCAAACTACTTCTTACACTGTACTTCTTACTCTGTTTATCATACTTCAAACTTATTTACAACTGTGTTTCAAACAAATGTTTCTTTATACTCAAAACTGTTTTATTATACTTATGCCTTCAAATTGTTTTATAGATTGACATCAAGTCGATCTTCTCTTAAAATAATATTTCTGTTTCAAATGTTTTACAAAACTTATTCATGCTTTTATATTATAAATTGCATGCCTCTATATGTATAGTTATATAAGAAATGTTTAAAAGACTTAGGAAGACTATTTTAAATGTTTTATGGGGGGGGATACAAGTAGAATCATGCTACTTTTTATGTCAATCACATGTGATTAGTAAGTAGGATTATATTACTTATTACATCAATCACATGTGATTAATATACAACATTCAAAAGATTTGGCTACTCATTAGCCGTTTTACCAAACAGTTTCCTTCAAATGATTTTTATAAACATTTTATATGTTTTCAAACTACTTCTTACACTGTACTTCTTACTCTGTTTATCATACTTCAAACTTATTTACAACTGTGTTTCAAACAAATGTTTCTTTATACTCAAAACTGTTTTATTATACTTATGCCTTCAAATTGTTTTATAGATTGACATCAAGTCGATCTTCTCTTAAAATAATATTTCTGTTTCAAATGTTTTACAAAACTTATTCATGCTTTTATATTATAAATTGCATGCCTCTATATGTATAGTTATATAAGAAATGTTTAAAAGACTTAGGAAGACTATCCACCCTATTTCCTTTTCGCGCCTTGAGATATGGTCTGGTGGGACATTGGGTATTCGTCCGAAAGTCGTTTAAAGATTTGTTATATATCATGTGTACATATATAGTCATAAAAGGTCCTTCCAAATTCATCCTATGCCCTTGGGTAGCAAGGGTATCCATCCACGTCCACACGTACTACTTAGATTACTAGTAAGCTACCATATGGGTAGTTCAGGAAGATACTAGAACCATTACTAGAACGCGATATCATACAATGAGTCAGTTCATTCATGAGTCAATACTTTCTAGAACATTACTGTACATTACATATACATCTATAATAGGACGAGAACGTATACAAGAATACTAGAACATTTACATTACTATACTTGCTAGATAGAGAGAACACACATTACAGCTAGCACACATAGAACATTACAGTTCATTACATTGCTATACTTGGTAGAACAGTTCATTACATTACAGCTAGCACACTTAGAACATTACAGTTCATTTCATTGCTATACTTGGTAGAACAGTTCATTACATTACAGCTAGCACACTTAGAACATTACAGTTCATTTCATTGCTATACTTGGTAGAACAGTACATTACATTTACATATACGAGAATACGTTGATTACGGTGATTTAAATCGGAGCATGACTTAAAACCTCATGACTTGAGTTGCGGCCAGAGTCTCTTGAAGGGGGAGCGTTGAGTTTGCGCATAGATCTATGCTGGATTGACAATCCTACACCTTGCTGCTAGCTACAGCCGGACCTGCAGGTCTACAGGTGCCAAACGTCATTTCTTTATTACGACCATTCATTATGTCGTTGTTACTAGTCGATAGTATGGCGCAATTTATCACGTAATGCCTTTGCCCAAAATCCGGCCTGAGGTAGTTAGTACGGTAGTAGTCCTTTTAGAGCTACGTTTAGTACTACGTTAATTTTTCCAGTACTTATTTTAGTGATAACCTCACTTAAACACAATTGTACAAACTATATTTTTGGATAATGATAGTTATACTTTGGAAAAATACTTACTCTTACAAGAAACACACACACACAGAACAGTTAAGTCTTGGTAGAAGATTCCTTTTGTTACTAATAGGAATCATAGGGATTTCTAGGGATTTTCAAACATTTACAGTTGACCTACAAACATTTTCATACTGATACTAGCTTTCTTTCAAAGTAATGTCAAGTCTTAGAAATTATAAGTTTTCACAAATTAAGACACATTAATACTTATGATCTCACCAGCTTTATAGCTGATACTCGCTTTCAAAATTACTTGTATCCTCAGGTCATCATAAACAGGTACCGATGCAAGGAGAAAGGAAGATGGAGCTTATTCAAGACTTATCTTTCATTTTGATTTATGCTTTAGTGTATATCAAGATTCGACAGAATACAATTGTATAATAATTATTTTATTAATGCAATGGATGATGTTGTTGCTTGTTTACTACTTTACATTGTTGTTGATATTATACATGATGTCCTCCGCCCCAGAACGTTTCCGCCGTTCTTGGTTTTGGGGTGTGACAAATTTTAACCCATTATTAAGCAACAAAGTATAAACTCCAATCTTGGAAACAGGTGAAGCCTTCCTATTCCCCATGATCAAGTTTATCTTCCCGTGCTCCACATCCTCACTTCTTCTTAGGCCCTGCATGGGTGGGTTTTACTTTCCCATCCTTTAAATCTCGCAAGTACTTAGGGCAGTTTCGCTTCCAGTGTGCCTTTTCATGGCAATAAAAGCATTCAGCATCCTTGGGAATGGCAGAAGGAGTGACAGAACCGCTCTTGGTCTTCGATGAGGAGCCTTCAAGAGACTTTCCCTTAGTACCCTTCGAAGGGTGCTTCGTCTTTTTCCCTTTGCCTTGGCCGATAGCTAAAACAGGGGTAGATGTTGGAGTAGAAGTAGGAGAAGTAACAACCGCCCTGCCCTTAAGACCGGATTCAGCGGTCTTCAAGAGTCCTTGAAGCTTGCTGAGGGTAACTTCCTCCTTGTTCATATGATATGTCATACGAAAATGGTCATAACAAGAAGGTAAGGAGTGCAAAATGATGTCAATTGCCAACTCCTCAGGGATGTTCACATTCAGCTTCAGCAAACGGTCCACATACCTTTGCATCTTTTGCATGTGGGCCGTGACGGAATCACCGTCCTTCATGTGGGTAGTTATTATGGAGGAGATTATTTCATACCGCTCCTGACGAGCACTCTGATGGTACCTTTCCATCAAGTCCTGGTGTATCTCAAAAGGGTAATAATCTTCATAAGACTTTTGGAGCTCGGCTGTCATCGTGGCCATCATGATACATGCCACCTTAGTGGCATCTCTCTCATGTGTCCTGAATTCAGCGATCTCCTAAGGAGTAGCAATAGACTCATCAAGTTCTTTTAACTCCTTATCGAGGACATATTCCTTGTCCTCATAACAAGTAACCATCCTGATGTTCCTAATCCAATCCATGAAGTTGGAACCATCAAAGATGACCCTCCCACAAAGATTCATGAGAGAGAAAGAACCAGTTGGGTTAGAGCCTGAAGCATTAGTGTTGGAAGACATCTGAAAGAAGAAAGCAAGTTTAGATTAGATATATAGGATCCTTAATAAGACACCCAAATGTAATATTAAGGCTAGGACCCAATCACAATATATTATACTTAGAAGAGGGATGTCGTAATCTAAGTAATAATATATTTGAAAGGTAGGTGAATGACGATTCACCAATTTCCACCATGAAAAACAAAATGTATTATTAGGTTTTAATTGGATTTGAAATTCCTAGATTCTTTTGAGATTCATTGAACTTTTCAATGGCATGTTTCAATCTCGATTGTGCCCTTCAAGTTTTGTGACTGGGATGCTGAGGATCACAAAACAAGGTGTGAATAACCATGCTAATTCACTTGGTACCCTTAATATTATCACCTAATCAATGTGCCGGTTAACCACACACGCTCCATTGATCTATGAAAAACATTAAGTCACCCTTCGTGATCCTTACTAGTCCAAGTTAGTGTGCCGGTTAACCACACACGCTCCACCAACGACTTGGTAAGGTACAAAGTGTGAATTCCATGGACTAGCACCATGTTCACATTTTTCCTAAAATAACTAAGATTGGGAATTAAAAGGGTTTAGTTACTTTATAATAATCATTATACTTTTAATGAGGATTTAAAGTCATTGTCCTACCCGTTCGGCTAACGACCCTCCACCAGTCAAGCAAGCGGTGGGTGAGAATGGACACCCATTAAGTCACCATTTTATAGGCAACAACCTTATACCCACCTTATAGACCGGCTTCGTGAATGAGGCCTACTAACGGTAGAACGACTTATTCTTATACATATATATAATAATTAACCATTAATGTTATAAATAGTATAAGGGTTGAATTTTAACTATTAAAACTCTAAGGGTTGGAATTAAAGTTTATTAAAGTGTGTGAAACTTTACAAATTCCAAAACTTGAGGACAAGTTTTGTAACTATCCAAAACTTTTCATTTCATAACTTATGAATTAAAGGTTCATAAAAATGAAGACTCTTCACTTTCATGTAACTTATGTGTTTAAATGTGTGTGTTAAAGAAAGTGACCTTTGGATATCCATAACTTGAAAACAAATTATGGATTCCATTAAAACACATAAATGATCAAGAATTAAATCTAAACAATTCAGCAAATATCTCCTATCATCTTCTAAATTCATAAGAACATGAACATGATCATCAAAATTTCAAGAACTATATGAACACATAAAAATCATGGAATTTTGATATATGCTATTGTAAATGGATTAGAACAACCATTACACCAACTAAAACAAGTTTTAAAACACCAAAACAGTTTAGGGTAATGTTTCTAGTCCATTTCCAGCAGCAAAAGTCGAAAATCTGCACTCTGTCGCTCCTACTCGTCGAGTACATGAACCTACTCGGCGAGTAGGTTGAAGATACACATGGAATCGGCGAGTCCCCCCATGGACTCGGCGAGTTCATCAGTCAGACAACAAGTTTTTCGACTTTTTCAACTATTTTGCATCAAGTATCAAACAAGCAAGCCTAGGCTCTGATACCACTGTTGGGTTTTGAGCAATCTAACACTTCCTAAGTGTGCATGCAACCCTAATAAACCTTGGATCTATGTTTGTCTAAATACATGCAAAATAATAATTTTCCAAGGTTTATAACCTATCTAACATGGCATGGGGAACATTTCAACATAAAAGAGTTAGAAGAGATTACATACCTTTTTGATGAGTTTGGTTCTTAAGGAGTTTGAGGGCCAAGCACCAATAGTGTGAATGCCTCAAATGGAATCACAAAACACCACAAACTCTTTGAAAACTTTGAGAGAGTATACACACTTGTATATTTCGGCCACACACAAGCTCACACACACTAGTTCACTAGTTGCCATTTCATGCTCCATAAGCATGCTTATATAGTGTGCATGGTTAGGGTGAAACCCTAATAACCCACGACCTTTCCTTTCCAAGGATCCATGGGTTAAAAGCTCCATGGATCATCCATGGACTTCCATCCAAGCCTAGCCCATTAACAAATGAGTGTTAGCCCACACCATATAAAACCAATAGCCCATAATCTAATTAGTCTTCCTTTTAATCTCTAAATTAATTCATAATTAATTTAAGACTAAGACTAATTAAATAACATAACTTCATATTAATATATTATAACTTATAATATATTAATAAACATATGTGTATAACTCTTATAAAATTATCCATAAATAGTTTGGATGAGATGCAACCCAAATGGACCATGCCGGTCGGGTCAAGTATATACCAAATAAGTTATGGACTTAGACACCTTATCCAACAGTTTTTCACGACTACCGATAAACACGGAAATTTTAAAATTATACCTCCTTAATTTTTGTTCGCTTGACGAATATTATTTAAAATATTCCAACGGGTTTAAATCCGGTCAAAAATATTTTGGGATAAATTTAGCTAATTTTTGACGTACTTAATTTCGACGTTAAAACTAACGGAAATTTTTGTGT
This sequence comes from Lactuca serriola, assembly GCF_051521515.1. NCBI lineage: Eukaryota > Viridiplantae > Streptophyta > Magnoliopsida > Asterales > Asteraceae > Lactuca > Lactuca serriola. The sequence continues at coordinate 265,349,693 of NC_136415.1, forward strand.
TGTCACGGTTAGGATGCTTAAAACCCATAATAGAATTCAAAGTATGCAAAATTGATACCAAAACACACACACACACAAAACCAATGTAAATGAAACATCAACGATAAGGATCAAATTGGAATAATCAACAATGAAAATTAGAAGTAACTACTACCCCAAAGGAATCCCAACCTCACCATGCCATCAAATCAAGCTACCTGCCTCAATACAAGACCCAAAAAACAACAAAGAAAGAAACAAGTTTCAGCATTAGCATAGCGAGTCCATCTCAAGCACATATGTAAGGAAACAAACATACTTCATACACTATGTTTATCCATGCAATCAATTCTTACCAATCATCATATATCGATTATTATTATTAGTAGTATATATGGCATATATTAATCTAGACATTCTTTTCATCGCAGTAATTATTATTTATTTTCTTTGCTATATTTACTTTTAATATCCCTCACTATCTAGGATCTAAAAAAACACTATCACCCCAAAGAAACACCCTATTTGCTACTAACATGACCTGGCGACCCAATGCACCAAATCGGGTGCGACTCCCACCCGTAACATTATCCCTCGTTCTCCATGTTCACTACTCTGACTTTGCATATACGGGCACGATGCATTGTCGTTCGAGGGTGGTACAATGAAACTTTTGAACTCATACCCCCACCCTAGTGTGATGCTTGATTCGGCGTCTTCGAGTAGCCAACATCACTCTAGTCCTAGTGTCGCGCCCTTGAATTAGACAACTTAAGGGAATTGCAAGTTTTGACATTCTAGTTCAATTTCTGATCACCCATATGACGATTTCGACTAGAAATAATGTTTCTAGAACATCTTGATGGATCTCATACATGATGGTAATCATTTGGGTGTCGAAAACATCGCTAACATGTTAAAACACTTCCTTGAGTGCATGAACATGGCCACCACCACAACAATACAACAAGAATTCAAGAAAGGAAAGAAATAAGCTGGATAAGTAGATTATACCTCTAGAAATATGATGAATTTCCAACAGAAGAAGCAAGGAATAAGTTTTAATCTCTACAAGAAAATACCACCACTGGGAAGCACCCCAAAATCACTAAATCTCCTCTTATATCTTCAAAAAATCTTCAAATAAGAAAACCACTTCTTAGAACTCACTTCAAAGAGGTATGGAGGCTACAATTTGGCTTTAGATGGTTGTTATTATGGACTGATTCTCGGACTTAGGGTTTAGTGGTGTTTAAATATGAGCTGGCTTTCATTTTAGCCCCTCAGAGTGTGAGAAATGACCCCATAAACCTTCTATATGATCAACATCATTTTCTTGCACTTCGTCCCCTAAAAGTTAACTTTAACCTTGAAAAAAGTAACTTAACAACAAAACATAACGTAAAAGTAACCTCGATGGCGAAATGGGAAAGATATATATATATATATATATATATATATATATATATATATATATATATATATATATATATATACCTTTCCCATTCCGACATCGAGGTTACTTTTACATTATGTTACGTTGTTAAATTACTTTTGTCAAGGTTAAAGTTAACTATATATATATATATATATATATATATATATATATATATATATATATATATATATATATATATATATATATATATATATATATAAAGTCGATAGAAAATGCATAAACCATTGGAAACCCAAACACCTCGAAAATCAATAGAAATACATAGACAGTAAATACTTTGAGATATCTATTTTTTTCACTTTAAAGGGCTAAAAATCATAACTTTATATACCAATTCGCTGGAAAAAAATGAATTTATTTTATAAAAAAAATTATAATTTTTTTACAACGATTTTGAAAAAGAAGTTGCGATTTTGAGGTTTGTAAAGTCAATAAAATGATTAGACATCTCAAAATATTTTTTTTTATGTATTTCTAGGGTTTCTACGAGTTTTTTTAGATTTGTTCATTTTCAATTGATCTTCCGACTCTCTGCGCAATGTGGCGGTGCCAGATAGTTCCTTTCGGCAAATAGTTTTCGTGCGGCGATTAATTTTCGTGTGGCGATTAGTTTCCTTTTCTTGTGAGATAGTTCGTTTTCAGCCTTTTGGATAATGGTTTTGTGTCGAATAGTTCTTTTTAGCCAATTGTTTCTAGCTAGGTATGTAGATGCGGAAGCGGAATAGATTCATATCTGGTGTCATCTATTGCTCTGGTTTTTATATTTTTTGATTATTTGATAGGGGAGAAATTGAAAAAACAATTTCAAAAAAATGATCTATTTTGGAAAACGGATGATAAATTTCCATTGTCCGCTAGTTTTGTGTTATAAATTAAATTACGTTCCTTTTTTAGGTTATAAATAAAAGTATACTACTTTGTTGTAATGATAAAACCATTTCCATTATTAGGTTCGTTTCCATTTCTATGATTAGGTTCTGATGACAATCGGTATTTCTATCGACGTTAAATAGTTTTATTTTGAGTTTTATGTAGAAAAATCTCATTATTTTGGAAGAAAAATTGAGTAGGTACGAACAGAAAAAAAAATCCATCTATTTAATTTTACATGATAACTTGTTGTTATCTGTTAAAACAAAACTAATGATTTTTTTCGTTAATTTGGACGAAATGTTAAATAATCGAGACTTTTCTATTTAAAAAATAATTTATGATTTTATAAAAAAAAATCCCAAAAAAAGAGACATTTTTGCATAAAATCTTTTCATTTTGTGAATAGTTTTGAATATTATTTTAATCTGAAAACATTTCATATCATAATAGTCAGCTAATATTAAACTATTTTGAGTAAAAAACATTTAAAAAGTTGGTGTTGTCATATTATTTATAATAGAACTAAAAAATTTTAAAAAGTTGGTGTTGTCATAGGGGCGTGCTAAAGCCTTTTCAGTCAACTTTCTTGAAGTGAAACGTCATCCACTCAGTCACACATCTATCTCTTTTATCTGAAATATGGTAGGTGAAAACTTTTAACCCATCATTTTATTCGCTTTCTTACCTTACATAGACATGTCAACGACAAAGTTGAAAGTTTGGTCCCTATGGTATATCAAAAATTGGATGCTTGGTTCAAAAAGTTTTGGGGTTACACCGGTGGTCCAAAATGTTTGATTTGTTGTGGAATTGGTCCAAAGGCTTAACAACCGTTTGTGCCCTCCATTTGTGTGAGGGCATTTCTGTCCAAAAGGATTGATCTTGTAAAGTATTTTGTCAAATAAGGGTAACTTTTGAATAAATTAAATTCAAGTTTGATTCCACTTTGACTTTTGACTAGTCAAAATAGGAACCTGATTAGAAAGGGGTCAACGGATTTTTTTTGTTCGTCATTTGATATATCGTCAAGGGGAACACAAAGGAAACGAATATAGAACACGAAGAGATGAACGAAGGCATAATCGATTGGGAGGAAGAGGAGATTGGAACAGGAATGAACCGAAGGTAGTCAAGAAGAAGGCACACGAAGTCAGCGATGGTTTGATCGTTCTTCTGGCTAAAGTAAAAGGGATTCGATGGCTTCTGATTTTTCATCGATTGATTCGCAATCGGTGATGGCCTCCGAGATTCGACTTAGGCCGAAGAAGAGGTAGGGAAAGGACAAAACATTGTTCGTGTTTGGGAAGATTGATGTAAAAAAACTACAGTTGAAATGGTTGTGAGCACAAATGGGACTCGTATGTCAAGAAAACGCGCTATTTGGAACGTCGATTCGAGAAAACATTATGTTTGGGAAGATCATTGCAACAATGGAGGAAGTAATTGCCGCTGCAACAGCTACCAATGCTCATAATTTCATCCGGTGGCTTCTGGAAGGATATGAAATGAAGGTCGGTGAAATAGGGGTGCTTCGAGGTTAAGCACGTCGAAATCGAGCCGAACAATGTTTGATTCACCGATGCCTTTCAACGATCCACAATTGTTATCATCATCACATCACCCACTACCTTCGTTGTCCCGACTCCTTGCTCTAAACTCGCTGGAATGGAAAAAAGCGGTGATTGGGAGCTTAGCAGCGGCGACGTTTGGCACTGTGCAACCAGTGTATGCGTTAACTGTAGGAGGAATGATTTTAGTTTTTTATGTACTAAATCACGAAGAGATGAATTCCTGAATAGGAACTTACTCCATAATCTTCTGTTCACTTTCCATCATCTCTATCCTCATTAACCTCTTACAGCATTACAACTTCGCATATATGGGTAAGACAAAGTTACTTACAGGAGGAGATATCGATTTCGATTTTAGCAGGAGGAGATATCGATTTACGAAAAAGGGGGAACACTCGTTGGATCTATTAATAAGGGAAGTAGAACTTAGGGGTTTAATTTAATAGGATATTAAAAGAAGGGTGTGAATTAATAGAAATACCCTCACACAAACGGAGGGCACAAACGACTGTTAAGCATTTCGACTAATTCCACAACAAATCAAACCTTTTGGACCACCGATGCAACCCCAAAACTTTTTGGACCAAACATCTAATTTTTGACATACCATGTCAACCCATTACCTTTGTCTCCCCACTATACCCTTTTGACTTGTTTACATTTTATTGCTTATACCATGTCAACCCATTACCTTTGTCTCCCCACTATACCCTTTTGACTTGTTTACATTTTATTGCTTTTTAATTTTTAGATGTCTGCTACTGTACCCTTTTGACTTATTTACAATTTATTTCTTTTTAGTTTTTAGATGTTCAAAGATTTATATTTTTACAAATTTGACTTATATTCAATATTTGTTTTTCAATTTACGTTATGATATTTCAATGTTAAAAGTTTTTGCATACCTACATATTTAAAAATTGGAGTGTCAATAATTATTTTAAGTTTTACTAATAATTATTATAAGATTTACTTTGTTTAAAATTTTGCTTGTAAAATAATTTGTTCATATCTTTAGTACGGCAATGTCTTTATAATTAATTTATACTCTTCATTTATTATAGCTATAAACTTCAAATACAATTGTCATTGATTTCCCACAAAACCTTATACAACCATGTTTTGCTATAGTTTCTTTCATAAGATACAATTCTTTTTAATTTCAATGTCTTGTTTGTAGTTCTTGATTTATTTTTCCTTGAATATGGAACTGCCACTTCATAACACTATAAAAACAAAACCATGTTATAATATATCTTCAAAAAATTAAACAAAATCTATAAACACAAAAATGATGGAAATTTTGCACCTAAAATCCAATTACTTTCATAAATTTTACATAAAAGAAATATAAATTTTCTTATAAAGAAATCATACTCAAACAAAAATCTATAAAATAAAATAACATCTACGTGTTCCATTCAAAGTACTTAACATAAACAAACCACAAATAAGCACATAAACGTAGATCTAACACACCACGTTCAAATTTACAAAAACACATGAAATTTGAAAACGACATTAAAACACCTAAAAAAAAAATAGAAAAAAAAAATTCATATCACAAACAAAAAAGAACAATAATGAAACAATGTTCAAAGCATTATATCATCTGAAACTCTTTTTTCAATCCAGATCTTAAACATCTATGCATAGTTGATTCTGATACTCATCCTTCTACCACTTTCGAATTCATGTTCTTTTACTTTGTTTTTTCTTAGATCCGATAAAGGGTTTCCAACAATGGTAAACGACGACGAAATATTAGCGCTAAATGATACCAGCGGTGATACACGGAAGAAACACAAGCAAACTTATGATATCAAATGGTTATGCTAAACGAGGTGAGCAAGACGTAATTTAAGAATTAGACACTATCAGTGGGGAGCACGGGTGGTAGCACCGATTGTAAAGGATAATGTTGATGGAGAAGGATGGTGCATGAAGATGTGTGGCGAAGGATAAGGGAGGATGAGTCTCGTTGTTTTATTGTGGTAATGGTGCGATTTTCCGGTAGAGGCTACATGATAGAGAGAGAGTGCGTGCGAAAATGAAAGTGAAGGAGTGTAGTTATCTTTCATACCAAATCAATTGTATAAGTATTTTTCATTTGAGAGTGTGTTTGTGCTTTCTATGTGATAGTGGTATCTGATTTTTATCTGTTAAAATGTCCACCGCTAGATTTTTAATATAATCAATGGTATGTTTAACACACCTTGGCGATCCGTGTGCTAATCCGCGTGCTAATCTGTGTGATTTAGTATGATGGATTGAAGTGTTGTATATTATGCAGTATAATTTGTCTTTAAGACATTTTTAAGACATGCATTATTTTATTGTACATTATGCATAAAGATTTGTGATTAAGACTTTACACATAAATGCTTATATATATATATATATATATATATATATATATATATATATATATATATATATATATATATATATATATATATATACTAGCCGTTTACCCGCACTAAGTGATGAGTGTGAATAATTTCTTTCAGAAACTAGTTTGTAGAGACAATTAGTTTTTTTGTGCACTAAGAATGGGATGCAGTGGTGAGCGCTAGAGTTTTTGTTTTTGGGCTACGATGTGATGAGAGAAAGTGAGAATAACAAATGAGAGAGGCACGGACGAAAGAAAAGGGTGATGTTTATCGAGGGGAGAGAATTGTGCCATCAATTGTTCAATATATAAGTAGATGGACACCTACATATAAGGGATTTTTGGAATTCAAACTTAAAATATAACAATACTTCTAAATTTATATTATGAATCGGCCATTATATAAATTAGTCCAATATTGGTTTTAATTCTTATTTATTCCATAATTTAAGGGTATATGTACATTTTAGAATTGTAATTTGTGTTGGATAATATGTAAAAATATCTAATGTTATCTATTAATAATCTTATCATTTTATATAAAACTCAAACGAACAATTATATCACTTCCTTAATTTTCGCTAAAATGTCTAACATAATTAGTCAAATTTGCACATTGATGAATTGTATGCGCTTTTTAATTTGTACGACTTAAAATTAAGTATGGACTGTACTAAAAGTGGTAAATTTTATCATTCTTAATTGAAGTAATACTCATTCTAACTTTTGAACAAATTATTTTCCAATGAGTTTGAGATGAGATATTTAAGGGATAAGAGTAAGACTATATATTAATTTTTCTTTAAAATTTAAAATTCAATTTTTATTTTGTAATCTTATATTTTACTTAATATACTTAATATATAGAATAATATTCAAAATTAATTCAATCTATGCATTAAATAGTTATACCAAAAACATCATAATTTATACTACTTAAAATTAAGTATTGTCTGTCCTAAAACTGGTAAATGTTTTATAAGATATATATTCACGCACACACACACACATGATTATGAGGGGGGGGGGTGACTTCTTTTAGTGTTTTTATCATTTTAAGAAAGCAACGGAAAATATAATAACTATACGAAAACAAGAACAATGATAACTGGTTCAACAAGAAAACAAGAAAAGATAGCTTTTATAAACAATCAAGACCAATATAGATTGAGTATCGATGAAAACAAATCAAGACTTATTGATTTGAATTCGAAATCAACCTAGAATACGCGTCCTAGAATTGGTAGGGGATATGCAACTCAATCAGAACAATGTTCTTCAAAATTTAGTTCATTCACCAATGCTTCAAATGTTCAACAAAAAGGGCTATTTATAGCCTAACAATGATTAAAAGTTAAAAGAAAAGTAATAAAGAAAAGGAAACTATTAAATAAATGCTAAAAATAAGTTAAAAACTTCTCTAGAATCTTCTGGCTCTAGCCGACATCAATAACCATGCAAGCTCCTCACAAAAAGCCCTTAGAATTTTGAGAATTGCAACCACTATTCTGATGTTCGCATCTAACCACTTTTTGATGTTGTTCACATTGACTCCGAGGATTTGCATATAGTTACAAGGAGTTCTGATACATTCTGACAATTTAGAACCAGTCACAACGCATCACAACCTATCACACTTTGAAATAGTTTCCATCCTTGTTCGCATCCAAAGACTCTAGACTACGATGGATTGCGATCGATCGCATCTGTAACGCCCACAAATTCGGGCTAGTCACCTTAGAGATAATAGGCGTTAAAAATTACTTTTTGATAGGAGATTACTTAGGAGAAATAATCTTAACCAAAGTTATCGTATATATGTCGCAAGGATTTCGTAAATATAAAGAACGCTGAAATCAGACCTATAACCAAGAAGCTATAATCCGTGCGACTGAACTGACACGACACCGCATATCATAAAAATTAAATTTTTGACAAAATATTTTTTAGCCTTACCAATCTAAATGAAATTTATAGTAGTCGTTAAACCGAGAGCATGTATATTGAGAACGTCAAATTTTGACTTCATTTGAGGAAATTATGATTTTTCTAAAATTTAACGTAGCAGTATACAACTCAGGAATCGAATTTTAAATTGATCAATTTTTAGCCAAAATGATCTAAATGAGAATTGAAGATCTCATTAACAGGAGTTCAACAAGAAAAAGGTAGTCGAAAACGGAGTCTGTATGTAGAAGTTAATAATTTTACACGGTCGTTAACAGTGTAATCTTCTCAAACTATGAAATGTAAAATCGGTCGATAATTAGCCAACGTGGTCAAAAGGAAAGTTGTAGACCTCGTCAATACCTATGCGTGGATATAAATAATGTCAAAAACTGAGCCTATAACTGAAAGTTGTGAATTTTTTTAAAGTGGTTGTTTTACCTGCTTTCTGTGCCACGTGTGAGCACCAGGCAAAGCCGTGGTGCCTACACAAGCTCACAACGTGTGTAACATCCCCAAATACACGGTCATTTTCAAAATTTTATTTATGCTTATTTAAAAATCAGAGTATTCATTTTAAATAATAATATTGCGCAATTTGTTCCCAGAAAACATGATAAAGATATTGTCAAAGCATTTCCGAAGAAATGTATTTTGTTTATATAAAAACATTGGGATGTCATCGTTAATATAGAAAAATAAGCATAAAAATACCTTACATTTATTTATACTAATGATTTACGTCTCCTTTAATCTCTCAGTGTAATGTATCTTCGTATTGACACCTGTGATACAAATAAACTAAGTGGGTCAGGTTGGGAAACCTGGTGTGTACGTAGGTTTTTCCACCCATAATAATTTAATTATTATGTTTAATCATCAAACAATTAACTCAACTCCCCATCCCCATTATCTTATTTATTCTTAAGGATCTACCCTAAGAATCATCTATTCTTCATTTAGTAATTCCTATGGAATAGACACGAATTCCATCACTGCTAGGGTTTTTTCAACAAACACTAAGTCCATAGTTGCTGATGTTATCTACTCCGCACAGCTGAACAATGTTCATTTGTAAGGCACTAAGTCGATAGGTGCCAATGTTCATTTGTAAGGCACTAAGTCCATAGTTGTCAGTGTTTTTAGAGTACATCTGGTGAACACGTCGTTTACAAACACCTACAGGTTGCGAGCCTGCTAGCGCTCCACTGGACTGTCTAGAATAGTCTGTGGTCATCATCTATACTCTGCTAGATTACTGGATCATCGTTAAATTCAAGGCTTCTCAAAATCTTTCATCTATCATCATCTATATCATCTTTCATCATCTCATCATTCATCTACCCATCTTTACCCAATATATTTATAGGTATAAAAATGCATATAAAGTTTAGATCACATAAAACATATATAAATCGTTCATCTAGCATAGATATCAGGAACACAGATAAAACACATATATCATGTATTAATATTAATCACTTCATTTCAATGTGTAAGATGAAAGTAACTATGCACTCACTTTTTAAAGTGATGACTCGAAATTCGGGCAGCGCTTCGCTTCTAAAAATCGTCTTTTCCTTCGACGAATCCTAGCATTATTATCGCTAAATTTTTAGTCTAATATTTATTACGACAAAGTATTAGTCTAGATTTATCATTAATTCCAAGTCTACTTCACGATATATCAAGTAAGAAACAACCAGGTAGGATCATATCGGAGGTAGGGTCCGTTTGGTATACGAAGTATACTGTTTGGAAATCTCACTTTAAACACCTCAGTAAATCACAACCTAGACATCATCCCTATAAGTAGATCAATTAGTATAACGACATGGAATCACTGATAAATCTTGTTTATAGGTTCATAATAACGATAATGAACTGAAACATAAGTTATACTTAAAGTAGGGTAAGCTTAACTCACTTACAATGGGGTTTAGCGAGGAACCGAGCTATGTGCGGGCAAACTTCTGAGTTGAAAGAACTTCTTCTCGGGGATTTCTAGCGCTCCGGGACTCGGTTCTAACATTTAGGAAGTGCTAGGGAAAGTTTTAGAAGGTTTGGGAAAGAATGGGGTGAGAAAGGTGTGAAGAATTGAGTGATTTGCGTCTTCTATTTATAGGCTGTGAATATGCCGAAAGCGGGGTGTTTTCTAGCTAAACATTGGGCGTTCATTGGGCACATGTTACCATCTGATGGCAAGGCGTGGGGAAGTAGTGGCTCAGATCGCGCCACGTATCACTTTCCACCCCGAAACCAATGGCGGAAATGTTCTGAGGCGGCGGATGTCATGTAAAGTATCACAACCAATGTACATAGTAAGCATAGTAAACACAATCATTACATTACATAGAAATATTTACATTTGTTTGAAAGCAAGTTAATACATGTTATATATATATATATATATATATATATATATATATATATATACACATCAATATGACAAAAGTAAAGACGAGACTTCTATACGCTCCATCTTCTCCAAAAGAAAGCGGGATACCTGTCTAATGAAAACCTGAGAATACAAGCAGTTTAGAAAATATAAGCATAAAGCTGGTGAGTTCATAAGCGGTTTGTTTTTGTGAAAGAAAATGTTCCTTTAAGTTTGCGAAAAGTTGTTTCCCAAGAAAATCCCATATTTTCTTATAAAAGAAGTTTGGTTATCCATTTGTTAAACAGCCTGCTATGACAAGTCAAGTTAAGTTATCCCAGGAAAAAACCCTTATTTTCCTTAAAAGTTGGTGGTTGGTTATCGATCAGAAATAAAGCGTACAAGTATCTATCATACTTGCAATGTTAAGTAAAGTTTCCCTGAAAGTTCGGTTATCCTTGGAAAGTACATTAGTTTTAACACATATATAAAACTAATCAGTAAGTTGTGAGCTAATACCTAAGGGTATTACTGATACCCTCTAGTAATCAAACAGTTATTACTTTGAGGTTAGTTCACTAAGTTCATTATTACTTAAGAGTAAATCTCCATTATCTAAGTTGCGAGTTCCATAACCTTACAATAGACTAGATATGGCAATAAGAAGTCCAATATCATTTTATGACTTTTGTCACCTGTAGACTTGCCGGTGCCACTGTAGCTAGCAGCAAGGTGCGGGGTAGTCAGCCCCATATAGATCTACACACTCAAGTCACGTTCTCCCTCCAGGAGATTCTGGTTACATGGGCGGTCCTCCACTCGCGTATCTTCATGGAGTGTTACTGAGGACATGTCGCCAATCTTAAGAATAACGAATTTACATGTAATATTATGGAAAATCCTTTTCTATGAATGGCTTGAAATCCTTTGTGAAATATAAAATATAACATTTTATAATAAGTTTCACAATTAGTTTGAAAGCTAACTCTGCAAGTTAGACGGTTGATAATATGGTTTTCAGTGTTAAAAGCATACTAAACATGTAACATTTCATATGAAATAATAAGTTTGAGTACAAGATTTCCTTGTACTTTTTCTTGTATTCCCCCCCTTAAAACATGAAAAATAAACACGGAAAATGGTGTAGGGGTATGAACTCACCAGACAAGAAATGTGTCGGCTAGGATGCTAAGTGTCAGTTTAAGGCTTGAACACACACACGAGGTTCCTATGTAACATAAGGAGATACATAATTGTACCTAATTAGACTTTGAACTACTAATTAATTAATAAAATACACTCCAAGGCGCAAAAACACTTTATTTCAAGTGTTAGGAATGATCCGGGTTGCATCTAAGGGTGTGTAGGGCCTAGATAAGGAGTTTACTCTTCGACTGTAAACCCTTAGAGATGTTTATGGCCAAAAGACCATATCCCCATGAGTTTACGGCCGTAAACTCATGGGTGGTGTGTTCTTGGATGTTTAAAGGTCTTACATTGCATAAGGGAAGGTTCTAAGGTTGAATCAAAGGCTTAGGAAGTGATCGGGACTTGAATTGACCTTGGAAAAGGGGTTTACGCTTCTTGAAGGACCCTTGGAGAGTTTACGATTGTAAACACATGAGTTTACAGCCGTAAACTCAAGTTTGTCCATTTTTCATGTGTTTTGGTGGTTGTAGGTTAAGCATACAAAGTTCTCGACCCAAATCTAAGCCATACAAGGTGTTAGGGCACTTAAACACCCTTTGGAGGTGTTTACGGTTTTGGGAGACCTTCCCAAACCATAAACTCAAGTGTCGCTCATCTTTACATGGTTTGGTGCATCACATGAAGGAATACAAGGTTCTAGGCACTCATGTAAGCTTTTGGAGGTGTTTAAGGGGCAATTTAACACCTTAAAAGGTGTTTATGGTCTATGAAGGAGTGTTTACGGTCTAAGAATGTTCTTGGGCCATAAAATCATGTTTACTACCCAAATGACATGATTTTGGTGCTCTACGCTCGTACATGCAAGTCTTTAAGTCGTAGCTAAGCACTAGAAAGGATTTGGAAGGGTTTTGGGGCTTCAAAACCCTTTTATAGGAGTTTAAAGTTTTGGGAGGTGTTCCTAAACCGTAAACACAAGTTTTGAGTGTTTTGGATGATTTTAACACAGATTTGCATTCCTAACAAGTTAAACAACAAGCTAGGATAGATTACTTACGATTTTGGAGCTTGAATGGGCATTTTTGGATCAAAACTTGAGTTTTAGAGAGAGAAAGTTATTAGGAGGTGGGAAAAAGCTCAAATGAAGGTCACTCATCCTTTATATAATGCTTGAGTTTGTGGCCAAGTGGGAATCCACCCAATACCGACGTTAAACGGGGTTTACAATTTTACCCGATTAAATTCGCGTAACCGGACTTAATTGTAACTAAAACTTTTCCAAATAAATATCGAGGGTGTTTTAACATGTTTCTAATGTGTTCCGACACTTGTGAAGTCTAAAAAAAAGTCCAAACTTAATTAAATTAATCCAAAAGTTAATGGAAAATTTTTAATAAAAATATATTTTATTAACGGAAATGGGCTACAGTGACGGAATAAATTTAAAGTTGTCACATTATCCCCCCGTTAGAGGGAATTTCATCCCGAAATTCAAGATTAAGATACAACTTATGGAATCGGAAAGAGATGCAGATATTTCAGCTTCATCGAGTCTTCGCGCTCCCAAGTGAATTCGGGTCCCCGCTTGGCATTCCAGCGAACCTTCACTATCGGGATGCGACTCTGTTTCGTACGTTTGATCTCTCGATCCATGATTTCGATTAGTTCTTCTATGAAGTTTAGGTTTTCGTTAATCTCGATCTCATCAAGAGGGATCACGAGGGTTTCATCGGATAGACACTTCTTAAGGTTAGAGACGTGGAATACAGGATGGATGTTGCTAAGCTCTTGAGGTAATCGGAGTTTATAGGCTACGGGACCGATCCTAGCGAGGATCTCGAACGGTCCTTTGTACCCTGGGTTAAGTTTTCTGTTCTTTCCAAAACGTATCATGTCTTTCTAAGGTGAGACCTTTAACAGGACACGATCTCCAACCTGAAATTCTAGAGGTTTCTGTCGTTTATCGGCGTAACTCTTTTGTCTGTCTCGTGAAGCTTTCAGTCGTTCTCGGATCTGGATGATCTTCTCGGTGGTTTCGCGGATGATTTCAGGACTAGTGAGAGCACTGTCGGGGACTCGAATCTTAGCTAGCTGCGTGTCCCCTACCTCGGCCCAGTACAGAAGGGATATGCACTTGCGACCGTAGAGGGCTTCGAACGGGGCAACCTTGATACTGGCGTGGTACCTGTTGTTATACGAGAACTTGATCAATGGTAAATGAGTGTCCCACGACTTTCCAAAATCGATGACACATGCGCTCAGCATGTCTTCCAGGGTCTGGATAGTTCTCTCACTCTGCCCGTCTGTCTGAGGATGATAAGTTGTACTCATATCCAGCTTAGTTCCAAGATCTTTCTGAAGGGACTGCCAAAAACTTGAGGTAAACCTGTTATCTCGATCGGAGATAATGGACACAGGTACACCATGCAGTCGGACTATCTCTTGGGTATAGATTCGCATAAGTCTTTCCATCTTGAACGATTCTTTAATTGGAAGGAAGTGAGCGGATTTTGTCAATCGGTCGACAACTACCCAAATGGTATCGTACCCACTTGGAGATTTGGGTAACTTGGTGATGAAATCCATAGTAATCATCTCCCATTTCCACTCAGGTATCTCGGGTTGTTGGAGCAGACCCGAGGGCTTCTGATACTCGACCTTTACCTTGGCGCAAGTCAGACACTTGCCCATAAAGGTAGCGATTTCGGCTTTCATATTTGGCCACCAATATAGATTTTTGAGATCAAGTACATCTTGTCCGAACCTGGGTGAACAGAGTATCTGGTCTTGTGAGCTTCATTCATGACAATCTCGCTGAACCCTCCGAACTTTGGGGTCCAGATTCTATCCATGAAACAATAGACTCCGTCACCTCTGATCTCAAGGTTCTTATCCATTCCCCTCAAGGTTTCATTCAACACTTTCTCTCATTTGAAAGCTTCTAACTGGGCTTCTCGAATCTATGCGGATAAGTGGGAATGGATGGTCATTGTCAATGTCATCGCCTTGTTGCTTGAGATTTCCTTTCGGCTAAGGGCATCTGCTACCACATTGGCCTTGCCGGGATGGTAGCGGATTTTGCACTCATAATCACTGAGCAACTCTACCCATCACCGTTGTCTAGTGTTTAAGTCTTTCTGATCGAAGATATGTTGCATGCTTTTATGGTCTGTGAAGATCGTGCACTTGGTTCCGTAGAGATAATGTCTCCAAATCTTCAGTGCGAAGACCACTGCTCCTAATTCTAGGTCGTGAGTCGTGTAGTTAACTTCGTGTGCCTTCAGCTGTCTCGAGGCATAAGCTATAACTTTTCCTCTCTGCATAAGCACACATCCTAAGCCCTGATTGGACGCATCGCAATAGACAACAAAATCCTCTGTCCCTTCGGGAAGGGATAGGATAGGTGCGCTGCATAAGGCTCGCTTTAACGTTTGGAATGCAGTGTCTTGCTTTTCACTCCAACAAAAGGGTACACCTTTCTGTGTCAGAGTGGTTAGGGGTTTGGCGATTCTAGAAAAATTCTGGATGAATCTGCGATAGTAGCCGGCGAGACCCAAGAATTGACGGATTTCTGTGGGTGTCTTCGGTGCCGACCAATTCTCTATCGCCTTGATTTTGGACGGGTCCATGTGTATACCTTCCTCGCTTACCATGTGACCAAGGAAAGTTACCTTCCGAATCCAGAATTCGCACTTGGAGAATGTCGCGTACAACTTTTCCGATCTAAGAGTTTCCAACACTATCCTCAAGTGTTGTTTGTGATCTTCTTCACTTTTGGAATAGACAAGTATATCGTCAATGAACACAATGATAAACTTGTCCAGAAAGAGGCGACACACCCGAAGGGCATCACTACAAACTCGTAGTGTCCATATCGAGTCCTGAATGTTGTCTTGGAAACATCATTCTCGTGAACTCGTAGCTGATGGTACCCTGATCTAAGGTCTATCTTTGAGAAATAGTTGGCTCCCTGAAGTTGATCGAAGAGGTCATCTATTCGAGGAAGAGGATAACGGTTTTTTGACGGTCAACTTGTTCAGCTCACGGTAGTCTATACACATCCGAAAAGATCTATCTTTCTTCTTCACAAATAAAACCGGGGCTCCCCAGGGTGAGGAACTCGGTCTGATGAACCCTTTGCTGAGTAGCTCATTAAGTTGGCTAGATAACTCCTGCATTTCTGCTGGAGCTAAGCGATATAGAGACTTGGCTACATGATTTGCTCCGGGAATTAGGTCGATGTGAAACTCGACTTGGCGTTTGGGAGGAATTCCCGGGAGCTCTTCGGGAAAGACACACTACAAATAAAATGTCATTTAGTGGCACACAAAAAGTGCCACTAAATACCTAAAAGAGTGCCACTAAATATCTTTCAAAGAATTAGCGACATAATTACAAAGTGCCACTAGAAGCGCTCCCACTAAATCCCTTTAGTGTCACTTTTCGGTTTTGCCGCTGCATTTTTTTAGGTCTTTAGTGGCACTCTTTTATTTGTCACAGTAGACAAAAAGTGTTTTGTGGGACATATTTTGTGCCGGTGATTACTTATGTGGTTCTAGAGTTTATGCCACTTTTAGTGGCACTTATTATGTGCCACAGTACATGAAATTATTTTATAACATTTTGTGTCATAAATATCCATACAATTCTAGAATTAATGTTTCCTTATACAGACATATTTTCTGATATAATATAAAATATAAAAACTAATTATATTGTATTCCATGGAAAATAAGAAAAGCTCCATTGAATCAAATGTCTACTTACAAATACATCAAAATGTAGAACAAAGTACACATTAAATATAAAAAAAATCCTTGAAACTTCATTATAGTGGAACTTATTCCCCAAACTTCATGCTAGTTTGTATCACCTCATGTTAGCTTTTTTCTGGAATCAATACTTGTAACTTCCTGTACAAAAAAAAAATAAAGACAATTCAAAAGACATTTAAATAAGTAACTACTCACATGGAGGGGCTGATGTACGAACTTGTGATTGAAAGGACATCCCATTATTTTTTACAACAATCAGGTTATGAAACAAGTTTCTTCTTTGGCAATTGCTTCCTGGAAAACGCCTATCTCTTCTTTGAACTCTTCCTATATAGACTTTACTTTCAAGATTTAATTTTTATTTTTCACTTTATGTCAACTACAAAAAAAAAAAACTAACCTTTCATCTGGCTTATTTTCTACATCCTCTTCTAGCACCGATTCTTGTAGTCAAACCAAGTAATTTGGTCAATAAAACCAATCAGTCTTCACAGTGAAATTCAAATCAAGATGAAGCTGATGTATTAGGTACCCTCTTTAGTCATGTTAGTTTAGATAGAGGTACTTTGGGAAATCAACAAATAAAGAGCTTCTTATTACTACATGAGAGTTAGGGGCATTTTAGGCATTTTATATTATTTAATTTGTTAGGACAGATAGTTTAACTAGTCTTCACAATGAAATTCAAATCAAGGTGAACTAGAGGATACATACATCTTCATCAATGTCACTGTCGAAAACTTTTGCAGCCACTTTTTCTTCTACATAGTTTGTATCATCTTATGCATGAAAAGAAAGAAACAAAATCATGTAAACAATTTGTATAACCTAAAGGACACTTACGAGTTTCTTGTGGTGTTAATTACATCTTTAAGAGGATATTGGTTCCAGATCTCATCATCCTCTTCAATATCCTCATCAAACACCTTGTTCATCCTACAAAAAGAAGGAATTAACATCCACAAGCATCTATATAAAAAACAGCATCAATGTTCTATAATATACACAGATACAAAATACCTTTTAGTGCATTCTATCTTTTGGTTATCAACTTTCTAGTTTTATTCAAGTTCTAAATTCCTTTAAAGATCATAAACAATTCAAGTGATAGTCAACTGTAAAGATTATGTAACAATCTAAGATAAGATTCAATGTTGATTAACAGTTGATGTCACTAGTGGCAGAAACTACTAAAAAATTTAGTGAAATTAGTAAAAAAAAAACCCTAATTTAATATAGAAAACCCTCCAAGAGACCAAGACTCGCCATGACTAATAGGAAATTGATGCTATGATACAATTTAGGCAAGAGTGTTTCGCAATGGTTAAACAAAACTTTGTTTATCTGAAGCTATCGATTCAATCAAGGTTAGCCTAAAGGACATGAATAATCAAATACAAACATCAACATAAGTGAGGAGAGAAAATATCTTGTATACCTGAGATAGAGATTGAGAACAGAGAATTTAGGGTTCAAAATTTTCTTTATATTGTTGATATAGAGATTGAAGCAATTTAGTCGAATTTGTATTCACGTATGTGCCAATCGGTCATTAAATTGCCATAATAGGAGTCGTCGTCGACAAGAGCGCACTGGAAAGGGATTTGGTCGCCGGGAAGAGCACCTGAAATCAAAGTCAATTACGAACAATGAATGAAATAATCTACAACCTTATGAACCTTAGGGAGGTTTGGGTACCTGGAATTTATGCCGATTTAGTCGAGAAAACGAGATGATGAAGTCGGGATAGGTGAATTCGTCATTGTGAAGAGAGGGAAGGTGAGCGCTAATGATTCTCGTCATCGGGAAGATTACACGATTGTGCATTAGTCGAGTGAGGTTTTTAGCCTTTTAGGGTATGTGCTGGTCCACTGAAGGGGGTAAATGTATATTAAGATTTAAGGATTTACCTGCCAAGTGAAAGAGTCATCATATAACCGAGATTAATTTTATTTTTTCCCTTTTATAAACCTTTGGGTAGGAAAATTAAATAGTGGCATAAAAGACTACTTAATTCACTGTAAAACATTTAGTGGCACATAATTGGCATATAACAATTTATCCGTCAAAAAATCTATAACTTTTAGTGGCATTTCAAATCATTATGTCACTAATAAATATGAATATTAGTGGCATAAAATGTTAAGTGTCATTAAATCTTTTATTATTTATAATGGCATATATAATATGCCACTAAATACACAATATAGTGGCACAAATAAGATATGCCTTTAAAAATATATGCCACTAAATGTCATTTAATTTGTAGTGACATCAGGAAAGTTACAGACTTCGGGGATGCTCTCGAGATCTTTAACTTCCCGTTTCTCGTTGATTACATGGGCTAGGAATGCATGGTTCTCCTTAAAGGGTTTTGAGCATTCTAACACTTCCTAAGTGTACATGCAACCCTAATAGCCTTGGATCTATGTTTATCTAATAATCATGCAAAGTTGTTTTCCAAGGTTATGAACCTATCTAGCATACATGGGGTACAATTTTCTTTGTATAAAAGATAGAACTACATACCTTGTTGTTGAAAGTGTTCCTTGAAACCTTGTGAGCCTAGCACCTCAAGTGTGATGCCTCAAATGCTTCACACAACACCAAATGCAAAGTATAAACTTGAGAGAATACTCTAACACACTCAAAATCAGCCAAGCCCTCTTGTTTCTCTTGTATATCACTAGTGTAGCTGATTTTGGGGAGAGACATGGTCCTTATATAGTGTGTTGCATTAGGTAAAACCCTAATGTAACATGACTCTTCAATTCTCAACCCATGGGTTAACTCCATGGAGCATCCTATGGGTGGAACCCAACTTGATAATCCATGGACCCTTTTAGCCCACTATATAAGATATGGAAGATTTACATAATCTACCCATATATTTAATTAGTTATTCTTTTGATCACTTAATTAATTCTAAATTAATTCTTGATCAAAACTAATTAAATAATATTATTAATATATTAGAACTTATAGTATATTAATAAACCATATGTGTTATTTCTCTCATTTAGTTTATCCAATTGCATGGTGCCGTGCAACCTAAATGGACCATGCCGGGTCGGGTCAAGTATTTACCAGAAATAGTTATGGACTTAGACACCTTATCCAACAGTCTCCCACTTGGATAAGTCTAATAACTATAACTGCAATACTTCAGGAACCGATCGGCAATCATAGCTCTTTCAAGGTCTCTCGGAACTGAGAAGATGTTGATACGCCATTTGAGATAAGTGATCATATAATCCTCTGTTCTAGATATCAGCCGGACAAATACATGGAACAATGTATTACTTATTATCCAACAGTTTGTTTCCCGATTTCCGATTTGTTTGACAAAGAACTTAATTGAACACATCAACTTAGTTTTTACCGGGCCCGGTACATAGGACAAAACAAAATCATCGAGGGGCCCAAATATCAATTTCTAATCCAAGAAGTAACAGATAAACTTCGACTCATATGCTTGTTCTACCACTCATTGAATTACACACAAAAGCACGTTTTATAACATCGAGTTACCAATGCGTTTTCATACAATCAATGCATAACCAACTCGTAAGTAACAAATCATATCTCTAGGTTTGAAGACTTATATGATATTACTGTCTCACGATCACTCGAGATAAAATTCCATGAAGTGATTCCAGTGAGCGTGGGTTGAGTCCAATGCTCAGAAATTATGCGCACTCATGGTTGTTGTAGCCATGTCCAACACCTTAGACCTCTGCAACCAATCATGACAGTCTTGATTCATACCTACTTCCGACATATGACCGACTGTGGAGGTTCGAATAATATGATATACCAAACATAATTATTCTGGAAGTCAAAACATGCAAAAGAAATATAGTAATCGATTGACAAAAGATAGTAACACTTTACTCATAAATAAACACAACTTTTATTCATCATCAAATGTCAATTACACTTTACAAATTTCATAATTTATCTAACTACTAAAACTTATATCATCCTTCAGCCCTATGCTCCAAGCATGCTGGAGATGCTTAACCCTACTCAGTCCCTTCGTGAGGGGATCTGCTGGGTTCTCATCTGATGATACCCTCTTTGCCACGAGGATTCCTTCTTCTATGCGATCTCTGATAAAATGATATTTTATGTCGATGTGTCTGGATCTACCATGATCCCTTGGTTCTTTGGCTAAGGCAACAACACTTTCACTATCACATAAAATTTCCATAGGCTCCTTTACAGCTGGTACAACTCCAAGGTCTCCAATGAAGTTCTTCAACCATATTGCCTCCTTTGCTACCTCGCTCGCTGTTATATACTCTGATTCACAAGTGGAATCAGCCACTGTCTCCTGCTTGGAACTCTTCCAAGTGATTGCTCCTCCGTTTAAGGTAAAGACCCAGCCCGACTAAGAGCGGAAATTATCCCTATCAGTCTGGAAGCTAGCATCACTATACCCTACAACTCTCAAGTCATCACTCACGCCGAGGGTAAGGACCCAATCCTTAGTCCTCCGTAGGTACTTGAGGATATTCTTTACCGCAGTCCAGTGTGCCTTGCCAGGGTTCCCCTGATACCTGCTAACCATGCTCAAGGCAAAAGCTACATCAGGTCGAGTACACGTCATAGCATACATGATCGAGCCTACTACTGAAGCATAAGGTACTCGACTCATTTCTGCTATCTCAGCCTCGGTACTTGGGCTTTGTGTCTTACTCAATCTGGTGTTACTCTGGATGGGTAACTCTCCTTTCTTGGAGTTCTGCATGCTGAATATCTTCAACACCTTGTCCAAGTATGTACTTTGACGAAGTCCAATTAGTCTTTTACTCCGGTTTCTCAAAATTCTTATCCCTAGAATATAGGCAGCTTCTCCTAGGTCCTTCATAGAGAAACACTTCCCAATCCAGGACTTAACTTCCTGCAGAGTTGGGATGTCATTTCCTAAGAGTAGTATGTCATCCACATACAATACCAAAAAGCTAACTATACTCCCACTAGCCTTGACATAAACACAAGATTCATCTTCACTCCTAGAAAAGCCAAATTCCTTGACCTTTTCATCAAGGCAAAGATTCCATCTGCGAGGTGCTTGCTTTAATCCATAAATGGATTTCTCAAGATTACACACTCTATTAGGGTACTCGTTGCTGAAAAAACCTTCTAGCTGACTCATGTAAACATCTTCAGTCAACTTTCCATTAAGCAAAGCGGATTTGACATCCATTTGCCAAATTTCATAGTCATGAAATGCAGCTATGGCTAACATAACCCTAATAGACTTAATCTTGGTTACTGGAGAAAAGGTCTCATCATAATCCACTCCAGGAATTTGAGAGAAGTCCTTTGCAACCAGTCTAGCCTTATAAGTGTGTACATTACCATCCATGTCGGTCTTCTTCTTGAAGATCCATTTGCACCCTGCAGTCTTACGACCTGGTACATTCTCAACCAAGTTCCAAACTTGATTGTCATACATGGATTGTATCTCGCTATCCATAGCCTCTTTCCATTTAGCAGACTCAGGGCCTGCTGGCTTCCGTGTAGCTGTTAGCTTCATCAAGACCTACTAGTGTCTCATCACTAATAAGTGTCTCACCTTCCGCAGTAATATGGAAACCATATTAATGCTCAGGTGCATTCCTAACTCTTGTGGAATGCCTCACAGGTACAGACTCGCCAATTGGCTCAGTAGGAGTTTTCTCCTCAAGTTGAGGGCTAGGGTTTGAAGTTCCTTCACCGCTTGACTCTTGAAGTTCTTCAAGGTCAATTTGCCTCCCACTGTCTCCTTGGCTTATAAATTCTCTCTCTCTCGAAAGACTCCTCTTCTTGCTACAAAGACCACATTATCACTAGGTCTATAAAAGAGGTAACCAAAGGATCTTTGTGGGTAGCCGATGAAAATACACCTCTCGCTTCGGGGTTCTAGCTTATCATGAGACTCACGCCTCACAAAAGCCTCACAACCCTAAATCTTGATGTGGTCTAGTTTGGGTACTTTACCAGTCCACATCTCGTGAGGAGTTTTGGCAACTTTCTTTGTAGGGACTAGATTAAGAATATGGGCGGCAGTCTCTAAGGCATACCCCCAGAATGAGATTGGTAGCGATGCTCGACTCATCATGGAACGAACCATATCCAACAAGGTTTGATTACGCCTCTCAGACATACCATTCAACTGTGGTGTCCTGGGAGGTGTCAATTGTGAGACAATCCCACATTCCTTAAGATAGTCGAGGAACTCTGAACTAAGATACTCACCACCTCGATCGGATCGAAGCATCATAATGTTCCTGCCCAATTGATTCTCGACTTCCTGTTTAAATTCCTTAAACCTTTCGAAAGTCTCTAACTTATGCTTGATTAAGTAGACATATCCATATCTACTGTAATCATCAGTAAAAGTCAAATAATAACGATTAGCATCCCTTGTGGCATGTTTGAATGGTCCACACACATCCGTGTGTACAAGGTCCAACAAACCTTTACCCCTCTCACAAGAACCTGTGAAGGGTGACTTTGTCATTTTTCCAAGTAAGCATGATTCACAACTATCGTCTGACTTTAGGTCAAATGACTCCAAGACTCCATCCTTTTGGAGTTGGCCTATGCGTTTCTTGCTTATATGTCCAAGACGACAATGCCATAATGATGCTTTATCCAAGTTATTATTATTAACAGAATCAATACACAATACATTATTTCCTAAGTTATCAACCACAGATACTGTTTCATACACGCCATCACAAGGTAATGCTTTAAAATAAAGAACATTATTAAAGAAAGCATTAATCAAACCAACTTCATTATCAAATGAAAAGGTGAAACCTTGTTTATACAATGCATGAAAGGAAATAACATTTCTTTCCATTTCAGGCGAATAACAACACTTATTCAAATCTAAACTAAACCCACTACTTAGCGATAAAGTATAAACTCCAATCTTGGTGACAGATGAAGCTTTCCTGTTTCCCATGATCAAGTTTATTCTTCCTTGCTCCACATCCTCACTTCTTCTTAGTCCCTAGAAATCAGAACAGATATGAATACCACAACCGGTATTAAGGACCCAAGAATTAGAATGGGGTGAGTTATTAGATAAGATAGTGTAAATACCTGCATGGTTGGGTTTAACTTTCCCATCCTTCACATCTTGCTGGTACTTTGGGTAGTTCCGCTTCCAATGTGCCTTTTCATGGCAATAGAAGCATTCAGCCACTTTTGGGTCAGAAGAAGGAGTAATGAAACCTTTCTTGGTTCCACTTGAAGAAGAGCCATCAAGGGTCCTAACCTTGGTACCCTTCGAAGAACTCTTTCTCTTCTTCCCTCGTCCTTTCCCGATTGCCAAGACAGGGGCGGAGTTGGTAGGAGTAGGAGTAGTAACAACCGCCTTACCCTTAAGACCACTTTCTGCGGTCTTTAAGAGTCCTTGAAGTTTGCTGAGAGTGACCTCTTCCTTGTTCATGTGGTATGTCATGTGGAATTGATTATAACATGAAGGTAAGGACTGCAAAATAATATCAATTACTAGCTCCTCGGGGAAGTTCACATTAAGCTTCAGCAAGCAGTCCACAAATCTTTGCATTTTCTTCATGTGGCCCGTGATGGGTTCTCCATCCTTCATGCGAGTTGTTATCATGGAGGAGATGATTTCATACCTCTCTTGTCGTGCACTTTGATGGTATCTTTCCATCAAATCTTGGTGCATTTCAAAAGGGTAGTAGTCCTCATAGGACTTTTGAAGATCGGCTGTCATAGTGGCCATCATTATGCATGCCACCTTGGTGGCATCCCTTTCATGTGCCTTAAAGTCAGCAATCTCTTGAGGAGTAGCAACTGTCTCATCAATCTCCTTAAGCTCCTTATCGAGGACATATTCTTTGTCCTCGTAGCGGGGTAATCATTCAGATGTTTCTGATCCATTCATTAAAGTTGGATCCATCAAAAGTGACTTTCCCACACAAGTTCATAAGAGAAAAGGAGCCATTAGGATTAGAGCCAGAAGCAGTAGTGTTTGCAGACATCTGAAAAGAAGAAAAGTTTAGTTTAGAGATAGAGATAGTCCTTAATAAAAACACCCAAATGTAGTATTAAGGCTAGGACCCAATCACAATATATTATACTTAGAAGAGGTATGTCGTAATCTAAGTAATAACATATTTGAAAGGTAGGTGAATGACGATTCACAAATTTCCACCGAAGTCGAAATATTAAAATATTTAATTTGGTTCTTAGAAACTCCTAGATTCTTTTGAGATTCAATGAACTTTTCAAAGGCATGTTTCAATCTCGAGTGTGCCCTCCAAGTTTTGTGACTGGATGCCGAGGATCACAAAACGAGGTGTGAAGTAACCATGCAAATTACTTGGTACCCTTAATAAATTACCCCTCAATCGATGTGCCGGTTAACCACACACACTCCATCGATACTATGATAAATATTAAGTCACCCTTTACCTACCTTGTTAAGTCCAAGTTAGTGTGCCGGTTAACCACACACGCTCCACTAACGACTTAGACAAAGTGTAAAGTGTAATTTCATGGATTAGCACCTTATTCACATTTTTCCTAAAGTAACTAAGATTGGGAATTTAATAAAACATTTAGTTACTATATAATATTCATCATACTTTTAATGAGAATTTATAAGTCCTTGTCTTACCCGTTCGGCTAACGACCCTCCACCAGTCAAACAAGCGGTGGGTGAGAGTGGACACCCATTAAGTTGCCATTTTATAGGCCACAACCTTATACCCACCTTATAGACCGGCTTCGTGAATGAGGCGTACTAGCGGTAAGACGACTTTAATCTTATACATATATATATTATTATTAACTTATAATATTATAAGTATAAGGGTTAAATTTTAACTTTTAAAATTCTAAGGGTTGGATCTAAAGTTTTAATCAAGACTTTACTTGTTCCAAAACTTGAGGGCAAGTTTTGTAAACTTTCAAAACTTTTCATTTCTTGTAACTTATGAGTTTATTAGAGTATTAAAAATGAAGACTCTTCATTTTTATAACCCATGTGTTCTTTTAATGGTTTTCAAAACAAAGTGACTTTTAGTTTTCCATAACTTTAGGACAAGTTATGGACTCCATTAAAACACATAAAGATCAAGAATTAATCTACCACATAGGTTACACATAATTCCTATGATCATCTAAACATCATAAGATCAAGAACATGAACATGAACACTTTCAAGAATCAAAAATTACACTTAAAAACTTGTAATTTTGATAACTTGTTGTTGTAAATGGATTAACATGAACATTACACCAACTAAAACAAGTTTTAAAACACCAAAACAGTTTAGGGTAATATTCCTAGTCCATTTCCAGCAACAAGAACCGAAATTCTGAAGTCTGCAGCCTCTACTCGTCGAGTGCATGAACTGACTCGACGAGTAGCTTGCATTTGGTCATGGACTCGTCGAGTCCCCCCATGGACTCGGCGCGTTCATACGGGCAGAAGACAGAAAACTCGATTTTACAAGCAGATTGCACAAAAATCAAACAAGCAAGCCTAGGATCTGATACCACTGAAGGGTTTTGAGTATTCTAATACTTCCTAAGTGTACATGCAACCCTAATAACCTTGGATCAATGTTTTTCTACTAATCATGCAAAGTTGTTTTCCAAGGTTATGAACCTATCTAGCATACATGGGGTACAATTTTCTTTGTATAAAAGATAGAACTACATACCTTGTTGTTGAAAGTGTTCCTTGAAACCTTGTGAGCCTAGCACCTCAAGTGTGATGCCTCAAATGCTTCACACAACACCAAATGCATAGTATAAACTTAAGAGAATACTCTAACACACTCAAAATCGGCCAAGCCCTCTTGTTTCTCTTGTGTATCACTAGTGTAGCCGATTTTGGGGAGAGACATGGTCTTTATATAGTGTGTTGCATTAGGTAAAACCCTAATGTAACATGACTCTTCAATTCTCAATCCATGGGTTAACTCCATGGAGCATCCATGGAGCATCCTATGGGTGGAACCCAACTTGATAATCCATGGACCCTTTTAGCCCACTATATAAGATATGGAAGATTTACATAATCTACCCATATATTTAATTAGTTATTCTTTTGATCACTTAATTAATTCTAAATTAATTCTTGATCAAAACTAATTAACTAATATTATTAATATATTAGAACTTATAATATATTAATAAACCATATGTGTTATTTCTCTCATTTAGTTTATCCAATTGCATGGTGCCATGCAACCCAAATGGACCATGCCGGGCCGGGTCAAGTATTTACCAGAAATAGTTATGGACTTAGACACCTTATCCAACACTCCTTTCGCAGAAGCTTTTGGGCTTTGATGCAGGAAATGATGCGAAGATTGGAGCTAAGCTTATCGTCGTAGATCTTGAGAGTCTGGCCAGAGGGTAGATTGAGACGGATGGCTTTTTCATAACAAAGGATATCGGCATGATTGGGACTCAACCAATCCATGCCAATGATAACATCAAAGCTCTTTATTGAAAATGGCATTAGGTCGATGGGAAAAGAATGATCGTTGAGGGTAAAGGTACAGCCTATGAATATATCGTTAGCGTTCTCTTTCTCACCTTTAGCCATCTCGACGGTAAACGTTTCGGTTAATGGTTGGGGATTATGTTTAAGAAGATGTTTGAATGAATGGGTAACAAAAATTCTTTCAACACCATAATCGAAAAGGATACAAGCGTAAGAGGTGTCGAGAAGGAACGTACCTGTGACGACAGTGGGATCAGCGACTGCCTCATCTCGCCGCATAGTTAGGACTCTCCCGGTGTTTCCAGTTGTTGCTGTCTTGGGGCAGTTTCTCTTGAAATGCCTGACTTCACCGCAACCGTAGCAGGCCTGACCGACACCCGCTCTGGAAGTTTGATTGATTGATTGGGTTGGTGCTTTGCAGAATCGAAATGTATACCCCTTTTTACCATAATTGGAGCACGACAGTTCACGACATGGACCGGGGTTATGGTGGAAGTTACACTTGTCACATCGAGGAAGGGTACCAGCATACCTACTGTTAGGTGCTTGAGTTGTAGAAGCAACGACAGAAATAGCAACCATGAGTAGTAGCAGCGTGGACTGCCACAGTTTGCTGCTTCTTTGAGGGCTCTTGCGAAGATTGACTATTTTTCTGCTTTAAAAATTTTCTTTTCTCACCGCTCCTTTTTGCCGGATCAGGAGCGGTGCCCACTTCATCAAGATCATCCCCATGGTCAAATAGGGTTTGCGCCAGGCATTTAGTGCTGTCGAATGTCTTTGGCTTCACAGCCAAAACATTACCCTTGGTTGGCTGGGTCAATCCCCGGATGAATCTTTTTACTTTCCGGGGTAACCATTCCCGGACAGAGAAGTGCCAGGTCTTCAAATCTGGAGGTGTAAGCGGCGACATCGGAACCCTTCATCTTAAGGTTCCAGAGTTCATGTTCCAGCTTCTGCATTTCGCCCCGTGGGCAGTATTCAGCAAGTAGAAGCTCCTTCATGCTCTCCCAACTTATAGCATTGGCTACAGGTAGGGTTAAGGATTTGACTCGGCCATTCCACCAAGTCAGGGCTTTATCGGTGAAAGTGCAGGCGGCGAACTTCAGCTTGTCAGTTTCTGAACAGGCACATATTTCGAAAATAGACTTGATCTTCTCAAACCATCAAGTCAGAGCAATAACACCTCCAGTTCCATTGAAAGGTGTGGATTTCGTGTTCATAAAATCTTTGTTGCAACACTCCATACGGTGTCCCCGACTACCTTCCTGGTTTTGGGGCTGAGTACCACCTCCTGGCCCGCCTGAACCACCGGGGTTCATTTGTGACATAGCAGCAGCCACAGCAGCAGTAACGGCTACTTGGAACATGGCGGGATCAAATGGAGAGGGAGGTGGCGGTGCAGGAGGATTGGTGTTCTTTGAGCTGGGTCTTTTCCTTAGAGGCATCTTGATCTAAAATGATCAGGAAAGAGAGGATGGTAAGTCCTATGGATAGAAACAAAAGATATGAAACAAGAGATATCTCATTATGGAAAATAGAGTGTTCTACTACGCGATAAAACAAGAAAGGATTATCGAAGCAAGTAAATTATCGCTTAAGGAAAGAATGAGTAGCAACACTTGGAATGAATTCTACAACGTACTCGACTTTGGCTAAAATACTCCTATAGTATTTTATGTTTCGCTGCGATGATGACTCATTTCTTAGATATTGGGTAAGTTTTAGGCTTGCTGCACACCACAGTCACTCCGAAGCACATGTTGGTCGTGTCTCGAATGAATATAGTTGATCAGGCTATATTGACCCTAGACACGACTACATAACTGCCTAGGTTTAACTGTAGTGCCCAACACCCAATTACTTATGTTTTGTTCTACTCATGGTTACGGTTTCTGGCGTTTAGGTATTCTGGTATACTTGGAGTAAAAATACTTATATTTTTAAAATATACTTTTAGTTCAGAGCACTTCGGCCCCTTAGTGTTTATAGTTATATACCATGTAAGGTTCGGTATACTTAGTTCACTATAAACAAGGGCTCTGATACCAATCTGTCACACCCCGAAACCGATGGCAGAAACGTTCTGGGACGGAGGACGTCATTTAAAGTATCACAACCAATGTACATAGTAAGCATAGCAAACACAACCATTACATTACATAGAAATATTTACATTTGTTTGAAAGCAAGGTAATAAATGTTTTATATATATATATATATATATATATATATATATATATATATATATACATCAGTATAACAAAAGTGAAGACGAGACTTCTATATGTTCCGTCTTCTCCAAAAGAAAGCGCGTTACCTGTCTAATGAGAACCTGAGAATACAAGCAGTTTTAGAAATATCAGCATAAAGCTAGTGAGTTCATAAGCGGTTTGTTTCTATGAAAGAAAATATTCCTTTAAGTTTGCGAAAAGTTGTTTCCCAAGAAAATCCCATAACAGTATGTTTATGACAAGTCAAGTTAAGTTATCATAGGAAAAACCCTTATTTTCTTTAAAAGTTGGTGGCTGGTTATCGATCCGAAATAAAGCATACAAGTATCTATAATACTTACAATGTTAAGTAAAGTTTCCCTGAAAGTTCGGTTATCCTTGGAAGGTACATTAGTTTTAACACGTATATAAAACTAATCAGTAAGTTGTGAACTAATACCTAAGGGTATTACTGATACCCTCTAGTAATCAAACAGTTATTACTTTGAGGTTAGTTCACTAAGTTCATTATTACTTAAGAGTAAATCTCCATTATCTAAGTTGTGAGTTCCATAAACAAACAATAGACTAGATATGGAAATAAGAAGTCCAATATCATTTTATGACCTTTGTCATCCGTAGACCTGCCGGTCCCACTGTAGCTAACAGGAAGGTGCGGGGTAGTCAGCCTCGTATAGATCTATACACTCAAGTCACGTTCTCCCTCCAGGAGATTCTGGTTACAAGGGCGGTCCTCCACCCGCGTATCTTCGTGGAGTGTTACTGAGGACGTGTCGCCAATCTTAAGAATAACAATTTACATGTAATATTATGGAAAATCCTTTTCTATGAATGGCATGAAATCCTTTGTGAAATATAAAATATAACATTTTATAATAAGTTTCACAATTAGTTTGAAAGCTAACTCTGCAAGTTAGACGGTTGATAATACGGTTTTCAGTGTTAAAAGCATACTAAACATGTAACATTTCATATGAAATAATAAGTTTGAGTACAAGATTTCCTTGTACTTTTGCTTGTATTCCCCCCCTGAAAACATGAAAAATAAACACGGAAAATGGTGTAGGGGTATGAACTCACCAGACAAGAAATGTGTCGGCTAGGATGCTAAGTATCAGTTTAAGGCTTGAACACACACGAGGTTCCTATGTAACATAAGGAGATACATAATTGTACCTAATTAGACTTTGAACTACTAATTAATTAATAAAATACACTCCAAGGCGCAAAAACACTTTATTTCAAGTGTTAGGAATGATCCAGGTTGCATCTAAGGGTGTGTAGGGCCTAGATAAGGAGTTTACTCTTCGACTGTAAACCCTTAGAGGTGTTTATGGCCAAAAGACCATATCCCCATGAGTTTACGGCCGTAAACTCATGGGTGGTGTGTTCTTGGATGTTTAAAGGTCTTACATTGCATAAGGGAAGGTTCTAAGGTTGAATCAAAGGCTTAGGAAGTGATCGGGACTTGAATTGACCTTGGAAAAGGGGTTTACGCTTCTTGAAGGACCATTGGGGAGTTTATGGTTGTAAACACATGAGTTTACAGCCGTAAACTCAAGTTTGTCCATTTTTCATGTGTTTTGGTGGTTGTAGGTTAAGCATACAAAGTTCTAGACCCAGATCTAAGCCATACAAGGTGTTAGGGGCACTTAAACACCCTTTGGGGGTGTTTACGGTTTTGGGAGACCTTCCCAAACTGTAAACTCAAGTTTGGCTCATCTTTACATGGTTTGGTGCATCTCATGAAGGAATTCAAGGTTCTAGCCACTCATGCAAGCTTTTGGAGGTGTTTAAGGGGCAATTTAACACCTTAAAAGGTGTTTATGGTCTATGAAGGAGTGTTTATGGTCCAAGAATGTTCTTGGGCCATAAAATCATGTTTACTACCCAAATGACATGATTTTGGTGTTCTAAGCTCGTACATGCAAGTCTTTAAGTCGTAGCTAAGCACTAGAAAGGATTTGGAAGGGTTTTGGGGCTTCAAAACCCTTTTATAGGAGTTTACGGTTTTGGGAGGTATTCCCAAACCGTAAAGACAAGTTTTTGAGTGTTTTGGATGATTTAAACACAGATTTGCATTCTTAACAAGTTAAACAACAAGCTAGGATAGATTACTTACGATTTTGGAGCTTGAAGGAGCGTTTTTGGATCAAAACTCGAGTTTTAGAGAGAGAGTAGAGAGAGAAAGTTATTAGGAGGTGGGAAAAAAGCTCAAATGAAGGTCACTCATCCTTTATATAAGGCTTGAGTTTGTGGCCAATTGGGAATCCACCCAATACCGACGTTAAACGGGGTTTACAATTTTACCCGATTAAATTGTCGTAACCCGACTTAGTTGTAACTAAAACTTTTCCAAATAAATATCGAGGGTGTTTTAACATGTTTCTAATGTGTTCTGAAACTTGTGAAGTCAAAATAAAAGTCCCAATTTAATTAAATTAATCCAAAAGTTAACCGAAAATTTTTAATAAAAATAAATTTTATTAACGGAAATGAGTTAAAGTGACAGAATAAATTTAGGGTTGTCACAATCACTCGTTGGTTACTCCAAAAACTAATTATCTTCTAAAATCCATAACTTTCGAATACGATCTCCGTTTTTGACGATCTGTATATCCATACGTAAGTAGCGATGTGATCTACAACTTTCATTTAGACTCCGTCGGATAATTTTGACTTTATTTTTAAAGTTATATTTTAACAGGCTTAGAATGTAAAAATCTGTTAAACTTCATAAGTTTGTCGTCTCACGTCTGTTTTCGATTGTTTTTATATCGTTGAGCTCCTATTAATGAGATCTTCAATTCTCATTTGGGTTGTAAGAATAATTTATCCCCTTTCTCGTCCCTCTCTGAGTGCGCATCGATAATGCTTTGTTGTTGCCGCCGGTGTCTTTGGCCACTGCTTCGTGTTTATTCGACCACAACAACCAACAGGTCGGTGGCTGAGGGATGTCGTCCTCGTCATATATCACATATGGTGTTGCTGGGCTCGTGAGGATTTATTAGCCAGAGGCTAGGCGCATCGCTATGGCAGCCAACCATGGTGGCTGCCGCCACTTCTACTCCTTTTGTCGCCTTATTTTGCATCTTGCCACCTTAAGCCATCGTGGGATGTGGCTATCGGTGTGTTTTTGGGTTTGTGTTTGAATGTAGTTGTTTTTTTCGGGAGTTATGAGGTTGAATGGGTGTTTGTGTGGTCGGAAAACCCCCCACCACCACTGTGAGGTGGTGGCCACCTCCGTGATCCACCACTAACCACCACTACCTAAGGTGGTAATGGGTGGTTCTTAGCATAATCGACCCTAATCGGCCCAAATGCTTGATCTGGGCTAGTTGGATGGTTATTGGGCCAAAAGCCCTAACTTTGGGTTTGTTGGCTTGGGCCTATTGGGACCCGCGTTTGGACCAGTGGACTGAAGTATGACTCATGCCGACTCTGTTGTTTGATGACTTAGTGGGAAAAATGGACTTAATGGGTTAAGTAAGAAATACTTAACCCTAATCGTCATTTTATGTGAAAACCCTAAATTTGTTGAACCTTGTGTTGGGCCCTTCTATTGGGCTATCCAAGAGCGATCATGTGAACTAGAATATTTAGATGGGCTTTAGGGTAAGGCCCATATGAGGATTTGGGCCCAATTTGGAAAATTGAGCCATAGTTGGGCCATTAGAGAACTTTTGTAGACCCATTTGGTATTGGGCCTTGGTGGGCCCATTGGGCTTGGATTATTTATGAACCGGATTGGTGGACCATATTTAGACCTAATAATGTGAAGGTTGGTCTTAGATCCTAATGGGGTTATTTGTGGGTTTGGCTTAGTGATAGAAGCTGGAGTGTAGCAGCAGCATATATAGGATTTGTTCGCCATCCGAGGTGAGTCTTCTCACTATATTTTACCTAGAGTGGTAGTTATGTGTGACCAGAGGGTCGTATGTGCTTGCTTGAGTTGTACATTTTCTATGTGATATGTGTTGTGTGTTATATTATGTGATATTTAGACCAGACCGGAGGGTCCAGCGAATTATGAGACCAGAGGGTCCTCACTTAGACCAGACCGGAGGGTCCAACGAGCAGTGAGACCGAAGGGTTCTCACCTAGACCGGGCCAGTGGGTCCAACGATCTGTGGGACTGGAGGATCCCACTTATGCGTGGTATTTTGGGGAACTCACTAAGCTTCGTGCTTACCGTGTTATGTGTTACGTGTTTCAGGTACTTCTCAGGGTCACAGGAAGGCGACGGCTCGATTGTATACACGAGATAAAGAGCTATGTTTTGGAGGATCCTGGATTATGAATCAAACAATTATGGAATTGTGTATTGTTAATTTGATTATTGGGATTTTTTGTGAAATGTATTACGAGAGATTTTGTAATTAAAAAATTATTTGAAATTTACGGTGTTACAAAATGATTCCATGGATATCTGGAGGGTAATGGAGGTGTTGCATGGGTATATGGTGGGTAATACATAGGAAACTGTGATTGTGTTGGAAATGGGGGATTACATCAAGTCATAAAGTCAAACCTTCTTATCTAATTTATTTGGCCAAATCACTTTATGATTTAAAATAATATCTTTATAAATCATAAATATTATTTTATGTAAATATGTGTTAAATATTCAAATTTGGCATAAAATAGGGGTTTAAGGGGTTTGGGTTATGAAAAATACAAGTTTGGTGCGATTCCCGACGTCAAAATCTCTTAAAATGAAGAGAAGGTCTGAAATGGACAAAAATCTAGAGTGGAGTCCTAAATCTATGAGGGTCCGAAGTAGGCCAGGAAGTTCCGGAGCCAAATTAGTAGTTTCCTGGAGTGGCTAGTGCTTCCGAGAGGGTTCGGTTCCGGAGTGCCTTCTTCCGAGATGCAAAGGAGTCCGGGTGCGAGATGGTTCGATGGCTGATCCTTCCGGAGTGATGCAAATCTTTCCGAAGTGAGAAGTTTTGGATCAACAATTGTCCTTCACGAGATTGTCTAGGTGAGAGGGTTCGATGTCAACTCAGGAGGTTCCGAAACAGGAGGTGTTCCGGACCAAGAGGAGAGGCTCCGGAAATGAATAGTGTATTCCGGAACGGGCTTGCTCTTTTGAGTTTTCTCCTTTCGTTTTGAGCTGTTTTCGACTAAGGAAGGGATAAGATGATGTTGGTGTTTATAAAAAAAGTTGAAAGAGATTTGAGATACATAGAGACATTTGGGAGAGATTTGAGATAGAGAGAGATATTTGGGAGAGATTTGAGATACATAGAGAGATTTGAGATAGAGAAAGATATTTGGGAGATATTTGAGAAAGAGAGAGATATAGGACACAGAGATATATACTTTGTATTATAATTGTAAGACATACATCAGGGAACACAGTTTTAAACCTTAATGTGTTAGTACAAGTCGAGTTGACTGAGTTGACTTGTTGTCTTTGTTTGAGCTAAATTATCTGGTTGTTACATCATCCCTCATAAAAGGGAATTTCTTCTCAAAATTAGCATCTTGGACAACTCTGGAAACTAGGAGAAGTTGTGAGTATCTCTGTTTCATCTGCTCTCTTCGTTCCTTTGGGAATTTGGGTCCTTGCTTGGTGTTTCAACGGACTTTCGCTATTGATATTTGACCTTTTTCTTTTGGTTTCCTCGCCCATGATCCGTACTTGTTTCTCTTCGGGGGTGTAGGTTCTTGTTCACTTGGATATCGTTGAGTGGGATTATCAGAACTTTGCTAATTAGATACTTATTAGGGTTGGAAACATGGAATGTGGGCTGCATGATGCTAGGTTCTTGTGGTGACTAAAGTCTATTAGGCTACAATACCGATCCCGGCGAGGATATCGAATGGTCTAGTGATGTTTGTGTACTATACGCCCTACAAGTAGTGTTTCTAGACCTTAAGGACAACACTATTTTTACTAAGGTTAAGGTTGCAGGTGGTGCAGCTGGCCCTATGAATCTTAGGCTATCTTGGGAGTTTCTTCCTACGAAATTCTGGGTTCGTGGTATGTCGATCCTTGCTTGATTTCCTTGAGGTTGGTCAAACGGATCTTCGACTTGCAATGGAGGATATTGGTCCTTCATGATGGGGTTGTTTGATTCTTGAGAGTCAATGGTCCTATGAACAAATATGCTCTTCCTCTTTATGATTCGGACGGGTGCTCTCTGAGGTTAAAGGCTTAGTCTGGTAGTTTTCTTACTTAGTAGGTTGTTCCATTGACCAAAAAACATATGATTTTGGGTTGGTTCTAAGTGGTATTGGGGTTTGGCTATAGGAATGACTCCTAGAGTCGACTCGATTCTGAACTCAACTTGGAACTTGGGTGGTATCTCTTTGAAGGAACTTCTGAGAATCTCGGGGAGGTTATAAACCTCTGGGATACCCTTCATGTCCTTTGTTTCTTGTTTCCCCTCTGTATTGTGGGGATAGGAAGGAGCATCGTATCTCTTACATAAGTACTCATGAGCCTAGATGCTAGAGATGGTTTGGGGATTTGTCGTTGTAGGTTGAAAGAGTTTGGCTAATCGGTTAAGTAAGGCGAAGGATCTCTTCGTGGCATATGAAATTGGTATGGTGAGGATCAAGCCAGTCCATGTCAGATGTTAAGTCGATTTGTTTAGAATGACGGTGTGCTCTATGTTCATGTTTCAAACGCTACCAGTTTCATCATCGTTATTACTGTTGCGACTATTTTATACTGGATTTGGGATGTTCTAGTAGTACGAGTACTTTGATATATAATGATGGAATTTTGTAGTCTGACTTCTACTAGGTCTCTCTATGATAGTTTGATGTAACCTAGTCGTATATAATTTAGATGGAAAAGACAGTCGACTGAGTGGACCTGCCCTAAATCCACAACCATACAAGGAACAAGAATTAAGGCGGAATCACACACGCTAAGTATGTAGAATCCTAATTATACATGACACTGCATTTACACTATGCCATCATAGCTCACCTGTAAGGTTCTTTAGTTTTTCTACGAATGATATAAGTTGTTTGGATGAGGGAGCAATTTATAATTATGTTTTTAATTGGCAAAAATTTTAATGAAATTTGATGCTTAGTTATTGTTGTTTGGAAACATACCGAAAATCCTAGTAGGGTTCCTCGTTGCTTCTTCATGTCCTGTTGTTAAACTCCTCCCACTCCTCCGTCATTCCTCTCCGTTGGACAATCCCTCTTGAAATTTCCTGTTTCACTGCACATATGGCCTATTGGGCTTACTTCAGCGTTGGGGGTTAGAGTGGTGTGTTGGGCCGGAGTCCTACAGAAACGGGCGGTGTGCCCCTTCTTGTAGCACCTATTGCAATGCAACACACGGAAGACTCCAATATGATGGTAGTTGCACTTGTTGTAGTTTGGAAGGTTTCCAGCATATCGTTTTCTCAGTGTAGAGGTATTAAGGTCAGTGGAGGTAGGGGCTGCTGTGACAACCCGATATTTCAACTCTATGTAATGACCTAAAAAGTCAAGTATTGTAACCACTTTTGATATAATGAAACTAACTTCGAAAATAAAATGTCCAAAAAGTCTCTAATTAATTACCTACTATGTTAGATGTCATTAAACCGTGATCGTACGTAAAAAGAACGCCCAAATCTGACTTCGTATAATGAAGTTATGATTTTTCCAAGTTCGGCTTAGCGACAGACAGCTAAAAACTCGAATCGGAGATCGAGCGAATTTTGGCCGGAATGACCTAAATGAGAATCGAAGGTCTCGACAATGGTATTACAACGGTAAAAAGTCTGGCAAAAACAGACGTCAGATAATGAAGTTATGAATTTTTAACGAAATTTTCTTACCGCGACCTTTTAAAAATAAATAATAAAAATAATTTCAAAATTTGTCGACGGAATCTAAACGAAAGTTGTAGAGCGTAGTCTCACCTACGCGTGGATATAAAGAACGTCAAAAACGGAGTTCGTATGAAGAAGATATGAATTTTTGAAGTTTATTAAATAAATAAAATATAAATTTTATTATTTAATCTTGGTATTATCCGAAAGAGGAGTCACTAGGTAGATCCGAGTTACGCCCAACGTACTCGAGGCCTAGGCATCGGATCATCCATGTCGCCCCTATGCGAGGCTATGCCCCATCCCATCCGAAGTTCCGAAGCAGTCGAGGATGCGGTCACGCATGACGCACTCGTACGCCCAGCGTACCGAGGCGGTTCCCACCCCCTATAAAAGGGATGCGAGGGTTCCGAAGAAAAGGGCCAATTCCTCTCATATTTCTTGCGTTTTTGCCTCGTTTTCCATGCGCGTACTATTCCGAAGCCCCGGTTTCCTTGCTCAAGTCCCGAAGGTCGTTTGTGCTCCTGAGATTCGCAAGAATCCCAAGAAAATCTGCTTTCTCGAGTTGAAATTCTGCTCAGTTTTCATCTCGCCTTTTCCGATCTTTCAAGTGAGTTCATTCCCTTATAATCCACACTTTTAAATGTTTTATAAATGCTTTTATACGCTTTTAAGGGGGGAAATACAAGTAAAACACACAATTATTATCGTGTGTTATATAAAGTTTCATTATACACCTTTTTATCAACGAAATCATATGTGATTTATAACTATTATAGGGAAACTTTCGTATGCAAAATATATCACGATAACATCGTATCTTTTGAAATGAAAAATGTTGTTATATATGTATAAATCAAACACTCTGCTTATACTGTATGTGTATATGTCCATCTTAGACACTATAAAAATTATACTTTTTATAACAAGTGAGCATTTTACTAGGGATTACTATACAAACGAGACACACTTATAGAAAACTATAATAGGTATAGTTTTACGAGTACATTACGAACTTTTACATACTAGAAACACTACTTTCAAGAAGTCACTTTCACATACAAGAACAAACGAACATTTTTACACGTAAATATGTTTTTATACTAAGTTTTGTGAGACATTAACTTCACGTACGTTCGAGTACACATTTCAAGTCCTGTATTATATACCAAAATCCCTTGGAGGGGGAGCATGGTGTTTATGTATAGATCTATACGGGCTTGACAACCCCGCACCCTAACTGTTAGCTACAGTACACCATTTGGGATGACAAATGCCAGAACATTCCAACGCCCAAAGAACGTTGTGTATAGGCATTTCTAGTATATAACATGGTTATAAAACTCACATGGAGTATTAAAAACACATTGATTTATGGGGTTTTGCAGACGTATTGGCAATTTTATACGTACATACATTTTCTAGAAACAAACATTGGTCTTGATAGAAGGCTACATTTATGCTAGTAGAAAATATGGGATTTTCTAGGAACAAACAAACAAAAACAAAACATTCCATTTCATACAAACATTGTCATTTAATACTTATGAAACTCACCATCTTAAATGTTGATCTACTCTTTCAAAACTACTTGTATGTCCCAGGGATTCAGTAATTACAGGTAACAAACAACTTTTGAAGAAGGGACGTTGCGACACCAGTTTAAATTCATATTTTGGCATCATATTGTAATTGGTTTTGAACATGTACCTTTTAACAATGTAAACTTTCAATTATATATGATGGTTGTATTGCATTCTTTACTATGTATTCATTTGTTACGTTACCACATGAAGTCATCCGCCCCCGAACGTTTCCGCCGTTCCAGTTTAGGGGTGTGACAGCTGCTACAGCTCGTTGCTTTTTTGTAGGCCCTTAAGTCGAACTGCCCCCTTTCTCGTTCCTGAATTTTTATTTCATGTTCTTAGGTTTAGGGCTTGGGGTGTCTTGGTAAGTTGTCACTCGTTGGTTTCCGTGGTTGTAACTACGGTTGGAATTGTCGACGTTGTTTCCATTTTTGTTTGTGTTGTTGGCGTTGAGTTGCGCCATGACAGCTGTTACGACGGCTTGGAATGTAGCAGAGTCTATCTACAAAATTGGGGTTTCGCCGGTGTGATGGTTATCTCCATGGGAAGACATGATTCTGTTGCATGATGAGAAACGAGCTCGTTAGTAACTATGCTCATTTCTAATTGTATTCATCTATTTATATTTACATATAAATTTCACGTGTTGTTGTACGGTTCTCAATGTTTCGACCTACATCCGTATAATGTATTTAGAGTATAAATACGTATTGTACAGATATCACCTAAATAAATTATAGTTATCAAATCCTTATGTTGGCTCGGTTTTTATAGGTTTTGGGAGGGCGTATCTTGCTTGATTTATTATTACTAGATGCGATGTGAGAGGCGATATGCCTAACACATAGTGTGTAGTCTAATCATTAACTCAATAGGTTATATATATATATATATATATATATATATATATATATATATATATATTAGTTTGTTAATTTTTAGAGTGACACATAAGGTGTTATGCCACCTTGCTCGCCTCGTGAGTGGTTTTCTCTCCATTTCTATCCTTGTTATGATTGTCCTAGTTTCAGCTGTAAAGTTTCATTGTCTTCGGGCACCCGTATGGTGTTTTGGTTCCTTGTAGATATGTTGAATCTTCGTTCCTTCAGGCTTCAGGTTTTGTCACTGATCTCCATTACTTCATAATGGAAAACTCGATTCTGGATGTTTGAGCGATCCTCTTATGTCTGCTCTTGATAGGGTAAGGTTCCTTGATGATTTCTCTAGCTCTTTACTCTTATGCTGACTGTTGTAGTGGAGTGGTTACTTCTACCTATGTTGTTCGTGTGATATTGGGAAGGTCTAAAGAATCTATGAGATTAATAAGGGTATCTTTATTGAAATTCTTATGATGATCCTTATCGGGTCCTCCTATAGTCACATAGTGTATATAAATTATAAAAACTTTAACGTATGCAATCAGTAATTATGGTGCCTAAAATACTCATATAGTATTTTAATTATATGTTTGATTCTATTGTTCATTTACATGTAGATTTGGTAAGTTTTAGACTTATTGTAACACCACTACCACTCCCAAACATATGTTGGTCGTATCTCAAATAAATATAGTTGATCAGCCTATATTTATCCCAGAAATGATTACATAAATGTGTAGGTTTTACTATAGTGTCCAACATCTAAATGCTTTGGTTTTGTTCTTATTATGACACTGTTCTAATATGTATACTTTTATAAAATACTTATATTGTTAAAGTATACTTTTAGTCAGAGTGTTTTTGTCCCATTGTATTTATAGTTGTATATCTTGTATGGTTTGATATACTAGTTCACTATAAACAATGCTTTGATACATATCTGTCACACCCTTAAACCAGAACGGCGGAAACATCTGGGAGTGGATGGAGTGACTTCATGTACAGTATCATAACAATTGAATAGTAATAAACATAGCAACCCAAACATTCATACATTAACAACACAAGTTTACATTGTTTACAACACCTTGTTTGTTCAAAAGTTCAATATAAATAACTGAAAAGTAGAAAGACATGAGACGACGCCGCCGACCCTCAAGGAGAGTTGAGTACATGTCTACTAGTTTCCGGAGAATACACGTGATTTTGAAAAGTGTCAACGATTAAGTTGGTGAGTTCATAAGCATTTTTGTATAAAAGTATTTTGCACTTGTCTAGAAAATCCAATATTTTCTATGAAAAAGGTTTGTAAGTCCCGTTCTAAAACCGTGAATGCATGTTTTGTTTGTAAGTAAAAAAAGTGTGTTCCCAAAAAATCCAATATTTTCATTAATATGAACTGTAATGGAAAGTACTTCCTTTGTATCTTTTCTTACAAATTAATAATGTATATTTACAGAAAATACCGTGTTTTCTTATAGGTGAACTGTGTTCTTAAACCCTAAGACCATGATGGGAGTGAATATCATACATAAAATAGTTTATAGTTTCATTTCCTTCGATAAAACTAATGAAGTATAAGCTTCCCGTAAACCAAAATCATTTTGTTAATCCTATGTGAGTCGTTACAAACATGCTTGATACGACAAAAATGCCTATCATGACGTTCTTCTGGAGTCGATTTCGTTAGGAATATTGTCACCCTAGATTGGCCTCGTCTAGCTGTAGAGAACAACTCAGGTGTGGAGGTGTCAACCCCGTATATATCTATACACAATTACCCCACTATCCCTCCAGAAGAATCTGTTTATATTTGCAGGACTTATGGAGTACGCTAGGTAGGTACGGCGAAGGACAGTCTCAGAACAACCTTAACAGATTTACGTGGACTAAGTCACCCTTTTTACTTGTAAATTAAGACAATTATGCCTTTAAATGATTATACGTATCTTCGAAAGGTGTGATTTGTGGTTTCCAAACTATACCCATATATATTTTATCCTGTTGGTTTGAAACTATTTATATAGTCTTTTATATAAATATAAAGGTGTATTCTAGCATGAAAATATGAAATCAAAACATAATATTTTGGTGTTAAAACCCATTAGCTTCGTAAGTAACTATAAAGTGCAATTTTTGCTAGTAAAGCTATCTTTAGTATAAGTTCCCAAAAACCGTGTAGTGTTACAAATCATACTTTTCTTATGATTTTACAACATAGATTATGTTTGTTCTACATAATAAGTATTTCACAAATATTTATACCATTATAAACCATAACTTATGTAAATAATATTTTATCTTTATCAAAAGATGAAAAAAAACATGAAATTATTTATGGGATAAATAAAGTTTTACTTGTATTCCCCCCACCCCCACCCCCTTTAAAACATGGAAAAGCTTGAAAAATATGGGGGTATGAACTCACCTTGAGTGGATCTTTGTGTGTAGCTTGAAGTGTTGTGAAGAGATTTCGAGCCTAAAACACTAGTATGTATTTGATGAACTTCTTGGAGATTATGATACCCTAAGGATGTCAACACACAATTATTTGTGTAAATAGGATGAAATTAAGATAATAACGTGTAAAAATCACTAGGGGTTCACGAAATTTCTTACTTAAATTCTATGGACCACTTTGATGATGATAATCTTGAGAAATCTTGGCTATGGCTCTTGAGAGAATTTTGAAGTGTAGAGAGGAGATAAAAAAAAAGTATGGTGAATGAAAATGGTTCTTTGGTCATGACTTTATGAGGGAATTCAGATAAGTGAGTCCATGGATATCTGGAGGGTAATGGAGGTGTTGTATGGGTATATGGTGGGTAATACATAGGAAACTGTGATTGTGTTGGAAATGGGGTATTAAATCAATTCATAAAGTCAAACCCTCTTATCTACTTTAGTTGGCCAAATGACCTTATGATTTAAAATAATATCCTTATATATCTTAAATATTATTTTATGTAAATATGTTTTAAATATTTAAATTTGTGTAAAATAGGGTTTAAGGGGTCTGGGTTATGAAAAATATGTGTTTGGTGGGATTCCCGACATCAAAATCTCTTAAAATGAAGAGAAGGTCCGAAATGGACAAAAATCCGGTGTGGAGTCCTGAATCTGCGAGGGTCCGAAGTGGGTCAGGAAGTTCCGAAGCCAAATTAGTAGTTTTTCGAAGTGGTTGGTGCTTCCGAGAGGGTTCGGTTCCGGAGTTCCTTCTTTCGAGATACGAAGGAGTCCGGTTGGGAGATGGTTTGATGGCTGATCCTTCTGTAATGATGCGAAGCTTTCCAATGTCAGAAGTTTCAGATCAACAATTGTCTGGATCGAGATTTTCCGGGTGAGAGGGTCCGAAGTCAACTTAGGAGGTTCCGAAACAAGAGGTGTTCCGGACCAAGAGGGGTCCAGACGAGGAGGAGAGGCTCCGAAAATAAATAGTGTATTCCGGAATGGTTTTGTTCTTTTGAGTTTTCTCCTTCCATTTTGAGCTGTTTTCGACTAAGGAAGGGATAGGATGATGTTGGTGTTTATAGAAATATGTTGAAAGAGATTTGAGAGATATTTGGGAGAAATTTGAGATTAATAGAGAGATTTGGGAGAGATTTGAGATAAAGAGAGATATGATATATATATATATATACATATATATATATATATATATATATATATATATATATATATACACACACACTTTGTATTATAATTTTAAGAC
Source organism: Lactuca serriola (assembly GCF_051521515.1). Taxonomy (NCBI): domain Eukaryota; kingdom Viridiplantae; phylum Streptophyta; class Magnoliopsida; order Asterales; family Asteraceae; genus Lactuca; species Lactuca serriola. The sequence goes on from NC_136415.1 coordinate 265,392,897, forward strand.
TTATATCAGTAAACACAGTCTTAAACCTTAATGTGTTAATACAAGTTGAGTTGACTGAGTTGACTTGTTGTGTTTGTTTAACCTAGATTTTCCGGTTATTACACATCCTTGGAGCCTGCGCAAGCTCATGACGTGAGAGCCAAGTCTCACGACGTGAAGAGCCCTAGATAGCCTATAAATATAGCCAAAAATCACTCCATTCCTCACACCTTTCAACTGCATTCTCTCCCAATCCCCCCGAGGTCTTAAGACCTTTTCTCTAGCACATCCTAGGTGTTAGTAGCGATTCCCGGAGCGTCAGAAGTTCTCGAGAAGAAGAGCTATCAGCTTAGAAGTTCTGCCCACACAGATCCCGATATCTCTCTAAACCCCCTATAACTGAGTTATGCTTACCATAATTTAAGTATAACTTATGTTCAAGTTCATTATAGTTATTATGAACCTATAAACAAGATTTATCAGTTATTCCAATTCGTTATACTGATTGTTTTACTTACGGGGATGATATCTAGGTTGTGATTTAGTGAGGTGTTTAAGGTGAGATTTCTAAACAGTATACTCCGTATACCAAACGAACCCTACCTCCGATATGATCCTACCTGGTTGTTCCGTACTTGATAGATCATGAAAGTTGACTTTGTGTAAATGATGAATTTAGACTAATCATTAGTCGCATTAAATATTAGACTAAGAATTAAAAATAATAATACTAGGTTTCGTTAAAGGAAAAGACAATTGTTAGAAGTGAAGCGCTGCCCGAATTTCGAGTCGTCACTTTAACAAGTGAGTGCATAGTTACTTTCATCTTACATATATACATGAAGTATTTAATATTAATACATGCTATATGTGCTTATTGTATGTGATTCTTCATATATATGCTAGATGAACGATTTATACAAGTTTTATGTGATTTAAACTGTATATATATTTTGTACCTGTAAATATATTGGGTAACGACGGGTAGATGAATGATGAGAGATGAAAGATGATATAAACGATGAGAGGTGAAATATGAGGAGAAGCCATGACTATAAAGTTGATCCAGTCATGTGACAACCTGATATTTCGAGACAATATGATGGAACACAAGTCAAATTTAGGTCAAAATATAACTTTCCTAAAATCTTATTTGGGTTAAATAAAGTAGTAGGAATCATATCAAGGTTTTCGTACATCTAAAGAACCCTAAAATCCGAGTTATAACGAAGAAGTTATGACCAACCGAAGATTCTCGGCAAAACCCGCAACATTGATAGACGTAAAACGCGAAGTTTCAATACAATAATTTTTAGCTTTAGGTATCTAAATGAAAGTTTTAGATATCATTAAACCATAAACGTACATAAAAAATGCCCAAATCTGACTTCAGATGAGGAAGTTATGATTTTTCGAAGTTTCAGACATAGCAGTAGACAACTAAAAACTTGAAATCGAGATCGAACGGCTTTTTGCCAACATGACCTAAACGAGAATCGAAGATCTCATCAATGGTATTACGACGGTAAAAAGTTTGGCGAAAACAGACATCGGATGAAGGAGTTATGGAATTTTAACGGACTTTTCCTGTCCTGGCCTATTAAAAATATAATATTAAAAATAAAGACAAAATTAGCCGACAGAGTCTAAACGAAAGTTGTAGATCGTAGTCTCACCTACGCGTGTATATAAAAAAGGGCAAAAACGGAGTTCGTATGAGGAAGATATGAATTTTTGAAGTTTACTAAATAATTAAAATATAAATTTAATTCAAAATTCGGTATTATCTGAAGCAGGAGTCATCGGACCAATCCAAGTTACGCCCAGCGTACCCTCGTACACCCAGCATACTCAGATGCTCAACCTTAATCCGTCCACATCACTTCGATGCTTCGTCCGAGGATGCGGTAAGCCATGATGTTGCGTACGCCTAACGTACCCTCGTTAGTACGCCCCGCGTACGCGGGCTTTCAGCCCCTATAAAAGGGATGCGAGGGAGCCGGCCATTTTTGCTCATTTCCTCCCTTTCTCGCGTCGAAGCTCTGCGTCTAAACCCCCGAAGCCATCCCGAAGCCTCGGTTTTCATATCGAGGTTTGGAAGGAAGTTTTACGCTCCCGAGATTCCCGAGAATCCCGAGAAATCCGCTTTCTCAAGTAGAAGTTTTGCTCGGTTTTCGTCTCGCTTTCTTCAATCTATCAAGTGAGTTCATACCCCTTTAATCTACACTTTCAAATGATTTATAAATGCTTTTTAGACACTTTTAAGGGGGAGAATACAAGTAAACACATGGTTATCCCCGCGTGAAAGACATAAACCTTTGTTATACTTTTTGGTTATGAAATCAATCACATGTGATTTACAACTAACATACAATTGGACTTGCTACACTTTTAGCCGTTTCACCAAACAGAGTACTTCAAATAGCTTTCTCAAACGTTTTTTACATGTTAAAACACTTTTAGAAAGTGTCTTACAAACTGTATGTTTCCTTTTTGAATCTGTTATAGTTGTGCTTCCAACAAAGGTTCCTTTATACTTAAACTGTTTTTGTCAACCAAATACTTCCAAACCGTTTTATAAACTGACATCAAGTCGATCTTTTCTTAGGTATTAATCTTTTTCAAAGGTTTTATAAAAACTCCTTATATACTTTTATATTATCAATTGCATGCCTGTATATGTATAGTTATATAAATAATGTTTAAAGGAATTAGGAAGGCTAACCCGCCTTATTTCCTTTTCTCCGTTGGGATGTGGTCTGGTAGGGTATCGGGTATCCGTCCGAAGGTCGTTTAACTATCAGTTATATATCATGTGTACATATAGAGGCATAAAAGTTTCCTCAGTCAGTTCAGTACCTTTGGGTAGCAAAGGCATACTTCAGATTATACACGTATATGGTTAGTAATTATTATCGGTATAGTTAGGAGATACCACTTACTATTCCAAGTATAGGGAATCACACAAGAGTCAGTTCATTCATGAGTCTATACGAGTACATTACATGATACATGAGTACATTACATGATACATGAGTGCGTTTACATAGATACGCTTACATGAGTACGTTTACATGAATACTTTTACATGAATACTTTTACGTAGATATTATATGGCGAGTCACTATTACATATTATATGTGTAGATACTGTTATATATAATTCTCTTACTTATCTTTACTTTGTGATAACAACCACATAATCGACGAGATAGATTGGACTTTATATCCTCGTTCTAAAGGATACTTTGCGGGACTAACCATTCCTATCACCACTGTTAGCTACAGAGGTAAATGCACATTTACGGATGTCTTCGGTTGATACCATTATAGGTATAGTATAAGGGACTAACTATTCTTACACCCAGCTGTTAGCTACAGATGTAAATGTACATCTATGGATGTCTTAAGTTAACACTGTTAGTTATCCTAGTACAAAAGGATAATACTTAGGTCATTATAATATTTCTTCCTTTACTTTGTGACACATTCACATGATCGACGAGGTAGGATATATTTGATATATATAACTATTTTCCTTATTACCTTTATATTGTGACTCTTACACATAAACGATGAGGTATACTATAGTTTTATACTAATAGTTAACCAGGGGAAAACCATCACATTTACAGAGATGCTTACTTTCAAAACAGTAGGGTCTTGGTAGAAGACTTCTTTTATAGGGATCATAGGGATTTCTAGGGTCATTCAAACGCTTTCCATTTCTTGCAAACATTTACATACTTATACGAACATTCTCTCAAAACAATCTCAAGACTTTCATTGCAAGTTTTACAAATCAAAGACAGCTTAATACTTATGAATTCACCAGCTTTTGGCTGATACTCGCTTTCAAAATAACTTGTATTCTCAGGTCACAAATAGACAGGTACAACAACTAGGTTTTATGAAGACGGAGCAGTTCAGACTCGTCTTTTATTTTGATGATTCATTATGTTGTCTTATATTGTGAAACAACACACTTGTAATTAAAATTTGTGCTATTAATGCAATGGATGATGTTGTTGCTTGTTTACTACTTTACATTTGTTGTGATACATTACATGAAGTCCTCCGCCCCAAAACGTTTCCATCGTTCTCGGTTTTGGGGTGTGACAGATTGGTATCAGAGCATTGTTTATAGTGAATATGGTATATCAACCCATAAAGATATACTAACTATAAATACATTGGGATTAAAAATACTCTGATTTAGAGTTTATACTTTTAAATAATAAAATATTTAAGTATACGTGTACTAAAATCGGTGTCACAACGACAAGAACAAAAGTATTACAATTGTTGAATATCACAAGCTTGGGGATGTATAGTTAGTCTTGGTAGTGGCATAGCCTGATCAACTATGCTGGTCCGAGGAGTGATTAGCATATGCCCAAGAATGGTTGTGATATGGCAACGAGTCTAAAAAAACTTACCACCATTACCACAATGAGACATTATAACAGAACCTAAGTCTAAAATACGATAGGGGTGTTTTGGGTTACCATAATTACTTACTTGAGAACTAAAAATGATCTTCATTACTAAGTTGATAGTTGCTAAGTGGATACATTAAGGCTATATGTAACTAGGATGTTATAGACTAAGAATCGGTGAAATTTTTGCTTTACTCTTATTCCTTGTGAATTTGGAGTTAAGGTCACTTATTCGAAAGCGTATCCTGTGTTGATTACATATGACTGGTATGCACTTTACAAATAGCGATGTAACTGATGAAGATTTTCTAATAATTATCTAGATAGTTCGTCTAATAATTATTTCCTTACCCTAATTCTCGCGTAGATAACATGGCTGGACTCCATCCCCACGGCAGCCCGTACTACCCTAACCACGACAATGTTGGATGGCTCGGAGAGGAGCCAGTGATTGATCACCAAATCCCTATGGATGGTCACCAAGCTGAAGGCTTTGCTGAAGGGTCTGACTCTGAACCTGAAGTAGAGAACCTACCCCGATGGCTCTTGTTTCAAATCCTAACCCTCGTCCCGCTTTTTATGGCCCGACGCCTCCTTGGGTTAAATGCGTGGAAACATGGAGCAAAGAGCAAGATCAACCTATGTCGTTTAATGGAGACCGAAGCTTCTACGACGTAAACGAAAGGAGCTCAGCAGACAGAGTTCTACCAATCCTAATCTGTAGAGTTGCCCGAAACGAAATTCAGGGCAGGATGGCTCTCCAACATATCGAGGAGGTTAATACCAATGCGAGAATGCATACCCTCCGCACCATTCGTCTGGAAGATAATCGTGAGAGCTCTGAGAGAAACCGTGAGACCCTACTACAAGCACTAGCTGAAACCCGAGCCGAAGTCATAGACCTCCAAGTACGCCAGAGGATGTACGGAAGACACCTACTTGATGTGGAACGCCAACTGGCTGAACTGTGAGTTCACTAGAGGGATGATCGTCACCAGTAAGAGATACATTACTTTTTGGTTTTAAAGAACCGTGTTCCTGTCTATGTCCTATGTGGCATTTTCTATGGAACTAGCTTGTACTATAGGTACTTTTAGTTAGGCTTTTGTGCGGCCAAAACGTTGCTACTCAGGATATGATGTAAGACCTTTTATAAGGTAAAAAATTTTCCTGGACTTATTACATCTTAAACACCGATGATATTTGTAACAAACTGTTATTTCAAACTTATGTAATAGTCTAGGTCAAATTGTACTTCTTTTTAATTAAATAAAGAGAAATTTTGGCATACTATGCATATTTACATAATTGACCCTCAAAAAATTATTAAATAATCTCAATTGGGTTGAACCAAGTGATAGAGATTGTAACAAGGTTTCCAAAAATATAAAGAACACTAAAATCCGAGTTGTAACAAAGAAGTTATCACCAATCGAAAATCCGCGACAAAACCGGCAAAACACTGTTCAGTGTAAAAACTGAATTTTTGATAAAAAGGCTTTCTAGCCTTAACAATCTGAATGAAAGTTATAGTTTATGTTAAACCGAGAACTTTCATAAAAAGAACGCCAAAATCTGACTTCGTATGAGGAAGTTATGATTTTTCTATGTTTCAGTATAGCAGTGTACATCTAAAACTCGAAATAAAGATCGAGTGGTTTTTAACCGACACAACCTAAACGAGAATTGAAGGTCTCGTCATTAGTAGTACAACGGTAAAAAGACAGAAAAAAACGGACGTCGTATGAAGAAATTATGAATTTATAACGGATTCACGTCCCGGTCTGTTTAAAATAATAATATTAAAAATAAATTCAAAATTAGCCGATGAAGTCTAAACGAAGGTCGTAGATTATAATTTTACCTACGCGTGCATATAAAGAACGTCAAAAACGGAGTTCGTATGCAAAAGTTATGAATTTTACAAGTTTTGGCAAAAAAATAAAGAAAAATACCAAAAACCGGAATATTCGCATGAACAGTAACTGCCATGTCACCCTCGCATGCGAGGCCTCCACGTGTCGGCTGCTGAGTGGACCGATGTCTCGCGTGTCACCTCCTGATTTGACCAAGTCCGAGGTCCAGTAAGAACCGGACAGCCTTGCATGAGACACATCGGACCTCACCCTCGCATGCTCCTCGCACACCCCTCGCACGCCTCGGACCAGCCCCCTTCGCACGTGTCGTCTTTCCATTGGACCGAGGGTTAGACCAATCCGAGCCAGCCAGCAGCGAGCCTCCGGTCCGAAGAACTTCCTTCACCTCGCCACCTGTAAGACGCGTGTCATCCTCGCACAGCTTCGGGTCCGAGCCTTCGGGATATATATTGCATGCGAGGGTTTCCGAATAATTGTCACTTTTAACCCTAAATTTCACCCTCTTTCACATTTTCCACTCCCTTAAGCTCATATACAACCCCAAAAGACCCAGTATCAAGATTCAAGCCCGAAGTAAGTCGTGAAGCCCCGAAATTCTCGAGAATTCATCCTCTCTCCTGTCAAAACTCTGCCCGATTTGAGCCGGTTTCTCGACAAATAAACTCCTTTTCGTGAAACGAAACTTTGTCCGAATTACCACCTATCAAGTGAGTTCATACCCCCGTATTTTCATAATTTCTACTATTTTAAGGGGGAAAATACAAGTATAACACAACAACTTTGTGTTATAAATAAATGATTTCAAATCACGATAAAATGATTTTAAAACATCAAAAATACTTCAAATATTGAACTCTTTTATAAACTTATATTTTTTCCCAAATATACATATTTGTATATATATAATTTAATATAAATAAGATTTAAAAGGCTTAGGACTAATAATTCATTCTAGGTCCTTTTCCTTGTTTGGATGTGGACTTATAGTACCGGTTATTTGTCCGAAGGTCGTTTAAATTTTTACCTATATATAAAATTGTATATGTATATAAATATAAAAGTTATTTCATCAGTTTAATTACCCTTTGTAATATGTTGAGCAAAGGATTACATGCAAAAATAGTTATTTACCAGTTCCTAAAGTACGTATAAATTATAATAGGTATAATTTATGATACATAGAGCAATAATTCATAAGAATACACTGTTTTCAACAAGGGTTTTAATTCAAAACAAATCAAGGGTTTGCACTTATCAAATACATGTTCGGGATATTAAGTCAAGAACATACTGTCAATCATTTATTTCAGAATGATTGGGTTTTCATAACTAATATACATGTAACGTTTATATGCTTTTTATGAGACATTCAATTCTGGTTGTTTAATTCAGTTTAGACAACCAAGGTAAAGCCCTGACATTATAACCAGAATCTCCAGTCCGGGGATCGAAACAAGTTGTGTGTGGATTTATATCGGGATTGACAACCCCGCACTCAGGCTGCTAGCTACAATCAGGCGTACACGCCAATGAGTGGCAATTGTTATCAACAGTTTAAGCGCTCATCAGGCGTTTGTTTCAGACATTCATGTCTTAGTATGGTTATAATAACTCATTAAAAAGATATGAACAACACGGTAGTGTATAAACAACTAAACGTATGTATATCTTCAAAGTACCAGTTTAAAAAATGCAAAGTATAATGGTATACTATAGTTTTCAATAACAGCTGGTGAAGCGAGGCACACTCTCAAATACAAGTTTTACAAATACAATGGTTTACAAATAAGACGGTTTTATGGGAATAAAACTACTTTTCACATACCACAGAAAATATGGGATTTTCTAGAAGTGTTTTCATATTCAAAATACAAAGACATCCATTCAAACATAAAGACTTATGTACTCACTCAACTTATTGTTGATACTCTCTTTTCAAATTACTTGTATTATCAGGGAAATAATAACAGGTACTCCCCGAGCTTTTTGAGAAGATGGAGCCATTAGGAGTCATGTCTTCTTATTTTGTATAACTATTTTGGTTTCAATATACAATGATTGAACACATGTAAATATTATACTTTTAAATACAATGGTTGTTTGTGCTTTGATTACTATGATACATGTGTTGTGATACTACAAATGAAGTCCTCCACCCCCGGACGTTTCCGCCGTCTGGTTGGGGGGTGTGATAGATTGGTATCAGAGCAATGTTTATAGTGAACTCAGTATATCAATCCATAAAAGATATACAAACTATAAATACATTGGGGCTGAGACCTCTGACTACAAGTATACTTTTAAGAATTCTAAGTATTTTTACAAGAAGTATACTAACCCTCATACCTACAAGTACATAGTCATAAGAACTTAAAAGTATTTTGATGTTGAACATTATAGTTAAACCCGGACAATTTTGTAATCATATCTAGAATTAATATAGCCTAATCAACTATATTGATTTCAGACATGACCAACATGTGTTTGGGAGTAATAGTAGAGTTGTGACATGTCTAAAACTTACAAACTACCGAAGAAACTCTAAGAACAGAACGTAAAATACTATAAGAATAGTATAAACATCGATATGCTTTAGTTTTCTTTTCAGGCATTTCTCATAACCTTATTCTCGTAGAGACACAATTGCAGGACATCATCTACCAGGGGACCCTTATTTTCCAAATCATGGCAATCAAGGATGGATAGTGGAAGATCCGGAGGAGGATCCAGAAGAAGACTCAGATGAAGAACCATTTGAGGACAGCGAATCAAGCGGTACAGATACAGAGCCATAAGTCTGCAACCTGGGGATACGTCCCCCAAGACAAGAGGAAGCAATACCCATACCCGAGTGGGGCCAATACATAAACCATTAGAGTCGACAAGACGGCCAACGCCCTCCCTACGGAATGGCACAAGGTTTCTATAATGTCTTAGATGGAGGAACAGCCAACAGAGCTCTTCTAGTTATAGTGAACTGAATTGCCCGAAAATTCGATCAATCAAGGATGTCAATCAGTCGTATCCTAGAAGTGAATGCAGCTGCACAGGCTAACGCTGCTGATATCCTTCGTCTTGACGAGATGCAAGATGATACCCAAAACCATACTGAAGCCCTTCAAAGGAAACTTAATGCTGCCGAATCAGAGATCAGAGGACTGAGGGAGCATCAAGCTGCCCAAGAAAGGCGCTGGAATCGCAAGACGAAGCGGAACCCAATAACCGTCGTAGCAACCGCCGCAAGTAGTGTTACACTACTTTCTAGTTTAATATACTGAATGTATGGACTACTTTCAGAAGATGTATAAATCAAGTATCAATAAAATAATAAGCACTTTTGTCACACCCCAAAACCGACATCGGCGGAATACTTTTCGGGGCGGAGGACGTCATGTACAGTATCATCATAATTGCATAATAGTAAAAACAAGAAAAATATAACCATTTCATTACATAGTGAGTTTATTTACAAATGTGTTTTGTAATGTTCAACAAACACCAAAAGTAAATCAAAAATAAGAGATGGATCTTGTATGCTCCACTTTCTCCAAAAAAAGTTGCACCTGTACCTGTCTATCTTTGACCTAAGGATACAAGTTATTTTGAAAACGAATATCAGCATAAAGCCGGTGAGTTCATAAGAGTTTAGTGTGAGTTTTGTATAAAAAGCATTAGAGCCGATAGTATGAAAAGCTGCAATTTACATTCATAAGTAGTAGAAAAACCTAGAAAATCCTGTATTTTCCAGAAATACATTGTAATTGAAAACCTTTAAGAAATATGTAATTTTCATCTATCAAAAAACAATTATTGTAAAAGTATAATAGTGAATCTTCCATAAGTAATGCAATATGGTAGGTTTTGCCTGAAGTCAATAATAGTGGTGCAAACTTCCTTTAATGTTAGATACTTGATTACTTCGGGATATTAACTTAGCCTTTAGTTTAGTATCTTAGTGTCGTTATAGTGTATTTCTTGTATGTTACTGATAGTGTGAATCATAGAGGACCCCATGACCTTCCCGGTCATGCACAGTGTAGAGAAGCAGTGGCATCCCTGGGCCTTTACAGCTCGGACTAAAGTTAACAGTCGGGATGTAATAGTGTCTGCCCCGTATAGATCTATACATATAGCGTCGTCTTCCTGTCGGAAAACTCTGGGCGTAGTACGTAGCGAATAGAGTATCTCATAGTGAGTTAGTGTGTTATCTTCGGATTAGTGCTTTCTCTTGTATTATAGTGTAGTAGTCTTTTGTATAACTCTTAGTGTGTTCTCTTATTAGTGTATAGTATCGTAATAGTGCGTATTATAGAGTGTAGAGTAGTAGCTATTGCGAGTAATAGTGGCCTTAACTATACCTATTATAGTTAACTTAGTGTGTATGGTTCTTGTCAATTTAGTGGTTTAAACATCGAATGAAATGAAAATAATCGTATCCAACACTAATATTTATGATATATAACTAAGAAATCAACGACAGTCGGACGGATAACAACTACCCTAAGCCCACAATCAAACAAGAACAGGAAATAAGGCGAGCTATCGGTCCTAAGTCCTCAAGTCTTACTTATATAAATATATTAATGTGGTTACATTTTATAAGGAATTTATTTAATAAAAATCTTGTCAAAAGGGAACATTTAGAAAGTTGTTTATTTACCCAAAATAGTTTTCAAAACGAAAATCCTTTTATAAAACATAGTGGTAAATCACATGTGATTTGAACTACGGATAGTGAATCACATGTGATTAATTTCCATAAACATGTATAATTGACTTGTATCCCCCCCTAAAACATATAAAAACATTTGAAAGGTTCATTAAAGGGGTATGAACTCACCTGAAACCGAGTAAATTGGGTAAATCGGGTGAAAGTGTCGGTTGAGCGTTTGGTGTCAATTAAGGACTTGTACACCCTTTAATACCCTATTAACATGTGGGATAAGTGTTTTGAAAGTAATTAGTGACTTATATTCTATTTAAAACATTTAAACATTTAAGCTTGATTAAAGGCCTTATGGTTGAGTGTTAGAAGGTCAATGAGTTGTAGGGAAGGAGTGTGTGACCTCACATTGGAGTTTACTCTCCTAAAACCCACCCTAAGTGAGTTTACGGTTGGGAGGCCTTATCCCCCATGAGTTTACGGCCGTAAACTCATGGGAGGGGTATTTTTGAATGCTATCTAGTCTCCTATGCAAGAGGTGGTGGTTCTAGGGTATTTTACAAGGCCAAAGGGGGTAACAAGGGGCTCATGAGTTCACTCCCTTGGAGTTTATGGCCCAAAGGCCACTCCTTGGGAGTTTACGGCCGTAAGCCTCATGGCTTAGCCGTGAACTCTTGTTCACTCCCCATTTCATGATGTTAAGGCCCTTATTCCATTTCCATTGATTTTTAGTGAAGGTATAAGGGTGTTTAGGGGCTTAAACCACCATTTTGGCTAAGTTTGGGGGAGTTTATGGTCCTAGCTTATGCTTGGGCCGTAAACTCCATTTTGTCCCTCAAAATGAGTTGTTAAATGGTCCTAAGCACTTCCAAGAATTTTAACTAAAATTCTAGAATGCCTTAGGTGAGTTTTTGGGGCTTTTTGACATGGAAATTGGGTGTTTACGGCCTAAGCATAGGCTTGGGCCGTAAACTCCCTTTTAGGCTCTAAAATCTTAAGTTTTCATGTCCAAACTCATCTAGGTATATCCTTTAATTAGTATACAAGCCTATATGAAGTAAAAACGGGACATTTGCCATGTTTTGGGGTGTTTACGGCCTAAGGGGCTTCCTAGGCCTTAAACTCCATGTTTTCCACTAAATCCTATGATTTTTGTGTGTTAAATGCAATGGAGTACGTTTAGAACAAGCTAGGGAAGAAACTCTTACGTTTGGAAGCCGGAATTCGCGGTTTTGGAGTCGGGTTCGGGTCTAGAGAGAGAAAGTAGTGAGAGAGAGAGAGAGTGAATGAGTGGTAAAAGGGTTCAAAGTGGTGTCCATTTCCTTTATATATGCCTCGGGTATTGCACCCGGTACACGGCTACCCGATGCTAAGGTTTAACAGGGTTAAAACTTTTTACCCGGGTGAAGTGGTTAAAAAGTAATATAACTTTGTTTGGTTAAACGGGGTTAACACTTACAATCATATTTACTTATACTAAAATGATAATGTCAAGAAGATATAAATAAATAGATATTTATTTATTGACGACACCAAATATTATGGAAATTTATATATAACGACGAATTCCGTTAGTGAAAACGGGATTATGTAACAAAAATAAATTTGGGTTGTCACAACTTTACTTCAACAAGAGTTATTACAAGTTACATAAACATTCCATTCCAAAGTTCTGGGATTTTGGATATGTTCCAGTGTTATTTTTCATACTTTTCAAATACGACCGCGAAATTTTTTATTTTCGGTAGGCCGGTTTGATGTCGATACTTTTGCAATATTGTGGTTTATTAAAGACCTACTTTAGGGTTAAGTATCCAAATTACATATACTTAATATACCAATACAATCGACATGTACTTTCATACTCTTTGAAAAATAACCACTTCATTTTAATCTATCCAGTTGCAAGTTGTACTTGCAATGGACATCTATTTTCAATTCTTTATAAGAATCTTGTTGAATTAAGTGTTTAAGTTCAGAGATATCAAATTCATATTCATTCTTGATATCTCACTATCTTTTTATCTATTGACTTTTATAGAAAAAGATGCCTCCTCGTAGGAATCCAAGACGTAACAATGAAACGGAAGCACCGATACCACCTCCACCACCACCCCCTCAATTCGATGCTGCCATGTTCCAAGCAGTAGTCACAGCAGCTGTAGCGGCTGCCTTATCTCATATTAATACTCCTGGTGCTAGTGGGTCGGGAGCTGGTCCACATCCTTCTAACCTTGCCGAGGGTCATGAGCACTCGAGAGAGTGCACTTATAAAGACTTCTCAAATGCCAAACACAGAACCTTTAATGGAACTGGAGGGGTGATGGTTTTAAGGCAATGGATTGAGAAGATAGAAGCAGTCTTTGAAATCTGCTCCTGTCCAGAGGGTAGCAAAGTTAAATTTGCTGCCTTTACTTTCTTAGATAGGGCCCTAACATGGTGGAATGGCCATGTTAAGTCACTAACTTTGGTAGTGGCTAATACTATAAGTTGGGAGAACCTAAAAACCATGTTGATGCGGGAGTACTACCCGCGAGGGGAAATTCAGAAATTGGAACAAGAACTCTGGGGTATTACTATGGCCGGTGCCGACATAACGACTTACACAAATCGATTCTGTGATTTGGCGGTTCTGTGTCCGGAGATGGTTGCTCCAGAGAGCAAAAAGATTGAAAGGTATATTTAGGGATTGTCGCCCCAGATACAAGCAAGTGTCATTGTATCTAAACCTGTCAATTTTGACAGTGCCAAGGAACTGGCACAGTCACTTATTGACCACGGAAACCGTCAAAACTCTGTGGTTACTGCCCCAGAACAACCTAGGGAGAACAACAACAACAACAAGAAGAAGGGTTGGAACAAAAGGAAGGGAAAATCTCCTCTAGAACCTTCAAATAAGCAACAAATAGTGGCAGTCCATGCTACTACTGTGCCTGCTACCATACCTACTAGTGCACCTGCTGTTGCCCCTAACTACTCAACACCTACTAAGCCCTATGCCGGTAGCCTCCCTAAATGCAACAAGTGCAATTTTCACCACACTGGAAATTGCCCTGAAATGCAGTGTCGTAACTGCAACAGGAAAGGGCATACTGTCCGATTCTGTAGAACACCACCTTAACCCCTAAACCAAGTACCTGCCGCTGGAGTAAGTCGAGCATGCTACCAATGCGGTGATGTGGGGCATTTCAAGAAAGATTGTCCACAAGTTGGAAATGTTGGTGGGGTTGGGAGAATTCTAGCACTAGGTCACGAAGAAGCGGTGACAGACCCTGCTGTGGTCATGGGTACGTTCCTTCTCAACAATACTTATGCATGCATTTTTTTTATTGTGGTGCCGAGAGGAGCTTTGTGAGCCATAACTTTAAATATCTACTAAATCAGAACTCCCAACCACTAAATAAAACCTTCACAATAGAAATGGCTAAGGGGAAATCCGAATCCACCAATGATATATACATAGGATGTACCCTTACCTTAAATGACTTGTCTTTCCCAATAGACCTTATGTCGTTCTCTATCAAAAGTTTTGACATCATAATAGGTATGGATTGTTTGTGCCCCAACCATGCCGACATCCTATGCTATGAAAGAGCTATTCGTTTGAACATGCCAACTAACAAAACTCTTATTATCTATGGAGACAAACCCGGAACGAACCTTCAGATCATTTCAAGCATCAAGGCACAGAAATACCTTCACAAGGAGTATTGTGCATTCCTAGCTCATGTGGTAGGCAAAAAGCAAGAAGTGAGAGACATCGCGAGCATTCCTGAGGTCTGCAACTTTCCTGATGTATTTCCCGATGATCTTCCAGGGGTGCCTCCCAAACGACAAGTCGAATTCCGAATCGACTTAATCCCTAGAGCTACCCCTGTAGCCAAATCCCCCTATCGTCTTGCACCTTCTGAAATGCAGGAATTATCCAGCCAACTTAACGAACTCCTAAGCAAAGGTTTCATAAGACCAAGCTTCTCACCTTGAGGAGCACCGGTTTTGTTCGTAAAGAAGAAGGATGGATCATTCTGCATGTGTATAGACTACCGCGAGCTGAATAAACTTACCATCAAGAATCGATACCCTTTGCCTCGCATTGACGATCTGTTCGACCAAATTCAAGGGGCGAACTACTTCTCGAAGATAGACTTAAGATCCGGGTATCACCACTTACGAATTTTGGAGGAAGACGTTCCCAAAACCGCGTTCAGAACTCGTTATGGTCATTACGAGTTTATAGTGATGCCATTCGGATTGACGAATGCACCTGCAGTGTTCATGGACCTAATCAATAGAGTGTGTCGTCCATTATTGGACAAATTTGTTATAGTCTTCATTGACGATATCCTTTTCTACTCAAAGAGCAAAGAGGAACATGGCCAACATCTTCATCAAATATTACAAACTCTTAGATCGGAGAAGCTCTATGCGAAGTTTTCAAAGTATGAATTTTGGATCAGGAAGGTAGATTTCCTAGGTCACGTGGTCAGTTCAGAAGGAATGCACATCGACCCTTCCAAAATAAAGGCAATTGAAAACTGGTCAGCACCTAAAACACCTACAAAAATCCGTCAATTCTTAGGTCTTGCTGGCTATTATCGCAGATTCATTCAAAATTTATCTCGAATAGCTAAGCCTCTTACTACTCTGACCCAAAAGGGTGTAACTTTTAGCTGGGGAGAAAATCAAGAAACAGCGTTTCAAATGCTGAAGCGAGCCTTGTGTAGTGCACTGATCCTGTCTCTCCCTGAAGGGAGAGAGGATTTCGTAGTGTACTGTGATGCTTCTAATCAAGGGCTTGGATGTGTTCTTATGCAAAGAGGAAAGGTTATATCCTATGCCTCAAGACAGCTAAAGACACATGAAGTCAACTATACAACACATGACCTTGAACTAGGAGCAGTGGTGTTTGCTCTGAAGAATTGGAGGCATTACTTATATGGCACGAAATGCACAATATTCACGGACCATAAAAGTCTCCAACACATCTTTGATCAGAAAGAGTTGAATATGAGACAACGACGATGGGTGGAGCTACTGAACGATTATGAGTGTGAAATTCTTTATCACCCTGGTAAAGCAAACGTAGTAGCTGACGCCCTTAGTAGAAAAGAATACTCGGGACGCCGGGTAATGTCGTTGACCATGACATTCCATTCGCATCTGTCCACGTAGATCAAGGAAGCTCAACTTGAAGCCTTGAAACTCGAAAACGTAGCAGGTGAAACTATGAGAGGAATGGATAAGAACTTTGAAGTCAGGGATGATGGAGTCTATTATTTCATGAACCGGATCTGGACCCCAAAGTTCGGTGGTTACAGAGATGTGGTTATGAATGAAGCACACAAAACCCGATACTCCATCCACCCAGGTTCAGACAAGATGTATCTGGACCTTAAGAAGCTATATTGGTGGCCTAACATGAAGGCCGAAATCGCTACCTTTGTGGGCAAGTGCCTTACTTGCGCCAAAATTACAGTAGAGTACCAGAAACCTTCAGGCTTATTACAACAACCTGAAATCCCTGAATGGAAGTAGGAGCGGATTACAATGGATTTCATAACCAAGTTACCCAAGACTTCAAGTGTTTATGATACTATTTGGGTAATCGTCGATAGATTAACCAAATCCGCACACTTCTTACCAATCAAAGAGACTGACAAGATGGAAAAGCTAACCAGAACATACCTCAAGGAGATTGTTAGACTATATGGTGTACCAATATCTATTATTTCAGGCCGAGATAGTAGGATAGACATGAGTACAGCCTACCATCCGCAAACCGATGGACAAAGTGAGAGGACGATTCAAACGTTAGAAGATATGTTACGAGCTTGCGTGATAGACTTTGGAAAGGCATGGGATATTCATTTACCCCTTGTTGAGTTCTCTTATAACAACAACTATCACACTAGCATAAAAGCTGCTCCCTTCGAAGCCCTCTACGGCCGCAAGTGCATATCCCCTCTGTGCTGGGCTGAAGTGGGTGACACGTAGCTAGCTAGAGGTCAAACTCCTGACAGTGCTCTCACTGGTCCATAAATTATTCGAGAAACTACCGAAAAGATCGTACAAATTCGGGAACGACTTAAAGCTTCCAGAGATAGACAGAAAAGCTACGCAGATAAAAGGAGAAAACCCTTGGAATTCCAGGTTGGCGACCGAGTTTTGCTAAAGGTCTCACCCTGGAAAGGCATGATACGCTTTGGAAAGCATGACAAACTGAACCCAAGGTATATAGGACCATTTGAGATTCTTGCCCGAATCGGCCCTGTAGCTTACAAACTTCGATTACCCCAAGAACTAAGTAACATTCATCCTACCTTCCACGTTTCGAACTTGAAAAAGTATCTTTCCGACGAGACTCTTGTGATGCCACTCGAGGAAATTGAGTTAAACTAGAGCCTCAATTTTGTGGAAGAACCCGTAGAGATACTAGACAGAGAAGTTAAGAAAACCAAACAAAGCTGCAACCCGATAGTGAAGGTTCGCTGGAATGCAAAGCGGGGACCTGAATTCACATGGGAGCGGGAGGATCAAATGCAACAAAAATACCCACATCTTTTTCCCTAGTCTATCTGTAAAGTAAATTTCGGGACGAAATTCTCTCTAACAGGGGGGGATAATGTAACAAACCGTTATTTCAAACTTTTGTAATAGTGTAGGTCAAATTGTACTTCTTTTTAATTAAATAAAGAGAAATTTTGGCATACTATGCATATTTACATAATTGACCCTCAAAAAATTATTAAATAATCTCAATTGGGTTGAACCAAGTGATAGAGATTGTAACAAGGTTTCCAAAAATATAAAGAACACTAAAATCCGAGTTGTAACAAAGAAGTTATCACCAATCGAAAATCCGCGACAAAACCGGCAAAACACTGTTCAGTGTAAAAACTGAATTTTTGATAAAAGGCTTTCTAGCCTTAACAATCTAAATGAAAGTTATAGTTTATGTTAAACCGAGAACTTTCATAAAAAGAACGCCAAAATCTGACTTCATATGAGGAAGTTATGATTTTTCTAAGTTTCAGTATAGCAGTGTACATCTAAAACTCGAAATAAAGATCGAGTGGTTTTTAACCGACACAACCTAAACGAGAATTGAAGGTCTCGTCATTAGTAGTACAACGGTAAAAAGACAGAAAAAAAACGGACGTCGTATGAAGAAATTATGAATTTATAACGGATTCACGTCCCGGTCTGTTTAAAATAATAATATTAAAAATAAATTCAAAATTAGCCGACGAAGTCTAAACGAAGGTCGTAGATTATAATTTTACCTACGCGTGCATATAAAGAACGTCAAAAACGGAGTTCGTATGCAAAAGTTATGAATTTTACAAGTTTTGGCAAAAAAATAAAGAAAAATACCAAAAACCGGAATATTCGCATGAACAGTAACTGCCATGTCACCCTCGCATGCGAGGCCTCCACGTGTCGGCTGCTGAGTGGACCGATGTCTCGCGTGTCACCTCCTGATTTGACCAAGTCCGAGGTCCAGTAAGAACCGGACAGCCTTGCATGAGACACATCGGACCTCACCCTCGCATGCTCCTCGCACACCCCTCGCACGCCTCGGACCAGCCCCCTTCGCACGTGTCGTCTTTCCATTGGACCGAGGGTTAGACCAATCCGAGCCAGCCAGCAGCAAGCCTCCGGTCCGAAGAACTTCCTTCACCTCGCCACCTGTAAGACGCGTGTCATCCTCGCACAGCTTCGGGTCCGAGCCTTCGGGCTATATATTGCATGCGAGGGTTTCCGAATAATTGTCACTTTTAACCCTAAATTTCACCCTCTTTCACATTTTCCACTCCCTTAAGCTCATATACAACCCCAAAAGACCCGGTATCAAGATTCAAGCCCGAAGTAAGTCGTGAAGCCCCGAAATTCTCGAGAATTCATCCTCTCTCCTGTCAAAACTCTGCCCGATTTGAGCCGGTTTCTCGACAAATAAACTCCTTTTCGTGAAACGAAACTTTGTCCGAATTACCACCTATCAAGTGAGTTCATACCCCCGTATTTTCATAATTTCTACTGTTTTAAGGGGGAAAATACAAGTATAACACAACAACTTTGTGTTATAAATAAATGATTTCAAATCACGATAAAATGATTTTAAAACATCAAAAATACTTTAAATATTGAACTCTTTTATAAACTTATATTTTTTCCCAAATATACATATGTGTATATATATAATTTAATATAAATAAGATTTAAAAGGCTTAGGACTAATAATTCATTCTAGGTCCTTTTCCTTGTTTGGATGTGGACTTATAGTACCGGTTATTTGTCCGAAGGTCGTTTAAATTTTACCTATATATAAAATTGTATATGTATATAAATATAAAAGTTATTTCATCAGTTTAATTACCCTTTTGTAATATGTTGAGCAAAGGATTACATGCAAAAATAGTTATTTACCAGTTCCTAAAGTACATATAAATTATAATAGGTATAATTTATGATACATAGAGCAATAATTCATAAGAATACATTGTTTTACATGTAACATGGGTTTTAATTCAAAACAAATCAAGGGTTTACACTTATCAAATACATGTTCGGGATACTAAGTCAAGAACATATTGTCAATCATTTATTTCAGAATGATTGGGTTTTCATAACTAATATATATGTAACGTTTATATGCTTTTTATGAGACATTCAATTTAGGTTGTTTAATTCAGTTTAGACAACCAAGGTAAAGCCCTGACATTATAACCAGAATCTCCAGTCCGGGGATCGAAACAAGTTGTGTGTAGATCTATATCGGGATTGATAACCCCGCACTCAGGCTGCTAGCTACAGTCAGGCATACACGCCAATGAGTGGCAATTGTTATCAACAGTTTAAGCGCTCATCAGGCGTTTGTTTCAGGCATTCATGTCTTAGTATGGTTATAATAACTCATTAAAAAGATATTAAGAACACGTTAGTGTATAAACAACTAAACGTAAGTATATCTTCAAAGTACTAGTTTACAAAATGCAAAGTACAATGGTATACTATAGTTTTCAATAACAGCGGGTGAAGCCAGGCACACTCTCAAATACAAGTTTTTCAAATACAATGGTTTACAAATAAGACGGTTTTATGGGAATAAAACTACTTTTCACATACCACAGAAAATATGGGATTTTCTAGAAGTGTTTTCATATTCAAAATACAAAGACATCCATTCAAACATAAAGACTTATGTACTCACTCAACTTATTGTTGATACTCTCCTTTCAAATTACTTGTATTATCAGGGAAATAATAACAAGTACTCCTCGAGCTTTTTGAGAAGATGGAGCCATTAGGAGTCTTATCTTCTTCTTTTGTATAACTATTTTGGTTTCAATATACAATGATTGAACACATGTAAATATTATACTTTTGAATACAATGGTTGTCTGTGCTTTGATTACTATGATACATGTGTTGTGATACTACAAATTAAGTCCTCCACCCCCGGACGTTTTCGCCATCTGGTTTGGGGGTGTGACAATACTGACAGCCGACTAACTTCTGTGTCACTCCTTGTTCAAATACTCTCATCATACTTTCATTGGAGTCTATCTGAAACATGATTTAGTCAAGTCATTGGACTATAGTAAATTAACTCTGGAGACATTTCCAAGCCTCTTTTAGTGGTTGGATCATGTTATTCACCAACCAACGATACCTCGGCTTGAACGACAAATGTCTTAAGACCAGTCTACAAACATACTTCTACTCTGTACTAGGACTGCATCTAGGGATGTAGGTTCAAACCATCATGAACATACTTCCAATCCGTACTAGGATTACATCATAGGGATGTAGGTCAAACCATCATGAACATACTTCCAATCCGTACTAGGACTGCATCATAGGGATGTAGGTCAAACTTTCGAGAACATACTCTTACTCGTTACTTAAGCGATTGAAGTACATTTAGAGTCAACCAAAATCGCTCACAAAATCCTTATCTTTTGTGTTACAAAATCATGTCGTCATCCGGAAACAATCAGCCGGGCAACGAAACCTCTATCCTCCATATCGACGCCACTACGTTACAAGCTGCAGTGGCAGCTGCTGTAACAACCTTCCTTACACACATCAACTCTGGCAACACAAACAAGACTGAAAAAGGAGTCGAGATTTCCGATTATAGTACCAATCCGGGAAGTCAACAAATGACAACAGTCATGGACTTGCGAAGCCATAAGACCGAAAAGAGGAGACGATATCGCCAAGCCAGAAGTGAGCGAAAGCAATTCCAAACACTTGCCATGCAACAGCAACAAGTGGCAACTCCTGCCCCTTCAGCACCGGCACGACCCATTCCTCTAGTCCCTGGCATCGGGACCAACCCGTACACACAAAAGTAGTGATAAAGCCGGACTATTTAAGAGGAAATTTTCAAAGTGGAGTAATGAGGAAGGCACCATGTCCACGTAACTCTGATTAAACACCTCACTCCCACCACCAATGCTAGTACTAGCCAGTCATGCCACCAATACGGTGAGATAGGGCACTTCAAGAAGAATTGTCCTATAACAAAGAACTCTGGCACAGACGGGAAAATACTAAGGATCACGGCTGCAAGAGAGACTACTCCGGACCCACATAAAAGTAATTAGGGCGTTCATTGTAACAGACTTATAAAATGTTTAAAACTAGTGCAACTCGAGTCTTATCTTTTGCGAGATCCCGTCAGTTAAGGGACCCTCGTGCTGCGTATACTTGCCTTTTGTAGTATATTTTGTTCGCAGCAGTATTCCTGAAGTTACTCTAAAGTATGTAACTATGTTAAAAGTTGCACTGTTGTGTTTTTGTCTGTAAAGCCCTTATGATCAAATCTAGTGTCTTTATTTCCAAGTGAGGCCGATATTATCATACGACATGAGTCAATTCGATCCGCACAATACCAGTTCCGTGAGTACATCTCTTCCTCCGAAATCGTCTTTCTAGCGAAACCGTCATTCCAGAATACCGAAGTACTCATGCATAGAGTACCTCATGTTTCTTATCCTTTCCGAAAAAAAACTCAGCAAACCTCCCCGAAGTACCACTCGTATAGTACGTCAAGTTCAATCCAAGGACCCATACGGTTGATCTATCGCTGAAGAATGTATACATGGGGGTGGTATATAATCAAGGTTCTACAAGTTTAGAATTGATGATTCCACTTTAACTTCTTTTCCTCGTTGGGACGTGGGCTTAAAGAAGAATCATTTATTCTACTACCTTTTCAATCTTAATTATATACGACTCGTATACGCGAAACTGTAATTGATGAACCAAGTATGAGTTCTGTCACACCCCCAAACCTGAACGGCGGAAACGTTCGGGGGCGGAGGACGTCATATTCAGTATCATAACAGTTCATAGAAAGGAAAGTACACACCACCATATATATTAAAGTTTCCAAAATGTTTACATAATTGTATTCGTTACATGTTCAAAAGATAAATACATAAACATCTGTCAAAAGAAGTAATTAACGTCAGCACGTTAATCCCCAAAAGTTGATTTCCAAATCTGCTTAGCGGTTCCCTGAGAATACAAGTTATTTCAAAGAGAAAGTGTCAACAATTAAGTTGGTGAGTTCATGAGTAGTGTTTTGAGAAAATGTACGCCATTCGAAAGTTCGTGTATGTTTTCTAGAAAACACAGTATTTCAAATGTAAAGAGTTATGATTCGTTGTGTTGAAAATGAATGTATTAGATCCAGAAAATCCCATATTTTCCCTAATAGTTGAGATATGAATTGTTGTGTTTTCCAAGAAAAACCCTTATTTTCTTATAAAACTATGAAATGCATATGAATGTTCATGTTATAAGTTGTAAATAATTGCACCAGGAAAATCCCTTATTTTCCTATTAGTTGTTTGGTTTGTATACAGGAAAAACCCTTATTTTCCTAACATAACTGGCAGTCTCTAAGACCGAAAATCGCAAGCAACCGACGTTCTTAAAAGTTGTGTCATAGTTTTATATAATAAAGCTATACGAAGATCGCACTAGTTAGATGAAGAATAGTTTTAATAGCTACTCGTTCATAAAAGCATAATACCATAATAATTGTATATCCGGTGAGTTTTATAACCATACTAAACATAATTTGCCTGTAGCGACGTTGTTCAGGCGTCGTAGCGTTATGACAAACTGTCACCCCAAAGGACAGATTGTAGCTAACAGTCAGGGCGCGGGATCATGACTTCCCGTATAGATCTATACACATTTGACACGTTCTCCGAACGGGAGACTCTGGTTATAGACAGGACTTGTAGCGATACCTTTTAGAAAAAGGTAGTATTTGAAGATGTACACGTCTCACGGATTCTCAACTAAGTCTGTATTAAAGTAATAGTTTTGTATGCAAACGATGATTACCCTTGATATGAGGTTTGACAAAGTATAAATCATAAGTTCTTTGAATGTATAAAACGGTTTAGAAACGATGGTTACCCTTGATGATGTATTTGTATGTAAACGTATAAATAAAACATATTTCTATTTATAAAACATATTGTATCCGAAGAGGGTAAAGTTGTGTTGTGAGGTGTTTTGCATGATAATAACTTCATAAGATAGTTAAAACAATAGTATGAAAAGTATAGCAAAAGATCGATGTTTCAAACGATTCTAGTCGTGTGTTTACTTGTATTCCCCCCTTTAAAAGAGTATCAAAAAATTTAAAAAAAACGTATTTAAAGTGTGTTTGTAGGGGTATGAACTCACTTGATTGATTGAAGAAAGGGTGACGAAAACCGAGCAGAACTTCTACTCGAGAAAGCAGATCTCTCGAGATTCTCGGAAAATCTCGGGAGTCTCGGGAGTGTAAAACTTTCTTCCCACCTTGGATATGAAAACCGGGCCTTTGGGATGACTCCGAGGGTTGAAACGCAGAGCTTCGGCGCGAGAAAGGAAGGAAATTAGCAAATTTGGCCGGCACCTTCGCACCCTTTATATAGGGGCTGGAGGTCCCGCGTACGAGACGTCACGGATGACCGCATCCTCGGTCGAAGCATCGGGGCGACGTGGAAGAACCGGAGCCTAACATCCGAGTACGCGGGGCGTACGACGGTACGCTGGGCGTACGAGGGATCGGACCGCTGACTCGTTCTTTGGATAATACCAGGTTTTAATTTAATTTATATTTTTATTATTTAGCAAACTTCGAAAAGTCATATCTTCGTCATACGAACTCCGTTTTCGACGTTCTTTAGATCCACGCGAAGGTGAGACTACGATCTACAACTTTCGTTTAGATTCCGTCGGCAAATTCCGAAACTATTTTTAATATTATATTTTTAAAAGGTTGGGGTAAGAAAATTCGTTAATAATTCATAACTTTTTCGTACGATGTCAGATTTGGGCGTTCTTTTTATGTACGTTTGTATTTTAACGATATCTATGACTTTCATTTAGACACCTAAGGTCAAAAAGTATTTTATTGAAACTTCGCGTTTTTACGTAACTTCGTATTGCCGGGTTTTGTCGGAAAACTTAGAATGGTCATAACTTCTTCGTTATAACTCGGATTTTAGTGTTCTCTATATGTATGAAAACCTTGTCACAATATCTACCACTTAGTATACTTAATTACGGTTTTATAAAAGTTTAAATTTTGACCCGAATTTTGCTGTTGTTACATTATCCCCCCGTTAGAGAGAATTTCGTCCCGAAATTCGCATTTTGACTGGGACCCCAATACTTGTGGGCGGGCGTGAGTGCTTCTGGTCCATTTGTTCCTCTTGTTCCTTTATGAATCTAGATCCTAATGTGCGTGTTTCAGCGGACCTTCATTACTCCGCCTATCACTTCGACCGATCGGGATCGTGCGGTTTTGGGTTTATTTACTTATGTTCTTCTAAATGTTAGCATATTCACTCGATGAATTAGGGCAGCTATGTTTTGAAGTTCATGGTTGAATTCACTGCTAGTTTCTGAGCTTGGATTTGACTTGTTGTATGCGTGGTATTTCTAAATGATCTGTTGGGGGATACTACGGGAAGGTTGTAAAGATTCCTCACATGAGTACTTCGGGGTTTTGTAAGTAGGAACCAATTGGTGTTTGTGTCAGGTTTGTCATTATAAATCGATCGAGTTTCGTTAGTCGATGGTTAAACTGGAAGGGTCTTTTATAACACATGGAACTGGTATGGCTAGGGCCACACCAATCCATGTTGAATGCTAATGTTGGTACTTCTCATTGTAAGACGTTTGTTAGTGGGATAGGGCATTCTATGTATGTGTTTTCAGTGCTTCTTAGTCTATCTCTATTATTATTACTATGAAAGTTTTGTTTAATGATTAGGGTGTTTGTTCGAGTAGAGTTTTTAAACTTGTGACTCACGGAACTCTTTTGCGTCCCTACTATCAAATGGAATGTATGCAAATAAGTTATCAAGGAGAAATGTACCCAGAATAACTGTGGGGTCTGCAATAGCCTCCTCTTGGCCCATTGCGAATACTTGGCCACCTCCACCAGCATTCATGATGTTTGACTCCAGGCAGTCCCTTCGGAAGTGTCCCGTTACTCCGCACTCATAACAAGCACGGTCTACTCCTACATTTGTGGATAGAGTAGTTGGTTAGGCTAGTTCTCTGCAGTAGCAGACGGTGTGTCCCTTTCTATTGCACCTAACGCAATGCATTTCACGGCAGGACCCGTGATGATGAAAGTTGCATCGGTTGCACTTAGGCTGGTTGCCGTTGTACGACCTTTTGGGTGTAGGGGTATGGTTTGTTGATTACTCTTTGGTGTTTTTTGGGTTGATTTTCCTCCCCTCTTGCTCTAGGGTTTTCGTTTCATGTTCTTGTGTTCGCACCTTGTAGTATTCTTGTAGGTAGCTACTGGTAGGTGGCTTCGATTGTTTCTTTGATTAGGATTTTTGATATCGTTTCCTTCCCTGCTTGAGTTGACAGAGTTATTGTATGCTATAATGGCTGCCACTGTGGCTATAACTGTAGCTTGCAAAGTGGCGGTGTCCAATCATAGGAATGGGGTTGCGTTGGTAAGTTGATTATTTCCAGTCCTTGCTGCGCCGCTAAAGTTTGCTTGAGACAGTGCAGCTGTTACTGCCGCAGTGATAGCAGATTGCACTATGTTGGGGTCATATTGAGGAGGTGGTGGTGGGGTTGCGTTTCTACGTGTTGATCTACGAGGATACATTGTTCTGATAAGGAAATAACATGAAAAACTATAAGTTTTAATGATTTGAAAGTCGCGCATTAGTGATTTGTTATATCAGAAGTTTGGTTTACCCCTGAATAGGGTTTTGAGTTCGACTCATAAGGAGGGTAGATAAACTCATGAATTGGAGGGGTATGCAAAGGGTTTAATAAAGGAAATACATCATATATTATAAAACATGGTGCGTTACATTTTGTAGTTAGGAAAATTTGACCTATCTAAAGGTCTCCGATTACAAGGTTAAGAAAAATAAGGACTTTATCCGAGGTCTTATGCTATGACAAAATTTTGGAAGTCAGACAGGTATTATTTGTTACGCGAGCTGGCTACATGGGCCTTAGATTCTGCCAACTGATGCTCCATCTCGAGCATACGTAGTTCATGTCTTGCCTGGCGTGCCCGAAGTTCTATCACTTCGGTTTGAGTTTCCGTTAGCTCTCTCTGCAACGCTTCATTTCAATTTACGATTCTCCCGTGAGCTAATCCTAACTATCGGATGCGAACTGTGTTGACTCCAGTGTTCGCATCATTTTCCTCAGTTCGATGGATGGTCGTCCGTCCTTGTTCACCAATGCGAGAAATCTGACGAACCAATATAGGAAGGGCTCTGTCTGCTGAGCCTCCCTCGCTTAGGTTGTAGAAGCTTCGGTCTCCGTCGAATGGAAGGGGTTGATCCTGTTCGCGGCTCCACCTATTCAGGTTAGTTGCCCAAAGGGGCGTCGAGCCATGAAATTCCGGTCGAGGATTAGGATTTTGAATTGGAGCCGTTAAGGGTAGGTTATTGTTCTCGGGATCTGAGTCTGATTCTTCTTGCATTCCTTCTTCAGGATCATTCTCTATCCCTTCTCTATTACCTTGGTTAGGGTAGTAGGGGTCACCGGGGTGATGGAATCCAGCCATTTGAGTCTATATGAGAATAGGGTTAAGAATTTCCTATAAGCTAAAGCACATGGAATTTACTCTTAAGTTTAATGGTTGAAGGCACTCGAATACCCCCTTAGTATTCTTTAACGATATGCTTTTGGTAAGTTTTAAATTTGTTGTCCATCGTAGACACTCCTTGGCATACGTTAGTTGGCTCTTGGACAAATATAGTTGATCAGGCTACATTCTTCCCAGTTCCGATTACATGTCCCAAGGCATACCTGCACTGCACAACTTGTTTATAATACTTCTATATTGTTTTAATTATGATACTGACCATGTTATTAATATGAAATGAATGCATGCCTACTTTACAAAAACTAAATAAATTTAATTTTAAAAGTATGACTCTTACTCAGAGTGTTTTTGCCCAGTTGTGTTTATAGTTGTATACCAAAAATGGTTTTGATATACTTAATTCACTATAAACAATGCTCTGATATCAATCTGTCACACCCCCAAACCTGAACGGCGGAAACGTTCGGGGGCGGAGGACGTCATATCCAGTATCATAACAGTTCATAGAAAGGAAAGTACACACCACCATATATATTAAAGTTTCCAAAATGTTTACATAATTGTATACGTTATATGTTCAAAAGATAAATACATAAACATCTTTCAAAAGAAGTAATTAATGTCAGCATGTTAATCCCCAAAAGTTGATTTCCAAATCTGCTTAGCGGTTCCCTGAGAATACAAGTTATTTCAAAGAGAAAGTGTCAACAATTAAGTTGGTGAGTTCATGAGTAGTGTTTTGAAAAAATGTACGCCATTCGAAAGTTCGTGTATGTTTTCCAGAAAACGCAGTATTTCAAATGTAAAGAGTTATGATTCGTTGTGTTGAAAATGAATGTATTAGATCCAGAAAATCCCATATTTTCCCTAATAGTTGAGATATGAATTGTTGTGTTTTCCAAGGAAAACCCTTATTTTCTTATAAAAGTATGAAATGCATATGAATGTTCGTGTTATAAGTTGTAAATAATTGCACCAGGAAAATCCCTTATTTTCCTATTAGTTGTTTGGTTTGTATACAGGAAAAACCCTTATTTTCCTAACATAACTGGCAGTCTCTAAGACCGAAAATCGCAAGCAACCGACGTTCTTAAAAGTTGTGTCATAGTTTTATATAATAAAGCTATACGAAGATCGCACTAGTTAGATGAAGAATAGTTTTAATAGCTACTCGTTCATAAAAGCATAATACCATAATAATTGTATATCCGGTGAGTTTTATAACCATACTAAACATAATATGCCTGTAGCGACGTTCTTCAGGCGTCGTAGCGTTATGACAAACTGTCACCCCAAAGGACGGACTGTAGCTAACAGTCAGGGCGCGGGATCATGACTTCCCGTATAGATCTATACACATTTGACACGTTCTCCGAACGGGAGACTCTGGTTATAGACAGGACTTGTAGCGATACCTTTTAGCAAAAGGTAGTATTTGAAGATGTACACGTCTCACAGATTCTCAACTAAGTCTGTATTAAAGTAATAGTTTTGTATGCAAACGATGGTTACCCTTGATATGAGGTTTGACAAAGTATAAATCATAAGTTCTTTGAATGTATAAAACGATTTAGAAACGATGGTTACCCTTGATATGATGTATTTGTATGTAAACGTATAAATAAAACATATTTCTATTTATAAAACATATTGTATCCCAAGAGGGTAAAGTTGTGTTGTGAGGTGTTTTGCATGATAATAACTTCATAAGATAGTTAAAACAATAGTATGAAAAGTATAGCAAAAGATCGATGTTTCAAACGATTCTAGTCGTGTGTTTACTTGTATTCCCCCCTTTAAAAGAGTATCAAAACATTTAAAAAAAACGTATTTAAAGTGTGTTTGTAGGGGTATGAACTCACTTGATTGATTGAAGAAAGTGTGACGAAAACCGAGCAGAACTTCTACTCGAGAAAGCAGATCTCTCGAGATTCTCGCAAAATATCGGGAGTCTCGGGAGTGTAAAACTTTCTTCCCACCTTGGATATGAAAACCGGGCCTTTGGGATGACTCCGAGGGTTGAAACGCAGAGCTTCGACGCGAGAAAGGAAGGAAATTAGCAAATTTGGCCGGCACCTTCGCACCCTTTATATAGGGGCTGGAGGACCTCGGTACGCGGGGCGTACGAGACGTCACGGATGACCGCATCCTCGGTCGAAGCATCGGGGCGACGTGGAAGAACCGGAGCCTAGCATCCGAGTACGCGGGGCGTACGACGGTACGCTGGGCGTACGAGGGATCGGACCGCTGACTCGTTCTTCGGATAATACCAGGTTTTAATTTAATTTATATTTTCATTATTTAGCAAACTTCGAAAATTCATATCTTCGTCATACGAACTCCGTTTTCGACGTTCTTTATATCCACGCGAAGGTGAGACTACGATCTACAACTTTCGTTTAGTTTCCGTCCACAAATTCCGAAACTATTTTTAATATTATATTTTTAAAAGGTTGGGGTAAGAAAATTCGTTAATAATTCATAACTTTTTCGTACGATGTCAAATTTGGGCGTTCTTTTTATGTACGTTTGTAGTTTAACGATATCTATGACTTTTATTTAGACACCTAAGGTCAAAAAGTATTTTATTGAAACTTCGCGTTTTTACGTAACTTCGTATTGTCGGGTTTTGTCGGAAAACTTAGAATGGTCATAACTTCTTCGTTATAACTCGGATTTTAGTGTTCTCTATATGTATGAAAACCTTGTCACAATATCTACCACTTAGTATACTTAATTACGGTTTTATAAAAGTTTAAATTTTGACCCGAATTTTGCTGTTGTTACATTATCCCCCCGTTAGAGAGAATTTCGTCCCGAAATTCGCATTTTGACTGGGACCCCAATACTTGTGGGCAGGCGTGAGTGCTTATGGTCCATTTGTTCCTCTTGTTCCTTTATGAATCTAGATCCTAATGTGCGTGTTTCAGCGGACCTTCATTACTCCGCCTATCACTTCGACCGATCGGGATCGTGCGGTTTTGGGTTTATTTACTTATGTTCTTCTAAATGTTAGCATATTCACTCGATGAATTAGGGCAGCTATGTTTTGAAGTTCATGGTTGAATTCACTGCTAGTTTCTGAGCTTGGATTTGACTTGTTGTATGCGTGGTATTTCTAAATGATCTGTTGGGGGATACTACGGGAAGGTTGTAAAGATTCCTCACATGAGTACTTCGGGGTTTTGAAAGTAGGAACCAATTGGTGTTTGTGTCAGGTTTGTCATTATAAATCGATCGAGTTTCGTTAGTCGATGGTTAAACTGGAAGGGTCTTTTATAACACATGGAACTGGTATGGCTAGGGCCACACCAATCCATGTTGAATGCTAATGTTGGTACTTCTCATTGTAAGACGTTTGTTAGTGGGATAGGGCATTCTATGTATGTGTTTTCAGTGCTTCTTAGTCTATCTCTATTATTATTACTATGAAAGTTTTGTTTAATGATTAGGGTGTTTGTTCGAGTAGAGTTTTTAAACTTGTGACTCACGGAACTCTTTTGCGTCCCTACTATCAAATGGAATGTATGCAAATAAGTTATCAAGGAGAAATGTACCCAGAATAACTGTGGGGTCTGCAATAGCCTCCTCTTGGCCCATTGCGAATACTTGGCCTCCTCCACCAGCATTCATGATGTTTGACTCCAGGCAATCCCTTCGGAAGTGTCCCGTTACTCCGCACTCATAACAAGCACGGTCTACTCCTACATTTGTGGCTAGAGTAGTTGGTTAGGCTAGTTCTCTGCAGTAGCGGACGGTGTGTCCCTTTCTATTGCACCTAACGCAATGCATTTCACGGCAGGACCCGTGATGATGAAAGTTGCATCGGTTGCACTTAGGCTGGTTGCCGTTGTACGGCCATTTGGGTGTAGGGGTATGGTTTGTTGATTGCTCTTTGGTGTTTCTTTGGGTTGATTTGCCTCCCCTCTTGCTCTAGGGTTTTCGTTTCATGTTCTTGTGTTCGCACCTTGTAGTATTCTTGTAGGTAGCTACTGGTAGGTGGCTTCGATTGTTTCTTTGATTAGGATTTTTGATATCGTTTCCTTCCCTGCTTGAGTTGACAGAGTTATTGTATGTTATAATGGCTGCCACTGTGGCTATAACTGTAGCTTGCAAAGTGGCGGTGTCCAATCATAGGAATGGGTTTGCGTTGGGAAGTTGATTATTTGCAGTCCTTGCTGCGCCGCTAAAGTTTGCTTGAGACAGTGCAGCTGTTACTGCCGCAGTGATAGCAGATTGAACTATGTTGGGGTCATATTGAGGAGGTGGTGGTGGGGTTGCGTTTCTACGTGTTGATCTACGAGGATACATTGTTCTGATAAGGAAATAACATGAAAAACTATAAGTTTTAATGATTCGAAAGTCGCGCATTAGTGATTTGTTATATCAGAAGTTTGGTTTACCCCTGAATAGGGTTTTGAGTTCGACTCATAAGGAGGGTAGATAAACTCATGAATTGGAGGGGTATGCAAAGGGTTTAATAAAGGAAATACATCATATATTATAAAACATGGTGCGTTACATTTTGTAGTTAGGAAAATTTGACCTATCTAAAGGTCTCCGATTACAAGGTTAAGAAAAATAAGGACTTTATCCGAGGTCTTATGCTATGACAAAATTTTGGAAGTCAGACAGGTATTATTTGTTACGCGAGCTGGCTACATGGGCCTTAGATTCTGCCAACTGATGCTCCATCTCGAGCATACGTAGTTCATGTCTTGCCTGGCGTGCCCGAAGTTCTATCACTTCGGTTTGAGTTTCCGTTAGCTCTCTCTGCAACGCTTCATTTCAATTTACGATTCTCCCGTGAGCTAATCCTAACTATCGGATGCGAACTGTGTTGACTCCAGTGTTCGCATCATTTTCCTCAGTTCGATGGATGGTCGTCCGTCCTTGTTCACCAATGCGAGAAATCTGACGAACCAATATAGGAAGGGCTCTGTCTGCTGAGCCTCCCTCGCTTAGGTTGTAGAAGCTTCGGTCTCCGTCGAATGGAAGGGGTTGATCCTGTTCGCGGCTCCACCTATTCAGGTTAGTTGCCCAAAGGGGCGTCGAGCCATGAAATTCCGGTCGAGGATTAGGATTTTGAATTGGAGCCGTTAAGGGTAGGTTATTGTTCTCGGGATCTGAGTCTGATTCTTCTTGCATTCCTTCTTCAGGATCATTCTCTATCCCTTCTCTATTACCTTGGTTAGGGTAGTAGGGGTCACCGGGGTGATGGAATCCAACCATTTGAGTCTATATGAGAATAGGGTTACGAATTTCCTATAAGCTAAAGCACATGGAATTTACTCTTAAGTTTAATGGTTGATGGCACTCGAATACCCCCTTAGTATTCTTTAACGATATGCTTTTGGTAAGTTTTAAATTTGTTGTCCATTGCAGACACTCCTTGGCATACGTTAGTCGGCTCTTGGACAAATATAGTTGATCAGGCTACATTCTTCCCATTTCTGATTACATGTCCCAAGGCATACCTGCACTGCACAACTTGTTTATAATACTTCTATATTGTTTTAATTATGATGCTGACCATGTTATTAATATGAAATGAATGCATGCCTACTTTACAAAAACTAAATAAATTTAATTTTAAAAGTATGACTCTTACTCAGAGTGTTTTTGCCGAGTTGTGTTTATAGTTGTATACCAAAAATGGTTTTGATATACTTAATTCACTATAAACAATGCTCTTATACCAATCTGTCACACCCCCAAACCTGAACGGCGGAAACGTTCGGGGGCGGAGGACGTCATATTCAGTATCATAACAGTTCATAGAAAGGAAAGTACACACCACCATATATATTAAAGTTTCCAAAATGTTTACATAATTGTATTCGTTATATGTTCAAAAGATAAATACATAAACATCTTTCAAAAGAAGTAATTAATGTCAGCACGTTAATCCCCAAAAGTTGATTTCCAAATTTGCTTAGCGGTTCCCTGAGAATACAAGTTATTTCAAAAAGAAAGTGTCAACAATTAAGTTGGTGAGTTCATGAGTAGTGTTTTGAGAAAATGTACGCCATTCGAAAGTTCGTGTATGTTTTCCAGAAAACATAGTATTTCAAATGTAAAGAGTTTTGATTCGTTGTGTTGAAAATGAATGTATTAGATCCAGAAAATCCCATATTTTCCCTAATAGTTGAGATATGAATTGTTGTGTTTTCCAAGAAAAACCCTTATTTTCTTATAAAAGTATGAAATGCATATGAATGTTCGTGTTATAAGTTGTAAATAATTGCACCAGGAAAATCCCTTATTTTCCTATTAGTTGTTTGGTTTGTATACAGGAAAAACCCTTATTTTCCTAACATAACTGGCAGTCTCTAAGATCGAAAATCGCAAGCAGCCAACGTTCTTAAAAGTTGTGTCAAAGTTTTATATAATAAAGCTATACGAAGATCGCACTAGTTAGATGAAGAATAGTTTTAATAGCTACTCGTTCATAAAAGCATAATACCATAATAATTGTATATCCGGTGAGTTTTATAACCATACTAAACATAATATGCCTGTAGCGACGTTCTTCAGGCGTCGTAGCGTTATGACAAACTGTCACCCCAAAGGACGGACTGTAGCTAACAGTCAGGGCGCGGGATCATGACTTCCCGTATAGATCTATACACATTTGACACGTTCTCCGAACGGGAGACTCTGGTTATAGACAGGACTTGTAGCGATACCTTTTAGCAAAAGGTAGTATTTGAAGATGTACACGTCTCACGGATTCTCAACTAAGTCTGTATTAAAGTAATAGTTTTGTATGCAAACGATGGTTACCCTTGATATGAGGTTTGACAAAGTATAAATCATAAGTTCTTTGAATGTATAAAACGATTTAGAAACGATGGTTACCCTTGATATGATGTATTTGTATGTAAACGTATAAATAAAACATATTTCTATTTATAAAACATATTGTATCCCAAGAGGGTAAAGTTGTGTTGTGAGGTGTTTTGCATGATAATAACTTCATAAGATAGTTAAAACAATAGTATGAAAAGTATAGCAAAAGATCGATGTTTCAAACGATTCTAGTCGTGTGTTTACTTGTATTCCCCCCTTTAAAAGAATATCAAAACATTTAAAAAAAACGTATTTAAAGTGTGTTTGTAGGGGTATGAACTCACTTGATTGATTGAAGAAAGGGTGACGAAATCCGAGCAGAACTTCTACTCGAGAAAGCAGATCTCTCGAGATTCTCGGAAAATCTCGGGAGTCTCAGGAGTGTAAAACTTTCTTCCCACCTTGGATATGAAAACCGGGCCTTTGGGATGACTCCGAGGGTTGAACGCAGAGCTTCGGCGCGAGAAAGGAAGGAAATTAGCAAATTTGGCCGGCACCTTCGCACCCTTTATATAGGGGCTGGAGGACCTCGGTACGCGGGGCGTACGAGACGTCACGGATGACCGCATCCTCGGTCGAAGCATCGGGGCGACGTGGAAGAACCGGAGCCTAGCATCCGAGTACGCGGGGCGTACGACGGTACGCTGGGCGTACGAGGGATCGGACCGCTGACTCGTTCTTCGGATAATACCAGGTTTTAATTTAATTTATATTTTTATTATTTAGCAAACTTCGAAAATTCATATCTTCGTCATACGAACTCCGTTTTCGACGTTCTTTATATCCACGCGAAGGTGAGACTACGATCTACAACTTTCGTTTAGTTTCCGTCTGCAAATCCCGAAACTATTTTTAATATTATTTTTTTAAAATGTTGGGGTAAGAAAATTCGTTAATAATTCATAACTTTTTCGTACGATGTCAAATTTGGGCGTTCTTTTTATGTATGTTTGTAGTTTAACGATATCTATGACTTTCATTTAGACACCTAAGGTCAAAAAGTATTTTATTGAAACTTCGCGTTTTTACGTAACTTCGTATTGCCGGGTTTTGTCGGAAAACTTAGAATGGTCATAACTTTTTCGTTATAATTCGGATTTTAGTGTTCTCTATATGTATGAAAACCTTGTCACAATATCTACCACTTAGTATACTTAATTACGGTTTTATAAAAGTTTAAATTTTGACCCGAATTTTGCTGTTGTTACATTATCCCCCCGTTAGAGAGAATTTCGTCCCGAAATTCGCATTTTGACTGGGACCCCAATACTTGTGGGCGGGCGTGAGTGCTTATGGTCCATTTGTTCCTCTTGTTCCTTTATGAATCTAGATCCTAATGTGCGTGTTTCAGCGGACCTTCATTACTCCGTCTATCACTTCGACCGATCGGGATCGTGCGGTTTTGGGTTTATTTACTTATGTTCTTCTAAATGTTAGCATATTCACTTGATGAATTAGGGCAGCTATGTTTTGAAGTTCATGGTTGAATTCACTGCTAGTTTCTGAGCTTGGATTTGACTTGTTGTATGCGTGGTATTTCTAAATGATCTGTTGGGGGATACTACGGGAAGGTTGTAAAGATTCCTCACATGAGTACTTCGGGGTTTTGAAAGTAGGAACCAATTGGTGTTTGTGTCAGGTTTGTCATTATAAATCGATCGAGTTTCGTTAGTCGATGGTTAAAGTGGAAGGGTCTTTTATAACACATGGAACTGGTATGGCTAGGGCCACACCAATCCATGTTGAATGCTAATGTTGGTACTTCTCATTGTAAGACGTTTGTTAGTGGGATAGGGCATTCTATGTATGTGTTTTTAGTGCTTCTTAGTCTATCTCTATTATTATTACTATGAAAGTTTTGTTTAATGATTAGGGTGTTTGTTCGAGTAGAGTTTTTAAACTTGTGACTCACGGAACTCTTTTGCGTCCCTACTATCAAATGGAATGTATGCAAATAAGTTATCAAGGAGAAATGTACCCAGAATAACTGTGGGGTCTGCAATAGCCTCCTCTTGGCCCATTGCGAATACTTGGCCTCCTCCACCAGCATTCATGATGTTTGACTCCAGGCAGTCCCTTCGGAAGTGTCCCGTTACTCCGCACTCATAACAAGCACGGTCTACTCCTACATTTGT
Organism: Lactuca serriola; assembly: GCF_051521515.1. Taxonomy (NCBI): domain Eukaryota; kingdom Viridiplantae; phylum Streptophyta; class Magnoliopsida; order Asterales; family Asteraceae; genus Lactuca; species Lactuca serriola. Next base: position 265,428,958 of record NC_136415.1, read on the forward strand.
GGATAGAGTAGTTGGTTAGGCTAGTTCTCTGCAGTAGCAGACGGTGTGTCCCTTTCTATTGCACCTAACGCAATGCATTTCACGGTAGGACCCGTGATGATGAAAGTTGCATCGGTTGCACTTAGGCTGGTTGTCGTTGTACGACCTTTTGGGTGTAGGGGTATGGTTTGTTGATTGCTCTTTGGTGTTTCTTTGGGTTGATTTGCCTCCCCTCTTGCTCTAGGGTTTTCGTTTCATGTTCTTGTGTTCGCACCTTGTAGTATTCTTGTAGGTAGCTACTGGTAGGTGGCTTCGATTGTTTCTTTGATTAGGATTTTTGATATCGTTTCCTTCCCTGCTTGAGTTGACAGAGTTATTGTATGCTATAATGGCTGCCACTGTGGCTATAACTGTAGCTTGCAAAGTGGCGGTGTGCAATCATAGGAATGGGGTTGCGTTGGTAAGTTGATTATTTCCAGTCCTTGCTGCGCCGCTAAAGTTTGCTTGAGACAGTGCAGCTATTACTGCCGCAGTGATAGCAGATTGCACTATGTTGGGGTCATATTGAGGAGGTGGTGGTGGGGTTGCGTTTCTACGTGTTGATCTACGAGGAGACATTGTTCTCATAAGGAAATAACATGAAAAACTATAAGTTTTAATGATTTGAAAGTCGCGCATTAGTGATTTGTTATATCAGAAGTTTGGTTTACCCCTGAATAGGGTTTTGAGTTCGACTCATAAGGAGGGTAGATAAACTCATGAATTGGAGGGGTATGCAAAGGGTTTAATAAAGGAAATACATCATACATTATAAAACATGGTGCGTTACATTTTGTAGTTAGGAAAATTTGACCTATCTAAAGGTCTCCGATTACAAGGTTAAGAAAAATAAGGACTTTATCCGAGGTCTTATGCTATGACAAAATTTTGGAAGTCAGACAGGTATTATTTGTTACGCGAGCTGGCTACATGGGCCTTAGATTCTGCCAACTGACGCTCCATCTCGTGCATACGTAGTTCATGTCTTGCCTGGCGTGCCCGAAGTTCTATCACTTCGGTTTGAGTTTCCGTTAGCTCTCTCTGCAACGCTTCATTTCAATTTACGATTCTCCCGTGAGCTAATCCTAACTATCGGATGCGAACTGTGTTGACTCCAGTGTTCGCATCATTTTCCTCAGTTCGATGGATGGTCATCCGTCCTTGTTCACCAATGCGAGAAATCTGACGAACCAATATAGGAAGGGCTCTGTCTGCTGAGCCTCCCTCGCTTAGGTTGTAGAAGCTTCGGTCTCCGTCGAATGGAAGGGGTTGATCCTGTTCGCAGCTCCACCTATTCAGGTTAGTTGCCCAAAGGGGCGTCGAGCCATGAAATTCCGGTCGAGGATTAGGATTTTGAATTGGAGCCGTTAAGGGTAGGTTATTGTTCTCGGGATCTGAGTCTGATTCTTCTTGCATTCCTTCTTCAGGATCATTCTCTATCCCTTCTCTATTACCTTGGTTAGGGTAGTAGGGGTCACCGGGGTGATGGAATCCAGCCATTTGAGTCTATATGAGAATAGGGTTAAGAATTTCCTATAAGCTAAAGCACATGGAATTTACTCTTAAGTTTAATGGTTGAAGGCACTCGAATACCCCCTTAGTATTCTTTAACGATATGCTTTTGGTAAGTTTTAAATTTGTTGTCCATTGCAGACACTCCTTGGCATACGTTAGTTGGCTCTTGGACAAATATAGTTGATCAGGCTACATTCTTCCCAGTTCCGATTACATGTCCCAAGGCATACCTGCACTGCACAACTTATTTATAATACTTCTATATTGTTTTAATTATGATACTGACCATGTTATTAATATGAAATGAATGCATGCCTACTTTACAAAAACTAAATAAATTTAATTTTAAAAGTATGACTCTTACTCAGAGTGTTTTTGCCGAGTTGTGTTTATAGTTGTATACCAAAAATGGTTTTGATATACTTAATTCACTATAAACAATGCTCTTATACCAATCTGTCACACCCCCAAACCTGAACGGCGGAAACGTTCGGGGGCGGAGGACGTCATATTCAGTATCATAACAGTTCATAGAAAGGAAAGTACACACCACCATATATATTAAAGTTTCCAAAATGTTTACATAATTGTATTCGTTATATGTTCAAAAGATAAATACATAAACATCTTTCAAAAGAAGTAATTAATGTCAGCACGTTAATCCCCAAAAGTTGATTTCCAAATCTGCTTAGCGGTTCCCTGAGAATACAAGTTATTTCAAAGAGAAAGTGTCAACAATTAAGTTGGTGAGTTCATGAGTAGTGTCTTGAGAAAATGTACGCCATTCGAAAGTTCGTGTATGTTTTCCAGAAAACACAGTATTTCAAATGTAAAGAGTTATGATTCGTTGTGTTGAAAATGAATGTATTAGATCCAGAAAATCCCATATTTTCCCTAATAGTTGAGATATGAATTGTTGTGTTTTCCAAGAAAAACCCTTATTTTCTTATAAAAGTATGAAATGCATATGAATGTTCGTGTTATAAGTTGTAAATAATTGCACCAGGAAAATCCCTTATTTTCCTATTAGTTGTTTGGTTTGTATACAGGAAAAACCCTTATTTTCCTAACATAACTGGCAGTCTCTAAGACCGAAAATCGCAAGCAACCGACGTTCTTAAAAGTTGTGTCATAGTTTTATATAATAAAGCTATACGAAGATCGCACTAGTTAGATGAAGAATAGTTTTAATAGCTACTCGTTCATAAAAGCATAATACCATAATAATTGTATATCCGGTGAGTTTTATAACCATACTAAACATAATATGCCTGTAGCGACGTTCTTCAGGCGTCGTAGCGTTATGACAAACTGTCACCCCAAAGGACGGACTGTAGCTAACAGTCAGGGCGCGGGATCATGACTTCCCATATAGATCTATACACATTTGACACGTTCTCCGAACGGGAGACTCTGGTTATAGATAGGACTTGTAGCGATACCTTTTAGCAAAAGGTAGTATTTGAAGATGTACATGTCTCACGGATTCTCAACTAAGTCTGTATTAAAGTAATAGTTTTGTATGCAAACGATGGTTACCCTTGATATGAGGTTTGACAAAGTATAAATCATAAGTTCTTTGAATGTATAGAACGATTTAGAAACGATGGTTACCCTTGATATGATGTATTTGTATGTAAACGTATAAATAAAACATATTTCTATTTATAAAACATATTGTATCCCAAGAGGGTAAAGTTGTGTTGTGAGGTGTTTTGCATGATAATAACTTCATAAGATAGTTAAAACAATAGTATGAAAAGTATAGCAAAAGATCGATGTTTCAAACGATTCTAGTCGTGTGTTTACTTGTATTCCCCCCTTTAAAAGAGTATCAAAACATTTAAAAAAAACACATTTAAAGTGTGTTTGTAGGGGTATGAACTCACTTGATTGATTGAAGAAAGGGTGACGAAAACCGAGCAGAACTTCTACTCGAGAAAGCAGATCTCTCGAGATTCTTGGAAAAGCTCGGGAGTCTCGGGAGTGTAAAACTTTCTTCCCACCTTGGATATGAAAACCGGGCCTTTGGGATGACTCCGAGGGTTGAAACGCAGAGCTTCGGCGCGAGAAAGGAAGGAAATTAGCAAATTTGGCCGGCACCTTCGCACCCTTTATATAGGGGCTGGAGGACCTCGGTACGCGGGGCGTACGAGACGTCACGGATGACCGCATCCTCGGTCGAAGCATCGGGGCAACGTGGAAGAACCGGAGCCTAGCATCCGAGTACGCGGGGCGTACGACGGTACGCTGGGCGTACGAGGGATCGGACCGCTGACTCGTTCTTCGGATAATACCGGGTTTTAATTTAATTTATATTTTTATTATTTAGCAAACTTCGAAAATTCATATCTTCGTCATACGAACTCCGTTTTCGACGTTCTTTATATCCACGCGAAGGTGAGACTACGATCTACAACTTTCATTTAGATTCCGTTGGCAAATTCCAAAATTATTTTTAATATTATATTTTTAAAAGGTCGGGGTAAGAAAATTCGTTAATAATTCATAACTTTTTCGTACGATGTCAGATTTGGGCGTTCTTTTTATGTATGTTTGTAGTTTAACAATATCTATGAATTTCATTTAGACACCTAAGGTCAAAAGTATTTTATTGAAACTTCGCTTTTTTACATAACTTCGTATTGCCGGGTTTTGTCGGAAAACTTAGAATGATCATAACTTTTTCGTTATAACTCGGATTTTAGTGTTCTTTATATGTATGAAAACCTTGTCACAATATCTACCACTTAGTATACTTAATTACGGTTTTATAAAAGTTTAAATTTTGACCCGAATTTTGCTGTTGTTACAAGTTCTAATGTAAACTTCAGGATGGAGACAAGCCAAGACTACGAGTGATCGTGCTTCCGTGAGTATAAACTTAGAAATACCTATCCTTTTTCCTTAATTCATGAGTAATCATAGTTTCTTTAAGATCTTCATGACATCTAATCAACCACAAGGTTTTGACATCTTAATCAGTATGAATTGGTTGAATCTACATCAAGCCGATACCAAACGCTTTGGGAAAGCAGTTCATCTTAACCTCCCTATCAAAGAACCTCTTGTTATTTGCGGAGACAAATCATGTACGAACCTTCGCATCATTTCGTGTATTCAAGCTTAAAAGCGCTTACGAAAGGAATATCACACATTCCTTGCACACATCGTCACTACGAGCCCGGAAGTGAAAAACATTCAACCTACATTCTACCAAGAGGAGTTATCATGCCAGTGAATTCAAACGAAAGAAGCAAAGTCGTATCCCAATAGTGAAAGGTTCGCTGGAATGCCAAGCGAGGAACCGAGTTCACTTAAGAACACGAGAAGCAAATAAAACTTTTATCCGTAGCATGATTATCAATTCTGTTTAAACTCTAATTTCGGGACGAAATTCCCTCTAACGGGGGGATGATGTGACAACCCGATATTTCGAGACAATATGATGGAACACAAGTCAAATTTAGGTCAAAATTTAACTTTCCTAAAATCTTATTTAGGTTAAATAAAGTAGTAGGAATCGTATCAAGGTTTTCGTACATATAAAGAACCCTAAAATCCGAGTTATAACGAAGAAGTTAGGACCAACCGAAGATTCTCGACAAAACCGGCAACACTGATAGACGTAAAACGCGAAGTTTCAATACAATAATTTTTAGCTTTAGATATCTAAATGGAAGTTTTTTATATCATTAAACCGTAAACGTACATAAAAAAATGCCCAAATCTGACTTCATATGAGGAAGTTATGATTTTTCAAAGTTTCAGACATAGCAGTAGACAGCTAAAAACTCGAAATCGAGATCGAACAGCTTTTTGCCAACATGACCTAAACGAGAATCGAAGATCTCATCAATGGTATTACAACGGTAAAAAGTCTGGCGAAAATAGACATCGGATGAAGGAGTTATGGAATTTTAACGGACTTTTCTTGTCCCGGCCTATTAAAAATATAATATTAAAAATAAAGACAATATTAGCCGACGGAGTCTAAACGAAAGTTGTAAATAGTAGTCTCACCTACGTGTGGATATAAATAACGTCAAAAACGGTGTTCGTATGAGGAAGATATGAATTTTTTAAGTTTACTAAATAATTAAAATATAAATTTAATTCAAAATCCGGTATTATCCGAAGGAGGAGTCATCGGACCAATCCAAGTTACGCCCAGCGTACCCTCATATGCCCAGCGTACTTGGATGCTCGGCCTTAATCCATCCACGTCACTTCGATGCTTCGTCCGAGGATGCGGTAAGCCATAACGTTGCGTACGCCGAACGTACCCTCGTTAGTACGCCCCGCGTACGCGAGGCTTTCAGCCCCTATAAAAGGGATGCGAGGGTGCCGGCCATTTTTGCTCATTTCCTCCCTTTCCCGTGTCGAAGCTATGCGTCTAAACCCCCGAATCCATCCCGAAGCCTCAGTTTTCATATCGAGGTTTGGAAGGAAGTTTTACGCTCCCGAGATTCCCGAGAATCCCGAGAAATCCGCTTTCTCAAGTAGAAGTTTTGCTCGGTTTTCGTCTCGCTTTCTTCAATCTATCAAGTGAGTTCATACCCCTTTAATCTACACTTTCAAATGATTTATAAATGCTTTTTAGACACTTTTAAGGGGGAGAATACAAGTAAACACATGGTTATCCCCGCGTGAAAGACATAAACCTTTGTTATACTTTTTGGTTATGAAATCAATCACATGTGATTTACAACTAACATACAATTGGACTTGCTACACTTTTAGCCGTTTCACCAAACAGAGTACTTCAAATAGCTTTCTCAAACGTTTTTTACATGTTAAAACACTTTTAGAAAGTGTCTTACAAACTGTATGTTTCCTTTTTGAATCTGTTATAGTTGTGCTTCCAACAAAGGTTCCTTTATACTTAAACTGTTTTTGTCAACCAAATACTTCCAAACCGTTTTATAAACTGACATCAAGTCGATCTTTTCTTAGGTATTAATCTTTTTCAAAGGTTTTATAAAAACTCCTTATATACTTTTATATTATCAATTGCATGCCTGTATATGTATAGTTATATAAATAATGTTTAAAGGAATTAGGAAGGCTAACCCGCCTTATTTCCTTTTCTCCGTTGGGATGTGGTCTGGTAGGGTATCGGGTATCCGTCCGAAGGTCGTTTAACTATCAGTTATATATCATGTGTACATATAGAGGCATAAAAGTTTCCTCAGTCAGTTCAGTACCTTTGGGTAGCAAAGGCATACTTCAGATTATACACGTATATGGTTAGTAATTATTATAGGTATAGTTAGGAGATACCACTTACTATTCCAAGTATAGGGAATCACACAAGAGTCAGTTCATTCATGAGTCTATACGAGTACATTACATGATACATGAGTACATTACATGATACATGAGTGCGTTTACATAGATACGCTTACATGAGTACGTTTACATGAATACTTTTACATGAATACTTTTACGTAGATATTATATGGCGAGTTACTATTACATATTATATGTGTAGATACTGTTATATATAATTCTCTTACTTATCTTTACTTTGTGATAACAACCACATAATCGACGAGATAGATTGGACTTTATATCCTCGTTCTAAAGGATACTTTGCGGGACTAACCATTCCTATCACCACTGTTAGCTACAGAGGTAAATGCACATTTACGGATGTCTTCGGTTGATACCATTATAGGTATAGTATAAGGGACTAACTATTCCTACACCCAGGTGTTAGCTACAGAGGTAAATGTACATCTATGGATGTCTTAAGTTAACACTGTTAGTTATCCTAGTACAAAAGGATAATACTTAGGTCATTATAATATTTGTTCCTTTACTTTGTGACACATTCACATGATCGACGAGGTAGGATATATTTGATATATATAACTATTTTCCTTATTACCTTTATATTGTGACTCTTACACATAAACAATGAGGTATACTATAGTTTTATACTAATAGTTAACCAGGGGAAAACCATCACATTTACAGAGATGCTTACTTTCAAAACAGTAGGGTCTTGGTAGAAGACTTTTTTTATAGGGATCATAGGGATTTCTAGGGTCATTCAAACGCTTTCCATTTCTTGCAAACATTTACATACTTATACGAACATTCTCTCAAAACAATGTCAAGACTTTCATTGCAAGTTTTACAAATCAAAGACAGCTTAATACTTATGAATTCACCAGCTTTTAGCTGATACTCGCTTTCAAAATAACTTGTATTCTCAGGTCACAAATAGACAGGTACAACAACTAGGTTTTGTGAAGACGGAGCAGTTCAGACTCGTCTTTAATTTTGATGATTCATTATGTTGTCTTATATTGTGAAACAACACACTTGTAATTAAAATTTGTGCTATTAATGCAATGGATGATGTTGTTGCTTGTTTACTACTTTACATTTGTTGTGATACATTACATGACGTCCTCCGCCCCAGAACGTTTCCGCCGTTCTCGGTTTTGGGGTGTGACAAGTCATTTAACAGAGTATAGATGACAACCACAGACTATTCTAGATAGTTAGTGGAACGTTAACAGGCTCGCAACCTGTAGGTGTTTTTAAACAACAGGTTCACCAGATATACTCTAAAAGCCCCGGCTGCTATGAACTTAGTGCGTTACATATAAACATTGGTAGTTGTGCCTAATAGATAACATCAACAACTATGGACTTAGTGCATGTTGGATAAACCCTGACAGCGATGGACGTTGTCTCTATTCCTTAGGATAATCCTTAGGAATAAATAAATGATGAATATATGATTCTTAGGGTAAATTCTTAAGAATAAAGAAGATAATGGGGATGAAAAATTGGGTTAACTGTTTGATGATTTAACATAATAATTTTATTATTATGGGTTGAAAACCCTATGTAATCACAAGGTTTCTCAACCTAACCCACTCAGTTTTTTGTATCACAGGTGACTATATGAAAGATACATTCTGCTGAGAGATTCAAGGAGTATTACACCATTAGTTTAATTACTGTAAGGCTTGTAATATTTCGTTATGTTTATGTTTCTGTATTGACGATGACATGCCAATATTTTAAATAAAAATACATTTCTTCGGAAATGTTTTGATAACATTTTTATCATATTTTCTGGAAACAAATTCCGCAATACTATTTTTCAAAAAGGGAAGCATAAATAAATTTTTTAAAATGACCGTGAATTTGGAGATATTAACATTGTCAACTTCACTTTCGCACTAAACACGGTTCTCGCATCCATCAACTGTTTCTTCTCGCATCCATCAACTTTTTAATTCACATCACATTTTGCATTCAAATTACATTTCTCACTCAAAGTTGCTTTTACATTCACATCATATATATACCTTAAAAGTAATTTGACTTATCAAAATATACACCTTAAAAGTAATTTGACTTATCAAAAATAACATAAAGTTAAAGAGGAGTGGGTGACAAAAAAGATTGGGCATTTGCTTGGATGACATACAAAGACTACTCTCAAAGGTGGCATGAAAAAAAAAACATTGTCAAATGACATTGTTGTGTCGAGGTGAGAAAAATGGGAGACGAGAGAGAGTGTGAGTGTAAATGGTTGTTATTTTATTTTTATTTTTTTGTAGTTTTTTAATTTATTTTGATACATTCCATAAAAATAGCATATCATTTATATTGTATGGCAAAAATAACATGATAAGATGATATGAAAACATGACATGATATTCTTCATTCCCTTGAGCCAAGTAAAAGTTGTAGAGTTGTTGTTTTGATAATTAACCATTTTCTATTTATTTTTTCACTTTTATCGGTGATAAATAATATTCAACTAATAAAATTAAATGCACTTAATTAATAATCAGTTTTCATAAATCTTTGTTGAATTCACTATTTAAGATTTAAAGGTCTGGTAAACCATAAACATCTTTAAATTTCATCATAAACACCCCCTGTCCTAACCTTCTTTTTCTTTCTCAGTCTCCTAAAAAGTTCTTACGATGATGGTGCATGGTGAATTTTCTCAAAACTCAAAATCCAAGGATGAACATACAGTCTTCACCAAACCAATCAAAGTAATGGTTGTTGACAACAACAAGAGGTTTCTTTGTGTCGTTGCTAAGGTTCTTAACTACTTATCCTTTAAAGGTAATATTGTAACTTGATATCTTTTATTTAATATTAAATTGATTGTTTTCATTATATCGAAAAATACAATAGTTATGAATATTAATAAGAGTAAAAAAACAAATCTACGTTAGAATTTATCCGAAAAATATGCAGCTTTTAAAAAGAAAATCAATAATAACCATAAATTTTGCACACTAACTTTGAAATGGATATCGTCGTAATCGGTCTTTCATTTAACATTAATTATTACACAAATTTTTTTGTAAAATACTTTTTCAACCGATACGGTTTTAAGTTTTAACGATATAAAGATCTACTTTTTTATGTGAAAATGATATTTTTAGGATTATTTTATCACGAAAAAAACATCAAGAAAATATTTTTTTTCGTAAAAAACTTTCGTAAAAATATGAATAATTGCGTATGTCAAACCTAGGAATTTATGAGAACTTTTAAAATACGAAATAATAACATTGACCTTGTTTTAGAGATTTCACCAATTAAAAAGTAATTTTGAGATTGAAATATATGGTTATTTGTAGAAAACTTTAAATATTTGGAAAAACACAATATTATATTTATTATATTTATAATTTTATCTTGATTTTATTTCCAAATATATCTTAAGTAATAAAACAGTTATTTCACAAAAAAATATACTTAACAATCAAATATTTTTGAGATTATATCACTCTAAAAGAACTAATAAATCTTTATATAAATGTATAAGTAATCACACAAACACACACACACACACACACACATATATATATATATATATATATATATATATATATATATATATATATATATATATATAAGAGAGAGAGAGAGAGAGAGATAGAGAGATAAAGAGAGAGAGATAGGTTCAAATGTTTCTCACATCTATTGTATGGTAGAATGCACAAATATGATTTTAGTATTAATTATATGTATATTAAATGCTATCCATATTTATAACGCCTTTTTGTGGAAACCAATTAAATTCGTCATTAATGTCAACCATAATATTGTTTTAGAATATTATTCATATCTAGAAGAATTATTCCAGCAGAATGAGAGTGTGTTTTAGTAGAATACACTCTCGTTCTTCATATTCAATGCAACTTTTTTGTGTTTGAAATGAGTGAGTGAAACAAAATATAAACTCATATATAAAACCTAGATGCGAATTCATTCTGAAAGAATGTTATTGCCGACATTAATGATGAATTTAATTAGTTTCCATAAAAAAAGAATTATTATTATGAATATCATTTAATATACATATAATTATGGAAATTATTTAATATCTATATTTATTTAATTAAATAATTATTTAATTTACTAAATTTTTATTGACGCATTATAGCACACAATACATGTAAGAAGCAAAATAATCTAACCATATATATATATATATATATATATATATATATATATATATATATATATACACATATAGGGTTAGGTTATTTTGTTTTCACTATCTATTGTGTGCATGTATGATTGATTCTGGACCAATTATTTTAGTTATTTTAAGAAAGTAATTAATGCATATTATATGTTGAAGATATAATGGATATTAATTACATCTTCAGCATTTAATATGCATTAATTACTTTTATAAAATAACTAAAATTATTGGTCCAAAATAAATTATACATGCATATAATAGATAGTGAAAACATTTGAACCTAACTCTCTCTCTCTCTCTCTATGTATATATATATATATATATATATATATATATATATATATATATATATATATATGGTTTGATGAATATGTGGTTGTTATATGTACCTGTTATTAGATATAAAACCATTAAAATAGCAGTATTTTTACAATCAATTCAACAAATATATATTAATCCACTAACATTGAATGAAAAATTTCAATAACAAAAAAATATTTAATCCATACGATTCGAGATTGTAGGTAAACAGATAAATGTTATCATTAAAACTTTATGATTTTCTCGATTAAAACGAATTAAAAATTTGTACACTAATAATTTCGAAAATTTGTTGCAGTAAGTTCTATTACTAACTCATAAAGCTTTGATTCTTTTAAGAGGATCAAGATAGGAGGGACAAAGAAATCACATAACCAAAGCATAATATTTTGGATAAGTAATTTTGGATATTTTAAATGAAAACTACATCGTTTTGAATGGTTTTATATGTAATGTTTTATACGTGATAGTCATATATATATATATATATATATATATATATATATATATATATATATATATATATATATATATACACACGAGGCGTTCAACCACTTAGAAAGAAACACCTTTACAAAGACCTCATGCAACTACCATAAGGGTCATTTAATAGAAAAAACAAGTGTATACAATTTATTCTCATCCACATTAGTAAAATAAATGTACTGATATTGTGTAAAACATAAATAAATATTCTCATTTACATTAGTAAAATAATTTCTAAAATCTTGAAAACAAAGATAAAATAATAACAATAAATATGATAAATGGTAAAATGTTTAACTGATATTGATTTGATAAATTACTTTATTAAGTTATTACTAAATTATACAGAGCAAACTTGCAAATATATGAAAGTCAGGTGGGCAAAGTGTGAAACCAAAGAGTATAAGGTCGAAACATGGCAATTTATGAAAGTGCATTGACCAAAACTACTTATATAAGTTACTCTTGCAGCCAAAGTTTGAAACCAAAAACTCCACTGATGAAAAATTCAAATATAAAAACTATTGTGGCCAAAGCTTGAAACCCACAAAGTAAGGGACTAAATCAGCCAAAATCTCAAATGTTAAACTCACCCACAAAATATGAGACTAAATTAGAAACTCAATTTTTTTTGGCCAAAATATCAAATACAAAACTTACTAAAATAAGGGACTAAATTGACAAAATCTCAAATGTTTGTGGCCAAAATCTCAAATGTAAATTTTACTGTTCATTTTCAGTTTAAATTTTCAGTTTAAATTAGATATGTATATAATTCTAAAATATCAAATTTTTGTGGCCAAAATCTCTATACTTCTCATCTCATCTGTCTCTTGCTTTATCTTCTATTCTTCTTCTCATACTCTTTCATAGCCTCTTTTCAGACTCATCTTATACTTTATCCATACTCTATCTTTTTACATCTCTTTCCTATCCCTTACTTAGAACTAGATAATATTATAAGAAGTTTAATTTATTAGCACATCGACCACGCATCCACTTAGAACTAGATGTCTAAGGCTCAATACAACCAAACCACACTTTTTCCTTTAAAGCTTAAAATATTTTTGATGGAAGTACAAGAAGTAAATTATATTATCAATAAAACCATCCACATACTTAATGATCACATTTACAATCCTTTTTTGCTCTATAAGAGCCTCTAAGTTGGTTAAGGCATGTAAGCACGCTAGCTTCCAAATAAAAACTGCTTAATGTGTGGATTCGATACAAGGTGAATCTTGGGGTAGATAGATATGAAATCAACAAATCATGTTCACTGTTTCTCTTTCGCCCTGAACATTAGGATTCAATACAAGGTGAATCTTGGAGCATTTAGATATCCAATCAACATATCATGTTTTCCATTTCTTGTTCCCCTTTGAGAACATCCATCAATAAATACTTGTCAATATGTTACTTAGTCTAGAACTTACATCTATTCTCCTTTCTTATTATTACCAATATGACATTTATTCACATTACTCGATCTATTACAACAATCATTAAAGGAATTTGATTTATCGAACTTTTCCACACACACAAAGATCATACATAAACGAAGCCAAATAGAATTTAAAGAAGCTATATAATTTTCAAATTTGCCACCATATTATAAATAGAGTTAGATGAAAACATAATATGGTAACTGAGAATCTATATTGCTAATGGATCCTATAAGGTCAGTTTCCTCATTGATATTTCTCCTTTATGTTTGTGTTAATAAGAATTTTAATGTAAGACAATCCATATGGAATAATAAAAGATTCGAACACAAAACATTAATTTTGTTTATTGATTGTAGAATGTTAATATTCACTCGAGAGTTTTAGATAAGGAAAAACATGAGTATACGTAATCATTTATGACAAAACTAGACAAGGTTGAATAATTCGTGGATTCCAGAGCTGAAGAATATTTTTGGATAAACTACCTAGATAGATCAAGATGTCATAGATAACTTAGGCTGCTAGCTTTTCCAAGGCATGTTAGGCTGGTAGACAGGTAGGATGGTAGGTAACTTGAGTTGCCAGCAAGCATACCTATATCCAACATGTTTTTTTAACAATTAGGATGTTAGGTAACCTGGGTTGATCTTTAAGCTATCTATGGATGGAGTAGGACCACCTCCATAGGATCTACCTTTTAGACCCTACAATGAGTGTTGTATCTTGACCTTGTATGGGCCCACAACCTATTGACCTTATATTCTTCATGTTTACAAATAATCTTTCCTTATATACAACTATCTACTCTATGACAGCTAACTTGTGTTAAATCATCTTTTATTTCCCCATTATGCACTTATGTTAATTCTTATTACATATAATGGTAAGTGAAACTAAAATCATGAATTCACATCAAAAACTTGAATTGAGAAAACATCTTCAAATGTTATTTTGATGAGGTAGTTGATAATGGATCCACCAATTTCTCTGCTTTCCCTCAGGATTTAGAATTGACTTCCTACTATTGTCCCACCTAGGATAATTATTCACAATATTTAACCATATTTTTCATTTTATATTATAAAATGTTGCCAATTTGCATCAACATAATTAAATTACACCCTTAAAACCCTATATTTCTAATGAATTTTCCTTTTACTCATTCTTTCTAAGAACTTTCCTCTATAGTATGTAATTCTTTAATTTAAGGGAGCCTACCTATGTTTTTTAAAAGAAGATTACCATCCTCATTGAATTACTAGTTAGCATCACTAAAAGATGATTCTTGAAAAGGGCCAACTTGGAGCACATGGCTTCTAATAGTGGAAGACATCAAAGATACATGGAAATTTCTATAATATTGATTGTTCTCCATGTGATTGAGTTGACCCTTGGACAACACTAGAAAAAAACAATCACTTCATGTCTAATTTTCAAAAATCACCATTCTTCTTACCCTTAACAACTAATTAGTGTTGAGGAAAATACAAATCGTGCCACATATATCAATATAATTATATCACTTTTCTTGATATCAAATATATCATTTAATATTTATTTTTTTAGTAGAGATTAATCATAATTATATCTATTTGAAGGCATCTTTGACCCGATACTATCATACTATATATCATGTCAACATACATTTTTTGGTGTAAAGTTACTTAGACCCACTAAAATTTTATGTATGTAGTTTTGATCCCTCAAGTCTAAGTTTATATATTTCTAGTTTCTTTCTATTCTTTTAAATTTAAAATAATATACTTCTATTTAATTTATTTGTATTAAAACACAAAATTATATTTTTGTAAACAAATGTCTTTTATTTATCTAAATAACTTATACTTGTGGAATTTTTATTTGACAAAATGTTTGATTTGATAATATAACAATTATTTTATACTAATTATACACAAATTATTTGTTTAATTGGTATACATGTTTAGTAATATAATTTATAACTTTATTTGAACAAAAATATATGTAAGATAAATTTATAAAAAAAATATATAGTATTTAGATAGACTAAATAAGTTAGAAAAATGGAATATGCTTGGAGTACTAATGTTGGTGTAAAAATTAGAGTTAGAGGTGGCGATGAATCATTACCTCTATCATTTGTATACTATTTTTGGTACAAAAAATAATGTTATGGTTAAGGATGGTGTACACATTATTTGTATGATTTCAAATTTCTATTAGAATATTATCATATTTATTATAAAAATATACTAGTTTAGTTTTCATAATCTTCTTTTGTTTTATGTATTTGCTTTAGTTACACCTGTGGATCATGGTGGCACTGCCTTAGAAATACTATCCAAAAGGTCGGAAAAATTTGATCTTGTACTAATAGATAGTACCTTGAGTGATATCGATGCACATATGTTACTTAGAATAACAAGAAACATGAATCTGCAAGCAATACGTGAGTTCAAGATTACACCCTTAATTTTACCTCTCTAAATTTCTAGTCTAATGATCTCCCTTTGTGTTCATGTTTCTTAAAATTATTTTTTTCAAGATAAATGGATTTTGCTCATTCATATTCTTATTTTAAGTGATGTCCAAGGAAGATGATGATCAAACTCTGCTAAAAGCTTTGAAGGATGGAGCTTTACTTGTTCTAAAGCGCCCCCTTACCGGTGATAGGCTAAGGCTACTAAGACAACATGTCATCAGAAAGAGGATACAAAATCTTAACAACCCTAATGTTATAGATAAGTTTCGCCGTATAGAAAATCTTGGTAACCCTAACATCACATATAACTTTAGTCATGTACCAAATATTCGCAACGTTAATGTTGCAAATGCATTTCCTTGGGTCATGAAAAAAGAGCCAATCATGTATGATGGGGATGCGACAGCATGTAAGAGTGTATGTAGTAAGAGGAAGAGTAAGATGCGCCTTGTATGGACTCCAGAACTACATGAAAGGTTTATGGATGCTATTGGTCAATTGGGTGAAGGAAGTAAATATATTTCTTCATGTCAATACTCATTTTTTCATAAATAACTGCTTTTGATATCTTGTATTACTAAATAAATATTTTATTTCCATTGTAGGGTGTATTCCTAAGTTAATACATGAGCAGATGGGCGTACCTGGTATTACAAGAGCACAAATTTCTAGCCATCTACAGGTTAGCTATTCAATCATATATACACTAATATAATTCATTAAATGCTTGATTTTCTTTTTTAGATCTATATCACATGTTTAACGAGAATCTTGTATGAGCGTCTAGTATATTTTATGATTGTTTTGCCCCATACGAGTATTACAAGAACTACATTTGATGTTTATGGATCTATATCACATGTTTAACCATGTAACGAGACAAAGTTTCATCTCTTTCCTATGAGCACTTGGTATTAGTTAGTGTCAGTGAGTGTAGTTCACCTATTGTAGAGAATCTTATATGGGAGTCAAGTATTTCCTAGCATTTTTTCCCTATACTAGAGAAGTAGTTGGCTTGCATCCATCTAAGAGCTAACGGGACCATTTAAAAACTCTTCAAAATAGACCATCAACGCACTACTTGTATTCAATATCCTTTTTCATTATTCTATTATATATATATATATATATATATATATATATATATATATATATATATATATTACCCTTTACTTTCTAATTAGTTGGTTATACATAAAAATATTAAATAGAAATTATTTTATAATTTATGCTATTATAAATTCACAATTTTAAAATGAGAATAATATTGAAATGTTATGTAAAATTTTTTAGCTTTATAAGAATGTTTTGTTATGTTAAATAATATAAAAGTTATTATTAAACGACTATATAAGTATGTGACCCGGTCATAAACTTCTTAAATATTTTACGTTTATGAATAGTAGGAAGAAGTTTATGAAATGTAAAAAAAAGTTGGTATTATTCACAAGACATTGTTATGACTAACAATAAAGATGCTTTCATACATGACATCTTTTTAAAATGAAAGGTTAGTGATTTTACAAACATTGTTTTGAGAGAGGTCATGTAGTTTATAAAGATATTGCTATTAAGAGAAGCATTTTTTGGAGACATGGTTTATAATAAGAATCCCCAAAAAGTTTAGGTAGGATTTCACTATAAACGGATCAAGGTATACCATACAAATCTCTTATCCCAATAATGATACAATGTTATGTAAAATGACAATATTGGCCTCTAACCTTACTAAGGACCTCCTTAAGGGTATTCTTAAATCATTTCCTTTTACTCATGTGATTTGAACTATATATGAGTCTTACTTGGGTGATATCCTTCTTAAGTTTGTTACATGTGTTCTAATTAGGGGGTATCTTTGCTAAGTTATCATAGGCATTACGCTTAAATTAGGGGTTGTATACCTTTTAATTTTGGTATCATTTGGGGCCCGAGTAACTTAGCTTTTATCATACCTCGACATTTTTGTATGAAATATTATGAGGTTGTTGGTTATTTAGGGTCCTTCAAAGTCGATAACATGATCAACTTTACATACTCATAGAAAGGGAGACATATGGGGATACAACTATACACCATAAGGTCGGCCAAGCCACTAAAACTATAATACATTCATACATACACAATAAGGGAACAAGACCATAGTCATAACAAGATGCCATGATTAAATGTACAGAGTGAACTTGAACTCATGAAGCTGAGAGATTAGAAGTAGTGGTGTTTAAAATCAAATATCAGAAATATCGGATAGTGAACTTTGGTATCCGAACCCATATCCGAAGTTGTGGATATCTGAATTTTCTCTATCAGAGTTTTAGTTATCCAAAAGTTAGATACAAATTTGAATACCAAAATTGGATAGCTAGAATTCTTAGATTTTAGCCAGCATTTACTATCAAAGTAATCAAACAACCGTTGTTAATCTTTTAACATAGAGAAAACATAAATCACACAACTAAAAACCTTTTAAAATTTGATTCAAAACACACAGTTAGCCTATTATTCACTAAATATTAACAAAAAAAGAGTTAAAAACAGTCACACATTATTCTTAATGTAGCTTAGAGATCTAGATGCTAAAACACTAACCATCAAAAACCAATAACATGTTCTAACTTGAAAAATAATTCAAGTTAAGTAACAATAATAACATCACCTAACACATATGTATTATAACTATTGGAACAGTGAATTAGAAAAATAACATATGATGTTAAATAGCATAATCATAAAATCTTAAAAAAGAAAAAGAACCATGTATGTATAAACAAAATGTCACATTTACCGGATAATCCTAACCTAAAAAGCTATCTTCGTAAGATCCATTTTAAATAATGACATAAAATATATTTATAAAATTATAAAAATCATATTTTTAGATTTCGAGTATCTGAAATATCCGAAATTCATAAAAATCACTATAAGTATCCAAATCTTAAAAAGCATAAATCCAAATTTCGGATATCCGAAAACCAGGAAAATTTTGATCATATTTCATATATTTAAGATTAGATTTTGGGACTTGAATATTTATGAAGCCCTTTGGTTTGAAGGTCGTGTTGAAGATATCTTGCGTACTGTGATATGGAATAAATATTTAAGGATACTAACATGATCGAGAGCAACCATCTCACAAACAAAATGGATGTCTACCTCAATGTGTTTTGTGCTTAGTTGTTGATCTAGGTTGGTGGAAAGATATATCATACTGACAATATTACAATAAATGATTTTGGCCTTCAATAGGAGGGTCAAAGGCATCCATATTTTCTTGAGTACCAGATAGGTTGTGACATGGCTTGTAGTTCGACATGTAAGCATACTCAAGGATGTTAAGAAAATATTTATGTTGATTGATTACATGCACAAGTAATTGTAATATAAAAATATTCCAAGACACTAATTTACATATCTGAGGTCAGTTATGGTAACATCTTTGCTAAGAGAAGAAATAATATGTTGAAGTAGTATTAGCAATGAGGCAGTGGTAACAATGTTACCCACTTAAAGCAAAAAGTATGCCATGGATTGACCATTTCGATAATGAAAAGATATTAGTCGCATAGGCTCTAGAAGAACCATGGTTGAGACAAAAATCGAGCAAACCTCCCGGAACATGAACAAGGTGTTGTTTAAAGTCTTATAGAGATCCCCAAAGATGACAAGCATAGTCGGGATATCGTGGATTATATGGAGGTTGGTATATGTTTACAGTCTCTTGTAGATACGCATAAATGATGTCATTACTTATGTCTAGCTAATAGATTGGTCATTGAAGTGAGTTCGCGAGATAGAAGATTGTCTAAGTAGTATCCATTTTAACTATCAAGCTAAAGATCTCAAAAAAATGGATACTCATTCATTATTTTTTCCCATTATCCATCAATTGATATATATAATGAGCTAAAGTTACATCAATGATATGCTTCTTTTTAATTATGTATAATGAGTGAAAAAAAATTGAAACCTAATCATCTAGGAACGAAAGCTGATGTGCCATTTTTAATTAGTCTATTGTATTCGCCATTTATAACATTGAACCAATATGGATACTTTAAAGCATGTGAATATGAATAGGTATGGATATCGGTTTAGGTGATGGGATTAAGTCAGGTTATGGGTCTAATATGTCATATATGGATTGGCTTTCCATATGGAGACGAGACGTAGTCATATGTTAGGCTTTGGTAACAACTGCCATAATGGATTATTAGGCAAAATTTAGGTGATAGCTATTGATAAGAGAGGTTGTCGATGAGAGAGCATCAATGTTAAATTCTTTTATCAGGTTAGAGTTGTTGTCGAGGAGGCAACAACGTATGAGTTATTAGAGAGGTTGTTGAAGGTGTGGGTGTATGGGCAGGTAAGAAACTTTAGAGGGATGGGTAAGCGACTTATAAAGAAGGTCGGCCATATCTAAAATGACATGTTGGGAAATGATTATTTTCAATGTTGACATATCATAGCACTGTTACTCTCGATAAATGGATAGATGTCTAAGGAATAGGCATGGTGTAGTATATAGAGAAAACATACAATTAGTGGTGAGATGTGGATAACATAGACACCCTTAAAACATATAGGTCATAGGAGGATGATGTTGATGGGTTTTAGCCATAAGAACATCCTATGTGCTCATGCAACCCTAATGCTTGGATCTAGGTTTCTCTATTGTACATGCAATTCATCCAAGACTATAAAGCCTAAGATCTTACCAATATAACATATGAATTAGGGTTTAGATCATATCTTGATTGTTATGTAGCAATAACAATCTCAAATCGTTCTTGTATTGACTTTAGAAAGCTTAGAGTCACAAATGTCACTCCTCTAATGGTTCACAAACACCAAGAGCAAGAGGATGAAGAAGAGAAGAGAAGGAGGCTCTCAAAAACGTGTGGAAACCCTAACTGATTAGTTCTCCAAGTTTTTGGGGCTTAAGGGTTCCTTAAATAGTGAGACTATTAAGGTTATCTAACAAGGAAACCCTAATTTGGATGCTTAGGCCCTAAGCAACCCATGTACTCCTTTCTTAAAGGCCTTTGGACGATTTCTAATGGGATTCCCCATAGAATTCGTCCACCCCTTTAATATGGAGTCCATTAGCCCAATATTCAACTATCATACAATTGACAGTTCTAGTCCCTTAAGTTTAATTAATGTCTTTTAGCCACAAACTTCATTCTTATTAATTCTTGACTAATATTAATTAAACAATATGATTTCTCCATTTATATATTATTCTCATAATATATTAATAAATCGTAATTAATCCTTTCTCTCCATAATTCATCTTATCAAGTTGCTTTGATGAAGGCAACCCAAAAGGACCATGCACCATCGGGTCAAGTACATACGAAAATAGTTATGGACTTAGACACTAATCCAACAGTCTCCCACTTGGATAAGTCTAATAACTATTCTGCGTATGACTTCAGATCCTGATCTGCAATCGTAGCTTTCTAAAGTCGCTGTCAACTCTGATCTTATCAGATACGCGTGTCCTTTAGATTAGGGATCATATATTCCTCCATTCTAGATATCGTATAGACTGAGACATGGATCTAAATCATTCTCTTTGTCTATGTGCTATTTCCCGAATTCAGATTTATGACGACTGACAACAGACTACAATTGAACACATCAATTTAGTCCCTGCTTGGCCAAGCGCTTAGGTGCCATCACTAAATCATCGAGGGGCCCACATATATCGCTTTTATCCTACTTTGGATAAAAGGAACGGATAAACTTTGACTCAATGCTTGCTTGCACTCACTCACCAAATCACACACAACAATATAGTTTATAACACCAAGTTACTGGTGCGTTTACATATTATCAATGTGCAACCGACTTGCAAGATACAACTCACACATCTCGGTTTCAAGAATATAAGATGTTATCGTCTCACTAATCACTCGTGATAAAATCCATGAAGTGATCCACGTGAACGTGGGTTTAATCCAATGCTCAAATCATATTCATAAGCACTCATGAACGTTGCAGCAAACATTTGCTTATGTCCAATACACTTTGGACAATCCACACACCAATTCACGACAGTCTTCATTCATATCTACTTCCAACATATGAACGACTGTGGCCCGTTCGAATAATTTGACTGTTCTCAACCAATTAAATTATTCAGGAAGTCAAAACATGCAAAGTGAAACACAAGGATAATACTAATCCCATATGGCCTCAAACCTTTGAGTATAAATAAAACACCTTTTATTTATCACCACATCGATTACTCATTATTTGTCGTTTCGGGTAATCAACTTCTTAATTGAATTATTACCACACTTGTCCTATGCTCTTAGCATGCACACAATGTTTACCTATGGTTCTTACTTTTTGAAATAGATCAAATGAACACATTACCAATCATACTCATTTCACAACTCCCAATCCTTTCTATAAGTGAAAGAATATCAAATTCTTGCCACTTATAGAATATGCTAGATTCTAACATTTTATGTAATGATCCTTTCGTAATATCACTGCACTAAAGTCACAAGGACTATTGCCAATGAAAGTACAAAGTCCTCTATCGGAGATTGTTACAAGACAATTCCATAGATGTGATGTCTTTCACTCAAAGTACATTCCTTTGAACATCCTTTTGCATAAAAGTTTCTAATCTAGACATTGATTCTTAATATCTAACTCCCAATATGGAAACCTTTCCATACTTACCATATGACAACTCATTATTAATAGAATCTTATCTATTCATAATAATGTCGATATGGTCCATCCAATACTATACCTCCAACTACTCACAAGCGACCAATCCTCGGCGAACTTTGGATTGTCCTTTGATAGTTGTTTAATTATCTTAGTCAAAACCGATTCTTGTCCTTTTCCCTCTAATTGCGCTAGACATTTGGAAAAATTTTAGGATGGTCAAATATTATAGCATTTGCAATCGATCCTATACCCGAAGCGTGTGGGACACAATGCATAATGTCTTACATAAAGATTCGATACTTTATCAATCTTTTGCCATAATATTTTACGTGTCACATTCTCACAATTTGATTTATGAAGAGGGATTCCTTAATCATAATCGAAATTTGAGAACGTACTATGTAACCTTGACTAAATTTATTAACATTCCACAACCTAAGCCTTTAGATTTGAAATGAAGCATAATATTCTCTCCCTTAATTATAGCAAAACAACTATTCAATCCTTACGACTTTGTAAAGTATAACTCTTGTTTTCTATAATTAATATTGCTAACTTGCAATAGTTGCCTTAATAATCATACAATCATAACATTTATGCTCCCACTATCACGATGATTATTATAACCATAACACTTATGCTCCCACTAGCTTTAACACGTATTCAGAAACAACTTAACTTTCAGAAAAAACAATGCCTATTGAATTTCTTTAAGTTCATATTTCTAATACCTAATGCTTTGATAATCTATTATCAAGGCTTTATAAACTTATACACCTTTTCCTTAGATAGTTCATGTGTGTGTCTTAAACAATTCAGACAAATTGTCAAATCTCACAATTCGAATCATGGAAAGGGATACCGTAACCATAATCAAATTTGAGAGTACAATTTTACAATCGCTATCTTCTTAAAATCTCTCTTAGTGAAAGCATTTCCCCACAGTTATTTTCATGAAGGAGGGAATCTTATGACACTTAGATTTTAATTGTGTATGTGTTCCTATCCATGTGAATTTGTCAAAAACAGAGTTTACGACAAATTCAAACTCATATGGACCGAACTTTCTTAATCTTGATTTCTTGCCTTATGGTAACACGGCTGCCCACCATGTCTTCCAAGTAGTTAAGCAGCTCACCCTTTCCTATCAATGTACTTTTCATTGATCAAGGCCCTTGCCTTTTATGCATTCAAATGAGAACTCATCGAACTCATATGCATAATTAACTCGATTGGAACGACACAGAAACAAGATAACGTCAACACGATAGGTTGTAAACCTCTATTTGTGTGCTAGTGATGATCGACAAGGTTTATTCTTGATTAGTTCTTGAAACTTTTCAAGACCATTAAGACTCCCACTGACTCCTTGATATATAAGATTCTCTTGTCAATAAACATTTCTTGACAATCAAATATTCAAGAGTTAGTGTAGCTTTTATCAAGACAAAACACCATATAAAATTGGTCCTAGTTGGTCTTTGTCTTATCCAAGACATCACAACTTTCCAGTTTCAAATGTACGATAATAAGAAAATCCTTTTCCAAATTCTACACTTGATGAATGTTATAAACCTTCTTAAGACTTGTCACTCAATGTCATAATCTTAACTCTAAGACTTGTTTTGGAACAAAGTATGATTGACTTCTTGATTTAACCATTTCTTTAATTCTTGATTCCTCTTCTCAGATAAACAATTGTACTAAGACTTACACAGAGGATTAATTGAGATATGGTTCTTAATCATTAAGAACTATCATAAAACATAAAAGGTACTCTCCCTTCTTCTTAGAATAGAGAAACTTTTATCTTTCTGCTTACTTGATTCTTCTTATTCGTTCTGCTATTGATTTAAACCTTTTCAATCAATTCAGAATTATACTTAATCTTATAAGTATAATCATATTTACTAACCTTTAGTGAATCATGACGAATATCTTTGTTACTCTTGTGGTGGACTTGATCAACACACAACTTTGTGTACTCGATCTCCTAATCCTTCACTTGACACTTTGTCAACGACTTAGTCTAATTTCCAAATATGAAATTTCTCACTCATCGTGCAACCAAGTTGCATGATTCCAAGTTTTTGTCCAACTGAAACTTGGGCGATGAGAGACTCTCCCTCTTTGGTAAATTCTCGACATTTCCATAATTATCATAATTAAGAATCACATCCACTCGTTGTAGAAATATGCAAACATCAATTTTTCATAATGATTTCATTGCAAGGAAATAAATAAATAAATAAATGAGTCAAATCAAAATTTATTTTATTCATAAAAGCAGCGGAAAACATTTCTCCTTACAATGCAAAATCAACTGAAAAAACTATGTAATCAAATATTCCTAACAACTCTATCATAACTTTCTAAGCTCAAATCTAATCTTCAAATCCATGCGATCGAGATCCATTTCTTCATGATTAGACTCATCTTGCTTTCTCATCAAGCTTCCTCTCTTTTTCACTGATCCTGCAAAACATTCAAATGCAATCTTATAACATTATGTATTAAGAATCAATGAAAAGGAACTTAATGGAGTTAGAGAGTGGATTTAACCTGAAGCACAACCATACTCTTTGACTCTCCCAGCTTCTGGACTCTTCAGGCTCTTAGGGCAGACTTGTATCCAACGCCCTTTCTCTTGGCAGCAAACGCAGTTCGGTTCTCCTAGAACGTCCTCGGAAGCATGGTTGGTTGACTTTCCCAACAAATACGCTCCATTGCTTTGCCAAATCATTTCTGATTCAGCAGCAATGAGCATGTAAGTTCGGTTAATGAGTTTTTCGTCATGATCCATCATATAATACTTTCTCTTGAACTCATTATATGATTCGGGAACTGACTGCAGAACCCAATTCACAGCCAACTTATCCAGGAATGACGCACCCAACAT
This sequence comes from Lactuca serriola, assembly GCF_051521515.1. NCBI lineage: Eukaryota > Viridiplantae > Streptophyta > Magnoliopsida > Asterales > Asteraceae > Lactuca > Lactuca serriola. The sequence continues at coordinate 265,454,283 of NC_136415.1, forward strand.
TATCAACCAATCGATGTGTGATTTCATTCCTAGAATGTGGGCACACACGGGTTTACCATCTTCATGTTTCATTTCCAATAGGGCTTTAGTGACATTGAACCTTTCAATTCTACGATCTTGTGGGTTAGGGAGAATAACGGGAGGAGGTGGAGGAAATGAAGCATGATTTCTTGTTCCTCGATCGAATCGTGGAATATCATCTTCTGTGGAATGCTTGTTCCACAGGGTTTGGGAAGACCATAGTTGTCGAACTTTGACATCTACAAAACGGGAGAAAACAAATTCAAGTTAGTTGATCGATTGAGTCCTTAATAAATCACCCAAATGAGATATTAAGGCTAGGACCCAACACAATATTCCACAACTCGGGAGAGGGATGTCGTAACCCTAATTGCAGAACATTTGAAGGTAAGTGAATGACGATTCACTAATTTTCCACCATGAAAAACGAAAAATAGATTAAGTCTTAAATGTATTGAAAACTCCTAGATTCTTTGAGATTCATTGATCCTTTTCAATGGCATGTTTAAATCTCGATATGCCCCTCTAGTTTGTGACTGGGATGCCGAGGATCACAAAGCGGGTGTGAATAACCATGCAAATCTACATGGTGCCCTCACATGTTATAGTCACCTATTCGATGTGCCGGTAAACCACACACGCTCCACCGAACTATGACAAACATTGAGTCACCCTTTGCTACCTTTGCTTAGAACCATTTAGTGTGCCGGTTAACCACACACGCTCCACTAACGTCTTCGCAAGGGTATAAAGTGTAATTTCATGGAATTGCATCAATTCACTTTTGCCTAAAGTAACTAAGATTGGGAATTTGTAAAAACATTTAGTTACTTTTGTACTTCATTATACTTATAATGGAAGGTTCTGCCCTATCCTACCCGTTCGGCTAATGACCCTCCACTAGTCAAGAGTGCAGTGGGTAAGAGTGGATACCCATTCAATCACCATTTTATAGGCAATTTCCTTAAATACACCTTATAGACCAGCTTCGTGAATGAGGCCTACTAACGGTAAGACTGATTTTACTCATATATGATGTTAAACTTTTAATGTTATATATAGTATAGGGTGTTTATTACACTTTTAAAATACTAGGTGGTCAAATTTAACAATTATACTTTTAATTCAATTAAATTGTAATCCAAAACTTTATGGATTTATTAAATCTCTTTTAATTATACACTTTAATTAATTAATAAAACCATAAGGGTGTGATTTGAACTTTTTCAAAACTATACTAGGGTTTTAGAATTTAACATTTCTAAATTAAACTTTTAATCAACTTTTAAATTCCAAAACTTGAGGGCAAGTTTTGAAACATTTCAAAACATTAGGGTTTAGAATTTAAATATTTCAAAATCAAACTTTTCAATCAAAATTTAAATTCCAAAACTTGAGGGAAAGTTTTGAAACCTTTTTCAAAACATTAGGGTTTCAACTATTTAAATTTCAAAACAAAACTTTTTAGTTCCAATTTAAACTATAAAACCTAAAGGGATTAATTTGGAACTTTTCCAAACTTTGTCAAGAATATTCTAGATCACATAATTCAAATAAGGCAATTAATTATAATTGGTGGTTATCTAATTAGATCTAGTTCAAATTCTTACAAGATAATGATCAAATAATTTCCATAACTTAACATTTATCAAATAAGGTAACAATTATCTAATTAGATGACCAAAATATTTTATTTTGACAAGGATAATCATAAGGAATCAATAAAATTCGAATTTTATTAATTTTAAACAATTATGGCAATTATCCTAAGTCAAAATAGGCAAAAAAAATCCCGAAACAACCTCCTTCTGACGCTCGAACTCGCCGAGTTCCTCTATGGACTTGCCGAGTTGGAGCTACTCGCCGAGTCCACATTGGAACTCGCCGAGTTCATCAAACAGGGGGCCAAAAAATCGATTTTTGAAGCTTGAACAAATAACCAAGGCATCAATACAATAGAAACCAATCAAGGATCTGATACCACTGATGGGTTTTAGCCATAAGAACATCCTATGTGCTCATGCAACCCTAATGCTTGGATCTAGGTTTCTCTATTGTACATGCAATTCATCCAAGACTATAAAACCTAAGATGTAACCAATATAACATATGAATTAGGGTTTAGATCATACCTTGATTGTTATGTAGCAATAACAATCTCAAATCCTTCTTGTATTGACTTTAGAAAGCTTAGAGTCACAAATGTCACTCCTCTAATGGTTCAGAAACACCAAGAGCAAGAGGATGAAGAAGAGAAGAGAAGGAGGCTCTCAAAAACGTGTGGAAACCCTAACTAATTAGTTCTCCACGTTTTTGGGGCTTAAGGGTTCCTTAAATAGTGAGGCTATTAAGGTTATTTAACAAGGAAACCCTAATTTGGATGCTTAGGCCCTAAGCAACCCATGTACTCCTTTCTTAAAGGCCTTTGGATGATTTCTAATGGTTTCCCCATAGAATTCGTCCACCCCTTTAATATGGAGTCCATTAGCCAGATATTCAACTATCACACAATTGACAGTTCTAGTCCCTTAAGTTTAATTAATGTCTTTTAGCCACAAACTTAATTCTTATTAATTCTTGACTAATATTAATTAAACAATATGACTTTTCCTTTAATATATTATTCTCATAATATATTAATAAATCATAATTAATCCTTTCTCTCCATAAGTCATCCTATCAAGTTGCTTTGATGAAGGCAACCCAAAAGGACCATGCACCATCGGGTCAAGTACATACCAAAATAGTTATGGACTTAGACACTAATCCAACATATGTTTTTCCATAGAATTTTATATATGGTGAGTCATTTTACAGTGGTGGATCGTTATATGTTTAAGAGACTAGATTCCGTGTGAAGTGGATCCACCTAAAGTCGAATATGAGACTAAACGAGAAGTAATAAAATGATATTATTTATGGTTTGTGAAAATTCCCATTTTCACATCCAAAATTTTCATTTTTAATTTAGGTAAAACTTCTCATATTCAGAATCCATGTTAAGAAAACCATTTGTTCCAAAGTAAAACTGTTAATGAATGTGTATAGCCACACTTTCGTCTTCCCACGAAAATACATACAAGCATGCATGGTGAGTCCACAATCATCAGACTAGATTTCCCCAGGTAAGTTGGCTTGCTACCTCAACCAACCTCTCCTCCCGAGCCTCTGTGCCTACGGCTTACAACCGGCCTGTACCTGGTATATTAGCCTACATCACAAAGCAGGACCACCTCAACCTGACTCACCACTATATGACGACATATAAATAAACAAGAATTTAGTAGGCACATAAGCACATGCAACTATGAATCTACCTTTCAAACAGTTCACTATTGCCTACCACGCCCCTATCATCACACTGCTTCACTACCGACGAATCTTTGAGGAATGCATAGCCATATGTAATTAGAGGTAAGATAGACCCCCAAACATATGATCCTACTCTAGAGCCATAACCAAATAAGGAACAAGCAAGAAATCCTAGATCAAGAGTTCTCAGGTTATCCTACATGGCTACATACAACCCCTAGGGCACTCCATTAGATGATAACTAATGTACTAGTACTCTAACCAACATGCCGCGACTCGTACATCCTAACACACTAGGATATATATAAGCATATATATATATATATATATATATATATATATATATATATATATATATATATATACAGACACACACACACACTAGGCTCCCTTTAGTCGGTAGGGTAGCACCTAGGGATTAATCGGTACCTAATCAGTATATATATATATATATATATATATATATATATATATATATATACGTATAACAGATCACTACAACACAGAAACATCCAATACATAAGAATACATAACAGAATCCAATGGACAGTCATTGGTGCCTTCAACCCATAGATACAATGAGGGAAACTCACCTAAATCGGAGAACCTAAAAACAGTACGACAACATCCCTTTCTACAGTGATTACTCCCACGAACATACTGGCACCAAAATATGGTAGAACCTTAATCAACTACCCAAAACCTTCAAGTTTGACCCTAAGTCAAACTGGTTTAAAAATTAACACTCAATTTGGTCAAAGTCAATGCCACGTCGTAAGCCCTTGTTAGCCGCATCGTCAGAATGCAAATTCAAATAGTGAACATGGAAGACACTACCACATTATGGGCCCTCCTAGTCCATGTCGTGGTAAAGCCAGGACAATACAGTCGTGATTTTAAACTTTGCCACGACGTGGTTGTCTATTGTCACGTCGTGGACACTTGCAGAATGTCATTTCTCTCATTAAGAATTTAATCAGTTCAGGAGAAAGCTCATACTTCCAGATCTACTCTTCCACACCGACTTAATGGATGAAGTTTACAACTTTATCCATGAGGACTCCATACGAAGGGTAGTATTCTAGGTCCATTAACTCTTTAATGAGGTTATAACTTGAGCTTGGACACAAAATACACCAAACATGGTCCTTTTTCTAAATCCAAAGAAGTCCAAGGACCAAGGAAAGCTATCACAAGTTAGGGAGTTCTTAAAACTCAAATAACATCCGAGACATGGACCAAAACCACCCAATTCTGACGTAGAACATGAATCTAGAAGGGATCGTGTCAAGGTATGAAGTTTATACCTTCAACAACTCAGAAAACCAAAGATAATGTTGGACCCAAACATGCTTCCTTGTGAACTTCCCTATTCTAAAGCTCCACCAAAAACCCAAGAACAAGACTGAAAATCAATGGAAATTGACTCTCTAGCATGCATGGAGGCTAGGGTTTCAAGAGGAGGGTGTGGAAGCTGAAGAAGATGACCTACAATGAGAGTTAAGGTGTTTATATATGAGGGAACGCCTTAAAATCTTGCGTTTGGGCTGCAACTGTTGCCATGGCGTGGCCATATTTATTCCATGTCGTGGCATCTCCAAAACACGTGTTTCATTACATCTCACGCCACATTGTAGGCATCCATTCCCCACGTTGTGGCAGAGGGTTTTCTCCAAAAGCCATATTTTTATTACTTAAGTCTTAGCCAACCTTCTTCGGGAAACGAGTGTTATAATTCTCCCCCACTTAAATGAGATTTCGTCCTCAAAATTTGGTCATACGACTTTTTTCAGAAACACCCTTTAAACCTCTTGCGGTTTCTCCAGTTTCACCCCTATCATGCGCAGATTGACACCACTCTAAAACTGTGACAACAATCTTCAGGAATGCTTAAATGAGGCTCATGAACCTTCTCCAAGCAGAAACTTCCAAAGGTTGCATTCACATTCGTTGCAATAATGAAGCAAAACCTTAACCAAACAACTTCTCACCAAACCCAAAAGTTGAATCTATTCTCAACGATAACCATGCAGCCTAACAAGAACGAATTCCAAACCATCGCCATTGACCATCATCGAGTAGGACCACCCTTTATTCATAAGTCGAATACTTCAAGAACATACATGATTTCCAGACATACAAAGTCACCAGAATCTCAATCATATTGACCTAAAAACTCTTAACTTCGCTCCATCGATGGGATGATCTCTCACTTCTCACAACAAACCACTCTTGAGAGAAACAATTTCCTTACTAAAAACTTTGAGGATTCTGAGTTTTTGCATGACAACCAGCCGAGAAACTACATTTTATACAACCACCATGCGAACCAAGAGTGTACGGATTTGAACTGTATGAGATCTTCTGGCTCCACACCTTCCTATTGATAAACTAGGTTATGAAACATACAATCAACCAACACCAATGATATCCTCTTATAAATGCACTAGTGAAACCTAGACAAAACCCATTGATTGCATATTTTACTAAGTCAATAACTCACTTGGCTAAAATGATCCCGCCTTTCTATCTACTGACATCACTCGGGCTTAACCCTGATCGGCTAAACATTAACAAACACTCTGGCTTACCCCCGATTTGCTAACCACTAATACCACTCGGGCTCACCCCTGATCCGCTAACCAATAACAACACAAACAAGACTAAACCAACCTTACTAGGCCTTTGAACCGTGACTTAGACTTCCAAGTACCAATCAAACAAAAAAATACAAGGAAACCCTACCTACAACCCTCAACCTGGGCTCCTAACACCCTAGATCCTTAAAGCACAAAGACACCATATTATTAACAAAATTGAATCCACGACAATTTGACGGGAAATGCAACAAATGACGATGACCCCAACACAAGAATTGGAAGATTGAACAATTGCGCGGAAGTCTTGAATTGGAGAAATTTGGCTTAGAACTGAACTTTGGCATAAGGTCTTCCTACTACGAGGTCTCCATTCCCCCCTACTTGCAATATGCTAGACTTTGACAGTTCCAAAACCCTTCAAAATTCCGGGACAACTTGACTCTACTACTTGATCCCACCCATGACATCCGCATACACGAGATGAACCGAACCCTCAAACGACATTCAAGAGCTCCAACACGCTTGCACAAACTCAAGGGACAAAAAGCAATCCAATCATAAATAAGAGATCGACAAAATAAAACAAGAACTAATTAAAACAATTTCATTTAATCGGTCATCCAAGATTACAATTGCACTTCTAAATATAAACAGAAAGATACAGATGATACCAACATTGTAGTAGCCGAATATATCGAAGAACTGATAACTCAAAACTTGGCCCCCAAAATTCCTACTGCCCCATAGCGACTGTCGGGTAACTACCAAGCAAGGGGTGTAGGGTCCAACACCTCGCCGAAAACAAGAAAGAGACAACGAGCTTTGATGTGGCCCTCCTGGCCGCAATAGAAACAAACATGTGTGCTCCGCCTATAATCCCTACCGACCTGCGACGTGTAAAAGATCGATACCTTCCATCATGAAACTTCCCGCACTTTCCACACTCAAAACTCATCCCTTCAACTATTCCTGATCTCGATTCGACAGACTAGAATCACTTGGCCGCTGGCTGATACCACCTTGAAGCTGTCCTCTCCTCTTTCCCTTGAATCTATAACTAAATCTCCCTCCTCTTAGCTCTTGAGTATAACTCGGTCAAGGTACAAAACGGATGAGTCGATACGAACTCTTTAATCTCTTTCTTTAACATAATCAAGTATCATGACATATGCACCTGCTCTGGAGTGGCATTCTCCAGGTAGAAGAGGGATCTCTCCATAAATATCTTAGTGATCTCTGTCACTAACTCGATCATCTGCTTGAGAGATAAGTACTCGTGTGCCAATTGTTCTTGCTCTACAAGTGGTACATATTCCGCATGGAACATCTCTAGAAACTATTCCCAAGTCACCACAACTCACTCTGCATGCAAAAAGCCATGGGTCATGAACTCCCACCAATCCTTCACACCCCAACGAAGAAAATTCAACGCAAATTTCACCTTCTGGTTCTCCGGACACAAAAACACGTAGAAACATCCCACCACATTAGATATCCGTCTCAAAGTGATAATCAGATCTTTGTTGCCTCTAAATTTTGGAGGCTTCATAGTACTGAACTCCTTATACTGCATCGCCTTTCCCCTCTAAAGTTATTCCACGACGACGGCAGTGGTATTTGCGGAAACGACCTGTGTGTCGATGACATATTGTATGTCAAACTCCTCAGTCAAAGTGGTCTTAACTTGACCCAAACAACTCCGGAATCGCCTCCCTGATTGCCACGAAGACTTCTACCAGAACTATCCTACTAATCTCCTCATCACTTAGACTAGTCCTCTTAGTGCCACTAACACCTGATCTTAATCCTCTGATAGCCACCATACTAAAATATACAACAAAAAATGTCATTAATCCTCAATACACCTGGCATCCTACCTATTAGTTCCTTAGTAGCCTCGAGATTCGTTTTGACTCTCATACGGATCCTATACTTTAAGTAGTACGGACCCATACTACCTTCCACACCTATCCATAGTTGACGTAAAATTCATCTCAAGGTTCTAATTCACTACAATAGACCACTCCTAGGTGTACTAACACCCTCCTGCTCCTGCAAGTTGCAACTAACTTCCCATGCACTCCTCCTAGGATTTTCTGCAATCATGCTCCCGCACCATTAGTTTCTTTGTGCATGCTAGTTTTACACCATACATTATCCTATACATAATCGAATAATTGTACTCTACCTTAAGCCCACAACCAATAAACGGACATGAAATAAGGCTATGTCAATAATTATAAGGCTATATAATTCTAATTGTATACAACTATACAACATACGTAGCAATTCACATAATCAAATAGCACGTATCAAGCAATTCCCTATACCATAGAGCATCATAGAAATCAGGCAATAAAATCCAACAGTTCCAAAAGGAAACCTTAGCTTATCCACTAGCATGCATTTTTGACAATTCACATATCATCCAGTTCAAATTTAACATATATAACCAGTATGGGTATTTTAGGAATCACTTTTCTATTCGAGCTCTGGCTGACTGTACACATCACATCTTTTTGTAAAACAAAGGTTAAGTAAGAGGTCCAAGTTCCCGATCCTAAGCCAACAATCAAATAAGAACATGACAAGAGACCAATCCCATGTCTCTAACCCAAGTGTTTATTAAAATTCGTTTTCAAAAACGTTTTTTTGAAAATTTATTGGATCCTAGTTTGAGTTTGGGTTCACACAAGTGTTCCTCACAAATCCCTCAAACCAGGGCTCTGATACCAACATGTAATGTACCATTTTCATATCTAAAATTTTCATTTTTAATTAAGGTAAAACTTCTCATATTCAGAATACAAGTTAAGAAAACTATTTGTTCCAAAGTACATTATTTAAAAATCAGAGTAATATAGTAAACACAGAATCTTCATTGCTGCTGATGAATGTGTATAGGCACGCCTTTGCCTTCCCACGAAAACAATGATCCTTGAAAAAAAACATAAATAGTTGGGTAAGCACGAAGCTTAGTGAGTTTCCCAAGCATACATTACACAACAAAACAAACAAGCATGCATATTGGGTCCACTGTCAACGGACTGGATTTCCTTGAGTATGATGGCCTTGTATCTTAACCAAACCGCTCCTCCCGAGCCTCCATGCCTATAACTTACAGAGGTATCTTGGCCAATAGCAAAAAGTCGGACCACCTCAACCTGACCCATCACCATATGTCGTCATATAAACAAACAAGAAATGAAGTAGGAAAATAATCACATGCAACTGTGAATCTACCTATCGAGTAGTTCACTACTGTCTACCAGGCCCCTCATAACACACTACTCTATTACCAACAAATCTCCAAGGAATGCATAACCATATCTAACTAGAGGAGAGATAGATACCCAAACAGATGATCCTACTCTAGAGCCACATCCAAACAAGGAACTTGCAAGAAATCCTAGATCAAGAGTTCTTAAGCTATCCTTATTAGGTTTTGAGTAATCTAACACTCCTAAGGTGTACATGCAACCCTAGAAACCTTGGATCTATTTTTGACTGAGATACATGCAAAATTGATTTCCAAGGTTCATAATCCTATCTAGCATACATGGGGAACTTTTAATGTAAAAGCAAGCTAGAAAAACATACCTTGTAGTAGTTTGGATTCCTTGAAAACCTTGAGAGCCTAGCACCCCAAGTGTGATGCCTCAAATGTTTCACACAACACCAAATGCACTTGGATAAACTTTGAGAGATATGTCACACTCTTGAAATCGACTAGCCCTCTTCTTACTTGCTTAAGTGGCCGATTTTGCTGAACATATGGATCCTTATATAGTGTGCTACAACTAGGGTTACACCATGTAAACCCTAATTGTCATGACCTTTCATTTCCATAACCCATGGGTTCTATAACACCATGGAGCATCCTATGGGTTTTAGCCCAACTTGATAATCCATGGAGCATTAGCCCACTATAAAAATATGAATGATTTACACAATCAACCCATATATTTAATTAGTCTTCTTTTGATCACTTAATCAATTCCAAATTAATTCTTGATCAATACTAATTAAATAATCCTATTAATATATTAGAACTTATAATATATTAATAAACCATAAGTGTTATTTCTCTCATTTTAGTGTATCCAAATGCATGATGCCATGCAACCCAAATGGACCATGCTAATTGGGTCAAGTACATCCCAGAATAGTTAGGAACTTAGACACCTAATCCAATAGTCTCCCACTTGGATAAGTCTAATAACTATATCTGCAAGAATAACTTCAGGAACCGATCAAAAATTGTAGCTCTTTCAAGGTCTCACGGAACTGAGATGATGACGATATTCCATTTAAGATAAGTGATCATATAATCCTCTGTTCTAGATATCAAACAGACAAATACATGGAATAATGTCTTAATTATTGTCCAACAGTTTGTTTCTCGATTTTCGATTTGTTTGACATAGAACTTAAGTGAACATATCAACTTAGTTCTACCGGGCCCGGTACATGGGTCAACACAAAATCATCGAGGGGCCCATATATCGCTTCTAATCCATGAAGGAACCGATAAACTTCGACTCATATGATTGTTCTACTACTTGTTGAATCATACACAAAAGCACGTTTTATAACATCGAGTTACCAATGTGTTTTCATATGATCAATGCATAACCAACTCATAGGAAACAAGTCATATCTCTAGGTTTGAAGACTTATATGATATTACAGTCTCACGATCACTCGAGATAAATTCCATGAAGTGATACCAGTGAGCGTGGGTTGAATCCAATACTTAGAACTTATGAGCACTCATGAGTGTTGTAGCACCACTTTGTCCAACATCTTAGACCTCTACAAGCCAACCCATGTCGGTCTTGATTCATATCTACTTACAACATATGACCGACTGTGGATGGTTTAAATAACTTAGTCATTTAGAAAGAGCGACTTAGTTATTCTGGAAGTCAAAACATGCAACGTGAAACACAAGAATAATCGAATCAACCATGGTCTCAGAACTTATGAATATAAATAAAAACACCTTTTATTTATCACCATATTGATTGCACATTATTCATTGTATACTGTTTTAAACTATCAACTTTATACTTGAATTAAAACAATAGCTGTCCCATGCTTCGAGCATATACACTATGGGAATATTTCCATATTCCCCTTTTGACTATTGCTCCTGAACAAGAGTTGCCTCTATTCAGAATATGTCAATACGGTCCTTCCAAAATTAACACTATACTTCCAACTGTCCCTGAGCAACCAATCTTTGGTAAACCTTAGATTGTCCTCGACAATTGCTTAATCAAATTTGTCATATCCAGTTCTATTACTTTCCCCTCTTAATGCTCTAGGCATTTTGGAAAAATTTAGAACAAATGAATATTATAGCACTTGCAATCGATCTTATATCCAAAGCATATGGGACATGATTCATAAAGACATGATACTAGACCAGTCTTTTGCTATAATATTTCTATTTCTATTTGCCAAGTTCTCATAATTCAGATTATGAAAAGGGATGCCGTAATCATAATTGAATTTCAGAACGCAAATAATGGACCCATATATAGAATTTCCTTACGTTGAGCCATTCCAACATGAAATTCATATATATATATATATATATATATATATATATATATATATACATATATATATCCTCGACTAAATATGATTAAAACCTAAATCTAAGCCTTCAAAATTTTAGTGAAGTATAATTTCCTCTCCCTTAATTATAGCATAACAACTTTTTCCCAATCGAAACCTTTTGTTTTCCATAATTAACATTTCAAACTTGCAACACTTATTATAATTATCATGCTCCCACTTGCATGATGATTATTAGCATAAAACTTATGCTCCCTCTATCTTTCACATGTACTCAGAAATCAGCTGGACTTCTACAACTCAGTACTTTATTGACTTTCTTACCAAAGATCAGAATTTTGATACAAGATGCTTTGATACGACTTTATCAAAATCATACGTCTTTCCTTAGATAGCACACATGTGTGTCTAAACAATTTCAGAACTATGAAAAGGGATGCCGTAATTACAGTTTCAATTGTTTAGACTTTGCCATTTCTTACAAGTCCATGTTAGTGTGCCGGTCGTGCTCCACTAACGACTTTGAGAATGAAAATCTCACACTTGCTATCTACCTAAAATCTACTAAGTGAAAGCGTTTCTCACCATCATTTTCACGAATATGAGAGAAACCTTGTGACACTTAGATTTTAAGGTGTATGTGTTCTTATCCATGTGAATTTGTCAAAACCATAATCAGAAGACCAGGTTAGTAACAAATCCAAACTCTTATGGATTAAACTTGTGTAGTCTTAACTTCTTGCCACCTGGCAGCTCAAGGGCCTGCCATTGCTTCCAATCTGTTATGCAACCAATTGAGAACTTTCATAACTCATATGCAAAGCCAACTTCCACTAGAATGGGCCCAGAAGTAGGAATATGTCAACACGATATGTTATAAACCTCAAGTCGTGTGCTACTGATAAACTACAGGTTTTTCTTCTTGATTAGATCTAAAAGTTTTTCCAATATCTTTAAGACTCGCACTATCCTCTTGACATATAACACTCACTTGCCAAATAGTCAAGAGATAGTGGAGATTCTTTATCAAGACAAACACTTCACACAATTGGCCTAATTTGGTCTTTGTTTTATCCAAAACATCACAACTTACCAATTTCAAATATACAAGAGTAGGACACTTTTACTCTTACATTTGACAAGTGTTATAAACCTTTCTTTAAGATATGTCACTCAAGTTACAATCTTGGAGTATGACTCTAAGACTTGTTTTGGAGCGAAGTGTGACTCATCTTTTTGATCTAACCACTTCAACAATTCATGATTCCTCTTCTTTCCCATAAGAATGCACTAAGATGTCCTTAGAGAACCAATTATGATATGGTTTCTTAATCATTAAGATGATCACTAAACATGATACTAAAGTACTCTCCCATCTTTTCATATTTGAAAAACTTTTATCCTTCTGTCTAATTTGATTCTTCACATTCGTCTTGCAATACATTGAAACTTTTCCAATGTTTCAGAATTATACTTAAACTGGTAAGTATAACCGTATTTACTAAACTGTAGTAAATCATGACGAATAGTCTTATTGATCTTTTGTGGTGGACTTGACCAGTGCACAAGAATGTGTACTCGATCCCTTAGTCCCTCACTTGACTCACATATACATGTGAACAAGGAATTAGTCTTAATTTTCCAAAGCTAAAAGTTCACATTCATCATATTATACAACTTGAATGATTCCAAGTTTCGGTCCAATAGAAACCTTGGGTGATGAGAATCTTTCCTTATTTGTTAAATTTAGATACTACCGCAAATGAATGAATCAAATTCACATTTTCGTTATTGTTAGAAATATATAGACATCCATTTTCCATAAAAACCATTGCAAGGAGATATAAACTAAAATAAAATCAAAATTTTATTTATTTAAAAAAAAAATGTGGAAATTTTTTCGTTACAATGCAGCTTTAAATGAAAACTATGCTATTACATATTTCCTAGAAATCTATCATAACTCTTAAGTAGTAGCTCAAGAATCCGATCTTCAAACCATGCGATTGAAATCCATCTTCGCGATCAGATTCAGCATACTCTTTCTTTAAGTGTCCTTCCCTTTGCGTGATCCTGCCAAACACCAAGATGTAACTGAGTCACCTTTTGTATTAGGAATCATCAGTAAGGAACTTAACAGAGTTAGATAGTGGACTTACCTGAAGCAGAGTCAAATCCTTTTGATTTTTTCTTCTCTCTTAGATCTTTTAGGTAGTTAGGGTAGTTTCGCAACCAATGCCCTTCTCTTGACAATAAAAACATATAGACTCTTTGGGAATGGTACACAGTACTATCACAAACTTCAACTTTTCCCTTTACCTTTTGGTCAACCAGGTTGACCAAGGCCGATCCCTTTCCATTGGGAAGACAAAGGTTTTCTGGACTTCCAATGTTACCATTGACAATGTCCATGGAATTTTGAGAAATAGACTGCCACCCATATTTTCTTGACCATTGCACCACATCATTTCTGTCTCAACAAAAACAAGCAAATAAGATAGATCTATTAGGGTCATGTCGTGATATGTCGCATAGTAGTTCTTAACGAACTCGCTATAAGACTTAGGAAGTGACTGAAGAACCCAATCAATAGCCAACTTCCTTGGGAAAATGACACCCAACATTCTCAACCTGTCAAAGATGAGAACACACAGGTCTTCTATCTTTATGTTTCATTGCTAGTAGGGCTTGAGTGACCTTGAATTTTTCAAGTCTTCGAGCTTGTGGGTCAGGGAGAATAAATGGAGGAGGTGGAGGTAGAGAAATATGATTTCCATGAGATTTAGGAAGATCACAGTTGTCTAAACCAGACATCTGCAATGGGATATATTCAAGTTAGTTGATTTGAAGTACTTAATATAACACCCAATATGAAATATTAAGGCTAGGACCCAACACAATATTTTATAACTTGGAAGAGGGATGTCGTAATCCACGCTATAAAATATTTGAAGGTAGGCGAATGACGATTCACCAATTTCCACCATGAAAAATGAAATAAATTATTAGGTTTTAATTGGTTTTGAAACTCCTAGATCTTTTGAGATTCATTGAACTTTCATTGGCATGTTTCAATCTCGAGTGTGCTCTTCAGGTTTTGTGGCTGGGATGCCAAGGATCACAAAAGATGGTGTAAAGTAACCATGCATATTACTTGGTACCCTTAATATATTACTCCTCAATCGATGTGCCGGTTAACCACATGCGCTCCATCGATACTATGATAACCATTAAGTTACCCTTTGCCTACCTTGTTAAGTCCAACTAGTGTGTCGGTTAATCACACACGCTCCACTAACCGACTTAAGCAAAGTGCAAAGTGTAATTTCATGGGTTAGCACCTTATTCACTTTTTCCTAAAGTAACTAAGATTGGGGATTTATAAAAGGTTTAGTTACTTTATATATATATCATTAATACTTTTAATGAAGGGAGAATTCTAGTCCTTGTCCTACCTGTTCGGCTAACGACCCTCCACCGATCAAGGAAGCAGTGGGTGAGAGTGGACACCCATTAAGCCGCCATTTTATATGCAACAACCATATACCCTCCTTTATAGACTGGCTTCGTGAATGATGCCTACTAACGGTAAGACTGACTTGCTCTTATACATATATATATATATATATATATATATATATATATATATATATTAAATTATAATATTATAAAGTATAAGGGTTGAATTTTAACTTTTAAAATTCCAGGGGCTGGAACTAAAGTTCTTAAAGTGACTTTACATGTTCCAAAACTTGAGGGCAAGTTTTGTAACTTTCAAAACTTTTCATCTTTCATAAGTTATGAGTTAATGGTTTAATAAAATGAGTGACTTTTCATTTTTTGTAACCTGTGTGTTTCTTTAATGGACTTTAAAAGAATGACTTTTGGTAATCCATAACTTGAGGACAAATTATGGATTCCATTAAAACACATAATGATCAAGAATTAAACTAACAAGCAAGTTACAAATAATTCCTATGATCTTCTAAACTCATAAGTTCATTAACATGCATATCATCTATTTCAAGAATCATAAAATTAACCATATAAAACTTGAAATTTTGATAATAGCTATTGAAAATGGATTAGCATAACCATTACACCATCTAAAACAAGTTTTATAAGAACAAAACAGTTTAGGGTAATGTTTCTAGTCCATTTCCAGCAGCAAAAGTTGAAAAACTGCATTCTGGGGCTCCTACTCGTCGAGTGCATGAACCTACTCGACGAGTAGGATGAGTTTATGCTTGGACTCGTCGAGTCCCCCCCCCCCCCATGGACTCGGCGAGTCCATTGTCCAGACAACAAGTTTTTCATCTTTTTTCACAATTTTGCATCAAATATCAAGCAAACAAGCCAAGGCTCTGATACCACTGTTGGGTTTTGTGCAATCTAACACTCCTAAGGTGTACATGCAACCCTAAAAGCTTGGATCTATGGTTGACTAAGATACATGCAAAATTGATTTCCAAGGTTCATAATCCTATCTAGCATACATAGGGAACTTTTAATGTAAAAGCAAGCTAGAAAAACGTACCTTGTAGTAGTTTGGATTCCTTGAAAAACTTGAGAGCCTAGCACCCGAAGTGTGATGCCTCAAATGTTTCACACAACACCAAATGCACTTGGAATAAACTTTGAGAGAAATTTCACACTCTTGAAATCAGCTAGCCCTCTTCTTACTTGCTTAAGTGGCCGATTTTGGTGAAAATATGGATCCTTATATAGTGTGCTACAATTAGGGTTACACCATGTAAACCCTAATTGTCATGACCTTTCATTTGCATGACCCACGGGTTCTATAACACCATGGAGCATCCATGGAGCATCCTATGGGTTTTAGCCCAACTTGATAATCCATGGAGCATTAGCCCACTATACAAATATGAATGATTTACACAATCAACTCATATATTTAATTAGTCTTCTTTTGATCACTTAATCAATTCCAAATTAATTCTTGATCAATACTAATTAAATAATCCTATTAATATATTAGAACTTATAATATATTAATAAACCATAAGTGTTATTTCTCTCATTTTAGTGTATCCAAATGCATGATGCCATGCAACCCAAATGGACCATGCTAATCGGTCAAGTACATCCCAGAATAGTTATGAACTTAGACACCTAATCCAACAATCCTACAGGGCTACATACAACCCGTAGGGCACTCCACTAGAAGATAACTATTCTATTGGTACTGTAACCACCATGCCTATATATAGCAGATCACTACTCCATACCAAGCTAGATCTCGCATTCTAAGTCCATTAAGTCCTTAATGAGGCAGTAAATTGAGCTTGGACACAAAATATACCAAACATGGTCCTCTTTCTAAATCAACAAAAGTACAAGGACCAAGGAAAGCCACCATAAGTTATGGACTTCTTCAAGCTCCAAGAACATCCAAGAAGGGGACCAAAACCACCCAATTATGACCTAGAACTTGAATCTAGAAAAGAACATGTCATGTTGTGAACTTTATACCTTCAACAAGTCAGAAAACTGAAGAGAATACTGGACCCAAACTTTCTTCCTTGCTTCCTTATGAACTTCCTCTTCGAAAGCTCTACCAAAAACCCAAGAACAAGGCTCAAAATCAAGGGAAATGGGCTCTCAGCATGCATAGAGGCTAGGGTTTCGAGATGGGGAGGTGGAGGGTGAAGAAGATGACCTAGAATAAGAGTTAAGGTGTTTATATATGAGGGAAACCCTAATAATCCTGAGTTTGGGCTGCAATGGCTGCCACAACGTGGACATCTTTATGGCATATCGTGGCATCTCAAAAACATGTTTTTCATTAAATTTAATGCCACAGCGTGGCAGATGGTTTTCTACAAAACCCTATTTTTTATTCCTTAAGTCTTGGCCAATGTTCTTCGGGAAATGGGTGTTACAGTTTGCAATATTCATTCAGATTCATTGTGTTTTTGGAACGTGTAAGGGAAAGACAAACAAATAAACATGCCATTTATGTCACATATATTATCGAATTAATGATTATTAAATCCCTCCTCTCATTATAATATAAAAGGCATTTCATGTCATGTTTTAAATAGTGTTTGACATACACATGGAAATGTGTTAGATTACTATGCCTAAGAATTGAAGAATTCTAAATATCTGAATGTATTACTTCAAAAGGGGAATAAAAAATAGTATTCGAAAGACTAAAAGGAAGCCTCACATTCTTAACTGATTGATAAGATGAACAAAATAAGGACATCCCTCTATTATATGAAATAAGATGGCTAGAAATTAAATGTTGAAAGACATGATTATTGGGGTGACCGTCATACTGATTGGAAACAGACAAACATACGATTGCTAAGGTTTGAAAAGACAAAGTTGTGACATGGTATATATCAATAGTACTGTTACAACGTAGAAATGTTTGACGAGTTCGGTGGTTCTTCATAGATAAACAAAATTCTTTAAATTCTATAGAACTTTTGTTATCTCTAGTATCTTACGAACAAAAATGATATTTTTTAAGGTATGATAAGAGTATTATAATGTTGTTTCGATAAATATTAATATGATCGTTTTCATTACATGAATAGAGGATTATCACTAACCAACACTTATTAAATGTTAAATGTGTTGCTAAAGGATCTTAACATACTTTAGTCGACATGAAGAAGAAAGGTAGTTGTTGAGTCCATAAACCAACTGTCTTCATGCATCTCATTTAGGGGGTCGATGTCATATGAGGCTTGGTATGTAGTTAACTTTTTAGGGAAATCATATGATTATGAACATACCGAGGTCCTTTACTAAGGTAGTTGCCTTAATATTATCTAACATATAGTTTTTAATTATAATACAATACTCCATAAAATATGATGCGTGTTTAAAAAAATGACTAATTAAATGAGAGGAGGGAACATTCTAAATAGAAAATGACTGATTAGTTAAAATTTAAAAAAAAAAAACTATTTGAAGAGGTTAACCAATAGAGATGTCAGTTAATTGGATGTTAAAGTTAATGAAAAAAATGTTTGAAGAGGTTAACCATTAAAGATGTCATTTAATTAGATGTTCAAGTTAATGGTTCATTTAAAAAATGTTTAATGGAAAAGTAATAAAACATGGAAAACAATGTAGATTTTTCTATAAAGTTATTTATTTAGTGCTGGAATAAAAAGTACTAGAAGTATCTTTCTTAGTCTTATCTACATACACCAAATGATGAGCTTTACGAAAGCCTTTTAAGTCATTAAGCCAAGATTCGGAAACCATTAGTTAACTAGCTTCATTAAATAATAGATAATATGCCTTTAATTGATAAACTTTACTATTTATTTAATGAATAAACTATTTTATCTATGTTGCATTACTGAATAAATATTCTTTGATACCACTTTTAGGAGTTATTGGTTCATTTGAAAAATGTTTAATGGACATAGTAAGAAAATATGGAAAACAATGTAGATTTTTCTCTAATGTTATATATTTAGTGTTGGAAAAAAAACTACTAGATCTCTAATCAACAAAAGCAAACAACATTTGTTCTTGTCTTTCAAATGGTAGAAAATAAACTTGGATATATATATATATATATATATATATATATATATATATATAGAGAGAGAGAGAGATAGAGAGACAGAGAGAGAATTGTTAACGTAAAGTTACAAGTATCTTTCTCAATCATATATACTTACACGAAATGATGAACTTTAGAAATGTCTTTTAAATCATTAAGCTAAGAACCGAAAACCATTAGTTAATTTGTTTCATTAAATAATATATAATGTGCCTTTAATTGATGAACTTTATTAGTTATTTAATGAATAAACTATTTTATTTATGTTTCATTATTGAATAAATAATATATAACCATTTTATTAATTATTTATTTTAGATTGCTAAACTATAAAATTGTCACTTATAAATATATTAGTTAATTATTGTCGTAAATATTATTCAGTGCTTGTTTATAGTTTTACGTACAATTAGTAGTACAATGACTTGACCTTCTATATCATATAAGCTATAATATGAACATGAAGAACCGGTAATACAGTATAATTATCTCAAATTTTTTTATAATTGAATAATGGAATCCCATATGAATTTTGCCATCCTACATTAACTTAGACTATAGTATTGTGATTTCACATGGTTCATACTTGAACTTGACTTATCTTGATTTATAATCTCCGATAAAACATAATCAACGTTACAAAAATTTATATACACTTAGGACAATAAAATAAAATATGAACAATAAAATAGAAAATCAATCAATCTTACTGACCTTGTTTGTAGGTTTGGTTGTAAGTAATCTCCCGTTTTAGGTGCTCATTCAATCGTACACTTTTTTCGAAAAACTACCTCAACACACACCGTCATCACCCAAACATGAGTCTATTGAAAGAATACACTTCATTAGTATACCAATAATCCATCCTCCAACACCAATTCAAGACTTACATCACAAATGCACAAGATAAAATGTTGTTAAGCTTATCATACACTATTTTATATATCTTTGGAATGTTATAATTTAATAAATTTAATCACTTGAAATGATTATATCTATTTATTATCTCCATCTACATGAAACCCATATTATCAAAACTCTAAATTTCCTCTCAGCATTAACATGGTTGTAATGTTTTAATTTAAAATTATGGTGTTCAATCGAATGCTTAATTGTTATGATATTTTGTTAAGATGATCATGGAATCTCTTAATGGAGAAATCACACGTCTAGCTTCACCTAAATAATTTTAGATGGTTATAAGATAAAAATAAAGACGCAACAAATATCGAACATAATTGCTACATACTTGGTGGCATGGCAAACATATAATCATAACATATCACACCTTGTTGCTGATAATCAAGGTAGCTATACTAACCACAAGTAACTAGTAACCCAAAACATTTTACTTCCACTGCAGAAAATAATATGTAAACAAAAAATAGATAACACGATGATGAATGTTCAAAGTTGGTAAACTAGTCTTGAGGCTATGCACATGAGGTGAGTACACCATGTGATCTAATTAGAAAATTGTGTAATGTACAAAATGTTTTATACATGATGGAGTATTAGAGAATATGTTTTAGAATTTTTTTTTTCTTTGCATGAAATACCAACACATTTGAATATCAAAGATGATGTTTGATGTAATATATTTCTACATATGTTTCACACATGGCCTTTATAAAAATTTAAGAATGTGAAAGTATGGATAGGAAGTGATTTCCAAAGGAGAGAGTATAATGCAGACTACACTGTAAAAAGGTTTATAAGGGAAAATAGTTCATGGCTTGGAAGCCTTATCAAGAATGGCCTACTCGCATGTTGGAGTGAGATCTTGAAATTACGCTTTCTTATAACAACTTTCTATTAATGGAAGTTGTTTGTTCACTATGATGAGGAATCTATTGATTTATTTCATGAACTAAACTAATATTCTCTAATGAAAAAGCTTAAAGCTTACATATAACATATTTGTATCTCAGGCA
Organism: Lactuca serriola; assembly: GCF_051521515.1. Taxonomy (NCBI): domain Eukaryota; kingdom Viridiplantae; phylum Streptophyta; class Magnoliopsida; order Asterales; family Asteraceae; genus Lactuca; species Lactuca serriola. The sequence continues at coordinate 265,475,291 of NC_136415.1, forward strand.
ACTCAACGGAAGATGGAAAATAGGAAGGCATGAAGTGTTACCTCCCTTATTATGCTAATAAATGTGGTACACATCAAGATACTCAAATATTTTTAAAGTCCTTCCATTAAATAAACTTTTAATAAAGTATCCAATTAGGATATAATAAAATAATAGTGACATTGGAAGGTTTAGAATATGAAAGTTTTTCATAAAACGCTATGGTAAAGGATTGGATATAATCATAGCACTTGAGTATTGATGCATCATATGTTACTTGGAAAATAGTTTTGATTATGTAGATTCAATCTCAAAATCTTTATTTCTTTAATGTTTCATGGAGTTTTAAATTTGATGATTGGAAATCCGTTGGGAATAAAGCTTCCAAAATTTTATCGTAAGGGGTCCTTATAACAAAAATACTATGCAAGATGTCCTTATAACAAAAATGTTAGGCGGGGTTCAGTGATTCGAAAAATCTTTTCACAAATACATCCATTTATCTATAGTTTATCCATATATCTATCCATGTATGTTATAAAACAAAATTTAATGGCTCAATTTATTCCTATAAGTCAACTAAACCCATATATGGAATGATAAATACCGATTCATTTATCAAGCCAAATCAAATCCATTAAACATTATATTATTAAAATTTAATCCGATTATAGTATAACAAACTGAATGTTTACATAAGTATTGAAATTTTAGGATTAATGTTACATTCATTGTTATATACATGTAATGTATTCTAAGAAAACTCTTATTGATTACTTGACATAGAGTAGGGATTGAAGGAACCATTAGATATAGAAAAATCATTAGGTCACTCATGTAATTGCAAAGTTAACATAATAGAAATGCTTAAAACACATTCAAGAGTTCTAGTGATGAAAGTTATTCTCTTCCTAGTTTTTGCAATGAAGAAGACCTCAAATATTACTTAGGCTTGGGGAATTTACATAAAAATAATCTAACTATTAATTTAGAAGGGTGCCTTTGCAAAATAAGAGCATGCAAATTTCTTGTCCATTGGAATTTATATAATATCCCTCATGATCAGGTATATGATTTTGTCACACCCCAAAACCGAAATGACGGAAACGTTTGGGGGCGGAGGACGTCATGTACAGTATCATAACAATGCAAAGTAGTAAGCAAGCAACAACATTATCCATTGCATTAATAGTATAATTTAATACAAGTGTGTTCTTTGAAAGTAGTAAGACACCAAAATGAATAATCAAAATAAAAGACGAGTCTTGAACATGCTCCGTCTTCTCAAAACCTGATCGACTGTACCTATCTACTAATGACCTGAGAATACAAGTAATTTTGAAAGCATAGATCAACATTTAAGCTGGTGAGTTCATAAGTATTTAGTTTCAATGTTTTGTATAAGTTTACTGAAAGTGTTTGTAAATGTTCATTGTAAATGTTTGCATATGTTTGAAAACTCCTAGAAAATCCTATATTTTCTACTAGTATAAAAAATAGTCTTCTACCAAGACTCGACTGTTTCTTATGTTTGTTTCTTTGTAAAAGTGAACTTTTTTCCCAAATATGACTATCATTAACAAAATATAGTTTTACATTACCCTTTATGTGAGAAGATCAGAATTTGAATGCAATGGGAAACTGTGTGTGTAGTGCAGTATTATATGTAGTAAACACTATAGTAATAACTACCATAAACCAAAAAGGCTTACATAAGGTAAAATGTGATGAGGTTGTTAACATAGTAAACCGACTATAACATGACGATGAAAGACGTTGAAAGAAATGACATTTGGCACCCGTAGACTTGCAAGTCCCACTGTAGCGAACAACAAGGTGTAGGATAGTCAATCCAGTATACATCTATATGCAAACTCACGCTCTCCCTCCAGGAGATTCTAGTTACAAAACGTGACACAACAAAATGGGTGTTGTGTCATGGAGTAGTATCTGACATTATGTGATCTTGAATCTTGTTATAGTATACTTGATTTAGTAATAGTATTCTATGTATAGTATTTTCTGTATAGTATTCTCTGTCTAGTATTCTTTGTTATAGTATTCTCTGTTATAGTGGTAGTGCTCTCCTAAACTATACCTATTATAGTTTACTAGTGATTTCTATAGTTGAATGAATGATTGTATACCTTTGCTACCCAATGGTACTGAACTGATTGATAGTACTTGTATATCTACATATGTATGCATAATATATAACTAATATTTAGACGACATTCGGACAAACAACCGAATATCCTAAGTCCACAATCAAAAAAGGAACAAGAACTAAGGCGAGTTATCAGTCCTAAGTCCTTTAAACATTACTTATATAACTATACATATATAGACATGCTTTTGACAATATATAAGTTTTAAAGAAGGTTTGTTAATACATTTGAAGAGTTTAACAATAAATACTAATGACTTGATGTCAATTTATATATCGATTTAAAAACAGTTTGTTTGATAATAAAGTTTAAAGTATAAGAAATCATTTGTTTGAAACAAAGTTTGAAGTATATGAAATCCTTTGTTTGAAACACAGTTATAAATCACATATGATTGATTATATAACTAATATGTTTTCTACTTGTATTCCCCCCACCCCATAAAAGCATTTAAAATTATTTAAAAGATAAGTTAAGGGGTATGAACTCACCTGTAGTGAGTAACTCGAATGTAAGATCGATTAGGATGCTAAGTGTCAAGTGAAGGCTTGAGCACACATGGGTCCTATTTAGCATATAATGACACATATGTGTATCTAATTAGTGTTTATAACATCTAATAATGAAGTGGAACAACCTAAGGGACTAGAAAGCACTTGTAATGAAGTGTTACACCACATAGTGTTGCATATAAGGGGTGTAGGGCCTCACATTGGAGTTTACAGCCCAAATGGTAAGACTCCCGTGAGTTCATGGCCCATGGGTTTACGGCCCTATGAGTTTACGGCTGTAAACTCATGGTACTTTGTACCAAAGTGTGTGTTAAGGTCTAATGGTCTTCCAAGAAGTGTTCTAGTTGACAAGCTTAGCTCCTAGAAGAGTTTAAGGTCAATATGGCACCATTTTAAGGGTTTATGGCCAAGGGAGATGATCTTGGCCATAAACTCCCTTTGTTCTTGTCAAATGGATGTTTTATAAGCGTTCTTCAAGTATTTCAAATATACAACAAGCTAAGGAGAGAGTACTTATGATATAGAAGCTTGAAAGGGTGTTTAAGGTCCAAAAACACTAGTGTGTGTTCTTGGTGTTTCTTGAAGATCTAACCTAAATAGATGATTTCATAGATGAAATCAAAGGGTTTTACTAGTTAAAGCATTGTATCAACTAATCAAATGGAAAGAATTCTTACATTTTTGGAAGATCAAGATAAAGATCTTATGATACTTGAGAGAGAAATCGGGTTCTTAGACTTGGAATGGAAGAGAAATGAGGAAAAGTAATGAAATCTCATACATATAGCATGAGTTTACGGCCCACATGAGTTTATGGCCATAAACTCATGGTGGTGTGGCTGTAAACTCCATATGATGGGGTTTAAAGCTTGATTAAGGCATAATGGGCTCAAGCAGATACTTTCTAACACTCGATCCTTGAATGTACTTTGCTTAGGATAATCAAACAGACTCTAAATAGTGCTAAATTATAGCAGAAACATGTCTGACTTTGATTGAATTGAATGGTTGTACAAGATAGAAATTTCGGGTTGTCACATATTTACTTTATTTGATGGTGGATTTTGGTTTTACAAAATATCCCTCTTGAATTACAGCTCCCTACTGAAGATGATATCCTTTGTGAACATATTGAAGATGATATCCAATGTAGGGTCAAATTTTGTTTTCACCTAATTTGGGGTTTCTTACGGTGCATCATGTGTGGTCGATGTTGCTTACCAGTGTCGTCCAGAAAAGAGATGAGCAGATGTGTTTGGGACTACTTTCATTTGATTAGTGAGAATGGAGAAGTTTTATTCAGGGGTATATGCTTTGGATTCCTTGTATATTCCTTTACTATTTATATAAGAATAAAATAAATGAGTAAATAAACAAATATCTGATCATGGTAGTATTGTCTTTTTAAGCTAGTCGACGAATAAATGCAAAACAAAACCAAACAATAAGAATTGTTTGAGTTGAAAATAACGTTAGGGACTAAACATTTAAGTTACCCCAAAGTACAGGGACCATTTGTGTAATTTACTCAAAATTAAATCATAAATTTTATGGATTTTAGAGCATTCTTAGATAGTTTCTTATATGATAAACAACTTAGATTTTGATATTCTAACTTTTCGGTTCTTATTGAACTTTTTAATCCTTCCATGGTTCTTAAAATAAACACCATCAAGGTGTCTTAGTGGTGATCACAATAGAATTTAGCACTCCAAAATGGAGTTATACCAAGTTCGAATCACCATAAACTTTCAATATTAGGGAGACCTGCCATGTAAAAACTACGAGTGTCTAAATAGATTTTCTTATGAAATGTGTTGGGTGTATGATGACTTAAAGATCCTATGGAATCTTTAAGGTTTATTTTTGGATCTAATACTTGAGGTATAATTAGGTGTTGCACTATTTTCTAGAAGTGAAGGCTTGTCATCCATGATGGTTTCATGGTCTATTTCTCCAATAAGTTTTGATTAATGCTTGTATTTAATAGGTGAATTTCATTAAATTAATCTAAATAGCCTAGATATAAAGAAAGGATTATAGGTATCCTACTACTTATATGATGATGATTTATCTATAAGTGAGTAATTTAATATGTACATGAGGTTTCACATAACAATTCAAATTTATACATAAACACACTAGAAAATTTTAATCTTGGAAAAGCATACATAAGATACATTTCAAAAAACAATATATAGAATACCTACATATTTGTTTGGTACAAAACTTGAGATGATATATAAGCACTAATAGCATTCACTTAGTTACCATTTATATTACAAAAGATTTCAATAACTTAAACCTTTCACATTTTGGAAGAATCAAAATCCTAGCTTTCATAATACCAACATTCGAAGATGACATTAAGGTTAAAAATGATGATATGTTCCTTTTTTTTTAATAATGTTACTGTCAAGTAATTTGTGCAAATGAAGTTCCCTCATGGTCTTTAATGTGGAGGAAAGGACGGGAAAATAAAGGGAGGATTTATGATTGATAAGAATTGAAGCTTGTTGCAGAAGTGTTGGTATACTATCAAACTAGTTGCTTCTAGCTAGTTTTGGTGTTTGTGAATGCTAATTTATAAAGAACAAAATAAATACTATATTTGTTTAACACACATTTTTTCCAGATCATTCATGAAACTAAAATTAAAGAAGCAAAAACCATTCTTGAACCAACCACATATTCCTTCTCAATAGCCTTTGACAAAGACCATGGTAGATTTATGTCACAACTAGAAATTTTGTGTCTTGTAATCACTACATTCAAGTAAAAATGTAGAATAAAAAACCTAAGAACATGTATGATACTTACTCTATGACAACAAAATTTCAATCCAATACACCATACAAATACTACTAATAGTCAATAAGCAATTGGAAACCCTAGAAGTTCTTATGTAGGTCCATTTTGGACTAGGACTTCCTTATTGGACTCAATGGGCCAATAAGCTTCCAATTTGACTATCATGGGATTAGGACCTTTAAATGGGCTCTAATTGGACCCAATTCCATTTAATCCAATATTTTGGGCCATAATGGGCCTAGAATGAAACATAACACCCTAATGGACCTTATTGGGTCACAACAAACTCATATAGCCGTAATGGATCATAATAATTATACCTTGATGTAATTGGGCCGAACAATTTCATAATTAAGTCATAATATGGGCTTAAACAAAAGAAGCCCAATATTCTCCCTTTCCTTCTTCACTTCTCGGCCCAAACAACCCAACATGGAAGAGGGTTGACTTTCAAGTGACACCTCACTATTACCTCTTGGTTATCCATGCAACATATCTCATATACCCATGCACATATCACCTCAAGGTCTACTTCTTCCTCTCTCTCCCATTCTCGGCCGATTTCAAACACACACACACACAATTCTCTCACAACTCTCTCAAGAAAACTCCCTCCACTCTTCATCAAGATCTTGAATCTTAGGAGGTTTTTCAAGAAGATATTTCCAAAAATTCTTCATCTAAGGTAAGGTTATGCTTGGATCTATGATCTAGATTCTTTGTTTTATCAAAATCTCTTCCTAATCCATGCAAAAATCGTGATCTTGCATCCTAGAATCATCTCAAGGCCGAGATCTTCATCAAGGTGTGCTAGGGCCGAAAATCACCTCATTTCCTTACATCTTTCCTCCAAAACCGAAACCACACCCAAAGGTGAGCTTCATGCCCCCTTATTTTCGGTTTTTATAAGTTTTGTGGGGGGAGAATACAAGCAAATGTATAGATCTATCATTATGTGTATGCCTTGTATGATTTCTATGTTTATTTACATACTTTTGTGTGTTTATGGTGTTGAAACTAGTCAAAAGGACCTAAAAATCGAGATTTGTATTATGATGCATGAATCAAGTGCTAAAACATAGCATTATACATAAGTCATTACTAGAAAAATAACCAAGAAAGTTTAGATGAACATCTTGGGCTAAAAATCACATTTTTTGACTTAAAATGCTAAAAATATGAAGTTTAGGGGCTCAAAATGTCAAAATACAAATTCTGGAGGTTAAGATGTGTCAAAACAGTTTCATAAAGGAATTTTCCAGAAATATACACTTTAGAATGTTTAAAATGTAAATTTCTAAACTTAATGGGCTAAAAGAGAACTTTTCGGCCCAATAAGGCCCAGTATGCGAAAATTTCAAAGTTGAGGGGCTGAAAATGCATTTTCCTGTAAAACAGGGAACTACTAATGTCCCAAGTCCATTTCAAGGGTTAAAAATGCTTTTCACATTTAAAAGGGACCAAAAATGCAAAAATTCTCTATTTTGGGCCAAAAGTGTAAAATTTGCGAAAATGAAGGTTCCAGCCGAAAAAGTTTCATTTTGAGGGACTAAAACTGTTTTTCAAAAAGCTTTGAGCTGAAAAATACTTTTTCTATAAGTTTTGATACTAAAATGTCAAGAAAAATGGCTTAGGGACTAAAATATAAATTATTTTATATAAGGGTCCAAAAGTGTAAATTCATCCAAAAAGAAGGGTCTGAAAAATGTAAAAGACTAATGTCTTAAACAATGAACCCGACACGATAAAACACTAGTACCTCAGTTATCGGCGAAATACAATACACCTACAACACCAAAAATCGTTATCAAACGAATTAATTCGGTCTCGAATCAATAACAAATCTGAAACTACTAACGCGGCGATACTTCAATACACACATGGAAATCTCGAAAACTCAATACACACGCGGAAATACACTAGACGTCGACACTCCGTCCTTGGGCCCAAAAGTTTCAAATCATGCTTGTTGGGCCTAGCTAGCCCAATGCCATGATCTTTAGGCCCGAAGGAAATTTGCTTACATGTAGTTGGGTCTAATACAACTTAATTCCATGTAAAAGGACTTTTCAATGGCAAACGTGTTGCTGGTCCCCAAGGGTCCTTCGATACTGCTAGCAAAGTCGAGAATTCACCAATGCGAGTTGGGCTAAGGGCCCTTCGCATTCACTATAGCCTTGAACGACGTAGGGAATTACCGGGGGCTTCGCACTCTCTTTTCCCCTCAGTCGTGGGGCTACATGAGTCCAGGTGGTTGGGTTAAGTGAATAGTGCGAGCGACGCCTAAGGGAATTGTTTGTACGGTTGTCAACTGGTCATTTTCATTAATGTACGTTTACAACAATTCACAATCCACAATTAATCCAACGACTCCGGAGCTCAACGAATACACCTGTCGTAACGAAATAACAACACATAAATTATTTAATGCAAAGTATCAGGAAAACATCGGGTTTTCCTAGGGTTTTCAATTAATACACCTACGAATTACATACCGAGTTTTACAAATCGTACTCTTACATTTATAGAAACAAACAAGCATACTTACGGATCTTCACACTTTTATACTAAGTTGTTTTCAGAAAAGATCGGATTTTCTGGTGATTTTCAAAACAATACAAACCACTATATTTCAAACATTACTTATGAACTCACCAACATTTCATATGATGATGTTTTTCAAAATACTTGTATTCTCAGGTAACAGGTAAACCGAAGGGAAAAATGTACACAGTGATGTGTTATTGTTTGTTTAACTAGTATTGAACAATCTACTTTTGAGAATGTAATGTTTTGAAACTATGTATTGAATGTAAACGCTGCCAGTTGTAATATTCCAATGCTTGGTGTTGTATGATGTTATGTTTCATGTATATTCGTTGTGATGGTATTCAATTGAGTCACAACAGCCCCCGGACGTTTCCGCCGTCTGGTTCGGGGGTGTGACAGGTTGGTATCAGAGCTCTGTTTATAGTGAACTAGCATATCTAACCATCCATTGATATGCAACTATAAACCAAAAGAGGGACTAACATAACTATGAAGAAAACATGTAAAATACAATGATAAAACACCTTTGCTTGCATTAGGAACAAAGAACATAACGCCGAACCAAACAAAATAATGCTAGTATCTCGGTTAATTCAGGACTGTTCTTAGTGGTACCAAGGAGTGGATGTAGCCTGATCAACTACATTCTCTCCAAAGTAAAACTAACACACGTTCTGATGAGATCGTGATAGCTAGGGAACCTAAAACTATACCCCTTTATCACCAAAAAGAGAACGTCTATTTAGTATATATCATAGTCGTGGGAGTGACGATAGTTTATACCTTCCCCCAGTCGTCATGGAGGGAGATCAGCTGGGTATCCAGTTCCATCAAGTCCTAGTGGCTCACGGGATGCTTGAAGATGAACCAGAAGGGAATCCAGAGGAAGCACACGACGTCTGACCTGATGAATACATAGAAACCGACTACGAATTTGGAGAGACCGATGATGACGCCGAGGAAGGGAAAGACCGGGACAAGGATCACATCCCGTCGTGTGAGAACGAGGCGCAACCAGACCACCCCGCCCCACCAATGAACCCCCCAAGGGAGAACCGTTCCCCCGAAGCTGAGATCGCCGGACTACGACAACAGTTGTATGCTATGGAGGCCCAGGCAGTGCGAGCTGAGCATGAGAGGGATGAAGTTATTGGAGACATGACGGAGATGGCTCAGTTACTGGCGCAACATTTCGGCATATGACCCCGCCACTACGTAGGACGCAGATCGTCGTGGTTATGGATAGACTTATCTTAGTAGGTCATTAGGAACTATGCTATGTACCCCGACTCTATGTTTAAGTGACTACACTACTCATAGAGCCGTTATGCTGTCGGACTAGTGTCACTCATGTATGCTCTTACGAGCAATTTTTTTTTCATCTATCAAATGCGGATAATATTAGTAAACTTTTATGTGCTTTGTTATGATAGTACAAATTGCTATGTGTTGAGAATCTATGATTGTATGTTGAATGGTAGGAATGTTTTAGTACGTACATTACACCTAGTCAGTAGGGTCACAACCTTCCAGAAACCCCAAACACTCAACATCTTTCCGTTTCATGGCGGAAAGATGCCTCGCCGACCTACTCGCGGAAACCCTGGACCAACCCCACCCGAAGTTGACTCCACTGCATTCCAAGCAGCCGTGTCTGTTGCGGTCACCGCAGCTATGGCACAACTCCACCAAGGGAATAACGGAGGAGGCAACGGGCAAGGGGCAGGGAGTTCGAACAACGGGATGAATCAAGGACCTACTAAAACATGTACCTACAAGGACTTTACAAATGCCAAACCACGAACTTTTAACGGCACTGGAGGAGTGATCACTCTGAAGCGATGGATCGAGAAGGTGGAATCGGTGTTCGAGATATGCGATTGTCCTGAGCAGATGAAAGTGAAGTTCGCGGCCTGCACTTTTGTCGATCAAGTGCTCACCTAGTGGAACGGACATGTGGAAGCCATGACACTTCCTGTAGCCAACTCTATGCCGTGGGCGGAGATGAAAGAAATGCTGATGGCTGAATACTACCCACGAGGTGAGATTTAGAAAATGGAGCAAGAGCTGTGGAACCTCACTGTGCAGAATGCGAATATCGATGCCTACATATCGAGATTTAGTGAACTATCTCTGTTGTGCCTGGGTATGATCACCTCGGAAGGAAAGAAGATTGAGCGATTCATCTGGGGACTAACATCACCAATTCAAGGAAATGTGATAGCTGCAAACCCCGAAACATATGACAGTGCCAAAAGATTGGCAAAGAAGCTGTATGACCATAACAACAAGAAGGGTGAGAAGCCAGCGGAGGCTGAAGGAAAGAAGGAAGGTGATGGCAAGAAGGGGAAGAACAATAAGAGGAAGGGGCGTCAGGGCCCCGAGACCTCTAAAAAGTAGCAAACAGTGGCAGTTAACGCTGTCACCGCACCGGTTCCAACCATACCACATGCTCCAGCCTCAGCTGCTTCAAATGCTTCCAGACCTTATTCCGGTAATCTTCCTAAATGCAACAAGTGCGGTTTCCATCACAATGGAGAATGCAGGGAGTTACAGTGCACCAGTTGCAACCGAAAGGGACACACGGCGAAGTACTGCAGGGCTTACCCCCCCAGAACCAACAACAGGGAAACAGTAACAAAAACAATGTCACCACCGGCGGCAACAATGCTGGGCCTAGCCACACCTGCTATGGGTGTGGGAGGACTGGACATTTCCGCTGAGACTGCCCTAACAACAACAATCCCGGAAACGGAGGAACAGGAAGGATGCTGACCATGGGTCAGGGAGAGGCACTTCAGGACCCCGCTGTTGTTACCGGTACGTTTCCCCTAAATCACACTTATGCATGCATCCTATTTGACACCGGAACGGAGCGAAGTTTCGTAAGCAATAAGTTTAAACATTTATTAAAACAACAGCCCCAGAAGCTAAAGGAAACATTTATGGTGGAAATGGCCAATGGGAAAACAGAATCCACCGGGGAAATCTACATCGGATGTACCCTAACCCTAAATCAACACGTCTTTCGAATGGACTTAATGCCTGTATCAATTAGGAGTTTCGATGTGATTATTGGCATGGACTGGTTAAGCCCCCACCATGCTGAAATTATGTGTCACGAGAAGGCCGTTCGCCTTCGCCTTCCCAATCATGAAACCCTAGTAATTTACGGAGACAAACCTAGCATGAACCTCCGCCTCGTCTCATGCATCAAGGCACAAAAACATCTACGAAAGAACAATTTGGTGTTCCTGGCTCACATAGTGGATAAAACCAAGGAAGAGGTTAATGTTGAAGACATTCCCATAGCATGTGAATTTCCAGACATGTTTCCTGAAGATCTTCCAGGAGTGCCCCCAGAGAGACAAGTGGAGTTTCGAATTGATCTCGTTCCAGGATCAACTCCTCTCGCTAAATCACCCTATCGGTTAGCTCCTGCTGAGATGCAGGAATTATCCAGCCAACTCAGCGAACTCTTGTACAAGGGATTCATACGCCCTAGTTACTCGCCATGGGGAGCTCCAGTCCTCTTTGTCAAAAAGAAGGACGGATCTTTTAGAATGTGCATCGATTATAGAGAGTTAAATAAACTCACTGTTAAAAATCGCTACCCACTCCCACGAATCGATGATCTATTTGACCAGCTCCAAGGAGCTAGTTATTTTTCTAAGATAGATCTACGGTCCGGATATCACCAACTCAAAGTCCGGGAAGAGGATATTCCAAAAACCGCTTTCCAAACTCGCTACGGACATTATGAATTTGTCATAATGCCCTTCGGTCTAACAAATGCCCCTGCCACATTTATGGACCTAATGAACCGAATCTGTCGACCATTCCTCGACAACTTTGTCATTGTTTTCATCGACGACATCCTCGTCTATTCTCGAAGCAAAGAAGAGCATGGCCAACATCTCCGACAAGTCCTAGAAACTCTGCGATCGGAAAAGCTATACGCCAAACCCTCCAAGTGTGAGTTCTGGCTCCGGAGTGTGAACTTCCTAGGTCATGTAGTTAGCCAAGATGGAATTCATGTGGATCCCTCTAAAGTCAAAGTTGTTGAAGGATGGGCAATCCCGACAACACCCACGAAAATCCGTCGATTCTTGGGTCTAGTAGGCTACTATAGGAGATTCATTCAAAACTTCTCTAAGATCGCCAAGCCACTTACCTCGCTTACACAAAAGGGAATACCATTCAAATGGACGGACAAACAAGAAGCCGCATTCCGAACCCTGAAGTAAGCTCTCTGTAGTGCCCCGGTACTATCGCTACCGGAGGGAACGGAAGATTTCGTGGTCTACTGTGACGCGTCAAATCAGGGCTTAGATTGCATTCTCATGCAGCGTGGAAGGGTGATAGCTTACGCATCTCACCAACTAAAGACGCACGAAGTAAATTATACGACCCATGACTTGGAATTGGGAGCCGTGGTCTTCGCTCTGAAAATTTGGAGGCACTACCTGTACGGTACAAAGTGCACCATCTTCACAGACCACAGGAGTCTCCAGCACATCTTGAACCAGAAAGAGTTGAACATGAGGCAACGAAGATGGGTTGAATTATTAAACGATTACGAGTGTGAGATCAAGTACCACCCAGGCAAGGCCAACGTGGTAGCCGACGCATTAAGTCGGAAGGAGTACTCAAATCGTCATACGAAAACTCTCTCTATAACCATTCAATCTCACCTAGTCACTCAAATTGCGGTAGCCCAGTCGGAGGCCATGAAAGCGGAAAACAGGGCAAGCGAAGCATTGCGCGGGATGGAGAGGAACCTAGAGGCAAAGGAGAATGGAGTATACTACTTCATGAACCGTATTTGGGTCCCTAAAATCGGAGGATTTAGGGAGGTAGTTATGAAGGAGGCCCACAAGATGCGATACTCCGTTCATCCTGGCTCAGACAAGATGTATTTGGATATTAAACAACACTAGTGGTGGCCTAACATGAAGGCAAAAATTGCTACCTATGTTAGTAAGTGCCTTACGTGTGCCAAGGTAAACGTGGAGTACCAGAAGCCCTCAGGGTTATTACAGCAACCGGTAATTCCTGAATGGAAATGGGAGGGGATTTCTATGGATTTCGTGACCAAGCTACCCAAGACGTCGGACGGACTGGACACCATATGGGTAATAGTCGACCGACTGACGAAGTCTGCCCATTTCCTGCCCATAAAGGAATCCTACAAGATGGAAAGATTGACACGTTTATACATTCGAGAAATCGTGAGACTCCACGGAGTACCAGTGTCTATTATCTTAGATAGGGACAGTAGGTTCACTTCACGTTTTTGGCAATCTCTCCAGAAGGCACTAGGAACTCATCTCGAGATGAGCACCGCTTATCATCCACAGACGGATGGTCAAAGCGAACGAACCATTCAAACGCTCGAAGACATGCTCCGCGCATGTGTGATAGACTTTGGGAAGTCTTGGGATACCCACTTACCCTTAGTAGAATTCTCATATAACAACAGTTACCATTCGAGCATTAAGGTCGCTCCCTTCGAAGCACTATACGGGCGTAAGTGTAGATCACCGTTATGTTGGGTTGAGGTAGGTGATACCCAACTAGCAACAATGCATACATCAGACAAGGCACTAACAGGATCGGAGATCATTCGTGAAACCACGGAAAAGATTATTCAAATCAGAGCTCGATTACAAGCATCGCGCGACTGGCAAAAGAGCTACGCCGATAAACGACGAAAGCCCTTAGAATTTCAGGTCGGGGATCGAGTACTGTTGAAAGTCTCACCCTGGAAAGGAGTTATTCGTTTCGGAAAACGGGGAAAACTGAACCCACGATACATTGGACCTTTCGAGATCGTCGCCCGAATAGGTCCCGTGGCGTATAAATTGCAACTACCGCAGAACTAAACAGTGTACACCCCGTGTTCCATGTCTCCAATCTAAAGAAGTGCCTATCGGATGAAACACTCATCATTCCCCTTGACGAGATCGAAATCAACGAGAATCTCCTGTTCATTGAAGAACCGATTGAAATCATGGACAGGGAGGTGAAGCGTACTAAGCAAAGTCGCATCCTGATCGTGAAAGTACGGTGGAACGCGAAGCGTGGGCCAGAATTCCCGTGGGAACGCGAAGATCAAATGAAGCAAAAGTACCCACACCTATTTTAGCATTCTCAAATCTAGCTTTCAAACAAAATTTCGGGACGAAATTCCCTCTAACGGGGGGATGATGTCACAAGTAGAAATTTTGTGTCTTGTAATCACTACATTCAAGTAAAAATGTAGAATCAAAAACCTAAGAGCATGTATGATACTTACTCTATGACAACAAAATTTCAATCCAATACACCATACAAATACTACTAATAGTCAATAAGCAATTGGAAACCCTGGAAGTTCTTGTGTAGGTCCATTTTGGACTAGGACTTCCTTATTGGACTCAATGGGCCAATAAGCTTCCAATTTGACTATCATGGGATTAGGACCTTTAAATGGGCTCTAATTGGACCCAATTCCATTTAATCCAATATTTTGGGCCATAATGGGCCTAGAATGAAACATAACACCCTAATGGACCTTATTGGGTCACAACAAACTCATATAGCCCTAATGGATCATAATAATTATACCTTGATGTAATTGGGCCGAACAATTTCATAATTAAGTCATAATATGGGCTTAAACAAAAGAAGCCCAATATTCTCCCTTTCCTTCTTCACTTCTCGGCCCAAACAACCCAACATGGAAGAGGGTTGACTTTCAAGTGACACCTCACTATTACGTCTTGGTTATCCATGCAACATATCTTATATACCCATGCACATATCACCTCAAGGTCTACTTCTTCCTCTCTCTCCCATTCTCGGCCGATTTCAAACACACACACACACACACACACACAATTCTCTCACAACTCTCTCAAGAAAACTCCCTCCACTCTTCATCAAGATCTCGAATCTTAGGAGGTTTTACAAGAAGATATTTCCACAAATTCTTCATCTAAGGTAAGGTTATGCTTGGATCTATGATCTAGATTCTTTGTTTTTATCAAAATCTCTTCCTAATCCATGCAAAAATCATGATCTTGCATCCTAGAATCATCTCAAGGCCGAGATCTTCATCAAGGTGTGCTAGGGCCGAAAATCACCTCATTTCCTTACATCTTTCCTCCAAAACCGAAACCACACCCAAAGGTGAGCTTCATACCCCCTTATTTTCGGTTTTTATAAGTTTTGTGGGGGGAGAATACAAGCAAATGTGTAGATCTATCATTATGTGTATGCCTTGTATGATTTCTATGTTTATTTACATACTTTTGTGTGTTTATGGTGTTGAAACTAGTCAAAAGGACCTGAAAATCGAGATTTGTATTATGATGCATGAATCAAGTGCTAAAACATAACATTATACATAAGTCATTACTAGAAAAATAACCAAGAAGGTTTAGATGAACTTCTTGGGCTAAAAATCACATTTTTTTGACTTGAAATGCTAAAAATATGAAGTTTAGGGGCTCAAAATGTGAAAATACAAATTCTGGAGGTTAAGATGTGTCAAAACAGTTTCATAAAGGAATTTTCCAGAAACATACACGTTAGAATGTTTAAAATGTAAATTTCTAAACTTAATGGGCTAAAAGAGAACTTTTCGGCCCAATAAGGCCCAATATGCGAAAATTTCAAAGTTGAGGGGCTGAAAATGCATTTTCCTGTAAAACAGGGAACTACTAATGTCCCAAGTCCATTTCAAGGGTTAAAAATGCTTTTCACATTTAAAAGGGACCAAAAATGCAAAAATTCTCTATTTTGGGCCAAAAGTGTAAAATTTGCGAAAATGAAGGTTCCAGCCAAAAAAGTTTCATTTTGAGGGACTAAAACTATTTTTCAAAAAGCTTTGAGCTGAAAAATACTTTTTCTATAAGTTTTGATACTAAAATGTCAAGAAAAATGGCTTAGGGACTAAAATATAAATTATTTTATATAAGGGTCCAAAAGTGTAAATTCATCCAAAAAGAAGGGTCTGAAAAATGTAAAAGACTAATGTCTTAAACAATGAACCCGACACGATGAAACACTAGTACCTCAGTTATCGGCGAAATACAATACACTTACAACACCAAAAATCGTTATCAAACGAATTGATTCGGTCTCGAATCAATAACAAATCCGAAACTACTAACGCGCCAATACTTCAATACTCACATGGAAATCTCGAAAACTCAATACACACGCGGAAATACACTAGATGTCGACACTCCGTCCTTGGGCCCAAAAGTTTCAAATCATGCTTGTTGGGCCTAGCTAGCCCAATACCATGATGTTTAGGCCCGAAGGAAATTTGCTTACATGTAGTTGGGTCTAATACAACTTAATTCCGTGTAGAAGGACTTTCAATGGCAAACGTGCTGCTGGTCCCCAAGGGTCCTTCGGTACTGCTAGCAAAGTCTAGAATTCACCAATGCGAGTTGGGCTAAGGGCCCTTCGCATTCACTATAGCCTTGAACGACGTAGGGAATTACCGGGGGCTTCGCACTCTCTTTTCCCCTCGGTCGTGGGGCTACATGAATCCGGGTGGTTGGGTTAAGTGAATAGTGCGAGCGACGCCTAAGGGAATCATTTGTATGGTTGTCAACTGGTTATTTTCATTAATGTACGTTTACAACAATTCACAATCCACAATTAATCCAACGACTTCGGAGCTCAACGAATACACCTGTCGTAACGAAATAACAACACATAAATTATTTAATGCAAAGTATCAGGAAAACGTCGGGTTTTCCTAGGGTTTTCAATTAATACACCTACGAATTACATACCGAGTTTTACAAATCGTACTCTTACATTTATAGAAACAAACAAGCATACTTACGGATCTTCACACTTTTATACTAAGTTGTTTTCAGAAAAGATCGGATTTTCTGGTGATTTTCAAAACAATACAAACCACTATATTTCAAACATTACTTATGAACTCACCAACATTTCATATGTTGACGTTTTTCAAAATACTTGTATTCTCAGGTAACAGGTGATGTGTTGTTGTTTGTTTAACTAGTATTGAACAATCTACTTTTGAGAATGTAATGTTTTGAAACTATGTACTGAATGTAAACGCTACCAGTTGTAATATTCCAATGCTTGGTGTTGTATGATGTTATGTTTCATGTATATTCATTGTGATGGTATTCAATTGAGTCACAACAGCCCCTGGACGTTTCCGCCGTCTGGTTCTGGGGTGTGAAGAGGGGTTGGCACCAAAGGCACTCCTACCAGATATTTGCATCTGCATGGAGCCAAAAATTTATCAAAATAAAAAAATTCTTTACTTTAGTAAAGCCTAGAGGAACAAAAAAGAGACAAAATGAGGAACTTGAAGGTTTGTATCGATCGAATACACTTCAAGTGAAAAGAACAAAAGCAAACTAAAATAAGCAAATACAGAACAGGAAGTAAAGAACACAAGGAATTCTCCAAATTGTCTTTCACCAAGAAAGGGTTTGTTTTCACCAAGAAAATGGGTTGTCACAAAGATGGTCATCAAGACAAACACATTAGGGTACCACCCTAATGTTGAATATATACTAATCTATACAAGTATATCCCTTGATTGAAGGGATTGTATCTAATCTATACTAAGAACCAATCCTCGTCAAAAAGATATCATATATGATATCTATTCTATACATACATGTATCGCTACCTAATATAAAAAAGGCTACATAAAATAACTATCTATACACTGAAACTGATAGACTTGATACGTTGGCGTTGATGGTGATGTTGATGTTGATGCTGATAGTTAATGTGTAGAGTATTTGACTTATCTGAACATTAGGTGTGACCTTACAATATCCCTTATCTGATAATGTCAAAACTATTCTTCTTCTTAAGAGTTATAAGAAGAACCATTGTAGAACTTTCCAGCTTCTTTCAAGATCTCAGTCTTAACCCATCTAAATTCATCAATTTGAAGTTCATCTAACCATCTACAAAGTTTCATAGATATCAACACATGATATCCTCTTTCCAGTTCAAATGACTAATGTCACAACTAGGAAATTTGAGGCCTTGTAACTACAACACTTATATCAATTATGAATCAACAATATGAAAGCATGTATGATGCTTATTAAATAACAACAAAACCTCATCAAATACTTCATTCAAGCACTACGAATAGTCAACAAAGAATTGGAAACCCTTGAAATCCCGGTTTAAGTCCATTTTGGACTAGGATTTCCTTATTGGGCCTAATGGACCAATGAGCTTCCAATTTAACTATCTTGAACCTAGAACTCTCTAATGGGCCCTAATTGGACCCATATACATGAGACTTAACATTTTTGGGCCTTATGAACCCAAAATAAACTAGGTTAACTTTAATGGGTCACAACCAATTTAATTTAGCACTAAGAGGACACAAAAATTATACTTTGACTTATTTAGGCCAAGCATCATCTAAATTAAGTATAATATGGGCTTAAGGGCAAAAAGCCCAAATTTTCTCTCTTCCCCTCTCCATTCTCGGTCTAAACCCACAAAGAAAGAGGAGATGACTTTTGGTAGCCACGTCTCCATTATCTCTTGGATTCCCATGCTAAGGCCTCATATCTCCATGCAACAATCCCATCACCACTCTCTCCTCCTCTCTCTTTACTTCTCTTGGACGAACACAACACACACACCTCACCAAAATGTGACAACCCGAAATTTCCATTCTGAACAAACCATATCAAGTCAATAGAAGTTAGAACAGTTATAGTGAATTTCCAGACTTTTGGGTATAAGCTTGAGTATTTTGGGGTTTACACTTAAGGAGATATCAGGAGAGTGGATGCACTAGGGTTTTGTGCAACACTGTTATTCCAAAACTACCTTCTTAATTAAGGATTTTGATAAACTTTTAACATATGTTGTTTGGGGACCAATTCCGCAACATCTTTTAAAAAGATTTCTCTGATTTTATTTTAAAAAGCATAAATTAATTCGGTCTTTTCTGGCCGAGAAATTAGGGGATGTCACATATAGGTGTGAGCATACGGCCGTAAACTCATGAGTTTATGACCGTAAACTCATTTGGTAGTGTCATTAGGGCCGTGAACTTCATGGTGGAGTTTTCCTTGAGCCCTACACACAGTAGCTTCCCGTACAAACACTTTGATGCAATCCTAGAGGCTAATAACACTTGATAAATGTGTTGAGCATGTCCTAGGGTGTCTTAACTTGTTTATTAGTTGTTTATAGACTAATTTGTTACACATATGCGATATTATATGTTAACTAAGATCATAGAGTATGTTCAAGACTTCACTAGACACCTAGCAATCCTACATCTTCAGTTCATCCGTACCACTCACAACAGGTGAGTTCATACCCCTTAATCAATGTTGTAAATGATTTTAAATGCTTTAAATGGGGGGGGGGGAATACAGGTAGAAAACAACACGTTATTAAATCAATCATATGTATTTATAACTGTGTTTTCATTCAGCAGATTTCATATACTACAAAATGTGATGCATGAAATGGTTTTATATCTTAAAAATACCTTGATAGCAAAAGTATTACGTTTAAAATGTTTATTAAAATGACATCAATTCATTGTTAATTATTGTTCAAACTCTTAGATGTCTTACAAAACCATTTTTACCTTCTTGAACAAAACTATATCTATACACTTATGTTCTTTTATATGTATTGATGTTATAGTTTTCATCCTTCATTCAGTTTCCCACACTCTTGTGTAGCAAAGGTGTATAAACCTGTTTGGACAATCAATTACCTTCTAGTTAACTATTATAGGGATAGTTAGGAGATACATAACATTATTCCTATTACAAGGAATTACATCAGAGTCAGTTCATTCATGAGTCTACACTATACATTACATGTTACATGAATACGCTTACATGAATATGCTTACATAGATACGCTTACATGAATACGCTTACATGAATACCATACATGAGTACCTTTATGTAGATACATTTTCCTGTATACACTTACATGGATACTTGTACCTCGATTCACTAGGATGATTTATTAGTACCTTCTGTATAAATTATCCTGCCTATCCCAGTTCAACGGGATGTCTAGATGGGACTAACCATTTCGAAACCCAGTTGTTAGCACTAGTGGTTGATGAACATCTATGGATGCCTACGGTTATTACTTATATTAGGAGTACCTTTACGGGACTAACCATTCCTTGGGCCTACTGTTCGCTACAGAGGTTGATGAACATCTATGGATGCCTACGGTTGATACTTATATTAGGAGTACCTTTACGGGACTAACCCTTCCTCCCACCTGCTGTAGCTACAGAGGACAATTGAACAATCTACGGATGTTCAAAGGTTATACATTTAGCAAATCGCGATGTCGTGTTAATCCTAATACAAAAGGATAACACTTACATGATTATATTTTTCATATTACTTTATTTTGTGATATATTCACATAAAGGATGAGTTAGACTAAGTACTGTTTGTAATAGTCAAAAAGAAGGAAAAACTATCATTATCATAGTAAAACATTCGGGTCTTGGTAGATGATGATTGTATTCTTTTCCTATTTTACTTTATTTTGTGATACATTCACATAAACGATGAGTTAGACTAAGTACTATTTGTAACAGTAAAAAAGAAGGAAAAACTATCATTATCATAGCAAAACATTCGGGTCTTGGTAGAAGATGATTATATTCTTTTCCTATTTTACTTTATTTTGTGATACATTCACATAAATGATGATTTAGACTAAGTACTGTTTGTAATAGTCAAAAAGGAAGGAAAAACTGTCATTCTTATAGCAAAACATTCGGGTCTTGGTAGAAGACTACATTTCATACTAGTAGGAAATATGAGATTTTCTAGGGTTCTCATACTTACATCAGCTGTTTCATTCACCAGCTTTAGGCTGATACTCTCTTTCAACATAACTTGTATTCTCAGGTCACCAGTTAGACAGGTACGATGGCCAGGTTTTGAGAAGACGGAGCACAGAAAAGACTCATCTTATTTTGATTATTCATTGTATTGTTGTACATTATGAAAGGAAACACATGTATTAAAACATTACTCTTAATGTAATGGATGATGCTGTTGCTTGTTTACTACTTCACACTGTTACGATACTTCACATGACGTCCTCCACCCCGGAACGTTTCCGCCGTTTTTGGTTTTGGGATGTGACAGATTGGTATCAGAGCATTGTTTGTAGTGAATTAAGTATATCAACCCATAAAAGATATACTAAATATAAATAGATTGGGATTAAAACACTTAGTCTAAGAGTTTATACTTTAAATAGTAAAATATTTAATTTATTATATGTGCCTGCATTCATACTAAAATCCGTGTCACAATGACAAGAACAAAAGTATTGTTGAACATCACAAGTAAGCCTAGGGATGTATGGTCAGTCTTGGGAGTAGCATAGCCTGATCAACTATGCTGGTCCGAGGAGTGATTAGCATATGCCCAAGAATGGTTGTGATATGGCAACAAGTCTAAAAACTTACCAACATTACCACAATGAGAACATTATAACAGAACCTAAGTTTAAAATACCATAGGAGTGTTTTGTGTTACCATAATTACTTACCTGAGAACTAAAAAGGATCTTCATTACTAAGTTGATAGTTTCTAAGTGGATACACTAAGTCTATATGTAACTAGGATGTATAGACTTAGAATCGGTGAAATTTTTGCTTTACCCCTATTCCTTGTGAATTTGGAGTTAAGGTCACTTATTTGAAGGCCTATCTTGTGTTGATTACATATAACTGGTATGCACTTTACAAATAGCCATATAACTAATGAAGATTTTCCTAATAATTATCTAGATAGTTCGTCTAATAATTATTTCCTTACCCAAATTCTCGCGTAGATAACATGGCTAGACTCCATCCCCACGACAACCCGTACCTTCCGAACGAGGTCATTGTTGGATGGTTTGAAGAAGAACTATAGAATGATCATCCTATCCCTATGAATGATCACCATGATGAAGACCTTTTGGACGGTGCTAACTCTGAACCCGAGGTTGAGAACCTACCCCAGACAGCTCCCTTTCCAATTCCTAACCCTCTTCCGGCTTTTCATGGCCCGACGCCTGAGTGGGTGGAATGTTTGGAAACATGGAGCCAAGGACGAGATCAACCCATGCCATTTAATGGTGACCGAAGCTTCTAAGACCTGAGAATTGGGGGCTCAGCAGACAGAATCTTGCCAATCTTGGTCCGCAGAGTGGCCCAAAATGAGATTCAAGGCAGGACAACCCTACATCAGATCACTGAAGTTGTCGTTGATGCGAGAATGCATATCCTCCGCACCATTCGTCTAGAAGATGATCGTGAGAGGTCTGAGAGAAACCATGAAACCCTGCTACAAGCACTGGCCGAATCACAAGCCGAAGTGATAGAACTTCGAGTACGCTAGAGGGTGTACGAAAGACACCTACTTGATGTGGAACGCCAACTGGCTGAACTGAGAGTTCACCAGAGGGATGATCGTCGCCAGTAGTAGATGACTTACTTTATTTTCCTTGTTAGAAAGGAATCGTTTTCGTTTCTATGCCCGATTTGACATTTTCTATGAAACTATCTTGTACTGTAAGTACTTTTGGTTAGGTCTTTATGCTGTCAAGAACTATCTTCTCTGGATATGATGTAAGACCTTTTTACAAGGTCATTTTCCCGAACTTGTACGTCATGAACATCAAAGATATTGACAGTCGGCTAACTTCGGTGTCATTTTCTTCAAAAATACTCTTATCATACTTTCATTAGAGTCTATTTGAAACATGCTTTAGTCAGGTCATTGGACTATAGCAATTTAACTCCGGAGACATTTCCAATTCTATTTTAATGGTTGGATCCTGTTACTCACGAACCAACGATACCTCGGCTAGAACGACAAACGTCTTGAGACCATTGTACAAACTTACTTCCGATCTTTGCTAGGACTGCATCATAGGGATGTAGGTCAAACCTTCGTGAACATACTTCCATTCCATACTAGGACTGCATCATAGGGATGTAGGTCAAACCTTAGAGTGCACACTTCTATACTTTACATGAGCGATAGAACTACGTCTAGGTCCAACCATTCTCGCTCACAAATTCATTTTTCTTTCCGTGTAACAGAATCATGACGCCAAATAAAAACAATCACCCCATCAACCAACCACCAACTCTTCACATTGATGCAGATACCTTTCAAGCTGCAGTCTCGGCTGCCGTGTCAGCTATTCTGACCCACCTTAACGCTAACAACACAAATGTTAGCGGGATTGTTAACAAGGATTCCAAGCCGAGTAACATGTAAGCACCTCAACGAGCAGCAAACTACCACGACACCCCGAGTCCCAAGACCAAGAGTAACAAACGGAAGTATTGGGCTAAATCTAAGGACAAATCACTTCGAAGGGCGAACAGGAAACAACCACCAGTAACAACCTTCACAACCACGACATCGGTACCTCCTACTACCATCCCTTCGGGTATCCCAATTGCCCCTTGTGACAACCCGAAATTTCCATTCAGTCAAACCCTAAAAGTCAACCACTTCGTATCATAAGTTAATGTCATTATTTCTTATTTTTAAGAAATTTAAAGTTCGATTGATTATTTTAATATTATTTTTAAACGAACGGGTGAAAGAAGGCGCCGTCTCGGGTTTTGAAATTTAAGAACCGCAAACGCCTCGTGTCTTAAAAGTTCGCGACCAAACTTTTATGTTTGGGTCGAAAAATCATCCAAAAACGTAAACTCATGCCTTAAGCATGAGTTTGCTCCCCAAAAACTAGTCATTTGTGTTTACTCCCCATTTACTAAAAGAGTATACTCCAAAATCTCTCAAGTATCATCCTAGATTTTGTTCTAGATTTTCAAACTAGTAAGTGTTCTAACCATTTCAAGTTGGTTTAATACTTAATCTAGTGTTTTTACATCCTTTAATCCATTCATTTATGTGTTTTGACTAGTTTTTCCAAAACACCAAGAACACCAAGAACACACACTAGTGTTCTTGGACTTAAAGTTCATTTCAAGATTCCACAATGTAAGTACTTCTATCCTAGAGTCATTTAAAGCTAGCCATACATGTTTATACCATATAAATGTCCCAAGAACACCAAGATAAAGGTATTCACGGTTTTGGGAGGTCCCAAAACCATAAACACCAAGATTTGGGCCAAAATGGTGTGTTAAGGTGCCTAGATGCTTCACAATGCTCTAGGGACTTGTCTAGATTCATACTTGAAGAGTTTATCACATAAAAACACCAAAATCATTAACACCCCAAATGTTGTGTAAATGTCCCATAAATGTCCCACGGTTGTTCCTTATGTCTAAATCTAACCTAGACTATTGCCATGTTTGAGCTAAGGACTTAAAAACCGCCAAATACCAAACTTATGAGTTTAAGGTAGTAAACTCATGAGTTTAAGGTAGTAAACTCATGGAGAAATGGTCCTTAGACCGTAAACTCCATTTAGGAATGTTTTGATGCCACACAACACTTCCTAAGGCTAAACCATGAAGTAGGAATGCATGGAATAGCTTAGAAGACTTCAAAATAGCAAATGGTCAAAAGGTTAGGAGTTTACGACCGTAAAATCAAGAGTTTATGACTGTAAACTCAAGGGGTGTTGGTCCTTAGGGAGTAAACTCATTTTGAGAGTGTTCCTTAAACCCCAAACATACTAGCCTTTCCCTACAACACTTAGATGCACTCATTAGCACTTATAACACTTATACAAAGTGTTTGTCATGTCCCAGAGATTCTTGACTTGTTTATTATTTGTTTAAAGACTAATTGTTTATATACATATGTCCTCATATGCAATTAGGATATTTATGCGTGTTTAAGTCTTCACTTGACACCAAGCACTTATCCCACACTTCCTTCCGATCCACTTGCAACAGGTGAGTTCATACCCCTTAATCAATGTTTTAACTGTTTTTAAATGTTTTGTGGGGGGGATACAAGTAGAATCATGCTAGTTATTATCTCAATCACATGTGATTGATAAGCAGCATTCAAATGATTGGCTACTCATTAGCCGTTTTACCAAACAGTTTCCTTCAAACCGTTTTATAGGTTGACATCAAGTCGATCTTTTCTTAGATAATAAATATGTTCAAAGGTTTTACAAAACTTATTTTATGCTTTTATATTATCAATTGCATGCGTATATATCTATAGATATATAAGAAATGTTTAAAAGACTTAGGAAGGCTATCCACCCTATTTCCTTTTCGCGCTTGAGATGTGGTCTGGTGGGACATCGGCTATCCGTCCGAAGGTTGTTTAAATATTAGTTATATATCATATGTACATATATAGTCATAAAGGTCCTTCCAGTTCATCCAATGCCCTTGGGTAGCAAGGGTATACATCCATGTTCATACGTACCAGTTAAATTTACTAGTAAGCTACCATATGGGTAGTTTAGGAAGATACTAGAACTATTACTAGAATGCGATATCATACAATGAGTCATTTCATTCATGAGTCAATACTTGCTATATAGAGAGAACATACATTACAGCTAGTACTCACAGTATATTACTATACCTGCTAGATAGAGAGAGAAAACACATTACAGCTAGCACACGTAGAACGATTAACAATACATTACATATACATGAATACGTTAACATAATTGTGATCCACTGTATCGGAGCATGCGTTCAATGTCATGGCCCGAGTTGTAGCAAGAGTCTCTTGGAGGGAGAGCGTGAGTTTGCGTATAGATCTATACTGGATTGACTATCCTACACTTTGCTGTTAGTTACAGCCGGACCTGCAGGTCTGCGGGTGCCAAACGTCATACCTTTTTACGACCTACATTTGTCGTTGTTACCTAGTCGATAGTATGGTACAATTAATCACATGATGCCTTAATATAAATCCGGTTTAAGGTAGTTAGTACAGCAGTAGTTCCTATAGCACTACACTACAGTACTACATTAATTTACCCTTTACATATATTTAGTGATCTTTTCACTTAAACATTTAGTGTACAAACTATATTTTGTTAATGATAGTTACATTTGGGAAAATTACACACTTTTACGAGAAATGAACATTTAGAACAATTAAGTCTTGGTAGAGACTACATTCAGAACAGTTAGGTCTTGGTAGAAGGCTACATTCAGAGCAGTTAGGTCTTGGTAGAAGGCTACATTCAGAACAGTCGGGTCTTGGTAGAAGGTTACATTCAGAGCAGTTAGGTCTTGGTAGAAGGCTACATTTAGAGCAGTTAGGTCTTGGTAGAAGACTACATTTAGAACAGTTAGGTCTTGGTAGAAGACACCCTTATATAATAGTAGGAATCATAGGGATTTCTAGGGTGTTTCAAACATTTACAGTTGTTTTACAAAACATTTTTATACTTACAGTTCGTATACATTTCCAATACTTACAATTCGTATACATACAAATACGTACATACAAATTAAGACACTAAAATACTTATGATCTCACCAGCTTTAAAGTTGATACTCACTTTCAAAATACTTGTATCCTCAGGTTAACGATAGACAGGTACCGATGCAAGGTTTAGAGAAGATGGAGCTCGTTCAAGACTTATCTTTCATTTTGTTTATATTTTAGTGTCTATTATAATTTGACAGAACACTTGTGTTAAAATTATATTATTAATGCAATGGATGATGTTGTTGCTTGTTTTATTACTTTTCATTGTTGTGATACTATACATGACATCCTCCGCCCCATAAACTTTCCGCCATTCTTGGTTTTGGGGTGTGACAGATTGGTATCAGAGCATTGTTTATAGTGAATTAAGTATATCAACCCATAAAATATATACAGACTATAAATACAATGGTATTAAAAATACTCTGACCAAGAGTTTATAGTTTAAATAATAAAATACTTAATTAAGTATACGTGCTGCATTCATACTAAAATCAGTGTCACTAGGACGGTACAAAAGAATTACGATTGTTGGGCAACACAGGTGGACTTAGAGACATATAGTCAAAACTGGGAAGATATAGCTTGATCCACTGTATTATCCGAGGGTTGACTAGCATGTGCCTAAGTGTAGTTGTGTGGTTGCAATAAGTCTAAAATCTTACCAACCCTACCACAATGAGAATAGTAGAACATAACATTAAACTTAAAATACTATAGGAGTATTTGGTGTTACTATAAGTACTTTATACTGGAGAACTAAAACGGGATCTTCTTTACTAAGTTGATAGTTGCTAAGTGGATACACTAAGGCTATATCTAATTAGGATGTTATAGACTTAGAATTTGTGAAAATTTTACTTTACCTATTGTGACAACCCGAAATTTCCATTCTGAACAAACCATATCAAGCCAATAGAAGTTAGAACAGTTTCAGTAAAATTCCAAACTTTGGGTATAAGTTTGAGTTTTTCTGGATTTACACTTAAGGAGATATTAGGAGAGTGGATGCACTAGGGTTTTGTGCAACACTGTTATTCCAATACTCTAGGATATTAGAGTTCATTCCAGGAATAAAATATTTTATGCCCAAAAATCTCAGGACTATATATAGAAATCTGAACCAAATAATTCATTAGTTACATTTCCAATTAGAGAAAATCCATTTTCTCTCTCACGGATCTTTGGGTTTTCATCCCAAATCGTGAGTACCTCTGTGACAACCCTATTTTTTTCCCAAAAGCATTGTAACACTCGAAAGTCAAATACAATGAAATTAACCTCGAAAGTAAAATGTTCAAATATCTAAGATGGGATGCATCAAATATTAGATATCATGCCAAGGTTTCCAAAAACATAAAGAACGCTCAAAACCGGGTTATATTGAAGAAATTATAACCACTCGTATATTTAGGACACACCGTTAAAACATTATTTGACGTAAAAAGTAAAATCTCAATAAAATGCATTTTAGCCTTAAGTATCTAAACAAAAGTCGTAGATCTCGTTGAAAGGTGAGCATGCATAAAAAGATCGCCCAAATTGGACCTCGTATGAAGAAGTTGCGAATTTTCAAAGTTTCGTAACAGTAGTAGAGGGCTAAAAACTCGAGTTGAAGATCGAGTGTTAATTAGCTAACGCAACCTAAATGAGAGTTGAAGAGCTCCACAATAGGAGCAAATTGATAAAAAGACAAACGAAAACCGACGTCGAATAAAGAAACTATGAATTTTTAACGAACTTTAGTAGGCCCGGCCTATTAAAAATATGTCATTAAAAATAAAGTCAAAACTAGCCGACGGAGTCTAAATGAAAGTTGTAGAGCATAATCTCACCTACGCGTGGATATAAAGAACACGAAAAACGGAGGTCGTACGCGAAAGTTACGGAATTTAGAAGAGGACAGGCCGGATTACGCCCCGCGTTCTCTGGGAGTACGCCCCGCGTACTAGACCCAGAGTCGAGTCCCATCGGCCCACCCCCTCTACGCTTAGCTAGCTCAGAGTCGTAAGCCATGACGCCATATTACGCCCCGCGTAACCGAGGTACGCCCCGCGTACCGAGTACGCCCAGCGTACTCCGGAAGTACGCCCCGCGTACGAGGCAATTCCAGCCTATAAATAGAGTGGTTGAGCTTCGAGTTTTTGGCACACATTCACAATTCCTCAGTCATTCTCCCATACTTCTAAGCTCCAGAGACCATTCCCTCACCTCGGTTTCCGCACTCGAGCCCCCGACGAAGGATCTACGCTGCAGAGATTCCTGAGAGCCCGAAGACGCAACTTTCCGCGGTCGAAACTCTGCTCAACTCTAGCCTCTCTCTTCGAACTTAACGGGTGAGTTCATACCCCTACTTTTCAATTCTTTTCACATTTTAGGGGGGGAATACAAGTACATTACAAATCAAAGTATCGTTTTATAAACATAATTATAATATCGTTCTTATAGGGTTTTGATACAAAAATATCTTTATGTTTAAAGGGCTATTATATCACCAAGTTGTTCTTACTAAGTGGAAACATACTTTTTGAGAAACTATATTGAGTATAGTTATCAGGTTATTCATACATTTTACATATACATCTTGACAAGTGAAATAGTTACAAAAGAAGGAAAATCTTTATTATCGTAAATCTGTTTATACCAAGTAATGTGAGACATTCAAACTTCGACGTACTCGTATGTATGCATTTCAAGTCCTGTATTATATACCATAGTCTCTTGGAAAGAGAGAGCGTGATACTTGTGTATAGATCTATACGGGATTGACAACCCCGCACCTAAACTATTAGCTATAGTTAGACCGGCAGGTCTGGGGTGACAAATGTCATAACACTACAACACCTGAAGAATGTTGTTACAGGCCGTCAGTGTCAATAGTATGGTTATAAAACTCACATAAAAGTATAAAAACAAGTTTGATTTACGAGATTCATATATGCATTCAGTTTTCCACTTTATTGTTAACACAAAGTTTATCATTATTATTCAAGTATGGAAAACACTAACGCACTCCAACACTGGATACTTTTCAAATCATTTATAGAAAATATTGGATTTTCTGAAAACCTCGTTCATCGATTTACTATCAAAAAGGACATACTTTTCAATGCAAAACTCTTATGAACTCACCAACTTAATTGTTGACACTTTTTTGAAACCACTTGTATTTCCCAGGGAATCAGTAATACAGGTAACCACCAGCTTTTGGAGAAGGGAACACTAAGGATGTTTTATTATTGAACATTTATCATTATATTGTAATATTCTTTTGCTAATATGTATAACGCAACAACACACGTTTTCATTATATATATGATGGTTGTGTTACTTTCTTTACAATATTCAATGGTTGTGATACTACGTGAAGTCATCCACCCCCGAATGTTTCCGCCATTCTGGTTTGGGGTGTGACAGATTGGTATCAGAGCATTGTTTATAGTGAACTAAGTATATCGAACCACATACGATATACAAACTATAAATGCAAAGGGGACCAAAAACCCTATGACGAAACATTTTCATGAACAATATACTTTCTTTTAAAGATATACATTTTTATAAGCATGCATTAATCTCGTATCATAACAAGTTTTTCTAAAAAGTATTAAGGCAAGTTACGACACTACGATTGAGCCCCGGGGTATGTAATCAGGTCGAGAATAAATATAGCCTGATCAACTATATTTATCCTGGATTTGACCAACGTACGTCGAGGAATGGTCATAGTGGACAACAAGCCAAAAACTTACCAAATACAAATTATTTTAGATTCGCCAATTTGAAATACTATAGGAGTATTGTTAAAAATAGTTGTACAATAAAATATCTGCGCTCCGTAAAAATATAGTAAGTCGTTAAATAGAAATTTCTTTTTCTTATAAAATTCTCATACCTCTATCCTAGTACAGACAAATGGCCGGATTCCATTTACTAGGAGATCCCTACTACCCAAACCAAGGCAACGCCGGTTGGATAGAAGAAGACCCGGAGGAAGACCCAGAGGAAATTGAAGAAGAGGTCGAAGAAGAACCCGAAGGGGTTATCGAAGAAGAATTCGAAGTCGAAGTCGGAGAGGAATTCGAAGTCGACGAAGAGATCGAGGAGATTTCTAGCGGAACAGACTCCGAGCCAGAAGTAATCGACCCTCCCATCCCTCATCCTCCCGTAATCAGACCATATCAACCGGGACCCATCCCCATCTGGGGAATCCACCTCTACTACTGGAGCCGCCAGCAAGGTGTACGCCCTCCTTTCGGCATGTGCTGAGATTTTTACAACGTCAGTGGGGGAGGCTCAGCTGATCGAGCACTTCTTGTCGTCGTGAATGCTATAGCTAACCAGAACTACCAGGCGGACCAACAAGCAGCCAGAGTTCGCGAGATCAATGCTGCAACCCAAGGTAACGCCGTAGACATCCGCCGTTTGGAAGGACTACATGAGAATACCCAAATCTACCCGGGGACACTTCAGAACCAAATTATAACGGCTCTGACAGATATAAGAGAAATGAAGGAACAACAAGCAGATCTCGAGAGGCGACTGATGGGAGTCAAACGGTTGGATGCCGAATCTAGCTCCAAACGCCGCAAGTAGAGCTTGTTCGAGCCCCAACAATTTTGTTATAGATTAGGATTTCGGATAAAAGTTTTCCCTTATTCCCTTTTGTATCTGTAATCGGAGACCTCTAGGAGGGTCAAATTTTCCAAACAAGATATGTAATGTAACACACCTCAGGTGTGACCTATATGTATGAATATGAAGTATTTCTTATTATATACCTCTCAGAAATTATGAGTTTTAACAAAAATTTCTATGCCTACCTTGAAACCATAAACTAAAGTCAAAACAAATTACAAGATACAACTAACACATGATTATCAAAACATTAGAAACTTATAGTATTCATTCTTATTTTTCTCTACCAGAACATGCATCCTCGTAGATCAACACGCAGAAACTCAACTTCAACACCACCTCCACCACCTCCTCCAATAATGGACACCGTTATGGTCCAGACTGCTGTAACCGCTGTTGTAACTGCAGCAATGGCTCAAATGAGCAACAACGGATCGGGGGGAGGAACAAACAACTTTACAAATGGCCAAGGTCAAAGCCATTCAGGGGTATGCACTTACAAAGACTTCACCATCAGAAAACCTATCCCCTTTTACGGGGCTGGGGGAGTATTTGCTCTATCTCAATGGATAGATAAGACGGAAGCTGTATTCGAAATCTGCGCTTGCCCTGAAGAAAGCAAAGTAAAGTTTGCCGCTTTTACTTTCTCTGAACGCGCCCTGACATGGTGGAACGGCCACGTCCAGATACTAACCCTGGTGGTGGCGAACTCCATGGGTTGGGAAAACCTGAAAAGAATGCTCCTTCGAGAATACTGCCCAAGAGGCGAGATTCAGAAGCTTGAACAAGAACTGTGGAACCTTTCGATGGTAGGTTCGGACATAGCAGGTTATCACTAACTGCGAGTACTGGAGGGAGACATCCCCAAAACGGCTTTCCGAACATGTTATGGTCACTACGAATTTGTGGTAATGCCCTTCGGACTCACGAATGCTCCAGCAGTGTTCATGGACTTGATGAACCGAGTATGTCGTCCCTTCCTGGATAAATTCGTGATCGTGTTCATAGATGATATACTCATCTATTCAAAAAGCCAGGAAGAACACAGCCAACATCTCCGCCAAGTACTGGAAACATTAAGGGCAGAGAAACTTTACGCAAAATTTTCCAAGTGTGAATTTTGGATTCAGGAAGTGGATTTCCTAGGACATGTTGTAAGCAAAGAAGAAATACACGTGGACCCTTCCAAAATAAAGGCAATAGATAGTTGGACTACTCCAAGGACCCCTACAGAAATCCGGCAATTTTTGAGACTCGCTGGGTATTACCGAAGATTCATACCGAACTTTTCAAAGATTGCCAAACCACTTACCACCCTAACTCAGAAAGATGTGACCTTCGACTGGGGTGAAAAACAAGACAGCGCATTTCAGACACTAAAGCGAGCCTTATGTAGTGCGCCCATCCTAACCCTGCCAGAGGGAACGGAGGACTTCGTGGTCTATTGTGATGCATCAAACCAAGGACTCGGGTGTGTCTTAATGCAAAGAGGGAAGGTCATCGCCTACGCTTCAAGGCAACTAAAGACGCACGAAGTGAACTACACAACGCACGATCTTGAACTAGGGGCAGTCGTCTTCGCTCTGAAGATATGGAGACACTACCTCTACGGCACAAAATGTGCAATCTTCACCGATCATAAAAGCCTCCAACATATCCTCAACCAGAAGGAACTCAACATGAGACAGAGACGATGGGTAGAACTACTAAGTGATTATGAATGCGAAATTCGATATCACTCCGGAAAGGCTAATGTAGTGGCTGATGCACTCAGTCGGAAGGAGTACTAAGGTCGCCGAGTGAAGTTCCTAACTATGACGATCCATTCACACCTGTTCACGCAAATCAAGGAAGCCCAAATAGAAGCCTTGAAATCCGAAAATGTGACAGGAGAAGCCCTAAGGGGAATGGATAAGAACCTTGAGACCAAGAGCAACGGAGTTCCTTACTTCATGGATCGAATTTGGATACCGAAGTTTGGTGGATTCAGAGAAATCGTTATGGACGAAGCCCATAAGACACGATACTCCATACATCCCGGCTCCGATAAGATGTATCTCGACCTCAAGAAGTTGTACTGGTGGCCGAACATGAAAGCCGAAATTGCTACCTACGTGAGCAAATGCCTGACATGTGCCAAAGTAAAGGTGGAATACCAAAAGCCTTCGGGTTTATTACAACAACCAGAAATACCCGAATGGAAGTGGGAGCGGATAACCATGGATTTCATAACTAAACTACCCAAAACGACAAGCGGACTCGACACCATTTGGGTAATTGTCGACAGGTTAACTAAGTCAGCGCATTTCCTACCGATCAAAGAGACGGATAAATTGGAGAAGTTAACAAGGACATACCTCAGAGAAATTGTACGACTGCATGGTGTGCCCATATCCATTATCTCGGACTGAGATAGTAGATTCACCTCAAGGTTCAGACAGTCGCTACAAAAAGCTTTGGGGACAAGACTAGACATGAGTACCGCTTATCACCCACAAACCGACGGCCAGAGCGAGAGAACCATACAAACCCTAGAAGACATGCTGAGAGCTTGTGTAATCGATTTTGGCAAAGCATGGGACACACATCTACCCTTGGTCGAGTTCTCGTACAACAATAGCTACCACACCAGTATCAAAGCTGCCCCGTTCGAAGCCCTCTATGGCCGCAAGTGCAGGTCACCTTTGTGTTGGGCCGAAGTGGGGGACACACAACTAGCAAAAGGACAAGCAACTGACAACACGCTCATTGGACCAGAAATCATAAGTGAAACTACGGAGAAGATTGTTTAAATCCGAGAACGTCTAAAAGCATCAAGGGATAGACAAAAGAGTTACGCAGATAAGAGACGAAAACCCTTGGAATTCCAGGTTGGAGACCATGTCCTACTCAAAGTCTCGCCTTGGAAAGGTTTAATACGCTTCGGAAAACGTGGAAAACTGAACCCTAGATACATCGGACCATTCGAGATCCTTGCCAGGATCGGCCCAGTGGCTTACAAACTTAGACTACCTCAAGAGCTCCACAACGTACACCCTACCTTTCACGTATCGAACCTAAAGAAGTGCTTATCCGACGAGACCCTTTTCGTCCCTCTAGACGAAATTGCAATAAATGAAAACCTCCAATTTGTGGAGGAACCAGTAGAGATCATGGATCGGGAAATCAAAAGGACTAAACAAAGCCGCATACCCATTGTAAAGGTCCGCTGGAACGCCAAGCGGGGACCTGAATACACCTGGGAATGCGAGGATCAGATGAAACAAAAGTACACACATCTTTTTCCTAAAACTGTAAACTCTATCTTAGATTAAATTTCGGGACGAAATTCCCTTAACAGGGGGATGATGTGACAACCCTATTTTTTTCCCAAAAGCATTGTAACACTCGAAAGTCAAATACAACGAAATTAACCTCGAAAGTAAAATGTGCAAATATCTAAGATGGGATGCATCAAATATTAGATATCATGCCAAGGTTTCCAAAAACATAAAGAACACTCAAAACCGGGTTATATTGAAGAAATTATAACCACTCGTATATTTACGAAACACCGTTAAAACATTATTTGACGTAAAAAGTAAAATCTCAATAAAATGCATTTTAGCCTTAAGTATCTAAACAAAAGTCGTAGATCTCGTTGAAAGGTGAGCGTGCATAAAAAGATCGCCCAAATTGGACCTTGTATGAAGAAGTTACGAATTTTCAAAGTTTTGTAACAGTAGTAGAGGGCTAAAAACTCGAGTTGAAGATCGAGTGTTAATTAGCTAACGCAACCTAAATGAGAGTTGAAGAGCTCCACAATAGGAGCAAATTGATAAAAAGACAAACGAAAACCGACGTCGAATAAAGAAACTATGAATTTTTAACGAACTTTAGGAGGCCTGGCCTATTAAAAATATGTCATTAAAAATAAATTCAAAACTAGCCGACGGAGTCTAAATGAAAGTTGTAGAGCATAATCTCACCTACGCGTGGATATAAAGAACACGAAAAACGGAGCTCGTACGCGAAAGTTATGGAATTTAGAAGAGGACAGGCCGGATTACGCCCCGCGTTTTCTGGGAGTACGCCCCGCGTACTAGACCCAGAGTCGAGTCCCATCGGCCCACCCCCTCTACGCTTAGCTAGCCCGGAGTCGTAAGCCATGACGCCATATTACGCCCCGCGTAACCGAGGTACGCCCCGCGTACTCCGGAAGTACGCCCCGCGTACGAGGCAATTCCAGCCTATAAATAGAGAGGTTGAGCTTCGAGTTTTTGGCACACATTCACAATTCCTCAGTCATTCTCCCATACTTCTAAGCTCCAGAGACCATTCCCTCACCTCGGTTTCCGCACTCGAGCCCCCGACGAAGGATCTACGCTGCAGAGATTCCTGAGAGCCCGAAGACGCAACTTTCCGCGGTCGAAACTCTGCTCAACTCTAGCCTCTCTCTTCGAACTTAACGGGTGAGTTCATACCCCTACTTTTCAATTCTTTTCACATTTTAGGGGGGGAATACAAGTACATTACAAATCAAAGTATCGTTTTATAAACATAATTATAATATCGTTCTTATAGGGTTTTGATACAAAAATATCTTTATGTTTAAAGGGCTATTATATCACCAAGTTGTTCTTACTAAGTGGAAACATACTTTTTGAGAAACTATATTGAGTATAGTTATCAGGTTATTCATACATTTTACATATACATCTTGACAAGTGAAATAGTTACAAAAGAAGGAAAATCTTTATTATCGTAAATCTGTTTATACCAAGTAATGTGAGACATTCAAACTTCAACGTACTCGTATGTATGCATTTCAAGTCCTGTATTATATACCATAATCTCTTGGAAAGAGAGAGCGTGATACTTGTGTATAGATCTATACGGGATTGACAACCCCGCACCTAAACTATTAGCTATAGTTAGACCGGCAGGTCTGGGGTGACAAATGTCATAACACTACAACACCTGAAGAATGTTGTTACAGGCCGTCAGTGTCAATAGTATGGTTATAAAACTCACATAAAAGTATAAAAACAAGTTTGATTTACGAGATTCATATATGCATTCAGTTTTCCACTTTATTGTTAACACAAAGTTTATCATTATTATTCAAGTATGGAAAACACTAACGCACTCCAACACTGGATACTTTTCAAATCATTTATAGAAAATATTGGATTTTCTGAAAACCTCGTTCATCGATTTACTATCACAAAGGACAGACTTTTCAATGCAAAACTCTTATGAACTCACCAACTTAATTTTTGACACTTTTTCGAAACCACTTGTATTTCTCAGGGAATTAGTAATACAGGTAACCACCAGCTTTTGGAGAAGGGAACACTAAGGATGTTTTATTATTGAACATTTATCATCATATTTTAATATTCTTTTGCTAATATGTATAACGCAACAACACACGTTTTCATTATATATATGATGGTTGTGTTACTTTCTTTACAATATTCAATGGTTGTGATACTACGTGAAGTCATCCACCCCTGAATGTTTCCGCCATTCTGGTTTGGGGGTGTGACAACCTCTCTATAGTAGTGTTATATAGCTTATAATGTGTTTATAACATAGATATCATAGCTAAACAACTAGATTTAGGAGTTTACTCCCCAAGGTGTTCTTGGGCGGTAAACTCCCGAAACAACACCTAGCCTTTCCCCCATGATATGTACTACCCTAGGCTTGTATATAGGTGTAATTGGGACAAGAAAACAACAATGAAACACCAAAGTTTGGGTGTTCACGACCCAAGAAGATCTTGGACCGTGAACTCCAAAAGCATGGACCAAAGAGTGCTTTTGGCACTCCTAAAGTCTTGGACAATTACCTAGGTTTACTCCTACATAAATCAAGGACTTTAAAACATCAAAAACCCCTCTTTTAGAGAGATTACGGCCCTAATAAGGCTCTTGGGCCATAAACATGAAAGAAGGGCACCATTGTGTGCCTAAGACCTTCATTAGCCTTAGATAAATGTATAGAACCTATCCTACATGAGTTTAGGACTTGAAAGCACAAAAATATCCACTTACATATGAGCTTACGACAATAAACTCAAAAGGAAATGGCCTTTGTGCCGTAAACTCCTCAAAGGAGTGTATCTATACCCTAAACCCTTCCATGAATTAATCCACCAAGTTGGATTGCTTCTAGGGATCATTTAGAACCTCAAAACAACAAAGGACATTAAGCCTAGGAGTTCACGGCCGTAAACTCAAGAGTTTACGACAGTAAACTCCTTGTGTGGGGTTATATGGAGAGTAAACTCAAGTATGAGGTCCTTTGGAACCCTAAACCCATTTTCCTTGTCCCACAACAACTTAGATGAAATCCTTAGGGCTTATAACACTTATATAAAGTGTTTATCATGTTCTAGGATGTCTTAACATTTACAATTATATGTTCATTACGATCATAGTGTGTGTACAAGTCCTCACTTGACACCTAACAATCCGACACTGTTCAGTGCATCCAAACCACCATCTACAGGTGAGTTCATACCCCTAATCAATGTTTTAAATTATTTTAAATGCTTTAATGGGGGGGATACAAGTAGAAAACAACATGTTATTAAATCACTCATCTGTATTTTATAACTGTGTCACACCCCCAAACCTGAACGGCGGAAACGTTCGAGGGCGGAGGACGTCATATTCAGTATCATAACAGTTCATACAAAGGAAAGTACACACCACCATATATATTAATGTTTCCAAAATGTTTACATAATTGTATTCGTTACATGTTCAAAAGATAAATACATAAACATCTTTCAAAAGAAGTAATTAACGTCAGCACGTTAATCCCCAAAAGTTGATTTCCAAATCTGCTTAGCGGTTCCCTGAAAATACAAGTTATTTCAAAGAGAAAGTTTCAACAATTAAGTTGGTGAGTTCATTAGTAGTGTTTTGAGAAAATGTACACCATTCGAAAGTTCGTGTATGTTTTCCAGAAAACACAGTATTTCAAATGTAAAGAGTTATGATTCGTTGTGTTGAAAATGAATGTATTAGATCCAGAAAATCCCATATTTTCCCTAATAGTTGAGATATGAATTGTTGTGTTTTCCAAGAAAAACCCTTATTTTCTTATAAAAGTATGAAATGCATATGAATGTTCGTGTTATAAGTTGTAAATAATTGCACCAGGAAAATCCCTTATTTTCCTATTAGTTGTTTGGTTTGTATACAGGAAAAACCCTTATTTTCCTAACATAACTGGTAGTCTCTAAGACCGAAAATCGCAAGCAACCGACGTTCTTAAAAGTTGTGTCATAGTTTTATATAATAAAGCTATACGAAGATCGCACTAGTTAGATGAAGAATAGTTTTAATAGCTACTCATTCATAAAAGCATAATACCATAATAATTGTATATCCGGTGAGTTTTATAACCATACTAAACATAATATGCCTGTAGCGACGTTCTTCTGGCGTCATAGCGTTATGACAAACTGTCACCCCAAAGGACGGACTGTAGCTAACAGTCAGGGCGCGGGATCATGACTTCCTGTATAGATCTATACACATTTGACACATTCTCCGAACATGAGACTCTGGTTATAGACAAGACTTGTAGCGATACCTTTTAGCAAAAGGTAGTATTTGAAGATGTACACGTCTCACGGATTCTCAACTAAGTCTGTATTAAAGTAATAGTTTTGTATGCAAACGATGGTTACCCTTGATATGAGGTTTGACAAAGTATAAATCATAAGTTCTTTGAATGTATAAAACGGTTTAGAAACGATGGTTACCCTTGATATGATGTATTTGTATGTAAACGTATAAATAAAACATATTTCTATTTATAAAACATATTGTATCCCAAGAGGGTAAAGTTGTGTTGTGAGGTGTTTTGCATGATAATAACTTCATAAGATAGTTAAAACAATAGTATGAAAAGTATAGCAAAAGATCGATGTTTCAAACGATTCTAGTCGTGTGTTTACTTGTATTCCCCCCTTAAAAGAGTATAAAAACATTTAAAAAAACATATTTAAAGTCTGTTTGTAGGGGTATGAACTCACTTGATTGATTGAAGAAAGCGTGACGAAAACCGAGCAGAACTTCTACTCGAGAAAGCGGATCTCTCGAGATTCTTTGAAAATCTCGGGAGTCTCGGGAGTGTAAAACTTTCTTACCACCTTGGATATGAAAACCGGGCCTTTGGGATGACTCCGAGAGTTGAAACGCAGAGCTTCAGCGCGAGAAAGGAAGGAAATTAGCAAATTTGGCCGGCACCCTCGCACCTTTTATATAGGGGCTAGAGGACCTCGGTACACGGGGTGTACTCTTGTATGCGGGGCGTACGAGACGTCACGGATGACCGCATCCTCGGTCGAAGCATCGGGGCAACGTGGACGAACCGGAGCCTAGCATCCGAGTACGCGGGGCGTACGACGGTACGTTGGGCGTACGAGGGATTGGACCGCTGACTCGTTCTTCGGATAATACCCGGTTTTAATTTAATTTATATTTTTATTATTTAGCAAACTTCGAAAATTCATATCTTCGTCATACGATCTCCGTTTTCGACGTTCTTTATATCCACGAGAAGGTGAGACTATGATCTACAACTTTCGTTTAGATTCCGTCGGCAAATTCCGAAATTATTTTTAATATTATATTTTTAAATTGTCGGGGTAAGAAAATTCGTTAATAATTCATAACTTTTTCGTACGATGTCAGATTTGGGCGTTCATTTTATGTGCGTTTGTAGTTTAACGATATCTATGAATTTCATTTAGACACCTAAGGTCAAAAACAATTTTATTGAAACTTCGTGTTTTTACGTAACTTCGTATTGCCGGGTTTTGTCGGAAAACTTAGAATGGTCATAACTTCTTCGTTATAACTCGGATTTTAGTGTTCTTTATATGTATGAAAACCTTGTCACAATATATACCACTTAGTATACTTAATTACAGTTTTATAAAAGTTTAAATTTTGACCCGAATTTTACTGTTGTTACATTATCCCCCCGTTAGAGAGAATTTCGTCCCGAAATTCGCATTTTGACTGGGACCCCAATACTTGTGGGCCCTGTGAATGCTTATGGACCATTTGTTCCTCTTGTTCTTTTATGAATCTAGATCCTAATGTGCGTGTTTCAGCGGACCTTCATTACTCCGCCTATCACTTCGACCGATCGGGATCTTGCGGTTTTGGGTTTATTTACTTATGTTCTTCTAAATGTTAGCATATTCACTCGATGAATTAGGGCAGCTATGTTTTGACGTTCATGGTTGAATTCACTGCTAGTTTCTGAGCTTGGATTTGACTTGTTGTATGCGTGGTATTTCTAAATGATCTGTTGGGGGATACTACGGGAAGGTTGTAAAGATTCCTCACATGAGTACTTCGGGGTTTTGAAAGTAGGAACCAATTGGTGTTTGTGACGGGTTTGTCATTATAAATGTAACAGCCCGAAATTCCAAGTATTGTAATAATTATGTTTTTGGGGTGTTTTAAGAGGGGACTCGGCGAGTTGGAGCCTAGACTCGCCGAGTAGGATCGCAGACCTGGTCGCGGGTTCGCGACTGGACTCGACGAGTCCAGATATGGACTCGGCGAGTCTGCGCTGTTTAGCGAAAACCCTAACCGTTCAGGTTTGGGACGTATAAAATGGGACTTATTGGCCGTCATTGTTCAGTTTAGTTTTCTGAGAAGAACCCTAAATCGATTGTGTGCATCTGGAGCAAGGTTATAGGCCATTGTTGATTATAGAAGAGTTGTTGTGCAAGGAAGAGAAGGGCTTGGCTAAAAGAACAGCAAGAGAGTCATGTTCTGAGGATTGGGGACACAGAGAGTACATCATCCAGGTAAGAATTCGAGTATACCTTGCTATGTTGATGTGTTTATGGAATTAGGGTTTGTGGAACCCTTTTGTGATTATATTGAATGCTACCCTAGTACCCCAAACGATTGTAACCCTGTATTGGGACCTTTGGAGGTCCAGAATGTCCCATGCCTGTACATTTCGGGAATTGATGAAGGTTTTGGATTGGAATCCTTATGCCTTAGGTCAATATGTATGTTATGAATCATGGGGTGTATCATGAGCACCGAAATGAGGACCTTACATGATGAGCCAGTCTAGGAAGGCCAGGCCTATGAATGGTCGGAGCAGTTCTGCCATTAGAAAGCAGTTTGAGAGGTTGCATGGCATGGACTCGCCGAGTTCGATGAACAGACTCGGCGAGTAGCTTGAAGATTTACTGGGACTCGTCGAGTCGTTCTTCAGACTCGTCGAGTTGAGTCGGGGTGGCCCCGCGATTCTTCCAGGAGGAACTCGTCGAGTAAAAAGGGGATACTCGACGTGTAGAAAGGGTGTCTTAAGGAATCGGTGAGTTAAGGGCGCGTGGACTCAGAGTCGTTGAACTCGGCGAGTCTTGGGGTGACTCGGCGAGTTAGATCGCGGGTTGAGTGAAGTTCTGAGTATGGGGACTCGGCGAGTCATAGGGTTGACTCGGCGAGTAGGGTCAGTCAGGGGTTGACTTTGACCTTGTCTTTGACCAAGGATTTACCAGTGGTTCCAGGGGTATTTTGGTAATTGTTGTTATTGTTTGAGTTCAGTGCATTGGTGACTGTCCAGAGGTGGAGATCGTATCAGTGATCGGAGCAGCTTGAGCTATCTGTTCAGTCGGCAGTTTCGAGGTGAGTTATCCTCACTATATCGCTAGGGTTTATGGCACCAATGCCAACCCTTTTATCGGATGGAAATCCGGGTAGTTGTCAGTTGTTATATGTTATGGGCTGGAAGGCAATACATGTTATGGGCCGGAAGGCATTACTATGTGGACCGGAAGGTCATGGCCTGGAAAGGCGTATGTATGCATTTAGTATGTTGACTGATTCATAGGGTAATGTTATGCTAGTGACCGGCCAGACCGGTATCTTGTTTAGAGTAATGCTATGATATGTGATCTGTTGATCGATTGTTGTCTATGAACTGCTATATGATTATTTGTTATGTTATATATGCATTTTATGCTTATGGGCCGGAAGGCGATATGTTATGGGCCGGAAGGCAATATGTTGTGTGATGGACCGGAAGGTCGGCGTGGGTAGGACCGGAAGGTTTACCCAGCAGGGACGGAAGTCCCCTGAGACACATGGACCGGAAGGTCAGGGCCTGGAAAGGCGTATATGTGGTTGGTATTCTGGGGGTATCTCACTAAGATTTCGGGCTTACAGTTGTGGTTTTATGTTTCAGGTTCTCAAGAGGCTGTGGCAAGGCAAAGGCGTGATCGTACCGTTCCTCGCGTTGGTGTTTTATGATATGAACCTGGGGAAAATACTCTGTTAAATAATGTATTAAAAACCTTTTTGTAACAACGTTATCAAAATGAGTGGTTTTGAAAAGTTTTAATTGTTTTGAAATTTTGGATGTTACAAGTTGGTATCAGAGCCTTGGTTTGAGTGAATTGGGGAAACATTCGTGTGACTCCAGTCTCAAATCGAGGAGGATTTTAAAAAGAGAAATTAAAATGAGAAATTAAAATGGTTTTCAAATTTAGTAAAAGGAGGACGCGGAGGTACGATCAGCCGGAGCCAGTAAGTAACCCCAAGATACCATACATGATATTTGTTTTATTGAGCTTGATAGAACAACATGCTAGAGTTAGGCTAGGGATCTTCAGGAATTCATGATAATGTTGCCTGATTGTGATGCCTGTAGCCTAGGGTCCCTTATGGGATATTCTCAGTGTTCCTCTAGTGGTGAGAGTTGATAGTTGTTATGCATGTTCTCTAGGGTATTGTGGTAGTACTTCATACAAATATGGGTAGGTGTGGAAGGTAGTATGGGCCCGTACTACTGAAAGCACAGGACCCATACGCGTATCAGGGAAACCATGATCTCTAGGGTAGGGTTGCGAGAGTTGGATCCCAGGATTGTGGGAAGTGTCTGAGATTGGTAGGGTGCCTTCAGTATGGAGATTTCGAGGCATGATGATAGTGGATCTGGATCAGGATCGGGAGCGGGAGAGCGAGTTCCGGGTGAATCGATGCCGTCGGAGGTTATCGGTCGGACGAGCACGAGCGAGCGGGATGCGAGGATTCGCGAGATCCTGCGTGATGAGGTTGCTGCATTGTTACGGGCT
Source organism: Lactuca serriola (assembly GCF_051521515.1). Taxonomy (NCBI): domain Eukaryota; kingdom Viridiplantae; phylum Streptophyta; class Magnoliopsida; order Asterales; family Asteraceae; genus Lactuca; species Lactuca serriola. The sequence goes on from NC_136415.1 coordinate 265,518,489, forward strand.
GAGTTGCCAGAATGGTTTGGGTCGATCAGGACCGCCATGGTTGAGTAGTTTAATGAGCAATATGCGGCTCTCGCAGAGACGGCTGCCGCGGCGGATACAACGGCTGTAGCAGCGGCAAAGGGAAGACCTAGTCGGGGTTTCAGTATCGGAACTTCTATTATACGAAGCCTCCCACATTCGATGGAGTCATATTTCGACGCGCAAAGGGCTGCGGTTTCAGGGGATCAGTTCAGAGAGATGTTCAGTACTCACTATGTTCCGCGAGATGAGAGGGAGAGATTGGCTCGGGAGTTCCTTGAGCTGAAGCAGGATTTGGAGTCGGTGACTGAGAGCACCAGGATGTTTATTGAGAGGGCGAAGTTTTGCCCTGAGTTCGCTTCGGAGCAGGCTCAGATGTCCCGATATCTGAGTATGCTTAAGGGGGATATCAGACAGTTCGTGTCTGCGCAGAGGTGTGAGACCTTGTTGGAGTTGCAGGAGGCCACCCTGTGGCGTGAGTTAGAGGTTGAGTTGCAGTTACGTGAGTTGAGGCAGGCCCCGATGCAGTCGCAGCCGGCGCCGAAACGGTCCAGGACCGTAGATGTTAGAATGGGGGATCGGAGCGGCCACACTTGTGGGAAGTGTGGGAGGGGTTACACCGGAGCTTGCTGGTCCGGTGGTGCATGCCGCAAGTGCGGAAAGGAGGGGCACTATGCACGGGATTGTCGGCAGTCAGTGCCAATTCGGGTTTTGAGGATTTGTTATCAGTGTCGGCAGGTTGGACAATTGAGGGTCAACTGTCCACATCTTTCTGCAGGATCGGTGCAGGCTCTAGCACCGGCCACCTTGAGGAGTTCAGGAGGAGGACAGGATGGAGCGGAGCCCCAAGGGCTCAGGGTCATGCTTATCGGCTTGCGGCAGAGGGAGACGGAGCAGTGTCGGAGGCAGTTGCGGGTATGATGCTTTCTTGATGTCTTGATTGCCTTGCGTAGATTGTGGCGTATTGTTTGTGCTGGTATCTTGTGTGGATTTCGATGCGGTATTCGTTGTTTCGCGGGTTTGACATGGTTATGGATTGGTGCTTCAGGTTTTTGCTTTGGCATTCGTTGTTCCCTGATGGTTTGGTATGGTTATAGTTTGGTGTTTTGGTGCCGGTAGCCTTGTGCGGTTTTCGATGCGGTATTCATCCTTTGGCAGGATGTGGGTTTGGTTACGGGTTATTATTGGGAATTCCGTTGGTTATCGTTCGTGAGGGTTGTTAGTGGAGATGCGGCACTGGGTTGAATGTCGGGTAGCATCTGCAGTCGTAGAGTGGATAATTGAAAGACCGGATTCTTTTGAGTGGATTGATCAGGGAGGAGATGTGTTTTGCTGAGGGTTGCTTATGCTTGTGGGAAGCAGTCAGTGTGTAAATGTTCTCTTTGTGCAGGATTGTTCTGAAAGGTCGTTAATGACGATCGGTGGCAGTTAATCAGTGCTTTAGTGGGGGAGAATTGGAGAATTCTCCGGGAGATCGATGAGTAGGTGAGGGTGCTTAGCTGTTGGGATTCAGCAGTGTTGGTCAGCTCAGAGTATAGGCCGACGAGAGCGAGTGTCGGGTATACGGGGTGGGATACAGACCTAGGGCATTTGATTGTGGAGGCCTGAGAGAAGGTCGGGATCAAGCTTGAGTAAGTTACCGAGGTTATGTGATCAGAGTATTTGTATGTTTGAGGTACGTGATGGGTTGTACTGCATTAATCCCACGGGATTATGTTGTGCATGTTTCTAGAGCTGGAACCGGAAGGTTCCCAGAGTTAGAACCTGAGGGTTCGCAGAGTTTGGGTGTACGGACCCACAGAGATATAGCCTCGAGTGGCTAGTATGTGTTATGAGAGTCGGTCCAGTCATGCTGGAGACTCTGTTGGTATTGCTGGATCAGTTTGAGATTGCGGATTGTGTATGTTGCAGTGTAATCGCATTGGAAGGTCTGGCCCCGGGTTAGTGATCTTGTTTAGCTGAGGCAGTGATTTTGATGAGTGGAGAGAGTGCATGGGATTGAGAGACCCTGCAATGAGAACCAGAGTATGTGAATAGCGGTTACGCAAAAAGGGTGGTGTCGCTTGGAGCAAGCACCGTGACACTGGTTGGAGTGGCATTATGGCCAAGAGGGTTCCTTGGAAAAGGAAAAGAGAAAGGTGTGTAACTCCGAAGGGGAGTGCAAGTTCATGAAAGTGAAAGTTGCAGAACAGAAGTTATGGTTAGAGTGTTTCGAGTATGGCTTTGAGCATCGTGTTCGCGGCAGCGAAGTAGGAACCCATCCGGTTTGGGGATGTCTGTTGAGGCTCAGAAGGGATGCAGGGGGAGAAAGAATCTTAAATTCTCAGTGTGATTCTGATCAGAGTGTAGGGTGGATGTAGTGGTTCATCTTGGGAGATGTTCGAGGATATCATCAGTGTATCGGGTCTTCCAACCTGCGGGTGTTGGGGCTAGTTCAGCATGTGTATGTGATGGCAAGAGGAGAATTTGTGAGAGTTGCTCTGAGAGTGAGAATGGATCTCTCGGTCGGTCCGGAATGGACAAAGTGGGCTTTGGATCGGGGATCCGGTGGTTCATGGTTTCCTAACCCTTATGGGTCGAGTGATCGTTGAGATTTAGAGCAGAGTTGCATCTTGGGTAATTTTCGGTTACAGAGAGTGATGTGCAGTACAGAGATCGTGCTTCAGTCGGCAGAGCAGGTTCAGCAGGTTAGATAGAGGTTATTGACCGCCTAGAGCCGACAGGAAAAGTTATGCAGACAGACGCCGGTCCGAGCTTGAGTTTCAGGTCGGCGGCCTCGTACTCCTGAAGGCCTCTCCTTGGAGAGGAGTGATTCGATTCAGGAAGAGGGGCAAGTTGGGGCCCCGATATATTGGGCCTTTTCATGTGATTGCGGGGGTAGGCCGGGTGGCCTAACGTTTGGAGTTGCCCATGGATTTGAGACAAATCCACGACATTTTTCATGTGTCGCAATTGAGGAAGTGTAAAGCCGATGAGTCGGCAGTGGTCCCATTAGAAGACATTCAGGTGGATGCGGGCCTGAATTATGCTGAGAGACCAGTGGTCATCAGAGATCGGAAGATCGAGGTGCTGAGGAATAAGGAGATACCTCTGGTGTTAGTTCAGTGGCAGCGCCGGAGGGGATCGGAAATGACCTGTGAGCCGGAGCGTGAGATGTGGGAGCAGCATCCGGAGCTATTTTCAGAGTGAGACTTCGAGGGCGAAGTCTAGTCCTAGTGGGGGAGAGTTGTAACAGCCCGAAATTCCAAGTATTGTAATAATTATGTTTTTGGGGTGTTTTAAGAGGGGACTCGGCGAGTTGGAGCCTAGACTCGCCGAGTAGGATCGCAGACCTGGTCGCGGGTTCGCGACTGGACTCGACGAGTCCAGATATGGACTCGGCGAGTCTGCACTGTTTAGCGAAAACCCTAACCGTTCAGGTTTGGGACGTATAAAATGGGACTTATTGGCCGTCATGGTTCAGTTTAGTTTTCTGAGAAGAACCCTAAATCGATTGTGTGCATCTGGAGCAAGGTTATAGGCCATTGTTGATTATAGAAGAGTTGTTGTGCAAGGAAGAGAAGGGCTTGGCTAAAAGAACAGCAAGGGAGTCATGTTCTGAGGATTGGGGACACAGAGAGTACATCATCCAGGTAAGAATTCGAGTATACCCTGCTATGTTGATGTGTTTATGGAATTAGGGTTTGTGGAACCCTTTTGTGATTAGATTGAATGCTACCCTAGTCCCCCAAACGATTGTAACCCTGTATTGGGACCTTTGGAGGTCCAGAATGTCCCATGCCTGTACATTTCGGGAATTGATGAAGGTTTTGGATTGGAATCCTTATGCCTTAGGTCAATATGTATGTTATGAATCATGGGGTGTATCATGAGCACCGAAATGAGGACCTTACGTGATGAGCCAGTCTAGGAAGGCCAGGCCTATGAATGGTCGGAGCAGTTCTGCCATTAGAAAGCAGTTTGAGAGGTTGCATGACATGGACTCGCCGAGTTCGATGAACAGACTCGGCGAGTAGCTTGAAGATTTACTGGGACTCGTCGAGTCGTTCTTCAGACTCGGCGAGTTGAGTCGGGGTGGCCCCGCGATTCTTCCAGGAGGAACTCGTCGAGTAAAAATGGGATACTCGACGTGTAGAAAGGGTGTCTTAAGGAATCGGTGAGTTAAGGGCGCGTGGACTCAGAGTCGTTGAACTCGGCGAGTCTTGGGGTGACTCGGCGAGTTAGATCGCGGGTTGAGTGAAGTTCTGAGTATGGGGACTCGGCGAGTCATAGGGTTGACTCGGCGAGTAGGGTCAGTCAGGGGTTGACTTTGACCTTGTCTTTGACCAAGGATTTACCAGTGGTTCCAGGGGTATTTTGGTAATTGTTGTTATTGTTTGAGTTCAGTGCATTGGTGACTGTCCAGAGGTGGAGATCGTATCAGTGATTGGAGCAGCTTGAGCTATCTGTTCAGTCGGCAGTTTCGAGGTGAGTTATCCTCACTATATCGCTAGGGTTTATGGCACCAATGCCAACCCTTTTATCGGATGGAAATCCGGGTAGTTGTCAGTTGTTATATGTTATGGGCTGGAAGGCAATACATGTTATGGGCCGGAAGGCATTACTATGTGGACCGGAAGGTCATGGCCTGGAAAGGCGTATGTATGCATTTAGTATGTTGACTGATTCATAGGGTAATGTTATGCTAGTGACCGGCCAGACCGGTATCTTGTTTAGAGTAATGCTATGATATGTGATCTGTTGATCGATTGTTGTCTATGAACTGCTATATGATTATTTGTTATGTTATATATGCATTTTATGCTTATGGGCCGGAAGGCGACATGTTATGGGCCGGAAGGCAATATGTTGTGTGATGGACCGGAAGGTCGGCGTGGGTAGGACCGGAAGGTTTACCCAGCAGGGACGGAAGTCCCCTGAGACACATGGACCGGAAGGTCAGGGCCTGGAAAGGCGTATATGTGGTTGGTATTCTGGGGGTATCTCACTAAGCTTTCGGGCTTACAGTTGTGGTTTTATGTTTCAGGTTCTCAAGAGGCTGTGGCAAGGCAAAGGCGTGATCGTACCGTTCCTCGCGTTGGTGTTTTATGATATGAACCTGGGGAAAATACTCTATTAAATAATGTATTAAAAACCTTTTTGTAACAACGTTATCAAAATGAGTGGTTTTGAAAAGTTTTAATTGTTTTGAAATTTTGGATGTTACAATAAATCGATCGAGTTTCGTTAGTTGATGGTTAAAGTGGAAGGGTCTTTTATAACACATGGAACCGGTATGGTTAGGGCCACACCAATCCACGTCGAATGCTAATGTTGGTACTTCTCATTGTAAGACGTTTGTTAGTGGAATAGGGCATTCTACGTATGTGTTTTCAGTGCTTCTTAGTCTATCTCTATTATTATTACTATGAAAGTTTTGTTTAATGATTAGGGTGTTTGTTCGAGTAGATTTTAAACTTGTGACTCACGGAACTCTTCTGCGTCCCTACTATCAAATGGAATGTATGCAAATAAGTTATCAAGGAGAAATGTACCCAGAATAACCGTGGGGTCTGCAATAGCCTTCTCTTGGCCCATTGCGAAAACTTGGCCTCCTCCACCAGCATTCATGATGTTTGACTCTAGGCAGTCCCTTCAGAAGTGTCTCGTTACTTCGCACTCATAAAAAGCACGGTCTACTCCTACATTTGTGGCTAGAGTAGTTGGTTGGGCTAGTTCTCTGCAGTAGCGGATGGTGTGTCCCTTTCTATTGCACCTAATGCAATGCATTTCACGGCAGGACCCATGATGATGAAAGTTGCATCGGTTGCACTTAGGCTGGTTGCCATTGTACGACCTTTTGGGTGTAGGGGTATGGTTTGTTGATTGCTCTTTGGCATTTCTTTGGGTTGATTTGCCTCCCCTCTTGCTCCAGGGTTTTCGTTTCATGTTCTTGTGTTCGCACCTTGTGGTATTCTTGTAGGTAGCTACTGGTAGGTGGCTTCGATTGTTTCTTTGATTAGGATTTTTGATATCGTTTCCTTCCCTGCTTGAGTTGACAGAGTTATTGTATGCTATAATGGCTGCCACTATGGCTATAACTGTAGCTTGCAAAGTGGCGGTGTCCAATCGTAGGAATGGGGTTGCGTTGGTAAGTTGATTATTTCTAGTCCTTGCAGCCTTGCTAAAGTTTGCTTGAGACAGTGCAGCTGTTACTGCCGCATTGATAGCAGATTGCACTATGTTGGGGTCATATTGAGGAGGTGGTGGTGGGGTTGCGTTTCTACATGCTGATCTACGAGGAGACATTGTTATGATAAGGAAATAACATGAAAAACTATAAGTTTTAATGATTCGAAAGTCGCGCATTAGTGATTTGTTATATCAGAAGTTTGGTTTACCCCTGAATAGAGTTTTGAGTTCGACTCATAAGGAGGGTAGATAAACTCATGAATTGGAGGGGTATGCAAAGGGTTTAATAAAGGAAATACATCATATATTATAAAACATGGTGCGTTACATTTTGTAGTTAGGAAAATTTGACCTATCTAAAGGTCTCCGATTAGAAGGTTAAGAAAAATAAGGACTTTATCCAAGGTCTTATGCTATGACAAAATTTTGGAAGTCAGACAGGTATTATTTGTTACGCGAGCTGGCTACATGGGCCTTAGATTCTGCCAACTGACGCTCCATCTCGAGCATACGTAGTTCATGTCTTGCCTGGCGTGCCCGAAGTTCTATCACTTCGGTTTGAGTTGCTGTTAGCTCTCTCTGCAACGCTTCATTTCGATTTACGATTCTCCCGTGAGCTAATCCTAACTGTCGGATGCGAACTGTGTTGACTCCAATGTTCGCATCATTTCCCTCAGTTCGATGGATGGTCGTCCGTCCTTGTTCACCAATGTGAGAAATCCGACGAACCAATATAGGAAGGGCTCTGTCTGCTGAGCCTCCCTCGCTAAGGTTGTAGAAGCTTCGGTCTCCGTCGAATGGAAGGGGTTGATCCTGTTCGCGGCTCCACCTATTCAGGTTAGTTGCCCAAAGGGGCGTCGAGCCATGAAATTCCGGTCGAGGATTAGGATTTTGAATTGGAGCCGTTAAGGGTAGGTTATTTTTCTCGGGATCTGAGTCTGATTCTTCTTGCATTCCTTCTTCAGGATCATTCTCTATCCCTTCTGTATTACCTTGGTTGGGGTAGTAGGGGTCACTGGGGTGATGGAATCCAGCCATTTGAGTCTATACGAGAATAGGGTTAAGAATTGCCTATAAGCTAAAGCACATGGAATTTACTCTTAAGTTTAATGGTTGAAGGCACTCGAATACCCCCTTAGTATTCTTTAACGATATGCTTTTGGTAAGTTTTAAATTTGTTGTCCATTGTAGACACTCCTTGGCATACGTTAGTCGGCTCTTGGACAAATATAGTTGATCAGGCTACATTCTTCCCAGATCTGATTACATGTCCCAAGGCATACCTGCACTGCACAACTTATTTATAATACTTCTATATTGTTTTAATTATGATACTGACCATGTTATTAATATGAAATGAATGCATGCCTACTTTACAAAAACTAAATAAATTTAATTTTAAAAGTATGACTCTTATTCAGAGTGTTTTTTCCCAGTTGTGTTTATAGTTGTATACCAAAAATGGTTTTGATATACTTAATTCACTATAAACAATGCTCTGATACCAATCTGTCACACCCCCAAACCTGAACGGCAGAAACGTTCGGGGGCGGAGGACGTCATATTCAACATCATAAAAGTTCATATAAAGGAAAGTACACACCACCATATATATATATATTAAAGTTTCCAAAATGTTTACATAATTGTATTCGTTACATGTTCAAAAGATAAATACATAAACATCTTTCAAAAGAAGTAATTAACATCAGCACGTTAATCCCCAAAAGTTGATTTCCAAATCTGCTTAGCGGTTCCCTGAGAATACAAGTTATTTCAAAGAGAAAGTGTCAACAATTAAGTTGGTGAGTTCATGAGTAGTGTTTTGAGAAAATGTATGCCATTCGAAAGTTCGTGTATGTTTTCTAGAAAACACAGTATTTCAAATGTAAAGAGTTATGATTCGTTGTGTTGAAAATGAATGTATTAGATCCAGAAAATCCCATATTTTCCCTAATAGTTGAGATATGAATTGTTGTGTTTTCCAAGAAAAACCCTTATTTTCTTATAAAAGTATGAAATGCATATGAATGTTCGTGTTATAAGTTGTAAATAATTGCACCAGGAAAATCCCTTATTTTCCTATTAGTTGTTTGGTTTGTAAACATGAAAAACCCTTATTTTCCTAACATAACTGGCAGTCTCTAAGACCGAAAATCGCAAGCAACCGACGTTCTTAAAAGTTGTGTCATAATTTTATATAATAAAGCTATACGAAGATCGCACTAGTTAGATGAAGAATAGTTTTAATAGCTACTCGTTCATAAAAGCATAATACCATTATAATTGTATATCCGGTGAGTTGTATAACCATACTAAACATAATATGCCTGTAGCGACGTTCTTCAGGCGTCGTAGCGTTATGACAAACTGTCACCCCAAAGGACGGACTGTAGCTAACAGTCAGGGCGCGGGATCATGACTTCCCGTATAGATCTATACACATTTGACACGTTCTCCGAACGGGAGACTCTGGTTATAGACAGAACTTGTAGCGATACCTTTTAGCAAAAGGTAGTATTTGAAGATGTACACGTCTCACAGATTCTCAACTAAGTCTGTATTAAAGTAATAGTTTTGTATGCAAACGATGGTTACGCATGATATGAGGTTTGACAAAGTATAAATCATAAGTTCTTTGAATGTATAAAACGGTTTAGAAACGATGGTTACCCTTGATATGATGTATTTGTATGTAAACGTATAAATAAAACATATTTCTATTTATAAAACATATTGTATCCCAAGAGGGTAAAGTTGTGTTGTGAGGTGTTTTGCATGATAATAACTTCATAAGATAGTTAAATCATAAGTTCTTTGAATGTATAAAACGGTTTAGAAACGATGGTTACCCTTGATATGATGTATTTGTATGTAAACGTATAAATAAAACATATTTCTATTTATAAAACATATTGTATCCCAAGAGGGTAAAGTTGTGTTGTGAGGTGTTTTGCATGATAATAACTTCATAAGATAGTTAAAACAATAGTATGAAAAGTATAGCAAAAGATCGATGTTTCAAACGATTCTAGTCGTGTGTTTACTTGTATTCCCCCCCCCCTAAAAGAATATAAAAACATTTAAAAAAACGTATTTAAAGTGTGTTTGTAGGGGTATGAACTCACTTGATTGATTGAAGAAAGCGTGATGAAAACCGAGCAGAACTTCTACTCGAGAAAGCGGATCTCTCGAGATTCTCGGAAAATCTCGGGAGTCTCGGGAGTGTAAAACTTTCTTCCCACCTTGGATATGAAAACCGGGCCTTTGGGATGACTCCGAGGGTTGAAACGCAGAGCTTCGGCGTGAGAAAGGAAGGAAATTAGCAAATTTGGCCGGCACCCTCGCACCCTTTATATAGGGGCTAGAGGACCTCGGTACGCGGGGCGTACGAGACGTCACGGATGACCGCATCCTCGGTCGAAGCATCGGGGAGACGTGGATGAACCGGAGCCTAGCATCCGAGTATGCGGGGCGTACGACGGTACGCTGGGCGTACAAGGGATCGGACCGCTGACTCGTTCTTCGGATAATACCGGGTTTTAATTTAATTTATATTTTTATTATTTAGCAAACTTCGAAAATTCATATCTTCGTCATACGAACTCCGTTTTCAACGTTCTTTATATCCACGCGAAGGTGAGACTACGATCTACAACTTTCGTTTAGATTCTGTCGGCAAATTCCGAAATTATTTTTAATATTATATTTTTAAAATGTCGGGGTAAGAAAATTCGTTAATAATTCATAACTTTTTCGTACGATGTAAGATTTGGGCGTTCTTTTTATGTACGTTTGTAGTCTAACGATATCTATGACTTTCGTTTAGACACCTAAGGTCAAAAAGTATTTTATTGAAACTTCGCGTTTTTACGTAACTTCGTATTGCCGGGTTTTGTCGGAAAACTTAGAATGGTCATAACTTCTTCGTTATAACTCGGATTTTAGTGTTCTTTATATGTATGAAAACCTTGTCACAATATCTACCACTTAGTATACTTAATTAGGGTTTTATAAAAGTTTAAATTTTGACCCGAATTTTGCTGTTGTTACAAACTGTGTTTTTCATCCAGCAGATTTCACATACTACAAAATGTGATGCATGAAATGGTTTTATATCTTAAAAATACTTGGTTATCAAATGTATTACTTTTGAAAGGTTTATTTAAAATTACATCAAGTCACTTTTATTATTGTTTCAAAACTCTTAGATATCTTGCAAAACCATTATTTTTAGCTTCTTGAGCAAAACTACACTTATACGCATATGTTCTTATATATGTATTGATGTTATAGTTTTCATCCTTCGTTCAGTTTCTCACACCCTGGTGTAACGAGGGTGCATAAATCTACTTGAACAACCAATTACTTTCCAGTTAATTATCATATGGATAGTTAGAAGAAACAAAACATTATTCCTATTACAAGGAATCACATAAGAGTCAGTTTATTCATGAGTCTATACCAGTACACTTACATATGCTTACTTGATACATGGTTTGATTTACCAAGGCTTACATGATACATGAGTACATTTACATAGATACATTTACCTGAATACGCTTACATGGATACTTGTACCTAGAGTTACGAGGAAGATTTATTAGTACCTTCTGTGTAAATTTTCCTGCCCATCCCAATTCAAGGGGATGTCTAGACGGGACTAACCATTCTGGAGCCCAACTGTTAGCACCAGTGGGTGATGAACATCTATGGATGCCTAAGGTTACTACTTATATTAGGGGTCAGTTACGGGACAAAACCATTCCTCCACCCTGCTGCTGCTACAGAGGACAATTGGACAATCTTCGGATGTTCATTTGGTTATACTTTTCACTTATTGCGATGTTGTGTTATTCCTAGTACCCAGTGATAACACTTACGTTAGTACTTTTTCTAGATAATCTTTGGATGTTTATTAGGTTAAACTTTTCGCTTGTTGCGATGTTGTGTTAGTCCTAGTACCCAGTGATAACACTTACATTAGTACTTTTTCCTATTTACTTTATTTTGTGATACACTCACCTAAACGATGAGTTAGACTATTTACTGTTTGTAATAGTCAAAAAGGAGGAAAAACCATCATTTTCATAGCAAAACATTTGGGTCTTGGTAGAAGACTATCATATCATTTCCTATTTTACTTTATTTTGTGATACATTCACATCAACGATGAGTTAGACAAATTACTGTTTGTAATAGTCAAAAAGAAGGAAAAGCTATCATTTTTACTTACAAAAACATTCGGGTCTTGGTAGAAGACTACATTTCATACTTATATCAACTGTTCCATTTAAAGATTCACATGACATTCTTAACAACATTCCAAAACAAGACAATCACACCTAAATACTTATGAATTCACCAGCTTTAGGCTGATACTCGCTTTCAAGATAACTTGTATTCTCAGGTCATCAATTAGACAGGTACAATGGCCTGGTTTTGAGAAGACGGAGCACAGACAAGACTCGTCTTATTTTGATTATTCATTTTATTGTTGTACATTATGAAAGAACACACATGTATTAAAACTTTACTTTTAATGCAATGGATGATGTTGTTGCTTGTTTACTACCATACACTGTTATGATACTTCACATGACGTCCTCCACCCCGGAACGTTTCCGCCATTCTTGGCTTTGGGGTGTGACACTTATTCTGTGTGAATTTGGAGTTAATGTCACTTATTCGAAGGCCTATCCTGTTTTGATTACATACAATTGGTATGCACTTCACAAATAGCGATGTAACTGATGAAGATTTTCTGAAGAATTATCTAGATAGTTCGTCTAATAATTATTTCTTACCCCAATTCTCGCGTAGATAACATGGTTGGACTCCATCACCACGGCAACCAATACCTTCCGAATGAGGTCATTGTTGGATGGTTTGAAGAAGAACCAGAGAATGATCATCCTATCCCTGTGAATGATCATAAGGATGAAGACCTTTCGGACGATGCTAACTCCGAACCCGAGGTTGAGAACCTACCCCAGGTAGCTCCCGTTCCAATCCCTAACCCTCGTCCGACTTTTCATGGCCCGACGCCTTAGTGGGTGGAATGCTTGGAAACATGGAGCCAAGGACAAGATCCACCCATGCCATTTAATGGTGACCGAAGCTTTGATGACCTGAGCAATGGGGGCACAGAAGACAAAATCTTGCCAATCTTGGTCCGTAGAGTGGCCCGAAATGAGATTCAAGGCAGGACAGCCCTACATCAGATCACCGAAGTGTTGGATTAATGTCTAAGTCCATAACTATAATTGGTAAGACTTGACCCGACCCGGCATGGTCCATTTGGGTTACATGGCATCATGCATTTGGATAGACTATAATGAGAGAAATAAGACACTTATGGTTATTAATATATTATAAGTTCTAGTATATTAATAATAAGAATAACAAGATTATTTAATTAGTATTGATCAAGAATTAATCTAGGATTAATTAAGTGATCAAAAGATGACTAATTAAATATATCGATTGATTGTGTAAATCATCCATACTTATATGGTGGGCTAATGCTCCATGGATTATCTAGTTGGGCTAAAACCCATATGATGCTCCATGGTGTATTTGTACCCATGGATCATGGAAATGAAAGGCCATGTCAATTAGGCTTTACATGATGTAACCCTAACTATATATGCATCTTATTCTTGATCAAAATCGGCGACTAGAGAGAGTAAGAGAGGGCTAGCCGATTTTCATAAAGTGTAGAATTCTCTCAAGTTATTCCAAGTGTATTTGGTGTTGTGTGAACGATTTGAGGTGTCACACTTGGGGCACTAGGCACTCAAGCTTCATGAAGACTTCCAACATTGAAGAGGTATGTATTCTATCTTGTTACATTCATTGTTTTGTATGCTAGATTAGGATAATACCTTGGAAAGTTCTTATTTGCATGTATAATAGAGAAAACATAGATCCAAGGTATTTAGGGTTGCATGTACACTTAGGAGTGTTAGAATGCTCATAACCCAACAATGGTATCAGGGACTAGGCTTGTTTTCTTGTTATACTTGCAAAAGTAGCTGAAAAAACGAGTTTTCATGTTGTCTGCCCAACAGACTCGCCGAGTACATGAATGGACTCGCCGAGTCCAAGGCAAAAAGCATCCAACTCGCCGAGTTGGTTCGTGCACTCGACGAGTTGGACCCCCAGACAGCATAAATTCGACTTTTTTGGCTGGAATTGGACTAGGAACATTACCCTAAGATGTTTTTGAACTTATAAACTTGTTTTTGATGTGGTAATGTTCATGCTAATCCTATTTCAAAGATAATTGTCAATAGATTCATGTTTTGTATTAGTTTAAGGTTTAGAGTAATTACATGAAAAAGTTTGATTTGAATTATCTTGTTCTTATGAGTAGCTTAGATTAATAGAAAAGTTGAATGAAATAGTTGTTTTCAATCCAAATTAGTCTAAGAGTTGATTCTAAAATGTGTTTTTGTAACTTGTCCTCAAGTTATATGAAAAGTCACATTTAAGTTTCATAAAACTCATAAAAGTTGGCAAAGGTTACAAAATGAAGAGTCTAGTTCTAATTAATTGGTGTTATGACTCCATAATTTGTCCTCAAGTTATGGAGGACCAAGAGTCTCTTCATTAAATAATAAATAAAAAAAATGTAACCTTAATTAATTCCATAACTTATAAACTAAAGAAAAGTTAATTCTTTTATTAGTTTAAAGTCTTCCATAACTTGTCCTCAACTTATGGAACTTGAAGAGTTTTTGGATTAAAACTACTTTAAACACATAAGTTATGGAATTAATTAGTTTTGAATAGTTCCAAAACTTGCCCTCCAGTTTTGGAATTTGTAAAGTTTTCTCTTATGAATACTTTAATTCCAAGTTAGCCCTTAGAATTTTAAAAGTTAAAATTCAACCCTTATACTTTATAATATTATAAGTTAATAATATATATATATATATATATATATATATATATATATATATATATATATATAAGAGTAAAGTCAGTCTTACCGCTAGTACGCCTCATTCACGAAGCCGGTCTATAAGGTGGGTATAAGGTTGTTGCCTATAAAATGGCAACTTAATGGGTGTCCACTTTCACCCACCGCTTGCTTGACTAGTGGAGGTTCGTTAGCCGAACGGGTTTGACAGGACTATAATTCTCCCTTCATTAAAAGTATTAATGATAAATACTAAGTAACTAAACTCTTAATAATACCTAATCTTAGTTAGTTAGGAAAAATGTGAATAAGGTGCTAATCCATGAAATTACACTTTGCACTTTGTTTTAAGTCGGTTACTGGAGCGTGTGTGGTTAACCGGCACACTAACTCGTATTTAACAAGGTAGGCAAAGGGTAACTTAATGTTTATCATAGTATCGATGGAGCGTGTGTGGTTAACCGGCACATCGATTGAGGGGTAAACACTTAAGGGTACCAAGTAATTTGCATGGTTACTTCACACCTTGTTTTGTGATCCTCGGCATCCCAGTCACAAAACCTGAAGGGCACACTCGAGATTGAAACATGCCATTGAAAAGTTCAATGAATCTCAAAAGATCTAGGAGTTTCAAATCCAATTAAAACCAAATAATACATTTCGTTTATCTTGGTGGAAATTGGTGAATCGTCATTCACCTACCTTCAAATATTTTATAGCTTGGATTACGGCATCCCTCTTCTAAGTTATAAAATAGTTTGTTGGGTCCTAGCCTTAATATTTCATATTGGGTGTTATATTAAGGACTTAAGATCAACTATCTTTAATATCTCCCAAAAGATGTCTGGTTTAGACATTTATGATCTTCCCAAATCTCTTGAAACAAGATTTCCTAAAGGAAGATGATGTCCCTTGGAAATCATACTTCATTCACCTCCTCCAATTATTCTCCCTAACCCACAAGTTCTTGAAAAATTTTAAGGTCACTCAAGCCCAATTGGCAAGGCAAGGTCTAGGTGTGGTCACATCTTGGAGATGTAGTCACATATTGACAAGTCGGGAGAGTTGGGTGTCAAAGTCTTGAGAAAGTTGGTGGTTCAATCACTTTCTAAGTCACATAGTGAGTTCCTTTGGGACATTTATGAAACAGACTATGACAAGACCCTGAATGATCTTATCTATTTGTTAAGATCAACTTCCTTGAAACTTGATGGACATTGACAATAGTGACACAGGAAATCTAGGAAAGCATTCTCTTCCCAATGGAAAGGGATCGGCCATAGTCAACTCGGTTGACCAAATGGTAAAGAGAAAAGCTAAGTCTGTGATAGTCTCGTGTACCATTATCAAAGGGTCCATATATTTATATTGCCAAAGAAAGGGGCATTGGTTGCGAAGCTGCCAAATTTACCTAAGGATGTTAAAGTCAATAAGTTTGACTCTACTTCAGGTAAAGTCCACTATCTAACTCTGTTAAGTTTCTATTATGAGATTCTTGATACATGATGTGACTGGGTCACATGGTGATGTTTTAAGAATCAAGGAAAAGTGAAGAAACTTAAAGAAAGAATATGCTGAATCTGATCGCATAGATGGATTTCTATCACGTAGTTTGAAGATCGGATTCTTGAGCTACTTCTTAGGAGTTATGAGATATTGCTTAGAAATAGATAACAACAAGTTTTCATATGGATTGTAAGGATAAGTTTTTCCGCAAAGTTTTAAAATGAAAGAAATTTTTTTTGATTTTATTTATTTTAAAATATCCTTACAATGGCATTTGAGGAAAAATTGTTGCTTATATGATTCCATTAATAGCAAGAGTGGAAATATGAAATTGATTCTTTCATTTGTGGTAATGTCTAAATTTACCAAATAAGGAAAGATTCTCATCACCCAAGTTTCAATTGGACCGGAACTTGGAATCATGCAAGTTGTATAGCATGATGAATGAGAACTTTCAAGTATTGGAAAAATTAAGACTAATTACTCGGTCACATGGATGTGTGAGTCAAGTAAAGGACTAAGGGATCGAGTACACATTCTTGTGCACTGATTAAGTCCACCACAAAAGATTGATAAGACTATTCGTCATAGTTTACTAAAGCTCATTAAATATGATTATACTTACAAGCTTAAGTGTAACTCTGAGACATTGGAAAAGGTTCCAATGTATGGCAGAGTGAATAAGAAGAATCAAATTAGGCAGAAGGATAAAAGTTTCTCAAATCTGAAAAGATGGGAGAGTACTTTAGTATCAGTTTTGTGATCATCTTAATGATTAAGAAACCATATCAAAATTAGTTCTCTAAGGAAAATCTTAGTGCATTCTTATGACTAAGAAGAGGAACTTGAATTGCTGAAGTGGTTAAATGAAGAAGATGAGTCATACTTCGTTCCAATACAAGTCTTAGAGTCATACTCCAAGATTGTAACTTGAGTGACATATCTCAAAGAAGGTTTACAACACTTGTCAAATGTAAGAGTAAAAGTTTTCTACTCTTGTACATTTGAAATTGGTAAGTTGTGATGTTTTGGATAAAACAAAGACCAACTTAGGCCAATTGTGTGAAGTGTTTGTCTTGATTAGAATCCACACTATCTCTTGGATATTTGACAAGGGAGTCTTATAGGTCAAGAGGACAGTGGGAGTCTTAAAATTCTCAAGAACTAATCAAGAATAGAACCTGAAGTTCTTCACTAGCACACGACTTGAGGTTTATAACCTATCGTGTTGACATATTCTGTGCCCATTCCAATTATAGTTGGCTTTGCATATGAGTTCTTAGAGTTCTCAATGTGTTGCACAACAACTTGGAAGCAATGGCAGGCCCTTGAGCTGCCAGGTGGCAAGAAATTAAGATTGAGTTTAGTCCATATGAGTTTGGATTTGTCATTATCCTTGTCTTGTGACTATGGTTTTGAAAATTCACATGGATAAGAACACATACACCATTAAATCTAAGTGTCATAAGGTTTCTCTCCGATTCATGAAAATGATGGTGAGGAAACACCTTCACTAAGTAGATTTTAGCTAAGATAGCAATTGTGATATTTGCATTCTCAAAGTCGTTAGTGGAGCGTGTCTGGTTTACCGGGACACTAACCTGGACTTTTGAGAAGTGGCGAAAAGGTCTAACCATTATGATTACGGCATCCCTCTTCATAATTGTTTAGACACACAAGTGTGCTATCTAAGGGAAGGTGTATTCAAAACAATCTAGTATCAGAAATCTGAACTTTGGTAAGAAAGTCAGCTGATTTTTGAGTACATGTTAAAGCTAGTGGGAGCATAAGTGTTATGCTAATAATCATCATGTTAGTGGGAGCATGATAATTATGATAAGTATTGCAAGTTAGCAATGTTAATTATAGAAAACAAAAGTTTCAATTGGGAAATAGTTGTTTTGCTATAATTAAGGGAGAGGAAATTATACTTCATCTCAAATCTATAAGCTTAGATCGTGAGGTTTTAATCATTTAGTCAAGGATATATATATGAATTTCATGTTGGAATGGCTCAACATAAGGAAATTCTGTATATGGGTCCATTATTTGCGTTCTAAAATTCGATTATGATTACGGCATCCCTTTTCATAATCTGAATTATGAGAACTTAATCTTTATGTGAGACATCATGAATCATGTCCCATATGCTTCGGATATAGGATCGATTACATGTGCTATATTCATCCTTTCTAAAATTTTCCAAATGCCTGGGGCATTAAGAAGGGAAAAGGTTTAGAACTGGATATGACTAAAAGGATTAAACAATTGTCGAGGACAATCTAAGGTTTACCAAAGATTGGTTGCTCAAGGACAGTTGGAAGTATAGTGATAATTCTGGAAGGACCATATTGACATAGTCTGTAAGGAGGCAACTCTTGTTCAGAAGTGATAAGTCAAAATGGAATCTGGAAGTGTTTCAAAGTTAGAAATTATTCAATCTGTGTAAGATTAGGAAACATAAAGCAAGAAGGATGTTTCTAAGGAGCTGATCTCCTTTGGAATGCTCTGTAATGGTTGTTGTCAAGTCTTTCTAACTTTGTGCATAATCATTACAAGAGGATCAATGCGTATAAGTTTAGAATCTAACAGATTTCAGTAAATGGCATGAATTTGGAATTCTTGCATTTGCAGTAAGGATTTGGGAGTGTGAAAAGAGAATCATTGAAGTTATGTTCAATTGATCTAGTTCACAAAGTAAAGATCATAGACAAACATAGTATGCATACTTGGTGTGTGGCATGACTAGTGTTTAGAAAACATAGTGTACATGCTTGGAGCATGGGACAACTATTGTTTTAAATTCAAGAATAAAGTTGATAGCTAAAACAGTATACAATGAATAATGTGTAATCATATGGTAATAAATAAAAGGTGTTTTATTTATGTTCATAGGTTTTGATACCATATTGGATTCAATTATTATTGTGTTTCACTTTGCATGTTTTGACTTCCCGAATAAACTAGGTTATTCATCCGGAATGACTAAGTTATTCAAACTATCCATAGTTGGTCATATGTTGGAAGTAGATACGAATTAAGACTGTCATGGGTTGGCTTGTAGAGGTCTAAGGTGTTGGACAAAGGGTTACAACACTCATGAGTGCTCATAAGTTCTGAGTATTGGATTCAACCCGCGCTCATTGGAATCACTTCATGGATATTATCACGAGTGATCACGAGATGATAATATCTTATATTCTTCAAACCTAGAGATATGAGTTGTTACTATGAGTTAGTTGTACATTGATTGCACGAAAACGCATTCGGTAACTCGGTGCTATAAAACGTGCCTTTGTGTATGATTCAACAAGTAGTAGAACAAGCCATATAAGTCGAAGTTTATCCATTCCTTTTACCTTCGGGATAAAAGTGATATCCGTGGGCCCCTCGATGATTTGATGATGACAAATGGAAGTGCTCGGCCGGGCCATGACTGATTTGATTTGTTCAATTAGTCAGACGTCATAAATCAGAAATCGGGAAACAACAAATGGACAGAGAGAATGATTATAATCCATGTCTCAGTCCATATGATATCTAGAATGGAGGAATATATGATCCCTTATCTAATGGACAAGTCATTGACAAAGGTTAGAGTTTATCGAAAAGGTCAGAGTTCGAAAGAAGCTTTTGAGAGCTACGATTGCCAGTCGGTTCCTGAAGTCATACGCAATATTAGTTTTAGACTTATCCAAGTGGGAGACTGTTGGATTAATGTCTAAGTCCATAACTATAATTGGTAAGACTTGACCCGACCCGACATGGTCCATTTGGGTTGCATGGCATCATGCATTTGGATAGACTATAATGAGAGAAATAAGACACTTATGGTTATTAATATATTATAAGTTCTAGTATGTTAATAATAAGAATAATAAGATTATTTAATTAGTATTGATCAAGAATTAATCTAGGATTAATTAAGTGATCAAAAGAAGACTAATTAAATATATGGATTGATTGTGTAAATCATCCATACTTATATAGTGGGCTAATGCTCCATGGATTATCTAGTTGGGCTAAAACCCATATGATGCTCCATGATGTATTTGTACCCATGGATCATGGAAATGAAAGGCCATGTCAATTAGGGTTTACATGGTGTAACCCTAACTATATATGCATCTTATTCTTGATCAAAATCGGCGACTAGAGAGAGTAAGAAAGGGCTAGCCGATTTTCATAAAGTGTAGAATTCTCTCAAGTTATTCCAACTGTATTTGGTGTTGTGTGAACCATTTGAGGTGTCACACTTGGGGCACTAGGCACTCAAGCTTCATGAAGACTTCCAACATTAAAGAGGTATGTATTCTATCTTGTTACATTCATTGTTTTGTATGCTAGATTAGGATAATACCTTGGAAAGTTCTTATTTGCATGTATAATAGAGAAAACATAGATCCAAGGTATTTAGGGTTGCATGTACACTTAGGAGTGTTAGAATGCTCATAACCGAACACGAAGTTGTCGCCAATACGAGAATGCATACCCTCCGCACCATTCGTCTAGAAGATGCTCGTGAGAGATCAGAGAGAAACCATGAAACTCCGCGTACGCCAGAGGGTGTATGAAAGGCACCTACTTGATATGGAACGTCAACTGGCTGAACTGAGAGTTCACCAGAGGGATGACCGTCGCCAGTAGTAAATGCTTTACTTTATTTTTCCTCGTTAAAAGGAATCGTTTTTCTGTCTATGCCCGAAGTGGCATTTTCTATGAAACTATCTTGTACCTTAAGTACTTTTGGTTTGGTCCTTATGCTGTCAAGAACTATCTTCCCTGGTTATGATGTAAGACCTTTTACAAGGTCATTCTCCCGAACTTTTTTGTCATGAATATCAAAGATATTGACAGTCGGCTAACTCCTGTGTCATCCTTATTCAAGTACTCTTATCATACTTTCATTAGAGTCTATCTGAAACATGATTTAGTCAAGTCATTGGACTATAGTAATTTAACTCTAGAGGCATTTCCAAGTCTCTTTCAGTGGTTGGATCATGTTATTCACCTACCAAAGATACCTCGGCTTGAACGACAAACGTCTTGAGACCATTCTACAAACTCACTTCCACTCAGTACTAGGACTGCATCGTAGGGATGTAGGTCAAACCTTCGCGAACATACTTCTACTCTTTACTTGAACAATCGAAGTACATCTAGGGTAAACCAGAATCGCTCACAAAATCCTTATCTTTCTTGTTAACAGAATCATGTCGTTATCCAGAAACAATCAGCCGAACAACGAAACCTTTATCCTCCATGTCGACGCCGCTACATTATATGTTGCAGTAGCAGCTGCTGTGAGAACTTTCCTTATACACATCAACTCGGGCAACACAAGCAAGACTGACAAAGGAGTCGAGAGTTCTGATGGTAGTACCAAACCGGGAAACCAACAAATGGCAATAGTCATGGACTTGCAAAGCCGTAAGATTGAAAGGAAAAGACGATATCATCAAGCCCAAAAGGAGCGCAAGAGAGCCCAAAGACTTTCCATGCCACAGCCACAAGTGGGAACTCATGCAGGACGCTTTAGGAAGCAATTTCCAAGGTGGAGTAATGAGGAAGCCACTCGTGTCCACATAACACTGGCTAAACACCGCACTCCCGCCACCAAAGCTAGTACTAGCATTCCTACTAGTGCAACTAGAGTCTTATCTTTTGAGGGATCCTGTCGGTATAGGGATGCTCGTGCTGCGTATACTTGTCTTTTGTAGTATACCTCATTCGCAGCAATGATCTTGTAGTAGTCTAAAGTACTGTAACTCTGTTGATGGTTGCACGGTTCTGTTTTGTCTGTAAACGCCTTATGTTCAAATCTAATGTCTTTAAGTTTCCGTATGATTCCGACATTACCATACGACTCGATTCAATTTGATCCTCACAAAAATAGCTTCATACATACATCTCTTTGTCAGTAAACGTCTTTTTAGCGAAACCGTCATTTCAGAACACCGAAGTACTCATGCGAGGAGTACCTCATAGTTCTTCTCTTTTCCAATGAAATCCCCGAAGTACCACTTGTGCAGTACGTCAAGTTCAATCCAAGGATTCATACGATTGATCTATCACTGAGGAATGTATACATAAGAGTGATATATAATCAAGGTTCTACAGGTTTAGAATTGATGATTCCACTTTAACTTTTTTTCCTCGATGGGATGTGAGCTTAAAGAAGAATCAGTTATTCGAATACCTTTTCAATCTTAATTATATACGACTCGTATACACGAGATTGTGATTGTGAAACCATGTATGAATTCTAATATGAACTTCAGGACGGAGAACTGCCCAAGTCTACGAGTAATCGCATCGTCATGTGAACAAACCTAGAACCCAGTATGACTCCCGTAAATAGATCGCCCTATAGTCTAAACACCTACGGAGATACAAGAACAGCCCGGACAACTTAGCAAACTACACAGAAATAGAATTGGAAGGCCGGGCTTCTCACCCTGGAGAGCCTCGGTCATATTCTTCCAGAGATCGACGGATTGCATCATATGTACCTCAGCTATCAAGGACTCTGTCAAGATTTTCCATTAGAAATCGTTGTCTCTTCCTTGCATAGATGAAGCAGTTGAGCAAACGCAAGGAAAGAATTACTTTCAGAGATGTACCTGAGATCCGAATATCACCAGTTTGAGTGTGAGGGAAGGATGTCTCGAATACTACCTTCCGAACTCGATGTGGACACTTCGAGTCCATAGTTATACCCCTCGGATAGGACCAATACGCCCGAAGCATTCACGAGTTTAATGAATAGAGTCTGTCTTTCTTAGATGGATCAGTTCGTCCTTCTCCACGTAACGACTTACTTATCTGCCTTCGTATTAGAACCGTAGTGACCCTCGACCGAGAGGTCAAGCGGACGAAGCAATGCTGTCGCCAGATAGTGAAGGTTCGTTAGGATACCAACCGAGGACCCGAATTCACTTAGGAGCGTGAGAACCAATCGATTAGGAAGTTTCCACCTCATGACTCGATCATTCATGCCTACTTCCTTACCTAAATTCTAATTTCAGGACGAAATTCCCTTTAACAGGGGGATGATGTGACAACCCGAAATTTCCATTCAGTCAAACCCTAAAAGTCAACCACTTCGTATCATACGTTAACGTCATTAGTTCTTATTTTTAAGAAATTTATAGTTCGTTTGATTATTTTAATATTATTTTTAAACGAACGGGTGAAAGAATGTGTCGTCTCGGGTTTTGAAATTTAAAAACCGCAAACGCCTCGTGTCTTAGAAGTTCGCGACCAAACTTTTATGTTTGGGTTGAAAAATCATCCAAAAACGTAAACTCATGCCTTAAGCATGAGTTTACTACCCAAAAACTAGTCATTTGTGCTTACTCCCCATTTACTAAAAGAGTAAACTCCAAACTCTGTCAAGTATCATCCTAGATTTTGTTCTAGATCTTCAAACTAGTAAGTGTTCTAACCATTTCAAGTTGGTTTAATACTTAATTTAGTGTTTGTACATCCTTTAATCCATTCATTTATGTGTTTTGACTAGTTTTTCCAAAACACCAAGAACACCAAGAACACACACTAGTGTTCTTGGACTTAAAGTTCATTTCAAGCTTCCACAATGTAAGTACTTCTATCCTAGAGTCATTTAAAGCTAGCCATACATGTTTATACCATAGAAATGTCCCAAGAACACCAAGATAAAGGTGTTCACGGTTTTTGGAGGTCCCAAAACTATAAACACCAAGATTTGGGCCAAAATGGTGTGTTAAGGTGCCTAGATGCTCCACAATGCTTTATGGACTTGTCTAGATTCATACTTGAAGAGTTTATCACACAAAAAGCACCAAAATCATTCATTTTTATGTGTTTACGGTTTGGGGATCTACCAAAACCGTAAACACCCCAAATGTTGTGTAAATGTCCCATAAATGTCCCACGGTTGTTCCTTATGTCTAAATCTAACCTAGACTATTGCCATGTTTGAGCTAAGGACTTGAAAACCGCCAAATACAAAACTTATGAGTTTAAGGTAGTAAACTCATGAGTTTAAGGTAGTAAACTCATGAGTTTAAGGTAGTAAACTCATGAGTTTAGAGTAGTAAGCTCATGGAGAAATGGTCCTTAGACCGTAAACTCCATTTAGGAGTGTTTTGATGCCACACAATACTTCCTAAGGCTAAACCATGAAGTAGGAATGCTTGGAATAGCTTAGAACACTTCAAAACAGCAAATGGTCAAAAGGTTAGGAGTTTACGACCATAAACTCAAGAGTTTACGACCGTAAACTCAAGGGGTGTTGGTCCTTAGGGAGTAAACTCATTTTGAGAGTGTTCCTTGAACCCTAAACATACTAGCCTTTCACTACAACACTTAGATGCACTCATTAGCACTTATAACACTTATACAAAGTGTTTGTCATGTACCAGAGTGTCTTGACTTGTTTATTAGTTGTTTACAGACTAATTGTTTATATACACATGTCCTCTTATGTAATTAGGATCTTTGTGCGTGTTTAAGTCTTCACTTGACACCAAGCACTTATCCGACACTTCCTTCCGATCCACTCACAACAGGTGAGTTCATACCCCTTAATCAATGTTTTAACTGTTTTTAAATGTTCTATGGGGGGGGGGATACAAGTAGAATCATGCTAGTTATTATATCAATCACATGTGATTGATAAGCAGCATTCAAATGATTGGCTACTCATTAGCCGTTTTACCAAACAGTTTCCTTCAAACCGTTTTATAGTTGACATCAAGTCGATCTTTTCTTAGATAATAAATATGTTCAAAGGTTTTAGAAAACTTATTTTATGCTTTTATGTTATCAATTTCATGCTTATATATGTATAGATGTATAAGAAATGTTTAAAAGACTTAGGAAGGCTATCCACCCTATTTCGTTTTCACGCTTGAGATGTGGTCTGGTGGGACATCGGCTATCCGTCCGAAGGTTGTTTAAATATTAGTTATATATCATATGTACATATATAGTCATAAAGGTCCTTCCAGTTCATCCAATGCCCTTAGGTAGCAAGGGTATACATCCATGTTCATACGTACCAGTTAAATTTACTAGTAAGCTACCATATGGGTAGTTTAGGAAGATACTAGAACTATTACTAGAACGCGATATCATACAATGAGTCAGTTCATTCATGAGTCAATACTTGCTAGATAGAGAGAACATACATTACATCTATTACTCACAGTACATTACTATACCTGCTAGATAGAGAGAGAACACACATTACAACTAGCACACATAGAACGATTAACAATACATTACATATACATGAATACGTTAACATAATTGTGATCCACTGTATCGGAGCATGCCTTCAATGTCATGGCCCGAGTTGTAGCCAGAGTCTCTTGGAGGGAGAGCGTGAGTTTGCGTACAGATCTATACTGGATTGACTATCCTACACCTTGCTGCTAGCTATAGCCGGACCTGCAGGTCTGCAGGTGCCAAACGTCATACCTTTTTACGACCTACATTTTTCGTTGTTACCTAGTCGATAGTATGGTAAAATTAATCACATCATGCCTTAATATAAATCCGGTTTGAGGTAGTTAGTACAGCAGTAGATCCTATAGCACTACACTACAGTACTACATTAATTTACCCTTTACATATATTTAGTGTTCTTTTTACTTAAACATTTAGTGTACAAACTATATTTTGTTAATGATAGTTACACTTAGGAAAATTACACACTTTTACGAGAAATGAACATTTAGAACAATTAAGTCTTGGTAGAAGACTACATTCAGAACAGTTGGGTCTTGGTAGAAGGCTACATTCAGAGCAGTTAGGTCTTGGTAGAAGGCTACATTCAAAACAATTGGGTCTTGGTAGAAGGCTACATTCAGAGCAGTTAGGTCTTGGTAGAAGGCTACATTCAGAGCAGTTAGGTCTTGGTAGAAGACTACATTTAGAACAGTTAGGTCTTGGTAGAAGACACCCTTATATAATAGTAGGAATCATAGGGATTTCTAGGGTTTTTCAAACGTCTACAGTTGTTTTACAAAACATTTTTATACTTAGAGTTCATATACATTTCCAATACTTACAATTCGCATACATACAAATACTTACATACAAATTAAGACACTAAAATACTTATGATCTCACCAACTTTAAAGCTGATACTCGCTTTCAAAATACTTGTATCCTCAGGTTAACTATAGACAGGTACCGATGCAAGGTTTAGAGAAGATGGAGCTCGCTCAAGACTTATCTTTCATTTTGTTTATACTTTAGTGTCTATTATAATTTGACAGAACACTTGTATTAAAATTATATTATTAATGCAATGGATGATGTTGTTGCTTGTTTATTACTTTTTATTGTTGTGATACTGTACATGACGTCGTCCGCCCCAGAACGTTTCCGCCGTTCTTGGTTTTAGGGTGTGACACCCCTAACCCAGCTAGACCGTATGTTGGGGACTTACCGAAGTGCGATAAGTGCATCTTCCATCATCTAGGAGGATGTCGTATACCGCAATGCTTTAATTACAACAGAGACGGGCATACTACCCGCTGCTGTAGAATTCAGATCCAACACATTATTTCGACCACCAATGTAGAAAACTCTCGGATATGCCAGCTATGTGGCGAGATAGGGCACTTCAAGAGAGACTGCCCATCAGGGCAGATCGATGATGGAACATGAAGAGTTTTACCTCAGAATGGAAAGAGGCAGCGAAGGAACCTATTATAGTATCGGTTCACTTCAAATCGTCAGTATTTTATATGCTTTTAAATCATGTTTAAAAACTAGTGAAACTCGAGTCTTATCTTTTGCGAGATCTTGTCAGTTAAGGTACTCTCGTGCTGCATATACTTGTCTTTTGTAGTATACTTTGGTCGTAGCAGTATCCGTATAGTTACTCTAAAATAATTGTAACCTAGTTAAAAGTTGCACTTTTGTGTTTTGCCTCTAACGCCTTATGTTCAAATCTAATGTCTTTAGTTTCCATATAATTTTGACTTTATCATACGATTCGAATAAATTCGATCCTCGCAATACCAGCTTCATAAGTACATATCTTTCTCAGTAAACATCTTTTCGCGAAGCCATCATATCAGAACACCGAAGTACTCATGCATGGAGTACCTTAAAGTTCTTTTCCTTTCCGAAGGAATCCCCGCAGTATCACTCGTGCAGTACGTCAAGTTCAATCCAAAGATTCATACGGTTGATCTATCACTAAAGAATGTATACATAAGAGTGATACATAATCAATGTTCTACAGGTTTAGAATTGATGATTCCACTTTAACTTCTTTTCCCTCGATGGGATGTGAGCTTAAAGAAGAATTATTTATTCAACTACCTTTTCAATCTTAATTATATACGACATGTATACACGAGATTGTGATCGTTGAACCATGTATGAATTCCAATATGAACTTCAGGACGGAGACTGCCCAAGAGTACGAGTAATTGCATTAGAATAGGAACAAACTTAGAACCCAGTATGACTCTTATAATCAGATCGCCTTACACTCTAAACACCTACAGAGATACAAGAACAGCCCGGACAACTCAACGAACTACTCAGCAATAGAATTGGAAGACCAGGCTTCTCACTCTTGAGAGCTCCGGTCTTATTCTTCCAAAAGTCGACGGATTGCATCATATGTACCTCGACGATCGGGGACTCCGTTATGATTTCCTTTAGAAATCGTTATCTCTGCCTCGCATAGATGAGTTGATTTAGCAAACGCAGGGAAAGAATTACTTTCAGAAATGGACCTGAGATCCGAATATCACCAGTTCGAGTGTTAGGGAAGGATGTCTTGAAGACTACCCTCCGATCTCGATGCGGACACTTCGAGTCCGTAGTGATACCCCTTGGATAGGACCAATACGCCCATAGTATTCATGAGCTAAATGAGTAAGGTACGTCTTTCTTACTGGGATCAGTTCGTCATTCTCCTTGTAATGACTTACTTATCTACCCTCATAGTAAGAAAGAATCCATAGAAACATTACCTTCAGAGGAACTTTCGCGAAGTTCTCTAAACACGAGTTTTGAAATTAAAGAGTTAGATTCCTAAGACACACTGTTAGTGATGTGGGAAATTTTGAGTACTCTTTCAATTTATCAAAACCGTTGAGAATTTGTCAACACCAGAGACGCCGACAGAAATCCACCAAATTCTAGGTCGTGCAGACCTACTATTGTAGTCCATTCAGAACTCCTCACATTACAGAAACCCTTTTCGACTTTGACCCAGCAAGGGGTGGCCCTTGACTCTCGTAAGCCACTCGACGAGATCGAGATTAACGAGATCCATGCCTTCATATTAGAATTGTAATGACCCTCGACCGAGAGGTCAAGCAGACGAAGCAACACCGTATCCTGTTAGTGAAGTTTTGTTGGAATACCAACTGAGGACCCGAATTTACTTATGAGCGCGAGAACCAATCGACTATGAAGTTTCCACCTCACGACTCGATCACTTCTACCTACTTCCTTACATAGATTCTAATTTCGGGACGAAATTCCCTCTAATAGGGGGATGATGTGACAACCCGAAATTTCCATTCTGAACAAACCATATCAAGTCAATAGAAGTTAGAATAGTTATAGTGAATTTCTAGACTTTTGGGTATAAGTTTGAGTATTTCATGGTTTACACTTAAGGAGATATTAGGAGAGTGGATGCACTAGGGTTTTGTGCAACACTGTTATTCCAAAAGTCTATGATATTAGAGTTCATTTCGGGAATAAAATATTTTCTGCCAAAAATCCCAGGACTATATATAGGATTTTGAACCATATTTATTCATTAGTTACATTTCCAACTAGAGAAAAGCCGAATTCTCTCTCACGGATCTTCGGGTTTTCATCCCAAATCGTGAGTACTTCCATCTAGTTGTATTATATAGCTTAGATTGTGCTTAATAGCTTCAAAATCGGATCAAAACCCCAAGATTTGAGAGTTTACCGCCCAAGAACACTTGGAGAGTAAACTCTTTTATAAGGGCCAAAGTGTTCCAAATGTCCCTCCAAGCCTTGGAACTCAACCTAGAAACTACCATGACATGTTTAGACCACGAATTCATTAAGAAACAAAGGCTAGAAGTGAGTTCACGGCCAAGGATGTTCTCGGGCCGTGAACTCCATTTTAAGGTGTCAAAATGCCCTAAAAGCCTTCCTTAAGCCAAGAGACTAGTTTAGACATGTACCCTAATGTGTTTAGGACTAGCAAACACCATTAGAACACCAAGAGTAAGGTGTTCACGGCCCAAGAAGTTCCAGGGCCGTGAACTCCAAACAATAGTGCCAAATGGTGCTATAAACTCTTCTAAAGCCTTGTACACTAGCCTAGTTTAGTTCCTAGTTGAATTAGGAACTTGAAAACACCCATTCAAGGGAGATTACGACCGTAATCTCCATGGGATTTGGTCCCAGGGCCGTAAACTCCTAAAAGGAGTTATATAATGCCCTAAACTCTTCCATAGACCAAGCCATTAAGTAGAAATGCTTCTTAGGGTCTTGTAGAGCATCAAACACAAAATGGACATATAGGTGTGAGCTTGCGGCTGTAAACTCATGAGTTTACGACCATAAACACATTTGGTAGTGTCATTAGGGCCGTGAACTTCATGGTGGAGTTTTCCTTGAGCCCTACACACAGTAGCTTCCCTACAAACACTTCGATGCAATCCTAGAGGCTAATAACACTTGATAAAGATGTTTAGCATGTCCTAGGGAGTCTTGAGTTTTTTATTAGTTGTTTATAGACTAATTTGTTACATATATGTGATATTATACGTTAACTAGGATCATAGAGTATGTTCAAGACTTCACTTGACACCTAGCAATCCTACATCTTCAGTTCATCCGTACCACTCACAATAGGTGAGTTCATACCCCTTAATCAATGTTTTAAATGATTTTAAATGCTTTTAAATGGGGGGGGGATACAGGTAGAAAACAACACGTTATTAAATCAATCATATGTATTTATAACTGTGTTTTCATTCAGCAGATTTCACATACTACAAAATGTGATGCATGAAATGGTTTTATATCTTAAAAATACCTTGATAGCAAAAGTATTACGTTTGAAATGTTTATTAAAATGACATCAAGTCATTGTTAATTATTGTTCAAAACTCTTAGATGTCTTACAAAACCATTTTTACCTTCTTGAACAAAACTATATCTATACACTTATGTTCTTTTATATGTATTGATGTTATAGTTTTCATCCTTCATTCAGTTTCCCACACTCTTGTGTAGAAAGGATGTATAAACCTGTTTAGACAATCAATTACCCTCCAGTTAACTATTATAGGGATAGTTAGGAGATACATAACATTATTCCTATTACAAGGAATTACGTCAGAGTCAGTTCATTCATGAGTCTACACTATACATTACATGTTAAATGAATACGCTTACATGAATACGCTTACATGAATACGCTTACATGAATATGCTTACATGAATACGCTTACATGAATACGCTAACATGAATACCATACATGAGTACCTTTACGTAGATACATTTTCCTATATACACTTACATGGATACTTGTACCTCGATTCACTAGGATGGTTTATTAGTACATTCTGTGTAAATTATCCTGCCTATCCCAGTTCAACGGGATGTCTAGACGGGACTAACCATTCTGAAACCCAGTTGTTAGCACCAGTGGTTGATGAACATCTACGGATGCCTACGGTTATTACTTATATTAGGTGTACCTTTACGGGACTAACCATTCCTTGGGCCTACTGATTGCTACAGAGGTTGATGAACATCTACGGATGCCTACGGTTGATACTTATATTAGGAGTACCTTTACGGGACTAACCCTTCCTCCTACCTGCTGTAGTTACAGAGGAAAATTGAACAATCTATGGATGTTCAAAGGTTATACATTTCGCAAATCGCGATGTCGTGTTAATCCTAATACAAAAGGATAACACTTACATGATTATATTTTTCCTATTACTTTATTTTGTGACACATTCACATAAACGATGAGTTAGACTAAGTACCGTTTGTAATAGTCAAAAAGAAGGAAAAACTATCATTATCATAGTATAACATTCAGGTCTTGGTAGAAGACGATTATATTCTTTTTCCTATTTTACTTTATTTTGTGATACATTCACATAAACGATGCGTTAGACTAAGTACTATTTGTAATAGTCAAAAAGAAGGAAAAACTATCATTATCATAGCAAAACATTCGGGTCTTAGTAGAAGACGATTATATTCTTTTCCTATTTTACTTTATTGTGTGATACATTCACATAAACGATGAGTTAGACTAAGTACTATTTGTAATAGTAAAAAAGGAAGGAAAAACTATCATTCTTATAGAAAAACATTCGGGTCTTGGTAGAAGACTACATTTCATACTAGTAGGAAATATGAGATTTTCTAGGGTTTTCATACTTACATCAACTGTTTCATTTAAATATTTACATGGCATTCATAATAGCATTCCAAAACAAGACAATGACACTTAAATACTTATGAATTCACCAGCTTTAGGCTGATACTCTCTTTCAAAATAACTTGTATTCTCAGGTCACCAGTTAGACAGGTACGATGGCCAGGTTTTGAGAAGACGGATCACAGACAAGACTCATCTTATTTTGATTATTCATTGTATTGTTGTATATTATGAAAGAACACACATGTATTAAAACATTACTTTTAATGCAATGGATGATGTTGTTGCTTGTTTACTACTTCACACTGTTATGATACTTCACATGACGTCCTCCACCCCGAAACGTTTCCGCCGTTCTTGGTTTTGGGGTGTGACACAAAAACTCTCTCTAAACCACTGTCAAGATCATATTCTTCTCCTTTGAAGATCTCAAAATTTTGGCTTGAAGTCTAAGGATTTTCATCAAGTAATTCATCATCTAAGGTAAGTTGGTGACTAATCCATGATCTAGCTACTTCATTTCATCAAAATCTCTTCTCAACCTAATCAAACTCGTGATCTTGCACCTTAGAAGCATCTAAGTTCGAGATCCTCCAAGAAGACTTACTAGGATCGAAATTTCTTCATCTTTTCCTTCAAAAACTGAAACCACAACTCAAGGTGAGCTTCATACCCCTCTCTTTTCGGTTTCATATGTTTTATGGAGGAGAATACAAGAAAATGTGTAGATCTATGTGTATGTGTATGCTATGCGTGATTTTATGTGTTTTTGTGATGAATATGTAACCAAAAGGAGTGTTAACTCGAGATCTATGACATGAGAAAGGAAACTAATATAAACTAAGTTATTCTACACTAATCAAGTCAAGAATAAAAATTCATAAGGTTATGATAAACATATTTCGATATAAAAACCCATTTTTGGGCTTAAAATGTCAAGTATACAAAACTAGGGTAAAAAATGGCCAAGTCACGGTTTCTTAAGGGCCAAAAGAGTCAAAACAGTTTTCATAATTGTTTTTCTGAATAATAAAATTCTCAAAGGACTTAAAATGTAAATTTTTAGCTTAATGGGCTAATTTTGGGCTTTTTGGCCCAATTAGCCTCACATTGCGAAAAATGACAAATTTAAGGGGCTGAAATGAAACTTTCTGTAAAACAGGGGATAATTAGCATAACAAAACTATTTTAAGGGTCAAAAATGCTTTTCACTATCAAAAAGGACCAAAAATGTAAAGTTTTTAGATTTTGGGCTGAAATTGTAAAAGTTGCGAAAAATGGGGTTCTAACCGAGAAACACCATTCTGGAAGGGCTGAAGCTGTTAACAAAATAAATTTTGAGTTAAAACTGTCTTTTCAACAAGTTTATGATGCAAAAGTGTCAAGAAAATGTTTTAAGGACTAGAAATGAAATTCTTTTATATAAAAGGACTAAAAGTGTTATTTTTATAAAAGAAAGGAAGTGAAATGGTCAAATTTCTACTTTTAAAAATATTAATTCATTAAGTCAAAATACAAAATCCATGACTACTGACAACACGGAAAACGATACACATTCAACACCAAATGTGGTTATTAATGAATTGATTCGGTCTCGAATCAATACAATACAACAATCGTTAAGTCAAAACACTTCAATAGATACGCGATAACTACAATGAGTAAATCTTCAAACTTTGGGCTTATGAGTTTCAAATCATGCTCGTTGGGACTTGCAAGCCCATCGACATGATCTTTGGGGCCCAAAGGGATAACGCTTATACGTTATTGGGCCTTCTATGACCCAATATTTTATAAAAGGACTTTCAATAGCTTTTATGTGCTATTAGGCCCTAGAGGCCCATTAGAAAAGCTAGAAAGGTCACAGTAATTAAATGCGTGTTAGACCCTCGTGTCTTTCGCATCCACGACAGCCTAAGGTACTTACGATAGTAGTGGGACATAGTGCTCCTCTTCTCTTCGTTCGCTAAGGCTTACGAGAAATCGAAGTAGACGAAATTAGGACGATATACAATGTGGAGTAATCAATATTCATTCGTTAAGACAATACAAAAATCAGTAATCACGAATACATTTCGACATCGGAAAACATCGGTTTTTCCGGGGAATTCAATACTACTCGCTCGAAATTTCTATAACTATAATACAAAATACCCTTCATATATATGTTTTGAAATCATTCATGCATCAACTATGGATCTTCACACTTTGATAAACAAATTTCTTTTCAGAAAATATTGGATTATCTAGGTTTTATAAACTATACAAATCATTTTATTTACAACTATGCTTATGAACTCACCAACATTCCATATGTTGACGTTTTTCCAAAATAACTTGTATTCTCAGGAACAGATAAGCGAAAGGGTAATACCAAGTATGTTAGAATATTTTTTGTTGAAAACTTTGAAACAATTTGTGTTATGAAGTGTAATATTTGAAAACAATGTACTTGATGTGAACAATTCCAGTTGTAATATATTGATGCATGGTGACGTTTATGTTGTGATTCATGTATATTCATTGTGATGATATTCAATTAAATTCACGCGAGCCCTCAGACGTTTCCGCCGTCTGGTTCGGGGGTGTGACAACTAAGTCCTTTCATGCGTAGATGAAACAAGTGGTCAGTGGGAACAATAGGAAGATCATCGGTGCGTTGAAAACACATGTGGTTTTGACGTCAAGATAGAAGATGCCATGCTCTGGTTCTGGAATAAACATGTACTGAACTAGTTCAACACCCACTGGCAGTTTGTTAGTGATGTACCTAGTGCCATAAGGAAGAGGAAACTTAGTATTCATGGATTGTCTGGGAGCGCCTGTTCTTCTCGAAGAGCATGGTCTAGATGGACCACCTGATGACACAAGGTTCAACTTCTTGACTTTGTGGAGTAGCTTCTGGATTACCAACTTCACCTCCTGAGCATGAATACCCTTTTTTTAAGGCTTTTGATCATTCTAACACTTCTATGGTGTACATGCAACCCTAGATGCTTTGGATCTATGTTCTCTCTATTATACATGCATACATTCAATATTCCAAAGCATCATCCTAACTAGCATATAATGGAGTATAAACAACATGAAATTCAAGATAGATTACATACCTTTTAGTGTATTTGAAAGCCTTGGACCATTAAGAACTTAGTGCCCCAAGTGTTGGACCTCAAATGGAATCACACAACACCACCAACAAATGGAGGAACTTGAGAAAATGTCACTTGCACTCATAAAATCGACTTTCCCTCTTGTGTTTCCACTAGTGCCCATTTCATGAGCTAAAGGGGTTCTTATATAGTGTGGCTTGATTAGGGTTACACCATCTAAACCCTAATGTGCATGACTTTCCATAATCTTCATGCTCCATGGGTTTAAACCTCTGTGGATCATCCATGGGTCACTACATGGGTTTAGCCCAACATAAGGAACTATGGATCACAAGCCCACATTATAAGAATGAATGATTTACATAATCAATCCCCATATATTTAAGTAGTCTCTTTTGATCACAAAATTAATCCTAAACTAATTCTTGATCAATACTAATTAAATAATATGATTTCATATTAATATATTTGAACTTATAATATATTAATAAATCATAAATAACCTCTTCTCAATAATCCATCCTTTAGATTGTTCTAGTGCCATGCAACCCAAATGGACAATGCTACTCTCGGGTCAAGTACATACCAAATATAGTTATGGACTTAGAAACTAATCCAAAAATCCCCCACTTGGATAAGTCTAATAACTATTATTGCAAGTATGACTCCACAAGACGACTAGCAATCGTAGCTCTTAAAAGCCGCTATCGAACTTTGACCTAGTGAATGACGCGTCCATTAGATAAGGGATCATATAATCCTCCATTCTAGATATCGTATGGACTGAGACATGGATAATAATCATTCTCTTTGTCCATCTGTTGTTTCCCGATTTCCGATTTATGACGACCGACTAAT
Source organism: Lactuca serriola (assembly GCF_051521515.1). NCBI lineage: Eukaryota > Viridiplantae > Streptophyta > Magnoliopsida > Asterales > Asteraceae > Lactuca > Lactuca serriola. Next base: position 265,553,495 of record NC_136415.1, read on the forward strand.
TCAACAAATCAAATCAGCCCAGGCTTGGCCAATCAATTAGGGGTGTCATCACTAAATGATCGAGGGGCCCACAAATATCGCTTTTATCCACATGGGGTAAAAGTAACGGATAAACTTCGACCCAAATGCTCGCTTGTACTTACTTATCAAATTACACACAACAATATGTTTTATAACATCCAAGTTACTGGTGCGTTTACATATGTCAATGTGCAACCGACTCGCAAGTACAACTCACATGTCTCTGTTTCAAGAATATAAGATATTATCGTCTAATGATCACTCGTGATAACATCCATGAAGTGATTCAAATGAGTGTGGGTTGAATCCAATACTCGAATCTTATTCCAGGAGCACTCATGAACACGGCAGCAAACTTGTGCTTTGACTAACACACCTCTACAGACCCATTCATGAATGTCTTGCCTCAATACCCACTTCCAAAGTATGATCGACTGTGGATGGTTTGAATAACCTAGTTATTCGGGAAGTCAAAACATGCAAAGTGAAACACAAGAATAATACTAATCCTATATGGCCCAAAGCTTTTGAGTCCCATATTGATGACTCATTATTCATTGTATAATGTTTCGAATAATCAACTTAATACTTGAATTAAGACAATAGTTATGTCATGCTCCAAGCATGCACACTATGTTTGTCTAAACAATAGTTATGCCATGCACCCAACATGCACACTATGTTTCTCTATGGTCCTTACTTTGTCAAATAGATCAATTGAAAAACATTTCAATGATGCTCATTTCAAAATTCCAAATCCTTATTTCAAGTGTACGAATTCCAAATTCTTGTCACTGCTAGAAGGTGTTAGATTCTAAACTATCATGCAAATGATTCTTTTGTAATGTCTAGGTGCCAAAAAGTCACAGAGACTTGACCAATGATATTACAAAATATTTCTTTGTAGATTGTTACAAGACAATTCCATGGAAATGAAGTCTCAAATTCAAAGTACATTCCTTTGAACATCCTTCTTGCATAAAAGTTTCTAACTTTCTCATCTATTCTTCAACTCCTAATAGGGAAACATTTCATATTTTCCATACGACAACTCATTAATAATAGACTCCTGTCTATTCATAATAATGTCAATTTTGTCCTTCCATTACTATACATCCAACTATCCTTAAGCGACCAATCGTTACCGAACCTTAGATTGTCCTTAATAGTTGTTTAACAACTTTAGTCATATCCGGTTCTATTCCTTTTTCCCTCTAAACGCCCTAGGCATTCGGAAATTTAGAACACGAGAACATTATAGCATATGAATCGATCCTATACCTGAAGCATATGGGACACGATTCATAATGTTTAACATAAAAACATGATACTTAATTAGTCTTTTGCTATAATATTTCTATTTGGCATGTTCTCATAATTTTGATTATGAAGAGGGATGTCGTAATCATAATAAAATTTGAGAACACTATTAACATTTCCATATACAGAATTTCCATATGTTGAACCATTCAAACATAACATTCATATATATATATATATATATATATATATATATGACTAAATGTGATTAAAATATCAATCTAAGCTTTTAGAATTGAAATGAAGTATAATTTCCTCTCCCTTAATTATAGCAAAACAACTTTTCAAACTCTGCAACTTGTAAATTGAAACTTTTGTTTTCTATAATTAACATTGTGTCACACCCAAAAACCAAGAACGGCGGAAACGTTCTGGGGCGGAGGACGTCATGTAAAGTATCACAACACAGTAAATGTAAATAAGCAAACAACATCATCCATTGCATTAAATATATAATTTTAATACAAGCGTGTTCTGTACAGTTATAGACACCAAAAATAATGTAAATCAAAATAATAAGATGAGTCTTGGATGCGCTCCATCTTCTCAAAAGCTGGCCTCGGTACCTGTCTACTGATGACCTGAGAATACAAGTTATTTTGAAAGAGTTTATCAGCATTAAGCTGGTGAGTTCATAAGTATTTTAGTGGCGATGTTGTTATCAAAAACGTTTGAACCTGTCTCAAGTGTAAGTTTGTAAAATGTAAGCAAATGTTTGTAAGTGTTTGCAAAAGTTTGAATTCCTCAGAAAAACCTATAATGAGCATATAACTATAAGTATTGGTTTTCTAGTTATTAATCACATGTGATTAATGTAAAACATTTTGAAGTAAAACAGTTTGATAAACAGTTTGAACAGTGATAAAATCATTGGTTTTCTAGTTATTAATCACATGTGATTAATGTAATCACATGTGATTGATGCAATAACTATAAGTGTTTAACTTGTATTCCCCCCACAAAGTATTTAAAACATTTAAAATCATTTCAAGGTTAATTAAATGGGTATGAACTCACTTGTGGTGAGTGGATTGGATTGAAGTATCGGATACCGTGCTACGTGGCAAACGGAGACTTGTTCACACGCACGAGCCTAGTTATCATATAATGAGCATATATATAACTAATTAGCCAAATAATAACTTAATAAAATAAGTTGGGACACTCAGGAACATGTAAACACTTTATATAAGTGTTATAGGTCCTAAGGGTTGCATCTAAGTTGCTATGGGACAAGGCAAAAGGGTTTAATGTACCAAAAGACCTTGAATAAGAGTTTACCACCCAATAAACTCCACACAAGGAGTTTACGGTCGTAAACCCTTGAGTTTACGGCCGTGAACTCTTGTCTTGGTGGTTTTGGTTGTTTTAAAGTGCTAAGTGATTTCTAGAATAAGCCTAGCATTGGTGGTTTAATCCTTTAGTTAGTTTAGGGCCTTAGAATGCTCCTTTGAGGAGTTTACAGCCTAAAGACCATATCCCCTAGAGTTTATGGCCGTAAACTCCTATGGGGTGGGTGTTTTAATTCATTTAAGCCTCTTGCACACAAAGGATAATTTCTAGACTTTTGTTTAAGGCTAAAGGGGACCCTAGGCACACTTTAGTGCCTTTTCTTGGAGTTTACGGCCCAAGAGTTATTCCTTGGCCGTAAACTCCCTTTAAGGGGTGATTTTGATGTGTTTAAGTCTCCAAATTAGCTAGAAGTAAAAGAGGGTTAATGTCTTAAAGCCTTAGGAGTGATTTAGGGCACATTTAAGCCCTTGAAATTGGTGTTTACGGTCCAAGAAACTCTTGGGCCGTAAACTCCTAAAACTAGGTGTTCTTGATTGTGTTCTAGCCTCAAATGATCATACATAATGTCCTTAACTAGTTACCTAACAAGGAAATGGGACTAGGTAGCTTTTAGGCTTTGTTTTGGAGTTTACTCCCCAAGAACATTCTTGGGCAGTAAACTCCCGGATCTTACTTATTTGTCATGTAAACAATGTTATTAAGCATACAACAAGCATTAAAACACATCTAGGAAAGTAGACTCACAATTTGGGATGAAAACTCGAAGATCCGTGAGAGAGAAAATGGCTTTTCTCTAGTTGGAAATGTGAATAATGAATGAATTTAGTTCAGAAATCTATTTATAGTCCTGAAATATTTTGGCAGAAAATATTTTTATTCCGGAATTGGATTCTAACATTATGAAGTTTTGAAAGGCTCAAGTTTCATAAACCCATGAGCATCCACTCTCCTGATAACTCCTTAAACGTAGACCCTAATGTACACAAACTTATTCGGAAAAGTCTGAAATTCATTGAAACTGGACTAAGTTCTATTGAATAGATAATGTTCGTACAAAATGGAAATTTCGGGTTGTCACATCATCCCCCCGTTAGAAGGAATTTCGTCCCGAAATTAGAATTTAAGCAAATATGAAGATACAACAATTAAGCGAAAAGATGAGGGTATTTTAGTTTCATCTGATCCTCGCGTTCCCAAGTGAATTCCGGTCCTCGCTTGGCGTTCCAGCGAACCTTCACTATAGGGATACGACTTTGCTTCATCTTCTTGACCTCACGGTCCATGATCTCTACCGGTTCTTCCACGAAGTTGATGCTCTCGTTGATCTCGATCTCGTCGAGTGGGATTACAAGAGTCTCGTTGGACAGACACTTTTTCAAGTTAGATACGTGGAATGTAGAATGTACGTTACGAAGTGCGTCGGGTAGGTCGAGTTTGTAAGCTACGGGGCCGACTCTTGCAAGAATCTCGAAAGGCCCTATGTACCTCGGATTAAGCTTCCCACGCTTGCCGAAGCGTATCAAGCCTTTCCAGGGTGAGACTTTGAGAAGGACTCGGTCTCTCACCTGAAATTCCAAAGGTTTTCTTCGTTTATCAGCGTAACTCTTTTGTCGGTCTCTAGAGGCTTTCAATTGTTCATGGATCTGAACGATTTTCTCTGTCGTTTCCCGAATGATTTCCGGACCGGTGAGAGTACTGTCGGAAGCTTGCCCCCTGGCTAATTGGGTATCACCCACCTCAGCCCAGCACAGAGGGGATCTGTACTTTCGGCCGTAGAGGGCTTCGAATGGAGCAGCCTTGATGCTCGTGTGATAACTATTATTATAGGAAAATTCGACAAGGGGTAAATGAGCATCCCATGCCTTTCCAAAGTCAATCACACAGGCTCGCAACATATCTTCCAGTGTTTGGATGATTCTTTCACTCTGTCCGTCGGTCTGTGGATGGTAGGCTGTGCTCATGTCCAGCCATGTTCCTAGGGAATGTTGTAGTGATTGCCAGAATCTTGAGGTGAACCTACTACCTCTATCGGAGATAATGGACATAGGTACACCATGTAGCCGTACGATTTCCCTAATGTATGTTCTCGTAAGTTTCTCCATCTTGTCAGTTTCTTTGATAGGCAGGAAGTGTGCAGACTTGGTCAATTTATCGACGATGACCCATATGGTATCAAGTCCCCCCGTTGTCTTGGGCAACTTGGTTATGAAATCCATAGTGATCCGCTCCTACTTCCATTCTAGAATCTCTGGTTGTTGCAGTAAACCAGAGGGCTTCTGGTACTCGACCTTAACCTTTGCGCAAGTAAGGCATTTACTTACGAAGGTAGCAATCTTTGCTTTCATATTAGGCCACCAGTATAGCTTTTTAAGATCGAGATACATCTTATCTGAACCTGGGTGTACGGAATACCGAGTGTTGTGCGCCTCGGTCATGACCAAGTCTCGGAAACCACCGTGTTTCGGTGTCCAGATCCGGTTCATGAAATATAAGGCTCCGTCACCCTTGGCTTCTAAATTCTTGTCCATTCCTCTAAGGGATTCACTCGTCACATTTTTAGGTTTCCTGGCTTCAAGTAGAGCCACCTGAATTTGCTTAGACAAGTGTGAATGGATGGTTATTGATAATGACTTGACTTTGCGACCAGAATATTCCTTCCGACTCAGGACGTCTGCTACTACGTTGGCTTTATCCAGATAATAACGAATATCGCATTCGTAGTCACTGAGTAGCTCGACCCACCGTCGTTGTCTCATGTTGAGCTCCTTCTGATCGAAAATGTGTTGCAAACTCTTGTGGTCAGTAAAGATAGTGCTTTTCGTTCCGTACAAGTAATGTCTCCAAATCTTCAGAGCAAACACTACTGCTCCTAGTTCAAGATCGTGGGTAGTGTAGTTAACCTCGTGTGTCTTCAACTGTCTCGAGGCGTAGGCGATGACCTTACCTCGCTGCATCAGAACACACACGAGCCCTTGATTCGATGCATCGCAATAGACTACGAAGTCTTCTATTCCTTCGAGAAGGGATAGTATTGGCGCGGTGCACAAGGCTCTTTTGAGCGTTTGGAACGCTCTCTCTTGTTTCTCTTCCCAGTTAAAGGCAACTCCTTTCTGGGTCAGGGTTGTAAGAGGTTTCGCTATTCGGGAGAAGTTCTGAATGAATCTGCGGTAGTAGCCAGTGAGACCTAGAAATTGACGAATTTCTGTAGGCGTCTTGGGCGCTGACCAATTCTCAATGGCTTTAATTTTGGATGGGTCCACGTGGATTCCCTCTTCGCTTACCACGTATCCTAAGAAATCGACTCTTCATATCCAAAATTCACATTTTGAGAACTTCGCATAAAGTTTCTCCTTTCGTAATGTCCCTAGAACTTGTCGCAGATGATCACCATGCTCTTCCTTACTTCGGGAGTAGATCAGGATGTCGTCAATGAAAACGATGACGGACTGATCCAAGTAAGGTCGACATACTCTATTCATCAGATCCATGAAGACTGCGAGCTCATTGGTCAATCCGAATGGCATCACCACGAACTCGTAGTGTCCGTAACGAGTTTAGAAGGCTGTCTTCGGCACATCCTCCTCTAGTACCCGTAACTGGTGATATCCGGATCTCAGATCAATTTTGGAAAAATAGTTCGCCCCTTGCAGTTGGTCAAATAGATCGTCTATGCGAGGCAGAGGGTAACGATTTTTGACCGTCAGTTTGTTTAGTTCTCTGTAGTCGATACACATACGGAATGATCCGTCTTTCTTCTTAACGAACAAGACCGGTGCTCCCCAAGGTGAGAAACTTGGTCTTATAAAGCCCTTGCTGAGCAGTTCGTTAAGTTGACCAGAGAGTTCCTGCATCTCAGCTGGTGCTAAGCGGTAGGGCGACTTGGCTACTGGGGTAGCTCCTTGGACTAAGTCGATTCTGAACTCGACCTGTCGTTGCGGAGGTAATCCAGGTAGCTCTTCTGGGAAAATGTCGGGGAAGTCGCTCACTACTGGAATGTTCTTTAGTTCTTTCGTTTCGAGGCTCGTGTCGACGACGTGAGCAAGGAATGCGTTGTATTCTTTGCGCAGATATTTCTGTGTCTGAATACTTGATATAATGTGAAGACTCGCACCAGGTTTGTCGCCGTAGACGATAAGAGTTTCGTTAGATGGAAGGTTTTTCTCGTAGTACATGATGTCGGCACGATGAAGACTGAACCAATCCATGCCGATGATAACGTCGAAGCTTTTTATTGAGACCGGCATGAGGTCGATTGGGAATGAATGGTTATCTAGAGTTAGGGCACAACCTAAGTATATGATATTCGTACTTTCTGTTTTTCCATTTGCCATTTCTACTGTGAATTGTTCTTTGAGTGTGTGTGGTTGTTCCTTAAGCATGCGAGCAAATTTATGGTTTACGAAGCTTCGCTCCGCTCCACTATCGAACAGAATGCATGCATAGGAGTTATCGAGGAGGAACGTACCAGTCACCACTGTTGGGTCAGCAACTGCTTCCCCATGGCCGATAGCTAGTACCCTCCCTGCTCCTCCAACATTCTTTGCTTTGGGGTAGTCCCTCTTATAGTGGCCTGCTTCGCCACATCCATAGCAGGTCGGGCTCTGCCAGAGCCAGGGACTTGGGCGATCGGTTTTGCCGGGAACTTACAGAAACGGACGGTGTGTCCTCTCCTGTGGCAGTTAGAGCACTGCATTTCATGGCAGGGGCCATTGTGGTGGTAGTTGCATTTGTTGCACTTGGGCAAACTTCCAGCATACCGTCCCACCGGAGCAGTAGTAGTAGCAGCAGCAGGGGTTATTGCGGCATGTACTGCCACAATTTGCTGCTTTTTGGCAGCTCGTTTCGTCTTCTTCCTTTCCTCCCAGAGTTTCCGCTTTCAGTCAGCGGGTTTGGAGGGTTCCAAGATGGCTAGAGTTGTTGTTGTAGGGGTTTTGACTCCATGGTCGATGAGTCGTTGTGCCAATCGCTTGGCACTGTCGAAGGTAGCGGGGTTTGATGCTAGGACATTCCCCTGATACGGAGGCACTAGCCCCTATATGTACCTCTCGATCTTTTTCCCACCAGTTCGCTGAACCTGGCGGTATAGGAGACTACGTCGGAGCCCTTCATGGTTAGGCTCCACAGCTCCTACTCTAATTTTTGGATCTCGTCCCTTGGGCAGTATTCCTCCATCATGAGGTCTTTCAGCGTTTCCCAGCCCATGTCGTTGGCTACGACGAGGGTTAGAGCTTTAACGTGGCTGTTCCACCACGTCAGGGCCTTTCCCTCAAAGGTGCATGCGGCATATTTAACTTTGCTCGCAGTAGGGCATGAACAGATTTCAAAGACTGATTCAGTCTTCTCAAACCATTGCGAGAGGGCAATGACTCCGCCGGTGCCATGAAAAGGCTTCGGCTTGCAGTTGGTGAAATCCTTGTAGGAGCACTCTCTCGAGCGCACAGGGGTTTCAACCAGAATTGATTCAACAGGGGTTCCACCTCTGCTGGCATCAGATGAGTGATACTGAGCCATGGCAGTTGCCACTGCTGTAGCTACAGCAGCATTCAGGGTTGCAGCATCGATGACCGGAGGCGGAGGAGGCGGTGGAGGTGTAGGGTTATTCCTGGGAGATTTGCGAGGAGGCATCTTTCAGCTATAAACGTGAGAGTGACACATGGACTAACTAACCATAGCCCAACAGTTGAATGAGTGTTGAAATCACAACAAGAATATTAGTAGGAAAACACAAGTGTACAGATTTTTCCCACAGATTAGATAGATTTCAAAAATGCTGGTATTGCTGATGTAATAACTTCAGGGAAAATCGACCTAACAGTAGGTCTTACATCATACCATACAGATAAGTTTGACAGTTCTTAGATTCCTAATTAAAGAACTGAAAGTTAGGAATATTTTACAGACAAGTGCTTCTTAGAGCACAGATGTCAAAGGCTATTCCTTAACCAAAAGACAAAGATGCACTAGACATCATCTAATGGCGATGGGAATTCCTCGGGCGAGCCCTAAGGTCTGACACTTGACGAAACACCTCTTGAAGGTGTTGATCCTGAGCCCTCTGGCGGGCTCGAAGTTCCAAGACTTCAGCTCGGGAGGCAGCCAGCTATTGCTGCAGGGTTTCATTGGTTCTCCGGGTCCGTTGCATGTCTTCTTCAACACGGCGGATGCGGACTGTGTTGACACCTGAGTTGGCATCAATCTCCATGACCCGGTCGATGGCTGCTCGACCTTGCTCAACATTACGAGCTATCCTGCGGATAATGACGGGCAGAGCTCGGTCAGCAGAACCACCTTCACTAACGTTGTAAAAGCTTCGGTCCCCAAAGTATGGTAAGGGTTGACCTTGTTCGTCACTCCAGCGATTCATGTTGGTTGCCCATTAGGGAGTAGGACCTAGAAAAGCTGGTCGGGGGTTGTTGTTCGGGGCTTGACCTACTATCGGTAGGTTGTTGCCTTCAGGCTCGGAGTCAGATCCATCAGAAAAGCCTTCTGTGAGGTGATCATCCAAAGGGATTGGATGCTCATCTTTGGGCTCTTCTTCGATCCACCCAACATTGCCTTCATTTGGAAAGTACGGGTCGCCGTGATGGAATCCAGCCATTTAAATCTACGCGAGAAGAGAGGTATAAGAATATAGTATACATGTAACTAGTAGTACAGAATACACCTATAGTATTTTAAGTTTAAGTTCTACTGATCTTCTTGTGGTATTGTTGGTAAGTTTTTAGACTTGTTAACACATCACAACCATTCTAGGGCATATGCTAATCACTCCTCAGACCAGCATAGTTGATCAGGCTATGCCATTCCCAGGACTGACCATACATCCCCGAGCTCACTTGTGATATTTAACAATCGTAATACTTTTGTTCTTGTCATTGTGACACTGATTTTAGTATGAATGCAGACTAGTATACTTAATTAAACATTTTAATATTTAAAGTATAGACTCTTGGTCAGAGTGCTTTAATCCCTAATGGGTTTATAGTTTAGTATATCTTTTACGGGTTGATATACTTCATTCACTATAAACAATGCTCTGATACCAATCTGTCACACCCCAAAACCAAGAACGGCGGAAACGTTCTGGGGCGGAGGACGTCATGTAAGGTATCACAACACAGTAAATGTAAATAAGCAAACAACATCATCCATTGCATGAAATATATAATTTTAATACAAGCGTGTTCTGTACAATTATAGACACCAAAAATAATGTAAATCAAAATAATAAGATGAGTCTTGGATGCGCTCCATCTTCTCAAAAGCTGGCCTCGGTACCTGTCTACTGATGACCTGAGAATACAAGTTATTTTGAAAGAGTTTATCAGCATTAAGCTGGTGAGTTCATAAGTATTTTAGTGGCGATGTTGTTATCAAAAACGTTTGAACCTGTCTCAAGTGTAAGTTTGTAAAATGTAAGCAAATGTTTGTAAGTGTTTGCAAAAGTTTGAATTCCTCAGAAAAACCTATATTTTCTATTAAAGTAGCCTTCTACCAAGGCTTAACTGTTTAGTATGCTCGTTTGTTGTAAAAGTGTGTAATTTCCCAAATGTAACTATCATTTAACAAAATATAGTTTGTACATTAATGTTTAAGTGAAATAATCACTAAAAATATGTAATGGCTAAATCATTGTAGTACTGTAGTCTTGTATTATCGGAACTACTGCTGTACTAACTACCTTAAACCGGATTTATATTAAGGTATAATGTGATAAATTTCACCATACTATAGACTGGTAACAACGACAACATATAGTGTAAAAATAAGATATGACGTTTGGCACCTGCAGACCTGACGGTCCCGCTGTAGCTAGCAGCGAGGTGTAGGATAGTCAATCCAGTATAGATCTATACGCAAACTCACGCTCTCCCTCCAAGAGAATTCTGGCTACAACTCGGGTCATGACAATTAAGGCATGCTCCGATACAGTGGATCACAATTGTTAACGTATTCTTGTATATGTAATGTAATGTTCCTCGTTCTAGTATAGTTGTATATGTTCTCTTTCTAGTATAATTGTATATGTTCTCATAGTAATGTAATGTATATACTCATGAATGAACTGACTCATTGATCTAGAAATTGTAGTAGTATGATCCTGTGTTACCCCGATGGTAACTTACTAATGATGTACTGATAAGTATGAATATGGAAGTACTTTTATGTCTATATATCTATATTTGATATATAATTAATATTGAAACGACCTTCGGATGGTTACCCGAAATCCCACCAGACCACATCCAAATCGAGAAAAAGAAAATAGGGTGGATGGCCTTCCTAAGCCCTTTAAACATTTCTTATATATCTATACATATATGGGCATGCAATTTATAAGCAATAAACTAAAGTTTAATAAAAGCATTTGATAAGTAAAAGAGTTTGTAAAACATTTTGAAGTAAAACAGTTTGATAAACAGTTTGAATAGTGATAAAATCATTGGTTTTCTAGTTATTAATCACATGTGATTGATGCAATAACTATAAGTATTTAACTTGTATTCCCCCCATAAAGTATTTAAAACATTTAAAATCATTTCAAGGTTAATTAAATGGGTATGAACTCACTTGTGGTGAGTGGATTGGATTGAAGTATCGGATACCGTGCTAGGTGGCAAACGGAGACTTGTTCACACGCACGAGCCTAGTTATCATATAATGAGCATATATATAACTAATTAGCCAAATAATAACTTAATAAAATAAGTTGGGACACTCAGGAACATGTAAACACTTTGTATAAGTGTTATAGGTCCTAAGGGTTGCATCTAAGTTGCTATGGGACAAAGCAAAAGGGTTTAATGTACCAAAAGACCTTGAATAAGAGTTTACCACCCAATACACTCCACACAATGAGTTTACGGTCGTAAACCCTTGAGTTTACGGCTGTGAACTCTTGTCTTCATGGTTTTGGGTGTTTTAAAGTGCTAAGTGATTTCTAGAATAAGCCTAGCATTGGTGGTTTAATCCTTTAGGTAGTTTAGGGCCTTAGAATGCTCCTTTGAGGAGTTTACGGCCTAAAGACCATATCCCCTAGAGTTTACGGCCGTAAACTCCTATGGGGTGGGTGTTTTAATTCATTTAAGCCTCTTGCACACAAAGGATAATTTCTAGACTTTTGTTTAAGGCTAAAGGGGACCCTAGGCACACTTTGGTGCCTTTACTTGGAGTTTACGGCCCAAGAGTTATTCCTTGGCCGTAAACTCCCTTTAAGGGGTGATTTTGATGTGTTTAAGTCTCCAAATTAGCTAGAAGTAAAAGAGGGTTAATGTCTTAAAGCCTTAGGACTGATTTAGGGCACATTTAAGCCCTTGAAATTGGTGTTTACGGTCCAAGAAACTCTTGGGCCGTAAACTCCTAAAACTAGGTGTTCTTGATTGTGTTCTAGCCTCAAATGATCATGCATAATGTCCTTAACTAGTTACCTAACAAGGAAATGGGACTAGGTAGCTTTTAGGCTTTGTTTTGGAGTTTACTCCCCAAGAACGTTCTTGGGCAGTAAACTCCCGGATCTTACATATTTGGCATGTAAACAATGTTGTTAAGCATATAACAAGCATTAAAACACATCTAGGATAGTAGACTCACGATTTGGGATGAAAACTCGAAGATCCGTGAGAGAGAAAATGGCTTTTCTCTAGTTGGAAATGTGAATAATGAATGAATTTAGTTTAGAAATCTATTTATAGTCCTGAAATATTTTGGCAGAAAATATTTTTATTCCGGAATTGGATTCTAACATTATGAAGTTTTGAAAGGCTCAAGTTTCATAAACCCATGAGCATCCACTCTCCTGATAACTACTTAAACGTAGACCCTAATGTACACAAACTTATTCGGAAAAGTCTGAAATTCATTGAAACTGGACTAGCTTCTATTGAATAGATAATGTTCGTACAAAATGGAAATTTCGGGTTGTCACACATTGCTAACTTGCAACATTTACGATAATTGATTATGCTCCCACTAGTATAATAATTATTATATTACTAGCATAACTCTTATGCTCCCACTAGCTTTTGAATGTAGTTAGAAATCAGCTGGACTTCTAGAAATCAATACTTCATTGACTTTCATTACCAAAGTTCAGATTTCTGACACAAGATGATTTGATAAGACTTTATCTACGCTTCTCAAACTCATACACATTTCCTTAGATTGCTCACATGTGTGTCTAAACAATTTAAGAACTTATAACAATAAGTCTCAAATCTTTAGACCTTTTGCTATTTCTCACAATTCGAACTATGAAGAGGGATGCCGTAATCATAATCGAGTTTGAGAATGCAAATATCACAATTGCTATCTCCTTTAAATCTACTTAGTTAAAGCATTCCTCACAACCATTTTCATGAATTGGAGAGAAACCTTATGACACTTAAATTTTTTATGGTGTATGTGTTCTTATCCATGTGAATTTGTCATAACCATAATTACAAGACATGGTTAGTAACAAATCTAAACCCATATGGACTAAACTTGTTCAATCTTATTTTCTTGCCACCTGGGAGCACAAGGGACTACCATTACTTCCAAGTTGTTATGCAAATAATTGAGAACTCATAGAACTCGTATACATAGTCAAATTTAACTGGAATGGGCACTGAAACAAGAATATGTCAACATGATAGGTTACAAACCTCAAGTCGTGTGCTAGTGTGTGACAACCCAAAATTTATTCTGTCGTTGTAAACCATTTCTGTTAATAGAATATTTTTATTTTCAATATTATTATTAAGATTTCCGTTAACATTTGGGTTAGACAAACCAATTAATGTTTTATTTTATTTTAGTGTCGATATGAAATAAATAAAAACATGTGTAATACCCTCAAAAGTATTTGAGAAAAATTTTAGTTTACGACTAAGCCGAGTCATGACCATTTAATCGGGTAAAATTTTAAATTCCGGTTAACGTCAGTATGTGCTGGATCCCCACCTGGCCGCCAACTCAGACCCTATATAAGGGTTGAGTGGCCTTCATTTGAGGCTTTCCCCACTCCTAAAGCTTTCTCTCTCTACTCTCTCTCTCTCTAGAAGTTGGGTTTGGTCAAGAATCACCTCATTCAAGCTCCAAAATCGTAAGTAATCTTTCCTAGCTTGTTGTCTAGCTTTGTATTCATACAAACCCGGGATTTATGTCACACCCCGCTAAAGCGGAAACGCAAGGTATGACAGCGATAACGGTTTCAATGCAAAAGATAAAGATACATCACCATAGCAATATTTAAAAGTTACAACCCATAGCTTCAAACGAAACAGAATACAAGTTTTTTCAAAATAACATTGTTCAAAATATAACTTCATAATAGCTTCAACACGATGCAGCATGCTCTATGATGATGAATCTTTACATTCACTTACTAATGATTTCCTGAAAAAGCATGTAAAACGAGCGTCAACTATGAAAATAGTTGGTGAGTATCACAAGTTTATAAAAGCGAGCTTGAAATAATGCTTTTCGTAAGTACAAGTACATTGCTTTAATGATACAAAGTTGATTGCTATTAAGGAATACAAGTTTATTGCTATAACGAGAAACGCGTTTGTATGTGTATGAGCAAACAATGAGTCTCAACCAAACCTATGACTGAAGCCCTATCGAGATCTATGCTTATCGTTCCATAGATGAATATGGTATCATGCACTCCAGCGATTCGGGCGAGTGAGGAGTTGTCAATTCCTAATAGCGCTATCCATAATGACCATTGGCTCAAAGAGTTAATGGTTAGAGATAAGGGAAGGGCCTTAGTACGATAAGTTCTCATGTTCCGTGTTGCATAGACATACATAAAGAAACATAGCAATACAATAGCAATCATGTTTGATAATAACCAATTTAAATACAACATGCAAATTATAGTTTTTCTGGACATGCTTTTCCACCCCAAAACATAAAAACTGAAAATAGGGGAGTGCGTGAATACTCACGTTGTTTTGTGTAGACACAAGCAGTACTTCGGGATGCACCAACGTCTTATTACCGGGATCCTACGACATCAAACACACGCACTAGTGAGTTTCCATGTCGATATCTAATGCTAATATACTAAATTCTACATATAGGGAAATGCCAATTTATGTTTTAGTATTGGATTTTATATCAATTAGTTACACTTTTTCTGAAGTAATGAAATTCTATATATATCGGGCGATTAATTACAACCTTGGAATATAAACTTTCCAAATTTTTAAGTCCTTATTACAACATAAATTCACGAAAATAGCATTCGAGGGATAAAAATTCTCAAACTTTTTATTTAACTGCTATTACACAATACAATGCTGGGAAAAATATAAAAATGGATTTTCAAGCTGTTTAATTATATTTTATGATTTAAGGGCATTTATTCCAATAAAAATTGAAATAAATAGAAAACAGTTTCCGAAATTAGCCAAACTTTTTATTTAATTGTTATTATACATAACTACACTGGGAAAAATATAAAAGATATTTTTCAGTGGTTATTTGTATTTTTCCTTGTTTTATTTCTTTAAATAGTCATTAATTAAAGAAATAATATTAAACAGTTAAAATAAATCACCATAAATTTTTGTAACATCATTTACAGTATAAATATCCTGGGAAAAATATAAAAAGTGGTTTTCATAATGTATAAACCGGTTTTGGGTATTTATGTATATTTAAGTGTATTTTAGTGCAATTAACTTTAGAAAATAAGAGAAAAATAGATTACTGTAGAGAAAAATATTCAAAATTTTTATGTAACCTCCTACTGTATAATATTATATCCTGGTAAATTTTCATGAATTTTGGATAATCAGAACTATTTTTCCCATTTTTAGACCATTATAATTACCAAGAATTGGTAAAAATAGTAAGACATGATGAAAAATCTTGAAATTATTTTCTGAAGTCACCCATAACAGTTAAGGTATGCGAAAATTGTTAGATACAATTTTCATATCCTCTAAGGTGGTTTTGTAATTTATCATGTCCTAAATAAAAGAAAATTAGAAATCGTATTAAACAGTAACAAAAATTTCTGAAATTTGGTGAGGGGTCATTATTCCCCATAAGTATCATCCATGAATTTATTTAGGATTTATTGACCTCTGGAAGTATTTTATATGATTTATGCCCTTGGTTTTAGCAATAACTCTAATAAATCAAAGAAATAACAAAAGCTCTTGAAATTTTCCAGATTATCTCATGCATGCAAGGGCTTTCAAAAGGAAAAATGTAAAAAAATGTATTCAGAAGAGAAATGAGGGTAATGATTCCAAACAATTTAAGAAAAGTTGCATGCAATAATGCATGAAGTGTAGATGTGGCTGAAGTTCATGAATTTGTGTAGCCCATTCTGTGAGGTTTTAAGCCACGAAATTTCAACCATCATTCACTAGATATGTTAAGTTTCTAAGGTATTTTTCCTCAGATTTATGGTTGGGTTTAAGGCCATTGTTTAAGCAAGATAAAAATAGTGATCACAGAAAAAGAGCTGTATGCGCAACCTTTTTGTAAAATCTGCCAAAAATCGGATATTTAATATTTTACAGTAAGACCAGTTGGGTTTGAAAGTTAATTCGTGGAACTAACCAATACAAAAAGAATATCATGATTTGGTTAAGAAATGACTGAGTTATGACTGTTCAAAGTCGAACAGAGTAATCTGGCAGATTGCATGTTTGCTTGTGTGCATTATTAAGGTATTTCAACAAGAACATCATGCATGTCTTTGGTAAGGCCCGATTTCTAATACATGCATGGAATGAATGAGCATCCAAGATGTACTAGAAATGGTTTAAATGCTTTTGTTCATGCATGA
The DNA here is from genome assembly GCF_051521515.1 of Lactuca serriola. Lineage (NCBI taxonomy): Eukaryota > Viridiplantae > Streptophyta > Magnoliopsida > Asterales > Asteraceae > Lactuca > Lactuca serriola. The sequence continues at coordinate 265,569,921 of NC_136415.1, forward strand.
ACACAAAAGAAATGGAGAAGAACATGAAATATTAGGTTTTGATGTCACATGATCATATGTGCATCTTTTCCACTCCTTGCATGGGTTTGATCCCGGATTTTCACCATCTTTAACACATGCATTGTGTTATGGTGAGAATCTACAAACCACAAGGGGAGAATAAAGATTTCTAGCCATGGAAAGGCATAGAATCCGAAAAGTAGAGAAGATTAAGAAGAAAAGAAGTTTAACCATGAACTATGGAAGAAGATGTTGTTGTTTACCTTGGTTTTGACCTTGAGAGAAGTAGGAACACTTCAAGGGCTTCACAATCTCGAAATTTTGCAGAGAAATGAGAGGATTTTCGTGAGTTTAGAGAGAGGGAAGAAGAGAGTGAAGTGTGTGAAGAGAGTGAAGTGAGAGAGTGAAGAGGGAAGAGGTGGAGTAAAGGTTTAAGCTTAATGATTGTGTTTTGGGGAAGAGAGAGGGCATGGGGAGAGGTGATGGCCGGTTTTTGCATGCATTTTGGCCTCCTCTCTCCTAAATTTTAAACTTTATAAAATTCCCTCCTAAATCTTTATAAAAATCCTAATTTTATAAAAGTGTTTATTAAGCAAATTTGGATTTATTTAAAATCTTGTTTTCAACAAATAAATTATGATTAATACTTGGTTATTTAATTTCTATTTCATTGACTATAATTCATAATTTGATTAATAAAAATTTGATATTAGGAAGTTTATAGCCAAATTTTATAAAGTTTTTAAGCTTTATAATTTATAACTTTGGATTTTTGGCTCTTTAGGGTTTTTGGAATATTGTTTGATATTCAACAACATGTTGAAGTATAATTAGAATGTTTTAATTTATTTTTAGAGTTTTATACCCTATTTCAATTATAACAAAGCTTGAGGCTTTATTAATTATAGTATTGGCATTTCCTATTGTAGCTAAGCGACTTACTAGAATTGTAAGTATCAAGTATATTAGTCCTAGACCTCAGTTGGATCCTAGTTTATGCAAGATTTTTGACCTAATCTATACTACTAGGTCATGGCATGTTGTGCATGAATGGTTTTTATAGAGATGCATGAGTCCGAGAATGACCTGAATTGGCAGTTGTCACAGTATCCCCCACTAAAAAAAGAATTTCGTCCCGAAATTCATTCTATGTCATCGCTTGTCATCGCAAGGGAATAGTTGCGGATACTTTTCCTTTATGTAGTCCTCGCGCTCCCAGGTGTACTCCGGACCGCGTTTTGAGTTCCATCGAACTTTCACAATCGGGATCTTACTCCGCTTAAGTTGTTTTACCTCCCTGTCAAGGATTTCTATCGGTTCCTCAACGAAGCTCAGCTTATCATTGATCTTAATTTCCTCCAGGGGTACTATCAATGTTTCGTCGACTAGACATTTCTTAAGGTTGGAGACGTGGAATGTGTCGTGAATGGCGCTTAACTCTTGGGGCAATTGGAGTTTATACGCTACTGGACCAATCCTTTCAAGGATTTCAAAGGGTCCAACATATCTCGGGCTTAGTTTTCCTTTCTTACCAAAACGCACAAGCCCTTTCCAAGGCGACACTTTTAAAAGTACCTTGTCTCCTACTTGGAATTCTAATGGTTTTCGACGATTATCCGCATAACTTTTCTGACGATCTCTAGCAGCTTTAAGCTTATCCTTGATGATAGCAATCTTGTCAGATGTTTCCTGGATAAGTTCGACTCTAGTCAACTGTCTGTCTCCGATTTCTGTCCAGCATAAGGGCGAACGACACTTGCGTCCATACAATGCTTCATATGGAGCACATTGGATACTCGTGTGGTAACTGTTATTGTAGGAAAACTCAATTAGAGGTAAATGAGTATCCCAATTTCCTTTGAACTCAATGACACACGCTCGTAGCATGTCTTCCAATGTTTGTATTGTTCTCTCTGTTTGCCCATCTGTCTGAGGGTGGTAAGCTGTGCTCAAATCTATCTTGGTTCCTAGTGCCCTCTGTAACATCCACCAAAATCGAGATGTAAAACGACTATCTCTATCGGAAATGATAGATAGGGGTACACCATGCAGAGAAACAATTTTGTCGATGTAGATTTGGGCCAATTTTTCCATCTTGAAATCTTCTCGAATGGGGAGAAAGTGAGCAGATTTCGTCAGTCGATCCACTATAACCCAAATTGAGTCATGACCTCTAGCAGTTCTAGGGAGTTTGGTAACGAAATCCATAGATATTTGCTCCCATTTCCATTGGGGAATTTCAGGTTGTTGCAACAACCCGGATGGTTTCTGATGTTCAGCTTTGACTATTGAGCATGTCAAACACTTCCCAACGTACAAGGCAATATCCTTTTTCATTCCAGGCCACCAATAGTACTCTTTAAGATCCTTGTACATCTTATCTGCTCCAGGGTGGATGGAGTATTTAGATCGATGAGACTCCTCTAGTACCATGTCTCTCAGGTTATTAACCCTTGGAATCCAGACCCTGTCTTTAAAATAACGAACTCCATCAGGTTTGGTTTCAAATCTTTCTTCCAAACCATGTAAAGTTTCGCCGGGAAGATTTTCCTTGCATAACGCTTTCTCCTGGGCATTAATGATTTGAGATTTCAAGCTTGTCTGAATTACCATTCCCAAAGCTCTCACATGGGAAGGTTTCACTCTTTCTTTCCTACTAAGAGCGTCGGCTACTACGTTAGCCTTTCCTGGGTGATATCGTATCTCACAATCATAATCACTAAACAACTCTACCCATCTTCTCTGCCGCATGTTTAACATTTTCTGATCCAGGATATGCTAAAGGCTTTTGTGATCAGTATAAGTGGTGCACTTGGTTCCGTACAAATAATGCCTCCATATCTTAAGGGCGAAAACTATTGCTCCTAGTTCTAGATCATGGGTGGTATAATTCTTCTCGTGCGGTTTGAGTTGTCTGGAAGCATATGCAATGACCTTATCTTTTTGCATTAGCACACATCCTAATCCTTGATGAGACGCATCACAATACACCACAAAGTTCTCTGATCCTTCTGGTAAAGCCAGAATTGGTGCATTGCACAGCTTGTTTTTCAGGATTTGAAACGCCTCTTCGTGTTTCTCTTCCCAGAGAAATTTTCTATCCTTTTGGGTCAAAGATGTTAATGGTTGAGCAATCCTAGAGAAATTCTCAATGAAGCGTCTGTAGTACCCAGCTAATCCTAGGAATTGTCGTATTTCTGTCGGGGTTTTGGGGGCCTCCCATTTCTTGATTGCCTCTATCTTAGCTGGATCTACATGGATTCCTCTTTCGCCGATCACATGACCAAGAAAATGTACTTCCCGAATCCAAAATTCACACTTAGTGAACTTGGCATACAATTTCTGTTCCTTCAACAGCTCCAACACTAGCTTTAGATGTCTATTGTGATCTTCTTTGGTCCGCGAGTAAACAAGTATGTCATCGATAAATACAATTACAAACCTGTCTAGGTATGGTCTACAGACCCTATTCATCAAATCCATGAATACAGCGGGTGCGTTCGTTAGTCCAAAAGGCATGACTAAGAACTCATAATGTCCATAACGGGTTCTAAATGCTGTTTTGTGAATGTCCTCTTCGTGAATTCTTAGCTGATGATACCCTGACCGAAGGTCGATTTTTGAGAAGTAGGAAGCGCCCTGCAACTGATCGAACAAGTCATCTATTCTAGGGAGGGGATATCGATTCTTGATTGTCAACTTGTTCAATTCTCTGTAATCAATGCACATTCGGAACGAACCATCTTTCTTTTTGACGAATAACACTGGGGCTCCCCAAGGTGAAGAACTTGGTCGAATAAACCCTTTGTCTAGAAGTTCTTGAAGTTGTCCGGATAGTTCTTGCATCTCGGATGGTGCAAGGCGATATGGTGCTTTTGCTACCGGTGCCGCTCCGGGAATTAAGTCTATCCGAAATTCGACCTGTCTATAAGGGGGTAGACCGGGCAATTCCTCCGGAAATACTTCGGGATAGTTTTGAACCACCGGAATCTCCTTGAGTTGCTTAGCTTCTGGTTCTCTTTCTAGCACGTGGGCCATGAATGCAATACAATTCTTCTTCAGGTACTTGTGAACCTTCACGCTTGATACTATGTTTAAACTTCTTCCTGGCTTCTCACCGTGTATGATAAGGGTTTCTCCATTAGGGAGAGGCACTCTAATGACTTTCTCATAACAACCAATGTCCGCTCTATTTTTGGATAACCAATCCATCCCTACTATCACATCAAAACTACCTAGCTCTATAGGAATTAGGTCAATGCTAAAGAGTTTATCAGCTAAATTCAAAGTACAACCAGGAATTATATCACTAGCCCTAATTTCATACCCATCAGCAAGTTCAATAGCATAAGCATTCCTCATCTTTACCGATTTCAAGCCAATTAACGGTCTAAATGCTAAAGAAACAAAACTCCTATCTGCTCCCGCATCGAATATTACTGATGCAAAATGGTTGTTCAGGAGGAACGTACCTGATATCACTTCAGGGTTCTGACGAGCTTCTTCTGCACCAATCACAAAGGCTACACCTCTTGGCTGTCCAACTTGATTTCCTTGAAAGTTTTGCCTGGCTTGGCCTTGTCTATTATTACCAGGTCCATTGTTCAGTTTGGGGCATGCTCTACGGAGATGATCAGTACTCCCGCACTCGTAACATGTCCTTTTTCCTTCCTTATTCACCTTACAATACTTCGAGTAATGGCCTGTTTGCTTACAGTTTTGGCACACCGGGCAAGCTCCCTTGTGATGGAAGTTACACTTATTGCACTTAGGAAGCGGCCCTGAGTACTGCTTTCGCTCCTGCACTTCTTGTCCTTGAGTTTTCACTGGTTCTTGCTCCTGGGCTCTTACCATAAAGTTTCTTGAGACTTTCTGCTTCCTCCCTGACTTGCCTCCATACTTCTTCTCTCCCTGATTTGCTGGCTTCCTCTTGCTACTAGAGCTTTCCTTTGCTGATGCTCCCATCCTTATCACATCATTGGTTAGTCGATTTGCTAGGCTTACTGCACTTTGAATGGTAGTTGGGTTTGCTGAGGTAACCATTCCCCGAATCTCTGGTGCCAGACCCCAGATGTAACGATCTATCCGTTTCTCCTCAGGAGTAACCATGTGAGGTACCAGTTTTGCTAGTTCATGAAATCGGACTGTGTACTTCTCTATTTGTGTTCCAACCATAGAATGGTTCCAGAATTCAGATTCAAGTTTCTGAAGTTCATCCTTGGGACAATACTCCTCTATCAACAGCTTCTTTAGGTCTTCCCAAGTTAGCTGATATGCTGCTGTACGGCCTCGGGTTTGCACTAGAGTATTCCACCAGGTTAATGCCCTATCTTGGAATAGGCAAGATGCATACTCAACTTTGTTGCGCTCGAGGCATTTGCTAATGTGAAGGACCGACTCCATGCTGTCAATCCATTTCAGCAACCCGACCGCACCTTCCTTTCCATAGAACTCCTTAGGTTTACAGGCCATAAAGGACTTGTAGTTACATTCTCTTTCATTGTTTCCCCGGTTTCCTCCACCACTTCCTTGGTTAGCATTAAGTCCTGCAGTTACCTGAGTAACAATGTTTGGAATTGCTTCCAAGAGCTGTTGTGCTACAACTTGAGCAACATCGGGTGTTTCGTTCTGTGGGCGCCCGCGACTAGGCCTGCCTGACATGGTTCTATGACACAGGAGAAGAAATACGTATAAATACATAAAATAATGTATAATATTTAGTTCACTACTATTTTGAAAACCGCAAGTGTTGTCAAACTAATGGTTTGCATTAATACTATGCATATAGGTTTTAGAAAGGAAAGAAAAGAAAAATCTCTTTTATTCAACTATTTACCAAATAAATTTTAGGGTTTGACCTCATAGTAAAAGTTTTCAAACATAAAATAAAATTTTTCATTACCATTTGAAATAATCTTAAAACCAAACCAATACATCAATCCCAAAATAAAGTTTTAAATATTTTTCCCAAAAGACACCCAACATGGGTTTTCATTTCAAAACAAAATAAAACAAAATACTGAAATCAGAACCAAAAGCCAATCGCTATCCCAACAAGAAGCATCAACACCACAATCAGGAACAGCCCACCAAACACATAATATGCTGTCATCGCATGACCTGCCTCTCGTCTAGCAGCACTAGCAGTGTTAGCAGTCTCCATCGAATGCTGATACAGGATTTCCATTCCTGCCAAGACTTCATCCAAAACTTCTCGATGCCCAGCTATCACAGCGAGACTGTGACGTAGGCCCGCTGCTATCGACTGCAATCTCCGGGACTCCTCAGGGGTCATACCTGGCTGTCTGACAGGTATCCCTATGACTTGCTGAGGTGAGGGTGCTCTCGGTCCTGCATCGCTGGGTCCTGCTCCGCTAGGTCCTGCCGTGCCATGTCCTGCTGTGCTGGCGGGTATCCTTCCTGGAATGGGAACACTCTTCCTCGCCGTCCTCCGAATGCGAAGTCCATAAAGCGGTGGTTGTGGCAACACCGATGTCGGTGATGCCTCGCGTCGTTGACTCGGGGCGTTGTCATTGCTGATCTCCACCGAGTTCCCTATATCTTCCGTATCCTCTGATGGGTCTTCTTCTACCGAGGCGGGGGGATTACGTCGAGGGATAACAGTGACGTAGCCGGATTCATCGGCTGAGGCGGTAGCGCGGGAAGATGACAATGTTGACATAATGGACTGTGACATAGTTTCAATGAGATATGAAATAAATGACAATGCGTGCCTATAATATGCAATGCTTACACACACCAAAATTAACCTTTTGAAATTTTGAAATAAAGTTTTCTCAAATATTTTTGTTGAACATATTCCCCTTATAATTAGCTCAAGCTTTGTATAAATCTTTTCTTAATTAAACATAGGTGATCAGGCTATGTTTAATCGAGGTCCAAAAATACAACTCCCGACCTAATTATATTAGTAATATGTTTGATGTAAAAAGAATTTCTTTGTAAGTTTTAGTTATAGGTTGTGTTTTCTTAAAGAAAAACCGATGTTCTCTATAACTTTAGCTCTGATACCACTTCTGTCACACCCCGCTAAAGCGGAAACGCAAGGTATGACAGCGATAACGGTTTCAATGCAAAAGATAAAGATACATCACCATAGCAATATTTAAAAGTTACAACCCATAGCTTCAAACGAAACAGAATACAAGTTTTTTCAAAATAACATTGTTCAAAATATAACTTCATAATAGCTTCAACACGATGCAGCATGCTCTATGATGATGAATCTTTACATTCACTTACTAATGATTTCCTGAAAAAGCATGTAAAACGAGCGTCAACTATGAAAATAGTTGGTGAGTATCACAAGTTTATAAAAGCGAGCTTGAAATAATGCTTTTCGTAAGTACAAGTACATTGCTTTAATGATACAAAGTTGATTGCTATTAAGGAATACAAGTTTATTGCTATAACGAGAAACGCGTTTGTATGTGTATGAGCAAACAATGAGTCTCAACCAAACCTATGACTGAAGCCCTATCGAGATCTATGCTTATCGTTCCATAGATGAATATGGTATCATGCACTCCAGCGATTCGGGCGAGTGAGGAGTTGTCAATTCCTAATAGCGCTATCCATAATGACCATTGGCTCAAAGAGTTAATGGTTAGAGATAAGGGAAGGGCCTTAGTACGATAAGTTCTCATGTTCCGTGTTGCATAGACATACATAAAGAAACATAGCAATACAATAGCAATCATGTTTGATAATAACCAATTTAAATACAACATGCAAATTATAGTTTTTCTGGACATGCTTTTCCACCCCAAAACATAAAAACTGAAAATAGGGGAGTGCGTGAATACTCACGATGTTTTGTGTAGACACAAGCAGTACTTCGGGATGCACCAACGTCTTATTACCGGGATCCTACGACATCAAACACACGCACTAGTGAGTTTCCATGTCGATATCTAATGCTAATATACTAAATTCTACATATAGGGAAATGCCAATTTATGTTTTAGTATTGGATTTTATATCAATTAGTTACACTTTTTCTGAAGTAATGAAATTCTATATATATCGGGCGATTAATTACAACCTTGGAATATAAACTTTCCAAATTTTTAAGTCCTTATTACAACATAAATTCACGAAAATAGCATTCGAGGGATAAAAATTCTCAAACTTTTTATTTAACTGCTATTACACAATACAATGCTGGGAAAAATATAAAAATGGATTTTCAAGCTGTTTAATTATATTTTATGATTTAAGGGCATTTATTCCAATAAAAATTGAAATAAATAGAAAACAGTTTCCGAAATTAGCCAAACTTTTTATTTAATTGTTATTATACATAACTACACTGGGAAAAATATAAAAGATATTTTTCAGTGGTTATTTGTATTTTTCCTTGTTTTATTTCTTTAAATAGTCATTAATTAAAGAAATAATATTAAACAGTTAAAATAAATCACCATAAATTTTTGTAACATCATTTACAGTATAAATATCCTGGGAAAAATATAAAAAGTGGTTTTCATAATGTATAAACCGGTTTTGGGTATTTATGTATATTTAAGTGTATTTTAGTGCAATTAACTTTAGAAAATAAGAGAAAAATAGTTTACAGTAGAGAAAAATATTGAAAATTTTTATGTAACCTCCTACTGTATAATATTATATCCTGGTAAATTTTCATGAATTTTGGATAATCAGAACTATTTTTCCCATTTTTAGACCATTATAATTACCAAGAATTGGTAAAAATAGTAAGACATGATGAAAAATCTTGAAATTATTTTCTGAAGTCACCCATAACATTTAAGGTATGCGAAAATTGTTAGATACAATTTTCATATCCTCTAAGGTGGTTTTGTAATTTATCATGTCCTAAATAAAAGAAAATTAGAAATCGTATTAAACAGTAACAAAAATTTCTGAAATTTGGTGAGGGGTCATTATTCCCCATAAGTATCATCCATGAATTTATTTAGGATTTATTGACCTCTGGAAGTATTTTATATGATTTATGCCCTTGGTTTTAGCAATAACTCTAATAAATCAAAGAAATAACAAAAGCTCTTGAAATTTTCCAGATTATCTCATGCATGCAAGGGCTTTCAAAAGGAAAAATGTAAAAAAATGTATTCAGAAGAGAAATGAGGGTAATGATTCCAAACAATTTAAGAAAAGTTGCATGCAATAATGCATGAAGTGTAGATGTGGCTGAAGTTCATGAATTTGTGTAGCCCATTCTGTGAGGTTTTAAGCCACGAAATTTCAACCATCATTCACTAGATATGTTAAGTTTCTAAGGTATTTTTCCTCAGATTTATGGTTGGGTTTAAGGCCATTGTTTAAGCAAGATAAAAATAGTGATCACAGAAAAAGAGCTGTATGCGCAACCTTTTTGTAAAATCTGCCAAAAATCGGATATTTAATATTTTACAGTAAGACCAGTTGGGTTTGAAAGTTAATTCGTGGAACTAACCAATACAAAAAGAATATCATGATTTGGTTAAGAAATGACTGAGTTATGACTGTTCAAAGTCGAACAGAGTAATCTGGCAGATTGCATGTTTGCTTGTGTGCATTATTAAGGTATTTCAACAAGAACATCATGCATGTCTTTGGTAAGGCCCGATTTCTAATACATGCATGGAATGAATGAGCATCCAAGATGTACTAGAAATGGTTTAAATGCTTTTGTTCATGCATGAACACAAAAGAAATGGAGAAGAACATGAAATATTAGGTTTTGATGTCACATGATCATATGTGCATCTTTTCCACTCCTTGCATGGGTTTGATCCCGGATTTTCACCATCTTTAACACATGCATTGTGTTATGGTGAGAATCTACAAACCACAAGGGGAGAATAAAGATTTCTAGCCATGGAAAGGCATAGAATCCGAAAAGTAGAGAAGATTAAGAAGAAAAGAAGTTTAACCATGAACTATGGAAGAAGATGTTGTTGTTTACCTTGGTTTTGACCTTGAGAGAAGTAGGAACACTTCAAGGGCTTCACAATCTCGAAATTTTGCAGAGAAATGAGAGGATTTTCGTGAGTTTAGAGAGAGGGAAGAAGAGAGTGAAGTGTGTGAAGAGAGTGAAGTGAGAGAGTGAAGAGGGAAGAGGTGGAGTAAAGGTTTAAGCTTAATGATTGTGTTTTGGGGAAGAGAGAGGGCATGGGGAGAGGTGATGGCCGGTTTTTGCATGCATTTTGGCCTCCTCTCTCCTAAATTTTAAACTTTATAAAATTCCCTCCTAAATCTTTATAAAAATCCTAATTTTATAAAAGTGTTTATTAAGCAAATTTGGATTTATTTAAAATCTTGTTTTCAACAAATAAATTATGATTAATACTTGGTTATTTAATTTCTATTTCATTGACTATAATTCATAATTTGATTAATAAAAATTTGATATTAGGAAGTTTATAGCCAAATTTTATAAAGTTTTTAAGCTTTATAATTTATAACTTTGGATTTTTGGCTCTTTAGGGTTTTTGGAATATTGTTTGATATTCAACAACATGTTGAAGTATAATTAGAATGTTTTAATTTATTTTTAGAGTATTATACCCTATTTCAATTATAACAAAGCTTGAGGCTTTATTAATTATAGTATTGGCATTTCCTATTGTAGCTAAGCGACTTACTAGAATTGTAAGTATCAAGTATATTAGTCCTAGACCTCAGTTGGATCCTAGTTTATGCAAGATTTTTGACCTAATCTATACTACTAGGTCATGGCATGTTGTGCATGAATGGTTTTTATAGAGATGCATGAGTCCGAGAATGACCTGAATTGGCAGTTGTCACAATTTAATCACCCAAACACCTTAAAAACTCGAGTTTACGGTTTGGGAACACCTCTCAAAACCGTAAACTCCCATAAGTGGGTTTTAAAGCCCCAAAATTCCTCCAAAACCCTTCTAATGCTCATCTTTGACTTAGAAACTTACATGCATGAAGTTAGAAACCCAAAATCATGCCTTTAGGAGTGTAAACATGAGTTTATGGTCCATGAACATTCATGAATCGCAAACACCAAAACCGTAAACACCGTAAAGGGTGTTTTGGTGTCCCTAACTCCTTCCTTAGCATGTTTAATGGACTAGAAACTTGTATGATTGAGATTAGGACCACGAAACATGAAGGAATAGTGTGCCAAAGGGTTTACGGCCGTAAATCGTAGTGTTTACGATCGTAAACTCCCAAGGAGTGGTCCAAGGACCGCAAACTCCAAGGGATTGCCCCTTTTGAACCCTAACCACTTCCCAAGGCATGTATTTAACCTTAGAACCCTTCTTAGTGACGCAAGAGACCTTAAAGCACACAAATACACTCCTCCCATGAGTTTACGGCCGTAAACTCATGGGGGAATTGGTCCCTCAGCCGTAAACTCACCTAGGGTGAGTATTTGAGGAGTAAGCTCCATAGTGAGGCCTTACACTCCTTCCTTGCAACCTAATAGCCTCCTAACACTTGACCAAAGCGTTTTTCTTCGCATTAGGATGTCGATACTTGTTTAATTAGTGTTTAGCCACTAAATACATGTAAACATATGTCTTCATATGTTTCTAGGGTCATAGAGTGTGTTCAAGTCTTCACTTGACACCTAGCATCCTACTTGACATTCCATCCACTCCACTCGTTGCAGGTGAGTTCATACCCCTTAATTAACCTATCAATTGTTTTTAAATGCTTTTATGGGGGGGGGGGGGAATACAAGTTGAATCTAACAATTTATAGTATCAATCACATGTGATTTGTAGCTTACAATCAAAAAGGGATTTCTATACTTTTAATCATTTGTCTTCAAAAGTGGTTTTCAATGTTATTCAAACTCATTTTTCTGTAAATTTGTTATAAAAACTATTTTCAAAATCTTTTAAACTTTTTATGTTTCTAAAATATATCCACACCAATATATTTATATAAGTAAGACTTGAAGGACTTAGGACTGATAGCTCACCTTATTACCTGTTCTTGTTTGATTGGGGTCTTGGGGATATTGTTATCTGTCCGACTGTCGTTGAATTCTTAGTTATATGTTATATGTATTTGTGTTGGATATGAATACCTTATACCGAGAAGCACACTATACAGGAAGAATACTGTATGCTATAATAGAAGAATACTAAATAGATTATACCGAGAAGCACACTATACACACTAATACAAGAGAACATACTAATACTGAATGTGATGCAATATTTCTACATACGACACTTTACTGCGCCTCCACCATGTAACCTTAGTCTCCTCGAGGGAGAGCGGACTCTATGTGTATAGATCTATACAGGGCGGACACTTACACATCCCGACTGCTAGCTACAGTCCGAGCCGACTAGGCCCAGGGATGATAACATGCTACCACACTACATATGACCTGGAGGGTCATGATACATTCAATCGCCTATCCGCATGGTTACATACGTATTCACATTCGGAACCCTAATCTAACAAATTACGAATTGTAGGTAAAGTAGACTCCCCGAGGTGTATTAAATACATATCGCTACCTAGAGTCTGCGGTTAATTACCATCCAATCGGCAGTAACACAGCTAGAATAATACATTATCTTCCCATTTACTTTGTTCAAATGAAGTCCAAATTATATTTTTATAATTATGAGTCTAATTGGGAAAACTCTTACACACTCAAAGGGTCAAACTTACAAGTAACCAAGTCTTGGCAGAAGACTACTTTTATTAGAAAATATAGGATTTTCTAGAGATTCACACTATTTTCAAACTTAATAACAACTTTCATGTTATACGATTGTAAACATTTTTATACGAGCAATGACACTAAATTCTTATGAACTCACCAGCTTTATGCTGATACTCGTTTTCAAAATAACTTGTATTCTCAGGTCGGCAATAGACAGGTACATATGCAGTTTTTGAGAAGACGGAGCACATACAAGACTCCTCTTTATTTTTTTATTATACTTTTTGGTGTCTAACAAACTGTACAGAACACGCTTGTATTACAATTATTATATAAATGCAATGGATGTTGTTGCTTGTTTTTACTATTATGCGTTGTTATGATACTGTACATGACGTCCTCCAGCCCAGAACGTATTCTGTTGTTCTAGGTTTTGGGGTGTGACAGATTGGTATCAGAGCATTGTTTATAGTGAATCAAGTATATCAACCCATAAATGCTATACGAACTATAAACACTTTGGGACTAAAACACTCTGACCAAGAATATATACTTTTAAATACTAAAACATTTAACTAAGTATATATATATATATATATATATATATATATATATATATATACACATCCATTAATACAAAGGATCAGTATCATACTAGAACAGAACGAAAGTATTAAGATTGTTGAACAGCACAATTGGGCTTAGAGACATATAGTCACATCTGGGTGGATGTAGTCTGATCCACTACATTTCATTAGGAGTGACTAGCATGTGCCTAAGAGTGATTGTGATGTTGCAACAAGTCTAAAAACTTACCTACACTACGAACGTTAGGACAAGAATACTATAGGAGTATTCTGCATTCTATTAACTACATATGTGAGTACTAAAGAGGTCGTTACTAGTAGGGCAATAGTTGCTAAGTGGATACACCACGGTTACATGTGACTAAGGTGCTATAGACTTAGAATCTGTGACCTTTGCTTCATTTCCTATTTTTGTTTGATTTTGGACTTAGGGTTAGGGTCACTTATTCGAAGGTCTATCCTGCTTCGGTAACATGTAGTTGGTATGCACTATGTAAGTATTGTGTCGACTAATAACGATCATATTATAAGTATCTTAGATTGGTATGTCTATTAACCTTTCTTTCCCCATTCTTGCGTAGTTAGCATGGCTGGCTTCCACCATCCCGGCGATCCGTACTATCCAAACCAAGGCAATGGGGGATGGCTCGATGAGGAGTAAGAAGATGACCACCCGATCCCTTTGGATGATCATCATGCAGAAGGCTTTTCGGATAGCTCCAACTCCGAGCCAGAAGTCAACAACCTAACCCTGTAGATCCAAACCCCAACCCCCACCCAACATTTCAAGGTCCCACTCCCATGTGGGCATCAACCTTGAACCGATGGAGCGATGAACATGGTCAGCCTTTACCTTTCAATGGAGACCGAAGCTTCTACAACGTAAGCGAGGGTGGCTCGGCTGATCGAGCCCTACCCGTCTTGGTTTAGAGGATTGCTAGAAATGGCGAGCAAGGTCATGCAGCGATCGGCAGAGTTGTGAAAATTGATGCCAACTCTAACCTTAACACTGTCCGTATCCGCCAACTAGAAGAAGCTATGGATAGGACAAGGAGAACCAATGAGGCTCTACAGCAACAACTAGCTGCATCTCGAGCCAAAGTCAGGGAACTCCGGGCACGCCAGAGAGCACAAGAAAGACATCTTCAAGAAGTTGTGCGCCAACTGGCTGATCTTAGGGTTCGCCCAAGGGATACCCGTCGCCAGTAGAAGATGTCCACTTATCTCCCTCTTTTTTTTTAAGGAATAGCCTTTTCTTTTCTATGCTCGGTAGAGCACTTGTCTGTAAACATTCCTAACTTTGAAAGTACTTTACCTAGGCTCCTAGACTGCCAACACTTTCCCTTATGGTTTGATGTAAGACCTACTGTTAGGTCACTTTTCCCGAACTCATATTACATCATTAATACCAGTAATATTAGCAGTTACCGACTCTGTTGCTATGACTCTCTCTGATTATTGGGCTATGTTGATTTAGTCCATGAAACACTCTTATCATACTTGCAATAGACTCTTACTATTGTCATCATCTCTATAAACTTTCAGTAAAAGATGCCTCCTCGCAAGCGCCCAAACAGAGGCAGCCCTGCGAGTCAAACCCTACCTCCACCTCCTCCTCCCCAGTTCGATCCAGTGCTGTTTCAGACGGCTATGACCGCAGCCGTGACGGCAGCCATGGCCCAAATGAATTCTGGCGATGCTAGTGTAGCCGGAATGGGCACCAACTCCAGACATGGAGAAATCCATTCACGTACACAGGGGTGTACTTATAAGGATTTCATGAACTGTAAACCAACATTTTTCAATGGAACCGGAGGAATCCTTGCTCTGTCCCAATGGATCGAAGGAACTGAAGCCCTCTTCGAAATGTGCTCATGCCCCGAAGAAAGCAAAATAAAGTTCGCTGCTGCCACTTTCACTGAAAGGGCCCTGACATGGTAGAATGGCTATGTCAATTCACCCTCTTTAGTAACAGCCAACGCCATGGGCAGGGACACACTAAAGCACCTACTGAGAAGGGAGTACTGCCCTAGAGGTGAGGTTCAGAACCTCGAGGAGGAACTCTGGAACCTCATATGAAGGGGACAGACATAGTGGCTTATACAGTCGGGTTCTGCGACCTGGTAACTATGTGCCCTAACATGATCCCTTCTGAATGCAAGAAAATCGAACGATACATCTGGGGTTTAGTGCCCCCATATCGAGGAAACGTTTTATCTTCACATCCTGCAACCTTTGACAACGCCAAGGAGTTGGCCCACAAATTGATTGATCATGAAACTCCTTCCACTCCATCAACAGCAACAACAACTGCCACTGCACCGCCCAAGACATCCAACAACAAGAGGAAACGGTGGGACAAAAAGAGGGGCAAGAAAGCTCAATCCTCTTCCAAAAACCAACAGATCGTGGTTGTCTATGCTGCCACCACTCCTGCTACCCCTGTACCAGCAAAAACCTATGTTGGAAACCTGCACAAGTTCCCAAAGTGCCCTTTTCATCATAACGGCCCCTGCCGTGAAATGCACTGCACTAATTGCGACCGGAAGGGCCATACTGCCCGGTTTTGCAGATCTCAATCCAAACCCATTTCTCAGGTCTCCGATTCGGGAGTCAGCCAGGCCTATTATGGCTGTGGCGAAGTGGGGCATTTCAAGAAAAGCTGCCCAAAAGCTAGAAATGCGGGAGGAACAAGGAAACTACTTGCTATTGGCCACAATGAAGCAGTAGCAGACCCCACAGTAGTCATGGGTACGTTCCTTCTCAACAACTCTTATGCTTGTATCTTATTTGATAGTGGAGCAGAAAGAAGCTTCATAAACAAAAACTTTAAGCACTTACTTAAGCAGTCCCCACAACAACTAAAAAAAACATTCGTCATAGAAATGGCTAACGGAAAGACAGAGAGTTCTAACGAGATCTACCTAGGATGTACCCTCAGGCTAGACGATCATTCGTTCCCAATCGACCTCATACCAGTATCGATCAAGAGCTTCGATGTCATTGTGGGCATGGACTGGTTGAGTCTCCATCGTGCTGATATCCTGTGTTTCGACAAAGCAATCCGCCTAAACCTACCGAATAACGAAACCCTGTTAATCTATGGGGACAAACCCAATACGAGCCTTCACATCATCTCGAGTATTCAAGCCCAGAAGTACTTGCGCAAGGAATATCGCGCATTCCTTGCACACGTTGTCGACACGAGCCAGGAAATGAAAGATCTAAAAGACTTCCCCGTCGTATGTGACTTCACCAACGTCTTTCCAAAGGAGCTACCAGGTTTACCTCCCAAACGTCAGGTTGAGTTCAGAATCGATCTAATTCCAGATGTGACAACCCGAAGTTCGTTCCGTCGCCGTAACCCGATACGTCATTAAAATTTTGCCGTCTTAAGATGTTTCCGTTCATTTCTAAATTAAGTCATTTATTTTGTTATTATGACTTAATAATTGTCCTAATATGTTAAAAATCCATGGAAACGCTTCAATTTATTAATTTGAAAAATAATTTTTTTATTCCGTCAAGTTAAAAAAATAACTTAATCGGGTGCGACCAAAAGCCACGTCTAACGTCGGTATCGGGTAGAATTTCACCGTGTCCCGAACTTAGGACCTATTTAAAGCTCAAGAGACTTCATTTGAAGCCTTTCCTCTCTCTCACTACTCTCTCTCTAACCTCTCTCCTCAAATCCACACTTTGAGTCCAAAAATCATTGAATTCAAGCCCTAAATCATCAAGGTAACTTCCTTAGCTCCTAGTATAACATCTTTAGCCTTCATTTTCGAGTTTAAATCATGAAATAGCACCATATTCATGAGTTTACAACCCTAGAACAGTCCTAGGCCGTGAACTCATATAAATTGGGTTTTGGAGCCCAAAAACCCTTCCAATCGACCTTTGGAGCTTAGATATGACTTAGGGGCTTACCAAAATGGACTTAGAACACCTTAAACTTAATTTTTGGAGAGTAAACATGAGTTTACTGCCCAAAAACATGCTTGGGCCATAAACTCCATATCATGGGGAGTAAACTCATTTTGAAGTGTTAAAATGTCATTTAAACACACCAATAGCCTTGGAATAAATTCTAGAATCAACCATAAATGAATTAGAAGCCTTAAACTCAATGAAAACCCCTCCCTTAGGAGTTCACGGCAGTAAACCCCCCAAGGATGGGTTCCTGGGCCGTAAACTCCTATAACATAGTCAAATAATGCCCTAAATTCCATCCAAGGCTTGTAAAATGAGTTTAAATCACATGTGATTGTCCTAGCACCACCAAAACACATAAGGAATGGGTATGGGGGAGTTTACGGCTGTAAACTCCTAGTTTACTACCATAAACTCCATTAAATGGTCCATGTGTAAGTCTAATCCATTCCTATGCCCTAGATTTGATCCTAACTAATTTTCCCAAGTCATATGAGGCCACTTAGCACCATAAAACCCTCACCCATGAGTTCACGCCCGTGAGCTCATGTGGAGTTGGTCTTAGGCCTGCAAACTCCATAAGGAGTTTACTCTCGAAGAGTAAACACTTTATCCAAGCCATATACGTCCGTAAATGCCACCCGGGTCCCTCCAAACACTTGTAATGAAGTCTTTTCGCATCTAGAAGCATATGTCCTCATCTAATAAATAATTTAAGTCCTAATTAGATACAAATGTGCATCTTTTCATAATAACATAGGAATCTTGTGCGTTTGCAAACCCAGAACTGACGTTTAGGATCCAAACTGACGCGTTCCTCAACCGGTGAGTTCATACCCCTACCATTTTTCCGTGTTTTCAAATGTTTTCAGGGGGGAATACAAGCAAAAGTACAAGGAAATCTTGTACTTAAACTTATTATTTTCAGTTCAAATGTTTTACATTATGTATACTTTTCATATCAAAAATCGTGTTAACTAATGGTTAGAATTGCAGAGTTAGCTTCCAGACTAATCATAGATTTCTTGATAAAGTGTTACAATCTAAATTATATTTCATAATCTACGAATAATTCATACTAAAAATACAATTAGGAACAAAACGAATACAAAAGTACAACTAGGAACAGAACGAATACGAAAAGTACAACTAGGTACATAATGAATACGAAAATATAACTAGGAATAGAACGAATAGGAATACTAAAGTAATAATGCGAAGATAATAATAGGAATACGAATGCGAATACGAATACGAATACAAATACGAATACGAATAGGATTAGGAATAGGACTAGGAATACAAATATGAATGTGAATACGAATACGAATACGAATACGAATAAGAATACGAATAGGATTAGGATTAGGAGTAGGAATACGAATACGAATACGAATAGGATTAGGATTAGGAGTAGGAATACGAATACGAATGTGAATACGAATACGAATACGAATAGGATTAGTATTAGGAGTAGGAATACGAATACGAATGCGAATATGAATACGGATACGAATACGAATAGGATTAGGATTAGGAGCAGGAATACGAATACGAATGCAATTACGAATACGAATAGGACTACAAATATAAATACGAATACAAATATAAAATCCGAATATGAATATGATTATGAATAGGAATACGAATACGAAAGCACGCATCTAGGTATATTCAAGTGTAACACAATTAGGATATCAGAATACTTAGCTAATATGACAAGTATAATAGATAATCAAATATTACATTGGAGTTCAATAACTAAACTTACTTTTAGGAAAATATGGGATTTTCCTGGGATAACATCACAACTCGTAAACGAATTAAGAAACGAATGGATAACTAAACTATTAGGAAAATATGGGATTTTCCTGGGGTAACATACAACACGTAATCGAATTGGTAATAAATGATAACTAAACTATTTCATATAAGAAAATATAGGATTTTCTTGGATAACAATCTTTTCGGAAAACCAAAGGGAACTTGTACATTTTCAGAAAACAAACATCTTATGAACTCACCAGCTTTACGCTGATTTTCAAACTGCTTGTATTCTCAGGTCCATTTTAGACAGGTACCCAGCGATCCTTTTTTTTGGAGAAGACGGAGCGTACAGAAGACTCGTCTCTACTTTTGTCTATATATATATATATATATATATATATATATATATATATATATACATATGTATCATCACTTGTAACACTTTACTTTTGAAAAGATGTGAATTCTATATGTAATGTCATGGTTGTTTACTTGCTTACTATGTACATTGGATTTGATACTCAACGTGGAGTCCGCCCCGGAAATGTTTCTGCCTTCGGTTTTCGGGGTGTGACACCAGGAGCTACCCCCATAGCCAAATCGCCCTATCATTTAGCGCCTGCTGAGATGCAAGAACTGTCCAGTCAAATTAACGAGCTGCTCAGCAAGGGCTTTATAAGATCGAGCTTCTCACCCTGGGGAGCACCTGGTGAGAAGCTCAATCTTATAAAGCCCTTTTGTCTATATATATACGGAGCGTACAAAATACTCGTCTCTACTTTTGTCTATATATATATATATATATATATAAATATATATATATATATATATATATATATATGTATCATCACTTGTAACACTTTACTTTTGAACAGATGTAAATTCTATATGTAATGTAATGGTTGTTTACTTGCTTACTATGTACATTGGATTTGATACTCAACGTGGAGTCCGCCCCGGAAATGTTTCCGCCTTCGGTTTTCGGGGTGTGACAGATTGGTATCACAACCCTGGTTTATAGTGAACTAGTATACCAAACCTTACATGGTATAAAACTATAAACACTAAAGGGCCTAAGTGCTCTGAACTAAAAGTATACCTCAAATATAAGTATTTTCAAAAGTATACAAGTACACCCAACCGTCGAAATCCGTAACTACAAGTAGAACAAAACATAAGTAAATAAGTGTTGTACTTTGCGGTTAAACCTGGGTAGTTATGTAGTCGTGTCTAGGATCAATATAGCATGGCCAACTATATTCAATCGAGACACGACCAACATATGCTTGGGAGTGACTGTGGTGTACGGCATGCCTAAAACGTACCTAATACCCAAACAATGAGTCGTCGTTGCAGCGAGACATGAAATACTATGGGAGTATTTCTCGAGCCAAATCTGTTATAGAAATCCGCATTCCAGCGTTGCTCCCCAATCATTCCTTTAGCGATAATTTATCTGTTTTGATAATTCATTCCTGCTTTATCGCTTAATAGAATTCTATGTTTGTCATAAAGAGATATCCCTTGTTTCATATCTCTTGATTTAATATAGGGGACTTACCATCCTCTCCTTCCTAATCTTTTTAAATCAAGATATCTCTAAAGAAAGGACCTAGCCCAAGGAACAATAACTCTCCGCCGCCATACTCTCCTTCGTTCAACAAATTTCAGAGAGCCAACTACTTCTCATAGATAGAGCTTTGAAGCATTCATTGGCATGGATTGATTGAATCTCAATCGTGCTGAATTCCTTTGTTCCGAATAATTTATCCATCTCAACCTTCCCCCTGATCAAACTCTTATAATCTACGACAATAAACTTAGTTTCAGCCGTTGCCACAGGTATATTCCTCTTCGACAACCCTTTTTCTTGCAATCCTTTTTCAATTCTTGTCACACCCCGAAAACCGAAGGCGGAAACATTTCCGGGGTTGACTCCATGTTGAGTATCAAATCCAATGTACATAGTAAAACAGTAAACACAAAACATTACATTACATAATATTGTTTACATCTGTTTATAAGAAAAGTTATACAAGTGTTTTACATATGTAATATGATCAAAAGTAAAGATGAGTCTTCGGGGATGCTCCGTCTTCTCCAAAAGGTTGCAATGTACCTTTCTAACGTTGACCTGAGAATACAAGAAGTTTGAAAATCAGCATAAAGCTGGTGAGTTCATAAGCGGTTTAGTTTTGAAAAGACGAGTTCCTTTACGTTCTGGAAAAGTTGTTGATCAAGAAAATCCCATAATTTCTTATGAAAACAGTTTGATTATCCTTTGTTACAATTTCGAAAACAGTTGGTTATGTCGTTCCAAGAAAATCCCATATTTTCCTTATAGTTTTAGTTATTCGTTTGTTACTTTATCCGTTTATGTGTTGTTGTGTTACATAGGAAAATCCCATATATTCCTATGTGTTGAGTTGTCTATTGGTATCTAGGTTCGTTACTGGTTGTTATGCTATCCCAGGAAAATCCCATATTTTCCTATGTGTGGTGGTTGGTTCTTAGGTCTGATTTCGAAGTACTAGTAATTACCATGCGAGTAGAATTAGTTACGTGTTCTAAACCCTTAGTTAATCTACATTCGGATGACTATAATCTACTAACTTAGTTGTATTTTCGAATATTTGGAATCACACAGAAGCGTACTTTACAGTATTTTCGAAGTTCTGCTGAGTTCCAAAGGAGTATATTAGTTGTGTATTCGAAGCTCTGTCGACATTCTGAGGCAGATATATTTGAAACTCAGTAGAGGTCCAGAGGCGTATTTTCGTATTAAATTCGAAACTCTGGTGACACTCAAGGGGTACTCTAACTGTATATTCGAAGTCTTAGTGTCAACCAAAGGCGTCATTTCGCATTCGTAGTCGTATTCGCATTCGTAGGCGTATTCGTATTCGTAGTCGTATTCGTATTCGTAGTCATATTCGTATTCGTGGTCGTATTCGTATTCGTATTAGATTACATTCGTATTCGTATTCGTATTAGATAACATTCGTATTCGTATTCGTACTATGTTATATTCGTATTCGTATTCGTACTAGGTTACATTCGTATTCGTATTCGTACTAGGTTATATTCATATTCGTCTTAAATATGATTAGTAAGATTTCTTATTCAAATAGAATATAGTTATAACACTTTTAAAAGAAATCTATATTTAACCTGCAATTCGAAACATCAGTTATCACAAATCTTTGGAAATCAAGACATTTAGTAAGTGAAACCATTGAGTTGAAAATCAGTTTAAGTACAAAATACACTTGTACTTTTTGCTTGTATCCCCCCTGAAAACATTGAAAAACCATTGAAAACACGGAAAAAGGGTAGGGGTATGAACTCACCGGACTCGAAAATGTGACGATTTCGGATACTAAACGTCGGTTCGGGGCTTGATTACTCATGATGTCCCTATGTAAAATGAAATAATTTCCATATATATCTAATTAGATTTACAATCACTAACTATATGGAACATTACACTCTAATGAGATTAAACACCTCAAAACGAGTGTTTGGAGTGACCCGGGTGACATCTACGGACGTGTAATGGTACTAGGGACTTGGGATTTGAGTTTACTCCCCAAGGGCAAACATTTTAGGGAGTTTACAACCATAAAACACATACATACATGAGTTCACGGCCGTGAACTCATGTCGGTGTGATTTTGAATGCTTAATAGCTTGTTTGGACTTAGGAAATGTTGGAATGGACTTCATAAATGCCTTGGATTAAATTAAGGGGACTTATACCATGTTTAAGGGAGTTCACGGCTGTAAACTTAGAGTTTACGGCCGTAAACTCTCCCATGGTCATGAGAAATTGATTTAAGGCACTTAGGGCAATCACATGTGATTCTAGTTAATTTTCCAAGCCTTGTTATGATTTAATGGCATCATTTAACACATATTTGGGAGTTTACGGCCTAAGGGCATGATCTATGGCCGTAAACTCTCATATCCCGTTGATCAAGTGTTTTTAAGGTTCCAAAGTTAATCACATGTGACTCTAAAAATTCTTACAAGCCTTAAAATGATTTTTGGACATAATTTGACATGTTTTTAGGAGTTTACGGCCATGGAGCACCTTTTATGGCCGTAAACTCTCAAATGAAGAGTTTTGATGTGTTTAAGGTCCTTAAACTATTTTTGGTTGGTTCTATGAATTATTCCAAGGCTTTTGGTGGTGTTGGATGGCTTTCTAACACCTTAGAAGTGAGTTTACACCCATGTTTGAGGAGTTTACGGCCCAAGCACATGCCTTGGCCGTAAACTCATACAAACCCCCCAAAATCCATGTTTGAAGTGTTTTAGGTCCATAACCAATATTCTAAAAGTCGTATCTAAGTCTTGTTTGAGCCATGGAAGGGTTTAAGGGCTTAAAAACCCTCTGAATTAGTGTTTACGGCCTAGACACCTTCCAGGGCCGTAAACTCTTAAACAAGGCTCTAAATCATGTTTCAACGCATTCTAAGCTCATTCCATAAAGTCATCTAGCCATATCTAAAGTCTAATTGTGGTTTGGAAGGGTTTTGTTGCTCCAACAACCCCCATTTATATGAGTTTACGGCCTAGGATAGTTCTAGGGCCGTAAACACATGATAATGGTCCTAATCCATAGATTATACTCAAATTTGAAGGCTAAAGAGGTTGTATAGCATGCTAGGGAAGTTACCTCAAAGATTTGAAGCCTTAAACTTGAGATTTGGACCTTTAATTCTAGTTTGAGGAGAGAGGTTGGGGTGATAGTTGTAAAATGAAGCAAAAGATTCAAAATGAAGTCTTAGAACACTTTAAATAGTGTTCGGGATTTGGACACGATGAAATTCTACCCGATACCGGCTTTAGACGGGGCTTTTGGTCGCACCCGGCCAATTTGCCGTAACCCGATATGGTTGATTTTAAACATGTTCCGATCACCATTACGAGGCGTTAAAATGAGTTCTAAGGGCATTTGGGCACTCATTAAGTCCTAAAATAAAATATTCAATAATGACTTAATAAAATGCCGAAATCGGAAACGAAATCGGAAACGGCGATTGGATGATTGGAACGAGTCGCGAAAAGGGTTACATTTACGGATATGTATTTCGGGTTGTTACAATTCTAGTCCTGAAAGATAAACTGTTACCTATTCATTCGAACCTCTTCATAAACATTGTCACACCCCCAAACCAGAACGGCGGAAACATTCGGGGGCGGAGGACGTCATATTCAGTATCATAACAGTTCATAGAAAGGAAAGTACACACCACCATACATATATAAAGGTTTTTGAAAATGTTTACATCATTGTATTCATTACATGCTCAAAAGATAAATGCATAAACATCTTTCAAAAGAAATAATTAACGCCAGCGCGTTAATCTAAAAGTTGATTTCCATACTTGCTTAACGGTTCCCTGAGAATACAAGTTATTTCAAAGAAAAAGTGTCAACAATTAAGTTGGTGAGTTCATAAGTTATTTAGAAACATTGAATGCCATTCCAAAATGAGTGTATATTTTCCAAGAAAATCCCTTATTTTCTTATAAAAGTATGAAATGCATGAGAGTATTTGTGTTGAAAAATGTAACTAGTTGAACCAAGAAAATCCCTTATTTTCCTAATAGTTGTTTGGTTTGTATACAGGAAAATCCCATATTTTCCTAAAGTAATAATTTGTTTAATGTCCAAGACTAAAAATTGGAAGCAATCCACATGCTTTAGAAGATTTTAAACATAGATTTATATAATAAACCTATCAGAAGATTTCAGTTTGTTAGATAAAGAATAACTTTAATAGCTACTCGTTCATCAATCAGAAGTACTATAATAGTTGTGTATCCGATGAGTTTTATAACCATACTAAACATAATATGTCTGTAGCGACGTTCTTCGGGCGTCGTAGCGTTATGACAAACTGTCACCCCAAAGGACGGACTGTAGCTAAAAGTCAGGGCGCGGGATCATGACTTCTCGTATAAATCTATACACATTTGACACGTTCTCCGAACGGGAGACTCTGGTTATAGACAGGACTTGTAGCGATATCTTCTAATAAAAAGGCAGTATTTGAAGATGTACATGTCTCATGGATTCTCAACTAAGTCTGTATTAAAGTAATAGTTTTGTGTGCAAAGTTTATCCTTTTTCACAATGTTTGACAAAGCATAAATCATAAGTTTTTAGAATGTATAAAACGGTTTAGCAACGAAGGATACTTTGGAATTACTAAATATTTTGTATAAATCTAGTGCATGCAAAGTATGACAAGAGTTTTCACATAGTAGTACTAAATCACAAGTGATTCATTTGATAAAAACGAGTAAGTGAAATTTTATGAAATACACGATAATAACCTTATGTTTACTTGTATTCCCCCTCCCCTAAAAGAGTATAAAAGCATTTAAAATGCATTTAAAGTGTGTTTGAAGGGGGTATGAACTCACTTGAAAGTTTGAAGATAGCGAGATGGAAAACCAGGCAGAGTTTCGTCTCGGGAAATGGATTTTTCTCGGGATTCTCGGGAATCTCGGGAGAAAAATCGACCTTCGAGACTTGAGCAAAATGATCAGGGCGTCGGGGTAGTGCGGGCACGGAAATCGAGGCAATATCGTGAGAGAAATGAGAGAAATGGGGTGAATTTTCCGGAACCCTCGCATCTCTATTTGTAGGGGCTGAGAGGCCTCGGTACGCAGGGCGTACGGGCGTACGCAGCGCGTACCCATGCGTCATGCATGAGCGAGTCCTCGACTGCCCCGGAGCTCGGATGGGACGGATTCGCATAGGCTCGTATAGGGGCGACATGGACGGACCGAGACCAAGGCCTTCGCGTACACAGGGCGTACGAGGCTACACAGCGCGTAACTCGGATGAGGGCGCTGACTCCTCCTTCGGATATTACCAAAATTATGATTTAAATTTATTTATAATTTATTTAATAAACTTCAAAAAATCATATCTTCTTCATACGAGCTCCGTTTTCGATGGTCTTTATATCCACGCGTGGGTGTGACTATGCTCTACAACTTTCGTTTAGACTCCGTTGGCAAACTATGCAATTAGTTTTATTATTCATTTATTAAAATGACGTGATTAAGGAATTTCTTTAAAAATTCATAACTTCTTTATCTGACGTCGGTTTTTGCCAGACTTTTTACCGCTGAAATACCATTGTCGAGACCTTCGATTCTTGTTTAGGTCATTCCGGCCAAAAGTCGCTCGATCTCCGATTCGAGTTTTTAGCTATCTGCTGCTAAGCCGAACTTGGAAAAATCTTAACTTCAATAAACGAAGCCGGATTTGGGCATCCATTTTACGCACGATCCCGGTTTAATGATATTAAACATAGTAGGAATTTAAATAGATACTTTTTGGGCATTTTATTATCAAAGTTAATTTTATTAACTCCAAGGTGGTTACAATATTTGACTTTTTAGGTCATTACAAAGAGTTAAAATACTGGGTTGTTACATCATCCCCCCGTTAGAGGGAATTTCGTCCCGAAATTTTAATACAAAAGAGAAGTCTTAGGGGCTGAGGAAGAGGTGAGGATACTTCTGTTGCATTTGGTCTTGCCGTTCCCATGTGAACTCGGGTCCTCACTTAGCATTCCATCGAACCTTTACTATTGGAATGCGACTCTGTTTAGTTCGTTTAACTTCCCTATCCATGATCTCGACGGGTTCTTCCACAAAGTTAACATTTTCATTTAGTTCGATTTCGTCGAGTGGAATTACAGGTGTTTCGTCGGACAAACATTTTTTCAGGTTCGATACGTGGAATACTGGATGTACTTTGTTGTGCTCGATTGGAAGTCGGAGTTTGTAGGCCACTGGACCAACTCTTGAAATGATTTCGAAGGGTCCAATGTACCTAGGATTTAGGTTTCCATGCTTTCCAAAACGTATCATGCCCTTCCAGGGTGAGACCTAAGTAGTACACGGTCGCCAATCTGGAATTCCAAGGGTTTACGTCTTTTGTCGGCATAGCTCTTTTGCCTATCTCTTGAGGACTTCAGTCGTTCTCGTATTTGCATGATCTTTTCAGTCATTTCTCTGATGATCTCCGGACCAGTGAGGGTGCTATTAGGGACTAGACCTTTTGCCAATTGCGTGTCGCCCACTTCCGTCCAGCACAGGGGTGATCTGCACTTACGGCCGTAAAGGGCTTCAAATGGAGCAGTCTTGATACTAGTGTGATAACTATTGTTATAAGAGAACTCGACCAAAGGTAAGTGAACATCCCATGCCTTACCAAAGTCGATTACACATGCTCGCAACATGTCTTCCAAGGTTTGGATCGTCCTCTCACTCTGTCTGTCAGTTTGTGGGTGGTATGCTGCACTCATATCCAACCTTGTTCCCATGGATTTTTGCAGTGATTGCCAGAATCTGGAAGTGAATCTGCTGTATCTATCTGAGATGATGGACATCGGTACTCCATGAAGTCATACGATCTCCCGGATGTAGGTTCTTGATAGTTTTTCCATCCTATCAGTTTCCTTGATCGGTAAGAAATGAGCGGACTTGCTTAATCTGTCGACGATCACCCAAATAGTATCTTGGCCACCCTGAGTTTTGGGCAGTTTCGTTATAAAGTCCATAGAAATCTGCTCCCATTTCCACTCAGGTATTTCAGGTTGTTGGAGTAGACCTGAGGGTTTCTGGTGTTCTATTTTTATTTTGGCGCAAGTCAAACACTTGCTCACATAGGTAGCAATCTCTGCTTTCATGTTTGGCCACCAGTAGAGTTGCTTGAGATCTAGATACATCTTTTCTGACCCTGGGTGTACGGAGTATGGAGTCCTGTGTGCCTCGCTCATAACTACCTCTCTGAATCCCCGAAACTTGGGTGTCCAGATCCGGTTCATGAGGTAGCGTGCTCCGTCACTCTTGATTTCTAAGTTCTTGTCCATTCCCCTAAGGGCCTCACCTGTCACGTTTTCGGGTTTCAAGGCCTCTATTTGAGCTTCCTTGACTTGCGCTGACAGGTGCGAATGGATCGACATGGCTAATGACTTCACTCTTCGGCCAGAGTACTCCTTTCGACTAAGGGCATCGGCCATGACGTTTGCCTTTCCCGGATGATAGCGAATCTCACATTCATAGTCGTTGAGCAATTCGACCCAACGTCGTTGTCTCATGTTTAACTCCTTCTGGTCGAAGATGTGTTGGAGGCTCTTGTGGTCTGTAAAGATAGTGCACTTGGTACCGTATAGGTAGTGCCTCCAGATTTTAAGAGTGAAGACCACCGCTCCAAGTTCTAAGTCATGAGTGGTGTAATTGACCTCATGCGTTTTCAGTTGTCGTGAGGCATATGCAATAACCTTTCCCCTCTACATTAGCACACAGCCCAGTCCTTGCTTCGAAGCGTCGCAATACACCACAAAATCCTCAGTCCCCTCTAGAAGAGAAAGGATGGGTGCACGGCAAAGGGCCTGTTTCAAAGTCTGAAATGCAGCATCTTGCTTTTCTACCCAGTTGTAGGTCACACCTTTCTGGGTTAAAGCGGTAAGAGGCTTTGCGATGCTGGAGAAATTCTGGATGAACCTTCGATAATAACCAGCAAGACCTAGAAACTGGCGAATTTCGGTTGGTGTAGTTGGTGCAGACCAGTTTTCGATAGCCTTGATTTTTGCGGGGTCCACTTAGATTCCTTCTTTGCTGACCACGTGACCGTGGAAGTCCACCTTTCTAATCCAATACTCACATTTTGAGAATTTTGCATAAAGTCTCTCAGTCCGTAAGGTCTCTAAGACTTGTCTCAGATGTTGACTATGTTCTTCTTTATTCTTTGAATAAATGAGTATGTCGTCTATGAATACTATCACAAATTCATCCAAGAATGGACGACATACCCGATTCATTAGATCCATGAATACGGTCGGGGCATTGGTTAGTCCGAACGGCATCACTACGAACTCGTAATGTCCGTATCTCGTTCGGAAGGCCGTCTTGGGAACATCACTCTCCAGGACTCGCAGCTGGTGATATCCCGACCTCAGATCGATCTTGGAGAAGTAGTTGGCTCCTTGGAGTTGATCGAATAAGTCGTCGATTCGGGGTAGGGGGTATCGGTTCTTGATGGTAAGTTTGTTGAGTTCTCGGTAGTCGATTCACATCCTGAACGATCCATCCTTCTTTTTCACGAATAACACGGGTGCTCCCTATGGCGAGAAGCTCGGCCTGATGAATCCTTTTCCAAGTAGTTCATTCAGTTGGCTGGATAGCTCCTGCATCTCTGCCGGGGCTAATCGATAGGGTGCTTTGGCTACTGGGGTAGCTCTGGGAACTAGATCGATTTTGAACTCGACTTGTCTTGCGGGTGGTATTCCTGGAAGGTCCTCGAGAAAAACGTCGGGAAAATTGCATACGTCGGGCACATCCTTGACGTCCTGGACTTCGCGCTTCACATCTACAACATGTGCCAAAAACGCGTGACACTCCTTGCGTAGGTACTTCTGAGCTTGGATACTTGAGATGATACGAAGAGTGGTACTAGGTTTGTCGCCTAAGACAAGGAAAGTTTCGCCGGTTGGCAGATTAAGGCGAACGATCTTATCGTAACATAAAATGTCCGTATGATGTGAACTCAGCCAATCCATGCCAATGATGACATCGAAACTCTTAATCGAGACTGGCATGAGGTTGATTGGAAAGGGATTATCGTTTAGAGTTAGGGTGCAGTTTAAAGATATCTCCTTAGTGCCTTCGGTTTTCCCATTGGCCATTTCTACTATGAATGGTTCACTTAATGATTGTGGTATTGGTTTTAGCATGCATTTAAAGTCGTGACTCACAAAACTCCTCTCCGCTCCACTATCAAACAAAATGCATGCATAAGAGTTATCGAGAAGAAATGTACCCGTAACAACAGTAGGGTCCGCAACGGCTTCATCTTGTCCCATTGCGAAAACTCGGCCCCTTCCGCCGGTATTCCTGTTGTTTGCCTTCGGGCAGTCCCTGCGGTAGTGCCCCGTGTCTCCGCACTCAAAGCAGGCGCGACTTACTTCGGTATTAGCAGTGGGGGCGGATTGTTGGGTTGGCTCTTTGCAATAGCGGGCTGTATGACCCTTCTTATTGCACCTGGTGCATTGAAGGTCACGGCAGAGACCGTGGTGGTGGAAGTTGCACTGGTTATATTTCGGAAGTTCTCCATTGTATGAACTTGTGGGAGCAGTGGTGGTAGGTACAGTAATAGCGTGGGTCGCTACCACTTGTTGTTTCTTGGGGTTCTCCTGGAGGGCTTGACCCCTCCTCTTGTTCCAAGGTCTATTATGGCCCTGAGCCTCCTTAGGTGGATTTGCGGTTGCTGCAATGGTACCCTGTTTTACTCCGTGGTTGATAAGTCGATGAGCCAGGCGTTTAGCGCTGTTGTAGGTAATAGGGTTGGAAGCTAGGACATGCCCTTGAATCTGGGGTGACAACCCCCAAATGTACCTTTCGACCTTCTTTGATTCTGGGTTGACCATGGTAGGGCACAAAGCAGCAAGGTCGTTGAACCTAGCTGTGTAGGCGACTAGATCAGACCCAGTCATTTTCAGATTCCAGAGCTCCTGCTCAAGCTTTTGCACTTCGCCTCATGGGCAGTATTCTTCCAGTAGTAGAACCTTCAGATCTTCCCAACTCATGGCGTTAGCGACAGTGAGCGTCATTGAATTCACATGGCTTTTCCACCATGTGAGGGCTCGATCTATGAAGGTGCAAGCAGCGAACTTAACCTTGCTTGTTTCTTGGCACGAGCAGATCTCGAAGACTGTTTCGGTCTTTTCGAACCATTGCATTAGTGCAATGACTCCTCCAATGCCATTAAAAGTCTTCGGCTTTGAGTTGGAGAACTCCTTGTAAGTACATTCCCTTACATGACCCTAGCCGGTGCCACGATTGGGATGATTCGTGCTGCTTCCTGTACCTCCATTTGCATTGGAGTTTATTTGTGAGAGAGCTGCTGTTACTACTGCTATAATAGCAGCCTGGACCATGGCCGGATCATATGTTAGTGGTGGAGGTGGTGGTGGGGTTGCGTTTGTACGTGCTGATCTACGAGGAGGCATTGCGCTGCCAAAAGAAAAAAAATGAGAGATTATAAGTTTTGGTGGTTGCGCGTTGAATGATATTGAGTTAACTTCCTTTAATAGTTTAAGAATTTGGTCTAGCCAACACAGGGTTTTGAGCTTGATTCATAAATAACGTTTGAATAGATGTACTTATGAATTGAACGGACTACACATAATTAAAACAAGAAAGAGATATGCCCTATATATATTAAACATATAGTTGTGTTACATCTGAGTTTAGACAAAACTTTTTGACCTTTCTAAAGGTCTCCGATTACAGAAAGTTTTAAAGAAAATTATATTCTTATCTGAAGTCCTAATATATAACAAAATTTGAAATCCTGGCAACCACTATTTGCGATGTAGGTTGCGCTTGGAGCTTGACTCCGCATCTGATTGCTTCGATTCCATTAGACGCCTATCAAAAGCGGCTTGTTGCTCCCTTAACTCGGCTAGGGCTGCAATCATTTGTGCCTGAAATGCCTCAGTTTGGAGTTGGGCATGGTCCTGAATCCCATCTAGCCTACGGATGTCAAAAGTGTGAACCTGTACTTCTAAGTTGATCTCGCGGATCCGGTTGGCTTGAACTCTGGATTGATAGCATTGGTTGGCTTGTTTGCCAACCATGACCGGAAGTGCTCGGTCTGCCGATCCCCCGCCTCTGACATCATAAAAGTCTCGGCACATGCGGTAGGGAGGGCGTAAGCTTTGTTGTCGGCTCCAATGGTGGAGGTGACTTCCCCACACAGGAGTGGGTCCTTGGAAGTTCCTCACATGGACAGGAGGTTGTGGGGCCGGTAGATTGATAACTGTGACAACCCGATATTTCAACTCTTTGTAATGACCTAAAAGGGTCAAGTATTGTAACCACTTTTGAGTTAGTAAAATTTACTTTGATAATAAAGTGTCCAAAAAGTTTCTACTTAAATTTCCTTCTATGTTTAAATGTCATTAAACCATGATCGTGCGTAAAAAGAATGCCCAAATCCGGCTTCGTATTTTGAAGTTAAGATTTTTCCAAGTTCGGCTTAGCATCAGACAACTAAAAACTCGAATCGGAGATCGAGCGACTTTTGGCCGGAATGACCTAACCGAGAATCGAAGGTCTCGACAATGGTATTCCAGCGGTAAAAAGTCTGGCAAAAACCGACGTCAGATAAAGAAGTTATGAATTTTTGAAGAAATTCCTTAATCACGTCATTTTAATAAATAAATAATAAAAATAATTTCATAATTTGCCAACGGAATCTAAACGAAAGTTGTAGATCATAGTCTCATCTACGCGTGGATACAAAGAAAGTCGAAAACGGAGTTCATATGAAGGAGATATGAATTTTAGAAGTTTATTTAAAATAAATATAAATTTAAATATAAATTCTTGGTAATATCCGAAGAGGAGTCAGCAGATAGGACCGGAGTACATCCTGCGTACCCTCGTACGCCCCGCGTACTCAAATCAAGGGCCTCGGATCGTCCACGTCGCCCCTACTCCTCTATGCTCTCCCATCTGAAGTACGTAAGCGATGACGCCCCAGTACGCGCTGCGTACCCTCGTACGCCCAGCGTACCGAGGCGGTTCAACACCCCTATAAAAGGGATGCGAGGGTTTCCGAAAAACTTGCTCATTTCTTCTCATTTCTCTTACGTTTTGCCTCGTTTTCCGTGGCCGTTCAAACCCGAAGCCCTGGTCATTTTGCTCAAGTCCCGAAGGTCGATTTTACTCCCGAGATTCTCGAGAATCCCGAGAAAAATCCGTTTCCCGAGACGAAACTCTGCCTGGTTTTCCATCTTGCTATCTTCAAACTTTCAAGTGAGTTCATACCCCTAATCAATATTTTAAATGATTTTAAATGCTTTAATGGGGGGATACAAGTAGAAACAAACATGTTATTGAATCATTGATATGTATTTTATAACTGTGTTTGTCATTTAACAGATTTCACATGCTACAAAATGTGATACATGAAATGATTTTACATCTTAAGAACACATTGTTACCAAATGTTTTACCTTTGAAATGTTAATTAAAATGACATCAAGTCATTGTTAATTATTGTTCAAAACCCATAAGATGTCTTACAAAACCATTTTACATTCTTGAACTAAACTATGCATATACACTTATATTTTTATATATGTATTGATGTTATAGTTTACATCTTTCATTTAGTTTTCCACACCCTTGAGTAGTAAGAGTGTATAAACCTACATGATCAACCAATTATATTACAATAAATTATCATAGGGATAATTTGAAGATATCAAACATTATTTCTATTACAAGGACTCACACAAGAGTCAGTTCATTCATGAGTCTATACTAGTACATTTCCTGATACATGAGTACTTACAGATGCTTACCTGATACATGAATATGTTCACATATACTTACCTGTTACATGGACACACATACATGAATGCCACATAGGTGCATTATCCTGTATTCACTTACCTGGATACTTGTACTTAGAACTAAGAGGATAATTTATTAGTACTTTCTGTGTAAATTATCTTTCCTATCCAGGTTCAATGGGATATCTAGGCGGGACTTACCATTCCGAACCCCACTGATTAGCACCAGTGGTCGATGACCATCTACGGAGGTCTAAGGTTACTATTTATATTAGGTAGATCGATTGGGACTAACCCTTCCACCCACCTGCTGCTGCTACAGAGGACAATTGGACAATCTTCGGATGTTCATTAGGTTATACATTTCGCTTAATGCGATGCTGTGTTGGTCCTAGTACCCAGTGACAACACTTACAGTAGTACATTTTCCTGTTTACTTTATTTTGTGATACATTCACATAAACGATGAGTTAGACTAAGCACTTTTAGTACTAGTCAATACAAAGGAAAAACTATCATTTTACAAACAGAACATTCAGGTCTTGGTAGAAGACTACACTTCATACTTACAAAACATTCGGGTCTTGGTAGAAGACTACACTTCATACGTACAGAACATTCGGGTCTTGGTAGAAGACTACATTTCATACTTATAGAAAATAAGGGTTTTTCTAGGGATTTCATACTTACCTCAACATTTTCATTTAAAGGTTTACATGGCCTTCATAACAGATTTTCACAAACAAGGCAATGACACTATTATACTTATGAATTCACCAGCTTTAAAGTTGATACTCGCTTTCAAAATAACTTGTATTCTCAGGTCATCAGTAGACAGGTATGGAGGCCAGGTTTTGAGAAGACGGAGCAGACAAGTCTCGTCTTTTATTTTGATTGTATATTTTTGGTGTCTTATTACAATGAAAGAACACACATGTATTAAACTTTACTTATAATGCAATGGATGATGTTGTTGCTTGTTTATTATATTACACAGTTGTGATACTGTACATGACGTCCTCCACCCCTGAACGTTTCCGCCGTTCGTGGTTTTGGGGTGTGACAATACCCTCTGGTTCTGAATCTGTACCAGAGTCATCTCCCTCATCCAATTCTATTGGCTCTTCATCTTCTTTGGGATCTTCTTCGACCCATCCCCCATTACCTTGGTTGGGGTAGTAGGGGTCATTGGGGTGGTGGAATCCAGCCATTGAGTCTGTACGAGAATAGGGTTAAGAATTTACTATAAGCTAGAGTACATGAAATTTACCCTTAAGTTTAATGTTGATGACAACACAAAAACTCCCTTAGTATTATGTAATGATGTGCTTTTGGTAAGTTTTAAAATTGTTGTCCACCGCAGACACTCCTTGGCACATGTTAGTCGACTCTCGGACAAATATAGTTGATCAGGCTATATTCTTCCCAGTTCCGATTACATGTCCCAAGGCGTACCTGTACTGCACAACTTATTTATAATACTTCTAAAATTATCTGATATGAAAATGTTATTAGTATGAAATGAGTGCATGCCTACTTTAAAAACTAATTAAATTTAATTTCAAAAGTATGAATCTTCTCAGAGTGTTTTTGCCCAGTTGAGTTTATATTTGTATACCAAAAAGAAATGGTTTTGATATACTTAATTCCCTATAAACAAAGCTCTGATACCAATCTGTCACACCCCCAAACCAGAACGGCGGAAACGTTCGGGGGCGGAGGACATCATATTCAGTATCATAATAGTTCATAGAAAGGAAAGTACACACCACCATACATATATAAAGGTTTTTAAAATGTTTACATCATTGTATTCATTACATGCTCAAAAGATAAATGCATAAACATCTTTCAAAAGAAATAATTAACGCCAGCGCGTTAATCCAAAAGTTGATTTCCATACCTGCTTAACGGTTCCCTGAGAATACAAGTTATTTCAAAGAAAAAGTGTCAACAATTAAGTTGGTGAGTTCATAAGTGATTTAGAAACATTGAATGCCATTCCAAAATGAGTGTATATTTTCCAAGAAAATCCCTTATTTTCTTATAAAAGTATGAAATGCATGAGAGTATTTGTGTTGAAAAATGTAGCTAGTTGAACCAAGAAAATCCCTTATTTTCCTAATAGCTGTTTGGTTTGTATACAGGAAAATCCCATATTTTCCTAAAGTAATAATTTGTTTAATGTCCAAGACTAAAAATTGGAAGCAATCGACATGCTTTAGAAGATTTTAAACATAGATTTATATAATAAACATATCAGAAGATTTCAGTTTGTTAGATAAAGAATAGTTTTAATAGCTACTCGTTCATCAATCAGAAGTACTATAATAGTTGTGTATCCGATGAGTTTTATAACCATGCTAAACATAATATGCCTGTAGCGACGTTCTTCAGGCGTCGTAGCATTATGACAAACTGTCACCCCAAAGGACGGACTGTAGCTAAAAGTCAGGGCGCGGGATCATGACTTCTCGTATAGATCTATACACATTTGACACGTTCTCCGAACGGGAGACTCTGATTATAGACAGGACTTGTAGCGATACCTTCTAATAAAAAGGCAATATTTGAAGATGTACATGTCTCATGTATTCTCAACTAAGTCTGTATTAAAGTAATAGTTTTGTGTGCAAAGTTTATTCTTTTTCACAATGTTTGACAAAGCATAAATCATAAGTTTTTAGAATGTATAAAACGGTTTAGCAATGAAGGATACTTTGGAATTACTAAATACTTTGTATAAATCTAGTGCATGCAAAGTATGACAAGAGTTTTCACATAGTAGTACTAAATCACAAGTGATTCATTTGATAAAAACGAGTAAGTGAAATTTTATGAAATACACGATAATAACCTTATGTTTACTTGTATCCCCCCCCCCCTAAAAGAGTATAAAAGCATTTAAAATGTATTTAAAGTGTGTTTGAAGGGGGTATGAACTCACTTGAAAGTTTGAAGATAGCGATATGGAAAACCGGGCAGAGTTTCGTCTCGGGAAACGGATTTTCTCGGGATTCTCGGGAATCTCGGGAGAAAAATCGACCTTCGAGACTTGAGCAAAATGATCAGGGCTTCGGGGTAGTGCGGGCACGGAAATCGAGGCAATATCGTGAGAGAAATGAGAGAAATGGGGTGAATTTTCCGGAACCCTCGCATCTCTATTTATAGGGGCTGAGAGGCCTCGGTACGCAGGGCGTACGGGCGTACGCAGCGCGTACCCGTGCGTCATGCATGAGCGAGTCCTCAACTGCCCCGGAGCTCGGATGGGACGGATTCACATAGGCTCGCATAGGGGCGACGTGGACGGACCGAGACCAAGGCCTTCGCGTACGCGGGGCGTACGAGGCTACGCAGCGCGTAACTCGGATAAGGGCGCTGACTCCTCCTTCGGATATTACCAAAATTTTGATTTAAATTTATTTATAATTTATTTAATAAACTTCAAAAAATCATATCTTGTTCATACAAACTCCGTTTTCGATGGTCTTTATATCCACGCGTAGGTGAGACTATGTTCTACAACTTTCGTTTAGACTCCGTTGGCAAATTATGAAATTATTTTTGTTATTTATTTATTAAAATGACGTGATTAAGGAATTTCTTTAAAAATTCATAACTTCTTTATCTGACGTCGGTTTTTGCCAGACTTTTTACCGCTGAAATACCATTATCGAGACCTTCGATTCTCGTTTAGGTCATTCCGGCCAAAAGTCGCTCGATCTCCAATTCGAGTTTTTAGCTGTTTGTTGCTAAGCCGAACTTGGAAAAATCTTAACTTCAATAAACAAAGCCGGATTTGGGCATCCATTTTACATACGATCCCGGTTTAATGATATTAAACATAGTAGGAATTTAAATAGATACTTTTTGGGCATTTTATTATCAAAGTTAATTTTATTAACTCCAAGGTGGTTACAATACTTGACTTTTTAGGTCATTACAAAGAGTTGAAATATCGGGTTGTTACAAACATAGTCCTCAATTAGTAACCGAAACATCCTCCATCAAGGTAGCCATCAATGAGAAAGATGACGTGTTACATTCTGAAACGCGTATCCCAAGGAACATAGAACTTTTTCAAAACCTCATTAGGATTGATTTCGTAGCCTACAAACTCCGACTACCCTCAGGACTTAGCAGCATCCATCCGGTATCCCACATCTCTGTCCTTAAGGAGCATCTACCCGATGAAACCCTAGTAATTCCTTCGATAAGACCGAAATCAACGAAAGTCTGAAGCCCATGGTAGAACCAATCGAAATCCTAAATCGAGAGACTAACGTACGAAACAAAGTCATATCCCAACAATGAAGATTCACTGGAAAGCCACACTAAGACTCGGATTCACTTGAGAGTGCAAAAATCCAACAAAACAAAAGTATCCGTATTCTCTTTCCAATTCCGCGAGTCGCATCTAAAGTTTGAATTTCGGGACGAAATTCCCCCTAACGGGGGGATAATGCGACAACTCGAAGTTTGTTCCGTCGTCGTAACCCGATATGTCATTCAAATTTTGCCGTCTTAAGTTGTTTCCGTTCGTTTCTAAATTAAGTCATTTATTTTGTTATTATGACTTAATAATTTTCCTAATACATTAAAAATCCATGGAAATGCTTCAATTTATTAATTTGAAAAATAATTGTTTTATTCTGTCAAGTTATAAAAATAACTTAATCGGGTGCGACCAAAAGCCACGTCTAACGTCGGTATCAGGTAGAATTCCACCGTGTCCCGAACTTAGGACCTATTTAAAGCTCAAAAGACTTCATTTGATGCCTTTCCTCTCTCTCACTACTCTCTCTCTAACCTCTCTCCTCAAATCCACACTTTAAGTCCAAAAATCATTGAATTCAACCCCCAAATCATCAAGGTAACTTCCTTAGCTCCTAGTATAACATCTTTAGCCTTCATTTTCGAGTTTAAATCATGAAATAGGACCATATTCATGAGTTTATGACCCTAGAACAGTCCTAGGCCGTGAACTTATATAAATTGTTTTTTGGAGCCCAAAAACCCTTCCAATCGACCTTTGGAGCTTACATATGACTTAGGGGCTTACCAAAATGGACTTAGAACACCTTGAACTTCATTTTTGGAGAGTAAACATGAGTTAACTGCCCAAGAACATGCTTGGGCCATAAACTCCATATCATGGGGAGTAAACTCATTTTGAAGTGTTAAAATGCCATTTAAACACACCAATAGCCTTGGAATAAATTCTAGAATCAACCATAAACGAATTAGAAGCCTTAAACTCAATGAAAATCCCTCCCTTAGGAGTTCACGGCTGTAAACCCCCCAAGGATGGGTTCCTAGGCCGTAAACTCCTATAACATAGTCAAATAATGCCCTAAATTCCATCCAAGGCTTGTAAAATGAGTTTAAATCACATGTGATTGTTCTAGCACCACCAAAACACATAAGGAATGGGTATGGGGGAGTTTACGGCCGTAAACTCCTAGTTTACTGTCGTAAACTTCATTAAATGGTCCATGTGTAAGTCTAATCCATTCCTATGCCCTAGATTTGATCCTAACTAATTTTCCCAAGTCATATGAGGCCACTTAGCACCATAAAACCCTCACCGATGAGTTCACGACCGTGAACTCATGTGGAGTTGGTCTTAGGGCCGAAAACTCCATAAGGAGTTTACTCTCGAAGAGTAAAGACTTTATCCAAGCCATATACGTCCGTAAATGCCACCCGGGTCCCTCCAAACACTTGTAATGAAGTCTTTTCGCATCTAGAAGCATATGTCCTCATCTAATAAATAATTTAAGTCCTAATTAGATACAAATGTGTATCTTTTCATAATAACATAGGAATCTTGTGCGTCCGCAAACCCAGAACTGACGTTTAGGATCCAAACTGACACATTCCTCAACCGGTGAGTTCATACCCCTACCCTTTTTCCGTGTTTTTCAAATGTTTTCATGGGGGGGCGGGGAATACAAGCAAAAGTATAAGGAAATCTTGTACTTAAACTTATTATTTTCAGTTCAAATGTTTTACATTATGTATACTTTTCATATCAAAAATCGTGTTAACTAATGGTTAGAATTGCAGAGTTAGCTTTCAGACTAATCATAGATTTCTTGATAAAGTGTTACAATCTAAATTATATTTCATAATCTACAAATAATTCATACTAAAAATACAATTAGGAATAGAACGAATACGAAAGTACAACTACGAATAGAACGAATACGAAACTACAACTAGGAACAAAACGAATACAAAAAGTACAACTAGGAACAGAATGAATGCGAAAATATAACTAGGAATAGAACGAATAGGAATAGTAAAGTAATAATGCGAAGATAATAATAGGAATACGAATGCGAATACGAATACGAATATGAATACGAATACAAATAGGATTAGGAATAGGACTAGGAATACGAATACGAATGTGAATACGAATACGAATACGAATAGGATTAGGATTAGGAGTAGGAATACGAATACGAATGCGAATGTGAATACGAATACGAATACGAATATGAATACAAATACGAATACGAATACGAATACAAATACGAATACGAATAGGATTAGGATTAGGAGTAGGAATACGAATACGAATACGAATGCGAATACGAATACGAATACGAATACGAATACGAATACGAATACGAATACGGATAGGATTGGGATTAGGAGTAGGAATACGAATACGAATACGAATGCGAATACGAATACGAATACGAATACGAATACAAATACGAATACGAATAGGATTAAGAGTAGGAGTAGGAATACGAATACGAATGCGATTACGAATACGAATAGGACTACAAATATAAAATACGAATACAAATATGAATATGATTAAGAATAGGAATACGAATACGAAAGCAGGAATCTAGGTACATTCAAGTGTAACACAATTAGGATATCAGAATACCTAGCTAATATGAAAAGTATAATAGATAATCAAATATTACATTGGAGTTCAATAACTAAACTTACTTTTACGAAAATATGGGATTTTCCTGGGATAACATAACAACTCGTAAACGAATTAAGAAACGAATGGATAACTAAACTATTAGGAAAATATGGGATTTTCCTGGGGTAACATACAACACATAATCGAATTGGTAATAAATGATAACTAAACTGTTTCATATAAGAAAATATATGATTTTCTTGGATAACAATCTTTTCGGAAAACCAAAGGGAACTTGTACATTTTCAGAAAACAAACATCTTATGAACTCACCAGCTTTATGCTGATTTTCAAATTGCTTGTATTCTCAGGTCCATTTTAGACAGGTACCCAGCGATCCTTTTTTTTGGAGAAGACGGAGCGTACAGAAGACTCATCTCTACTTTTGTCTATATATATATATATATATATATATATATATATATATGTATCATCACTTGTAACACTTTACTTTCGAACATATGTGAATTCTATATGTAATGTCATGGTTGTTTACTTGCTTACTATGTACATTGGATTTGATACTCAACGTGGAGTCCGCCCCGAAAATGTTTCTGCCTTCGGTTTTCGGGATGTGACACCAGGAGCTACCCCCATAGCCAAATCGCCCTATCATTTAGCGCCTGCTGAGATGCAAGAACTGTCCAGTCAAATTAACGAGCTGCTCAGCAAGGGCTTTATAAGATCGAGCTTCTCACCCTGGGGAGCACCAGTCTTGTTCGTGAAGAAGAAGGACAGATCGTTCCGTAAGTGCATCGATTATAAGGAGCCCAACAAACTCATGGTCAAGAATCGTTACCCTCTTCCCCGTATAAACGATTTATTTGACCAACTACAAGGGGTGAGTTACTTCTCCAAGATTGACCTAAGGTCCGGGTATCATCAATTGCGAGTGCTTGAGGAGGATGTCCCGAAAACAGCTTTCTGAACACGTTACGGACACTATGAGTTCGTAGTGATGCCCTTCGGACCGACCAACGCACCCGCAGTATTCATGGACTTAATGAATAGGGTGTGTCGTCCTTACTTAGATCAGTTCGTCATCGTCTTCATTGATGACATACTTGTCTACTCTCGGAGTAAGGAAGAGCATAGCGATCATCTACGACGAGTCCTAGAAACCCTACGATTGGAGAAGTTATACGCGAAGTTCTCTAAGTGCAAATTCTGGATCCGAAGAGTCGAATTCTTAGGACACGTGGTTAGCGAGGAAGGAATCCACGTAGACCCATCCAAGATTAAAGCTATTGAGAACTGGTCAGCACCAGAGACGCCTACAGAAATTCATCAATTTCTAGGCGTCGTTGGCTACTACCGCAGATTCATTCAGAACTTCTCTAGGATCGCGAAACCCCTTACCACATTGACCCAGAAGAGCATGACCTTCGACTGGGGAGAGAAATAGGAGAAGGCATTCCAGACCTTGAAACGAGCCTTATGCACTGCACCAATATTGTCCCTCCCCGAAGGGACAGAAGATTTTGTGGTGTACTGCGATGCATCCAATCAGGGGATCGGTTGTGTCCAGATGCAACGAGGTAAGGTCATCGCCTATGCCTCGAGACAGCTGAAGACACATGAGATTAACTACACCACACACGACCTCGAGTTAGGAGCGGTTGTATTCGCTCTAAAGATTTGGAGACATTACATGTATGGTACGAAGAGCACGATATACACTGACCACAAAAGCCTCCAACACAAACTGAACCAGAAGGAGGTCAATATGAGACAACGACGGTGGGTTGAGCTACTCAATGATTACGACTGCGAGATTCGTTATCACCCGGGAAAAGCCAATGTAGTAGCAAACGCCCTAAGTCGAAAAGAATATTCTGGTCGAAGAGTCAAGTCATTAACAATGACTATCCGTTTGCATCTATCCGCACAGATTAAGGAGGCTCAGCTCGAAGCTTTGAAGCCTGAGAATGTGGCAGGAGAATCCCTACGTGGAATGGATAAGAACTTAGAGGTCAAGGGTGACGGAGCCTTATATCTCATGGACCGAATCTGGACACCGCGTCCCGGTGGTTTCAGAGACTTGGTCATGAAGGAAGCATACAACACTCGATATTTCGTTCACCTAGGGTCAGATAAGATGTATTTGGATCTTAAAAAGCCATACTGGTGGCCTAACATGAAAGCAGAGATTGCTACCTTCGTGAGTAAATGCCTTACTTACGCGAAGGTCAAGGTCGAATACCACAAGCCATCAGGTCTACTATAGCAACCGGAGATACCTGAATGGAAGTGGGAGCAAATCACTATGGATTTCATAACCAAGCTACCCAAGACAACAGGTGGGCTTGATACCATATGGGTCATCGTCGACAGATTGACCAAGTCCGCGCACTTCCTACCCATCAAAGAGACAGATAAGATGGAGAAACTCACAAGAGCATACATCAAGGAAATCGTACGACTGCATGGTGTCCCTATATCTATAATCTCCGATAGAGATAGTAGGTTCACTTCGAGGTTTTGGCAATCGCTAC
Organism: Lactuca serriola; assembly: GCF_051521515.1. Lineage (NCBI taxonomy): Eukaryota > Viridiplantae > Streptophyta > Magnoliopsida > Asterales > Asteraceae > Lactuca > Lactuca serriola. The sequence goes on from NC_136415.1 coordinate 265,612,708, forward strand.
AAAGTCCCTTAGGGACGAGGTTGGACCTGAGTACAGCCTACCATCCGCAAACCAACGGGCAAAGTGAGAGGATTATCCAAACCCTGGAGGATATGCTGCGAGCCTGTGTGATCGACTTTGGTAAGGAATGGGATACCCACTTACCCCTTGTCGAGTTTTTCTACAATAACAGTTATCACACGAGCATCAAGGCAGCTCCGTTCGAAGCCCTATACGGCCGAAAGTGCAGATCCCCTCTGTGCTGGGCTGAGGTGGGTGACACACAATTAGCTAAAGGACGAGTTCCTAACAGCGCTCTCACGGGTCCGAAAATCATTCGAGAAACGACCAAGAAGATTGTACAGATCCGCAAACGATTAAAAGCCGCTAGAGATCGACAGAAAAGCTACATAGACAAACGAAGAAAACCTTTGGAATTCCAGGTGGGAGACCGAGTCCTTTTGAAAGTCGCACCCTGGAAAGGCATGATATGCTTTGGAAAGCGTGGAAAGCTGAACCCAATGTACATAAGGCCTTTCGAGATTCTGGCCAGAATCGGCCCCGTAGCCTACAAACTCAATCTATTCCGTGAACTCAGTAACATACACCCTACCTTCCACGTCTGAAACTTGAAAAAGTGCCTATCCGACGAGACTCTCGTTATTCCACTAGATGAGATCGAGATGGATGAGAGCCTTAAATTCGTGGAAGAACTTGTGGAAATTATGGACTGAGAGGTCAAACAAACGAAACAAAGCCGCATCCCAATTGTGAAGGTTCACTGCAACGCCAAGCGAGGACCGGAGTTCACTTGGGAGCGCGAGGATCAAATGAAACTTAAATATCCTCATCTCTTCGCTTAGTTGTGTTGTAATAACTTAGCTGCTTGAATTCTAAATTTTGGGACGAAATTTCCTCTAACGGGGGGATGATGTGACAACCCGAAGTTTATTCTGTCGCTGTAACCCATTTTCGTTAATAGAATATTTTTATTTTCATTATTATTATTAAGATTTCCATTAACATTTGGGTTAGACAAACCAATTAATGTTTTATTTTATTTTAGTGTCGATATGAAATAAATAAAACACGTGTAATACCCTGAAAAGTATTTGAGAAAAATTTTAGTTTACGACTAAGCCGGGTCACGACCATTTAATCGGATAAAATTTTAAATTCCGTTTAACGTCAGTATGTGGTGGATCCCCACCTTGCTTCCCACTCAGACCCTATATAAGGGTTTAGTGGCCTTCACTTGAGGCTTTCCCCACTCCTAAAGCTTTCTCTCTCCACACTCTCTCTCTAGAAGTTGGGTTTGGTCAAGAATCACCTCATTCAAGCTCCAAAATCATAAGTAATCCTCCCTAGCTTGTTGTTTAGCTTTTATTCATACAAACCCGGGATTTAATCACCCAGACACCTTAAAAACTCGATTTTACGGTTTGGGAACACCTCCCAAAACCGTTAACTCCCATAAGGGGATTTTGAAGCCCCAAAATCCCTCCAAAACCCTTCTAATGCTCATCTTTGACTTAGAAACTTACATGCATGAAGTTAGAAACAAAAAATTGTGCCTTTAGGAGTGTAAACATGAGTTTATGGTCCATGAGCATTCATGAACCGTAAACACCAAAACCATAAACACCATAAAGGGTGTTTTGGTGTCCCTAACTCCTTCCTTAGCATGTCTAATGGACTTGAAACTTGTATGATTGAGCTTAGGACCACGAAACATGAAGGAAATAGTGTGCCAAAGGGTTTACGGCCGTAAACCCTAGTGTTTACGACCGTAAACTCCCAAGGAGTGGTCCAAGGACCGCAAACTCCAAGGTAGTGCCCCTTTTGAACCCTAACCACTTCCCAAGGCATGGATTTAACCTTAGAACCCTTCTTAGTGATGCAACTGACCATAAAGCACACAAATACACTCCTGCCATGAGTTTATGGCCGTAAATTCATGGGGGAATTGGTTCCTCAACCATAAACTCACATAGGGTGAGTATTTGAGGAGTAAACTCCATAGTGAGGCCTTACACTCCTTCCTTACAACCTAATAGCCTCCTAACACTTGACCAAAGCGTTTTTCTTTGCATTAGGATGTCTATACTTGTTTAATTAGTGTTTAGTCACTAATTACATGTAAACATATGTCTTCATATGTTTCTAGGGTCATAGAGTGTGTTCAAGTCTTCACTTGACACCTAGCATCCTACTTGACATTCCATCCACTCCACTCGCTGCAGGTGAGTTCATACCCGTTAATTAACTTTTCAATTGTTTTTAAATACAAGTTGAATCCAACAATTTATAGTATCAATCACATGTGATTTGTAGCTTACAATCAAAAAGGGATTTCTATACTTTTAATCGTTTGTCTTCAAAAGCTGTTTTCAATGTTATTCAAACTCATTTTTCTGTAAATTTTTTATAAAAACTATTTTCAAACTCTTTTAAACTTTTTATGTTTCTAAAATATATCCACACCAATATATTTATATAAGTAAGACTTGAAGGACTTACGACTTATAGCTCGCCTTATTACCTGTTCTTGTTTGATTAGGGTCTTGGGGATATTGTTATCTATCCGACTTTCGTTGAATTTTTAGTTATATATTATATGTATTTGTGTTGGATATGAATACCTTCGTTTACTCCAATATTTATGAGTATCCAAGAACGACTGCAACATGTCAGTTAACTATCATAGGTATAGTTAAGGTTTACCACTCCTCGCTACCGTTACTATGATACTTACCACCGTTAGTGCTATTATGAGTCGCTACATGTTAAGTACTATACAGGAAGAATACTATATGCTATAATAGAAGAATACTAAATACATTATACCGAGAAGCACACTATACACTAATACAAGAGAACATACTAATATAGAATGTTATGCAATATTGCTACATACGGCACTTTACTGCGCCTCCATCGTGTAACCTTAGTCTCCTGGAGGGAGAGCGGACTCTATGTGTATAGATCTATATAGGGCGGACACTTACACATCCCGACTGGTTGCTACAGTCCGAGCCGACTAGGCCCAGGGATGATAACATGCTACCACACTACATATGACCTGGAGGGTCATGATACATTCAACCGCCTATCCGCAAGGTTACATACGTATTCACATTCGGAACCCTAATCTAACAAATTACGAATTGTAGGTAAAATAGACTCCCCAAGGTGTATTAAATACATATCGCTACCTAGAGTCTGTGATTAATTACCATCCAATCGGCAGTAACACTACTAGAATAATACATTATCTTCCCATTTACTTTGTTCAAATGAAGTCCGAATTATATTTTTATAATTATGAGTCTAATTGGGAAAACTTTTACACACTCAAAGGATCAAACTTACAAGTAACCAAGTCTTGGCAGAAGACTACTTTAATTAGAAAATATAGGATTTTCTAGAGATTCACACTATTTTCAAACTTAATAACAACTTTCATGTTATACGATTGTAAACATTTTTATACGAGCAATGACACTAAATTCTTATGAACTCACCAGCTTTATGCTGATACTCATTTTCAAAATAACTTGTATTCTCAGGTCGGCAATAAATAGTGTAACAACCCGATATTTCAACTCTTTGTATTAACCTAAAAAGTCAAGTATTGTAACCATCTTGGGGTAATAAAATTTACTTTGAGAATAAAATGCCCCAAAAAGTATCTATTTAAATTCCTATTATGTGTAATATCATTAAACCGGGATCATACTTAAAGAGAATGCTCAAATCCGGCTTCGTATATTGAAATTAAGATTTTTCCAAGTTCGGCTTAGCAGCAGACAGCTAAAAACTCGAATCGGAGATCGAACGACTTTTGGCTGGAATGACCTAAACGAGAATCGAAGGTCTCGACAATGGTATTTCAGCAGTAAAAAGTCTGGCAAAAACCGACGTCAGATAAAGAAGTTATGAATTTTTAAAGAAATTCCTTAAACACGATGAGTTATAAAATAAATAATAAAAATAATTTCGGAATTTGCCAACGGAGTCTAAACGAAAGTTGTAGAGCGTAGTCTCACCTACGCGTGGATATAAAGCCCATCGAAAACGGAGTTCGTATGAACAAGATACGAATTTTTGAAGTTTATTAAATAAATTATATATTTATTTAATTCAAAAATCAAGTATTATCCGAAGAGGAGTCAGCGTCCTCATCTGAGGTATGCGCCGCGTACCCGAGGGCCTTGGCCTCGGATCGTCCACGTCGCCCTATGCGAGGCTACCGACCCGTCCGACCCACCCGTCCGACCGACCCGTCCGACCCGCCGTCCCATCCGAAGTCGAGGCAGTCGAGGCTTCGGTCATGCATGACGTACGCGTACGCGCTGCGTACGAGCGTACGCCCCGCGTACGAGGCTTCTCAGACCCCCCTATAAATAGAATGCGAGGCTTTCTGAAAAAATGCTCATTTCTCTCCTTTCTCTCATGATCTTGCCTCGATTTCCGTGCCCGTTCAAACCCGAAGCCCTGGTCGTTTTTGCTCAAGTCCCGAGGGTCGATTTTACTCCCGAGAATCCCGAGAAAAGTCCGTTTCCCGAGGCGAAACTCTGCCCGGTTTTCCATTTCGCTATCTTCAAACTATCAAGTGAGTTCATATCCCCCTTTGAACACTCTTTAAATACATTTTAAATGCGTTTATACTCTTTTAGGGGAGGAATACAAGTAAACATACCGTTATTACCGTGTATTTCATAAAAATCTCATTTACTCGTTTCTATCAAATGAATCACTTGTGATTTAGTTCTATTATGCGAAAACTCTTGTTATACTTTGCATGCAATAGATTTATACAAAGTATTTAGTAACACCAAAGCATCCTTCGTTGTTAAACCGTTTCATATATTCTAAAAACTTGTGATTTATGTTGGTCAAACATTGTGAAAAAGGATAAACTTTGCATACAAAAATATCACTTTAATACAGTCTTAGTTGAGAATGCATGAGACGTGTATATCTTCAAACACTGCCTTTTAGATAAAAGGTATTGCTACAAGTCATGTCTATAACCAGAGTCTCCCGTTCGGAGAACGTGTCAAATGTGTATAGATCTATACGGGAAGTCATGATCCCGCACCCTGACTGTTAGCTACAGTCCGTCTTTTGGGGTGACAGTTTGTCATAACGCTACGACGCCTGAAGAACGTCGCTACAGGCTTATTATGTTCAGTATGGTTATAAAACTCATCGGATATGCAACTATTATAGTACTTTTGAATAATGAATAAGTAGTTACTACGGTTATTCATTATCTAACAAATTGAAATCTTCTAATAGGTTTATTATATAAATCTATGTTTAAAACTTTTCTAAAGCATGTGGATTGCTTCAAAATGTTAGTCTTGGACATTAAACAAACAACTATTAGGAAAATAAGGGATTTTCTTGGTTCAACTATCTACGTTTTTTTTAATACCAACATTCTCATGCATTTCACACTTTTATAAGGAAATATGGGATTTTCTTGGAAAATATACACTCATTTTGGAATGGCATTCAATGTTTCTAAATCACTTATGAACTCACCAACTTAATTGTTGACACTTTTTCTTTGAAATAACTTGTATTCTCAGGGAATCGTTAAGCAGGTTTGGAAATCAACCTTTGGTGAATAACGCGCTGGCATTATTTACTTCTTTTGAAAGATGTTTATGCATTTATCTTTTGAACATGTAATGAATACAATGATGTAAACATTTTTAAAACCTTTATATATGGTGGTGTGTACTTTCCTTTCTATAAACTGTTATGATACTGAATATGACGTCCTCCGCCCCCGAACGTTTCCGCCGTTATGGTTTGGGGGTGTGACAGATTGGTATCTGAGCACCGTTTATAGTGAATTAAGTATATCAAAACCATTTTTGGTATACAACTATAAACTCATCTGGGAAAAAACACTCTGAGAAGAGTGATACTTTTGAAATTAAATTTATTTAGTTTTTGTAAAGTAAGCATGCATTCATTTCGTACTAATAACAGTTTCACATCGTACCATTTTAGAAGTATTATAAATAAGTTGTGCAGTACAGGTACGCCTTGGGACACGTAATCGGAACTGGGAAGGATATAGCCTGATCAACTATATTTGTCCGAGAGCCGACTAACGTGTGCCGAGGAGTGTCTGCAGTGGACAACAAATTTTAAAACTTACCAAACCGTTACTAGAATCAAACACAAGAATTTAAATACTATAGGAGTATTTGCTATATAAACTAATTTAACTTACATGTTTTGCATGTTTCAACTTTATTCAATTCTTATAACCCTATTTCTCGTACAGTCAAATGGCTGGATTTCACCACCCCAATGACCCCTACTTTCCCAACCAAGGCAACGGAGGATGGATCGAAGATGATCCCGAAGAGGACGAGCAACCCATAGAATTGGGTGATGACTCTGGTACTGACTCAGAGCCGGAAGTGATCGATCCACCACCCATTCAACCTCCTGTCCATGTAAGGAACTTCCAAGGACCCACTCCCGTCTGGGGAAGTCACCTCCATCATTGGAGCCAACAACAAGGCATATGCCCTCCCTACGGCATGTGTCAGGACTTTTATGATGTCCGCGGTGGAGGTTCGGCTGATTGAGCACTCCCGGTAATGGTGGGTAAGTTAGCCAATCAGTCCTATCAGTCCGGAGTTCAAGCAAGCCGACTCCGGGATGTCAACGTGGAAGTGCAGGTTCACACTTCTGACATTCGTAGGCTGGACAAGATACAAGATAATGTTCAACTCCAGTCTGAGGCATTTCAGGCACGGATGATTGCAGCCCTAGCCGAGTTAAGGGAGCAACAAGCCGCTTTTGATCGGCGCCTAATGGAATCGAAGCAATCAGATGCGGAGTCAAGCTCCAAGCGCAACCTACGTCGCAAATAGTGCCTGCCAGGATTTCAATTTTGTTATAAATTAGGACTTCGGATAAGAATTTTATTTTTCTTTAAAACTTTCTGTAATCGGAGACCTTTAGAAAGGTCAAAAAGTTTTGTCTAAACTCTGATGTAACACAACTATATGTTTAATATATATAGGGCATATCTCTTTCTTGTTTTAATTATGTGTAGTCCGTGCAATTCAGAAGTACATCCATTCAATCATTATTAATGAATCAAGATCAAAACCAAGTGTTGGCCAAACCAAATTCTTAATTTATTTAAGATAGTTAACTCAATATCATTCAACTCGCAACCACTGAAACTTATAATATCTCATTTTTTTCTTTTGGCAGCGCAATGCCTCCTCGTAGATCAGCACGTACCAACGCAACCCCACCACCACCTCCACCACTAACTTTTGATCCGACAATGGTCCAGGCTGCTATCACAGCAGCAGTAGCAGCAACCCTCTCTCAAATAAACTCCAATGCAAATGGAGGTACAGGAAGCAACACGAATCATCCCAATCGTGGCACCAGCCAGGGCCATGTAAGGGAGTGTACTTACAAGGAGTTCTCCAACTCGAAGCCAAAGACTTTTAATGGCAGTGGAGGAGTCAGTGCACTAATCCAATGGTTCGAAAAGACCGAAACGGTCTTCGAGATCTGCTCGTGCCAAGAAACAAGCAAGGTTAAGTTCCCTGCTTGCACCTTCATAGATCGAGCCCTCACTTGGTGGAAAAGCCATGTGAACACAGTGACGCTCACTGTCACTAACGCCATGAGTTGGGAAGAACTGAAGGTACTACTACTGGAAGAATACTGCCCTAGGGGTGAAGTGCAAAAGCTTGAGCAGGAGCTCTGGAATTTGAGAATGGTTGGGTCTGATCTAGTCGCCTACACAGCTAGGTTCAACGATCTCGCTGCTTTGTGCCCTACCATGGTCACCCCAGAATCAAAGAAGGTCGAAAGGTACATTTGGGGGTTGTCACCCCAGATTCAAGGGCATGTCCTAGCTTCCAACCCTATCACCTACAACAGCGCTAAAAGCCTGGCGCAACGACTCATCGACCACGGAGTGAAACAGAGTACCATTACAGCCGCCGCAAATCCACCTAGGGAGGCTCAGGGCCAGAGTAAGCCTTGGAGCAAGAGGAGGGGACAAACCCTCCAGGAGAACCCCAAGAAACAACAAGTGATAGCGACCCATGCTATTACTGTACCTACCAACTCTGCCCCCACAAGTTCATACAATGGAAAACTACCGAAATGTAACCAGTGCAACTTCCACCACCACGGTCTCTGTCGTGACCTTCAATGCACCAGGTGCAATAAGAAGGGTCATACAGCCCGCTATTGCAAAGAGCCAACCCAACAATCCGCCCCCACTGCTAATATCGGAGTAAGCTGTGCCTGCTTTGAGTGCGGAGACACAGGGCACTACCGCAGGGACTGCCCGAAGGCAAACAACAGGAATACCGACAGAAGAGGCCGAGTTTTCGCAATGGGACAAGAAGAAGCTATTGCGGACCCCACTGTTGTTACGGGTACATTCCTTCTCGATAACTCGTATGCATGAATTTTGTTTGATAGTGGAGCGGAAAGGAGTTTTGTGAGTCACGACTTTAAAGGCATGCTAAAACCAATACCACAATCATTAAGTGAACCGTTCATAGTAGAAATGGCCAACGGGAAAACCGAAGGCACTAAGGAGATATATTTAAACTGCACCCTAACTCTAAACGATAATCTCTTTCAAATCAACCTAAGGCCAGTCTCGATTAAGAGTTTCGATGTCATCATTGGCATGGATTGGCTGAGTTCACATCGTGCGGACATTTTATGTTACGATAAGGCCGTTCGCCTTAATCTGCCAACCGGCGAAACCTTCCTTGTCTTGGGCGACAAACCTAGTACCACTCTTAGTATCATCTCAAGTATCCAAGCTCAGAAGTACCTACGCAAGGAGTGTCACGCATTTTTAGCACATGTTGTAGATGTGAAACGCAAAGTCCAGGATATCAAGGATGTGCCCGACGTATGCGATTTTCCCGACGTGTTTTCCGAGGACCTTCCAGGAATACCACCTGCAAGACAAGTCGAATTCAGAATCGATCTAATCCCCAGAGCTACCCCAATAGCCAAAGCACCCTATCGGTTAGCCCCGACAGAGATGCAAGAGCTATCCAGCCAACTGAATGAACTACTTGGAAAAGAATTCATCAGGCCGAGCTTCTCGCCATGGGGAGCACCCGTGTTGTTCGTGAAAAAGAAAGATGGATCGTTCAGGATGTGCATCGACTACCGAGAACTCAACAAACTTACCATCAAGAACCGATACCCCCTACCCCGAATCGACGACTTATTCGATCAACTCCAAGGAGCCAACTACTTCTCCAAGATCGATCTAAGGTCGGGATATAACCAGCTGCGTGTCCTAGAGAGTGATGTTCCCAAGACGGCCTTCCGAATGAGATACGGACATTATGAGTTCGTAGTGATGCTGTTCGGACTAACCAATGCCCCGGCCGTATTCATGGATCTAATGAATCGGGTATGTCGTCCATTCTTAGATAAATTTGTGATAGTATTCATAGATGATATACTCATTTATTCAAAGAATAAAGAGGAACATAGTCAACACCTGAGGCAAGTCTTAGAGACGTTGCGAACTGAGAAACTTTATGCAAAATTCTCAAAATGTGAGTTTTGGATTAGAATAGTGGACTTCCTCGGTCACGTGGTCAGCAAGGAAGGAATCCACGTGGACCCCTCAAAGATCAAGGCTATCGAAAACTGGTCTGCACCAACCACACCAACCGAAATACGCCAGTTTCTAGGTCTTGCTGGTTATTATCGAAGGTTCATCCAGAATTTCTCCAGCATCGCAAAGCCCCTTACCGCTTTAACCCAGAAATGTGTGACCTACAACTGGGGAGAAAAGCAAGATGCTGCATTTTAGACTTTGAAACAAGCCCTTTGCAGTGCACCTATCCTTTCTCTTCCGGAAGGGACCGAAGATTTTGTGGTGTATTGCGACGCTTCGAAGCAAGGGCTGGGCTGTGTGCTAATGCAGAGGGGAAAGGTTATTGCATATGCCTCACGACAACTGAAAACGCATGAGGTCAATTACACCACTCATGACTTAGAATTTGGAGCAGTGGTCTTCGCTCTTAAAATCTGGAGGCACTACCTTTACGGTACCAAGTGCACTGTCTTTACAGACCACAAGAGCCTCCAACACATCTTCGACCAGAAGGAGTTAAACATGAGACAACGACGTTGGGTCGAATTGCTCAACGACTACGAATGTGAGATTCGCTATCATCTGGAAAAGGCAAACGTCGTAGCCGATGCCCTTAGTCGAAAGGAGTTCTCTGGCCGAAGAGTGAAGTCATTAGCCATGTCGATCCATTTGCACCTGTCAGCACAAGTCAAGGAAGCTCAAATAGAGGCCTTGAAACCCGAAAACGTGGCAGGTGAGGCCCTTAGGGGAATGGACAAGAACTTAGAAATCAGGAGTGACAGAGCACGCTACCTCATGAACCGGATCTGGACACCCAAGTTTGGTGGATTCAGAGAGGTAGTTATGAGCGAGGCACATAGGACCCCATACTCCGTACACCCAGGGTCAGACAAGATGTATCTAGATCTCAAGCAACTCTACTGGTGGCCAAACATGAAAGCGGAGATTGCTACATATGTGAGTAAGTGTTTAACTTGCGCCAAAATAAAAATAGAACACCAGAAACCCTCAGGTCTACTCCAACAACCTGAAATACCTGAGTGGAAATGGGAGCAGATTTCCATGGACTTCATAACCAAACTGCCCAAAACTCAGAGTGGCCAAGATACTATTTGGGTAATCATCGACAGATTAACCAAGTCAGCCCATTTCTTACTGATCAAGGAAACTGATAGGATGGAAAAACTATCAAGAACCTACATCCGAGAGATCGTACGACTTCATGGCGTACCGATGTCCATCATCTCAGATAGAGACAGCAGATTCACTTCCAGATTCTGGCAATCACTGCAAAAATCCATGGGAACAAGGTTGGATATGAGTACGGCATACCACCCACAAACTGACGGACAGAGTGAGAGGACAATCCAAACCTTGGAAGACATGTTGCGAGCATGTGTAATCGACTTTGGCAAGGCATGGGATGTTCACTTGCCTTTGGTCGAGTTCTCTTATAACAATAGTTACCATACTAGTATCAAGACCGCTCCATTCGAAGCCCTTTACGGTCGTAAGTGCAGATCACCCCTGTGCTGGATGGAAGTGGGCGACACACAATTGGCAAAAGGTCTAGTCCCTAATAGCACCCTCACTGGTCCGGAGATCATCAGAGAAACGACTGAAAAGATCGTGAAAATACGAGAACGACTGAAGTCCTCAAGAGATAGGCAAAAGAGCTATGCCGACAGGAGACGTAAACCCTTGGAATTCCAGATTGGCGACCAGGTACTACTGAAGGTCTCACCCTGGAAGGGCATGATACGCTTTGGGAAGCGTGGAAAGCTAAATCCTCGGTACATTGGACCCTTCGAAATCATTTCGAGAGTTGGTCCAGTGGCCTACAAACTCCAACTTCCAATCGAGCTTGACAAAGTACATCCAGTATTCCACATATCGAACCTGAAAAAGTGTTTGTCTGACGAAACACTTGTAATTCCACTCGATGAAATCGAGCTAAACGAAAATCTTAACTTTGTGGAAGAACCCGTCGAGATCATGGATAGGGAAGTTAAACGAACTAAGCAGAGTCGCATTCCAATAGTAAAAGTTCGATGGAATGCTAAGAGAGGACCCGAATTCACATGGGAACGGGAAGACCAAATGCAACAGAAGTATCCGCACCTCTTCACCAGTCCCTAAGACTTCTATTTTGTATTAAAATTTCGGGATGAAATTCCTTCTAACGGGGGGATGATGTAACAACCCGATATTTCAACTCTTTGTATTGACCTAAAAAGTCAAATATTGTAACCATCTTGGGGTAATAAAATTTACTTTGAGAATAAAATGCCCCAAAAAGTATCTATTTAAATTCCTATTATGTGTAATATCATTAAACCGGGATCATACTTAAAGAGAATGCTCAAATCCGGCTTCGTATATTGAAATTAAGATTTTTCCAAGTTCGGCTTAGCAGTAGACAGCTAAAAACTCGAATCGGAGATCGAACGACTTTTGGCTGGAATGACCTAAACGAGAATCGAAGGTCTCGACAATGGTATTTCAGCAGTAAAAAGTCTGGCAAAAACCGACGTCAGATAAAGAAGTTATGAATTTTTAAAGAAATTCCTTAAACACGATGAGTTGTAAAATAAATAATAAAAATAATTTCGGAATTTGCCAATGGAGTCTAAACGAAAGTTGTAGAGCGTAGTCTCACCTACGTGTGGATATAAAGCCCATCGAAAACGGAGTTCGTATGAAGAAGATACGAATTTTTGAAGTTTATTAAATAAATTATATATTTATTTAATTCAAAAATCAAGTATTATCCGAAGAGGAGTCAGCGTCCTCATCCGAGGTACGTGCCGCGTACACCTGTACGCCCTACGTACCCGAGGGCCTTGGCCTCGGATCGTCCACGTCGCCCTATGCGAGGCTACCGACCCGTCCGACCGCCCGTCCGACCGACCCGTCCGACCCGCCGTCCCATCCGACCCGCCTGTCCCATCCGAAGCCGAGGCAGTCGAGGCTTCGGTCATGCATGACGTACGCGTACGCGCTGCGTACGAGGCTTCTCAGACCCCCCTATAAATAGAATGCGAGGCTTTCCGAAAAAAATGCTCATTTCTCTCCTTTCTCTCACGATCTTGCCTCGATTTCCGTGCCCGTTCAAACCCGAAGCCCTGGTCATTTTTGCTCAAGTCTCGAGGGTCGATTTTACTCCCGAGAATCCCGAGAAAAGTCCGTTTCCCGAGGCGAAACTCTGCCCGGTTTTCCATCTCGCTATCTTCAAATTATCAAGTGAGTTCATATCCCCCTTCTAACACTCTTTAAGTACATTTTAAATGCGTTTATACTCTTTTAGGGGAGGAATACAAGTAAACATACCGTTATTACCGTGTATTTCATAAAAATCTCATTTACTCGTTTCTATCAAATGAATCACTTGTGATTTAGTTCTATTATGCGAAAACTCTTGTTATACTTTGCATGCAATAGATTTATACAAAGTATTTAGTAACACCAAAGCATCCTTCGTTGTTAAACCGTTTCATATATTCTAAAAACTTGTGATTTATGTTGGTCAAACATTGTGAAAAAGGATAAACTTTGCATACAAAACTATCACTTTAATACAGACTTAGTTGAGAATGCATGAGACGTGTATATCTTCAAACACTGCCTTTTAGATAAAAGGTATCGCTACAAGTCATGTCTATAACCAGAGTCTACCGTTCGGAGAACGTGTCAAATGTGTACAAATCTATACGGGAAGTCATGATCCCGCACCCTGACTGTTAGCTACAGTCCGTCTTTTGGGGTGACAGTTTGTCATAACGCTACGACGCCTGAAGAATGTCGCTACAGGCATATTATGTTCAGTATGGTTATAAAACTCATCGGATATGCAACTATTATAGTACTTTTGAATAATGAATAAGTAGTTACTACGGTTATTCATTATCTAACAAACTGAAATCTTCTAATAGGTTTATTATATAAATCTATGTTTAAAACTTTTCTAAAGCATGTGGATTGCTTCAAAATGTTAGTCTTGGACATTAAACAAACAACTATTAGGAAAATAAGGGATTTTCTTGGTTCAACTATCTACGTTTTTTTTAATACCAACATTCTCATGCATTTCACATTTTTATAAGGAAATATGGGATTTTCTTGGAAAATATACACTCATTTTGGAATGGCATTCAATGTTTCTAAATCACTTATGAACTCACCAACTTAATTGTTGACACTTTTTCTTTGAAATAACTTGTATTCTCAGGGAATCGTTAAGCAGGTTTGGAAATCAACCTTTGGTGAATAACGCGCTGGCATTATTTACTTCTTTTGAAAGATGTTTATGCATTTATCTTTTGAACATGTAATGAATACAATGATGTAAACATTTTGAAAACCTTTATATATGGTGGTGTGTACTTTCCTTTCTATAAACTGTTATGATACTGAATATGACGTCCTCCGCCCCCGAACGTTTACGCCGTTCTGGTTTGGGGGTGTGACAGATAGGTACAGATGCAGTTTTTGAAAAGACGAAGCGCATACAAGACTCCTCTTTATTTTTTATTATACTTTTTGGTGTCTAACAAACTGTACAGAACACGCTTGTATTACAATTATTATATAAATGCAATGGATGTTGTTGCTTGTTTTTACTATTATGCATTGTTATGATACTATACATGACGTCCTCCACCCCATAACGTATTCCTCCGTTCTAGGTTTTGGGGTGTGACATAGTGTTTAACAATAGGTTTACTCTTGATTAGTTCTTGAAACTTTCATGATCTTTAAGACTTCCACTGACCTCTTGACATAAAAGATTCACTTTGTCAAGGAACATTACTTGACAAACAAATATCCAAGAGTTAGTGCGGATTCTAATCAAGACTAACACTTCAAACAATTGGTCTTAGTTGGTCGTTGTTTTATCCAAAACATCACGACTACTAATTTCAAATGTACAAGAGTATAAAAATTTTACTCTACATTTGATAAGTGTTGTAAACCTTTCTCAAGATCATGTCACTCAAGGTTACAATCTTGGAGTATGACTCTAAGACTTGTTTTGGGAACGAAGTATGACTCATCTTCATATTTAAAGTATTTCAACAATTCATGATTCCTCTTCTTAGCCATACAAATGCACTAGAATGTCTTTAGAGGATCAATTGTGATATGGTTTTTCCATAAACTTTAAGATGATCATAAAACACGATACTAAAGTACTATCCCATCTTTTCAAATTGGACAAAACTTTTATCTTTCTGCCTAATTTGATTTTTCTCATTCGTTCTACCATACATTGAAACTTTTCCAATGTTTAAGAATTATACTTAAACTTGTAAGCATAACCATGTTTACTAAATTTTAGTAAATCATGACGAATAGTCTTATCGATCTTTGTGGTGGATGTTGACCAGCGTTCACCCAGTGTGCCCAATCCCCTAGTCCTTCAATTGACTCACATATATACATGTGAACAAATAATTAGTATTAATTCACCAAAGATGAAAATTCTCATTCATCATGCAATACAACTTGCATGATTCTAAGTTTCTATCCAATTGAAACTTGGGTGATGAGAACCTTTCCTTATTTGAAAAATACTCGACACTACCACAAACGAAAGAATCAAATTTACATTTCTAACATAGAAACATACAAATATCAATTTTCACAAATGCCATTGCAAGGAGATATAATAGAAAATAAAAACAAAATTTCATTTGTTTATAAAATGCGGCAAAAAACTTTTCCTTACGATGCAATTACAAATGAAAACATTGTTATTACAAATTTCTAAGAAATCTATCATAACTCTTAAGCAACATCTCAAAAATCCGATCGTCGAACCATGTGATTGAAATCCATCTTTGCGACCACATTCAACATACTCTTCCTTTAAGCTTTCTTCCCTTTGCATGATCCTAAAAAATATCAAAATGCAACCTTGTCACATCATGTATTAAGAATCAACAATTAAGAACTTAATAAAGTTAGATAGTAGACTTACCAGAAGCAGAGTCAAAATGCAACCTTCTCATATCTTTCAGGTAGTCAGGGTAGCTTCACAACCAATGCCCCTTCTCTTGGCAACAGAAACATATAGACTCTTTGGGAATGATACACGGGACAATCCCAGACTTAGCCTTTCTCTTTCGCTTGGAAAGAGAAATATTTTATGGACTTCCAATCTTTCCATTGTCAATGTCCATGGAAGTTTGGGGAGTAGATCTTACAATCAAATTTTCTTTTCCAGTGCGCCAAATCATTGTTGATTCAGCAACAAAAACCAAATAGGTAAGATCAATAAGGGTCATGTCGTGGTCTGTCACATAGTAGTCCTTAATGAACTCACTATATGACTCGGGAAGTGATTGAAGAACCCATTCAATCGCCAACTTACTCAAGACAATGACACCCAATACTCTCATCCTATCAATATGTGACTTCATCTCCAAGACGTCACTACACACATGCCTTCCATCTTGATGTTTCATTGCAAGTAGGGCTTGAGTGACCTTGAATTTTTCAAGTCTTTGAACTTGTTCGTTAGGGAGAGTTATTGGAGGAGGTGGAGGAAGTGAAGTATGACTTCCACGATCCAACCGCAAGATATCATCTTCAAGAGGAAAGCTTGTTCCAAAAAATTTGGGAAGACCATAGTTGTCTGAACTAGACATCTACAATGGGAGAAATTCAAGTTAGTTGATTTAAGTCCTTAATATAACACCCAAATGAAATATTAAGGCTAGGACCTAACACAATATTTTACAATCTGGAAGAGGGATGCCGTAATCCAATTGCAAAATATTTGAAGGTAGGTAAATGACGATTTACCAATTTCAATGACGAAAAACGAACAAGAATTTTAGGTTATAAGTGAATTGAAATTCCTAGATCCTTTGAGATTCATTGAAACTTTCAATGCCATTTTTAAATCTCAATTGTCCCCTTCAAGTTTGTGACTGGGATGCCTAGGATCACAAACAAGGTTTGAATAACCATGCAAATTAGCTTCGTACACCTAATGTTTCAACCACCTAATCAATGTGCCAGTTAACCACACATGCTCCATTGATCTATGATTAACATCAAGCTACCCTTTGCCACGCACTGTCAGTCCAGATTAGTGTGTCAGTAAACCACACACGCTCCATTAACGACTT
This sequence comes from Lactuca serriola, assembly GCF_051521515.1. NCBI lineage: Eukaryota > Viridiplantae > Streptophyta > Magnoliopsida > Asterales > Asteraceae > Lactuca > Lactuca serriola. Next base: position 265,629,472 of record NC_136415.1, read on the forward strand.
GACAAGGTGCAAAGTGCAATTTCATGGGTTAGAACCATATTCACATTTTCCTATGTAACTAAAATTTGGGAATTTATAAGTGTTTAGTTACTTTATATTTATTATTATACTTTTAATGAAGGGAGAATTCAAGTCCTATCCTACCCATTCATCTAACGACCCTCCACCAGTCAAGGAAGCGGTGGGTGAGAGTGGACACCCATTAAACTGTCATTTTATAGGCAGTAACCTTATACCCCCTTATAGACCGGCTTCGTGAATTAGGCCTATTAGCGGTAAGACTGACTTTACTCTTATACATATATATAAATATTAAAGCTATAATATTATAATAGTATAATGGTTGAATTTTAAACTTTTATAAATTCAAAAACTTGAGGGCAAGTTTTGAACTTTTCAAAAACTTTTGGTATCCATAACATATGAGTTTAATATAGGCTTTCATGAAAAAGACTTTTGAAAATCCATAACTTGAGGACAAGTTATGGAGTTCATAAAAACATTTATGGAAGAAGACTCTTTAACACCATAACCTATGAGTTTAATGAATTCTTTAAAAGAAAAACTTTTCATTTTCCATAACTTGAGGACAAGTTATGGAGTACATTAAAGGCCATAAAGATCATCAAATAAACTAACAATCATGTCAAATAATATCCATGATCTAGATTAAACTCATATGAACAAGATCATTCATATAATACAAATTTCATGTAATTAGCCTAATCATATATACTAATACAAAACATGAAACTTTGACAATTATCTTATGAATTGGATAAGCATGATCATTACCATATCAAAAACAGGTTTATAAATCCAAAATTAGTTTAGGGTAATGATGCTAGCCCAATTCCAGCCTTAAAAGTCGAAAAACTGTACTCAGGAGCACCAACTCGTTGAGTGCATGAACAAACTCGGCGAGTTTGTCAAAATTGTGCTTCGACTCGGCGATTCCCCCAATGGACTCGGCGAGTCCATTGTCCAGAATAGCCGAAAATTGATTTTCAAGCTTAAACAACAAGTAGCATCAAGTATAATTGAAAACAACCCTAGGCTCTGATACCACTGAAGGGTTTTGAACATTCTATTACTCCTATGGTGTACATCCAACCCTGGATGCTTTAGATCTATGTTTTCTCTATTATACATGCATACATTCAATATTCAAAAGCATCATTCTAACTAGCATATAATGGAGTATAAACAACATGACATACAAGTTAGATGACATACCTTTTAGTGTAGTTGAAAGCCTTGGACGTTTAAGAACTTAGTGCCGCAAGTGTTGCACCTCAAATGGAATCACACAGCACCACCAACAAGTAGAGGAACTTGAGAAGATGTCACTTGCACTCATAAAATCAGCTTTCCCTCTTGTGTTTCCACTAGTGCCAATTTCATGAGCTAGAAGGGTTCTGTAAGGGTCGAAGACCTAATTTTATTTTCCAACGCACATTTGTAACGAAGCGTACTTTTTACTCCTTGTAATTTTTTGTATTCTTTCTTGTTTCCTATAAATAGGGACATTACTTAGAGTTAGATAAGAGTCTTTGTACAACTTGTCTATTTTTCTCTTTGTAACAGTTGAAAGCATAATAGTGTTGAAACCATATCATATTTACATCGTGTGTTCATTCTATATTCATATAACTCTTATTTGATTCATACTTAATTCCACACTTCATCAATTCATATCAGAGAAGGAATCATCATCTGTGATCTGATTTTCACTCTGATTCAAAAACTTTTTGAATCAAATTTCTGGTTCAAAAGTTCCGCACCTTTTGACGTGAAAAAGTGTTCTAGATCTTCAGTTGTGATTCGATTCTGCAACTGATTTGTTGAATCGAGTATTCTACTTGATATTTCTAATTAATTCAGTAATTTGCTTTCAAATTCTCTTTGATTTCTCAAAAATACTCAAAAAATTTCTTCTGTACATCAATGACGAACTTCAATCTCAACTCGATGACTTCATACTCTCATCTGCTAGGATCTTCAACGAAGATTCCCATGCTCATTCCAGAATACTATGAACAGTGGTCTGATCGTATGCAAGATTATTTGAATGGACTCGATGAAGAGCTTTGGTCTTGCATCTTAGGGAATGTTACTCTTCTTACGAAGCTTTAACCAACTGGATCATCATCCAGTACTACGAGTGTGGAAAATCAATTTGATCGAATGAAGAAACTTGAGAAACGATGCATAATGGAGTTACGTGGTGCATTGCCTCCAGTTGTGTATAACTATGTCAGGAGCTTTACTATTGCTAAAGAAATCTGGAATAATCTCAAAGAAAAGTTTCAAGGTAGCGAGAAGACAAAAACCAATTCATTTAAGCAATGTTTGATTGAATTGAAGGATTTACAGCAAAAAGATGGTGAAACGATCAAAAGTTACTATGATAGGCTGAACGAGTTGATTTACAAATGTAATCGTTATGGAATCACAAGGTGTGCCATGGAATTCAATCTCACCTTTGTTATGGGACTCCGTAAAGAATGGTGGAGTGTTAGCATGATGGTGAAAAAACAACAGAGTTTCGACACATCTTCTTTGACTGGTTTGTACAATCAACTAAAAACTCACGAAAGTGAAGTGAACGAAATTGCAGAAGAGTCGAAGCTTAGTCTGGGAGGTCCATTAGCAGTTGTCTCTAAAGTGTCTGAAAAGGAAGCAGTCGAAAAAGGTGATTCTGATGATGAAGAAAGATTTATAATGAATTCGAATGATGAGGCAATAGATTTTTACTCAAACAACCGAGTCAAAAAGTTTTTTAAGAAATCGTTTAATTCGAAGGTGAAGCAAAGTGAGGGAAAAGGAAGTTTCTTGAACAAGGCTGCAAGAGAAGAGAAGAAGAAGTTTGAGAAGAATGATGAGAAGAGTGTTGACGAAAAGAAAGAGAAGAAACTGAAAGGAGATTCAGGTATGGATTGTCATTATTGCAATGGAGCCAATCATTTAGCAAATGATTGCAAGCTTCGAAAGAAGGATGATAAGAAGAATAGAGTGAAGGATGAGGCATTTTATGTGGAAAGGTTGGAAGAGGTGCGTACGAAGGCGAAAATTTTTTTGGTGGCTCAAGGTGAACAGGACAATGATGGCACATATCAAATTTGGTCTTCAGGCTCCAATAATGAGGAAATGCATAATCCTATGCATGGGGCCATGTATGCGAAGCTGGAGGAAGATTCAGATGAAGAGGTCAAGGGACGATGCTTTGTGTCGAAGTGTGCTGATAAGTCTCCAATGACAACTAAGGTACGTAATATCCTTCAATCTTTCATTATTCCTTTGAGTGCATATGATTCTGAAATTGTTGCTTTTGATGATATTGTTGCTTATTTTGATAATTTATTTGTTTCTGCTAGCAATGAGGCTAAGAAATTAAGCAATCAGTTGTTAGAGACTCAAAAGAAGTTAGATTCGAAAGTTGTCAAAATAGAATGTTTAGAATTGCAAATAACAAACATTATGTGTGATAGAGATTCGTTGTCTAGTGATATAAAACTCTTATTAGCTCAATGAAATATCTACTGCAATTTTGCTAAATGCTTATATGGCAAGTTAACTACATTACATCATTCGTGTGATATTAGCAAGGAACAACATAGAAAATTATTACCTTTTCTAGCATATGAAAGAGCGAAGGTTGATAATATTTCGTATGATTGTGAGAAAAATATTGCTTAGTTTGACAAAATTCCTGATTATAGATATACTTATGGAAGTGTCAAAATTTATGAATGTCTTGATTCAATTGAATTAGTTAACATTGTGAAGGATACTTTAACAAAATAAGAACAATTCAAAATTTTGAAAAAGACTGAGAATTCGACATCTGATTCTCAATCTAATTTTGCCGATATTGAAGATAACTCTGACAATATTAGTGAAATTAGTGATATTGAGGATGTTGATTGTTCTCAGTTGTCTGTCATTAATGTTACATGAAAATCTAAAGGAAAATAAAAACTTAAGGATTTGATGGTTAAGATTGACACTGACAAACCTTCAACTTCGAATGTTTGTGATCTTGAGTTTGTAGATATTTGTGACAGTCAAACGGATAGTAATGATGATGAAAATGATGACGATGATTCTCATGAAACGATCTCATCAAAAAAAAAAAAAGATTGGAAAGAAAATGAAATTCCACGTGTGGTTGTTGATCAAGTGTTTGGGGACACTGAAAATTTCGACAAAGTATTGTTTGAAAAATGAGCCCATTATTTGGAAACAAATCAAGTGGTTTATCCAAATTTGAAGTGTACTGATGATGTATTTTCCCAAATCAAGTGTTTGTTACTACTGGAAATGTTGAGAACTTTAAACAAGAATTGAACAAAATTGTCGAAGATGACAACAAGCAAACAGCAGATGAAGGATTCTTTTCAAATCAAAGTACTGTCGAAAATAACCTAACATAGAATTCGTATGTTTTTCAAAGATAAAAACCACAATGCAAATGGGCTGAAAAATCGAAAATGTGAAAGAAGTTACAAAAGAAGTTATTGTGGAAAATGAAATTGTTGTCAAATTAAATTCCAAAGAATTTAAAGAAAATTGACAAGTTTTCAAAAGAAAATTCAATTTCAAAAAGACAAGCTCGAAAGAAGATTTTTTGACACACCATAGAGTTACGAAAGCAACAAAATGGTTTGACATTAAAAACAACTAAGAACAAAAAGACTAAATATGTACAGAGAAAGTCTTCACATTCAACAGATAATTCAGATCAAAAGAAAAATCCCGCTCAAACAAATAAATATAGATCTGAATTTCATTCGAAACAAAATTCTTCGAAAGTTTCAAACTCATCATTTTCTAAAGATAACAAAAATACCTCAAAAAGTGTTCAAAATCAACCATCACCACAACAATTTTCTTCTAATTACCAAACAAGATTTTCTCAAAAAGAAAAATCTCAAAATCGGTCTTCTCAAAATAAAAGTGTTGGAAACAATGATGGAAGTTGATACGCTATGACATTTCGACCTAAATCAAATGTTGATTTCGTCCCACAAAAACCTAATTTTCAAAATCCTACAGGCAAACAAACTTTAAAATTTTCATATACAAAAGGGTTGTCTCGTGACAAAAACATCGATCATTGGCTTGAAGGAAAAGGACGAATGTATCAATCAAGGAAATATTCTCAACAACAAATTCACGAAGCCTATGAGAAATATGTGATTACTTCATCAACTAAAAGCTTATCTTCAAAAGACTCAAATGTCTATGTGAAAAATTGGCAGCCGGTTTCGAAAGAAAAGCATGTACAAACACATTCTAAAAAGACGAAGGCATGAGTCAGTGAAAATCCCAAACTAACAAAAACTTATGTTTCTGTTCCTTTACCTAGTGACGTGGACTTAATTAATAGTCTCAAAACGAAAGTTTGTGATTGGGTTAAAAGTTTTGCATTTCATTATGTTTTCAAAACTAATTTCCAAGGACCTAAACATCCTTGGGTACCTAAATTCTTTCATTGATCGTAGGTACTATGTGACGAGCAATATGATGAGAAAAGGTATATCGATAGTGGTCGCTCACGTCACATGACAGGACGAAAGGAAAATCTAAGAGATTTTCGAAGCTTGGAAAATGCAGGTGTTGTGAAGTTTGGAAACAATCACAAATGTCAAGTGAAAGGCTGTGGGAAAGTAACGAATGGAGAATTTACTGTAAATCGTGCTGCTTATGTCGAAGGACTGAAACATAATTTAATAAGTGTTTCACAACTCGTTGTGGGCACTGTCAATCAAGTTGTGTTTAACGAAGAAGGGAGTGTTATCTCAAAGGTTAAAACCAACGAAGTGTTGCTGAAGTCGAAACATTATGGGGATATGTTTACTCTTGATTTAAAATGATTATTGGGAAACCTTCAGTTTGTTTACTTTCGAAAGCCACATCTGATGTTAGCTGGTTATGGCATCGTAGTTTATCACATTTAAATTTTCGCAATTTAAATAAGTTGGTACTTGATGATCTTGTTCGAGGCTTACCTATTTTAAAATTTGGTAATGATACTTTAAGTGCAGCTTGCGAACAAGGGAAACAGGATAGGAAAGGACATCCAATTGTGATAGATTCAAAAATTGTGGAACCGTTGGAAATTCTTCACATTGGCCTTTGTGGACCATCAACTATTGAAACTCTCAACAAGAAACGGTACATTTTGGTTATTGTTGATGATTTTTCGTGATTTACTTGGGTATATTTTCATAGGTTTAAATTTGTGGTTTCTCAAACAACGATTGATTTTATCAAGATGAGATGGGTCTGAAGAAAAATGTTTGAAAGATCGAAAGTGATAATGGGTCTGAGTTTAACAACAACGTGTTGGATTCGTACTTAACAGAAAAATGAATTTTGCATAATTTCTCTTTGCCCTATACACCTCAACAAAATGGTGTGGTTGAAAGACGAAATATGTCACTTTGTTAAGCAGCAAGAACTATGTTGACATATGCGAATCTTCCTCTATATCTTTGGGCTGAAGCAGTTTCGACAACATGTTGCACTCAAAATCGATATTTTATTCATCGTCGATTTAATATAACTCCGTATGAAATCATCAATAACCGAAAAACTAATTTCAAATTCTTTCATGTTTTTGGTTGCAGATGCTTTATAATGAATCTTAAAGATAACCTTTCGAAATTTCAAGCTAAGGCTGACAAAGACATATTTTTAGGATATTCGCACAATTCGGTTGCATACAGAGTGTTAAATAAGCGCACACGAAAAGTCAAAGAGACATTCAATCTTACTTTTGATGATTATTATGTCAAACAAGTTAAAAAACAATTTGAACAAAAACCAATTATTAATGAATCATCTGATGAACCTGAAGAATCAAATTCATCTGACTTTGATTATGATTTAATTTTTGGTATTCCTGATAGGGCTATGTATGTTGAAGTTCATGCGAAGGATAATCATCAGTCTAAATCTTCGAAGCATACTGATGACTTGGAAATCCCTCAAAGTATTGAAGATGTTAATTCAACAACAAATTCTCTAGAAGTTGGCGAAAGAATGCAAAATAATCCAGTGGACGGAGAACACTTGGATTCGAATACTCTAGTTGAGGGGTAGCATTATTTAGAGGGGGTAAATGGGAGAATAGATGAAGTTGTTGAGGGGGAGCATCTATTTGAGGGGGAGCGTCAAATTGAAGAAACTGGTACAATAAATATTAATCAAAATGACGAGTTTCATGATCTAAATGATAATGTTTCGGTTGTAGGATCTGAAAATGAAGAGATGTACAAAGATGCACCTTTGAATTTTATCCATCATATCCACCGTTAGAGAAATGGACAAAGACTCATCCAAAAGATCAAGTCATTGGGAATCCTCAAGATGGAGTATTAACAAGAGCTCAGATTTGTGCAAAGAATGAGGTATTAAATACTCATCAAGAATTTTGCATGTTTAATGTTTTTATCTCAAAAATTGAACCAAAAACAATTAATTTGCAATGGAACACACAGATTGGATTAATGCAATGCAATCTAAACTGGCTGAATTCGATAGAAACAAGGTCCGGAGAATAATTCCTAAACCTGAAGATGTTTCGATTGTCGGATTAAAATGGATTTTCAAAAATAAAACCGGCAAAGATGGAAATACTGTTCGAAATAAATCAAGACTAGTTGTAAAAGGATATTCACAACAAGAAGGGATTGATTATGAAGAAACCGTTGCCCATGTCGCAAGACTCGAGGCTGTTCGAATATTTTTAGCTTATGCAGCTCATAAGGATTTCAATGTCCGTCAAATGGATGTGAAATGTGGTTTTCTCAATGGTGAGCTTGAAGAAACTGTTTACGTTGAACAACCTCCAAGTTTCGTAAATGAAATACATCTTGATCATGTATATATTCTAGATAAAGTTATATATGGGTTAAAACAAGCTCCAATAGCATGGTATGCAACTATTACCAATTTCTTAAAACATTCGAAATTTAAACAATAATCAGTTGACCCCACATTATTTTGAAAGAAAGTTGGGAATCATCTAATGCTTGTTCAAATTTATGTCGATGATATTATTTTTGGCTCTACTGGCCCTGCTTTGTCTAGTGAATTTGAAAACTTGATGAGAAGTCAATTTGAAATGATCATGATGGGTCAAATCAATAATTTTTTTTAAAACATTTATCAAAGCAGAGAAGGCATTTTCATCAATTAGGAAAAGTATACAAGGAGTTTGCTCAAAAATTTGGAATGACAAATAGCACGAAGCTAAGAGTTCCCAATGGCAGTTGACACAAGGCTATCACCTTCGCTAGACTTGCCTGCGGTTGATCTTACCCTATACAAGAGCATGATAGGTTCATTGCTTTATCTTACTGCAAGTAGACCTGATATAAGGTTTTTGGATGTAATTGTTCTAGGTATCAAGCAAATCCACGAGAACCACACTTAACTGTTGTGAAGAATATATTTCGTTATCTCAAGGGAACAATTTCGTTAGGATTGTGGTATCCTTCGAAAATAGGAATTTTCATTCAGGCATTTTCAGATGCAGATCTTGGAGGGTGTACTTTGAATCGAAAAAACACAAGTGGTGGTTGTTAATTTTTGGATAGGAAGTTGGTTAGTTGGCAGTCAAAGAAGCAGACGTGTATTTTAATTTCTACTGTTGAAGCTAAATATATTGTTGCTGCTGCTTGTACTTCACAAATTATTTGGATCCAGTGTCAATTGCGAGATTATGCAATTAATATGAAAAAGATTCAATTGTATTGTGATTCTCAAAGTGCAATACTATAACAACCGAAAAATGCAACCAATTTTAAATTTTTCAAAAACATCTCGATTCCATTAATTCTTTACAAAAAGGGTTTTCAATACAAAATATTTAACGTGTTCCCAGAATCATAACACAACAAAATCATGAGGAGCGGTACGATCACGCCTTCGCCTTGCCACGATCTCCTGAAGAACCTGAAAAACATGAAACCACAACTGTAAGCCCGAAAGCTTAGTGAGATATCCCCAAAATACTAACCACAAATACCATACACGCATAACATGCCATAACATATCCGATCACAGAACAGCCATGCATTTCAGGTCTACTGTGTGACTGGTCCGCCGAACCGGCCTACAGTCCACCTGGTCCACCCTCCGAGTCTATCCTCATACATCGAGTCTGCAGTGTCATTGGTCTGCCCGCTCCCGGGCCTTCAATCCACCTGATCCACTCTCCGAGTCTATAGTATGACTGGTCCGCCCGCATCGGGACTTCAGTCTATCTGGTCCACTCTCCGAGCCTTCGGCACGTCTGGTCCGCCCTTTCGGGGCCTACAGCCTATCCGGACCGCTCGTTGGGCCTTCGGGACAACCGGTCCGCCCTGGGTGTCTTGGCCTACACCACGCAGCAGGACCCGCCTCAACCCAACCGCAGTCCAAACAACCATGTGCACATATACATACAATCATATAGCAATTCATAGTCAACAAGAAGATCAAACAGATCACATAGCATATCATCATCCTAATTAGGATACCGACCTAACAGGTCACTGGCATAGCATCTCCTTATCTCTAAGGGTACCGATCTCAAACAGGTCTCTAACATATACCATCCTAGCTCTTAGGATGCAACATATCATAGCAACAACATAACAACAACTACCCGGATCTCAATCCGATAAGGGCCGGCCTTGGTGCCTTAGACCCTGTTGATATAGTGAGGATAACTCACCTCGAAACTGCCGACTGAACGGATAACCCGAACTGCTCCAATCACTGATACGATCTCTACCACTGGACAACCGCCAATGCACTGAACTCAAAACAACAATCAACAATTACCAAAATGCCCCTGGAAACCACTGGTCAACCCTTGGTCAAGGACAAGGTCAAAGTCAACTCCTGACTGACCCTACTCGCCGAGTCAACCCTATGACTCGCCGAGTTCCCATAATCAGAACTTCACTCAATCCGCGACCTAACTCGCCGAGTCACCTCGAGACTCGTCGAGTTCAACAACTCTGAGTCCACTCACATACAACTCACCGAGTCATCCCTTGACTCACCGATTCTCGACTCGACCAGAAAATATTGGGACTCTTCGACAAGACTCGCCGAGCCCAAGAACAGACTCGCCGAGTCTAAGGCTATCTTTAACCTACTCGCCGAGTTGTTCATACAACTCGCCGAGTTCCAGGCCATCTTCATCCAACTCGCCGAGTTGTTCTTCTAGCTCGTCGAGTTCCAGCTCATATTCAAGCAACTCGTCGAGTACACCCATGTGACTCGCCGAGTACCACCGATCTGAATCCAATCAGAAACATTCCAGGCCATGCAATTGCTCCAAAACATAGATCTAGCCTCCTACAACTCATCCATCACGTAAAGTGGCAAACTTTACGTGAATCCAAATAGATCTATGCATTTTGCACATTAGGGCTAAGTTTTGGGACAAGATAGCTTCATCCAACACTCAACACAGGGACTTTCATGCATTCTAACTCTTCTCCATCCCAGATCTGAGGTAGCAACCTCAGATCTAGCCTTTAGACTCCAATACATCCAAAGGACATGATCTCAACACCCCCAAAATGAAGAATCTAGACAATAGCAGCTCAAACAATGGAAAGATACCTCAAAAGGAAGCTCCAGGAGAAGATTATCCCGAATCCTTGCAAAGCCCTTTGATCCAAGCCTCTTCTTCTTTGGGATCTCTTCAACAACCACCTCTTCAAGCTCCAATTTGCTCAACAATGGTGCTTCTCCATGATTTTAGGGTTTCTGGAACTTAAGGGGGAACAAAGAGGCTAGGAGGAAAACATAATGATCCTTATATAGGGCTCAACCCCGAGAATTAGGGTTTTCTCCACTCAGCGCCTACTCGCCGAGTCCATCATGCTGACTCGCCGAGTCGGCTACTTAACACGCGACCCAGTCGCGACTCTACTCGTCGAGTCCACCCATGGACTCGCCGAGTCACTCATTCCCAAATACTCTTTTAGCCCTTCCACTCTACTCCTGATATTTTGGGATGTTATTATCCCCCACTTAAATTAGGCTTCGTCCTCGAAGCCTACAGCAATTCAATCCCAATGATACTCCCCCAACGTGCCGCCTGGCATTAACCGGGCCAAGTCCCTCAAGGCATACCCATCGAAACTCAGACACACTTTCTCTTTCCTTACGGTGTCCTGACCACCGTCTGGAGCCGAGCACCGGCTGTACCCTCTGATAATCACCCTCAACAACCGAGAATTACCCAAGACGCATCACTGACCCAAGTCTCAACATTCACTCGACCCATAAGGGCTTAGAAGCCATAAACCATTGGATTCCCGATCCAAATTCCACTCTATCCATTCCCCGACGACGGAAAGACCCATTCTCAATCTCAGAGCAACTCCCACGAGTTCTCCTCTTACATTCACATACACATGCTGAACTTCTCCAGCACCCTCAGGTTGGGAAAAACCTGATACACTGATGATATCCTCCAACATCCCCCAGGATGAACCGCTAATACATAACCAATACCCTGATCAGAATCACACTGAGAGCCCAAGGCTCTCTCCCTGCATCCCTTCCGAGCCTCTTGGCTCTACATCTGCGGAATTCCTCCGTAACCTCAGAAGACATCCCAAACCGGACGAGCTTCTAATCCACTGCCCCAACACGCTGCTCAAAACCATACTCGAATTACTCTAATCATAACTCTGCTCTGCCGGTTTCACTTCCATGAACTTGCACTCCCTCTCGGAGTCACACACCTCTCTCACTTCCTTTTCCAAGGAATCCACTTGGCAATAATGCCACTCCAACAAGTGCCACGGTGCTCGCCCAACGCTACACCACCCTTTTTGCGTATCTGCTATCCATCCAACACACATACTCTGACTCTCATCGCAGGGACTCTCAAGCCCATGCACTATCTCAACTAATCATGATCACTACCCGGGGCCAGACCTTCTAATGCAATTACACTGCAACAAACACAAACCACATCCTCGAACTGATCCAACAATACCTGCAGAGTCTTCAGCATGACTGGACCGCCTCACCAGGCCTTCAGCCCATCTCGACCACTCTCTCAGAACCTTCAGCCAATCTGGACCGCTCTCAGTGCCTTCAGTTTGGCTGGACCGTTCTCCGAGCCTTTGGTCTGACTGGTACGCCTTCCGACCTTCAGTCTATCCGAACCGCTCAACTAGCTTTCCACATTCCGAGCTATCCCCCTCGGAATTCCTCCCATGCATACCGTTCTAGCCCTCTAGGGGTTCCGAACTCTAACTCTATCATACATACCCGATCCTGGCCTGCTCCCAGGCCCTCCACCATCAAATGCCCTAGGTCTGTATCCTGCCCCGCATGCCCGACACTTACTCCTATCAGCCTATACTCTGGCTGACAGAACACTTGTTGAATCCCAACCGCTAAGCACTCTCGAATGCTCGACAATCTTCCGGAGAATTCTCTAATTCTCCCCCACTTGGGCACTAACTATCAACCACCGGTTGCCATCACCGACCTCCTAGAACAACTCTTGCGCAAAGAAAACACTTACACGCAGACTGCTTCCCACAAGCATAAACAACCTCAACGAGATCTCACATCAACCCTGATCAACCTGCTCGAAAGAAACTCAATCTACATCTAACCACTCCTCAGAAAGGAGATGCTACCCGGCCTGCAACCCAATGCCGGGTTTCCACTAATAACCCCTATGGATGATAACCAACGGAATTCCCAAAACAAAGACCCATAACCAAAACCACAACCCTCAAAATGACGAATACGACAACGAAAACCAAATAAAATACCAGCTCATAAACATTACACCACAATATTAACAAGATAACAAGATATCAAGAAAGAAACATACCCACAGCTGCATCCGGTACTGCTCTGACCTCCTCTGCCGTAAGCTGATAAGCACGACCCGGAGCCCTCGGGGGCTCTGCTCCACCCTGACCTCCACCTGTGATCCTCAAAGTGGCCGGTGCTGGAGCCTGCACCGATCCTGCAGCAAACTGTGGACAGTTGGCCCTCAAATGCCCAACCTGATGACAATGATAACAGATCCTCAAATCCCGAACAGGCGCTGACTGCCGACAATCCCTCGCATAGTTCCCATCCCTTCCGCACTTGCGGCATGCACCACCAGTCCTACAAACCCCGGTGTGACCCTTCCCACACTTCCCACAAGTGTGGCTGCTCAAATCCCCCACTCTAACATCAACGGTCTTGGATCGTTTTGGCGCCGGCTGCGACTGCACCGGAGCCTGCCTCAACTCACACACCTGCAACTCAATCTCTAACTCACGCCACCTAGCGGCCTCCTGTAACTCCAACAAGGTCTCACACCTCTGCGCAGACACAAACTGTCTGATGTCCCTCTTGAGCATGCTCAGATATCGGGACATCTGGGCCTGCTCCGAAGCGAACTCTGGGCAAAACATCGCCCTCTCAGTGAACATCCTGGTGATCTCAGTCACCGACTCTGAATCCTGCTTCAGCTCAAGGAACTCCCGAGCCAATCTTTCCCTCTCAACTTGCGGAACATAAAGAGTACTGAACATTTCTCTGAACTGATCCCACGAAACCGCAGCCCTCTGTGCATCCGAATATGACCCCGTGGTTAATCGCCACCAATCCTTCGCCCCGAGCCTCAACAGGTTCAGAGCACACCTCACCCTATGATCAGCAGGGCATGAACACGTGAAGAAACACCCCTCCACGTCTGACAACCACCTCATAGCAACAATCGGGTCCTAAACTCCGTCGAATGCGGGAGGCTTCGTCTTATCGAAGTCCCGATACTGAAAACCCCGACTAGCTCCTCCCCTTGCCGCTGCTACAGCTGCTGTAGCCGCGGCGGCAGCCGTCTCAGTGAGAGCCGCATAGCGCTCATCAAATTACTCAACCATGGCGGTCTTAATCGACCCAAACAGTTCTGGCAACTCAGCGCGAAACAACTCAGCAATCTCATCACGCAGGATCTCACGAATCCTCGCATCCAACTCGCTCGTGCTTATCTGACCGATAACCTCGGGCGACACCGATTCGCCCAGAACTCTCTCTCCAGCTCCCGATCCTGACCCGGATCCACTCTCATCATGCCTCGGAATCTCCATACTGAAAAGAAACACCACACAAAATCTCAGACTCTTCCCACACCCTGTGATCGAACTCTCTCTCAACCCACCCTAGAGATCATGGTTTCCCTGATACGCGTATGCGTCCTGTGCTTTCAGTAGTACGGGGCCATACTACCTTCCACACCTACCCATATTTGTATGAAGTACTCCCACAATGCCCTAGAGAAACATGCATAACAACGCTCAACCCTCAGCACTAGAGGAACACTGGAAATATTCCACAAGGAAACCCTAGGCTACAGGCATCACAAATCAGGCAATATTATCATGAAATCCTGAAGATCGCTAGCCTAGCACTAGCATGCTGTTCTATCATAGCTCAAAAACAAATAACATGCATGGTATTTTGGGGTTACTTACTGGCTCCGACTGATCGTACCTCCGCGTCCTCCTTTACTCATTTTGAAAACCATTTTTAAATACTCTTTTGAAAACTCTCCTCGATTTGAGACTGGAGTCACATGAGTGTTTCTCCAATTCACTCAAACCAAGGCTCTGATACCAACTTGTAACAACCGAAAAATGCAACCAATTTTAAATTTTTCAAAAACATCTCGATTCCATTAATTCTTTACAAAAAGGGTTTTCAATACAAAATATTTAACGTGTTCCCAGAATCATAACAAAACAAAATCATGAGGAGCGGTACGATCACGCCTTCGCCTTGCCACGATCTCCAGAAGAACCTGAAAAACATGAAACCACAACTGTAAGCCCGAAAGCTTAGTGAGATATCCCCAAAATACTAACCACAAATACCATACACGCATAACATGCCATAACATATTCGATCACAGAACAGCCATGCATTTCGGGTCTACTGTGTGACTGGTCCGCCGAACCGGCCTACAGTCCACCTGGTCCACCCTCTGAGTCTATCCTCATACATCGAGCCTGCAGTGTGATTGGTCTGCCCGCTCCCGTGCCTTCAATCCACCTGATCCACTCTTCGAGTCTATAGTATGACTGGTCCGCCCGCATCGGGACTTCAGTCTATCTGGTCCACTCTCCGAGCCTTCGGCACGTCTGGTCCGCCCTTTCGGGGCCTACAGCCTATCCGGACCGCTCGCTGGGCCTTCGGGACAACCGGTCCACCCTGGGTGTCTTGGCCTACAGCACGAAGCAGGACTCGCCTCAACCCAACCACAGTCCAAACAACCATGTGCACATATACATACAATCATATAGCAATTCATAGTCAACAAGCAGATCAAACAGATCACATAGCATATCATCATCCTAATCAGGATACTGACCTAACAGGTCACTAGCATAGCATCTCCTTATCTCTAAGGGTACCGATCTCAAACAGGTCTCTAACATATACCATCCTAGCTCTTAGGATGCAACATATCATAGCAACAACATAACAACAACTACCCGGATCTCAATCCGATAAGGGCCGGCCTTGGTGCCTTAGACCCTGTTGATATAGTGAGGATAACTCACCTCGAAACTGCCGACTGAACGGATAACCCGAACTGCTCCAATCAATGATACGATCTCTACCACTGGACAACCGCCAATGCACTGAACTCAAAACAACAATCAACAATTACCAAAATGCCCCTGGAAACCACTGGTCAACCCTTGGTCAAGGACAAGGTCAAAGTCAACTCCTGACTGACCCTACTCGCCGAGTCAACCCTATGACTCGCCGAGTTCCCATAATCAGAACTTCACTCAATCCGCGACCTAACTCGCCGAGTCACCTCGAGACTCGTCGATTTCAACAACTCTGAGTCCACTCGCATACAACTCACCGAGTCATCCCTTGACTCACCGATTCTCGACTCGACCAGAAAATATTGGGACTCTTCGACAAGACTCACCGAGCCCAAGAACAGACTCGTCGAGTCTAAGGCTATCTTCAACCTACTCGCCGAGTTGTTCATACAACTCGCCGAGTTCCAAGCCATCTTCATCCAACTCGCCGAGTTGTTCTTCTAACTCGTCGAGTTCCATCTCATATTCAAGCAACTCGTCGAGTACACCCATGTGACTCGCCGAGTACCACCGATCTGAATCCAATCAGAAACATTCCAGGCCATGCAATTGCTCCAAAACATAGATCTAGCCTCCTACAACTCATCCATCACGTAAAGTGGCAAACTTTACGTGAATCCAAAGAGATCTATGCATTTTGCACATTAGGGCTAAGGTTTGGGACAAGATAGCTTCATCCAACACTCAACACAGGGACTTTCATGCATTCTAATTCTTCTCCATCCCAGATCTGAGGTAGCAACCTTAGATCTAGCCTTTAGACTCCAATACATCCAAAGGACATGATCTCAACACCCCCAAAATGAAGAATCTACACAATAGCAGCTCAAACAATGGAAAGATACCTCAAAAGGAAGCTCCAGGAGAAGATTATCCCGAATCCTTGCAAAGCCCTTTGATCCAAGCCTCTTCTTCTTTGGGATCTCTTCAACAACCACCTCTTCAAGCTCCAATTTGCTCAACAATGGTGCTTCTCCACGATTTTAGGGTTTCTGGAACTTAAGGGGGAACAAAGAGGCTAGGAGGAAAACATAATGATCTTTATATAGGGCTCAACCCCGAGAATTAGGGTTTTCTCCACTCAGCGCCTACTCGCCGAGTCCATCATGCTGACTCGCCGAGTCGGCTACTTAACACGCGACCCAGTCGCGACTCTACTCGTCGAGTCCACCCATGGACTCGCCGAGTCACTCATTCCCAAATACTCTTTTAGCCCTTCCACTCTACTCCTGATATTTCGGGATGTTATTATCCCCCACTTAAATTAGGCTTCGTCCTCGAAGCCTACAGCAATTTAATCCGAATGATACTCCCCCAACGTGCCTCCTGGCCTTAATCGGGCCAAGTCCCTCAAGGCATACCCATCGAAACTCAGACACACTTTCTCTTTCCTTACGGTGTCCTGACCACCGTCTCGAGCCGAGCACCAGCTGTACCCTCTGATAATCACCCTCAACAACCGAGAATTACCCAAGACGCATCACTGACCCAAGTCTCAACATTCACTCGACCCATAAGGGCTTAGAAGCCATAAACCATCGGATTCCCGATCCGAATTCCACTCTATCCATTCCGCAACGATGGAAAGACCCATTCTCAATCTCAGAGCAACTCCCACGAGTTCTCCTCTTGCATTCACATACACATGCTGAACTTCTCCAGCAACATTGAAGTCCATTTTATAAAAACAACTGATCAGCTTGCTAATATTTTTACAAAAGCTTTGGATGAAAAATTATTTGTTCGAATTTTGACAGGATTGGGAATGATCGAGGCAAATTCAGTTCCATGAATGCTTTCGAATATATAACAACGAAGTGTTATATAAATTTGTCAATTCAGAGGTCATCATGACTTATTCAGAGGCTGATAGTCAACTATTCAGAGGTTACTGTTCATAGTCAACGCTTCGACATGCTTCGACTTCGTTACATTGATCATTTTGGGTTTGGTGTAACACTTTTCATTAGATTTCAAAATCTCTTTTGTATCTTAGTTTTATTTTCGAAAAATCAAAAACTACAAAAAGATTTTATCTCTGTTTTGTCATTTTATTTTCGAAAAATCAAAAACAACAAAAAGATTTTATTTCTGTTTTGTCATTTTATTTTCGAAAAATCACAAAATTCAAAAAGATTTTCTTTTGTTTGTTAATTGTTTCTTTTAAGAAAAATAAAAAACATCAAAATGATTTTTGTTATTTTGTTCTTTATCTTTTGTATGTACAGATTTCACAAAGGCTATACAAGGGTCATTCTTATGTTTCATAGGGAAGGTACAATTTTGACAACTTTGTACTAGTTAGACTGTCCCTAGAAACATGCTGCAACATGTCGACTCAAGCCTCCGAAGACTCGATGTGTATTTTTGAAAGCCTTAATTAAATTTTTCATATGAAAATTTCTTCCCAAGTCAGGCTTATATTCACATTAGTCGAATGAGCTTCCTTACTCTTCTCAAATGAGTTAAGAGTTGTCTGTTTGGTCCAAACATATCAGAAGTACAAGTATTTCCTGAACCAATCTTTTTCATCTCAAAATTCTAACACATTTAACACACAATGACATATGTCCGAGAGGTCATCGATCAAACCAATCATGACTTAGGCATATCAAAATTATGTGCTAATGATCTGACATCATGAGACCGTGATGAAAGTGAAACCCAACATTCTATCTTCATAAGGAATTGATGGGGAACTTTGTTCCAGTTTTGACGAAACATTTGTTTCAGTACCACTTTATGAAACTCCAAGTCATATTCATTTCTTATGAGTGATCTTGATCAAACTATCAAAACCTACGATGTTTGTTACCCAACAGGATCTAGTATATTTTTTTCTTGAGTATGATTTCCGTGTGAGTTTCATTTGTTTTCGACGTTACTTTCCAAATAATTCAAAGCATACTTGTCACTGACTACACTGGTCAAACAGGTAACGTCGGTTACAATTACTCACCTTATGTTTAGGTTGATATGTAACGAAATTGTAAACCTCCCACAAAGCCTTATAAAAGAAGCCCTTCGATACTTCTCTATAAGTATTCAATTGAAATTCACGGGAACATACACAAGCAGTTGATTATCTTTCTTGATAATTAACAAAGCAACCTCTGCCTGGAGTTTATCTGCTTTTGTGTTGAAATTTTTTGACATCACAGATCCAAATTTTTGTTAGTTTGCTTCTTATCTTTTCTGTGGCACACTGCACTCACGAAATCCTTGAGGTTCTGGGTAAAACTAACTCAGGCTGATGATTTCAAACATTTGGCAAATGACTTCGCTTTTTATCCCAAAAGTGAAAGAGCCTTACTTCCATCCGATGGTTGGTGACGATTACAATTCAATTGAGATATACGATCAGACTATTTGAAAAGACGTTTTGTATTCAGTCCGAGTTTCTAGGTGATGTGACAGCTACTTTTTGACGCATGGCTACTTTATCGGCAGTATGGTGTGAGATTCAAGGTGCCACGTCGGATCTCATTTAATGTCAATCCCGCTTCATATTCAAACACTAGGGTTACATATAAAAAGGGGAATCAAAGCGTGTTCTTAGTTTACGCTTTCAAACGAAAAATTCCCAACTTTTCTTTGCAAATTTCTGCTTGTTCTTCAAGGCTTCAACAAACCCTAATCATGGTCAATTCTGCTGATGTTGTTGTTCAATCCCAAAACACTGATGATGTTACTCCTCAACTAATAATGAAGATTCAAGGAACAAACTAGCAAGTTGAAGATGATGTATCTCTTTACCCAGACGAATTAAAGAGGTTGGTTCTATTCCTTCCACTACCATGTTCAATTCGTTTGCAGTTCCACTTTCATTGCTTTCTCAAGCAGGATCCACTGATACGTACGACAAAGCAATGGATATCATCACTTTTCAACTAGTGAATGACAAGAAGATCTGATTGTCCAAGAAGATTTTTTTGTCAAATTCTTGATATCCCTAATTCTCCAATCTATACTAATCTTTCTTCTGCACAAATCATCCATATGTTTAATGAGATGGGTTATCAACCCCCACTCACCAAGATCAGTGATTTCAAGAAGTCAGGACTTCCAACTATTTGGAATTTTCTCTTTGGAATCTTTCTACGTTGCTTGACTGGTTGCAGTGTGGGTTTGGACAAAGGTCGAATGGAGGTGTATGCTATGGTAGCTGGGTTGTGCTATGATATCCCTGTGGATTATTCTACACAGATGTGGAAGGAATTTCAGAAGAGTGTAGAAAACATCGATGTTGTTCAAGGAATTTCATGTGCAAGGTATTGGAGTTTAATTCTTCGATATTTCTATACTAAAGAGGGAATCGTGGTGCCTACTGATGAGGAGACTGCTGAATTCATCAAGAATCAATTTCCAAAGGAGGTTATGGATGATGCTGAAATCTTTACACATATTGCAAGAATTCCAGATGCAATGTTACAGCGTGTAGATCCAATGAATTTGGTTCTAATGGAGTACATGGAAACCATCAATCCTGATGATAGGTTTGGGAAGTTGTTGCCAAAAGAAACAGTTGGTCCTTCGAAGAAGTCTCACAAGCCAAAGAAGGATGCAACAATTACTCTTGAGAAACCAGTACAAGAGAACAAGAAATCACCAACAAAACAGACGATGCCAGATGCACAAGTTTCGACTATTGTGGGTGACCCGATTGAGCCTGTTGATGATACTCAAGAAAAGGAAACACTTCCATTAATGTCAGGTTTTTTTCGAAGAATTAAGAAAAAGTCTCATACATCACGAATGCTTTCTGATGGTTCGTTAAAGTCTTCTTCTATGATTCAAAAACCATATCTGAATCACACAGGCATTCGTATTTGTGAGGTTCCGGCTCCTGTTTCTCCTTCATCCAAGAAACGCAGATCAGAAGATGTTGCTACACATATTTCCAAGAAGACGTTAAAGAAAAGAAAGTTGGTTCTTTAAGTGAAATCATATGAAGGGGAGAAAGTTCTTGAAACTCCTGAAGCTATAATTCTCCAATCAACATCTATTCCTGAGAAGACTACGATCACACCACCCAAAGTTTCGTTAACCGAGTCAATTTTTAAGGAGGTTTGAACATCAGACATCACTACACACGTATCTGATACGGATGTAAATTTCATTGTGGGTGAAGGAATTTCGAATAAAGAACTCATTGTTTCTATTCAAGGTGTTCCTGTGCCTTCTGATACTCGTGTTTCTTTACCTCCATTCATTATTCCCATTTCAAACACTACCAATTCACCCACTTTTGAAACCATTCTCACTCAACCTATCACAAATTTGTTCTCATCTCAAACCACTAATCCACCTCATTCTACTGAGGAAAATGATGTTGACGAAAGGGGTTTTAGGCGAACATTTGAAGAGATGGAATTTGACGAAGAAGAAGAAATTTCCCTGACAATATGTTAATGACGATGAAGTAGTTTAAAATTTTGAATAAGAAGATGAATTCCATTATTCAGTCTCAAGCTGACATGGGGGGAATTCAATCTCTTTCAAGTTTGGAACTTGACGTTATGCTCAAAGCAATCGAAGCCAAAATGGCTAGTAAAGTGTCTGGAATGATTCAAGATTCTGCGTCTAAACTTATGGAGAAGGTGGATCAAAATGATAAGTGTAACGAATTACAAGTGAAGTCTCAATCTTAGAACTTTGTGAGTGAAGTTCAAGATTTACGAAGGATGGAAAAAGAGAGACATGTCTTGTTTGTGAAAGATGTAAAGCAAGTACGCGAAGATGTAAATCTCAAGCTTCAAGAGCTTCATGAAGATATGATTAAAGTGATTGCTAGTGCTTAGCAAGAATAAGCATGTCTAAATCAAAAGGTGGATATTATTTGTGAGGCTGTCACAAAATACGTCAAGATGTATGAAGGCTTAAGTCCTCAAGTTACTCAACTGTCAACAGATAACAGTCGAAGCTTTGTCGAACTTACATCTTTGTTAAAAGAGTTGAAAGTCTTGTCCACCACACCTGTTCAATCTTTGATCATAACTCTAGAATTCTTGTCTCAAAAGTTTTCTCAGTTCGAGGCTGCTTTGCACAAACAATTGGCTCCATTATCCAAGTTTTCCAGTCTTTTACCAACAGATGTCCCACCTGTTGTCACAGAGGTGCAAGGGGGAGAAAAGAAGGTTAGTAATATGAAAATTGGTGAAGTTTCGTATGAAGCTGTGAGAACTGTTGGAAATATTTTTCAAACAACAAATCCAGTATCGAAGCCAATTATCTCAACTGTTGGGCATGTTACTTCAACAGTTGTGACAACAATGCCAATTTCTATTAAGTAAATTTCAAGACCAATTTCTAAAGGAATTGTGATTGGGGAAGGTGGTAGTAGTTTGAACCCCAAGAAAGTTGGTGATAGTTCTTCTATCAATGACAAAAGGGAAAACAATTTTGGTCGAAAAGTCGAAAGAGGAGAAGAAAGCTGAAGGTGAAGCTGAGGTAGAGAAGTTAATAGTTGTTCAGAGCATTATGCAACTTCGTGCAAGTGACCCACCTGGTATGAACAAAGGTGATCCTGCGAAGCATTACAACTATGAATCAATTGAAGCAAAAGTTGCATATAATCATATGTATGCTTTTGAGAAGTAGCCAAAGCAAAGCTATGCTGTTGTGAATACTGATATGAGGCAATTGGATTTCCCGATAAATGAAATGATGTTCATCATGGCTTAGTACAAGATTGTTGAGAAATTTGATAATGATGATAATTATACATACATGAAGCTCAGGTTTCATGATGTGTTAGGGAAACTACCAGAGGAAATTTGGTCACTTATGAAGATAAAGAAGTTGATCAGTATTTAAAAGGATGCTCTTTTCGAAGACATGATGCAGAACCTTTGATTTTACGTTGCAAGGGCGAATGGTCAGGAATGTAATTTCTTGATAGTTGATTTTCTATTAATGAACTTGTATGATCTTATACAAGTTTCATTACTTTTGAAAGACAAAGATGCTTCGTATCTTCGAGAGACTGTTCCAGAAGTTTTTCGTCTTGGTCTTGCTCACATCAAAATATTCATAGATAACTACTATGAGTGTTTGGCTTTAACGGATATGGAGTTAGCAACTGCGAAGGGGTTAGAAGTGTAAGTGCCCATGGAACCAACGAAGACTCAACCTGTGTTAAAGAAGTATGCTGATGGGGAAATATGCTTGAAGCCTTTTGGCTCAAGCCCAAGTAGAGAGTCTTAAGGCCTAATATATATGTTGTCTTCCTATAAGGTAAAAGGCCACTTTACCCTTCCCATAACTAGTCCAACATCTCATAGCCCAAATCCCAAAAAGGACCAAAATGAGCATCTCAGGAGTACATCCCACGTACTAAACTCATACGCCCTGCATACTACTCACCGATGCGCAATGTAAATGTTGCAAAGTGGAGAGATACACAACGTCCCCGTATATGAACTTTATTGTTCGTATGAATAGCTGCAAGAAGAATAATGAAGGGGACAAGAAAGAGTTGAAGAAGATTATTTCTTGGTACTCTGAAATTCGAAGGATAATGTTGTATGCTATACAGATTTTCTTGAACTGAAGATGGTCGACATTATTACAAAGCGGGGAATGTAAGGGTCGAAGACCAATTGTAATATGTCAAAGTCCTAATTTTATTTTACAAGGCACATTTGTAACGAAACGTACTGTTTAGTCCTTGTAATTTTTTGTGTGCTTTCCTGTTTCCTATAAATAGGGACATTACATAGAGTTAGATAAGAGTCTTTGTACAACTTGTCTATTTTTCTCTTTATAATAGTTGAAAGCATAATAGAGCTGAAACCAGATCATATTTACATCGTGTGTTCATTCTATATTCATATAACTCTGATTTCATTCATACTTGATTCCACACTTCATTAGGTTCTTATATAGTGTGACTTGATTAGGTTACACCATACAAACCCTAATGTGCATGACTTTCCATATTCCTCATGCTCCATGGGTTTAAACCTCCATGGATCATCCATGGGTCACCACATGGGTTTTGCCCAACATAAGGAACTATGGATCACAAGCCCACATTATAAGAATGAATGATTTACATAATCAATCCTTATATATTTAGTTAGTCTCTTTTGATCACAAAATTAATTCCAAACTAATTCTTGATCAATACTAATTAAATAATACGATTTCATATTAATATATTAGAAATTATAATATATTAATAAATCATAATAACGTCTTCTCAATAATCCATCCTTAGATTGTTCCAGTGCCGTGCAATCCAAATGGACGATGCTACTCTCGGGTCAAGTATATACCAAATAAAGTTACGGAATTAGACACTAATCCAACATTTTTTACAATAATTTCTTGAATTTGCACCCACTCTTTATAGCCAAACTTCACTAGCTCACGAGCAAATACAACCTTAGTGTATTCATATTAATATTCTTCTTGACCAAGTGAAGCTTCAGTTACTCGTTCCTTGGTTTGGTACATCTCACTTTGATAATGGGATCAGACTTTGTTCTATGAGCCAAAACATCTCCAAACTTCTTGTTGTTGATCATGTCATTCAACTTTAAAAGTCTATTTTGTTTCCCCACACTATTATTGAAGAGTTGAATTTTCTTGACTTGATCATTATTGCTTTGAACATCAGCACTTTCATCAGCAAATCAAGAGCTTGAGCAAGTTTGGCAGACAGATGTTCTCCTTTTCTAGTTTCTTTCTTTTGTTGAATAGTAGCATTATTCTCTATCATGATTTCTCTTACTTCATCAATAGTTATGTCCCATACTTTAGCCAATTCATTCAGATCAAAAATGAGTTTGCTTTTCTTGGAAGGAGGATGTGTTGAAGGATCAGCAGCATCTGAAGAACTTCTAGCTTCTGAATCAGGAGCTCCCCATCAGAATGAAGCCTTCCTTTTTGAGGTTAGAGTTGATCATTCAGACTCAATGTTACTATTAGTTCCTTGAGGAATCTCCCCTTAAAGTATAAATCAGGGTAGACGATATTCAAAGGAACAACAGGAACATCAGCTAGTGGCATGAATCATAGATCAAGAAAACCTTAATAATTATTAGTCTCTAACTGATCACCGGTGTCTGGAATGGGTTGATCATCAGTTTTTGCATCAACTTCTAGAATTTCAGCAACATAATTTCTTTTTGAAGGATAACTTTCAACCCTTCCAGTTTCAGACATCTCAAGCTGAGATGGAGTTGGTGCAATCACCACCATTTGCATTTGCTGATCTAGACTCTCTTGATTATTCTCTCCATTTTTAGCAGCATCATATTGGGGAGGAGAACTAAATGGTGGAGGAATATTTCTAAATGGCGGAGGAGGAGGAGGAGGATTATCATATGGAGAATTTGGTGGGGTGTCATCAACAACCATATCATCAATAACATCATCAACCAAGTCCATAAAATGCTTCATACAGCTAGATCCTTTTCTTCTGTAGTCAACCTTTTTCCCAATGATTGAGTTAACTGCACTATTAGAGAGAGTTGAGAAAGCACAATAGTTTGAAAGTCGAAGCTGGATTCTTCCTGATCATCCTGATGAAAAAGCAGCATTCTTAATAGGCATTGGCATACGCGGAACAATCTCAACTTGAGGAGAAGGAGATGCTAATCTTGCAGAATTCTCATCTTGGATCATTGGCTTAGCAGTTTCCACTAAAGGAAGGGTTGATCCACGTTGTACGTCATTATCTGCAGTGGGAGTGGATGAAGAAGTGGCTGAGAATCGAATACACTTGTTCAACCACTACAAGAAAAACACGATTTTGCTAGGAAAGGATTCCATTGTGAAAAGCTTAAATTCCATTGCAAAAGATGGATAGTGACGGAATTTGTGACGACCGATTTCCGTCCCAAAAAACTCTGTAGCGAGCATTAGCTAGGGAAACAATCATTCCGTCGTAATTGTGACGACGGAATGAAATTCGTTGTAGATGGTATTCTGTCGTGTATTCCGTAGTAGGATTCCATCACAAAATTTGTGGTAGTTATTCCATCACAAATTTTGTTGTGGTTAATCCCTAGCAAACTCTGTTGTGATGATTCCCTAGCAAATGTCGTGGTGGTTAATCCATAGTAAATTTTGTGGTGGTCATTCCCTAGTAAATTCCGTGGTGGTGATTCCCTAGCAAATTCCATCGTGATTAATCCCTAGCAAATTTTGTGGTAATGAATCCCTAGTAAATTTCATGGTGGTCATTCCCTAGAAAATTCTTTTGTAGTCATTTCCTAGCAAAATTTTGTCGTGATGAATCCCTAGCAACCTCCCTGGTCATGTACCCGTAGCAATTTTCGTGGTGTATATTGTACATCAAATTCCATATTGACCGATGGATAATTGATTTATAAATTGGATCCAAATTATTTTGTAGTAATATATGAAAAAAATAAAGAAAAAAATCAAAACCATTATATCATACAATAATACAATAATTATTTATTACATGGGAAAAAGTTGCTAATCTAAAATAAATACTACAATAAACATATATCAATACACTATATGACCTACTAGTGTTGTTGTTTTGTAAAGACATTAATAACATTCAATGCCGTTTGAAGCTGTTTTTCAAGATGCCCGACCCTTGCTTTGTTTTCTTCTTGTTGGGCCTTCATCATTTCTTTAAGCTCTTTGTTTTTCTCATTTTGTTTAGCAAGAAGCTCCCTCATTTCTTTTATTTCATCATTTTTTCAAGAATGTAAGATACATCCGTTTTCCGTTCCTATTGGGAACCGACTTTGCAAAAGAGTCTAATCCATAAAGTCTTCCTTTTTTGTCATGACCACTAACAACATCATAAAATAGCTTGTCCTCCTCAAATTCAACACCTTCAGCTTCCAACTCTTCCCGTTTTTCTGTATAGGCCGCCTACAACATAAAAGTAATATAAGTTAAACGATATTAAATTTATAAATGATATTATGAACTAGCTACAATATAAAAGTTTAACACTGAAATGAATATTACATGAATTTGTCTATCTTTTTCATTTGTGAAAGTGACTCCATCGTGATTCTTCGTGTGTGTATATAGGAACAATTCACTATGGGGTGGATCACATCCTAATTTCCTCTTCTGCATAAATACCATACAAAATGGCAAATATACAGATAAACGTATATAAACATTGATACAATGTACCATTAAAAAAATTACCAAATCAGAAGCTATCTTCAAATGACTTGTAGATCTAATGTTATGTGTTGGTTTTGCTACTCCATCAGCCACACCGTTACACCTATTTTTCTTGTTCTGCTCAGATTTTAGCTTGTATTCATTTGTATTCCATTTTTATTGCCAGGAGTTCCAGACTTCTTGTGGAATATGAGTTGGTTTAAAGCCATCTTTGTTTCTTTTTTGGGATCCGCATGTTGAAGAGATATTTACCATAACTTTGTGGCGCTTTCCTTACCCAAGCTTGCCTTACCAACTAGTTTATTGTTTCATCCCAACAACATTTTTTCTACACATTAACCATATAAACATATGTTTAAGTGTAAATGTTTACCAAACAAAAATTTATCACATATAGTTAATTACCTGAAACTCCTCTGAATATAATCCGCACATTTCTTTGCTTACTTTTCCCCAAGCGTACCCTTGTGGATCTACTCTTTGTAAAAAGTACTGACTAATAAAGTGTGCACAAGGGCCTGGCGGTATTAGCCTGCAAGTAATCATGTGATGTGTTAAGTTATGAATCGAAATGTACGTGTAAACCAAACGGTTATTGTCACACCCCAAAAACCGATGAACGGCGAAAACGTTCTGGGGTGGACGACGTCATGTACAGTATCACAACAATGAAAGTAGTAAACAAGCAACAACATCATCCATTGCATTAATAATATAATTTCATACAAGTGTGTTCTGTCAAGTTATATAGACACCAAAAATAATATACATCAAAATGAAAGACGAGTCTTGAACTAGCTCTTTCTTCTCAAAACCTGGCACCTGTACCTGTCTACTGGCGACCTGAGAATACAAGTTATTTTGAAAGCGAGTATCAGCTTTAAGGCTGGTGAGATCATAAGTATATTAGTGTTTTTGTTTGTATGAAAGCATTTGTAAGATGTTTGTAAGATGTTTGTATAAGTTTTGTGAAGTTTGTATTTATTTGAACTCTCCTAGAAAACCCTATGTTTTCTACTAAAAGTAGCCTTCTACCAGGTCATCTAGTATCTGTGTGTGTGTCTCATGTAAGAGCGTGTATTTTCCCAATCCGACTATCATTAACAAAAAATATAATTTTTACATTACCATGCATCGTGTGCATGTTCACGAAGTGAATGTAATGGGAAAATATTATAGTACTGTAGTGTTGTATTGAGTAACTACTGCTATACTAACTACCTTAAGCAATTGTAAATTTTAAGGTAACATGTGATCGGCCTGTATCTTGCTACCGACTCAATAGTAAAACGACAATGTAAGATGCCGTAGAAATGACGTTTGGCACCCGTAGACTTGCAAGTCCCATTGTAGCGAGCAGCAAGGTGTAGGATAGTCAATCCAATATAGATCTATACACAAATTCATACGCTCCCCAATTAAGGAGTTTCTGATACAAAAACAGTCATGGCAGGTAGTGTCATGCCCTGTTTAATGGCTGACATAACTGTGTTAATGTATATGTAATGTATATGTGTGCTAGCCGTACTATGTGTGTTCTTTCTCTGTCTAGCCTGTATGTTTGTATACCCTTGCTACCCAAGGGCATTGTATCTCTTGACTCATGTACGAACTGACTCATTGTAGGTTTCATTGTTCTAGTAATAGTATTAGTATCTTCCTAAACTGCTCCTATAGTAGTTTACTAGCAATGTATGATCATGTTTGTGTACCCTTGCTACCCAAAGGTATAGCACTAATTGAAGGAACTTTTATGACTATATATATATATATATATATATATATATATACATGATATATAACTAATATTTAAACAACCTTCGGTCGGATAACCGATGCCCTAATGCCACATCAAAACAAGGAAAAGGAATTAAAGCGTGCTGGCCTTCCTAAGTCTTTTAAACATTACTTATATAACTATACATACATAGACATGCATTGGACAATATATAAGTATGAAAGAGTTTAAGTAAAAGTATTTGATAAGTAAAAGACTTCGTAAAACAGTTTGAAGTATAGCAGTTTGGTAAACAGTTTGATTAGTAAGGAAAACCACTGGTGTTTTAGTTATTAATCACATGTGATTGATGTAATAACTATAAGGATTTAACTTGTATCCCCCCCCATAAAAGTGTTTAAAAACATTTAAACCATTGATTAAGGAGTATGAACTCACCTGTAGTGAGTGGTTTGGATGAAAGTGTCGGATAGGCTGCTAAGTGTCAAGCTGAGACTTGAACACACACGCGGATCCTATTTAACATATAATGATACATATATGAATATCATTAATGTTTAAAACAACTAATTATTGAATTGGGACCACCTTAGGGACTAGTAAACACTTATATTAAAGTGTTACAACCATATATGATTGTATGAAGGGGGTATATGGCTTCACAAAGGAGTGTAAGGCCAAAATACACACTATATGTGTGTGTGCGGCCCTACATGGCATGTGCGGTTAGGTGTGCGGCCCTACATGGTGTGTGCGACCGTACACCTAGTGTTCTTGGTGTTCTTGGCTAAAGATGCTACCTTTTATGAAGATCCTCAAGATGATTTGGATGATACTTGAGAGGATTTCGGGTCCTAGCTTTGAAGAAGTGTAGAAAGTGTTCCAAATGGCTAAGTGTTGAATATATAGGAGGGAGTGTGCGGTTGGGATGGGTGTGTGGCCGCACACTCTTGTGTGCGGCCGCACACACCTTGTGTTGGTGTGATTGGCTCAAATACAAGGCGATAAACCCACAATACTTATCCCACGACTCCTACCTTTCTTATACTAAGCTTTAAACACTCTATTTAACTCCAAACAGTGCTTGAAAAGAGCAAAAATGAGTTTAACTTTGATAAGAAATGAAGAATGTAAGCTAGAAAATTTCGGGTTGCCACAGTTATACATAGAAAACGTTGTAATTAAGATTTGATTGGTAACTCACGTTTTTTCCAAACATGAACAGTTAAATGTCCATCTGGTCCACAATCTTCAGAGGAATTGTTTTCACCTTCTACACTTCCACTACAGATCCGTTCATGGTTGGTTATGATGGTGATGGGGTAGATTCTGGGATAAGTGTTGTTAATGAAGTATATTATGGGGTAGGTGTTGGGATAGATGTATATGTTGAGGATGTGGTAGTTCCTTTTCTTAAGGAGGGTGTGGTAGTTATTGTAGTTGTGGAGGATGGTAGTGTGGATGCAGGTTTTTAGGTTGTGGTAGTAGATATAGGTGTTGATGATGTGGTAGAGGGTGACAGTGTTGAGGATGGTTTAGATGATGTAGGTACTGAAGTTTTGGTTATTGATGTAAGTGTTGAGGAATGTATTTTTCCAGTTTCTGAAGTTTTAGATGTATTTTCTAAGGACGGTGTGGATGTTGTAAGTGACGCTGAGGAAGTGGTAGTCATGATCGTTGTTAATGATTTAGGTTTAGGGTTTTATTGGGAGATGTTATAGGTGCTTTGGATGTGGTTGTTGATATTGGGAAGTCGATTTCTTCATCTTGTAATTCTATGTTTATGAATTTTGCAGCTAAAATCCTGTTACGTTTCATAACCTGTGGTGCAATGAATTTAATTGGCTTCGCATCGGATGCTCCTTTTGCTTTCGATTTCGACATCTCTCTAGCTTAAAAATTAAACAAAAGCTATAGTCAATACCAATGTATTAAAGATGATAAACTACTGATGAGAAGACATAAACAAACAATAAAAATAAATTATATAGGGAAGGCATTACTATGCATGTAAACTATTGAATACAATCAAAACCAATTTACTTGTAATTTAAGATGATAATATACATGAAGATGATCAGAGAACAAGAAACGATCATCACAATAACAGTATATTAAATAAAAATAAATTTTAGATGAGTAACAACCTATATCGCTAGAGTCAATGTACAAACGTATAATGAACAAAGATTTCGATCAATTAGCCGTCAGAGATGATGATTGCAGAAAATGTAAACGTATTTTGAATCAGTAAAATTACCCTAATATGCAGCCTAAATGTGTGTAGATTGGAGGTTAAGGAATTACGAAAATTTTTGAAGCTCCGCTAATGAAAAATTCGAACTGTGCTAATTATCGCTAAATATTTAGTAATTCAAATTTATTAAAGTAGTTTCAAATTTATATATAAGGTATATACATCTACCTAACGTCAAGAAAGAACATAGACTAATGAGATGTTCATAGTATAATTTTAATTTAAAATTATAAACGAGGATTAAACATTAATAAATTATACATCTTTATGCTTTTATGTTTAAACCAAAATTTATATATAAAAGAAGTACGGGCCATGTCAATATATATGGTAGTTGCTTATGGTGCCATGGTAACATCCGTGGATGACATATGGATCATTGGTCAACATGGTAGTTGCCTATGGTATCCATAGATGAGATACGGCTCATTGGTCGACATGGTAGTTGCTTATGGGGTCCATGGATGACATATGGGTCATTAGTCAACATGGAAGCTACTTATGGTGTGTACAGATGACACATGGGTCATTGGTCAACATGGTAGTTGTTTATGGTGTGATGGTCTCACCCATGGATGACATATGGGTCATTAGTCAACATGTAGTTGCTTATACTATCCATAGATGACAATGTGTCATTGGTCAACATGGTAGTTGCTTATGGTGTCCATGGATGAAATATGGGTCATTGGTCAACATGGTGTAGTTGCTTATGGTGTCCATGGATGACATATGGGTCATTGGTCAACATGGTAGTTGCTTATGGTGTCCGTGGATGACATATGCCTCATTGGTCAACATGGTGTAGTTACTTATGGTGTCCATTGATAACATATGGGTCATTGGTCACCATGGTAGTTGCTTATGATGTCCATGATGACATATGTCTCATTGGTTAACATGGTGTAGTTACTTATGGTGTGTTTGTATGAAATATGGGTCATTGGTCAACATGGTAGTTGCTTATGGTGTCCATGGATGACATATCGGTCGTTAGTCAACAAGGTGTAGTTGCTTATGGTGTCCATGGATGACATATGGGTCATTGGTCAATATGGTGTAGTTCCTTATGGTGTCCATTGATGACATATGGGTCATTGGTCAATAAGGTGTAGTTGCTCATGGTGTCCATGGACGACATATGGGTCATTGGACAACATGCAGTTGCTTATGGTGTCCAAGGATGACATATGTGTCATTGGTCAACATGATATCGTTGCTTATGGTGTTCGTGGATGACATATGGGTCATTGGTCAACATGGTGTAGTTGCTTATGGTGTCCATGGATGACATATTGTTCATTGGTCAACATGGTAGTTGCTTATGGTGTGATGGTATCACCCATGGATGACATATGGGCCATTGGTCAACATGTATTTTCTTATGGTGTCCATGGATGACATATGGTAGTTGCTTATGGTGTCCATGGATGTCGTATGTGTCATTAGTCAACATGATGTAGTTGCTTTTGTTGTCGATGGATGACATATGGGTCATTGGTCAAAATGGTAGTTGCTTATGGTGTCCATGGATGACTTAAGGGTCATTGGTTAACATGATGTAGTTACTTATGGTGTCCATGGATGACATATGGGTTATTGGTCAACATGGTAGTTTCTTATGGTGTCCATGGATGGCATATCGGTCATTCGTAAACATGGTGTAGCTGCTTATGGTGTCCATGGATTACATATGGGTCATTGGTCAACATGTCGTATTTGCTTATGGTGTCCTTGGATAACATATGGGTCATCGGTCGACAGGGTGCAGTTGCTTATGGTGTCCATGGATGAAATATGGGTCATTGGTCAACATAGTAGTTGTTTATGGTGTCCATGGATGACACATGGGTCATTAGTCAACATGTAGTTGTTTATTGTGTCCATGGATGACGTATAGGTCATTGGTCAACATGGTAGTTGCTTATGGTGTCCATGGATGATATATAGGTCCTTGGTCAACATGTAGTTGCTGATGGTGCCTGACATATGGGTACTTAGTAAACTTGGTGTAATTGCTTATGGTGTCCATGGATGACAAATAGGTAATTGGTCAACATGGTAGTTGCTTATGGTGTCCATGAATGACATAAGGGTCATTGGTTAACATGGTGTAGTTACTTATGGTGTCCATGGATGACATATGGGTTATTGGTCGACATGGTAGTTGCTTATGGTGTCCATGGATGACATATGGGTCATTGGTAAACAAGGTGTAATTGCTTATAATGTCTATGGATGACATATAGTTCATTGGTCATCATGGTGTAGTTTCTAATGGTGTCCATGGATAACATATGGGTTATTGGTCAACATGGTGTATTTGCTTATGGTGTCCATGGATGACACATGGGTCATTGGTCAACATGGTGTAGTTGCTAATGGTGTCCATGGATTAAATAAGGGTCATTGGTCAACATTGTAGATGCTTATGGTGCCCATGGATGACATATGGATCATTAGTCAACATGTAGTTGTTTATTGTGTCCATGGATGACATATGGCTCATTGGTCAAAATGGTAGTTACTTATGGTGTCCATGGATGACATATAGGTCATTGTTCAACATGTAGTTGCTTATGGTGTCTGACATATGGTTAATTAGTAAACTTGGTGTAATTGCTTATGGTGTCCATGGATGATGACATATGGGTCGTCGGTCAACTTGGTAGTTTCTTATGATGTCCATGGACGACATATGCATCATTGGTTAACATGGTGTAGTTACTTATGGTGTCCATGGATGACGTATGGGTCACTGGTCACCATGGTAGTTGCTTATGGTGTCCATGGATGACATATGTGTTATTGGTCAACATGGTGGAGTTACTTATGGTGTGTTTGGATGAAATATTGGTCATTAGTCAACATGGTAGTTGCTTTTGGTGTCTATGGATGACATATCGGTCGTTGGTCAACATGGTGTAGTTGCATATGGTGTCCAAGGCTGACATGTGGGTCATTGGTCAACATGGTGTAGTTCCTTATGGTGTCCATGGATGACATATGGGTCATTGGTCAATAAGTTGAGTTGCTTATGGTGTCCATGGATGACATATGGGTCATTAGTCAACATGTAGTTGCTTATGTTGTCCATGGATGACATATGTGTCATTGGTCAACATGTTATCGTTTCTTATGGTGTTCGTGGATGACATATGGGTAATTGGTCAATATGGCGTAGTTGCTTATGGTGTCCATGGATGACATACGGTTCATTGGTCGACATGGTAGTTGCTTATGGTGTGATGGTATCACCCATAGGTGACATATGGGCCATTGGTCAACAAGTAGTTGCTTATGGTTTCCATGTATGACATATGTGTCATTGGTCAACATGGTAGTTGCTTATGGTGTCCATGCATGACGTATACGTCATTAGTCAACATGGTGTAGTTGCTTTAGGTGTCCAATGGAAGACATATAGGTCATTGGTCAACATGGTAGTTACTTATGGTGTCCATGGATGACATAAGGGCATTAGTTAACATGGTGTAGTTACTTATGGTGTCCATGAATGACATATGGGTTATTGGTCAACATGGTAGTTGATTATGGTGTCCATGGATGACATATGGGTCATTGGTCAATAAGGTGTCGTTGCTTATGGTGTCAATGGATGACATATAGGTCATTGGTCAACATGGTCTTGTTGATTATGGTGTCCATGGATGACATATGGGTCATTAGTCGACATGGTGTATTTACTTATTGTGTGCATGGATGACATATGGGTCATTGGTCAACATGGTGAAGTTGCTTATGTCGTCCATGGATGAAATATGAGTCATTGGTCAACATGGTAGTTACTTATGGTGTCTATGGACAACATATTGGTCATTAGTCAAGAGCTAGTTGCTTATGGTGTCCATGGATGACATATGGGTCATTGGTCAACATGGTAGTTACTTATCGTGTCCATGGATGACATATAGGTTATTGGTCAACATGTAGTTGCTTATGGTGTCTGACATATGGGTAATTAATAAACTTGGTGCAATTGTTTATGATGTCCAGGGATGACATATGGGTCATTGGTCAACATGGTAGTTGCTTATGGTGTCCATGGATGACAGAAGGGTCATTTAAAACATGGTGTAGTTACATATGGTATCCATGGATGACATATGGGTTATTGGTCAACATGGTAGTTGCTTATGGTGTCCATGAATGACAAATGGGTCATTGGTCAACAATGTGTAGTTGCTTTTGGTGTCCATGGATGACATATGGGTCATTGGTCAACATGGTGTAGTTGGTTATGGTGTCCATGGATGACATATCGGTCATTGGTCAACATGGTGTATTTGCTGATTGTTTCCATGGATGACATATGGTTCATTGGTCAACATGGTGAAGTTGCTTATGGTGTCCATGGATGAAATATGGGTCATTGGTCAACATGGTAGTTGCTTATGTTATCCATGGATGACATATGGATGAGTAGTCAACAGGTATTTGCTTATGGTGTCCATGGATGACATATGGGTCATTGGTCAAAATGGTAGTTAGTTATGATGTCCATGGATGACATATAGGTCATTTGTCAACATGTAGTTGCTTATGGTGTCTGAGATATGGGTAACCAGCAAACTTGGTGTAATTCCTTATGGTGTCCATGGATGACATATGGGTCATTGGTCAACATGGTAGTCCCTTATGGTGTCCATGGATGACAGAAGGGTCTTTGGTTAAGATGTTGTAGTTACTTATGGTGTCCATGGATGACATATGGGTTATTGGTCAACATGTTTGTTGCTTATGGTGTCCATGGATGACATATGGGTCATTAGTCAACTTGGTAGTTACTTATGGTGTCCATAGATGACATATAGGTCATTGGTCAACATGTAGTTGCTTATGGTGTATGACATATGGGTAATTAGTAAACTTGGTGTAATTGCTTATGGTGTCCATGGATGACATATGGGTCATTGGTCAACATGGTAGTTGCTTATGGTGTCCATGGATGACAGAAGCGTCATTGGTTAACATGGTGTAGTTACTTATGGTGTCCATGGATGACATATGGGTTATTGGTCAACAAGGTAGTTGCTTATGGTGTCCATGGACGACATATGGGTCATTGGTTAACAAGGTGTGGTTACTTATGGTGTCCATGGATGACATATGGGTCATTAGTCAACATGGTTTATTTTCTTTATGGTGTCCATGGATGACCTATGGGTCATTGGTCAACATGGTGTAGTTGGTTATGGTGTCCATGGATGAAATATGGGTCATTGGTCAACATGGTAGTTGCTTATTGTGACAACTCGAAATTTTCATTCGGTCAAACCCTAAAAGTCAATCACTCCATATTATAAGTCAAGTTCACTTTTACTTGTTTTTGGGTAAAATAAGTTCAATTGGTTATTTTAATATTATTCTTTAAACGAACGGGTGAAAGAAAGTGTCGTCTCGGGTTTTGAAATTTAAAAACTGCAAACACCTCGTGTCTTAGAAGTTCACGATCAAACTTTTAAGTTTGGGTTGAAAAATTATCCAAAAACGTAAACTCATGCCTTAAGCATGAGTTTACTCCCCAAAAACTAGTCATTTTGTGTTTACTCCCCATTTACCAAAAGAGTAAACTCCAAAAATCCTCTCAAGTATTATCCATGTTTTGTTCAATTCTCTTCAATCAAGTAAGTGTTTCTAGCCCTTTCAATTTAGTATATCACTTAATCTAGTGATTGTACATCCTTTAATCGATCCATTTATGTGTTTTGATTAGTTTTTCCAAAATACAAAGAACACACACTAGTGTTCTTGGACTTAAAGTTCATTTCAAGCTTCCACAATGTAAGTACTTCTATCCTAGAGTAATTTAAAGCTAGCTATACATGTTTATACCAAGGAAAGGTCCCAAGAACACCAAGAACAAGGTGTTCACGGTTTTGGGAGGCTCCCAAAACCGTAAACACCAAATATAGTGCGTTAGGGTGCTTTAGGGTGTCTAGATGCTTCACAATGCCTTAGGGACTTGTCTAGATCCATCCTTGACGAGTGTATCACACAAAAAGCACAAAAATCCTACATTTATATGTGTTTACGGTTTGGGGATCTCCCAAAACCGTAAACACCTTAAAAGTTGTATAAATGTCCCATAAATGTCCCATGGTTGTTCCTTATGCCTAGAATCCAACCTAGACTAGTGCCATGATTGAGCTAAGGACTTGAAAACCCCCAAATACCAAACTTGTCAGTTTAAGGTAGTAAACTCATGAGTTTATGGTAGTAAACTCATGGAGAAATGTTCCTTAGACCGTAAACTCCATTTAGGAGTGTTTTGATGCCACACAACACTTCCTAAGGCTTAAACATGAAGTAGGAATGTTTGGAATAGCTTAGAAGACTTCAAAACATCAAATGGTCAAAAGGTTAGGAGTTTATGACCGTAAACTCAAGAGTTTACGACCGTAAACTCAAGGGGTGTTGGTCTTTAGGGAGTAAACTCATTTCAGAAGTGTTCCTTGAACCCAAAACACACTAGCCTTTCCCTACAACACTTAGATGTACTCCTTAGCACTTATAACACTTATACAAAGTGTTTGTCATATCCTAGAGTGTCTTGACTTGTTTATTAGTTGTTTATACTAATTGTTTATATACATATGTCCTCATATGTAATTAGGATCTTTGTGTGTGTCTAAGTCTTCACTTGACACCAAGCACTTATCCGACACTTCCATCCGATCCACTCGCAACAGGTGAGTTCATACCCCTTAATCAACCTTTTAAATGTTTTTAAATACTTTATGGGGGGATACAAGTAGAATCATGCTACTTATTATATCAATCACTTGTAACTAATAAGCAGCATTCAAATGATTGGCTACTCATTAGCCGTTTTACCAAACAGTTTCCTTCAAATGTTTTTCATAAACACTTTATATGTTTAAAACTCCTTATTAAACTGTACATTTTACTATGTATGTTTCATTTCAAGCTCATTTACTATTGTGTTTCAAACAAATGTTTCTTTATACTAAACTGTTTTATCAAACCCATGCTTCCAACCCGTTTTATAGATTGACATCAAGTCAATCTTTTATTAGATAATAATTATGTCCAAAGGTTTTACAAAAATTATTTTATGCTTTTATGATATCAATTGCATGCCTATATATGTATAGTTATAAAAAGATATGTTTAAAAGACTTAGGAAGGCGATCCACCCTATTTCCTTTTCGCGCTTGAGATGTGGTCTGGTGGGATATCGGGTATCCGTCCGAAGGTTGTTTAAATATTAGTTATATATCATATGTACATATATAGTCATAATGGTCCTTCCAGTTCATCCAATGCCCTTGGGTAGCAAGGGTATACATTCCCATGTTCATACGTACCAGTTAAATTACTAGTAAGCTACCATATGGGTAGTTTAGGAAGATACTAGAACTATTACTAGAACGCGATATCATACAATGAGTCAGTTCATTCATGAGTCAATACTTGCTAGATAGAGAGAAAATACATTACGGCTAGTACACACCGTACATTACTATACATGCTGGATAGAGAGAGAACACACATTACAGCTAGCACACGTAGAACATTACAGTACATTACTATACATGCTACACAGAGGAAGAACACACAATACAGCTAGCACATACATTACATATACAGTACATATACATTACAATAGTTAGGTGAGCCATTAAACAGGTCATGACACTACCTGCCATGACCGTTTTTGTGTCCAGAATCTCCTTAATTGGGGAGCGTATGAGTTTATGTATAGATCTATACTAGATTGACTATCCTACACCTTGCTGCTCGCTACAGTGGGACTTGCAAGTCTACGGGTGCCAAATGTCATGTCTTACGGCGTCTTACATCATCGTTTTACTATAGTCGGTAGCAGGATACAGGTCGATCACATGTTACTTTAAATTACATTAGATTTAAGGTAGTTAGTACGGTTGTAGTTAGATACTACACCATAGTACTGTTTCATTTTCCCATTACATTCACTTCGTGAACATTCACACGACGTGCGGTAATGTAGAAACTATATTTTTGATTAATGATAGTCAGATTTGGGAAAATACACACTCTTACAAGAGCCACACACACAGACACTAGATGCCTTGGTAGAAGGATACGATTAGTAGGAAACATAAGGCTTCCTAGGAACATACAAAAAACATTTTAATACTAACAGTTCATACACATTTTCAATACTGACAGTCGATATACATACAAATACTTACATACAAATTAAGACACTAAAATACTTATGATCTGTGACACCCAAGTTTTTTTTTGCAAAAATTTTAAACTTTTAAAACCCATCTTAAATTAAATTAAAACAACTAAAATAGTCATAACATAATCCATCAACTTAATAATCATATAAAATAAGTGCGGAAGTAATAATAATAATAAGGTCCCAACAAAATAACTAGTAGCAATGTCCCGATGCTCCATGTCAAGCCCTAGCCTCTTTAATCTTAGCACCTGAAAAGTTATAAGGGAAAAACGTAAGCACGAAGCTTAGTGAATTCAAACACAGACATTGTACTAACATTCATATTTACTAGCCCTAATCCATTTTCCAATTATAATGATAAAGGCAAAGAACGAATCAATGTCTATATTACGAGAAGGACTTGTAGGTTTGAACCGCACCGGGAAGATCCCGTATCATTTGGCCCTAATCACCGCACCTCACGAGGAGTATTACGTTGGTGATCTTACCTACCCACCGCACCGGTAAATCCGTATCCTTTGGTGGTGTCCCCATATCCATAATTAGTTACATACAGTGCACATGTACGAATTAAAACAATACTTATATAGCATGCTTTTATAATAAATTCATATAATCACACACGAGCTAACTAGCAAACACAATCATTAATACAACGGTGTGAGAGAACTCACCTTGAGTGAGTATTAAGGATGGCTAACAATCAAATAATGCTACCAAGCTTGAGCAAACTTCGAAACCTCACCTAAGAAGGACTAAAGGTTAGAAAGGAGATGTAACGAAGCTATGAGTTGAGAAAAGAGTAATCACAGCAAGGTCTCTAAAACAGACCTGCTGTTCAAAACGGATTTACTCCAAAATCTAAAACAGAAACATAGCTTTAACTAAATTTTATAGGAAACTATGATTGCTCTGGATTCCACAACTATAAAGAACTCATTCTAACTCCAAAAGATGAATTAAATATGAATTTTACAAAATGGTGTATCACTTCTGTCTCCAAAAATACAGTCAAGTGATGTTGGCCAATTCTACCCAACTTGTGAGTATAATTAGTCCAAAAGAAAATTAAGAGAAGTAAAGGACATACAAGTGAAAGTCTCAGAGTTGGAATTGAATGAAAAACATCTCTCAAACTCCAGATATAAAATTCACATTGTGGACAATCACAGCACTAGCAAAAGCTGGTGACTGCCCACTGACCTGGATAGTGGATCCATTATAACCAATTTATAATTGGAAATAACACCCCATATTCTCCAGATCTTAAATTCATAATATAAGGAACATATAGAAACTTGGAATCACTCTGGATCCTTTTCCAAGCCTTAGAAATGATGAAAACAAAATGACATATCAGAACAGACCCGGATCAGACCTAACAGAAAAGATGTCATTCTTTCACATAGATAAAGCCCTTATCGGTGAGGTTGGCCTTCTTAAGAAAGTTAGACAACTCAATTTGTGAACTTTTGGAACTGGTTTGGGGTCCGTTTGAGTTCTAGATATCCAGATATGATTTTTACAAAATGACTACAGATCTGATGGAAAACAGAATTGTAGCCACCCGTGATTCCTTTTTGGCTTATCCATCCTTCTCCTTTTGAAACACATTTTAAGATGTGTTCATCATCCCAATTCAGTCCCCATGATAATGGTGGTACTAAAAAGGGTTAGGGATCATTAGGATTTCATTTAGCCACACGGATGTAATAATAATCAACATGAAAATAAACATAAGCACATAAAATCATCATTCTCCCTTTTAGGGTTTCCATGATCTTTTGCCACATGTAATCCCCTAGATCCATCATCCACCATATATGGGGTGAAGAGAGGATCTTGAGATGATGTATAACATACAATTACAATAAAATAAGAAGGAGAAGAGGTGAAGATGAAATCATAAAACTAGATTATGAATCAAGTCGTAAGAAAGGA
The DNA here is from genome assembly GCF_051521515.1 of Lactuca serriola. Lineage (NCBI taxonomy): Eukaryota > Viridiplantae > Streptophyta > Magnoliopsida > Asterales > Asteraceae > Lactuca > Lactuca serriola. The sequence goes on from NC_136415.1 coordinate 265,670,418, forward strand.
TAAGGAGGTTCATACCAATACGAATCAAGGCTGGAAATAAACAAGAATTAAGCTCCAAACAGCCCCTTGGCTGCTCTTGATCCCAAAGAGAGAGAGAGGGACGATTTTTGAGAGAGAGGGAGGGTTTAGAGTGTTTTCCTTGTGTGTGTTCCAAATGATTCAATTTACACATTAAGTACTATTAACTAGATGGACTTTGCAAATAGGCCCATAGCCCATGGACTTCAATAAAAGGAGTTTACAAGATGATCAAAAGAGTCCAATAACATAAGAAATTAGACATTGGTTAAATAAATTAACCCAAGGTTACAAGGATAATTAAATTAAAATAACCAAACGTACCGAGAAAACCCGGGGCGTTACATGATCTCACCAGCTTTAAAGCTGATACTCTCTTTCAAAATAACTTGTATCCTCAGGTCAACCATAGACAGGTACCGATGCAAGGTTTAGAGAAGATGAAGCTCGTTCAAGACTCATCTTTCCTTTTGTTTATACTTTAGTGTCTATTATAATTTGACATAACACTTGTATTAAAATTATATTATTAATGCAATGGATGATGTTGTTGCTTGTTTACTACTTTTCATTGTTGTGATAATGTACATGGCGTCCTCCGTCCCAGAACGTTTCCATGGATGACAGAAGGGTCATTGGTTAACGTGGTGTAGTTACTTATGGTATCCATGGATGACATATGGGTTATTGGTTAACATGGTAGTTGATTCTGGTGTCCATGGATGACATATGGGTCATTGGTCAACATGGTAGTTACTTATGGTGTCCATGGATGACATATAGGTCATTGGTCAACATGTAGTTGTGTATGGTGGCTGACATATGGGTAATTAGTAAACTTGGTGTAATTGCTTATGGTGTCCATAGATGACATATGGGTCATTGGTCAACTTGGTAGTTGCTTATGGTGTCCATGGATGACAGAAGGGACATTGGTTAACATGGTGTAGTTACTTATGGTGTCCATGGATGACATATGGGTTATTGGTCAACAAGGTAGTTACTTATGGTGTCTATGGATGATATATGGGTCATTTGTCCACAGTGTGTAGTTGCTTATTATGTCCATGGATGACATATGGGTAATTAGTCAACATGGTGTAATTGCTTTTGGTGTCCATGGATGACATATGGGTAATTGGTCAACATGGTAGTTGCTTATGGTGTCCATGGATGACATAAGGGTCATTGGTTAACATGGTGTAGTTACTTATGATTTCCATGGATGATATATGGGTTATTGGTCAACATGGTAGTTGCTTATGGTGTCCATGGATGACATATGGGTCCTTGGTCAAGCAGGTGTAATTGCTTATGATGTCCATGGATGACATATGGGTCATTGGTCAACATGTTGTATTTGCTTATGGTGTCCATGGATGACATATGGGTCATTGGTAAAGATGGTGTAGTTGCTTATGGTGTCCATGGATGAAATATGGGTCATTGTTCAAGATGGTAGTTGCTTATGGTGTCCATGGATGACATATGGATCATTAGTCAACATGTACTTGTTTATTGTGTCCATGGATGACATATGGGTCATTGGTCAACATGGTAGTTGCTTATGGTGTCCAGGGATGACATATAGGTCATTGGTCAACATGTAGTTGCTTATGGTGTCCGACATATGGGTAATTAGTAAACTTGGTGTAATACTTACAGTTCATACACATTTTCAATACTTACAGTCGATATACATACAAATACTTACATACAAATTAAGACACTAAAATACTTATGATCTCACCAGCTTTAAAGCTGATACTCTCTTTCAAAATAACTTGTATCCTCAGGTCAACCATAGACAGGTACCGATGCAAGGTTTAGAGAATATGAAGCTCATTCAAGACTCATCTTTCCTTTTGTTTATACTTTAGTGTCTATTATAATTTGACATAACGGTTGTATTAAAATTATATTATTAATGCAATGGATGATGTTGTTGCTTGTTTACTACTTTTCATTGTTGTGATAATGTACATGGCGTCCTCCGCCCCAGAACGTTTCCATGGATGACAGAAGGGTCATTGGTTAACGTGGTGTAGTTACTTATGGTATCCATGGATGACATATGGGTTATTGGTTAACATGGTAGTTGCTTCTGGTGTCCATGGATGACATATGGGTCATTGGTCAACATGGTAGTTACTTATGGTGTCCATGGATGACATATAGGTCATTGGTCAACATGTAGTTGTGTATGGTGGCTGACATACGGGTAATTAGTAAACTTGGTGTAATTGCTTATGGTGCCCATGGATGACATATGGGTCATTGGTCAACTTGGTAGTTGCTTATGGTGTCCATGGATGACAGAAGGGACATTGGTTAACATGGTGTAGTTACTTATGGTGTCCATGGATGACATATGGGTTATTGGTCAACAGGGTAGTTACTTATGGTGTCCATGGATGACATATGGGTCATTAGTCAACATGGTGTATTTGCTTATGGTGTCCATGGATGACCTATGGGTCACTGGTCAACATGGTGTAGTTGCTTATGGTGTCCATGGATGAAATATGGGTCATTGGTCAACATGGCGGTTGCTTATGGTGTGATGGTATCACCCATGGATGACATATGGGCCATTGGTCAACATGTTATCGTTGCTTATGGTGTTCGTGGATGACATATGGGTCATTGGTCAACATTGTGTAGTTGCTTATGGTGTCCATGGATGACATACGGTTCATTGGTCGACATGGTACTTGCTTATGGTATGATGGTATCACCCATGGGTGACATATGGGCCATTGGTCAACATGTAGTTGCTTATGGTTTCCATGTATGACATACGTGTCATTGGTCAACATGGTAGTTGCTTATGGTGTTCATGGATGACGTATAGGTCATTAGTCAACATGGTGTAGTTGCTTTTGGTCTCCATGGATGACATATAGGTCATTGGTCAACATGTTAGTTGCTTATGATGTCCATGGATGACATAAGGGCATTAGTTAACATGGTGTAGTTACTTATGGTGTTGATGGATGACATATGGGTTATTGGTCAACATGGTAGTTGCTTATAGTGTCCATGGATGACATATGGGTCACTGGTCAACATGGTGTAGGTTCTTATGGTGTCCATGGATGACATATGGTTCATTGGTCAACATGGTGTAGTTGCTTATGGTGTCCATGGATGACATATGGGTCATTGGTCAACATGGTGTATTTTCTTATGGTGTCCATGGATGACATATGGGTCATTAGTCAACATGGTGTATTTGCTTATGGTGTCCATGGATGATCTATGGGTCATTGGTCAACATGGTTTAGTTGCTTATGGTGTCCATGGATGAAATATAGGTCATTGGTCAACATGGTAGTTGCTTATGGTGTGATGGTATCACCCATGGGTGACATATGGGCCATTCGCCAACATGTTAACATTGCTTATGGTGTTCGTGGATGACATATGGGTCATTGGTCAACAGGATGTAGTTGCTGATGGTATCACCCATGGGTCACATATGGGCCACTGGTCAACATGTAGTTGCTCATGGTTTCCATGTATGACATACGGGTCATTGGTCAACATGGTAGTTGCTTATGGTGTCCATGGATGACATATAGGTCATTAGTTAACATGGTGTAGTTACTTTTGGTGTCCATGGATGACATATAGGTCATTCGTCAACATGGTAGTTGCTTATGGTGTCCATGGATGACATAAGGGCATTAGTTAACATGGTGTAGTTACTTATGGTGTCCATGGATGAAATATGGGTTTTTAGTCAACATTATAGTTGCTTATTGTGTCCATGGATGACATATGGGTCATTGGTCAACAAGGTGTAGTTGCTTATGGTGCCCATGGATGACATATGGGTCATTGGTCAACATGGTGTAGTTGCTTATGGTGTCCATGGATGACATATGGGTCATTGGTCAACATGGTGTATTTGCTTATGGTGTCCATGGATGACATATGGGTCATTGGTCAACATGGTGTTGTTGCTTATGGTGTCCATGGATCAAATATGGGTCATTGGTCAACATAGTAGTTGCTTATGGTGTCTACTGATGACATATCGGTCATTAGTCAACATGTGGTTGTTTATTGTGTCCATGGATGACGTATGGGTCATTGGTCAACATGGTAGTTGCTTATGGTGTCCATGGATGACATATAGATCATTGGTCAACATGTAGTTGCTTATGGTGTCTGACATATGGGTAATTAGTAAACTTGGTATAATTGCTTTTGGTGTCCATGGATGACATATGGGTAATTGGTCAACATGGTAGTTGCTTATGGTGTCCATGGATGACATAAGGGTCATTGGTTAACATGGTGTAGTTACTTATGATTTCCATGGATGATATATGGGTTATTGGTCAACATGGTAGTTGCTTTTGGTGTCCATGGATGACATATGGGTCCTTGGTCAAGCAGGTGTAACTGCTTATGATGTCCATGGATGACATATGGGTCATTGGTCAACATGTTGTATTTGCTTATGGTGTCCATGGATGACATATGGGTCATTGGTAAAGATGGTGTAGTTGCTTATGGTGTCCATGGATGAAATATGGGTCATTGTTCAAGATGGTAGTTGCTTATGGTGTCCATGGATGACATATGGGTCATTAGTCAACATGTACTTGTTTATTGTGTCCATGGATGACATATGGGTCATTGGTCAACATGGTAGTTGCTTATGGTGTCCAGGGATGACATATAGGTCATTGGTCAACATGTAGTTGCTTATGGTGTCCGACATATGGGTAATTAGTAAACTTGGTGTAATTGCTTATGGTGTCCATGGATGACATATGGGTCATCGGTAAACTTGGTAGTTGCTTATGGTGTCCATAGACGACTTATGCGTCATTGGTCAACATGGTGTAGTTACTTATGGTGTCCATGGATGACATATGGGTCATTGGTCACCGTGGTTGTTGCTTATGGTGTCCATGGATGACATATGTGTTATTGGTCAACATGGTGTAGTTACTTATGGTGTGTTTGGATAAAATATGGGTCATTGGTCAACATGGTAGTTGCTTATGGTGTCCATGGATGACATATCGGTCGCTGGTCAACATGGTGTAGTTGCTTATGTTGTCCAAGGATGACATATGGGTCATTGGTCAACATGGTGTAGTTCCTTATGGTGTCCATGGATGACATATGCGTCATTGGTCAATAAGGTGTAGTTGCTTATGGTGTCCATGGATGACATATGGGTGATTGGTCAACATGTAGTTGCTTATGTTGTCCATGGATGACATATGTATCATTGGTCAACATGTGATCGTTGCCTATGGTGTTCGTGGATGACATATGAGTCATTGGTCAACATGGTGCAGTTGCTTATGGTGTCCATGGATGACATACGGTTCATTGGTCAACATGGTATTTGCTTATGGTGTGATGGTATCTCCCATGGATGACATATGGGCCATTGGTCAACATGCAGTTGCTTATGGTTTCCATGTATGACATATGTGTCATTGGTCAACATGGTAGTTGCTTATGGTGTCCATGGATGACGTATAGGTCATTAGTCAACATGGTGTAGTTGCTTTTGGTGTCCATGGATAACATATAAGTCATTGGTCAACATGGTAGTTTCTTATGATGTCCATGGATGACATTGTTGGATAAGGTGTCTAAGTCGATAACTATTTCTGGTAAGTACTTGACCCGACCCGACATGGTCTATTTGGGTTGCATGGCACCATGCTATTGGATAGACTAAATGAGAGAAATAACACTTGGAGATTATTAATATATTATAAGTTCTAATATATTAATACTATGATTTAATTAGTTTGATCAAGAATTAATTTAGAATTAATTAAGTGATCAAAAGATAACTAATTAAATATATGGGTTGATTATGTAAATCATCCATATCTTGTATAGTGGTCTAAGAGGCTCCATGGATTATCAAGTTGGGTTCCACCCATAGGATGCTCCATGGGAGTTACAAACCCATGGGTCATGGAAATGAAGAGTCATGACACATTAGGGTTTACATGGTGTAAGATGTGTTAACACTATATAAGAATCCTATTCTCCACCAAAATCGGCTACACATATGAAACCAGAGGGCTAGGCCAATTTTAAGAAGTGTGTGTTCTCTCAAAAGTATTTCCAAGAGCATTTGGTGTTGTGTGAAGCATTAGAGGCATCACACTTGGGGTGCTAGGCTCACCAGGTTTCAAGGAATACTTTCAACCACAAGGTATGTAGTTCTATCTTTCATTCAAGTTAAAAATTGTACCCCATGTATGCTAGATAGGTTCATAACCTTGGAAAACAACTTTGCATGATTATTAGACAAACATAGATCCAAGGTTATTAGGTTTGCATGTACACTTAGGAAGTGTTAGAATGCTCTAAACCTATCAGTGGTATCAGAGACTAGGCTTACTTGTTTGATTTTTGTGCAAACTGCTTGAAAAATCGAGTTTTCTGCTTTCTGCCCGTATGAACTCGCCGAGTCTATGGGGGGACTCGATGAGTCCATGACCAAATGCAAGCTACTCGTCGAGTCAGTTCATGCACTCGACGAGTAGAGGCTGTAGTTTTCAGAATTTCAATTTTTGTTGCTGGAAATGGACTAGGAACATTACCCTAAACTGTTTTGGTGTTTTAAAACTTTCTTTAGTTGGTGTAATGTTCATGTTAATCCATTTACAATGACAAATTATCAAAATTACAAGTTTTTAAGTGTAATTTTTTATTCATGAAAGTGTTCATATTCATGTTCTTGATCTTATGATGTTTAGATGATCATAGGAATTGTTTGTAACCTATGTGGTAGATTAATCCATGATCATTATGTGTTTTAATGGAGTCCATAACTTGTCCTCAAGTTATGAAAAACCAAAAGTCACTTTGTTTTTAAAACCATTAAAAGAACACATGGGTTATAAAAATGAAGAGTCTTCAGTTTTAATACTCTAATTAACTCATAAGTTACAAGAAATGAAAACTTTTGAAAGTTTACAAAACATGCCCTCAGGTTTTGGAACAAGTAAAGTCTTGATAAAAACTTTAGTTCCAACCCTTAGAATTTTAAAAGTTAAAATTCAACCCTTATACTTTTTAATATTATAAGTTAATATATATATATATATATATATATATATATATATATATATATATATGTATAAGAGCAAGTCGTCTTACTGCTAGTACGGCTCATTCACGAAGCCGGTCTATAACGGGGGTATAAGGTTGTTTCCTGTAAAATGGCAACTTAATGGGTGTCCAGTCTCACCCACCGCTTCCTTGATCGGTGGAGGGTCGTTAGCCGAACCGGTAGGACAAGGACTTATAAATTCTCATTAAAAGTTTGATGAATATTATAAAGTAACTAAATGCTTTTATTAAATTCCCAATCTTAGTTACTTTCATTAAGTCGTTGGTGGAGTGTGTGTGGTTAACCGGCACACTAACTTGGACTTAACAAGGTAGGTAAAGGGTGACTTAAGGTTTATCATAGTATCGGTGGAGCGTGTGTGGTTTACCAGCACATCGATTGAGTGATAAACTTTAAGGGTACCAAGTTATTTGCATCGTTACTTCACACCTCGTTTTGTGATCCTCGGTATCCGAGTCACAAAACCTGGAGGGCACACTCGAGATTGAAACATGCCTTTGAAAAGTTCAGTGAGTCTCAAAAGAATCTAGGAATTTCTAAGAACCAATCAAAAACCTAATATTTAATATTTCGTTTTTCATGGTGGAAATTGGTGAATCGTATAGCTTGGATTACAGCATACCTCTTCGAAGTTATAATATATTGTGATTGGATCCTAGCCTTAATATTACATTTGGGTGTTTTATTAAGGACTCTTTTAATATCTAAATGTAACATCCAAAATTTCAAAACAGTTAAAACTTTTCAAAATCACCCATTTTATTAACATTGTTGCAAAAAGGTTTTCAATACATTATTAAACAGGGTAATTTCCCAGGTTCAATTCATAAAACACCAACGCGAGGAACGGTACGATCACGCCTTTGCCTTGCCACAGACTCTTGAGAACCTGAAACATAAAACCACAACTGTAAGCCCGAAAGCTTAGTGAGAAACCCCCAGAATACCAACCACATATACGCCTTTCCAGGCCCTGACCTTCCGGTCCATGTGTCTCAGGGGACTTCCGTCCCTGCTGGGTAAACCTTCCGGTCCTACCCACGCCGACCTTCCGGTCCATCACACAACATAATCGCCTTCCGGCCCATAACATATCGCCTTCCGGCCCATAACATATTGCCTTCCGGCCCATAAGCATAAAATGCACATATAACATAACAAACAATCATATAACAGTTCATAGACAACAATCAATCACAGATCACATATCATAGCATTACTCTAACAAGATACTGGTCTAGCCGGTCATTATCATAACATTACTCTATGAATCAGTCAACATACTAAATGCATACATACGCCTTTCTAGGCCATGACCTTCCGGTCCACATAGTAATGCCTTCCGGCCCATAACATATATTGCCTTCCGGCCCATAACATATAACAACTGACAACTACCCGGATTTCCATCCAATAAAAGGGTTGGCATTGGTGCCATAAACCCTAGCGATATAGTTAGGGTAACTCACCTCGAAACTGCCGACTGAACAGATAGCTCAAGCTGCTCCGATCACTGATACGATCTCCACCTCTGGATAGTCACCAATGCACTGAACTCAAACAATAACAACAATTACCAAAATACCCCTGGAACCACTGGTAAATCCTTGGTCAAAGACAAGGTCAAAGTCAACCCCTGACTGACCCTACTCGCCGAGTCAACCCTAAGACTCGCCGAGTCCCCAGGCTCAGAACTTCACTCAACCCGCGACCTAACTCGCCGAGTCACCCCAAGACTCGCCGAGTTCAACGACTTTGAGTCCACTCGCCCTTAACTCACCGATTCCTTAAGACACCCTTTCTACACGTCGAGTATCCCCTTTTTACTCGACGAGTTCCTCCTGGAAGAATCGCGGGGCCACCCCGACTCAACTCGCCGAGTCTGAAGAACAACTCGACGAGTCCCAGTTATTCTTCAAACTACTCGCCGAGTCTGTTCATCAGACTCGTCGAGTCCATGCCATGCAGTCGATCAAACTGCTTCCTGAGATAAGTATTGCCCCGAAATACACAAGCATGGGACCTTCTGGACCTCTAAGGTCCTAATACAGGGTTATAGTCGTTTGGGTAACAAGGGTAACACTTAATCTAATCACAAAGGAGTTCCATAAACCCTAATTCCATAACACATCAACATAGCAAAGGATAATTCGAGTTCTTACCTGAATAATGTGCCCTCTATGTCCCCAAATCCTCAGAACGTGACTCCCTTGTTGTTCCTTTAGCCAAGCCCTTCTCTTCCTTGCACCACAACCCTTCCAAGATCAACAATGGCCCTTAAACTTTGCTCCAGATGCACCCAATCGATTTAGGGTTCTTCTCAGAAGGCCAAAATGAACAATGACGGCCAATAAGTGCCTCTTATACGTCCCAAACCTGAACGGTTAGGGTTTCCGCTGAACAGCGTCGACTCGCCGAGTCCATATCTGGACTCGTCGAGTCCAGTCGCGATCCCGCGACCAAGTCTGCGATCCTACTCGGCGAGTCTAGGCTCCAACTCGCCGAGTCCCCTCTTAAAACACCCCCAAATCATAATTATATCAATATTTGAAATTCCGGGCTGTTACAACTCTCCCCCACTAGAACTAGACTTCGCCCTCGAAGTCCCACTCTGAAAATAGCTCCGGATGCTGCCCCCACATATCACGTTCCAGATCACAGTTCATTTCCGATCCCCTCCGGTGCTGCCACTGAACTAACACTAGAGGTATCTCCTTATACCTCATAGCCTCGATCTTCCGATTTCTGATGGCCACGGGTCTCTCAGCATAATTCAGGCCTGCATCCACCTGAATGTCTTCTAATGGGACCACTGCCGACTCATCGGTTAAACACTTCCTCAATTGCGACTCATGAAATATCATGGATTTGTCTCAAATCCGTGGGCAACTCCAACCGGTAGACCCTCAGGCCTACCCCCGCAATCACATGAAAAGGCCCAATATACCGGGGCCCCAACTTGCCCCTCTTCTTGAATCGAATCACTCCTCTCCAAGGAGAGGCCTTCAGGAGTACGAAGTCACCGACCTGAAACTCAAGCTCGGATAGGCGTCTGTCTGCATAACTTTCCTGTCGGCTCTGGGCGGTCAATAACCTCTGTCTCATCTGCTGAATCTGCTCTGTCGCCTGAAGCCCGATCTCTGTACTGTCTATCGCTCTCTGTAACCGAGAATTACCCAAGATGCAACTCTGCTCTAAATCCCAATAATCACTCGACCAATAAGGGTTAGGAAACCATGAACCACCGGATCCCCGATCCAAAGCCTACTTTGTCCATCCCGGACCAACTGAGAGATCCATTCTCACTCTCAGAGTAACTCTCACAAGTTCTCCTCTTGCCATCACATACACATGCTGAACTAGCCCCAACACCCGCAGGTTGGAAGACCCGATACACTGATGATATCCTCGAACATCTCCCAAGATGAACCACTACATCCACCCTATACTCTGATCAGGATCACACTGAGAATTTAAGATTCTCTCTCCCCCTGCATCCCTTCTGAGCCTCAACAGACATCCCAACCCAGATGGGCTCCTACTTCGCTGCCGCGAACACGATGCTCAAAGGCATACCCAAAATACTCTAACCATAACTCTGCTCTGCAGCTTTCCTTCTCGTGGACTTGCACTCCCCTTCGGAGTTACACACCTTTCTCTTTTCCTTCCAAGGGACCCTCTTGGCCATACTGCCACTCCAACCGGTGCCACGGTGCTTGCCCCAAGCGACACCACCCTTTTTGCGTAACCGCTATTCACATACTCTGGTTCTCATTGCAGGGGCTCTCAGTCCCATGCACTCTCTCCACTCATCAAAATCACTGCCTCAGCTAAACAAGATCACTAACCCGGGGCCAGACCTTCCAATGCAATCACACTGCAACATATACGATCCGCAATCTCAAACTGATCCAACAATACCAACAGAGTCTCCAGCATGACTGGACCGACTCTCATAACACATACTAGCCACTCGAGGCTATATCCTTGTGGGTCCGTACACCCAAACTCTGCGAACCCTCAGGTTCTAACTCTGGGAACCTTCCGGTTCCAGCTCTAGAAACATGCGCAATATAATCCCGTGGGATTAATGCAGTACAACCCATCACGTACCTCAAACGTACCAATACTCCGATCGCATAATCCCGATTACTTACTCAAGCTTGATCCCAGCCTCCTCTCAGGCCTCCACAATCAAATGCCCTAGGTCTGTATCCCACCCCGCATACCCGACACTCGCTCTTGTCGGCCTATACTCTTAGCTGACAACGCTGCTGAATCCTAACAGCTAAGCACCCTCACATACTCATCGATCTCCCGGAGAATTCTCCAATTCTCCCCCACTAAAGCACTGACTAACTGCCACCGATCGTCATTAACGACCTTTCAGAACAATCCTGCACAAGAGAACATTTAGCCACTGACTGCTTCCCACGAGCATAAGCAACCCTCAGCAAAGCACATCTCTTCCCTGATCAATCCGCTCAAAAGAATCTGGTCTTTCAATTATCCACTCCACGACTGCAGATGCTACCCGACATTCAACCTAGTGCCGCATCTCCACTAATAACCCTCACGAACGATAACCAACGGAATTCCCAACAATAACCCGTAACCAAACCCACAACCTGCCAAAGGATGAATACCACATCGAAAACCGCACAAGGCTACCGGCACCAAAACACCAAACTATAACTATATCAAACCATCAGGGGACAACGAATGTCAAAGCGAAAACCTGAAACACCAATCCATAACCATGCCAAACCCGCGAAACAACGAATACCGCATCGAAATCCACACTTCCAGCACAAACAATATGCCACAATCAACGCAAGCTAATCAAGACATCAAGAAAGCATCATACCCGCAGCTGCCTCTGGCACTGCTCTGTCTCCCTCTGCCGCAAGCTAATAAGCACGACCCTGAGCCCTTGGGGCTCCACTCCATCCTGTCCTCCTCCTGAACTCCTCAAGGTGGCCGGTGCTAGAGCCTGCACCGGTCCTGCAGAAAGCTGTGGACAGTTGACCCTCAAATGTTCAACCTGCCGACACTGATAACAAATCCTCAAATCCCGAATTGGCACTGACTGCCGACAATCCCGTGCACCGTGCCCCTCCTTTCCGCACTTGCGGCATGCACCCCCGGACCAACAAGCTCTGGTGCCATCCCTCCCACACTTCCCACAAGTGTGGCCGCTCCGATCCCCCCATTCTAACATCTACGGTCATGGACCGTTTCGGCGCCGACTGCGACTGCATCGGGGCCTGCCTCAGCTCACGCAACTGTAACTCAACCTCTAATTCACGCCGCATGGCGGCCTCCTATAACACCAACAAGGTCTCGCACCTCTGCGCAGACACGAACTGTCTGATATCCCCCTTGAGCATACTCAGATATCGGGACATCTGAGCCTGCTCCGAAGCGAACTCAGGTAAAACATCGCCCTCTCAATAAACATCCTGGTGATCTCAGTCACCGACTCCGAATCCTGCTTCAGCTCAAGGAACTTCCGAGCAAATCTCTCCTTTTCCTCCCGTGGAACATAGCGAGTACTGAACATCTCTCTGAATTGATCCCATAAAACCGCAGCCCTCTGTGCATCGGAAAATGACCTCGTAGTCAATCTCCATCAATCCTTCGCTCCTAGTCTCAACAGGTTCAGAGCACACCTCACCCTCTGATCAGCAGGGCATAAACTAGTGGAGAAACACCCCCCCCCCCATGTCTGATAACCATCTCATAGCAGCAATCGGGTCCTGAACTCCATCGAATGTGGGGGCTTCGCATAGTAGAAGTCCCGATACCGAAAACCCCGACTAGCTCCTCTCTCTGCCGTTGCTACAGCCGCTGTAACTGCCGCGGCAGCCGTCTCTGCGAGAGCCGCATATCGCTCATCAACTACTCAATCATGGCGGTCCTGATCGACCCAAACCATTCTGGCAACTCAGCTCGTAACAATGCAGCAACCTCATCACGCAGGACCTTGCGAATCCTCGCATCCCGCTCGCTCGTACTCGTCCGATTGATAACCTCCGACGGCACCGATCCACCCGGAACTCGCTCTCCAGCTCCCGATCCTGATCCGGATCCAATATCATCATGCATCGAGATCTCCATAATGAAGACACCCTACCAATCTCAGACACTTCCCAAAATCCTGGGATCCAACTCTCGCAACCCTACCCTAGAGTCCATGGTTTCCCTGATACGCGTATGGGTCCTGTGCTTTCAGTAGTACGGGCCCATACTACTTTCCACACCTACCCATATTTGTATGAAGTACTACCACAATACGCTAGGGAACATGCATAACAACTATCAACCCTCACCACTAGAGGAACGCTGAGAACATCCCATAAGGGACCCTAGGCTACAGGCATCACATATCAGGCAACATTATCATGAATTCCTGAAGATCCCTAGCCTAACTCTAGCATGCTGTTCTATCAAGCTCAAATAAACAAATATCATGTATGGTATCTTGGGGTTACTTACTGGCTCCGGCTGATCGTACCTCCGCGTCCTCCTTTTACTAACTTTGAAAACCATTTTAATTTCTCATTTTAATTTTTCTTTTTTAAAATCCTCCTCGATTTGAGACTGGAGTCACACGAATGTTTCCCCAATTCACTCAAACCAAGGCTCTGATACCAACTTGTAACATCCAAAATTTCAAAACAATTAAAACTTTTCAAAATCACCCATTTTATTAACATTGTTGCAAAAAGGTTTTCAATACATTATTAAACAGGGTAATTTCCCAGGTTCAATTCATAAAACACCAACGCGAGGAACGGTACGATCACGCCTTTGCCTTGCCACAGACTCTTGAGAACCTGATACATAAAACCACAACTGTAAGCCCGAAATCTTAGTGAGAAACCCCCAGAATACCAACCACATATACGCCTTTCCAGGCCCTGACCTTCCGGTCCATGTGTCTCCGGGGACTTCCGTCCCTGCTGGGTAAACCTTCCGGTCCTACCCACGCCGACCTTCCGGTCCATCACACAACATAATCGCCTTCCGGCCCATAACATATCGCCTTCCGGCCCATAACATATTGCCTTCCGGCCCATAAGCATAAAATGCAAATATAACATAACAAACAATCATATAACAGTTCATAGACAACAATCGATCACAGATCACATATCATAGCATTACTCTAACAAGATACTGGTCTAGCCGGTCATTATCATAACATTACTCTATGAATCAGTCAACATACTAAATGCATACATACGCCTTTCCAGGCCATGACCTTCCGGTCCACATAGTAATGCCTTCCGGCCCATAACATATATTGCCTTCCGGCCCATAACATATAACAACTGACAACTACCCGGATTTCCATCCAATAAAAGGGTTGGCATTGGTGCCATAAACCCTAGCGATATAGTGAGGGTAACTCACCTCGAAACTGCCGACTGAACAGATAGCTCAAGCTGCTCCGATCACTGATACGGTCTCCACCTCTGGATAGTCACCAATGCACTGAACTCAAACAATAACAACAATTACCAAAATACCCCTGGAACCACTGGTAAATCCTTGGTCAAAGACAAGGTCAAAGTCAACCCCTGACTGACCCTACTCGCCGAGTCAACCCTAAGACTCGCCGAGTCCCCAGGCTCAGAACTTCACTCAACCCGCGACCTAACTCGCCGAGTCACCCCAAGACTCGCCGAGTTCAACGACTCTGAGTCCACTCGCCCTTAACTCACCGATTCCTTAAGACACCCTTTCTACACGTCGAGTATCCCCTTTTTACTCAACGAGTTCCTCCTGGAAGAATCGCGGGGCCACTCCGACTCAACTCGCCGAGTCTGAAGAACAACTCGACGAGTCCCAGTTATTCTTCAAACTACTCGCCGAGTCTGTTCATCAGACTCGTCGAGTCCATGCCATGCAGTCGATCAAACTGCTTCCTGAGATAAGTATTGCCCCGAAATACACAAGCATGGGACCTTCTGGACCTCTAAGGTCCTAATACAGGGTTATAGTCGTTTGGGTAACAAGGGTAACACTTAATCTAATCACAAAGGAGTTCCATAAACCCTAATTCCATAACACATCAACATAGCAGAGGATAATTCGAGTTCTTACCTGAATAATGTGCCCTCTGTGTCCCCAAATCCTCAGAACGTGACTCCCTTGTTGTTCCTTTAGCCAAGCCCTTCTCTTCCTTGCACCACAACCCTTCCAAGATCAACAATGGCCCTTAAACTTTGCTCCAGATGCACCCAATCGATTTAGGGTTCTTCTCAGAAGGCCAAAATGAACAATGACGGCCAATAAGTGCCTCTTATACGTCCCAAACCTGAACGGTTAGGGTTTCCGCTGAACAGCGTCGACTCGCCGAGTCCATATCTGGACTCGTCGAGTCCAGTCGCGATCCCGCGACCAAGTCTGCGATCCTACTCGGCGAGTCTAGGCTCCAACTCGCCGAGTCCCCTCTTAAAACACCCCCAAATCATAATTATATCAATATTTGAAATTTCGGGCTGTTACACTAAACTAATCTTGTCCTCTTCCTTCAGATGTCTTCAAACAATGTTGCTTCTGGCTCGAATCCTAATGGCTCCTTTACCCTTATGAACTTGTGTGGGAAAGTCACTTTTGATGGATCCAACTTCAATGAATGGATCAGAAACATCAGGATGATTACCCGCTACGAGGACAAAGAATATGTCCTCGACAAGGAGCTTAAGGAGATTGATGAGACCACTGCAACTCCCCAAGAGATCGCTGACTTCCAGGCACATGAAAGGGATGCTACCAAAGTGGCATGCATCATGATGGCCAAGATGACAACGGAACTCCAAAAGTCCTATGAGGACTTCTACCCTTTTGAAATGCACCAAGATCAGATGGAAAGATACCATGAATGTGCACGAAAAGAGAGGTATGAAATCATCTACTCCATGATAACAACCATGATGAAGGACGGGGAATCCGTCACGAGCCACATGCAGAAAATGCAAAGGTATGTGGATCAGTTGCTGAAGCTTAATGTGAACTTCCCTGAGGAGCTTGAAATAGATATCATTTTTCACTCCTTACCATCGTGCTATGATCAATTCCGCATGACATATCACATGAATAAGGAAGAGGTCACACTCAACAAACTTTAGGGTCTTCTCAAGACCGCAGAAACAGGTCTTAAGGGGAAGTCGGTTGTTAACACTCCTACTCCAAACTCCACCCCAGTTTTGGCAATCGGGAAAAGTCGAGGGAAGAAGAGAAAGAGCTCTTCGAAGGGTACGAAGGCTAGGACCCTTGATGGCTCTTCTTCAAGTGGAACCAAGAAAGGTTTCATCACTACTTCTTCTGACCCAAAAGAGGCTGAATGCTTCTATTGCCATGATAAATCACATTGGAAGCGGAATTGCCCAAAATACCAGCAAGATGTGAAGGATGGGAAAGTTAAAACCAACCATGCAGGTATTTACACTATCTTATCTAATAACTCACCCCATTCTAACTCTTGGGTCCTTGATACCGGTTGTGGCATTCATATCTGTTCTGATTTGCAGGGACTAAGAAGAAGTGAGAATGTGGAGCAAGGAAGGATAAACTTAATCATGGGGAATAAGAAAGCTTTACCTGTCACCAAGATTGGAGTTTATACTTTATCGCTAAGTAGTGGGTTTAGTTTAGATTTGAATAAGTGTTGTTATTCGCCAGAAATGGCAAGAAATATTATTTCCTTTCATGCATTGTATAAACAAGGTTTCACCTTTTCATTTGATAATGAAGTTGGTTCGATTAATGCTTTCTTTAATAATGTTCTTTATTTTAAACCATTACCTTGTGATGGCGTGTATGAAACAGTATCTATGGTTGATAACTTAGGAAATAATGTATTGTGTATTGATTCTGTTAATAATAACTTGGATAAAGCATCATTATGGCATTGTCTTCTTGGACATATAAGCAAGAAACACATAGGCCAACTCCAAAAAGATGGAGTCTTGGAGTCATTTGACCTAAAGTCAGATGATAGTTGCGAATCATGCTTACTTGGAAAAATGACAAAGTCACCCTTCACAAGTTCTTGTGAGAGGGGTGAAGGTTTGTTGGATCTTGTTCACACGGACGTGTGTGGGCCCTTCAAACATGCCACAAGGGATGCTAATCGTTATTATTTGACTTTTACTGATGATTACACTAGATATGGATATGTCTACTTAATCAAGCATAAGTCAGAGACTTTCGAAAATTTTAAGGAATTTAAACAGGAAGTCGAGAATCAATTGGGCAGGAAGATTAAGATGCTTCGATCCGATCGAGGCGGTGAGTATCTTAGTTCAGAGTTCCTTGACTATCTTAGGGAATGTGGCATTGTTTCACAATTGACACCTCCTAGGACACTGCAGTTGAATGGTGTGGCTGAGAGGCGTAATCGAACCTTGTTGGATATGGTTCGTTCCATGATGAGTCGAGCTTCGCTACAAATCTCATTTCGGGGGTATGCCTTAGAGACTGCCGCCCATATCCTTAATCTAGTCCCTACAAAGAAAGTTGCCAAAACTCCTCATAAGACGTGGACTGGTAAAGTACCCAAACTAGACCACATCAAGATTTAGGGTTGCGAGGTTTTCGTGAGACGCGAGACTCATGATAAGCTCGAACCTTGAAGCGAGAGGTGTATTTTCATCGACTACCCAAAGAAATCCTTTGGTTACCTCTTCTACAGACCGAGTGAAAATGTAGTCTTTGTAGCTAGGAGGGCTTTCTTTAGAGAGAGAGTTCATAAGCCAAGGAAACAGTGGGAGGCAAGTTGACCTTGAAGAAATTCAAGAGTTAAGTGGTGAAGGAACTTCAAACCCTAGCACTCAACTTGAGGAGGAAACTCTTGTTGAGCCAATTGACAAGTCTGTACCTCTGAGGCATTCCACAAGGGTTAGGAATGCACCTGAGCATTACTATGGATTCCATATTACTGCGAAATTTGATACACTTATCAGTGATGCGACACTTATAAGTTTGGATGAATCTAGCAGGTACGCGGAAGCCATGGCATGCCCTGAGTCAGCCAAGTGGAAAGAGACAATGGACAGCAAGATACAGTCCATGTATGACAATCAAGTTTGGAACTTGGTTGAGAATGTACTAGGTCGTAAGACAGTAGGGTACAAATGGATCTTCAAGAAAAAGACCGACATGGATGGTAAAGTACACACTTATAAGGCACGACTGGTTGTAAAGGGTTTCTCACAAACTCTAGGAGTTGATTATGATGAGACCATTTCTCAAGTGGCCAAGATTAAGTCTATTAGGGTTCTGTTAGCGATAGCCGCATTTCATGACTATGAAATATGGCAAATGGATGTCAAAACTGCTTTCCTTAATGGAAAGTTGGCTGAAGATCTCTACATGAGTCAGCCAGAGGATTTTCTCAATACAGAGTAACCTAATAGAGTGTGTAAGATTGAGAAATCCATTTATGGGTTAAAGCAAGCACCTCACAGATGGAATCTTTGGTTTGATGAGAAAGTCAAGGAATTTGGCTTTTCTAAGAGTGAAGATGAATCTTGTGTATATGTCAAGGCTAGTGGGAGTATAGTTAGCTTTTTGGTATTGTATGTGGATGACATACTACTCATAGGAAATGACATCCCAACTCTACAGGAAGTTAAGTCCTGGCTTGGGAAGTGTTTCTCTATGAAGGACCTAGGAGAAGCTGCCTATATTCTATAGATAAGGATCTTGAGAGATCGGAGTAAAAGACTAATTGGACTTAGTTAGAGTGCCTACTTGGATAAGGTGCTGAAGAGATTCAGCATGCAGGACTCCATGAAAGGAGAGTTACCCATCCAGAGTAATGCCAGATTGTGTAAGACACAAAGCCCTAGTACTGATGCTAAGATAGCAGAAATGAGTCGAATACCTTATGCTTCGGCTGTAGGATCGATCATGTATGCTATGACGTGTACTCGACCTGATGTAGCCTTTGCCTTGAGCATGGTTAGTAGGTATCAGGGAAACCCTAGCAAGGCACGCTGGACTGCGGTAAAGAATATCCTCAAGTACCTACGAAGGACTAAGGACTGGGTCGTCACCCTCGGTGGGAGTGATGACTTGAGAGTTGTAGGGTATAGTGATGCTAGCTTTCAGACTGATAGGGATAATTTCCGCTCTCAGTCAGGCTGGGTCTTTACTCTAAATGGAGGAGCAATTTCTTGGAAGAGTTCCAAGAAAGAGACAGTGGCTGATTCAACTTGTGAATCAGAGTATATTGCAACTAGCGAGGCAGCAAAGGAGGTGATATGGCTGAACAACTTCATTGGAGACCTTGGAGTTGTACCAGCTATTAAAGAGCCAATAGATTTTTTTTGTGATAGTGAAAGCGCTGTTGCCTTAGCCAAGGAACCAAGGGATCATGGGAGATCCAGACACATCGACAGAAAATACCATTTTATCATACATCAAATAGAAGAAGGACTCCTCGTGGCAAAGAGGGTATCATCGGATGAGAATCCAGCGGATCCCCTCACGAAGGGACTGACTCAGGTTAAGCATCTCCAGCATGCTCGGAGCATAGGGTTGGAGGATGATATGAGATTTAGTAGTTAGATAACCTTGAAATTTGTAAAGTGTAATTGACATTAGATGATGAATAAAAGGTGTTTTATTTATTAGTAAAGTGTTGCTATCTCTTGTCGATCGTTTACTATGTTTCTTTTGCATGTTTTGACTTCCAGAATAATTATGTTTGGTATATCATATTATTCGAACCTCCACAGTTGGTCATATGTCGGAAGTAGGTATGAATCAAGACTGTCATGATTGGTTGTAGAGGTCTAAGGTGTTGGACATGGCTACAACAATCATGAGTGCTCATAAGTTTTGAGCATTGGACTCAACCCCCGCTCACTGGAATCACTTCATGGAATTTATCTCAAGTGATTGTGACACGGTAATATCATATAAGTCTTCAAACCTAGAGATATGATTTGTTATTTACGAGTTGGTTATGCATTGATTGTACGAAAACGCACTGGTAACTCGATGTTATAAAACGTGATTTTGTGTATAATTCAATGAGTGGTAGAACAAACATATGAGTCGAAGTTTATCTGTTCCTTCTTGGATTAGTAGCTGATATCTGGGCCCCTCGATGATTTTGTTTTGACCTATGTACCGGGCCCAATCAGAACTAAGTTGATGTGTTCAATTAAGTTCTTTGTCAAACAAATCGGAAATCGGGAAACAAACTGTTGGACAATAAGTAAGACATTGTTCCATGTATTTGTCCAGCTGATATCTAGAACAGAGGATTATATGATCACTTATCTTAAATGGCGTATCATCATTTTCTCAGTTCCGAGAGACCTTGAAAGAGCTACAATTGCCGATCGGTTCCTGAAGTACTGCAGTTATAGTTATCAGACTTATCCAAGTGGGAGAAAGTTGGATCAGGTGTCCAAGTCCATAACTATTTTTGGTAAGTACTTGACCCGACCCGGCATGGTCCATTTGGGTTGCATGGCACCATGCAATTGGATAGACTAAATGAGAGAAATAAGACTTGGAGATTATTAATATATTATAAGTTCTAATATATTAATAATATTATTTAATTAGTTTGATCAAGAATTAATTTAGAATTAATTAAGTGATCAAAAGATAACTAATTAAATATATGGGTTGATTATGTAAATCATCCATATCTTGTATAGTGGGCTAAGAGGCTCCATGGATTATCAAGTTGGGTTCCACCCATAGGATGCTCCATGGATGCTCCATGGGAGTTACAAACCCATGGGTCATGGAAATGAAGAGTCATGACACATTAGGGTTTACATGGTGTAACCCTAGATGTGTCAACACTATATAAGAATCCTATTCTCCACCAAAATTGGCTACACATATGAAATAAGAGGGCTAGGGCGATTTTAAGAAGTGTATGTTCTCTCAGAAGTCATTCCAAGAGCATTTGGTGTTGTGTGAAGCATATGAGGCATCACACTTGGGGTGCTAGGCTCACAAGGTTTCAAGGAACACTTTCAAAAACAAGGTATGTAGTTCTATCTTTCATTCAAGTTAAAAATTGTACCCCATGTATGCTAGATAGGGTCATAACCTTGGAAAACAACTTTGCATGATTATTGATCCAAGCTTATTAGGGTTGCATGTACACTTAGGAAGTGTTAGAATGCTCTAAACCCATCAGACATAAGGGTCATTAGTTAACATGGTGTAGTTACTTATGGTGTCCATGGATGACATATGGGTTATTAGTCAACATGGTAGTTGCTTATGGTGTCCATGGATGACATATGGGTCATTGGTCAACAAGGTGTAGTTGCTTATGGTGTCCATGGATGACATATGGGTCATTGGTCAACATGGTGTAGTTGCTTATGGTGTCCATGGATGAAATATGGGCCATTGGTCAACATGGTAGTTGCTTATGGTGTCCATGGATGACATATGGGTCATTAGTCAACAGTGTGACAACCCGATATTTCAACTCTATGTAATGACCTAAAAAGTCAAGTATTGTAACCACTTTTGATATAATGAAATTAAATTCTAAAATATAATGTCCAAAAGTCTCTAATTAATTACCTACTATGTTAGATGTCATTAAACCATGATCGTACGTAAAAAGAACGCCCAAATCTGACTTCGTATAAGGAAGTTATGATTTTTCCAAGTTCGGCTTAGTGACAGACAGCTAAAAACTCGAAACGGAGATCGAGCGACTTTTGGCCGGAATGACCTAAATGAGAATCAAAGGTCTCGACAATGGTTTTTCAACGGTAAAAAGTCTGGCAAAAACAGACTTTAGATAATGAAGTTATGAATTTCTAACGAAATTTTCTTACCGCGACCTTTTAAAAATAAAAAAATAAAAATAATTTCAAAATTTGTCAACGGAGTCTAAACGAAAGTTGTAGAGCGTAGTCTCACCTACGCGCGGATATAAAGAACGTCGAAAACGGAGTTCGTATGAAGAAGATATGAATTTTTTAAGTTTATTAAATAATAAAAATTTAAATTTAAATCAAATTTCGGTATTATCCGAAGGAGGAGTCACCAGGCCAATCCGAGTTATGCCTAGCGTACTCGAGGACTAGGCCTTGGATCGTCCAAGTTGCCCCCTATGCGAGGCTCTGCCCCGTCCCATCCGAAGCTCCGAGGCAGTCGAGGAGGCGGTTACGCATGATGCACGCGTACGCCCAGCGTACCGAGGCAGTTTCAGCCCCTTTAAAAGGGATGCGAGGGTTCCGAAGAAATGGCTCAATTCCTCTCATCTTTCTTGATTTTTTGCCTCGTTTTTCATGCACGTGATATCCCGAAGTCCAGGTTTCCTTGCTCAAGTCCCGAAGGCCGTTTGTGCTCCCGAGATTCCCGAGAATCCCGAGAAAATCCGCTTTCTCGAGTCAAAATTCTGCTCGGTTTTCATCTCGCCTTCTTCGATCTTTCAAGTGAGTTCATACCCCTATAATCCACACTTTTAAATGTTTTATAAATGCTTTTATATGCTTTTTAAGGGGGGGGGGGGAATACAGGTAAAACACACGATTATTATCGTGTGTTATATAAAGATTCATTATATACTTTTTTTATCAATGGAATCATATGTGATTTATAACTATTATAGGGAAACTTTCGTATGCAAAATGTATCACGATAACATCTTGTCTTTTGAAATGAAAAATGTTGTTATATATATAAATCAAACACTATGCTTATACTGTATGTATATGTGTCCATTTTTGGCACTACAAAAGTTATACTTTTCATAACAAGTCAGCATTTCACTACGGTTTACTATACAAACGAGACACACTTTTAGAAAACTATATTAGGTATAGTTTTACGAGAACATCACGAACTTTTTCGTACTAGAAACACTATTTCAAAGAGATACATTCATATACAAGAACAAACAAACATTTTCATACGTAAATCTGTTTTATACTAAGTTTTGTGAGACATTAAACTTCACGTACGTTCGAGTACACATTTCAAGTCCTGTATTATATACCAGAATC
Source organism: Lactuca serriola (assembly GCF_051521515.1). Classification (NCBI taxonomy): domain Eukaryota; kingdom Viridiplantae; phylum Streptophyta; class Magnoliopsida; order Asterales; family Asteraceae; genus Lactuca; species Lactuca serriola. The sequence continues at coordinate 265,693,581 of NC_136415.1, forward strand.
CCTTGGAGGGGGAGCATGGTGTTTGTGTATAGATCTATACGGGATTGAAAACCCCGCGCCCTGACTGTTAGCTACAGTACACCATTTGGGGTGACAAACGTCAGAACATTCCAACGCCTGAAGAACGTTGTGTATAGGCATTTCTAGTCAATAGCATGGTTATAAAACTCACATGGAGTATTAAGAACACGTTGATTTACGGGCTTTTTCAGACGTGTTGGCAATTTTATACGTACATAAATTAACTACTTTAGGCATGAAAAACCTTATTGTGATACAATTTTGGAACTTCTAAACCACTACCCACATACGGAAAAACATCAATTTTCTAGAAACAAACATTGGTCTTGATAGAAGGCTACATTTATACTAGTAGAAAATATGGGATTTTCTAGCAACAAACAAACAAAAACAAAACATTTCATTTTAGTTCATACAAACATTGTCATTTAATACTTATGAAACTCACCAGCTTAAATGCTGATCTACTCTTTCAAAACTACTTGTATGTCCTAGGGATTCAGTAATTACAGGTAACAAATAGCTTTTAAAGAAGGGACGATGCGGCGCCAGTTTAAATTCATATTTTGGCATCATATTGTAATTGGTTTTGAGCATGTACCTTTTAACAATGTAAACTTTCAATTATATATATGATGGTTATATTGCTTTTTTTACTATTATTCAATTGTTACGGTACTACATAAAGTCATCCGCCCACAAACGTTTCCGCCGTTCCAGTTTGGGGGTGTGATAGATTGGTATCAGAGCAATGTTTATAGTGAACTAAGTATATCGAACCACATAAGATATACAAACTATAAACGCTTAAGGGACTAATACTCTCTGACAAAACATTTGTTTGTTTTACGCCTAATTCGCGTTTCGTTTAACTTAAATTGTTAGTTCATTTAAGTGCAAATACATGCATACAACAACTTATTTTCATGATTATAACTATACAAGAAGTATTTAGACAAGTTGGACACTACGATTAAGACTCGATTTATGTAATCAGATTTGGGCCAAATATAGCATGATCAAATATATTTGTCCGAGATCGGACCAATGTATATCGAGGAATACTCGTAGTGAGCAACAAGTCAAAAGTTCCCAAAACATCACAAGAATCAAACACACGAATTTAAATACTATAGGAGTATTTGCTACATAAAATAGCTTAACTTACATGTTTAGTCTTACATATTCCAAATTTTATTCAATTCTTATAACCCTATTCTCGTACAGTCAAATGGCTGGATTTCACAACCCCGGCGACCCCTACTATCACAACCAAGGCAATGGGGGATGGATCGAAGAGGATCCCGAGGAGGACGAAGAACCCATAGAATTGGATGAAGAGGAGGACTCTGGTATCGACTCAGAGCCGCAAGTAATCAACCCACCACCCGCACAACCTCCCGTATTCGTGAGAAACTTTCAAGGACCAAATCTCGTTTGGAAAAGTCACCTCCACCATTGGATCCAACAACAAAGTCTACACCCTCCTTATGGCATGTGTCGAGATTTCTACGATGTCCGCAGCGGAGGTTCAGCCGATCGAGCACTCACAGTCATGGTGGGCAAACTAGCCAACCAGTTCTACCAATCCGGAGTTCAAGCTAGCCGGATTCGGGAAGTCAACGTGGAAGTACAGGTTCACACTCCCGAAATCCGTAGGCTGGACAAAGCTCAGGAGAATACCCAACTCCAAACCGAAGCATTCCAAGCGCAAATGATTGCGGCCCTCTCAGAATTGAGGGAACAACAAGCCGCCTTCAATAGGCGTCTTATGGAATCAAAGGAATCGGATGCGGAGTCAAACTCCAAGCGCAACCTACGTCGCAAGTAGTTCTTGCCAAAATCCCAAATTTTGTTATAAGTTAGGACCTCGGCTAAAAGTTTTATTTTTCTTAAACTTTGTAACTGGAGACCCTTATAGGGGTCAAATTTTCATGATCGTTGTATCAACTATTATATTAATATAATTGGCACGCTATTATCACTACATTGAGTATTTCGTTCAATCCTCAAAATATTATGGAGAAACCATACGCTTGTCTCATATATTCAGATTTACGAATAACTTCCATTCTTTTATCTTTGAAACTCATACTATCATCTGTTGTTGATCTATAGCGATTTAGTTCATGAGGCACATTCATTTTCTATGCTATGGAATTCTTATCTTTATCTTCTCAACCTGTAGTTGAAGGATGCCTCCGCGTAGAAACCCGAGACGAAACAACGTTGGGGAAGCACCAATACCACCACCGCCTCCACCTCCTCAATTTGATGTTGTCATGTTCCAAGCAGCAGTTACAGTAGCTGTGGTGTCTGCCATGTCACAAATCAATACCCCTGTTACTACTGGTTCGGGAATTCGCACACTTCCTTCCATCCATGGCGAGAGTCATGGGCAACCCCGAGAGTGCACCTATAAAGACTTTACGAATGCCAAGCCCCAAATTTTTAATGGAACTGGTGGTGTGATGATTTTGAGGCAATGGATTAAAAGGACAGGATCAGTCTTTGAAATCTGCTCCTGTCCCGAGCACAACAAAGTTAAGTTTTCCGCTTTCACACTTACTGATAGGGCTTTAACTTGGTGGAATGGCCGCGTTAAGGTACTTAATCTGATAGCGGCGAATGCAATAAGCAGCGAGAGCTTAAAAATCATGCTGATGAGAGAATACTGTCCACGAGGAGAGATTCAAAAACTCGAGCACGAACTCTGGACTCTTGGAATGATTGGTACCGATATAGCAACTTATACCAACAAATTCTGCGATCTGGCAGTCCTTTGCCCAGATATGATTGCTCCTGAGAGCAAGAAAATAGAGAGATACATTTGGGGACTGTCGCCCCAAATTTAGTCAAGCGTGTTAGCTTCAAAACCTATCACTTTTGAAAGTGCCAAGGAGCTGGCACAATCTCTTACTGATCACAGAAGTCATCAGAACTCAACAATTTCTACACCAGAACCACAAAAGGGAAACAACAACAACAATAACAAGAAGAGAGGATGGAATAAGGGGAAGGGTGGGTCTTCCCAAGAATCCTCGAAGGAACAACAACTAGTTACAGTGAATGCTGCTAGTGTACCTACTACCGTTCCTACAAATCTCTACCCAACAAAGCCTTATGTGGGTAACCTTCCAAAGTGCACCAAATGCACTTACCATCACCATGGACCTTGTCAAGAAATGCAGTGCTCCAACTGCAAAAGAAAGGGACACACTGTCCGTTTCTGCAAGGCCCCCGTAAAGCCGATCACTCAAGTTCCCAACGCTGGTGTAGGCCAAGCGTGCTACGGTTGTGGCGAGGTGGGCCACTACAAAAGAAACTGCCCGAAGGCAGCGAATACCGGCGGGGTGGGACGAGTTTTGGCTATTGGCCATGAAGAAGCCATAGCTGATCCTACAGTAGTTGCTAGTACGTTTCTTCTCGATAATTCATACGCATGCATACTATTCGATAGTGGAGCAGAGAGAAGCTTCGTAAGCCAAAACTTTATTCACTTACTTAAGCATAAACCTAGCATGTTAGAAAAATCATTCACTGTAGAAATGGCAAACGGAAGAACGGAAACCACTAACTGCATATACATGAGTTGTACATTAACTTTAGACGGTCATTCTTTCCCAATCAATCTCATGTTGGTCCAAATTAAAAGTTTCGATGTCATAGTTGGCATGGATTGGTTAAGACTTATTCGTGCTAACATCATGTGCTTTGAAAAAGCAGTTCGTCTTAATCTCCCTAATGATGAAACATTACTGATTTATGGCGACAAATCAAGTACAAACCTTCACATCATTTCATGCATCCAAGCTCGAAAGTGTTTGCGGAAGGATTATTATGCATTTCTTGCTCACATCGTCGATACGAGTCAGGAAGTAAAGGACACTAAGAGCATTCCAGAAGTACGCGACTTTCCCGATATATTTCCAGAAGAACTACCGGGATTACCACCGCGACGTCAAGTCGACTTTAGAATCAACTTAGTTCCAGGGGCTACCCCAGTAGCAAAATCGCCTTATCGTCTGGCACCAACAGAGATGCAAGAATTTTCCAGTCAGCTTAACGAACTCCACCAAAAAGGATTCATTAGACCAAGCTTCTCACCTTGGGGAGCACCGGTCTTGTTTGTAATGAAGAAAGACGGATCGTTCCATATGCGCATTGACTACAGAGAACTGAACAAACTTACTGTCAAAAATCGTTACCCTGTGCCCCGCATTGAAGACGTATTTGATCAACTTCAAGGAGAAAACTACTTCTCGAAGATAGATCTACAATCCGGATATCACCAATTGCGAGTACTAGAGGAGGATATTCCCAAGACAGCCTTTCGAACCCGTTATGGACACTACGAATTTGTAGTGATGTCGTTCGGATTAACCAACGCACCAGCGGTATTCATGGACCTAATGAATACGGTGTGCCGTCCTTACTTGGATCAGTTTGTCATCGTATTCATCGATGATATACTTATCTACTCCCGAAGTAAGGAAGAGCATAGTCAGCACCTACGAAAAGTCTTAGAAACATTATGATCGGAGAAGCTCTATGCGAAGTTCTCTAAATGCGAATTTTGGATTCGAAGAGTCGAATTTTTGGGCCACGTTGTTAGCGAAAAGGGGATACACGTGGACCCCTCTAAAATTAAGGCCATTGAGAACTGGTCGGCACCAAAGACGCCTACAAAGATTCGTCAATTTCTAGGTCTCGCTGGCTACTATCGCAGATTCATAAAGAACTTCTCTAGCATTGCGAAACCTCTTACTACATTAACCCAAAAAGGCGTGGCCTTTGACTGGGAAGCAAAACTAGAGAAGGCGTTCCAAACACTGAAACAGGCCTTGTGCACCGCACCGATACTATCCCTCCCCGAAGGGATAGAAGATTTCGTAGTGTATTGCGATGCATCAAATCAAGGACTTGGTTGGGTTCTTATGCAAAGAGGGAAGGTTATTGCCTATGCCTCCCGTCAGCTTAAGATACACAAAGTAAACTATAAAACACACGTTCTTGAGTTAGCAGCAGTGGTATTTGCTCTGAAGATCTGGAGACACTACCTGTATGGAACAAAGAGTACTATTTTCACCGACCATAAGAGCCTTCAACACATTTTCGATTAGAAGGAGCTCAACATGCGACAACGACGATGGGTCGAGCTACTCAATGACTACGAATGCGAAATTCGTTATCATCCTAGCAAGGCCAATGTAGTGGCTGATGCCCTCAGTCGAAAAGAATACACTGGTCGGAGAGTCAAATCTCTGACTATGACTATCCATTCCCACTTATCCACACAAATTAAGGAGGTTCAACTGGAAGCTTTGCAACCTGAACATGTGGCGGGTGAATCCCTGAGAGGAATGGAAAAGAATCTAGAAATCAAGCGTGGCGGAGCATATTATCTCATGGACCTTATCTGGACACCGAGACATGGTGGCTTTAGAGACGTGGTCATGACCGAAGAACACGACACGAGGTATTCCGTTCACCCAGGTTCAGATAAAATGTATCTGGATCTTAAGAAAATGTACTGGTGGCCTAACATGAAAGCAGAAATTGCTACCTTCGTAAGTAAATGTCTTAGTTGCGCTAAGGTTAAGGTCGAGTATCAGAAACCTTCAGGATTACTACAACAACCGGAGATACCAGAATGGAAATGGGAACAGATTACTGTGGACTTCATAACTAAGTTGCCCAAGACAACGGGTGGACTCGATACCATATGGGTCATCATCGACAGATTGACCAAATCCACGCATTTTCTACCAATCAAGGAGACTGACAAGATGGAAAGGCTTACAAGAACTTAAATAAGGGAAATAGTGTGACTGCATGGTCTTCCGATATCCATTATCTCCGATAGAGATAGTAGATTCACTTCAAGGTTCTGGCAGTCACTACAAAGTTCCATGGGGACTAGGCTAGACATGAGTATAGCCTACCATCCACAAACAGACGGGCAAAGTGAGAGAACGATACAAACTTTGGAAGATATGATGAGAGCCTATGTGATTGACTTTGGAAAGGCATGGGATATCCATTTACCCCTTGTCGAATTTTCATACAACAATAGTTATCATACGAGCATAAAGGCTGCTCCATTTGAAGCCCTCTATGGCCGTAAGTGCAGGTCCCCTCTATGCTGGACTGAAGTTGGCGACACACAGTTAGCTAAAGGACGAGTTCCTGAAAGCACTCTCACCGGTCCGGAAATCATACGAGAAACGATAGAGAAGATCGTTCAGATTCGTGAACGGTTTAAAGCCTCTAGAGACCGACAGAAAAGCTACGCTGACCAAAGGAGGAAATCTTTGGAATTCCAAGTAGGAGACCGCGTACTATTGAAGGTCTCACCGTGGAAAGGCTTAATATGCTTTGGAAAGGGTGGAAAGCTAAATCCAAGATACATAGGGCCTTTCGAGATTCTCACCAGAATCGGCCCTGTAGCTTACAAACTCAATCTACCACGTGAACTTAGTAACATACACCCAAGACAACAGGTGGACTCGATACCATATTGGTTTTGAACATGTACCTTTTAACAATGTAAACTTTCACTTATATATATGATGGTTATATTGCTTTCTTTACTATGTATTCAATTGTCATGGTACTAAATGAAGATATCTGCCCCCGAACGTTTCCGCCATTCTGGTTTGGGGGTGTGACAAACAGGTAGTTTCTTATGGCATCCATGGATAATATATGGGTCATTGGTCAACATGGTAGTTACTTATGGAGTCCATGAATGACATGTAGGTCATTGGTCAACATGTAGTTGCTTATGGTGTCTGACATATGGGTAATTAGTAAACATGGTGTAATTGCTTATGGTGTCCATGGATGACATATGGGTCATTGGTCAACATGATAGTTGCTTATGGTGTCCATGGATGACAAAAGAGTCATTGATTAACATGGTGTAGTTACTTATGGTGTCCATGGATGACATATGGGTTATTGGTCAACATGGTAGTTCCTTATGGTATCCATGGATGACATATGAGTCATTGGTCAACAAGGTGTAGTTGCTTATGGTGTCCATGGATGACATATGGGTCATTGGTCAACATGGTGTAGTTTCTTATGGTATCTATGGATGACATATGGCTCATTGGTCAACATGGTGTATTTGCTTATGGTGTCCATGGATGACATATGGGTCACTGGTTAACATGGTGTAGTTGCTTATGGTGTCCATGGATGAAATATGGGTCATTGGTTAACATAGTAGTTGCTTATGGTGTCCACGGATGACATATGGATCATTAGTCAACATGTAGTTGTCTATTGTGTCCATGGATGACGTATGGGTCAATGGTCAACATGGTAGTTGCTTATGGTGTCCATGGATGACATATAGGTCATTGGTCAACATGTAGATGCTTATGGTGTCTGACATATGGGTAATTATTAAACTTTGTGTAATTGCTTTTGGTGTCCATGAATGACATATGGGTAACTGGTCAACATGTTAGTTGCTTATGGTATCCATGGATGACATAAGGGTCATTGGTTAACATGGTGTAGTTACTTATGATGTCCATGGATGATATATGGGTTCTTGGTCAACATGGTAGTTGCTTATGGTGTCCATGGATGACATATGGGTCATTAGTCAACAAGGTGTAGTTGCTTATCATGTCCATGGATGACATATGGGTCATTGGTCAACATGGTGTAGTTGCTTATGGTGTCCATTCATGACATATGGGTCATTGGTCAACATGGTGTATTTGCTTATGGTGTCCATGGATGACATATGGGTCATTGGTCAACATGGTGTGTAGTTGCTTATGTTGTCCGTCGATGAAATATGGGTCAACATGGCAGTTGCTTATGGTGTCCATGGATGACATATGGGTCATTGGTCAACAAGGTGTAGTTGCTTATGATGTCCATGGATGACATATGGGTCATTGGTCAACATGGTGTAGTTGCTTATGGTGTCCATTGATAACATATGGGTCATTAGTCAACATGGTGTATATGCTTATGGTGTCCATGGATGACATATAGGTCATTGGTCAACATGATGGGTAGTTGCTTATGTTGGTCAACATGGTGTAGTTGCTTATGGTGTCCATGGATGACATACAGTTCATTGGTCAACATGGTAGTTGCTTATGGTGTGATGGTATCACCCATGGATAACATATAGGCAATTGGTCAACATGTAGTTGCTTATGGTTTCCACGTATGCAATATGTGTCATTGGTCAACATGGTAGTTGGTTATGGTGTCCATGGATGACGTATAGGTCATTAGTCAACATGGTGTAGTTGCTTTTGGTGTCCATGGATGACATATAGGTCATTGGTCAACATGGTAGTTGCTTATGGTGTCCATGTATGACATAAGGGTCATTAGTTAACATGGTGTAGTTATTTATGGTGTCCATGGATGACATATGGGTTATTGGTCAACATGGTAGTTGCTTATAGTGTCCATGGATGACATATGGGTCATTGGTCAACAAGGTGTAGTTGCTTATGGTGTCCATGGATGACATATGGTTCATTGGTCAACATGGTGTAGTTTCTTATGGTGTCCATGAACGACATATGGGTCATTGGTCAACATGGTGTAGTTGCTTATGGTGTCTATGGATGACATATAGGTCATTGGTCAACATGTAGTTGCTTATGGTGTCTGACATATGGGTAATTAGTAAACTTGGTGTAATCGGTTTTGGTGTCCATGGATAACATATGGGTAATTGGTCAACATGGTAGTTGCTTACTGTGTCCATGGATGACATAAGGGTTATTGGTTAAAATGGTGTAGTTACTTATGATGTCCATGGATGATATTTAGGTTATTGGTCAACGTGGTAGTTGCTTATGTTGTCCATGGATAAAATATGGGTCATCATGGTAGTTGCTTATGGTGTCCATGGATGACATATGGTTCATTGTTCAACAAGGTGTAGTTGCTTATGATGTCCATGGATGACATATGGGTCATTGGTCAACATGGTGTAGTTGCTTATGGTGTCCATTGATGACATATGGCTCATTGGTCAACATGGTGTATTTGCTTATGGTGTCCATGGATGACATATGGGTCATTGGTCAACATGGTGTAGTTTCTTATGGTATCTATGGATGACATATGGCTCATTGGTCAACATGGTGTATTTGCTTATGGTGTCCATGGATGACATATGGGTCATTGGTTAAGATGGTGTAGTTGCTTATGGTGTCCATGGATGAAATATGGGTCATTGGTCAACATAGTAGTCGCTTATGGTGTCCACGGATGACATATGGATCATTAGTCAACATGTAGTTGTCTATTGTGTCCATGGATGACGTATGGGTCAATGGTCAACATGGTAGTTGCTTATGGTGTCCATGGATGACATATAGGTCATTGGTCAACATGTAGATTCTTATGGTGTCTGACATATGGGTAATTATTAAACTTTGTGTAATTGCTTTTGGTGTCCATGGATGACATATGGGTAACTGGTCAACATGTTAGTTGCTTATGGTATCCATGGATGACATAAGGGTCATTGGTTAACATGGTGTAGTTACTTATGATGTCCATGGATGATATATGGGTTCTTGGTCAACATGGTAGTTGCTTATGGTGTCCATGGATGACATATGGGTCATTAGTCAACAAGGTGTAGTTGCTTATCATGTCCATGGATGACATATGGGTCATTGGTCAACATGGTGTAGTTGCTTATGGTGTCCATTCATGACATATGGGTCATTGGTCAACATGGTGTATTTGCTTATGGTGTCCATGGATGACATATGGGTCATTGGTCAACATGGTGTGTAGTTGCTTATGTTGTCCGTGGATGAAATATGGGTCAACATGGCAGTTGCTTATGGTGTCCATGGATGACATATGGGTCATTGTTCAACAAGGTGTAGTTGCTTATGATGTCCATGGATGACATATGGGTCATTGGTCAACATGGTGTAGTTGCTTATGGTGTCCATTGATAACATATGGGTCATTAGTCAACATGGTGTATATGCTTATGGTGTCCATGGATGACATATAGGTCATTGGTCAACATGATGGGTAGTTGCTTATGTTGGTCAACATGGTGTAGTTGCTTATGGTGTCCATGGATGACATACAGTTCATTGGTCAACATGGTAGTTGCTTATGGTGTGATGGTATCACCCATGGATAACATATAGGCAATTGGTCAACATGTAGTTGCTTATGGTTTCCACGTATGCAATATGTGTCATTGGTCAACATGGTAGTTGGTTATGGTGTCCATGGATGACGTATAGGTCATTAGTCAACATGGTGTAGTTGCTTTTGGTGTCCATGGATGACATATAGGTCATTGGTCAACATGGTAGTTGCTTATGGTGTCCATGTATGACATAAGGGTCATTAGTTAACATGGTGTAGTTATTTATGGTGTCCATGGATGACATATGGGTTATTGGTCAACATGGTAGTTGCTTATAGTGTCCATGGATGACATATGGGTCATTGGTCAACAAGGTGTAGTTGCTTATGGTGTCCATGGATGACATATGGTTCATTGGTCAACATGGTTTAGTTTCTTATGGTGTCCATGAACGACATATGGGTCATTGGTCAACATGGTGTAGTTGCTTATGGTGTCTATGGATGACATATAGGTCATTGGTCAACATGTAGTTGCTTATGGTGTCTGACATATGGGTAATTAGTAAACTTGGTGTAATTGGTTTTGGTGTCCATGGATGACATATGGGTAATTGGTCAACATGGTAGTTGCTTACTGTGTCCATGGATGACATAAGGGTTATTGGTTAAAATGGTGTAGTTACTTATGATGTCCATGGATGATATTTAGGTTATTGGTCAACGTGGTAGTTGCTTATGTTGTCCATGGATAAAATATGGGTCATCATGGTAGTTGCTTATGGTGTCCATGGATGACATATGGTTCATTGTTCAACAAGGTGTAGTTGCTTATGATGTCCATGGATGACATATGGGTCATTGGTCAACATGGTGTAGTTGCTTATGGTGTCCATTGATGACATATGGCTCATTGGTCAACATGGTGTATTTGCTTATGGTGTCCATGGATGACATATGGGTCATTGGTCAACATGGTGTAGTTTCTTATGGTATCTATGGATGACATATGGCTCATTGGTCAACATGGTGTATTTGCTTATGGTGTCCATGGATGACATATGGGTCATTGGTTAAGATGGTGTAGTTGCTTATGGTGTCCATGGATGAAATATGGGTCATTGGTCAACATAGTAGTCGCTTATGGTGTCCACGGATGACATATGGATCATTAGTCAACATGTAGTTGTCTATTGTGTCCATGGATGACGTATGGGTCAATGGTCAACATGGTAGTTGCTTATGGTGTCCATGGATGACATATAGGTCATTGGTCAACATGTAGATTCTTATGGTGTCTGACATATGGGTAATTATTAAACTTTGTGTAATTGCTTTTGGTGTCCATGGATGACATATGGGTAACTGGTCAACATGTTAGTTGCTTATGGTATCCATGGATGACATAAGGGTCATTGGTTAACATGGTGTAGTTACTTATGATGTCCATGGATGATATATGGGTTCTTGGTCAACATGGTAGTTGCTTATGGTGTCCATGGATGACATATGGGTCATTAGTCAACAAGGTGTAGTTGCTTATCATGTCCATGGATGACATATGGGTCATTGGTCAACATGGTGTAGTTGCTTATGGTGTCCATTCATGACATATGGGTCATTGGTCAACATGGTGTATTTGCTTATGGTGTCCATGGATGACATATGGGTCATTGGTCAACATGGTGTGTAGTTGCTTATGTTGTCCGTGGATGAAATATGGGTCAACATGGCAGTTGCTTATGGTGTCCATGGATGACATATGGGTCATTGGTCAACAAGGTGTAGTTGCTTATGATGTCCATGGATGACATATGGGTCATTGGTCAACATGGTGTAGTTGCTTATGGTGTCCATTGATAACATATGGGTCATTAGTCAACATGGTGTATATGCTTATGGTGTCCATGGATGACATATAGGTCATTGGTCAACATGATGGGTAGTTGCTTATGTTGGTCAACATGGTGTAGTTGCTTATGGTGTCCATGGATGACATACAGTTCATTGGTCAACATGGTAGTTGCTTATGGTGTGATGGTATCACCCATGGATAACATATAGGCAATTGGTCAACATGTAGTTGCTTATGGTTTCCACGTATGCAATATGTGTCATTGGTCAACATGGTAGTTGGTTATGGTGTCCATGGATGACGTATAGGTCATTAGTCAACATGGTGTAGTTGCTTTTGGTGTCCATGGATGACATATAGGTCATTGGTCAACATGGTAGTTGCTTATGGTGTCCATGTATGACATAAGGGTCATTAGTTAACATGGTGTAGTTATTTATGGTGTCCATGGATGACATATGGGTTATTGGTCAACATGGTAGTTGCTTATAGTGTCCATGGATGACATATGGGTCATTGGTCAACAAGGTGTAGTTGCTTATGGTGTCCATGGATGACATATGGTTCATTGGTCAACATGGTGTAGTTTCTTATGGTGTCCATGAACGACATATGGGTCATTGGTCAACATGGTGTAGTTGCTTATGGTGTCTATGGATGACATATAGGTCATTGGTCAACATGTAGTTGCTTATGGTGTCTGACATATGGGTAATTAGTAAACTTGGTGTAATTGGTTTTGGTGTCCATGGATGACATATGGGTAATTGGTCAACATGGTAGTTGCTTACTGTGTCCATGGATGACATAAGGGTTATTGGTTAAAATGGTGTAGTTACTTATGATGTCCATGGATGATATTTAGGTTATTGGTCAACGTGGTAGTTGCTTATGTTGTCCATGGATAAAATATGGGTCATCATGGTAGTTGCTTATGGTGTCCATGGATGACATATGGTTCATTGTTCAACAAGGTGTAGTTGCTTATGATGTCCATGGATGACATATGGGTCATTGGTCAACATGGTGTAGTTGCTTATGGTGTCCATTGATGACATATGGCTCATTGGTCAACATGGTGTATTTGCTTATGGTGTCCATGGATGACATATGGGTCATTGGTCAACATGGTGTAGTTTCTTATGGTATCTATGGATGACATATGGCTCATTGGTCAACATGGTGTATTTGCTTATGGTGTCCATGGATGACATATGGGTCATTGGTTAAGATGGTGTAGTTGCTTATGGTGTCCATGGATGAAATATGGGTCATTGGTCAACATAGTAGTCGCTTATGGTGTCCACGGATGACATATGGATCATTAGTCAACATGTAGTTGTCTATTGTGTCCATGGATGACGTATGGGTCAATGGTCAACATGGTAGTTGCTTATGGTGTCCATGGATGACATATAGGTCATTGGTCAACATGTAGATTCTTATGGTGTCTGACATATGGGTAATTATTAAACTTTGTGTAATTGCTTTTGGTGTCCATGGATGACATATAGGTAACTGGTCAACATGTTAGTTGCTTATGGTATCCATGGATGACATAAGGGTCATTGGTTAACATGGTGTAGTTACTTATGATGTCCATGGATGATATATGGGTTCTTGGTCAACATGGTAGTTGCTTATGGTGTCCATGGATGACATATGGGTCATTAGTCAACAAGGTGTAGTTGCTTATCATGTCCATGGATGACATATGGGTCATTGGTCAACATGGTGTAGTTGCTTATGGTGTCCATTCATGACATATGGGTCATTGGTCAACATGGTGTATTTACTTATGGTGTCCATGGATGACATATGGGTCATTGGTCAACATGGTGTGTAGTTGCTTATGTTGTCCGTGGATGAAATATGGGTCAACATGGCAGTTGCTTATGGTGTCCATGGATGACATATGGGTCATTGGTCAACAAGGTGTAGTTGCTTATGGTGTCCATGGATGACATATGGTTCATTGGTCAACATGGTGTAGTTTCTTATGGTGTCCATGAACGACATATGGGTCATTGGTCAACATGGTGTAATTGCTTATGGTGTCCATGGATGACATATAGGTCATTGGTCAACATGTAGTTGCTTATGGTGTCTGACATATGGGTAATTAGTAAACTTGGTGTAATCGGTTTCGGTGTCCATGGATGACATATGGGTAATTGGTCAACATGGTAGTTGCTTACTGTGTCCATGGATGACATAAGGGTTATTGGTTAAAATGGTGGAGTTACTTATGATGTCCATGGATGATATTTAGGTTATTGGTCAACCTAGTAGTTGCTTATGTTGTCCATATATGAAATATGGGTCATCATGGTAGTTGCTTATGGTGTCCATGGATGACATATGGTTCATTGTTCAACAAGGTGTAGTTGCTTATGATGTCCATGGATGACATATGGGTCATTGGTCAACATGGTGTAGTTGCTTATGGTGTCCATTGATGACATATGGGTCAGTGGTCAACATGGTGTATTTGCTTATGGTGTCCATGGATGACATATGGGTCATTGGTCAACATGGTGTGTAGTTGCTTATGTTGGTCAACAAGGTGTAGTTGCTTATGGTGTCCATGGATGACATTTGTGTCATTAGTCAACATGTTGTAGTTTCTTATGGTGTCTATGGAGGACATATGGATCATTGGTCAACATGGTGTATTGCTTATGGTGTCCATGGATGACATATGGGTCATTGGTTAACATTATGTAGTTGCTTATGGTGTCCTCGGATGAAATATGGGTCATTGGTCAACATAGTAGTCGCTTATGGTGTCCACGGATGACAAATGGATCATTAGTCAACATGTAGTTGTTTATTGTGTCCATGGATGACGTATGGGTCATTGGTCAAAATGGTAGTTGCTTATGGTGTCCATGGATGACATATAGGTCATTGGTCAACATGTAGATGCTTATGGTGTCTAACATATGGGTAATTAGTAAAGTTGGTGTAATTGCTTTTGGTGTCCATGGATGACATATGGGTAACTAGTCAACATGGTAGTTGCTTATGGTGTCCATAGATGACATAAGGGTCATTGGTTAACATGGTGTAGTTACTTATGATGTCCATGGTTGATATATGGGTAATTGGTCAACATGGTAGTTGCTTATGGTGTCCATGGATGACATATGGGTCATTAGTCAACAAGGTGTAGTTGCTTATGATGTCCATGGATGACATATGGATCATTGGTCAACATCGTGTAGTTGCTTATTGTGTCCATTGATGACATATAGGTCATTGGTCAACATGGTGTATTTGCTTATGGTGTCCATGGATGACATATGGGTCATTGGTCAACATGGTTTGTAGTTGCTTATGTTGTCCGTGGATGAAATATGGGTCAACATGGCAGTTGCTTATGGTGTCCATGGATGACATATGGGTCATTGGTCAACAAGGTGTAGTTGCTTATGGTGTCCATGGATGACATATGGTTCATTGGTCAACATGGTGTAGTTTCTTATGGTGTCCATGAACGACATATGGGTCATTGGTCAACATGGTGTATTTGCTTATGGTGTGTAGTTGCTTATGTTGGTCAACATGGTGTAGTTGCTTATGGTGTCCATGGATGACATACGGTTCATTGGTCAACATGGTAGTTGCTTATGGTGTGATGGTATCACCCATGGATAACATATAGGCAATTGGTCAACATGTAGTTGCTTATGGTTTCCACGTATGACATATGTGTCATTGGTCAACATGGTAGTTGGTTATGGTGTCCATGGATGACGTATAGGTCATTAGTCAACATGGTGTAGTTGCTTTTTGTGTCCATCGATGACATATATGTCATTGGTCAACATGGTAGTTGCTTATGGTGTCCATGTATGACATAAGGGTCATTAGTTAACATGGTGTAGTTACTTATGGTGTCTATGGATGACATATGGGTTATTGGTCAACATGGTAGTTGCTTATAGTGTCCATGGATGACATATGGGTCATTGGTCAACAAGGTGTAGTTGTTTATGGTGTCCATGGATGTCATATGGTTCATTGGTCAACATGGTGTAGTTTCTTATGGTGTCCATGAATGACATATGGGTCATTGGTCAACATGGTGTAGTTGCTTATGGTGTCCATGGATGACATATAGGTCATTGGTCAACATGTAGTTGCTTATGGTGTCTGACATATGGGTAATTAGTAAACTTGGTGTAATTGGTTTTTGTGTCCATGGATAACATATGGGTAATTGGTCAACATGGTAGTTGCTTACTGTGTCCATGGATGACATAAGGGTTATTGGTTAACATGGTGTAGTTACTTATGATGTCCATGGATGATATTTAGGTTATTGGTCAACGTAGTAGTTGCTTATGGTGTCCATGGTTGACATATGGGTCATTGGTCAACAAGGTTAGTTGCTATGATGTCCATGGATGAGATATAGGTCATTGGTCAACATGGTGTAGTTGCTTATGGTGTCCATTGATGACATATGGGTCATTGGTCAACATGGTGTATTTGCTTATGGTGTCCATGGATGACATATGGGTCATTGGTCAACATGGTGTGTAGTTGCTTATGTTGTCCGTGGATGAAATATGGGTCAACATGGTAGTTGCTTATGGTGTCCATGGATAACATATGGTTCATTGGTCAACAAGGTGTAGTTGCTTATGTTGTCCATGGATGACATATGGGTCATTGGTCAACATAGTGTAGTTGCTTATGGTGTCCATTGATGACATATGGGTCATTGGTCAACATGGTGTATTTACTTATGGTGGCCATGGATGACATATGGGTCATTGGTCAACATGGTGTGTAGTTGCTAATGTTGGTCAACTAGGTGTAGTTGCTTATGGTGTCCATGGATGACATAAGGGTCATTAGTTAACATGGTGTAGTTACTTATGGTGTCCATGGATGACATATGGGTTATTGGTCAAAATGGTAGTTGCTTATGGTGTGATGGTATCACCCGTGGATAACATATAGGCAATTGGTCAACATGTAGTTGCTTATGGTTTCCACGTATGACATATGTGTCATTGGTCAACATGGTAGTTGCTTATGGTGTCCATGTATGACATAAGGGTCATTAGTTAACATGGTGTAGTTACTTATGGTGTCCATGGATGACATATGGGTTATTGGTCAACATGGTAGTTGCTTGTAGTGTCCATGGATGACATATGGGTCATTGGTCAACAAGGTGTAGTTACTTATGGTGTCCATGGATGACATATGGTTCATTGGTCAACATGGTGTAGTTTCTTATGGTGTCCATGAATGACATATGGGTCATTGGTCAACATGGTGTAGTTGCTTATGGTGTCCATGGATGACATATAGGTCATTGGTCAACATGTAGTTGCTTATGGTGTCTGACATATGGGTAATTAGTAAACTTGGTGTAATTGGTTTTTGTGTCCATGGATGACATACGGGTAATTGGTCAACATGGTAGTTGCTTACTGTGTCCATGGATGACATAAGGGTTATTGGTTAACATGGTGTAGTTACTTATGATGTCCATGGATGATATTTATGTTATTGGTCAACGTAGTAGTAGCTTATGGTGTCCATGGTTGACATATGGGTCATTGTCAACAAGGTGTAGTTGCTTATGATGTCCATGGATGACATATGGGTCATTGGTCAACATGGTGTAGTTGCTTATGGTGTCCATTGATGACATATGGGTCATTGGTCAACATGGTGTATTTGCTTATGGTGTCCATGGATGACATATGGGTCATTGGTCAACTTGGTGTGTAGTTGCTTATGTTGTCCATGGATGAAATATGGGTCAACATGGTAGTTGCTTATGGTGTGATGGTATCACCCATGGATAACATATAGGCAATTGGTCAACATGTAGTTGCTTATGGTTTCCACGTATGACATATGTGTCATTGGTCAACATGGTAGTTGGTTATGGTGTCCATGGATGACGTATAGGTCATTAGTCAACATGGTGTAGTTGCTTTTTGTGTCCATCGATGACATATATGTCATTGGTCAACATGGTAGTTGCTTATGGTGTCCATGTATGACATAAGGGTCATTAGTTAACATGGTGTAGTTACTTATGGTGTCTATGGATGACATATGGGTTATTGGTCAACATGGTAGTTGCTTATAGTGTCCATGGATGACATATGGGTCATTGGTCAACAAGGTGTAGTTGTTTATGGTGTTCATGGATGTCATATGGTTCATTGGTCAACATGGTGTAGTTTCTTATGGTGTCCATGAATGACATATGGGTCATTGGTCAACATGGTGTAGTTGCTTATGGTGTCCATGGATGACATATAGGTCATTGGTCAACATGTAGTTGCTTATGGTGTCTGACATATGGGTAATTAGTAAACTTGGTGTAATTGGTTTTTGTGTCCATGGATAACATATGGGTAATTGGTCAACATGGTAGTTGCTTACTGTGTCCATGGATGACATAAGGGTTATTGTTTAACATGGTGTAGTTACTTATGATGTCCATGAATGATATTTAGGTTATTGGTCAACGTAGTAGTTGCTTATGGTGTCCATGGTTGACATATGGGTCATTGGTCAACAAGGTTAGTTTCTTATGATGTCCATGGATGAGATATAGGTCATTGGTCAACATGGTGTAGTTGCTTATGGTGTCCATTGATGACATATGGGTCATTGGTCAACATGGTGTATTTGCTTATGGTGTCCATGGATGACATATGGGTCATTGGTCAACATGGTGTGTAGTTGCTTATGTTGTCCATGGATGAAATATGGGTCAACATGGTAGTTGCTTATGGTGTCCATGGATAACATATGGTTCATTGGTCAACAAGGTGTAGTTGCTTATGATGTCCATGGATGACATATGGGTCATTGGTCAACATAGTGTAGTTGCTTATGGTGTCCATTGATGACATATGGGTCATTGGTCAACATGGTGTATTACTTATGGTGGCCATGGATGACATATGGGTCATTGGTCAACATGGTGTGTAGTTGCTAATGTTGGTCAACTAGGTGTAGTTGCTTATGGTGTCCATGGATGACATAAGGGTCATTAGTTAACATGGTGTAGTTACTTATGGTGTCCATGGATGACATATGGGTTATTGGTCAAAATGGTAGTTGCTTATGGTGTGATGGTATCACCCGTGGATAACATATAGGCAATTGGTCAACATGTAGTTGCTTATGGTTTCCACGTATGACATATGTGTCATTGGTCAACATGGTAGTTGCTTATGGTGTCCATGTATGACATAAGGGTCATTAGTTAACATGGTGTAGTTACTTATGGTGTCCATGGATGACGTATGGGTTATTGGTCAACATGGTAGTTGCTTATAGTGTCCATGGATGACATATGGGTCATTGGTCAACAAGGTGTAGTTGCTTATGGTGTCCATGGATGACATATGGTTCATTGGTCAACATGGTGTAGTTTCTTATGGTGTCCATGAATGACATATGGGTCATTGGTCAACATGGTGTAGTTGCTTATGGTGTCCATGGATGACATATAGGTCATTGGTCAACATGTAGTTGCTTATGGTGTCTGACATATGGGTAATTAGTAAACTTGGTGTAATTGGTTTTTGTGTCCATGGATGACATACGGGTAATTGGTCAACATGGTAGTTGCTTACTGTGTCCATGGATGACATAAGGTTTATTGGTTAACATGGTGTAGTTACTTATGATGTCCATGGATGATATTTATGTTATTGGTCAACGTAGTAGTAGCTTATGGTGTCCATGGTTAACATATGGGTCATTGTCAACAAGGTGTAGTTGCTTATGATGTCCATGGATGACATATGGGTCATTGGTCAACATGGTGTAGTTGATTATGGTGTCCATTGATGACATATGGGTCATTGGTCAACATGGTGTATTTGCTTATGGTGTCCATGGATGACATATGGGTCATTGGTCAACTTGGTGTGTAGTTGCTTATGTTGTCCATGGATGAAATATGGGTCAACATGTTAGTTGCTTATGGTGTCCATGGATGACATATGGTTCATTGGTCAACAAGGTGTAGTTGCTTATGATGTCCATGGACGAGATATGGGCCATTGGTCAACATGGTGTAGTTGCTTATGGTGTCCATTGATGACATATGGGTCATTGGTCAACATGGTGTATTTACTTATGGTGGCCATGGATGACATATGGGTCATTGGTCAACATGGTGTGAAGTTGCTTATGTTGGTCAACTAGGTGTAGTTGCTTATGGTGTCCATGGATGACATATGGTTCATTGGTCAACTTGGTGTAGTTTCTTATGGTGTCCATGAATGACATATGGGTCATTGGTCAACATGGTGTAGTTGCTTATGGTGTCCATGGATGACATATAGGTCATTGGTCAACATGTAGTTGCTTATGGTGTCTGACATATGGGTAATTAGTAAACTTGGTGTAATTGGTTTTTGTGTCCATGGATGACATATGGGTAATTGGTCAACCTAGTAGTTGCTTACTGTGTCCATGGATGACATAAGGGTTATTGGTTAACATGGTGTAGTTACTTATGATGTCCATGGATGATATTTAGGTTATTGGTCAACGTAGTAGTTGCTTATGGTGTCCATGGTTGACATATGGGTCATTGGTCAACAAGGTGTAGTTGCTTATGATGTCCATGGATGACATATGGGTCATTGGTAAACATGGTGTAGTTGCTTATGGTGTCCATTGATAACATATGGGTCATTAGTCAGCATGGTATATATGCTTATGGTGTCCATGGATGACATATAGGTCATTGGTCAACATGGTGGGTAGTTGCTTATGTTGGTCAACATGGTGTAGTTGTTTATGGTATCCATGGATGACATACGGTTGATTGGTCAACATGGTAGTTGCTAATGGTGTGATGGTATCACCCATGGATAACATATAGGCAATTGGTCAACATGTGGTTGCTTATGGTTTCCACGTATGCAATATGTGTCATTGGTCAACATGGTAGTTGGTTATGGTGTCCATGTATGACATAAGGGTCATTAGTTAACATGGTGTAGTTACTTATGGTGTCCATGGATGACATATGGGTTATTGATCAACATGGTAGTTGCTTATAGTGTCCATGGATGACATATGGGTCATGGGTCAACAAGGTGTAGTTGCTTATGGTGTCCATGGATGACATATGGTTCATTGGTCAACATGGTGTAGTTTCTTATGGTGTCCATGAACGACATATGGGTCATTGGTCAACATGGTGTAGTTGCTTATGGTGTCCATGGATGACATATAGGTCATTGGTCAACATGTAGTTGCTTATGGTGTCTGACATATGGGTAATTAGTAAACTTGGTGTAATTGGTTTTGGTGTCCATGGATGACATATGGGTAATTGGTCAACATGGTAGTTGCTTACTGTGTCCATGGATGACATAAGGGTTATTGGTTAAAATGGTGTAGTTACTTATGATGTCCATGGATGATATTTAGGTTATTGGTCAACGTGGTAGTTGCTTATGTTGTCCATGGATAAAATATGGGTCATCATGGTAGTTGCTTATGGTGTCCATGGATGACATATGGTTCATTGTTCAACAAGGTGTAGTTGCTTATGATGTCCATGGATGACATATGGGTCATTGGTCAACATGGTGTAGTTGCTTATGGTGTCCATTGATGACATATGGGTCATTGGTCAACATGGTGTATTTGCTTATGGTGTCCATGGATGACATATGGGTCATTGGTCAACATGGTGTAGTTTCTTATGGTATCTATGGATGACATATGGCTCATTGGTCAACATGGTGTATTTGCTTTTGGTGTCCATGGATGACATATGGGTCATTGGTTAACATGGTATAGTTGCTTATGGTGTCCATGGATGAAATATGGGTCATTGGTCAACATAGTAGTTGCTTATGGTGTCCACGGATGACATATGGATCATTAGTCAACATGTAGTTGTCTATTGTGTCCATGGATGACGTATGGGTCAATGGTCAACATGGTAGTTGCTTATGGTGTCCATGGATGACATATAGGTCATTGGTCAACATGTAGATGCTTATGGTGTCTGACATATGGGTAATTATTAAACTTTGTGTAATTGCTTTTGGTGTCCATGGATGACATATGGGTAACTGGTCAACATGTTAGTTGCTTATGGTATCCATGGATGACATAAGGGTCATTGGTTAACATGGTGTAGTTACTTATGATGTCCATGGATGATATCTGGGTTCTTGGTCAACATGGTAGTTGCTTATGGTGTCCATGGATCACATATGGGTCATTAGTCAACAAGGTGTAGTTGCTTATGATGTCCATGGATGACATATGGGTCATTGGTCAACATGGAGTAGTTACTTATGGTGTCCATTCATGACATATGGGTCATTGGTCAACATGGTGTATTTGCTTATGGTGTCCATGGATGACATATGGGTGATTGGTCAACATGGTGTGTAGTTGCTTATGTTGTCCGTGGATGAAATATGGGTCAACATGGCAGTTGCTTATGGTGTCCATGGATGACATATGGGTCATTGGTCAACAAGGTGTAGTTGCTTATGGTGTCCATGGATGACATATGGTTCATTGGTCAACATGGTGTAGTTTCTTATGGTGTCCATGAATGACATATGGGTCATTGGTCAACATGGTGTAGTTGCTTATGGTGTCCATGGATGACATATAGGTCATTGGTCAACATGTAGTTGCTTATGGTGTCTGACAAATGGGTAATTAGTAAACTTGGTGTAATTGGTTTTGGTGTCCATGGATGACATATGGGTAATTGGTCAACATGGTAGTCGCTTACTGTGTCCATGGATGACATAAGGGTTATTGGTTAACATGGTGTAGTTACTTATGATGTCCATGGATGATATTTAGGTTATTGGTCAACGTGGTAGTTGCTTATGGTGTCCATGGTTGACATATGGGTCATTGGTCAACAAGGTGTAGTTGCTTATGATGTCCATGGATGACATATGGGTCATTGGTCAACATGGTGTAGTTGCTTATGGTGTCCATTGATGACATATGGGTCAATGGTCAACATGGTGTATTTGCTTATGGTGTCCATGGATGACATATAGGTCATTGGTCAACATGGTGTGTAGTTGCTTATGTTGTCCGTGGATGAAATATGGGTCAACATGGCAGTTGCTTATGGTGTCCATGGATGACATATGGGTCATTGGTCAACAAGGTGTAGTTGCTTATGGTGTCCATGGATGACATATGGTTCATTGGTCAACATGGTGTAGTTTCTTATGGTGTCCATGAACGACATATGGGTCATTGGTTAACATGGTGTAATTGCTTATGGTGTCCATGGATGACATATAGGTCATTGGTCAACATGTAGTTGCTTATGGTGTCTGACATATGGGTAATTAGTAAACTTGGTGTAATTGGTTTTGGTGTCCATGGATGACATATGGGTAATTGGTCAACATGGTAGTTGCTTACTGTGTCCATGGATGACATGAGGGTTATTGGTTAAAATGGTGTAGTTACTTATGATGTCCATGGATGATATTTAGGTTATTGGTCAACCTAGTAGTTGCTTATGTTGTCCATGGATGAAATATGGGTCATCATGGTAGTTGCTTATGGTGTCCATGGATGACATATGGTTCATTGTTCAACAAGGTGTAGTTGCTTATGATGTCCATGGATGACATATGGGTCATTGGTCAACATGGTGTAGTTGCTTATGGTGTCCATTGATGACATATGGGTCATTGGTCAACATGGTGTATTTGCTTATGGTGTCCATGGATGACATATGGGTCATTGGTCAACATGGTGTGTAGTTGCTTATGTTGGTCAACAAGGTGTAGTTGCTTATGGTGTCCATGGATGACATTTGTGTCATTAGTCAACATGTTGTAGTTTCTTATGGTGTCTATGGATGACATATGGATCATTGGTCAACATGGTGTATTGCTTATGGTGTCCATGGATGACATATGGGTCATTGGTTAACATTATGTAGTTGCTTATGGTGTCCTCGGATGAAATATGGGTCATTGGTCAACATAGTAGTCGCTTATGGTGTCCACGGATGACAAATGGATCATTAGTCAACATGTAGTTGTTTATTGTGTCCATGGATGACGTATGGGTCATTGGTCAAAATGGTAGTTGCTTATGGTGTCCATGGATGACATATAGGTCATTGGTCAACATGTAGATGCTTATGGTGTCTAACATATGGGTAATTAGTAAAGTTGGTGTAATTGCTTTTGGTGTCCATGGATGACATATGGGTAACTGGTCAACATGGTAGTTGCTTATGGTGTCCATAGATGACATATGGGTCATTAGTTAACATGGTGTAGTTACTTATGATGTCCATGGTTGATATATGGGTAATTGGTCAACATGGTAGTTGCTTATGGTGTCCATGGACGACATATGGGTCATTAGTCAACAAGGTGTAGTTGCTTATGATGTCCATGGATGACATATGGGTCATTGGTCAACATCGTGTAGTTGCTTATTGTGTCCATTGATGACATATAGGTCATTGGTCAACATGGTGTATTTGCTTATGGTGTCCATGGATGACATATGGGTCATTGGTCAACATGGTGTGTAGTTGCTTATGTTGTCCGTGGATGAAATATGGGTCAACATGGCAGTTGCTTATGGTGTCCATGGATGACATATGGGTCATTGGTCAACAAGGTGAAGTTGCTTATGATGTCCATGGATGACATATGGGTCATTGGTCAACATGATGTAGTTGCTTATGGTGTCCATTGATAACATATGGGTCATTAGTCAACATGGTGTATTTGCTTATGGTGTGTAGTTGCTTATGTTGGTCAACATGGTGTAGTTGCTTATGGTGTCCATGGATGACATACGGTTCATTGGTCAACATGGTAGTTGCTTATGGTGTGATGGTATCACCCATGGATAACATATAGGCAATTGGTCAACATGTAGTTGCTTATGGTTTCCACGTATGACATATGTGTCATTGGTCAACATGGTAGTTGGTTATGGTGTCCATGGATGACGTATAGGTCATTAGTCAACATGGTGTAGTTTCTTTTGGTGTCCATTGATGACATATATGTCATTGGTCAACATGGTAGTTGCTTATGGTGTCCATGTATGACATAAGGGTCATTAGTTAACATGGTGTAGTTACTTATGGTGTCTATGGATGACATATGGGTTATTGGTCAACATGGGAGTTGCTTATAGTGTCCATGGATGACATATGGGTCATTGGTCAACAAGGTGTAGTTGTTTATGGTGTCCATGGATGTCATATGGTTCATTAGTCAACATGGTGTAGTTTCTTATGGTGTCGATGAATGACATATGGGTCATTGGTCAACATGGTGTAGTTGCTAATGGTGTCCATGGATGACATATAGGTCATTGGTCAACATGTAGTTGCTTATGGTGTCTTACATATGGGTAATTAGTAAACTTGGTGTAATTGGTTTTTGTGTCCATGGATGACATATGGGTAATTGGTCAACATGGTAGTTGCTTACTGTGTCCATGGATGACATAAGGGTTATTGGTTAACATGGTGTAGTTACTTATGATGTCCATGGATGATATTTAGGTTATTGGTCAACGTAGTAGTTGCTTATGGTGTCCATGGTTGACATATGGGTCATTGGTCAACAAGGTGTAGTTGCTTATGATGTCCATGGATGAGATATAGGTCATTGGTCAACATGGTGTAGTTGCTTATGGTGTCCATTGATGACATATGGGTCATTGGTCAACATGGTGTATTTGCTTATGGTGTCCATGGATGACATATGGGTCATTGGTCAACATGGTGTGTAGTTGCTTATGTTGTCCATGAATGAAATATGGGTCAACTTGGTAGTTGCTTATGGTGTCCATGGATGACATATGATTCATTGGTCAACAAGGTGTAGTTGCTTATGATGTCCATGGATGACATATGGGTCATTGGTCAACATGGTGTAGTTGCTTATGGTGTCCATTGATGACATATGGGTCATTGGTCAACATGGTGTATTTTCTTATGGTGTCCATGGATGACATATGGGTCATTGGTCAACATGGTGTGTAGTTGCTTATGTTGTCCATGGATGAAATATGGGTCAACATGGTAGTTGCTTATGGTGTCCATGGATGACATATGGGTCATTGGTCAACAAGGTGTAGTTGCTTATGGTGTCCATGGATGACATATGGTTCATTGGTCAACATGGTGTAGTTTCTTATGGTGTCCATGAACGACATATGGGTCATTGGTTAACATGGTGTAATTGCTTATGGTGTCCATGGATGACATATAGGTCATTGGTCAACATGTAGTTGCTTATGGTGTCTGACATATGGGTAATTAGTAAACTTGGTGTAATTGGTTTTGGTGTCCATGGATGACATATGGGTAATTGGTCAACATGGTAGTTGCTTACTGTGTCCATGGATGACATGAGGGTTATTGGTTAAAATGGTGTAGTTACTTATGATGTCCATGGATGATATTTAGGTTATTGGTCAACGTGGTAGTTGCTTATGTTGTCCATGGATAAAATATGGGTCATCATGGTAGTTGCTTATGGTGTCCATGGATGACATATGGTTCATTGTTCAACAAGGTGTAGTTGCTTATGATGTCCATGGATGACATATGGGTCATTGGTCAACATGGTGTAGTTGCTTATGGTGTCCATTGATGACATATGGGTCATTGGTCAACATGGTGTATTTGCTTATGGTGTCCATGGATGACATATGGGTCATTGGTCAACATGGTGTGTAGTTGCTTATGTTGGTCAACAAGGTGTAGTTGCTTATGGTGTCCATGGATGACATTTGTGTCATTAGTCAACATGTTGTAGTTTCTTATGGTGTCTATGGATGACATATGGATCATTGGTCAACATGGTGTATTGCTTATGGTGTCCATGGATGACATATGGGTCATTGGTTAACATTATGTAGTTGCTTATGGTGTCCTCGGATGAAATATGGGTCATTGGTCAACATAGTAGTCGCTTATGGTGTCCACGGATGACAAATGGATCATTAGTCAACATGTAGTTGTTTATTGTGTCCATGGATGAAGTATGGGTCATTGGTCAAAATGGTAGTTGCTTATGGTGTCCATGGATGACATATAGGTCATTGGTCAACATGTAGATGCTTATGGTGTCTAACATATGGGTAATTAGTAAAGTTGGTGTAATTGCTTTTGGTGTCCATGGATGACATATGGGTAACTGGTCAACATGGTAGTTGCTTATGGTGTCCATAGATGACATATGGGTCATTGGTTAACATGGTGTAGTTACTTATGATGTCCATGGTTGATATATGGGTAATTGGTCAACATGGTAGTTGCTTATGGTGTCCATGGACGACATATGGGTCATTAGTCAACAAGGTGTAGTTGCTTATGATGTCCATGGATGACATATGGGTCATTGGTCAACATCGTGTAGTTGCTTATTGTGTCCATTGATGACATATAGGTCATTGGTCAACATGGTGTATTTGCTTATGGTGTCCATGGATGACATATGGGTCATTGGTCAACATGGTGTGTAGTTGCTTATGTTGTCCGTGGATGAAATATGGGTCAACATGGCAGTTGCTTATGGTGTCCATGGATGACATATGTGTCATTGGTCAACAAGGTGAAGTTGCTTATGATGTCCATGGATGACATATGGGTCATTGGTCAACATGATGTAGTTGCTTATGGTGTCCATTGATAACATATGGGTCATTAGTCAACATGGTGTATTTGCTTATGGTGTGTAGTTGCTTATGTTGGTCAACATGGTGTAGTTGCTTATGGTGTCCATGGATGACATACGGTTCATTGGTCAACATGGTAGTTGCTTATGGTGTGATGGTATCACCCATGGATAACATATAGGCAATTGGTCAACATGTAGTTGCTTATGGTTTCCACGTATGACATATGTGTCATTGGTCAACATGGTAGTTGGTTATGGTGTCCATGGATGACGTATAGGTCATTAGTCAACATGGTGTAGTTGCTTTTGGTGTCCATCGATGACATATATGTCATTGGTCAACATGGTAGTTGCTTATGGTGTCCATGTATGACATAAGGGTCATTAGTTAACATGGTGTAGTTACTTATGGTGTCTATGGATGACATATGGGTTATTGGTCAACATGGTAGTTGCTTATAGTGTCCATGGATGACATATGGGTCATTGGTCAACAAGGTGTAGTTGTTTATGGTGTCCATGGATGTCATATGGTTCATTGGTCAACATGGTGTAGTTTCTTATGGTGTTGATGAATGACATATGGGTCATTGGTCAACATGGTGTAGTTGCTTATGGTGTCCATGGATGACATATAGGTCATTGGTCAACATGTAGTTGCTTATGGTGTCTTACATATGGGTAATTAGTAAACTTGGTGTAATTGGTTTTTGTGTCCATGGATGACATATGGGTAATTGGTCAACATGGTAGTTGCTTACTGTGTCCATGGATGACATAAGGGTTATTGGTTAACATGGTGTAGTTACTTATGATGTCCATGGATGATATTTAGGTTATTGGTCAACGTAGTAGTTGCTTATGGTGTCCATGGTTGACATATGGGTCATTGGTCAACAAGGTGTAGTTGCTTATGATGTCCATGGATGAGATATAGGTCATTGGTCAACATGGTGTAGTTGCTTATGGTGTCCATTGATGACATATGGGTCATTGGTCAACATGGTGTATTTGCTTATGGTGTCCATGGATGACATATGGGTCATTGGTCAACATGGTGTGTAGTTGCTAATGTTGTCCATGAATGAAATATGGGTCAACTTGGTAGTTGCTTATGGTGTCCATGGATGACATATGATTCATTGGTCAACAAGGTGTAGTTGCTTATGATGTCCATGGATGACATATGGGTCATTGGTCAACATGGTGTAGTTGCTTATGGTGTCCATTGATGACATATGGGTCATTGGTCAACATGGTGTATTTGCTTATGGTGTCCATGGATGACATATGGGTCATTGGTCAACATGGTGTGTAGTTGCTAATGTTGGTCAACTAGGTGTAGTTGCTTATGGTGTCCATGGATGACATAAGGGTCATTAGTTAACATGGTGTAGTTACTTATGGTGTCCATGGATGACATATGGGTTATTGGTCAAAATGGTAGTTGCTTATGGTGTGATGGTATCACCCGTGGATAACATATAGGCAATTGGTCAACATGTAGTTGCTTATGGTTTCCACGTATGACATATGTGTCATTGGTCAACATGGTAGTTGCTTATGGTGTCCATGTATGACATAAGGGTCATTAGTTAACATGGTGTAGTTACTTATGGTGTCCATGGATGACATATGGGTTATTGGTCAACATGGTAGTTGCTTATAGTGTCCATGGATGACATATGGGTCATTGGTCAACAAGGTGTAGTTGCTTATGGTGTCCATGGATGACATATGGTTCATTGGTCAACATGGTGTAGTTTCTTATGGTGTCCATGAATGACATATGGGTCATTGGTTAACATGGTGTAGTTGCTTATGGTGTCCATGGATGACATATAGGTCATTGGTCAACATGTAGTTGCTTATGGTGTCTGACATATGGGTAATTAGTAAACTTGGTGTAATTGGTTTTTGTGTCCATGGATGACATACGGGTAATTGGTCAACATGGTAGTTGCTTACTGTGTCCATGGATGACATAAGGGTTATTGGTTAACATGGTGTAGTAACTTATGATGTCCATGGATGATATTTATGTTATTGGTCAACGTAGTAGTAGCTTATGGTGTCCATGGTTGACATATGGGTCATTGTCAACAAGGTGTAGTTGCTTATGATGTCCATGGATGACATATGGGTCATTGGTCAACATGGTGTAGTTGCTTATGGTGTCCATTGATGACATATGGGTCATTGGTCAACATGGTGTATTTTCTTATGGTGTCCATGGATGACATATGGGTCATTGGTCAACATGGTGTGTAGTTGCTTATGTTGTCCATGGATGAAATATGGGTCAACATGGTAGTTGCTTATGGTGTCCATGGATGACATATGGTTCATTGGTCAACAAGGTGTAGTTGCTTATGATGTCCATGGACGAGATATGGGCCATTGGTCAACATGGTGTAGTTGCTTATGGTGGCCATGGATGACATATGGGTCATTGGTCAACATGGTGTGAAGTTGCTTATGTTGGTCAACTAGGTGTAGTTGCTTATGGTGTCCATGGATGACATAAGGGTCATTAGTTAACATGGTGTAGTTACTTATGGTGTCCATGGATGACATATGGGTTATTCGTCAATATGGTAGTTGCTTATGGTGTGATGGTATCACCCATGGATAACATATAGGCAATTGGTCAACATGTAGTTGCTTATGGTTTCCACGTATGACATATGTGTCATTGGTCAACATGGTAGTTGCTTATGGTGTCCATGTACGACATAAGGGTCATTAGTTAACATGGTGTAGTTACTTATGGTGTCCATGGATGACATATGGGTTATTGGTCAACATGGTAGTTGCTTATAGTGTCCATGGTAGACATATGGGTCATTGGTCAACAAGGTGTAGTTTCTTATGGTGTCCATGGATGACATATGGTTCATTGGTCAACTTGGTGTAGTTTCTTATGGTGTCCATGAATGACATATGGGTCATTGGTCAACATGGTGTAGTTGGTTATGGCGTCCATGGATGACATATAGGTCATTGGTCAACATGTAGTTGCTTATGGTGTCTGACATATGGGTAATTAGTAAACTTGGTGTAATTGGTTTTTGTGTCCATGGATGACATATGGGTAATTGTTCAACCTGGTAGTTGCTTACTGTGTCCATGGATGACATAAGGGTTATTGGTTAACATGGTGTAGTTACTTATGATGTCCATGGATGATATTTAGGTTATTGGTCAACGTAGTAGTTGCTTATGGTGTCCATGGTTGTCATATGGGTCATTGGTCAACAAGGTGTAGTTGCTTATGATGTCCATGGATGACATATGGGTCATTGGTAAACATGGTGTAGTTGCTAATGGTGTCCATTGATAAAATATGGGTCATTAGTCAACATGGTGTATATGCTTATGGTGTCCATGGATGACATATAGGTCATTGGTCAACATGGTGGGTAGTTGCTTATGTTGGTCAACATGGTGTAGTTGCTTATGGTGTCCATGGATGACATACGGTTGATTGGTCAACATGGTAGTTGCTAATGGTGTGATGGTATCACCCATGGATAACATATAGGCAATTGGTCAACATGTAGTTGCTTATGGTTTCCACGTATGCAATATGTGTCATTCGTCAACATGGTAGTTGGTTATGGTGTCCATGGATGACGTATAGCTCATTAGTCAACATGGTGTTGTTGCTTTTGCTGTCCATGGATGACATATAGGTCATTGGTCAACATAGTAGTTGCTTATGGTGTCCATGTATGACATAAGGGTCATTAGTTAACATGGTGTAGTTACTTATGGTGTCCATGGATGACATATGGGTTATTGGTCAACACGGTAGTTGCTTATAGTGTCCATGGATGACATATGGGTCATGGGTCAACAAGGTGTAGTTGCTTATGGTGTCCATGGATGACATATGGTTCATTGGTCAACATGGTGTAGTTTCTTATGGTGTCCATGAACGACATATGGGTCATTGGTCAACATGGTGTAGTTGCTTATGGTGTCCATGGATGACATATAGGTCATTGGTCAACATGTAGTTGCTTATGGTGTCTGACATATGGGTAATTAGTAAACTTGGTGTAATTGGTTTTGGTGTCCATGGATGACATATGGGTAATTGGTCAACATGGTAGTTGCTTACTGTGTCCATGGATGACATAAGGGTTATTGGTTAAAATGGTGTAGTTACTTATGATGTCCATGGATGATATTTAGGTTATTGGTCAACGTGGTAGTTGCTTATGTTGTCCATGGATGAAATATGGGTCATCATGGTAGTTGCTTATGGTGTCCATGGATGACATATGGTTCATTGTTCAACAAGGTGTCGTTGCTTATGATGTCCATGGATGACATATGGGTCATTGGTCAACATGGTGTAGTTGCTTATGGTGTCCATTGATGACAAATGGGTCATTGGTCAACATGGTGTGTAGTTGCTTATGTTAGTCAACAAGGTGTAGTTGCTTATAGTGTCCATGGATGACATTTGTGTCATTAGTCAACATGTTGCAGTTTCTGATGGTGTCTATGGATGACATATGGTTCATTGGTCAACATGGTGTATTGCTTATGGTGTCCATGAATGACATATGGGTCATTGGTTAACATTATGTAATTGCTTATGGTGTCCTCAGATGAAATATGGGTCATTGGTCAACATAGTAGTCGCTTATGGTGTCCACGGATGACATATGCATCATTAGTCAACATGTAGTTGTTTATTGTGTCCATGGATGACGTATGGGTCATTGGTCAAAATGGTAGTTGCTTATGGTGTCCATGGATGACATATAGGTCATTGGTCAACATGTAGATGCTTACGGTGTCTAACATATGGGTAATTAGTAAACTTGGTGTAATTGCTTTTGGTGTCCATGGATGACATATGGGTAACTGGTCAACATGGTAGTTGCTTATGGTGTCCATAGATGACATAAGGGTCATTGGTTAACATGGTGTAGTTACTTATGATGTCCATGGTTGATATATGGGTTATTGGTCAACATGGTAGTTGCTTATGGTGTCCATGGATGACATATGGGTCATTAGTCAACAAGGTGTAGTTGATTATGATGTCCATGGATGACATATGGGTCATTGGTCAACATGGTGTTGTTGCTTATTGTGTCCATTGATGACATATGGGTCATTGGTCAACATGGTGTATTTGCTTATGGTGTCCATGGATGACATATGGGTCATTGGTCAACATGGTGTGTAGTTGCTTATGTTGTCCGTGGATGAAATATGCGTCAACATGGTAGTTGCTTATGGTGTCCATGGATGACATATGGGTCATTGGTCAACAAGGTGTAGTTGCTTATGATGTCCGTGGATGACATATGGGTCATTGGTCAACATGGTGTAGTTGCTTATGGTGTCCATTGATAACATATGGGTCATTAGTCAACATGGTGTATTTGCTTATGGTGTTCATGGATGACATATAGCTCATTGGTCAACATGGTGTGTAGTTGCTTATGTTGGTCAACATGGTGTAGTTGCTTTTGGTGTCCATGGATGACATATAGGTCATTGGTCAACATGGTAGTTGCTTATGGTGTCCATGTATGACATAAGGGTCATTAGTTAACATGGTGTAGTTACTTATGGTGTCCATGGATGACATATGGGTTATTGGTCAACATGGTAGTTGCTTATAGTGTCCATGGATGACATATGGGTCATTGGTCAACATGGTGTAGTTGCTTATGGTGTCCAAGGAAGACATATAGGTCATTGGTCAACATGTAGTTGCTTATGGTGTCTGACATATGGGTAATTAGTAAACTTGGTGTAATTGGTTTTTGTGTCCATGGATGACATACGAGTAATTGGTCAACATGGTTGTTGCTTACTGTGTCCATGGATGACATAAGGGTTATTGGTTAACATGGTGTAGTTACTTATGATGTCCATGGATGATATTTAGGATATTGGTCAACGTAGTAGTTGCTTATGGTGTCCATGGTTGACATATGGGTCATTGGTCAACAAGGTGTAGTTGCTTATGATGTCCATGGATGACATATGGGTCATTGGTCAACATGGTGTAGTTGCTTATGGTGTCCATTGATGACATATGGGTCATTGGTCAACATGGTGTATTTGCTTATGGTGTCCATGGATGACATATGGGTCATTGGTCAACATGGTGTGTAGTTGCTTATGTTGTCCATGGATGAAATATGGGTCAACATGGTAGTTGCTTATGGTGTCCATGGATGACATATGGTTCATTGGTCAACAAGGTGTAGTTGCTTATGATGTCCATGGATGACATATGGGTCATTGGTCAGCATGGTGTAGTAGTTTATGGTGTCCATTGATGACATATGGGTCATTGGTCAACATGGTGTATTTACTTATGGTGTCCATGGATGACATATGGGTCATTGGTCAACATGGTGTGTAGTTGCTAATGTTGGTCAACTAGGTGTAGTTGCTTATGGTGTCCATGGATGACATCAGGGTCATTAGTTAACATGGTGTAGTTACTTATGGTGTCCATGGATGACATATGGGTTATTGGTCAATATGGTAGTTGCTTATGGTGTGATGGTATCACCCATGGATAACATATAGGCAATTGGTCAAGGTGTAGTTGCTTATGGTGTCCATGGATGACATTTGTGTCATTAGTCAACATGTTGTAGTTTCTTATGGTGTCTATGGATGACATATGGGTCATTGGTCAACATGGTGTATTGCTTATGGTGTCCATGGATGACATCAGGGTCATTAGTTAACATGGTGTAGTTACTTATGGTGTCCATGGATGACATATGGGTTATTGGTCAATATGGTAGTTGCTTATGGTGTGATGGTATCACCCATGGATAACATATAGGCAATTGGTCAACATGTAGTTGCTTATGATTTCCACGTACGACATATGTGTCATTGGTCAACATGGTAGTTGGTTATGGTGTCCATGGATGACGTATAGGTCATTAGTCAACATGGTGTAGTTGCTTTTGGTGTCCATGGATAACATATAGGTCATTGGTCAACATGGTAGTTGCTTATGGTGTCCATGTATGACATAAGGGTCATTAGTTAACATGGTGTAGTTACTTATGGTGTCCATGGATTACATATGGGTTATTGGTCAACATGGTAGCTGCTTATAGTGTCCATGGATGACATATGGGTCATTGGTCAACAAGGTGTAGTTGCTTATGGTGTCCATGGATGTCATATGGTTTATTGGTCAACATGGTGTAGTCTCTTATGGTGTCCATGAATGACATATGGGTCATTGGTCAACATGGTGTAGTTGCTTATGGTGTCCATGGATGACATATAGGTCATTGGTCAACATGTAGTTGCTTATGGTGTCTGACATATGGGTAATTAGTAAACTTGGTGTAATTGGTTTTGGAGTCCATGGATGACATATGGGTAACTGGTCAACATGGTAGTCGCTTACTGTGTCCATGGATGACATAAGGGTTATTGGTTAACATGGTGTAGTTACTTATGATGTCCATGGATGATATTTAGGTTATTGGTCAACGTGGTAGTTGCTTATGGTGTCCATGGTTGACATATGGGTCATTGGTCAACAAGGTGTAGTTGCTTATGATGTCCTTGGATGACATATGGGTCATTGGTCAACATGGTGTAGTTGCTTATGGTGTCCATTGATGACATATGGGTCATTGGTCAACATGGTGTATTTGCTTATGGTGTCCATGGATGACATATGGGTCATTGGTCAACATGGTGTGTAGTTTCTTATGTTGTCCATGGATGAAATATGGGTCAACATGGTAGTTGCTTATGGTGTCCATGGATGACATATGGTTGATTGGTCAACAAGGTGTAGTTGCTTATGATGTCCATGGATGACATATGGGTCATTGGTCAACATGGTGTAGTTGCTTATGGTGTCCATTGATGACATATGGATCATTGGTCAACATGGTGTATTTACTTATGGTGGCCATGGATGACATATGGGTCATTGGTCAACATGGTGTGTAGTTTCTTATGTTGGTCAACTAGGTGTAGTTGCTTATGGTGTCCATGGATGACATAAGGGTCATTAGTTAACATGGTGTAGTTACTTATGGTGTCCATGGATGACATATGGGTTATTGGTCAATATGGTAGTTGCTTATGGTTTGATGGTATCTCCCATGGATAACATATATGCAATTGGTCAACATGTAGTTGCTTATGGTTTCCACGTATGACATATGTGTCATTGGTCAACATGGTAGTTGGTTATGGTGTCCATAGATAACATAAGGGTCATTGGTTAACATGGTGTAGTTACTTATGATGTCCATGGTTGATATATGGGTTATTGGTCAACATGGTAGTTGCTTATGGTGTCCATGGATGACATATCGGTCATTAGTCAACAAGGTGTAGTTGCTTATGATGTCCATGGATGACATATGGGTCATTGGTCAACATGGTGTAGTTGCTTATTGTATCCATTGATGACATACGGGTCATTGGTCAACATGGTGTATTTGCTTATGGTGTCCATGGATGACATATGGGTCATTGGTCAACATGGTGTGTAGTTGCTTATGTTGTCCATGGATGAAATATGGGTCAACATGGTAGTTGCTTATGGTGTCCATAGATTACATATGGTTGATTGGTCAACAAGGTGTAGTTGCTTATGATGTCCATGGATGACATATGGGTCATTGGTCAACGTGGTGTAGTTGCTTATGGTGTCCATTGATGACATATGGGTCATTGGTCAACATGGTGTATTTACTTATGGTGGCCATGGATGACATATGGGTCATTGGTCAACATGGTGTGTAGTTGCTTATGTTGGTCAACTAGGTGTAGTTGCTTATGGTGTCCATGGATGACATAAGGGTCATTAGTTAACATGGTGTAGTTACTTATGGTGTCCATGGATGACATATGGGTTATTGGTCAATATGTAGTTGCTTATGGTGTGATGGTATCACCCATGGATAACATATAAGCAATTGGTCAACATGTAGTTGCTTATGGTTTCCACGTATGACATATGTGTCATTGGTCAACATGGTAGTTGGTTATGGTGTCCATAGATGACATAAGGGTCATTGGTTAACATGGTGTAGTTACTTATCATGTCCATGGTTGATATATGGGTTATTGGTCAACATGGTAGTTGCTTATGGTGTCCATGGATGACATATCGGTCATTAGTCAACAAGGTGTAGTTGCTTATGATGTCCATGGATGACATATAGGTCATTGGTCAACATGGTGTAGTTGCTTATTGTGTCCATTGATGACATATGGGTCATTGGTCAACATGGTGTATTTGCTTATGGTGTCCATGGATGACATATGGGTCATTGGTCAACATGGTGTGTAGTTGCTTATGTTGTCCGTGGATGAAATATGGGTCAACATGGCAGTTGCTTATGGTGTCCATGGATGACATATGGGTCATTGCTCAACAAGGTGTAGTTGCTTATGATGTCCTTGGAAGACATATGGGTCATTGGTCAACATGGTGTAGTTGCTTATGGTGTCCATTGATAACATATGGGTCATTAGTCAACATGGTGTATTTGCTTATGGTGTTCATGGATGACATATAGGTCATTGGTCAACATGGTGTGTAGTTGCTTATGTTGGTCAACATGGTGTAGATGCTTATGGTGTCCATGGATGACATACGGTTCATTGGTCAACATGGTAGTTGCTTATGGTGTGATGGTATCACCCATGGATAACATATAGGCAATTGGTCAACATGTAGTTGCTTATGGTTTCCGCGTATAACATATGTGTCAATGGTCAACATGGTAGTTGGTTATGGTGTCCATGGATGACGTATAGGTCATTAGTCAACATGGTGTAGTTGCTTTTGGTGTCCATGGATGACATATAGGTCATTGGTCAACATGGTAGTTGCTTATGGTGTCCATGTATGACATAAGGGTCATTAGTTAACATGGTGTAGTTACTTATGGTGTCCATGGATGACATATGGGTTATTGGTCAACATGGTAGTTGCTTATAGTGTCCATGGATGACATATGGGTCATTTGTCAACAAGGTGTAGTTGCTTATGGTGTCCATGGATGTCATATGGTTCATTGGTCAACATGGTGTATTTAATTATGGTGTCCATGAATGACATATGAGTCATTGGTCAACATGGTGTAGTTGCTTATTGTGTCCATGGATGACATATAGGTCATTGGTCAACATGTAGTTGCTTATGGTGTCTGACATATAGGTAATTAGTAAACTTGGTGTAATTGGTTTTGGTGTCCATGGATGACATATGGGTAATTGGTCAACATGGTAGTTGCTTACTGTGTCCATGGATGACATAAGGGTTATTGGTTAACATGGTGAGTTACTTATGATGTCCATGGATGATATTTAGGTTATTGGTCAACGTGGTAGTTGCTTATGGTGTCCATGGTTGACATATGGGTCATTGGTCAACAAGGTGTAGTTGCTTATGATGTCTATGGATGACATATGGGTCATTCGTCAACATGGTGTAGTTGCTTACGGTGTCCATTGATGACATATGGGTCATTGGTCAACATGGTGTATTTGCTTATGGTGTCCATGGATGACATATGGGTCATTGGTCAACATGTAGATGCTTATGGTGTCTGACATATGGGTAATTAGTAAACTTGGTGTAATTGCTTTTGGTGTCCGTGGATGACATATGGGTAACTGGTCAACATGGTAGTTGTTTATGGTGTTCATGGATGACATAAAGGTCATTGGTTAACATGGAGTAGTTACTTATGATGTCCATGGATGATATATGGGTTATTGGTCAACATGGTAGTTGCTTAAGGTGTCCATGGTTAACATATGGGTCATTGGTCAACAAGGTGTAGTTGCTTATGATGTCTATGGATGACATATGGGTCATTGGTCAACATGGTGTAGTTGCTTATGGTGTGATGGTATCACCCATGGATAACATATAGGAATTTGGTCAACATATAGTTGCTTATGGTTTCCACGTATGAGATATGTGTCATTGGTTAACGTGGTAGTTGGTTGTGGTGTCCATGAATGACGTATAGGTCATTAGTCAACATGGTGTAGTTGCTTTTAGTGTCCATGGATGACATATAGGTCATTAGTCAACATGGTAGTTGCTTATGGTGTCCATGTGTGACATAAGGGTCATTAGTTAACATGGTGTAGTTACTTATGGTGTACATGGATCGCATATGGGTTATTGGTCAACATGGTAGTTGCTTATAGTGTCCATGGATGACATATGGGTCATTGGTCAACAAGGTGTAGTTGCTTATGGTGTCCATGGATGACATATGGTTCATTGGTCAACATGGTGTAGTTGCTTATTGTGTCCATTGATGACATATGGGTCATTGGTCAACATGGTGTATTTGCTTATGGTGTCCATGGATGACATATGGGTCATTGGTCAACATGGTGTGTAGTTGCTTATGTTGTCCGTGGATG
The DNA here is from genome assembly GCF_051521515.1 of Lactuca serriola. NCBI lineage: Eukaryota > Viridiplantae > Streptophyta > Magnoliopsida > Asterales > Asteraceae > Lactuca > Lactuca serriola. Next base: position 265,732,686 of record NC_136415.1, read on the forward strand.
AAATATGGGTCAACATGCCAGTCGCTTATGGTGTCCATGGATGACATATGGGTCATTGGTCAACAAGGTGTAGTTGCTTATGATGTCCATGGATGACATATGGGTCATTGGTCAACATGGTGTAGTTGCTTATGGTGTCCATTGATAACATATGGGTCATTAGTCAACATGGTGTATTTGCTTATGGTGTTCATGGATGACATATAGGTCATTGGTCAACATGGTGTAGTTGCTTATGGTGTCCATGGATGACATACGTTTCATTGGTCAACAAAGTAGTTGCTTATGGTGTGATGGTATCACCCATGGATAACATATAGGCAATTGGTCAACATGTAGTTGCTTATGATTTCCACGTATGACATATGTGTCATTGGTCAACATGGTAGTTGGTTATGGTGTCCATGGATGACGTATAGGTCATTAGTCAACATGGTGTAGTTGCTTTTGGTGTCCATGGATAACATATAGGTCATTGGTCAACATGGTAGTTGCTTATGGTGTCCATGTATGACATAAGGGTCATTAGTTAACATGGTGTAGTTACTTATGGTGTCCATGGATTACATATGGGTTATTGGTCAACATGGTAGCTGCTTATAGTGTCCATGGATGACATATGGGTCATTGGTCAACAAGGTGTAGTTGCTTATGGTGTCCATGGATGTCATATGGTTTATTGGTCAACATGGTGTAGTCTCTTATGGTGTCCATGAATGACATATGGGTCATTGGTCAACATGGTGTAGTTGCTTATGGTGTCCATGGATGACATATAGGTCATTGGTCAACATGTAGTTTCTTATGGTGTCTGACATATGGGTAATTAGTAAACTTGGTGTAATTGGTTTTGGAGTCCATGGATGACATATGGGTAACTGGTCAACATGGTAGTCGCTTACTGTGTCCATGGATGACATAAGGGTTATTGGTTAACATGGTGTAGTTACTTATGATGTCCATGGATGATATTTAGGTTATTGGTCAACGTGGTAGTTGCTTATGGTGTCCATGGTTGACATATGGGTCATTGGTCAACAAGGTGTAGTTGCTTATGATGTCCTTGGATGACATATGGGTCATTGGTCAACATGGTGTAGTTGCTTATGGTGTCCATTGATGACATATGGGTCATTGGTCAACATGGTGTATTTGCTTATGGTGTCCATGGATGACATATGGGTCATTGGTCAACATGGTGTGTAGTTTCTTATGTTGTCCATGGATGAAATATGGGTCAACATGGTAGTTGCTTATGGTGTCCATGGATGACATATGGTTGATTGGTCAACAAGGTGTAGTTGCTTATGATGTCCATGGATGACATATGGGTCATTGGTCAACATGGTGTAGTTGCTTATGGTGTCCATTGATGACATATGGATCATTGGTCAACATGGTGTATTTACTTATGGTGGCCATGGATGACATATGGGTCATTGGTCAACATGGTGTGTAGTTTCTTATGTTGGTCAACTAGGTGTAGTTGCTTATGGTGTCCATGGATGACATAAGGGTCATTAGTTAACATGGTGTAGTTACTTATGGTGTCCATGGATGACATATGGGTTATTGGTCAATATGGTAGTTGCTTATGGTGTGATGGTATTACCCATGGATAACATATATGCAATTGGTCAACATGTAGTTGCTTATGGTTTCCACGTATGACATATGTGTCATTGGTTAACATGGTAGTTGGTTATGGTGTCCATAGATGACATAAGGGTCATTGGTTAACATGGTGTAGTTAATTATGATGTCCATGGTTGATATATGGGTTATTGGTCAACATGGTAGTTGCTTATGGTGTCCATGGATGACATATCGGTCATTAGTCAACAAGGTGTAGTTGCTTATGATGTCCATGGATGACATATGGGTCATTGGTCAACATGGTGTAGTTGCTTATTGTATCCATTGATGACATACGGGTCATTGGTCAACATGGTGTATTTGCTTATGGTGTCCATGGATGACATATGGGTCATTGGTCAACATGGTGTGTAGTTGCTTATGTTGTCCATGGATGAAATATGGGTCAACATGGTAGTTGCTTATGGTGTCCATAGATTACATATGGTTGATTGGTCAACAAGGTGTAGTTGCTTATGATGTCCATGGATGACATATGGGTCATTGGTCAACGTGGTGTAGTTGCTTATGGTGTCCATTGATGACATATGGGTCATTGGTCAACATGGTGTATTTACTTATGGTGGCCATGGATGACATATGGGTCATTGGTCAACATGGTGTGTAGTTGCTTATGTTGGTCAACTAGGTGTAGTTGCTTATGGTGTCCATGGATGACATAAGGGTCATTAGTTAACATGGTGTAGTTACTTATGGTGTCCATGGATGACATATGGGTTATTGGTCAATATGGTAGTTGCTTATGGTGTGATGGTATCACCCATGGATAACATATAAGCAATTGGTCAACATGTAGTTGCTTATGGTTTCCACGTATGACATATGTGTCATTGGTCAACATGGTAGTTGGTTATGGTGTCCATAGATGACATAAGGGTCATTGGTTAACATGGTGTAGTTACTTATCATGTCCATGGTTGATATATGGGTTATTGGTCAACATGGTAGTTGCTTATGGTGTCCATGGATGACATATCGGTCATTAGTCAACAAGGTGTAGTTGCTTATGATGTCCATGGATGACATATAGGTCATTGGTCAACATGGTGTAGTTGCTTATTGTGTCCATTGATGACATATGGGTCATTGGTCAACATGGTGTATTTGCTTATGGTGTCCATGGATGACATATGGGTCATTGGTCAACATGGTGTGTAGTTGCTTATGTTGTCCGTGGATGAAATATGGGTCAACATGGCAGTTGCTTATGGTGTCCGTGGATGACATATGGGTCATTGCTCAACAAGGTGTAGTTGCTTATGATGTCCTTGGAAGACATATGGGTCATTGGTCAACATGGTGTAGTTGCTTATGGTGTCCATTGATAACATATGGGTCATTAGTCAACATGGTGTATTTGCTTATGGTGTTCATGGATGACATATAGGTCATTGGTCAACATGGTGTGTAGTTGCTTATGTTGGTCAACATGGTGTAGATGCTTATGGTGTCCATGGATGACATACGGTTCATTGGTCAACATGGTAGTTGCTTATGGTGTGATGGTATCACCCATGGATAACATATAGGCAATTGGTCAACATGTAGTTGCTTATGGTTTCCGCGTATAACATATGTGTCAATGGTCAACATGGTAGTTGGTTATGGTGTCCATGGATGACGTATAGGTCATTAGTCAACATGGTGTAGTTGCTTTTGGTGTCCATGGATGACATATAGGTCATTGGTCAACATGGTAGTTGCTTATGGTGTCCATGTATGACATAAGGGTCATTAGTTAACATGGTGTAGTTACTTATGGTGTCCATGGATGACATATGGGTTATTGGTCAACATGGTAGTTGCTTATAGTGTCCATGGATGACATATGGGTCATTTGTCAACAAGGTGTAGTTGCTTATGGTGTCCATGGATGTCATATGGTTCATTGGTCAACATGGTGTATTTAATTATGGTGTCCATGAATGACATATGAGTCATTGGTCAACATGGTGTAGTTGCTTATTGTGTCCATGGATGACATATAGGTCATTGGTCAACATGTAGTTGCTTATGGTGTTTGACATATAGGTAATTAGTAAACTTGGTGTAATTGGTTTTGGTGTCCATGGATGACATATGGGTAATTGGTCAACATGGTAGTTGCTTACTGTGTCCATGGATGACATAAGGGTTATTGGTTAACATGGTGAGTTACTTATGATGTCCATGGATGATATTTAGGTTATTGGTTAACGTGGTAGTTGCTTATGGTGTCCATGGTTGACATATGGGTCATTGGTCAACAAGGTGTAGTTGCTTATGATGTCTATGGATGACATATGGGTCATTGGTCAACATGGTGTAGTTGCTTACGGTGTCCATTGATGACATATGGGTCATTGGTCAACATGGTGTATTTGCTTATGGTGTCCATCGATGACATATTGGTCATTGGTCAACATGTAGATGCTTATGGTGTCTGACATATGGGTAATTAGTAAACTTGGTGTAATTGCTTTTGGTGTCCGTGGATGACATATGGGTAACTGGTCAACATGGTAGTTGTTTATGGTGTTCATGGATGACATAAAGGTCATTGGTTAACATGGTGTAGTTACTTATGATGTCCATGGATGATATATGGGTTATTGGTCAACATGGTAGTTGCTTAAGGTGTCCATGGATGACATATGGGCCATTAGTCAACAAGCTGTAGTTGCTTATGATGTCCATGGATGACATATGGGTCATTGGTCAACATGGTGTAGTTTCTTATGGTGTCCATTGATGACATATGGGTCATTGGTCAACATGGTGTTTTTTCTTATGGTGTCCATGGATGACATATGGGTCATTGCTCAACATGGTGTGTAGTTGCTTATTTTGTCCGTGGATGAAATATGGGTCAACCTGGCAGTTGCTTATGGTGTCCATGGATGACATATGGGTCATTGGTCAACAAGGTGTAGTTGCTTATGATGTCCGTGGATGACATGTGGGTCATTGGTCAACATGGTGTAGTTGCTTATGGTGTCCATTGATAACATATGGGTCATTACTCAACATGGTGTATTTGCTTATGGTGTCCATGGATGACATATAGGTCATTCGTCAACATGGTGTGTAGTTGCTTATGTTGGTCAACATGGTGTAGTTGCTTATGGTGTCCATGGATGACATACGGATCATTGGTCGACATGGTAGTTGCTTATGGTGTGATGTTATCACCCATGGATAACATATAGGCAATTGGTCAACATATAGTTGCTTATGGTTTCCACGTATGAGATATGTGTCATTGGTTAACGTGGTAGTTGGTTGTGGTGTCCATGGATGACGTATAGGTCATTAGTCAACATGGTGTAGTTGCTTTTAGTGTCCATGGATGACATATAGGTCATTAGTCAACATGGTAGTTGCTTATGGTGTCCATGTATGACATAAGGGTCATTAGTTAACATGGTGTAGTTACTTATGGTGTCCATGGATTACATATGGGTTATTGGTCAACATGGTAGCTGCTTATAGTGTCCATGGATGACATATGGGTCATTGGTCAACAAGGTGTTGTTGCTTATGGTGTCCATGGATGTCATATGGTTTATTGGTCAACATGGTGTAGTCTCTTATGGTGTCCATGAATGACATATGGGTCATTGGTCAACATGGTGTAGTTGCTTATGGTGTCCATGGATGACATATAGGTCATTGGTCAACATGTAGTTTCTTATGGTGTCTGACATATGGGTAATTAGTAAACTTGGTGTAATTGGTTTTGGAGTCCATGGATGACATATGGGTAACTGGTCAACATGGTAGTCGCTTACTGTGTCCATGGATGACATAAGGGTTATTGGTTAACATGGTGTAGTTACTTATGATGTCCATGGATGATATTTAGGTTATTGGTCAACGTGGTAGTTGCTTATGGTGTCCATGGTTGACATATGGGTCATTGGTCAACAAGGTGTAGTTGCTTATGATGTCCTTGGATGACATATGGGTCATTGGTCAACATGGTGTAGTTGCTTATGGTGTCCATTGATGACATATGGGTCATTGGTCAACATGGTGTATTTGCTTATGGTGTCCATGGATGACATATGGGTCATTGGTCAACATGGTGTGTAGTTTCTTATGTTGTCCATGGATGAAATATGGGTCAACATGGTAGTTGCTTATGGTGTCCATGGATGACATATGGTTGATTGGTCAACAAGGTGTAGTTGCTTATGATGTCCATGGATGACATATGGGTCATTGGTCAACATGGTGTAGTTGCTTATGGTGTCCATTGATGACATATGGATCATTGGTCAACATGGTGTATTTACTTATGGTGGCCATGGATGACATATGGGTCATTGGTCAACATGGTGTGTAGTTTCTTATGTTGGTCAACTAGGTGTAGTTGGTTATGGTGTCCATGGATGACATAAGGGTCATTAGTTAACATGGTGTAGTTACTTATGGTGTCCATGGATGACATATGGGTTATTGGTCAATATGGTAGTTGCTTATGGTGTGATGGTATCACCCATGGATAACATATATGCAATTGGTCAACATGTAGTTGCTTATGGTTTCCACGTATGACATATGTGTCATTGGTTAACATGGTAGTTGGTTATGGTGTCCATAGATGACATAAGGGTCATTGGTTAACATGGTGTAGTTAATTATGATGTCCATGGTTGATATATGGGTTATTGGTCAACATGGTAGTTGCTTATGGTGTCCATGGATGACATATCGGTCATTAGTCAACAAGGTGTAGTTGCTTATGATGTCCATGGATGACATATGGGTCATTGGTCAACATGGTGTAGTTGCTTATTGTATCCATTGATGACATACGGGTCATTGGTCAACATGGTGTATTTGCTTATGGTGTCCATGGATGACATATGGGTCATTGGTCAACATGGTGTGTAGTTGCTTATGTTGTCCATGGATGAAATATGGGTCAACATGGTAGTTGCTTATGGTGTCCATAGATTACATATGGTTGATTGGTCAACAAGGTGTAGTTGCTTATGATGTCCATGGATGACATATGGGTCATTGGTCAACGTGGTGTAGTTGCTTATGGTGTCCATTGATGACATATGGGTCATTGGTCAACATGGTGTATTTACTTATGGTGGCCATGGATGACATATGGGTCATTGGTCAACATGGTGTGTAGTTGCTTATGTTGGTCAACTAGGTGTAGTTGCTTATGGTGTCCATGGATGACATAAGGGTCATTAGTTAACATGGTGTAGTTACTTATGGTGTCCATGGATGACATATGGGTTATTGGTCAATATGGTAGTTGCTTATGGTGTGATGGTATCACCCATGGATAACATATAAGCAATTGGTTAACATGTAGTTGCTTATGGTTTCCACGTATGACATATGTGTCATTGGTCAACATGGTAGTTGGTTATGGTGTCCATAGATGACATAAGGGTCATTGGTTAACATGGTGTAGTTACTTATCATGTCCATGGTTGATATATGGGTTATTGGTCAACATGGTAGTTGCTTATGGTGTCCATGGATGACATATCGGTCATTAGTCAACAAGGTGTAGTTGCTTATGATGTCCATGGATGACATATAGGTCATTGGTCAACATGGTGTAGTTGCTTATTGTGTCCATTGATGACATATGGGTCATTGGTCAACATGGTGTATTTGCTTATGGTGTCCATGGATGACATATGGGTCATTGGTCAACATGGTGTGTAGTTGCTTATGTTGTCCGTGGATGAAATATGGGTCAACATGGCAGTTGCTTATGGTGTCCATGGATGACATATGGGTCATTGCTCAACAAGGTGTAGTTGCTTATGATGTCCTTGGAAGACATATGGGTCATTGGTCAACATGGTGTAGTTGCTTATGGTGTCCATTGATAACATATGGGTCATTAGTCAACATGGTGTATTTGCTTATGGTGTTCATGGATGACATATAGGTCATTGGTCAACATGGTGTGTAGTTGCTTATGTTGGTCAACATGGTGTAGATGCTTATGGTGTCCATGGATGACATACGGTTCATTGGTCAACATGGTAGTTGCTTATGGTGTGATGGTATCACCCATGGATAACATATAGGCAATTGGTCAACATGTAGTTGCTTATGGTTTCCGCGTATAACATATGTGTCAATGGTCAACATGGTAGTTGGTTATGGTGTCCATGGATGACGTATAGGTCATTAGTCAACATGGTGTAGTTGCTTTTGGTGTCCATGGATGACATATAGGTCATTGGTCAACATGGTAGTTGCTTATGGTGTCCATGTATGACATAAGGGTCATTAGTTAACATGGTGTAGTTACTTATGGTGTCCATGGATGACATATGGGTTATTGGTCAACATGGTAGTTGCTTATAGTGTCCATGGATGACATATGGGTCATTTGTCAACAAGGTGTAGTTGCTTATGGTGTCCATGGATGTCATATGGTTCATTGGTCAACATGGTGTATTTAATTATGGTGTCCATGAATGACATATGAGTCATTGGTCAACATGGTGTAGTTGCTTATTGTGTCCATGGATGACATATAGGTCATTGGTCAACATGTAGTTGCTTATGGTGTTTGACATATAGGTAATTAGTAAACTTGGTGTAATTGGTTTTGGTGTCCATGGATGACATATGGGTAATTGGTCAACATGGTAGTTGCTTACTGTGTCCATGGATGACATAAGGGTTATTGGTTAACATGGTGAGTTACTTATGATGTCCATGGATGATATTTAGGTTATTGGTTAACGTGGTAGTTGCTTATGGTGTCCATGGTTGACATATGGGTCATTGGTCAACAAGGTGTAGTTGCTTATGATGTCTATGGATGACATATGGGTCATTGGTCAACATGGTGTAGTTGCTTACGGTGTCCATTGATGACATATGGGTCATTGGTCAACATGGTGTATTTGCTTATGGTGTCCATGGATGACATATTGGTCATTGGTCAACATGTAGATGCTTATGGTGTCTGACATATGGGTAATTAGTAAACTTGGTGTAATTGCTTTTGGTGTCCGTGGATGACATATGGGTAACTGGTCAACATGGTAGTTGTTTATGGTGTGCATGGATGACATAAAGGTCATTGGTTAACATGGTGTAGTTACTTATGATGTCCATGGATGATATATGGGTTATTGGTCAACATGGTAGTTGCTTAAGGTGTCCATGGATGACATATGGGCCATTAGTCAACAAGCTGTAGTTGCTTATGATGTCCATGGATGACATATGGGTCATTGGTCAACATGGTGTAGTTGCTTATGGTGTCCATTGATGACATATGGGTCATTGGTCAACATGGTGTTTTTTCTTATGGTGTCCATGGATGACATATGGGTCATTGCTCAACATGGTGTGTAGTTGCTTATTTTGTCCGTGGATGAAATATGGGTCAACCTGGCAGTTGCTTATGGTGTCCATGGATGACATATGGGTCATTGGTCAACAAGGTGTAGTTGCTTATGATGTCCGTGGATGACATGTGGGTCATTGGTCAACATGGTGTAGTTGCTTATGGTGTCCATTGATAACATATGGGTCATTACTCAACATGGTGTATTTGCTTATGGTGTCCATGGATGACATATAGGTCATTCGTCAACATGGTGTGTAGTTGCTTATGTTGGTCAACATGGTGTAGTTGCTTATGGTGTCCATGGATGACATACGGATCATTGGTCGACATGGTAGTTGCTTATGGTGTGATGTTATCACCCATGGATAACATATAGGCAATTGGTCAACATATAGTTGCTTATGGTTTCCACGTATGAGATATGTGTCATTGGTTAACGTGGTAGTTGGTTGTGGTGTCCATGGATGACGTATAGGTCATTAGTCAACATGGTGTAGTTGCTTTTAGTGTCCATGGATGACATATAGGTCATTAGTCAACATGGTAGTTGCTTATGGTGTCCATGTATGACATAAGGGTCATTAGTTAACATGGTGTAGTTACTTATGGTGTACATGGATCAAATATGGGTTATTGGTCAACATGGTAGTTGCTTATAGTGTCCATGGATGACATATGGGTCATTGGTCAACAAGGTGTAGTTGCTTATGGTGTCCATGGATGACATATGGTTCATTGGTCAACATGGTGTATTTGCTTATTGTGTCCATTGATGACATATGGGTCATTGGTCAACATGGTGTATTTGCTTATGGTGTCCATGGATGACATCTGGGTCATTGGTCAACATGGTGTGTAGTTGCTTATGTTGTCCGTGGATGAAATATGGGTCAACATGGCAGTTGCTTATGGTGTCCATGGATGACATATGGGTCATTGGTCAACAAGGTGTAGTTGCTAATGATGTCCATGGATGACATATGGGTCATTGGTCAACATGATGTAGTTGCTTATGGTGTCCATGTTGGATAAGGTGTCTAAGTCCATAACTATTTCGGGCTTGTACTTGACCCGACCCGGCATGGTCCATTTGGGTTGCATGGCACCATGCAATTGGATAGACTAAATGAGAGAAATAACACTTGGAGATTATTAATATATTATAAGTTCTAATATATTAATAATATTATTTGATTAGTTGATCAAAGAATTAATTTAGAATTAATTAAGTGATCAAAGGATAACTAATTAAATATATGGGTTCATATCTTGTATAGTGGGCTAAAAGGCTCCATGGATTATCAAGTTGGGTTCTACCCATAGGATGCTCCATGGATGCTCCATGGGAGTTACAAACCCATGGGTCATGGAAATGAAGAGTCATGACACATTAGGGTTTACATGGTGAACCCTAGATGTGCCAACACTATATAAGAGTCCCATTCTCCACAAAATTGGCAACGTAAGTGTGACACAAGTCAGACATAAGAAACTAGAGGGCTTGGCCGATTTTGAGAAGTGTGTGTTATCTCAAGAGTCTTTCCAAGAGCATTTGGTGTTGTGTGAAGCATTTGAGGCATCACACTTGGGGTGCTAGGCTCACAAGGTTTCAAGGAACACAAGCAACAACAAGGTAAGTTATTCTATCTATGATTCAAGTTAAAATTGTTCCCCATGTATGCTAGATAGGAATATAACCTTGGAATTCAACTTTGCATGATAATTATACAAACATAGATCCAAGGTTATTAGGGTTGCATGTACACTTAGGAAGTGTTAGAATGCTCAAAACCCATCAGTGGTATCAGAGCCTAGGCTTGTTTGTTTGTTATTTGTGCTTAAAAGTTGAAGAAAGTCGAAAATTCTGCTGTCTGACTGATGGACTCGGCGAGTCCATGGGGAGGACTCGTCGAGTTCATGTGTATCTTCAACCTACTCGGCGAGTAGGTTTATGCACTCGGCGAGTAGAGTCGACAGAGTGCAGAATTTCGACTTGAGTTGCTGGAAATGAATTAGATTCATTACCCTAAAATGTTTTGGTACTTGAAAACTTATTTTAGAAGGTGTAATGTCTTTTCTAACTCATTTACAACAACAAGTTATCAAAATTACAAAGATTAAATGTGATTTTGATTCTTGAAAGTGTTCATATTCATATTCTTGTTCTTATGATGTTTAGATGATCATAGGAATTATGTGTAACCTATGTGGTAGATTAATTCATGATCATAATGTGTTTTAATGGAGTCCATAACTTGTCCTCATGTTATGGAAAACCAAAAGTCTCTTGGATTAAAAACCATTAAAAGAACACAAGAGTTAGGAAAAATGAAAAGTCCTCATTGTATTACTCTAATAAACTCATAAGTTACAAGAAATGAAAAGTTTTGAAAGTTTACAAAACTTGCCCTCAAGTTTTGGAACAAGTAAAGTTAAGTTAAAACTTTAGTTCCAACCCCTAGAATTTTAAAAGTTAAAATTCAACCCTTATACTTATATTATTATGATTTAATAATTATATATATATATATATATATATATATATATATATATATATATATATATATATATATGTATAAGAACAAAGTCGTCTTACCGCTAGTACGCCTCATTCACGAAGCCGGTCTATAAGGTGGGTATAAGGTTGTTGCCTATAAAATGGTGACTTAATGGGTGTCCACTCTCACCCACCGTTTGCTTGATCGGTGGAGGGTCGTTAGCCGAACGGGTAAGACAAGGACTTATTAATTCTCATTCAAAGTATGATGAATATTATAAAGTAACTAAATGTTTTATTAAATTCCCAATCTTAGTTACTTTAGGAAAATGTGAATAAGGTGCTATTCCATGAAATTACACTTTACACTTTGATTAAGTCGTTGGTGGAGCGTGTGTGGTTAACCGGCACACTAACTTGGACTTAACAAGGTAGGTAAAGGGTGACTTAGAGTTTATTATAGTATCGATGGAGCGTGTGTGGTTAACCGGCACATCGATTGAGTGATAAACTTTAAGGGTACCAAGTGATTTGCATGGTTACTTCACACCTCGTTTTGTGATCCTCGGTATCCCAGTCACAAAACTTGGAGGGCACACTCGAGATTGAAACATGCCTTTGAAAAGTTCATTGAATCTCAAAGAATCTAGGAATTTCTAAGAACCATTCAAAAACCTAATACTAAAATATTGCGGTTTTCGTGGTGGAAATTGGTGAATCGTCATTCACCTACCTTTCAAATATGATATAGCTTAGATTACGGCATACCTCTTCTAAGTTATATTATATTGTGATTGGATCCTAGCCTTAATATTACATTTGGGTGTTTTATTAAGGAGTCTCTCTTATCTAAACTAATCTTGTCCTCTTTCCTTCAGATGTCTTTCAACAATGCTTCTGGCTCTAATCCTAATGGCTCCTTTACCCTTATGAACTTGTGTGGGAAAGTCACCTTTGATGGATCCAACTTCAATGAGTGGATCAGAAACATCAGGATGATTACCCGCTACGAGGACAAAGAATATGTCCTTGAGAAGGAGCTTAAGGAGATTGATGAGTCCACTGCAACTCCTCAGGAGATCGCTGAATTTCGGGCACATGAAAGGGATGCTACGAAAGTAGCTTGCATCATGATGGCCACGATGACAGCAGAACTCCAAAAGTCTTATGAGGATTTCTACCCTTATGACATGCACCAAGATTTGATGGAAAGATACCATCAAAGTGCAAGACAAGAGAGGTATGAAATCATCTGCTCCATGATAACAACCATGATGAAGGACGGGGAATCCGTCACGAGCCACATGCAGAAAATGCAAAGGTATGTGGATCGTTTGCTGAAGCTTAATGTGAACTTCCCGGAGGATCTTGCAATAGATATTATTTTGCATTCCTTACCATCGTGCTATGATCAATTCCGCATGACATATCACATGAACAAGGAAGAAGTCACCCTCAGCAAACTCCAGGGACTTCTCAAGACCGCAGAAACAGGTCTTAAGGGGAAGTCAGTTGCTATCACTCCTACTCAAAACTCTACTCCGGTTTTGGCAATCGGGAAAAGTCGAGGGAGGAAGAGAAAGAGCTCTTCTAAGGGTACCAAGGCTCGGACCCTTGATGGCTCTTCTTCAAGTGGAACCAAGAAAGGTTTCATTACTCCTTCTTCTGACCCAAAAGAGGCTGAATGCTTCTATTGCCATGAAAAAGCTCATTGGAAGCGGAACTGCCCAAAATACCAGCAAGATGTGAAGGATGGGAAAGTTAAACCCAACCATGCAGGTATTTACACTATCATTTCTAATAACTCACCCCATTCTAATTCTTGGGTCCTTGATACCGGGTGTGGTATTCACATTTGTTGTGACTTGCAGGGACTAAGAAGAAGTGAGGATGTGGAGCAAGGAAGGATAAACTTGATCATGGGGAATAGGAAAGCTATACCTGTTACCAAGATTGGAGTTTATACTTTATCGCTAAGTAGTGGGTTTAGTTTAGATTTGAACAAGTGTTGTTATTCGCCAGGAATGGCAAGAAATATTATTTCCTTTCATGCTTTGTACAAACAAGGGTTTACCTTTTCATTTAATAATGAAGTTGGTTCTATTGATGCTTTCTTTAATAATGTTCTTTATTTTAAAGCATTACCTTGTGATGGTGTGTATGAAGCTGTATCTGTTGTTAATAACTTAGGAAATAATGTTTTGTGTATTGATTGTACTAATAATAACTTGGATAAAGCATCCTTATGGCATTTTCGTCTTGGACATATAAGCAAGAAACGCATAGGCCAACTCCAAAAGGATGGAGTCTTGGAGTCGTTTGACCTAAAGTCAAATGATAGTTGCGAATCATGCTTACTTGGAAAAATGACAAAGTCACCCTTCACAGGTTCGTGTGAGAGGGGTGAAGGTTTGTTGGACCTTATACACACGGATGTGTGTGGACCATTCAAACATGCCACAAGGGATGCTAATCGTTATTATTTGACTTTTACTGATGATTATAGTAGATATGGATATGTCTACTTGATCAAGCATAAGTCAGAGACTTTCGAGAAGTTTAAGGAATTTAAACAGGAAGTCGAGAATCAATTGGGCAGGAACATTAAGATGCTTCGATCCGATCGTGGTGGTGAGTATCTTAGTTCAGAGTTCCTCGACTATCTAAGGGAATGTGGGATAGTCTCCCAATTGACACCTCCCAGGACACCACAGTTGAATGGTGTGGCTGAGAGGCGTAATCGAACCTTGTTAGATATGGTTCGTTCCATGATGAGTCGAGCTACGCTACCAATCTCATTCTGGGGGTATGCCTTGGAGACTGCCGCCCATATTCTTAATCTAGTCCCTACAAAGAAAGTTGCCAAAACTCCTCACGAGATGTGGACTGGTAAAGTACCTAAACTAGACCACATCAAGATTTGGGGTTGCGAGGCTTTCGTGAGACGCGAGACTCATGATAAGCTCGAACCTCGAAGCGAGAGGTGTATTTTCATCGGTTACCCACAGCGATCCTTTGGTTACCTCTTCTACAGACCTAGTGACAATGTGGTCTTTGTAGCAAGAAGAGGAGTCTTTCGAGAGAGAGAATTTATAAGCCAAGGAGACAGTGGGAGACAAATTGATCTTGAAGAAATTCGAGAATCAAGCGGTGAAGGAACTTCAAACTCTAGCCCTCAACCTGAGGAGGAAACTCCTATTGAGCCAATTGACAAATCTGTACCTCTGAGACGTTCCACGAGAGTTAGGAGTGCACCTGAGCATTACTATGGATTCCATATTACTGCAGAAGGTGAGACACTTATTAGTGATAAGACACTAGTAAGTCAAGATGACCCTAACAGCTACGAGGAAGCCATGGCAGGCCCCGATTCTGCTAGATGGATAGAGGCTATGGATAGCGAGATACAATCCATGTATGACAATCAAGTTTGGAACTTGGTTGAAAATGTACCAGGTCGTAAGACAGTAGGGTGCAAATGGGTCTTCAAGAAGAAGATCGACATGGATGGTAAAGTACACACTTATAAGGCTAGACTGGTTGCAAAGGGCTTCTCTCAAATTCCTGGAGTGGATTATGATGAGACCTTTTCTCCGGTAGCCAAGATTAAGTCTATTCGGGTTCTGTTAGCCATAGCTGCATTTCATGACTATGAAATATGGCAGATGGATGTCAAAACCGCTTTCCTTAATGGAAAGTTGGCTGAAGATGTTTACATGAGTCAGCCAGAGGGTTTTGTCAGCAACGAGTACCCTAATAGAGTGTGTAAGCTTGAGAAATCCATTTATGGATTGAAGCAAGCACCTCGCAGATGGAATCTTTGCTTTGATGAAAAGGTCAAGGAATTTGGCTTTTCTAGGAGTGAAGATGAATCTTGTGTGTATGTCAAGGCTAGTGGGAGTATAGTTAGCTTTTTGGTATTGTATGTGGATGACATACTACTCATAGGAAACGACATTCCAACCCTGCAGGAAGTAAAGTCCTGGCTTGGGAAGTGTTTCGCTATGAAGGACCTTGGTGAAGCTGCCTATATTCTAGGGATAAGAATCTTGAGAGATCGGAGTAAAAGACTAATTGGACTTAGTCAGAGTACCTACTTGGATAAGGTGCTGAAGAGATTCAGCATGCAGGACTCCAAGAAAGGAGAGTTACCCATCCAGAGTAACACCAGATTGAGTAAGACACAAAGCCCTAGCACTGAGGATGAGATAGCAGAAATGAGTCGAACACCTTACGCTTCGGCTGTAGGATCGATCATGTATGCTATGACGTGTACTCGACCCGATGTAGCTTTTGCCTTGAGCATGGTTAGCAGGTATCAGGCGAACCCTGGCAAGGCACACTGGACTGCGGTAAAGAATATCCTCAAGTACCTACGGAGGACTAAGGACTGGGTCCTTACCCTCAGTGGGAGTGATGACTTGAGAGTTGTAAGGTATAGTGATGCTAGCTTCCAGACTGATAGGGATAATTTCCGCTCTCAGTCGGGCTGGGTCTTTACCCTAAATGGAGGAGCAATTTCTTGGAAGAGTTCCAAGCAAGAGACAGTGGCAGATTCTACTTGTGAATCAGAGTATATTGCAGCTAGTGAAGCAGCAAAGGAGGCGATATGGCTGAAGAACTTCATTGGAGACCTTGGAGTTGTACCAGCTATTAAAGAGCCAATGGAAATTTTCTGTGATAGTGAAAGTGCTGTTACCTTAGCCAAGGAACCAAGGGATCATGGGAGATCCAGACACATCGACAGAAAATACCATTTCATAAGACATCGGATCGAAGAAGGACACCTCGTGGCAAAGAGGGTATCATCAGATGAGAATCCGGCAGATCCCCTCACAAAGGGATTGACTCGGGTTAAGCATCTTCAGCATGCTCGGAGCATAGGGCTGAAGGATGATATTAGATTTAGTAGTTAGATAATCTCGAAATTTGTAAAGTGTAATTGACATTAGATGATGAATAAAATATGTTTTATTTATGAGTAAAGTGTTGCTATCTCTTGTCAATCGTTTACTATATTTCTTTTGCATGTTTTGACTTCCAGAATAATTGTGTTTGGTATAACATATTATTCAAACCTCCACAGTCGGTCATATGTTGGAAGTAGATATGAATCAAGACTGTCATGTTTGGTTGTAGAGGTCTTGGACAAGGCTACAACAATCATGAGTGCTCATAAGTTCTGAGCATTGGATTCAACCCACGCTCACTGGAATCACTTCATGGAATTTTATCTCGAGTGATCGTGAGACGGTAATATCATATAAGTCTTCAAACCTAGAGATATGATTTGTTACTTACAAGTTGGTTATGCATTGACTGTACGAAACCGCATTGGTAACTCGATGTTATAAAACGTACTTTTGTGTGTAATTCAATAAGTGGTAGAACAAACATATGAGTCGAAGTTTATCTGTTCCTTCTTGGATTAGAAGCTGATATCTGGTCCCCTCGATGATTTTGTTTTGACCCATGTACCGGGCCCGGTCAGAACTAAGTTGATGTGTTCAATTAAGTTCTATGTCAAACAAATCGGAAATCGGGAAGCAAATGCTGGACAATAAGCAAGACATGTTCCATGTATTTGTCCGGATGATATCTAGAACAGAGGATTATATGATCACTTATCTTAAATGGCGTATCATCATCTTCTCAGTTCCGAGAGACCTTGAAAGAGCTACGATTGCCGGTCGGTTCCTGAAGTACTAGAGATATAGTTATTAGACTTATCCAAGTGGGAGACTGTTGGATAAGGTGTCTAAGTCCATAACTATTTCGGGCTTGTACTTGACCCGACCCGGCATGGTCCATTTGGGTTGCATGGCACCATGCAATTGGATAGACTAAATGAGAGAAATAACACTTGGAGATTATTAATATATTATAAGTTCTAATATATTAATAATATTATTTGATTAGTTGATCAAAGTATTAATTTAGAATTAATTAAGTGATCAAAGGATAACTAATTAAATATATGGGTTCATATCTTGTATAGTGGGCTAAAAGGCTCCATGGATTATCAAGTTGGGTTCTACCCATAGGATGCTCCATGGATGCTCCATGGGAGTTACAAACCCATGGGTCATGGAAATGAAGAGTCATGACACATTAGGGTTTACATGGTGAACCCTAGATGTGCCAACACTATATAAGAGTCCCATTCTCCACAAAATTGGCAACATAAGTGTGACACAAGTCAGACATAAGAAACTAGAGGGCTTGGCCGATTTTGAGAAGTGTGTGTTATCTCAAGAGTCATTCCAAGAGCATTTGGTGTTGTGTGAAGCATTTGAGGCATCACACTTGGGGTGCTAGGCTCACAAGGTTTCAAGGAACACAAGCAACAACAAGGTAAGCTATTCTATCTATGATTCAAGTTAAAATTGTTCCCCATGTATGCTAGATAGGAATATAACCTTGGAATTCAACTTTGCAAGATAATTAGACAAACATAGATCCAAGGTTATTAGGGTTGCATGTACACTTAGGAAGTGTTAGAATGCTCAAAACCCATCAGTCCATTGATAACATATGGGTCATTAGTCAACATGGTGTATTTGCTTATGGTGTTCATGGATGACATATAGGTCATTGTTCAACATGGTGTGTAGTTGCTTATGTTGGTCAACATGGTGTAGTTGCTTACGGTGTCCATGGATGACATACGTTTCATTGGTCAACAAAGTAGTTGCTTATGGTGTGATGGTATCACCCATGGATAACATATATGCAATTGGGCAACATGTAGTTGCTTATGGTTTCCACGTATGACATATGTGTCATTGGTCAACATGGTAGTTGGTTATGGTGTCCATGGATGACGTATAGGTCATTAGTCAACACGGTGTAGTTGCTTTTGGTGTCCATGGATGACATATAGGTCATTGGTCAACATGGTAGTTGCTTATGGTGTCCATGTATGACATAAGGGTCATTAGTTAACATGGTGTAGTTACTTATGG
The DNA here is from genome assembly GCF_051521515.1 of Lactuca serriola. NCBI lineage: Eukaryota > Viridiplantae > Streptophyta > Magnoliopsida > Asterales > Asteraceae > Lactuca > Lactuca serriola. Next base: position 265,751,140 of record NC_136415.1, read on the forward strand.
TGTCCATGGATGACATATGGGTTATTGGTCAACATGGTAGCTGCTTATAGTGTCCATGGATGACATATGGGTCATTGGTCAACAAGGTGTAGTTGCTTATGGTGTCCATGGATGTCATATGGTTCATTGGTCAACATGGTGTAGTTTCTTATGGTGTCCATGAATGACATATGGGTCATTGGTCAACATGGTGTAGTTGCTTATGGTGTCCATGGATGACATATAGGTCATTGGTCAACATGTAGTTGCTTATGGTGTCTGACATATGGGTAATTAGTAAACTTGGTGTAATTGGTTTTGGTGTCCATGGATGACATATGGGTAATTGGTCAACATGGTAGTCGCTTACTGTGTCCATGGATGACATAAGGGTTATTGGTTAACATGGTGTAGTTACTTATGATGTCCATGGATGATATATAGGTTATTGGTCAACGTGGTAGTTGCTTATGGTGTCCATGGTTGACATATGAGTCATTGGTCAACAAGGTGTAGTTGCTTATGATGTCCATGGATGACATATGGGTCATTGGTCAACATGGTGTAGTTGCTTATGGTGTCCATTGATGACATATGGGTCATTGGTCAACATGGTGTATTTGCTTATGGTGTCGATGGATGACATATGGGTCATTGGTCAACATGGTGTGTAGTTCCTTATGTTGTCCATGGATGAAATATGGGTCAACATGGTAGTTGCTTATGGTGTCCATGGATGACATATGGTTGATTGGTCAACAAGGTGTAGTTGCTTATGATGTCCATGGATGACATATGGGTCATTGGTCAACATGGTGTAGTTGCTTATGGTGTCCATTGATGACATATGGGTCATTAGTCAACATGGTGTATTTACTTATGGTGGCCATGGATGACATATGGGTCATTGGTCAACATGGTGTGTAGTTGCTTATGTTGGTCAACTAGGTGTAGTTGCTTATGGTGTCCATGGATGACATTTGGGTCATTGGTGAAAATGTTGTAGTTTCTTATGGAGTCTATGGATGACATATGGGTCATTGGTCAACATGGTGTATTGCTTATGGTGTCCATGGATGACATATGGGTTATTGGTTAACATGGTGTAGTTGGTTATGGTGTCCATGGATGAATTATGGGTCATTGGTCAACATAGTAGTTGCTTATGGTGTCCACGGATGACATATGGATCATTAGTCAACATGTAGTTGTTTATTGTGTCCATGGATGACGTATGGGTCATCGGTCAACATGGTAGTTGCTTATGGTGTCCATGGATGACATATAGGTCATTGGTCAACATGTAGATGCTTATGGTGTCTAACATATGGGTAATTAGTAAACTTGGTGTAATTGCTTTTGGTGTCCATGGATGACATATGGGTAACTGGTCAACATGGTAGTTGTTTATGGTGTTCATGGATGACATAAAGGTCATTGGTTAACATGGTGTAGTTACTTATGATGTCCATGGATGATATATGGATTATTGGTCAACATGGTAGTTGCTTAAGGTGTCCATGGATGACATATGGGCCATTAGTCAACAAGCTGTAGTTGCTTATGATGTCCATGGATGACATATGGGTCATTGGTCAACATGGTGTAGTTGCTTATGGTCCATTGATGACATATGGGTCATTGGTCAACATGGTGTATTTTCTTATGGTGTCCATGGATGACATATGGGTCATTGCTCAACATGGTGTGTAGTTGCTTATTTTGTCCGTGGATGAAATATGGGTCAACATGGCAGTTGCTTATGGTGTCCATGGATGACATATGGGTCATTGGTCAACAAGGTGTATTTGCTTATGATGTCCGTGGATGACATATGGGTCATTGGTCAACATGGTGTAGTTGCTTATGGTGTCCATTGATAACATATGGGTCATTAGTCAACATGGTGTATTTGCTTATGGTGTCCATGGATGACATATAGGTCATTCGTCAACATGGTGTGTAGTTGCTTATGTTGGTCAACATGGTGTAGTTGCTTATGGTGTCCATGGATGACATACGGATCATTGGTCGACATGGTAGTTGCTTATGGTGTGATGGTATCACCCATGGATAACATATAGGCAATTGGTCAACATATAGTTGCTTATGGTTTCCACGTATGAGATATGTGTCATTGGTTAACATGGTAGTTGGTTGTGGTGTCCATGGATGACGTATAGGTCATTAGTCAACATGGTGTAGTTGCTTTTAGTGTCCATGGATGACATATAGGTCATTAGTCAACATGGTAGCTGCTTATGGTGTCCATGTATGACATAAGGGTCATTAGTTAACATGGTGTAGTTACTTATGGTGTACATGGATCAAATATGGGTTATTGGTCAACATGGTAGTTGCTTATAGTGTCCATGGATGACATATGGGTCATTGGTCAACAAGGTGTAGTTGCTTATGGTTTCCATGGATGACATATGGTTCATTGGTCAACATGGTGTAGTTGCTTATTGTGTCTATTGATGACATATGGGTCATTGGTCAACATGGTGTATTTGCTTATGGTGTCCATGGATGACATATGGGTCATTGGTCAACATGGTGTGTAGTTGCTTATGTTGTCCGTGGATGAAATATGGGTCAACATGGCAGTTGCTTATGGTGTCCATGGATAACATATGGGTCATTGGTCAACAAGGTGTAGTTGCTTATGATGTCCATGGATGAGATATGGGTCATTGGTCAACATGGTGTAGTTGCTTATGGTGTCCATGGATAACATATGGGTCATTAGTCAACATGGTGTATTTGCTTATGGTGTTCATGGATGACATATAGGTCATTGGTCAACATGGTGTGTAGTTGCTTATGTTGGTCAACATGGTGTAGTTGCTTATGGTGTCCATGGATGACATATAGGTCATTGGTCAACATGCAGATGCTTATGGTGTCTGACATATGGGTAATTAGTAAACTTGGTGTAATTGCTTTTGGTGTCCATGGATGACATATGGGTAACTGGTCAACATGGTAGTTGTTTATGGTGTTCATGGATGACATAAAGGTCATTGGTTAACATGGTGTAGTTACTTATGATGTCCATGGATGATATATGGGTTATTGGTCAACATGGTAGTTGCTTAAGGTGTCCATGGATGACATATGGGCCATTAGTCAACAAGCTGTAGTTGCTTATGATGTCCATGGATGACATATGGGTCATTGGTCAACATGGTGTAGTTGCTTATGGTGTCCATTGATCACATATGGTTCATTGGTCAACATGGTGTATTTTCTTATGGTGTCCATGGATGACATATGGGTCATTGCTCAACATGGTGTGTAGTTGCTTATTTTGTCCGTGGATGAAATATGGGTTAACATGGCAGTTGCTTATGGTGTCCATGGATGACATATGGGTCATTGGTCAACAAGGTGTAGTTGCTTATGATGTCCGTGGATGACATATGGGTCATTGGTCAACATGGTGTAGTTGCTTATGGTGTCCATTGATAACATATGGGTCGTTAGTCAACATGGTGTATTTGCTTATGGTGTCCATGGATGACATATAGGTCATTCGTCAACATGGTGTGTAGTTGCTTATGTTGGTCAACATGGTGTAGTTGCTTATGGTGTCCATGGATGACATACGGATCATTGGTCGACATGGTAGTTGCTTATGGTGTGATGGTATCACCCATGGATAACATATAGGCAATTGGTCAACATATAGTTGCTTATGGTTTCCACGTATGAGATATGTGTCATTGGTTAACGTGGTAGTTGGTTGTGGTGTCCATGGATGACGTATAGGTCATTAGTCAACATGGTGTAGTTGCTTTTAGTGTCCATGGATGACATATAGGTCATTAGTCAACATGGTAGCTGCTTATGGTGTCCATGTATGACATAAGGGTCATTAGTTAACATGGTGTAGTTACTTATGGTGTACATGGATCAAATATGGGTTATTGGTCAACATGGTAGTTGCTTATAGTGTCCATGGATGACATATGGGTCATTGGTCAACAAGGTGTAGTTGCTTATGGTGTCCATGGATGACATATGGTTCATTGGTCAACATGGTGTAGTTGCTTATTGTGTCTATTGATGACATATGGGTCATTGGTCAACATGGTGTATTTGCTTATGGTGTCCATGGATGACATATGGGTGATTGGTCAACATGGTGTGTAGTTGCTTATGTTGTCCGTAGACGAAATATGGGTCAACATGGCAGTTGCTTATGGTGTCCATGGATAACATATGGGTCATTGGTCAACAAGGTGTAGTTGCTTATGATGTCCATGGATGACATATGGGTCATTGGTCAACATGGTGTAGTTGCTTATGGTGTCCATTGATGACATATGGGTCATTGGTCAACATGGTGTATTTACTTATGGTGGCCATGGATGACATATGGGTCATTGGTCAACATGGTGTATTTACTTATGGTGGCCATGGATGACATATGGGTCATTGGTCAACATGGTGTGTAGTTGCTTATGTTGGTCAACTAGGTGTAGTTGCTTATGGTGTCCATGGATGACATAAGGGTCATGAGTTAACATGGTGTAGTTACTTATGCTGTCCATGGATGACATATGGGTTATTGGTCAATATGGTAGTTCCTTATGGTGTGATGGTATCACCCATGGATAACATATAAGCAATTGGTCAACATGTAGTTGCTTATGGTTTCCACGTATGACATATGTGTCATTAATCAACATGGTAGTTGGTTATGGTGTCCATAGATGACATAAGGGTCATTGGTTAACATGGTGTAGTTACTTATGATGTCCATGGTTGATATATGGGTTATTGGTCAACATGGTAGTTGCTTATGGTGTCCATGGATGACATATCGGTCATTAGTCAACAAGGTGTAGTTGCTTATGATGTCCATGGATGACATATGGGTCATTGGTCAATATGGTGTAGTTGCTTATTGTGTCCATTGATGACATATGGGTCATTGGTCAACATGGTGTATTTGCTTATGGTGTCCATGGATGACATATGGGTCATTGGTCAACATGGTGTGTAGTTGCTTATGTTGTCCGTGGATGAAATATGGGTCAACATGGCAGTTGCTTATGGTGTCCATGGATGACATATGGGTCATTGCTCAACAAGGTGTAGTTGCTTATGATGTCCTTGCATGACATATGGGTCATTGGTCAACATGGTGTAGTTGCTTATGGTGTCCATTGATAACATATGGGTCATTAGTCAACATGGTGTATTTGCTTATGGTGTTCATGGATGACATATAGGTCATTGGTCAACATGGTGTGTAGTTGCTTATGTTGGTCAACATGGTGTAGATGCTTATGGTGTCCATGGATGACATACGGTTCATTGGTCAACATGGTAGTTGCTTATGGTGTGATGGTATCACCCATGGATAACATATAGGCAATTGGTCAACATGTAGTTGCTTATGGTTTCCACGTATGACATATGTGTCAATGGTCAACATGGTAGTTGGTTATGGTGTCCATGGATGACGTATAGGTCATTAGTTAACATGGTCTAGTTGCTTTTGGTGTCCATGGATGACATATAGGTCATTGGTCAACATGGTAGTTGCTTATGGTGTCCATGTATGACATAAGGGTCATTAGTTAACATGGTGTAGTTACTTATGGTGTCCATGGATGACATATGGGTTATTGGTCAACATGGTAGTTACTTATAGTGTCCATGGATGACATATGGGTCCTTTGTCAACAAGGTGTAGTTGCTTATGGTGTCCATGGATGTCATATGGTTCATTGGTCAACATGGTGTATTTACTTATGGTGTCCATGAATGACATATGAGTCAACATGGTAGTTGCTTATGTTGTCCATGGATGAAATATGGGTCAACATGGTAGTTGCTTATGGTGTCCATGGATGACATATGGTTCATTGGTCAACAAGGTGTAGTTGCTTATGATGTCCATGGATGACATATGGGTCATTGGTCAACATGGTGTAGCTGCTTATGGTGTCCATTGATGACATATGGGTCATTGGTCAACATGGTGTATTTACTTATGGTGGCCATGGATGACATATGGGTCATTGGTCAACATGGTGTGTAGTTGCTTATGTTGGTCAACTAGGTGTAGTTGCTTATGGTGTCCATGGATGACATAAGGGTCATTAGTTAACATGGTGTAGTTACTTATGGTGTCCATGGATGACATATGGGTTATTGGTCAATATGGTAGTTGCTTATGGTGTGATGGTATCACCCATGGATAACATATAGGCAATTGGTCAAAATGTAGTTGCTTATGGTTTCCACGTATGACATATGTGTCATTGGTCAACATGGTAGTTGCTTATGGTGTCCATGTATGACATAAGGGTCATTAGTTAACATGGTGTAGTTACTTATGGTGTCCATGGATGACATATGGGTTATTGGTCAACATGGTAGTTGCTTATAGTGTCCATGGATGACATATGGGTTATTGGTCAACAAGGTGTAGTTGCTTATGGTGTCCATGGATGACATATGGTTCATTGGTCAACATGGTGTAGTTTCTTATGGTGTCCATGAATGACATATTGGTCATTGGTCAACATGGTGTAGTTGCTTATGGTGTCCATGGATGACATATAGGTCATTGGTCAACATGTAGTTGCTTATGGTGTCTGACATATGGGTAATTAGTAAACTTGGTGTAATTGGTTTTTGTGTCCATGGTTGACATACGGGTAATTGGTCAACATGGTAGTTGCTTATTGTGTCCATGGATGACATAAGGGTTATTGGTTAACATGGTGTAGTTACTTATGATGTCCATGGATGATATTTAGGTTATTGGTCAACGTGGTAGTTGCTTATGGTGTCCATGGTTGACATATGGGTCATTGGTCAACAAGGTGTAGTTGCTTATGATGTCCATGGATCACATATCGGTCATTGGTCAACATGGTGTAGTTGCTTATGGTGTCCATTGATGACATATTGGTCATTGGTCAACATGGTGTATTTGCTTATGGTGTCCATGGATGACATATGGATCATTGGTCAACATGGTGTGTAGTTGCTTATGTTGTCCATGGATGAAATATGGGTCAACATGGTAGTTGTTTATGGTGTCCATGGATGACATATGGTTCATTGGTCAACAAGGTGTAGTTGCTTATGATGTCCATGGATGACATATGGGTCATTGGTCAACATGGTGTAGTTGCTTATGGTGTCCATTGATGACATATGGGTCATTGGTCAACATGGTGTATTTACTTATGGTGTCCATGGATGACATATGGGTCATTTGTCACACCCCAAAACCGGAACGGCGGAAACGTTCTGGGGTGGATGACATCATGTCAAGTATCACAACACATGCATATAGTAATCAAAGTACAACAAAACATTACATTAATAGTAATAATTTTACATGGTTACATTACATAGTATCAAAGTAATACAAGCAACAAAATATATAAAGTGCAGCAAGGTACTTAAGCCATCTTCATTAGCAGCTCCGGGGATGTACCTGTCTAATTGCTGACCTGAGATTACAAGTTATTTGAAAAGCGAGTATCAGCATTTTTACAAATGTTGGTGAGTTCATAAGTATTTAGTGTCATTTAGTCAAATAACTTTAATAAGTAGTAGTTTAAGTGTTTTCGTTGCTTCAGTGTTCTTTCCAGAAAATCCTATATTTTCTTTAAATAAAGCAGCCTTCTACCAAGACTGTTTCAGTGTATTGTGGTAAGAGGTAGTTTTCCCTTAATTGCTATTTTTATCAAAATACTGAATTTGATTATTCAAGAAAGCAGGAGACATCAGGGAATAATATATGCCTCAGCAGTGAGGACTGCTGACTAAGGCAAAGAATCATAGACTCCAGGAGGGTATCGAATTAACGACACGCCTGGTTCAGTCTAACAAAGGGGAGACATAGCCCCCAGAAGGTACCAAATGAAAGGTACAGCTGGTAAGGTCTAAAACAGTGAATATAGACCGAAGACTATACTAAATGAAAAGTACATCTCGCAGGGTCAAAACAAAGACTACAGACCCCAGACAGTATCCAATGAAAGATACAGCTAGCAAGGTCGAAACAGAGACTATAGACCCCAGGCAGTATTAAATGAAAGATACAGCTAGCAAGGTCGAAACAGAGACTATAGACCCCAGACAGTATCAAATGAAAGATACAGCTAGCAAGGTCGAAACAGAGACTATAGACCCCAGACAGTATCAAATGAAAGATACAGCTAGCAAGGTCGAAACAGAGACTATAGACCCCAGACAGTATCAAATGAAAGATACAGCTAGCAAGGTCGAAACAGTGTGACTCTGAAAAGTGACATCAGCATACAGTGTAAATTGCTGACGAAATACCGTTACCTTAAAGCCATGAATTATAAGGCAACCCAGGATACTCGTAACCATACTGACTAGAGTTCCAGACGCCCTACAAGCATCTATATAATGTGACATTTGTCACCCCTTGGCTTGGTGGGCCGTGGACTGTAGCTAGCAGTCAGGGTGCGGGGGTGTCAATCCCGTATAGGCCTATAAACATAATGTCCGCTCTCCCTACAGGAGACTCTGGTTAGCAACTAGACGACGGAGAAGGCCACGTCCCGAAGATGCATCCCAATTAGAGGATAGTGTTTTTCTAGAGGGGAGTGGGTTTCTAATGTAAGTGATATTCTAGAGGTAAAGACTTTCAAACAGTGGGTAGTGTGTTTATATAGTAAGTGTAGAATGGAGATAGAGATTCTTAACCGACTTGACTAGAGAATTTTCCTGTATGTCCATACTCTTATACATAGTATTTAACTAATGAACCAAACGACCTTCGGACGGCTACCCGATCCCACCAGACCACATCTCAACGAAGAAAAGGAAATAGGGCCGACGAGCCTTCCTAAGTCTTTCAATCATTACTTATATATACCTATATAAGCACGGACATACATCTAATTATGACTAAGTGCGTTTTAAGTAGAAGTGATCCTTGTGAAGTAGTAGTGCCTAATAAGTGAAATAAAAGCGTTCGCAAGTGAAGTAGATGTGTCGCACAAGTATAAGCGTATCATGAATTAGAGGCGACAATAAGTGAAGCGAAAGCGTATCAAGTATAAGTGAAATAGAGTTGTTATCAAGTATAAGCGAAGAAGGATCGTATCACTAAGTAAGAGGGTGAATAAGTATAAGCGTATCAAGTATAAGTGAAATAGAGTTGTTATCAAGAAAATGAATCTTTGGTAAGCTATGAAAGTAAGAACTTGAACAATTTAAAAACCCTTTTTGAAAGCCATTTACAGTGTCCTACTCGGTAAAACAGTGTATGGTGGTAAAATCTTGTGCATGCGGGTTATCAATCACATGTGATTGATATGATAACTAGCATATTTAACTTGTAATCCCCCCTTATAAAACATTTAAAAGCATTTAAAAGGTTCATTCAGGGGTATGAACTCACCTGGTGTAAGTAGGTCCGACGGTAGTGCCGTTTAGGCGTTCGGGGTCACGCAAGGACTTGAACACACACAAGGACCTATTTTAACATATGATAACATATGTTCACATACAATTAGCATATAATATACTAATTAACCAATTATACACACTCAAAGGAGTGGAAAACACTCCCGGTTGAGTGTTTGGGGTCCCGGGTAGCGTTTAAGGGTGCTAAGGGTCTCCTATCAGCTGTGGGACTTTGCTATACTCACATATCTAGTGTGTAAAGGGATTTAAAGCATCAATATGGACCAAACAAGGAGTTTACGGCCCAACCTAAGGGAGTTTACGGCCGTAAACTCCCAAGGTCAATTTCTTGGGTGTTTGATGCTTCTAGCTTGTTCATAGAATTATTCTAAGCACTTTTCCTCAAAGGCATGATTGGATTTGAGGCTTCTAAGGGTACTTTGTAGGAGTTTACGGCCTAGGAACTCTCCCAAGGGAGTTTACGGCCGTAAACTCTCAATCTTTGAGTTTAGTGAAGTTTTAAGCCCCTAATGCCTTTCTAGTGATTTCTAATGAAGTGTGATGTCATTTTGGGTGATTAAAACCAACATTTGAGGGGGGTTTTAGGGAGTTTACGGCCTAGATAATGTTTGGGCCGTAAACTCCAAGAAATCCCTCATTTTTCTTGTGTTTAAGCCCTTAATTCCATTCTAGCATTTTATAGAAATAGCCTATGGTCATTTGGGGGGCAAAAACTATTATTTTGGGCATGAATTAGGGTGTTTACGGCCTTGACCATGTCTGGGCCGTAAACTCCTTTCTTTAATTCATTTTGGAGTGTTTCAAGGGTCTAAACTCAAGAGGATAAGTCCCTAAATTATGTAATAAGCCCTAGGATGAGTTTGGGAGTGTTTTGGGGCACTTTTGACATGATTTTGAGGAGTTTACGGCCTAAGCTTGTGCTTGGGCCGTAAACTCTCCTTTACCCCCTAATTCCATGAGTTTTTGTGTTAAAACACTCCTAGGCTATTACCTCAATTTATTTCCTAGCTAATGGGGACAAGTTTGGGTCGTTTTGGCCTTGTTTTAGGTGTTTACGGCCTAAGAAAAAGCTTAGGCCGTAAACTCCTTTTCCATTGCTTCTAAATCCGTATTTTGGTCCATACACATGAATCAATATGTTTAGAATAGGCTAGGGTAAGCGGACTTACAATATGGAAGCGTTTGGTTACGAATTTAGGGCGAAAACGGGTCTAGAGAGAGAGTGTAAAAAGTCTCCAATGGACTCCACTCACCCATATATAGGTTTCACAGTCGGGGCTCAGTGGAATTTTACCCGATACTGCCGTTAAACGGGGCTTTTGATCGCACCCGATTTAGTGGTCGTAATAATAAAACTTGACATTTTCCAAATGAATGAAAATGTGTGTCCTGTGTTTTTATTTCCTTTTATCACGACTTAACGGCATGTTAAAGGTAATTAAATGGAATGTTTATTAAATTGATGCCCTCTAATTAACGGAACTTTTATACAGTGGAATATTCCGTTAACGGTAACGGGGAAATGTAACGGGACAACTTGGGTTGTCACATCATTCCCCCGTTAGAGGGAATTTCGTCCCGAAATTCAAGTCTAGACAAGGAAGTAGGTATGAAGGGCCAAGTAGAGATGAGGGAGTACTTCTTATACGGTTGCCCTCGCATTCCCAAGTGATTTCTAGTCTGTGTTTGTCATTCTCACAGATCTTCACATACAGGATGCGCATTCCGTCTAGTGTAGCTAGCGGGTTCCGACTAGTGTATCTATGAAATCAGGGTTCTCGATGGTTTTTTACCAAGATGAGTGGGGCTCGAAGAGTGTTGTCGGATAATCGCATATCAAGTCTAAGAAGTGGATCGATCGGGTGTGAATCTGGTGGCATATCCGAAGGTAGTGGCAGCCTGGAAAGGGTTGGTCCAAGTCTCCAGGAGTATTCTCGGATGGTCCTACGCTCTCGGAAGGGTAGAGCCTTTCAGTACTTAGAACATAGTGTACTTCTATGGCAAGATCATCACTGGCATGATCGCCATTCCGATGTTCCTAACGTTCTCTCTCGTACTGGTAGTGTAGTCCTTCGGGTTGGTTCTTAGGAATCTCAAGTGGTCTTCAGTTTCGTGTTTTTTGTCAACTGGCTGATAGAGACTTCCTAGATCGTCAAGTGGGTTGCGCGACTATGGTCATCGGTTTGCTATAGAGTGTCTATCCCAAGCTTGTGCAAAATGGACCTGCACTAATGACACTTGAGGTACGGAAACCCTGAGAATCGGGGAGACAGGGCTTCACCAGACGAGTGTTGGACTATCTCGGGAGGTGGTTCTACTATCTCTGCTTGAGATAGTATTCGGGGAACACCTACTAGTCCAAGGAATCTCTAAGACTGTGGTTTATTCCAGCGTGGAAAGTGCGTGCTCCTACGTAATCCCTCGACTAACACCAAGGCTGGTCTCGAGTCTATAATTCTTTCGGGATCCGGGTCATGAGATTTAACGCAACTACCTTCGCACTTGACCAAGTATTCTTGGCTGCGAAGGTTACCCTGTGGTTCTCGGTATCCTAGTGTTTACTTCGGAAAATATAATTCATCATCTATAGGGCGACGACGATTTCCTCCTTGCGAGAGGGTGGAGGATGATAAGCACCACTTGTCTATAACTGGGTGGACAAGGTGCCTGAGTAGTTAGAGCATCAGTTGCAACCACTCTTCCGAAGGTTCTAAGTTTTCTCGGCTTAAGTCAAATCTAGTGGGTATAGGTTCTTCATCACTCAGGACTTTACTAGTTCATCCCGCAGTGTTTCTCTCGACTCCGGCTCCTATGTTATGAAATAGGGTGAAAGCGTTTTGCGAAGAGGTTCGTGGTAGAGTTCATGCTTGGCTTAACCGTCAATACTTGATGGATGCCAGCAGTATACCTGGTTATAGTGGTCAGTCTCATGAGTTCTATACTCTGGGTTCACGAACCTGATGTGTGAGGTGAGAAGGGTCACTCAGGGGACTCTACGGAGTACGCCTCGGATAGTTGTCATTTTCTGAGGTATCTGCAGTGCCTTTCACTTCGGTGTTCATCTGACTACGAGGGGTCGGTCCACAGCACGGGGTACCCTCACTTGGGTACTTCGGAAGGTTTGAGATAAGAGGGACGATTGACGGATTGCATTAGATGCGATTATTTGTGTTAGGTTCGGGTTCGGAGGAACCTTTATTTGCCGATATGGCTATGGAGAAAGCTCACAGCACTGAGAATGTACACATGGTTGCACGAAGTCAAACCATGATCAATAGAGTCGTTGAAGTTGGCACACTCCGACATGATATAAAGTGAAGATCGATAGTGTCATGTGCCGAACAGGCACACAAGTTCTAGGCGTCTCGGGTTTCGTCCTATGTATCGCTACCGCGGATACTTGGATCGATAGAGTCGACGCGGAACTATAGAGAGTTCTAAGTGTTTCCGAATAGAGTATCTTTTCTTGAATGGATTCTCACGAGGCATTTCTACAATCGCCTCACATATACTAGTCATGTATATTTAAGGTGGGGAGGACTGTTGACTGAGCGACCCCGCCCTAAATCCACAACCAAACGAGGAACAGGAAATGAAGCGGCATTCGTTCACTCTAGGTCTGTCCATCTCAAATATACATGGCCGTAACGTATATGTTTAGCTATCATAGTTTTACCTAATGAATTTTAAATTTTATAACAGTGCTGCGACTTTCGCCTTACTGGAAAGAATTTATACTTGAATTAGTCTTTTATTGTTCTTAGCTTAGTTATCCGGGATCGAGAGACGTACCAAAAATCTAACGAGTTTCCTTGCTGCTTCTTCCTAAGCAGTAGTGTCAGGCTCCTTCTGTGTCTTTGTCTTTCTCTTCAGTTGGGCAGTCCCTCTTAAAGTGTCCCATTTTACCACATAGGTGGCAAACTATACGGGTCGCCACATTGGTGGTTGGTGTAATGAACTCAACCGGGGTTCTGCAGACACGAGCAGTATGCCCCAGTATGTGGCACCTAGCACAATAGAGTTCCCGGCAGGTACCATGATGATGGTAGCTGCACTTGCTGCAGTGGGGAAGGTCTCCTAGGTATGGTCTTCTTGAGGTCGGGAGGGAAGGATTGACAGGGGTATAGACCGCCTCAGCTCGTCGCCCTTCAGAAGGTCCTTGAGCCGAGGTACTTCCTTCCTCCAACTTGAGTTTTCTCTTTAGTGGGTTCAATGGAGGTTCTTGGGTGGCTGAGTGTGGAAGAGTGGGTTGCTGCCGTCCATTGCCAGAATTGGAAATCCCGACAGGGCCCTTGCTAACATTGGCGTTGTTAGCATTTAGGTGAGCCATGACAGCTGCTACGGCTGCTGAGACTGCAGCTTGGAACGTAGCTTCATCGAATAAGAGGGCAGGTTTCTTGCTTGCGGATTGGTTACGCTTCTTCGGTGGCATGGTTTTTCCTACACGGGGAGGAATACAAGGTAATGAGAGACGATGGTTAACCTTGGACATTTCTATCCTGAACGTATTAGGCATAAATTTTTCCCGTGCCTCGGGTACTGACTGTCTGAGTGTCGACCTACATCCCTATGATGTAGTCCTGGTAATCAAGGTAAGAATATGAGTATCGGAAAAGGCCATAAGATGCGAGTCGTTCCTACTAAGTTACCTTTATAATGGGATAAGTTTCACTCTCCGGCCTGGAGAGATATGAGAACGGTTCGGAACGAAACTTGCGGAAAGAGAGACCCTCAAGGGCAGATGGCTAAAATTCTCTCAATAGAGATGCAGGGATCCGCCCTAATCGTGTATCTGGCAACGGGAAACGACAGTTTACCTATCACATAGCGTGAGTAGTGTAACCACTAACTCACTAAATTGCATTATTTTAAGGGTTTATTAGTGTGACGAACACGAGGAAAAGACAATTCCCGGTTTTCCATGCACTGGCTCCCTCGGTCTACCTCGTGTCTTTGGCTGGAATCGGCATTGGTTTCCTTCAGATAGTTTCCTAGGGCTCTCTTCTTGTATGGACATATTGAATTTTTACTCCGCCTTCCTTCTGATTCCAACTGTGGGTGTCATCACTTCATGATGGATGACTGGGAATCTCCGAAGTTTAGGCGAATCTCTCACCACTGTCCCTAAGAGAATATGGGCACTTGGTGCATTCAATAGTCTTGACCCAGTTCATTCATTTCCAAACAGGAAATCTTCTCAATGAATCTCCTCGGGGTCGTAATCAACTCTTCTGTCAAGCACTGAAGTGGGTAGGGTTTTCTACAGGGTTCGCGCGAGAATGGAAATGTCTAAAGAATCCTAAGAGATTATTAACATTTCACTGTATGATCCATATCAAGTCCTGCTACGATTACACAGGGTACACAAATCCTATATAGCTTAGATCTGATAGGCCTTCGAATATGTGATACTACTCTAGGACCACATCCCAACGAGGAAAAGGAAACAGAGCGAAACCACACGTTCTTAGCCTATGGGATCCTTATTATATAAGATCTTGGAAGTATACCCTCTGTAGTTGTAGGTATATCGATAGGGATCTTTTGAGTTATTCACGCAAGGTTATTTATAGGTTCTAAAATACCCCCATGGTATTTTAATTCTTGATTGAGTCTTATCTTCTGATTATGATTCTGGGATTAGTGTGGATCTTTTAGCGTTCTAAAATACTCCTATAGTATTTTAACTTTATGTTTGGCTCTAGCATTCCTAGTTGGTAAGTTTCAGACCTGCTGCACACCACTATCACCCCCGAGCACACGTTCATCGCATCTCGGATAAATGTAGTTAATCAGGTTACATTTATCCCAGCTTACGATTACATAACTGCCCAGGTTTGACTGTAGTGCTCAACATCCGAAGACTTTTATTATTGTTCTTCTTGTGATACTTTTGTTCGAGTACTTAGAATCTGGATGTTATTATACTTTGGTAAAATATGGTTATATTTTAAAGTATAATTCTTGGTCAGAGTGTTTTATCCCATTGTATTTATAGACTGTATATCTTTTATGAATTGATATACTTAGCTCACTATAAACAATGCTCTGATACCAATCTGTCACACCCCAAAACCGGAACGGCGAAAACGTTCTGGGGTGGATGACGTCATGTCAAGTATCACAACACATGCATATAGTAATCAAAGTACAACAAAACATTGCATTAATAGTAATAATTTTACATGGTTACATTACATAGTATCAAAGTAATACAAGCAACAAAATATATAAAGTGCAACAAGGTACTTAAGCCATCTTCATTAGCAGCTCCGGGGATGTACCTGTCTAATTGCTGACCTGAGATTACAAGTTATTTGAAAAGCGAGTATCAGCATTTTTACAAATGCTGGTGAGTTCATAAGTATTTAGTGTCATTTAGTCAAATAACTTTAATAAGTAGTAGTTTAAGTGTTTTCGTTGCTTCAGTGTTCTTTCCAGAAAATCCTATATTTTCTTTAAATAAAGCAGCCTTCTACCAAGACTGTTTCAGTGTATTGTGGTAAGAGGTAGTTTTCCCTTAATTGCTATTTTTTATCAAAATACTGAATTTGATTATTCAAGAAAGCAGGAGACATCAGGGAATAATATATGCCTCAGCAGTGAGGACTGCTGACTAAGGCAAAGAATCATAGACTCCAGGAGGGTATCGAATTAACGACACGCCTGGTTCAGTCTAACAAAGGGGAGACATAGCCCCCAGAAGGTACCAAATGAAAGGTACAGCTGGTAAGGTCTAAAACAGTGAATATAGACCGAAGACTATACTAAATAAAAAGTACATCTCGCAGGGTCAAAACAAAGACTACAGACCCCAGACAGTATCCAATGAAAGATACAGCTAGCAAGGTCGAAACAGAGACTATAGACCCCAAGCAGTATCAAATGAAAGATACAACTAGCAAGGTCGAAATAGAGACTATAGACCCCAGACAGTATCAAATGAAAGATACAGCTAGCAAGGTCGAAACAGAGACTATAGACCCCAGACAGTATCAAATGAAAGATACAGCTAGCAAGGTCGAAACAGAGACTATAGACCCCAGACAGTATCAAATGAAAGATACAGCTAGCAAGGTCGAAACAGTGTGACTCTGAAAAGTGACATCAGCATACAGTGTAAATTGCTGACGAAATACCGTTACCTTAAAGCCATGAATTATAAGGCAACCCAGGATACTCGTAACCATACTGACTAGAGTTCCAGACGCCCTACAAGCATCTATATAATGTGACATTTGTCACCCCTTGGCTTGGTGGGCCGTGGACTGTAGCTAGCAGTCAGGGTGCGGGGGTGTCAATCCCGTATAGGCCTATAAACATAATGTCCGCTCTCCCTACAGGAGACTCTGGTTAGCAACTAGACGACGGAGAAGGCCACGTCCCGAAGATGCATCCCAATTAGAGGATAGTGTTTTTCTAGAGGGGAGTGGGTTTCTAATGTAAGTGATATTCTAGAGGTAAAGACTTTCAAACAGTGGGTAGTGTGTTTATATAGTAAGTGTAGAATGGAGATAGAGATTCTTAACCGACTTGACTAGAGAATTTTCCTGTATGTCCATACTCTTATACATAGTATTTAACTAATGAACCAAACGACCTTCGGACGGCTACCCGATGCCACCAGACCACATCTCAACGAAGAAAAGGAAATAGGGCCGACGAGCCTTCCTAATTCTTTCAGTCATTACTTATATATACCTATATAAGCACGGACATACATCTAATTATGACTAAGTGCGTTTTAAGTAGAAGTGATCCTTGTGAAGTAGTAGCGCCTAATAAGTGAAGTAAAAGCGTTCGCAAGTGAAGTAGATGTGTCGCACAAGTATAAGCGTATCATGAATTAGAGGCGACAATAAGTGAAGCGAAAGCGTATCAAGTATAAGTGAAATAGAGTTGTTATCAAGTATAAGCGAAGAAGGATCGTATCACTAAGTAAGAGGGTGAATAAGTATAAGCGTTATCAGGTATAAGTGACTTCAGGTATAAGCGAAAGCATTATAGAGTAGGAGTATAAAATAAGTATAAGTGAAGCAGCGGTATCTAATAATTAAAAGTATTCATGAAAACCCTTGAAGACTTTATTACTCAGGAAAAATCGCATTTGTATTCTTTGACAAAATAGGTGTGAAAACCTTTAGAATTCTCTTATAAATCAGTTTGAAAATGAATCTTTGGTAAGCTATGAAAGTAAGAACTTGAACAATTTAAAAACCCTTTTTGAAAGCCATTTACAGTGTCCTACTCGGTAAAACAGTGTATGGTGGTAAAATCTTGTGCATGCGGGTTATCAATCACATGTGATTGATATGATAACTAGCATGTTTAACTTGTAATCCCCCCCTATAAAACATTTAAAAGCATTTAAAAGGTTCATTCAGGGGTATGAACTCACCTGGTGTAAGTAGGTCCGACGGTAGTGCCGTTTAGGCGTTCGGGGTCACGCAAGGACTTGAACACACACAAGGACCTATTTTAACATATGATAACATATGTTCACATACAATTAGCATATAATATACTAATTAACCAATTATACACACTCAAAGGAGTGGAAAACACTCCCGGTTGAGTGTTTGGGGTCCCGGGTAGCGTTTAAGGGTGCTAAGGGTCTCCTATCAGCTGTGGGACTTTGCTATACTCACATATCTAGTGTGTAAAGGGATTTAAAGCATCAATATGGACCAAACAAGGAGTTTACGGCCCAACCTAAGGGAGTTTACGGCCGTAAACTCCCAAGGTCAATTTCTTGGGTGTTTGATGCTTCTAGCTTGTTCATAGAATTATTCTAAGCACTTTTCCTCAAAGGCATGATTGGATTTGAGGCTTCTAAGGGTACTTTGTAGGAGTTTACGGCCTAGGAACTCTCCCAAGGGAGTTTACGGCCGTAAACTCTCAATCTTTGAGTTTAGTGAAGTTTTAAGCCCCTAATGCCTTTCTAGTGATTTCTAATGAAGTGTGATGTCATTTTGGGTGATTAAAACCAACATTTGAGGGGGGTTTTAGGGAGTTTACGGCCTAGATAATGTTTGGGCCGTAAACTCCAAGAAATCCCTCATTTTTCTTGTGTTTAAGCCCTTAATTCCATTCTAGCATTTTATAGAAATAGCCTATGGTCATTTGGGGGGCAAAAACTATTATTTTGGGCATGAATTAGGGTGTTTACGGCCTTGACCATGTTTGGGCCGTAAACTCCTTTCTTTAATTCATTTTGGAGTGTTTCAAGGGTCTAAACTCAAGAGGATAAGTCCCTAAATTATGTAATAAGCCCTAGGATGAGTTTGGGAGTGTTTTGGGGCACTTTTGACATGATTTTGAGGAGTTTACGGCCTAAGCTTGTGCTTGGGCCGTAAACTCTCCTTTACCCCCTAATTCCATGAGTTTTTGTGTTAAAACACTCCTAGGCTATTACCTCAATTTATTTCCTAGCCAATGGGGACAAGTTTGGGTCGTTTTGGCCTTGTTTTAGGTGTTTACGGCCTAAGAAAAAGCTTAGGCCGTAAACTCCTTTTCCATTGCTTCTAAATCCGTATTTTGGTCCATACACATGAATCAATATGTTTAGAATAGGCTAGGGTAAGCGGACTTACAATATGGAAGCGTTTGGTTGCGAATTCAGGGCGAAAACGGGTCTAGAGAGAGTTTTAGAGAGAGAGAGTGCAAAAAGTCTCCAATGGACTCCACTCACCCATATATAGGTTTCACAGTCGGGGCTCAGTGGAATTTTACCCGATACTGCCGTTAAACGGGGCTTTTGATCGCACCCGATTTAGTGGTCGTAATAATAAAACTTGACATTTTCCAAATGAATGAAAATGTGTGTCCTGTGTTTTTATTTCCTTTTATCACGACTTAACGGCATGTTAAAGGTAATTAAATGGAATGTTTATTAAATTGATGCCCTCTAATTAACGGAACTTTTATACAGTGGAATATTCCGTTAACGGTAACGGGGAAATGTAACGGGACAACTTGGGTTGTCACATCATTGGTCAACATGGTGTGTAGTTGCTAATGTTGGTCAACTAGGTGTAGTTGCTTATGGTGTCCATGGATGACATCAGGGTCATTAGTTAACATGGTGTAGTTACTTATGGTGTCCATGGATGACATATGGGTTTTTGGTCAATATGGTAGTTGCTTATGGTGTGATGGTATCACCCATGGATAACATATAGGCAATTGGTCAACATGTAGTTGCTTATGGTTTCCACGTATGACATATGTGTCATTGGTCAACATGGTAGTTGCTTATGGTGTCCATGTATGACATAAGGGTCATTAGTTAACATGGTGTAGTTACTTATGGTGTCCATGGATGACATATGGGTTATTGGTCAACATGGTAGTTGCTTATAGTGTCCATGGATAACATATGGGTCATTGATCAACAAGGTGTAGTTGCTTATGGTGTCCATGGATGACATATGGTTCATTGGTCAACATGGTGTAGTTTCTTATGGTGTCCATGAATGACATATGGGTCATTGGTCAACATGGTGTAGTTGCTTATGGTGTCCATGGATGACATATAGTTCATTGGTCAACATGTAGTTGCTTATGGTGTGTGACATATGGGTAATTAGTAAACTTGGTGTAATTGGTTTTTGTGTCCATGGATGACATACGGGTAATTGGTCAACATGGTAGTTGCTTACTGTGTCCATGGATGACATAAGGGTTATTGGCTAACATGGTGTAGTTACTTATGATGTCCATGGATGATATTTAGGTTATTGGTCAACGTGGTAGTTGCTTATGGTGTCCATGGTTGACATATGGGTCATTGTCAACAAGGTGTAGTTGCTTATGATGTCCATGGATGATATATGGGTCATTGGTCAACATGGTGTAGTTGCTTATGGTGTCCATGGATGACATATGGGTCATTGGTCAACATGGTGTGTAGTTGCTTATGTTGTCCATGGATGAAATATGGGTCAACATTGTAGTTGCTTATGGTGTCCATGGATGACATATGGTTCATTGGTCAACAAGGTGTAGTTGCTTATGATGTCCATGGATGAGATATGGGCCATTGGTCAACATGGTGTAGTTGCTTATGGTGTCCATTGATGACATATGGGTCATTGGTCAACATGGTGTATTTACTTATGGTGGCCATGGATGACATATGGGTCATTGGTCAACATGGTGTATAGTTGCTTATGTTGGTCAACTAGGTGTAGTTGCTTATGGTGTCCATGGATGACATAAGGCTCATTAGTTTACATGGTGTAGTTACTTATGGTGTCCATGGATGACATATGGGTTATTGGTCAATATGGTAGTTGCTTATGGTGTGATGGTATCACCCATGGATAACATATAGGCAATTGGTCAACATGTAGTTGCTTATGGTTTCCACGTATGACATATGTGTCATTGGTCAACATGGTAGTTGCTTATGGTGTCCATGTATGACATAAGGGTCATTAGTTAACATGGTGTAGTTACTTATGGTGTCCATGGATGACATATGGGTTATTGGTCAACATGGTAGTTGCTTATAGTGTCCATGGATGACATATGGGTCATTGGTCAACAAGGTGTAGTTGCTTATGGTGTCCATGGATGACATATAGTTCATTGATCAACAAGGTGTAGTTGCTTATGATGTCCATGGACGCGATATGGGCCATTGGTCAACATGGTGTAGTTGCTTATGGTGTCCATTGATGACATATGGGTCATTGGTCAACATGGTGTATTTACTTATGGTGGCCATGGATGACATATGGGTCATTGGTCAACTTGGTGTGTAGTTGCTTATGTCGGTCAACTAGGTGTAGTTGCTTATGGTGTCCATGGATGACATAAGGGTCATTAGTTAACATGGTGTAGTTACTTATGGTGTCCATGGATGACATATGGGTTATTGGTCAATATGGTAGTTGCTTATGGTGTGATGGTATCACCCATGGATAACATATAGGCAATTGGTCAACATGTAGTTGCTTATGGTTTCCACGTATGACATATGTGTCATTGGTCAACATGGTAGTTGGTTATGGTGTCCATAGATGACATAAGGGTCATTGGTTAACATGGTGTAGTTACTTATGATGTCCATGGTTGATATATGGGTTATTGGTCAACATGGTAGTTGCTTATGGTGTCCATGGACGACATATCGATCATTAGTCAACAAGGTGTAGTTGCTTATGATGTCCATGGATGACATATGGGTCATTGGTCAACATGGTGTAGTTGCTTATTGTGTTGATTGATGACATATGGGTCATTGGTCAACATGGTGTATTTGCTTATGGTGTCCATGGATGACATATGGGTCATTGGTCAACATGGTGTGTAGTTGCTTATGTTGTCCGTAGATGAAATATGGGTCAAAATGGCTGTTGCTTATGGTGTCCATGTATGACATATGGGTCATTGCTCAACAAGGTGTAGTTGCTTATGATGTCCTTGGATGACATATGGGTCATTGGTCAACATGGTGTAGTTGCTTATGGTGTCCATTGATATCATATGGGTCATTAGTCAACATGGTGTATTTGCTTATGGTGTTCATGGATGACATATAGGTCATTGGTCAACATGGTGTGTAGTTGCTTATGTTGGTCAACATGGTGTAGTTGCTTATGGTGTCCATGGATGACATACGGTTCATTGGTCAACATGGTAGTTGCTTATGGGGTGATGGTATCACCCATGGTTAACATATAGGCAATTGGTCAACATGTAGTTGCTTATGGTTTCCACGTATGACATATGTGTCAATGGTCAACATGGTAGTTGGTTATGGTGTCCATGGATGACGTATAGGTCATTAGTCAACATGGTGTAGTTGTTTTTGGTGTCCATGGATGACATATAGGTCATTGGTCAACATGGTAGTTGCTTATGGTGTCCATGTATGACATAAGGGTCATTAGTTAACATGGTGTAGTTACTTATGGTGTCCATGGATGACATATGGGTTATTGGTCAACATGGTAGTTGCTTATAGTGTCCATGGATGACATATGGGTCATTTGTCAACAAGGTGTAGTTGCTTATGGTGTCCATGGATGTCATATGGTTCATTGGTCAACATGGTGTATTTACTTATGGTGTCCATGAATGACATATGAGTCATTGGTCAACATGGTGTAGTTGCTTATTGTGTCCATGGATGACATATAGGTCATTGGTCAACATGTAGTTGCTTATGGTGTCTAACATATAGGTAATTAGTAAACTTGGTGTAATTGGTTTTGGTGTCCATGGATGACATATGGGTAATTGGTCAATATGGTAGTTGCTTACTGTGTCCATGGATGACATAAGGGTTATTGGTTAACATGGTGTAGTTACTTATGATGTCCATGGATGATATTTAGGTTATTGGTCAACGTGGTAGTTGCTTATGGTGTCCATGGTTGACATATGGGTCATTGGTCAATAAGGTGTAGTTGCTTATGATGTCTATGGATGACATATGGGTCATTGGTCGACATGGTGTAGTTGCTTATGGTGTCCATTGATGACATATGGGTCATTGGTCAACATGATTTATTTACTTATGGTGGCCATGGATGACATATGGGTCATTGGTCAACATGGTGTGTAGTTGCTTATGTTGGTCAACTAGGTGTAGTTGCTTATGGTGTCCATGGATGACATAAGGGTCATTAGTTAACATGGTGTAGTTACTTATGGTGTCCATGGATGACATATGGGTTATTGGTCAATATGGTAGTTGCTTATGGTGTGATGGTATCACCCATGGATAACATATAGGCAATTGGTCAACATGTAGTTGCTTATGGTTTCCACGTATGACATATGTGTCATTGGTCAACATGGTAGTTGGTTATGGTGTCCATAGATGACATAAGGGTCATTGGTTAACATGGTGTAGTTACTTATGATGTCCATGGATGACATATCGATCATTAGTCAACAAGGTGTAGTTGCTTATGATGTCCATGGATGACATATGGGTCATTGGTCAACATGGTGTAGTTGCTTATTGTGTCCATTGATGACATATGGGTCATTGGTCAACATGGTGTATTTGCTTATGGTGTCCATGGATGACATATGGGTCATTGGTCAACATGGTGTGTAGTTGCTTATGTTGGTCAACATGGTGTAGTTGCTTATGGTGTCCATGGATGACATACGGTTCATTGGTCAACATGGTAGTTGCTTATGGTGTGATGGTATCACCCATGGATAACATATAGGCAATTGGTCAACATGTAGTTGCTTATGGTTTCCACGTATGACATATGTGTCAATGGTCAACATGGTAGTTGGTTATGGTGTCCATGGATGACGTATAGGTCATTAGTCAACATGGTGTAGTTGCTTTTGGTGTCCATGGATGACATATAGGTCATTGGTCAACATGGTAGTTGCTTATGGTGTCCATGTATGACATAAGGGTCATTAGTTAACATGGTGTAGTTACTTATGGTGTCCATGGATGACATATGGGTTATTGGTGAACATGGTAGTTGCTTATAGTGTCCATGGATGACATATGGGTCATTTGTCAACAAGGTGTAGTTGCTTATGGTGTCCATGGATGTCATATGGTTCATTGGTCAACATGGTGTATTTACTTATGGTGTCCATGAATGACATATGAGTCATTGGTCAACATGGTGTAGTTGCTTATTGTGTCCATGGATGACATATAGGTCATTGGTCAACATGTAGTTGCTTATGGTGTCTGGCATATGGGTAATTAGTAAACTTGGTGTAATTGGTTTTTGTGTCCATGGATGACATATGGGTAATTGGTCAATATGGTAGTTGCTTATTGTCTCCATGGATGACATAAGGGTTATTGGTTAACATGGTGTAGTTACTTATGATGTCCATGGATGATATTTAGGTTATTGGTCAACGTGGTAGTTGCTTATGGTGTCCATGGTTGACATATAGGTCATTGGTCAACAAGGTGTAGTTGCTTATGATGTCTATGGATGACATATGGGTCATTGGTCAACATGGTGTAGTTGCTTATGGTGTCCATTGATGACATATGGGTCATTGGTCAACATGGTGTATTTGCTTATGGTGTCCATGGATGACATATGGGTCATTGGTAAACATGGTGTGTAGTTGCTTATGTTGTCCATGGATGAAATATGGGTCAACATGGTAGTTGCTTATGGTGTCCATGGATGACATATGGTTCATTGGTCAACAAGGTGTAGTTGCTTATGATGTCCATGGATGACATATAGGTCATTGGTCAACATGGTGTAGCTGCTTATGGTGTCCATTGATGACATATGGGTCATTGGTCAACATGGTGTATTTACTTATGGTGGCCATGGATGACATATGGGTCATTGGTCAACATGGTGTGTAGTTGCTTATGTTGGTCAACTAGGTGTAGTTGCTTATGGTGTCCATGGATGACATAAGGGTCATTAGTTAACATGGTGTAGTTACTTATGGTGTCCATGGATGACAAATGGGTTATTGGTCAATATGGTAGTTGCTTATGGTGTGATGGTATCACCCATGGATAACATATAGGCAGTTGGTCAAAATGTAGTTGCTTATGGTTTCCACGTATGACATATGTGTCATTGGTCAACATGGTAGTTGCTTATGATGTCCATGTATGACATAAGGGTCATTAGTGAACATGGTGTAGTTACTTATGGTGTCCGTGGATGACATATGGGTTATTGGTCAACATGGTAGTTGCTTATAGTGTCCATGGATGACATATGGGTTATTGGTCAACAAGGTATATAGTTGCTTATGGTGTCCATGGATGACATATGGTTCATTGGTCAACATGGTGTAGTTTCTTATGGTGTCCATGAATGACATATGAGTCATTGGTCAACATGGTGTAGTTGCTTATGGTGTCCATGGATGACATATAGGTCATTGGTCAACATGTAGTTGCTTATGGTGTCTGGCATATGGGTAATTAGTAAACTTGGTGTAATTGGTTTTTGTGTCCATGGATGACATACGGGTAATTGGTCAACATGGTAGTTGCTGACTGTGTCGATGGATGACATAAGGGTTATTGGTTAACATGGTGTAGTTACTTATGATGTCCATGGATGATATTTAGGTTATTGGTCAACGTGGTAGTTGCTTATGGTGTCCATGGTTGACATATGGGTCATTGGTCAACAAGGTGTAGTTGCTTATGATGTCCATGGATGACATATGGGTCATTGGTCAACATGGTGTAGTTGCTTATGGTGTCCATTGATGACATATGGGTCATTGGTCAACATGGTGTATTTGCTTATGGTGTCCATGGATGACATATGGGTCATTGGTCAACATGGTGTGTAGTTGCTTATGTTGTCCATGGATGAAATATGGGTCAACATGGTAGTTGCTTATGGTGTCCATGGATGACATATGGTTCATTGGTCAACAAGGTGTAGTTGCTTATGATGTCCATGGATGACATATGGGCCATTGGTCAACATGGTGTAGTTGCTTATGGTGTCCATTGATGACATGTGGGTCATTGGTCAACATGGTGTATTTACTTATGGTGGCCATGGATGACATATGGGTCATTGGTCAACATGGTGTGTAGTTGCTTATGTTGGTCAACTAGGTGTAGTTGCTTATGGTGTCCATGGATGACATAAGGGTCATTAGTTAACATGGTGTAGTTACTTATGGTGTCCATGGATGACATATGGGTTATTGGTCAATATGGTAGTTGCTTATGGTGTGATGGTATCACCCATGGATAACATATAGGCAATTGGTCAACATGTAGTTGCTTATGGTTTCCACGTATGACATATGTGTCATTGGTCAACATGGTAGTTGCTTATGGTGTCCATGTATGACATAAGGATCATTAGCTAACATGGTGTAGTTACTTATGGTGTCCATGGATGACATATGGGTTATTGGTCAACATGGTAGTTGCTTATAGTATCCATGGATGACATATGGGTCATTGGTCAACAAGGTGTAGTTGCTTATGGTGTCCATGGATGACATATGGTTCATTGGTCAACATGGTGTAGTTTCTTATGGTGTCCATGAATGACATATGGGTCATTGGTCAACATGGTGTAGTTGCTTATGGTGTCCATGGATGACATATAGGTCATTGGTCAACATGTAGTTGCTTATGGTGTCTGGCATATGGGTAATTAGTAAACTTGGTGTAATTGGTTTTTGTGTCCATGGATGACATACGGGTAATTGGTCAACATGGTAGTTGCTTATTGTGTCCATGGATGACATAAGGGTTATTGGTTAACATGGTGTAGTTACGTATGATGTCCATGGATGATATTTAGGTTATTGGTCAACGTCGTAGTTGCTTATGGTGTCCATGGTTGACATATGGGTCATTGGTCAACAAGGTGTAGTTGCTTATGATGTCCATGGATAACATATGGGTCATTGGTCAACATGGTGTAGTTGCTTATGGTGTCCATGGATGACATACGGTTCATTGGTCAACATGGTAGTTGCTTATGGTGTGATGGTATCACCCATGGATAACATATAGGCAATTGGTCAACATGTAGTTGCTTATGGTTTCCACGTATGACATATGTGTCAATGGTCAACATGGTAGTTGGTTATGGTGTCCATGGATGACGTATAGGTCATTAGTCAACATGGTGTAGTTGCTTTTGGTGTCCATGGATGACATATAGGTCATTGGTCAACATGGTAGTTGCTTATGGTGTCCATGTATGACATAAGGGTCATTAGTTAACATGGTGTAGTTACTTATGGTGTCCATGGATGACATATGGGTTATTGGAGAACATGGTAGTTGCTTATAGTGTCGATGGATGACATATGGGTCATTTGTCAACAAGGTGTAGTTGCTTATGGTGTCCATGGATGTCATATGGTTCATTGCTCAACATGGTGTATTTATTTATGGTGTCCATGAATGACATATGAGTCATTGGTCAACATGGTGTAGTTGCTTATTGTGTCCATGGATGACATATAGGTCATTGGTCAACATGTAGTTGCTTATGGTGTCTGGCATATGGGTAATTAGTAAACTTGGTGTAATTGGTTTTTGTGTCCATGGATGACATATGGGTAATTGGTCAATATGGTAGTTGCTTATTGTGTCCATGGATGACATAAGGGTTATTGGTTAACATGGTCTAGTTACTTATGATGTCCATGGATGATATTTAGGTTATTGGTCAACGTGGTAGTTGCTTATGGTGTCCATGGTTGACATATAGGTCATTGGTCAACAAGGTGTAGTTGCTTATGATGTCTATGGATGACATATGGGTTATTGGTCAACATGGTGTAGTTGCTTATGGTGTCTATTGATGACATATGGGTCATTGGTCAACATGCTGTCTTTGCTTAAGGTGTCCATGGATGACATATGGGTCATTGGTAAACATGGTGTGTAGTTGCTTATGTTGTCCATGGATGAAATATGGGTCAACATGGTAGTTGCTTATGGTGTCCATGGATGACATATGGTTCATTGGTCAACAAGGTGTAGTTGCTTATGATGTCCATGGATGACATATAGGTCATTGGTCAACATGGTGTAGCTGCTTATGGTGTCCATTGATGACATATGGGTCATTGGTCAACATGGTGTATTTACTTATGGTGGCCATGGATGACATATGGGTCATTGGTCAACATGGTGTGTAGTTGCTTATGTTGGTCAACTAGGTGTAGTTGCTTATGGTGTCCATGGATGACATAAGGGTCATTAGTTAACATGGTGTAGTTACTTATGGTGTCCATGGATGACAAATGGGTTATTGGTCAATATGGTAGTTGCTTATGGTGTGATGGTATCACCCATGGATAACATATAGGCAATTGGTCAACATGTAGTTGCTTATGGTTTCCACGTATGACATATGTGTCATTGGTCAACATGGTAGTTGCTTATGGTGTCCATGTATGACATAAGGGTCATTAGCTAACATGGTGTAGTTACTTATGGTGTCCATGGATGACATATGGGTTAGTGGTCAACATGGTAGTTGCTTATAGTATCCATGGATGACATATGGGTCATTGGTCAACAAGGTGTAGTTGCTTATGGTGTCCATGGATGACATATGGTTCATTGGTCAACATGGTGTAGTTTCTTATGGTGTCCATGAATGACATATGGGTCATTGGTCAACATGGTGTAGTTGCTTATGGTGTCCATGGATGACATATAAGTCATTGGTCAACATGTAGTTGCTTATGGTGTCTGACATATGGGTAATTAGTAAACTTGGTGTAATTGGTTTTTGTGTCCATGGATGACATACGGGTAATTGGTCAACATGGTAGTTGCTTATTGTGTCCATGGATGACATAAGGGTTATTGGTTAACATGGTGTAGTTACGTATGATGTCCATGGATGATATTTAGGTTATTGGTCAACGTCGTAGTTGCTTATGGTGTCCATGGTTGACATATGGGTCATTGGTCAACAAGGTGTAGTTGCTTATGATGTCCATGGATAACATATGGGTCATTGGTCAACATGGTGTAGTTGCTTATGGTGTCCATGGACGACATACGGTTCATTGGTCAACATGGTAGTTGCTTATGGTGTGATGGTATCACCCATGGATAACATATAGGCAATTGGTCAACATGTAGTTGCTTATGGTTTCCACGTATGACATATGTGTCAATGGTCAACATGGTAGTTGGTTATGGTGTCCATGGATGACGTATAGGTCATTAGTCAACATGGTGTAGTTGCTTTTGGTGTCCATGGATAACATATAGGTCATTGGTCAACATGGTAGTTGCTTATGGTGTCCATGTATGACATAAGGGTCATTAGTTAACATGGTGTAGTTACTTATGGTGTCCATGGATGACATATGGGTTATTGGAGAACATGGTAGTTGCTTATAGTGTCCATGGATGACATGTGGGTCATTTGTCAACAAGGTGTAGTTGCTTATGGTGTCCATGGATGTCATATGGTTCATTGCTCAACATGGTGTATTTACTTATGGTGTCCATGAATGACATATGAGTCATTGGTCAACATGGTGTAGTTGCTTATTGTGTCCATGGATGACATATAGGTCATTGGTCAACATGTAGTTGCTTATGGTGTCTGGCATATGGGTAATTAGTAAACTTGGTGTAATTGGTTTTTGTGTCCATGGATGACATATGGGTAATTGGTCAATATGGTAGTTGCTTATTGTGTCCATGGATGACATAAGGGTTATTGGTTAACATGGTGTAGTTACTTATGATGTCCATGGATGATATTTAGGTTATTGGTCAACGTGGTAGTTGCTTATGGTGTCCATGGTTGACATATAGGTCATTGGTCAACAAGGTGTAGTTGCTTATGATGTTTATGGATGACATATGGGTCATTGGTCAACATGGTGTAGTTGCTTATGGTGTCCATTGATGACATATGGGTCATTGGTCAACATGGTGTATTTGCTTATGGTGTCCATGGATGACATATGGGTCATTGGTAAACATAGTGTGTAGTTGCTTATGTTGTCCATGGATGAAATATGGGTCAACATGGTAGTTGCTTATGGTGTCCATGGATGACATATGGTTCATTGGTCAACAAGGTGTAGTTGCTTATGATGTCCATGGATCACATATAGGTCATTGGTCAACATGGTGTAGCTGCTTATGGTGTCCATTGATGACATATGGGTCATTGGTCAACATGGTGTATTTACTTATGGTGGCCATGGATGACATATGGGTCATTGGTCAACATGGTGGATAGTTGCTTATGTTGGTCAACTAGGTGTAGTTGCTTATGGTGTCCATGGATGACATAAGGGTCATTAGTTAACATGGTGTAGTTACTTATAGTGTCCATGGATGACAAATGGGTTATTGGTCAATATGGTAGTTGCTTATGGTGTGATGGTATCACCCATGGATAACATATAGGCAATTAGTCAAAATGTAGTTGCTTATGGTTTCCACGTATGACATATGTGTCATTGGTCAACATGGTAGTTGCTTATGGTGTCCATGTATGACATAAGGGTCATTAGGTAACATGGTGTAGTTACTTATGGTGTCCATGGATGACATATGGGTTATTGGTCAACATGGTAGTTGCTTATAGTGTCCATGGATGACATATGGGTTATTGGTCAACAAGGTATAGTTGCTTATGGTGTCCATGGATGACATATGGTTCATTGGTCAACATGGTGTAGTTTCTTATGGTGTCCATGAATGACATATGAGTCATTGGTCAACATGGTGTAGTTGCTTATGGTGTCCATGGATGACATATAGGTCATTGGTCAACATGTAGTTGCTTATGGTGTCTGGCATATGGGTAATTAGTAAACTTGGTGTAATTGGTTTTTGTGTCCATGGATGACATACGGGTAATTGGTCAACATGGTAGTTGCTGACTGTGTCGATGGATGACATAAGGGTTATTGGTTAACATGGTGTAGTTGCTTATGTTGTCCATGGATGAAATATGGGTCAACATGGTAGTTGCTTATGGTGTCCATGGATGACATATGGTTCATTGGTCAACAAGGTGTAGTTGCTTATGATGTCCATGGATGACATATGGGCCATTGGTCAACATGGTGTAGTTGCTTATGGTGTCCATTGATGACATGTGGGTCATTGGTCAACATGGTGTATTTACTTATGGTGGCCATGGATGACATATGGGTCATTGGTCAACATGGTGGATAGTTGCTTATGTTGGTCAACTTGGTGTAGTTGCTTATGGTGTCCATGGATGACATAAGGGTCATTAGTTAACATGGTGTAGTTACTTATGGTGTCCATGGATGACATATGGGTTATTGGTCAATATGGTACTTGCTTATGGTGTGATGGTATCACCCATGGATAACATATAGGCAATTGGTCAACATGTAGTTGCTTATGGTTTCCACGTATGACATATGTGTCATTGGTCAACATGGTAGTTGTTTATGGTGTCCATGTATGACATAAGGGGCATTAGCTAACATGGTGTAGTTACTTATGGTGTCCATGGATGACATATGGGTTATTGGTCAACATGGTAGTTGCTTATAGTATCCATGGATGACATATGGGTCATTGGTCAACAAGGTGTAGTTGCTTATGGTGTCCATGGATGACATATGGTTCATTGGTCAACATGGTGTAGTTTCTTATGGTGTCCATGAATGACATATGGGTCATTGGTCAACATGGTGTAGTTGCTTATGGTGTCCATGGATGACATATAGGTCATTGGTCAACATGTAGTTGCTTATGGTGTCTGACATATGGGTAATTAGTAAACTTGGTGTAATTGGTTTTTGTGTCCATGGATGACATACGGGTAATTGGTCAACATGGTAGTTGCTTACTGTGTCGATGGATGACATAAGGGTTATTGGTTAACATGGTGTAGTTACTTATGATGTCCATGGATGATATTTAGGTTATTGGTCAACGTGGTAGTTGCTTATGGTGTCCATGGTTGACATATGGGTCATTGGTCAACAAGGTGTAGTTGCTTATGATGTCCATGGATGACATATGGGTCATTGGTCAACATGGTGTAGTTGCTTATGGTGTCCATTGATGACATATGGGTCATTGGACAACATGGTGTATTTGCTTATGGTGTCCATGGATGACATATGGGTCATTGGTCAACATGGTGTGTAGTTGCTTATGTTGTCCATGGATGAAATATGGGTCAACATGGTAGTTGCTTATGGTGTCCATGGATGACATATGGTTCATTGGTCAACAAGGTGTAGTTGCTTATGATGTCCATGGATGACATATGGGCCATTGGTCAACATGGTGTAGTTGCTTATGGTGTCCATTGATGACATGTGGGTCATTGGTCAACATGGTGTATTTACTTATGGTGGCCATGGATGACATATGGGTCATTGGTCAACATGGTGTGTAGTTGCTTATGTTGGTCAACTAGGTGTAGTTGCTTATGGTGTCCATGGATGACATAAGGGTCATTAGTTAACATGGTGTAGTTACTTATGGTGTCCATGGATGACATATGGGTTATTGGTCAATATGGTAGTTGCTTATAGTGTGATGGTATCACCCATGGATAACATATAGGCAATTGGTCAACATGTAGTTACTTATGGTTTCCACGTATGACATATGTGTCATTGGTCAACATGGTAGTTGCTTATGGTGTCCATGTATGACATAAGGGTCATTAGCTAACATGGTGTAGTTACTTATGGTGTCCATGGATGACATATGGGTTATTGGTCAACATGGTAGTTGCTTATAGTATCCATGGATGACATATGGGTCATTGGTCAAGAAGGTGTAGTTGCTTATGGTGTCCATGGATGACATATGGTTCATTGGTCAACATGGTGTAGTGTCTTATGGTGTCCATGAATGACATATGGGTCATTGGTCAACATGGTGTAGTTGCTTATGGTGTCCATGGATGACATATAGGTCATTGGTCAACATGTAGTTGCTTATGGTGTCTGACATATGGGTAATTAGTAAACTTGGTGTAATTGGTTTTTGTGTCCATGGATGACATACGGGTAATTGGTCAACATGGTAGTTGCTTATTGTGTCCATGGATGACATAAGGGTTATTGGTTAACATGGTGTCGTTACGTATGATGTCCATGGATGATATTTAGGTTATTGGTCAACGTCGTAGTTGCTTATGGTGTCCATGGTTGACATATGGGTCATTGGTCAACAAGGTGTAGTTGCTTATGATGTCCATGGATAACATATGGGTCATTGGTCAACATGGTGTAGTTGCTTATGGTGTCCATTGATGACATATGGGTCATTGGTCAACATGGTGTATTTGCTTATGGTGTCCATGGATGACATAAGGGTCATTAGTTAACATGGTGTAGTTACTTATGGTGTCCATGGATGACATATGGGTTATTGGTCAATATGGTACTTGCTTATGGTGTGATGGTATCACCCATGGATAACATATAGGCAATTGGTCAACATGTAGTTGCTTATGGTTTCCACGTATGACATATGTGTCATTGGTCAACATGGTAGTTGTTTATGGTGTCCATGTATGACATAAGGGGCATTAGCTAACATGGTGTAGTTACTTATGGTGTCCATGGATGACATATGGGTTATTGGTCAACATGGTAGTTGCTTATAGTATCCATGGATGACATATGGGTCATTGGTCAACATGGTGTAGTTGCTTATGGTGTCCATGGATGACATATGGTTCATTGGTCAACATGGTGTAGTTTCTTATGGTGTCCATGAATGACATATGGGTCATTGGTCAACATGGTGTAGTTGCTTATGGTGTCCATGGATGACATATAGGTCATTGGTCAACATGTAGTTGCTTATGGTGTCTGACAGATGGGTAATTAGTAAACTTGGTGTAATTGGTTTTTGTGTCCATGGATGACATACGGGTAATTGGTCAACATGGTAGTTGCTTACTGTGTCGATGGATGACATAAGGGTTATTGGTTAACATGGTGTAGTTACTTATGATCTCCATGGATGATATTTAGGTTATTGGTCAACGTGGTAGTTGCTTATGGTGTCCATGGTTGACATATGGGTCATTGGTCAACAAGGTGTAGTTGCTTATGATGTCCATGGATGACATATGGGTCATTGGTCAACATGGTGTAGTTGCTTATGGTGTCCATTGATGACATATGGGTCATTGGACAACATGGTGTATTTGCTTATGGTGTCCATGGATGACATATGGGTCATTGGTCAACATGGTGTGTAGTTGCTTATGTTGTCCATGGATGAAATATGGGTCAACATGGTAGTTGCTTATGGTGTCCATGGATGACATATGGTTCATTGGTCAACAAGGTGTAGTTGCTTATGATGTCCATGGATGACATATGGGCCATTGGTCAACATGGTGTAGTTGCTTATGGTGTCCATTGATGACATGTGGGTCATTGGTCAACATGGTGTATTTACTTATGGTGGCCATGGATGACATATGGGTCATTGGTCAACATGGTGTGTAGTTGCTTATGTTGGTCAACTAGGTGTAGTTGCTTATGGTGTCCATGGATGACATAAGGGTCATTAGTTAACATGGTGTAGTTACTTATGGTGTCCATGGATGCCATATGGGTTATTGGTCAATATGGTAGTTGCTTATAGTGTGATGGTATCACCCATGGATAACATATAGGCAATTGGTCAACATGTAGTTGTTTATGGTTTCCACGTATGACATATGTGTCATTGGTCAACATGGTAGTTGCTTATGGTGTCCATGTATGACATAAGGGTCATTAGCTAACATGGTGTAGTTACTTATGGTGTCCATGGATGACATATGGGTTATTGGTCAACATGGTAATTGCTTATAGTATCCATGGATGACATATGGGTCATTGGTCAAGAAGGTGTAGTTGCTTATGGTGTCCATGGATGACATATGGTTCATTGGTCAACATGGTGTAGTTTCTTATGGTGTCCATGAATGACATATGGGTCATTGGTCAACATGGTGTAGTTGCTTATGGTGTCCATGGATGACATATAGGTCATTGGTCAACATGTAGTTGCTTATGGTGTCTGACATATGGGTAATTAGTAAACTTGGTGTAATTGGTTTTTGTGTCCATGGATGACATACGGGTAATTGGTCAACATGGTAGTTGCTTATTGTGTCCATGGATGACATAAGGGTTATTGGTTAACATGGTGTAGTTACGTATGATGTCCATGGATGATATTTAGGTTATTGGTCAACGTCGTAGTTGCTTATGGTGTCCATGGTTGACATATGGGTCATTGGTCAACAAGGTGTAGTTGCTTATGATGTCCATGGATAACATATGGGTCATTGGTCAACATGGTGTAGTTGCTTATGGTGTCCATTGATGACATATGGGTCATTGGTCAACATGGTGTATTTGCTTATGGTGTCCATGGATGACATATGGGTCATTGGTCAACATGGTGTGTAGTTGCTTATGTTGTCCATGGATGAAATATGGGTCAACATGGTAGTTGCTTATGGTGTCCATGGATGACATATGGTTCATTGGTCAACAAGGTGTAGTTGCTTATGATGTCCATGGATGACATATGGCCCATTGGTCAACATGGTGTAGTTGCTTATGGTGTCCATTGATGACATATGGGTCATTGGTCAACATGGTGTATTTACTTATGGTGGCCATGGATGACATATGGGTCATTGGTGAACATGTTGTAGTTTCTTATGGAGTCTCTGGATGACATATGGGTCATTGGTCAGCATGGTGTATTCCTTATGGTGTCCATGGATGATATATGGGTCATTGGTTAACATGGTGTAGTTGGTTATGGTGTCCATGGATGAATTATGGGTCATTGGTCAACATAGTAGTTGCTTATGGTGTCCACGGATGACATATGGATCATTAGTCAACATGTAGTGTTTTATTGTGTCCATGGATGACGTATGGGTCATTGGTCAACATGGTAGTTGCTTATGGTGTGATGGTATCACCCATGGATAACATATAGGCAATTGGTCAACATATAGTTGCTTATGGTTTCCACGTATGAGATATGTGTCATTGGTTAACGTGGTAGTTGGTTGTGGTGTCCATGGATGACGTATAGGTCATTAGTCAACATGGTGTAGTTGCTTTTGGTGTCCATGGATGACATATAGGTCATTAGTCAACATGGTAGTTGCTTATGGTGTCCATGTATGACATAAGGGTCATTAGTTAACATGGTGTAGTTACTTATGGTGTACATGGATGACATATGGGTTATTGGTGAACATGGTAGTTGCTTATAGTGTCCATGGATGACATATGGGTCATTGGTCAACAAGGTGTAGTTAATTATGGTGTCCATGGATGACATATGGTTCATTGGTCAACATGGTGTAGTTTCTTATGGTGTCCATGAATGACATATGGGTCGTTGGTCAACATGGTGTAGTTGCTTATGTTGTCCATGGATGACATATAGGTCATTGGTCAACATGTAGTTGGTTATGTTCTCTGACATATGGGTAATTAATAAACTTGGTGTAATTGCTTTTGGTGTCCATGGATGACATATGGGTAATTTGTCAACATGGTAGTTGCTTACGGTGTCCATGGACGAAATAAGGGTCATTGGTTAACATGGTGTAGTTACTTTTGATGTCCATGGATGATATTTGTGTTATTGGTCAACATGGTAGTTGCTTATGGTGTCCATGGTTGACATATGGGTCATTGGTCAACAAGGTGTAGTTGCGTATGATGTCCATGGATGACATATGGGTCGTTGGTCAACATGGTGTAGTTGCTTATGGTGTCCATTGATGACATATGGGTCATTGGTCAACATGGTGTATTTGCTTATGGTCTCCATGGATGACATATGGGTCATTGGTCAACATGGTGTATTTGCTTATCGTCTCCATGGATGACATATGGGTCAACATGGTAGTTGCTTATGGTGTCCATGGATGACATATGGTTCATTGGTCAACAAGGTGTAGTTGCGTATGATGTCCATGGATGACATATGGGTCATTGGTCAACATGGTGTAGTTTCTTATGGTGTCCATTGATGACATATGGGTCATTGGTTAACATGGTGTATTTGCTTATGGTGTCCATGGATGATATATGGGTCATTGGTCAACATGGTGTGTAGTTGCTTATGTTGGTCAACATGGTGTAGTTGCTTATGGTGTCCATGGATGACATTCGGTTCATTGGTCAACATGGTAGTTGTTTATGGTGTGATGGTATCACCCTGGATGACATATAGGCCATTAGTCAACATGTAGTTGCTTATGGTTTCCACATATGACATATGTGTCATTGGTCAACATGGTAGTTGGTTATGGTGTCCATGGATGACGTATAGGTCATTAGTCAACATGGTGTAGTTGTTTTTGGTGTCCATGGATGACATATAGGTCATTGGTCAACATGGTAGTTGCTTATGGTCTTCATGTATGACATAAGGATCATTAGTTAGCATGGTGTAGTTACTTATGGTGTCCATGGATGACATATGGGTTATTGGTGAACATGGTAGTTGCTTATGGTGTCCATGGATGACATATGGGTCATTGGTCAACAAGGTGTAGTTGCATATGGTGTCCATGGATGACATATGGTTCATTGGTCAACACGATGTAGTTTCTTATGGTGTCCATGGATGACATATTGGTCATTGATCAACATGGTGTATTTGCTTATGGTGTCCATGGATGACATATGGGTCATTGTTCAACATGGTGTAGCTGCTTGGTCAACATGGTAGTTGCTTATGGTGTCCATGGTTGACAGAAGGGTCATTTGTTAACATGGTGTAGTTACTTATGGTGTCCATGGATGACATATGTGTTGGATAAGGTGTCTAAGTCCATAACTATTTCTGGTAAGTACTTGACCCGACCCGGCATGGTCCATTTGGGTTGCATAGCACCATGCAATTGGATAGACAAAATGAGAGAAATAACACTTGGAGATTATTAATATATTATAAGTTCTAATATATTAATAATATTATTTAATTAGTTTGATCAAGAATTAATTTAGAATTAATTAAGTGATCAAAAGATAAGTAATTAAATATATGGGTTGATTATGTAAATCATCCATATCTTGTATAGTCGGCTAAGAGGCTCCATGGATTATCAAATTGGGTTCCACCCATAGGATGCTCCATGGGAGTTACTGTTGGGTTTTGAGCATTCTAACACTCCTAAGTGTACATGCAACCCTAAATACCTTGGATCTATGTTTTCTCTATTATACATGCAAATATGAACATCCAAGGTATTATCCTAATCTAGCATACAAAACAATGAATATAAGAAGATAGAATACATACCTCTTTCATGTAGAAAGTCTTCATGAAGCTTGAGTGCCTAGTGCCTCAAGTGTGACACCTCAAATGGTTCACACAACACCAAATACACTTGGAATAACTTGAGAGAAACTTGAACACTCCATGAAATCGTTTAGCCCTCACACACACATAGTGCACGATTTCTTGAGCCATGGGATTCTTTTATATGGTGGCTATTAGGGTTACAACATGTAACTCATGACTTTACCCATTCCTTATGCTCCATGGATTTTAACCTCCATGGAGTATCCATGGGTCACACCATGGACTTAGTCCAACATAAGGAATCTTGGATCACAAGCCCACATATATAAGAATGAATGATTTACACAATCATCCCATATATTTAATTAGTCTCCTTTTGATCACTTAATTAATTCCATATTAATTCTTGATCAATGCTAATTAAATAACCTTATTAATATATTAGAACTTATAATATATCAACAAACCTTAAGTGTTATTTATCTTATTATAGTCTATCTAAATGCATGTATGCCATGCAACCCAAATGGACCATGCCGGGTCGGGTCAAGTCTTACCAATTATAGTTATGGACTTAGACATTAATCCAACAGTCTCCCACTTGGATAAGTCTAAAACTATTATTGCGTATGACTTCAAGAACCGACTGGCAATCGTAGCTCTCAAAAGCTTCTGTCGAAC
The DNA here is from genome assembly GCF_051521515.1 of Lactuca serriola. Taxonomy (NCBI): domain Eukaryota; kingdom Viridiplantae; phylum Streptophyta; class Magnoliopsida; order Asterales; family Asteraceae; genus Lactuca; species Lactuca serriola. The sequence goes on from NC_136415.1 coordinate 265,790,003, forward strand.
TCTTACCTTGTAGATAAACTCTGACCTTTGTCAATGACTTGTCCATTAGATAAGGGATCATATATTCCTCCATTCTAGATATCATATGGACTGAGACATGGATTATAATCATTCTCTCTGTCCATTTGTTGTTTCCCGATTTCCGATTTATGACGGCTGACTAATTGAACAAATCAAATCAGTCCTGGCCCGGCTGAGCACTTCCATTTGTCATCATCAAATCATCGAGGGGCCCATAGATATTGCTTTTATCCCGAAGGTAAAAGGAATGGATAACCTTCGACTCATATGGCTTGTTCTACTACTTGTTGAATCATACACAAAGGCACGTTTTATAACACCGAGTTACCGAATGCGTTTCCGTGCAATCAATGTACAACCAACTCATAGTAACAACTCATATCTCTAGGTTTGAAGAATATAAGATATTATCGTCTCATGATCACTCGTGATAAAATCCATGAAGTGATTCCAATGAGCGCGGGTTGAATCCAATACTCAGAACTTATGAGCACTCATGAGTGTTGTAGCCCTTTGTCCAACATCTTAGACCTCTACAAGCCAATCCATGACAGTCTTGATTCATATCTACTTCCAACATATTGTCACACCCCAAAACCGGAACGGTAGAAACGTTCTGGGGTGGATGACGTCATGTCAAGTATCACAACACATGCGTTATAGTAATCAAAGCACAACAAGACATTGCATTAATAGTAATAATTTTACATGGTTACATTACAAGGTATTAAGTAATACAGACAAATGTAATAAGAACATCATGGTACTAAGCTATCTTCGTCAACAGCTCCGGGGATGTACCTGTCTAATGCTGACCTGAGAATACAAGTTATTTGAAAAGCAAGTATCAGCATTTTTACAAATGCTGGTGAGTTCATAAGTATTTAGTGTCATTTAGTCAAATAACGTTATGAAGTAATAGTTTAAGTGTTTACAGTGCATTAGAGTTCTTTCCAGAAAATCCTATATTTTCTTTAAATAAAGCAGCCTTCTACTAAGACTGGTCAGTGTTATGTGGTAAAAAAAAGTTGTTTTCCCTTAATTTCTATCATTATCAAAATACTAAATTTGATTATTAAAGAAAGCAAGAGACAACAGGGAAATAACATATGCCTCAGCAGTGAGGACTGCTGACTAAGGCAAAGGAATCATAGACTCCAGGAGAGTATCGAACTAACGACATATCTGGTTAAGTCTAACAAGTAGAGACTCAGACCCCAGAAGGAACCAAATGAAAGGTACAGCTGGTAAGGCCTAAAACAATGAATACAGACCCCAGACAGTATCAAATGAAAGATACGTCTTGTAAGGTCAAAACAGTGAATACAGACCCCAGACAGTATCAAATTAAAGATACGTCCTGCAAGCTCAAAACAGTGTGACTCTGAAAATAAGTTACCAGCATACAGTGTAAATTGCCGGTGAAATACCGTTACCTTAAAGCCATGAATTATAAGGTAACCTGGGATACTCGTAACCATACTGACTAGAGTTCCAGACGCCCTACAAGCATCTATAAGATGTGACATTTGTCACCCGTTGGCTTGGTAGGCCGGGACTGTAGCTAGCAGTCTGGGTGCGGGGTTGTCAATCCCGTATAGATCTATACACACAATGTCTGTCACACCCCAAAACCAAGAACGGCGGAAACGTTCTGGGGCAGAGGACGTCATGTACAATATCACAACAATGTAAAGTAGTAAACAAGCAACAACATCATCCATTGCATTAATAACATAATTATTATACAAATGTGTTCTGTCAAATTTTGATAAACACTAAAGCATAAATCAAAATGAAACATGAGTCTTGAACAAGCTCCATCTTCCTTTCTCCTTGCATCGGTACCTGTCTATGATGACCTGAGGATACGAGTAATTTTGAAAGTGAGTATCAGCTTTGAAGCTGGTGAGATCATAAGTATTTGAGTGTCTTAATTTGTATGTAAGAAATTGTTTGTGAATGAACTGTAAGTATGAAAATGTTTGTAAATGAACTGTAAGTATGAAAATGTTTGTAAATGAACTGTAAATGTTTGAAAAACCTAGAAATCCCTATGATTCCTACTTTATATAAAGGTGTCTTCTACCAAGACTTAACTGTTCTAATGTTCGTTTCTTGTAAACGTGTGTAATTTTCCCAAGTGTAACTATCATTATCAAAATATAGTTTTTATATTAAATATTTAAGTGAAAAGATCACTACATATATGCAAGGGAAAATAAATGTAGTACTGTAGTGCTGTATTATAGGAACTACTGTTGTACTAACTACCTTAAACCGGATTTATATTAAGGCATCATGTGATAAATTGCACCATACTATCGACTGGTAACAACGACATACGAATGGTCGTAATAACGGAATAACGTTTGGCACCCGTAGACCTGCAGGTCCGGCTGTAGCTAGCAGCAAGGTGTAGGATAGTCAATCCAATATAAATCTGTACGTGCTCTCTACCTAGCAAGTATAGTAATGTAATCGTTCTAGTATCGTTGTATATGTTCTCTTTCTAGTATAGTTGTATATGTTCTTCTCTAGTATAGTTGTATATGTTCTTCTCTAGTATAGTTGTATATGTTCTTCTAGTAGTAAGTATTGACTCATGAATGAACTGACTCATAGTATGATATCGCGTTCTAGTAATAGTTCTAGTATCTTCCTAAACTACCCCTATGGTAGTTTACTAGTAATCTAACCGGTACGTATGAACATGGGTGTATACCCTTGCTACCCAAAGGCATAGGATGAACTGGAAGGACCCTTTTATGACTATATATGTACACATGATATATAACTAATACTTAAACAACTTTCGGACGAATACCCGATATCCCACCAGACCACATCTCAAGCGCGAAAAGGAAATATGGTAGATAGCCTTCCTATGTATTTTAAACATTTCTTATATAACTATACATATAGAGGCATGCAATTTATAATATAAAAGCATAAATAAGTTTTGTAAAACATTTGAACATAATTATTATCTTCTGAAAAGATCGACTTGATGTCAATCTATAAAACAGTTTGAAGGCATAGGTTTGATAAAACAGTTTAAGTATAAGGAAACATTTGTTTCAAACACAATTGTAAATAAGTTTGAAATGGAATATACCGAGTAAAATATACAGTGTAATAAGGAGTTTAAAACATATAAAATGTTTATAAAAATCATTTGAAGGAAACTGTTTGGTAAAACGGCTAATGTGTAGTAAATCATTTGAATGCTGCATATTAATCACATGTGATTGATATAATAACTAGCATAATTCTACTTATTAATCACATGTGATTGATATAATAACTAGCATGATTCTACTTGTATCCCCCCCATAAAACATTTAAAAATAGTTTAAAAGATTATTTAAGGGGTATGAACTCACCTGCAGTAAGTGACTGGAATTGAACGGACTGTTATCGTAAGGAAGGTTCGGACAAGTGCTTGGTGTCAAGTGAAGACTTTAGACACACACAATGATCAATATGGGATAAAAACCCGAAGATCCGTGAGAGAGAATTTTGACTTTTCTCTAAATGGAATTCAACTAATGAACCAATTTGGTTCAGAATTCTATTTATAGTCCTGAGGTGTTTTTGGCAGAAAATATTTTTATTCCTGAAACGAACTCTAATGTCCTAGAGTATTGGAATAACAGTGTTGCACAAAACCCTAGTGCATCCACTCTCCTAATATCTCCTTAAGTGTAAATCCTGAAAACTGCCAAACTTATAGTCGGAGTCTGAATTTTCACTGTAACTGTTCTACTTCTATTGGCTTGATATGGTTTGTTCAGAATGGAAATTTCAGGTTGTCACATCATCCCCCTGTTGAAGGGAATTTCGTCCCGAAATTAGAATTTAGGCAAGGAAGTATGTACTAATGATCGAGTCGTGAGGAGGAAACTTCCTAATCGATTGGTTCTAGCGCACCTAAGTGAAATCGGGTTCTCGGTTGGCATTCCAACGAACCTTCGCTAACTGGCGACGGCGTTGCTTCGTCCGCTTGACCTCTCGGTCGAGGGTCACTGCGGTTCTAATACGAAGGCGAGGATCTCGACGAGTGGACTTACAAGGGTCCTAACGGCAAGGTATGGTTTCACGATCGAGACGCGAAGAGTAGGATGTACTTTACTGAGTTTGTGGAGTAGGGCTAGTTTGTGCGAGGCACAGGACCGATTCTGATAAGAATCTCGGAGGTCCTAACTATATTGGATTTAGCTTTCCACGCGATACGAAGCGTATTAAGCCATTCCCAGAGTGAGTTATCCTAAAGAACTTGGTCACTCACTTGGAATTCCAAAGGTTTTTTTTCTTGTTTAACGTCCCAGTCAAAGGCCACCCCTTGCTGGGTCAAAGTCGTACGGGATTCTGTAATTTGCGAGGAGTTCTGAATGAACTAAGATAGTAGGTCGGTAAGACCTAGAATTTGGCGAATGACTGTCGGCGTTTCTGGTATCGACAAATTCTAAACAGTTTTGACAAATTGAAAGAGTACTCAAAATTTCCCACATTACTAACAGTGTGTCATAGAAATTCGACTCTTCAATTTCGAAACTCGTGCCTAAAGAACTTCGCAAAAAGTTCCTCTGAAGGTAATGTTTCCATTGGTTCCTTCTTACTACAAGGGTAGATAAGAAAGTCATTACATGGAGAAATGACGAACTGATCCAAGTAAGAAAGACTTACTCTATTCGTTTTAGCTCATGAAAGCTATGGGCGTATTGGTCCTATCCGAAGGGTATCACTACGGACTCAAAGTGTCCGCATCGAGTTCGGAAGATAGTCTTTCGGACATCCTTCCCTAACACTCGAACTGGTGATATTCGGATCTCGGATCCATTTCTGAAAGTAATTCTTTCCTTGCGTTTGCTCAACTATTTCATCTGTGCGAGGCAGTGATAACGATTTCTTATGAAAAATCTTGACGGAGTCCTCGATAGCCGAGGAACATATGATGCAATCTGTCGATCTCTGGGAGAATAAGACTGGGGTTCTCCAGGGTGAGAAGCCTAGTCTTCTTATTCTATCGTTGTGCAGTTCGTTAAGTTGTTTGTACTGTTTTGGTATCTCCGTAGGTGTTTAGACTATAGGGCGATCTGTTTACGGGAGTCATACTGGGTTCTAAGTTGGTTCAGATGACGAAGTGATTACTCGTAGGCTTAAGCAGTTCTCCGTCCTGAAGTTCATATTAGAATTCATACATGGTTCACAATCACAATTTCGTGTATACGAGTCGTATATAATTAAGATTGAAAAGGTAGTCGAATAACTGATTCTTCTTTAAGCTCACATCCCATTGGGGAAAAGAATTTAAAGTGGAATCATCAATTCTAAACCTGTACAAGCTTGATTATATATCACTCTTATGTATACATTCCCCGGTGATAGATTAATCGCATGAATCCTTGGATTAAACTTGACGTACTGCACGAGTGGTACTGCGGGGATTTCTTCGGAAAGAAAAATAATTAAGAGGTACTCCTCGCATGAGTACTTCGGTGTTCTGATATGACGGCTTCGCTGGAAAGTGATCTACAAGAAAGAGATGCACGCATGAAGCTGTTTTCGTGAGGATCAAATTGAATCGAGCCGTATGATAATGTTGAAATCATACTGAAACTTAAAGACATTAGATTTGAACATAAGACGTTTACAGACAAAACACAATCGTGCAACCGTCAACAGAGTTATAATACTTTAGACTTACAACAAGACCATTGCTGCGAATAAGGTATACTACAAAAGACAAGTATACGCAGCACGAGCATCCCTATACTGACAGGATCTCGCAAAAAGGTAAGAATCTAGTTGCACTAGTTTTGGATAGTTTATAAGTTTGTTAAAACAACACGCCTAAATTACATTAACGAGGCGTCCGACGTAGTTTCTCCTGTAGCTGTGATCCTGAGAATTCTCCCATCTGTGCCAGAGTTCTTTGCTAAGGGGCAATCCTTCTTGAAGTGCCCTATCTCCCCGCATTGGTGGCATGACTGGCTAGTACTAGCTTTGGTGACGGGATTGCGGTATTTAACCAGTGTTATGTGGACACGAGTGCCTTCCTCGTTACTCCACTTTGAAAATTGCTTCCTAAATCATTTGGCGTTATAACTACTCTTGTGTGTAGGGTCAGTCCTGATGAAAGGGACTTGAGTGATGGGTCGTGCCGGTGCTCCATAGCCACGAGCATGGTGCCCTATGTTTAGGCAATTGCAACATTGCATCTCATGGCAAGCGCCATGATGATGGAAACTACACTTATCACACTTCGGGAGTTTTCCCTCGTATGGCCTGCTCGGTACGGGAACGGAAGGGGTTTCCACTTGCTGCTGTTGTATAGCCAGCCTTTGGGATCTCTTGCGTTCTTTCCGGGCTTGACGCTTTCGTTTATTGTTCTCTGCTTTTCGGCTTTGCGAGCTTGTGACTGTTACTGTTTGGCGACTTCCTGGATGGATAGCACGATTGGAAACTTCATTCCCATCAGCAGCATTGATTGTGCTGATAGCGCTACGGTGCGCAAGGACCGCGGTTACGGAAGCTGTAACTGCTGTTTGAAAGGTAGCGGCGTCCATAGGAAAAGCGGAGGTTTCGCTGTTCGACTGATTGCTTCCGGATGATGACATGATTCTGTAACACGAAAGATAAGGATTTTGTGAGCGATTCTGGTTGACCCAGATGTACTTAGATTGTTCATGTAAAGAGTACGACTATGTTCTCGAAAGTTTGATCTACATCCCTATGATGCAGTCCTAGTACGGAATGGAAGTATGATCTCGAAGGTTTGACCTACATCCCTATGATGCAGTCCTAGTAATGAGTAGAAGTAAGTTCATAGAGTGGTCTCAAGACGTTTGTCGTTCAAGCCGAGTGTCACACCCCCAAACAAGAATGGCAGAAACATTCGAGGGTGGATGACTTCACGTAGTATCATAACAATTGAATATTTGTAAATAAAGTACACATCCATCATATATATAATAAAAACGTGTATTATTGCGTTATACAAATTTCAAAAGAATATTACAATATGATGATATGAATGTAATAATAAACGTCTTTAGCGTTCCTTCTTCAAAAGCTGATGGTTACCTGTATTACTGGTTCCCTGAGAAATACAAGTGGTTTTGAAAAAGTGTCAACAATTAAGTTGGTGAGTTCATGAGTATTTTGAGTTGAAAAGTATATCCTTTTTGGTAGCAAATCGGTAAATGAGATTTTCAGACAATCCAATATTTTCTATAAATGATTCGAAAAGTTTCCAAAGTTGGAATGTGTTAGTGTCTTTCGTACTTGAATGATAAAGATAACTTTGTATGAAAAATAATGTAGAAAATTGTATGCATATACGAATCTCGTAAATCAAACGTGTTTTTATACTTTTTATGTGAGGTTTATAACCATGCTATTGACACTGACGGCCTGTAAAAACATTCTTTAGGTGTTGTAGTGTTATGACATTTGTCACCCCAGACCTGCCGATCTAACTATAGCTAATAGTTTAGGTGCGGGGTTGTCAATCCCGTATAGATCTATACACAAGTATCACGCTCTCCCTCCAAGAGATTATTGTATATAATACAGGACTTGAAATGCATACATAAATGTACGTTGAAGTTTGAATATCTCACATTGCTTAGTATAAATAGATTTACAATAAGAATGACTTTACTTCTTTTGAAAGTGTATCGTTTTTCAAGATGTATATGTAAAATGTACGATTGACTCGTTAACTATACCCATTATAATTTTTCAGAAAGTATGTTCCATTTGGTGAAAATAACTTGGTGATATAATAGCCCTTTATACATAAAGATGTTTGTATCGATATTCAAAGATAGATATTTCATTTATGTTTATAAAATGATACTTTGACTTGTAATGTACTTGTATTTCCCCCTAAAACATGAAAAGAATTGAAAAGTAGTGGTATGAACTCACTCGTTTGGTTTGAAGAGAGAGGCTAGAGTTGAGCAGAGCTTCGACCGCGGAAAGTTGCGTCCTCGGGCTCTTCGGGGATCTCGGTAGCTTAGATCTTTCGTCGGGGGCTTGGGTACAGAAATCGAGGTGTCGGGATGGTCTCTGGAGCTCTAGGGTGTGTAAAGTGAGAGAGAATATGAGAATGGTGTGCAAAAACCCGAAGCTCAACCTCTCTATTTATAGGCTGGAAACTCCTCGTACGCGGGGCGTACTACCAGAGTACGCTGGGCGTACTCGGTACGCGGGGCGTACTTCGGTTACGCGGGGCGTAAAAATGCGTCACGGCTTACGACTCTGGTCTAGCTAGCGTAGAGCACTTGAGCCGATGGGACTTGACACTGGGCCTAGTACGCGGGGCGTACTCTTGGATTACACGGGGCGTAATCCAGTCTTCCATCTTCTAAATTCCGTAACTTTCGTGTACGGGCTCCGTTTTTCGCGTTCTTTATATCCACGCGTAGGTGAGATTATGATCTACAACTTTCATTTAGGCTCCGTCGGCTAGTTTTAAATTTATTTTTAATGATAATTTGTTAATAGGCCGGGACTACTAAAGTCCGTTAAAAATTCATAGTTTCTTTATTCGACGTCGGTTTTCGTTTGTCTTTTTATCATTTTATTACTATTGTGGAGATCTTCAACTTCCGTTTAGGTGGCGATAGCTAAATAACACTCAATCTTCAATTTGAGTTTTTAGCCCTCTACTACTGTTACGAAACTTAGGAAATTCGTAACTTCTTCATACGAAGTCCAATTTGGGCGATCTTTTTATGCACTCTTACCATTTAACGAAATCTACGACTTTTGTTTAGATACTTAAGGCTAAAATGCATTTTATTGAGATTTCACTTTTTACCTTAAATAACGTTTTAACGGTGTGTCGTAAATATACGAGTGGTTATAATTTCTTCAATATAACCCGGTTTTGAACGTTCTTTATGTTTTTGGAAACCTTGGCTCGATATCTAATATTTGATGCATCCCAAATTAAATATTTAAACGCTTTTATTTTTTAGGTTAATTTCGTTGGCTCTAAATAGTTTTTGTTGTATTTGACTTTTGAGCGTTACACTGCTTTTTGGAAAAATATAGGGTTGTCACATCATCCCCTGTTAAGGGAATTTCGTCCCGAAATTTAATCCAAGATAGAGTTTACAGGTTAGGAAAAAGATGCGGGTACTTTTGTTTCATCTGATCCTCGCGTTCCCAGGTGTATTCAGGTCCTCGCTCGGTGTTCCAGCGGACCTTTACAATAGGTATGCGGCTTTGTTTAGTCCTTTTTATTTCCTGATCCATGATCTCTACTGGTTCTTCTATGAATTGTAGATTTTCGTTTATTGCAATTTCGTCTAGAGGAATAACAAGGGTCTCATCGGATAAGCACTTCTTTAGGTTTGATACGTGAAAGGTAGGGTGTACGTTGTAGAGCTCCTGAGGTAATATAAGTTTGTAAGCCACTGGACCGATCCTGGCAAGGATCTCGAATGGTCCGATGTACCTTGGGTTCAGTTTCCCACATTTTCCGAAGCGTATTAATCCTTTCCAAGACGAGACTTTTAGTAGGACACGGTCTCCAACCTGGAATTCCAAGGGTTTTCGTCTCTTATCCGTGTAACTCTTTTGTCTGTCCCTTGATGCTTTTAGACGTTCTCGGATTTGAACAATCTTCTCCGTAGTTTCACTTATGATTTCTGGTCCAGTGAGCGTGTTGTCTGTTGCTTGTCCTTTTGCTAGTTGTGTGTCCCCCACTTCGGCCCAACACAGAGGCGACCTGCATTTACGGCCATAAAGGGCTTCGAACGGGGCAGCCTTGATACTGGTGTGGTAGCTATTGTTGTACGAGAACTCGACCAAGGGTAGATGTGTTTCCCATGCTTTGCCAAAATCGATTACGCAAGCTCTCAACATATCTTCTAGGGTTTGTATGGTTCTCTCGCTCTGGCCGTCGGTTTGTGGGTGATAAGCGGTACTCATGTCTAGTCTTGTTCCCAAAGCTTTTTGTAGTGACTGCCAGAACCTTGAGGTGAATCTACTATCTCGGTCCGAGATAATGGTTACGGGCACACCATGCAGTCGTACAATTTCTCTGAGGTATGTCCTTGTTAACTTCTCCAATTTATCCGTCTCTTTGATCGGTAAGAAATGTGCTGATTTAGTTAACCTGTCGACAATTACCCAAATGGTGTCGAGTCCGCTTGCCGTTTTGGGTAATTTGGTTATGAAATCCATGGTTATCCGCTCCTACTTCCATTCGGGTATTTCTGGTTGTTGTAATTGTTGGGTTTTGAGCAATCTAACACTTCCTAAGTGTGCATGCAACCCTAATAAACCTTGGATCTATGTTTGTCTAAATACATGCAAAATAATAATTTTCCAAGTTTTATAACCTATCTAACATGGCATGGGGAACATTTCAACATAAAAGAGTTAGAAGAGATTACAACATTTCAAAATTTCAAAATAATAATTTTCCAAGTTTTCAACATAAAAGAGTTAGAAGAGATTACATACCTTTTTAATGAGTTTGGTTCTTGAGGAGTTTGAGGGCCAAGCACCAATAGTGTGAATGCCTCAAATGGAATCACAAAACACCACAAACTCTTGGAAAACTTTGAGAGAGAATACACACTTGTATTTTCGGCCACACACAAGCACACACACTAGTTCACTAGTTTTCACTAGGCTCCATTTCATGCTCCATAAGCATGCTTATATAGTGTGCATGGTTAGGGTGAAACCCTAATAACCCATGACCTTTCCTTTTCCAAGGATCCATGGGTTAACAGCTCCATGGATCATCCATGGACTTCCATACAAGCCTAGCCCATTAACAAATGAGTGTTAGCCCACAGGATATAAAACCAATAGCCCATAATCTAATTAGTCTTCCTTTTAATCTCTAAATTAATTCATAATTAATTTAAGACTAAGACTAATTAAATAACATAACTTCATATTAATATATTATAACTTATAATATATTAATAAACATATGTGTATAACTCTCATAAAATTATCCATAAATAGTTTGGATGAGATGCAACCCAAATGGACCATGCCGGTCGGGTCAAGTATATACCAAATAAGTGATGGACTTAGACACCTTATCCAACAGACTCCCACTTGGATAAGTCTAATAACTATATTTGCGTATGTTACTTCAGGAACCAACTAGCAATCGTAGCTCTCGAAAACTCCGTTGAACTATGAAGCGCCATTTTAGAGAAGTGATCAAATAATCCTCTGTTCTCATGATATCAGCCGGACAAATACATGGAACAACGTCGTACTTATTGTCCAGCAGTTTGTTTCCCGATTTTCGATTTGTTTGACAAAGAACTTAATCGAACACATCAATTTAGTTCTGACCGGCCGGTACATAGGTCACAACAAAATCATCGAGGGGCCCAGATATCGCTTCTATTTCTAGAAGGAACGGATAAACTTCGACTCATATGCTTGTTCTACTACTTGTTGAATTGTACACAAAGGCACGTTTTATAACATGAAGTTACTGATGCGTTTACGTGCAATCAATGCACAACCAACTCATAGGTAACAACTCATATCTCTAGGTTTGAAGATTTATATGATATTACCGTCTCACGATCACTCGAGATAAATTCCATGAAGTGATACAAGTGAGCGTGGGTTTAATCCAATAGTCATAACTTATGAGCACTCATGAATGTTGTAGCAACCATTTCTATGACTAAACCCATTTAGCCATCTACAAACTCGATTCATGACAGTCTTGATTCATACCTACTTCCAACATATGAACGACTGTGGAGTGTTTAAATAACTTAGTCATTCGGAAAGAATAACCTAGCTATTTAGGAAGTCAAAACATGCAAAGTGAAACACAATAATAATCGAATCCCATATGGTCTCAGAACCCTTTTGAATATGGTCTCAGAACCCTTTTGAATATAAATAGAGGGATGCCGTAATCATAATCGAATTTTGAAAGCGCAATATATATATATAGAATTTCTTCAAGTTGAACCATTCCAACATAAAATTCATATATATATATATATATATATATATATATATATATATATATATATATATATATATATTCTTGACTAAAGATGATTAGAATCTCAATCTAAGCTTTAGAATTGAAATGAAGTATAATTTCCTCTCCCTTAATTATAGCAAAACAACTTTTCAACCCCTGCAACTTCACGAATTGAAACTTTGTTTTCTATCATTAACATTGCTAACTTGCAACACTAAACGTAATAATCATGCTCCCACTAACATGACGATTATCAGCATAACACTTATGCTCCCACTAGCTCTGACATATTTCCAGAAATCTGCTGGACTTCTGAAATTTACATTCATACACCCTTTCATAGATATCTCACATGTGTGTCTAAACAATTTTTAGGACTATGAAAAGGGATGCCGTAATCATAGTCTCAATTGCTTAGGTATTTTCCATTTCTCACAAGTCCATGTTAGTGTGCCGGTTAACCACACACGCTCCACTAACGATTTTTGAAAATGCAAATAACACAATTGATATATACTTAGTGAAAGCGTTTCCTCACCATCATTTTCATGAATCGGAGAGAAACCTTATGACACTTAGATTTTATAGTGTATAAGTTTCTATCCATGTGAATTTGTCAAAACCATAATCACAAGATAAGGTTAGTGACAAATTCAGCCTTACATGGATTAAACTTGTTCAGTCTTAGTTTCTTGTCACCTTGGCAGCACAAGGCCCACCAATGCTTCCAAGTTGAACTCTGATAACTCACACGCAAATTCAACTTATTTGAAGTAGGTACAGAAATAAGAATTATGTCAACACGATAGGTTGCAAACCTTAAGTCGTGTGCTAGTGATAAATTACAGGTTTTACTCTTGATTAAATCTTGAAACTCTTTCAGGATCTTTAAGGCTCCCACTGTCCCCTTGACATATAAGTTTCCCCAATCAAGAACCATTCCTTGAGAAAACAAATATTCAAGGGACAATGCGGATTCTTATCAAGACTAACACTTCACACATTTGGTCTTAGTTGGTCTTTGTCTCAGCCAAGACATCACAACTTACCAATCTCAAATGTACAAGAGTAGAAAACATTTTATTCTTACAGTTGACTAGTGTTAATAAATCTTCCTTTATGTCACTCAAAGTTACAATCTTGGAGTATGACTCTAAGAATTGTTTTGGAACGAAGTATGACTCATCTTCTTGATTTTAACCAATCCAACAATTCATGACCTCTCTTCTTAGCCATAACAATGCACTAAGACGTCCTTAGAGTATGAATTTGTGATATGGTTTCATAATCATTAAGATGATCATGAAATACGATACTAAAGTACTCTCCCATCCTTTCAGATTTGAGAAACTTTTATCTTTCTGCCTAATTTGATTCTTCTCATTTGTTTTGTCATACATTGTAACCTTTCCAATGTTACAGAATTATACTTAACCTCATAAGTATAATCACATTTACTAATCTTTAGTAAATCATGACAAATCAATCTTTGTGGTGGACCTTGACCAGCGCACACCCAGTGTACCTAATTCCTTAGTCCTTCAACTGACTCACATATAAATGTGATCAAAGAATTAGTCTTAATTTTCAAAGATGAAAATTCTCATTCATCATACAATACAACTTGTATGATTCCAAGTTTCTGTCCAATTGAAACTTGCGTGATGAAAAACTTTCATCATTTGGTAAATTCAGACACTACCACAAATGAAGGAATCAAATCCACTTTCCAATATTGCTATTACTGGGAAACATATAAGCAACAATTTTCCACATATGCCATTGTAAGGATATTTTTAAAATAAATAAAATTAAAACCCATTTTTTTCTTTTATTTTAAAACTTTGCGGAAAAACTTATCCTTACAATCCACGTGAAAACCTTGTTGTTATCTATTCATAAGCAATATATTATAACTCTTAAGAAACAGCTCAAAATTCTGATTACCGAACCATGCGATCGAAACCCACCTTCGCAATCAGAATCAACATATACTTATTTTAAGCTTCTTATCTTTTCTTAAAAACATCAGCATGTGACCCATTCACATTATGTAATAAGAATCTCCAAATAGGAACTTAATAGAGTTAGTCAGTGGACTTTAACTGAAGTAGAGTCAAACCTCTTAACTTGATCAACCTTATGACCTTTCAGGTGAATAGGGAAGCTTCGCAACCAATGCCCCTTCCTTTGGCAACAAAACACATGGACCCTTTGGTAATGGCACATGAGACTATCTCAGACTTAGCCTTTCTCTTTACCATTTGGTCAACCGAGTTGACTATGGCCGATCCCTTTCCATTGGGAAGAGAAATCTTTTTCTATATATCCAATGCTACCATTGTCAAAGTCCATTTAAGACTTGGGAAGTTGTTCTTTTAATCAAATTTGCTTTACTGGTGTTCCAAATCATTGCTGATTCCACAACACCAAGCAAATAGATAAGATCATTAAGGGTCATGTCATAATCTGTCTCATAGTAGTCCTAAAGAGACTCACTATGTTACTAAGAAGGTGATTGAACATCCAACCTTCATGAGACTTTGACACCCAACTCTCCCGGCTTGTCAATATATGACTTTATCTCTAAGATGTGAGCACACATAGACTATGCTTGCCAATAGGGATTCAGTGACTTCAAACTTTTCAAGAACTTGTGGGTGAGGGAGAATAATTGCAGGAGGTGGAGGAAGTGAAGCATGATGTTGAGGGACACCATCTTCAAGAGATTTGGGAAGATCATAGTTGTCTTAACCAGACATCTATAATGGGAGAAAATCAAGTTAGTTGATTCAAAGTCCTTAATATAACACCCAATATGAAATATTAAGGCTAGGACCCAACACAATATTTTAGAATTTGGAAGAGGGATGCCGTAATCCAAGCTATAAAATATTTGAAGGTAGGCGAATGACGATTCACCAATTTCCACCATGAAAAACGAAATAATTTATTAGGTTTTAATTGGATTTGAAATTCCTAGATCTTTTGAGATTCATTGAACTTTTTCAATGGCATGTTTCAATCTCGAGTGTGCCCTCTCAAATTTTGTGACTGGGATGCCGAGGATCACAAAACAAGGTGTGAATAACCATACCAATTCACTTGGTACCCTTAATATTATCACCTAATCAATGTGCCGGTTAACCACACACGCTCCATTGATCTATGACAAACATTAAGTCACCCTTTGTGATCCTTACTAGTCCAAGTTAGTGTGCCGGTTAACCACATACGCTCCACCAACGACTTGGTAAGGTACAAAGTGTGAATTCCATGGGCTAGCACCAAATTCACATTTTTCCTAAAGTAACTAAGATTGGGAATTAAATAAAAATATTTAGTTACTTTATAATATTCATTATACTTTTAATGAGAATTTAAAGTCATTGTCCTACCCGTTCGGCTAACGACCCTCCACCGATCAAGCAAGCGGTGGGTGAGAGTGAACACCCATTAAGTCGCCATTTTATAGGCAACAACCTTATACCCACCTTATAGACCGGCTTCGTGAATGAGGCCTACTAACGGTAAAACGACTTGTTCTTATACATATATATATAATAATTAACCATTAATGTTATAAATAGTATAAGTGTTGAATTTTAACTTTTAAAATTCTAAGTGTTGGAATTAAAGTTTATTAAAGTGTGTGAAACTTTTCCAAATTCCAAAACTTGAGGGCAAGTTTTGAAACTATTCAAAACTAATTAATTCCATGATTTATGTGTTTAAAGTAGTTTTAATCCAAAAACTCTTCCAGTTCCATAACTTGAGGACAAGTTATGGAAGACTTTAAACTAATAAAAGAATTACTTTTCTTTATTTTATAACTTATGGAATTAATTAAGGTTACACTTTATTTATATATTTATTAATGAAGTGACTCTTGAACCTCCATAACTTAAGGACAAGACTCTTCATCTTTTGTAACCATCCAAAACTTTTCATTTCATAACTTATGAATTAAAGGTTCACAAAATGAAGACTCTTCATTTTATGTAACTTATGTGTTTTTAATGTGTGTTAAAGAAAAGTGACCTTTGGATATCCATAACTTGAGGACAAATTATGGACTCCATTAAAACACATAAATGATCAAGAATTAATTCTAAACAATTCAGCAAATAATTCCTATCATCTTCTAAATTCATAAGAACATGAACATGATCATCAAAATTTCAAGAATTATATGAACACATAAAAAATCATGGAATTTTGATATATGCTATTGTAAATGGATTAGAACAACCATTACACCAACTAAAACAAGTTTTAAAACACCAAAACAGTTTAGGGTAATGTTTCTAGTCCATTTCCAGCAGCAAAAGTCGAAATTCTGCATTCTGATCATTCTACTCTGTCACACCCCAAAACCAAGAACGGCGGAAACGTTCTGGGGCGGAGGACGTGATGTATAGTATCAACAACAATGCAAAGTAGTGAACAAGCAACAACATCATCCATTGCATTAATAAAATAATTATTATACAATTGTATTCTGTCAAATTTTGATAAACACTAAAGCATAAATCAAAATGAAAGATAAGTCTTGAATAAGCTTCATCTTCCTTTCTCCTTGCATCGGTACCTGTCTATGATGACCTGAGGATACAAGAAATTTTGAAAGCGAGTATCAGCTATAAAGCTGGTGAGATCATAAGTATTAATGTGTCTTAATTTGTGAAAACTTATAATTTCTAAGACTTGACATTGCTTTGAAAGAAAGCTAGTTTAAGTATGAAAATGTTTGTAACTCAACTGAAAATGTTTGAAAATCCCTAGAAATCCCTATGATTCCTATTAGTAACAAAAAGGAGTCTTCTACCAAGACTTAACTGTTATGTGTGTAGTCTTCTACCAAGACCTAACTGTTCTGAATGTAGTCTTCTACCAAGACCTAACTGTTCTGAATGTAGTCTTCTACAAAGACCTAACTGTTCTGAATGTAGTCTTCTACCAAGACCTGACTGTTCTGAATGTAGTCTTCTACCAAGACCTGACTATTCTGAATGTAGTCTTCTACCAAGACCTGACTGTTCTGAATGTAGTCTTCTACCAAGACCTAACTGTTCTGAATATTACCCTTTTGTACTAGGGTAACTATCATTGTTAACTTTAAGCCATCCGTAGATGTACTCTTACCTCTGTTGCTAACAGCTGGGTATAGGAATAGTCAATCCCTTAATTGCGTACCTGTAATGGTACCAACCGTTTGACATCCGTGGATGTACTTTTACCTCTGTAGCTAACAGAGATTCTAGGAATGGTCAATCCCTCAATACGTATCCTTTGGTAATAGGATAATAATCCATTCTATCTCGTCGATTATGTGATTTTATCACAAGGTAAAGGTAAGAACACGGATTTGATAACAGAGTCGATACATATAAAATGTAATAGGACTCCTACTGATATATCTATGCACAAGTACTCCTATAAGTATAATAATGTAAATATTATAGTAGAGTACGGTAAAGTTCTACGTGTGCTAGCTAGAATGTGTGTTCTCCCTATCTAGCAAGTATAGTAATTGTAAACGTTCTAGTATAGATGTATATGTTCTCGTCCTAGTATAATTGTACATGTAATGTATAGTAATGTTCTAGAAAGTATTGACTCATGAATGAACTGACTCATTGTATGATATCGCGTTCTAGTAATGGTTCTAGTATCTTCCTGAACTACCCCTATGGTAGCTTACTAGTATTCTAAGTGGTACGTATAGACGTGGATGTATACCCTTACTACCCAAGGGCATAGGATGAACTGGAAAGACCCTTTATGACTATATATGTACACATGATATATAACAAATCTTTAAACGACCTTTGGACGAATACCCAATGTCCCACCAGACCACATCTCAAGGCGCGAAAAGGAAATAGGGTGGATAGTCTTCCTAAGTCTTTTAAACATTCCTTATATAACTATACATATAGAGGCATGCAATTTATAATAAAATAAAAGCATAAGTAAGTTTTGTAAAACATTTGAAACAGGAATATTATTTTAAGAGAAGATCGACTTGATGTCAATCCATAAAGCAATTTGAAGGAATAAGTATAATAAAATAGTTTTTGAGTATAAAGAAACCTTTGTTTGAAACACAGTTGTAAATAAGTTTGAAGTATGATAAGCCGAGTAAGAAGTACAGTGTAATAAGTAGTTTAAAGCATATAAAATGTTTATAAAAATCATTTGAAGGAAACTATTTGGTAAAACGGCTAATGAGTAGCCAAATCTTTTGAATGTTGTATATTAATCACATGTGATTGATGTATTAAGTAATATAATCCGACTTACTAATCACATGTGATTGACATAAAAAGTAGCATGATTCTACTTGTATCCCCCCCCCCCATAAAACATTTAAAACAGTTTAAAACATTAGTTAAGGGGTATGAACTCACCTGCAGTATGCGACTGGAAATGAACGGGCTGTTATCGTACGGAAGGATCGGACAAGTGCTTGGTGTCAAGTGATGACTTAGACACACACAATGATCCTAATTACATATGAAGACATATGTATATAAATAACTAGTGATTATAACACTAATTATACAAGTAACAACATTTAAGCGCGAGGACAACACTTTTGGTCAAGTGCTAGGAGGCAAATGGGTTGCAATAAAGGAGTGCAATGCCCCTAATGAGAGTTTAAGGTCAAAAGACCATAATCATTAGAGTTTACGGCCCAGGGGAGTAGGCTCCTGGCCGTAAACTCTCAAACAAGCCATGAAATGGAGTTTAGAAGTACTACAACTTTAGAGGGGAATTGTTTCAAGGCTAGGCAAGAGTTTAAGGCACCATATTGACTCCTAAGGGGAGTTTACGGCCCAAAGACCCTTTTCCCTTGGAGTTTACGGCCGTAAACTCCCTTGAGAGGGTTCTTATTGTCTTTTCAAGTGTCTAACAATTCTAGGAACAAGTCTATGCTTCAATACTTGGATTAAGGGAGGTTTAAGGCACTAAATGGGACCATTTGATGGAGTTTACGGCCATAGAACTCTTTGGGCCGTAAACTCCCTCACACATGAGGTCCTAAGAATTTTAACTAGTCCATATCTCCTCTAAGTACTTGCCCTAAACGTTTCTTGGCCTATGGAAGTGTTTAGGGTGTCCTTTGACCCCATTTAAGGAGTTTACGGCCCAAGAAATACTCTTGGCCGTAAACTCTCAAACACTTATGCTTTTTATGTGTTTTCTAGGTCTTAAACACATTAAGGTACATGCCAAAAATGAATACTAAGCCTTAGGAAGAGTTTAAAGGCATTTTGGAACCTAAAACTTGGAGTTTACGGCCCAAGGAGTTTCTTGGCCGTAAACTCCCTTATAGAAATGATTTCTAAGGGTTTTGATGGCATAAATCATGAGTGTAAAGCTTCTAGGTGTTTGTTCTAAGGCTAGGGATCACAAGGCACTCATTTGTGCCCTTTACTTGGAGTTTACGGCCCAAGAGGTGGTTCAATGGCCGTAAACTCCTCAAACTAAGTGATTTTGATTTGTTTCTAGCCTCCAATGATTATACACTAGGTCCTTAGTTAGTTGCCTAACACGGAAATGGGACTATGTGGCCTTTAGGCTTGATTTTGGAGTTTACTCCCCAAGAACGTTCTTGGGCGGTAAACTCCGGATCTAGTGTTTTGGACATGTAAACAATGTTATAAAGCATATAACAAGTATTAAAACACATTTAGGGAAGTAGACTCACAATCTGGGATGAAAACCCGAAGATCCGTGAGAGAGTATTTGGCTTTTCTCTAAATGGAAATCAAATAATGAACCAATTTGGTTCAGAATTCTATTTATAGTCCAGAGATTTTTGGCAGAAAATATTTCTATTCTCGGAGTGGATTCTAATGACCTAGAGTAATGGAATTACAGTGTTGCACAAAATCCTAATGCACCCACTCTCCTAATAACTCCTTAGGTGTAAAACCCTAAAACTGCCAAACTTACTCCAAAAGTTTGAATTCTCACTGTAACTGCTCTACTTCTATTGGATTGAAATGGTTTGATTTGAATGGAAAATTTCGGGTTGTCACATCATCCCCCTGTTAAAGGGAATTTCGTCCCGAAATTAGAATTTAGGCATGGAAGTATACACGAATGATCGAGACGTGAGGAGGAAACTTCCTAATCGATTGGTTCTAGCGCACTTAAGTGAAGTCGGGCTCTCGGTTGGTATCCCAACGAACCTTCACTAATTGGCGACGGCGTTGCTTCGTCCGCTTGACCTCTCGGTCGAGGGTCACTACGGTTCTGATACAAAGGCGAGGATCTTGACGAGTGGACTTGTAAGAGTCCTAACGGAAAGGTATGGTTTCACGGTCGAGATGCGAAGAGTAGAAAGTACGCTACTAAGTTCGCGGAGTAGGTCTAGTTTGCGCGAGGCACAGGACAGATTCTGATAAGAATCCCGGAGGTCCTGTCAAATTGGGATTTTAGCTTTTCACGCTTTATGCAGCGTATTAAGCCATTCTCAGAGTGAGTTATCCTAAAGAACTTGGTCACTCACTCGGAAACTCAAAGGTTCCTTTTCTTGCGTAACTTCCCAGTCAAAGGCCATCCCTTGCTGGGTCAAAGTCGTACGAGTTTCTGAAGCTTGTGAGGAGTTCTGAATGAACTAAGGCGGTAGGTCGGTAAGACCTAGAATTTGACGAAAAACTGTCGGCGTCTCTGGCGTTGATAAATGCTCAATGGTTTTTGACAAATTGAAAGAGTACTCAAAATTTCCCACATTACTAACAGTGTGTCCTAGAAATTTGACTCTTCAATTTCCAAACCTCGTGCCTAGAGAACTTTGCTAAAAGTTCCTCTGTAGGAAATGTTTTCATCGGTTTTCTTCTTACTACGAGGGTAGATAAGTAAGTCATTTCATGGAGAAATGACGAATCGATCCTAAGTAAGAAAGACGTAACCCTATTCATTTAGCTCATGAAAACCATGGGCGTACTGGTCCTATCCGAAAGGTATCACTACGGACTCGAGGCGTCCACATCGAATTCGGAAGATAGTCTTCCAGACATCCTTCCCTAACCCATCGAACTGGTGATATTCGGATCTTAGGTCTATTCCTAGAAGTAGTTTCTTTCCTTACGTGTGCTCAACCATTTTGTCTATGTGAGGCAGAGATAATGATTTCTATAAAAATCTTGACGGATTCCTCGATAACCGAGGCACATACGATGCGATCCATCGATCTCTGGAAGAATCTGACCGGGGTTCTCTAGGGTGAGAAACCTAGTCTTCTAATTCTATTTCTGTGTAATTCGCCAAGTTGCTCGTGCTGCTCTTGTATCTCCGGGTTGTTTAAACTATAGGGTGATCTGTTTTCGGGAGTTGTACTGGGTTCTAAGTTTATTCACATGACGATGTGATTACTCGTATACTTAGGCAGTTTCTCCGTCCTGAAGTCCATTTTAGAATTCATACATGGATTTACGATCACAATTTCGTGTATACGAGTCGTATATAATTAAGATTGAAAAGGTAGTCGAATAACTGATTCTTCCTTACCCTCATATCCCAAGGAGGAAATGAGTTAAGGCGGAATCATCAATTCTAAACCTGTAGAACCTTGATTATATAACACTCTTATGTATACCTTCCTCAGTGATAGATCATCCGCATGAATCCCTGTATTGAACTTTGACGTACTGCACGAGTGGCACTTCGGGGATTTCTTCGGAAAGAAATTAACTAAGAGGTACTCCGGGAATGAGTACTTCGGCGTTCTGTTATGACGGCTTCGCTGGAAAAGTGATCTAGAAGATAGGGACGTACGTATGAAGCTGTTTTCGTGAGGATCAAATTTTAAATCGAGTCGTATGATAATGTCGGGATCATACAGAAACTTTAAAGACATTAGAATTTAAACATAAGATGTTTACAGACAAAACACAACCGTGCAACCATGAACAAGAGTTACAGTACTTTAGATTTACCACAAGACTATTGCTGCGAAATAAGGTATACTACAAGAGACAAGTATACGCAGCACGAGAATTCCTATATAGGCAGGATCTCGCAAAAGGTAAGACTCTAGTTGCACTAGTTCTAGATAGTTTATAAGTCTGTTACAACGAAACGCCCTAAATATATTAACGTGGTTCCTGAGCAGGCTCTCCTGCAGCTGTGATCCTGAGAATCTTCCCATCAGCGCCAGAATTCTGCGTGATCGGGCAATCCCTCTTGAAGTGCCCTGTCTCACCACATTGGTGACATGACTGGCTAGTACTAGCTTTGGTGACGGGATTTCGGTGCTTAGCTAGTGTTATGTGGACACGAGTGCCTTCCTCGTTACTCCACCTCGAAAATTGCTTCTTGAATCGTTCTGCGCTATAACTCAACTTGTGCGCAGGGTTAGTCTCGATGAAAGGTACTTGAGTGACAGGTCGTTTCGGTGCTCCACAGTCACGAGCATGATGCCCTCTATTCAGGCAATTGCAACATTACATCTCATGGCAAGTCCCATGATGATGGGAACTACACTTCTCACACTTAGGGAGTTTTCCCTCATATGACCTGCGCGGTTTGGGAACGGCAGGGGTTTCCACTTGCTGTTGTGGTATAGCCAGCTTTTGGGCTCTCTTGCGTTCCTTTCGGGCTTGACGCTTTCGTTTCTTGTTCTCTGCTTTCTGACTTTGCGAGCCCGGAACTGTTACTGCTGGGTGACTTCCTGGATGGATATCACGATTGGGAACTTCATTCCCGTCAGCAGCATTGACCGAGTTGATAGCGTTACGGTGCGTCATGACCGCGGTTACTGCAGCCACTACGGCAGCTGTAAATATCGTTTGAAAGGTAGCGGCGTCCATCGGAAAAGTAGAGGTCTCGTTGCTTGGCTGGTTGTTTCCGGATGACGACATGATTCTGTAACATGAAAGAGTAAAGATTTGTAAGCGATTCTGGTTGACCCTGATGTACTTAGATTGTTCATGAAAAGAGTAAGAGTATGATCTCGAAAGTTTGACCTACATCCCTATGATGCAGTCCCGGTAAAGAATGAATGTATGTTCGTAGAATGATCTCAAGACGTTTGTCGTTCGAGCTGAGGTATCGTGGGTTGGTGAATAACAAGATCCAACCATTGAAAGAGACTTGGAAGTGTCTCTTGGAATAAATCACCGTAGTCCAATAACTTGACTAAGGTATGATTCAGGTAGGCTCCAGTGAAAGAAAGGTAAAAGTACTTGAATGAAGAATGACTCAAAAGTTAGCCGGCTGTCAATACCTTGGATATTCATGATGTAAAGATTCAAGAAAATGACCTTGTAAAGGTCTTACATCATATCCACAGAAGATAGTTCCCGACAGCATAAAGACCTAACTAAAGTACTTACGGAACAAGATAATTTCATAGAAAATGCCACATCGGGCATAGACAGAAAAACATGATTTCCTTTTATAAGCGAAAATAAAGTAAAGCGTCTACTACGGCGACGGTCATCCCTCTGGTGAACTCTTAGTTCAACCAATTGACGTTCCACGTCAAGTAGGTGTCTTTCGCACCCCATCTGGCGTACTCGGAGCTCTATGACTACGGCTCGTGATTCAGCCAGTGTTTGCAACAGGATTTCATGGTTTCTCTTTGATCTCTCGTGAGCATCCTCTAGATGAATGGTGTGGAGGGTATGCATTCCAGCATAGGCGACTACTTCTGTAGTCTGACGTAGGGCTGTCCTGCCTTGAATCTCATTTATGGCCTCTCTGCGGACCAAGATTGGCCAGACTATATCTGCTAAGCCCTCGTTGCTCAAGTCGTAGAAACTTCGGTCGCCGTCAAATAGCATAAACTGATATTGTCCTTGGCTCCCTGTTTCCAAGCATTCCATTCACTCAGGGTCGGGTCATGAAAAGCCGGAAGAGGGTTAGGAATCGAAACGGGAGCTGCTCGGGGTAGGTTCTCAACCTCTGGCTCGGGGTTAGTATCATACGAAAGGTCTTCATCACGGTGATCATCCAGGGAATAGGATGATCATTCTCTGGTTCTTCTCCAAACCAACCAGCTATGACTTCATTCGGAAGATACTGGTTGTCAAGGGGATGGAGTCCAATTATGATTTCTATGCGAGAATTTAGGGTAAGAAGATAATTATTAGACAAACTATCTAGATAATTATTTAGGAAACCTTCATTAGTTACATCGCTATTTGTGAAGTGCATACCAGCTATGTGTAATCTAAACAGGATAGACCTTCGAATAAGTGACCTTAATTCCTTATTCACACAGAATAGGGGTAAGGCAAAATTATCACAGATTCTGAGTCTATAACATCCTAATTACATGTAGCCTCAGTGTATCCACTTAGCAACTATTCAATCTAGTAATGAAGATCCCATTTTAATTCTCAAGTATAAAGTACTTATAGTAACACCAAATACTCCTATAGTATTTTAAATTTATTGTTATGTTCTATTGTTCTCAATGTGGTAGGGTTGGAAAGATTTTAGCGTTGTTGCAACCACACACTTAAACTTAGACACATGCTAGTCAACCCTCGGATAATATAAGTGATCAGGCTATATCTTCCTAGTTTTGACCATATGTCTCTAAGCCCACTTGTGTTGCCCAACAATCGTAATTCTTTTGTACTGTCCTTATGACATTGATTTTAGTATGAATGCAACACGTATACTTTATTAAATATTTTACTATTTAAAGTATAAACTCTTGGTCAGAGTATTTTTAATCCCTTATGTATTTATAGTTAGTATATCTTTTATGGGTTGATATACTTAATTCACTATAAACAATGCTCTGATACCAATCTGTCACACCCTAAAACCAAGAACGGCGGAAACGTTCTGGGGCGGAGGACGTCATGTATAGTATCAACAACAATGCAAAGTAGTAAACAAGCAACAACATCATCCATTGCATTAATAAAATAATTATTATACAATTGTATTCTGTCAAATTTTGATAAACACTAAAGCATAAATCAAAATGAAAGATAAGTCTTGAATAAGCTTCATCTTCCTTTCTCCTTGCATCGGTACCTGTCTATGATGACCTGAGGATACAAGAAATTTTGAAAGCGAGTATCAGCTATAAAGCTGGTGAGATCATAAGTATTAATGTGTCTTAATTTGTGAAAAGTTATAATTTCTAAGACTTGACATTGCTTTGAAAGAAAGCTAGTTTAAGTATGAAAATGTTTGTAACTCAACTGAAAATGTTTGAAAATCCCTAGAAATCCCTATGATTCCTATTAGTAACAAAAAGGAGTCTTCTACCAAGACTTAAATGTTATGTGTGTAGTCTTCTACCAAGACCTAACTGTTCTGAATGTAGTCTTCTACCAAGACCTAACTGTTCTGAATGTAGTCTTCTACCAAGACCTAACTGTTCTGAATGTAGTCTTCTACCAAGACATAACTGTTCTGAATGTAGCCTTCGACCAAGACCTGACTGTTCTGAATGTAGTCTTCTACCAAGACCTGACTGTTCTGAATGTAGTCTTCTACCAAGACCTAACTGTTCTGAATGTAGTCTTCTACCAAGACCTAACTGTTCTGAATGTAGTCTTCTACCAAGACCTAACTGTTCTGAATATTACCCTTTTGTACTAGGGTAACTATCATTGTTAACTTTAAGCCATCCGTAGATCTACTCTTACCTCTGTTGCTAACAGTTGGGTATAGGAATAGTCAATCCCTTAATTGCGTACCTGTAATGGTACCAACCGTTTGACATCCGTGGATGTACTTTTACCTCTGTAGCTAACAGAGATTCTAGGAATGGTCAATCCCTCAATACGTATCCTTTGGTACTAGGATAATAATCCATTCTATCTCGTCGATTATGTGATTTTATCACAAGGTAAAGGTAAGAACACGGATTTGATAACAGAGTCGATACATATAAAATGTAATAGGACTCCTACTGATATATCTATGCACAAGTACTCCTATAAGTATAATAATGTAAATATTATAGTAGAGTACGGTAAAGTTCTACGTGTGCTAGCTAGAATGTGTGTTCTCCCTATCTAGCAAGTATAGTAATTGTAAACGTTCTAGTATAGATGTATATGTTTTCGTCCTAGTATAATTGTACATGTAATGTATAGTAATGTTCTAGAAAGTATTGACTCATGAATGAACTGACTCATTGTATGATATCGCGTTCTAGTAATGGTTCTAGTATCTTCCTGAACTACCCCTATGGTAGCTTACTAGTATTCTAAGTGGTACGTATGGACGTGGATGTATACCCTTACTACCCAAGGGCATAGCATGAACTGGAAAGACCCTTTATGACTATATATGTACACATGATATATAACAAATCTTTAAACGACCTTCGGACGAATACCCAATGTCCCACCAGACCACATCTCAAGGCGCGAAAAGGAAATAGGGTGGATAGTCTTCCTAAGTCTTTTAAACATTCCTTATATAACTATACATATAGAGGCATGCAATTTATAATAAAATAAAAGCATAAGTAAGTTTTGTAAAACATTTGAAACAGGAATATTATTTTAAGAGAAGATCGACTTGATGTCAATCCATAAAGCAATTTGAAGGAATAAGTATAATAAAATAGTTTTTGAGTATAAAGAAACCTTTGTTTGAAACACAGTTGTAAATAAGTTTGAAGTATGATAAGCCGAGTAAGAAGTACAGTGTAATAAGTAGTTTAAAGCATATAAAATGTTTATAAAAATCATTTGAAGCAAACTATTTGGTAAAACGGCTAATGAGTAGCCAAATCTTTTGAATGCTGTATATTAATCACATGTGATTGATGTATTAAGTAATATAATCCGACTTACTAATCACATGTGATTGACATAAAAAGTAGCATGATTCTACTTGTATCCCCCCCATAAAACATTTAAAACAGTTTAAAACATTAGTTAAGGGGTATGAACTCACCTGCAGTATGCGACTGGAAATGAACAGGCTGTTATCGTACGGAAGGATCGGACAAGTGCTTGGTGTCAAGTGATGACTTAGACACACACAATGATCCTAATTACATATGAAGACATATGTATATAAATAACTAGTGATTATAACACTAATTATACAAGTAACAACATTTAAGCGCGAGGACAACACTTTTGGTCAAGTGCTAGGAGGCAAATGGGTTGCAATAAAGGAGTGCAATGCCCCTAATGAGAGTTTAAGGTCAAAAGACCATAATCATTAGAGTTTACGGCCCAGGGGAGTAGGCTCCTGGCCGTAAACTCTCAAACAAGCCATGAAATGGAGTTTAGAAGTACTACAACTTTAGAGGGGAATTGTTTCAAGGCTAGGCAAGAGTTTAAGGCACCATATTGACTCCTAAGGGGAGTTTACGGCCCAAAGACCCTTTTCCCTTGGAGTTTACGGCCGTAAACTCCCTTGGGAGGGTTCTTATTGTCTTTTCAAGTGTCTAACAATTCTAGGAACAAGTCTATGCTTCAATACTTGGATTAAGGGAGGTTTAAGGCACTAAATGGGACCATTTGATGGAGTTTACGGCCATAGAACTCTTTGGGCCGTAAACCCCCTCACACATGAGGTCCTAAGAATTTTAACTAGTCCATATCTCCTCTAAGTACTTGCCCTAAAAGTTTCTTGGCCTATAGAAGTGTTTAGGGTGTCCTTTGACCCCATTTAAGGAGTTTACAGCCCAAGAAATACTCTTGGCCGTAAACTCTCAAACACTTATGCTTTTTATGTGTTTTCTAGGTCTTAAACACATTAAGGTACATGCCAAAAATGAATACTAAGCCTTAGGAAGAGTTTAAAGGCATTTTGGAACCTAAAACTTGGAGTTTACGGCCCAAGGAGTTTCTTGGCCGTAAACTCCCTTATAGAAATGATTTCTAAGGGTTTTGATGGCATAAATCATGAGTGTAAAGCTTCTAGGTGTTTGTTCTAAGGCTAGGGATCACAAGGCACTCATTTGTGCCCTTTACTTGGAGTTTACGGCCCAAGAGGTGGTTCCTTGGCCGTAAACTCCTCAAACTAAGTGATTTTGATTTGTTTCTAGCCTCCAATGATCATACACTAGGTCCTTAGTTAGTTGCCTAACACGGAAATGGGACTATGTGGCCTTTAGGCTTGATTTTGGAGTTTACTCCCCAAGAACGTTCTTGGGCGGTAAACTCTCGGATCTAGTGTTTTGGACATGTAAACAATGTTATAAAGCATATAACAAGTATTAAAACACATTTAGGGAAGTAGACTCACAATCTGGGATGAAAACCCGAAGATCCGTGAGAGAGTATTTGGCTTTTCTCTAAATGGAAATCAAATAATGAACCAATTTGGTTCAGAATTCTATTTATAGTCCAGAGATTTTTGGCAGAAAATATTTCTATTCTCGGAGTGGATTCTAATGACCTAGAGTAATGGAATTACAGTGTTGCACAAAATCCTAATGCACCCACTCTCCTAATAACTCCTTAGGTGTAAAACCCTAAAACTGCCAAACTTACTCCAAAAGTTTGAATTCTCACTGTAACTGCTCTACTTCTATTGGATTGAAATGGTTTGATTTGAATGGAAAATTTCGGGTTGTCACATACTCGCTGAGTGCACGAACCTACTCGCCGAGTAGGATGAATTTTTCCTTGAACTCGGCAAGTCCCCCCATGGACTCGGCGAGTCCATCAGCCAGACAGCAACAATTTCAACTTTTTTTCACTATTTTGCATCAAGTATCAAACAAGCAAGCCTAGGCTCTGATACCACTGTTGGGTTTTGAGCAATCTAACACTTCCTAAGTGTGCATGCAACCCTAATAAACCTTGGATCTATGTTTGTCTAAATACATGCAAAATAATAATTTTCCAAGGTTTATAACCTATCTAACATGGCATGGGGAACATTTCAACATAAAAGAGTTAGAAGAGATTACATACCTTTTTGATGAGTTTGGTTATTGAGGAGTTTGAGGGCCAGGCACTAATAGTGTGAATGCCTCAAAAGGAATCACAAAACACCACAAACTCTTGGAAAACTTTGAGAGAGAATACACACTTGTATTTTCGGCCACACACAAGCACACACACACTAGTTCACTAGTTTTCACTAGGCTCCATTTCATGCTCCATAAGCATGCTTATATAGTGTGCATGGTTAGGGTAAAACCCTAATAACCCATGACCTTTCCTTTTCCAAGGATCCATGGGTTAAAAGCTCCATGGATCATCCATGGACTTCAATACAAGCCTAGCCCATTAACAAATGAGTGTTAGCCCACACTATATAAAACCAATAGCCCATAATCTAATTAGTCTTCCTTTTAATCTCTAAATTAATTTATAATTAATTTAAGACTAAGACTTATTAAATAACATGACTTGATATTAATATATTATAACTTATAATATATTAATAAAACATATGTGTATAACTCTCATAAAATTATCCATAAAAAGTTCGGGTGAGAGGCAACCCAAATGGACCATGCCGGTCGGGTCAAGTATATACCAAATAAGTTATGGACTTAGACACCTTATCCAACAGTAATAAACCCGAAGGCTTTTGGTATTCCACCTTGACTTTGGCACATGTCAGGCATTTGCTCATGTAGGTAGCAATTTCGGCTTTCATGTTCGGCCACCAGTACAACTTCTTGAGGTCGAGATACATCTTATTGGTGTCAGGATGTATGGAGTATCGTGTCCTATGGGCTTCATCCATGACGATTTCTCTGAATCCACCAAACTTCGGTGTCCAGATTCGATCCATGAAATAACGAACTTCGTCGCTCTTGGTCTCGAGGTTCTTATCCATTCCCCTTAGGGCTTCTCTTGCCACATTTTCAGATTTCAAGGCTTCTATTTGGGCTCCCTTGATTTGCGTGGACAGGTGTGAATGGATCGTCATAGTTAGGGAATTCACTCGACGGCCCGAGTATTCTTTCCGGCTAAGTGCATCAGCCACTACATTAGCCTTTCCGGGGTGATATCGAATTTCGCATTCGTAATCACTTAATAGTTCTACCCATCGTCTCTGTCTCATGTTTAGTTCCTTCTGGTTGAGGATATGTTGGAGGCTTTTATGATCGGTGAAAATTGTACATTTTATGCCGTAGAGGTAGTGCCTCCATATCTTTAGAGCGAAGACGACTGCTCCTAGCTCAAGATCGTGTGTTGTGTAGTTCACTTCGTGCGTCTTTAGCTGCCTTGAACCGTAGGCGATGACCTTCCCCCGTTGCATCAGGACACACCCAAGTCCTTGGTTTGATGCATCGCAATAGACTACGAAGTCCTCCGTTCCTTCTGGCAAGGTTAGTATGGGTGCACTACATAAAGCTCGCTTTAGTGTTTGAAACGCGCTGTCTTGTTTTTCTCCCCAGTCGAAGATCACATTCTTTTGAGTTAGGGTGGTAAGTGGCTTGGCAATCTTCGAAATGTTCTGTATGAATCTTCGGTAATACTCGGCAAGTCCCAAAAATTGTCGGATTTCTGTAGAGGTACCTGGAGTAGTCCAACTCTCTATTGCCTTTATCTTGGAAGGGTCCACGTGTATTCCTTCTTTGCTTACAACGTGTCCTAGGAAATCTACTTCCCGAATCCAAAACTCGCATTTTGAAAATTTCGCGTATAGCTTCTCTGCTCTCGATGTTTCCAAGACTTGGCGGAGATGTTCTCTGTGTTCTTCCCAACTTCTTGAATAGATGAGTATATCATCTATGAACATGATCATGAATTTATCCAGGAAGGGACGACATACTCGGTTCATCAATTCCATGAACACTGCTGGAGCATTTGTCAATCCGAAGGGCATTACTACAAACTCGTAGTGACCATAATGTGTTCGGAAAGCCGTTTTGGGGATGTCTCCTTCCAATACTCGCAGTTGGTGATAACCAGATCTTAGATCGATCTTTGAGAAGTAGCTTGCTCCCTGTAGTTGGTCGAATAGATCGTCTATGCGCGGTAAGGAATATTGGTTCTTGATCGTGAGTTTGTTTAGTTCCCGATAATCGATGCACATGCGAAAGGATCCGTCCTTCTTTTTCACGAATAGGATTGGTGCTCCCCATGGTGAGAAGCTCGGCCTGATGAAGCCCTTGCTCAGCAGCTCGTTTAATTGACTGGACAGTTCCTGCATCTCGGCTGGGGCTAAACGGTAAGGCGACTTTGCTACTGGAGTAGCTCCGGGGATTAAGTCGATTCTGAACTCGACTTGACGTTCCGGTGGGATTCCTAGAAGATCTTCTGGGAAGATGTCTGGGAAGTTGCAGACTTCCGGAAGGTCTTTAATGTTTTTCGATTCTCGTTCCTTGTCTACTACGTGGGCTAGAAAGGCATGATATTCTTTGCGAAGATATTTTTGTGCTTTAATACAGGAAATGATTTGCAAATTTGAACTAGGTTTGTCACAAAATGACAAGAATTTTGCCGTTTGGCAGATTTAGGCGAACGGCCCTTTCGTGACAAAGTATATTGGCATGGTGAAGGCTCAACCAGTCCATACCGATGATGACATCGAAACTTCTTATGGAAATGGGCATAACATTGACTCGAAACAAGTGCTCGTTTAAATTTAGTGTGCATCCTACGTACAAGTCGCTTGCGTTTTCTGTTTTACCGTTTGCCATTTCTACAGTGAATATTTTATTGAGTGGTTGGGGTTTTTGACTAAGTAGGTGTTTGAATTTATGACTCACAAAACTTCTCTCCGCACCGCAGTCAAAGAGTATGCATGCATAAATGTTGTCGAGTAGAAACCTACCCGTAACCACCGTGGGGTCTGCTATCGCTTCATTCTGCCCTATTGCCAGCACTCTCCCCACACCGCCAGCATTCCTTTCCTTGGGACAATTCCTCTTGAAGTGTCCAGTTTCTCCCCACCCATAACACGCCTGGCTTACTCCAGTACCAGGAACTTGAGTGATTGGTCGGGCCGGTGCTTTATAGAAACGGGCTGTTTGCCCTTTCTTGTCACAGTTCTTGTAGTGCATCTCGCGGAAAATACCATGGTGATGGTAGTTGCACTTGCTGTACTTGGGCAGATTCCCAGCATATCGTGTTGTTGGTGCAGGGGTAGCAGGGGTTGCAGTGGGGGTAGTAGCAGCATGGACCGCCACCATTTGTTTCTTTGAAGGTTCTTGTGAAGTTTGATCCTTCCTCTTATTCCAAAACTTCTTCTTGATGATGTTGTTGGCACTGTTGTTGTGGTTGTTGCTTCCTTTGGTTGGTTCGACGACTACGGTTGCGACATTCTGACAGACATCGTGGTCGACGAGGGATTGTGCCAGCTCTTTGGCGCTTTCGAACGTTGTGGGTTTGGAGGCTAACACACTTCCTCGAAGTTGGGGTGATAGTCCCCAGATATACCTTTCCACCTTTTGGCCTTCCAAGGTCATCATTCCTGGGCAAAGTATCGTCAAGTCACTAAACCTGTTGGTATAGCATGTAATGTCCGAGCCTACCATCTTAAGGTCCCACAGTTCCTACTCGAGCTTTTGGATCTCGCCTCGGGGGCAGTACTCTTGTAGAAGCATTCTTTTCAGGTTTTCCTAACCCATGGAGTTCGCCACCGGTAGGGTTAGTGCCTTGACGTGGCCATTCCACCACGTTAGGGCTCGCTTGGAGAAAGTATAAGCGGCGAATTTCACCTTGCTTCCTTCGAGGCATGCGCAAATTTCAAACACAGCTTTCGTTTTCTCTATCCATTGGGATAGAGCCATTACTCCTCTAGTTCCACTGAAGGGAATAGGTTTGCTGTTGGTGAAGTCCTTATAAGTACATTCCCCTGAACGGCCCTGGTTTAGGCCATTTGTAGAGCTGTTTGTTCCTCTGCCTGACCCGTTGTTACCGATTTGTGCCATTGCTGCGGTTATACAGCAGTTTGGAACATAACGGCATCCATAATTGGAGGAGGTGGTGGGGGTGGTGTTGAAGTTGAGTTTCTGCGTGTAGATCTATGAGGAGGCATGTTCTGGTAGAGAAAATAAGAATGAATTCTATAAGTTTCTAATGTTTTGAAAATCGCGTGTTAGTTGTATCTTGTAATTTGTTTTGTCTTTAGTTTATGTTTCAAGGTAAGTATAGTAATTTTAGTTAAACCCATAAGTTTCCGAGAGGTATTATAAAGAAGTACTTCATATATATATATATATATATATATATATGTATATATATATATATATATATATATATATATATCGGTCACACCTGAGGTGTGTTACATTACGTTTCTTGTTTGGGAAAATTTGACCTACCTAGAGGTCACCAATTACAGATACAAAGAGGTAATAAGGGACAAACTTTTATCCGAAGTCCTATTTTTATAACAAAATTGTTGGGATTTGAGCAAGCTCTACTTGCGGCGTGTTGTATGTTTTGAGCTGGAATCAGCATCCGACTGTTTGACTCCCATCAGGCGCCTTTCAAGATCTGCTTGTTGTTCTTTCATCTCTTTTATTTCTGCTAGTGTCGTTATCATTTGATTCTGAAGCGTCCCTGTGTAGATTTGGGTATTCTCATGTAGTCCTTCCAGACGACGGATGTTTGCGGCGTTACCCTGAGTAGCAGCATTGACCTCACAAACTTTGGCTGCTTGCTTGTCTGCATGGTAGTTTTGGGTAGCTATGGTGCCCACAATAACAGGAAGTGCTCGATCAGCTGAGCCTCCCCTACTGACATTGTAAAAATCTCGACACATGCCGAATGGAGGGCGTACACCTAGTTGGCGGCTCCAGTAGTAGAGATGGCTTCCCCAGATGGGGATGGGTCCTTGCTGGTATGGTCTGACTTCGGGAGGATGAGGAGCGGGAGGGTCGATTACTTCCGGCTCGGAGTCTGTTCCGCTAGAAACTTCCACGATCTCCTCGTCGACTTCGAATTCTTCTCCGACTTCGATTTCGAATTCTTCTTCGACTCCCTCCTCGAACTCTTCTTCGATTTCCTCTGTGTCTTCCTCCGGGTCTTCTTCTATCCACCCGCCGTTGCCTTGGTTTGGGTAGTAGGGATCTCCGGGTAAATGGAATCCGGCCATTTGTCTGTACTATGATAGAGGTATGAGAATTTTATAAGAAAAGAAATTTCTATTTAACGACATCCTATGTTTAACTATATCCTTACGGAGTGCAAGTTTCTCATTGTACAATTTATTTATGCAATACTCCTATAGTATTTCAAATTGGCGAATCTAGAATAATTTTGTATTTGGTAAGTTTTTGGCTTGTTTTCCACTACGACCATTCCTTGATGTACGTTGGTCAAACCTTGGATTAGTATAGTTGATCAGGCTATATTTATTCTCGATTTGATTACATACCTCGAGGCCCAATCATAGTGTTGCAACTTCCCTTAATACTTTGTTTTTAGAAAACTTGTCATGATACGAGACTGATGCATGCGAGTAAAATGTATGTATATTGTTTATGAAAACGTTTTGTCAGAGGGTTTTTGGTCCCCTTTGCATTTATAGTTTGTATATCATATGTGGTTGATATACTTAGTTCACTATAAACAATGCTCTGATACCAATCTGTCACACCCCCAAACCAGAATGGCGGAAACATTCGAGGGTGGATGACTTCACGTAGTATCATAACAATTGAATATTTGTAAAGAAAGTACACATCCATCATATATATATAATAAAAATGTGTATTGTTGCGTTATACAAATTTCAAAAGAATATTACAATATGATGATATGAATGTAATAATAAACGTCTTTAGCGTTCCTTCTTCAAAAGCTGATGGTTACCTGTATTACTGGTTCCCTGAGAAATACAAGTGGTTTTGAAAAAGTGTCAACAATTAAGTTGGTGAGTTCATGAGTATTTTGAGTTGAAAAGTATATCCTTTTTGGTAGCAAACCGGTAAATGAGATTTTCAAAAAATCCAATATTTTCTATAAATGATTCGAAAAGTTTCCAAAGTTGGAATGTGTTAGTGTCTTTCGTACTTGAATGATAAAGATAACTTTGTATGAAAAATAATGTAGAAAACTGTATGCATATACGAATCTCGTAAATCAAACTTGTTTTTATACTTTTTATGTGAGGTTTATAACCATGCTATTGACACTGACGGCCTGTAACAACATTCTTCAGGTGTTGTAGTGTTATGACATTTGTCACCCCAGACCTGCCGGTCTAACTATAGCTAATAGTTTAGGTACGGGGTTGTCAATCCCGTATAGATCTATACACAAGTATCACGCTTTCCCTCCAAGAGATTATGGTATATAATACAGGACTTGAAATGCATACATAAATGTACGTTGAAGTTTGAATATCTCACATTGCTTAGTATAAATAGATTTACAATAAGAATGACTTTACTTCTTTTGAAAGTGTTCTGTTTTTCAAGATGTATATGTAAAATGTACGATTGACTCGTTAACTATACTCATTATAGTTTTTCAGCAAGTATGTTCCATTTGGTGAAATAACTTGGTGATATAATAGCCCTTTATACATAAAGATGTTTGTATCAATATTCAAAGATAGATATTTCATTTATGTTTATAAAATGATACTTTGACTTGTAATGTACTTGTATTTCCCCCCTAAAACATGAAAAGAATTGAAAAGTAGGGGTATGAACTCACTCGTTTGGTTTGAAGAGAGAGGCTAGAGTTGAGTAGAGCTTCGACCACGGAAAGTTGCGTCCTCGGGCTCTTCGGGGATCTCGGTAGCATAGATCTTTCGTCGGGGGCTCGGGTACGGAAATCGAGGTGTC
The DNA here is from genome assembly GCF_051521515.1 of Lactuca serriola. NCBI lineage: Eukaryota > Viridiplantae > Streptophyta > Magnoliopsida > Asterales > Asteraceae > Lactuca > Lactuca serriola. The sequence goes on from NC_136415.1 coordinate 265,825,693, forward strand.
GGGATGGTCTCTGGAGCTCTAGGGTGTGTAAAGTGAGAGAGAATATGTGAATGGTGTGCAAAAACCCGAAGCTCAACCTCTCTATTTATAGGTTGGAAACTCCTCGTACGCGGGGCGTACTACCGAAGTACGCTAGGCATACTCGGTACGCGGGGCGTACTTCGGTTACGCGGGGCGTAAAAATGCGTCACAGCTTACGACTCCAGTCTAGCTAGCGTAGAGCACTCGAGCCGATGGGACTTGACACTGGGCCTAGTACGCGGGGTGTACTCTTGGATTACGCGAGGCGTAATCCAGGCTCCCATCTTCTAAATTCCGTAACTTTCGCGTACGGGCTCCGTTTTTTGCGTTCTTTATATCCAAGCGTAGGTGAGATTATGATCTACAACTTTCATTTAGGCTCGGTTGGCTAGTTTTGACTTTATTTTTAATGATAATTTGTTAATAGGCCGGGACTACTAAAGTCCGTTAAAAATTCATAGTTTCTTTATTCGACATCGGTTTTCATTTGTCTTTTTATCATTTTATTACTATTGTGGAGATCTTCAACTTTCGTTTAGGTGGCGATAGCTAAATAGCACTCAATCTTCAATTTGAGTTTTTTGCCCTCTACTACTGTTACGAAACTTAGGAAATTCGTAACTGTTGGATAAGGTGTCTAAGTCCATAACTTATTTGGTATATACTTGACCCGACCGGCATGGTCCATTTGGGTTGCATCTCACCCGAACTTTTTATGGATAATTTTATGAGAGTTATACACATATGTTTATTAATATATTATAAGTTATAATATATTAATATTAAGTCATGTTATTTAATTAGTCTTAGTCTTAAATTAATTATGAATTAATTTAGAGATTAAAAGGAAGACTAATTAGATTATGGGCTATTTGTTTTATATGGTGTGGGCTAACACTCATTTGTTAATGGGCTAGGCTTGGATGGAAGTCCATGGATGATCCATGGAGCTTTTAACCCATGGATCCTTGGAAAAGGAAAGGTCATGGGTTATTAGGGTTTCACCCTAACCATGCACACTATATAAGCATGCTTATGGAGCATGCTAGTGTAACTAGTGAACTAGTGGAGCTAGTATGTGTGTGTTTTGTGTGGCCGATTTTCTATGTGGGTATACACTCTCTCAAAGTTTTCCAAGAGTTTGTGGTGTTTTGTGATTCCATTTGAGGCATTCACACTATTGGTGCTTGGCCCTCAAACTCCTCAAGAACCAAACACATCAAAAAGGTATGTAATCTCTTCTAACTCTTTTATGTTGAAATGTTCCCCATGCCATGTTAGATAGGTTATAAACCTTGGAAAATTATTATTTTGCATGTATTTAGACAAACATGGATCCAAGGTTTATTAGGGTTGCATGCATACTTAGGAAGTGTTAGATTGCTCAAAACCCAACAGTGGTATCAAAGCCTAGGCTTGCTTGTTTGATACTTGATGCACAATAGTGAAAAAAGTCGAAATTTTTGCTGTCTGCATGATGGACTCACCGAGTCCATGGGGGGACTCGCTGAGTCCAAGGCAAAATTCATCCTACTCGCCGAGTAGGTTCGTGCACTCGGCGAGTAGAAGGTTGAGAATGCAAAATTTCGACTTTTGCTGCTGGAAATGGACTAGAAACATTACCCTAAACTGTTTTGGTGTTTTAAAACTTGTTTTAGTTGGTGTAATGGTTGTTCTAATCCATTTTCTATGTGGGTATATCAAAATTCCATGATTTTTATGTGTTCATATAATTCTTGAAATTTTGATGATCATATTCATGTTCTTATGAATTTAGAAGATGATAGGAATTATTTGTTGAATTGTTTAGAATTTATTCTTGATCATTTATGTGTCTTAATGGTGTCCATAATTTGTCCTCAAGTTATGGATATCCAAAGGTCACTTTTCTTTAACACACACTTAAAACACATAAGTTACATGAAAATGAAGAATCTTCATTTTTATGAACCTTTAATTCATAAGTTATGAAATGAAAAGTTTTGGTTGGCTAAAAAAGATGAAGAGTCTTGTCCTTAAGTTATGGAGGTTCAAGAGTCACTTCATTAATAAATATATAAATAAAGTGTAACCTTAATTAATTCCATAAGTTATAAAATAATGAAAAGTAATTCTTTTATTAGTTTAAAGTCTTCCATAACTTGTTCTCAAGTTATGGAACTTGAAGAGTTCTTGGATTAAAACTACTTTAAACACATAAATCGTGGAATTAATTAGTTTTGAATAGTTTCAAAACTTGCCCTCAAGATTTGGAATTTGGAAAAGTTTCACACACTTTAATAAGCTTTAATTCCAACACTTAGAATTTTAAAAGTTAAAATTCAACACTTATACTATTTATAACATTAATGGTTAATTATATATATATATATATATATATATATATATATATATGTATAAGAACAAGTCGTTTTACCGTTGGTAGGCCTCATTCACAAAGCCGGTCTATAAGGTGGGTATAAGGTTGTTGCCTATAAAATGGCGACTTAATGGGTGTTCACTCTCACCCACCGCTTGCTTGATCGGTGGAGGGTCGTTAGCCGAACGGGTAGGACAATGACTTTAAATTCTCATTAAAAGTATAATGAATATTATAAAGTAACTAAATATTTTTATTTAATTCCCAATCTTAGTTACTTTAGGAAAAATGTGAATTTGGTGCTAGCCCATGGAATTCACACTTTGTACCTTACCAAGTCGTTGGTGGAGCGTGTGTGGTTAACCGGCACACTAACTTGGACTAGTAAGGATCACGAAGGGTGACTTAATGTTTGTCATAGATCAATGGAGCGTGTGTGGTTAACCGGCACATTGATTGGGTGATAATATTAAGGGTACCAAGTGAATTGGTATGGTTATTCACCCCTTGTTTTGTGATCATCGGCATCCCAGTCACAAAATTTGAGAGGGCACACTCGAGATTGAAACATGCCATTGAAAAGTTCAATGAATCTCAAAAGATCTAGGAATTTCAAATCCAATTAAAACCTAATAAATTATTTCGTTTTTCCATGGTGGAAATTGGTGAATCGTCATTCGCCTACCTTCAAATATTTTATAGCTTGGATTACGGCATCCCTCTTCCAAATTATAAAATATTGTGTTGGGTCCTAGGCTTAATATTTCATATTGGGTGTTATATTAAGGACTTTGAATCAACTAACTTGATTTTCTCCCATTATAGATGTCTGGTTTAGACAACTATGATCTTCCCAAATCTCTTGAAGACGGTGTCCCTCAACATCATGCTTCACTTCCTCCACCTCCTCCAATTATTCTCCCTCACCCACAAGTTCTTGAAAAGTTTAAAGTCACTCAATCCCTATTGGCAAGCATAGTCTATGTGTGCTCACATCTTGGAGATAAAGTCACATATTGACAAGCCGGGAGAGTTGGGTGTCAAAGTCTCGTGAAGGTTGGATGTTCAATCACTGTCTTAATAACATAGTGAGTCTCTTTGGGACTACTATGAGGCAGACTATGACATGACCCTTAATAATGTTATCTATTTGCTTGGTGTTGTGGAATCAACAATGATTTGGAACACCAGTAAAGCAAATTTGATTAAAAGAACAACCTCCCAAGTCTTAAATGGACATTGAAATGGTAGCATTGGATATCTAGAAAAGGATTTCTCTTCCCAATGGAAAGGGATCGGCCATAGTCAACTCGGTTGACCAAATGGTAAAGAGAAAGGCTAAGTCTGAGATAGTCTCATGTGCCATTACCAAAGGGTCCATGTGTTTTGTTGCCAAAGGAAGGGGAATTGGTTGCGAAGCTGCCCTATTTACCTGAAAGATCATAAGATTAATCAAGTCAAAAAGTTTGACTCTACTTCGGGTAAAGTCCACTGTATAACTCTATTAAGTTCCTATTTGGAGATTCTTATTACATAATGTGAATGGGTCACATGCTGATGTTTTAGGAATCAAATAGGAAGCTTAAAGTTAGTATATATTGTTTCTGATTGCGAAGGTGGGTTTCGATCGCATGGTTCGGTAATCAGAATTTTGAGTTGTTGCTTAAGAGTTATAATATATTGCTTATGAATAGATAACAACAAGGTTTTCATGTGGATTGTAAGGATAAGTTTTTCCGCAAAGTTTTAAAATAAAAAAAAGGCTTTTAATTTTATTTATTTTAAAAATATCCTTACAATGGCATATGTGGAAAATTGTTGCTTATATGTTTCCAGTAATAGCAATATTGGAAAGTGGATTTGATTCCTTCGTTTGTGGTAGTGTCTGAATTTACCGAATAAAGAAAGTTTTTCATCACACTAGGTGTGCGCTGGTCAAGGTCCACCACAAAGATTGATTTGTCATGATTTACTAAAGATTAGTAAATATGATTATACTTATGAGGTTAACTATAATTCTGTAACATTGGAAAGGTTACAATGTATGACAAAACAAATGAGAAGAATCAAATTAGGCAGAAAGATAAAAGTTTCTCAAATCTGAAAGGATGGGAGAGTACTTTAGTATCATGTTTCATGATCATCTTAATGATTATGAAACCATATCACAAATTCATACTCTAAGGACGTCTTGGTGCATTGTTATGGCTAAGAAGAGAGGTCATGAATTGTTGGATTGGTTAAAATCAAGAAGACGAGTCATATTTCGTTCCAAAACAATTCTTAGAGTCATACTCCAACATTGTAACTTTGAGTGACATAAAGGAAGATTTAAAACACTTATCAAATGTAAGAGTAAAATGTTTTCTACTCTTGTACATTTGAGATTGGTAAGTTGTGATGTCTTGGATGAGACAAAGACCAACTAAGACCAATTGTGTGAAGTGTTAGTCTTGATAAGAATCCGCACTATCCCTTGAGTATTTGTTTTGTCAAGGAATGGTTCTTGACTGGGGAAACTTATATGTCAAGGGGGCAGTGGGAGCCTTAAAGATCCTGAAAGAGTTTCAAGATTTAATCAAGAGTAAAGCCTGTAATTTATCACTAGCACACGACTTAAGGTTTGCAACCTATCGTGTTGACATAATTCTTATTTCTGTACCTGCTTCAAATAAGTTGAATTTGGATGTGAGTTATCAGAGTTCAACTTGGAAGCATTGGTGGGCCTTGTGCTACCAAGGTGACAAGAAACTAAGATTGAACAAGTTTAATCCATGTAAGGCTGAATTTGTCACTAATCTTATCTTGTGATTATGGTGTTGACAAATTCACATGGATAGGAACTTATACACTATAAAATCTAAGTGTCATAAGGTTTCTCTCCGATTCATGAAAATGAAGGTGAGGAAACACTTTCACTAAGTAGATTTTATGTAGAAATTAATTGTGTTATTTGCATTTTCAAAAGTCGTTAGTGGAGCGCGTGTGGTTAACCGGCACACTAACATGGACTTATGAGAAATGGCAAATGCCAAAGCAATTGAGACTATGATTACGGCATCCCTTTTCATAGTTCTGAAAATTGTTTAGACACACATGTGAGCTATCTAAGAAAGGGTGTATGAATCTAAATTTCAGAAGTCCAGCAAATTTCTGGAAATATGTCAGAGCTAGTGGGAGCATAAGTGTTATGCTGATAATCATCATGTTAGTGGGAGCATGATTATTACGTTTAGTGTTGCAAGTTAGCAATGTTAATTATAGAAAACAAAGTTTCAATTCGTGAAGTTGCAGGGGTTGAAAAGTTGTTTTGCTATAATTAAGGGAGAGGAAATTATACTTCATTTCGATTCTAAAGCTTAGATTGAGATTTTAATCATCCTTAGTCAAGAATATATATATATATATATATATATATATATATATATATATATATATATGAATTTTATGTTGTAATGGTTCAACTTGAAGAAATTCTATATATATATTGCGTTTTCAAAATTTGATTATGATTACGGCATCCCTCTTCATAGTTCAATTTTGAAAACATGGCAAATAAAAAATATTGTAGCAAAAGACTTGTCTAATATCATGTCTTTATGTAAAACATCATGAATCGTGTCCCATATGCTTCGGATATAGGATCGATTGCATGTGCTATAATATTCATCCTTTCTAAATTTTCCAAATGCTTAAGGAATTGAGAAGGGAAAGTTGAAAGTTTGATGTAAGTTGTTGAAAAGGACCATATTGACATATTCTGAAAACAAGTAACTCTTGTTCGGAAGTGATAGTCAAAATGGGACTATGGAAATGTCTCCATAGGTGGAAGTTATTCAATCTATGTAAGATTAGAAAACCTTAATGCAAGAAGGATGTTCAAAGCAATGTACTTTGAATATGAGACTTCCGTTCCATAGAAGTTGACCTTCTTTGGAATACTCTGTAATGACTGGTGACAAGGTTTTGGTGACTTTGTGCATAATCATTACAAGAGGAACATTGCATAAAAGTCTAAACTAACAGATTTTTGGTAAATGATAGGAATCGGGGATTCTCACATTTACAATAAGGATTTGGGATTGTGAAATGAGTATCAATGGAATCATGTTCAATTGATCTACATCACAATGTAAGGATCATAAACAAACATAGTGTGCATACTTGGAGTATGGCATAACTATTGTTTAGAAAAACAAAGTGTACATGCTAGGAGCATGGGACGACTATTGTTTTTATTCAAGTCTTAAGTTGATTGTTTGAAACATTATACAATGAATAATGTGTAATCAATATGGTGATAAATAAAAGGTGGTTCTATTTATATTCAAAAGGGTTCTGAGACCATATTGGATTCGATTATTATTGTGTTTCACTTTGCAAGTTTTGACTTCCAAAATAGCGAGGTTATTCTTTCCGAATGACTAAGTTATTTAAACACTCCACAGTCGTTCATATGTTGGAAGTAGGTATGAATCAAGACTGTCATGAATCGAGTTTGTATATGGCTAAATGGGTTTAGTCATAGCAATGGTTGCTACAACATTCATGAGTGCTCATAAGTTATGAGTATTGGAATAAACCCACGCTCACTTGTATCACTTCATGGAATTTATCTCGAGTGATCGTGAGACGGTAATATCATATAAATCTTCAAACCTAGAGATATGAGCTGTTACCTATGAGTTGGTTGTGCATTGATTGCACGTAAACACATAAGTAACTTGATGTTATAAAACGTGCCTTTGTGTACAATTCAACAAGTAGTAGAACAAGCATATGAGTCGAAGTTTATCTGTTCCTTCTAGAAATAGAAGCGATATCTGGGCCCCTCGATGATTTTGTTGTGACCTATGTACCGGCCGGTCAGAACTAAATTGATGTGTTCGATTAAGTTCTTTGTCAAACAAATTGAAAATCGGGAAACGAACTGGTGGACAATAAGTACGACGTTGTTCCATGTATTTGTCCGGCTGATATCATGAGAACAGAGGATTATTTGATCACTTATCTAAAATGGCGCTTCATAGTTCAACGAAGTTTTCGAGAGCTACGATTGCTGGTTGGTTCCTGAAGTAACATACGCAAATATAGTTATTAGACTTATCCAAGTGGGAGTCTGTTGGATAAGGTGTCTAAGTCCATAACTTATTTGGTATATACTTGACCCGACCGGTATGGTCCATTTGGGTTGCATCTCACCCGAACTTTTTATGGATAATTTTATGAGAGTTATACACATATGTTTATTAATATATTATAAGTTATAATATATTAATATGAAGTCATGTTATTTAATTATTCTTAGTCTTAAATTAATTATTAATTAATTTAGAGATTAAAAGGAAGACTAATTAGATTATGGGCTATTTGTTTTATATGGTGTGGGCTAACACTCATTTGTTAATGGGCTAGGCTTGGATGGAAGTCCATGGATGATCCATGGAGCTTTTAACCCATGGATCCTTGGAAAAGGAAAGGTCATGGGTTATTAGGGTTTCACCCTAACCATGCACACTATATAAGCATGCTTATGGAGCATGCTAGTGTAACTAGTGAACTAGTGGAACTAGTGTGTGTGTGTGTTTGTGTGTGGCCAATTTTCTATGTGGGTATACACTCTCTCAAAGTTTTCCAAGAGTTTTTGGTGTTTTGTGATTCCATTTGAGGCATTCACACTATTGGTGCTTGGCTCTCAAACTCCTCAAGAACCAAACTCATCAAAAAGGTATGTAATCTCTTCTAACTCTTTTATGTTGAAATGTTCCCCATGCCATGTTAGATAGGTTATAAACCTTGGAAAATTATTATTTTGCGTGTATTTAGACAAACATAGATCCAAGGTTTATTAGGGTTGCATGCACACTTAGGAAGTGTTAGATTGCTCAAAACCCAACAGTAACTTCTTCATACGAAGTCCAATTTGGGCGATCTTTTTATGCACGTTTACCATTTAACGAAATCTACGACTTTTGTTTAGATACTTAAGGCTAAAATGCATTTTATTGAGATTTCACTTTTTACCTTAAATAATATTTTAACGGTGTGTCGTAAATATACGAGTGGTTATAATTTCTTCAATATAACCCGGTTTTGAACATTCTTTATGTTTTTGGAAACCTTGGCTCGATATCTAATATTTGATGCATCCCAACTTAAACATTTAAACGCTTTTATTTTTGAGGTTAATTTCGTTGGCTCTAAATAGTTTTTGTTGTATTTGACTTTTGAGCATTACACTACTTTTTGGAAAAATATAGGGTTGTCACACCGAGGTATCGTGGGTTGGTGAATAACAAGATCCAACAACTGAAAGAGACTTGGAAATGTCTCCGAATCTAACTTGCTATAGTCCAATGACTTGACTAAAGCAGGTTTTAGATAGACTCCAATGAAAGTATGATATGAGTACTTGAATGAAGAATGACACAGAAGTTAGCCGGCTGTCAATATCTTTGATATTCACGATGTAAATATTCGGGAAAATGACCTTGTAAAGGTCTTACATCATATCCACAGAGAAGATAGTTCTTGACAACATAAAGACCTAACTAAAGTACTTACGGTACAAGATAATTTCATAGAAAATGCCACATCGGGTATAGACAGAAAAAAAAACACGATTCCTTTTTATAAGGAAAATAAAGTAAAGTGTCTGTTACTGGCGACGATTATCCCTCTTGTGAACTCTCAGTTCAGCCAGTTGACGTTCCACGTCAAGTAGGTGTCTTTCGCACACTCTCTGGCATACTCGGAGCTCTATAACTTTGGCTCGTGATTCAGTTAGTGCTTGCAGCAGGGTTTCCTGGTTTCTCTCTAATCTCTCGCGAGCATCTTCTAGACGAATGGTGCGGAGGGTATGTATTCTCGCATCGGCGACAACTTCGGTAATCCGATGTAGGGCTGTCCTGCCTTGAATCTCATTTCGGGCCACTCTGCGGACCAAGATTGGCAAGCTTCTGGATGTTGAGCCCCCATTGTTTAGGTCGTCAAAGCTTCGGTCGCCATTAAATGGCATGGGCTGATCTTGTCCTTGGCTCCTTGTTTCCAAGCATTCCACCCACTCAGGGGTCGGGCCATGAAAAGCCGGACGAGGGTTAGGAATTGGAAAGGGAGCTGCTCGGGGTAGGTTCTCAACCTCTGGTTCGGAGTTAGCATCGTCCGAAAAGTCTTTATCATGGTGATCATTCACAGGGACAGGATGATCATTCTTTGGTTCTTCTCCAAACCAATCAGCTATGACCTCATTCCGAAGGTACTAGTTGCCGTGGGGATGGAGTCCAGCCATGTTATCTATGCGAGAATTTGTGGGTAAGAAAGTAATTATTAGACGAACTATCTAGATAATTATTTAGAAAACCTTCATTAGTTACATCGCTATTTGTGAAGTGCATACCAACTATGGGTAATCTAAACAAGATAGACCTTCGAATAAGTGACCTTAACTCCGTATTCACATAGAATAGGAGTGAAGTAAAATTTCCACAGATTCTAAGTCTAGAACATCCTAATTACATATAGCCTTAGTGTATCCACTTAGCAACTATCAACTTAGTAATGAAGATCCTGTTTTAGTTCTCAAGTATAAAGTACTTATAGTAACACCAAATACTCCTAAAGTATTTTAAATTTTAATGTTATGTTCTATTGTTCTCATTGTGGTAGGGTTCGTAAGATTTTAGCATTGTTGCAACCACACAATTAAACTTAGGCACATGCTAGTCAACCTTCGGATAATATAGGTGATCAGGCTATATCTTCCCAGTTTTGACCATATGTCTCTAAGCCCACTTGTGTTGCCCAACAAGCGTAATTCTTTTGTACTGTCCTAGTGACACTGATTTTAGTATGAATGTAGCACGTATACTCACTTAAATATTTTATTATTTAAAGTATAAACTCTTGGTCAGAGTATTTTTAATCCCTTATTTATTTATAGTTAGTATATCTTCTATGGGTTGATATACTTAATTCACTATAAACAATGCTCTGATACCAATCGGTCACACCCCAAAACCAAGAATGGCGGAAACGTTCTGGGGCGGAGGACGTCATGTACAATATCACAACAATGTAAAGTAGTAAACAAGCAACAACATCATCCATTGCATTAATAACATAATTATTATACAAATGTGTTCTGTCAAATTTTGATAAACACTAAAGCATAAATCAAAATGAAAGATGAGTCTTGAACAAGCTCCATTTTCCTTTCTCCTTGCATCGGTACCTGTCTTGATGACCTGAGGATACAAGTAATTTTGAAAGCGAGTATCAGTTTTGAAGCTGGTGAGATCATAAGTATTTTAGTGTCTTAATTTGTATGTAAGAAATTGTTTGTAAATGAACTGTAAGTATGAAAATGTTTGTAAATGAACTGTAAATGTTTGAAAAACCTAGAAATCCCTATGATTCCTACTTTATATAAAGGTGTCTTCTACCAAGACTTAACCGTTCTAATGTTCGTTTCTTGTAAACGTGTGTAATTTTCCCAAGTGTAACTATCATTATCAAAATATAGTTTTTATATTAAATGTTTAAGTGAAAAGATCACTAAATATATGCAAGGGAAAATAAATGTAGTACTATAGTGTTATATTATAGGAACTACTTGTTGGATATAGTGTCTAAGTTCATAACTATATTTGGTATGTACTTGACCCGACCCGGCATGGTCCATTTGGGTTGCACTTCACCCGAACAATTATTGGATAACATTTGAGAATAGTACATGTTATGATTTATTAATATATTATAAGTTCTAATATATTAATATAAGATCATATTATTTAATTAGTATTGATCTATAATTAATCTAGGATTAATTTAGAGATCAAAGATGTTACTAATTAAATATGGGCTTATATATTTATATAGTGTGGGCTAGTGCTTATTTGGAATGGGCTAGGCTTGCATTGAAAAGTCCATGGATACTCCATGGAGCTTTGACCTATGGATCTCATGGAAATGAAGAGACATGGGTATTAGGGTTTACATGGATGTAACCCTAATCCATCCACACTATATAAAGGAGGCTTTGGTTCTTGAAATCATACTAGTTGACACTTGTTGAGGTGAGGGCTGATTTCAAGATAGTAGTGACTATTCTCTCAAAGTTCCATGTTTGTGGTGATTTGTGATTTCCATTTGAGGCATCCACACTATTGGTGCTAGGCTCTAAAACTTCAAGGAATCAACTACAACTACAAGGTAAGTGTTTCTACTAGCTTTATTTGATTCAAGTTCCCCCATGCCATGCTAGTTAGGATATGAACCTTGGAAAAATAATTATTTGCATGTATCTTAGACAAACATAGATCCAAGGTTTATTAGGGTTGCATGTACACTTAGGAAGTGTTAGAATGCTCAAAATCCATCAGTGGTATCAGAGCCTAGACTTGTTTGTTTGATACTTGTTGCAATATTATGAAAAAGGTCGAAAAACTTGCTGTCTGACTGCTGGACTCGGCGAGTCCATGGGGGGACTCGTCGAGTTCACTTGTATCTTCAACCTACTCGTCGAGTAGGTTCATGCACTCAGCGAGTAGGGTCGAAAGAGTGCAGATTTTCGACTTTAGTTGCTGGAAATGGATTAGAAACATTACCCTAAACTGTTTTGGTACTTGAAAACTTGTTTTAGATGGTGTAATATCTTGCTAATTCATTTACAACAACTAGTTATCAAAATTACAAAGTTTTAAATGTGATTTTGATTCATGAAAGTGTTCATATTCATGTTCTTGTTCTTATGATGTTTAGATGATCATAGGAATTATTTGTAACCTATGTGGTAGTTTAATTCTTGATCATAATGTGTTTTAATGGTATCCATGACTTGTCCTCAAGTTATGGAAAACCAAAAGACACTTGAGTTAAAAACCATTAAAAGAACACAAGAGTTATAAAAATGAAGAGTCTTCATTTTATTACTCTATTAAACTCATAAGTTACAAGAAATGAAAAGTTTTGAAAGTTTACAAAACTTCCCCTCAAGTTTTGGAACAAGTAAAGTCAAGTTAAACTTTAGTTCCAACCCTTATACTTATATTATTATGATTTAATAATTATATATATATATATATATATATATATATATATATATGTATAAGAACAAAGTCGTCTTACCGCTAGTACGCCTCATTCACGAAGCCGGTCTATAAGGTGGGTATAAGGTTGTTGCCTATAAAATGGCAACTTAATGGGTGTCCACTCTCACCCACCGCTTGCTTGATCGGTGGAGGGTCGTTAGCCGAACGGGTAAGACAAGGACTTATAAATTCTCATTAAAAGTATGATGAATATTATAAAGTAACTAAATGTTTTATTAAATTCCCAATCTTAGTTACTTTAGGAAAAATGTGAATAAGGTGCTAATCCATGAAATTACACTTTACACTTTGTTTAAGTCGTTGGTGGAGCGTGTGTGGTTAACCGGCACACTAACTTGGACTTAACAAGGTAGGTAAAGGGTGACTTAAGGTTTATTATAGTATCGATGGAGCGTGTGTGGTTTACCGGCACATTGATTGAGTGATAAACTTTAAGGGTACTAAGTGATTTGCATGGTTACTTCACACCTCGTTTTGTGATCCTCGGCATCCCAGTCACAAAACTTGGAGGGCACACTCGAGATTGAAACATGCCTTTGAAAAGTTCATTGAATCTCAAAGAATCTAGGAATTTCTAAGAACCAACCAAAAAACCTAATATTTAAATATTTCGGTTTTCGTGGTGGAAATTGGTGAATCATCATTCACCTACCTTTCGAATATGTTATAGCTTAGATTACGACATACCTCTTCTAAGTTATAATATATTGTGATTGGATCCTAGCCTTAATATTAAATTTGGGTGTTTTATTAAGGACTCTCTTAATATCTAAACTAATCTTGCTCTCTTATTTCAGATGTCTTCAAACAATGATGTTTCTGGCTCTAATCCTAATGGCTCCTTTACTCTTATGAACTTGTGTGGGAAAGTCACCTTTGATGGATCCAACTTCAATGAGTGGATCAGAAACATCAGGATGATTACCCGCTACGAGGACAAAGAATATGTCCTTGACAAGGAGCTTAAGGAGATTGATGAGACCACTGCAACTCCTCAGGAGATCGCTGACTTTCAGGCACATGAAAGGGATGCTACGAAAGTGGCATGCATCATGATGGCTGTGACAACCCTATATTTTTCCAAAAGCATTGTAACGCTCGAAAGCTAAGTACAACGAAATTAACCTCGAAAATAAAGTGTTCAAGTATCTAAGTTGGGATGCATCGAATATTAGATATCATGCCAAGGTTTCCAAAAACATAAAGAACGCTCAAAACCGGGTTATATTGAAGAAATTATAACCACTCGTATATTTACGACGCGACGTTAAAACATTATTTGACGTAAAAAGTAGAATCTCAATAAAATGTATTTTAAGCCTTAAGTATCTAAACAAAAGTCATAGATCCCGTTGAAAGGTGAACGTGCATAAAAAGATCGCCCAAATTGGACCTCGTATGAAGAAGTTACGAATTTTCAAAGTTTCGTAAAGGTAGTAGAGGGCTAAAAACTCGGATTGAAGATCGAGTGTTATTTAGCTAACGCAACCTAAATGAAAGTTGAAGATCTCCTCAGTAGTAATAAAACAATAAAAAGACAAACGAAAACCGACGCCGAATAAAGAACCTATGAATTTTTAACGAACTTTAGGAGGCCCGGTCTATTAAAAATATATCACTAAAAATAAAGTCAAAACTAGCCGACGAAGTCTAAATGAAAGTTGTAGAGCGTAATCTCACCTACGCGTGGATATAAAGAACGCGAAAAACGGAGCTCGTACGCGAAAGTTACGGAATTTAGAAGTCGGAAGCAGGGATTACGCCCCGCGTACTCTGGGAGTACGCCCCGCGTTCTAGACCCAGAGTCGAGTCCCATCGGCCCGCCCAAGCTACGTTTAGCTAGACCCGAGTCGTAAGCCATGACGCCATTCTACGCCCCGCGTAACCAAGAACGCCCCGCGTACCGAGTACGCCCAGCGTACTCCGGAAGTACGCGCCGCGTACGAGGGTTTCCAGCCCTATAAATAGAAGGCATGAGCTCGAGTCTTTGCACACCTTTCTCAATTCTTCAGTCACTCTCACACCCTTCCAAGCACCAGAGACCATTCCCTCACCTCGGTTTCCGCACTCGAGCCCCGACGAAAGATTTACGCTACAGAGATCCCCGAAGAGCCCGACGACGCGACCATCCGCGGACGAAGTTCTGCTCAACCCTAGCCTCTCTCTTCGAAACGAGTGAGTTCATACCCCTACTTTTCAATTCTTTTCACGTTTTAGGGGGGGGGGATACAAGTACATTACAAATCAAAGTATCATTTTTATAATATCGTTCTTATAGAGTGTTGATACAAAAATAACTTTATGTTTTAAAGGGATATTATATCACCAAGTTGTTATTACCAAATGGGAACATACTTTTGACAAACTATAATGAGCATAGTATTCAAGTGATTCATACATTTTACATATACATCTCGACAAATGAAATGCTTTCAAAGGAAGTACAGTCTTTTATCATCGTAAATCTGTTTATATCTAGTAATGTGAGACAGCTTCACGTACGTTCGAGTATGCATTATTAAGTCCTGTATTATATACCATAATCCCTTGTAGGGGGAGCGTGATACTTGTGTATAGATCTATACGGGATTGACAATCCCACACCTAAGCTGTTAGCTATAGATAGGCCGGCAGGCCTGGGGTGACAAATGTCATAACAGTTCCAACGCCTGAAGAACGTTGTTACAGGCCAACAATGTCGTTAGCATGGTTATAAAACTCACATAAAAGTATAAAAACAAGTTAGATTTACGAGATTCATATATGCATTTCAGTTTTCCATTTTATCGTTAATACAAATTTTATCACTATTATTCAAGTAGGGAAAACACAAACGCACTCCAACACGGGAAACTTTTCAAATCATTTATAGAAAATATTGGATTTTCTGAAAACCTCGTTCATCGGTTTACTATCAAAAAGGACATACTTTTTCAATACAAAACGCTTATGAACTCACCAACTTAATTGTTGACACTTTTTCGAAACCACTTGTATTTCTCAGGGAATCAGTAATACAGGTAACCACCAGCTTTTGGAGAAAGGAACACTAAGGATGTTTTATTATGGAACATTTATCATCTCATTGTAATATTCTTTTGCCATTATGTATAACGCAACAACATACGTTTTCATTATATATGTGCTGGTTGTGTTACTTTCTTTACAATATTCAATGGTTGTGATACTACGTGAAGTCATCCACCCCCGAATGTTTCCGCCATTCTGGTTTGGGGTGTGACAATGGCCATGATGACAGCGGAACTTCAAAAGTCCTATGAGGATTTCTACCCTTATGAAATGCACCAAGATTTGATGAAAGATACCATCAAAGTGCACGACAAGAGAGGTATGAAATCATCTGCTCCATGATAACAGCCATGATGGAGGACGGGGAATCCGTCACGAGCCAGATGCAAAAAATGTAAAGGTATGTAGATCGTTTGCTGAAGCTTGTGAACTTCCCTGAGGATCTTGCAATAGATATCATTTTGCACTCCTTACCATCGTGCTATGATCAATTCCGCATGACATATCACATGAATAAGGAAGAGGTCACACTCAGCAAACTTCAGGGACTTCTCAAGACCGCAGAAACAGGTCTTAAGAGGAAGTCGGTTGTTAACACTCCTACTCCAAACTCTACTCTGGTTTTGGCAATCAGGAAAAGTCGAGGGAAGAAAAGGAAGAGCTCTTCGAAGGGTACCAAGGCTCGGACCCTTGATGGCTCTTCTTCAAGTGGAACCAAGAAAGGTTTCATCACTCCTTCTTCTGACCTAAAAGAGGCTGAATGCTTCTATTGCCATGGAAAGGCTCATTGGAAGCGAAACTGCCCAAAGTACCAGTAGGATGTGAAGGATGGGAAAGTTAAACCCAACCATGCAGGTATTTACACTATCTTATCTAATAACTCACCCCATTCTAAATCTTGGGTCCTTGATACCGGTTGTGGTATTCATATTTGTTGTGACTTGTAGGGACTAAGAAGAAGTGAGAATGTGGAGCAAGGAAGAATAAACTTGATCATGGGGAATACGAAAGCTTCACCTGTCACCAAGATTGGAGTTTATACTTTATCGCTAAGTAGTGGGTTTGATTTAGATTTGAATAAATGTTGTTGTTCGCCAGGAATGGCAAGAAATATTATTTCCTTTCATGCTTTGTACAAACAAGGGTTTACCTTTTCGTTTAATAATGAAGTTGGTTCTATTGATGCTTTCTTTAATAATGCTCTTTATTTTAAAGCATTACCTTGTGATGGTGTGTATGAAGCTGTATCTGTTGTAGATAAATTAGGAAATAATGTTTTGTGTATTGATTCTATTTGCAATAATAACTTGGATAAAGAATCATTATGGCATTGTCGCCTTGGACATATAAGCAAGAAACGCATAGGCCAACTCCAAAAGGATGGAGTCTTGGAGTCATTTGACCTAAAGTCAAATGATAGTTGCGAATCATGCTTACTTGGAAAAATGACAAAGTCACCCTTCACAGGCTCGTGTGAGAGGGGTGAAGGTTTGTTGGACCTTGTACACACGGATGTGTGTGGACCATTCAAACATGCCACAAGGGATGCTAGTCGTTATTATTTGACTTTTACTGATGATTACAGTAGATATGGATATGTCTACCTAATCAAGCATAAGTCAGAGACTTTTGAGAAGTTTATGGAATTTAAACAGGAAGTCGAGAATCAATTGGGCAGGAACATTAAGATGCTTCGATCCGATCGTGGTGGTGAGTATCTTAGTTCAGAGTTCCTCGACTATCTTAGGGAATGTGGGATTGTCTCAGAATTGACACCTCCCAGGACACCACAGTTGAATGGTGTAGCTGAGAGGCATAATCGAACCTTGTTAGATATGGTTCGTTCCATGATGAGTCGAGCTACGCTACCAATCTCATTTTGGGGGTATGCCTTAGAGATTGCCGCCCATATTCTTAATATGGTCCCTACAAAGAAAGTTGCCAAAACTCCTCACGAGATGTGGACTGGTAAGGTACCTAAACTAGACCACATCAAGATTTGGGGTTGCGAGGCTTTCGTGAGACGCGAGACTCATGATAAGCTCGAACCTCGAAGCGAGAGGTGTATTTTCATCGGCTACCCACAACAATCCTTTGGTTACCTCTTCTACAGACCTAGTGATAATGTGGTGTTTGTAGTAAGAAGAGGAGTTTTTTGAAAGAGAGAATTTATAAGCCAAGGAAACAGTGGGAGGCAAATTGATCTTGAAGAAATTCAAGAGTCAAGTGGTGAAGGAACTTCAAACCCTAGCCCTCAACTTGAGGAGGAAACTCATGTTGAGCCAATTGATGTGCCTGTACCTCTAAGGCGTTCCACGAGAGTTAGGAATGCACCTGAGCATTATTATGGTTTCCATATTACTGCGGAAGGTGAGACACTTATTATTGATGAGACACTAGTAGGTCTGGATGAACCTAACAGCTACACGGAAGCCATGGCAGGCCCTGAGGCTGCTAAATGGAAAGTGGCTATGGACAGCGAGATACAATCCATGTATAACAATCAAGTTTGGAACTTGGTTGAGAATGTACCTGGTCGTAAGACTGTAGGGTGCAAATGGGTCTTCAAGAAGAAGACCGACATGGATGGTAATGTACACACTTATAAGGCTAGACTGGTTGCAAAGGGCTACTCTCAAATTCCTGGAGTGGACTATGATGAGACCTTTTCTTCAGTAGCCAAGATTAAGTCTATTCGGGTTCTGTTGGCCATAGCTGCATTTCATGACTATGAAATATGGCAAATGGATGTCAAAACCGCTTTCCTTAATGGAAAGTTGGATGAAGATGTTTACATGAGTCAGCCAGAGGGTTTTGTCAGAAACGAGTACCCTAATAGAGTGTGTAAGCTTGAGAAATCCATTTATGGATTGAAGCAAGCACCTCGTAGGTGGAATCTTTGCTTTGATGAGAAAGTCAAGGAATTTAGTTTTTCAAGGAGTGAAGATGAATCTTGCGTCTATATCAAGGCTAGAGGGAGCATAGTCAGTTTTTTGGTATTGTATGTGGATGACATACTACTCATAGGAAATGACATCCTAACCCTGCAGGAAGTAAAGTCCTGGCTTGGGAAGTGTGTCGCTATGAAGGACCTTGGTGAAGCTCCCTATATCCTAGGGATAAAGATTTTGAGAAACAGGAGTAAAAGACTAATTGGACTTAGTCAAAGTACCTACTTGGACAAAGTGTTGAAAAGATTCAACATGCATAACTCCGAGAAAGGTGAGTTACCCATTCCGTGTAACGCCAGATTAAGTAAGACACAAAGCCCTAGTACTGAGGCTGAGATAGTAGAAATGAGTCGACTTCCTTATGCTTCAGCTGTAGGATCGATCATGTATGCTATGACGTGTACTCGACCTGATGTAGCCTTTGCTTTGAGCATGGTTAGCAGGTATCAGGCGAACCCTGGCAAGGAACACTGGACTGCGGTAAAGAATATCCTCAAGTACCTGCGAAGGACTAAGGACTGGGTCCTTACCTTCGGTGGGAGTGATGACTTGAGAGTTGTAGGGTATAGTGATGCTAGTTTCCAGACTGATAGGGATAATTTCCGCTCTCAATCGGGCTGGGTCTTTACCCTAAACGGAGGAGCAATCACTTGGAAGAGTTCCAAGCAGGAGACAGTTGCTGATTCTACTTGTGAATCAGAGTATATAGCGGCAAGCGAGGCAGCAAAGGAGGCTATATGGCTAAAGAACTTCATCGGAGACCTTGGAGTTGTACCAGCTATAAAAGAACCAATGGAGATTTTCTGTGACAGCAATAGTGCGGTTGCCTTAGCCAAGGAACCAAGAGATCATGGGAGATCCAGACACATTGACAGAAAATATCACTTCATCAGACATCGAATAGAAGAAGGGATCCTCGTGGCAAAGAGGGTATCATCAGATGAGAACCCAGCAGATCCCCTCACGAAGGGACTGACTCGGGTTAAGCATCTCCAGCATGCTCGGAGCATAGGGCTGAAGGATGATATTAGATTTAGTAGTTAGATAACCCAGAAATTTGTAAAGTGTAATTGACATTTGATGATGAATAAAAGGTGTTTTATTTATGAGTAAAGTGTTGCTATCTCTTGTCGATCGTTTACTATATTTCTTTTGCACGTTTTGACTTCTAGAATAATTATGTTTGGTATATCATATTATTCAAACCTCCACAGTCGGTCATATGTTGGAAGTAGGTATGAATCAAGACTGTCATGATTGGTTGCAGAGGTCTAAGGTGTTGGACATGGCTACAACAATCATGAGTGCTCATAAGTTCTGAGCATTGGACTCAACCCACGCTCACTGGAATCACTTCATGGAATTTTATCTCGAGTGATCGTGAGACGGTAATATCATATAAGTCTTCAAACCTAGAGATATGATTTGTTACTTATGAGTTGGTTATGCGTTGATTGTACGAAAACGCATTGGTAACTCGATGTTATAAAACGTGCTTTTGTGTGTAATTCAATGAGTGGTAGAACAAACATATGAGTCGAAGTTTATCTGTTCCTTCTTGGATTAGAAGCTGATATCTGGGCCCCTCGATGATTGTGTTTTGACCTATGTACCGGGTCTGGTCAGAACTAAATTGATGTGTTCAGTTGAGTTCTTTGTCAAACAAATCGGAAATCGGGAAACAAATGCTGGACAATAAGCAAGACCATGTTCCATGTATTTGTCCGGCTGATATCTAGAACAGAGGATTATATGATCACTTATCTAAATGGTGCGTTCTAGTTCAACAGAGTTTAAAGAGCTACGATTGCTGATCGGTTCCTGAAGTCATACTTGCAACTATAGTTATTAGACTTATCCAAGTGGGAGACTGTTGGATATATTGTCTAAGTCCATAACTATATTTGGTATGTACTTGACCCGACCCGGCATGGTCCATTTGGGTTGCACTTCACCCGAACAATTATTGGATAACATTTGAGTATAGTACATGTTATGATTTATTAATATATTATAAGTTCTAATATATTAATATAAGATCATATTATTTAATTAGTATTGATCTATAATTAATCTAGGATTAATTTAGAGATCAAAGATGTTACTAATTAAATATGGGCTTATATATTTATATAGTGTGGGCTAGTGCTTATTTGGAATGGGCTAGGCTTGCATGAAAAAGTCCATGGATACTCCATGGAGCTTTGACCCATGGATCTCATGGAAATGAAGAGACATGGGTATTAGGGTTTACATGGATGTAACCCTAATCCATCCACACTATATAAAGGAGGCTTTGGTTCTTGAAATCATACTAGTTGACACTTGTTGAGGTGAGGGCCGATTTCAAGATAGTAGTGACTATTCTCTCAAAGTTCCAAGTTTGTGGTGATTTGTGATTTCCATTTGAGGCATCCACACTATTGGTGCTAGGCTCTAAAACTTCAAGGAATCAACTACAACTACAAGGTAAGTGTTTCTACTAGCTTTATTTGATTCAAGCTCCCCCATGCCATGCTAGTTAGGATATGAACCTTGGAAAAATAATTATTTGCATGTATCTTAGACGAACATAGATCCAAGGTTTATTAGGGTTGCATGTACACTTAGGAAGTGTTAGAATGCTCAAAACCCATCACTACTGCTGTACTAACTACCTTAAACCGGATTTATATTAAGGCATCATGTGATAAATTGCACCATACTATCGACTGGTAACAATGACATACGAATGGTCGTAATAACGGAATGACGTTTGGCACCCGCAGACCTGTAGGTCCGGCTGTAGCTAGCAGCAAGGTGTAGGATAGTCAATCCAGTATAGATCTATGCGCAAACTCACGCTCTCCCTCCAGGAGAATTCTGGCTACAACTCGGGCCATGCCATTTAAGGCATGCTCCGATACAGTGGATCACAATTTTATTAACGTATTAATGTAAGTGTAATGTAATGAACTGTTCTGGCTGTAATGTACGTGCTCTCTACCTAGCAAGTATAGTAATGTAATCGTTCTAGTATCGTTGTATATGTTCTCTTTCTAGTATAGTTGTAGATGTTCTTCTCTAGTATAGTTGTATATGTTCTTCTAGTAGTAAGTATTGACTCATGAATGAACTGATTCATAGTATGATATCGCGTTCTAGTAATAGTTCTAGTATCTTCCTAAACTACCCCTATGGTAGTTTACTAGTAATCTAACTGGTACGTATGAACATGGGTGTATACCCTTGCTACCCAAAGGCATAGGATGAACTTGAAGGACCCTTTTATGACTATATATGTACACATGATATATAACTAATATTTAAATGACTTTCTGACGAATACCCGATATCCCACCAGACCATATCTCAAGCGCGAAAAGAAAATAGGGTGGATAGCCTTCCTATGTCTTTTAAACATTTCTTATATAACTATACATATAGAGGCATGCACTTTATAATATAAAAGCATAAATAAGTTTTGTAAAACATTTGAACATAATTATTATCTTCAGAAAAGATCGTCTTGATGTCAATCTATAAAATAGTTTAAAGGCATAGGTTTGATAAAACAGTTTAAGTATAAGGAAACATTTGTTTGAAACACAATTGTAAATAAGTTTGAAATGGAATATACCGAGTAAAATATACAGTGTAATAAGGAGTTTAAAACATATAAAATGTTTATAAAAATCATTTGAAGGAAACTGTTTGGTAAAACGGCTAATGTGTAGTAAATCATTTGAATGTTGCATATTAATCACATGTGACTGATATAATAACTAGCATAATTCTACTTATTATTACATGTGATTGATATAATAACTAGCATGATTCTACTTGTATCCCCCCCATAAAACATTTAAAAATAGTTTAAAACATTATTTAAGGGGTATGAACTCACCTGCAGTAAGTGACTGGAATTGAACAGACTGTTATCGTAAGGAAGGATCGGACAAGTGCTTGGTGTCAAGTGAAGACTTTAGACACACACAATGATCCATATGGGATAAAAACCCAAAGATCTGTGAGAGAGAATTTTGACTTTTCTCTAAATGGAATTCAACTAATGAACCAATTTGGTTCAGAGTTCTATTTATAGTCCTGAGGTGTTTTTGGCAGAAAATATTTTTATTCCTGAAACGAACTCTAATGTCCTAGAGTATTAGAATAACAGTGTTGCACAAAACCCTAGTGCATCCATTCTCCTAATATCTCCTTAAGTGTAAATCCTGAAAACAGCCAAACTTATACTCGGAGTCTGAATTTTCACTGTAACTGTTCTACTTCTATTGGCTTGATATGGTTTGTTCAGAATGGAAATTTCGGGTTGTCACAATGTCTGCTCTCCCTACAGGAGATTCTGGTTACCAACTAGACGACGGAGAAGGTCGTGTCCTGAAGATGCATCCCAAATAGTGGGTAGAGACTTCCAAATAGTGGGTTTCTATTGTAAGTGCTGAACTAGAGGTAGAGACTCATAAATGAATTGACTGAAGCAAACCCATATGTCTATGCTTGTGTACATAATATATAACTAATGAATCAAATGACCTTCAGATGGACATCCGATCCTACCAGACCACATCTCAACGAAGAAAAGGAAATAGGGCGGACAAGCCTTCCTAAGTCCTTCAATCATTATTTATATGCATCTATACAAGCATAGACATACATCTAACTACGCTTGAGTGTGTATCAAGTGGAATCATATCGTGAAGTATAAGTGTACAGTGTGGAATAACCGACTTGTGAAGTATAAGCGTACAGTGAAATATCCGAGTCGTGAAGTATAAGCGTACAGAGTGGGATAATCGAATCGTGAAGTATAAGTGTACCAAGTATAAGTGTATCACGAAGTGGAAATGACGATAAGTGAAGTAAGAGCGTCTATAAAGTATAAGCGACTACAAGCATAAGCGATATAGAGACACTAACAGGTATAAATGCATCACGAAGTGAAAGCGTTATCGAGTAGGAGTTTAAAATAAATGAAAACGATGCGACAGTAATTAACAAGTAAAAGTATACATGAAAACCTTGGAAAAACCTTTATACTTAGGAAAATCGCATTTTGTATTCTTTGGTAAAGTAAGTGTGAAAACCTTTAGAAATCTTAGGAATCTTTCATAAACCAGTTTTAAATGAATTTAGATAAAACAGTATAATTAAGAGTTTTGAATAAGTGAAAATATCTTAGAAAACCATTTATAGCGTCCTACTCGGTAAAACAGTGTATAGTGTGGTAAAATCTTGTGCATGCGGATTATCAATCACATGTGATTGATATGATAATTGGCATGTTTAACTTGTATTCCCCCCTATAAAACATGTAAAAACATTTAAAAGGTTCATTCAAGGGTATGAACTCACCTGGTGTAAGTAGGTCCGACGAAGGTGCCGTTTGGGCGTTCGGTGTCACGTAAGGACTCGAACACACTCAATGACCTATTTAACATATGATAACATATGTTCACATACAATTAGTGTATTTAATACTAATTAAACAAGTATACGCACTCAAAGGAGCGGAAAACACTTTAGATAAGTGTTTGGGTGTCCCGGGTAGCATCTAAAGGTGTGTATGGCTTAGGAATGGAGTTTACTCTCCGAGAGTAACCTCTCAATACCATGTTTACGGCCCAGGGACTACTCACCATGAGTTTACGGTCGTAAACTCGTGGTGAGGGGTTCTAGTGTGTTTAAGGCTTCTAGCTTGTTCATGGAATTATTCTAAGTCCAAATCCAAAAGGCATGAGTGAGTTTAAGGCCTTCAAGGAAATCTTAATGGAGTTTATGGCCCAGGGGCAACTCCTAAGGGAGTTTACGGCTGTAAACTCTTATTCCTTGAGTTTTGTGAAGTTTCAAGCCCTTATATCACTTCTAGTAATTATTCAAGGCTATAGGGGTGTGTGGGGTTCCAAGAGGGCACTCCTTTAGTGTTTATGGTCCAAATGACCATCCCTTGGGAGTTTACAACCGTAAGCTCTATGGCTTGGCCGTGAACTCCCATACACCCATAACTCTTTGATTTTAAGCCCTTATTTTAACCCTAGCATTTTCTAGTGAAAGTATAAGGCCATTTAGGGGACATTTACTATCATTTTAGCATGTTTAGGGGTGTTTACAGCCTAGGCACTTGCTTGGGCCGTAAACTCCATGTTACCCCATATTTCGTTGTGTTTAAATGATCTAAACCCAAAATACCAAGTCCCTAAATTATGTATGAAGCCTAAGGGTGGTTTGGGAGTGTTTTTGGGGCATTTTGATATAGTTTAGAGGTGTTTACGGCCTTGGCATATGCCTAGGCCGTAAACTCTCTTTTGTGCCTCCTTTTGATTGTTTTAAATGGTCAAACACTCCTAGATAAATCCCTTAATTTATTTCCAAGCCTCTAGGGACATTTTGGGGTCATTTTGGCCTTGATTTAGGGGTTTACGGCCTAAGGAGGAGCTTAGGCCGTAAACTCCATTCTAACAGCTTCTAAGTCCGAATTTTTAGCTATAAACATGAATCAATATGTTTAGAATAAGCTAGGGTAAGCGGACTTACGATTTGGAAGCGTTTGGTTGCGGATTCGGGGCGAAAACGAGTCTGGAGAGAGAGTATAGAGAGAGAGGGTGGAAAGAGCTCAAATGGAGTTTACTCCCCCTTATATATGGGTGGGAGTTGGAGCTCAGTGGAATTCTACCAAATACTGCCGTTAAACTCGGCTTTTGGTCGCACCCGATTTAGTGGTCGTGATAATAAACTAGTATTTTCCAACTAAATGGAAATATGTATTTTTATTTCCCTTTATCACGACTTAACGACATATTAAACATAAACAATTGAAATGTTTATTTAATTGCTGGCCTCTAATTAACGAAACTTTTATAAACTGGAATATTCCGTTAACGGTAACGGGGAAATGTAACGGAACAACTTGGGTTGTCACATCATCCCCCTGTTAGAGGGAATTTCATCCCGAAATTTAGGTCTAGGCAAGGAAGTAGGTATGAATGGCCAAGTAGAGGTAAGAGAGTACTTCCTATACGGTTGTCCTCGCATTCCCAAGTGAACTCTAGTCTGTGTTTGTCATTCCGACAGACCCTCACGTACAGGATGCGGATTCCGTCTCGTGTGGCTAGTGGGTTCCAACTCGTGTACCTACAAGGTTAGGGTTCTCAATGGATTCTATCAAGATGAGTGAGGCACGAAGAGTGTCGTTGGGTAATCGCATATAAAGTCTAAGAAGTGGATCGATTGGGTGTGAATCTTGTGGTATATCCGAAGGTAGTAGCGGCCTGAAAAGGGTTGGGCCAAGTGTAACGCCCGGGTTTTAGGGCTAAGCATTTTTGTCAATGTAATAGTCTAGGTCAACTCTTGTAACTCTTTTTGAAGTAATAAAGATGAAATATTTGAGTATTATGTGAATTATGTGTGTTTATGTGTTTATTATTTAATTATAAATGTATAATTAATAAAGAATAAAAATGAGCGTCAAAATTAAAGTGTGA
Organism: Lactuca serriola; assembly: GCF_051521515.1. Classification (NCBI taxonomy): domain Eukaryota; kingdom Viridiplantae; phylum Streptophyta; class Magnoliopsida; order Asterales; family Asteraceae; genus Lactuca; species Lactuca serriola. The sequence goes on from NC_136415.1 coordinate 265,851,644, forward strand.
GATAATCCCGATATCTCTACATAAAGTTGTAGAATATGTCTCAAGGTTTCTGTTCACATAAGGAACGCCGAAATCCGAGTTATAACAAAGAAGTTATGACCCGTCGAAGTATCACGACAGAACCGGCACGATACCGGGAAGCGTGAATAGTGAATTTATGATAGAGCGAGATTTAGCCTTAGCGATCTAAACGAAAGTCGTAGAAGTTATGATTTATCGAAGTTTCGGAATAGTAGTGTACAGCCCGAAATTCGAATATTAGATCGAGCGATTTTTAGCCGACACGAACTAAACGAGAATCGAAGATCTCGTTGAGAGTAGCATAACGAGAAAAAGATGGGCGAAAACGGATGTCGGATGAAGAAGTTATGAGGATTTAACGGACCAATCGTGTCCCAGCCCGTTAATAATATAAAATTTAAAATCGAGCCAAAATTAGCCGACGGAGCCTAAACGAAAGTTGTAGAGTACATTCCCACCTTTGCGTGCATATAAAGAACATCGAAAACGGAGGTCGTACGCGAAAGTTACGAATTTTTAAAGTTGAAGTATGAAAATGCGAAACCTGGTGCGAGACTGATGACGAGGCGCGTTCTGGGCCGTCCGATGAAGGTCTCAAATCTCGCTTCGGATGATGACACCAGCCCTCGCTGTACGCTCCGTGTCCGAAGCCAGTACGCCCCGCGTACCCTCGCCCTTATCTCTTCCGGAGTGCAAGCCAGCTGGTCCGAGGTGGCGCCCTTATCCGATGGTTACGCCCCGCGTAGGTCCGAGGTACGCCCAGCGTACCGAGGCCTCGCAAGGCTATAAAAGGAGGCCGAGATTTCTTCATTTTTCACACCAAAATCACTTCTCTCTCTACAAGCTTTCTCTCTCTAAGTGCTATAAATTCCCCTAAGCCCTAGTTAAGCCCCTTAGCACCCTATGGAAGCCCCGAGGCTCCCGGAGTCCCGAGAAAAAGGAGTTTTTCGGTTTCGAAACGCTGCTCCAATTAAGTCACGGTTCTCGATAAAATTCGCTGTAAGTATGCTACGCTTACGCAATTTTTAATATAGCTTTCAAATAATTATAGGAATGTTATTAGGTCCTTAAATTAATTATTTGGGCTATTATCATGATTTATATCGAGTATTAATAACGCTTAATAATACTCGGACTAATTAATTTGTTGCGGTTATCGTTAAACTAAACCCTAGTAGTATCGACACTAGGTTTTATCAAAGGAATATCGTTTTGAGAGTATCGAAGCGCTGTACGAGTGCTGAGTCACCACCTAATCAGGTGAGTGCATAGTTACTTTCAGCTTACACATAGATATGAAGTATTTTATATAAATTACGTGCTATGTGTGCATATTATCTGAATACTTGCTATCTATGCTGGATGAACGTTGTTATACATGTTTTCAATGATTTAAATTGTATATGTATTTTATATCTACGAAAATGTAGGGGTAAAACATGGGTAGATGTAATAGGTGATGTGTGATAAAATGATGAGAGGCCTCGATGTTGATGTTGTTGATTCTGTCATCTAGCGGAGTATGGATGACGACCACGGACTCTTCTAGACAGTCCAGTGGAACACTAATAGGCTCGCAACCTGTAGGTGTTTGTGAACGATGTGTTCACCGGTGTACTCCACACCCCACATGGTTGCCTTTAGGACATTTATTACCGAGGAATCCCCTTAGCAGTAGTGTCCGTCCCGATGATGATCCTTAGGCTAGGTCCCTTATGATAGGTGTTTAGGGACGTAAAGTGAGGATAACGGGAACGGGTAATCGGGTTATTGTTGATTGATGAAATTAATAAACTTATTTATTGTGGTTTGAAAACTCTATGTGCTCACCAGGCACCCAAGCCTGACCCACTCAGTTTCTTGTATTACAGGTAGTGGCGCATGAGCATAGATGTGATGTTTTGGACGAGGGATTACAGATATAGGCCTGTAGATATGAAATAATGTAGTAAGGCTTATATTGTACTGTTTATGCTTTTGATCTGTACGAACATGACATCCCAAGTCTTTTAATGAAATACATTTCTATGGAAATGCTTTTGATAAATCTTTATCATATTTCTGTTTTGGGACAAATTCCGCAACACTTTCATTTAAAATGTAACTCTGATTTTTAAACAAAGCATAAACAAACCGGTCTTTTCTGGCCGTGATTTTGGGGATGTCACAGTTGGTATCAGAGCATTAGTTTAAGCGAACTAGGAATTTGTAGGATTTCTAGACTTAAACATAGAATGCTAAGCGATGATTGTGAGGTGTGAGCACTAGCTTATTTTAGGAATTATGCCTAAAATGCTTTTATGTGCTAAATGCTTTGTGCATGATATGTTGTTATTTGTTCGGATCTATGGTCTGTTGCCGACCGGATCTGGAAACCTTATGTGTTTAGGATTCTAAACGTACGACTACGATATTAGAACTAGCATATAAACGTTTCGGAGAGATAAGGATGATTTGAACATCAGTCCTAAATAAAGATCTAAATTCACCTTATTCGGTGTATAGATCAAGATGGCAAGGACCCGTAGCGGAAACGTGAATGCAAATGGGAACAAAAACCAACCCCCAGTGATTGAGCAAATACCGGTGATGGAAGCCGCTGCTGAGCCAGTCACAATGGCCGGAGTGCAAGCGATGATCCAAGCGATGTTGGATCGTCAAATGGAGGAAACTAGACGTTTGCTCCAGCAAAATCGAGAGGAAGCCACTATTCAGATCGAGCAGCCCAAGTTGAACGAAGGGCAGACTGAGGAAGGAGACTACAGTGGAACTGTTGGTCAAGTCAACCCACCAGTAATTCAACAAAATAACCAAGATGACGGATTCGAGAGAAATGGATGCAAGTACAAGGATTTTCAGACTTGCAAGCCATCGACTTTCACGGGAAAGGAAGATCCAATCGGAGTCATGGATTGGATCTCGGAGATGGAGTTAGCTTTCATGACATGCGGTCGCAGAGGGAAGCTACAGACCACGTTTGCAGTGCGTCAGTTTCGAGGAGGCGATGTACGTTGGTGGAATACCTTGGGGAAGACTTTAAGCCCCAACAAACCCCTGGAACTGACATGGGCAGAATTTCTGGTGCAATTCAAACGAAAGTACTGCTCAGCTCAAAACCTGCTCGAGCTAGAGAACCCGTTTCTAACCCTGAAGAAGGGGAGCATGTTAATCGATGAATACACGAACAACTTCACAGAAAAGATGGAATTTGCCTTGCGTCTTGTTCCGGATGAGCTGACAAAAATTGATAAGTACGCAAAGGGATTACCATGGGAGTACACGGTGCCAGTACGTCAGGCACTTACTTTGGAGGCAGCTATCTGGGCTGCCAAGTCTGTGGAGGATATGATTAAGGGAAGAGCTTCCAGCAAAGTCGAGGTTGGCGAGAAAAGGAAATTTGACAGATCCTCAAGGTTCGGTAAGAAGGGTAGATTCTCGAAGTCTGGTTCGAGAGGAGGAGGATCAGAAGCGAAGTGGTGTGACAAGTGCAAAAAGAAGCACTCTGGGAAGTGTGACGGAGGGGTCACTTGTTTCAAATGCGGAAAGCATGGGCACTATGCCAATGAATGCACCCTCAACCAGAAGGCTTGTTATGGGTGTAATGAAGAAGGGCACATTTTGAAGGACTGCCCGAAGAAGGAGGCAGGAAGACCCAATATACCACCAAAGCTGAAGGCGAGAGCCTTACAGATGATGCTCGAGGCTGCAAAGGAGGCAGCAGACGTCGCTTCAGATACCTTTCTTGTAAATGGTTTGCCTGCAAATATACTATTTGATTCCGGAGCCAACTACTCCTTTGTGTTGAATAAATTTAGTGGGAAATTAGCATTGCCTGTAGAAAAACTACATAATGCCCTGATTGTAGAAGTTGCCAGTGGCAAATTCGTACCTGTTAGTAATCGTATTAGGAACATCGTCATTGACCTAAACGGAAACGAATTCCACGAAGAGCTATTACCCATAGAGTTAAACGGTTTCGACATCGTTTTCGGTATGGATTGGCTTAGCGCCAACGATGCTGAGATTCAATGCCGAAAGAAGATAGTAAGGGTAAACCCACCCGGAAAAGAATCATTTATGGTGTACGGGGACAAACGCAGAGTGAATTCTGGAATCATCTCCCTGATGAAAGCCAGGAAATGTTTGTCAAAGGGATGTGCATCATACTTGGCATTCGTAATCGATGCCAAGAAGGAGAAGAAAGAGATGCAGAATATACCAGTTGTGTGTGATTATCCGAAAGTCTTTCCCGAAGATCTTCCCGGATTACCACCTGATAGGCAAATGGAGTTTCGTATAGACTTGTTACCAGGAACGACACCGATAGCAAAAGCACCTTACCGATTAGCACCGACGGAGATGAAGGAGCTCATGACGCAACTTCAGGAGCTGTTGGACAACGGTTTCATTCGACCTAGTTCGTCACCCTGGGGAGCTCCGGTGTTATTCGTGAAGAAGAAGGACGGAAGTATGAGAATGTGTATAGACTACCGAGAGCTGAATAAGGCAACGGTGAAGAACAAGTATCCATTGCCGAGGATTGATGACCTATTCGATCAACTGCAAGGTTCGAGCTACTTCTCAAAGATCGATCTTAGGTCAGGATATCATCAGCTGAAGGTGAGAGAGTAGGATATTGAGAAGACTGCATTTAGAACAAGGTATGGACACTACGAGTTCTTGGTTATGTCATTCGGACTAACCAATGCTCCCGCAGCATTCATGGATTTGATGAATAGGGTTTGTAAACCATTCCTCAATAAATCCGTGATAGTGTTCATCGATGACATTCTCATCTACTCGAAAAGCCAGGAGGAGCATGGCAAGCATCTACGGGAAGGATTAGAAGTGTTGAAGAAGGAGAAGCTTTTTGCAAAGTTCTCCAAATGCGACTTTTGGATATGGGAAGTCCAATTCTTGGGTCATGTTGTTAACCAGGAGGGAATAATGGTTGACCCCGCAAAGATCGAGGCTGTGATGAAGTGGGAACGTCCGAAAAGTCCCACGGAGATTCGAAACTTTCTAGGATTAGCCGGATATTATCGACGATTTATCCAAGGCTTTTCTTCGATAGCTGTTCCATTAACAGCGTTGACCCATAAAGGAGCTACGTATACATGGAGTGAGAAACACGATGAGGCATTCGAGAAGCTAAAGAAGAAGTTATGTGAAGCACCGATACTTTCTCTACCCGATGGAGTTGAAGACTTTGCGGTTTATAGTGATGCATCTGGAGTTGGGTTGGGTTGTGTTCTGACCCAAAGAGAAAAGGTGATAGCATACACATCTCGACAATTGAAAGAGCACGAAAAGAACTACCCCACTCATGATTTGGAGTTGGCAGCGGTAGTTTTTGCCTTAAAGATATGGAGGCATTACCTCTACGGCACGAAATGCAAGATCTTCACTGATCATAAGAGTCTCCAGTATCTCTTTAATCAGAAGGAGTTGAACATGAGGCAACGACGCTGGCTAGAAATTCTCAAGGACTACGACTGTGAGATACTTCACCACCCAAGTAAAGCAAATATTGTTGCTAATGCTCTCAGTCGGAAAGTCAATCTCGAAAGGAAAAGGCCAAGAGCGTTAAGAATTGAAGTCGTCTTGACTATTGTGGAAATTATCAGGAAAGCCCAAGAAGAAGCTTTAGAGAAGAATGACCGAAGGGAAGAACATTTGGGCAAAACGTTAGTATTCGGAACAAACAGTCGAGGACTGAAGGTATTCCAAGATCGAATTTGGGTACCTAAGACGGGAGGAATAAGAGATCTTATGATGGAAGAGGCACACAAGACCATGTACTCGATTCATCCCGGTAGCACTAAAATGTATAGGGACCTAAAACCCTACTACTGGTGGCCGACGATGAAGCTCGATGTTGCGAAGTATATGGCCGAGTGCGTAACATGTGCGAGGGTTAAGGCACAACATCAGAAACCGTATGGGAGTTTAGAACCTTTATCTGTACCTATGGGTAAATGGGAAGACATCACCATGGATTTTGTGACTAAACTGCCCAGGACGAAGAACGGTCACGACATGATTTGGGTAGTCGTGGATCGTTTCACCAAGAGTGCACACTTCATAGCAGCCAACGAGAAGTGGTATATGGATAAGATCGCAAATGCTTACGTGAAGGAAATTGTAAGACTTCACGGTGTCCCTCTTACGATCATATCATATCGTGATAGTCGTTTCACGTCGAGGTTTTGGAGGAGTCTACAAGAGGAGTTGGGTACAAAGTTGTGTTTAAGTACTGCTTACCATCCGCAAACTGATGGTCAGAGTGAAAGAACGATTCAGATGTTGGAAGATATGCTGAGAGCATGTACCCTCGAATTCCAAGGGAATTGGGACGAACACTTACCTCTGGTAGAATTCTCCTACAACAACAGTTTCTACTCGAGCATCAAGATGACACCTTATCAAGACTTGTATGGATAGAAGTGTCGTACGCCGTCTTGTTGGCTTGAAGCCGGAGAGAAGCAGTTTATGGGCCCCGAGATAGTCCATGAGATTGCTGAGAAGTTGAAGGTGATTAGGGAAAGAATGTTAGAAGCTCAGGATCGTTAGAAGAGCTATGCTGACAAGAAAAGACGACCAATGACTTTCGAAGTTGGGGATTCCGTTTTGCTTAAAGTCTCACCGTGGAAGGGACTTATACGATTCGGGAAACGAGGAAAGTTGAGTCCAAGGTTCATTGGACCATTCAAATTTCTTCAGAAGATTGGGAACCAAGCTTACAAGCTGGAATTACCGGAAGAACTCGATGGTATTCATAACACCTTCCATGTGTGTTATTTGAGGAAATTCGTGGGAGATGTTCCCGACATAATTCCAATCTCAGAGTTAAGGATAGATGAAAATAAAAGGCTGATCGAAGAGCCTGAGGCAATTGTTGACCGTAAGACTAAGAAGTTACGACGCAAGATGGTCGACTTAGCGCTAGTCCGATGGAAACATTCGAATGGGCCGAATCTCACTTAGGAAACAGAGGATGACATGATGAGTCGCTATCCACATCTGTTTGCTGATGCATGATTCCGGGACGGAATCATCCTAAGGGGGAGAGAATTGTAACGCCCGGGTTTCAGGGATAAGCATTTTTGTCAATGTAATAGTCTAGGTCAACTCTTGTAAGTCTTTTTGAAGTAATAAAGATGAAATATTTGAGTATTATGTGAATTATGTGTGTTTATGTGTTTATTATTTAATTATAAATGTATAATTAATAAAGAATAAAAATGAGCGTCAAAATTAAAGTGTGAGATAATACCGATATCTCTACATAAAGTTGTAGAATATGTCTCAAGGTTTCTGTGCATATAAGGAACGCCGAAATCAAAGTTATAACGAAGAAGTTATGACACGTCGAAGTTTCACGACGGAACCGGCACGATACCGGGAAGCGTGAATAGTGAATTTACGATAGAGCGAGATTTAGCCTTAGCGATCTAAACGAAAGTCGTAGAATATGTTAAACTAAGAACATCGATAAAAAGAACGCCCCAATCTGACTTCGTATGAAGAAGTTATGATTTTTCAAAGTTTCGGAATAGTAGTGTACAGCCCGAAATTCGAATATTAGATCGAGCGATTTTTAGCCGACACGACCTAAACAAGAATCGAAGATCTCGTTGAGAGTAGCATAACGAGAAAAAGATGGGCGAAAGCGGATGTCGGATGAAGAAGTTATGAGGATTTAACGGACCAATCGTGTCTCGGCCCGTTAATAATATAAAATTTAAAATCGAGCCAAAATTAGCCGACGGAGCCTAAACGAAAGTTGTAGAGTACATTCCCACCTTTCCGTGGATATAAAGAACATCGAAAACGGAGGTCGTACGCGAAAGTTACGAATTTTTAAACTTGAAGTATGAAAATGCGAAACCTGGTGCGAGACTGATGACGTGGCGCGTTCTGGGCCGTCCGATGAAGGTCTCAAATCTCGCTTCGGATGATGACACCTGCCCTCGCTGTACGCTCCGCGTCCGAAGCCAGTACGCCCCGCGTACCCTCGCCCTTATCTCTTCCGGAGTGCAAGCTAGCTGGTCCGAGGTGGCGCCCTTATCCGATGGTTACGCCCCGCGTAGGTCCGAGGTACGCCCAGCGTACCGAGGCCTCGCAAGGCTATAAAAGGAGGCCGAGATTTCTTCATTTTTTTCACACCAAAATCACTTCTCTCTCTACAAGCTTTCTCTCTCTAAGTGCTATAAATTCCCCTAAGCCCTAGTTAAGCCCCTTAGCACCCTAGGGAAGCCCCGAGGCTCCCGGAGTCCCGAGAAAAAGGAGTTTTTCGGTTTCGAAACGCTGCTCCAATTAAGTCACGGTTCTCGATAAAATTCGCTGTAAGTATGCTACGCTTACGCAATTTTTAATATAGCTTTCAAATAATTATAGGAATGTTATTAGGTCCTTAAATTAATTATTTGGGCTATTATCATGATTTATATCGAGTATTAATAACGCTTAATAATACTCGGACTAATTAATTTGTTGCGGTTATCGTTAAACTAAACCCTAGTAGTATCGACACTAGGTTTTATCAAAGGAATATCGTTTTGAGAGTATCGAAGCGCTGTACGAGTGCTGAGTCACCACCTAATCAGGTGAGTGCATAGTTACTTTCAGCTTACACATAGATATGAAGTATTTTATATAAATTACATGCTATGTGTGCATATTATCTGAATACTTGCTATATATGCTGGATGAACTTTGTTATACATGTTTTCAATGATTTAAACTGTATATGTATTTTATATCTACGAAAATGTTGGGGTAAAACATGGGTAGATGTAATAGGTGATGTGTGATAAAATGATGAGAGGCCTCGATGTTGATGTTGTTGATTCTGTCATCTAGCGGAGTATGGATGACGACCACGGACTCTTCTAGACAGTCCAGTGGAACACTAGCAGGCTCGCAACCTGTAGGTGTTTGTGAACGATGTGTTCACCGGTGCACTCCATCCCCCACATGGTTGCCTTTAGGACATTTATTGCCGAGGAATCCCCTTAGCAGTAGTGTCCGTCCCAATGATGATCCTTAGGCTAGGTCCCTTATGATAGGTGTTTAGGGACGTAAAGTGAGGATAACGGGAACGGGTAATCGGGTTATTGTTGATTGATGAAATTAATAAACTTATTTATTGTGGGTTGAAAACCCTATGTGCTCACCAGGCTCCCAAGCCTGACCCACTCAGTTTCTTGTATTACAGGTAGTGGCGCATGAGCATAGGTGTGGTGTTTTGGACGAGGGATTACGGATATAGGCCTGTAGATATGAAATAATGTAGTAAGGCTTATATTATACTGTTTATGCTTTTGATCTGTACGAACATGACATCCCAAGTCTTTTAATGAAATACATTTCTATGGAAATGCTTTTGATAAAACTTTATCATATTTTTTTTTGGGACAAATTCCGCAACGCTTTCATTTAAAATGTAACTCTGATTTTTAAACAAAGCATAAACAAACCGGTATTTTCTGGCCGTGATTTTGGGGATGTCACACCAAGTCTCCATGGGGATTCTCATATGGTCCTAAGGTCTCGGAATGGTAGAGCTTTTCAGCACTTAGAACATAGTGTACTTCTATGGCAAGATCATCACTGGCGTGATCGCCATTCCGAAGTTCCTAACGTTCTCACTCGTACTGTGTGTGTAGTCCTTCAGGTTGGTTCTTAGAAAGCTCGAGTGATCTTTGGTCTCGCATTTCCTGTCAACTGGTTGATAGAGACTTTCTAGATCGTCGAGTGGGTTGCGTGACTATGGTTATCTGTTTGTTTAGAGTGTCTATCTCAAGCCTGTGCAAATGAACATGCACTAACGAATCTTGAGATACGAAAACCCTGAGGGTCGGGGAGATAGGGTTTCTCCAGACGAGTGTTGGACTATCTCGGGAGGTGGTTCTACTATCTCTACGTGAGACGGTATTCGTGGAACACCTAATTGTCCAAGGATTCTCCAAGACTTTGGTTTATTCTAGTGCGGAAAGCGAATGTTCCTGCATAACCCTTCGACTAACACCATGGCTGGTGTTAAGTCTATAATCTCTTCGGGATGTGGGTCGCGAGGCTTAACGCCGTTACTTTCGCACTTGGTCAAGTATTCTTGGCTGCGAAGGTTATCCTGTGGTTCTCGGTATACTAGTGTTCACTTCGGAGAATGTATTTTATCGTCTTCAGGGCGACGACGATTTCCTCCATGTGAGAGGGTGGAGGACGATAGGCACTGTTCGTCTATAACAGGGTGGACGAAGTGCCTGAGTAGTGCGAGCATCTACTGTAACTACTCTTTCGAAGGTTCTGAGTTTCCTCGGTCTAGGTCAACTCTAGTGAGTATAGGGTCTCATCACTTGGAACTTTACTAGCTCAACCCGCAGTGATTCTCTTGACTCCGACTCCTATGTTATGGTATAGGGGGAAAGTGTTTTGCGAGGAGGTCCGAGGTAGAGCTCATGCTTGGCTTAACCACCAATACTTGGTGTATACAAGCAGTATATAATTGAGGTCGGCAAGATGTTCAGCTGTGCGACTCCACCCCAAACCCACAACCCAACGAGGAACACGGAGTACGGAAGAAACACACACCTTAAATCTTTTTGATCTCAATTATATGCCACCTTTATGCATATACCTGGTTATAGTGGTCAGCCTCATGAGTTATGTTTTCTGGTTTCACGAACCTGATGTGCGAGGTGCGAAGGGTCTCCCGGGGGAATCTACGGAGTATGCTTCGGTTGGTGGTTGTCTTCTTAGAGTATTTGCAGTTCCTTTTGCTTCGGTGTCCATCTGACTACGAGGGGTCGGTCAACGGCGCGTGGTACCCTTTCTTGGGTACTTCGGAAGGTTTGAGATAAGAGGGACGATTGACGGATCGCATTAGGTTTGATTGTTTGAGTTAGGTTTAGGTTCGGAAGAACCTTTATGCGCCGACATGGCTACGGAGAAAGTTCTTTTTACACAGCACTAAGAATGTACACATGGTTGCACGAAGTGGAACCACGATCAATAGAGTCGTCGAAGATGGCACACTCCGACATGATATAAAGTGAGAGTCGATAGAGTCATGCGTTGAACAGGCACACAAGTTCTAAGCGTCTCGAGTTTCATCCTGTGTATCACTACCACGGATACTTGGACCAATAGAGTCGACGCGGAACTATAGAGAGTCCTAAGTGTTTCTGAGTAGAGTATCTTTTCATGAATGGATTCTCACGAGGCATTTCTACAATCGCCTCACATATACTAGTCATGTATATTTAAGGTGGGGAGGACTGTTGACTGAGCGACCCCGCCCTAAATCCACAACCAAACGAGGAACAGAAAATGAGGCGGCATTCGCTCACTCTAGGTCTGTACATCTTAAATATACATGGTCGTAACGTATATGTTTAGCCATTATAGTTTTACCTGATAAATTTTTAAATTTTATAACAGTGCTGCGACTTTCGCCTTACTGGGAAGAATTTACATTTGAATTAGTCTTTTATTGTTCTCGGTTAGTTATCTGGGATCGAGAGACGTACCAAAAGTCTATCAGGTTCCTTGATGCTTCTCCCTAAGCATTAGAGTTAGACTCCTCCTGTGTCTTTGTTGTTTCCTTCAGTTGGGCAATCCCTTTTGAAGTGTCCAATCGCACCACATAGACGGCAAACTGGATTTGTCGTCACATTGGTGATTGATGCAATACGCTCCGCTGGAGTTCTGCATACACGAGCAGTATGCCCCTTCATGTTGCACCTAGCACATAAGAGTTCCCGGCAGGCACCATGATGATGGTAGCTGCACTTACTGCAGTGGGGAGGGTCTCCTAGATACGGTCTTCTTGGAGTCGGGAAGGAAGGATTTACAGGAGCATTGGCCGTCTCAGCTCGTTTCCCTTCGGAAGGTCCTTGAGCCGAGGTACTTCCCTCCTAAATCTTGAGTTTTCTCTTTAGTGGGTTCAGTTGAGGTTCTTGGGTGACTGGGTATGAAAGTGTTGGTTGCTGCTGTCCATTGCCAGGATCGGAAATCCCGATAGGTACCTTGCTAACATTGGCGTTGTTAGCATTCAGGTGAGCCATGACAGCTGTTACGGCTGCTGAGACTGCAGCTTGGAACGTAGCTTCATCGAATAAGAGAGCAGGTTTCTTGCTTGTGGATTGGTTACGCTTCTTCGGTGGCATGGTTTTCCTACACAGAAAGGAATACAAGGTAATGAGAGACGATGGTTAACTCTGAATATTTCTGTCCTGAGCGTATTAGGCATAAATTTTTCCCGTGCCTCGGGTACTGGTTGTCCGAGTGTCGACCTAGATCCCTATGATGTAGCCCTGGTAATCGAGGTAGGTAAATAAGTGTCGGAAAAAGGCTATAAGATGCGAGTCGTTCCTACTAAGTTACCTTTATACTAGGGAAAGGTTTCACTCTCCGGCCTGGAGAGATTTGAGAACGGTTCGGAACGAAACTGCGGAAAGAGAGGCTCATGAAAGCTCATGGCTAAACAATCTCAATAGAGATGCGGGGATCCGCCCTAATCGTGTATCTGGCAACGGGAAACGACGATTTACCTAACACATAGCATGAGTAGTGTAACCACTAACTCACTAAATTGTATTATTTTATGGGTGTATTAGCGTGACGAATACGAGGAAAGGACACTTCTCGGGTTCCATGTACTGGCTCCCTCTGTCTGCCTCGTATCTTTATCTGGAATCGGCGTTGGTTTCCTTCAGGTAGTTACCTAGGGTTCTCTCCTCGTATGGACACATTGAATTTCTACTCCGCCTTGCCTCCGAATCTGACTCTGGGTGTCATCGCTTCATGACGGATGACTGGAATCTCGGAAGCTTAGGCGAATCTCTCACCACTGTCCCTAAAAAGATATAGGCACTTGGTGAATTCAATAGTCTCAACCCCGTTCATTTATTTCCGAACTGGAAATCTTCTCAATGAACTTCTTCGGGGTCGGAATCAACTCTTCTGTCAAGCACTGAAGTGGGTAGGGTTTTCTACAGGGTTCGTGCAAGAATTGGAAATGTCTAAAGAATCCTAAGAGATTATTAACATTTCACTGGATGATCCCTATCGAGTCCTGCTACGATTACACAAGGTATACAAATCATATATAACTTAGATCCGATAGTCCGTCGAATATGTGATACTACTCTAGATCCATATCCAAACAAGGAAAAGGAAATAGGGCGAAACCACACATTCTTAGCCTATGGGATCCTTATTATATATAACCTTGGAAGTATACTCTCTGTAATTGTAGGTATATCAATAAGGATCTTTTTAGTTCTTCACACAAGGTTAGTTATGGATCCTAAAATACCCCTATGGTATTTTAATTCTTGTTTGTTTCTTATCTTCAGAGTATGAATTATGGGATTAGTGTGAATCTTTTAGTGTTCCAAAATACTCCTATAGTATTTTATCTTAGTGTTTGGCTCTAACATTCCTAGTTGGTAAGTTTCAGACTTGTTGCAACCCCACTATCACTCCCAAGCACACGTTCATCGCATCTCGAATAAATGTAGTTGATCAGGTTACATTTATTCCAGCTTACGATTACATAACTGCCCAGGTTTGACTGTAGTGCTCAACATCCGAAGACTTTTATTATTGTTCTTCTTGTGATACTTTTGTTCAAGTGTTTAGATTCTGGATGTTATTATACTTTGGTAAAATATGGTTATATTTTAAAGTATAATTCTTGGTCAGAGTGTTTTATCCCTTGTGTTTATAGGTTGTATATCTTTTATGAATTGATATACTTAGCTCACTATAAACAATGCTCTGATACCAATCTGTCACACCCCAAAACCGGAACGGCGGAAACATTCTAGGGTGGATGACGTCATGTCAAGTATCACAACACATGCATTATAGTAATCAAAGCACAACAAGAAATTGCATTAATAGTAATAATTTTACATGGTTACATTACAAGGTATTAAGTAATACAGACAAATGTAATAAGAACAACATGGTACTAAGCTATCTTCGTCAACAGCTCCGGGGATGTACCTGTCTAATGCTGACCTGAGAATACAAGTTATTTGAAAAGTGAGTATCAACATTTTTACAAATGCTGGCGAGTTCATAAGTATTTAGTGTCATTTAGTCAAATAACGTTATGAAGTAATAGTTTAAGTGTTTACAGTGCATTAGAGTTCTTTCCAGAAAATCCTATATTTTCTTTAAATAAAGCAGCCTTCTACCAAGACTGGTCAGTGTTATGTGGTAAAAAAAGTTGTTTTCCCTTAATTGCTATCATTATCAAAATACTAAATTTGATTATTAAAGAAAGCAAGAGACAACAGAGAAATAACATATGCCTCAGCAGTGAGGATTGTTGACTAAGGCAAAGGAATCATAGACTCCAGGAGAGTATCAAACTAACGACACGCCTGATTCAGTCTAACAAGTAGAGACTCAAATGAAAGGTACAGCTGGTAAGGCCTAAAACAATGAATATAGACCCCATACAGTATCAAATGAAAGATACGTCTTGTAAGGTCAAAACAGTGAATACAGACCCCAGACAGTATCAAATGAAAGATACGTCTTGTAAGGTCAAAACAGAGAAAGCAGACCCCAGACGGTATCAAATGAAAGATACGTCCTGCAAGGTCAAAATAGTGTGACTCTGAAAATGAGTTACCAACATACAGTGTAAATTGCCGGTGAAATACCGTTACCTTAAAGCCATGAATTATAAGGTAACCCGGGATACTCGTCACCATATTGACTAGAGTTCCAGACGCCCTACAAGCGTCTATAAGATGTGACATTTGTCACCCGTTGGCTTGGTAGGCCGGGACTGTAGCTAGCAGTCTGGGTGCGGGGTTGTCAATCTCGTATAGATCTATACACACAATGTCCACTCTCCCTACAGGAGATTTTGGTTACCAACTAGACGACGGAGAAGGTCGTGTCCTGAAGATGCATCCCAAATAGTGGGTAGAGACTTCCAAATTGTGGGTTTCTAATGTAAGCGTTGAACTAGAGGTAGAGACTCATAACTGAATTGACTAAAGCAAACCCATATGTCTATGCTTGTGTACATAATATATAACTAATGAATCAAACGACCTTCAGATGGACATCCAATCCCACCAGACCACATCTCAACGAAGAAAAGGAAATAGGGCGGACAAGCCTTCCTAAGTCCTTCAAGCATTATTTATATGCATCTATACAAGCACAGACATACATCTAACTACGCTTGAGTGTGTATCAAGTGGAATCATATCGTGAAGTATAAGTGTACAGTGTGGAATAACCGACTTGTGAAGTATAAGCGTACAGTGAAATATCCGTGTCGTGAAGTATAAGCGTACAGAGTGGGATAATCGAATCGTGAAGTATAAGTGTACCAAGTATAAGTGTATCACGAAGAGGAAACGACGATAAGTGAAGTCAGAGCGTCTATCAAGTATAAGCGACTACAAGCATAAGCGATATAGAGACAATAACAGGTATAAACGCATCACAAAGTGAAAGCGTTATCGAGTAGGAGTTTAAAATAAATGAAAACGAAGCGGCAGTAATTAACAAGTAAAAGTATACATGAAAACCTTGGAAAAACCTTTATACTTAGGAAAATCGCATTTTGTATTCTTTGGTAAAATAAGTGTGAAAACCTTTAGAAATCTTTGGAATCTTTCATAAACCAATTTTAAATGAATTTAGATAAAACAATATAAGTAAGAGTTTTGAATAAGTGAAAATATCTTAGAAAACCATTTATAGCATCCTACTCGGTAAAACAGTGTACAGTGTGGTAAAATCTTGTGCATGCAGGTTATCAATCACATGTGATTGATATGATAACTGGCATGCTTAACTTGTATTCCCCCCTATAAAACATGTAAAAACATTTAAAAGGTTCATTCAGGGGTATCAACTCACCTGGTGTAAGTAGGTCCGACGAAGTTGCCGTTTGGGCGTTCGGTGTCACGTAAGGACTCGAACACACTCAATGACCTATTTAACATATGATAACATATGTTCACATACAATTCGTATATTTAATACTAATTAAACAAGTATACACACTCAAAGGAGCGGAAAACACTTTAGATAAGTGTTTGGGTGTCCCGGGTAGCATCTAAAGGTGTGTATGGCTTAGGAATGGAGTTTACTCTCCGAGAGTAAACTCTCAATACCATGTTTACGGCCCAGGGACTACTCACCATGAGTTTACGGCCGTAAACTCATGGTGAGGGGTTCTAGTGTGTTTAAGGCTTCTAGCTTGTTCATGGAATTATTCTAAGTCCAAATCCAAAAGGCATGAGTGAGTTTAAGGTCTTTAAGGGCATCTTAATGGAGTTTATGGCCCAGGGGCAACTCCTAAGGGAGTTTTTGACCGTAAACTCTTATTCCTTGAGTATTGTGAAGTTTCAAGCCCTTATATCACTTCCAGTAATTATTCAAGGCTATAGGGTGTTTGGGGTTCCAAGAGGGCACTCCTTTAGAGTTTATGGTCCAAATGACCATCCCTTGGGAGTTTACAGCCGTAAGCTCTATGGCTTGGCCGTGAACTCCCATACACCCACAACTCTTTGATTTTAAGCCCTTGTTTTAACCCTAGCATTTTCTAGTGAAAGTATAAGGCCATTTAGGGGACATTTACTATCATTTTAGCATGTTTAGGGGTGTTTACGGTGTAGGCACTTGCTTGGGCCGTAATCTCCATGTTACCCCATATTTCCTTGTGTTTAAATGATCTAAACCCAAAATACCAAGTCCCTAAATTATGTATGAAGCCTAAGGGTGGTTTGGGAGTGTTTTTGGGGCATTTTGATATAGTTTAGAGGTGTTTACGGCATTGGCATATGCCTAGGCCGTAAACTCTCTTTTGTGCCTCCTTTTGATTGTTTTAAATGGTCAAACACTCCTAGATAAATCCCTTAATTTATTTCCAAGCCTCTAGGGACATTTTGGGGTCATTTTGGCCTTGATTTAGGGGTTTACGGCCTAAGGAGGAGCTTAGGCCGTAAACTCCATTCTAATAGCTTTTTTAGCTATAAACACGAATCAATATATTTAGAATAAGCTAGGGTAAGCGGACTTATGATTTGGAAGCGTTTGGTTGCGGATTCGGGGCGAAAACGAGTCTAGAGAGAGAGTATAGAGAGAGAGGGTGGAAAGAGCTCAAATGGAGCTTACGCCCCCTTATATATGGGTGGGAGTTGGAGCTCAGTGGAATTCTACCCAATACTGTCGTTAAACTGGGCTTTTGGTCGCACCCGATTTAGTGGTCGTGATAATAAACTAGTATTTTCCAACTAAATGGAAATATGTATTTTTATTCCCATTTATCACGACTTAATGGCATATTAAACATAAACAATTGAAATGTTTATTTAACTGCCGACCTCTAATTAACAGAACTTTTATAAACTGGAATATTCCGTTAACGGTCACGGGGAAATGTAACGGAACAACTTGGGTTGTCACACATATGACCGACTGTGGATGGTTTGAGTAACTTAGTCATTCTAGAAGAATAACCAAGTTTATTCTAGAAGTCAAAACATGCAAAATGAAACACAAGAATAATTGAATCCAATATGGTATCAAAACCTATGAACATAAATAAAACACCTTTTATTTATTACCATATGATTACACATTATTCATTGTATACTGTTTCAGCTGTCAACTTTATTCTTTAATTTAAAACAATATTTGTCCCATGCTCCAAGCATGTACACTATGTTTTCGGAACACTAGTCATGTCATACACCAAGTATGCATACTATGTTTGTCTATGATCCTTACTTTCTGAAATAGATCAATTGAACATAACTCCAATGATCCTCTTTTCACAGTCCCAAATCCTTACTGCAAACGCAAAAATTCCAAATTCATGAGATTTACTGAAATCTGTTAGATTCTAAACTTATATGCATTGATCCTCTTGTAATGATTATGCACAAAGTCACAAGGACTTGACAACAAACATTACAAAGTATTCCAAAGGAGATCAACTCCTTGGAAACATCCTTCTTGCATTAAGTTTCCTTAATCTTACATAGATTGAAAATTCTAACTTTGAAACATTTCCAGATTCATTTTGACTATCACTTCTAAACAAGAGTTGCCTCCTTATAGATTATGTCAATATGGTCCTTCCAGAATTATCACTATACTTCCAACTGTCCTTGAGCACCTAATCTTTGGTAAACCTTAGATTGTCCTCGACAATTGATTAATCCTTTTAGTCATATCCAATTCTAGACCTTTTCCCTTCTTAATGCAGCAGGCATTTGGAAAATTTTAGAAAGGATGAATATAGCACATGTAATCGATCCTATATCCGAAGCATATGGGACACGATTCATGATGTGTCACATAAAGACTAAACCAGTCTTTTGCTATAACATTTCCATTTCTATTTGCCAAGTTCTCATAATCCAGATTATGAAAAGGGATGCCGTAATCATAATTGAATTTTAGAACGCAAATAATGGACCCATATACAGAATATTCTTATGTTGAACCATTCCAACATAAAATTCATATATATATCCTTGACTAAATACGATTAAACCCTCAATCTAAGCTTTTAGATTTGAGATGAAGTATAATTTCCTCTCCCTTAATTATAGCAAAACAACTATTTCCCAATTGAAACTTTTGTTTTCTATAATTAACATTGCTAACTTGCAATACTTATCATAATTATCATGCTCCCACTAACATGATGATTATTAGCCTGACACTTATGCTCCCACTAGATTTGATATGTACTCAGAAATTAGCTGACTTTCTTACCAAAGTTCAGATTTCTGATACTAGATTGTTTTGATAAAACTTTATCAAAATCATACACCTTCCCTTAGATAGCTCATAGGTGTGTCTAAACAATTATGAAGAGGGATATCATAATCATAATGGTTAGACCTTTTTGCCACTTCTCACAAGTCCAGGTTAGTGTGCTGGTTAACCACACACGCTCCACTAATGACTTTGAGAATGCAAATATCGCAATTGCTATCTAGCTAAAATCTACTTAGTGAAAGTGTTTCCTCACCATCATTTTCATGAATCAGAGAGAAACCTTATGACACTTAGATTTTTATGGTGTATGAGTTCATACCCATATGAATTTATCAAAACCATAATCACAAGACAAGGATAATGACAAATCCAAACTCATATGGATTGAACTCAATCTTAATTTCTTGCCACCTGGCAGCTCAAGGGCCTGCCATTGCTTCCAAGTTGTGGTGCAACCAATTGAGTACTCTAAGAACTCATATGCAAAGCCAACTTTAACTGGAATGGGCACAGAATATGTCAACATGATAGGTTATAAACCTCAAGTCGTGTGCTAGTGAAGAACTTCATGTTTTATTCTTGATTAGTTCTTGAGACTTTCAAGACCTTTAAGACTCCCACTGTCCTATTGACCTATAAGACTCCCTTGTAAAACATCCAAGAGATAGTGCGGATTCTAATCAAGACAAACACTTCACATACTTGGCTTTAGTTGGTCTTTGTTTTATCCAAAACATCACAACTTACCAATTTCAAATGTACAAGAGTAGGAAACTTTTACTCTCACATTTGGCAAGTGTTTTAAACCTTCTTTAAGACATGTCACTCAAATTACAATCTTGGAGTATGACTCTAAGACTTGTATTGGAACGAAGTATGACTCATCTTCTTGATTTAACCATTTCAACAATTCAAGATTCCTCGTCATAGTCATAAGAATGCACTAAGATTTCCTTAGAGAACTAATTGTGCTACGGTTTCTTAATCATTAAGATGATCACAGAACTGATACTAAAGTACTCTCCCATCTTTTCAGATTTGAGAAACTTTTATCCTTCTGCCTAATTTGATTCTTCTTATTCGCTCTGCCATACATTGGAACCTTTTCCAATGTCTCAGAGTTACACTTAACCTTGTAAGTATAATCATATTTACTGAGCTTTAGTAAACCATGGCGAATAGTCTTATCGATCTTTTGTGGTGGACTTGACCAGTGTACAAGAATGTGTACTCGATCCCTTAGTCCTTCACTTGACTCACACATCCATGTGAACAAGTAGTTAGTCTTAATTTTTTTCAATGCTTGAAAGTTCTCATTCATCATGCTATACAACTTGCATGATTCCAAGTTTCTATCCAACTGAAACTTGGGTGATGAGAATCTTTCCTTATTTGGTAAATTTAGACACTATCACAAATGAAAGAATCAAATTCACTTTCCAATATTGCTATCAGTGGAATCTTATAAGCAACAACTTTTCACAAATTCCAGTGTAAGGATACTTAAAATAAATAAAATCAAAACCTTTTTCTTTTATTTTAAAACTTTGCGGAAAACTTATCCTTACAATCCAAATGAAAACCTTGTTGTTATCTACTCCTAAGCAATATAAATATCATAACTCTTAAGTAATAGCCCAAAATTCTGATCACCGAACCATGCGATTGAAATCCATCTTCACGATCAGAATCAGCATGCACTTAATAGAGTTAGACAATGGACTTTACCTGAAGTAGAGCCAAACTTATTGACTTTAACATCCTTAGGTAAATTTGGCAGCTTCGTAACCAATGCCCCTTCCTTTGGTAATAGTTAACTATGGACCCTTGATAATGGGACTATCTCAGACTTAGCCTCTCTCTTTACCATTTGGTCAACTGAGTTGACTATGGCCGATCCCTTTCCATTGGAAAGAGAGAGCTTTACTGGATATCCAATGTCATTATTGTCAATTTCCACAAGTTTTAGGAAGTTGATCTTAGCAAATAGATAAGATCATTAAGGGTCTTGTCATAGTCTGTTTCATAGGAGTCCCAAAGGAACTCACTATGTGACTTAGAAAGTAGTTGAGGCACCAACTTTCTCAACACTTTGACACCCAACTCTCCCGGCTTGTCAATATGTGACTACATCTCCAAGATGTGATCACACATAGACCTTTGCTTTCCAATAGGGCTTGAGTGACCTTAAAATTTTCAAGAACTTGTGGGTTAGGGAGAATAATTGGAGTAGGTGAAAGAAGTGTGATTTCCATGGGAGATCATCTTCCTTTAGGAAAGCTCGTTTCAAGAGATTTAGGAAGATCATAAATGTCTAAACCAGACATCTTTTTGGGAGATATTCAAGATAGTTGATTTAAAGTCCTTAATATGACACCCAATATGAAATATTAAGGCCAGGACCCAACAAACTATTTTATAACTTAGAAGAGGGATGCCGTAACCCAAGCTATAAAATATTTGAAGGTAGGTGAATGACGATTCACCAATTTCCACCAAGATAAACGAAATGTATTATTAGGTTTTAATTGGTTTTTGAAACTCCTAGATCTTTGAGATTCATTGAACTTTTCAATGGCATGTTTCAATCTTGAGTGTGCCCTTCAGGTTTTGTGACTGGGATGCCGAGGATCACAAAACAAAGTGTGAAGTAACCATGCAAATTACTTGGTACCCTTAAGTGTTTACCCCTCAATCAATGTGCCGGTTAACCACACACGCTCCATCGATACTATGATAAACATTAAGTTACCCTTTGCCTACCTTGTTAAATACGAGTTAGTGTGCCGGTTAACCACACACGCTCCACTAACCGACTTAAACAAAGTGCAAAGTGTAATTTCATGGATTAGCACCTTATTCACATTTTCCTAAGTAACTAAGATTGGGAATTATTAAGAGTTTAGTTACTTAGTATTTATCATTAATACTTTTAATGAAGGGAGAATTCTAGTCCTTTTCCTACCCGTTCGGCTAATGACCCTCCACCGGTCAAGGAAGCGGTGGGTGAGAGTGGACACCCATTAAACTGCCATTTTATAGGCAGTAAGCTTATACCCCCTTATAGACCGGCTTCATGAATGAGGCCTACTAACGGTAAGACTGACTTTACTCTTATACATATATATAAATATTATTAACTTATAATATTATAAAGTATAAGGGTTGAATTTTAACTTTTAATTTTCTAAGGGCTAAGTTGGAATTAAAGTATTCATAGGGAAAACTTCACAAATTCCAAAACATGAGGGCAAGTTTTGAAACTATTCAAAACTCTTGGATTTTCATAACTTATGAGTTTAATTAAAGTTTTAAAAACTTTAATGAAGTGACTCTTGAACATCCATAACTTGAGGACAAGTTATGGAGTCATAAAACAATTTAATGAGGAAAAAGACTCTTCATTTTGTAACCTATGGCAACTTTTATGAGTTTTAAGATTCATAAATGTGACTTATAAGTTACGTAAACACATTTTATGAACTTCTTTTAGATTAATGTGGATTAAAACCAACTATCACATAATTTTATTCATTAATCTAAATTCACTCATAAAACAAGGTAACACAAAAAACTTTTGGTGATCCATAACTTATTCTTAAGTTATGGAATCCTTTAAAACATTAACACCAAATTTTGTAACTCCATAAAAACTTTGAATCAATTTTTTTCAAAAACTTTTCATATCCATAACTTATGGAGGTTTCAAAAAATAAAACTCTTTACATCAAACTTTTAAAACTAATAAAATAATCATATCATTTTATATTTTATTAAATTTGACCTAATTCAACTCATAAAGCAAATTATTCAAATTTTACAAATAATTAGTTTTTCACAAAAACAAGTAATTATCTTAAAATTTGACAAACTTCATGTTTTTTTTCCTTTTTTTTCAACATTGAAAATAAAATATTTGCATCAATATAACAGAAAACAACCCGTGGCTGTAACAGCCCGGATTCCCAGGTATTATTTATTCTTATAATATTGGTGTTTTGTGAGGGGACTCGGCAAGTTGGAGCTCAAACTCGCCGAGTATGATCACGGTTTGGGCCCGGGTTCGCGTCCGGACTCGGCGAGTCCAAAAGGTGGACTCGGCGAGTCCATGCTGTTCAATGAAACCCTAATTTCCAGGGTATGAGACCTATTTAAGGGGGCTTATGGCCGTCGTTTGCGGCCACCAACCCCAGAGAGAACCCTAAAGAGTCCTTGGGCATTTTGTGAGAGAGAAGAGGAAGATCCTTGACTATTTGTGGGTGTTTTTATACATAGAAGAGGATCAAGGCAAGAGGAGACCAAAGAAGGTGCTAATCTAGTGATTTCTGAGCTCAGAGACTTCATTTGAGGTAACCATTCGTTCCTATCTCAGTCCTTGGTGTAAATATTAGAGTTAGGGTTCCTTTGTGGAAAGATCCATGGAGTAATTGGCCTCTTCTTGTGTTGGTACTTTAGATCTGGACCCAAAGAGGTCCAGAGACCCTTTTCCCTCAAGTTTATGAGTGTTAATGGAGACCATGAGCTTAGAATAACATTCTAGAGACCACATCATCAAATAAGGCCTTTGGACATTTTCATGAGCACCAAGATTGTAACTTTACGTGATGTATGTGCTTGGAAGGACTGGATCTATGGGTTATTGGAACGGATCTGACCTCAGGAGTGAGTTTGAGTTCATGCATGGCATAGACTCGCCGAGTCCGAAGAACAGACTCGGCGAGTAGCATGAAGATTGTCCATAACCACTCAGCGAGTGGTCTTGCCGAGTTAAGGGGTTGACTCAGTGAGTTAGGGAGAGTCAAAGAGGGTTGACGAGTGGACTGAGTCAAGATGGAACTCGCCGAGTTGTTCTTGAGACTCGGCGAGTTGAGTCGTGGTGGCCCCGCGATTCATGCCAGGTGGAACTCGTCGAGTTAGGGAAGTGTCGACGTGTCAAAAGAGGATCCTAGGGAGTCAGTGAGCACGTATAGACTCGACAAGTCACTCTAATGCACTCGCCGAGTCCGGCCAAAGTTGACCGTTGACCGTTGACCAGTGTTGACTTGATAGGGGTAGTCAACCTTAGTTGTGAAAGTGTTAATTAGAGATATATTGTGTTATAGGAGGATTATAGCTCGGGGGATCAAGCGCGAGTGATTTCCGGGATTTGCGAGTTAGCGAGATATACAAGGTGAGTCTTCTCACTATACTTTACCTTGAGTAGGTAACCAGAGTTATGTGACAGAGTATTTGTATGCTATGTATGTTGTGTGTGTTGGATTAATGTCTAAGTCCATAACTATATTTGGTAAGACTTGACCCGACCCGGCATGGTCCATTTGGGTTGCATACCATCATGCACTTGAATGAGAGAAATAAGACACTTATGGTTATTAATATATTATAAGTTCTAGTATATTAATAATAAGAATAATAAGATTATTTAATTAGTATTGATCAAGAATTAATCTAGGATTAATTAAGTGATCAAAAGAAGACTAATTAAATATATGGGTTGATTGTGTAAATCATCCATACTTGTATAGTGGGCTAATGCTCCATGGATAATCAAGTTGGGCTAAAACCCATAGGATGGTCCATGGATGCTCCATGGTGTATTTGTACCCATGGATCCAAGGAAATGGAAAGCCATGACAATTAAGAGTTTACCCTAATTGTGTAACTATATAAGCATCTTATTATTGAGGAAAAATCGGCCACTAGAGATAGTGAAGAAAGGGCTAGCCGATTTTGAAGAGTGTAGAATTCTCTCAAATCATTCCAAGTGTTTTGATGATTGTGATTCCATTTGAGGTGTCACACTTGGGGCACTAGGCACTCAAGCTTCATGAAGACTTTCTACATCAAAGAGGTATGTATTCTATCTTGCTATAGTTATTGTTTTGTATGCTAGATTAGGATAATACCTTGTAAGTTCTTATTTGCATGTATAATAGAGAAAACATAGATCCAAGGTATTTAGGGTTGCATGTACACTTAGGAGTGTTAGAATGCTGAAAACCCAACAGTGGTATCAGAGCCTAGGCTTGTTTTCTTGTTATACTTGCAAAAGAAGCTGGAAAATCGAGTTTTGATGTTGTCTGCCCAGCAGACTCGCCGAGTCCATAAATGGACTCGCCGAGTCCAAGGCAAAATGCATCCAACTCGCCGAGTTGGTTGATGCCACTCGCCGAGTAGGAGCCCCAGACAGCATATATTCGAGGTTTTTGGCTTGAAATGGACTAGGAACATTACCCTAAGTTGTTTTTGAACTTATAAACTTGTTTTTGGTGTAATGTTTTTGCTAATTCATTTACAACAACTAGTTATCAAAATTACAAAGTTTAATGTGATTTTGATTCTTGAAAGTGTTCATATTCATGTTCTTGCTCTTATGAAGTTTAGATGATCATAGGAATTATTTGTAACCTATATGGTAGTTTAATTCTTGATCATAATGTGTTTTAATGGAGTCCATAACTTGTCCTCAAGTTATGGAAAACCAAAAGTCTCTTGGATTAAAAATAAAAAAAAAAACCATTAAAAGAACACAAGAGTTAGAAAAATGAAAAGTCCTCATTTTATTACTCTATTAAACTCATAAGTTACAAGAAATGAAAAGTTTTGAATAGTTGGCAATGGTTACAAAATGAAGAGTCTTGTGTCATTGAATAACTTTTTATGACTCCATAACTTATCCTCAAGTTATGGAAGTTCAAGAGTCACTTCATTAAAGGAAAATATGTAACCATAATTAAATCCATAAGTTATAAAATAAAGAAAAGTTAATTGTTTTATTAGTTTAAAGTCTTCCATAACTTGTCCTCAAGTTATGGAACTTGAAGAGTTTTTGGATTAAAACTACTTTAAACACATAAGTTATGGAATTAATTAGTTTTGAATAGTTTCAAAAACTTGCCCTCAAGTTTTGGAATTTGTAAAGTTTTCACTTATGAATACTTTAATTCCAAGTTAGCCCTTAGAATTTTAAAAGTTAAAATTCAACCCTTATACTTTATAATATTATAAGTTAATAATATATATATGTATAAGAGTAAAGTCAGTCTTACCGCTAGTACGCCTCATTCACGAAGCCGGTCTATAAGGTGGGTATAAGGTTGTTGCCTATAAAATGGCAACTTAATGGGTGTCCACTCTCACCCACCGCTTGCTTGACTGGTGGAGGGTCGTTAGCCGAACGGGTTTGACAGGACTAGAATTCTCCCTTCATTAAAAGTATTAATGATAATACTAAGTAACTAAACTCTTAATAATACCCAATCTTAGTTACTTAGGAAAAATGTGAATAAGGTGCTAATCCATGAAATTACACTTTGCACTTTGTTTAAGTCGTTAGTGGAGCGTGTGTGGTTAACCGGCACACTAACTTGGACTTAACAAGGTAGGTAAAGGGTGACTTAATATTTATCATAGTATCGATGGAGCGTGTGTGGTTAACCGGCACATCGATTGAGGGGTAATTTATTAAGGGTACCAAGTGATTTGCATGGTTACTTCACACCTTGTTTTGTGATCCTCGGCATCCCAGTCACAAAACCTGAAGGGCACACTCGAGATTGAAACATGCCTTTGAAAAGTTCAATGAATCTCAAAGATCTAGGAGTTTCAAAACCAATTAAAACCTAATAATACATTTCGTTTATCTTGGTGGAAATTGGTGAATTGTCATTCACCTACCTTCAAATATTTTATAGCTTGGATTACGGCATACCTCTTCTAAGTTATAAAATAGTTTGTTGGGTCCTAGCCTTAATATTTCATATTGGGTGTCATATTAAGGACTTAAGATCAACTATCTTGAATATCTCCCAAAGATGTCTGGTTTAGACACTTATGATCTTCCCAAATCTAGTGAAACAAGGTTTCCTAATGAAGATGATGTCCCATAGATATCATACTTCTTTCTCCTCCTCCAATTATTCTCCCTAACCCACAAGTTCTTGAAAAGTTTAAGGTCACTCAAGCCCTATTGGCAAGGCAAGGTCTAGGTGTGATCACATCTTGGAGATGTAGTCACATATTGACAAGCCGGGAGAGTTGGGTGTCAAAGTCTTGAGAAAGTTGGTGGTTCAATCACTTTCTAAGTCACATAGTGAGTTCCTTTGGGACACCTATGAAACAGACTATGACAAGACCCTTAATGATCTTATCTATTTGCTAAGATCAACTTCCTAAAACTTTATGGACATTGATAATGATGACATTGGTTATCCAATAAAGCATTCTCTTCCCAGTGGATAGGGATCGGCCATAGTCAACTCGGTTGACCAAATGGTAAAGAGAAAAGCTAAGTCTGTGATAGTCCCGTGTACCATTATCAAAGGGTCCATATGTTTGTATTGCCAAAGAAAGGGCATTGGTTGCGAAGCTGTCAAATTTACCTAAGGATGTTAAAGTCAATAAGTTTGACTCTACTTCAGGTAAAATCCACTATCTAACTCTGTTAAGTTTCTATTCTGAGATTCTTGATACATGATGTGACTGGGTCACATGGTGATGTTTAAGAATCAAAGAAAAGTGAAGAAACTTAAAGAAAGAATATGCTGAATCTGATCGCGTAGATGGATTTCTATCGCGTAGCTTGAAAAATCGGATTCGTGAGCTACTTCTTAGGAGTTATGAGATATTGCTTAGGAATAGATAACAACAAGTTTTCATGTGCTTATGGATTGTAAGGATAAGTTTTTCCGCAAAGTTTTAAAATAAAAGAAAATTTTTGATTTTATTTATTTTAAAATATCCTTACAATGGCATTTGAGGAAAAATTGTTGCTTATATGATTCCATTAAGAGCAAGAGTGGAAATATGAAATTGATTCTTTTATTTGTGGTAATGTCTAGATTTACCAAATAAGGAAAGATTCTCATCACCCAAGTTTCAATTGGACCGGAACTTGGAATCATGCAAGTTGTATAGCATGATGAATGAGAACTTTCAAGTTTTGAAAAAATTAAGACTAATTACTTATTCACATGGATGTGTGAGTCAAGTAATGGACTAAGGGATCGAGTACATAGTCTTGTGCACTGATTTAGTCCACCACAAAAGTTTGATAAGACTATTCGTCATGATTTACTTAAGTTCAGTAAATATGATTATACTTACAAGCTTAAGTGTAACTCTGAGACATTGGAAAAAGTTTCAATGTATGGCAGAGCGAATAAGAAGAATCAAATTAGGCAGAAGGATAAAAGTTTCTCAAATCTGAAAAGATGGGAGAGTACTTTAGTATCAGCTTTTGTGATCATCTTAATGATTAAAGAACCATAGCACAATTAGTTCTCTAAGAAAATCTTAGTGCATTCTTATGACTAAGAAGAGGAACTTGAATTGTTGAAGTGGTTAAATCAAGAAGATGAGTCATACTTCGTTCCAATACAAGTCTTAGAGTCATACTCCAAGATTGTAACTTGAGTGACATGTCTCAAAAGAAGGTTTAAAACACTTGTCAAATGTAAGCGTAAAAGTTTTCTACTCTTGTACATTTGAAATTGGTAAGTTGTGATGTTTTGGATAAAACAAAGACCAACTTAGGCCAATTGTGTGAAGTGTTTGTCTTGATTAGAATCCACACTGTCTCTTGGATGTTTGAAAAGGGAGTCTTATAGGTCAAGAGGACAGTGGGAGTCTTTAAGGTCTTGAAGGTCTCAAGAACTAATCGAGAATAAAACCTAAAGTTCTTCTCTAGCACACAATTTGAGGTTTATAATCTATTGTGTTGACATATCTGTGCCCATTCCAGTTAAAGTTGGCTTTGCATATGAGTTCTTAGAGTTCTCAATGTGTTGCATAACAACTTGGAAGCAATGGCAGGCCCTTGAGCTGCCAAGTGGCAAGAAGTTAAGATTGAGTTCAATCCATATGGTTTTGGATTTGTCATTATCTTTGTCTAGTGACTATGATTTTGACAATTCACATGGATAAGAACACATACACCATTAAATCTAAGTGTCATAAGGTTTCTCTCCGATTCATGAAAATGATGGTGAGGAAACACTTTCACTAAGTAGATTTTATCTAGATAGCAATTGTGATATTTGCATTCTCAAAGTCGTTAGTGGAGCGCGTGTGGTTAACCGGCACACTAATATGGACTTGTGAGAAGTGGCAAAAAGGTCTAAACATTATGATTACGGCATCCCTCTTCATAATTGTTTAGATACACAAGTGTGCTATCTAAGGGAAGGTGTATGATTTTGATACAGCTTTATCAAAACAATCTAGCATCAGAAATCTGAACTTTGGTAAGAAAGTCAATGAAGTATTGATTTCTAGAAGTCCAGCTGATTTCTGAGTACATGTCAAAGCTAGTGGGAGCATAAGTGTTATGCTATTAATCATCATGTTAGTGGGAGCATGATAATTATGATAAGTATTGCAAGTTAGCAATGTTAATTATAGAAAACAAAAGTTTCAATTGGGAAAGAGTTGTTTTGCTATAATTAAGGGAGAGGAAATTATACTTCATATCAAATCTATAAGGTTTAGATTTGAGGTTTTAATCATTTAGTCAAGGATATATATATGAATTTCATGTTGGAATGACTCAACATAAGGAAATTCTGTATATGAGTCCATTATTTGCGTTCTAAAATTCGATTATGATTACGGCATCCCTTTTCATAATCTGAATTATGAGAACTTGGCAAATTGAAATGGAAATGTTATAGCAAAAGACTGGTTTAGTCTTTATGTGAGACATCATGAATCGTGTCCCATATGCTTCGGATATAGGATCGATTACATGTGCTATAATCATCCGTTCTAAAATTTTCAAAAATGCCTGGGGCATTAAGAAGGGAAAAGGTTTAGAACTGGATATGACTAAAAGGATTAAACAATTGTCGAGGACAATCTAAGGTTTACCAAAG
This sequence comes from Lactuca serriola, assembly GCF_051521515.1. Taxonomy (NCBI): domain Eukaryota; kingdom Viridiplantae; phylum Streptophyta; class Magnoliopsida; order Asterales; family Asteraceae; genus Lactuca; species Lactuca serriola. Next base: position 265,881,319 of record NC_136415.1, read on the forward strand.
ATTGGTTACTCAAGGACAATTGGAAGTATAGTGATAATTCTGGAAGGACCATATTGACATAATCTGTAAGGAGGCAACTCTTGTTCAGAAGTGATAGTCAAAATGGAATCTGGAAATGTTTCAAAGTTAGAATCGTCAATCTGTGTAAGATTAAGGAAACTTAATGCAAGAAGAATATTTCCAAGGAGTTGATCTCCTTTGGAATACTCTGTAATGATTGTTGCCAAGTCTTTATGACTTTGTGCATAATCATTACGAGAGGATCAATGCATATAAGTTTAGAATCTAACAGATTTCAGTAAATGGCATGAATTTGGAATTCCTGCATTTGCGGTAAGGATTTGGGAGTGTGAAAAGAGAATCATTGAAGTTATGTTCAATGGATCTAGTTCACAAAGTAAAGATCATAGACAAACATAGTATGCATACTTGGTGTATGGCATGACTAGTGTTTAAGAAAACATAGTGTACATGCTTGGAGCATGGGACAACTATTGTTTTAAATTCAAGAATAAAGTTGATAGCTGAAACAGTATACAATGAATAATGTGTAATCATATGGTGATAAATAAAAGGTGTTTTATTTATGTTCGAAGGGTTGATACCATATTGGATTCTATTATTATTGTGTTTCACTTTGCATGTTTTGACTTCCCGAATAAACTGGGTTATTCTTCCGGAATGACTAAGTTATTCAAACCATCCACAGTCGGTCATATTTTGGAAGTAGATATGAATTAAGACTGTCATGATGGGTTGTAGAGGTCTAAGGTGTTGGACAAGGCTACAACAATCATGAGTGCTCATAAGTTCTAAGTATTGGATTCAACCCGCGCTCATTGGAATCACTTCATGGATTTTATCACGAGTGATCATGAGACGATAATATCTTATATTCTTCAAACCTAGAGATATGAGTTGTTACTATGAGTTGATAGTACATTGATTGCACGAAACCGCATTTGGTAACTCTGTGCTATAAAACGTGCCTTTGTGTATGATTCAATAAGTAGTAGAACAAGCCATATGAGTCGAAGTTTATCCGTTCCTTTTACCTTCGGGATAAAAGCGATATCTGTGGGCCCCTCGATGATTTGATGATGAAAAATGGAAGTGCTCGGCCGGGCCAGGACTGATTTGATTTGTTCAATTAGTCAGTCGTCATAAATCGGAAATCGGGAAACAACAAATGGACAGAGAGAATGATTATAATCCATGTCTCAGTCCATATGATATCTAGAATGGAGGAATATATGATCCCTTATCTAATGGACAAGTCACTGACAAAGGTCAGAGTTCATCTACAAGGTCAGAGTTCGACAGAAGCTTTTGAGAGCTACGATTGCCAGTTGGTTCCTGAAGTCATACGCAATAATAGTTTTAGACTTATCCAAGTGGGAGACTGTTGGATTAATGTCTAAGTCCATAACTATATTTGGTAAGACTTGACCCGACCCGGCATGGTCCATTTGGGTTGCATACCATCATGCACTTGAATGAGAGAAATAAGACACTTATGGTTATTAATATATTATAAGTTCTAGTATATTAATAATAAGAATAATAAGATTATTTAATTAGTATTGATCAAGAATTAATCTAGGATTAATTAAGTGATCAAAAGAAGACTAATTAAATATATGGGTTGATTGTGTAAATCATCCATACTTGTATAGTGGGCTAATGCTCCATGGATAATCAAGTTGGGCTAAAACCCATAGGATGGTCCATGGATGCTCCATGGTGTATTTGTACCCATGGATCCAAGGAAATGGAAAGCCATGACAATTAAGAGTTTACCCTAATTGTGTAACTATATAAGCATCTTATTATTGAGGAAAAATCGGCCACTAGAGATAGTGAAGAAAGGGCTAGCCGATTTTGAAGAGTGTAGAATTCTCTCAAATCATTCCAAGTGTTTTGATGATTGTGATTCCATTTGAGGTGTCACACTTGGGGCACTAGGCACTCAAGCTTCATGAAGACTTTCTACATCAAAGAGGTATGTATTCTATCTTGCTATACTTATTGTTTTGTATGCTAGATTAGGATAATACCTTGTAAGTTCTTATTTGCATGTATAATAGAGAAAACATAGATCCAAGGTATTTAGGGTTGCATGTACACTTAGGAGTGTTAGAATGCTGAAAACCCAACAGTGTGTTGTACTGCAATATTTCTATGTGATTTATGCTATGCATGTTTATAGAGTTGGAACCGGAAGGTTCACAGAGTTAGAACCAGAGGGTTCACAGAGTAGGGTCCACGGACCCACAAAGTTATAGCCTCGAGTGGCTAATATGTGTTATGTGTGGTATTTTGGGGAACTCACTAAGCTTTGTGCTTACAGTGTTGGTGTTATTTGTTTCAGGTACTAGTGATGACCGTGGGAAGGCGCCGGCTTGATCAGTACACACACACGGGATTTTATGTTATCAGATCTTGGGAATTTTATATAGCATGGATTGAGTTTCAAACATTAATGTTTTTATGAATGTTAAATGATTTGTGTTTTTATAAAATGCGAAAAATTGTTTTGAAATTTACGTTGTTACAAGTTGGTATCAGAGCCTTGGTTTGAGGGATTCGAGTACACCTTCGGGCGTATTTGAACTCAAACTGAGGATTTGAGAGGTAATTAGTAAACTTGGTGTAATTGCATATGGTGTCCATGGATTACATATGGGTCATTGGTCAACATGTATTTGCTTATGGTGTCTGACATATGAGTAATTAGTAAACTTGGTGTAATTGCATATGGTGTCCATGGATGACATATGGGTCATTGGTCAACATGGTAGTTGCTTATGGTGTCCATGGATGATAGAAGGGTCATTGGTTAACATGGTGTAGTTACTTATGGTGTCCATGGATGACATATGTGTTGGATAAGGTGTCTAACTCCATAACTATTTCTGGTAAGTACTTAACCCGACCCGGCATGGTCCATTTGGGTTGCATGGCACCATGCAATTGGATAGACAAAATGAGAGAAATAATACTTGGAGATTATTAATATATTATAAGTTCTAATATATTAATAATATTATTTAATTAGTTTGATCAAGAATTAATTTAGAATTAATTAAGTGATCAAAAGATAACTAATTAAATATATGGATTGATTATGTAAATCACCCTTATCTTATATAGTGGGATAAGAAGCTCCATGGATAATCAAGTTGGGCTGAACCCATTGGATGCTCCATGGAGGCTCCATGGGAGTTAGAAACCCATGGGTAATGGAAATGAAGAGTCATGACACATTAGGGTTTACATGGTGTAACCCTAAATGTATCAACACTATATAAAGTTCATGTTTCTCCCAAAACCGGTTACACTAAGAAACTAGAGGGCTGGAGCCGATTTTAGAGTGTTATACTTTCTCACCAAGTTTACTCCATAGCATTTGGTGTTGTGTGAAGCATTTGAGGCATCACACTTGGGGTGCTAGTCTCACAAGGTTTCAAGGATTAAAATCAACAACAAGTTATGTAGTTCTATCTTTTATTCAAGTTAAAATTGTTCCCCAATGTATGCTAGATAGGATCATAGTCTTGGAAATCAACTTTGCATGATAATTAGACAAAGATAGATCCAAGGTTATTAGGGTTGCATGTACACTTAGGAAGTGTTAGAATGCTCAAAACCCATCAGTGGTATCAGAGCCTAGGCTTGTTTGTTTGTTATTTGTGCTAAATAGTTGAAAAAAGTCGATTTTGTGCAATCTGCCTGATGAACTCGCCGAGTCCATGGGGGGACTCGCCGAGTTCATGTGTATCTTCAACCTACTCTCTGAGTAGGTTCGTGCACTCGGCGAGTAGGAGCCACAGAATGCAGATTTTCGACGTTTGCTGCTAGAAATGGACTAGAAACATTACCCTAAACTGTTTTGGTGTTATAAAACTTGTTTTAGATGGTGTAATGTTTGTTCTAATCCATTTACAATGGAAAATATCATTTTTTCATGATTATATGTGTTCGTATGGTCTTGAAACTTTGATATGGATATTCATGTTCTTGATCTTATGAATTTAGATGATCATAGGAATTACTTGTAACCTACTTGGTAGTTTAATTGTTGATCATAATGTGTTTTAATGGAGTCCATAACTTGTCCTCCAGTTATGGAAAACCAAGAGTCACACTTGAATTAAAACCATTAAAAGAACACAAGATTTAGAAAAATAAAGAGACTTCATTTTTAATACTCTAATTAACTCATAAGTTACAAGAAATGAAAAGTCTTGAAAGTTTACAAAACTTGCCCTCAAGTTTTGGAACAAGTAAAGTCTTGATTAAAACTTTAGTTCCAACCCTTAGAATTTTAAAAGTTAAAATTCAACCCTTATACTTATAATATTATAAGTTAATAATAATAATATATATGTATAAGATCAAAGTCGTCTTACCGCTAGTACGCCTCATTCACGAAGCCAGTCTATAAGGTGGGTATAAGGTTGTTGCCTATAAAATGGCAACTTAATGGGTGTCCATTCTCACCCACCGCTTGCTTGACTGGTGGAGGGTCGTTAGCCAAACAGGTAGGACAATGACTTAAAAAATTCTCATTAAAAGTATAATGATTATTATAAAGTAACTAAATGTTTTATAAATTCCCAATCTTAGTTACTTTAGGAAAAAATGTGAATAAGGTGCTAATCCATGAAATTACACTTTGCACCTTGTTTAAGTCGTTGGTGGAGCGTGTGTGGTTTACCGGCACACTAACTTGGACTTAACAAGGAAGGCAAAGGGTGACTTAAGGTTTTTCATGAGGTCGGAAGGAGCGCGTGTGGTTTACCGGCACAACGATTAAGTGAAAAACATTAAGGGTACCAAGTAATTTGCGTGGCTACTTCACACCTTGTTTTGTGATCCTCGGTATCCCAGTCACAAAACATGAAGGGCACACTCGAGATTGAAACATGCCATTGAAAAGTTCAATGAATCTCAAAGAATCTAGGAATTTCTAAAAACCAAATAAAACCTAATAATTTATATTTCATTTTCATGGTGGAAATTGGTGAATCGTCATTCACCTACCTTTCAAATATGTTATAACTTGGATTGCGGCATCCCTCTTCTAGGTTATAATATATTGTGATTGGATCCTAGCCTTAATATTACATTTGGGTGTTTTATTAAGGACTATCCCTATATCTAAACTAAACCTATCTTTCTTCTCTTCAGATGTCTTCCAATAATTCTACTCCTGGCTCAAACCCTACTGGCTCCTTCTCTCTCACGAACCTTTGTGGGAGAGTCATCTTTGATGGATCCAGCTTTACTGACTGGATCAGAAACATCAGGATGGTCACTCGTTACAAGAACAAGGAATATGTTCTTGACAAGGAGCTCAAGGTGCCTGAGCCAACTGCTACTCCCGAGGAGTTTGCTGAATATGAGGCACATGAAAGAGATGCTACCAAAGTGGCATGCATCATGATGGCCACCATGACAACCGAGCTCCAAAAGTCCTATGAGGACTACTATCCTTTTGAGATGCACCAGGATTTGATGGACCGCTACCATCAGATTGCTCGTCAAGAGCGATATGAAATCATCTCCTCTATGATCACAACCCGAATGAAAGATGGTCAACCCATCACAAGCCACATGCAGAAAATGCAAAGGTATGTGGATCGATTGATGAAGTTGAATGTGAACTTCCCTGAGGAGTTAGCAATAGATATTATTTTGCACTCCTTAACTTTGTGTTATGATCAATTCCGCATGACATACCACATGAATAAGGAGGAAGTTAGACTTAGCAAACTTCAGGGACTTAAAAAGACCGCATAAGCAGGTCTTAAAGGTAAGTCGGTTGTGACCACTCCTGCTACTACTCCAAATTCAGCACCTGTCCTGGCAATCGGGAAAGGTAGAGGGAAGAAGAGAAAGAACCCTTCGAAGGGTACCAAAGGTAAGACTCTTGATGGCACCTCTTCTAGCGGAACCAAGAAAGGTTTCGTTACACCTTCTTCTGATCCCAAAGAGGCTGAATGGTTCTACTGCCACGAAAAGGCACACTGGAAGCGTAATTGTCCAAAGTACCAGCAAGAATTGAAGGATGGGAAAGTTAAACCCAACCATGCAGGTATTTACACTATCTCATCTAATAATTCAATCTATTCTAACTCTTGGGTCCTTGATACCGGTTGAAGTATTCATATTTGTTCTGAATTGAAGGGCCTAAGAAGAAGTGAGAATGTGGAGCATGGAAAGATAAACTTGATCATGGGGAACAGGAAAGTTTCACATGTCACCAAGGTTGGAGTTTATACTTTGTTGCTTAGTAGTGGATTTACTTTAGATTTGAATAAATGTTGTTATTCGCCAGAAATGGCAAGAAATTTTATTTCCTTTCATGTTTTGTATAAACAAGGTTTTACCTTTTCTTTTGATAATGAAATTGGTGGAATAAATGCTTTCTTTAATAATGTGTTTTATTTTAAAGCATTACCTTGTGATGGTGTGTATGAAGCTGTGTCTGTTGTAGATAACTTAGGAAATAATGTATTGTGTATTGATTATACTAATAATAATAACTTGGATAAAGCATCATTATGGCATTGTCGTCTTCGACATATAAGCAAGAAACGCATAGGCCATCTCCAAAAGGATGGAGTCTTGGAGTCATTTGACCTAAAGTCAGATGATAGTTGCGAATCATGCTTACCTAGAAAAATGACAAAGTCACCCTTCACCGGATTGTGTGAGAGGGGTGAAGGTTTGTTGGATCTTGTACACACGGATGTATGTGGACCCTTCAAAACTGCCACAAGGGATGCTAATCGTTATTATGTGACTTTTACAGATGATTACAGTAGATATGGATATGTCTACTTAATCAAGCATAAGTCAGAGAATTTTGAAAAGTTTAAGGAATTTAAACAGGAAGTCGAGAATCAATTGGGAAGGAACATTAAGATGCTTCGATCTGATCGTGGTGTTGAGTATCTTTTTGGGTTTTGGTATAATACAACATCCTATGGTGCACATACAACCCTAAATACCTTGGATCTATGTTTTCACTAATTATACATGCAAATGGTTTCCAAGGCATTAAACCTATAACTACCATGCATTTGACATAAACCATATAATATATTAGTTAGGGAAACATACCTTTTATGTGGCTTGAAGTCTTGATGTATTTGGCCTTAAGAGCTTAGCACCAATAGTATGAAATGCCTCAAATGGAATCACAACACACGTAGGACAAAGGTGGCTCTTGAGAGTGAATTCCATGCACCAAAACACCTCCATATTTCTCTAAGAAAAGAAGTGATGATTTTGGCTATGGAGTAACCTATTTATATGTAGGATTCCTAGGGTCATGGGTATCACCCATAATCCATACCTATGGGTTTCATGATCCATGGTTCATGTCGCCCAACTGTTTATGTATCCATACATAAACTTGGTCCAACATGGATCATAAGCCCAACACATATAAATATAACTAATTATCATAATTAGTCCCCATAGATTTAATTAGTCTCTTTTGATCACTAAATTAATTCCAAATTAATTCTTGATCGATACTAATTAAAACATATGATTTCATATTAATATATTATAACTTATAATATATTAATAAACCATAAATAACCTTCTCTCAGAAGTCCATCCTAACAAATTGTCCTGATGATATGCAACCCAAATGGACCATGCTACTCTCGGGTCAAGTACATACCAATAATAGTTATAGGCTTAGACATCTAATCCAACATATCTTAGTACTGAGTTCCTTGACTATCTAAGGGAATGTGAGATTGTCTCACAATTGACACCCCCAGGACACCACAGTTGAATGTTGTAGCTGAGAGGCGTAATCAAACCTTGTTGGACATGGTTCGTTCCATGATGAATCGAGCTACGCTACCAATCTCATTTTGGGGGTATGCCTTAAACACCTCACGAGATGTGGACTGGAAAAATTCCTAGTCTAGCCCACATCAAGGTTTGGGGTTGCGAGGCTTTCGTGAGACGCGAGACTCATTATAAGCTCGAACCTCGAAGCGAGAGGTGTATTTTCATCGGCTACCCACAACAATCCTTTGGTTACCTCTTCTACCGACCTAGTGAGAATGTGGTCTTTGTAGCAAGGAGGGCTGTCTTTCGAGAGAGAGAGAGAGAGTTCATAAGCCAAGGAGACAGTGGGAGGCTAATTGACCTTGAAGAACTTCAAGAGTCATGTGGTGAAGGAACCTCAAACCCTAGCAGTCAACTTGAGGAGGAACCTCCTGTTGATTCAATTATACCTCCAATTGTACCTCTGAGGCGTTCCACAAGGGTTACGAATGTACTTGAGCATTACTATGGTTTCCATATTACTGCGGAAGGTAAGACACTTATTAGTGATGAGACACTAGTAAGTCTGGATGAACCTAACAGCTATGCGGAAGCCATGGAAGGCCCTGAGTCTGCTAAATGGAAAGAGGCAATGGATAGCGAGATACAATCCATGTATGACAATCAGGTCTGGGACTTTGTTGACAATGTGTCAGGTCGTAAGACAGTTGGGTGCAAATGGATCTTCAAGAAGAAGACCGACATGGATGGTAATGTACACACTTATAAGGCACGACTGGTTGCAAAGGATTTTTTCTCAAACTCCAGGAGTTGATTATGATGATACCTTTTCACTAGTAGCCAAGATTAAGTCTATTAGGGTATTGTTAGCCATAGCTGCATTTCATGACTATGAAATATGGCAAATGGATGTCAAAACTGCATTCCTTAATGGAAAGTTGGCCGAAGATGTTTACGTGAATCAGCCAGAGGGTTTTGTCAGCACAGAGTACCCTAATAGAGTGTGTAAGCTTGAGAAATCCATCTATGGATTAAAGTAAGCACCTCGCAGATGGAATCTTTGCTTTGATGAGAAAGTCAAAGAGTTTGGTTTTTCTAGAAGTGAAGATGAATCTTGTGTATATGTTAAGGCTAGTGGGAGTATAGTTAGCTTTTTGGTTTTGTATGTGGATGACATACTACTCATAGGAAATGACATCCCAACTCTGCAGGAAGTTAAGTCCTAGATTGGGAAGTGTTTTGCTATGAAGGACCTAGGGGAAGCTGCCTATATTCTAGGAATAAGGATTTTGAGAAACCGGAGTAAAAGACTAATTGGACTTAGTCAGAGTACATACTTGGATAAGATGCTGAAGAGATTCAGTATGCAAGATTCCAAGAAAGGAGAGTTACCTATCCAGAGTAACACAAGACTGAGTAAGACTCAGAGCCCGAATACTAAGGATGAGATAGCAAAAATGAGTCGGGTACCTTATGCTTCGGAAGTAGGCTCGATCATGTATGCTATGACCTGTACTCGTCCTGATGAAGCCTTTGCTTTAAGCATGGTTAGCAGGTATCAGGGGAATTAGGCTCACTGGACTGCGGTAAAGAACATTCTCAAGTACCTGCGGAGGACTAAAGACTGGGTTCTTACCCTCGGTGGGAGTGATGACTTGAGAGTCGTAGGGTATAGTGATGCTAGCTTCTAGACTGATAGGGATAATTTCCGCTCTCAGTCGGGCTGGGTCTTTACCTTAAATGGAGGAGCAATCTCTTGGAAAAGTTCCAAGCAGGAGACAATGGCTGATTCAACTTGCAAATCAGAGTATATAGCGGCAAGCGAGGCGGAAAAAGAGGCTATGTGGCTAAAGAACTTCATCGGAGACCTTGGATCACGGGAGATCCAGAAACATTGACAAAAAATATCATTTCATCAGACATCGTATAGAAGAAGGACTTCTCGTGGCAAAGAGGGTATCATCGGATGAGAACCCGACAGATCCCCTCACGAAGGGACTGGGTAGGGTTAAGCATCTCCAGCATGCTAGGAGCATAGGGCTGAAGGATGATATTAGTCTTAGTAGTTAGATAATTTTGAAATTTGTAAAATGTAATTGACATTTGATGAAGAATAAAAGTTGTGTTTATTTATGAGTAAAGTGTTGCTATCTCTTGTCAATCGTTTACTATTATTTCTTTTGCATGTTTTGACTTCCAAAATATTTATGTTGTTTTACATATTATTCAAATTATCCACAGTCAGTCATATGTTGGAAGTAGATATGAAGTAAGACTGTCATGAGTTGGTTGTAAAGGTCTAAGATGTTGGACATGGCCTCAACACTCATGAGTGCTCATAAGTTCTGAGTATTGGATTCAACCCACGCTCGCTGGTATCACTTCATGGAATTTTATCTCGAATGATCGCGAGATGGTAATATCATATAAGTCTTCAAACCTAGAGATATGACCTGTTAACTATGAGTTAGTTATGCATTGAACGTGCGAAACAACATTGGTAACTCGATGTTATAAAACGTGCGTTTGTGTGTAATTTAACAAATAGTAGAACAAGCATATGAGTCGAAGTTTATCTGTTCCTTCTTGGATTAGAAGCTGATATCTGGGCCCCTCGATGATTTTTTTTGACCTATGTACTGGGCCCGGTCAGAACTAAGTTGATGTGTTCAATTAAGTTCTATGTCAAACAAATCGGAAATCGGGAAACAAACTGCTGGACAATAAGCAAGACCATGTTCCATGTGTTTGTCCGGATGATATCTAAGAACAAAGGATTATGTGATCCCTTATCTGAAATGGCGTACCATCATCTTCTCAGTTCCGAGAAACCTTGAAAGGAGCTACGATTATCGATCGGTTTCTGAATTCATACTTGCAGTTGTAGTTATTAGACTTATCCAAGTGGGAGACTGTTGGATAAGGTGTCTAAATCCATAACTATTTCTGGTATGTACTTGACCCGACCCGGCATGGTCCATTTGGGTTGCATGGCACCAAGCAATTGGATAGACTAAATGAGAGAAATAACACTTGTGGTTATTAATATATTATAAGTTCTAAGATATTAATAATATTATTTAATTAGTTTGATCAAGAATTAATTTAGAATTAATTACGTGATCAAAAGATAACTAATTAAATATATGGGTTGATTATGTAAGTAACCCTAATCTTATATAGTGGGATAAGAAGCTCCAAGGATAATCAAGTTGGGTTGAACCCATTGGTTGCTCCATGGAGGCTCCATGGGAGTTACAAACCCATGGGTCATGGGAATGAAGAGTCATGACACATTAGGGTTTACATGGTGTAACCCTAAATGTGTCAACACTATATAAAGCTCATGTTTCTCCCAAAATCGGTTACACTAAGAAACTAGAGGGCTAGAGCCGATTTTAGAGTGTTATACTTTCTCACCAAGTTTACTTGTCACACCCCAAAACCAAGAACGGCGGAAACGTTCTGGGGCGGAGGACGTCATGTAAAGTATCACAACACAGTAAATGTAAATAAGCAAACAACATCATCCATTGCATTAAATATATAATTTTAATACAAGTGTGTTCTGTACAGTTATAGACACCAAAATAATGTAAAACAAAATAATATGAGATGAGTCTTGAATGCGCTCCATCTTCTCAAAAGCTAGCATCGGTACCTGTCTACTAATGACCTGAGAATACAAGTTATTTTGAAAGAGTTTATCAGCATTATGCTGGTGAGTTCATAAGTATTTTAGTGTCAATGTTTGTTGTCAAAAACGTTTGAACCTGTCTCAATGTATAAGTTTGTAAAAAATGTAAGTAAGTGTTTGAAAGTGTTTGTAAAAGTTTGAATCTCTCAGAAAAACCTATATTTTCTATTAAAGTAGCCTTCTACCAAGGCCTAACTGTTTTGTATACTCGATTGTTGTAAAAGTGTGTAATTTCCCAAGTGTAACTATCATTCAATAAAATATAGTTTGTACATTAATGCTTAAGTGAGGTTATCACTAAAATATGTAATGGGTAAATCATTGTAGTACTGTAGTTTTGTATAATAGGAACTACTGTTGTACTAACTGCCTTAAAACGGATTTATATTAAGGTAAAATGTGATAAATTGCACCATGCTATCGACTGGTAACAACGACATAATGAATGGTCGTAATAACGGAATGACGTTTGGCACCCGCAGACCTGCAGGTCCGGCTGTAGCTAGCAGCAAGGTGTAGGATAGTCAATCCAGTATAGATCTATACGCAAACTCACGCTCTCCCTCCAAGATAATTTTGGCTATAACTCGGGACATGACATTTAAGGCATGCTCCGATACAGTGGATCACAATTGTTAACGTATTCATGTATATGAAATGTTTCTCGTTCTAGTATAGTTGTATATGTTCTCCTTCTAGTATAGTTGTATATGTTCTGTTTATAGTATTGTTGTATATGTTCTGTTTCTAGTATAGTTGTATATGTACATGTTTCTAGTATAGCTGTATATGTTCATGTTTCTAGTATAGTTGTATATGTTCATGTTTCTAGTATAGCTGTATATGTTCCTATGTTACCCCGATGGTAACTAACTATTGATGTACTGATAAGTATGAATATGGAAGTACTTTTATGTCTATACATGTATATATGATATATAACTAATATTGAAACGACCTTCGGATGGTCACCCGAAATCCCACCAGACCACATCCAAATCGAGAAAAAGGAAATAGGGCGGATGGCCTTCCTAAGCCCTTTAAACATTGCTTATATATCTATACACATATGGGCATGCAATTTATAAGGAAATAAACTAAAGTTTAATAAAAGCATTTGATAAGTAAAAGAGTTTGTAAAACATTTTGAAGTGAAACAATTTGATAAACAGTTTGAATAGTGAATAAATCATTGGTTTTCTAGTTATAAATCACATGTGATTAATGCAATCACATGTGATTGATGCAATAACTATAAGTATTTAACTTGTATCCCCTCCCCATAAAGTATTTAAAACATTTAAAAGCATTTCAAATGTTGATTAAAGGGGTATGAACTCACTTGTGGTGAGGTGTTTGAATTGCAGTGTCGGATACCGTGCTAGGTGGCAAATGGAGACTTGTTTACACGTACGAGCCTAGTTATCATATAATAAGCATATAGATAACTAATTAGCCAATTAATAACTTAATAAAATAAGTTAGAACACTTAGGAACATGTAAACACTTTTCATAAGTGTTAAAGGTCCTAATGGTTGCATCTAAGTTGCTATGGGACAAGGCAAAAGGGTTTGAAGCACCAAATGACCTTGTATAAGAGTTCACCACCCAACAAACCCCACCTTTGGAGTTTATGGCCGTAAAACCATGAGTTTATGGCCGTGAACTCCTCACTTGGTGGTTTTGGGTGTTTTAAGGTGCTATCTTGATCCTAGAATAAGCCTACCTTTGTTGGAATAATCCTTGAAGTAGTTTAAGGCCCTAGAATGCTCCATAGAGGAGTTTACAGCCAAATAACCATATCCCCTAGAGTTTACGGCCGTAAACTCCTATGGGGTGTTGGTTTTAATTCATTTAAGTCCCTTGCACATGTAGGATAACTTCCATGTTTTTATCTAAGGCTAAAGGGGACATTAGGCACACATTTGTGCCTTTACTTGGAGTTTACGGCCCAAGTGATGTTCCTTGGCCGTAAACTCCCTTTAAGGGATGGTTTTGATGTCTTTTACTCCCCATTCAAGTCCTATGTATTCAAGGGTAATAGTCTTAAGGCCTTAGGGGTGTTTAGGGTACATTTTGCCATTGAAAAAGGGGTTTACGGCCCAAGGGCATATCCTTGGCCGTAAACTCCTAAAATTCTAAGATTTTGAGGTGTTTTGATGTCCAAATTAGCTACAAGCATTAGAGGGTAAATGTCTTTAAGCTTTAGGGGTGGTTTAGGGCACTTATGGCCCTTAAAAAGGGGTTTACGGCCCAAGAGATATCCTTGGCCGTAAACTCCTATAACTTGTGGTTCTTAAATGATTGCAAGCCTCTAATGTTCATACATTAGGTCCCTAACTAGTTGTCTATCAAGGAAATGGGACTAGGTAGCCTTAAAGCTCCATTTTGGAGTTTACTCCCCAAGAACGTTCTTGGGCGGTAAACTCCCGGATCTTGTGTTTTAGAAATGTAATCTATGTTATAAAGCATAAAACAAGTAATAAAACACATCTAGAAAAGTAGACTCACAATCTGGGATGAAAACCCGAAGATCTGAGAGAGAGAAATTGGCTTTTCTCTAGTTGGAAATGTGAATAATGAATTAATTTAATTCAGAAATCTATTTATAGTCCTGAAATATTTTGGCATAAAATATTTTTATTCTGGAAATAGGATTGTAACATTATGAAACTTGGAATGCTCAAATTTCACAAACCCAGGAGCATCCACTCTCCTGATATCTCCTTAAATGTAAACCCTAATGTACACAAACTTGTTCGGAAAAGTATGAAAATCACTGAAACTGGACTAGCTTGTATTGAATAGATAATGTTCGTACAATGGAAATTTCGGGTTGTCACATCATCCCCCCGTTAGAAGGAATTTCGTCCCGAAATTAGAATTTAAGCAAATACGAAGTTACAACAATTAAGCGAAAATATGAGGGTATTTCAGCTTCATCTGATCCTCACGTTCCCAAGTGAATTTCGGTCCTCGCTTGGCGTTCCAGCGAACCTTCACGATAGGGATACGGCTTTGTTTCGTCTGCTTGACCTCACGGTCCATGATCTCTACTGGTTCTTCCATAAAGTTGAGGCTCTCGTTGATCTCGATCTCATCGAGTGGGATTACAAGAGTCTCGTCGGACAGACACTTTTTCAAGTTAGATATGTGGAATGTAGAATGTACGTTACGAAGTGTGTCGGGTAGGTCGAGTTTGTAAGCTACGGGGCCGACTCTTGCAAGAATCTCGAAAGGCCCTATGTACCTCGGATTAAGCTTCCCACGCTTTCCGAAGCGTATCAAGCCTTTCCAGGGTGAGACTTTGAGGAGGACTCGGTCTCCCACCTGAAATTCCAATGGTTTTCTTCGTTTATCGGCGTAGCTCTTCTGTCGGTCTCTAGAGGCTTTCAATCATTCACGGATCTGAACGATTTTCTCTGTCGTTTCCCGAATGATCTCCGGACCGGTGAGAGTACTGTCGGAAGCTTGCCCCCTAGCTAATTGGGTATCACCCACCTCGGCCCAACACAGAGGGGATCTGCACTTTCGGTCGTAGAGAGCTTCGAATGGAGCAGCATTGATGCTCGTGTGATAACTGTTATTATAGGAAAATTCGACAAGGGGTAAATGAGTATCCCATGCTTTCCCAAAATCAATCACACAGGCTCGCAACATATCTTCCAGTGTTTGGATGGTCCTCTCACTCTGTTCGTCGGTCTGTGGATGGTAGGATATGCTCATGTCCAGCCTCGTTCCTAAGGAATGTTGTAGTGATTGCCAAAATATTGAGGTGAACCTACTATCTCCATCGGAGATAATGGACTCGTAAGTTTCTCCATCTTGTCGGTTTCTTTGATAGGCAGGAAGTGTGCAAACTTGGTCAATCTATCAACGATGACCCATATGGTGTCAAGTCCACCCGTTGTCTTGGGCAACTTGGTTATGAAATCCATAGTGATCCGCTCCCACTTCCATTCTGGGATCTCTGGTTGTTGCAATAAACCAGAGGGCTTCTGGTACTCGACCTTAACCTTTGCGCAAGTAAGTGTAACAACGCAAATTTTCAAACAAAATTTTCATTTTAAAAATAAAGTACTTTCATTCAAACAAGGCGTAAATAATTTAAGTGTCATGTCAAATACAAATTGTCTAAATCCCAAGATCATAAAAACATCCTTCAGTGTGTACCGATCATGCGGCGCCTTCCCACGGTCCTCGCTAGTACCTGAAACACATACATAACAACTGTAAGCATAAATGCTTAGTGAGTTCCCCAATATACAACTTACGCACATACGCCTTTCCAGGCCCTGACCTTCCGGTCCACAACACAACGCCTTCCGGCCCATAACATAATCGCCTTCCGGCCCATAACATATTGCCTTCCGGCCCACATAAACATACATAGCACGCATAACAATTAACTTACCACATATAGCACGTATATCACATATCATATCTGACCTTCCGGTCACACAGTCAAACCCTTCCGGGTACAGTATAGTGAGAAGACTCACCTCGTAAATGCTGAAAGCTAGCAAATCCTGAAATCATTCGTGCTCGATCCGTCGAGCTACAAACTCCCTATAACATCATATATCTCTTATTAACACTTTTATCTTCTAAGCTAACTGACCCTAAGAAGACACACATAGGTCAACTCAGGTCAACGGTCAACGGTCAACCCGACCGGACTCGGCGAGTGCCATGGCGACTCGGCGAGTCTAGACGTCCTCCAATCCTCTAAGATTCCCCTTCTACTCGTCGAGTATCCTCCTTGACCCGACGAGTTACTCCTGGAAGAATCGCGGGGCCACCCCGAATCAACTCGCCGAGTCTGAAGAACAACTCGACGAGTCCCAGTTATTCTTCAAGCTACTCGCCGAGTCTGTTCATCGGACTCGGCGAGTCCATGCCATGCAACCGCTCAAACTGCTTCCTAAGGTCAGAACTGCTCCAACCATTCATAGGTCTGGCCTTCCTAGACTGGTCCATCACGTAAGGTCCTCATTTTGGTACTCATGATACACCCCAAGACTTATAATTTACATATTGACCTAAGGCATAAGGATTCCAATCCAAAACCTTCATCAATTCCCGAAATGCACAGGCATGGGACATTCTGGACCTCTAAAGGTCCCAATACAGGGTTACAATCGTTTGGGGGACTAGGGTAACATTCAATCTATCCACAAAAGGGTTCCATAAACCCTAATTCTCTAAACACATCACCATAGCAGAGTATACTCGAATTCTTACCTGGATGATGTACTCTCTGTGTCCCCAATCCTCAGAACGTGACTCCCTTGTTGTTCCTTTAGCCAAGCCCTTCTCTTCCTTGCACAACAACTCCTTCAAAATCACCAATGGCCTTTAACCTTGCTCCAGATGCACACAATCGATTTAGGGTTCCTCTCAGAAGGCTAAAATGAACAATGACGACCAATAAGTCCCTTTTATACGTCCCAAACCTGAACGGTTAGGGTTTTCGCTAAACAGCGCCGACTCGCCGAGTCCATATCTGGACTCGTCGAGTCCAGTCGCGAACCCACGACCAGGTCTGCGGTCCTACTCGGCGAGTCTAGGCTCCAACTCGCCGAGTCCCCTCTTAAAACACCCCAAAAACATAACTTTAACAATACCTGAGATTCCGGCTGTTACAATTCTCCCCCACTAGGATTAGACTTCACCCTCGAAGTCTCACTCGGAAAATAGTTCCGGATGCTGCTCCCGCATCTCACGTTCCGGCTCCCAAGTCATTTCCGATCCCTTCCGGTGTTGCCACTGAACCAACACCAGAGGTACCTCCTTGTTCCTCAATGGCCACTGGTCTCTCAGCATAATTCAGGCTCGCATCCACCTGAATATCCTCTAATGGGACCACCGCCGACTCATCGGCTATGCACTTCCTCAATTGCGACACATGAAAAGTGTCGTGGATCTGCCCCAACTCCGCTGGCAACTCCAAACGATAGGCTACCCGGCCTATCCTTGCAATCACACGAAATGGCCCAATATACCGGGGCCCCAACTTGCCCCTCTTCCTGAATCGAATCACTCCTTTCCAAGGAGAGACCTTCAGGAGAACGAAGTCGCCGACTTGAAACTCAAGCTCGGATCGGCGCCTATCTGCATAACTCTTCTGTCGGCTCTGGGCGGTCAATAACCTCTGTCTAACTTGCTGAATCTGCTCTGTCGTCTGAAGCACGATCTCTGTGCTGCCCATCACTCTCTGTCCCACCTCTCCCCAGCAAATGGGGGTCCGACATCTCCTACCATACAACAGCTCAAAAGGTGGCATACCAATGCTCGAATGATGGCTGTTGTTGTAGGAAAACTCTGCCAAGGGTAAATACGCATCCCAGCTACCCCCGAAGTCTAACACACACGCTCGAAGCATGTCCTCCAGCGTCTGAATCGTTCGCTCACTCTGGCCGTCTGTCTGGGGATGGTATGCGGTACTAAAATGCAATTTAGTACCCAGCTCCTCATGGAATTTCTTCCAGAACCTGGAAGTGAAGCGCACATCACGGTCTGAAACAATCGAGATCGGCACTCCATGCCGAGATACTACTTCTCTCACATATATCTCCGCCAACTTCTCCGCTGAAGAACTCTCGCTGATGGCAAGGAAGTGTGCACTCTTCGTCAACCTATCCACAATCACCCAAATCGCATCAACTCCCCTGGCAGTTCTCGGCAATTTGGTGATGAAATCCATAGTGATCTGTTCCCACTTCCAATCAAGAATCTCCAATGGTTGTAACTTGCCATGCGGTCTCTGGTGCTCGGCCTTAACTCTACGGCAGGTCAAGCACCTCTCAACGAACCATGCGACATCCCTCTTCATACAGGGCCACCAATACTCTTTCCTCAAATCCAAATACATCTTCGTAGCACCGGGATGGATCGAGAATTTCGATCTATGAGCCTCTTCCATCAAATTAATACGCGTACCGCCCACGAACGGTACCCAAATCCGACCCTGAAACGTCAGAAGCCCTCGTCCATCCTTAACGAACTCTGAAATTAACCCAACGACCCGCTCTTTCTTCTGCATCTCTGGTCTCACAGCCTCGGCCTGTGCCCCACGAATAGTATCCAATACTGGAGTCATCACAGTCAGTCTCAAACATACATCTCGCAAAGGAGTGTTCTCCGCCCTGTGGCTCAATGCATCGGCTACCACATTAGCCTTGCCCGGGTGGTACAGGATCTCACAATCATAATCCTTGACCACATCCAACCACCTCCTCTGACGCATATTTGGGTTGGGCTGATCCATCAAATACTTCAAGCTCTTATGGTCCCTGTGTTGGATAAGGTGTCTAAGTCCATAACTATTTCGGGCTTGTACTTGACCCGACCCGGCATGGTCCATTTGGGTTGCATGGCACCATGCAATTGGATAGACTAAATGAGAGAAATAACACTTGGAGATTATTAATATATTATAAGTTCTAATATATTAATAATATTATTTGATTAGTTGATCAAAGAATTAATTTAGAATTAATTAAGTGATCAAAGGATAACTAATTAAATATATGGGTTCATATCTTGTATAGTGGGCTAAGAGGCTCCATGGATTATCAAGTTGGGTTCTACCCATAGGATGCTCCATGGATGCTCCATGGGAGTTACAAACCCATGGGTCATGGAAATGAAGAGTCATGACACATTAGGGTTTACATGGAGTAAGCCTAGATGTGTCAACACTATATAAGGATCCCATTCTTCACTAAAATTGGCTACACAAGTTAGAGACATAAGAAACTAGAGGGCTTGGCCGATTTTGAGAAGTGTGTGTTATCTTAAGAGTCTTTCCAAGAGCATTTGGTGTTGTGTGAAGCATTTGAGGCATCACACTTGGGGTGCTAGGCTCACAAGGTTTCAAGGAACACAAGCAACAACAAGGTAAGTTATTCTATCTATGATTCAAGTTAAAATTGTTCCCCATGTATGTTAGATAGGAATATAACCTTGGAATTCAACTTTGCATGATAATTAGACAAACATAGATCCAAGGTTATTAGGGTTGCATGTACACTTAGGAAGTGTTAGAATGCTCAAAACCCATTAGTGGTATCAGAGCCTAGGCTTGTTTGTTTGTTATTTGTGCTTAAAAGTTGAAGAAAGTCGAAAAATCTGCTGTCTGACTAATGGACTCGGCGAGTCCATGGGGAGGACTCGTCGAGTTCATGTGTATCTTCAACCTACTCGGCGAGTAGGTTTATACACTCGGCGAGTCGGTTTATACACTCGGCGAGTAGGGTCGACAGAGTGCAGAATTTCGACTTGAGTTGCTGGAAATGGATTAGAATCATTACCCTAAAATGTTTTGGTACTTGAAAAACTTATTTTAGAAGGTGTAATGTCTTTTCTAACTCATTTACAACAACTAGTTATCAAAATTACAAAGATTAAATGTGATTTTGATTCTTGAAAGTGTTCATATTCATATTCTTGTTCTTATGATGTTTAGATGATCATAGGAATTATTTGTAACCTATGTGGTAGATTAATTCATGATCATAATGTGTTTTAATGGAGTCCATAACTTGTCCTCAAGTTATGGAAAAACCAAAAGTCTCTTGGATTAAAAACCATTAAAAGAACACAAGAGTTAGGAAAAATGAAAAGTCCTCATTTTATTACTCTAATAAACTCATAAGTTACAAGAAATGAAAAGTTTTGAAAGTTTACAAAACTTGCCCTCAAGTTTTGGAACAAGTAAAGTTAAGTTAAAACTTTAGTTCCAACCCCTAGAATTTTAAAAGTTAAAATTCAACCCTTATACTTATATTATTATGATTTAATAATTATATATATATGTATAAGAACAAAGTCGTCTTACCGCTAGTACGCCTCATTCACGAAGCCGGTCTATAAGGTGGGTATAAGGTTGTTGCCTATAAAATGGTGACTTAATGGGTGTCCACTCTCACCCACCGCTTGCTTGATCGGTGGAGGGTCGTTAGCCGAACGGGTAAGACAAGGACTTATTAATTCTCATTCAAAGTATGATGAATATTATAAAGTAACTAAATGTTTTATTAAATTCCCAATCTTAGTTACTTTAGGAAAAATGTGAATAAGGTGCTATTCCATGAAATTACACTTTACACTTTGATTAAGTCGTTGGTGGAGCGTGTGTGGTTAACCGGCACACTAACTTGGACTTAACAAGGTAGGTAAAGGGTGACTTAGGGTTTATTATAGTATCGATGGAGCGTGTGTGGTTAACCGGCACATCGATTGAGTGATAAACTTTAAGGGTACCAAGTGATTTGCATGGTTACTTCACACCTCGTTTTGTGATCCTCGGTATCCCAGTCACAAAACTTGGAGGGCACACTCGAGATTGAAACATGCCTTTGAAAAGTTCATTGAATCTCAAATAATCTAGGAATTTCTAAGAACCATTCAAAAACCTAATACTAAAATATTGCGGTTTTTGTGGTGGAAATTGGTGAATCGTCATTCACCTACCTTTCAAATATGATATAGCTTAGATTACGACATACCTCTTCTAAGTTATATTATATTGTGATTGGATCCTAGCCTTAATATTACATTTGGGTGTTTTTTTAAGGACTCTCTTATCTAAACTAATCTTGTCCTCTTTCCTTCAGATGTCTTTCAACAATGCTTCTGGCTCTAATCCTAATGGCTCCTTTACCCTTATGAACTTGTGTGGGAAAGTCACCTTTGATGGATCCAACTTCAATGAGTGGATCAGAAACATCAGGATGATTACCCGCTACGAGGACAAAGAATATGTCCTTGACAAGGAGCTTAAGGAGATTGATGAGTCCACTGCAACTCCTCAGGAGATCGCTGAATTTCGGGCACATGAAAGGGATGCTACGAAAGTAGCTTGCATCATGATGGCCACGATGACAGCAGAACTACAAAAGTCTTATGAGGATTTCTACCCTTATGACATGCACCAAGATTTGATGGAAAGATACCATCAAAGTGCAAGACAAGAGAGGTATGAAATCATCTGCTCCATGATAACAACCATGATGAAGGACGGGGAATCCGTCACGAGCCACATGCAGAAAATGCAAAGGTATGTGGATCGTTTGCTGAAGCTTAATGTGAACTTCCCGGAGGATCTTGCAATAGATATTATTTTGCATTCCTTACCATCGTGCTATGATCAATTCCGCATGACATATCACATGAACAAGGAAGAAGTCACCCTCAGCAAACTTCAGGGACTTCTCAAGACCGCAGAAACAGGTCTTAAGGGGAAGTCGGTTGCTATCACTCCTACTCAAAACTCTACTCCGGTTTTGGCAATCGGGAAGAGTCGAGGGAGGAAGAGAAAGAGCTCTTCTAGGGGTACCAAGGCTCGGACCCTTGATGGCTCTTCTTCAAGTGGAACCAAGAAAGGTTTCATTACTCCTTCTTCTGACCCAAAAGAGGCTGAATGCTTCTATTGCCATGAAAAAGCTCATTGGAAGCGGAACTGCCCAAAATACCAGCAAGATGTGAAGGATGGGAAAGTTAAACCCAACCATGCAGGTATTTACACTATCATTTCTAATAACTCACCCCATTCTAATTCTTGGGTCCTTGATACCGGGTGTGGTATTCACATTTGTTGTGACTTGCAGGGACTAAGAAGAAGTGAGGATGTGGAGCAAGGAAGGATAAACTTGATCATGGGGAATAGGAAAGCTATACCTGTTACCAAGATTGGAGTTTATACTTTATCGCTAAGTAGTGGGTTTAGTTTAGATTTGAATAAGTGTTGTTATTCGCCAGTAATGGCAAGAAATATTATTTCCTTTCATTCTTTGTACAAACAAGGGTTTACCTTTTCATTTAATAATGAAGTTGGTTCTATTGATGCTTTCTTTAATAATGTTCTTTATTTTAAAGCATTACCTTGTGATGGTGTGTATGAAGCTGTATCTGTTGTTGATAACTTAGGAAATAATGTTTTGTGTATTGATTCTACTAATAATAACTTGGATAAAGCATCATTATGGCATTGTCGTCTTGGACATATAAGCAAGAAGCGCATAGGCCAACTCCAAAAGGATGGAGTCTTGGAGTCGTTTGACCTAAAGTCAGATGATAGTTGCAAATCATGCTTACTTGGAAAAATGACAAAGTCACCCTTCACAGGTTCGTGTGAGAGGGGTGAAGGTTTGTTGGACCTTATACACACGGATGTGTGTGGACCATTCAAACATGCCACAAGGGATGCTAATCATTATTATTTGACTTTTACTGATGATTATAGTAGATATGGATATGTCTACTTGATCAAGCATAAGTCAGAGACTTTCGAAAGGTTTAAGGAATTTAAACAGGAAGTCGAGAATCAATTGGGCAGGAACATTAAGATGCTTCGATCCGATCGTGGTGGTGAGTATCTTAGTTCAGAGTTCCTCGACTATCTAAGGGAATGTGGGATAGTCTCACAATTGACACCTCCCAGGACACCACAGTTGAATGGTGTGGCTGAGAGGCGTAATCGAACCTTGTTAGATATGGTTCGTTCCATGATGAGTCGAGCTACCCTACCAATCTCGTTCTGGGGGTATGCCTTAGAGACTGCCGCCCATATTCTTAATCTAGTCCCTACTAAGAAAGTTGCCAAAACTCCTCACGAGATGTGGACTGGTAAAGTACCTAAACTAGACCACATCAAGATTTGGGGTTGCGAGGCTTTCGTGAGACGCGAGACTCATGATAAGCTCGAACCTCGAAGCGAGAGGTGTATTTTCATCGGTTACCCACAGCGATCCTTTGGTTACCTCTTCTACAGACCTAGTGACAATGTGGTCTTTGTAGCAAGAAGAGGAGTCTTTCGAGAGAGAGAATTTATAAGCCAAGGAGACAGTGGGAGACAAATTGATCTTGAAGAAATTCGAGAATCAAGCGATGAAGGAACTTCAAACATTAGCCCTCAACCTGAGGAGGAAACTCCTGTTGAGCCAATTGACAAATCTGTACCTCTGAGACGTTCTACGAGAGTTAGGAGTGCACCTGAGCATTACTATGGATTCCATATTACTGCAGAAGGTGAGACACTTATTAGTGATGAGACACTAGTAAGTCAAGATGACCCTAACAGCTACGAGGAAGCCATGGCAGGCCCCGAGTCTGCTAAATGGAAAGAGGCTATGGATAGCGAGATACAATCCATGTATGACAATCAAGTTTGGAACTTGGTGGAAAATGTACCAGGTCGTAAGACAGTAGGGTGCAAATGGGTCTTCAAGAAGAAGACCGACATGGATGGTAAAGTACACACTTATAAGGCTAGACTGGTTGCAAAGGGCTTCTCTCAAATTCCTGGAGTGGATTATGATGAGACCTTTTCTCCGGTAGCCAAGATTAAGTCTATTCGGGTTCTGTTAGCCATAGCTGCATTTCATGACTATGAAATATGGCAGATGGATGTCAAAACCGCTTTCCTTAATGGAAAGTTGGCTGAAGATGTTTACATGAGTCAGCCAGAGGGTTTTGTCAGCAACGAGTACCCTAATAGAGTGTGTAAGCTTGAGAAATCCATTTATGGATTGAAGCAAGCACCTCGCAGATGGAATCTTTGCTTTGATGAAAAGGTCAAGGAATTTGGCTTTTCTAGGAGTGAAGATGAATCTTGTGTGTATGTCAAGGCTAGTGGGAGTATAGTTAGCTTTTTGGTATTGTATGTGGATGACATACTACTCATAGGAAACGACATTCCAACCCTGCAGGAAGTAAAGTCCTGGCTTGGGAAGTGTTTCGCTATGAAGGACCTTGGTGAAGCTGCCTATATTCTAGGGATAAGAATCTTGAGAGATCGGAGTAAAAGACTAATTGGACTTAGTCAGAGTACCTACTTGGATAAGGTGCTGAAGAGATTCAGCATGCAGGACTCCAAGAAAGGAGAGTTACCCATCCAGAGTAACACCAGATTGAGTAAGACACAAAGCCCTAGCACTGAGGCTGAGATAGCAGAAATGAGTCGAACACCTTATGCTTCGGCTGTAGGATCGATCATGTATGCTATGACGTGTACTCGACCTGATGTAGCTTTTGCCTTGAGCATGGTTAGCAGATATCAGGCGAACCCTGGCAAGGCACACTGGACTGCGGTAAAGAATATCCTCAAGTACCTACGGAGGACTAAGGACTGGGTTCTTACCCTCGATGGGAGTGATGACTTGAGAGTTGTAGGGTATAGTGATGCTAGCTTCCAGACTGATAGGGATAATTTCCGCTCTCAGTCGGGCTGGGTCTTTACCCTAAATGGAGGAGCAATTTCTTGGAAGAGTTCCAAGCAAGAGACAGTGGCAGATTCTACTTGTGAATCAG
Source organism: Lactuca serriola (assembly GCF_051521515.1). Taxonomy (NCBI): domain Eukaryota; kingdom Viridiplantae; phylum Streptophyta; class Magnoliopsida; order Asterales; family Asteraceae; genus Lactuca; species Lactuca serriola. The sequence continues at coordinate 265,906,152 of NC_136415.1, forward strand.
AGTATATTGCAGCTAGTGAAGCAGCAAAGGAGGCGATATGGTTGAAGAACTTCATTGGAGACCTTGGAGTTGTACCAGCTATTAAAGAGCCAATGGAAATTTTCTGTGATAGTGAAAGTGCTGTTGCCTTAGCCAAGGAACCAAGGGATCATGGGAGATCCAGACACATCGACAGAAAATACCATTTCATAAGACATCGGATCAAAGAAGGGCACCTCGTGGCAAAGAGGGTATCATCAGATGAGAATCCGGCAGATCCCCTCACAAAGGGATTGACTCGGGTTAAGCATCTTCAGCATGCTCGGAGCATAGGGCTGAAGGATGATATTAGATTTATTAGTTAGATAATCTCGAAATTTGTAAAGTGTAATTGACATTAGATGATGAATAAAACATGTTTTATTTATGAGTAAAGTGTTGCTATCTCTTGTCAATCGTTTACTATATTTCTTTTTGCATGTTTTGACTTCCAGAATAATTTTATTCGGTATAACATATTATTCAAACCTCCACAGTCGGTCATATGTTGGAAGTAGATATGAATCAAGACTGTCATGTTTGGTTGTAGAGGTCTTGGACAAGGCTACAACAATCATGAGTGCTCATAAGTTCTGAGCATTGGATTCAACCCACGCTCACTGGAATCACTTCATGGAATTTTATCTCGAGTGATCGTGAGACGGTAATATCATATAAGTCTTCAAACCTAGAGATATGATTTGTTACTTACAAGTTGGTTATGCATTGACTGTACGAAATCGCATTGGTAACTCGATGTTATAAAACGTACTTTTGTGTGTAATTCAATGAGTGGTAGAACAAACATATGAGTCGAAGTTTATCTGTTCCTTCTTGGATTAGAAGCTGATATCTGGGCCCCTCGATGATTTTGTTTTGACCCATGTACCGGGCCCGGTCAGAACTAAGTTGATGTGTTCAATTAAGTTCTATGTCAAACAAATCGGAAATCGGGAAACAAATGCTGGACAATAAGCAAGACATGTTCCATGTATTTGTCCGGCTGATATCTAGAACAGAGGATTATATGATCACTTATCTTAAATGGCGTATCATCATCTTCTCAGTTCCGAGAGACCTTGAAAGAGCTACGATTGCCGGTCGGTTCCTGAAGTACTAGAGATATAGTTATTAGACTTATCCAAGTGGGAGACTGTTGGATAAGGTGTCTAAGTCCATAACTATTTCGGGCTTGTACTTGACCCGACCCGGCATGGTCCATTTGGGTTGCATGGCACCATGCAATTGGATAGACTAAATGAGAGAAATAACACTTGGAGATTATTAATATATTATAAGTTCTAATATATTAATAATATTATTTGATTAGTTGATCAAAGAATTAATTTAGAATTAATTAAGTGATCAAAGGATAACTAATTAAATATATGGGTTCATATCTTGTATAGTGGGCTAAGAGGCTCCATGGATTATCAAGTTGGGTTCTACCCATAGGATGCTCCATGGGAGTTACAAACCCATGGGTCATGGAAATGAAGAGTCATGACACATTAGGGTTTACATGAAGTAACCCTAGATGTGTCAACACTATATAAGGATCCCATTCTCCACCAAAATTGGCTACACAAGTTAGAGACATAAGAAACTAGAGGGCTTGGCCGATTTTGAGAAGTGTGTGTTATCTCAAGAGTCTTTCCAAGAGCATTTGGTGTTGTGTGAAGCATTTGAGGCATCACACTTGGGGTGCTAGGCTCACAAGGTTTCAAGGAACACAAGCAACAACAAGGTAAGTTATTCTATCTATGATTCAAGTTAAAATTGTTCCCCATGTATGTTAGATACGAATATAACCTTGGAATTCAACTTTGCATGATAATTAGACAAACATAGATCCAAGGTTATTAGGGTTGCATGTACACTTAGGAAGTGTTAGAATGCTCAAAACCCATCACCGTGTATATCGTACATCGAACCCCATACAGGTAGTGACGCCAAATCTTGAGAGCGAACACTACTGCCCCCAACTCTAAATCATGCGTGGGATATCTCGCCTCATGAGGCTTCAGCTGCCTCGACGCATAAGCTATCACATGACCCCTCTGCATCAACACTGCACCCAGTCCCGAAATCGATGCGTCGCAATATACTACAAAATCTTCCATCCCTTCCGGGAGAGCTAATACCGGGGCTTCACACAACCTCTGGCGAAGTGTCTCAAAGGAAGTCTGCTGTTCGGGTCCCCATGAGAATGCAACACCCTTCCGGGTCAATCTGGTGACGGCACTGCGATCTTGGAGAAATCCTTAATAAATCTCCGATAGTACCCTGCCAACCCAAGGAAACTCCTGATCTCAGAGGGTGACTTCGGCACCTCCCAACTCATCACAGCTTCAACCTTGGCCGGATCGACCAATATCCCTTCCTGATTAACAACATGTCCTAGAAATTGGACCTCCTGCAACCAGAAGTCACATTTGGAGAACTTTGCATAAAGCTTCTCCGACCTCAATACCTCTAGGATCTCCCTCAAATGCTCCTCATGCTGCTCTCTAGATCTCGAATACACTAGGATGTCGTCGATAAATACAATCACTGACCGATCCAACATCGGCCTGCATACCCTGTTCATGAGATCCATGAACACAGCCGGGGCATTGGTGAGCCCGAAAGGCATCACCACAAACTCATAATGCCCATATCACGTCCTAAACGCTGTCTTCTGGACGTCCTCATCCCGCACTCTCACCTGATGGTACCCTGACCTCAGATCGATCTTGGAGAACCAAGATGCTCCCTGCAACTGATCGAATAAATCATCGATCCTCGGTAACGGGTAACGGTTCTTGACCGTCAACTTGTTCAACTCTCGGTAATCAATGCACATCCGGTGTGAACCATCCTTCTTCTTGACGAACAGAATAGGTGCTCCCCACGGCGAGCTGCTCGGCCGAATGAATCCCTTCCCCAGCAACTCCTGGAGCTGCGAGGACAACTCTTGCATCTCTGGAGGTGCAAGACGATAAGGCACCTTAGCAATAGGCGCGGCCCCCGGAACCAGATCGATACCAAACTCCACTTGCCTCACAGGAGGTACTCCCGGCAGCTCCTCGGGGAAAACATCTGGAAACTCACGCACCACTGGGACCTCCTCAACTGACCTCGGTCTCTCGGAAACCTCCCGCGTATCCATCACATACGCCACAAAACCCTTACGACCCTGCTGTAGACACTGCCTCGCCCTAGAGGCCGAACAAAAAGCTGATCCTGAACGGGTACCCTCGCCGTACACCGAAAGGACTCCCCCACTATGGTCTCGTATAGTCACCAGCTGATGCTCACAGTCGATGACAGCGCCGAATCGGCTCAACCAGTCCATGCCCATGATGACACAGACATCACCCATCGCAATAGGAATCAGGTCAATTGGGAACTCAACCCCGAAAATCTCTAGCACGCATCCCCGGAGAACCTCCGTGGCACAAATCACTCTCTCGTCAGCTATAGAAACTCTCAGAGGCCGACTCAACGACTCACGACTAACGCTGATATGTTGACTAAAGGCTAAGGATACAAAGGACCTACTCGCACCCGAGTCAAATAACACTAGAGCAGGCACAGAGTTCACAAGGAAAGTACCTACGCATATAATAACATAAGCATAACATCTCAACTTTAAAATAAATACATGAATTACAGCATACCTGCCACAACATCGGGCGCAGCGCGGACCTCCTCTGCAGTCAGCTGAAAGGCTCTTCCACGAGCCCTCGGGGCCTCGACCTTCACCGGTCGCGTCTCAGTAGTCCTGGCAGTAGGTTCAGATCCCTGACGAAGCTGAGGGCACTCGGCCTTCCGATGGCCTGTCTGGTTGCAATGAAAGCAAACCATAAACCCCTTGGGGCACTCCCTAGCAATGTGCCCCTCCTTGCCACACTTGTAGCAAGCACCAGCTCGACACGCCCCATCGTGACCCTTGCCGCACTTTCCGCAAGTGCGGCCCTTCGGACCTCCCGTCCTCGAATCGGCGGACTTGGTCCGCTTGGTTGCCGGCTGAGACTGAGCCGGCCGCCGGTCCACCTGCTGAGACTCGGCCTCCTCCCTGGCCTGGGTCTCCAACTCGATCTCGCGCTTCTTGGCATTCGCCTGAAGCTCAGCAAAAGTATGATAGGTGGAGTTCGACACAAACTCCCGGATATCCCTCCTCAAAACACCCAAGTACCGGCTCATCCGAGCCTACTCTGTGGACACCAGCTCGGGGCAGAACATCGCCCTCTCATGAAACTTCCGCGTGATCGCCGCAACCGAATCAGTACCTTGCTTGAGGGTTAAGAACTCCTGAACCAATCGTTCCCTCTCCACCGGGGGAACGTACTCATCCCTGAACATAGCAGTAAACCCCTCCCATGTCACTGCTGTAATCTCTGCCAAAGTGAAGTTCGTCGTCACGAACTTCCACCAATCCTTCGCTCCCAGACGGAGCTGGTTCAAAGCGAACCGTACCCTCAGGTGCTCCGGGCATGAACAAGTGTAGAAGCACCCCTCTATATCCGCGATCCACCTCATCGCGGCAATCGGATCCTGCGTCCCATCGAACTCAGGTGGCTTCGTGTTGTTGAACTCCCGGAACAGCAACGAGTCACCCCCTGTGGCCTGGCAGCGGCTACAGTTGCGGTAGCTGCAGCGGCTGCAGCTTCAGTCAATGCGGCGTACCGCTCCTCAAACGTCTCCATCAGGGTGGTCTTAATAGACCCAAACATCTCCGGGATCTCAGCCCGGATCGCCGCAGCTACCTCCTCGTGAATCATCTGACGAATCTCCTCGTCACTCACACCGCTCGAACTCGCTCCGTGGCGTGGTCTAACCATGATGTCTCTGAAATACAACATAAAGCTATCAGAGACTCCATCGAGTATAATCGCACTCGATAACGCAACCCTACTCAGTCTCCGATATCCAGGGATTCTTACTTGGGTCTCCCACTGACCCGGTGTCTTCGGTAGTACGGGCCCAATACTACCGACCACACCGCATCAGTATTCATCCCAAATCTTCCTCCCCAAACCCTGGATAGTGAGTACTCTACTTTTGATATGCACTATCTACCTGCACGCTATCAAGCATCTCACATCGACAAATTTCCTAGACTAAGGCATCACAAATCAGGCCACTCTAGTCCTATCATGAATACCTAGTCTTCTAGCATGCATAACAATTCATATCATAACTCATCTCATAACATAACATTGTAAGGTATTTTGGGGATCTTTACCGTTCGGGCGCTGACTGATCGTACACACTGCTTCTTTCTTGCTTACCACAAAACCATTTACAAAAGTTTATGCCTTTATTTAAAAAGTTTCCTCAAATCCTCGGTTTGAGTTCAGTTACCCCCGAAGGTGCACCCGAATCCCTCAAACCAAGGCTCTGATACCAATTGTAACAACGCAAATTTTCAAACAAATTTTTCATTTGAAAAATAAAGTACTTTCATTCAAACAAGGCGTAAATAATTTAAGTGTCATGTCAAATACAAATTGTCTAAATCCCAAGATCTTAAAAACATCCTTCAGTGTGTACCGATCACGCCGGCGCCTTCCCACGGTCCTCGCTAGTACCTGAAACACATACATAACAACTGTAAGCATAAATGCTTAGTGAGTTCCCCAATATACAACTTACGCACATACGCCTTTCCAGGCCCTGACCTTCCGGTCCACAACACAACGCCTTCCGGCCCATAACATAATCGCCTTCCGGCCCATAACATATTGCCTTCCGGCCCACATAAACATACATAGCACGCATAACAATTAACTTACCACATATAGCACGTATATCACATATCATATCTGACCTTCCGGTCACACAGTCAAACCCTTCCGGGTACAGTATAGTGAGAAGACTCACCTCGTAAATGCTGAAAGCTAGCAAATCCTGAAATCACTCGTGCTCGATCCGTCGAGCTACAAACTCCCTATAACATCATATATCTCTTATTAACACTTTTATCTTCTAAGCTAACTGACCCTAAGAAGACACACATAGGTCAACTCAGGTCAACGGTCAACGGTCAACTCGACCGGACTCGACGAGTGCCATGGCGACTCGGCGAGTCTAGACGTCCTCCAATCCTCTAAGATTCCTCTTCTACTCGTCGAGTATCCTCCTTGACCCGACGAGTTACTCCTGGAAGAATCGCGGGGCCACCCCGACTCAACTCGCCGAGTCTGAAGAACAACTCGACGAGTCCCAGTTATTCTTCAAGCTACTCGCCGAGTCTGTTCATCGGACTCGGCGAGTCCATGCCATGCAACCGCCCAAACTGCTTCCTAAGGTCAGAACTGCTCCGACCATTCATAGGTCTGGCCTTCCTAGACTGGTCCATCACGTAAGGTCCTCATTTTGGTGCTCATGATACACCCCAAGACTTATAATTTACATATTGACCTAAGGCATAAGGATTCCAATCCAAAACCTTCATCAATTCCCGAAATGCACAGGCATGGGACATTCTGGACCTCTAAAGGTCCCAATACAGGGTTACAATCGTTTGGGGGACTAGGGTAACATTCAATCTATCCACAAAAGGGTTCCATAAACCCTAATTCTCTAAACACATCACCATAGCAGAGTATACTCGAATTCTTACCTGGATGATGTACTCTCTGTGTCCCCAATCCTCAGAACGTGACTCCCTTGTTGTTCCTTTAGCCAAGCCCTTCTCTTCCTTGCACAACAACTCCTTCAAAATCACCAATGACCTTTAACCTTGCTCCAAATGCACACAATCAATTTAGGGTTCCTCTCAAAAGGCTAAAATGAACAATGACGGCCAATAAGTCCCTTTTATACGTCCCAAACCTGAACGGTTAGGGTTTTCGCTAAACAGCGCCGACTCGCCGAGTCCATATCTGGACTCGTCGAGTCCAGTCGCGAACCCGCGACCAGGTCTGCGGTCCTACTCGGCGAGTCTAGGCTCCAACTCGTCGAGTCCCCTCTTAAAACACCCCAAAAACATAACTTTAACAATACCTGAGATTCCAGCTGTTATAGTAAGGCATTTACTTACGAAGGTAGCAATCTCTGCTTTCATATTAGGCCACTAGTATAGCTTTTTAAGATCCAGATACATCTTATCTGAACCTGGGTGGACACAATACCGAGTGTTGTGCGCCTCGGTCATGACCAAGTCTCGGAAACCACCGTGTTTCGGTGTCCAGATCCGGTTCATGAAATATAAGGCTCCGTCACCCTTGGCTTCTAAATTCTTGTCCATTCCTCTAAGGGATTCACTCGTCACATTTTCAGGCTTCATGGCTTCAAGTTGAGCCGCCTGAATTTGCTTAGACAAATGTGAATGGATGGTTATTGACAATGACTTCACTTTGCGACCAGAATATTCCTTCCGACTTAGGGCTTCTGCTACTACGTTGGCTTTACCCGGATGATAACGAATATCGCATTCGTAATCACTGAGTAGCTCGACCCACCGTCGTTGTCTCATGTTGAGCTCCTTCTGATCGAAAATATGTTGTAAACTCTTGTGGTCGGTAAAGATAGTGCTCTTCGTTCCATACAAGTAATGTCTCCAGATCTTCAGAGCAAACACTACAGCTCCTAGTTCAAGATCGTGGGTCGTGTAGTTAACCTCGTGTGTCTTCAACTGTCTCGAGGCGTTGGCGATGACCTTACCTCGCTGCATCAGAACACATCCGAGTCCTTGATTTGATGCATCGCAATAGACTACGAAGTCTTCTATCCCTTCGGGAAGGGATAGTATTGGCGCGGTGCACAAGGCTCGTTTGAGCGTTCGGAACGCTCTCTCTTGTTTCTCTTCCCAGTCAAAGGCCATGCCTTTCTGGGTCAGGGTCGTAAGAGGTTTCTCTATTCGGGAGAAGTTCTGAATGAACCTGCGGTAGTAGCCAGCGAGACCTAGAAATTGACGAATTTCAGTAGGCGTCTTGGGTACTGACCAGTTCTCAATGGCTTTAATTTTGGATGGGTCCACGTGGATTCCCTCTTTGCTTACCACGTGTCCTAAGAATTCGACTCTTCGGATCCAAAATTCACATTTCGAGAACTTCGCATAAAGTTTCTCCTTTTGTACAGTCCCTAGAACTTGTCGCAGATGATCGCCATGCTCTTTCTTACTTCGGGAGTAGATCAGGATGTCGTCAATGAAAACGATGACGAACTGATCCAAGTAAGGTTGGCACACTCTATTCATCAGATCCATGAAGACTGCAGGCGCATTGGTCAATCCGAATGGCATCACTACGAACTCGTAATGTCCGTAACGAGTTTGGAAGGCTTTCTTCGGCACATCCTCTTCTAGCACTCGTAACTGGTGATATCCGGATCTCAGATCAATCTTGGAAAAATAGTTCGCCCCTTGCAGTTGGTCGAATAGATCATCTATGCGAGGTAGAGGGTAACGATTCTTGACCGTCAGTTTGTTGAGTTCTCTGTAGTCGATACACATACGGAATGATCCGTCTTTCTTCTTAACGAACAAGACCGGTGCTCCCCAGGGTGAGAAACTTGGTCTTATAAAGCCCTTGCTGAGCAGTTCGTTAAGTTGACCAGAGAGTTCCTGCATCTCAGCTGGTGCTAAGCGGTAGGGCGACTTGGCTACTGGGGTAGCTCCTGGGACTAAGTCGATTCTGAACTCGACCTGTCGTTACGGAGGTAATCCAGGTAGCTCTTCTGGGAAAACGTCAGGGAAGTCGCTCACTACTGGGATGTTCTTTAGTTCTTTCGTTTCTAGGTTCGTGTCGACGACGTGAGCAAGGAATGCGTGGTATTCTTTGCGCATATATTTCTGTGCTTGAATACTCGATATAATGCGAAGATTCGCACCAGGTTTGTCGCCGTATACTATAAGAGTTTCATTAGACGGGAGGTTTAGACGGACTGCTTTCTCGTAACACATGATTTCGGCGCAATGAAGACTTAACCAATCCATGCCGATAATAACGTCGAAGCTTTTTATTGAGACCGGCATAAGGTCGATTGGGAAAGAATGGCTATCTAGAGTTAGGGTACAACCTAAGTATATGCTATTTGTACTTTCAGTTTTCCCATTGGCCATTTCTACTGTGAATTGTTCATTAAGTGCATGTGGTTGTTGTTTAAGCATGCGAGCAAATTTGTGGTTTACGAAGCTTCGCTCCGCTCCACTATCGAACAGAATGCATGCATAGGAGTTATCAAGGAGGAACGTACCAGTCACCACTGTCGGGTCAGCAACTGCTTCCCCGTGGCCTATAGCTAGTACCCTCCCTGCTCCTCCAGCATTCCTCGTTTTGGGGCAGTCCCTTTTAAAGTGGCCTGTTTCGCCACATCCATAGCAAGTTGGGCTCGCGCCTGAGCCAGGAACTTGGGAGATCAGTTGTGCTAGGAACTTACAGAAACGGACGGTGTGTCCTTTTCTGTTGCAGTTAGAACACTGCATTTCACGGCAGACGCCGTTGTGGTGGAAGTTGCATTTGTTGCACTTCGGCAAACTTCCAACATACTGCTTCCCCGGAGCAGTAGCAGCAGTAGGGGTTACCGCAGCATGCACTGCCACGATTTGTTGTTTCTTGGCAGCTCGCTGTTTCTTCTTCTCATCCCAGAATTTCCGCTTAGTGTCAGCGGGTTTGGAGGGTTCTGGGATGGCTAGGGTGGTTGTGGTTGCAGGGGTTTTGACTCCATGGTTAACGAGTCTTTGTGCCAAACGCTTGGCACTGTCGAAGGTAGCGGGGTTTGATGCTAAGACATTCCCCTGATATGGAGGCACTAGCCCCCATATGTACTGTTCGATCTTTTTCCCCTCAGTGGGAAGCATATTGGGGCAGAGGGCCACCAGTTCGCTAAATCGGGCAGTGTAAGCGATCACATTGGTGCCCTTCATGTTCAGGTTCCAGAGTTCATGTTCCAACTTCTGGACTTCGCCTCTCGGGCAGTATTCCTCAGTCATGAGGTCCTTCATCGTTTCCTAGCCAATGTCGTTAGCCACGACGAGTGTTAGGGCTTTAACGTGGCCGTTCCACCACGTTAGGGCTTTTCCCTCAAAGGTGCATGCGGCATATTTAACTTTGCACGCAGCAGGGCGTGAACAGATTTTGAAGACTGATTCAGTCTTCTCAAACCATTCCGAGAGGGCAATGACTTCGCTGGTGCCATAGAAAGGCTTCGGCTTGCAGTTTGTGAAATCCTTGTAGGAGCACTCTCTCGAGCGCACAGAGATTTCGACTGGAATAGATTCAACAGGGGTTCCACCTCTGCTGGCATCGGATGAGTGATACTGAGCCATTGCAGTTGCCACTGCTGCAGCTACGGCAGCATTCAGGGCTGCAGTATCGATGACCGGAGGCGGTGGAGGCGGTGGAGGTGCAGGGTTATTCCTGGGAGATTTGCGAGGAGGCATCTTTCAGCTATAAGTTTATAAAGATAAGAACAATGGTAAGAATCAATTTGTAAGCAACGTGAGAGTGACACATGGACTAACTAACCATAGCCCAACAGTTGAATGAGTGTTTGAAAACATAGCAAGGAATATTAGTAGGAAAACACAAGTGTATAGATTTTTCCCACATATTAGATAGATGTTAATCATACTGGTATTATAGATGTAGTAAGTTCAGGGAAAATCGACCTAACAGTAGGTCTTACATCATACCATACAGACCAGATTGACAGTCCTTAGATTCCTAATTAGAGTACCGAAAGTTAGGAATATTTTACAGACAAGTGCTACTTAGAGCACAGAGGTTCAAGGCTATTCCTTAATCAAAAGACAGAGATGTACTAGACATTATCTAATGGCGATGGGAATTCCTCGGGCGAGTCCTGAGGTCGGACACTTGACGAAACACCTCTTGAAGGTGTCGATCCTGAGCTCTCTGACGAGCTCGAAGTTCCAAGACTTCAGCACGGGAGGCAGCCAGCTGTTGCTGCAGGGTTTCGTTGGTCCTCCGGGTCCGTTCCATGTCTTCTTCAAGACGGCAGATGCGGACTGTGTTGACACCTGAGTTGGCATCAATCTCCATGACCCGGTCGATGGCTGCTCGACCTTGCTCGACATTATGAGCTATTCTGCGGATAATGACAGGCAGAGCTCGGTCAGCAGAGCCACCATCGCTGATGTTGTAAAAGGTTCAGTCCCCAAAGTATGGTAAGGGTTGACCCTGTTCATCACTCCAGCGATTGAAGTTGATTGCCCACATAGGAGTAGGACCTGGAAAAGTTGGTCGAGGGTTGTTGTTCGGGGCTTGACCTACAAGCGGTAGGTTGTTGACTTCAGGCTCGGAGTCGGATCCATCAGAAAAGCCTTCTGCGAGGTGATCATCCAATGGGATTGGATGCTCATCTTCGGGCTCTTCATCGATCCACCCGACATTGCCTTCATTTGGAAAGTACGGGTCGCCGTGATGGAATCCAGCCATTTAAATCTACGCGAGAAGAGAGGTATAAGAATATAGTATATGTGTAACTAGTAGTACAAAAATACACCTATTGTATTTTAAGTTTAGGTTCTACTGATCTTCTTGTGGTATTGTTGGTATGTTTTTAGACTTGTTAACATATCACAACCATTCTAGGGCATATGCTAATCACTCCTAGGACCAGCATAGTTGATCAGGCTATGCCATTCCCAGGACTGACCATACATCCCCGAGCTCACTTGTGATATTTAACAATCGTAATACTTTTGTTCTTGTCATTGTGACACTGATTTTCGTATGAATGCAGACTAGTATACTTAATTAAATATTTTAATATTTGAAGTATAGACTCTTGGTCAGAGTGTTTTAATCCCTTTTGGGTTTATAGTTTAGTATATCTTCTGCGAGGTGATCATCCAATGGGATTGGATGCTCATCTTCGGGCTCTTCATCGATCCACCCGACATTGCCTTCATTTGGAAAGTACGGGTCGCCGTGATGGAATCCAGCCATTTAAATCTACGCGAGAAGAGAGGTATAAGAATATAGTATATGTGTAACTAGTAGTACAAAAATACACCTATTGTATTTTAAGTTTAGGTTCTACTGATCTTCTTGTGGTATTGTTGGTATGTTTTTAGACTTGTTAACATATCACAACCATTCTAGGGCATATGCTAATCACTCCTAGGACCAGCATAGTTGATCAGGCTATGCCATTCCCAGGACTGACCATACATCCCCGAGCTCACTTGTGATATTTAACAATCGTAATACTTTTGTTCTTGTCATTGTGACACTGATTTTCGTATGAATGCAGACTAGTATACTTAATTAAATATTTTAATATTTGAAGTATAGACTCTTGGTCAGAGTGTTTTAATCCCTTTTGGGTTTATAGTTTAGTATATCTTCTGCGAGGTGATCATCCAATGGGATTGGATGCTCATCTTCGGGCTCTTCATCGATCCACCCGACATTGCCTTCATTTGGAAAGTACGGGTCGCCGTGATGGAATCCAGCCATTTAAATCTACGCGAGAAGAGAGGTATAAGAATATAGTATATGTGTAACTAGTAGTACAAAAATACACCTATTGTATTTTAAGTTTAGGTTCTACTGATCTTCTTGTGGTATTGTTGGTATGTTTTTAGACTTGTTAACATATCACAACCATTCTAGGGCATATGCTAATCACTCCTAGGACCAGCATAGTTGATCAGGCTATGCCATTCCCAGGACTGACCATACATCCCCGAGCTCACTTGTGATATTTAACAATCGTAATACTTTTGTTCTTGTCATTGTGACACTGATTTTCGTATGAATGCAGACTAGTATACTTAATTAAATATTTTAATATTTGAAGTATAGACTCTTGGTCAGAGTGTTTTAATCCCTTTTGGGTTTATAGTTTAGTATATCTTTTATGGGTTGATATACTTTATTCACTATAAACAATGCTCTGATACCAATCTGTCACACCCCAAAACCAAGAACGGCGGAAACGTTCTGGGGCGGAGCACGTCATGTAAAGTATCACAACACAGTAAATGTAAATAAGCAAACAACATCATCCATTGCATTAAATATATAATTTTAATACAAGTTTGTTTTGTATAGTTATAGACACCAAAATAATGTAAAACAAAATAATATGAGATGAGTCTTGAATGCGCTCCATCTTCTCAAAAGCTGGCATCGGTACCTGTCCACTAATGACCTGAGAATACAAGTTATTTTGAAAGAGTTTATCAGCATTAAGCTGGTGAGTTCATAAGTATTTTAGTGTCAATGTTTGTTGTCAAAAACGTTTGAACCTGTCTCAATGTATAAGTTTGTAAAAAATGTAAGTAAGTGTTTGAAAGTGTTTGTAAAAGTTTGAATCTCTCAGAAAAACCTATATTTTCTATTAAAGTAGCCTTCTACCAAGGCCTAACTGTTTTGTATACTTGATTGTTGTAAAAGTGTGTAATTTCCCAAGTGTAACTATCATTCAATAAAATATAGTTTGTACATTAATGCTTAAGTGAGGTTATCACTAAAATATGTAATGGGTAAATCATTGTAGTACTGTAGTTTTGTATAATAGGAACTACTGTTGTACTAACTGCCTTAAACCGGATTTATATTAAGGTATAATGTGATAAATTGCACCATGCTATCGACTGGTAACAACGACATAATGAATGGTCGTAATAACGGAATGACGTTTGGCACCCGCAGACCTGCAGGTCCGGCTGTAGCTAGCAGCAAGGTGTAGGATAGTCAATCCAGTATAGATCTATACGCAAACTCACGCTCTCCCTCCAAGAGAATTTTGGCTATAACTCGGGACATGACATTTAAGGCATGCTCCGATACAGTGGATCACAATTGTTAACGTATTCATGTATATGAAATGTTTCTCGTTCTAGTATAGTTGTATATGTTCTCCTTCTAGTATAGTTGTATATGTTCTGTTTATAGTATTGTTGTATATGTTCTGTTTCTAGTATAGTTGTATATGTACATGTTTCTAGTATAGCTGTATATGTTCATGTTTCTAGTATAGTTGTATATGTTCATGTTTCTAGTATAGCTGTATATGTTCCTATGTTACCCCGATGGTAACTAACTATTGATGTACTGATAAGTATGAATATGGAAGTACTTTTATGTCTATACATGTATATATGATATATAACTAATATTGAAACGACCTTCGGATGGTCACCCGAAATCCCACCAGACCACATCCAAATCGAGAAAAAGGAAATAGGGCGGATGGCCTTCCTAAGCCCTTTAAACATTGCTTATATATCTATACACATATGGGCATGCAATTTATAAGGAAATAAACTAAAGTTTAATAAAAGCATTTGATAAGTAAAAGAGTTTGTAAAACATTTTGAAGTGAAACAATTTGATAAACAGTTTGAATAGTGAATAAATCATTGGTTTTCTAGTTATAAATCACATGTGATTAATGCAATCACATGTGATTGATGCAATAACTATAAGTATTTAACTTGTATCCCCTCCCCATAAAGTATTTAAAACATTTAAAAGCATTTCAAATGTTGATTAAAGGGGTATGAACTCACTTGTGGTGAGGTGTTTGAATTGCAGTGTCGGATACCGTGCTAGGTGGCAAATGGAGACTTGTTTACACGTACGAGCCTAGTTATCATATAATAAGCATATAGATAACTAATTAGCCAATTAATAACTTAATAAAATAAGTTAGAACACTTAGGAACATGTAAACACTTTTCATAAGTGTTAAAGGTCCTAATGGTTGCATCTAAGTTGCTATGGGACAAGGCAAAAGGGTTTGAAGCACCAAATGACCTTGTATAAGAGTTCACCACCCAAAAAACCCCACCTTTGGAGTTTATGGCCGTAAAACCATGAGTTTATGGCCGTGAACTCCTCACTTGGTGGTTTTGGGTGTTTTAAGGTGCTATCTTGATCCTAGAATAAGCCTAGCTTTGTTGGAATAATCCTTGAAGTAGTTTAAGGCCCTAGAATGCTCCATAGAGGAGTTTACAGCCAAATGACCATATCCCCTAGAGTTTACGGCTGTAAACTCCTATGGGGTGTTGGTTTTAATTCATTTAAGTCCCTTGCACATGTAGGATAGCTTCCATGTTTTTATCTAAGGCTAAAGGGGACATTAGGCACACATTTGTGCCTTTACTTGGAGTTTACCGCCCAAGTGATGTTCCTTGGCCGTAAAATCCCTTTAAGGGATGGTTTTGATGTCTTTTACTCCCCATTCAAGTCCTATCTATTCAAGGGTAATAGTCTTAAGGCCTTAGGGGTGTTTAGGGTACATTTTGCCCTTAAAAAAGGGGGTTTACGGCCCAAGGGCATATCCTTGGCCGTAAACTCCTAAAACTCTAAGATTTTGAGGTGTTTTGATGTCCAAATTAGCTACAAGAATTAGAGGGTAAATGTCTTTAAGCTTTAGGGGTGGTTTAGGGCACTTATGGCCCTTAAAAAGGGGTTTACGGCCCAAGAGATATCCTCGGCCGTAAACTCCTATAACTTGTGGTTCTTAAATGATTTCAAGCCTCTAATGTTCATACATTAAGTCCCTAACTAGTTGTCTATCAAGGAAATGGGACTAGGTAGCCTTAAAGCTCCATTTTGGAGTTTACTCCCCAAGAACGTTCTCTGGCGGTAAACTCCCGGATCTTGTGTTTTAGACATGTAATCTATGTTATAAAGCATAAAACAAGTAATAAAACACATCTAGAAAAGTAGACTCACAATCTGGGATGAAAACCCAAAGATCCGAGAGAGAGAAATTGGCTTTTCTCTAGTTGGAAATGTGAATAATGAATTAATTTAATTCAGAAATCTATTTATAGGCCTGAAATATTTTGGCAGAAAATATTTTTATTCTGGAAATAGGATTGTAACATTATGAAACTTGGAATGCTCAAATTTCACAAACCCAGGAGCATCCACTCTCCTGATATCTCCTTAAATGTAAAGCCTAATGTACACAAACTTGTTCGGAAAAGTATGAAAATCACTGAAACTGGACTAGCTTCTATTGAATAGATATTGTTCGTACAATGGAACTTTCGGGTTGTCACATTACTCTATAGCATTTGGTGTTGTGCGAAGCATTTGAGGAATCACACTTGGGGTGCTAGGCTCACAAGGTTTCAAGGATCAAAATCAACAACAAGGTATGTAGTTCTATCTTTTAGTCAAGCTAAAATTGTTCCTCCATGTATGCTAGATAGGATCATAGCCTTGGAAATCAACTTTTCATGATAATTAGACAAACATAGATTCAAGGTTACTAGGGTTGCATGTACACTTAGTAAGTGTTAGAATGCTCAAAACCCATCACTTATGGTGTCCATGGATGACATATGGGTCATTGGTCAACATGGTGTAGATGCTCATGGTGTCCATGGATGACATATGGTTCATTGGTCAACATGGTGTATTTTCTTATGGTGTCCATGGATGACATATGGGTCATTGGTCAACATGGTGTAGTTTCTTATGATGTCCATGGATAAAATATGGGTCATAGGTCAACATGGTAGTTTCTTATGGTTTCCATGGATGACATATGGGTCATTAGTCAACAGGTAGTTTCTTATGGCGTCCATGGATGACATATGGGTCATCGATCAACATGGTAGTTACTTATGGTGTCCATGGATGAAATATAGGTCATTGGTCAACATGTAGTTGCTTATGGTGTCTGACATATGGGTAATTAGTAAACTTGGTGTAATTGCTTATGGTGTCCATGGATGACGTATAGGTCATTGGTCAACATGGTAGTTGCTTATAGTGTCCATGGATGACAGAAGGGTCATTAATTAACATGGTAGAGTTATTTATGGTGTCCATGGATGACATATGGGTTATTTGTCAACATGGTAGTTGCTTATGGCGTCCATGGATGACATATGGGTCATTGGTCAACAAGGTGTAGTTGCTTATGGTGTCCATGGATGACATATGGTTCATTGGTCAACATGGTGTAGTTTCTTATGGTGTCCATGGATGACATATGGGTAATTGGTCAACATGGTGTATTTGCATATGTTGTCCATGGATGACATATGGGTCATTGGTCAACATGGTGTAGTTGCTTATGGTGTCCATGGATGAAATATGGGTCATTGGTGTACATAGTAGTTGCTTAAGGTGTCCACGGATGACATATGGGTCATTAGTCAACATATAGTTGTTTATTGTGTCCATGGATGACGTATGGGTCATTGGTCAACATCGTAGTTGCTTATGGTGTCCATGGATAACATATAGGTCATTGGTCAACATGTAGTTGCTTATGGTGTCTAACATATGGGTAATTAGTAAACATGGTGTAATTGCTTACGGTGTCCATGGATGATATATGGGTAATTGGTCAACATGGTAGTTGCTTATGGTGTCCATGGATGACATATGGGTCATTGGTAAACAAGGTGTAGTTGCTTATGATGTCCATGGATGACATATGGGTCATTGGTCAACATGGTGTAGTTGCTTATGGTATCTATGGATGACATATAGGTCATTGGTCAACATGGTGTATTTGCTTATGGTGTCCATGGATGACATATGGGTCATTGGTTAACATGTAGTTGCTTATGGTGTCTGACATATGGGTAATTAGTAAACTTGGTGTAATTACTTATGGTTTCCATGGATGACATATGGGTCATCGGTCAACTTGGTAGTTGCTTATGGTGTCCATGGACCACATAAGCGTCATTGGTCAACATGGTGTAGTTACTTATGGTGTCCATGGATGACATATGGGTCATTGGTCACCATGGTAGTTGCTTATGGTGTCCATGGATGACATATGTGTTATTAGTCAACATGGTAGTTGGTGTGTTTGGATGAAATTTGGGTCATTGGTCATTGGTCAACATGGTGTCCATGGTGTAGTTACTTATGGTGTGTTTGGATGAAATTTGGGTCATTGGTCAACATGGTAGTTGGTTATGGTGTCCATGGATGACATATCGGTCGTTGGTCAACATGGTGTAGTTGCTTATGGTGTCTAAGGATGACATATGGGCCATTGGTCAACATGGTGTAGTTCCTTATGGTGTCCATGGATGACATATGGGTCATTGGTCTATAAGGTGTAATTGCTTATGGTGTCCATGGATGAAATATGGGTCATTGGTCAAGATGTAGTTGCGTATGTTGTTCATGGATAACCTATGTGTCATTGATCAACATGTTATCATTGCTTATAGTGTTCGTGGATGACATATGGATCATTGGTCAACATGGTGTAGTTTCTTATGGTGTCCATGGATGATATACGACTCATTGGTCAACATAATAGTTTCTTATGGTGTGATGGTATCACCCATGGATGACATATGGGCCATTGGTCAACATGTAGTCGCTTATGGTTTCCATGTATGACATATGTGTCATTGGTCAACATGGTAGTGGCTTATGGTGTCCATGGATGACGTATAGGTCATTAGTCAACATGGTGTAGTTGCTTTTGTTGTCCATGGATGACATATAGGTCATTGGTTAACATGGTGGTTGCTTATGGTGTCCATGGATGACATAAGGGTCATTAGTTAACATGGTGTAGTTACTTATGGTGTCCATGGATGACATATGGGTTATTGTTGAACATGGTAGTTGCTTATGGTGTCCATGGATGGCATATGGGTCATTGGTAAACAAGGTGTAGTTGCTTATGTTGTCTAAGGATGACATATCGTTCATTAGTCAACATGGTGTAGTTGCTTATGGTGTCCATGGATGACATATGCGTCATTGGTCAAGATGGTGTATTTGCTTATGGTGTCCATGGATGACATATGGGTCATTGGTCAACATGGTGTAGTAGCTTATGGTTCCCATGGATGAAATATGGGTCATTGGTCAACATGGTAGTTGCTTATGGTGTCCATGGATGATATATGGGTCATTAGTCAACACGTAGTTGCTTATGGTGTCCATCGATGACATATGGGTCATTGGTCAACATGGTAGTTACTTATGGTGTCCATGAATGACATATAGGTCATTGGTCAACATGTAGTTGCTTATGGTGTCTAACATATGGGTAATTAGTAAACTTGGTGTAATTGCATATGGTGTCCATGGATGACATATGGGTGATTGGTCAACATGGTATTTGCTTATGGTGTCCATGGATGACAGAAGGGTCATTGGTTAACATGGTGTAGTTACTTATGGTGTCCATGGATGACATATGTGTTGGATAAGGTGTCTAACTCCGTAACTATTTCTGGTAAGTACTTAACCCGACCCGGCATGGTCCATTTGGGTTGCATGGCACCATGCAATTGGATAGACTAAATGAGAGAAATAACACTTGGAGATTATTAATATATTATATGTTCTAATATATTAATAATATTATTTAATTTGTTTGATAAAGAATAAATTTAGAATTAATTAAGTGATCAAAAGATAACTAATTAAATATATGGGTTGATTATGTAAATCATCCATATCTTGTATAGTGGGCTAAGAGGCTCCATTAATTATCAAGTTGGGTTCCACCCATAGGATGCTCCATGGATTCTCCATGGGAGTTACAAACCCATGGGTCATGGAAATGAAGAGTCATGACACATTAGGGTTTACATGGTGTAACCCTAGATGTGTCAATACTATATAAGAATCCCATTCTCCACCAGAATTGGCTACACATATGAAACAAGAGGGATAGGCCGATTTTAAGAAGTGTGTGTTCTCTCAAAAGTCTTTCCATGAGCATTGGGTGTTGTGTGAAGCATTTGAGGCATCACACTTGGGGTGCTAGGCTCACAAGGTTTCAAGGAACACTTTCAACAACAAGGTATGTAGTTCTATCTTTTATACAAAGAAAAATTGTACCTCATTTGTAACAGCCCGGAATTCCAGGTATCGTTATATTTATGATTTTTGGGTGTTTTAAGAGGGGACTCGGCGAGTTGGAGCTCAGACTCGCCGAGTAGGATCGCGGATCTGGTCGCGGGTTCGCGACTGGACTCGGCGAGTCCGGATATGGACTCGGCGAGTCCACGCTGTTTAGCGAAACCCTAACCGTTCAGGTTTGGGACACATATAAGGGGCCTTATGGCCGTCATTGTTCATCCTAGTCCCTGGAGAGAAACCCTAATTCGATTGTGAGCATCTGGAGCAAGGTAGAAGACCATTATTGATCTTGGAAGTGTTATTTTGCAAGGAGAAGGAGGATTGGTTAAGGGAACAACAAGAGAAGCCACATTCTGAGGAGTTGGGGACACAGAGCACGTTATTCAGGTAAGATTTCGAGTTGCATTCTTCTATGTTGATGTGTATGTGAATTTAGGGTTTATTAAACCCTTTTGTGGCTAGATTGAGTGTTACCTTAGTCCCCCAAGCGATTGGAACCCTGTATTGGGACCCTTGGAGGTCCAGAATGTCCCATGCCTGAGCTTTTCGGGAATCAATGGAGGTTTTGGATTGGAATCCTTATGCCTTAGGTCAAAATGTAAATTAGGAGTCATGGGGTGTATTATGAGCACCAAAATGAGGACTTTACGTGATGAATCAGTCTAGGAAGGCCAGACCTATGAATGGTTGGAGCAGATCTGACCTTAGAAAGCAGTTTGAGCGGTTGCATGGCATGGACTCGCCGAGTCCGATGAACAGACTCGACGAGTAGCTTGAAGATTAACTGGGACTCGCCGAGTTGTTCTTCAGACTCGGCGAGTTGAGTCGGGGTGGCCCCGCGATTCTTTCAGGAGGAACTCGTCGAGTCAGGGGGATACTCGACGTGTAGAAAGGGAATCTTAGAGAATTGGTGAGAACGTGTAGACTCGCCGAGTCGCCCTAGCACTCGCCGAGTCCGGTCAAAGTTGACCATTGACCGTTGACCGTTGACCAGAGTGGACCTGTGTTGACTCCTTAGGGATAGTCAACATTAGAGATATAAAGTGTTAACTAGGGACATTATGATGTTAGGAGGATTAGAGCTCGGAGAATCGAGCACGAGGGATTCCCAGGTTGTGAGATATCGAGACACGCGAGGTGAGTCTTCTCACTATACTTTACCTTGAATAGGTAACCAGAGTTATATGATAGAGTATTTGTATGCCATGTATGTTATGTGTTGCACTGCATTCTTCTATGTGATTTATGCTATGCTTGTTTACAGAGTTAGAACCTGAGGGTTCACAGAGTATGGGTGCACGGACCCACAGAGTTATAGCCTCGAGTGGCTATTATGTGTTATATGGTATTTTGGGGAACTCACTAAGGCTTATGCCTACAGTGTTGGTGTTATTTGTTTCAGGTACTAGTGATGATCGCGGGAAGGCGCCGGCCTGATCAGTGCACACACGCGGGATTTTTTTTATATTATGTGATCTTGGGGTTTTTATATATTATGAAGTGAATTACAAACAATGATGTTTTATGAATATTAAATGAATTTTGTCTTTATAAAATGTGAAAAAGTGTTTTTAAATTCTTGGTGTTACATCATTTATGCTAGATAGGTTCATAACCTTGGAAAACAAATTTGCATGATTATTAGACAAACATAGATCCAAGGTTATTAGAGTTGCATGTACACTTAGGAAGTGTTAGAATGCTCAAAACCCATCAGTGGTATCATAGCCTAGGCTTGCTTGTTTGATTTTTGTGCAAACTCCTTGAAAAAATCGATTTTTCTGCATTCTACCCGTATGAACTCGCCGAGTCCATGGGGGGACTCGACGAGTCCATGACCAAATGCAAGCTACTCGTCGAGTCAGTTCCTGCACTCGATGAATAGAGGCTGCAGTTTTCAGAATTTCGATTTTTGTTGCTGGAAATGGACTAGGAACATTACCCTAAATTGTTTTGGTGTTTTAAACCTTGTTTTAGTTGGTGTAATGTTCATGTTAATCCATTTAGAATGACAAATTATCAAAATTACAAGTTTTTAAGTGTAATTTTTGATTCATGAAAGTGTATGTTCATATTCATGTTCTTGATCTTATGATGTTTAGATGATCATAGTAACTGTTTGTAACCTATGTGGTAGATTAATTCATGATCATTATGTGTTTTAATGGAGTCCATAACTTGTCCTCAAGTTATGGAAAACCAAAAGTCACCTTGTTGTTAAAACCATAAAAAAACACATGGGTTATAAAAATGAAGAGTGTTCATTTTTAATACTCTAATTAACTCATAAGTTATATGAAATGAAAAGTTTTGAAAGGTTACAAAACATGCCCTCAAGTTTTGGAACAAGTAAAGTCTTGATAAAAACTTTAGTTCCAACCCTTAGAATTTTAAAAGTTAAAATTCAACCCTTATACTTTATAATATTATAAGTTAATAATATATATATATATATATATATATATATATATATATATATGTATGTATGTATATATATATATGTATGTATGTATGTATAAGAGCTAGTCGTCTTATTGCTAGTACGCCTCATTCACGAATATATATATATATATATATATATATATATATATATGTATGTATGTATAAGAGCAAGTCGTCTTATTGCTAGTACGTCTCATTCACGAAGCCGGTCTATAAGAGGGTATAAGGTTGTTGTCTATAAAATGGCAACTTAATGGGTGTCCACTCTCACCCACCGCTTCCTTGATCGGTGGAGGGTCGTTAGCTGAACGAGTAGGACAAGGACTTATAAATTCTCATTAAAATTATGATGAACGTTATAAAGTAACTAAATGCTTTTATTAAATTCCCAATCTTAGTTACTTTAGGAAAATGTGAATAAGGTGCTAATCCATGAACTTACACTTTACACTTTGTTTAAGTCGTTGGTGGAGCGTGTGTGGTTAACCGGCACACTAACTTGGACTTAACAAGGTAGGTAAAGGGATCCACATGCAGAAAATGCAAAAGTATGTGGATCGGTTGCTGAAGCTTAATGTGAACTTCCCTGAGGAGCTTGCAATAGATATCATTTTGCACTCCTTACCATCGTGCTATGATCAATTCCACATGACATATCACATGAATAAGGAAGAGGTCACACTCAGCAAACTTCAGGGTCTTCTCAAGACCGCAGAAACAGGTCTTAAGGGGAAGTCGGTTGTTAACACTCCTACTCCACACTCCGCCCTGGTTTTGGCAATCGGGAAAAGTCGAGGGAAGAAGAGAAAGACCTCTTCGAAGGGTACCAAGGCTAGGACCCTTGATGGCTTTTGTTCAAGTGGAACCAAGAAAGGTTTCGTCACTCCTTCTTGTGACCCAAAAGAGGCTGAATGCTTCTATTGCCATGATAAATCACATTGGAAGCGGAACTGCCCAAAATACCAGCAAGATGTGAAGGATGGGAAAGTTAAACCCAACCATGCAGGTATTTACACTATCTAATCTAATAACTCACCCCATTCTAACTCTTGGGTCCTTGATACCGTTTGTGGCATTCATGTCTATTCTGATTTGCAGGGACTAAGAAGAAGTGAGAATGTGGAGCAAGGAAGAATAAACCTAATCATGGGGAATTGGAAAGCTTTACCTATCACCAAGATTGGAGTTTATACTTTATCGCTAAGTAGTGGGTTTAGTTGAGATTTGAATAAGTGTTGTTATTCGCCATAAAAGGCAAGAAATATTATTTCCTTTCATGCATTGTATAAACAAGGTTTCACCTTTTCATTTGATAATGAAGTTGGTTTGATTAATGCTTTCTTTAATAATGTTTTTTATTTTAAAGAGTACCCTAATAGAGTGTGTAAGCTTGGGAAATCCATTTATGGGTTAAAGCAAGCACCTCGCAGATGGAATCTTTGCTTTGATGAGAAAGTCAAGGAATTTGGCTTTTCTAGGAGTGAAGATGAATCTTGTGTGTATGTCAAGGCTAGTGGGACTATAGTTAGGTTTTTGGTGTTGTATGTGGATGACATACTACTCATAGGAAATGACATCCCAACTCTGCAGGAAGTCAAGTCCTGGCTTGGGAAGTTTTTCTCTATGAAGGACCTAGGAGAAGTTGCCTATATTCTAGGGATAAGGATTTTGAGAGAACGGATTAAAAGACTAATTGCACTTAGTCAGAGTACCTACTTGGAAAAGGTGTTGAAGAGATTCAACATGCAGGACTCCAAGAAAGGAGAGTTACCCATCCAGAGTAACGCCAGATTGAGTAAGACACAAAGCCCTAGTACTGAGGCTGAGATAGCAGAAATGAGTCGAATACCTTATGCTTCGGCTGTAGGATTGATCATGTATGCTATGACGTGTACTCGACCTGATGTAGCCTTTTCCTTGAGCATGGTTAGCATGTATCAAGGGAACCCTGGCAAGGCACACTTGACTGCGGTAAAGAATATCCTCAAGTACCTTCGGAGGACTAAGGACTGGGTCCTCACCCTCGGTAGGAGTGATGACTTGAGAGTTGTAGGGTATAGTGATGCTAGCTTTCAGACTGATAGGGATAATTTCTGTTCTCAGTCAAGCTGGGTCTTTACTCTAAACGGATGAGCAATTTCTTGGAAGAGTTCCAAGCGAGAGACAGTGGCTGATTCAACTTGTGAATCAGAGTATATTGTAGCTAGCGAGGTAGCAAAGGAGGTGATATGGCTGAACAACTTCATTGGAGACCTTCGAGTTGTACCAAATATTAAAGAGCCAATGGAAATTTTCTGTGATAGTGAAAGCGCTGTTGCCTTAGCCAAGGAACCAAGGGATCACGGGAGATCCAGACACATCGACAGAAAATACCAGTTTATCATACATCGAATAGGAGAAGGACTCCTCGTGGCAAAGAGGGTATCATCGGATGAGAATCCAGCAGATCCCCTCACGAAGGGTCTGACTCGGGTTAAGCATCTCCAGCATGCTCGGAGCATAGGGTTGAAGGATGATATTAGATTTAGTAGTTAGATAACCTCCAAATTTGTAAAGTCTAATTGACATTAGATGATGAATAAAAGGTGTTTTATTTATTAGTAAAGTGTTGCTATCTCTTGTCGATCGTTTGCTACATTTCTTTTGCATGTTTTGACTTCCAGAATAATTATGTTTGGTATATCATATTATTCGAACCTCCACAGTCAGTCATATGTCGGAAGTAGGTATGAATCAAGACTGTCATGATTGGTTGCAAAGGTCTAAGGTGTTGGACATGGCTACAACAATCATGAGTGCTCATAAGTTCTGAGCATTGGACTCAACCCACGCTCACTGGAATCACTTCATGGAATTTATCTCGAGTGATCGTGAGACGGTAATATCATATAAGTCTTTAAACCCAGAGATATGATTTGTTACTTACGAGTTGGTTATGCATTGATTGTACGAAAACGCATTGGTAACTCGACGTTATAAAACGTGCTTTTGTGTATAATTCAATGAGTGGTAGAACAAACATATGAGTCGAAGTTTATCTATTCCTTCTTAGATTAGAAGCTGATATCTGGGCCCCTCGATGATTTTGTTTTAACCTATGTACCGGGCCCAGTCAGAACTAAGTTGATGTGTTCAATTAAGTTCTTTGTCAAACAAATCGGAAATCGGGAAACAAACGGTTGGACAATAAGTAAGACATTGTTCCATGTATTTGTCCGGCTGATATCTAGAACAGAGGATTATATGATCACTTATCTTAAATGGCGTATCATCACCTACTCAGTTCCGAGAGACCTTGAAAGAGCTACGATTGCCAATCGGTTCCTGAAGTACTGCATTTATAGTTATCAGACTTACCCAAGTGGGAGACTATTGGATAAGGTGTCCAAGTCCATTACTATTTTTGGTAAGTACTTGACCCGGCCCAGCATGGTCCATTTGGGTTGCATGGCACCATGCAATTTGATAGACTAAATGAGAGAAATAAGACTTGGAGATTATTAATATATTATAAGTTCTAATATATTAATAATATTATTTATTTAGTTAGATCAAGAACTAATTTAGAATTAATTAAGTAATCAAAAGTTAACTAATTAAATATATGGGTTGATTATGTCAATCATCCATATCTTGTATAGTGGGCTAAGAGGCTCAATGGATTATCAAGTTAGGTTCCACCCATAGGATGCTCCATGGGAGTTACAAACCCATGGGTCATGGAAATGAAGAGTCATGAGAAATTAGGGTTTACATGGTGTAACCCTAGATGTGTCTGTTGGGTTTTGAGCATTCTAACACTCCTAAGTGTACATGCAACCCTAAATACCTTGGATCTATGTTTTCTCTATTATACATGCAAATAAGAATATCCAAGGTATTATCCTAATCTAGCATACAAAACAATAACTATAGCAAGATAGAATACATACCTCTTTGGTGTAGAAAGTCTTCATGAAGCTTGAGTGCCTAGTGCCCCAAGTGTGACACCTCAAATGGAATCACAATCATCAAAACACTTGGAATGACTTGAGAGAATTCTACACTCATCAAAATCGGCTAGCCCTCTTTAGAATAATACTAGTGGCCAATTTTGGTCAAGAATAAGATGCTTATATAGTTAGGGTTACACCATGTAAACCCTAATTGACATGGCCTTTCATTTCCATGATCCATGGGTACAAATACACCATGGAGCATCCATGGACCATCCTATGGGTTTTAGCCCAACTTGATTATCCATGGAGCATTAGCCCACTATACAAGTATGGATGATTTACACAATCAACCCATATATTTAATTAGTCTTCTTTTGATCACTTAATTAATCCTAGATTAATTCTTGATCAATACTAATTAAATAATCTTATTATTCTTATTATTAATATACTAGAACTTATAATATATTAATAACCATAAGTGTCTTATTTCTCTCATCCAGGTGCATGATGGTATGCAACCCAAATGGACCATGCCGGGTCGGGTCAAGTCTTACCAAATATAGTTATGGACTTAGACATTAATCCAACAGTCTCCCACTTGGATAAGTCTAAAACTATTATTGCGTATGACTTCAGGAACCAACTGGCAATCGTAGCTCTCAAAAGCTTCTGTCGAACTCTGACCTTGTCGATGAACTCTGACCTTTGTCAGTGACTTGTCCATTAGATAAGGGATCATATATTCCTCCATTCTAGATATCATATGGACTGAGACATGGATTATAATCATTCTCTCTGTCCATTTGTTGTTTCCCGATTTCCGATTTATGACGACTGACTAATTGAACAGATCAAATCAGTCCTGGCCCGGCCGAGCACTTCCATTTATCATCATCAAATCATCGAGGGGCCCACAGATATCACTTTTATCCCGAAGGTAAAAGGAACGGATAAACTTCGACTCATATGGCTTGTTCTACTACTTGTTGAATCATACACAAAAGCACGTTTTATAGCACCGAGTTACCAAATGCATTTTCATGCAATCAATGTACTATCAACTCATAGTAACAACTCATATCTCTAGGTTTGAAGAATATAAGATATTATCGTCTCATGATCACTCATGATAAAATCCATGAAGTGATTCCAATGAGCGCGGGTTGAATCCAATACTCAGAACTTATGAGCACTCATGAGTGTTATAGCCTTGTCCAACACCTTAGACCTCTACAAGCCAACCCATGACAGTCTTAATTCATATCTACTTCCAACATATGACCGACTGTGGATGGTTTGAATAACTTAGTCATTCCGGAAGAATAACCCAGTTTATTCGGGAAGTCAAAACATGCAAAGTGAAACACAATAATAATTGAATCCAATATGGTATCAACTCTTTGAACATAAATAAAACACCTTTTATTTATCACCATATGATTACACATTATTCATTGTCTACTGTTTCAGCTATCAACTTTATTCTTGAATTTAAAACAATAGTTGTCCCATGCTCCAAGCATGTACACTATGTTTTCCTCAAACACTAGTCATGCCATACACCAAGTATGCATACTATGTTTGTCTATGATCTTTACTTTGTGAACTAGATCAATTGAACATAACTTCAATGATTCTCTTTTCACACTCCCAAATCCTTACTGCAAATGCAAGAATTCCAAATTCATGCCATTTACTGAAATCTGTTAGATTCTAAACTTATATGCATTGATCCTCTTGTAATGATTATGCACAAAGTCATAAAGACTTGGAAACAATCATTACAGAGTATTCCAAAGGAGATCAACTCCTTGGAAACATCCTTCTTGCATTAAGTTTCCTTAATCTTACACAGATTGAAAATTCTAACTTTGAAACATTTCCAGATTCCATTTTGACTATCACTTCTGACCAAGAGTTGCCTCCTTACAGATTATGTCAATATGGTCCTTCCAGAATTATCACTATACTTCCAATTGTCCTTGAGCAACCAATCTTTGGTAAACCTTAGATTGTTCTCGACAATTGTTTAATCCTTTTAGTCATATCCAGTTCTAAACCTTTTCCCTTCTTAATGCCCCATGCATTTGGAAAATTTTAGAACGGATGATTATAGCACATGTAATCGATCCTATATCCGAAGCATATGGGACACGATTCATGATGTCTCACATAAAGACTAAACCAGTCTTTTGCTATAACATTTCCATTTCAATTTGCCAAGTTCTCATAATTCAGATTATGAAAAGGGATGCCGTAATCATAATCGAATTTTAGAACGCAAATAATGAACCCATATACAGAATTTCCTTATGTTGAGTCATTCCAACATGAAATTTATATATATCCTTGACTAAATGATTAAAACCTCATGATCTAAGCTTATAGATTTGAGATGAAGTATAATTTCCTCTCCCTTAATTATAGCAAAACAACTTTTTCCCAATTGAAACTTTTGTTTTCTATAATTAACATTGCTAGCTTGCAATACTTAGCATAATTATCATGCTCCCACTAACATGATGATTATTAGCATAACACTTATGCTCCCACTAGCTTTGACATGTACTCAGAAACCAGCTGGACTTCTAGAAATCAATACTTTATTGACTTTCTTACCAAAGTTCAGATTTCTGATACTAGATTGTTTTGATAAGACTTTATCAAAATCATACACCTTCCCTTAGATAGCACACTTGTGTATCTAAACAATTATGAAGAGGGATGCCGTAATCATAATGTCTAGACCTTTTGCCACTTCTCACAAGTCCATATTAGTGTGCCGGTTAACCACACGCGCTCCACTAACGACTTTGAGAATGCAAATATCACAATTGCTATCTAGCTAAAATCTACTTAGTGAAAGTGTTTCCTCACCATCATTTTCATGAATCGGAGAGAAACCTTATGACACTTAGATTTACTGGTGTATGTGTTCTTATCCATGTGAATTGTCAAAATCATAGTCACAAGACAAGGATAATGACAAATCCAAACTCATATGGACTGAACTCAATCTTAATTTCTTGCCACCTGGCAGCTCAAGGGCCTACCATTGCTTCCAAGTTGTTATGCAACACATTGAGAACTCTAAGAACTCATATGCAAAGTCAACTTTAACTAGAATGGGCACAGAATATGTCAACATGATAGGTTATAAACCTCAAGTCGTGTGCTAGTGAAGAACTTCAGGTTTTATTCTTGATTAGTTCTTGAGTCTTTCAAGACCTTTAAGACTCCCACTGTCCTCTTGACATATAAGACGCCCTTGTCAAACATTCAAGAGATAGTGTGGATGCTAATCAAGACAAACACTTCACACAATTGGCCTTAGTTGGTCTTTGTTTTATCCAAAACATCACAACTTACCAATTTCAAATGTATAAGAGTAGAAAACTTTTACTCTTACATTTGACAAGTGTTTTAAACCTTCTTTTGAGACATGTCACTCAAGTTACAATCTTGGAGTATGACTCTAAGACTTGTATTGGAACGAAGTATGACTCATCTTCTTGATTTAACCATTTCAACAATTCAAGATCCCTCTTCTTAGTCATAAGAATGCACTAAGATTTCCTTAGAGAACTAATTGTGCTATGGTTTCTTAATCATTAAGATGATCACAAGAGCTGATACTAAAGTACTCTCCCATCTTTTCAGATTTGAGAAACTTTTATCCTTCTGCCTAATTTGATTCTTCTTATTCGCTCTGCCTTACATTGGAACCATTTCCAATGTCTCAGAGTTACACTTAAGCTTGTAAGTATAATCATATTTACTGAGCTTTAGTAAACTATGACGAATAGTTTAATCAATCTTTTTGTGGTGGACTTGACCAGTGCACAAGAATGTGTACTCGATCCCTTAGTCCTTTACTTGACTCACACATCCATGTGAACGAGTAATTAGTCTTAATTTTTCCAAAACTTGAAAGTTCTCATTCATCATGCTATATAACTTGCATGATTCCAAGTTTCGGTCCAATTGAAACTTGGGTGATGAGAATCTTTCCTTATTTGGTAAATCTAGACATTACCACAAATGAAAGAATCAATTTCATATTTCCACTCTTGCTCTTAATGGAATCATATAAGCAACAATTTTTCCTCAAATGCCATTGTAAGGATATTTTAAAATAAATAAAATCAAAAATTTTCTTTTATTTTAAAACTTTGCGAAAAAAAAACTTATCCTTACAATCCATAAGCACATGAAAACTTGTTGTTATCTATTCCTATGCAATATATCATAACTCCTAAGAAGTAGCTCAAGAATCCGATTTTTCAAACTATGCGATAGAAATCCATCTATGCGATCAGATTCAGCATATTCTTTCTTTAAGTTTCTTCACTTTTCTTTGATTCTTAAAACATCACCACGTGACCCAGTCACATCATGTATCAAGAATCTCAGAATAGAAACTTAACAGAGTTAGATAGTGGAATTTACCTGAAGTAGAGTCAAACTTATTGACTTTAACATCCTTAGGTAAATTTGGCAGCTTCGCAACCAATGCCCCTTTCTTTGGCAATACAAACATATGGACCCTTTGATAAAGATACACGAGACTATCACAGACTTAGCTTTTCTCTTTACCATTTGGTCAACCGAGTTGACTATGGCCGATCCCTTTCCATTGGGAAGAGAATGCTTTCCGAGATTTCCTGTGTCACTATTGTCAATGTCCATTAAGTTTTAAGAAAGTTGATCTTAGATAAGATCATTAAGGGTCTTGTCATAGTCTATTTCATAGGTGTCCCAAAGGAACTCACTATGTGACTTAGAAAGTGATTGAACCACCAACTTTCTCAAGACTTTGACACCCAACTCTCCCGGCTTGTCAATATGTGACTACATCTCCAAGATGTGTTCACACCTAGACCTTGCCTTGCCAATAGGGCTTGAGTGACCTTAAACTTTTCAAGAACTTGTGGGTTAGGGAGATTAATTGGGGAGGTGAAAGAAGTATGATATCCATGGGACATCATCTTCATTAGGAAACCTTGTTTCAAGAGATTTGGGAAGATCATAGGTGTCTAAACCAGACATCTTTTGGGAGATATTCAAGATAGTTGATCTTAAGTCCTTAATATGACACCCAATATGAAATATTAAGGCTAGGACCCAACAAACTATTTTATAACTTAGAAGAGGTATGCCGTAATCCAAGCTATAAAATATTTGAAGGTAGGTGAATGACGATTCACCAATTTCCACCAAGATAAACGAAATGTATTATTAGGTTTTAATTGGTTTTGAAACTCCTAGATCTTTGAGATTCATTGAACTGTTCAATGGCATGTTTCAATCTCGAGTGTGCCCTTCAGGTTTTGTGACTGGGATGTCGAGGATTACAAAACAAGGTGTGAAGTAACCATGCAAATCACTTGGTACCCTTAATAAATTACCCCTCAATCGATGTGCCGGTTAACCACACACGCTCCATCGATACTATGATAAATATTAAGTCACCCTTTACCTACCTTGTTAAGTCCAAGTTAGTGTGCCGGTTAACCACACACGCTCCACTAATGACTTAGACAAAGTGTAAAGTGTAATTTCATGGATTAGCACCTTATTCACATTTTTCCTAAGTAATTAAGATTGGGTATTATTAAGAGTTTAGTTACTTAGTATTTTTCATTAATACTTTTAATGAAGGGAGAATTCTAGTCCTGTCAAACCCGTTCGGCTAACGACCCTCCACCAGTCAAGCAAGCGGTGGGTGAGAGTGGACACCCATTAAGTTGCCATTTTATAGGCAACAACCTTATATCCACCTTATAGACCGGCTTCGTGAATGAGGCGTACTAGCGGTAAGACTGACTTTACTCTTATACATATATATATTATTAACTTATAATATTATAAAGTATAAGGGTTGAATTTTAACTTTTAAAATTCTAAGGGCTAACTTGGAATTAAAGTATTCATACTTGAAAACTTTTCAAATTCCAAAACTTGAGGGCAAGTTTTGAAACTATTCAAAACTAATTAATTCCATAACTTATGTGTTTAAAGTAGTTTTAATCCAAAAACTCTTCAAGTTCCATAACTTGAGGGCAAGTTATGGAAGACTTTAAACTAATAAAAGAACTAATTTTTTCTTTATTTTATAACTTATGGATTTAATTATGGTTACATATTTTTTTCTTTAATGAAGTGATTCTTGAACTTCCATAACTTGAGGACAAGTTATGGAGTCATAAAAATTATTCAATGACACAAGACTCTTCATTTTGTAACCATTGCCAACTCTTATGAATTTTATGAGTCTTTAATGTGACTCTTCATGTAACTTGAGAACAAGTTACACAAACACATTTTATACTCAACTCTTAGATTAAAATGGATTGAAAACAACTATTTCACTCAACATTTCTATTAATCTAAGCAACTCATAAGAACAAGATAATTCAAATCAAACTTTTTCATGTAATTAGTCTAAACCTTAAACTAATACAAAACATGAATCTATTGACAATTATCTCTTTGAAAATGGATTAGCATGAACATTACCACATCAAAAACAAGTTTATAAGTTCAAAAACAACTTAGGGTAATGTTCCTAGTCCATTTCTAGCCAAAAAACTCGAAAATATGCTGTCTGGGGGTCCAACTCGTCGAGTGCATGAACAAACTCGGCGAGTTGGATCGAATTCATCACTTTTTAGGCATGGACTTGTCGAGTCACCTGATGGACTCGCCGAGTCTGATGGCCAGACAGCACCAGATTCGTTTTTTCAGCTTCTATTGCAGGTATAACAAGAAAACAAGCCTAGGCTCTGATACCATTGTTGGGTTTTGAGCATTCTAACACTCCTAAGTGTACATGCAACCCTAAATACCTTGGATCTATGTTTTCTCTATTATACATGCAAATAAGAATATCCAAGGTATTATCCTAATCTAGCATACAAAACAATAACTATAGCAAGATAGAATACATACCTCTTTGGTGTAGAAAGTCTTCATGAAGCTTGAGTGCCTAGTGCCCCAAGTGTGACACCTCAAATGGAATCACAATCATCAAAACACTTGGAATGACTTGAGAGAATTCTACACTCATCAAAATCGGCTAGCCCTCTCTAGAATAATACTAGTGGCCAATTTTGGTCAAGAATAAGATGCTTATATAGTTAGGGTTACACCATGTAAACCCTAATTGACATGGCCTTTCATTTCCATGATCCATGGGTACAAATACACCATGGAGCATCCATGGACCATCCTATGGGTTTTAGCCCAACTTGATTATCCATGGAGCATTAGCCCACTATACAAGTATGGATGATTTACACAATCAACCCATATATTTAATTAGTCTTCTTTTGATCACTTAATTAATCCTAGATTAATTCTTGATCAATACTAATTAAATAATCTTATT
The DNA here is from genome assembly GCF_051521515.1 of Lactuca serriola. Classification (NCBI taxonomy): domain Eukaryota; kingdom Viridiplantae; phylum Streptophyta; class Magnoliopsida; order Asterales; family Asteraceae; genus Lactuca; species Lactuca serriola. Next base: position 265,939,724 of record NC_136415.1, read on the forward strand.
ATTCTTATTATTAATATACTAGAACTTATAATATATTAATAACCATAAGTGTCTTATTTCTCTCATCCAGGTGCATGATGGTATGCAACCCAAATGGACCATGCCGGGTCGGGTCAAGTCTTACCAAATATAGTTATGGACTTAGACATTAATCCAACAGTGTCAACACTATATAAGAATCCCATTCTCCACCAAAATCGGCTACACATATGAAACAAGAGGGCTAAGCCAATTTTAGGAAGTGTGGGTTCTCTCAAAAGTCTTTCCAAGAGCATTTGGTGTTGTGTGAAGAATTTGAGGCATCACACTTGGGGTCCTAGGCTCACAAGGTTTCAAGGAACACTTTCAACAACAAGGTATGTAGTTCTATCTTTTATACAAAGAAAGATGTACCCCATGTATGCTAGATAGGTTCATAACCTTGGAAAACAACTTTGCATGATAATTAGACAAACATAGATCCAAGGTTATTAGGGTTTCATGTACACTTAGGATGTGTTACAATGCTCAAAACCCATCAATTTTAGCATATAGCCGTTTTGAAATCCAACAACCCAAGCGACATGTCTATCCTGTTACTGCTCCTATAAGTAGTCCTTTAGTAGTCTAATTAATAATAGTTTATATTTGTAGGCTAAGGGATATACCTAAACCTAACAGAGTAATCCCTAAACTAATAGTCGTTCTTTCCTAAGAATGGACTAATTCACTATAGTTAATAGCTCTGATACCAATCTATCACACCCCGACCGTCAGCGGAAACACCGGGCGGTGTAACGTCTTTTCTCGTATCTTAGTTATCAACTTCCTGAAAACACATGCATTTTAAAATACGTCAACATAAAGTTGGTGAGTTCATAGGTTTTGACTCCATATAAAAATAATACATTTTCCAAGTTCAAAAAGTATAGTTTTGAAAGTATCATTTTGACTCGCCAATGTTTAGCATATATATCTTAGGTATAAAAGTTTACTTACCAAATAAGTATATACCTATAAGTCTCATATATTATAAATATGAATGTTTGTAATTCCATACAATCTAAATTGCTACGTATAAATCTTATTTCAATTTATACAAGTAAAACCGCTACGTATAAATCTATTTCAATTCTATACGAGTAAATAGGATAGATATAGTGGTCTACTTAATATATAAGTAATAAACCTACTAGATAATTATACTTAGAGTATAAGTCTTTGGGAAACTTATACTTAACATTCATACTTATATATCGACAAAGTATAATGCTTCTATAGTTGTTCTACCATGAGTCTGTAGCTGCGACTATATGACTTAGTTTTATACCTCTTATTATTATTACAAGGATCACACATAGCGGTAGTACAAGGATTACACCTTGAGGTAGTACAAGGATTACACCTTGCGGTAGTACAAGGATTACACCTTGAGGTAGTACAAGGATCACACCTTGCGGTAGGGTCCGCAAACTTTACTGACGTCGGAAGGTAGTAAATTAGGCAAGTTCGTCACCCGAATACCATTGGGTTGGAGCTAGCAACCACGGATGGGGTTTTCACGCTCATACGAGATTAACAAATACATGTCAGAGGACTTTCACTAAGATCCCGAATCTTAGATGATGAATACAGTAGCTCATGTAGACTTTGACGGCATTCTATAGTTCTAACAACAAAAGCATTTTCATGTCTAAAACCCTAAGTTACTAGACTATGCTTTTAAATAGTACTCCTAACTTCATAACATTTAGGCAGTATAACAGTTATAACTTGAAGTAAAACCAGGTTTTATCTCAACATAAAACCAATAATAACAACATATAACATAACAAGTTTTATATTGATATAAAACCAACAATAACAACGTACATACTTTTTAAAATATAGAACTTCCGAATATAACTTCGGAACTATATCGCACACAACATATATAGAATCTTAAGTATAACTTAAGATTTACATTAATATATTTCTATAACAATAGCATGCTAACAAGTTGACAATAGTTGTATATATTCAAAATATTATAGTTAGAACAACTATCTATATTGATACTAATATACCATCATATAGAACTAATGGTAACGTATATACAATATTTAGCATGCGTTTTACCCCGAAAATATTAGAAAGTGGGGCCATGAAACTCACCTTAGTAGCGTGATCTATAGAATTTAAACGGTCAGAGGCTCGTTGTAGTCAAGCTCGGGAAAGGAAAACGGCTTCAGCAAACGAGAGAGAGAGAGAGAGAAAAAAGAAATGGTGTAAGGAGAGAGGAGGCTTGACTTGCTATTTATAGGCTGATTTTTGGCCTCTCACGACGTGAGAATGATAGTTTCATGTCGTGAGCTATGGCAAGATTCATCCTGTAGCTTTAATACGTGTTTTCTATCCTCGAATAGTGTCCTGCAGCGTCCTCACGTTGTGAGAAAACCTTGCTCACGTAGTGAGCTTTTGGGTTATCGTTCTATAGAGTTCTAGCTTTGAAATGTGGCGTTTTGACTCCTCACGTCGTGAGTTTTGATGCTCACGTTGTGAGTCCAGTTAGATTAGGGTTTCTGACACGTGTCGTGCTCTCAGACAGCTGTAACTTCGGAAGGTCGTAACTTTTGCATACGAACTCCATCTTTGACATTATTTATATCCACGCGTAGGTATTTACTAGTACTACAACTCTCTTTTAGAATCCAATATCTAATTCTAAGTCCATTTTAAATTCCTCTTATTATAGATATTTATAGTGTTCAGTTTATCATAACTTCTTCACGCGAAGTTAGATTTAGACGTTCTCTATATTTTTGGATTCGTGTGGACGTATACTTTGAGTTGTATCAGAAATTATGTATGAAAGTTCATAATTTAACATTAATTAAATAGTAATTTTATCACATTACTAGTTTAACAAAATCACATTACATGATTGGCATAATCACATGTGATTGTTATTGACCTAATTTTGACTAGTGTTACATTCTCCCCCCGTTGATAAAATTTCGTCCCGAAATTTATTTTAACTAGATACCACCGAAGGGTACTAGATAGCTTCCCTGCTTCCTATTACAATTGACTTACCACGACCTAACTTCCTTGACTCCTTAACTTTGGACATTCCTTCTTGATATGTCCAATTTCACCACACTTAAAACACGCTCTTCCTCCATCATAGCCGTTTCTAATGTTTGTTCCTTGATTTCCTGTTGTAGTTGTTGTGCTCCTGCAATAAATGGCATTGTGTCCCTTCTTTTTGCACTTCATGCAAATATAACAATCACCTGCATGTTGATGGTTACATTGACTGCACCATGAATAGTTACCAAGGTGATGACGATTACACTAAGTGCATCATGGGAGTTTTCCAGCATACTTCCTTGGTTGCATGGGTATTGTTGTTGTGGCTGCATAATTAGTTGCCACATGTTGTCTTTCCTCAGATGATTGTATGTGATTCTTCCTATTAAATTTGTGCTTGTTCGTTCCAGATTCAGGAGACTCAGCTATGAATCCCCCTTGGATTTCTGTGATCGTTAGCTGATGAGCTATACGCTTTGCACTGTCATATGTTGTAGGCTTCGATGTGATCACCATTCCTTTGATTTGCGATGCTAGACACCAGATATATCGCTCCATCTTCTTGTATTCTGGGGTTACAAGTGCCGGACACATCACCACAAGATCATTAAATCTAGCGGTATAAACATTTATCTCTGAACCCTTCATGGTTAGGGTCCACAATTCTTGTTCCAGCTTATGTATTTCCTCCCTGGGACAATACTCCTCTACTAGCATCCTCTTCAGCTCTTCCCATTGCATGGAATTGGCGGAATCAATACCCGTTGTATTCACATGGTTGTTCCACCATGTAAGTGCTCCATCAGCGAAGGTACACATAGCAAATCGTACCTTACATTCGTCAGGACAGAAGCTTATTTGAAATACTGATTCTGTCTTTTCAATCCACCGGGTGAAGCTAACGACCCCTTTTGTTCCATGGAAGCTCTTAGGTTTGCAATTCATAAAATCCTTGTAGGTACACATTCTGGAGGTCCTTACATTGCCTTCGTTTCTAACTCCTCCTATTGTGACATTAGCAAGAGCTGCAGCGATTCTCTGAGCTATAATTTCTTCTAGTTCTACTGAACTTATTGGAGGGTTTGTTTCTGGTGGTGGTGGTTGCGGTTGTTGTTGTTCTGGTTCTGGTCGTTGGTTCAGGTTTAGACGAGCACTACTTCTTCTAGGCATTTTGTTTAGTTCCTATACATTTTAGATCACCAAGTGTTTAGTCTATCAAATATTACTCCCAATTTAAATAGTTCATATGATCTTACCATAATAAAATATAGTTGTACACCTACAACTAGTTGTGATAAGATCTATGCACATATTGTAGCACCTGGTTCCTGGTACGTAGGACCTATCTAAGTAATTTACATTTTTAGCCTTGGACTCGGCGAGTCGTAGGCCCGACTCGCCGAGTAGAGCCGAGATATTGAGCATGCTTAAGTTGGCGACTCGGCGAGTCCATATTCTGGACTCGACGAGTCCCCGCTGTCTGGATAAAACCCTAATTTCAAGGGTTTGCACCCTATTTAAAGCAACCATATGCGCCCCAAGCCCGACTCCTTCACCCTCAGAGCTCCTTATATCGACCTAACCCTTCTTCTTGTGAGATTAAAGTGTTTTGGTGTGATTTCTTGAAGATTTTCAGAGAAGAAGGAGAGTAGATCAAGAGGAGAAGAAGGAGGCCCGATATCTTGGTGATATTTCAGAGATTCATTGAGGTATAACTCAGTTTCCTTCTGTTTTTATGCTTAAAGTCCCTTAGGGCACCATTAAAGTCCTTCTTGAACCATTTCCAAGCTTGATTATGGATTGGGGGTTATAATGAGTTGAATAACCTCTAGATCTAAGCATGTTTGAGCTCCAGAATCTCAGATCCATGGTCTTTATGGAAGTAAATTGCTTAAATGACCTAGATCTACCATTTTAGCCTTTATTAAGCCTTAAATCCCTATCCTATGCATGTATACACGTAAAGTTGGAAACTTTACGTGTAAAACCTACCCTAAAAGCCTTGATCTATGTATGGCATGAGCTGGATTAATGCAAAATCGAGTATATAGTAATTGCATGTGAACGACTTGGCGAGTCGTTCATCGGACTCGGCGAGTCGAGTCGCGAGTCCCTGAGTTTTCCCCTTTTTCGTGTTTGCTGGGTGAAGCTGTGAGTCATGGGTGGACTCAGTGAGTCGGAAGTCCAAGGCAATCTTCCTACCTCAAGAACAGACTCGGCAAGTTGTTCATACAACTCGGCGAGTCGAAGCATAGAGTGTTCGTCGGATGAAGATGAACTCGACGAGTTGTTCATACAACTCTGCGAGTAGGATGAAGGACTTTTGACATCAGTTAGAAGGAGAACTCATCGATTCGATGACTAAATCGAAGAGTGGAGACGGGATTAAGGACAATCGAATGGGTAGGGACTCGACGAGTTGGCAAACCAACTCGACGAGTTGGGTCAACTGGAAGTTGACTTTGACTTGGACTTTGACCTGGTCAAGGGTAAAATGGTCATTTTACCCTAAGTACGGCTAGCAGTGTTTAATTGAACATTTCGTGGGAATTATAGCCGGAGGACCCCCCCCCCCCTTGGAATAGCAGCAACAGCAGTAGACAGTCAGTTCCCGCACAAATCAGCAGCTACTTCGAGGTGAGTTACCTTCCAGTAGCGGTGAGTCTACGGCCACAATGTCGGCCCACCAGTAGGAGTTGTATGTTAGATGATTTTCTCTGTGATAGTCATCTAGGGTTGCTACTACCTGTGATATGTTTATGTGCTAGTGATAGTAGGGGAGATAGTCCCCAGATTACCGGTCAATAGGGCCGAAGGGGCAGTCATGCCCAACCATGCTAGGTAGATTATGTGATATGTGTTATGTGGTAGTAGTAGGGGGTGAAATAGTCCCCAGCATCTGGTTGAGAGGACCGAAGGGGGAGACCAGCACCCATATATACTAGTCAGTATCCTGTCGAGAGGACCGAAGGGGAGGCCAGCACCCATATATGTTAGCCGGTATCCGGTCGAGAGGACCGAAGGGGTAGGTCGGGTACCCAGATATACCTGACAATATAAGTATGTTATGTGGTTATGTGGTATGTGGTACAGTGGGGGAACTCACTAAGCTTCGTGCTTACAGTTTACAGTTTTGGTTTCAGGTACCTCTTCATCGAAGGGGAAGGAGCTGGCGCGGTAGCGGCACATCATACACACACTGTTTTTCCGCATTCATGGGATTGTTCTGGGATTCGTACTCTTACATTTTGATTGATCACATGTTTTGGTTTTCAAACATAGTATACGTTATGAAATGGTTTGATCAGACGATATTTATTTGCAAATTATTTTACCAATTATTAATTGAAAAATGAAATTTTTGGACGTGAAAAATGGGTCGTTACAAGTTGGTATCAGAGCCCTGGTTTGAGGGATTCGGACACACCTTCGGGGGTGTTTGAAATCAAATCGAGGGATTAAAAGATTTTGAAAAAAAAAATTTCTAAAAGGTTAAGTAAAGAGTTTTAAGAAGGAACAAAGTGTGTGATGTGCGTGACCGGCCGAGCTCAAGTAAGTATTCCTCAAAGTACCCCTACAAGCTTATGTTATGTTTATCAGTTTCAGTAGAACAGCATGCTAGAATAGGACTAAGGATCTTGGAGTCATGCCTTATGTGCCTGCTTTATGTGCTACAGTGTATGAAAATTGCATACTAGAATTAAGTAGACAACAGTAGGATAGCCTGTTTTGGTTATGTCTGATAGTATGAGTTTAGCACTATACGCTAGTCCAGTTCCTCTCTATGAGAGTGGATTCGCTTGAGATCGTTTCCTTTTGTCTGAATGCTGCTTGCTTTGTGCTTCGTGGGACCCTGAGCGATGGGAGTTAGCCATTAGGTGAATACGTCACGTCACATGTGATCCGGGCGAATAATCTTAGAGTGCTAGATTTGGCCCTATTGCGCAACTCTTGTATGAGTCTAACCGTTGTAGGGACGAGTCTGTTACTCGAAGGATTATCTGAGCCTCATCACATGTGATGGTATTCAGGTAATGGCTAATTGGCATTACAAGAAGGCCTTCAGCAGCTGCGGATCGGGTAGGGTGAAGTCAAAGATTTCCCTAGGGCAAGCCTAGGATGAGTATAGCAGTGATCAGCAGTAGTGAAAGGGATCTGGTGGAGTCAAGGCAATCCTTGAAGAAGGTACGGATAGATGTGGAAGGTAGTATGGGCCCGTACTACTGAAAGCAGAGGATCCGTACCCGAACCGAGGAAGGCTAAGATAAGACCAGGGAACTTGTAGTAGATGTGATCCCTCAAGAAGTATCAGTATCGCTAACGGTTGTTATTTATGTATTCTAGAATGGTGGTACTACGCTCGAGGGCAGCAGTTGGCAGTTCAGGAGAGGGATTGGGTTCGGGATCAGGTTCCGAGCTAGTAGACGAGAGGCTATGCGAGTTCATCACGTCAGAGATCAACAGGGGCATCCTTGAGTCGACCCCCATTATCTTCGGGTCGATCAAGGAAGGGATAGTCGAGTTGATGGAGGATCGCCTCAGGGCATTCAGGAGCGACATGGCATCTGGCCAGTCAGGATCTCGCACACTGTCCTTTAAGGACTTCAGGGACAGTGGTGTGCCAGATTTCCACGGGCGAAGGACCCATAGCTGCCAGGCGATGGATTGCAGACATTGAGTCTGCACAGTTGACTAGCTTCTGCCTTGAGGGGTCGAAGGTGAGGTTTGCAGCAGGGTGTTTACGAGATCGAGCAAGGGATTGGTGGGAGTCCGTTGGTGACACGTTGGGAGCCTCGGTTGTCGAGGCTATGACCTGGTCGGACTTCGTGACCAGGTTCAGGGCAGAGTTTGCGCCGGCTGTCGAGCTTCAGCAGCTAGCCAGGGAGTTTTTGGATATGAGGCAGACTATGGAGACTGTGGCAGAGATCACCGCCAAGTTCCGGGAGAGGGCATTGCTGGTTCCCCAGTACGCGGGTGATAAGGATATGAGGAGGACCTGTTACCATGACATGCTACGAGCTGACATTTGGGAGCATGTTAGTTTTTCGGCTTGCCCTACCTTAGATTCCATGATTGCCAGGGCTAGGTAGAGGGAGATTGATCTGGAGCACGTCCAGAAGAGGAATGCAGTGGAGGGGCTGACGACTGGGGCTTTAGGGAAGAAGCCCAAGGGATCTGATAGTAGGCCGAAAGGCCAGGCAGGACAGGACCGCTGTGGGAAATTGTCACACCCAAAACCACGAACGGCGGAAACGTTCAGGGGTGGAGGACGTCATGTATAGTATCACAACAGTGTAATATAATAAACAAGCTACAACATCATCCATTGCATTATAAGTAAAATTTTATACATGTGTGTTCTTTCATTGTAATAAGACACCAAAAATATACAATCAAAATAAAAGACGAGACTTGACTGCTCTGTCTTCTCAAAACCTGTCCTCCGTACCTGTCTAGTGGCGACCTGAGAATACAAGTTATTTTGAAAGCGAGTATCAGCTTTAAAGCTGGTGAATTCATAAGTATATAAGCGTCATTGCCTTGTTTGTGGAAAATCTGTTATGAAAGCCATGTAAACCTTTAAATGAAAATGTCTTGTTAAGTATGAAATCCCTAGAAAAACCCTTATTTTCTATAAGTATGAAAAGTAGTCTTCTACCAAGACCCGAATGTTCTGTACGTATGAAGTGTAGTCTTCTACCAAGACCCGAATGTTTTGTAAGTATGAAGTGTAGTCTTCTACCAAGACTCGAATGTTTTGCTATGACTATGTAAAATGATAGTTTTTCCTTTCTATTGACTAGTACCAAGGTACTTGGTCTAACTCCTCGTTTATGTGAAAGATATCACAAAATAAAGTAAACAGGAAAAATATAATCATGTAAGTGTTAGCCGGAGGTACTGGTGCTAACAAGACGAATGTAAATGTTGACCCGAGGTACTAGGGATAACATATTACATATAACCTAATGGACATCCGAAGATTGTCCAATTGTCCTCTATAGCAGCAGCAGGTGTAAGGAAGGGTTAGTCTCTGTAAAGGTACTCCTAGTATAAGTAATAACCTTAGGCATCCGTAGATGTTCATTACCCACTGTTGCTAACAGATGGGTTCCGGAATGGTTAGTCCCGTACATATATCCCGAGGTACTGTGGGATAGAGGCCCATCTAGGTATCCCGAGGTACTATGGGATAGGGTCCTGTCTTAGATATTCCGAGGTACTATGGAATAGGCAGGAAGATTTACACAGAAGGTACTAATAAATCATCCTCGCAATTCAAGATACAAGTAATCCTGTTAATGTACACAGATAAGTGTATCTACGTAAAGGTACTCATGTAATGTGTTCATGTAAACATGTTCATGTATCATGTAAGTATATGTAAAGGTACTCATGTATTGCGTTCATGTAAACGTGTTCATGTATCATGTAAGTATATGTAAAGGTACTCATGTATTAGGTAAACATCTGTAAGTACTCATGTATCAGGTAATGTACTAGTATAGACTCATGAATGAACTGACTCTTGTGTGACTCCTTGTAATAGAAGTAATGTTTGATATCTTCAAATTATCCCTATGATAATCTACTGTAATATAACTAGCTGACCATGTAAGTTTACCCACTCTTACTACTCAAGGGTATGGGAAACTAAATGAAAGATGCAAACTATGACATCAATACATATATAAGAATATAAGTGTATATGCATAGTTTAGTTCAAGAATGAAAAATGGTTTTTGTAAGACATCTTATGGTGCTTTGAACAATAATCAACAATGACTTGATGTCATTTTAATAAACATTTCAGAAGTAAAACATTTGATAACAATGTGCTTTTAAGATGTAAAACCATTTCATGCATCACATTTTGTAGCATGTGAAATCTGCTAAATGACAAACACAGTTATAAAATACATATCAATGATTTAATAACATGTTTGTTTCTACTTGTATTCCCCCCCCCCCATTAAAGCATTTAAAATCATTTAAAACATTGATTAGGGGTATGAACTCACCTGTAGTTGGTGATTGGAATGAACTGAACGGTATCAGATTGCTAGGTGTCAAGCGAGGACTTGTGCACACACTACGATCCTAATGAACATATAATCACACATATATGCACTCAATTAGACTTAAAAGACTAATTGATAATGTTTAAGACATCCTAGACATAGATAACACTTTATATAAGTGTTTTAAGCCGTAAGGACTTCATCTAAGCAATTGTGGGACAGGGTACTTGTGTTTAGGGTTTCCAAAGGACCCCATATGAGAGTTTACTCTCCTTAAACCATCACACATGGAGTTCATGGTTGTAAACTCTTGAGTTTACGGTCGTAAACTCCCAAACATGTGTGTTTGGTGTGTTTTGAAGTCCAATATGCTTTCTAGAATTATTCTAACCTAGTGGCTATGTTCTTGGAAGGGTTTAAGGCCTAGAAGTACTCCAAATAGGAGTTTACGGCCTCAAGGACATTTCCCCTTGGAGTTTATGGCCGTAAACTCCCTTGGGGTGATTCCTTGGTTACTTTCAAGCCTCTTGTATTAGTGGGATGTGTTCTAGACTTTTAATCCTAGCATATGAAGGCATTAGGCACCACTTAGTGCCCTCTTTAGGAGTTTACGGCCCAAGAACCATGTTTTGGCCATAAACTCACTTGGTTAGGTGATTTTTGTGTGGTTTGGTCCTTCCATTTAGTGGGTACATTTTCTTGTAAAGGTCTAGGCCCTTAGGTGTCATGAAAACACCCTTTGTGACCATTTACATGGAGTTTACGGCCTAGGAGAGTTCTGGGCCATAAACTCACTTTCATTTGAGTCAGTTGATGTGTTTAAGACCTTAAGCTACTTGGGAGAATAACCTAGATGCAAGCCTTAAAGTCCTTAAGTCCTCAAATCACCATTTAAGGCTATGATATGGAGTTTACGGCCTAAGAGAGTTATGGGCCGTAAACTCCCAACTTGGGTGGTTTTGTGTGTGATTTCATGTCCCTAATGTGTTTACCTAATGTCCTAAGGCCTTATCCTAGCACCAATGTCAGTTTTGGCTTTGTTTCGGGAGTTTACCGCCCAAGAACACCTTGGGGAGTAAACTCCTAGATCTCGTGATTTAGCCATCTAAATCATGTTTTAAGCATCTAATATGTATTCTAACACTACTAGAAAGAGTTACTCACAATCTGGGATAAAAACCCGAAGATCTGTCAGAGAGAAAATGGCTTTTCTCTAGCTGGAATTGTGAATAATGAATTAATTTAATTCAGAAAACTATTTATAGTCCTGAAATATTTTGACAGAAAATATTTTTATTCTCGAACTTGGACTGTAACATTATGAAACTTGAAATGTCCAAATTTCACAAACTCAGGAGCATCCACTCTCCTGATATCTCCTAAAGTGTAAACCCTAATGTACACAAACTTGTTCAGAAAAGTCCGAAAATCACTGAAATTGGACTGACTTCTATTGAATAGATATTGTTCGTACAAATAGAAATTTTGGGTTGTCACAGAAATGCAGTCGGTCACACGAGGGAGCTTGTCACACTGGGCCAGGTTTGGGCTGCTATAAGTGTGGCAAGGTGGGGCATTTTGTCAGGGATTATACTGCCCCCGCCCCTGTGGTACAGATGACAGACCTGATTTGCTTCCATTGCAATCAGAGGGGCCACAAAAGGGCCAATTGCCCGAGATTGACAGCAGCGTTAGCAGCAGTGCCAGCAGCGGCGCCGGTCTCAGCGACGGCGTGGGTTACAGATGGTCGAAAGGTCAAGGCAGAGGTTCCAGTGGTGCGGAGCCGAGCATTTCAGCTGACAGCCGAGGAGGCACGCGCTGTACCTGATGTGGTGACGGGTATGATTCCTTCCCTCTGATCTTCTTTTTGTAGTGATTGTGTTATTGATATGTGCTCTGTTTAGGATTGTTCCATGTGAACGGCATCCTGGTTCTGGTATTGTTTGACTCGGGTGCTACCTGGTCATTTGTATCTCTTGCGCTTAACAAGAGATTTTATGAGTCTTCGGGCATGTTGGATTGCCCTCTAGAGGTAGAGATTGTAGACGACCGTTCGGTGCGGGCATTGACGGTATTTCGAGATTGTGTACTGAGGTTATTTGAGGAGCGCTACCTGGTAGACTTGGTTCCCATTCCATTGCGTGGGAACAAGGTGATTATAGGCATGGATTGGCTCAACCCTAATAGGGCAGTGATCGACTGCGCGTAGCAGTTGGTGCGGGTCAGGACCCCAAGTGGGGGAGAGCTGGTGATTCAGAGCGAGAGGCCATAGTGAGGACAATCTTTATGTTCAGCCGCGAGAGATAGGCGTTACCTTTAGCAGGGTTGCGCAGGTTATGTCGTGTATGTTATCGATACCCGGGAAACGGGTAAGGCTACGGTGGATGATGTACCTGTGGTACAAGAGTTCGCGGACGTATTTCCCGAGGAGTTGCCTAGGATACCTCCGGAACGACAATGGAATTCAAGATCGACTTGGTCCCTGGTGCGGCTCCGATAGCCAAGGCACCGTATCGGTTGGCTCCTCCTGAGATGCAAGAGTTCTCTACACAGCTGCAGGACCTGTTAGACAAGGGTTTCATTAGACCAAGCAGTTCACCCTGGGGAGCCCCGATTCTCTTTGTGAGGAAGAAGGACGGGTCGCATCGGATGTGTATAGATTATCGGGAGCTGAACAAGGTAACGGTGAAGAACCGCTACCCACTCCCGAGGATTGACGACCTCTTTTGACCAGCTTCAGGGAGCATCTTGGTTCTCCAAGATTGATTTGCGTTCAGGGTATCATCAGATGAGGGTCAGAGAGGAGGATGTGCAGAAGACTGCGTTTCGGACGCGTTATGGTTATTATGAGTTTGTGGTGATGCCTTTCGGACTCACTAATGCTCCTGCCGTGTTCATGGATCTCATGAACCGCATGTGTAGACCGATGTTGGATCGGTCTGTGATAGTATTTATTGATGACATCTTGGTTTATTCCAAGACGCCGGAGCAACATGAGGAGCATCTGCGGGAGGTTCTGGAGACTTTGAGGAATGAGAACTTGTATGCTAAGTTCTCCAAGTGTGAGTTCTGGTTGCGAGAAGTGCAGTTTCTTAGGCACCTTGTCAACCAGAACGAGATTTCGGTAGATCCGTCCAAGGTTGAGGCCATGATGAATTGGGAGGTTCCGAGGTCTCCATCTGAGATTCATTCAGGACTTCTCCAAGATAGCAGTTCCGCTCACCCTACTGACTAAGAAGTCGATGGTGTATCGTTGAGGGCCTGAGCAGCATGCCGCATTTGACACGCTGAGACAGAGATTGTGCGAGGCACCAATCTTAGCCCTGCCAAAGGGCATGGAGGATTTTGTTGTGTACTGCGATGCATCCATCGCAGGTTTGGGAGTGGTATTGATGCAGAGAGGGCATGTCATCGCCTACGCGTCGAGGCAGCTGAAGCCTCACGAGGCGAACTACCCGACGCATGATTTGGAGCTGGGAGCTGTTGTGTTCGCCCTCAAGATTTGGCGTCATTACCTCTATGGAGTTCGTTGTACAATTTACACGGACCACAAGAGTTTGAGGTATCTCATGGACCAGCCAAATATGAATATGAGGCAGCGTCGGTGGCTTGATGTGGTAAAGGATTATGATTGTGAGATCCTCTACCATCTGGGGAAGGCCAAAGTCGTGACCGATGTGCTTAGCCGCAAGGCAGCGCCGATTAGGGATATCTGTCTGAGGATAACAGTGATGACTCTGCTTCTGGAGCGGATCCAAGAGGCTCAGCAGGAGGCCATGAAGGAGGAACATCGGAAGAGTGAGCGGATTGTGGGGAAGGTTTCCTCTTTCGATTATGATAGCCGGGGTTTATTGACTCTTCACCGTAGGGTGTGGGTCCCTTATCATGGAGGAGTGCGTCAGGTCCTGATGGAGGAGGCGCACAAATCCCGATTCTCCATTCATCCGGGGGCGATAAAGATGCATAGGGATCTTCGTCTAGACTATTGGTGGCCCTGCATGAAGCGGGGCGTGGCCTGGTATGTCTAGCGGTGCTTGACCTGCAGGAAGGTCAAGGCTGAGCATCAGAAACCGCACGACAAGATGCAGCCGTTGGACATTCCGTTGTGGAAATGGGAAGATATTATGATGGATTTTTGTCACACCCCCAAACCAGACAGCGGAAACGTCAGGGGGTGGAGGACTTCATTTGTAGTATCACAACACATGCATCATAGTAATCAAAGCACAAACAACCATTGTATTTAAAAGTATAATATTTACATGTGTTCAATCATTGTATATTGAAACCAAAATAGTTATACAAAAGAAGAATATAAGACTCTTAATGGCTCCATCTTCTCAAAAAGCTCGGGGAGTACCTGTTATTATTTCCCTGAGAATACAAGTAATTTGAAAAGAGAGTATCAACAATAAGTTGAGTGAGTACCTAAGTCTTTATGTTTGAATGGGTGTCTTTGTATTTTGAATGTGAAAATTGTTCTAGAAAATCCCATATTTTATGTGGTATGTGAAAAGTAGTTTTATTCCCATAAAACCGCCCTATTTGTAAACCAATGTATTTGTAAAACTTGTAACTGAGAGTGTGCCTGGCTTCACTAGCTGTTATTGAAAACTATAGTATACCATTGTACTTTGTATTTTGTAAACTGGTACATTGAAGATGTACTTACGTTTAGTTGTTTATAAACTAACGTGTTGTTAATATCTTTTTAATGAGTTATTATAACCATACTAATACATGAACGCCTGAAACAAAAGCCTGATGAGCACGTAAACTGTTGATAACAATTGCCACTCATTGGCGTGTATGCCTGACTGTAGCTAGTAGCTTGAGTGCGGGGTTGTCAATCCCGATATAGATCTACACACAACTTGTTTCGATTCCCGGACTGGAGATTCTGGTTATAATGTCAGGGCTTTACCTTGGTTGTCAAAAATGAATTTAAACAACCTGAATTGAATGTCTCATAAAAAGCATATAAACGTTACATGTATATTAGTTATGAAAACCCAATCATTCTGAAATAAATGATTGATAATATGTTCTTGAATTAGTATTCCGAACATGTATTTGAAAAATGTAAACCCTTGATTTGTTTTGAATTAAAACCCTTGTTTCACGTAAAACCATGTATTCATGTATACTTAAATCATGAAGTATTGCTCTATGTATCATAAATTATACCTATTATAATTTATATGTACTTTATGAATTGGTAAATAACTATTTTTTCATGTAATCCTTTGCTTAACATATTACAAAGGATAATTAAACTGATGAGATAACTTTTATATTTATATACATATACAATTTTGTATATATAAGTAAAATTTAAACGACCTTCGGACAAAGAACCGGTACTATAAATCCACATCCAAACAAGGAAAAGGACCTAGAATGAGTTATTAGACCTAAGCCTTTTAAATCTTATTTATATTAATATATATATATATATATATATATATATACACAAATATGTATATTTGGGAAAAATATAAGTTTATAAAAGAGTTCAATATTTGGAGTATTTTTGGTGCTTTAACATAGTTTTATCGTGATTTGAAATAATTTATTTATAACACAAAGTTATTGTGTTATACTTGTATTTCCCCCCTTAAAACAGTAGAAATTATGAAAATACGGGGGTATGAACTCACTTGATAGGTGGTAATACGCGCAACGTTTCGTTTCCCGGAAATTAGTTTGTTTGGCAAAAAAACGTCTCAAATCGGACAGAGTTTTGACAGAAGAGAGGTTACTTCTCGGGAATTTCGGGGCTTCAAGGTTTGCTTCAGGCTCGATTCTTGATATTAGGGCTTTAGGGGTTGTATATGAGCTTAGGGGAGTGGAGAATGTGAAAGAGGGTGAAATTTAGGGTGAAAAAGTGTAAAATAGTCGGAACCCTCGCATGTTATATATAGTCCGAAGGTTCGGACCCGAAGCTGCGCAAGGGTGACACGCGTCTAACAGGTGGCGAGGTGAAGGGACTTCTTCAGGCCGGAGGCTCGCTGCTGGCTGGCTCGGATTGGACCTACCCTCGGTCCAATGGAAAGAAGACACGTGCGAAGGAGCTGGTCCGAGGCGTATGCGAGGGGTGTCTCCGGTGTGTCTTCATGCGAAGTTGTCCGCTTCTTGGTGGACCTCGGCTGCGGTCCAATCAGAAGGAGACACGCGAGGCATTGGTCCAATCAGCAGCCAACACGTGGCGGCCTCGCATGCGAGGGTGACGTGGCGTTACTGTTCATGCGAAAATTCCCGTTTTTTGCTATTTTTCTTTATTTTTGTGCCAAAACTTGTAAAATTCATAACTTTTGCATACGAACTCCGTTTTTGACGTTCTTTATATGCACGCGTAGGTAAAATTATACTCTACGAGTTTTGTTTAGACTTCATCGGCTAATTTTGAATTTATTTTTAATATTATTATTTTAAACAAACCGGGACGGGAATCCGTTATAAACTCGTAACGTCTTCATACGACGTCCGTTTTTGTCTGTCTTTTTACCGTTGTACTACTAATGACGAGACCTTCAATTATCGTTTAGGTTGTGTCGGCTAAAAACCGCTCGATCATAATTTCGAGTTTTTAGTTGTACACTACTATACTAAAACTTAGAAAAATCATAACTTCTTCATACGAAGTCAGATTTTGGCGTTCTTTTTATGAAAGTTCTTGCTTTAACATAAACTACAACTTTCATTTAGATTGTTAAGGCTAAAAAACCTTTTATTAAAAATTCAGTTTTTACACTGAACAGTGTTTTGCCGATTTTGTCGCAGATTTTCGATTGGTCATAACTTATTCGTTATAACTCGGATTTTTGTGTTCTTTATATTTTTGGAAACCTTGTTACAATCTCTATCACTTGGTTCATCTCAATTGAGATTATTAATTAATTTATTTTTGAGGGTCAATTATGTAAATATACATAGTATGCCAAAATTTCTCTTTATTAATTTAAAAAGGAATACAAATTGACCTACACTATTGCATAGGTTTGAAATAATGGTTTGTTACAATTATCACAAAGCTTCCCAGGACTGTGCGAGAAGTAGATTCGATATGGGTTATCGTGGATCGATTAACCAAGAGCGCCCATTTCATTCTGATCCAGGAGAGTATCTCGGCCGAAAAGTTGGTCGGTATCTATATCAAGGAGATAGTGGCGAGGCACGGGTTGACGGTGTCAGTGATATCAGACAAAGATGTGCGTTTCACTTCCAGGTTTTGGAAGAAGTTTCATGATGAGTTGGGCACTCGTCTGCATTTTAGCACCGCCTTTCACCCGCAGACGGATGGTCAGAGCGAGAGGACCATCCAGACTCTAGAGGATATGTTGCGGGCGTGCGTGCTAGACTTCGGTGGTAGCTGGGATACCTATCTTCCCTTGGCTGAGTTCTCGTACAACACCAGCTACCACGCGAGTATCGACCGCCCTCCATTCGAGATGTTGTACGGACGGAGGTGCAGGACCCCGATATGTTAGGGTGAAGTTGGCCAGAGGGTCATGAAGAGCACAGAGGTGGTGCTCAAGACGACCGAGAGGATTCTACAGGTTCGGAGTAGGCTTCAGACTGCGCAGAGTCGACAGAAAAGTTACGCCAACAAGCGCCGATCAGACCTGGAGTTCCAGGTCAGGGATATGGTTCTCCTGAAAGTGTCGCCTTGGAAGGGCGTCATTCGATTCAGGAAGCGGGGCAAGTTGGGCTCGAGATACATTGGACCGTTCAGGATTCTAGCCCGGGTAGGCAAGGTGGCATATAGGCTGGATCTGCCAGCCGAACTCAGTCAGATCCACAACACCTTCCATGTCTCCCAGTTGCGGAAGTGCCTAGTGGATGACTCAGCGGTGGTGCCGTTAGAAAATATTCAGGTTGATGACAGCCTGAATTACATTGAGCGCCCATTCGCAATCCTCGACCGGAAGACGAAGGATTTGAGGAACAAGAGGGTGGAATTAGTGAAGGTGCAATGGAAGCACCGGAAGGGTTTGGAGTGGACTTGGGAGCAGGTGGAAGAAATGATAGAACATTACCCCGAGCTATTCCAGGATCGAGCAGCAGACTTCGAGGACGAAGTCTAAAATAAGTGGGGGAGATTTGTAGCACCTGGTTCCTGGTACGTAGGACCTATCTAAGTAATTTACATTTTTAGCCTTGGACTCAGCGAGTCGTAGGCCTGACTCGCCGAGTAGAGCCGGGATATTGAGCACGCTTATGTTGGCGACTCGGCGAGTCCATATTCTGGACTCGACGAGTCCCCGCTGTCTGGATAAAACCCTAATTTCAAGGGTTTGCACCCTATTTAAAGCAACCATATGCGCCCCAAGCCCGACTCCTTCACCCTCAGAGCTCCTTATATCGACCTAACCCTTCTTCTTGTGAGATTAAAGTGTTTTGGTGTGATTTCTTGAAGATTTTCAGAGAAGAAGGAGAGTAGATCAAGAGGAGAAGAAGGAGGCCCGATATCTTGGTGATATTTCAGAGATTCATTGAGGTATAACTCAGTTTCCTTCTGTTTTTATGCTTAAAGTCCCTAAGGGCACCATTAAAGTCCTTTTTGAACCATTTCCAAGCTTGATTAGGGATTGGGGGTTATAATGACTTGAATAACCTCTAGATCTAGGCATGTTTGAGCTCCAGAATCTCAGATCCATGGTCTTTATGGAAGTAAATTGCTTAAATGACCTAGATCTACCACTTTAGCCTTTATTAAGCCTTAAATCCCTATCCTATGCATGTATACACGTAAAGTTGGAAACTTTACGTGTAAAACCTACCCTAAAAGCCTAGATCTATGTATGGCATGAGCTGGATTAAAGCAAAATCGAGTATATAGTAATTGCATGTGAACGATTTGGCGAGTCGTTCATCGGACTCGGCGAGTCGAGTCGCGAGTCCCCGAGTTTTCCCCTTTTTCGTGTTTGCTGGGTGAAGTTGTGAGTCATGGGTGGACTCAGTGAGTCAGAAGTCCAAGGCAATCTTCCTACCTCAAGAACAGACTCGGCGAGTTGTTCATACAACTCGGCGAGTCGAAGCATAGAGTGTTCGTCGGATGAAGATGAACTCGACGAGTTGTGGATACAACTCGGCGAGTAGGATGAAGGACTTTTGACATCAGTTAGAAGGAGAACTCGTCGATTCAATGCCTAAATCGACGAGTGGAGACAGGATTAAGGACAATCGAATGGGTAGGGACTCGACGAGTTGGCAAACCAACTTGGCTAGTCGGGTCAACTGGAAATTGACTTTGACTTGGACTTTGACTTGGACTTTGACCTGGTCAAGGGTAAAATGGTCATTTTACCCTAAGTACGGCTAGCAGTGTTTGATTGAACGTTTTGTGGGAATTATACCCGGAGGACCCCCCCCCTCCCCCGAACAACAGTAGACAGTCAGTTCCCACACAAATCAGCAGCTACTTCGAGGTGAGTTACCTTCCAGTAGTTGTGGGTCTACGGCCACAATGTCGGCCCACCAATAGGAGTTGTATGTTATATTATTGTCTCTGTGATATTCATCTGGGGTTGCTACTACCTGTGATATGTTTATGTGCTAGTGACAGTAGGGGAGATAGTCCCCAAATTACCGGTCGATAGGGCCGAAGGGGCGGTCATGCCCAGCCATGATAGATAGATTGTGTGATATGTGTTATGTGGTAGTAGTAGGGGGTGAAATAGTCCCCAGCATCTGGTCTAGAGGACCGAAGGAAGAGACCAGCACCCAGGTATGCTAGTCAGTATCCGGTCGAGAGGACCGAAGGGGAGGCCAGCATCCAGATATGCTAGTTAGTATCTGGTCGAGAGGACCGAAGGGGTAGGTCGGGCACCTAGATATGCCTAAAAATATAAGTATGTTATGTGGTTATGTGGTATGTGGTACAGTGGGGGAACTCACTAAGCTTCGTGCTTACAGTTTACAGTTTTGGTTTCATGTACCTCTTCGTCGAAGGGGAAGGAGCTGGCGCGGTAGCGGCACATCATACACACACATTGTTTTTCCGCATTCATGGGATTGTTCTGGGATTCGTACTCTGACATTTTGATTGATCACATGTTTTGGTTTTCAAGCATAGTATATGTTATGAAATGGTTTGATCAGACGATGTTTTTTTGCAAATGATTTTACCAATTATTAATTGAAAAATGAAATTTTTGGATGTGAAAAATGGGTCGTTACACATATAAACTTTAGTTGGAATATCTGATCTAAATCCTGGAGATCAAAAGCATTCCGGGTATTTAGGTGTTATATCATCGCGAGTCCGAGTCTTCATATATGACTCTATATTTATTATTTGTTGTATTCATGCTCTACTAATTATTGTTTGTTACATCAGGTCTAGCTGATAAGGCACCGGCCAGTCAGGACAGTCGAAGGGCATGTTCATTTTAGCATATAGCTGTTCTAAAATATAGGAACCCAAGCGACATGTCTATCGTGTCACCACTCCCATAAGTAGTCCTTTAGTAGTATAATTAATAATAGTTTATATTTGTAGGCTAAGGGATATACCTAAACCTAACAGAGTAAGCCCTAAACTAATAGTCGTGCTTTCCTAAGAAAGTACTAATTCACTATAGTTAATAGCTCTGATACCAATCTGTCACACCCCGGCCGTCGGCGGAAACACCGGGCAGTGTAACGTCATTTCTCGTATCATAGTTATCAAATTCCTGAAAACACATGCATTTTAAAATACATCAACATAAAGTTGGTGAGTTCACAGGTTTTGATTCCATATAAAAATAATACATTTTCCAAGTTCAAAAAGTATAGTTTTGAAAGTATCATTTTGACTCTCTAACGTTTAGCATATATATCCTAGTTATAAAAGTTTACTTACCAAATAAGTATATACCTATAAGTCTCATATATTATAAATATAAATGTTTGTAATTCCATACAATCTAAATTGCTACGTATAAATCTTATTTCAATTCTATACGAGTAAAACCGCTACGTATAAACCTATTTCAATTCTATACGGGTAAATAGGATAGATATAGTGGTCTACTTGATATATAAGTAATAAACCTACTAGATTCTTATACTTAGAGTATAAGTCTTTGGGAAACTTATACTTAACATTCATACTTATATCGACAAAGTATAATGCTTCTACAGTTGTTCTACCATGAGTCTGTAGCTACGACTGTATGACTTAGTTTTATACCTCTTATTATTATTACAAGGATCACACATTGCGGTAGTACAAGAATTACACCTTGAGGTAGTACAAGGATTACACCTTGCGGAAGTACAAGGATTACACCTTGCGGAAGTACAAGGATTACACCTTGAGGTAGTACAAGGATTACACATTGCGGTAGTACAAGGATTACACCTTGAGGTAGAACAAGGATCACACCTTGCGGTAGGGTCCATAAACTTTACTGACGTCGGAAGGTAGTAAATTAGGCAAGTTCGTCACCCGAATACCATTGGGTTGGAGCTAGCAACCACGGATGGGGTTGTCACACTCATACGAGATTAACAAATACATGTCAGAGGACTTTCACTAAGATCCCGAATCTTATATGATGAATACAGTAGCTCATGTAGACTTTGACGGCATTCTATAGTTCTAACAACAAAAGCATTTTCATGTCTAAAACCCTAAGTTACTAGACTATGCTTTTAAACAGTACTCCTAACTTCATAACATTTAGGCAGTATAACAGTTATAACTTGAAGTAAAACCAGGTTTTATCTCAACATAAAACCAATAATAACAACAACATATAACATAACACGTTTTATATTGATATAAAACCAATAATAACAACGTACATACTTTTGAACATATAGAACTTCCGAATATAACTTCGGAACTATATCGCACACAACATATATAGAATCTTAAGTATAACTTAAGATTTACATTAATATATTTCTATAACAATAGCATGCTAACAAGTTGACAATAGTTGTATATATTCAAAATATTATAGTTAGAACAACTATCTATATTGATACTAATATACCATCATACAGACCTAATGGTAACATATATACAATATTTAGCATGCGTTTTCCCCCGAAAATATTAGAAAGTGGGGTTGTGAAACTCACCTTAGTAGCGTGATCTATAGAATCTAAATGGTCAGAGGCTCGTCGTAGTGAAGCTCGGGAAGGGAAAACGGCTTCAACAAACGAGAGAGAGAGAGAGAGAGAGAGAGAGAGAGAGAGAAAAGAAATGGTGTAAGTGTTGGATAAGGTGTCTAAGTCCACAACTATTTCGGGTCAGTACTTGACCCGACCCAGCATGGCCCATTTGGGTTGCATGGCACCATGCAATTGGATAGACTAAATTAGAGAAATAACACTTGGAGATTAATAATATATTATAAGTTCTAATATATTAATAATATTATTTGATTAGTTTGATCAAGAATTAATTTAGAATTAATTAAGTGATCAAAAGATAACTAATTAAATATATGGGTTGATTATGTAAATCATTCATACCTTGTATAGTGGGCTAAGAGGCTCCATGGATTATCAAGTTGGGTTCCAATCTATTATCTACCCGATTCTATATATATTTATGCTTAGTATACATTAAGGTGCTGTTTGTTTTTTTGAAGCCAAAATGTTTACAGTCTGCGGACCACATCTGCAAGCCTCTGCGGCAGAAGAGGTGGACCAAATGTCTGCAGTCTGCAATAAGAAGACTGTTTGTTTTTAACGTCTGTAGCCATTGAAATAAATTAATTTTCCAAACTTAATTTCATGTCATAAAGATTAAAAATGCATTTTCAGCAAAAAAAAGAAAGAAAAAAAAACGGGTGTTTTTTTTTTGGTTAAAATGAGGTCTGAAGACCTTTGAAGACAGTGGTCCATGTCTGCACCAGGAAGACCTCGCGCAGACTTTTTTGGTCTGCGCACTTCTAAAAAACAAACAGTCTGTGAGGTCATATGTCTACGCGTTGTCTGCGCGGCACATACAAAAGTGGTTGCGCAGCTCTTCACACAAAAAACAAACAGCCCCTAAGTCATCATAAGGGTACCAGGTATGGATCAGGTTATAGGACATAGAGTCAACGCACAGCTTTTCTTGTACAAAGCATACTTTTCAAAGTCAGTACTTTTCGTATACAAAACTAGAAATTTCCCAGATAAGGGCTTAATCCATTTTATTAAGCCAATATACACTTAAAGAATTTAGGTGAGCAACTCTATAACACCTTAGTTTATACACCATGTTTATATATAAAACTAATACCCAATAGATAGTTAAATGTGTGTTTTCCGTCTTACTTCCTGTCCTCGTTGGGTTGTGGACTTAGGGCAGATTCACCCAATTAACTTTCTACCCGATATCAGATTATATATAGCAGTATAAACAAAGCTATTATAAAAGTAGTCACTGTAGTCAATATTTTACTATAAGAAATATAGGTTTTCTTAAAAGAACTTTTCGTTAGATATAAAGGAACCATTAAAAATAATTCCATGCGTAACAAGTGATTACACCAATGTTATATATGACAACGATCTAATAATCAATGGAATGTGTGCTATCCGCCTTACTTTCTGTTCCCCGTTGGGTTGTGAGCTTAGGGCAGATGCGCACAATCGATTGTTTATTTACTCTTAGTATATATAACTTGTACCACTTAGTATGCATAGAAAGGCTTGTAGTGTCATTTTACTTAACTTTCATTCAAGTACGAAATATATGATTTTCTAGAGGAACAGGCGAACTTTCAAAACAGGACTTACAGCTTACATCACTTTTCCATAAACTTTTTCCACAATGCTTTACAGTTTACTCACATCACTAAAATCTTATGAACTCACAAGCTTAATTGTTGATCAACTCTTTCAAATAACTTGTATTCTCATGAGACTATTAGATAGGTGCTCGTGCTGGGAATTCAGAAGATGGAGCATTATAGCTTCAAGTCTTGTTTTGTTATTTGTTTGACTTCTATGTTTTGTGAACACACACATTGTAAACACTTTCTTTCTAAATGAAATGCTTGTTCATTACTTGCTTACCATATTCATATCTCGTGATACTAAACAAGACGTCCTCCGCCCCTGAACGTTTCCACCGTTCCGGTTTTGGGGTGTGACAGTTAGAGACCGCTCGATCTCTATTTCGATTTTTTAGCTGTTTACTGCTAGGTCAAAAACTTCGAAAAATCATAACTTTCTCATACGAAGTCAGATTTATGCTTAACAGCGCTTTACCGGTAGTGTTACAAATCTTTGATTGGTCATAACTCCTTCGTTATAACTCGGATTTTAGTTCCCCCTGGACTTGTGAGCAGTCCGCCGAATTGTCTTGGACTGGGGAAGTGGGATTAGTATTTTCTTGACCAAGTGAGAGAGGTTCCCCCTGGATTGTGGATGGGAGTTCCCCCTGAACATGAGAAGGTTCCCACTGGATTGTTGAGAGAGTGATAACTCTTGGATCGGTTTCTGTGTCAATGTTCTCTATATATTCATCGTCTGAGTCTAAGGGGATATTTGACGGAAGAGTAATTATGAGGATAGGCATCGGAGCTGCTTCCTCTGGTACTGGAACCCCGACAGCTGTCAATTGATCCGGAGTGGAGCTTTCTGATGGGTTTTGAGCATTCTAACACTTCCTAAGTGTACATGCAACCCTAATAACCTTGGATCTATGTTTTTCTAATTATCATGCAAAGTTGAATTCCAAGGCTATGATCCTATCTAGCATACATGGGGAACAATATTAACTTCAATAATAGTTAGAACTACATACCTTGTTGTTGTAAGTGTTCCTTGAAACCTTGTGAGCCTAGCACCTCAAGTGTTATGCCTCAAATGCTTCACACAGCACCAAATGCAAAGAATAAACTTGAGAGAATACTCTAACACATGCAAAATCGGCCAAGCCCTCTTGTTTCTTAGTGTAGCCGACTTTGGGGAGAGTTACATGGCTTATATAGTGTGTTACATTAAGGAAAACCTAATGTTCCATGACTCTTCATTTCTTGATCCATGGGTTAACTCCATTGAGCATCCTATGGGTGGAACCCAACTTGACAATCCATGGAGCCTCTTAGCCCACTATATAAGATATGGAAGATTTACATAATCTACCCATATATCTAATTAGTTATCTTTTGATCAATTAATTCTTGATCAAAACTAATTAAATAATATTATTAATAGATTAGAACTTATAATATATTAATAAACCGTATGTGTTATTTCTCTCATTTAGTTTATCCAATTGCATGGTACCATGCAACCCAAATGGACCATGCCGGGTCGGGTCAAGTATTTACCAGAACTAGTTATGGACTTAGACACCTTATCCAACAGTCTCCCACTTGGATAAGTCTAATAACTATAACTTCAATACTTCAGGCACCAATCGGAAATCATAGCTCTTTCAAGGTCTCTTGGAACTAAGAAGATGTTGATACGCCATTTAAGATAAGTGATCATATAATCCTCTGTTCTCGATATCAGCCGGACATTTACATGGAACAATGTCTTACTCATTGTCCAGCATTTTGTTTCCCGATTCCCGATTTGTTTGACATAGAACTTAATTGAACACATCAACTTAGTTCTGACCGGGCCCGGTACATAGGTCAAAACAAAATCATCGAGGGGCCTAGATATCAGCTTCTAATCCAAGAAGGAACAGATAAACTTCGACTCATATGTTTGTTCTATTACTAGTTGAATTATACACAAAAGCACGTTTTATAACATCGAGTTACGAATGCGTTTTCGTAGAATCAATGCATAATCAATTCATAGGCAACAAATCATATCTCTAGGTTTGAAGACTTATATGATATTACCGTCTCACGATCACTCGAGATAAAATTCCATGAAGTGATTCCAGTGAGCGTGGGTTGATTCCAATACTCAGAACTTATGAGCACTCATGAAGTGTTGTCTTATATCCTGACACCTACAACCAACTTCATGACAGTCTTACTTCATATCTACTTCCAACATATGACTGACTGTGGAAAGTTTGAATAATATGTGAAACCACAAAATACTATTCTAGAAGTCAAAACATGCAAACGAAATTATAGTAAACGATTGACAAAAGATAGTAACACTTTACTCATAAATAAACACAACTTTTATTCATCATCAAATATCAATTACACTTTACAAATTCCATAATTTATCTAACTACTAAAACTTATATCATCCTTCAGCCTTATGCTCCGAGCATGCTGGAGATGCTTAACCCTACTCAGTCCCTTCGTGAGGGGATCTGCTGGGTTCTCATCCGATAATACCCTCTTTGCCACGATGATTCCTTCTTCTATGCGATGTCTGATAAAATGATATTTTCTGTCGATGTGTCTGGATCTCCTGTGATCCCTTGGTTCCTTGGCTAAGGCAACAACACTTTCACTAACACAAAAAATTTCCATGGGCTCCTTTATAGCTGGTACAACTCCAAGGTCTCCAATGAAGTTCTTTAGCGATATTGCCTCCTTTGCTGCCTCGCTCGCTGCTATATACTCTGATTCACAAGTGGAATCAGCCACTGTCTCCTGCTTGGAACTCTTCCAAGTGATTGCTCCTCCGTTTAAGGTAAAGACCCAACCCGACTGAGAGCGGAAATTATCCCTATCAGTCTGGAAGCTAGCATTACTATACCCTACAACTCTCAAGTCATCATTCCCGTCGAGGGTAAGGACCCAGTCCTTAGTCCTTCGTAGGTACTTGAGGATATTCTTTACCGTAGTCCAGTGTGCCTTGCCAGGATTCCCCTAATACCTGCTAACCATGCTCAAGGCAAAGGCTACATCAGGTCGAGTACACGTCATAGCATACATGATCGAGCCTACTACTGAAGCATAAGGTACTTGACTCATTTCTGCTATCTCAGCCTCGGTACTTGGGCTTTGTGTCTTACTCAATCTGGCGTTACTCTGGATGGGTAACTCTCCTTTCTTGGAGTTCTGCATGTTGAATCTCTTCAACACCTTGTCCAAGTAGGTACTTTGACTAAGTCCAATTAATCCTTTACTCCGGTTTCTCAAAATCTTTATCCCTAGAATATAGGCAGCTTCTCCTAGGTCCTTCATAGAGAAACACTTCCCAAGCCAGGACTTAACTTCCTGCAGAGTTGGGATGTCATTTCCTATGAGTAGTATGTCATCCACATACAAAACCAAAAAGCTAACTATACTCCTACTAGCCTTAACATATACACAAGATTCATCTTCACTTCTCGAAAAACCAAACTCTTTGACTTTCTCATCAAAGCAAAGATTCCATCTGTGAGGTTCTTGCTTTAATCCATCGATGGATTTCTCAAGCTTACACACTCTATTAGTGTACTCTGTGCTGACAAAACCCTCTAGATGATTCATGTAAACATCTTCGGCCAACTTTCCATTAAGGAAAGTGGTTTTGACATCCATTTGCTAG
Organism: Lactuca serriola; assembly: GCF_051521515.1. Taxonomy (NCBI): domain Eukaryota; kingdom Viridiplantae; phylum Streptophyta; class Magnoliopsida; order Asterales; family Asteraceae; genus Lactuca; species Lactuca serriola. The sequence goes on from NC_136415.1 coordinate 265,967,197, forward strand.
ATTTCATAGTCATGAAATGCAGCTATGGCTAACATAACCCTAATAGACTTAATCTTGGCTACTGGAGAAAAAGTCTCATCATAATCCACTCCAGGAGTTTGAGAGAAGCCCTTTGCAACCAGTCGAGCCTTATAAGTGTGTACATTACCATCCATGTCGATCTTCTTCTTGAAGATCCATTTTCATTCTACAGTCTTCCGGCCTGGTACATTCTCAACCAAGTTCCAAACTTGATTGTCATACATGGATTGTATCTCACTATCCATAGCCTCTTTCCATTTAGCAGACTCAGGGCCTACCATGGCTTCCGTGTAGCTGTTAGGTTCATCCAGACCTACTAGTGTCTCATCACTAATAAGTGTCTCACCTTCCGCAGTAATATGGAAACCATAGTAATGCTCAGGTGCATTCCTAACTCTCGTGGAACACCTCAAAGGTACTGACTCGTCAATTGGCTCAACAGGAGTTTCCTCCTCAAGTTGAGGGATAGGGTTTGAAGTTCCTTCACTACTTGACTCTTGAAGTTCTTCAAGTTCAATTTTCCTCCCACTGTCTCCTTGGCTTATAAACTCTCTCTCTCGAAAGACTCCTCTTCTTGCTACAAAGACTACATTATCACTAAGTCTATAGAAGAGGTAACCAAAGGATCTTTGTGGGTAGCCGATGAAAATACACCTCTCGCTTCGGGGTTCTAGCTTATCATGAGACTCGCGCCTCACAAAAGCCTCGCAACCGCAAATCTTGATGTGGTCTAGTTTAGGTACTTTACCAGTCCACATCTCGTGAGGAGTTTTGGCAACTTTCTTTGTAGGGACTAGATTAAGAATACGGGCGGCAGTCTCTAAGGCATACCCCCAGAATGAGATTGGTAGCAAAGATCGACTCATCATGGAATGAACCATATCCAACAAGGTTCGATTACACCTCTCAGCCACACCATTCAACTGTGGTGTCCTAGGAGGTGTCAGTTGTGAGACAATCCCACATTCTCTAAGATAGTCGAGGAACTCTGAACTAAGATACTCACCACCTCGATCAGATCGAAGCATCTTAATGTTCCTGCCCAATTGATTCTTGACTTCCTGTTTAAATTCCTTAAACCTTTCGAAAGTCTCTGACTTATGCTTGATTAAGTAGACATATCCATATCTACTATAATCATCAGTAAAAGTCAAACAATAATGATTAGCATCCCTTGTGGCATGTTTGAATGGTCCACACACATCCGTGTGCACAAGATCCAACAATCCTTCACCCCTCTCAAAAGAACCTGTGAAGGGTGACTTTGTCATTTTTCCAAGTAAGCATGATTCGCAACTATCATCAGACTTTAGGTCAAATGACTCCAAGACTCCATCCTTTTGGAGTTGGCCTATGCGTTTCTTGCTTATATGTCCAAGATGACAATGCCATAGTGATGTTTTATCCAAGTTATTATTATTAACAGAATCAACACACAATACATTATTTCCTAAGTTATCAACCACAGATACAGTTGCATACACGCCATCACAAGGTACTGCTTTAAAATAAAGAACATTATTAAAGAAAGCATTAATCGAACCAACTTCATTATCAAATGAAAAGGTGAAACCTTGTTTATACAATGCATGAAAGGAAATAATATTTCTTGCCATTTCTGGCGAATAACAACATTTATTCAAATCTAAACTAAACCCACTACTTAGCGTTAAAGTATAAACTCCAATCTTGGTGACAGGTGAAGCTTTCCTGTTTCCCTTGATCAAGTTTATTCTTCCTTGCTCCACATTCTCACTTCTTCTTAGTCCCTACAAATCAGAACAGATATGAATACCACAACTGGTATCAAGGACCCATGAGTTAGAATGGGGTGAGTTATTAGATAAGATAGTATAAATACCTGCATGGTTGGGTTTAACTTTCCCATCCTTCACATCTTGCTGGTACTTTGGGCAGTTCTGCTTCCAATGTGCCTTTTCATGGCAATAGAAGCATTCAGCCTCTTTTGGGGCAGAAGAAAGAGTGGTGAAACCTTTCTTGGTTCCACTTGAAGAAGAGCCATCAAGGGTCCTAACCTTGGTACCCTTTGAAGAACTCTTTCTCTTCTTCCCTCGTTCTTTCCTGATTGCCAAGACAAGCGCGGAGTTGGTAGGAGTAGGAGTAGTAACAACTGCCTTACCCTTAAGACCACTTTCCGTGGTTTTTAAGAGTCCTTGAAGTTTGCTGAGAGTGACCTCTTCCTTGTTCATGTGGTATGTCATGCGGAATTGATCATAACATGAAGGTAAGGAGTGTAAAATAATATATATTGCTAGCTCCTCAGGGAAGTTCACATTAAGCTTCAGCAAGTGGTCCACAAATCTTTGCATTTTCTGCATGTGGCCCGTGATGGGTTCTCCATCCTGCATTCGGTTTGTTATCATGGAGGAGATGATTTCATACCTCTCTTGTCGTGCACTTTGATGGTATCTTTCCATCAAATCTTGGTGCATTTCAAAAGGGTAGTAGTCCTCATAGGACTTTTGGAGGTCGGCTGTCATAGTGGCCATCATGATGCATGCCACCTTGGTGGCATCCCTTTCATGTGCCCTAAAGTCAGCGATCTCTTGAGGAGTAGCAACTGTCTCATCAATCTCCTTAAGCTCCTTATCGAGGACATATTCTTTGTCCTCGTAGCGGGTAATAATTCGAATGTTCCTAATCCATTCATTAAAGTTGGATCCATCAAAAGTGACTTTCCCATACAAGTTCATAAGAGAAATGGAGCCATTAGGATTAGAGCCAGAAACAGCAGTGTTTGTAGACATCTGAAAAGAAGAAAAGTTCAGTTTAGATATAGAGATAGTCCTTAATAAAACACCCAAATGTAGTATTAAGGCTAGGACCCAATCACAATATATTATACTTAGAAGAGGTATGCCGTAATCTAAGTAATAACATATTTGAAAGGTAGGTGAATGACAATTCACCAATTTCCACCAAAGTCGAAATATTAAAAATATTTGATTTGGTTCTTAGAAACTCCTAGATTCTTTTGAGATTCAATGAACTTTTCAAAGGCATGTTTCAATCTCGAGTGTGCCCTCCAAGTTTTGTGACTGGGATGTCGAGGATCACAAAACAAGGTGTGAAGTAACCGTGCAAATTACTTGGTTCCCTTAATGTATTACCCCTCAATTGATGTGCCGGTTAACCCCACACGCTCCATCGATACTATGATATATATTAAGTCACCCTTTACCTACCTTGTTAAGTCCAAGTTAGTGTGTCGGTTAACCATACACGCTCCACTAACGACTTCGACAAAGTGTAAAGTGTAATTTCATGGATTAGCACCTTATTCACATTTTTCCTAAAGTAACTAAGATTGGGAATTTAATAAAACATTTAGTTACTTTATAATATTTATCATACTTTTAATGAGAATTTATAAGTCCTTGTCTTACCTGTTCGGCTAACGACCCTCCACCAGTCAAGCAAGCAGTGGATGAGAGTGGACACCCATTAAGTTGCCATTTTATAGGCAACAACCTTATACCCACCTTATGATGGGTTTTGGTCATAAGACATCCTATGTGCTTATACAAACCCTAAAGCTCGGATCTAGGTTTCTCTATTGTACATGCTTTGAATCCAAGACTTTGAACCCTAATTCTAGCATATGGAAATCAGAATTCACATGTAAATAGGTTTAAGAACATACCTTGATTGTTATATAGCAATAACAATCTAATTCCTCCTTGAATTGACCTTGGAAAGCAGAGAGTCACAAGTGTCACTCCTCTAATGGTTCACAAACACCATAAGCAAGTGGAGAAGGTATAAAGAGAGAGGAGGGAGGTTAGAATTCGTCCTTAGGACCTCTTGGGAAGGGATACACGAATTCATAACCCTAGGGGTGTTTATATAGGTGTAAAGATAGGGTTTCAGTCATTATCCTTATCTAGTTGATTATCCATTAAGCAACCAATAAGATAATCCTTGAATCCTTATCATACTTGAATTCTAAGGCTTTCCAACCTTAAATTCGTTCACCATACTTATAAGATAATTCTTACCTTATTTTGTAACTATCACATAATTACAATTCAGCCCCTCTAGTTTAATTAATTACACTTGATCACAAAATTAATTCTTAATTAATTATTGACCAATATTAATTAAACAAATATGATTTCTCCTTTAATATATTATTCTTATAACATATTAATAAATCATATTATCCTCTCTCTCTTTATTCATTTCTCCAATCAAGTTGCTTTGGTGAAGGCAACCCAAAAGGACCATGCACCATCGGGTCAAGTACATACCAAAATAGTTATGGACTTAGACACTAATCCAACAGTCTCCCACTTGGATAAGTCTAACAACTATTCTGCGTATGACTTCAGATCCTGATCTGCAATCGTAGCTTTCCAAAGCCGCTGTCAACTCTGATCATATCAAATACGCGTGTCCTTAGATAAGGGATCATATATTCCTCCATTCTAGATATCGTATGATATATGATTTCAAATCATTCTCTTTGTACTATATCTCGATTTCCGATTTATGACGACTGACTAATTGAACAAATCAAATTAGCCCTAGCCCGGCCGAGCATTTACGTTTGTCATCACTAAACCATCGAGGGGCCCAAAGATATCGCTTTTATCCTACTTTGAATAAAAGGAACGGATAAACTTTGATATAATGCTCGCTTGCACTCACACACCGAATTACACACAACAATATGTTTTATAACACCAAGTTATTGGTGCGTTTACATATTATCAATGTGCAACTGATTCGCAAGATACAACTCACACATCTCGGTTTCAAGAATATAGGATGTTATCGTCTCACCAATCACTTGTGATACAATCCATGGAGTGATCCAAGTGAGCGTGGGTCTAATCCAATGCTCAAATCACATTCATAAGCACTCATGAACGTTGCAGCAAACATTTGCTTATGTCTAATACTCTTTTAGACAATCCACACACCAATTCACAACAGTCTTCATTCATATCTACTTCCAACATATGAACGACTGTGGCCCGTTTGAATAATTCGATTATTCTTAATAAACTCAATTATTCTGGAAGTCAAAACATGCAAATGTTAAACACAAGAATAATACTAATCCCATATGGCCTCAAACCTTTGAGTATAAATAAAACACCTTTTATTTATCACCATATCGATTACTCATTATTTGTCGTTTCGGGTAATCAACTTCTTATTTGAATTACAACACTTGTCCCATGCTCCTAGCATGCACACAATGTTTTCCTATGGTTCTTACTTTGTGAAATAGATCACATCGAACACATTTCCAATCCTTCTCATTTCACAACTCCAAATCCTTTTCATAAGTGAAAGAATATCAAATTCTTGCTACTTATAGAATATGCTAGATTCTAACATTCTATGCAACTATCCTTTCGTAATGTCACTGCACCAAAGTCACAAAGACTATTGCCAATGATATTACAAAGTCTTCTATCGGAGATTGTTACAAGACAATTCCATAGATGTGATGTCTCTCACTCAAAGTACTTTCTTTGAACATCCTTTTGCATAGAAGTTTCTAATCTAGTCATAGATTTCTCAATATTCAATTCCCAATATGGACACACTTCCATATGTTCCATATGACAACTCATTCTTAATAGAATCTTATCTATACATAATGATGTCGATATGGTCCATCCAATATGGACACATTTCCATATTTTCCATATTATACTTCCAACTACTCACAAGCGACCAATCCTCGTCGAACTTTGGGTTGTCCTTTGATAGTTGTTTAATTGTTTTAGTCAAAACCAATTCTAGTCCCTTTTCCTTCTAAATGCGCTCGACATTTGGAAAATTTTAGAATGGTCAAACATTAAAGCATTTGCAATCGATCCTATACCCTAAGCGTATGGGACACGACGCATAATGTTTTATTTGCTATGTTCTCAAAATTCGAATTGTGAAGAGGGATGCCGTAATCATAATCGAAATTTTAAGAACACACTATGTACCTTTGACTAAATTTTATTAACATTCCACAACCTAAGCCTTTAGATTTGAAATGAAGCATAATATTCTCTCCCTTAATTATAGCAAAACAACCTTTCAACTCTTACAACTTTGCAAAGTATGACTCTTGTTTTCTATAATTAATATTGCTAACCTTGCAATACTTTTCTTAATAATCATACAATCATAACTTTTATGCTCCCACTATCATGATGATTATTATAAAACATAACACTTATGCTCCCACTAGCTTCGACATGTATTCATAAACATCTCAACTTCCAGAAGGACAATACTTATTGAATTTCTTAAGTTCATGTTTCTAATACTTAGTGCTTTGATAATCCTTTATCAATGCTTCTTGAACTTATACACCTTTGCCTTCGATAGTTCATATGTGTGTCTAAACAATTAAGACTAATTGCCAAACCTCACAATTCAAATTATGGAAAGGGATGCCGTAACCATGATTGAATTTGAGAATGCAATTTTACAATCACTATCTTCTTAAAATCTCTCTTAGTGAAAGCATTTCTTCACAATCATTTTCATGAAGGAGGAAATCTTATGACACTTAGATTTGAGCGGTGTATGTGTTCCTATCCATGTGAATTTGTTAAAACCAAAGTTTATGACAAATTCAAACTCATATGGACCGAGCTTTCTTAATCTTGATTTCTTGCCTTATGGTAGCACAGCTGCCCGCCATGTATTCCAAGTAGTTAAGCGGCTCACCTTTTCTTATCAATGTACCTTTCATTGATTAAGGTGCTTTGCCTTTTATGCGTTCAAAATGAGAACTCATAGAACTCACATGCATAATTAACTCGATTGGATTGGCACATAATCAAGATAATGTCAACACGACAGGTTGTAAACCTCAACTCGTGTGCTAGTGATGATCGATAAGGTTTATTTGATTTGTTCTTGAAACCTTTCAAGACCATTAAAACTCCCACTAACTCCTTGACATATAAGATTCTCTTGTCAAAACATTTCTTGACAAACAAATATTCAAGAGTTAGTGTAGCTTTTATCAAAACTCTTCATAAATTGGTCCTAGTTGGTCTTTGTCTTATCTAAGACATCACAACTTACCACATTTAATGAATGTTTTAAACCTTCTTAATACTTTTCACTCATTGTCACAATCTTAACTTTAAGACTTGTTTTGGAACGAAGTATGATTGACTTATTGATTTAACCATTTCTTCAATTCTTGATTCCTCTTCTTAGACATACAATTGTACTAAGACTCACTTAGAGGATCAATTGAGATATGGTTCTTAATCATTAAGACATATCATAAAGCATAAAAGCTACTCTCCCTTCTTCTTAGAATGGAGAAACTTTTATCTTTCTGCCTACTTGATTCTTCTTATTCGTTCTGCTATTGATCTAAACCCTTTAATCAATTCAGAATTACACTTAATCTTGTAAGTATAATCATATTTACTAAACCTTTAGTAAATCATGACGAATATCATTGTTACTCTTATGGTGGTCTTGATCAATACGCTACTTTGTGTACTTGATCTCCTAGTCCTTCACTTGACACTTTGTCAACGAATTGGTCTAATTTCCAAATATGAATTTCTCATTCATCATGCAACCAAGTTGCATGATTCCAAATTTCTGTCCGATTGAAACTTTGGGCGATGAGAAACTCTCCCTATTTGGTAAATTCTCGACTTTTCCATAAACACCATAAATAAGAATCATATCCATTTGTTGTAGAAATATGCAAACACCAATTTTCATAACGATTTCATTGCAAGGAAATAAATAAATAAATAAGTCAAATGAAAATTTATTTTATTTATAAAAGCAGCGGAAAAATTTGTCCTTACAATGCAAAATCCATTGAAAACTATGTACAAAAGAAAATTTCTAACAACTCTATCATAACTATCTAAGCTCAAAATCTAATCTTCAAGTCCATGCGATCAAGATCCATTCCTTGTGATTAGATTCATCTTGTTCTTTCACCAAGCTTCCTTTCTTTTCACCGATCCTGTAAAACATTCAAATGCAATCTTATCACATTATGTATCAATGAATAGGAACTTAATGGAGTTAGATAGTGGATTTTACCTGAAGCACAGCCATACTCTTTGACTCTCCCATCTTCTGGACTCTTCAGGCTCTTTGGGCAGACTTGTATCCAACGCCCTCTCTTTTGGCAGCAAACGCAGGTCGGTTCTCCTAGAACGTCCTCGGAAGCATGGTCGGTTGAATTTCCCAACAAATACGCTCCATTGCTTTGCCAAATCATTTCTGATTCAACAGCAATGAGCATGTAAGTTAGGTCAATGAGGTTGTCGTCATGATTCATCATATAATACTTTCTTTTGAACTCATTATATGATTCAGGAAGTGAATGCAAAACCCAATTCACAGCCAACTCATCTGGGAATGACACACCTAACATTATCAACCTATCAATGTGTGATTTCATTCCTAGAACGTGGGCACACACGGGTTTACCATCTTCATGTGGAATACTTGTTCCACGGGATTTGGGAAGACCATAGTTGTCGAACTTTGACATCTACAAAATGGGAGAAAACAAAAACAAATTCAAGTTAGTTGATTGATTGAGTCCTTAGTAAATCACCCAAATAAGATACTAAGGCTAGGACCCAACACAATATTCTACAACTCGGGAGAGGGATGCTGTAACCCTAATTGCAGAATATTTGAAGGTAAGTGAATGACGATTCACTAATTTCCACCATGAAAAACGAAAAAGAATTTTAAGTTTTAAATCTATGAAAACTCCTAGATCCTTTGAGATACATTGAACTTTCAATGGCATGTTTATATCTCGATATGCCCCTCTTGTTTGTGACTGGGATGTCGAGGATCACAAAGCGGGTGTGAATAACCATACAAACTACATGGTGCCCTCACATGTTACAGTCACCTATTCGATGTGCCGGTAAACCACACACGCTCCACCGAACTATGACAAACATTGAGTCACCCTTTGCTACCTTTGCTTAGAACCATTTAGTGTACCGGTAAACCACACACGCTCCACTAACGTCTTCGCAAGGGCACAAAGTGTAATTTCATGGAATTGCATCAATTCACTTTTGCCTAAGTAACTAAGATTGGGAATTTTGAAAAACATTTAGTTACTTTTATAATTTATTATACTTATAATGGAAGGTTTTGTCCTATCCTACCCGTTCGGCTAACGACCCTCCACTAGTCAAGAGTGCGGTGGGTAAGAGTGGATACCCATTCAATCGCCATTTTATAGGCAATTTCCTTAAACACCCCTTATAGGCCAGCTTCGTGAATGAGGCCTACTAACGGTAAGACTGACATTTACTCATACATATATATGATGTTAGACTTTTAATGTTATATATATAGTATAGGGTGTATTTTATAACCTTTTAAAATACTATGTGGTTAACTTTAACAATTACACTTTTAATTCTATTAAATGGTTAACCTAAACTTTAATGGATTTATTAAACCTCTTTTAATTATACACCTTAAATAATTAATAAAACCATAAAGGTGTGATTTGAACCTTTTCAAAACTTCTTAGAGTTTTAGAATTTAACATTCCTAATTAAACTTTTAATCAACTTTTAAATTCCAAAACTTGAGGGCAAGTTTTGAAACATTTCAACACATTAGGGTTTAGAATTTAAATATGCATCAAAATTAAACTATTTAATCAAAATTTAAATTCCAAAACTTGAGGGCAAGTTTTGAAACATTTCTCAAAACATTAGGGTTTCAACTATTTAAATTTCAAAACAACAAAACTTTTGGGGTTCAAATTTAAACTATAAAACCTAAAGGGCCAAATATGAAACTTTTCACAACAACAAGGATCAAATAACAAATAATTCAAATTAACATTTAATCACATAATTATCCATATTTGATGATTTCTTGCAAAACAATTTATCAATTTACTTAAAATAATTAATCAATTATCTTATAAGGAAACAATTATCTTATTAATTGATAAATATCTTAAATTAGATTAAAATTATAGTCAAATATATCATATAATCGGATTAATATTAATCTAAGATGATAAGGTAATTATCCCAATGCAAAAACAGCAAGAAATCCTGAGATAAGCACTGTCTGACGCACCGACTCGCCGAGTCACCCTCTAGAACTCGCCGAGTAGGGCTGACTCGCCGAGTCCAAGAGTGACTCGCCGAGTCAGGTCGAACAGTGAGGCCAAAACACGATTTTCAGTTACATCAAGCATCAATACAATAGAAACCAATCATGGCTCTGATACCACTGATGGGTTTTGGTCATAAGACATCCTATGTGCTCATACAAACCCTAAAGCTCGGATCTAGGTTTCTCTATTGTACATGCTTTGAATCCAAGACTTTGAACCCTAATTCTAGCATATGGAAATCAGAATTCACATGTAAATAGGTTTAAGAACATACCTTGATTGTTATATAGCAATAACAATCTAATTCCTCCTTGAATTGACCTTGGAAAGCAGAGAGTCACAAGTGTCACTCCTCTAATGGTTCACAAACACCATAAGCAAGTGGAGAAGGTATAAAGAGAGAGGAGGGAGGTTAGAATTCGTCCTTAGGACCTCTTGGGAAGGGATACACGAATTCATAACCCTAGGGGTGTTTATATAGGTGTAAAGATAGGGTTTCAGTCATTATCCTTATCTAGTTGATTATCCATTAAGCAACCAATAAGATAATCCTTGAATCCTTATCATACTTGAATTCTAAGGCTTTCCAACCTTAAATTCGTTCACCATACTTATAAGATAATTCTTACCTTATTTTGTAACTATCACATAATTACAATTCAGCCCCTCTAGTTTAATTAATTACACTTGATCACAAAATTAATTCTTAATTAATTATTGACCAATATTAATTAAACAAATATGATTTCTCCTTTAATATATTATTCTTATAACATATTAATAAATCATATTATCCTCTCTCTCTTTATTCATTTCTCCAATCAAGTTGCTTTGGTGAAGGCAACCCAAAAGGACCATGCACCATCGGGTCAAGTACATACCAAAATAGTTATGGACTTAGACACTAATCCAACACCTTATAGACCGGCTTCGTGAATGAGGCGTACTAGCGGTAAGACGACTTTGATCTTATACATATATATTATTATTAACTTATAATATTATAAGTATAAGGGTTGAATTTTAACTTTTAAAATTCTAAGGGTTGGAACTAAAGTTTTAATCAAGACTTTACTTGTTCCAAAACTTGAGGGAAAGTATTGTAAACTTTCAAAACTTTTCATTTCTTGTAACTTATGAGTTTATTAACCTTGAGGGAAAGTATTGTAAACTTTTCATTTCTTGTAAACTTTCAAAACTTTTCATTTCAAATAACAAACAAACAAGCCTAGGCTCTGATACCACTGATGGGTTTTGAGCATTCTAACACTTCCTAAGTGTACATGCAACCCTAATAACCTTGGATCTATGTTTGTCTAATTATCATGCAAAGTTGAATTCCAAGGCTATGATTCTATCTAGCATACATGGGAAACAATATTAACTTGAATAATAGATACAACTACATACCTTGTTGTTGTAAGTGTTCCTTGAAACCTTGTGAGCCTACAACCTCAAGTGTGATGCCTCAAATGCTTCACACAACACCAAATGCAAAGAATAAACTTGAGAGAATACTCTAACACATGCAAAATCGGCCAAGCCCTCTTGTTTCTTAGTGTAGCCGATTTTGGGGAGAGTTACATGGCTTATATAGTGTGTTACATTAGGTAAAACCTAATGTTCCATGACTCTTCATTTCTTGATCCATGGGTTAACTCCATGGAGCATCCTATGGGTGGAACCTAACTTGACAATCCATGGAGCCTCTTAGCCCACTATATAAGATATGGAAGATTTACATAATCTACCCATATATCTAATTAGTTATCTTTTGATCAATTAATTCTAAATTAATTCTTGATCAAAACTAATTAAATAATATTATTAATATATTAGAACTTATAATATATTAATAAACCATATGTGTTATTTCTCTCATTTAGTTTATCCAATTGCATGGTGCCATGCAACCCAAATGGACCATGCCGGGTCGGGTCAAGTATTTACTAGAAATAGTTATGGACTTAGACACCTTATCCAACACTTTCCCCCTCAACCGGCAAGGTGGAAGTATTGAGTGACACATCATCGAATAGAGTAGGACTAGAAACTTCAGCATCCTGCTGTTGAGCTTCAGGAGACACGAGAATTTCGGAGAGTTGAGCAGTCTCTGCAGGGTCGAAAAGATCATCATAGTTTATTTCAACTATGTTAAGGGGACCCGAGGAGGCTGTGATATCACTTTCCAGGATTGGTTTAGTTTCATTTGAAGGAGCAGTGTTGCGGACGTAATAGTCATCAAATTTGACGTCGAAGCTTTCAACTATTAGTCTCGTACGTCTAATGAGAACCCTATAGGCTACCTTGTTTGTTGAGTAGCCAAGGAAAATGCCTTTATCTGACTTCGGTGCAAATTTGTTAAGCTGATCCTTGTTGTTGATCACAATGTTGGATAAGGTGTCTAAGTCCATAACTTATTTGGTATATACTTGACCCGACCGGCATGGTCCATTTGGGTTGCATCTCATCCAAACTATTTATGGATAATTTTATGAGAGTTATACACATATGTTTGTTAATATATTATAAGTTATAATATATTAATATGAAGTTATGTTATTTAATTAGTCTTAGTCTTAAATTAATTATGAATTAATTTAGAGATTAAAAGGAAGACTAATTAGATTATGGGCTATTGGTTTTATATGGTGTGGGCTAACACTCATTTGTTAATGGGCTAGGCTTGGATGGAAGTCCATGGATGATCCATGGAGCTTTTAAACCATGGATCCTTGGAAAGGAAAGGTCATGGGTTATTAGGGTTTCACCCTAACCATGCACACTATATAAGCATGCTTATTGTGCATGAAATAGCCACTAGTGGTAACTAGTGAACTAGTGTGTGTGTGTGTGCTTGTGTGTGGCCAAAAATACAAGTGTGTATTCTCTCTCAAAGTTTTCCAAGAGTTTGTGGTGTTTTGTGATTCCATTTGAGGCATTCACACTATTGGTGCTTGGCCCTCAAACTCCTTAGGACTCAAACTCATCATCAAAAGGTATGTAATCTCTTCTAACTCTTTTATGTTGAAATGTTCCCCATGCCATGTTAGATAGGTTATAAACCTTGGAAAATTATTATTTTGCATGTATTTAGACAAACATAGATCCAAGGTTTATTAGGGTTGCATGCACACTTAGGAAGTGTTAGATTGCTCAAAACCCAACAGTGGTATCAGAGACTAGGCTTGCTTGTTTGATACTTGATGCAAAATAGTGAAAAAAGTTGAAATTGTTGCTGTCTGGCTGATGGACTCGCCGAGTCCATGGGGGGACTCGCCGAGTACAAGGCAAAATTCATCCTACTCGGCGATTAGGTTCGTGCACTCGGCGAGTAGAATGATCAGAATGCAGAATTTCGACTTTTGCTGCTGGAAATGGACTAGAAACATTACCCTAAATTGTTTTGATGTTTTAAAACTTATTTTAGTTGGTGTAATGGTTGTTCTAATCCATTTACAATAGTATATATCAAAATTCCATGATTTTTTGTGTTCATATAATTCTTGAAATTTTGATGATCATGTTCATGTTCTTATGAATTTAGAAGATGATAGGAATTATTTGCTGAATTGTTTAGAATTAATTCTTGACCATTTATGTGTTTTAATGGAGTCCATAATTTTTCCTCAAGTTATGGATATCCAAAGGTCACTTTTCTTTAACACACACTTAAAACACATAAGTTACATGAAAATGAAGAGTCTTCATTTTTATGAACCTTTAATTCATAAGTTATGAAATGAAAAGTTTTGGATGGTTACAAAAGATGAAGAGTCTTGTCCTTAAGTTATGGAGGTTCAAGAGTCACTTCATTAATAAATATATAAATAAACTGTAACCTTAATTAATTCCATAAGTTATAAAATAAAGAAAAGTAATTCTTTTATTAGTTTAAAGTCTTCCATAACTTGTCCTCAAGTTATGGAACTTGAAGAGTTTTTGGATTAAAACTACTTTAAACACATAAATCATGGAATTAATTAGTTTTGAATAGTTTCAAAACTTGCCCTCAACTTTTGGAATTTGGAAAAGTTTCACACACTTTAATAAACTTTAATTCCAACACTTAGAATTTTAAAAGTTAAAATTCAACCCTTATACTATTTATAACATTAATGGTTAATTATATATATATATATATATATATATATATATATATATATATATATATATATATATGTATAAGAACAAGTCGTTTTACCGTTAGTAGGCCTCATTCACGAAGCTGGTCTATAAGGTGGGTATAAGGTTGTTGCCTATAAAATGGCGACTTAATGGGTGTCCACTCTCACCCACCGCTTGCTTGATCGGTGGAGGGTCGTTAGCCGAACGGGTAGGACAATGACTTTAAATTCTCATTAAAAGTATAATGAATATTATAAAGTAACTAAATAGTTTTTTTATTTAATTCCCAATCTTAGTTACTTTAGGAAAAATGTGAATTTGGTGCTAGCCCACAGAATTCACACTTTGTACCTTACCAAGTCGTTGGTGGAGCGTGTGTGGTTAACCGACACACTAACTTGGACTAGTAAGGATCACGAAGGGTGACTTAATGTTTGTCATAGATCAATGGAGCGTGTGTGGTTAACCGACACATTGATTAGGTGATAATATTAAGGGTACCAAGTGAATTGGTATGGTTATTCACACCTTGTTTTGTGATCCTCGGCATCCCAGTCACAAAATTTGAGAGGGCACACTCGAGATTGAAACATGCCATTGAAAAGTTCAATGAATCTCAAAAGATCTAGGAATTTCAAATCCAATTAAAACCTAATAAATTATTTCGTTTTTCATGGTGGAAATTGGTGAATCGTCATTCGCCTACCTTCAAATATTTTATAGCTTGGATTACGGCATCCCTCTTCCAAATTATAAAATATTGTGTTGGGTCCTAGCCTTAATATTTCATATTGGGTATTATATTAAGGACTTTGAATCAACTAACTTGATTTTCTCCCATTATAGATGTCTGGTTCAGACAACTATGATCTTCCCAAATCTCTTGAAGATGGTGCCCCTCAACATCATGCTTCACTTCCTCCACCTCCTCCAATTATTCTCCCTCACCCACAAGTTCTTGAAAAGTTTAAAGTCACTCAATCCCTATTGGCAAGCATAGTCTATGTGTGCTCACATCTTGGAGATAAAGTCACATATTGACAAGCCGGGAGAGTTGGGTGTCAAAGTCTTGTGAAAGTTGGATGTTCAATCACTTTCTTAGTAACATAGTGAGTCTTTTTGGGACTACTATGAGACAGACTATGACATGACCCTTAATGATGTTATCTATTTGCTTGGTGTTGTGGAATCAGCAATGATTTGGAACACCAGTAAAGCAAATTTGATTAAAAGAACAACTTCCCCAGTCTTAAATGGACATTGACAATGGTAGCATTGGATATCTAGAAAAAAGATTTCTCTTCCCAATGGAAAGGGATCGGCCATAGTCAACTCGGTTGACCAAATGGTAAAGAGAAAGGCTAAGTCTGAGATAGTCTCATGTGCCATTACCAAAGGGTCCATGTGTTTTGTTTCCAAAGGAAAGGGCATTGGTTGCGAAGCTGCCCTATTCGCCTGAAAGGTCATAAGGTTGATCAAGTCAAGAGGTTTGACTCTACTTCGGGTAAAGTCCACTGACTAACTCTATTAAGTTTCTATTTGGAGATTCTTATTACATAATGTGAATGGGTCACATGTTGATGTTTTAAGAATCAAAGAAAAGATAGGAAGCTTAAAGTAAGTATATGTTGATTCTGATTGCGAAGGTGGGTTTCGATCGCATGGTTCGGTAATCAGAATTTTGAGCTGTTGCTTAAGAGTTATAATATATTGCTTATGAATAGATAACAACAAGGTTTTCATGTGGATTGTAAGGATAAGTTTTTCCGCAAAGTTTTAAAATAAAAGAAAAAAAAAGGTTTTAATTTTATTTATTTTAAAAATATCCTTACAATGGCATTTGTGGAAAATTGTTGCTTATATGTTTCCAGTAATAGCAATATTGGAAAGTGGATTTGATTCTTTCATTTGTGGTAGTGTCTGAATTTACCAAATGAAGAAAGTTTTTCATCACCCAAGTTTCAATTGGACAGAAACTTGGAATCATACAAGTTATATTGTATGTTGAATGAGAATTTTCATCTTTGAAAATTAAGACTAATTCTTTGATCACATGTATATGTGAGTCAATTGAAGGATTAAGGAATTAGGTACACTAGGTGTGCGCTGGTCAATGTCCACCACAAAGATTGATTTGTCATGATTTACTAAAGATTAGTAAATATGATTATACTTATGAGGTTAAGTATAATTCTATAACATTGGAAAGGTTACAATATATGACAAAACAAATGAGAAGAATCAAATTAGGCAGAAAGATAAAAGTTTCTCAAATCTGAAAGGATGGGAGAGTACTTTAGTATCGTATTTCATGATCATCTTAATGATTATGAAACCATATCACAAATTCATACTCTAAGGACGTCTTAGTGCATTGTTATGGCTAAGAAGAGAGGTCATGAATTGTTGGATTGGTTAAAATCAAGAAGATGAGTCATACTTCATTCCAAAACAATTCTTAGAGTCATACTCCAAGATTGTAACTTTGAGTGACATAAAGGAAGATTTATCAACACTAGTCAAATGTAAGAGTAAAATGTTTTCTACTATTGTACATTTGAGATTGGTAAGTTGTGATGTCTTGGATGAGACAAAGACCAACTAAGACCAATTGTGTGAAGTGTTAGTCTTGATAAGAATCCGCACTATCCCTTGAATATTTGTTTTGTCAAGGAATGGTTCTTGACTGGGGAAACTTACATGTCAAGGGGACAGTGGGAGCCTTAAAGATCCTGTAAGAGTTTCAAGATTTAATCAAGAGTAAAACCTATAATTTATCACTAGCACACGACTTAAGGTTTGCAACCTATCGTGTTGACATAATTCTTATTTCTATACCTACTTCAAATAAGTTGAATTTGCATGTGAGTTATCAGAGTTCAACTTGGAAGCATTGGTTGGCCTTGTGCTACCAAGGTGACAAGAAACTAAGATTGAACAAGTTTAATCCATGTAAAGCTGAATTTGTCACTAACCTTATCTTGTGATTATGGTTTTGAAAAATTCACATGGATAGGAACTCATACACTATAAAATCTAAGTGTCATAAGGTTTCTCTCTGATTCATGAAAATGATGGTGAGGAAACACTTTCACTAAGTAGATTTTACGTAGATATCAATTGTGTTATTTGCATTTTCAAAAGTCGTTAGTGGAGCGCGTGTGGTTAACCGGCACACTAACATGGACTTGTGAGAAATGGCAAATGTCTAAAACAATTAAACTATGATTACGGTAACCCTTTTCATAGTTCTGAAAATTGTTTAGACACACATGTGAGCTATCTAAGAAAGGGTGTATGAATCTAAATTTCAGAAGTCCAGCATATTTATGGAAATATGTCAGAGCTAGTGGGAGCATAAGTGTTATGCTGATAATCATCATGGTAGTGGGAGCAATGTTAACAAAGTTTCAATTCGTGAAGTTGCATGGGTTGAAAAGTTGTTTTGCTATAATTAAGGGAGAGGAAATTATACTTCATTTCAATTCTAGAAGCTTAGATTGAGATTTTAATCATCTTTAGTCAAGAATATATGTATGAATTTTATGTTGGAATGGTTCAACTTGAAGAAATTCTATATATATTGCGTTTTCAAAATTCGATTATGATTACGGCATCCCTCTTCATAGTTAAATTTTGAAAACATGGCAAATAAAAAATATTGTAGCAAAAGACTTGTCTAGTATCATGTCTTTATGTGAGACATCATGAATCGTGTCCCATATGCTTCGGATGTAGGATCGATTTCATGTGCTATAATATTCATCTTTTCTAAATTTTCCAAATGCTTAAGGCATTGAGAGGGGAAAAGTCTAGAACTGGATATGATTAAAGTGATTAAGCAATTGTCGAGGACGATCTGAGGTTCGCCAAAGATTGGTTGCTTAGGGAAAGTTGGAAGTATGATGTAAGTTGTCGGAAAGGACCATATTGACATATTCTGAAAAGAAGTAACTCTTGTTCGGAAGTGATAGTCAAAATGGGACTATGGAAATGTCTCCATAGGTGGAAGTTATTCAATCTATGTAAGATTAGAAAACCTTAATGCAAGAAGGATGTTCAAAGCAATGTACTTTGAATATGAGACTTCCGTTCCATAGACGTTGACCTTCTTTGGAATACTCTGTAATGGCTAGTGACAAGGTTTTGGTGACTTTGTGCATAATCATTACACGAGGAACATTGCATAAAAGTTTAAAATCTAACAGATTTTTTGGTAAATGATAGGAATCGGGGATTCTCACATTTACAATAAGGATTTGGGATTGTGAAATGAGTATCAATGGAATAATGTTCAATTGATCTACATCACAATGTAAGGATCATAGACAAACATAGTATGCATACTTGGAGTATGGCATAACTATTGTTTAGAAAACAAAGTGTACATGCTAGGAGCATGGGACGACTGTTGTTTTTATTCAAGTCTTAAGTTGATTGTTTGAAACCATATACAATGAATAATGTGTAATCAATATGGTGATAAATAAAAGGTGGTTCTATTTATATTCAAAAGGGTTCTGAGACCATATTGGATTCGATTATTATTGTGTTTCAATTTGCATGTTTTGACTTCCAAAATAGCTAGGTTATTCTTTCCGAATGACTAAGTTATTTAAACACTCCACAGTCGTTCGTATGTTGGAAGTAGGTATGAATCAAGACTGTCATGAATCGAGTTTGTAGATGGCTAAATGGGTTTAGTCATAGCAATGGTTGCTACAACATTCATGAGTGCTCATAAGTTATGAGTATTGGTATAAACCCACGCTCACTTGTATCACTTCATGGAATTTATCTCGAGTGATCGTGAGACGGTAATATCATATAAATCTTCAAACCTAGAGATATGAGTTGTTACCTATGAGTTGGTTGTGCATTGATTGCACGTAAACGCATCAGTAACTTGATGTCATAAAACGTGCCTTTGTGTACAATTCAACAAGTAGTAGAACAAGCATATGAGTCGAAGTTTATCTGTTCCTTCTATAAATAGAAGCGATATTTGGGCCCCTCGATGATTTTGTTGTGACCTATGTACCGGCCGGTCAGAACCAAATTGACGTGTTCGATTAAGTTCTTTGTCAAACAAATCGGAAATCGGGAAACAAACTGCTGGACAATAAGTACGACGTTGTTCCATGTATTTGTCTGGCTGATATCATGAGAACAGAGGATTATATGATCACTTATCTAAAATGGCGCTTCATAGTTCAACAGAGTTTTTGAGAGCTACTATTGTTGGTTGGTTCCTGAAGTTATATAGGCAAATACAGTTATTAGACTTATCCAAGTGGGAGTTTTTTGGATAAGGTGTCTAAGTCCATAACTTATTTGGTATATACTTGACCCGACCGACATGGTCCATTTGGGTTGCATCTCATCCAAACTATTTATGGATAATTTTATGAGAGTTATACACATATGTTTGTTAATATATTATAAGTTATAATATATTAATATGAAGTTATGTTATTTAATTAGTCTTAGTCTTAAATTAATTATGAATTAATTTAGAGATTAAAAGGAAGACTAATTAGATTATGGGCTATTGGTTTTATATGGTGTGGGCTAACACTCATTTGTTAATGGGCTAGGCTTGGATGGAAGTCCATGGATGATCCATGGAGCTTTTAACCCATGGATCCTTGGAAAGGAAAGGTCATGGGTTATTAGGGTTTCACCCTAACCATGCACACTATATAAGCATGCTTATGGTGCATGAAATAGCCACTAGTGGTAACTAGTGAACTAGTGTGTGTGTGCTTGTGTGTGGCCGAAAATACAAGTGTGTATTCTCTCTCAAAGTTTTCCAAGAGTTTGTGGTGTTTTGTGATTCCATTTGAGGCATGCACACTATTGGTGCTTGGCCCTCAAACTCCTTAGGACTCAAACTCATCATCAAAAGGTATGTAATCTCTTCTAACTCTTTTATGTTGAAATGTTCCCCATGCCATGTTAGATAGGTTATAAACCTTGGAAAATTATTATTTTGCATGTATTTAGACAAACATAGATCCAAGGTTTATTAGGGTTGCATGCACACTTAGGAAGTGTTAGATTGCTCAAAACCCAACACACAAACCATCTACACCCAAAGATGTGAAAGAATCTTACATTTGGCTTGCGGTTGTTAAGGCCCTCATACGGAGTTTTGTTGAGACGCTTGTAGACAATGCTTCGGTTTTGAACAAAGCATGATGTGGCCACTGCTTCGGCCCAGAAATAGAGAGGAAGGTTCGCGAAGTTAAGCATATATCTGGCTGCTTCCACCAGAGTTCAATTTTGACTCTCTACTACGCCATTCTGTTGCGGTGTGTAAGGAGCTGAGAAATTCTGATTGATGCCTTTTGAAACCAAGAAACTGTTCAGGAGATGATTAGTGAACTCGGTTCCATTATCACTACGGATGCAGCACACTAGTAATTTGATTTGAAGTTCAATTTTTGTGATAAAGTTGATCAGCACCTGCGGAGTTTCTGATTTGAGTCTTGGGAAGAAGACCCAAGTGAAACGAGTGAAGTCATCAACTATAACCAATATGTATTTTTTGTGGTGGAGACTGGCTAAAGTAGATGGACCGTAGAGATCAATATGTAAGAGTTCCAGTGGTTTAGAAATTGAAGAATCAATCACCATAGGATGGCTTGCTTTTTATTGTTTGCCACATTCACAGGCTGAGCAGAGTGTATCATTGTTGAATTTGAGAATGGGAAGACCTCGAACGAGTTCTCCGGTGACCAGATTGTTGATATACTTGAAGTTAAGATGGGCTAGCTTGCGGTGCGATAGCCAACTGGCTTCGGATACTGCTTTGGACAAAAAGCACAACTACAGTTTCCCAATGATCAGAGAAACGTCCAAAGGATACACGGTTTACACAATTGGCCTACACTGATGAGATAGTGTTTAAGACCTTATATGTAAGCTACCTTTTGAATAGAAAAGTTCCATGTAGTAAGCACACCGTAACCTTGGATTATTCCATTTGCATTGTTGCCGAATGTGACGTTTCCACCATTGCAAATAGGCCTGAAATCCCAAAGGTACTCTAACCTTCCGGTCATGTGCAAGGAACAGGCACTATCTATTAACCACTCCTCTTCTTGATCCTCCTTTCACATTGCTTGAAAATTACACTGTTAGTTTGGGCACCCAAACAAGTTTGGAGCCCGAGGCGACTGGTGGGTTTTGTTGGATAAGGTGTCTAAGTCCATAACTATTTCAGGTGTGTACTTGACCCGACCCAGCATGGTCCATTTGGGTTTCATGGCACCATGTAATTGGATAGACTAAATGAGAGAAATAACACTTGGAGATTATTAATATATTATAAGTTCTAATATATTAATAATAATATTTGATTAGTTGATCAAAGAATTAATTTGGAATTAATTAAGTGATCAAAGGATAACTAATTAAATATATGGGTTGATTATGTAAATCATCCATATCTTGTAAAGTGGGCTAAGAGGCTCCATGGATTATCAAGTTGGGTTCTACCCATAGGATGCTCCATGGATGCTCCATGGGAGTTACAAACCCATGGGTCACGGAAATGAAGAGTCATGACACATTAGGGTTTACATGGTGTAACCCTAGATGTGTCAACACTATATAAGAGTCCCATTCTCCACAAAATTGGGTACACACTAAGAAACTAGAGGGCTTGGCCGATTTTGAGAAGTGTGTGTTATCTCAAGAGTCTTTCCAAGAGCATTTGGTGTTGTGTGAAGCATTTGAGGCATCACACTTGGGGTGCTAGGCTCACAAGGTTTCAAGGAACACAAGCAACAACAAGGTAAGTTATTCTATCTATGATTCATGTTAAAATTGTTCCCCATGTATGCTAGATAGGAATATAACCTTGGAATTCAACTTTGCATGATAATTAGACAAACATAGATCCAAGGTTATTAGGGTTGCATGTACACTTAGGAAGTGTTAGAATGCTCAAAACCCATCAGTGGTATCAGAGCCTAGGCTTGTTTGTTTGTTATTTGTGCTTAAAAGTTGAAGAAAGTCGAAAATTCTGCTGTCTGACTGATGGACTCGGCGAGTCCATGGGGAGGACTCATCGAGTTCATGTGTATCTTCAACCTACTCGGCGAGTAGGTTTATGCACTCGGCGAGTAGGGTCGACAGAGTGCAGAATTTCGACTTGAGTTGCTGGAAATGGATTAGAATCATTACCCTAAAATGTTTTGGTACTTGAAAACTTGTTTTAGAAGGTGTAATGTCTTTTCTAACTCATTTACAACAACTAGTTATCAAAATTACAAAGATTAAATGTGATTTTGATTCTTGAAAGTGTTCATATTCATATTCTTGTTCTTATGATGTTTAGATGATCATAGGAATTATTTGTAACCTATGTGGTAGATTAATTCATGATCATAATGTGTTTTAATGGAGTCCATAACTTGTCCTCAAGTTATGGAAAAACCAAAAGTCTCTTGGATTAAAAACCATTAAAAGAACACAAGAGTTAGGAAAAATGAAAAGTCCTCATTTTATTACTCTATTAAACTCATAAGTTACAAGAAATGAAAAGTTTTGAAAGTTTACAAAACTTGCCCTCAAGTTTTGGAACAAGTAAAGTTAAGTTAAAACTTTAGTTCCAACCCCTAGAATTTTAAAAGTTAAAATTCAACTCTTATACTTATATTATTATGATTTAATAATTATATATATATATATATATATATATATATATATATATATATATATATATATATATATATATATATATATGTATGTATAAGAACAAAGTCGTCTTACCGCTAGTATGCCTCATTCACGAAGCCGGTCTATAAGGTGGGTATAAGGTTGTTGCCTATAAAATGGTGACTTAATGGGTGTCCACTCTCACCCACCGCTTGCTTGATCGGTGGAGGGACGTTAGCCGAACGGGTAAGACAAGGACTTATTAATTCTCATTCAAAGTATGATGAATATTATAAAGTAACTAAATGTTTTATTAAATTCCCAATCTTAGTTACTTTAGGAAAAATGTGAATAAGGTGCTATTCCATGAAATTACACTTTACACTTTGATTAAGTCGTTGGTGGAGCGTGTGTGGTTAACCGGCACACTAACTTGGACTTAACAAGGTAGGTAAAGGGTGACTTAGGGTTTATTATAGTATCGATGGAGCGTGTGTGGTTAACCGGCACATCGATTGAGTGATAAACTTTAAGGGTACCAAGTGATTTGCATGGTTACTTCACACCTCGTTTTGTGATCCTCGGTATCCCAGTCACAAAACTTGGAGGGCACACTCGAGATTGAAACATGCCTTTGAAAAGTTCATTGAATCTCAAAGAATCTAGGAATTTCTAAGAACCATTCAAAAACCTAATACTAAAATATTGCGGTTTTCGTGGCGGAAATTGGTGAATCGTCATTCACCTACCTTTCAAATATGATATAGCTTAGATTACGGCATACCTCTTCTAAGTTATATTATATTGTGATTGGATCCTAGCCTTAATATTACATTTGGGTGTTTTATTAAGGACTCTCTTATATCTAAACTAATCTTGTTCTCTTTTCTTCAGATGTCTTTCAATAATGCTTCTGGCTCTAATCCTAATGGCTCCTTTACCCTTATGAATTTGTGTGGGAAAGTCACCTTTGATGGATCCAACTTCAATGAGTGGATCAGAAACATCAGGATGATTACCCGCTACGAGGACAAAGAATATGTCCTTGACAAGGAGCTTAAGGAGATTGATGAGTCCACTGCAACTCCTCAGGAGATCGCTGAATTTCGGGCACATGAAAGGGATGCTACGAAAGTGGCTTGCATCATGATGGCCACGATGACAGCGGAACTCCAAAAGTCTTATGAGGATTTCTACCCTTATGAAATGCACCAAGATTTGATGGAAAGATACCATCAAAGTGCACGACAAGAGAGGTATGAAATCATCTGCTCCATGATAACAACCATGATGAAGGACGGGGAATCCGTCACGAGCCACATGCAGAAAATGCAAAGGTATGTGGATCGTTTGCTGAAGCTTAATGTGAACTTCCCGGAGGATCTTGCAATAGATATTATTTTGCATTCCTTACCATCGTGCTATGATCAATTCCGCATGACATATCACATGAACAAGGAAGAAGTCACCCTCAGCAAACTTCAGGGACTTCTCAAGACCGCAGAATCAGGTCTTAAGGGGAAGTCGGTTGCTATCACTCCTACTCAAAACTCTACTCCGGTTTTGGCAATCGGGACAAGTCGAGGGAGGAAGAGAAAGAGCTCTTCTAAGGGTACCAAGGTTCGGACCCTTGATGGCTCTTCTTCAAGTGGAACCAAGAAAGGTTTCATTACTCCTTCTTCTGACCCAAAGGAGGCTGAATGCTTCTATTGCCATGAAAAATCTCATTGGAAGCGGAACTGCCCAAAATACCAGCAAGATGTGAAGGATGGGAAAGTTAAACCCAACCATGCAGGTATTTACACTATCATTTCTAATAACTCACCCCATTCTAATTATTGGGTCCTTGATACCGGGTGTGGTATTCATATTTGTTGTGACTTGCAGGGACTAAGAAGAAGTGAGGATGTGTAGCAAGGAAGGATAAACTTGATCATGGGGAATAGGAAAGCTATACCTGTTACCAAGATTGGAGTTTATACTTTATCGCTAAGTAGTGGGTTTAGTTTAGATTTGAATAAATGTTGTTACTCGCCAGGAATGGCAAGAAATATTATTTCCTTTCATGCTTTGTACAAACAAGGGTTTACCTTTTCATTTAATAATGAAGTTGGTTCTATTGATGCTTTCTTTAATAATGTTCTTTATTTTAAAGCATTACCTTGTGATGGTGTGTATGAAGCTGTATCTGTTGTAGATAACTTAGGAAATAATGTTTTGTGTATTGATTCTACTAATAATAACTTGGATAAAGCATCTTTATGGCATTGTCGTCTTGGACATATAAGCAAGAAACGCATAGACCAACTCCAAAAGGATGGAGTCTTGGAGTCGTTTGATCTAAAGTCAGATGATAGTTGCGAATCATGCTTACTTGGAAAAATGACAAAGTCACCCTTCACAGGTTCGTGTGAGAGGGGTGAAGGTTTGTTGGACCTTGTACACACGGATGTGTGTGGACCATTCAAACATGCCACAAGGGATGCTAATCGTTATTATTTGACTTTTACTGATGATTACAGTAGATATGTATATGTCTACTTAATCAAGCATAAGTCAGAGACTTTCGAAAGGTTTAAGGAATTTAAATAGGAAGTCGAGAATCAATTGGGCAGGAACATTAAGATGCTTCGATCCGATCGTGGTGGTGAGTATCTTAGTTCAGAGTTCCTCGACTATCTAAGGGAATGTGGGATAGTCTCACAATTGACACCTCCCAGGACACCACAGTTGAATGGTGTGGCTGAGAGGCGTAATCGAACCTTGTTAGATATGGTTCGTTCCATGATGAGTCGAGCTTCGCTACCAATCTCATTCTGGGGGTATGCCTTAGAGACTGCCGCCCATATTCTTAATCTAGTCCCTACAAAGAAAGTTGCCAAAACTCCTCACGAGATGTGGACTGGTAAAGTACCTAAACTAGACCACATCAAGATTTGGGGTTGCGAGGCTTTCGTGAGACGCGAGACTCATGATAAGCTCGAACCTCGAAGCGAGAGGTGTATTTTCATCGGTTACCCACAGCGATCCTTTGGTTACCTCTTCTACAGACCTAGTGACAATGTGGTCTTTATAGCAAGAAGAGGAGTCTTTCGAGAAAGAGAGTTTATAAGCCAAGGAGACAGTGGGAGGCAAATTGATCTTGAAGAAATTCAAGAATCAAGCGGTGAAGGAACTTCAAACTCTAGCCCTCAACTTGAGGAGGAAACTCCTGTTGAGCGAATTGACAAATCTGTACCTCTGAGACGTTCCACGAGAGTTAGGAGTGCACCTGAGCATTACTATGGATTCCATATTACTGCAGAAGGTGAGACACTTATTAGTGATGGGACACTAGTAAGTCAAGATGACCCTAACAGCTACGAGGAAGCCATGGCAGGCCCCGAGTCTGCTAAATGGAAAGAGGCTATTGATAGCGAGATACAATCCATGTATGACAATCAAGTTTGGAACTTGGTTGAAAATGTACCAGGTCGTAAGACAGTAGGGTGCAAATGGGTCTTCAAGAAGAAGACCGACATGGATGGTAAAGTACACACTTATAAGGCTAGACTGGTTACAAAGGGCTTCTCTCAAATTCCTGGAGTGGATTATGATGAGAGCTTTTCTCCAGTAGCCAAGATTAAGTCTATTCGGGTTCTGTTAGCCATATCTGCATTTCATGATTATGAAACTTGGCAGATGGATGTCAAAACCGCTTTCCTTAATGGAAAGTTGGCTGAAGATGTTTACATGAGTCAGCCAGAGGGTTTTGTCAGCAACGAGTACCCTAATAGAGTGTGTAAGCTTGAGAAATCCATTTATGGATTGAAGCAAGCACCTCGCAGATGGAATCTTTGCTTTGATGAAAAGGTCAAGGAATTTGGCTTTTCTAGGAGTGAAGATGAATCTTGTGTGTATGTCAAGGCTAGTGGGAGTATAGTTAGCTTTTTGGTATTGTATGTAGATGACATACTACTCATAGGAAACGACATTCCAACCCTTCAGGAAGTAAAGTCCTGGCTTGGGAAGTGTTTCGCTATGAAGCACCTTGGTGAAGCTGCCTATATTTTAGGGATAAGGATCTTGAGAGATCGGAGTAAAAGACTAATTGGACTTAGTCAGAGTACCTACTTGGATAAGGTGCTGAAGAGATTCAGCATGCAGGATTCCAAGAAAGGAGAGTTACCCATCCAGAGTAACACCAGATTGAGTAAGACACAAAGCCCTAGCACTGAGGCTGAGATAGCAGAAATGAGTCGAACACCTTATGCTTCGGTTGTAGGATCGATCATGTATGCTATGACGTGTACTCGACCCGATGTAGCTTTTGCCTTGAGCATGGTTAGAGGATTATATGATCACTTATCTTAAATGGCGTATCATCATCTTCTCAGTTCCGAGAGACCTTGAAAGAGCTACGATTGCCGGTCGGTTCCTGAAGTACTAGAAGATATAGTTATTAGACTTATCCAAGTGGGAGACTGTTGGATAAGGTGTCTAAGTCCATAACTATTTCAGGTGTATACTTGACCCGACCCGGCATGGTCCATTTGGGTTGCATGGCACCATGCAATTGGATAGACTAAATGAGAGAAATAACACTTGGAGATTATTAATATATTATAAGTTCTAATATATTAATAATAATATTTGATTAGTTGATCAAAGAATTAATTTGGAATTAATTAAGTGATCAAAGGATAACTAATTAAATATATGGGTTGAGTATGTAAATCATCCATATCTTGTATAGTGGGCTAAGAGGCTCCATGGATTATCAAGTTGGGTTCTACCCATAGGATGCTCCATGGGAGTTACAAACCCATTGGTCATGGAAATGAAGAGTCATGACACATTAGGGTTTACATGGTGTAACCCTAGATGTGTCAACACTATATAAGAGTCCCATTCTCCACAAAATTGGGTACACACTAAGAAACTAGAGGGCTTGGCTGATTTTGAGAAGTGTGTGTTATCTCAAGAGTCTTTCCAAGAGCATTTGGTGTTGTGTGAAGCATTTGAGGCATCACACTTGGGGTGCTAGGCTCACAAGGTTTCAAGGAACACAAGCAACAACAAGGTAAGTTATTCTATCTATGATTCAAGTTAAAATTGTTCCCCATGTATGCTAGATAGGAATATAACCTTGGAATTCAACTTTGCATGATAATTAGACAAACATAGATCCAAGGTTATTAGGGTTGCATGTACACTTAGGAAGTGTTAGAATGCTCAAAACCCATCAGGTTTTTCAAAGATGCATGAATCGAGGCTGTAGGGACAGTTTTTATGTCAATCTTGAGACCTAAACCTAGGTGTTTGTGAACTTTTGAAGTGTTGTGAGATTTGGAAAAGTTACAACGTTCTTGAAAAGTGCGAGATTTGACTTTCTCTCTTGACTTGGGCTATGTATTCCCTTGCTTTCTCTTTTTCTTCCATTTCTAGAGCCATTCTGAGATAGAATGTTCTGTCTTTCACTACATTTTCTTTGCCATCTTTAGCAAAGTGATATTCCTTGTTGCACTTGTGACAGATTACAACATCAGATTTTTCTTCTGCTGAGGTACCGGAGTCAATTGTCTTAACAGGCTGTGGACCCTCTTTGGATCGAGTGTTTTGAGATTGTGGTGCTGGGTGAGGATTGTGGGGGATAATGTGAGTGAGTGTTCTGAGGATTGAAGTTGCGGTTGAAGGTAGGTTTAGTAACTTTTGGAATAGTATCCAAGGTCATTAACTCTTGGGAATATTTCTAGTAATAGCAGGGTCCTTTTGGGTTGCCCTCAAGACCCAAATTGAGTAGAATAAATAAAGGAGAAATTAGTTTATTAATTATTATGGTTAATAATTAATTAGAAACTAATTGGAAATACATTATGGGAATTAATTAACAGTTTAATTAGTTAAAGGGTTGAATGTTCATTAATCGATAGTTGGTTAATCAGGAATGTTCCAGAACCTTATGGAATTAGGGTTGGATGAAAATCACATGGGAAGGAGTACTAAACCTAAGGAGGCATCCAAGGCTATAAATAGGGCCTTAGGGATTTCATTCCTCCTTGCACCTTGGCTTGAAGTTTCGCTAACCCTTTTTCCTCCCCCTCTTAGGGACGATTTCTAACCCCTTTGGGTTTGTGAAATTGACCCTTCTCCTATTTATTTTATTCCACTCTTTGGTTTCATTGGGTGTGATACCATTAGAGGGATTCTGGTTTGGGTCCTTTCATCCAAGCAACTTCACGGCTGTTTAAGATATCAAGCATGGAGATCAAGGGCTACTTAAGGGGTATGTTTTCTTACTTATGTTTTAGTTTTCTAGGGTTGATGTAATTAGCATGAAGCCATATATTCATAGGATGCATGTACACTTAGGTATATCGTCGTTTCGATTTTTCAGCTGCCTAATTTTAGAGTGTATTTGATGCGTAAAAAACCCAACAAACTGCTGATTTTTATGGAAAGATGATGGTGGTAACCTGTTGAATTGTTGACTAACTAGCGCAATAGTGTTTTGGAATTCTTCTTCATCATCGTATTTTGAGTCAGCTTCCTATGACTGCAGAGGTTTGTCATACTAGGGTGAATAAAATTGAGTGTCAGGTGTTTGTGCTATGAGAGCAAGTGGTCCTCCGAAGTCAGCATAGTCTTTCAGTGAAGTTGATTCTTGTGCTTGTAGTTCACCATACAGTTTGTAAAGAGATAAAGAATGAATTTTTCTATCTCCTTGGACTGTCATCTTAGCCGTAGTCCAATGTCTACCCAAACCATTGAGAAGCTGAAGATTGGTCTCATGGTTACTTCGGATGGTGTCGGCATTTGATAGCTTTGTGACAATTAAATTGAATCTCTTGAAGGAACCTTCCAGACTTTCACCAGCATGAGCTTCGAAGTTGTTGAATTCGTTGAGTGTAGTTGTAAGCTTCTTATCTTGAGCTTGTTCTGTACCTTCATACAAGTTCTTGAGAACATCCCAGATTTCTTTGGCTTACTTGCAATTTATAATGATGTCGAAGTTGTCAGGAGCAACTCCGCAAGATATCTCATAAAAGACAACAACATCATTTTCCATCTTATCAAGATCATCTTTGGTGGGACGATTCATGGCTGGTTGACCTCCTCCCAATCTAGCTTGAGTGACATCGTTTTGAACTGGAGTAAGAACAGGGACATGAGGTCCTTCTTTTACAGATGTCGATACATCTCTTCCACATCTTCGTAGATACCTCTCCATTCTTTGAGACTAGTGATGATATTCGTTTGCCACCAGTATTAGAGCTCGATTTGAACCTCCAACACTGTTGGAAACAATGAGAGATAATGCTTGTGCCATATTTCCTCCTTTTTTGAAAAGATTTGATTTTTTTATTTTTATTTTTAAGAAATGAGCTCCAGTGGTATAGAAGGCCTTTTAAAATCAGAGATCTTGTTTAAAAAGCAACCACTCTGGCTCTGATACCAATTGTTGAGAGAAAAACTTGAGTAACACACTTGAACAAATGTTAGAACAAGTAATAATGTGGAATGAAGTTTAACTCAGTGGATCATAAAGCTCAACAATACTAATAAGTTAGAGTTAGATAGTTATATAATTAGGTGCGGAAATATAAGGAAATATAAATGACAACAAGTATTATATCAAGAAGACACTTAAGCTGATTCTTAACAAGGATTGCAATCAACCCAAGTTAGTAAATGAGATCAAACTTAGTGATTAAGTCAAAGTTGACTTGCTCCGAAGAGAGATAACGATCTTAATATTCCAGATTAAGTTATGAAGATCTTTTAAGATGAAAAAGTAAGAGAGGATAAGTAGAATGCGTTATTTCAAGATAGAGATAATTGATAGATGTTTTCATTCAGAAAGAGAGAGCTCTATTTATAGATTCTTGAAGATAAAAAAAGTTAAATATGTCTAAGGTTGCCATGCAAGGCACACGGGATAAAGAAGTGTAAACACATAAGATAACAGATAAAACTAAAAACTAAGATTGATGACTTCGACTGGGGATGCAGTTGTAGATTGCGGTGGGGATCTTGAATGCAGGCCCTGTGATTGCTTCAGATCTCTTCAAGTTTAAGAGGTTCACTTTTATGTTTCAACAATTCATATGAGTTTTGAGAGCAAACGTTAAGGGATTTTGAAGTTGGAAATGAGATAATGGAAGCGGTTTCGGCCATCATATATATATATATATATATATATATATATATATATATATTGTAACATACATGTTTAGTTATCATGTTTTTTAATGAATAATATTATGAAATATTGTTTGAAATTTGAGTATTGAGTTCTAACAGATAGTTTTTACTAGAAATGAAGTAAAACTATGTTTAGAATCACTCAAAAAATATTGGAAGTCTTATGAGATTCCAATCAAATATCAAATATTGAAATTTCACGAAGATATCAAATTTTAAAAATGTAAAATTTTATTATTGAAAGTTGTAAAGAATCTCGTCAGAAACATTTAGGCGAAAACCTCATCAAAATCTGGGTTGTAACGAAGTTATGAATTTTTAACGGACTTTTCATGTCTCGGCCCATTAAATATATAATATTAAAAATAAATTCAAAATTAGCCAATAGAGTCTAAAAGAAATTGGTAGAGCATAATTTTACCTACACGTGGATATAAAGAACGTCAAAAACGGAGCTCCTATGCGAAATATATGGATTTTTGAAGTTCAGAGCATAGACTTCGAGACCTGACTGCATTCACCACGTGAATCTTAGAAAATCACGATGTGAATCATAGAAATTCACAACGTGAACTACCTGATTGACACCATTCAAGCCTAGAAGACATGCGGCAAGCCTAGGGGGTGACCAGGATCGAAGTCACGACATAAACATACATGGTTCACGTCGTGAATCTCAAAATTTCACCCTATAAATAGAAAATGAAGCCTTCGGGATTTGTTTGTTAATTCTGACTCTCAATCTCTAAACCTTCTTTAGCCCACTTTTAACACCCCCCTGAAGCCCTGGTATCATCCCGACACCCGAAGCAAGTCCCGACGCTCTGAAGTTCGCAAGAAAATCATATTTTCAAGTCGAAACTCTGCTCGAGTAAGGCCCGATTTTCAACTAAAATCCTCGGTTTCATCACAGAAAGTCATATTTAGAGCCGAAGTGCTGCCCAAAGTATCATTTATTTCTTCAGTTATTTCACGGTGAGTTCAATATAGGGACAATAGTATGTTATGTTTTATATATTCAATGTACTTTCCTATGTTATATCGGATTTATGCCTTTGGTCATGTAGATATTGGCTTTGTGCCTTTGGCCATGTAGAGCATGACTCGTATAATTTCTGGTATTGGAATAGGGCTATGTAGGGTTGAAAGCATGTATAGGTCATTTGGGCTGAAGCTTTATTGATGTATATCAAGTTGAAATTGATTCTTGGTTGATATCGAAAGTCTGTCATATGATACACATATGCATTTGTTGTTCTTTGTCCCTCTTTGCTTATGTCATATTGATATGTTTATGGCATAGCGTTATAATGTAATTGTTATTGAACTCACTAAGTGTCACCCGATTATCCCTCTCTCAATGTTTAAGCTATTGCAGGAGATAAGAATCCATTATAGTCATGTACTGGTAGAAGATGTAGAATATATAATATTATAGCTTTTGTATTGTATTCCTGGGAAAGTATGTAATATATAAAACTTTTTAAAAATCTTAAAGTCGGCTTGTATCCAGTCTATGTAATTAAACTATCAATGTAAAATATTGTTTTATGAATATGTGTGTAGCATGTTGTGGAGTAACTTGGAGTGATAATAATGTCTTTAGTATGAAAGTTTGGGTCTTTCATATATATATATATATATATATATATATATATATATATATATATATATATATATATATATATATATAAATCTCGGCCTTATCCTGACCGAAATCTCTTTGATTTCGGTCTAAAGTCCCCACCGAGAACTAGGTCTTCGGCTTAGAGGTATTTCGGTATAGGGAGGTTCTCGGTATCGCTTAATTCTCGGTCCAAGTGGGGTCCTCGGGTAAGAGGGTTCTCGGTCTTGCATAGTTCTCGGTCCCAGTGGGGTCCTCGACTAAGAGGGTTCTCGGTCTAGGGAGGGATTTCGTTCCTAATGGGATTTCGGTCTAGCCATGGGATTGGGTTCCAAAATCCGAAAACCCTTAAAGTGGGGTAAAATTTATTATTAAATTTTAACTATTTGATTTTTTTTATAACAATTGACTTTTATTAGACTTTGATTGACTTTTATTGACCTGAAATACTCGGTTGTTACGGAAATTCCATCTATGCCTTTTGGTAATGTCATGAACGAAAATTGCAAGCCAATGAGTCGTATTTATAGTTTAGATAACATGCAAATTGATCCAGATTTGAATTAATTAAATAATAGATTTAATTCCAGTTCAAATCATTTCCTAATGTGCAACCATAAGGCTTCCAGAAACCCTAGGAACTTCTCCAAAACGGTCCATATCATGGATAATTCTAGAATTTCCTATTTTGTTCAACTATTGAATAATTATAATTCACTCCTTGCACATTTAATTAATTCTAGTTAATCCAGATTTTTAATTCCAATTAAACCTAACTAATTCTTAATTAATTCTTATTTATTTCATATTACTTTGTCAACCATATAAATTAACAAATAAATTATTTAAATATTGATCTCATATTAATTTATTAATCACATAATAAATTAACAAATCAATCATCTATTTCTTATTAACATATTAATCATTTAATATATTAACAAATCATTTATCTCTCCTAAATGCTAATATAATTTCTAGCTATTTCTTGTTATGAGAACAACCCAAAAAGGACTTTTTTTAATTACAAGAATATACCAATTTAGTTATGAGCTTATACACTTTAATCAAATAGATATCATCCAATAGAACCATAAAAGTTGAATCCACAATGCATTTCCTTAGTTGTGACCCATGGAAGGTATAGTGAATCTAAATAAGCTCATCATGCAAATCTAAATGGTAGGTCACCTTGCCCACACGAATGACGTCCCTAAAGGGTCTAATAAATTTGGGGCTCAACTTGACCTTCTTCCTGAATCGAATAAGACCGTTCCAAGGTGACACCTTTAATAATAAAAATCCCTGACTTGGAACTCAAGATTGGACCGACGCCAATCTATGTAACTCTTCTACCGACTTTGAGTAATCTGCAGTCTTTCTTTCACTAGTTCAATCATCTTGGTGGTCTTGAGCAGCACAACATCAGTGCTCCACATCCCTCTCTGTCGACCTCACCCCAACAAACTGGGGTTCTACATTTCCTCCTATAGAGCATCAAGGAGGTACACCAATACTAGAGTGATAAGTATTGTTGTAGGAGAGCTTTGCATAATTAAATACATATCCCAACTCCCACCAACATCTAGGATAGGCTCTCAACATGTCCTCTAAAGTCTGAATCATCTCTGTCTATATAAGGATGATAAGAGGTACTCAAATGCAACCACGTACCCAAATCATCATGAAACCTCCTCTAAAATTTGGAGATAAAATAAACATCCATGTTAGAGACCAATGATACCGGAACACCATGTCGGGAAACCACCTCTCTAACATAAATGTATATGAGCTTCTCAACGGAGGAGCTCTCCTGAATCGACAAAATGGGCACTCCTGGTCAACCTAACAATACTCACCCAAATAGTGACGCCACGAAGGGTATGCAGTAGTGTTTAGTTCTTATTTTTTGATCATCAAATGAACTAAAAAGCTTATTTTTGTCCTTAGATTTTACAATTTACAACATTTTATCGGTTGAATATAATCGACCTAAAATTTATCGGTTGGTATATTTTTTCGGTTGGTAAATCTACTGCTTGAGGTAAAAAAAAAAGATAAATTTACGTTATTGAATATAATAGACCTAAAATTTATCGCTTGGTATATTTGTTCCCATTCAGTTGGGTTTTTGACCTGTCTTGCATGGATTCCTCATCTCTTATTCTATAGGATGATGGGTGTTGGGCTTCCTCTTATGAACTCCAAAGATCTTATAGGAATTAATGACTCATTAACTTGTTTTTACAAGTTCACCTAAGTGTCTTAGGTCCTCACCGCCTGTTGTACAGATTGGTGAGAGTTGGTTTTCTTTGTAGGAAATCCAAAATATAACAATTTTTGCTTCTCATCTGAGTTGACGGCTTAATCACCACTTGTCATCACAAGTGCAACTCGATTCCCTTGAGTTTCCCTCTTCCTATTCTACAACTTAGTGGAAGTTGGTTTTCTTTGCATTGAAATTGACAATTTTCATTTTACTTGTTATTGCAAGTGCAAATTGTGTCTCACGGGTTCCTCACCGCCTAGTCTACAAGTTTTGGTGGGAGTTGGAGTTCTTCTTATGAAGTTCAAAAATTTAAAAGGAATTGCCGGATTTTATCTTGTGTATACAAGATTGCCCAAGCTTCTTAGGCCCCCACCACTTATTATACGAGTGTTGGTGGGAGTTGGATTCATATTATGATGTCCAAATGGTTTCAACATGGAATTGACAGATTCAAAATAAGATAAATTCATTAAGAACAAGTAAAGGTGAAAAAAAGATGTTCGATAGATTGACCATGTCTCAGTGTTTTCATCATATCCGCCTCTTAAGACTTTGATTTTCATGATTCAAGATGTTCGATAGATTTACCATGTCTCAGTGTTCGATAGATTGACCATGTCTCAGTTTTCATCATATCTACAATGAATTGAGGGATTTTATCTTGTGTATACAAGATTGCCCAAGCTTCTTAGGCCCCCACCACTTATTCTATGAGTCTTGGTAAGCTTCTTAGGGCCCCACCACTTATTCTACGATTTGTGGCGAGAGTTGGACTCGTATCATGATGTCCAAAGGGTTTCAACATGGAATTGAAGGATTCAAAATAAGATAAATTAATCAATAACAGGTAAAGGTGAAGAAAAGATGTTCGATAGATTGACCATGTCTTAGTGTTTTCATCGTATCCGCCTCCTCAAGACTTCGATTTTAACGATTCAAGATGTTATGGTAGGATGAAAACAAACCAATTTTCCTTAATAGGGTATTCCATAATTAACCCAAAAACTTAGGGTTCCGATCTAAAATTATGGCCTTAGGAACTCCAAGCAATTGCTCCACCTCCGCGAAATACAGTTCAGCTTCATGCTTACGATGCCCATCTTCTAATAAGTCACAAAATGTGTTATCTTTGGAAATCACCATGCATTGAAAAAGCCTTTCGCCATGTAGTAGGCAACACAAGTCACACGACTAACATTCCTAGCCAAAAGAAGTGCTTATTCCATACTTTTGAAGTATTAGTCACACCAAAGTCACCCACCATTCTTCCACCTTGGGCTTTTTGTATAAGTGACTCTTGAATCAAATGCTCGGGCACAACAAAACGATTTCCCTTGAACAGAAACCTACTTTGTAAAACACATTCCCCACTGAAACCACATGTACATGATACATGTGAAATGTACTAGTTTTAATCCTAACTAACTTAAACAAAAACCAAGTCATGATAGCAAGTGTAACTAATCGAATAGTAGTTTAGTGCAGGTATGTAAGGTATCAAACACAGGGAACGGAAAAACAATTAAACTATTACTAATGTTAACTAATTAAAACAATTATTAAAGAGGGGGTTTTCTATAGTTTTGCAAGACTAGAAACTTAGACAATCAATTAAGCACTCAACAAAGAAACAATTAACAACTAATTGAAGGACAAATGACGACTTGATTCAAAAATATTAAAGAGACTTTAATTTAGATTCAATTCACTTAATCCTATGGTTATTTTGTGGCAAGTGCAATGGATTAATGCATTATCAGTGACCTATTTCTAATTTGATTAGGTTCATGTTCACTATTACCAATCCTTTAGCAAACAAATCAATTCAAGCAGTGATCAGTTGATTAAATTAACAAGTTTCCTAGTATTAAGTTCGAATCATGCAAGACTTATAATGGTGGTTAATTAAATTGGTTGGTTCAATAAACTTATATATGGTTGGTCATCATATATATCTCACACATTAACTTACTTATTTTCTAGTTAACCCTAGATTATGTTCTCAACAATAGTTGTTAGTTGTTTCTTTGTTGAGTGCTTAATTGATTGTCTAAGTTACTAGTCTTGCAAAACTAGAGAAAACCCCCTCTTTAAAAATTGTTTTAATTAGTTATTTTTGGGGGTACAACGTGCCAAGAAAAAGGAAGAATAAGGGAGTGAAAGCGAAGAATTTAGCAAACAAAAATGGTAGCCCTCGTTTTCTATTTATAAGAGGGGTCTGGCCTCCGAACGCATTGCGTTCCCTGAACGAACGCAGTGCATTCCACCGTGCGTCATTGCTTACGAACTTCGGACTTGACAGGCGACGGGACAGGCTCTGGGCTCCGAACGCGGGGCGTTCCCCCCTCATTCTGTGTGCCTCGAACTTCATAAATTCATATATTTCGCATACGAGCTCCGTTCTCGACGTTCTTTATATCCACGCGAAGGTGAGATTATGCTCTATAACTCTCGTTTAGACTCCGTCGGCTAATTTTGGCTTTAAATTTTATTATATTATTTTTAGTAGGCTGGGACAGGAAAACTCCGTTAGAAATTCACAACTCCTTCATCCGATGTCCATTTCCGTCTGTCTTTTTACCGTTGCACTACTATTAACGAGATCTTCGATTCTCATTTAGATTGTTTTGGCTAAAAATCACTCGATCTCATATTCGAGTTTTGGGTTGTACACTGCTAAGTTGAAACTTAGAAAAATCATAACTTCCTCATACGAAGTCAGATTTAGACATTCTTTTTATGCACGCTCTCGGTTTAACGAACTCTAAAACTTTCGTTTAGATCGCTAAATCCAAATATCGCTCTATTGTAAATTCACTATTTACGTCGCGTTGTGTCGTGTCGGTTATGTTGCGAAACTTCGACAGGTCATAACTTCTTCGTTATAAATAGGATTTCGGCGTTCTTTATATATACAGAATCCTTGTGACATATACTAAAACTTAGTTAAGATTACTCCTTCAAAATATTCTTCCATCAAAAAGTCATTTTTGATGCTTATCGTCTCTAAATTGACTAGCCCGGATCTACGGGTGTTACAATTATCTCCCCCTTAAGATGATTACATCCCGGAATCATCAACGAAATAGGGCTTGCATAATGATTCCATATGTTATCTCTTCATACTAGGTAATAACCGTCACTTCTATTTTTTCTCGAAAGACTACCTAACTCTAGGGCTTCTTGACTGCAGACGATGCTCAATTTTGCATCTGATTTTCGTACAATGTTGGACTTTCAATCATAATTTTCGACTTACCAAATAAGTACTTATTGTGGACTCCTTCTTCTTCTTAGGATAATGTAACAGCCCGAAATCCAGGTATTCTTCTTTTGGCCTTACATCTTGGTTAAGTTGATGATTTAGGGTTTTCATGGTAGGCGAGTACGCTGCGCGTACTCGTGCGTCTCATTTGGACGCGTTTCCCCTCAGGTACGCGGGGCGTACCCAAGGTTACGCCCGGCGTAACTTATTCAGACCCAAACCCTAAATTCCTTTGATGGGGCTATAAAAGGAACATGTGGCTTGTCTTCTCAGCCACCATCCCTCAGAGTGAAACCCTAAAAAGAGTGTACCCTCGTTCTTAGGCCATTGTGTGTGTATTCTAAGCTTGGTGGTGTCATTTCAAGGTTGCAAAGGAAAAGAAGAGCTTGTTGGAGAGGCTAGAAGTGGTGCTCAAGTGTAGATCTGAACTTTGCAAGGACTAAAGCTTCATTTCCAGGTATAAAGTTCGGATCTTGTCACTTGGTTCATGTTGTATGCTTAAAAGGTCATTTTCTAGGGTTTAAGTCCCAAAGGTGGAGACTTTTGTGCAAATGGCCTCCATAAGCTTAGATACTTCATATTTCTGATCTATTGGGGTTGTAGACTCATAAAAATGGCATCTTTGACATGGGGTTTGCACCATGCATGAGATCTAGGTCCTTGAGTTTGAATAAAGGGTTGTTATGTGATGTTGGAGCCTTTACAGCCGTGCCAAGGCTTAAAGGTCTCGACTTTATGGGTTTAGACATGCTAGAAGAGTCGGATCTAGAAGTGGAAGTAATGGCTTAACCGATTAAGACCAGAAATGGAGAGTGGTTGATTCTGGGGGTTATGCTGGGCGTAACTTCTAGTACGCGCAGCGTACTGGGTGGAGACCCCGATCAGGGAAGGGTTGGCGACGTACGCCCCGCGTACATCTGGAGTACGCCCCGCGTACTCTTAGGGTTTGATTTTTGTTGACTTTTAGGGTTTTGGTCAACTTAAGGACTTTAGGTCAAGGAAGGGTAAAATGGTCTTTTACCCTCTGAGGAATGATGATAAAGAGTAAAGTTCTAAGTGGTGGAAGTCCTTGTGTAATAAATGATATTTTATGTTTAGGCGAGGTTGAGCCGCCGTTCGGGGTCGGTGTTAGCGAGGACACGAGATCTTAGACTTTCCACGAGGTGAGTCTTCTCACTATACTATACCCGGAAGGGTTGGCTGTGTGACCGGAAGGTCGGATATGATATGAGATATATGTGTTATGTGTGATAAGTTAACCGTTATATGTTCCATGTATGATATGCTTGATCTGGGCCGGAAGGCATTATGTTATGGGCCGGAAGGCAAATATGTTATGGGCCGAAAGGCGTTGTAATGTGGACCGTAAGGTTGGCGTGGGTAGGACCGGAAGGTTTACCCAGTCGGGACGGAAGTTGTGACAACCCGATATTTCGAGACAATGTAATGTAAAACCAATCAAATCTAGGTCAAAATATAACTTTCCTAAAATCTTATTTGGGTTAAATAAAGTAGTAGGAATCGTATCAAGGTTTTCGTACATATAAAGAACCCTCAAATCCGAGTTATAACAAAGAAGTTATGACCAACCAAAGATTCTCGGCAAAACCGGCAACAACGATTAAATGAAAAACACGAAGTTTCAATACAATAGTTTTTAGCCTTAAGTATCTAAATGAAAGTTATAGATAACCTCAAACCGTGAGCGTACATAAAAAGAACGTCCAAAACGGACGTCGGGTAAGGAAGTTATGAATTTTTGATGAAATTCCTTAATCACATCATTTTATTAAATAAATAATAAAAATAACTTCATAATTTGCCAACGTAATCTAAACGAAAGTTGTAGATCTTAGTCTCACCTTCGCGTGGATATAAGGAACGTCAAAAACGGAGTTCGTATGAAGGAGATATGAATTTTAGAAGTTTATTTAAAATAAATATAAATTTAATTATAAACTCCTGGTATTATCCGAAGGGGAGTCATCGGATAGAACCGGAGTACACCCTGCGTACCTTCGTACGCCCCGCGTACTCAGATCAAGGGCCTCGGATCGTCCACGTCCCCCTATGCGAAGCTTCCGACCCGCCCCATCCGACCTGCCCCGTCCGACCCGTCCCATCCGATCCGTCCCATCCGAAGCCGAGGCAGTCGAGGACTCGCTCATGCATGACGTACGCATATGCGCTGCGTACAAGCGTACGCCCCGCGTACGAGGCTTCTCAGACCCCCCTATAAATAGAATGCGAGGCTTTCCGAAAATTTTGCTCATTCTCTCTTTTTCTCTCACGATCTTGCCTCGATTTCCGTGCCCGTTCAAACCCGAAGCTCTGGTCTTTTTGCTCAAGTCCCGAGGGTCGATTTTACTCCCGAGATTCCCGAGAATCCCGAGAAAAATCCGTTTACCGAGACGAAACTCTGCCCGTTTTTCATCTCGCTATCTTCAAACTTTCAAGTGAGTTCATACCCCTTTAATCAACCTGTGAAATGATTTTAAATGTTTTAAATACTTTATGGGGGGGATACAAGTTAAATACTTATAGTTATTGCTTCAATCGCATGTGATTGCATTAATCACATGTGATTAATAACTAGGAAAACCAATGATTTTATCACTGTTCAAACTGTTATCAAACTGTTTTACTTTAAAATGTTTTACAAACTCATTTACTTATCAAATGCTTTTATCTAAACTTTGTTCTACTACTTGTAAATTGCATGCCCATATATGTATAGATGTATAAATAATGTTTAAAGGGCTTAGGAAAGCCACCTGTCCTATTTCCTTTTCCTCGATTTGGATGTGGTCTGGTGGAATTTCAGGTGACCATCCGAAGGTCGTTTCCATATTAATTATATTTCAAATATACATATATAGACATAAAAGTACTTCCATATTCATGCGTACTAGACACACCATTAGTAAGTTACCATCGGGGTAACACAGGATCATACTATTACAACTGCTAGATCACTGAGTCAGTTCATTCATGAGTCCATATACAACTATACTAGGAAGAGAATATATACAACTATACTATGAGAACGTATACAACTATACTAGAACGAGAAACATTTCCTTTCATATACAAGAATACGATAACAATTGTGATCCGCTGTATCGGAGCATGCCTTAAATGTCATGGCCTGAGTTGTAGCCAGAATTCTCCTGGAGGGAGAGCGTGAGTTTGGGTATAGATCTATACTTGATTGAGTATCCTACACCTTGTTGCTAGCTACAGCCGGACCTGCAGGTCTGCGGGTGCCAAACGTCATTCCGTTATTACGACCGTTCTTTATGTCGTTGTTATCAGTCGATAGTATGGTGCAATTATCACATTATACCTTAATATAAATCCGGTTTAAGGTAGTTAGTACAGCAGTAGTTCCTATAATACAAAACTACAGTACTACAATGATTTACCCATTACATTTTTAGTGATAACCTCACTTAAACTTTATTGTACAAACTATATTTTGTTAAAAGATAGTTACACTTGGGAAATTTCACACTGTTACATCAAACAAGCATACAAAACAGTTAAGCCTTGGTAGAAGGCTACTTTAATAGAAAATATAGGTTTTTCTGAGAGATTCAAACTTTTACAAACACTTACATATATTTCACAACTGATACTTGCGACAGTTTCAAACGTTTTCAATAACAAACACCGACACTAAAACACTTATGAACTCACCAGCTTAATGCTAATAAACTCTTTCAAAATAACTTGTATTCTCAGGTCATCAGTAGACTAGTACCGATGCCAGCTTTTGAGAAGATGGAGCGCATTCAAGACTCATCATATTATTATTTTGATTTACGTTATATTTTGGGTGTCTAAAACTGTACAAAACACGCTTGTATTAAAATTATATATTTAATGCAATGGATGATGTTGTTTGCTTATTTACATTTACTGTGTTGTGATACTTTACATGACGTCCTCCGCCCCAGAACGTTTCCGCCGTTCTTGGTTTTGGGGTGTGACAGAAGTCCCCTGAGACACATGGGCCGGAAGGTCAGGGCCTGGAAAGGCGTAAGTGCGTAGGTTGTATTTTGGGGAACTCACTAAGCATTTATGCTTACAGTTGTTGTGTATGTGTTTCAGGTACTAGCGAGGACCATGGGAAGGCGCCGGCGTGATCTGTACACACTGATGGAGGATTTATGATCTTGAGATTTATATGATTTGTATTATGACATGATACATTGGATCTTTATGCCTTATTTTGGATGGAAATACATTTTTAAGAAATGAAAAATTTGTTTTAAAATTTCCGTTGTTACAATTTGGTATCAGAGCCTTGGTTTGAGGGATTCGGGTACACCTTCGGGCGTAACTGAACTCAAACCGAGGATTTGAGGAATCTTTCAAAAACAAAAGCATAAAATTGTTATAAAGGATTTTTGTGGTAAACAAGCATGAAGCAGTGTGTACGATCAACCAGCGCCCGAACGGTAAAAATCCCCAAAATACCCTTACAATATGTATTATGAAATATGATATAATATGATATGATATGATATGATATGCATGCTAGAAGACTAGGTATTCATATTAGGACTAGAGTAGCCTGATTTGTTATGCCTTAGTCTAGGGAAATCTGTTACTATGAGATGCTTCGAGAGCGAGCGGGTAGCTAGTGCATGGCAAGAATAGAGGACTCAGGATCCGGGGTTTGGGGAGGTGGACTTGGGGTGAATGCTGATGCGGTGAAGTCGGTAGTATTGGGCCCGTACTACCGAAGACACTGGGTCAGTGGGCAACCCAAGTAAGAATCCCTAGGTATCGGAGACGGAGTAGGGTTGAGTTATCGAGTGCGATTATGCTCGATGGAGTCTTTGATATTTCTATGTTGTATTTCAGAGGCATC
This sequence comes from Lactuca serriola, assembly GCF_051521515.1. Lineage (NCBI taxonomy): Eukaryota > Viridiplantae > Streptophyta > Magnoliopsida > Asterales > Asteraceae > Lactuca > Lactuca serriola. Next base: position 266,010,375 of record NC_136415.1, read on the forward strand.
ATGGTTGGACCACGCCACCGACCTAGTACGAGCAGTGTGAGTGACGAGGAGATTCGTCAGATGATTCATGAGGAGGTGGCTGCAGCGATCCGGGCTGAGATTCCGGAGATGTTTGGGTATATTAAGACCACTCTAATGGAGACATTTGATGAGCGGTACGCCGCGTTAACTGAGGCTGCAGCCGCTGCAGCTATCGCAACTGTGGCCGCTGCCAAACCACAGGGAGGTGACTCGTTGCTATTTCAGGAGTTCAGCAACACGATGCCACCTGAGTTTGACGGGACGCAGGATCCGATCGCTGCAATGAGATGGATTGTTGATATCGAGGGATGCTTCTACACTTGTTCATGTCCGGAGCATCTGAGGGTACGGTTCGCCTTGAACCAGCTCCGCCTGGGAGCAAGGGATTGGTGGAAGTTCGTGACGACGAACTTCACTCTGGCAGAGGTTTCAGCTGTGACATGGGAGAGGTTTACCACTATGTTCAAAGACGAGTACGTTCACCCGGTGGAGAGGGAATGGTTGGTTCAGGAGTTCTTGACCCTCAAGCAGGGTAATGATTCTGTCACGGTGATCACGCGGAAGTTTCATGAGAGGGCGATGTTCTGCCCTGAGCAGGTGTCCACGGAGCAGGCTCGGATGAGCCGGTATTTGGGTGTGTTGAGGAGGGATATCCGGGAGTTCGTATCGAACTCGACATATCATACTTTTGCTGAGCTTCAGGCGAATGCCAGGAAGCACGAGATCGAGTTGGAGACCCAGGCCAGGGAGGAGGCCGAGTCTCAACGGGTGGATCGGCGGCCGGCTCAGTCTCAGCCGGCAGCCAAGCGGACTAAGTCCGCCGATTCGAGGACGGGAGTTCAGAAGGGTCGCACTTGCGGAAAGTGCGGCAAGGGTCACGAGGGGACATGTCGATCAGGTGCTTGCTACAAGTGTGGCAAGGAGGGGCACATTGCTAGGGATTGCCCCAAGAGGTTTATGGTTTGCTTTCATTGCAACCAGACCGGCCATCAGAAGGCCGAGTGCCCTCAGCTTCTACAGGGATCTGCACCTGCTGCCAGGGCTACTGAGACTCGACCAGTGAAGGACGAGGCCCCGAGGGCTCGTGGGAGAGCTTTCCAGTTGACTGCGGAGGAGGTCCGCGCGGCGCCTGATGTTGTGGCTGGTATGTACTCTTTCATGTATTTATTGTTCTTTTATGAGATGTTGTGCTTATTTCATGATATGCGTAGGTACTTTTCTTGTGAACTCTGTACCTGCTTTAGTATTATTTGACTCGGGTGCGAGTCGGTCTTTCGTATCTCTGGCTTTTAGTCAGCACCTCAGTATTGATCGAGAAGTGATGAGTCGACCTCTGAGGGTTTCCATAGCTGATGAGAAAGTGATATATGCCACAGACGTGATTCGAGGATGTGTGCTCGAGATTTTTGGTGTCAAATTCCCTATAGACTTGGTTCCTATAGCGATGGGGGATGTCTGCGTTATCATGGGTATGGACTGGTTGAGTAAGTTTGGGGCAGTCATTGACTGCGAGAGACAGTTAGTGACGATCTGAGACCCTAGTGGGGGAGTGCTTACGGTGTATGGAGAGGGGACCCGGTATGGGTCGGCATTTTGTTCGGCTGCCAGGGCGAGGCAGAGTTTGCAGCAGGGCTGCAATGGATTCATAGCCTACGTGATGGATACTCGAGTGGCCGCGGGAAGGCCCAAATCGGTGGATGACATTCCTGTTGTATGTGAGTTTTCAGATGTGTTCCCCGAAGAGTTACCAGGTGTGCCTCCGGAAAGGCAAGTGGAGTTCCGTATCGATTTGGTTCCGGGAGCGGCGCCCATCGCCAAGGCGCCTTATCCTCTCGCTCCACCGGAAATGCAGGAGTTATCCTCGCAGCTTCAGGAGCTGTTGGGGAAGGGGTTTATTCAACCGAGTAGTTCACCTTGGGGAGCGCCGATTTTGTTCGTCGAGAAAAAGGATGGTTCACACCGGATGTGTATCGATTACCGGGAGTTGAACAAGTTGATGGTTAAGAACCGGTATCCGTTACCTAGGATCGACGATCTGTTCGACCAGTTGCAGGGGGCATCTTGGTTCTCCAAGATAGACTTGAGGTCGGGTTATCATCAGATGAGGGTTCGGGATGAAGATATTCAGAAGACTGCTTTCAGAACTCGTTATGGGCATTATGAGTTTGTGGTGATGCCTTTTGGGCTCACCAATGCCCCAGCTGCGTTCATGGATCTCATGAACAGGGTGTGCAGGTCGATGCTGGATCGGTCGGTGATCGTATTCATTGATGATATTCTGGTATATTCGAGGTCTAGGGAGCAGCACGAGGAGCATTTGAGGGAGATTCTTGGAGTTCTGAGGTCGGAGAGGTTGTACGCCAAATTCTCCAAGTGTGATTTCTGGTTACGAGAGGTCCAGTTCTTAGGGCACCTCGTTAACCAGAAAGGGATTTTGGTCGATCCGGCCAAGATAGAGGCGGTGATGAGATGGGAAGTGCCGAGATCGCCCACAGAGATCAGGAGCTTTCTGGGTTTGGCTGGATATTATCGCAGGTTTATCAAGGATTTCTCCAAGATCGTCGTGCCACTTACTAGGATGACCCGAAAGGGTGTTGCATTTTCGTGGGGACCGAAGCAGCAGTCCTCATTCGAGACCCTTCGTCAGAAATTGTGCGAGGCCCCGATGCTTGCACTTCCGGAAGGGATGGAGGATTTTGTGGTGTACTGTGATGCATCTATATCGGGTTTAGGGGCGGTGCTTATGCAAAGGGGGCATGTGATAGCATATGCTTCGAGGCAGTTGAAGCCTCATGAGTCGAGATATCCCACCCACGACCTGGAATTGGGGGCTGTGGTGTTTGCCCTCAAGATCTGGCGGCATTATCTTTATGGAGTTCGGTGTACCATCTACACGGACCACAAGAGTCTGAAGTACTTGATGGATCAGCCAAACCTGAATATGCGATAGAGGAGATGGTTGGATGTGGTGAAGGATTACGATTGTGAGATCCTGTACCACCCGGGTAAGGCTAATGTGGTAGCCGACGCGTTGAGCCGTAGGGCGGAAAGCGCCCCGATCTGAGATATTTGTATGAGGTTGACGGTGATGACCCCGATTTTAGATACCATTTGAGGAGCTCAGGCTGAGGCTGTGAAACCAGAAAACCAGAAGAGGGAGCGGGTTGTGGGTCAGGTATCAGGATTCGTTACGGATGGTCGAGGGCTTATGACTTTTCAGGGTCGGATTTGGGTACCGTTTGTGGGCGGTACGCATACTATTTTGATGGAGGAAGCGCACCGATCGAAATTCTCGATTCATCCCGGGGCTACGAAAATGTATTTGGACCTAAGGAAGGAGTATTGGTGGCCCTGTATGAAAAGGGATGTTGCATGGTTTGTCAAGAGATGCCTGACCTGTCGGCAGGTTAAGGCCGAGCACCAGCGTCCGCACGGTAAGTTGCATCCGCTAGAGATTCCCGAATGGAAGTGGGAACAGATTACCATGAATTTTATCACCAAATTGCTGCAGACTACGAGGGGAGTCGACGCGATTTGGGTGATCGTGGATAGACTGACGAAGAGCGCTCATTTTCTAGCCATCAGCAAGAGCTCTTCTGCGGAGCAGTTGGCGGAATTATATGTGAGGGACGTGGTATCGCGGCATGGGGTTCCGATGTCGATTGTTTCATATCGTGATGTGCGTTTTACTTTTAGGTTTTGGAAGAAGTTTCATGAGGAGTTGGGTACGAGACTGCATTTCAGTACCGCATATCACCCGCAGACAGACGGACAGAGCGAGCGGACGATTCAGACGCTTGAGGATATGCTCCGTGCATGTGTTTTAGATTTTGGAGGGAGCTGGGACACCTATCTGCCTTTAGTAGAGTTTTCGTACAACAACAGCCATCATTCGAGCATTGGTATGCCAACCTTTGAGCTGTTGTATGGCCGGAGGTGTCGCACCCCCATCTGTTGGGGAGAAGTGGGGCAGAGGGTGATGGGTAGCACGGAGATTGTACTCCAGACGACCGAGCAGATTCAGCACGTCAGGCAGAGGTTGTTGACTGCGCAGAGTCGCCAGAAAAGTTATGCAGACAGGCGGCGATCCGAGCTGGAGTTTCAGGTTGGCGACCTTGTGCTCCTAAAGGTCTCTCCTTGGAAAGGGGTGATACGATTTAGGAAAAGGGGCAAGTTAGGACCCCGGTATATTGGACCCTTTAGGGTAATTGCTAGGGTGGGCCGGGTAGCCTACCGGTTGGAGCTACCTGCTGAGTTGGGGCAGATTCATGATACCATTCATGTCTCACAGTTGAGGAAATGTATTGCCGACGAGTCGGCAGTGGTGCCATTGGATCATATTCAGGTGGATGCAGGCCTGAACTATATGGAGAGACCAGTACCGATCAGGGATCGGAAAGTTAAGGTTTTGAGGAACAAGGAAATACCCCTGGTACAAGTACAGTGGCAACATCGGAAGGAGTCCGAGCTGACATGGGAAACCGAGTCTGAGATGCGGGATCAGTATCCAGAGTTGTTTTCAGTATGAGACTTCGGGGGCGAAGTTTGATTCTAGTGGGGGAGAATTGTAACAGCCCGAAATCCAGGTATTTTTCTTTTGGCCTTACATCTTGGTTAAGTTGACGATTTAGGGTTTTCATGGTAGGCGAGTACGCTGGGCGTACAAGGTGTACGCTGCGCATACTCGTGCGTCTTATTTGGACGCGTTTCCCCTCAGGTACGCGGGGCGTACCCAAGGTTACGCCCGGCGTAACTTATTCAGACCCAAACCCTAAATTCCTTTGATGGGGCTATAAAAGGAACATGTGGTTGGTCTTCTCAGCCACCATCCCTCAGAGTGAAACCCTAAAAAGAGTGTACCCTCGTTCTTAGGCCATTGTGTGTGTATTCTAAGCTTGGTGGTGTCATTTCAAGGTTGCAAAGGAAAAGAAGAGCTTGTTGGAGAGGCTAGAAGTGGTGCTCAAGTGTAGATCTGAACTTTGCAAGGGCTAAAGCTTCATTTCCAGGTATAAAGTTCGGATCTTGTCACTTGGTTCATGTTGTATGCTTAAAAGGTCATTTTCTAGGGTTCAAGTCCCAAAGGTGGAGACTTTTGTGCAAATGGCCTCCAAAAGCTTAGATACTTCATATTTCTGATATATTGGAGTTGTAGACTCATAAAAATGGCATCTTGGACGTGGGGTTTGCACCATGCATGAGATCTAGGTCCTTGAGTTTGAATAAAGGGTTGTTATGTGATGTTGGAGCCTTTACAACCGTGCCAAGGCTTAAAGGTCTCGACTTTATGGGTTTAGACACGCTAGAAGAGTCGGATCTAGAAGTGGAAGTAATGGCTTAACCGATTAAGACCAGAAATGGAGAGTGGCTGATTCTGGGGGTTACGCTGGGTGTAAATTCCAGTACGCGCAGCGTACTGGGTGGAGACCCCGATCAGGGAAGGGTTGGCGACGTACGCCCCGCGTACTCTCAGGGTTTGACTTTTGTTGACTTTTAGGGTTTTGGTCAACTTAAGGACTTTAGGTCAAGGAAGGGTAAAATGGGCTTTTACCCTCTGAGGAATGATGATAAAGAGTAAAGTTCTAAGTGGTGGAAGTCCTTGTGTAATAAATGATATTTTATGTTTAGGCGAGGTTGAGCCATCGTTCGGGGTCGGTGTTAGCGAGGACACGAGATCTTAGACTTTCCACGAGGTGAGTCTTCTCACTGTACTATACCCGGAAGGGTTGGCTATGTGACCGGAAGGTTGGATATGATATGAGATATATGTGTTATGTGTGATAAGTTAACCGTTATATGTTCCATGTATGATATGCTTGATATGGGCCGGAAGGCATTATGTTATGGGCCGGAAGGTGAATATGTTATGGGCCGGAAGGCGTTGTAATGTGGACCGTAAGGTTGGCGTGGGTAGGACCGGAAGGTTTAACCAGTCGGGACGGAAGTCCCCTGAGACACATGGGCCGGAAGGTCAGGGCCTGGAAAGGCGTAAGTGCGTAGGTTGTATTTTGGGGAACTCACTAAGCATTTATGCTTATCGTTCTTGTGTATGTGTTTCAGGTACTAGAGAGGACCGTAGGAAGGCGCCGGCGTGATCTGTACACACTGATGGAGGATTTATGATCTTGGGATTTATATGATTTGTATTATGACATGATACATTGGATCTTTATGCCTTATTTTGGATGGAAATACATTTTTAAGAAATGAAAAATTTGTTTTAAAATTTCCGTTGTTATAGATAAATACTCTACTTTATCTATTGTAACAGACTGATGGGTCGTGTTCTAATGATCTCTCATCGTATGACACAACGCTTAGACTCAGGTCTTTTAGATTCAAATTCCAGAATGGAATATACCTTCCTTCATATTCTAATGTGATATAATTACCTTTTAGCATGTACCATCTCTAGCTACAAACTTTTTTTAACAATGAGTGCGATACAATTGATCGCATTGATTTCAATCTTCTGACTTAAGTCAGATGTTACATCGAACTTCGTCCTCGGAACCTTGTAACAAACCCATCGTAGTCGGACTCAATTTGATATGACCACTAGGGTCGGAATAACAACCATCTTACTAGTCATTACCGAAACAAGGGAAATGACATACTTGAATAAAATGGAATCAATTACTAGTTTCTTGGTAACCTTGTGACTTTCCATCATCCAAGTGTGAGTCATGTGCTTCTGGTAGTATAGGCCAGAAAATACTGATTTAATTTATGCTTTTTAAAATAAAATCAGAGAAATCTTTTTAAAAGATGTTGCGGAATTGGTCCCCAAACAACATATGATAAATGTTTATCAAAATCCTTCATTAAGAAGGTATATATTTTCCATATATATCAAAACCTCGGGATGTCATGTTCCGATACAGATCAAAAGCATAAACAAGACATTATAAGCCTTTCAACAGTTATTTACAACTACTGGCCTATAATCCAAAAATCTCTCGTCGTCCTCCGACTATGCTCGGGGTCCACTACCTGTAATCATAAAAACTGAGTGGGTCAGGCTTGGGAGCCTGGTGAGCACATAGGGTTTTCAACCCACAATAATAATATACCTATTAAGTTCACCAATCAACAATAACCCTGATTACCCATTCCCGTTGTCCTCACTTTATGTCCCTAAACACCTATCACAAGGGACCTAGCCTAAGGATTATCATCGGGATGGACACTACTGCTAAGGGGTTTCCTCAGCCATACATGTCCTTAAGGAAACCATAAGGGGGATGGAGTACGCCAATGAACATTTAATTCATCAACACCTACAAGTTGCGAACCTGCTAGTGTTCCACTGGACTATCTAGAAAAGTTCATGGTCGTCATCTATACTCTGCTATATGACTACAGCAACAACAACAACAACATCGAGGCCTCTCACCTTTTTAATACACATAAACTATTTGATCTACCCATGTTCTACCCAACATATTTTGAAGATAAAAAGCATATACAGTTTAAAACTTGTATAAAACATCAATTCAACAGTCACCTCAATTAAACAATTAATATATTTACACATAACACGTATTTCAAGGTAAATACTTCATATCTATGTGTAAATTGAAAGTAACTACACACTCACATGATTTGATGATAATTGGGCAGCAATTCATTTCCTAAAACGATCATTTCTAATAAAACAGGGAGTTTTATTGAGAAACCGGGCTCTGCAAAAGTCGGGCTTTGAAACTGAAAAGATAAATTTTCCGGGCTTCTCGGGCACTTCGTGGAGTATTCCGGGCTTTACAATCGATATCGGGGCTTTGTGGGATGTTAAGATGAAGAAAATATGGGTTTAGGGGTTAAATATGGCAAAATTTCAAAGTTACCCAGGAGGTCTCGCTCCCTTCTATTTATAGGGGGCGAGGCTTCTGATCGGATGGTCAGGAGGAAGACACGCGTCGCAGATCCGAAGCTCGCAGAGGGGTGGCTCGCACGTGGCTGCGCATGGATCGCACATGGGTCGCACCTGCGAGGGCTCGCTGGCAGCTTCTAAGTGGACCGGAGTCTAGGTCCGAGGTTCGGACCGAAGCAGGAGGGAAGGGAGACAGCTGGTGCAAAGGTCGGACACGCGACAGGCATTGCGAGGCTCGGACTAGGCTACACACGCGTCGCTCCTCGGATGTGCCACGGCTTCGGATGACTCAGCAGCTCGGTCACTCAGTAGGTTGGTGACTCAGCAGCCTGGTGACTCAGCAGGACACGTGGCACTTTTTCAGTGAGGTGATGTGGCAACTCGTGACTATGCGAATTTTCTCGATTTTCGCGCCAAAATTCTAAAATCCATAACTTTCGCATACGAGCTCCGTTTTTGACGTTATTTATATGCACGTGTAGCTAAAATTACGCTCTATAACTTCCGTTTAGACTTCATCATCTAATTCTAAGTTTATATTTTATATTATTATTTTTAACAGACCGGGACAGGAAATCCGTTAAAAATTCATAACTTCTTCATCCGACGTCCGTTTTCGTCATACTTTTTACCGTTGTGCTCCTAATGATGAGACCTTCAATTCTAGTTTAGGTTGTATCGGCTAAAAATCACTCGATCTAAAATTCGAGTTTTTAGTTGTCTACTGCTAAGCTGAAACTTCGAAAAATCATAACTTCCTCATACGAAGTCAGATTTGGGCATTCTTTTTATCGAACTTCTCGGTTTAACGAATACTACGACTTTCGTTTAGATTACTAAGGCTAAAAAGTAGTTTATCAAAAACTCACTTTTTACGACATTCAGCACCGTGCCAGTTTTGTCGCGAAACATCGACAGGTCATAACTTCTTCGTAATAACTCGGATTTTGGTATTCTTTATATCCCCGAAATCCTTGTTTCGACCACTACAACTTTATGTAAAGATATCGGGCTTATCTCACACTTTAATTTTGACGCTTATTTTTATTCTAAATTAATTAAGCCCTAATAATTAAGCATAAAACACATAATTCACATAATATTCACATAATTCCTTTTCATTTCTTCAAAATGAGTTACAAAGGTTAACCTAGACTATCAACTCAATATAAATTCCTAGGCTAGAAACACGAGTGTTACAATTCTCTCCCCCTTAGAGTTATAAAGGTTAGCCTAGACAATCACTTTATCCCTTTGGGTCAGAACACAACCTAACCCAACTCCAGATGCATCGCTATAAACTGCGAAGTCATCAACTCCTTCAGGCAATAAAAGAATTGGTGCTTTACACAATCTCTTCTTCAACTTCTCAAAGGGTTCCTTATGCTTCTCATTCCAAGCATAAGTGGCTCCTTTATGGGTCAAAGCTGTTAATGGAGTAGCAATCGAAGAAAAGCCTTGGATAAACCTTCGGTAATATCCAGCTAATCCTAAAAAGCTTCGAATCTCTATAGGACTTTTTGGTTGTTCCCACTTCATTACAGCTTCAATCTTTGCTGGGTCAACCATTATTCCTTCTTGGTTAACCACATGACTTAAAAATTGGACTTCTTGAATCCAAAATTCACATTTGGAGAACTTTGCATACAGCTTCTCCTTTTTCAGGACTTCTAGCACTTCACGTAGATGCTTTTCATGTTCCTGCTTGCTTTTCGAATAAATCAAGATATCGTCTATGAATACTATCACGGATTTATCTAAGAATGGTTTACAAACCCTATCCATCAAATCCATGAAAGTTGCTGGGGCATTGGTTAGTCCGAACGACATAACCAAAAATTCATACTATCCATATCTCGTTCTAAATGCAGTCTTTTCGATATCCTACTCTCTCACCTTTAGTTGATGGTATCCCGACCTAAGATCGATCTTCGAGAAATAGCTCAAACCCTGTAACTGGTCGAACAGGTCATCGATCCTTGGCAACGGGTACTTGTTCTTTATCGTCACTTTGTTCAGCTCTCTGTAATCGATGCACATTCTCATTCTCCCGTCTTTCTTGTTTACAAATAACACAGGGGCTCCCCAGGGCGATGAACTAGGTCGAATGAAACCTTGGTCCAATAACTCCTGAAATTGTGTCATAAGTTCTTTCATTTCGGTTGGCGCTAATCGATAAGGTGCTTTTGCTATCGGTGTCATTCCTGGTAACAAGTCGATACAAAATTCTACTTGTCGATCAGGGGGCAATCCGGGAAGATCTTCGGGAAAGACTTCCGGATACTCACACACCACCGGAATATCCTACACCTCTTTCTTTTCCGTCTTAGCATCGATCACGAACGCTAGATATGATGTACATCCCTTGGCCAAACACTTTATGGCTTTCATTAGGGAAATGATTCCAGAATTTACTCTGCGTTTGTCTCCATACACCATAAACGACTCTTTCCCTGGTGGGTTTACTTTTACTATCTTCTTTCTACATAGTATTTCTGCATCGTTGGCGCTAAGCCAATCCATTCCTAAAACTATGTGGAATCCATTTAACTCGATAGGCAATAATTCCTCTTGGAACTTATTCCCATCCAAGTCAATGAGGATGTTTTTCATACGATGGCTAACAGGTACAAACTTGCCACTAGCAATCTCGACTATTATAGCATTAACTAGCATATCTACAGGCAAAGCTAGCTTTCTACCAAATTCATGCGATATAAAGGAGTAATTGGCTTCAGAATCAAACAAAATTTGGGCAGGCAATTCGTTTATGAGAAAGGTACCTGAAGCAACATCGGCTTCTTCTTTCACAGCTTCGAGTGTCATCTGAAAGGCTCTCGCCTTCGGCTTTGGTGGTAGATTGGGTTTTGCTGCGTCCTTCTTCTTCGGGCAGTCCCTCAAAATATGCCCTTCTTCATTGCACCCAAAACATACGTTCTTATTGAAGGTGCATTCATTGGCATAATGCCCTGGCTTTCCACATTTGTAACAAGTGACTTCCACGCTGCACTTCCCAGCATGTCTCTTCTTACACTTGTCACACCACTTGGCTTCGGACCCTCCTCCAAACTTTCTCGAACCAGTCTTCGAGAATTTGTTCTTTTTATTGGAACCTGAAGTTCCTTCAAACTTTCTCTTTTCGCCAACTTCAACCTTGTTGGCGGCTCTCCCTTTTATCATATCTTCAACAGATTTGGCAGCCTAGATAGCTACCTTCAAAGTAGGTGTCTGACGTACTGGCACCACGTACTCCCATGGAAGTCCCTTTGCATACCTGTCAATTTTTTCCAACTCACTGGGACAATACGCAAAGCAAACTCCATTTTGTCTGTGAAGTTATTCGTATATTCGTAAACGGTCATACTCCCCTTCTGCAACGTTAGAAATTGGTTTTCTAACTCAAGTATGTTTTGGGCCAAGCAGTACTTGCGCTTGAAGTGCACTAAGAACTCTGCCCAAGTTAATTGCAGTGGCTCATTAGGGCTTAGGGTTTTCCCCAAAGTTCTCCACCAACGAGCAGCATTACCCCTGAACTGACGTACGGCAAAGGTAGTTTGTAACTTGCCTTGGCAATCACAAGTCATGAAAGCCAACTCCATTTCCGAGATCCAGTCCATTACTCCGACAGGATCTTCTTTTCCATTGAAGGTCGATGGCTTGCAAGTCATAAAGTCCTTATACGTGCACCCATTTCTCTCCATCCTACCCTCGTGGTTATTTCTCCCAACCACAAGCGGTTCACTATGACCAACCGATCTACTGTTGTTCCCTTCTTCAGATCGATCGTCATTTAGTTCACGTTGTTCAACAGGAACTGAAGGTTCATCTTTGTCGTTCAGCAACATTTGCCTCAATTCTTCCCTCTGTTCAGCCAACATGGCCTGAATCATAGTTCGTACTCCATCCATGGTGATGGGTTTGGGTGCAGCTCCTACAATAGGCACCTGTTCCACCACTTGGGGTTGAGGTTGTTGGTTTCTGTTTGCACTTCCAGCTCCACTCCGAGTTCTTGCCATTACAATCTATATACCGAATAAGGTGAATTTAGGTCTTTATTCTTGTTAGACATGTCAATTCCCTTATCACTCCGAAACGTTTACAGGTTAGTTCTAACTTCGTATTCATACGCTTAGAATCCTACACACATAAGGTTTCCAGATCCAGTCGGCAACAGACCATAGATCCAAACAAATAATGGCTCACATGGCAAACACATAGCATTTAGCACATAAGGGCATTTTAGGCATCGTCCCTAAAATAAACTAGTGCTCATGTCTAAAATATGGTAGACACTCATCTCACAATCATCACTTAGCATTCTAAGTTTAAGTCTAGAAATTCTATAATTTCTTACTTCGTTTAAACTAATGCTCTGATACTAACTGTGACATCCCCTAATTTCTCGGCCAGAAAAGACCGATTTAATTTATGCTTTTTAAAATAAAATCAGAGAAATCTTTTTAAAAGATGTTGCGAAATTAGTCCCCAAACAACATATGATAAAAGTTTATAAAATCCTTCATTAAGAAGGTATATATTTTCCATATATATCAAAACCTCGGGATGTCATGTTCCGATACAGATCAAAAGCATAAACAAGACATTATAAGCCTTTCAACAGTTATTTACAACTACTGGCCTATAATCCAAAAATCTCTCGTTGTCCTCCGACTATGCTCGGGGTCCACTACCTGTAATCATAAAAACTGAGTGGGTCAGGCTTGGGAGCCTGGTGATCATATAGGGTTTTCAACCCACAATAATAATATACCTATTAAGTTCACCAATCAACAATAACCCTGATTACCCATTCCCGTTGTCCTTACTTTACATCCCTAAACACCTATCACAAGGGACCTAGCCTAAGGATTATCATCGGGATGGACACTACTGCTAAGGGGTTTCCTCAGCCATACATGTCCTTAAGGCAACCATGAGGGGGATGGAGTACGCCAATGAACATTTAATTCATCAACACCTACAAGTTGCGAACCTGCTAGTGTTCCACTGGACTATCTAGAAAAGTCTGTGGTCGTCATCTATACTCCGCTAGATGACTACAACAACAACAACAACATCGAGGCCTCTCACCTTTTTAACACAAATCAACTATTTCATCTACCCATGTTCTACCCAACATATTTTGTAGATAAAAAGCATATACAGTTTAAAATTTGTATAAAACATCAATTCAACAGTCACCTCAATTAAACAATTAATATATTTACACATAACATGTATTTCAAGGTAAATACTTCATATCTATGTGTAAATTGAAAGTAACTACACACTCACATGATTTGATGATAATCGGGCAACAATTCGTTTCCTAAAATGATCGTTTCTAATAAAACCGGGAGTTTTATTGAGAAACTGGGCTCTGCAAAAGTCGGGCTTCGAAACCGAAAAGATAAATTTTCCGGGCTTCTCGGGCACTTCGTGGAGTATTCCGGGCTTTACAATCAATATCGGGGCTTTGGGGGATGTTAAGATGAAGAAAATATGGGTTTAGGGGTTAAATATGGCAAAATTTCAAAGTTACGCGGGAGGTCTCGCACCCTTCTATTTATAGGAGCGAGGCTTCTGATCGGATGGTTAGAAAGAAGATACGCGTCGCAGATCCGAAGCTCGTAGAGGGGTGGCTCGCACGTGGCTGCGCATGGCTCGCACATGGGTCGCACCTGCGAGGGCTCGCTGGCAGCTTCTAAGTAGACCGGAGTCTAGGTCCGAGGTTCGGACCCGAAGCAGGAGGGAAGGGAGACAGCTGGTGCGAAGGTCGGACACGCGGCTGGCATTGCGAGGCTCGGACTAAGCTGCACATGCGTTGCTCCTCGGATGTGCCATGGCTTCGGATGACTCAGCAACTCGGTGACTCAGCAGGTTGGTAACTCAGCAGCCTGGTGACTCAGCAGGACATGTGGCACTTTTTCAGCGAGGGTGACGTGGCAACTCGTGACTATACGAATTTTCTAGATTTCCGCGCCAAAACTTCTAAAATCCATAACTTTCGCATACGAACTCCGTTTTTGACGTTCTTTATATGCACGTGTAGCTAAACTTACGCTCTATAACTTCCGTTTAGACTTTGTCGGCTAATTTTGACTTTATATTTTATATTATTATTTTTAACAGACCGGGACAGGAAATTCGTTAAAAATTCATAACTTCTTCATCCAACGTCCGTTTTCGTCAGACTTTTTACCGTTGTGTCTGCTAAAAATTGCTCGATCTAAAATTCGAGTTTTTAGTTGTCTACTGCTAAGCTGAAACTTCGAAAAATCATAACTTCCTCATACGAAGTCAGATTTGGACGTTCTTTTTATCGAACTTCTCGTTTTAACGAATACTACGACTTTCTTTTAGATTACTAAGGCTAAAAATTAGTTTATCAAAACTAACTTTTTACGACATTCAGAACCGTGGGGTTTTGTCGCGAAACTTCGACAGGTCATAACTTCTTCGTTATAACTCGGATTTTGGTATTCTTTATATCCCCGAAATCCTTGTTTCGACCACTACAACTTTATGTAAAGATATCGGGCTTATCTCACACTTTAATTTTAACGCTTATTTTTATTCTTAATTAATTAAGCCCTAATAATTAAGCATAAAACACATAATTCACATAATATTCACATAATTCCTTTTCATTTCTTCAAAATGAGTTACAAAGGTTAACCTAGACTATCAACTCAATATAAATGTCACACCCCAAAACTGAAGGCGGAAACGTCTCGGGGCGGAGGTGACTTCATGTGAATCATAACCAATGTACATAGTAAGCGAAGTAAAACACAAAACATTACATTACATAGATTTCATTACATCGGTTGAAAAGTAAAGTAATACAAGTTTCATAAATACATAGTTTAAACAAAAGAGAGACGAATTTTCTACTCATTCCGTCTTCACCAAAAGAGACTGTCGGGTACCTATCTAAAGCGGACCTGAGAATACAAGCGGTTTGAAAATCAGCATAAAGCTGGTGAGTTCATAAGTGGTTTGTTTTGTGAAAAGAACGAGTTCCTTTAGTTTCCTGAAAAAGCGGATAACCAAGAAAATCCCATATTTTCTTATGTAAACATAGTTTCTAAATCCGAAAGTAAAGTAAATGATGAATAATAAAAACATGATTATTCAATGATTTTGTAAAGTATAATTATTTAATTCATTACACTTTTATGGTTACAAACTACTGTTACTCAGGAAAATCCTATATTTTCCTATGCGTGTAAGTGTGTATTATTACTGATTCCGATTATGTTCATTATTATCCATAGGAAAACCCCATGTTTTCCTGAATGTGTGTGTGTACCATTACTAATTCTAATTATGTTCATTATTGTCCATAGGAAAACCCCATGTTTTCCTGAATGTGTGTCATATCCCTAAATGTACCTTAACTTTACTACGTACATAAAGCTAGTAAAAGAGTCTAAAGTGTCAATAATCTAGATTGCGAGTCCTTAACCATACTCAGACTAGATATGACTCGCGTCGGGGCCAGTATCCTTTTTATGACTTTCGTCACCCTTGAACCTTTCGGTTCGGCTGTAGCTAGCAGCCAGGTGCGGGATTGTCAGTCCCGTATAGATCTATACACTCAAGCCACACTCTCCTGCGAACGGAGATTCTGGTTACAAGGTTAGTCCTCCACTATCTCGTGCCAAGGGACGTGTTACCAAGGACGTGTCTCCAATCTTTAAGATTACTCATCACTTCTCGCCTAGGGAAGTGGTATCTATGACTAACTAGGTTCTAACGTACCTGTCCTTTACACTCGATCCTAGGTGTTTTATTAAAGACATTACACTCGAGCCTAGGTGTTATTTAATGATGACTGTCCTTTACACTCGATCCTAGGTGTATTATTAAGGACGTTACAATTGATTTGTGTGTTGTGATGGTATTTATCTATCACACTCGAACCTAGGTGTATTGTTAAGGACATACAGATGTTTTATGTTTTCTAATGGTGTCTGACTTTTACACTCGAACCTTAGTGTTCTATTACAGACATTACGATGGTTTATGTGCTTTATCGATTGAAACGAGAACAATCAATCTAAAGAA
The DNA here is from genome assembly GCF_051521515.1 of Lactuca serriola. Lineage (NCBI taxonomy): Eukaryota > Viridiplantae > Streptophyta > Magnoliopsida > Asterales > Asteraceae > Lactuca > Lactuca serriola. Next base: position 266,026,339 of record NC_136415.1, read on the forward strand.
TACAACATATCAATATATATTAAGAATTGAAAATCAGATTAAAACAACCAACCCTGCAAGTTAAAACAGTTTGTTAAAAGGTTTTCAATTCATAAAATGTACAATTACGAAACCATTTGATTGAAATCATAAGTTTAAGTACAAGCTATTCTTGTACTTTTGCTTGTATTCCCCCCTCCTGAAAACATTGAAAAACCATTGAAAAAGGGTAGGGGTGTGAACTCACCGGACGCGGAAAGTGTCGAATGGGATGTTAAACGTCGAACCGAGGCTTGAATACGAGCGAGGTTCCTATGTAATATTAAATAGCATACAAATATATCTAATTAGAGTCACAAATTCTAATTAGATATGAAGTTACACTCCAACGAACAAAAACACCTCAAAACGGGTGTTTGGAGTGACCCGGGTGACATCTACGGACGGGAATTGAAGCGAGGGACTTGGAAATTGAGTTTACTCCCCAAGAGTAAACTCCCTAATGATGTTTACGGCCTAAACATCCATTCCCCATGAGTTTACAGCCGTAAACTCATGGAGGGTGTTTCTATGAGCTAAATGGCCTTAATTCAAATAATGGGTGTTGCTAGGTTTGGCTTTTGGACATTTGAAAGGAACTAAATCATTACATGGATTTATAGAAGAGTTTACGGCCGTAAACTCTCACCCACATCCAAAATAATTAATTTGAAGGCCAAGGATTAATCACAAGTGGTTCAACTAATTTTTACAAGGCTTAGGTGAGTTAAGGGCTTCAAATGGCATACTTCTATGAGTCTACGGCCCTGGAGTATATGCTCTGGCCGTAAACTCTCAATTAGAGGGTTTATGATGTGTTTAAGGCCTCTAATCTATTTTTGGTTGGTTCCCTAATTTATTCCAAGGCTTTTGGTGGTGTTGGATGGCATTCTAACACTTTAGAAGTGAGTTTACACCCTTGTTTAAGGAGTTTACGGCCCAAGCACAAGCCTTGGTCGTAAACTCACACAAACTCATCAAAATTTATGTTTAAGGTGTTCTAGGTCCATTTCCAATATTCTAAAAATCATATCTAAGTCTTGTTTGTGTCTTGGAAGGGTTAAATGGCATAAAACCCCTTTAAATATGTGTTTACGGCCTAGGCACCTTCCAGGGCCGTAAACTCATATACAAGGCTTTAAATCTTGTTTTGAGGCATTCTAATTCCATTTCATAAAGTCCTCTAGCCATATTCAAGGTCCAATTGAGGTTTGGAAGGGTTTTGTTGCTCCAAAAACCCCTTTTATATGAGTTTACGGCCTAGGATAGTTCTAGGGCCGTAAACTCATGTTTATGGTCTTGTCCCATGATTTAAACACGAAAATGAAGCTTAAGGATGTTATACTAGGAGCTAGGATGTTTACCTTGGAGTTTTAAGGCTTGAAATGGTTGATTTTTGGCTTAACAATATGGATTTTAGGAGAGAGGTTAGAGAGAGAGTGAAAAAGCTTCAAATGAGGCTTAATCCACTTTAAATATGGTTTGACTTGGATATACGGTGGAATTCTACCCGATACCAACGTTAATCGATGCTTTGGGTTGCACCCGATTAAGTTGCCGTTACGCGATATGGTCGAAACTATAATTTTTTTTCAATTTACTAGTTCGGGACATTTTTGCATGTTTCTAACATGTTTGGATACTTACCAAGTCAAAATAAAGCTTTTGACTTAATTAACCTAATTCAGGACGAAATCGGAACAATTCGTTTAAGACGAGTTTTGGCGGAAACGGCTACGGCGAGGAAGCAAAGTTTCGGGTTGTTACAATAAATGCCTAGGCTAGAAACATGAGTGTTACAGTAGTATAGGCCTCTACTACCATTCACACATACTCATACACGTTCCAAGTATTGTCCCGCTGTCGACCAAGTCACCATGCATAAATCATACAATCATTTAACACCTCAGATAACAAAACTAGGGTTTTTATATTAATTCTTGAAACGATTACACAGAGGTTCAAGTTCACCCTACACTACGCCCTCAATAGGCTACACTTCATGATATAGACTATATATCAATATGAATTCTTCATCCACGATTCCTCACATTGTTTTCTGCTTTTTCGAGGATCATGTGGAATGCCCTTGGCTGTGGCGGTGTGTTCTTCTTTGGACAGTCTTTAGAAATATGCCCTTCATCGTTACATATGCAGCACGTCTTCTTGATAGGTGTGCACTTGTTGGTGTAATGCCCTGTCTTCCCACATTTGTAACAAGTCATCTCCTAGCTACATTTATCGAAGTGTTTCTTTTTACACTTCTCACACCACTTAGCTTCATCTATTCCCCCAGATTTCGAGAATTTGCTTTCATTGTAGATTATTGCAGATCCTTCATGTTTCCTTTTCTCTCCAACATTAGCCCTCTCCAGACCCTTTTCTTTTATTTGGGTCTCAACATTTTTGTAACGCCCGTAGATCCGGGCTAGTCAATTTAGAGACGATAAGCATCAAAAAAATGACTTTTTGATGGAATATTATTTAGAAGGATTAATCTTAACTAAGTTGTATTATATGTTACAAGGATTTCGTATATATAAAGAACGCCAAAATATGAGTTATAACGAACAACTTATGACCTGTCGAAGTTTCACGAAAGAACCGGCACGACACAACGTGATGTAAATAGCGAATTTACGTTAGAGCGATATTTGGCCTTAGCAATCTAAATAAAATCCGTAGAATACGTTAAACCGAGAGCGTGCATAAAAAGAACGTCTAAATCTGACTTCGGATGAGGAAGTTATGATTTTTCGAAGTTTCAGCATTAGCAGTATGCAGCCCGAAACTCGAGATTAAGGTCGAGTGATATTTAGCCAAAACTTTCTAAATGAGAATTGAAGATCTCATCAATAGTATTCCAACGATAAAAAGACAGACGAAAACGGAGTTCAGATGAAGGAGTTATGAATTTCGAACGGAGTTTTCCTATCCCGGCCTACTAAAAATAATATATAAGTAATATACTTATAATATATTAAAACTGAAGTCAAAATTAGCGAACAGAGTCTAAACGACAGCTGTAGAGCATAATCTCACCTTCGTTTACCTCGATTTGCATGCAAGAAATATCCCGAAGCCCGAAGATCCCGAGAAGAAAAGATTTTCCGAGCCGAATCTCTGCCCACGAGGAGTCCGGTTTTTGTGAAGATCTTCTAGATCTACCGAAGAATACTACTTCTACAAGCCGTACTGCTGTCTGATCATCTTCTGATCAAGTGAGTGTATAGTCCCTTTCATAAACACGATTTTAATACAAGTATTGCTTGAATGTATTAAGTATATGTTTGGTGTGAGTGTGTAGTTACTTTCTTCTAACACATACATATGAAGTATCTCTATAAAATACGTGCCATGTGTTATATGTATATTATCTCGTTATTTGGAATGGTTAAGTGTGTGTGGTTGCTTTCTGTTAACACACATATATAGATTATACTCTATAAAATACGTGCTATGTGAATATATACTATTTCTCATGTGGTATGAGTGTCGAAAGAATTTGTTATACAGGTTTTATGTTGTATATAAACAAATATATTTTATCTACAAATATGTGGGTAGAACATGGGTAGATAGTGGTGTGTGTTGAAATAAAAATGTTGAGAGGCCTCGATGTCATTGTGATCCAGTCCTCTAGCGGAATTTAGATGACGACCACGGACTCTTTCTAGACAGTCACGTGGAACAGCAGCAGGCTCATAACCTGTAGGTGTTAATGAACTTGGGTGTTCATTCATTGTATTCCATCCCCCTCATGGTTGCCTTATTTGACTTATATTGCTGAGGAACCCCCGAAGCATGTGTTGTCACCCCAATGAAATATTCTTAGACTAGGTCCCTTGTGTTAGTTGTCTTAGGGATGTAAAGTGGGAACAATGGGAATAGGTAATTGGGTTATTATTGGTTGATGAAATTAAATTAATTATTTATTGTGGGTTGAAAACCCTATATGCTCACCAGGCTCCCAAACCTAACCCACTCAGTTTTCTTTGCATTACTGGTAATGGCACAAGAGTATAAGTTGGTGGACTTGACGAGAGGTTTTGGATTATAGATCAGTAGTTATAAGTAACTGTTGTAAGGTCTATTTTGTTCTGATTATGCTTTTGGTCTGTATTGAACAGGACATCCTGAGATTTTGTTATATAATGAAGATACATTTCTTTAAAGAGATGCTTTGATAAACTCTTATCATACTTTGTTTTGGGAACAAATTCCGCAACCATTTTCTTTAAACGATCACTCTGATTTAAAAAACAAAGCATAAACAAATCGATATTTTCTGGCCGTGAAATTGGGGATGTCACAGTTGGTATCAGAGCATTAGTTTAAGCGAACTAGGAATTTGTAGGAAATTTCTAGACTTAAACTTAGGATGCTAAGCGATGATTGTGAGTTGAGTGTGTCTTTTATATTTTAGGCAGTACACCTAAATTGACACGAGCACTAGTATGCTTTAGGAAAGATGCCTAAAATACTTTTATGTGCTAAACGCTATATGTTTGCCATATATGATATTGTTTGTTCGGATCTATGGTCTGTTGCCGACCGGATCTGGAAACCTTATGTGTTTAGGATTCTAAGCGCACGAATACGGTATTAAAACTAGCATGTAAATGTTTCGGAGTGAAAAGGATGATTTGAACGTCTATCGAAATAGAGATCTAAATTCACCTAATTTGGTGTATAGATCGAAATGGAAAACACACAAAATGGATTGGGAAACGATAACCTGCAGCCTGAGCCACACGTGATTGGGAGTGCACCAGAGCTATCAGCTGCACCTGAGCCAATCACGATGGCGGGAGTATATGCAATGGTGCGAATCATGTTGGATCATCAGATGGAGGAAACAAGGCATTTACTTCAACAAAGTAAGCATGAACATACTGTGCCAGTACGCCAGGAACCTACTCTTGAGACAACTATCAGGGTTGCGAAGTCAGTCGAAGAAGTGATCAATGGTTGTATCGTCAACAAGGTTGAAGTTGGCAAGAAGAGGAAATTTGAGGGGTCTTCAAATTCTGACAAGAGCAACATGTTCTCGAAGTCTAGAAAAAGAGGAGATGAAGAAAAATGGTGTGGGAAATGCAAAAAGAAAAACTCGAGAAAAAGTGGCGAGGAGGTGACATGTTTTAAGTGTGGAAAGCATGGACATTATGCCAATGAATGTACATACAATGAAAAGGTATGTTACAGATGTGATGAGGAAGGGCACCTCAAACAGGACTGCCCAAAGAAGGAAGAAGCTACAAAGCCAAATATTCCACTGAAACATTTTGAGAGATGCGATGAAGAGGTGACTTGCTACAAGTGTGGAAAGACAGGGCATTATGCCAACAAGTGTGTATCCAAAAAGAGGGTGTGTTATGAATGCCGAGGAGAAGGGCATTTATCTAGGGACTGCCCGAAGAAGAATAAGGGAGTAAAACCAAATGCACAGCCACAACCAAAGGCAGAAGAATTTTAAATGATCCTTGACGAAGCAGATGATAAAGCGAGGAATCAAGGATGAAGACTTTGTATCAAGGTATAGCTAGTATCAGGAAGTGTAGCCTATTAGGGGCATAGTATAGGGTGGACTTGAACTTTTGTGTAATAGTTTCAAGAATTAATATAAATCCTAGTTTTGTTATCTGATGTGTTGAATGACACCTATCGAAGGATATCGTAAGAGTGGTATCTTGCCTTCAGAATATGTCTGATAAAATAACGGAACGTTAAGAGGAGTATGATACGTCTAAAGTACACCTGCGATTGGCAAGATGATGGAACGATTGGTGTAATTCTTGAAGCTATCCTATCGTCTGGAATTTCCATCACCAACCGAGTTGAAGTAGAATTAATGGTTGAAGATACGCATGGAAGAAGTTCTCGTAGAGTCTAGGAGAATTTTTATGATTAATTGGACACATTAGTATGTGTTAAATTGTTTTATGATTTTAGGACTTGGGGAATGCGAGACAATACTTGGGACGAGTATGAGTAGGTGTGAATAGTAGTAGAGATCTATACTACTAGCAGCACAGGACTCACGCTTGGATCAGGGAAAGTCGCAAGGTTACCAAGAAACTAGTAATTGATTCCGTTTTATTTATGTATGTAATTACCATTGTTTCGGTAATGACTAGTAAGAGGGTTGTTATTCTGACCCTAGCGGTCATGACAAATTGAGTCCGACTGCAATGAGTTTGTTACGTGGTTCTGAGAACCGAGTTTGATGTAGCATCTGACTTAAGTCAGAAGATTGAAATCAATGTGATCGATAGCATCGCGCTCGTTGTTAAAGAAGTTAGTAGCTAGAAATGCTACATGCTAAAATTTGATTATATCACATTAGAATATGAAGGAAGGTATAATCCATTCTGGAATTTGACTCTAAGAGACTTGAGTCTAAGCGTTGCATCATACGATGAGAGGTCATTAGAACATGACCCATCGGTCTGTTACAATAGATAAAGGAAAGTACATATCCAAAGAAGAAAAAGGAGTGACAATAAGGATTTATTTTGTAACTCGAAGGTTACAATTGAAAGTACAACATAGTACGAAGAGCAGATGTAGGATTGAGCACTACCTGCTATCGAGAAGTCCAAGAGTTAGATACTCTTTCGAGGAAATATAGAACTTACAATTATTACTTAGGATGGAGAGATAACGTAAGGAGTCAGTATACGAATCTTGTTTCGTTGATCATTCCGGGACGTAATCATCCTAAGGGGGAGATAATTGTAATGGTTGTAGATCTGGGCTAGTCAATTTAGAGACGATAAGCATAAAAAAAATGACTTTTTGATGGAAGATTATTTAGAAGGATTAATCTTAACTAAGTTCTATTATATGTTACAAGGATTTCGTACATATAAATAGTGCCAAAATCCAAGTTATAACGAAGAAGTTATGACCTATCGAAGTTTCGCGAAAGAGCCGGCACGACACAGCGCGATGTAAATAGTGAATTTACGTTAGAGCGATATTTGGCCTTAGCGATCTAAATAAAAGTCATAGAATACGTTAAACCGAGAGCATGCATAAAAAGAACGTCTAAATCTGACTTCGGATGAGGAAGTCATGATTTTCCAAAGTTTCGGCATTAGCAGTATGCAGCCCGAAACTCGAGATTGAGGTCGAGTGATATTTAGCCAAAACTTTCTAAATGAGAATTTAATATCTCATCAATAGTATTCCAACGATAAAAAGACAGACGAAAACGGAGTTCAAATGAAGGAGTTATGAATTTCGAACGGAGTTTTCCTATCCCGGCCTACTAAAAATAATATATAAGTAATATATTTATAATATATTAAAACTGAAGTCAAAATTAGAGAACAGAGTCTAAACGAGAGCTGTAGAGCATAATCTCACCTTCGTGTCGATATAAATAACGTTAAAAACGGAGTTCGTATGCGAAAGTTATGAATTTATGCAGTTTCGGGTGCGAACCCCAAAGCTGTGTCAGAGACCACGACGCGGCAAGCAGTGCCACGACGTGGCAGCGTCTTCTGACACCTTCGGGAGTCCCCCATACTCAACTTTCGATGATGCATGCAGTGGCAATGAAGCCCATGACGTGGAAAAAGGTGTCACGACGTGGCAAGGGCAGATTTTGCCCTATAAATAGATTTGAAGGGCCAGCCGTTTAGGGTTGCTATTTTCTCTCCTCTCTCTCCCGTTTTACCTCGATTTGCGTGCAAGAAATATCCCGAAGCCCGAAGATCCTGAGAAGAAAATAGTTTTCGAGCCGAAGCTCTGCCCGCAAGGATTCCGGTTTTTGTGAAGATCTTCCAGATCTACCGAAGAATACTACTTCTACAAGCCGTAGTGCTGTCTGATCATCTTCTGATCAAGTGAGTGTATAGTCCCTTTCATAAACACGATTTTAATACAAGTATTGTTTGAATGTATTAAGTATATGTTTGGTGTGAGTGTGTAGTTACTTTCTTCTAACAGATAGATATGAAGTATCTCTATAAAATACGTGCTATGTGTTATATGTATATTATCTCGTTATTTGGAATGGGTAAGTGTGTGTGGTTGCTTTCTGTTAACACACATATATGGATTATACTCTATAAAATACGTGCTATGTGAATATATACTATTTCTCATGTGATATGAGTGTCGAAAGAATTTGTTATACAGGTTTTATGTTGTACATAAACAAATATATTTTATCTACAAATATGTGGGTAAAACATGGGTAGATAGTGATGTGTGATGAAATAAAAATGTTGAGAGGCCTCGATGTCATTGTGATCCAGTCCTCTAGCAGAATTTAGATGAAGACCACTGACTCTTTCTAGACAGTCCCGTGGAACACCAACAGGCTCATAACCTGTAGGTGTTAATGAACTTGGGTGTTCATTCGCTGTATTTCATCCCCCTCATGGTTTCCTTATTTTACTTATATTGCTGAGGAACCCCCGAAGCATGTGTTGTCGCCCTGATGAAATATTCTTAGACTAGGTCCCTTGTGTTAGTTGTCTTAGGGATGTAAAGTGAGAATAACGGGAATGGGTAATTGGGTTATTATTGGTTGTTGAAATTAAATTAATTGTTTATTGTGGGTTGAAAACCCTATATGCTCACCAGGCTCCCAAGCCTGACCTACTCAGTTTTCTTTGCATTACAGGTAATGGAACTAGAGTATAAGTTGGTGGACTTGACGAGATTTTTTGGATTATTGATCAGTAGTTATAAATAACTGTTGTAAAGTCTATTTTGTTCTGTTTATGCTTTTGGTCTGTATTGAACATGACATCCCGAGATTTTGTTATATAATGAAAATACATTTCTTTAAAGAAGTGCTTTGATAAAATCTTATCATATTTTGTTTTGGGAACACATTCCGTAAACGTTTTCTTTAAACAATCACTCTGATTTATAAAACAAAGCATAAACAAATCGATATTTTATGGCCGTGAAATTGGGGATGTCACAATTCTTGGCTGCCCAGATGGCGGCTTTCAGAGTGGTTGCTTACTTGACTATCGGACCAAAGTCCGCTGGTAATCTGAGGGCAAACTTGTTGACCTTGGAAAGTTCTGTTGGAAGTAGGTAGGGAACAAGCTTCATTTTCTCCGTAAAAGTAGTAGCGTACTCGGTGACGCTCAACCTTCACTTTTCCAGATTCTGGAACTCATTATTGATTTCCAGAAGATCATGTTCAGAGCAGTATTGCATCTTTAGTTGCACCTTAAAATCTTCCCACAACATCTTGCTAGCTTCCCCCTTGGGCATAGAACCAGCCAGTAGCTTCCACCAGCTCAGCACTCCATATTTTAACAGAGGAATCACAAGAGTGGTCTTCTGTCTATTGCTTCACTCACAACTTTAAAACATCATCTCCATCTCGGAGATCCAGTCGATAACTCCCACTAGTGTCGGGTTTCTAGCTAGACACGGTGGGTTTGATGCCATGAAATCCTTGTACTTGCATCCACGTCCGTCATTTCCTCCATCCAGATTGTTCTGTCGAACTAATGGTGGGTCGGCTTGACCGATTAACCCACTGAAGTTCCCTCCCTCTAACCGCCCTCCATTCACTTCAGGCTCCTCAACTTAAATTCACAGTTCTTCACGGTTCTACCTAAGCAGATGTCTCGTTTCTTCCATCTGACGATCCAACATTATTTGAATCATCATTTGTACACCAGCCAATGTCATTGGCTCAGGTGTTGCTGCTGCCACAACTACTAGTTCAATCATAGGTGCTTGATTCCTATGTTCGTCAGCGTTTCCAACTCCACTTCTCGTTCTCACCATTGTTGATCTATACACCGAATAAGGTGAATTTAGATCCTCCTTCATGATAGATATTCAAGTCATCCTTATTTCTCCGAAACGTTTACATGCTAGTTCTAATATCGTAATCGTACGCTTAGTATCCTAAACACATAAGGTTTCCAGATCCGGTCGGCAACAGACCATAGATCCGAACAAAAAATATCATATATGGCAAACATATAGCATTTAGCACATAAAAGCATTTTAGGCATCTTTCCTAAAATATACTAGTGCTTGTGTCTAAAATATGATAGACACTCATCTCACAATCATCGCTTAGCAATCTAAGTTAAAGTCTAGAAATCCTACAAATTCCTACACTTAAACTAATGCTCTGATACCAACTGTGACATCCCCGTTTTCACTGCCAGAAAAAGACCGATTTTGTTTATGCTTTATAAAAATCAGAGTACCTCTTTTAATAAAAATGTTGTGGAATTTGTTGCCAGTAAAACATGATAAATATGTTATCAAAGTATTTCCGAAGAAAAGTATTTTTATTCATTTGAAAACATTTGGGATGTCATCGTCAATATAGAAAAATAAGCATAAACAGAACTTACATTCATTATCACTAATGATTTACATCTCCTTTAATCTCTCAGTGAAATATGTCTTCGTATTGATACATGTGATACAAAGAAAACTAAGTGGGTCAGGCTTGGGAATCTGGTGAGCATATAGGGTTTTCATCCCACAATATTATATTTATTATATTTAATCATCAAACAATCAACCCAATTACCCATCCCTATTATCTTCTTTACTCTTAAGATTTTACCCTAAGAATCAACTATCCTTCATTCTTTCATTCCTAAGGATTTACCTAAGGAATTGGAACGAAGTCCATTGCTGCCAAAGTTTATCTATCAGGTACTAAATTCATAGCTATCAGGCACTAACTCCATAGTCACCAAGGTTCACTTAACAGGCGCTAACTCCATAGTCACCAAGATTCACTTAACAGGCGCTAACTCCATAGTCACCAAGATTCACTTAACAGGTGCTAACTCCATAGTCACCAAGGTACTCTCATACCATCTTTCATTACACACAAATTATTCCATCTACCCATGTTCTACCCAACATATTTGTAGATCTAAAATACAAATACATGTTAACGCATTTAGAACCTATATAAAACATTCATTTCATGTCCACCTTAAATAAACAAACAATATATAAACACATAGCACATATTCCATAGCAAATACTTAATATTTATGTGTTAGAAGAAAGTAACCAGACGCCCACTTGATAAGACGATGATCGGACAGCACTACGGCTCTAAATGTAGAATTCTTCGATGAAATCAGGATGCTTCCTTGAAAACCGGGCCTCTCGCGGGTATAGTTTCGGCTCAGAAACTCTTTTCTTCTCGGGATCTTCGGAGCGTCGGGACTTGCTTCGGGTTTCGGGATGATATCGGGGCTTCGGCGGTACAACTTGCAAAGAAAATGGAAGAATAAGGGAATGAAAAGAAAGAATTTAGCAAACAAAAACGGCAGCCCTCGCTTTCTATTTATAGGAGGGGTCTGGCCTCCGAACGCACTGCGTTCCCTGAACGAACACAGTGCGTTCCGCCGTGCAACATTGCTTACGAACTTCGGACTTAACAGGCGACGGGACAGGCTCTGGGCTCCGAACGCGGGGCGTTCCCCCTCGGTGTGTGTGCCTCAAACTTCATAAATTCATATCTTTTGCATACGAGCTCTGTATTCGACGTTCTTTATATCCACATGAAGGTGAGATTATGCTCTATAACTCTCGTTTAGACTCCGTCGGCTAATTTTGACTTTAAATTTTATTATATTATTTTTAGTAGGTTGTGACAAGAAAACTCCGTTAGAAATTCACAACTCCTTCATCCGACGTCCGTTTGTAACAACAGCAAAATTCAGGTCAAAATTTAAACTTTTATAAAACCGTAATTGAGTATACTAAGTGGTAAATATCGTAACAAGGTTTTCAAACATATAAAGAACAAAAAAATCCGAGTTATAACGATGAAGTTATAATCATTCTAAAATTCCCGACAAAACCGGCAACACCGATTAAACGAAAAACGCGAAGTTTCAATACAATAGTTTTTAGCCTTAAGTATCAAAATGAAAGTTATATATAACATCAAACCGTGAGCGTACATAAAAAGAACGTCCAAATCTGACTTCGTATGGGGAAGTTATGATTTTTCCAAGATTCGGGTATAGCAGTAGACAGCTAAAAACTCGAAATAGAGCTCGAGATACTTTTGACCAAAACAACCTAAATGAGAATCGAAGGTCTCAACATTAGTAGCGTAACAGCAAAAAGTCTGACGAAAACGGACATAGGATGAAGAAGTTATGGATTTTTAACGGACTTTTCGTGTCCCGGCCCGTTAAAAATAAATAATTAAAAATAAAGTCAAAATTTGCCGATGAAGTCTAAACGAGAGTTGTAGATAACATTTTCAGCTACGCGTGCATATAAAGAACGTCGAAAACGGAGCTCGTATGCGAAAGTTACGGATTTTACAAGTTCGGGGTCCAAAATCCGAGGCTGTCAGGCCCCCACGACGTGGCACAAGCTTGCCGCGACCCGGCAAGTGACTGAGGGCGTCCAATCAATGGAAGAGGATAATTTTGACTCCCCACGACGTGTCCATCACTTGCCACGACGTGGCACACTCCAAAAATGCCCCTATAAATAGATTTCAAGGGCTCCGACTTCCATTGCTCAGTTCCCTTCTTTCTCGCGCCGAAACTCTGCGTTTAAGCCCCTGAGACCCTCCCAAAGCCCCGGTTTTCACCTTCAAGTCCCGAAGGAAGGTTTTTTGTTCCCGAGATTCCCGAGATTCCCAAGAATCCTGATATTTTTCCGCGTTTCCAACTCTTCCTGTCGAAGTTCTGCTCGATTCTCCTCTCGACTACTTCAAATCAACCACTTCAATCAAGTGAGTTCATACCCCTATAACTACGCTTTCAAATGTTTTGTAAATTCTTTTATACACTTTTGAGGAGGGGAATACAAGTAAACACACGGCTAAAATCGTGTGAAACATCGATCTTTTGCTATACTTTTCATACTGTTGTTTTAACTATCTTATGAAGTTATTATCATGCAAAATACCTCACAACACAACTTTACCCTCTTGGGATACAATATGTTTTATAAATATAAATATGTTTTATTTATACGTTTTCATACTACATCATATCAAGGGTAACCATCTCAGCTATAACATGATGCTTTTACAAGAAAACTCAACTCATCATCACGTCTTTGTAGCACGGTAGAAAAGGAAATCATTTCATACAAACAATTTTACATCATATTACTCGTGAACTCGTTGTTAGCAATCATGTGGTGTCATATGGATTTGTTTGTACCAAACGAAAGTCCCCACCTATAACCAGAGTCTCTTGGAGGAAGAGCGTGACAAGTGTGTATAGATCTATACGGGGCTGACAACTCCGCACCCTGACTGTTAGCTACAGTCCGTCATTAGGGGTGACAAATGTCAACATTAGGTACTGCGTCTAGTATGGTTATGAGGAACTCACAACACGCGGAAACAATGACTCATGCACGTAGTAATACTTAACTCAATCATGCTCGGGGGGTAATAACTATATTCTAGGGTATTATCGGCATGATCAAAACTCAGGATAAACACTTCCACAACTAGTTTTACTTAACAATAAAACTATACATCATTCTTTTTAGCATGTCATAATTGCTTACAGGTTATGGTCTTGGTCATCTGAGACTGCATTTCACATTTAGAAAAATAAGGGATTTTCCTGGTTCAAATACATATAGTACATACAACAATCTTTCAAACTCATTTCATACATCTAATAGAAAATAAGGGATTTTCTGGAAAACATACACGCACTTTCGAATGGCATACATTTTCTCAAAACACTACTTATGAACTCACCAACTTAAATGTTGACACTTTTTCTTTGAAATAACTTGTATTCTCAGGAAACCGCTAAACCAGGCAGCAACTACTTTTGATGACTAACGCGCTGACATTAGTAACATATTTTGGATCACCATATTGTATTTGATTTCTTTTAAAAACATGTAACACATACAATCATGTAAACTTTTCAATTATATTTATATTATGGTGGTGTGTACTTTCTTTGCTATTCAATTGTTATGATAGTTGACATGACGTCCTCCGCCCCCGAACGTTTCCGCCGTTCTGGTTTTGGGGGTGTGACAGATTGGTATCAGAGCATTGTTTATAGTGAATAAGTGTATCAAAACCATTTTTGATATACAACTATAAACACAACTGGGAAAAAACACTCTGAGTAAGAGTCATACTTTTAAAATTAAATTTATTTAGTTTTTGTAAAGTAGGCATGCATTCATTTCATATTAATAACAGGGTCAGTGTCATAATTAAAACAATAAAGAAGTATTATAGATGATTTGTGCAATACAGGTATGCCTTGGGATATGTAATCGGGACTGGGATAAATATAGCCTGATCAACTGTATTTGTCCGAGAACCGAACTGTGTATGCCTGGGGATAGCTACAATGTACAAGAAGTCTAAAAACTTACCAAACTTATAAACTTTAGAATCAAACATAACATTTAGAATACTATAGGAGTATTTTATGTATACGATAGTTTAACTTTGATGTCAACCTTATGTGCCTTAGTTCTAGACAATCCTTATCTCCATATTCTCGTACAAACACAATGGTTGGATTTCCACCTAGCCGGAGACCCCTACTACCCAAACCATACAATCATTAAAAGACTTATTATCTTCATTGTTATTTCTTTGGCAGCGATGCCGCCTCGTAGATCTGCGCGTCGCATCAACAACGCAACACCTACGCCGCCGCCACCACCCCCACAATATGATCCTGTCATGGTTCAGGCTACTATCACTGCAGCAGTAGCAGCTGCTCTTACGCAAATAAACACTAACGGAGCTGGTGGAACTGGAAGCAGTACCAACCACTTGAATCATGGCACTGGCCATGGTCATATCAGAGAATGCACATACAAGGAATTTTTGAATGCAAAGCCAAAAACTTTCAACGGTTTAGGAGGAGTCATTGCACTTATGCAATGGTTCGAGAAGACCGAAACGGTCTTCGAGATATGTGCATGCCCAGAGACCAGCAAAGACAAGTTTGCCACTTGCACTTTCTCTGATCGAGCCCTCACCTGGTGGAAGGGACATGTGGACGCCCTATCTCTCCCAGTTGCTAATGCCATGAGCTGGGAAGATCTCAAAATCTTGATGATGGAAGAATACTGCCCGAGGGGCGAAATCCAAAAATTAGAGCATGAGCTATGGAACCTAAGGATGACCGGATCGGACCTAATCGCTTACACGGCTAGGTTCAGTGATTTTTCAGCCTTGTGCCCAAGTATGGTAAACCCAGAATCGAAGAAGGTGGAGAGGTACATTTGGGGATTATCACCCCAGATCCAAGGGCATGTCCTGGCCTCTAACCCAGTCACGTTTGACAGCGCGAAGCGCTTGGCTCAACGATTGATTGATCACGGTGTTAAACAGGGTACTATTACCGCTGTCTCGGAGCCACCAAAGGATTTAGAGGACCGAAGGGAACCCTAGGATAAGAGGAAGGGGGAAACCATGCAAGAGAACCCCAAGAGGCAACAGTTAGTGACAGATCATTCTGTTACTATCCCTACCACCCCTACACCCACAAGGTCGTACAACGGCAACCAGCCTAAGTGCAACCGATGCAACTTTCATCATCACGGACCCTGTCGTGAAATGCATTGCATTAGGTGCAATAGTAAGGGACACACCGTCCGGTACTACAGGGAAATAGCCCAACCAACCGCTCCAGCCGCAAATGTGGGAATAGACCGTACTTGTTATGAGTGCGGAGCAATGGGACACTTCTGACGGAACTGCCCGAAGGAAAAAAACAAGAATGCTAGTGGAGGAGGCCGAGTATTCGCAATTGGCCAAGAGGAGGCTATTGCAGACCCCACGGTTATTCCGGGTACATTTCTCCTCGATAACTTATTACATACATTCCATTTGATAGTAGGGACGCAGAGGAGTTCCGTGAGTCACAAGTTTAAAAATCTACTCGAATAAACACCCCAATCATTAAACAAAACTTTCATAGTAGTAATAATAGAGATAGACTAAAAAGCACTAAAAACACATACGTAGAATGCACTATCCCACTAACGAACGTCTTACAATGAGAAGTACCGACGTCGGCATTCGACGTGGATTGGTGTGGCCCTACCCATACCAGTTCCATGTGTTATAAAAGACCCTTTCACTTTAACCATCGAGTATCACGACAAACCCGACACTAACCCCAATTGGTTTCTAGTTTCAAAACCCCGAGATACTCATGTGAGGAGTACTATATCTTTACAACCTTCCCGTAGTATCCCTCAACAGATCATTTAGAAATACAACGCATACAACGAGTCAAATCCAAGCTCAGAAACTAGGAGTGAATTCAACCATGAACTTCAAAACGTAGCTGCCCTAATGCATTGAGTGAATATGCAACATTTAGAAGAACATAAGTAAATAAACCCAAAACCACACGATCCCGATCGGTCGAAGTGATAGGCGGAGTAATGAAAGTCTGCTGAAACACGCACATTAGGATCTAGATTCATAAAGGAACAAGAGGAACAAATCGACCAGAAGCACTCACGCCTGCCCGCAAAAATTGGAGTCCCGGTCAAAATGGGAATTTCGGGACGAAATTCTCTCTAACCGGGGGATAATGTAACAACAGCAAAATTCAGGTCAAAATTTAAACTTTTATAAAACCGTAATTGAGTATACTAAGTGGTAAATATCGTAACAAGGTATTCATACATATAAAGAACACAAAAATCCGAGTTATAACGAGGAAGTTATAACCATTCTAAAATTCCCGACAAAATCGGCAACACCGATTAAACGAAAAATGCGAAGTTTCAATACAATAGTTTTTAGCCTTAAGTATCTAAATGAAAGTTATATATAACATCAAACCGTGAGCGTACATAAAAAGAACGTCCAAATTTGACTTCGTATGGGGAAGTTATGATTTTTCCAAGATTCGGGTATAGCAGTAGACAGCTAAAAACTTGAAATAGAGCTCGAGATACTTTTGACCAAAACAGCCTAAATGAGAATCGAAGGTCTCAACATTAGTAGCATAACAGCGAAAAGTCTAACGAAAACGGACATAGGATGAAGAAGTTATGGATTTTTAACGGACTTTTCGTGTCCCGGCCCGTTAAAAGTAAATAATTAAAAATAAAGTCAAAATTTGCCGATTAAGTCTAAACGAGAGTTGTAGATAACATTTTCAGCTACGTGTGCATATAAAGAACGTCGAAAACGGAGCTCGTATTCGAAAGTTATGGATTTTACAAGTTCGGGGTCCAAAATCCGAGGTTGTCAGGCCCCCACGACGTGGCACAAGCTTGCCGCGACCCGGCAAGTGACTGAGGGCGTCCAATCAATGGAAGAGGATAAGTTTGACTCCCCACGACGTGGCCATCACTTGCCACGACGTGGCACAACCCAAAAATGCCCGTATAAATAGATTTCAAGGGCTCCGAGTTCCATTGCTCAGTTCCCTTCTTTCTCGCGCCGAAACTCTGCGTTTAAGCCCCCGAGACCCTCCCAAAGCCCCGGTTTTCACCTTCAAGTCTCGAAGGAAGGTTTTGTGTTCTCGAGATTCCTAAGATTCCCGAGAATCCCGATATTTTCCCGCGTTTCCAACTCTTCCTGTCGAAGTTCTGCTCGATTCTCCTCTCGACTACTTCAAATCAACCACTTCAATCAAGTGAGTTCATACCCCTATAACTACGCTTTCAAATGTTTTGTAAATGCTTTTATACACTTTTGAGGGGGGGAATACAAGTAAACACACGGCTAAAATCGTGTGAAACATCGATCTTTTGCTATACTTTTCATACTGTTGTTTTAACTATCTTATGAAGTTATTATCATGCAAAATACCTCACAACACAACTTTACCCTCTTGGGATACAATATGTTTTATAAATATAAATATGTTTTATTTATACGTTTGCATACTACATCATATCAAGGGTAACCATCTCAGCTATAACATGATGCTTTTACAAGAAAACTCAACTCATCATCACGTCTTTGTAACACGGTAGAAAAGGAAATCATTTCATACAAACAATTTTACATCATATTACTCGTGAACTCGTTGTTAGCAATCATGTGGTGTCATATGGATTTGTTTGTACCAAACGAAAGTCCCCACCTATAACCAGAGTCTCTTGGAGGAAGAGCGTGACAAGTGTGTATAGATCTATACGGGGTTGACAACTCCGCACCCTGACTGTTAGCTACAGTCCGTCATTAGGGGTGACAAATGTCAACATTAGGTACTGCGTCTAGTATGGTTATGAGGAACTCACAACACGCGGAAACAATGACTCATGCACGTAGTAATACTTAACTCAATCATGCTCGGGGGGTAATAACTATATTCTAGGGTATTATCGGCATGATCAAAACTCAGGATAAACACTTCCACAACTAGTTTTACTTAACAATAAAACTATACATCATTCTTTTTAGCATGTCATAATTGCTTACAGGTTATGGTCTTGGTCATCTGAGACTGCATTTCACATTTAGGAAAATAAGGGATTTTCCTGGTTCAAATAGATATAGTACATACAAGAATCTTTCAAACTCATTTCATACATCTAATAGAAAATAAGGGATTTTCTGGAAAATATGCACGCACTTTCGAATGGCATACGTTTTCTCAAAACACTACTTATGAACTCACCAACTTATGTTGACACTTTTTCTTTGAAATAACTTGTATTCTCAGGAAACCGCTAAACCAGGTAGCAACTACTTTTGAAGACTAACGCGCTGGCATTAGTAACATATTTTGGATCACCATATTGTATTTGATTTCTTTTAAAAACATGTAACACATACAATCATGTAAACTTTTCAAATATATTTATATTATGGTGGTGTGTACTTTCTTTGCTATTCAATTGTTATGATACTTGACATGATGTCCTCCGCCCCCGAACGTTTCCGCCGTTCTGGTTTTGGGGGTGTGACACCGTTTCCATCTGTCTTTTTACCGTTGCACTACTATTAACGAGATCTTCGATTCTTGTTTAGATTGTTTTGGCTAAAAGTCACTCGATCTCATATTCGAGTTTTGGGTTGTACACTGCTAAGCTGAAACTTAGAAAAATCATAACTTCCTCATACGAAGTCAGATTTAGACGTTCTTTTTATGCACGCTCTCGGTTTAACGAACTCTACAACTTTCATTTAGATCACTAAATCCAAATATCGCTTTCTCGTAAATTCACTATTTACATCGCGTTGTGTCATGCCGATTCTGTCACGAAACTTCGACAGGTCATAACTTCTTCGTTATAACTCAGATTTCGATGTTCTTTATATGTACGGAATCCTTGTAACATATACTAAAACTTAGTTAAGATTAATCCTTCTAAATAATCCTCCATCAAAAAGTCATTTTTGATGTTTATCGTCTCTAAATTGACTAGCCCAGATCTACGGGGGTTATAGGACTTCACTAGTGATATCAAACATCCTATATCGATCTTTCAATCGAATCACTCACTACAGGTGAGTTCATACCCATAAAAATACACTTTTAAATGCTTTTAATTGCTTTTATGGGGGGAATACAAGTAAAACACAATACAAATGTGTTAACCATTTACGTGTGAAAATAGTAACCTAAAGGATTTATTATACTCAAAAACTTGTTAAAACTTCTTTAAACTACTTTAGATTTCTTTTATATCAAAATCATATTCGTCTATGTATTTACATATAAATATGCTTTAACGAACTTAGGACTACTGCTAAATACCTTGATTCTTGTTCCATGTTTGGTTGTGGGCTTAGGGTAGGATCACTAGTTCGACTATCGATTAAATCCTAGTTATGCTCATTAAATACATACATGAATATTAAACCTATTTTTAAGCATCATACTTAACTTAGTTGTTTATGGTGAGTAATTAAGTGTTTTCCACTCAGCACCAACTCGGCGAGTCGGCGGCTGGACTCGGCGAGTTGGTGTTGAGTGGAAAAAACCCTAATTTCAGAGGATGAGCCCTATATAAAAGACATTATACCCTCTCCCCATCCTCCTTACCCTCCCTTGAATTCCAGAAAACCCTAGAAACACGATTGTGAAGGATTGAAGTGCATTTGAGCCTTGGAGAAGAGATTTTGGAGGAGATCTTGGAAAGTTAGGAGGCTTGGAGCAAGGGGCTTTGCTAAGATTCGGATTTCCTTGATGTTGGGGTTTCCTTTTGAGGTATTATCTCGTTCTTGTGCTGCTATTCATCTAGATTCATCATTTTTGGGATGTGTGAGAGGTTTAGCTTGTGGTATTTTGAGTTTGAAGGATAGATATGAGGTTGCTACCTCAGATCTGGAATGGGGAAGGTCTAGAGTGCATTAAAGCCCGTTCTTGAGTGGTTGGTGAAGTCACCTTGTCCCAAACCCTAGCCCTAGAGTGTAAAATGCCTGGATCTCTTTGGATTCACGTAAAGTTTGCCACTTTACGTGATGGATGGGTTGTAGGAGGGTAGATCTACGTTTTGGATCAATTGCATGGCCTGGAAGGCTTCTGTATGGGTTAAGATCTAGAGGCACTCGGCGAGTCACAAAGGCGTACTCGGCGAGTTGCTTGAAGATGGACTGGAACTCGGCGAGTCTGGTCGTGAGGTCCTAATCCTTCTTCAGGGAGAGTTGTGTACCAGTGAGTCAAGGGATGACTCGGTGAGTCGAGTGAGGAAGGACTCAGAGTTGTTGGACTCGGCGAGTCTCGGGGTGACTCGGCGAGTTGAGTCGCGGATTGGGGGAAATTCTTAGCATGGAGACTCGGCGAGTCATCTGGTTGACTCGGCGAGTAGAGTCAGTCATGGGTTGACTTTGACTTGTCTTTGACCAAGGGTTGACCAGTTGCTTCCAGGGGCATTTTGGTAATTGTTGGCTTTTGTTTGAGTTCAGTGTTGGTGTTGGCTAGTGGTGGAGATCGTATCAGTGGTCGGAGCATCTTGGTCTTATCTTTCAGTCGGCAGTTGCGAGTTGAGTTATCCTCACTATATGTGACAACCCGAAATTTCTAGTTTACATTCTTCATTTTTTTCAAAGTTAGCTTCGTTTTGCCATTTTATAATGAAGTCTTGAGTCTAAAAGAGCGCTTAAGGTTTAGTATAATTGAAATACGCATCGGAGGATGGGTTAGTTTGGGTGTAGCATTGGAAAAACGAGCCAAACACACCAAACCAGGTGTGTGCGGCCAGTCAGCCGCACACAGGCCAACCACACACACCTCCAACCGCACACACCCTCCTATATATATTATCCTTGGTCATTTTGATCATTTCTTACACTCTTACAAAGCTAGGACTCGAAAATCCTCTCAAGTATCATCCGGAAAGGTAACATCTTTCACCAAGAACACCATGTTTTCTGGCAGCACACCTGGCCGCACACACGTGCTGGCAACACACCTGGCTGCACACATGGCCGCACACACACATATAGTGTGTATTCAGGCCATACACTCTCTTGTATAGCCTTTTAACCCTTCGTACAATCATTTATGGTTGTAACACTTCGATATAAGTGTTTACTAGTCCCTAAAGTGGTCCCAATTCAATAGTTAGTTGTTCATAACACTAATTATATTCATATCAATATGTGCTAAATAGGATTCGCGTGTGTACTCAAGTCACCACTTGATACTTAGCAATAGATCCAACATTGTCATCAGAACCACTCACTACAGGTGAGTTCATACCCCTAAATGACCCTTTTAAATGTTTTTACATGTTTTATAGGGGGGGATGCAAGTTAAACATGCCAGTTATCATATCAATCACATGTGATTGATAACCTGCATGCACAAGGATTTACCACATTGTTAACTGTTTTACCGAGTTTGATACTGTAAATGGTTGACTCGGCGAGTAGAGTCAGTCATGGGTTGACTTTGACTTGTCTTTGACCAAGGGTTGACCAGTTGCTTCCAGGGGCATTTTGGTAATTGTTGGCTTTTGTTTGAGTTCAGTGTTGGTGTTGGCTAGTGGTGGAGATCGTATCAGTGGTCGGAGCATCTTGGTCTTATCTTTCAGTCGGCAGTTGCGAGTTGAGTTATCCTCACTATATGTGACAACCCGAAATTTCTAGTTTACATTCTTCATTTTTTTCAAAGTTAGCTTCGTTTTGCCATTTTATAATGAAGTCTTGAGTCTAAAAGAGCGCTTAAGGTTTAGTATAATTGAAATACGCATCGGAGGATGGGTTAGTTTGGGTGTAGCATTGGAAAAACGAGCCAAACACACCAAACCAGGTGTGTGCGGCCAGTCAGCCGCACACAGGCCAACCACACACACCTCCAACCGCACACACCCTCCTATATATATTATCCTTGGTCATTTTGATCATTTCTTACACTCTTACAAAGCTAGGACTCGAAAATCCTCTCAAGTATCATCCGGAAAGGTAACATCTTTCACCAAGAACACCATGTTTTCTGGCAGCACACCTGGCCGCACACACGTGCTGGCAACACACCTGGCTGCACACATGGCCGCACACACACATATAGTGTGTATTCAGGCCATACACTCTCTTGTATAGCCTTTTAACCCTTCGTACAATCATTTATGGTTGTAACACTTCGATATAAGTGTTTACTAGTCCCTAAAGTGGTCCCAATTCAATAGTTAGTTGTTCATAACACTAATTATATTCATATCAATATGTGCTAAATAGGATTCGCGTGTGTACTCAAGTCACCACTTGATACTTAGCAATAGATCCAACATTGTCATCAGAACCACTCACTACAGGTGAGTTCATACCCCTAAATGACCCTTTTAAATGTTTTTACATGTTTTATAGGGGGGGATGCAAGTTAAACATGCCAGTTATCATATCAATCACATGTGATTGATAACCTGCATGCACAAGGATTTACCACATTGTTAACTGTTTTACCGAGTTTGATACTGTAAATGGTTTTCTAAAATGTTTCCACTTGTACAAATCTCTTACTTATATTGTTTTATCAAAACTTCATCTAAAATTAATTTATGAAAGGTTTCCAAAGAAATCCTAAAGGTTTTCAAACTTATTTTAAAAAGGAATACCCAGTCGTGTTTTTCTTAAGTATAAAGTTTTCTTCCATGTTTTGAGACCCCACTCGTTATATACCACTGCCTTGTTATACTTTCACTTAGTGGATACTTCTACTTAGTTAAATGATTATACTTGTTTACACTCTTACTTAGTGATACGCTTCTACTTCACTTATACTTGATATCGCTTCTACTTCACTTATACTTGATATCGCTTCTACTTCACTTATACTTGATATCGCTTCTCCTTCACTTATACTTGATATCGCTTCTACTTCACTTATACTCAATACGCTCCTACTTCACTTGTTGTCGCTTCTACTTCGTGATACACATATATTTGGTGACACTTATACTTCACGATTCGGTTATTCCACACTGTACGATTACACACCACGATGATACGATTCCACTTGTTACACACTCAGTCCTAGTTAGATGTATGTCTGTGCTTGTATGGATATATATAAATAATGATTGAAAGACTTAGGAAGGTTCGTCCACCCTATTTCCTTTTCTTCGTTGAGATGTGTTCTGGTGGGATCGGATGGCCGTCCGAAGGTCGTTTGGTTCATTTGTTAAATATTATGTATACGAGAATAGATGTATAGGTATGCTCTAGTTAGTTCAGTCATGAGTCTCTACCTCTAGTTCAACACTTACATTAGAAACCCACTACCCACTAGAAACCCACTACCCACTGTTTGGAAGTCATTACCCACTATTTGGGATGCATCTTCGGGACACAGCCTTCTCCGTCGTCTAGTTGGTAACTAGAGTCTCCGGTAGGGAGAGCGGATATTGTGTGTATAGATCTATACAGGATTGACACCCCCGCACCCTGACTGCTAGCTACAGTCCACGTCTTACCAAGCCAAGGGGTGACAAATGTCATATTCTCTAGACGCTTGTAGGGCATCTAGTACTCTAGTGTCGGTTAGTATGGTTACGAGTATCCCGGGTTACCTTATAATTCACGGCCTTAAGGTAACGGTATTTCACCAGCAATTTACACTGTATGCTGGTAACTCATTCTCAGAGTTACACTGTTTTTGACCTTGCAAGATGTATCTTTCATTTGATACTATCTGTGGTCTGTATTCACTGTTTTAGACCTTACCAGTTGAACCTTTCATTTGGTACCTCCTGGGGTCTGTGTCTCCTTTTGGTAGACTGAGTCAGGCGTGTCGTTCATTCGATACTCTCCTGGAGTCTAGGATTTCTTTGCCTTAGTCAGCAGTCCTCACTGCTGAGGCATATGTTATTTCCCTGATTCTTCTTGCTTTCTTTAATAATCAAATTCAGTATTTTGATAATGATAGCGATAAAGGGAAAACTACTTTTACCACACTAACTCCGTCCAGTATTTGTAGAAGACTGCTTTTATTAAAGAAAATATAGGATTTTCTGGAAAGAACTCTAATACACTGTAAATTCTTAAACTACTACATTATAAGGTTATTTGAATAAAATGTCACTAAATACTTATGAACTCACCAGCATTTGTAAAAATGCTGATACTCGCTTTTCAAATAATTTGTATTCTCAGGTCAGCATTAGACAGGTACATCCCTGGAGCTGTTAATGAAGATGGCTTAGTACCATGTTGTATTTAGTATATTCTCTTATATTACTTTGATCCCCTGTAATGTAAACCGTGTAAAATTATTACTATTAATGCAATGTTTTGTTGTACTTTGATTACTATAATACATGTGTTGTGATACTTGTCATGACGTCATCCACCCCAGAACGTTTCCGCCGTTCCGGTTTTGGGGTGTGACAGATTGGTATCAGAGCATTGTTTATAGTGAGCTAAGTATATCAATTCATAAAACATATACAGCCTATAGATACAAAAGGGATAAAACACTCTGACCAAGAATTATACTTTAAAATATAACCATATTTTACCAAAGTATAATAACATCCAGAACCTAAACACTCGAACACAAGTATCACAAGGAGAACAATAATAAAAGTCTTCGGATGTTGAGCATTACCGTCAAACCTGGGCAGTTATGTAATCGTAGGCTGGAATAAATGTTACCTGATCAACTACATTTATTCGAGATGCGATGAACATGTGCTTGGGAGTGATAGTGGTGTGCAACAGGTCTGAAACTTACCAACTAGGAATGCTAGAGCCAAACATAAAGTTAAAATACTATAGAAGTATTTTGGAATACTAAAAGATTCACACTAATCCCAGAATTCATATTCAGAAGATAAGGAAACAAACAAGAACTAAAATACCACAGGGGTATTTTAGGATCCATAACTAACCTTGTGTAAAGAACTAAAAAGATCCTTATTGATATACCTACAACTACAGAGGGTATACTCCCAAGGTTATATATAATAAGGATCCCATAGGCTAAGAATGTGTGGTTTCGCTCTATTTCCTTTTCCTCGTTGGGATGTGGCTCTAGAGTAGTATCACATATTCGAAGGCCTAACGGATCTAAGCTATATATGATTTGTATACCCTGTGTAATCGTAGTAGGACTCGATATGGATCACCCAGTGAAATGTTAATAATCTCTTAGGATTCTTTAGACATTTCCATTCTCGCACGAACCTTGTAGACAACCCTAACCACTTCAGTGCTCGGCAGATGAGTTGATTCAGACCTAGAGGAGGTTCATTGAGAAGATTTCCTGTTCGGAAATAAATGAACTGGGTCGAGACTATTGAATTCACCAAGTGCCTATGTCTTTTAGGGACATTGGTGAGAAATTCGCCTAAACTTCCAAAATTTCCAGTCATCCATCATGAAGTGATGACACCCAAAGTCGGATTCGGAAGTAAGGCGGAGTAGAGATTCAATATGTCCATATGAGAAAAGAACCCTAGGAAACTACCCGAAGGAAACCAACGCCGACTTCAGTCAAAGATACGAGGTAGACCGAGGGAGCCAGTACATGGAACCCGGGAATTGTCTTTTCCTCGTGTTCGTCACGATAATACACCCTTAAAATAATACAATTTAGTGAGTTAATGGTTACACTACTCACGCTATGTGTTAGGTAAATCGTCGTTTCCCGTTGCCAGTTACATGATTAGAGCGGATCCTCGCAACTCTATTGAAAGTATCTAGCCATAAGCCTTCATGAGCCTCTCTTTCCACGGTTTCGTTCCGAACTGTTCTCAAATCTCTCCAGGCCGGAGAGTGAAACATTTCCTAGTATAAAGGTAACGTATTAGGAATGACTCGCATCTTATGGCCTTTTTCCGATACTCATACTCTTACCTTGATTACCAGGACTACATCATAGGGATGTAGGTCGACACTCAGACAACCAGTACCCGAGGCACGGGAAAAGTTATGCCTAATACAGTCAGGACAGATATGTCCACACTAAGCCATCGTCTCTCATCATCTTGTATTCCTTTCCGTGTAGGAAAAACCATGCCTCCAAAGAAACGCAACCAGTCCACAAGCAAGAAACCTACTCTCTTATTCGATGAAGCTACGTTCCAAGCTGCAGTCTCAGCAGCCGTAGCAGCTGTCATGTCTCACCTGAATGCTAACAACGCCAATGTTAGCAAGGTGCCTGTCGGGATTTCCAATCCTAGCAATGGACAGCAGCAACCAACACTTTCATACCCAGTCACCCAAGAACCTCAACCGAACCCACTAAAGAGAAAACTCAAGATTGAGGAGGGAAGTACCTCGGCCCAAGGACCTTCCGAAGGGCAACGAGCTGAGACAGCCAATACCCCTGTCAAGCCTTCCATCCCGACTTCAAGGAGACCATACCTAGGAAATCTTCCCCATTGCAACAAGTGCAGCTACCATCATCATGGTGTCTGCCGGGAGCTCTATTGTGCTAGGTGCCACATGTTGGGGCATACTGCTCGCGTCTGCAGAACCCCGGTTGATTTCGTTACATCAACCACAAATGTGGCGACCCGTATAGTTTGCCACCTATGTGGTGAAATGGGACACTTCAAGAAGGACTGCCCAACCGAAGGGAAAGACAAGGACACAGGAGGAGTCTAACTCTAATGCTTAGGGAGAAGCATCAAGGAACCTAGTAGATTTTGGTATGTCTCTCGATCTCGGATAACTAAACTGAAAACATTAAAAGGCTAATTCAAATGTAAATACTTCTCCATTAAGGCAAAAGTCGCAGCACTGTTATAAAAATTTAAAATTCATCGGGTAAAACTATAATGGCAAAACATATACGTTACGGCCATGTATAGTTAAGATGGATAGACCTAGAGTGAGTGAATGCCGCCTCATTTCCTGTTCCTCATTTGGTTGTGGATTTAGGGCGGAGTCGCTCAGTCAACAGTCCTCCCCACCTTAACTATACATGACTAGTATATGTAGGCGATTATAGAAATGCCTCGTGAGAATCCATTCATGAAAAGGTACTCTAAACGGAAACACTTAGGACTCTCTATAGTTCCGCGTCGATTCTATCGGTCCAAGTATCTGCGGTAGTGATACATAGGACGAAACCCGAGACGCCTAGAACTTGTGTTTTTGTTCAGCACATGACTCTATCGATCTTCATTATATATCATGTCGGAGTGTGCCAACTTCGACGACTCTATTGATCATGGTTCGACTTCGTGCAACCATGAGTACACTCTTAGTACTGTGTATAAAGAACTTTCCCCGTAGCCATATCGGCAAATAAAGGTTCTCCCGAACCTAAACCTAACACAAATAACCATACCTAATGCGACTCGTCAATCGTCCCTCTTATCTCAAACCCTCCGAAGTACCCAAGAGAGGGTATCGTGCGCTGTTGGCCGACCCCTCGTAGTCAGATGGACACCGAAGTGAACGACACTGCAGATACTTCAGAAGACAATGACCATCCAAAGCCTACTCCGTAGAATTCCCCAGAAAGACCCTTCGCACCTCGCACATCGGGTTCGTGAACCTAGAGATTAGAACTCATAAGGAATTACCACTATAAACAGGTATGTGTGTAAAGGTGGAATATAATTGAGATCAAAAAGATTTAAGGTGTGTGTTTCCTCCCTATTCCCTGTTCCTCGTTGGGTTGTGGGTTTGGGGTGGAGTCGCACAGCTGAACAACCTGCCGACCTCAATTATATACGGCTTGCATACACCAAGTATTAGTGGTTAAGCCAAGTATGAGCTCTACTATGATCCTCATAGTAAAGCCATTCATCCTATTCCATACAATAGGAGCTGGAATCAAGAGAACCGTTGCGGGTGGAGCTACTATAATGATCACAAATCCGAAATTGTTGTCATACCGGTTAAGCCCACATAGTAGCTAACACCCTTAGTTAGTAAAGAGATTAAAGATCCGAGTGATGGGAACCTATACTCACTAGATTTGACTTAGACCGGGAAAACTCAAAACCTTCGGAAGAGTAGTTACAGTAGATGCTCGCACTACTCAGACACTTCGTCCTCCCTATTACCGACGAGTAGTACCTATAACCCTCCACCTTTTCGCATGGAGAAAATCGTCGTTGCCCTGTAGACGATAGACTTCATTCTCCGAAGTAAACACCAGGATACCGAGAACCATAGGATAACCTCCGCAGCCAGGAATACTTGATCAAAGTGCGAACGTAGTTGCATTCAGCCTCATGACCCGGATCCCGAAGAGATTATAGACTTGACATCGGCCTTGGTGTTAGTCGAGGGGTTATGCAGGAGCACGCGCTTTCCGCACCAGAATAAACCAACGCCTTGGGAATTAGGGTGTGTCATACGAGATTCATCGGACTATCAGGTGTTCCACGAATGCTATTTCATGTGGAAATAGTAGAACCACCTTCCGAGGTAGTCCAACACTCGTCTGGTGAAACCCTATCTCCCTGACCCCGAGGTTTTCCGTTAGAAATACCTCAAGCTTCATAAGTGCAGATTCATTTTGCACGAGCTTGAGATAGACACTCTATAGCAAACAGAAAACCGTAGTCACACAATCCATCCGATGACCTAGAAAGACTCTAAATGCCAATTGACAGGAAAACGCGAAACCAAGGACAATTTGAGCTTCCTAAGAACCAACCTGAAGGACTACACTACCAGTATGAGAGAGAACGTTAGGAACTTCGGAATGGCAATCACGCCAGTGGTGATCTTGCCGTAGAAGTACACTATGTTCTAAGTACTGAAAAGCTCTACCCTTCCGAGAGCTTAGGACCATCTGAGAATCCTCATGGAGATTTGGTCCAACCCTCGTCAGACCACTACTACTTTCGGATATTCCACAAGATTCATACCAGATCGATCCACTTCTTAGACTTGATATGTGTTTACCCGACGTCACTCTTCGTATCCCACTCATGTTGATAGCGACCATTGAGAACCCTAACCTTGTAGATACAGCAGTCGAAACCCACTAACTACACGAGACGGAATCCGCATCCCGTAGGTGAAGGTTTGTTGAATTGACAAACACAGACCAGAGTTCACTTAGGAATGCGAGGACAAACAAAATAGGAAGTACCCTCATGCCTCTATAATTCATACCTACTACCTTGCCTAAACCTAAATTTCGGGACGAAATTCCCTCTAACAGGGGGATGATGTGACAACCTAAAATTTCTAGTTTACATTCTTCATTTTTATCAAAGTTAGCTTCGTTTTGCCATTTTATAATGAAGTCTCAAGTCTAAAAGAGCGCTTAAGGTTTAATATAATTGAAATACGCGTCGGAGGATGGGTTAGTTTGGGTGTAGCATTGGAAAAACGAGCCAAACACACCAAACCAGGTGTGTGCGGCCAGTCAGCCGCACACAGGCCAACCACACACACCTCCAACTGCACACACCCTCCTATATATACTATCCTTGGTCATTTTGATCATTTCTTACACTCTTACAAAGCTAGGACTCAAAAATCCTCTCAAGTATCATCCGGAAATGTAACATCTTTCACCAAGAACACCAAGAACACCATGTTTTCTGGCAGCACACTCTTCTGGCAGCACACCTGGCCGCACACATAGCCGCACACACGTGCTGGCAGCACACCTGGCCGCACACATGGCCGCACACACACATATAGTGTGTATTCAGGCCATACACTCGTTATATACCACTGCCTTGTTATACTTTCACTTAGTGGATACTTCTACTTAGTTAAATGATTATACTTGTTTACACTCTTACTTAGTGATACGCTTCTACTTCACTTATACTTGATATCGCTTCTACTTCACTTATACTCAATACGCTCCTACTTCACTTGTTGTCGCTTCTACTTCGTGATACACTTATATTTGGTGACACTTATACTTCACGATTCGGTTATTCCACACTGTACGATTACACACCACGATGATACGTTTCCACTTGTTACACACGCAGTCGTAGTTAGATGTATGTATGTGCTTGTATGGATATATATATATAAATAATGATTGAAAGACTTAGGAAGGTTCGTCCGCCCTATTTCTTTTTCTTCGTTGAGATGTGGTCTGGTGGGATCGGATGGCCGTCCGAAGGTCGTTTGGTTCATTAGTTAAATATTATGTATACGAGTATAGATATATAGGTATTCTCTAGTCAGTTCAGTCATGAGTCTCTACCTCTAGTTTAGCACTTACATTAGAAACCCACTACCCACTAGAAACCCACTACCCACTGTTTGGAAGTCATTCCCCACTATTTGGGATGCATCTTCGGGACACGGCCTTCTCCGTCGTCTAGTTGGTAACCAAAGTCTCCGGTAGGGAGAGCGGACATTGTGTGTATAGATCTATACGGGATTGACACCCCCGCACCCTGACTGCTAGCTACAGTCCACGTCTTACCAAGCAAAGGGGTGACAAATGTCATATTTTCTAGACGCTTGTAGGGCATCTAGTACTCTAGTGTCGATTAGTATGGTTACGAGTATCCCGGGTTACCTTATAATTCACGGCCTTAAGGTAACGGTATTTCACCAACAATTTACACTGTATGCTGGTAACTCATTCTCAGAATCACACTGTTTTTGACCTTGCAAGATGTATCTTTCATTTGATACTATTTGTGGTCTGTATTCACTGTTTTAGACCTTACCAGTTGTACTTTTCATTTGGTACCTCCTAGGGTCTGTGTCTCCTTTTGGTAGACTGAGTCAGGCGTGTCGTTCATTCGATACTCTCCTGGAGTCTAGGATTTCTTTGCCTTAGTCAGCAGTCCTCACTGCTAAGGCATATGTTATTTCCCTGATTCTTCTTGCTTTCTTTAATAATCAAATTCAGTATTTTGATAATGATAGCGATAAAGGGAAAACTACTTTTACCACACTAACTCCGTCCAGTCTTTGTAGAAGACTGCTTTTATTAAAGAAAATATAGGATTTTCTAGAAAGAACTCTAATACACTGTAAATTGTTAAACTACTACATTATAAGGTTATTTGAATAAAATGTCACTAAATACTTATGAACTCACCAGCATTTGTAAAAATGCTGATACTCGCTTTTCAAATAACTTGTATTCTCAGGTCAGCATTAGACAGGTACATCCCCGGAGCTGTTGATGAAGATGGCTTAGTACCATGTTGTATTTAGTATATTCGCTTATATTACTTTGATCCTCTGTAATGTAAACCATGTAAAATTATTACTATTAATGCAATGTTTTGTTGTACTTTGATTACTATAATACATGTGTTGTGATACTTGACACGACGTCATCCACCCCAGAACGTTTCCGCCATTTCGGTTTTGGGGTGTGACACTATATCAACATGGTCTAAGGCACCAAGGTCGGCTCTTTATCGGATTGAGATCCGGGTATTTGTTGTTATGATTATTGATTTGATATGGTTGCATCCTGGTAGCTAGGATGGTATATGTTAGAGACCTGGTTAAGGTCGGTATCCTGTTATGTAGGATGATGCTATGCTAGTGACCGGTTAGGTCGGTATCCTGGTTAGGATGATGATATGTTATATGATCTGCTAGATCGGCTTGTTGACTGTGAATTGTTATATGATTGTATGTTTATGTGCACATGGTTGTTAGACTGGGGTTGGGTTGTGGCGGGTCCTGCTTTGTGTTGTAGGCCAAGATACCCAGGGCGGACCGGTTGTCCCGAAGGCCCAGCGAGCAGTCCGGATATGTTGTAGGCCCCAAGAGGGCGGACCAGACGCGTCGAGGCTCTGAGAGTGAACCAGGCCGACTGAAGGCCCGGTGCGGGCGGACCAGTCATACTGTAGACTCAGAGAGTGGACCAGGTGGATTGAAGGCCCAGAGCGGGCGGACCAATCACACTGTAGACTCGATGTATATGGCTAGACTCTGAGGGTGGACCAGGTGGACTGTTGGCCGGTGCGACGGACCAGTCACACAGTAGACCCGAAGTGCATGACTGTTCTGTGATCGGATATGATATGGCATGTTATGCGTGTATAGTATATGTGGTTGGTATTTTGGGGATATCTCACTAAGCTTTCGGGCTTACAATTGTGCTTTAATATTTTTCAGGTTCTTCAGGAGACCGTCGCAAGGCAAAGGCGTGATCGTAGCGCTCCTCATGTTTATCTTGTGATGTGATTCTGGGAATACTCTAAATTAATTGTATTGAAAACCTTTTTGTAATAATTTAATGAAATCGGGTTGTTTTTGAAAAGTTTAAATTGGTTGGAATTTTTCGGTCGTTACAAGATCAGTGAAACTTACATGAGTCAGTTCATACATACTATAACTAGAACAGGAAAGAACATATATACTAAAACAAGAACAGAACAACTAGAATGTGAAACACTATTTCATCGCATAATAATATACTTGTTGTGTCACGTTTTTTAACCATAGTCTCCTAGAGGGAGAGCGTGAGTTTGTGTATAGATCCATACGGGATTGACCATCCTACACCTTGCTGCTAGCTACAGTGGGACCTGCAGGTCTACGGGTGACAAATGTCATACCATTTCGACGTCTTTAGAATGTCGTGTTTTATACTAGTTGATCAAGCATGGTTATAACCTTATCACCTTTTTAACCTTAATTAACAAATTGGTTTTAAGTTAGTTAATGCTTCAGTAGAGTATCTTTACACCAGACTACTTACATCTTCAATTTCCATTTCATACATGATATCCTCATATTGAGAAACACAAACTATTTTTCTAGTAAAGATATTCATAAAGCTTGATTTCTCTTATACTTGATGCAAATAGATTTTTCGAAGCCAAGAAACTGTCAGAGCCTAAAACTCGACGAGTTCATGTATTAGAGCATGAACTCGACGAGTTCCATGAAGAACTCGACGAGTTTGGCCTCCAGACAGCATATCTTCGTGGTTTTTAGCTAGAATTGGACTGGGAACATTACCATAAGCTTTTTTTGAACTTATAAACTTGTTATTGATGTGGTAATGTTCATGCTAATCCAATTTCAAAGATAATTGTCAATAGATTCATGTTTTGCATTACTTTAAAAGTTATGCTAATTACATGAAAAAGTTTGATGTGAATTATCTTTGTTCATATGAGTTGCTTAGATTAATAGATAAGTTAATTGATTATGTGTTTTCAATCCATTTTAATCTAAGAGTTGATTCTAAAATGTGTTTTTGTAACTTGTCCTCAAGTTATATGAAAAGTCACATTTAAGTTTCATAAAACTCATAAAAGTTGGCAATGGTTACAAAAATGAAGAGTTTTGTCCTCAAGTTATGGAGGTTCAAGAGTCACTTCATTAAGATATAAAATGTTACCTTAATTAATTTCATAAGTTACAAAATAAAGAAAATTTACATTCTTTTATTAGTTTAAAGTCTTCCATAACTTTTCCTCAACTTATGGAACTTGAAGAGTTTTTTAATTAAAACTACTTTAAACACATAAGTTATGGAATTAATTAGTTTTGAATAGTTTCAAAAATTGCCCTCAAGTTTTGGTATTTGAAAACGTTTCGCTTATGAATACTTTAATTCCAAGTTAGCCCTTAGAATTTTAAAAGTTAAAATTCAACCCTTATACTTTATAATATTATACGTTAATAATATTTATAAATATGTATAAGAGTAAAGTCAGTCTTACTGTTAGTAGGCCTCATTCACGAAGCTGGTCTATAAGGGGTTATAAGGTTACTGCCTATAAAATGGAAGTTTAATGGGTGTCCACTCTCACCCACCGCTTCCTTGACTGGTGGAGGGTCGTTACCCTAACGGGTAGGACAAAGACTATAAATTCTCCCTTCATTAAAAGTATTAATGATAAATACTAAGTAACTAAACTTCTTTAAATACCCAATCTTACTTACTTAGGAAAATGTGAATAAGGTGCTAATCCACGAACTTACACTTTGCACTTTGTTTAAGTCGGTTAGTGGAGTGTGTGTGGTTAACCGGCACACTAACTCGTATTTAACAAGGTAGGCAAAGGGTAAGTTAATGTTTATCATAGTATCGATGGAGCGTGTTTGGTTAACTGTAACATCGATTGAGGGGTAAACACTTAACGGTACCAAGTAATTTGCATGGTTACTTCACACCTTGTTTTGTGATCCTCGACATCCCAGTCACAAAACCTGAAGGGCACACTCGAGATTGAAACATGCCATTGAACTGTTCAATGAATCTCAAAAGATCTAGGAGTTTCAAATCCAAGTAAAACCTAATTAAATTATTTCATTTTCATGGTGGAAATTGGTGAATCGTCATTCACCTACCCTCAAATATTATATAGCTTGGATTACGGCATCCCTCTTCCAAGTTATAAAATATTGTGTTGGGTCCTAGCCTTAATATTTCATATTGGGTGTTAT
Source organism: Lactuca serriola (assembly GCF_051521515.1). Lineage (NCBI taxonomy): Eukaryota > Viridiplantae > Streptophyta > Magnoliopsida > Asterales > Asteraceae > Lactuca > Lactuca serriola. The sequence continues at coordinate 266,061,035 of NC_136415.1, forward strand.
ATTAAGGACTTTAAATCAACTATCTTGAATATCTCCCAAAAGATGTTTAATTCAGACATCTATGATCTTCCCAAATCTCTTGGAACTTCACTTCCTCCACCTCCTTCAATTATTCTCCCTAACCCATAAGTTCAAGGTCACTCAAGTCCTATTGGCAAGGCAAGGTCTAGGTGTGATCACATCTTGGATATGAAGTCACAAATTGACAAGCCAAGAGAGTTGGGTGTCAAAGTCTTGAGAAAGTTGGTGGTTCAATCACTTTCTAAGTCACGTAGTAAGTTCCTTCGGGACTCCTATGAAACAAACTACGACGAAACCCTTAATGATCTTATTTATTTACTTGGTGATGCTGAATCAGAAATGATTTGGAATGCTAGTAAAGCAAATTTGATTAGAAGATCGACTTCCCAAAACTTTATGGACATTGACAATGATGACACTGGAAATCCAGAAAAAGCATTCTCTTCCCAATGGAAAGGGATCGGCCATAGTCAACTCGGTTGACCAAATGGTAAAGAGAAAAACTAAGTCTGTGATAGTCCCATATACCATTACCAAAAGGTCCATTTGTTAAAATTGCCAAAGGTAGGGGAACTGTTTGCGAAGCTTCCAAATTTACCTAAGGATGTTAAATTCAAAATTTTGACTCTACTTCAGGTAAGTCCACTATCTAACTCTATTAAGTTCCCAGTTGATGATTCTTAATACAAAATGTGACTCGGTTGCATCTTGATATTTAGCAGGATCAAGCAAAGGGTAGGAAACTTAAAGAAAGAGTATGTTGAATCTGACCGCGAAGATGGATTTTTATCGCTTGATTGAAGATCGGATTCTTGAGCTACGTCTTAGGAGTTATGATAGATTGCTAGGAAACATGTAATAGCATAGTTTTCATTTCAAGTTAAATTGTAAGGAAAAAGTTTTTTTTCTGCTCTTTAAAATAAATAAAAGTTTGTCTTACTTTATTTTTATCTCCTTACAATGGCATTTATGAAAACTTGATGTCTTTATGTTTCTAGCAACATTGGAAAAATGAACTTGACTCTTTCATTTGTGGTAGTGTCTAAATTTACCAAGTAAGGAAATATTATCATCACCCAAGTTCCAATTAGACCAAAACTTGGAATCATACAAGGTGTTTAGTGTGATGTATGAGAATTTTCAACTTTGGAAAATTAAGACTAGTTCCGTGGTCACATGTATATGTGACTTAAGAGAAGGACTAAGGGATCAAGTACACTTTCTTGTGCACTTGTCAAAGTCCACCACAAAATATGGATAAGACTAGTCGTCATGATTTACTAAGGTTTAGTAAATATGATTATACTTACAAGCTTAAGTATAATTCTGAGACATTGGAAAAGTTTCAATGTATGACAGAACGAATAAGAAGAATCAAATTAGGCAGAAGGATAAAAGTTTCTCAAGTCTAAAAAGATGGGAGAGTACTTTAGTATCATGTTTTAAGATCATCTTAATAATTTTGAGACCTTACCACAATTCATCCTCTAAGTGCATTATGATAGTTAAGAAGAGGAGTTATGAATTGTTGAAGTAGTTAAATCAAGAAGATGATTCATACTTCGTTCCAAAAATAATTCTTAGAGTTATACTCTAAGATTGTAACTTGAGTAACATGTCTTAAAGAAGGTTTAAAAACAATTGTCAAATCTAAAAGTAAAAGTTTTCTACTCTTGTACATTTGAAATTGGTAAGTTGTGGTGTTTTGGATAAAACAAAGACCAACTAAGGCTAATTGTTTTAAGTGTCTGACTTGATTAAAATCCACACTATCTCTTGAATATTTGGTAAGAAAGTCTTATAGGTCAAGGAGACAGTGGGAGTCTAAAAGATCCTGAAAGGGTTTCAAGAGGTCATCAAGAATAAAACTACTATTTCAACACTAGCACACAACTAGAGGATTATAACCTATCGTGTTGACATTTTTATGCCCATTCCAGTTAAGTTGGCTATACATTTGAGTTCTACATGTTCTCAATTGTTTGCATAGCTACTTGGAAGCAATGGCAGGCCCTTGGGCTGCTAGGAGGCAAGAAGTTAAGATTGCACAAGTTCAATCCATATGAGTTAGGATTTGTCACTAACCTAGTCTTGTGATTATGGTTTTCACGAATTCACGTGGATAAGAACACATACACCATAAAATATAAGTTTCATAAGGTTTCTTTCCGATTCATGAAAATGATGGTGAGGAAATTCTTTCACTAAGTAGATTTTAAGTAGATAGCAATCGTGATATTTGCAGTTCTCAAAGTCGTTAGTGGAGCGTGCATGGTTAACCGGTACACTAACATTGACTTAGAGAAATGGAAAAAAGTCTAAACAATTGAGACTATGATTACGGCATCCCTTTTCATAGTTCTAAAATTGTTTAGACACACATGTGAGCTATCTGAGATAAGGTGTATGATTTTGATAAAGTCTTATCAAATCATTTCGTATCAGAAGTCTGAACTTTGGTATGAAAGGCAATACATTATTGATTTCTAGAAGTCCAACTGATTTCTGAATACATGTCAAAGCTAGTGGGAGCATATGTGTTATGCTAATAATCATCATGTTAGTAGGAGCATGATAATTATCAGAAAGGTTGCAAGTTAGCAATGTTAATTATAGAAAACAAAAGGTTACAATTGGGAAAGAGTTGTTTTGCTATAATTAAGGGAGAGGAAATTATACTTCATCTCAAATCTAAAAGCTTAGATTGAGGTTTTAATCGTATTTAGTCAAGGATATATATATATATATATATATATATATATATATATATATATATATATATGAATTTCATGTTGGAATGGCTCAACATAAGGAAATTTTGTATATGGGTCCATTATTTGCATTCTAAAATTCGATTATGATTACGGCATCCCTTTTCATAATCTGAATTATGAGAACTTGGCAAATAGAAATGGAAATGTTATAGCAAAAGACTGGTTTAGTCTTTATGTGAGACATCATGAATCGTGTCCCATATGCTTCGGATATAGGATCGATTACATGTGTTATATTCATCCTTTCTAAAATTTTCCAAATGCTTGGGGAATTAAGAAGGAAAAAGGTCTAGAATTGGATATGACTAAAAGGATTAAACAATTGTCAAAGACAATCTAAGGTTTACCAAAGATTGGTTGCTCAAGGACAGTTGAAAGTATAGTGATAATTCTGGAAGGACCATATTGACATAATCTGTAAGGAGGCAACTCTTGTTCGGAAGTGATAGTCAAAATGGGATTATGGGAAGGTGGAAGTTATCTGTGTAAGATTATGAAACTTAATGTAAGAAGAATGTTCAAAGGCAATGAACTTTGAATATGAGACTTCGGTTCCATGGAGTTGATCTCCATAGGAATACTCTATAATGTTTGTTGACAATTCTTTGTGACTTTGTGCATAATCATTACAAGATGAACAGTGCATATAAGTTTAAAATCTAAATAGATTTCGATAAATGATAGGAATTTGGAATTCTTACATTTAAGACAAGGAAGTGGGAGTGTGAAAAGAGGATCATTGAAATTATGTTCAATTGATCTAGTTCACAAAGAAAAGGATCATAGACAAACATAGAGTTCATACTTGGTGTATGGCAAAGCTATTGTTTAGAAAAACATAGTGTACATGCTTGGAGCATGGGACACCTAGTGGTTTTAATTCAAGTATAAAGTTGACAAAACTAAAACAATGAATAATGAGTAATCAATATGGTGATAAATAGAGAGTGTTTTATTTATATTCATAGGTTTTGATACCATATTAGATTCATTTATTCTTGTGTTTCACTTTGCATGTTTTGACTTCCATAATAACTAGGTTATTCGTCCAAAATGACTAAGTTATTCAAACCATCCACAGTCGGTCATATGTTGGAAGTAGATATGAATCAAGAGTGTCATGGGTTGGCTTGTAGAGGTCCAAGTTGGTGGACAAAGTTGTGCTACAACAGTCATGAGTACTCATAAGTTCTGAGTATTGGATTCAACCCGCGCTCATTTGAATCACTTCATGGATTTTATCACGAGTGATAATGAGACGATAATATCTTATATTCTTCAAACCTAGAGATATGAGTTGTTACTATGAGTTGGTTGTACATTGAATTCACGATAACGCATTGGTAACTCAATGTTATAAAACGTGCCTTTGTGTATGATTCAACAAGTAGTAGAACAAGCCATATGAGTCGAAGTTTATCCATTCCTTTTACCTTTGGGATAAAAGCGATATATGTGGGCCCCTCGATGATTTAATGTGATACATGTGAGTGATTGGCCAAGCCAGGACTGATTTGATTTGTTCAATCAGTCAGTCGTCATAAATCGGAAATCGGGAAACAACAAATGGACAGACAGAATGATTATAATCCATGTCTTAGTCCATATGATATCTAGAATGGAGGAATATATGATCCCTTATCTAATGGACAAGTCATTCACAAAGGTCAGAGTTCGTTGACAAGATCAGAGTCCGACAGTGGCTTTAAGAGCTATGATTGCCAGTTGGTTTTTGAAGTCGTACTCAATAATAGTTTTAGACTTATCCAAGTGGGAGACTGTTGGATTAATGTCTAAGTCCATAACTATATTTGGTATGTACTTGACCCGACCCGGCATGGTCCACTTGGTTTGCACTTCACCGGCGCAATTTATATGGATAATCTTTTGAGAATAATATATTAATATATTATTAGTTCTAATATATTAATATGGAATCATATTATTTAATTAGTATTGATCAAGAATTAATTTAGAATTATTTAAGTGATCAAAATGAACTAATTAAATATGGACTCTTAGATATATGTGTGTGATGGGCCAAGTTCATTTAGGTTGGGCTAAGCTTTCATGGATAGTCCATGGAGTGTTTAACCCATGGATCATATGAAATGAAAGGTCATGGGTTTAACCCTAGTCTCCACACTATATAAAGATGTCCTTGGTTCTTGAAATTGGCACTAGTGTGAGTACACTAAGAGGGCTAGCCGATTTCAATAGAGAGAACCAAAGTATTCTTATTCTCAAAGTCTTCCAAGGTGTTTTTGGTGATTTTTTATTCCACTTGACGCTTCCACACTATTGGGGCTAGGCTCTTAAAGCTTGAAAACATCAAGCTACACCAAAAGGTATGTCATCTAACTAGTCTTTGTAGTATAGTTTCCTCATAGTATGCTAGTTAGGATTAAAGCCTTGGAAAGGTCTTATTTGCATGTATAATAGAGAAAACATAGATCCAAGGTTTATAGGGTTGCATGTACACCATAGGAGTGTTAGAATGCTCAAAACCCAACAAAAATAACTCCAGCTATAGAAGCCCTTTCTGACAAACCCGGTTATCCTGAACAACCAATAAGTGTAGTAGCCATCGGAGATCCCGACCCTCAGATCTCTCCTCAAAGGGACCCCGATGAACAGGATCCTCGAATAAGTCCACGATCAAGGATCCAACCAATTATGGAGTATCTCCAAAATGTCACGATCCTAACAGAAGAAAAAATCGAAAGAGAAAGCAGAACAAGAGTCTCAAGATTCGTAATAATCCAAGGTAAACTCTATAAAAAGTCTATGGCAGGTCCATACCTCATATTCTTGGAAGATCCAGAAGCTGCAGAAGTCTTGAAGGACATACATGAAGGAGACTGTGGCAATCACATTGGGGGCAGATCCTTATGCTCCAAGGAATTGAGAACAGGATACTACTGGCCAACCATGAAGAGAGATTCTTTTCTACATGCTCAAAAGTGTGATGCTTTCCAAACACATAGCAACATCCTACATCAACCATCAGAACCTCTACATCCTATTATCTCTCCATGGCCATTCATGAAATGGAGAATGGATATAGTAGGAAAATTACCAATAGCTCCAGGATGAAAAGTCTTCATGTTGGTGATGATTGATTACTTCTAGAAATGGATCGAAGTTGAAGCCTTCGTTCAGGTTAGAGACAAAGAGGTAGTCTCATTTATTAATCGTAATATCTTGACCAGGTTCGGGATCCCTGCTGAAATCATATGTGACAATGGATCCCAATTCACAAGAAAGAGGACAAGAGACTTTTTCACGAGTTGGGGAATCAAAATGATAATGTCCACTCATGTTCATCCCCAAGCTAATGGTCAAGCAGAATCTAGCAATAAGATCATAGTAAACAACTTGAAGAAAAAGCTAGATGAAAAGAAAGGAAGATAGGCAAAAGAGCTTTCTTTCGTCCTATGGGCAGATAGGACTACTTCCAAAGTAGCCACATGTCAGGCCCCCTACTCCTTGGTGTTTGGGATAGAATCCATGATCCCTACCGAAGTAGTGATCCCGAAAGCAAGATATTTGCTCCAAAATCAAGAAAACAATGACAGTATCCTAGCCCAGGATCTTGACACTGTTGACGAACTCAGAGATCTTACCAAGATACGCATTGTTGCTCATCAACAAAGGATCACCAAGGCTTAAAAAAAGAACATAAAAGTCAGAAAATTCAAAATAGGAGAATTGGTATTAAGGAAAACATTCCAAAACACCAAGGATCCTAGTGCAGGTAAATTATCTCCTAAGTGGGAAGGACCATATCTCATAGATGCTGAAGCAAGAAAAGGAGCATATTGGCTAGAAACACTCAAAGGAGACGTTTTGCCAAGATCCTGGAATGCTATACATTTCAAAGCATACTATATGTAAATAAGATCAGTTGATCTTTAACAAAACCGAGGTGCACATGTTCTTTACCTTAAACATTTCATCATTACTTATTTTGTCCTCGATTACATTACTAACTTTAGCATCGGAGGGGCATTAGCTAGACTAACGCCCACCCCTACCTAACGTTTGCTATGCAGAACAACATACAGCTAAGGATCTCCATAAGCAATGATCCTGAAACATAAGGATCATCAAGGTTGAAGATCTTGAAACATAAGGATCTTGTCACACAAAGATCTCAACATCTTAACACTTGGACAATTCCATTATGTCAACGGTATGATATTAAAACTATCATATACACAAGCTAGCGATTGATCATCTCTCGTACGCTTAAGGGTACTTAATCCCCTCTAAGGTGTAAAGAGCTAATTACCTCTTTCACACGAACTAAGGTTTATACACCGCGCTTGAACGCACAATATCTAACTATGGGATACAAATAAGGGGATCATTTCACGATGCAGTGGCTAAGCAACCCTCTTATTTTTTACCATAAGTTAAGATCCTTAATGTAACGTCCCAAAATTCAAGTCCAAAAATTTCATTTTTAATTAAATTATTCATAAAACATTCACTAGAAAATATTGAATCAACACGTCATCTCATAAAATCAAGTATCATGTTTCAAACCCACAACATAAGCAAATAACATATCAGAGTACAATCCCAGAAAACACCATGCGGAAAATCAAATGTGGGTGTGATGCCATGCTACGTCGTCAGCTCCTTCCCCTTACATGAAGAGGTACCTGAAACCAAAAACTGAAACCGTAAGCACAAAGCTTACTGAGTTCCCCCATCATACCACATACCATACAATACCATCGGTATCTTTCAACCGGTAATCGTCATTGGTATCTTTCAATCGGTAATCGTCATCGGTATCTTTCAACCGGTAACTGGGGACTATTCCACCCCCTACCACTAGCATACAATAGCAAGATATAAGCACACAGTCAGGCATATCCGGGTACTGACCTACCCCTTAGTCCTAAGGACCACTATCAGGGAACTATCCCTATCATGTAACATATCATACAGATATAACTCATAACCAAACGCATACCAGACCAAGTTAATTATCACAAAGACAATTATCTTCTAGATACTCCTCATTGGTGGGTCGGCATTGTGGCCTTAGACCCACCCCTACTGGAAGGTAACTCACCTCATACAAGTAGGTGCTGATAATCAGTGCGGGAAACCTCCTTCCGCTGCTGCTCCGAAAATCCTCCGGCTACAAACCCCACAAACACTCAGTTAGAAACTGATCTCTATACTTAGGGTAAAATGACCATTTTACCCTCAACCAAGTCAAGTCAACGTCAAAGTCAACTTCCAGTTGACCCGAATCGCCGAGTTGGGCCATCAACTCGCCGAGTCTCTCACTCTCTACTCGTCCCCATCCGTGACCCTACTCGTCTAGTTGGGCCGACAACTCGACGAGTTCTTCTCCCATTCAAAAGCCACAAGGAAACTCATCCGACTCTCCGAGTCTGGGAACAACTCGCCGAGTCCCACGAGCAGATCCCCTACTCGCTTCCAAATCCTCACCAGAGCATCCATCTTGAGGATTTTGGTTTTCGGGGCCATCACTACTCGATAAATTGCTAATTCCGCGAGCAGTGACGAAGGGTTGGACCTTCTACACTCAAACTCCTCTCAACTCAGTAACTGTTCATATGACTCGCCGATTTTTAAGAACAACTCGTCGAGTTCCAGGCAATCTTCATAGGACTCGCCGAGTGGTTCGTCCAACTCGTCGAGTCTAAGACCATCTTCATAGAACTCGCCGAGTGGACTTTGGCACTCGCCGAGTCCATTCAACTCTCCTCCTACATAGGCCAAATCTGAGACATGCAACGGTTCCAAACCATAGATCTAAGCTCCCAGGGCATGCTTATCACGTAAAGTTGCAAACTTTACGTGCATGCATGGCCCTATGAGATCCAAAAGGCAAATCCAAGCTCTTTATGAAGTCAAACACTTAATAGGGACCACAATCACTTCAACCACAGAAACTTTACACTTCTAAGATATCCAAAAGGCCCAGATCTAAAGCCCTTTCAGAACATAGAGCATAAACACATAGAGTTTGAGGTTTTAGGGCTTAAAAACCACAAACTAGGGACAAAAAGGGGATCTAATGAACTAGAGATCAAGGTAGGAAATTTTCTACCTGAATGGAAGCCTTTCACAGAGTAGATTTCGAATCTACTTCCCCTCCTTGCACCCTTCATCCTTCTCCTTCTGCTTGTAAGCTCCAAACTTCCTTCACAAAGCCAAAATCACTCACAAGAACAATATGGGGGCTAGGGTTTCGCTTTACAGCTCTTCTGGGAGTGTTAGGGGCAAGAGAGGCCGAGTTAGGGTGTTTAAATAGTGTGCACACTCCTGGATTAGGGTTTTTGTCCACACAGTAGCTTACTCGCCGAGTCCACAACTTAAACCCCGTGCCCCTTCTCGCTTCTACTCGACGAGTCGATCCTTTGACTCGCCACGTCCAAGGCCAAGATGCAAAATGCACAAAGAATTAAGTAAAAGAATGCGTACCAAGAACCAGGTGCTACACTTGAGGTTTATAACATTTTCATGTTATCTAAAATTGGGATCTTACCCCAGAAATTACATTAGGTTTATAACATCTTCATGTTATCACACGTTGGGATCTTTCCCCAGAAAATACACACGAATCATAACATTTTCATATTATCATAATTAGGGATCTTTACCATGAAATACGTCACAAGTTGGGATCCTCCCCAGTATATAACATTAACATGTTATCAATTGAAATTATGGTGTTACTTACCCAAGAATTTTGTCATAGTCTATAACCCAAACAGGTTCTCCTAAGAAGGGAATTACCCCGTATGATCTTATGATTAAGGATCCTCGTCATTAAGGTTCCTCGTCGGTAAGGATCCTCATTAGTAAGAATCTTATCATTAGCAATCAACAGTGATCCCAAGCTCTTTCCTAAGTTGAGATTTATCCTCAGTAAATTCTAATATTGAAAGACTTATGAAGCTTTAGGAAAAATCGAAGATAATCAGGCTCCATCTTTCCTTGTTCTTAACTTTAAAATTTTTTAAGTAAAATTAAGGATCTTAAACTTTTCAGGATCCTAAACCAGTTGTTGATTTATAAACTTTTATCACTTCAGAGTCATTTACTCTTTTAAATTGATATCTTTAAAGAATTTTTAAAGCACTTAGATTTACTAAAATTAGTTCTTAACAAATTTGTTTATACTTGTTTTACTATAAAAATTATTTGAAACTATGAAGGATTACAAGTCAGTCATCAAACTTTTACAGAAACTTTTAACATTTTAAATTTCTTAACAAAGTCAGTTCTTATTATTTGAAGTTATCACTTTTAGTTGTTTAACTAATTCAATCCTTATCAAATCATTTTATCTATTATTTGCCAAAAGAACTTTATCTTGAAAATTATTCACTATTTTTAGGATCCTAACTATGCAAAGATCTTAGTATCATATTATGCAGGTAAAGGAAAAATAGAAAAATAAAGGAAATATTAACCATTGTATTCAAAATAAAAGGCTTACAGCCCTACATGAGTCAAATGGTTACATCAAAAAAACTACACTACCCAACCACCTAAAAGGCCTAGACCTTAGCCCGATCATCATCGGCCTTCTTCTCCTCCTTCTCCACTTCTGGTTGCGGTGCAGGATCCTCAACAGTGATGACAAGCTTACCAGTTAGTTTGGCTAGTGCCTCGTGCTATCCTACTACATTCCAGGATCCTGAATGCTCAAAATCCTCCAACAACTTGATCCTAGCCTCCAGGATAACCATCGCATCACTTTCCTTCGCATCGGCAATCACCTCCTCAAGCTTCGCAGAATGCTCCTCCTCCTTCTCATCCTTCTTCTTGCTCAACAACTCCACCCTTGATCCTCATTGGTGGTCATCCAAATTTTCTCCTGCTCTACTAGAGCAGACTCAGCTTTCTTACCACAGATCCTGGGATCATTGGTGAACTGAGAAACATAAGTGGAGACCTAAAAGAAATGCAAACATCAGGAAAAGAAGAAATAGGTATGTTAAACTAACATAAATAATTCTTATGCACAGGAAACTTACAAGCTGGAAAAATGAGGCCAACTTCCCAAGAGCATCCTCGATGCTGAGGTTCTCTTGGTTGGAATATGTGGCCTTAGAAGTCTTCCTCTTTCAGGATCAATAGTCTTCATAACCAGGTCAAGCTGGGCTTTCTTTGAAGGAGGCAGAGCAGAGGGCTTCTCCTGGTTGATCCTGACCAAGCCGATGGTCATGTCATCCTCAAGGTCAGCCAAAGTGAAGCGAGCATTGGAGCGGACAGTCCTGGAACCTGCATGAGAAACAAGGATCCTGATGAGATCGAAGATCCTAAGACAAAAATTCAAATCAAAAAGAAAGAAAGATATACATGTAGCCATAGAAGTTGTGTTGGAAGATCCTTCTTGGATACTGGATTGATCAAGTCTGAGAGATCTATCTGCCTCTGGGAGAGAAAGAAAATTAACAATCGTATCATATGTGTCCTCAGCAGCAACAACAAGCTCCCCGAACTTGAAACCTGTAACAGAAAAAACAAAATAAGAATAAGATTTCAGGATCACATGGAAAAGTATTGATATCCTACCCTTCTTAACCTAATATTTCGGTAAGAGATCTCCTCCAGGAATAGATTCACGCCTGACAAAGAAGTATCTCCCCTTCCAAGCACCATCATTGTGTTTTGTTTTTAACACAAGAGGAGGCTTGCCACTCTTGACCTTAAACAGGAAGCGAGAATTGCCGGAAGTTGAGAGATCATAGACATGGGCCAATTCAGCCAGACCCATGCTAAGATCTTGTGTCTGATTTAGCCACTCAACCCAGTACAGGATCCTCCAAATGATAGGCATCATTTGGACGAAAGAAAGTTTCGTGGTATCGAAAAACTCTGAGACCACTCCGTAAAAAGGGAATTTAAGGCCTAAAACAGAGAAGGGATACTCTAGAAAGCACACCCAAGAAGAGGAGATGAAGTCTGGTTAGATCAAAGGGTCATAAGGCCTGTAGACTGCTTCGGGAGGGAAGGCACCACTACCCTTCAATGCTTCGATATCACCATCATCGAAGGAGCACGTCTCGTCATAAGACAAGACTCCTTGATCTATGAAATCGTCCACAGGAAGACTTAGGATCTTCTTGTGAGAAAGGGTTATCTTTTTACCCATGATCAAAAATTTGCTAGAAAGGAGATGAGGCAGAGAGGATGTTACCTTTATCGAAATCACAGGTAGCACATAGAAAGCAAAGAAAATCGAGACGAGTAAAGAGAATTGTGGAACTGATTACCTCTTCTTATACTGAAGATTTGAGGTTGATTTGACCATTAACGGCTAGTTATCCACCCGTTAGATTTCAAAATTACCCAGTCATTAAGGGTTAGTTTTGAAAATTACTTTTCTCTCTGTCCTTTTACCTTTTTAATTTAATTTATCCCTTTAATACTCTTGAAATTAACTCCTAAATTTTCAGGAATAACTTGGGGGCAATTGTTAGGGCCAGGATCCTCAAACCTCATCTGATATTCAGGATCCTCAACTATCTCAGGATCTCGACTATTACCATTATTATTATTTAATAACATTTATAACGGTTATATTTCATTCTTAATTAACATATGTGCATAAATATTCAAGAGAAGACTTATTCTCAACAGAGAGTCGTCTCAACTATGATAAAAACCCGGAATACCAAGTCAAACAACGTTCACAAAGCTGGTCATAGAGGATCCCGAGAATGTCGGACATCTTGTTAGCTAGATTAGACTATAAATTGACACATGTATCTTGCACACGACACGCTCCACTTACTCTATGAACTTTTTCACTTTTTCTTACTGAAATACTCTTAGTAATCATCATTTTATATTAATAAAATCATCAAGGTAGGTGATCATTATCACCTCCCAAGGTTTTGTGTCGGAGATCCTAGCAAGGATCAAGGGCTTTCCTTGTAAAAAATAGTGTCGTTCTCTTTACCTTTCTCTATTGCACAATTCGAACATCACAGCCTCTCATTCAATTTGGTTGATTTATACTTGTGTAATTTTTGACCAAAACAAAATTCTTCTATTTTCTCGTCAAGACTCGACCCCTCACTTGGTTCCTCTCACGCTTTAAATAATCGCTCAATTCTCAACCTAACTTCTGTAGAGATCAAAAACAACAGCTACATAATAAAAAAAGAAAACAAACACTAAATTAAAAATTCCTACATTACCCCTATCAAACTAGAAGTTTTAGAAACAAACCAAACACACAAATTAAAACAAACAAATAAAAATAGTTTCAAACACTTCTAATAAAAACTAAGAATAGTTAATCTTCATCTTCTCTCCCAGCTCCACCTTGCATTTCGCCCCATAGCTCATCCCAACTCGTAATGTAAGGTTAAGAAGTCGGATACCGATCCGGCCTTGAGATTTGCATATGTTGAAAGAGGAGATCGATGTGCATGTTTTGATAGTTAAGCCCCCGACCAATATTATCTTGGTACCGCCTCATTTCCCTGTTATACCAATCCATGGGCATCTCATCCTCCACAGAAATCACCGGGGGCTCCTCGTGAACGGCTTCGGGTCGTGGCGTCACCTGTCTCCCTACCTGCTCTGGTTGTACCACTTCATCATCATTGGGAATAGAGAAATTATTCCCTCCGTTATCCTCCACAATCCTTTCCCTCTTATAAAGACGAACGTTGAAAAGACGAGTTGGCATCAAAGTCAGGATATCCGTTGCTCCCCTCTCAAACAACCCATAGGATTTTGCTAATTTAGTAACAAACATACCACCACAGATTGGCATCCCTTTTCAATCCTTTGTTACCCGGTTTACCAAATATGTTGTCAAGCAATGAGGTATGTTGCAAAAGACCCTGGGAGTGAGGATACTCCATAAGAAAAATACATCAAGATTGGGGACCTTATCAGAATCCCTCCTCATGTTTACAGTGCTGGAGATAAACCGATGAATGAGGCGGTGAATAGGCGACCTAATATTGCCTTCATATGCAACCGATGGGATGTGCACTCCATTAGAAATTGTGGTCCATCAATTAGTTCCATTCACTTCTTGTGGGAAATTCATGTGACAGGTATCTAAAAAGATACCAAATCCCTTAGCCATCGCCTCCGAGCGGTTGTACAAATCCATTCTCCATGCCAACTTTGCGATACTACATTCCCTTTTCTCTCCACCCAAACAAAAACTAGGTTGTCGGTATCAAGCATATTTGTTCTTCCCATAAACCGGATTGTAGAAAAGAACTCCAAGCATAGTTCCTTATACACGTGCTCTTAAACCTGAAATAATCCCCTCCACCCTGTACATGTTATCCTCACCCCCAGCTACAAATATTTTGGTCAAGTATGGGTTCATTGCTTCCACCAGTACGACTTGTTGAACCCATTCCTAGTCAACTGCATTCGGGATGTAAAATTCTCTGGACTTCAGCTTCTCAAGTTTGTTCCTCTATTCTGCTAAAACTCCCAGAGAGACTATTTCAGGAAAATTATACCATGGGAAATCACCATGTCCTTATAGAACTTGTTGGCTTCTCTGTCCTCTCCATCTTTCTGCACATTTGAACAGCAAAAGAAAAAAAAACAATAGAAGAGGTTAAAAATAACTTTTAAGCAGAATTTAAGTAGCCTGATCATCAAACACGTCGTGTTCTATGAACAGATCAACTATTAACTTCCAATTCGAACACATATTGGCCAAATGAAAATCAAACAAGTTAAGGGATTTACTTAGAACACTGTATTATACACATAATCACAAGAAAATCTGCCAAAATGTCCTAATTTGTTCAAAATCGAAACCCTATAAATTTATGGCAAAGTTTTAAAAATCCGGTTTTCATGCAAATTAGACACAGGATACATAAAAACCTTTACTTTAAACATAACCAGAGCTTAATATCTTACCTTTTTCGAAGAAAATGAAGCAAATCGAAGGAGCTGGAGATTGTGGTGCTTGAAGTAAACTCGACGTGTTTGGGGTAGTGGAGCAAGGGTGAAAACGATTTTTGCCCTTTTAGGGTTAAAGAAACTTTTTTTGACTCAGTTTAAAACTGATCGATTTTCGGTAACTGGAAAAGCGACACACCATGTTGGGGTAGCAACACGTCATGTTGAAACGGAAATCCTTAAAAAATCGAGAATTTTTGCCCAAACATGGCGTGGGAACAGCTCATCCACGCCATGTTGGGTGTTCAGAACACAAAAGTTTATGTTTGTTCATTAAAAGTTTTACCACACCCGACACTAAATCCTTGCTTGCCCTCAAGCAACATTTTAATTATTTAGAAGAAAAAGATTAAAAGATCCCCAACAAAACTTAACAAAATAAAGGAAAGAAAATGAAAAACTAAAAGAAAGATAAAGGAAAAAAGAAAAGAAAACTCTAATGACGGGTTGTCTCCCACAAGCGCTTCGTTTTTAGGAGTCTTGAGTCGGACTTCTTTCCACCCTATGTTGTGGCGTCCTCCTCCAAGTTCATGCCTTCTTCCATTCTTTCTTCTCTTGGTATTTCTCCCTCGTAATGTTTTACTCTATGCCCATTTACCTTAAAGTTTGACCCATCTTTGTTGAATAGCTCAATTACCCCATATGGATACACTTGCTTTATCTTGAATGGTCCGGACCATCGTGTATTCAACTTTCCAAGAAAAAGTTTCAACCTTGAGTTGTAAAGGAGAACTTTTTGATCGGATTCGAATTCCTTATTCCCTTTCAGCCTTGCATCATGCCATTTTTCTTCTTATCCTTGTAGATCAATGAGTTTGTGTATGACTCGTTTCTCAACTCTTCCAAGGCATTCATTTGCAAAATCCGATTGGTGTGCAGTTCACTCAGTTCGAAGTTGCATGTCTTTAATGCCCAATACGCTTTGTGATCGAGTTCCATCGGTAAATGCCAGTTTTTACCAAAAACTAATCGATAAGGGGTAGTCCAATGGGTGTTTTGAACGCAGTGCAAAATACCCAAAGCGCATTATCGAGTTTGTCCGATCATTCCTTCCTATTACTCCCCACCGATTTTTCTAAGATTCTATTTAGTGCCCTGTTTGTGATCTCGGTTTGCCCATTTGTTTGAGGATGATATGGTGTTGTAAACCTATGGCGTACCCTATATTTATGTAACACTTTCGCAGTTTGATCATTAGCAAAATGGTTTCCCCTGTCACTTATAAGTGCTTTTGGCACTCCAAAACGAAAAAATAATTTTCTAAGGAACTTCACAACCACTCGTGCATCATTGGTTAGTAATGCCTG
Organism: Lactuca serriola; assembly: GCF_051521515.1. Lineage (NCBI taxonomy): Eukaryota > Viridiplantae > Streptophyta > Magnoliopsida > Asterales > Asteraceae > Lactuca > Lactuca serriola. The sequence goes on from NC_136415.1 coordinate 266,077,095, forward strand.
TGCTTCTGCCCACTTGGAAACATAGTTGACTGCTACAACGATGTACTTGTTCCCTCTATATGATGGGAATGGTCCCATAAAGTCTATACCCCGTATATCGAACACCTCACAGACTTGGATATTTCTTCGTGGCATCTCATTCCTTGCAGATATATTTCTTGTCCTCGGGCATGAGTCACACTCTCTTACATAAGTAGTAGCATTCTTGAAGATCGTTGGCCAATAGAAACCAGCATCAAATACCTTCTTGGCTGTGTATTGAGCTCCATGATGTCCTCCTGTAGGGCCCTAGTCACAATGCCCTATAATTTCATGAATTTCCTTTCCAAACACGCATCTTCTGATGATACCATCTGCACAACTTCTAAAAAGATAAGGCTCATCCCAGAATTAATATTTGATTTTTGAGAAGAGCTTTTCTTTTGCTGGTAAGTTAACCCCTTTGGAAGATAGCTGTCTACCAAAAAATTTGCAATGTATGCATACCAAGGCTCTTCTCCTGCTACCATCATCAAATACGCCTCTGGAAAGTCATCCCCAATGCTCTTGTTTCCCATCTCTTCCCTCTCTGGATTTTCCAATCTTGACAAATGGTCAGCCCCTACGTTTTCCATTCCCTTCTTGTCCCTGATCTCGATGTCAAAATATTGAAGTAAGATCACCCACCAGATCAATCTTGGTTTGGCATCCTGTTTTGCAAACAAATACTTGATAGCAGAATGGTCGGTAAAAAGAGTTGTTTTGGACAGTATAAGGTAGGGAAGAAACTTGTCAAATGCATAAACCACCGTCAATAATTCTTTTTCAGTAGTGGTGTAATTTTCTTGGGTCGGGTTTAAGGTCTTGCTTGCATAGTATAAGGTTTGAAAGTGGTTATCAACCCCTTGACCAAGCATGGCTCCCAAAGCATAGTCACCGGCATCACACATTATCTCGAAAGGCAAGTTCCAATTTGGGACGATAATGATCGGGGCATTAGTCATTTTTTCTTTCAAAATTTCAAAAGATTCTAAGCATTCTTTAAAAAAATCAAGGTTTCATCTTTTAAAAGTAATTGGGTCAAAGGTCTTGTTATTTTATATAAATCTTTTATAAAACGGCGGTAAAAACCCGTGTGACCTAAAAAACTCATAACGCCCTTCACATTAGTTGGTGGGAGTAACTTGGCAATGGTGTCCATCTTTGCTTGATCCACCTCAATCCCCGATTTGGAAACTTTATGACCTAACATGATTCCCTCCTTCACCATGAAATGGCATTTTTCCCAATTCAAGACTAAAATGGTTTTTTCACACCTAGCAAGCATCAAATCAAGGTTAGTGAGGCAATCATCAAAAGAAGAACCAAAGACTGAAAAATTATCCACAAAAACTTCCATAAACTTCTCCACCATATCATGGAATATGGCCATCATGCATCGCTGAAAAGTGGTCGGTGCATTGCATAATCCAAAAGGCATGCGTCGATACGCAAAAGTTCCACTAGGACAGGTGAACGTCTTCTCTTGATCAATTGGGTCAATGGGAATCTGAAAATAACCTGAAAATCCATCTAGAAAACAGTAATAGTAATGACCAGATAATCGTTCAAGCATTTGATCAATAAAAGGAAGATGGAAATGGTTTTTACAAGTGGCATCATTTAATTTTCGATAATCGATGCACACTCACCAACTGGTTATCGTTCGTGTAGGTATGAGCTCATTTTTCTTGTCCGTTACAACCGCCATCCCTCCTTTCTTTGGCACTACTTGAACTAGACTCACTTATTGACTGTCAAAAATGGAATAGATGATTTTGGCATCCAAAAGCTTCATGACCTCCTTCTTGACCACCTCTTGTATATTTGGGTTTAATCGTCTCTGATGTTGTACTACCGGCTAAGCTTCTTCTTCTAGGTTGATCTTGTGAGAGCAATAGGAAGGACTAATGCCCTTGATGTTGGTAATTTTCCAAGCAATGGCAGTCTTCCTTTTCTTTAAAAACTTTTGTAGGATAAATATGTTGCGTCATGGGCTTTGTTTGTATTTACCGGATTGGGCATGTCCATCTGTGTTTTGTTAGGGTTATGTAGTATATATAGTGCATGCATGTATACATTAGACACCTTCTTGATACTATTACTTTGATTATCGTTCTGTAACCCTAAAACACCTCTACAGTCGAAGTTCTTCATCGAGCTCTTCTGGGGTGTTGAAGTTTAATCATTCAGCATTGTTTGAGCCATTCCTGTGTCTTGTTCTTATTTCTTTATTCACTGTTTAGAACATATCGATCCTACTAGAATTTTAATTCCAACAATTGGTATCAGAGCAGGAGACTGTGTAACAAATATGCATTCCTTCTGTTTGAAGAATACTATAGGGTTTCCACTTTTATCGAATATATAGGAGCCGTCGTTTTCTTATCGACGGAAACTGGTGTTTTTGATAAAACCCTGTTCTCAAGTTTACAGGTCAGACTCTAACAGTTTCAAGGAAGGTTCATCGTGTCTCAAGATGACGTACAATCTAATCAACATCTCCAACACCATTGGATCCACTACAAGAGTACCCATTCTTTACACGCATGATTATGAAGTATGGGCGCATCACTTTGAAGATTATGTGGTTGAATCTGATGATAACGGATATCTCATCTGGGAAGCAATCACGTTGGGTCCATTTGTTCACTCTGGAACGAATACAACTGTGAATACCCAAAAGGAGTATAGCAAACTGATAGCAGACGAGGATAAGATTCCTCAAGACGAAAAAGATAAACTATTGTGCAATGTCAAGGCGTTAAGAATGATCAGATTCACTTTACAAGCTAACACCTTCCGGTTAGTGAGTTCATGCACTACAACTAAGGAGATATGGGACAGGTTGAAAGAACTGTATTCAACCGACGAGGATCGAGAGCACTCTATTCAAACTCTACTTCTCTCTGAGTTCGGAGCATTTACACAAAAACCTGAAGAAACCTTGCTTCAGATGTTTGATCGCTACAATCATCTGCTCAGCAAGATGACAAAGCATGGTATTGAAAGGAAGGGTATTGAACAGAAAGTCACCTTCCTGAACGGTTTAAGACCTGAGTGGATGGCAGTTGTCTTAACTGTGAAAGCGCATGAACAATTCAAGGCTTATTCCCTAGCAAAACTTATGGGAATTCTAAAGTCACATGAAAGCACAGTGTCAAAAGAAGCAAAGTTGGTCTCTGGTGTCGGCTCACTTGCTCTTGTCTCGAAGAACAAAAATGTGATTGAATAAGAAGAGGAAGATGACATGTCGGAGTGTGATCTTACGGGTGACGAGTATGCGATGACGGTGTCGAATCCAAAGAAGTTTTCTCGAAAGAAATTCCCTGTCAGTAAGAACCGAAACTGGCAAGGAAGCTATAGTTCAGAAAAGGTAAAGGAAGAGTCTAAGAATACATCTCAGAAGGAGGATGAAAAGAAGGATAGCAAACTGGTGGGTGACTCAGGGTATGATTGCAATTATTGTCACAGCAAGCATCATTTTGCCAAGGACTGCATGTTGAAAAAGTTAGCCAAGAGAAGAGAGAGTGAAGATGATGAAACTTATCATATGAGAAAGCTTGAAGAGATAAAGAAGAAGAAAACTAGTGATGGTCGAATGAACGCCTTGTTGTTCAAGAAAAGGTGATTGATGACGAATTTGGCGGGGTTGAAGTGTGGTCCACAGATTCAGAGGATGAAGAGGTGAGAAGGCCAACACACAGTAGAGCTTTTGTGACAAGACAAGAAGATGAGAAAGTGACTGGAAGATGCCTGATGGTGACGGCTGGAGTAACAACCGAGAGGGAGCATGAGGAACCGAATCTACATGAAGACAAATGTTTTGCAGCCAAGCCACTCAGTGAAAAGATCAATGACTGCAATCGTTTGATCAAAAAGGTACAATCCCTTCTTGAATCTATTAAAATTCTGGCAATTGATTATGAAAGGGAATTAAATGAACTAAAATTCAAATTTAATAATCTAAGCGGAAGTCTCATGCAAACTCGCTTAACAAATTCTAACCTAACTGACCAAATTAGCAGGTTATTAACGAAGAGTGAAGAGAGACGAATATGGATTAAGCTAAAGGAGCAGGAGTTAGTTAGGGCTAGGGATGAAATAATTTATTTGCAACGAGACAATTTGAGATTTTCGAAACAACGTAATGTTTTTTCTTGATTGCTAAACGTTTATATACTAATATCACGCAATTGCATTTAGATTTTGAAATAGGGAAAAAGATTCATAAAATGATCTTGCCCTTCCGTGAGTTTAAGGAGGATAAGGTCATGCTGAATGTGAATCAATCATGTCCTCGGAAGAAACTTCCATTCCTTATAAAATAGGTTTGGACAAAATTGAAACTTTCATTGATTCTAAGGAACATAAATACATGTTAAAACTGATCTTAGATGAAAATGATAAGTTAAAAATTAAAACCGAGACCCTAAAATCATTTGACTCATTAAATACCACATTGATGACCGAACATAAGATGAATACTAAGAGTACATCTGAGTTTGATGATGAAAGTGAGATGAGCGAGATCTCCGTGGAAGACGTAATCGATTGCTCAGAGTTTCTGGGGAGCAAAATCGATAATGAAAAACCGCTTATATCCAAAAACTCGGTTGAATATGCTCGCTTGTCAGATAACAAGTTGAAGAAACTCAAAGAAAAGGCAGTGGTCTACCAAAAGGTACAAACGGTTCCAAATCAAGTCTATGTTGTTAAAGGAGTATCTGAAAGACAAACAGCGGAACTGAAAATTTTGGTAGATCAAGACAACGCTGGAGGTTGTGACGATTTCTTCTGGTTAGCTCCTATTGATAATGCAGACAAAACTGTTGGCTTCTCAGAGCAAACATCATGGAGGGTGAAAGGTAGATACGTTCCAGAACCCATTAACAAACCCTCAAGTTTCGCCAAACCAAGCACAAGTGGAACGAAAGAGATACCAGAAGAACCCAAGAAGGAGTCTCATCCAGCCGTGACTCATAAGGAGAATCCAAATCCAAAGCTAAAGCCAAAACAAAGCTTCAATATCCATAAATCTCAAAAACAACTGGCCGATCAAAAGCGCCAAAGAAATCAAAGGTACATGAAAAACTTGAGTGAGAGAAAACAGTTTTGGAAGTCTTAAAATCCTGAATTTGTCCAAATCAAGTGTAACAGCCCGGATTTCCAGGTATCATTTATGCTTATATTTTTGGAGTTTTGTGAGGGGACTCGGCGAGTTAGAGCTCAAACTCGCCGAGTAGGATCGCGGTTCAGGATGCGGGTTCGCGCCTGGACTCGACGAGTCCAAGGAATGGACTCGGCGAGTCCTCGCTGTTTAATGAAACCCTAATTTCCCGGTCCTAAGCCCTATTTAAAGGACCTTATGGCCCTTCATTGCGGCTACCTGGATCTTGAGAGCACCAAAGCAGCTGAGGGTTTTTATGAGTGAGATAAGAGGCCATTGTTCACCAAATTTGTGTGTTTTTGCAAGAAAGGAAGAGGAAAGTCAAGCTAGAAGAATTGGGGAGCTTGGATCTACTTTCATTTCATCAGAGGAGGCTTCTTGAGAGGTCCCATGGGGATATGGTGCTTAGATCTGGACCTTAGTAGGTCCAGAGAGTCCCTAATGTCATGCTTTATGTCCTCCCTTTTGGGTTGGAGACTAGGGTTGCCATCTTAGAGGTCATTTCTCCTAAAAGAGCCTTGTGGGTGTTGCATGGTAACCAAGATATGAACTTTACGTGATGAATGAGCTTAGGAGGGCCAGATCTATGAGTGGATGGAGCGGATCTGACCTCAGAAGCTAGATTGAGTTGATGCATGGCATGGACTCGCCGAGTCTGAAGAACAGACTCAGCGAGTAGCATGAAGATTGTCCTTAACCACTCAGCGAGTGGTCCTGCCGAGTTATGGGTTGACTCAGTGAGTCAGGGAGAGTTAGAGACGATTGACAGGTGGACTGAGTCAAACTGGAACTCGCCGAGTTGTTCTTTAGACTCGGCAAGTTGAGTCGGGGTGGCCCCGCGACTCATGCCAGGTGGAACTCGTCGATTCTGGGGAGTACTCGACGTGTCAAAGGAGAATCCTAGAGAGTTTTTGAAAACGTATAGACTCGCCGAGTCGCTCTAGTGCACTCGTCGAGTCCGGTCAAAGTTGACCGTTGACCTTTGACCGTTGCCCAGAGTTGACTAGTGTTGACTTGATAAGGGTAGTCAACCTTAGTGGTAAAAGTGTTAATTAGAGATATATGATGTTATAGGAGGATTATAGCTCGGAGGATTGAGCACGAGTGATTTCCAGGATTCGCGAGTTATCGAGATATACGAGGTGAGTCTTCTCACTATACTTTACCCTGAGTAGGTAATCAGAGTTATGTGACAGAGTATGTGTATGTTATGTGTATTCTATGTGTTGTACTACATGATGTCTATGTGAATTATGATGTGCATGTTTATAGAGTTGGAACCGGAATGGTTCCCAGAGTTAGAACCTGAGGGTTCACAGAGTTTGGGTGCACGGACCCACAGAGTTATAGCCTCGAGTGGCTAATATGTGTTATATTTGGTATTTTGGGGAACTCACTAAGCTTTGTGCTTACAGTGTTAGTGTTGTTTGTTTCAGGTACTAATGATGACCGTGGGAAGGCGCCGGCTTGATCTGTACACACGCATGGGATTTTTATGATATTTGATCTTGGGATTTTTGTTTGATGTGAATTGGAATTTTAAACTCGATGTTTTATGAAAATTAAATGAAAAATGTTTTTATACTTTGTGAAAAAAAATATTTGGAAATTCACGGTGTTACAAGTTGGTATCAGAGCCTTGGTTTGAGGGATTCGAGTACATCTTCGGGTGTATTTGAACTCAAACTGAGGATTTGAGAATTATTTTCAAAAAGAGTAAAAGATTTTTGAAAAACGCAGAGCAGAGTTGTGTGTACGATCAGTCCGCGCCCGAATGGTGATTTCCCAAAATACCTTTATGTTATGTGATATTGATATTGATATGATGTATTCGCATGCTAGAGTAGGCTAGGTATTCCTATTAGGACTAGAGTGGCCTGATTTGTGATGCCTTAGCCTAGGAAGAGGTGAGCTGCTATGAGATGCTTGAGAGTGAGTAGGTAGCAGCGAGGGGCTTATGAGAGATCTATTAGAGAGTGGTCTATGCATGATAGAGTACTTGGAATTTGGGATCCGAAGAGGAGGACTTGGGGTGTATTCTGATACGGTGCGGACAGTAGTATTGGGCCCGTACTACTGAAAGCACCGGAGCGGTGTACAGCCCAAGTAAGAATCTTTGGAATACCAAGGATCAAGGAGGAAAGAGTTGACGAGTGTGAGTATGCTCGAATGGGTTCTAATTTATCGTATGTTGTATTTCAGAGGTAGATCATGGTGAGGACACGTTTGATGCCTGAGAGCAGTGGTACCAGTGATGAGGAGATCCGCCGGATCATCCACGAGGAGGTGGCTGCGGCCATCAGGGCAGAGATACCGGAGATGTTTGGGTCTATTAAGACCACGCTGATTGAGACCTTTGACGAGCGTTATGCCGCTCCTTCTGAGGCTGCTGTTGCAGCGGCCACCGCAGCTATTGCTGCCGCGAGGCCGCAAGGTGGTGATGCGTTGCTGTTCCGGGAGTTCAGCAACACAAAACCACCAAAGTTTGATGGGACCCAGGATCCGGTGGCAGCTATGAGATGGATTTCTGATATAGAGGGGTGTTTCTTCACTTGCTCGTCTCCTGAGTATTTGAAGGTTCGGTTCACGCTGAACCAGCTTCGCTTGGGAGCGAAGGACTGGTGGAAGTTTGTGACGTTGCATTTCACGCCTGCTGAGATTGCGGCAGTAACCTGGGAGAGGTTCACTGCCATGTTCCGAGATGATTACGTTCCCCAGGTGGAGAGGGAGCGTTTGGCCCAGGAGTTTCTGAACCTCAAGCAGGGTACTGAGTTGGTTACGGTGATTACCAGGATGTTCCATGAGAGGGCGATGTTCTGCCCTGAGCACGTGTCTACGGAGCAGGCACGTATGAGTCGCTATCTGAGTATCTTGAGGCGGGACATTCGGGAGTTCGTGGCGAACTCCTCGTATCGGAAATTTGCCGAGCTTCAGGAAAATGCTCGGAAGAGGGAGATTGAGCTAGAGACTCAGGCCAGGGAGGAGGCGGAGTCTCAGGGGAGGGATCGGCGACCGGCACAGTCTCAGCCGGCAGCCAAGCGGGCCAAGCCCGCTGATCCCAAAACAGGGAGCCAGAAGGGCCGCACTTGTGGGAAGTGTGGCAAGGGTCATGATGGAGTCTGCCGAGCGGGATCTTGCTACAAGTGTGGCAAGGAGGGGAATATGGCCAGGGACTGCCCAAGGGGTTTGCAGTGTGTTTTCACTGCAACCAGACCGGACACCGGAAGGCAGAGTGTCCGTAGTTGTGACGAGCATCTCAGGGATCTGGCCCTGTCGCCATCAGAGTTACCGAGATTCGGCCAGTGAAGGCCGAGGCGCCGAGAGCTCGAGGGAGAGCCTTTCAGCTGACCGCGGAGTAGGTCCGCGCTGCGCCCGATGTTGTGGCTTGTATGTTTTCTTTCGTGTATTTATTTTGATGCTATGATATTATGCTTATATTATGTTATGCGTAGGTACTTTCCTTGTGATCTTTGTACCTGCTTTAGTGTTATTTGACTCGGGTGCGAGTCGGTCTTTTGTGTCTTTGGCCTTTAGTCAGCATATCAATGTTAGTCGTGAGGCGTTGAGTTGGCCTCTGAGAGTTTCCATAGCTAACAAGAGAGTGATTTACGCCACGGAGGTTCTCCGAGGATGCGTGTTAGAGATTTTCGGTGTTGAGTTCCCGATTGATCTGGTTCCTATTACGATGGGAGATGTCTGTGTCATTGTGGGCATGGACTGGTTGAGCAGATTCGGCGCAGTTATCGACTGCGAGCGTCAGTTGGTGACCATACGAGACCCTAGTGGGGGAGTTCTTTCGGTGTACGGCGAGGGTACACGTCCTGGATCAGCGTTTTGTTTGGCCGCTAGGGTGAGGCAGTGTCTACAGCAGGGATGTAAGGTTTTTGTGGCGTATGTGATGGATACGCGGGTGGATTCCGAGAGGCCGAGTTCAGTTGAGGAGGTTCCGGTGGTGCGTGAGTTCCCGGATGTTTTTCCCGAGGAGTTGCCGGGTGTGCCTCCTGTGAGGCAAGTGGAGTTCAGTATCGATTTGGTTCCGGGGGCCGCGCCTATCGCTAAGGTGCCTTATCGCCTTGCACCTCCAGAGATGCAAGATTTATCCTTGCAGCTTCAGGAGCTGGTGGGGAAGGGATTTATTCGGCCGAGCAGCTCGTCGTGGGGAGCGCCTATCCTGTTCGTCAAGAAGAAGGATGGTTCACACTGGATGTGCATTGATTACCGGGAGTTGAACAAGCTGACGGTCAAGAACTGTTACCCGTTTCCGAGGATCGACGATTTGTTCGATCAGTTGCAGGGAGCATCTTGGTTCTCCAAGATCGATTTGAGGTCCAGATATCATCAGGTGAGAGTGCGGGATGAGGATGTCTAGAAGACAGCGTTCAGGACGCGTTATGGGCATTATGATTTTGTGGTGATGCCTTTTGGGCTCACCAATGCCCCGGCGGTGTTCATGGATCTCATGAACCGAGTATGTAGGCGGATGTTGGATCGGCCGGTGATTGTATTTATCGATGACATTCTGGTATATTCGAGATCTAGAGAGCAGCATGAGGAGCATTTGAGAGAGGTTCTTGGAGTTCTGAGATCGGAGAAGCTTTATGCCAAATTCTCCAAGTGTGATTTCTGGTTGCGGGAGGTCCAGCTCTTAGGACATCTTGTTAACCAGGAAGGGATATTGGTCGATCCGGCCAAGGTTGAGGCGGTGATGAGTTGGGAGGTGCCGAAGTCACCCTCCGAGATCAGGAGTTTCCTAGGGTTGGCAGGGTATTATCAGAGATTTATCAAGGATTTCTCCAAGATCGCAGTGCCACTCACCAGATTGACCTGGAAGGGTGTTGCTTTTTCATGGGGCCCCGAGCAGCAGGCCTCCTTTGAGACACTTCGCTAAAGGTTGTGCGAAGCCCCGGTATTAGCTCTCCCGGAAGGGATGGAGGACTTTGTGGTATATTGTGATGCATCGATTTTGGGGCTGGGAGCGGTGTTGATGCAGAGAAGGCATGTGATAGCATATGCATCGAGGCAGCTCAAGCCTCATGAGACGAGATATCCCACCCATGATCTAGAGTTGGGGGCAGTGGTGTTCGCCCTCAAGATTTGTCATCACTACTTGTATGGGGTTCGGTGTACGATATACACGGACCATAAGAGTTTGAGATATTTGATGGATCAGCCCAACCTAAATATGCGACAGAGAAGGTGGTTGGATGTGGTCAAGGATTATGATTGTGAGATCATGTACCACCCATGCAAGGCTAATGTGGTAGCCGATGCGTTGAGCCGCAGGGCGGAGAGCACTCCACTGCGGGATGTATGTTTGAGATTGACCGTGATAGCTCCGGTATTGGACGCCATTCGTGGGGCACAGGCCGAGGCTGTACAACCTGAGATGCAGAAGAGGGAACGGGTTGTTGGTTTGGTTTCAGAGTTCGTTACCGATGGTCGGGGGCTTATGACATTTCAGGGGCGTATCCGAGTGCCGTTTGTGGGAGGAACGCGTACCATTTTGATGGAGGAGGCTCAGCGGTCGAAATTTTCGATCCATCCGGGGGCCACTAAGATTTATTTGGATTTGAGAAAGGAGTATTGGTGGCCCTGTATGAAGAGGGATGTTGCGTGGTTTGTTGAGAGGTGCTTGACCTGCCGTAGGGTTAAGGCCGAGCACCAGAGGCCGCATGGTAAGTTGCAGCCATTGGAGGTTCCCGAGTGGAAATGGGAACAGATCACTATGGATTTCATCACCAAATTGTCGAGGACTGTCTGAGGATTTGATGCAATTTGGGTGATTGTGGACAGGTTGACGAAGAGCGCTCACTTCCTTGCCATCAGTGAGAGTTCTTCAGCAGAGAAATTGGTGGAGGTGTATGTGAGGGAAGTGGTATCTCGGCATGGGTTGTCGATCTCAATTGTTTCAGACCGTGATGTGCGTTTCACTTCCAGATTCTGGAAGAAGTTTCATGAGGAATTGGGTACTAGACTGCATTTTAGTACTGCATATCATCCCCAGACAGACGGTCAGAATGAGCGGACGATTCAGACGCTTGAGGACATGCTCCGAGCATGTGTGTTGGATTTCAGGGGTAGCTGGGATGTGTATTTACCCTTGGCAGAGTTTTCCTACAACAACAGCCATCATTCAAGCATTGGTATGCCACCCTTTGAGCTGTTGTATGGGAGGAGGTGTCGGACCCCCATTTGTTGGGGAGAGGTTAGACAGAGGGTGATGGACAGTACAGAGATCGTACTTCAGACGACAGAGCAGATTCAGCAGGTCAGACAGAGGTTGTTGACCGCTCAGAGCCGACAGAAGAGTTATGCAGACAGACACCGGTCCGAGCTTGAGTTTCAGGTCGGCGACCATGTTCTCCTGAAGGTCTCTCCTGCATGTAGACCGAAGCCTCAAAGACTCTGAGTAAGGCCTTAATGATTCGATCTATACCTATTGTTTCTACCCAATCAGGCCAAATTTTCTCACGTCACGAGTTACCTTACTCTTCTCAAAGTAGTTGAGAGTTTACTGCTTTGTCAATCTTTAACAGAAGAGGTACTTTTGGTTCTTTAACCACCTAATCAATATTCTTCATCTACTTTCGGTTCACAAACGTAACCCTTGAGACTCTCGGTTTTTACCATTGAGGTTTATGGTTACCCAAAATTTGTGTTGATGATCTTAGTTGCGTATACCACGTGCTGAGTGAGACCCACAATCCAATACCAATAAGGAATTAACGGTGAGTTTTCAAATTCAGGATTTAACTTGTTACCGGTTGAAATCTCTTTTTCTTTTTTATGCGAGATCTTTATGAAATTATCTAACACCAAGGCGTTTCTTCCCAAAAGGACCAGTTTTTTTTATTTTTGAGATTTCAATTCCTAACCACCTATACACATATCTCACATACTTACTTAACAGACCACATCGGTCTCACAAGTACTTCGCCTGACCTTCGGTCTTACATTAAGTATCGAGGTTCGGTTGGAGATAAGCCACCCTTAGAGCCGATAGTTGAAAAGAATCCTTTCGATGTTTATTAACAAACACTCGATCGTAATTTTTCGAGGAACCATGCAAGCACTTCAAGTCTCTCTTGACTTTAAAGGAAGAGATTCTGCCCGGAATTAACTGCTTTATGTCGGTTTAAGACATCACTCACATCCTATACACGTTTGATTTATTTCTTTATCTTTGTCACTCTTGCACGCAAATTTTTTTTTAATTTTCCACAATACTAATGATCGTTTTCAAGTGCATTTTTATTAACCTATGTGTTGTGCAAGCAGAAAATTCAGTTGACTAGGCATTGTGTGGATGCGAATTTGAATCACTTTAACGGATAAGGACGGAAATGGGCGCGTGAATTTAAAACGGCTCCTAGCCACACTCGTGATGACGTTTATCTGGGGAAACCAAGCTGTCAAATCCCGCTTTTACCGGTGACGGTAAAGAGATCGTGTAATCATAACAAAAGATTCTTTCTCTCTCATGGCAATGGTATATAAAGGGTTTCTCACACCCATTGTCCTTTCTTACCTTCTTCACCATCTCCCGAATATAACATGCGATTCTCAACTGTTCATCTTCTGTAAATCAACAATGGCGGATTCATCTTCTCACCTTGACCAATTTGCTTCATCTTCCCTACTGGTGATCAAACCCAACCAGAACTTGATCATTGATCTGAATCCGTTTTTGTACGACTACTACATGCTCCAGGTTGTTGAATGCCTTAAGTATTCTCCACTGGTTTTGGCACTATCTCAGGTGGAATCTGTTCTGATGTCTCTGTTATCGGAGGTTTGCTCTAGTGCTTCATATGATAAGAACAATGATAGGATTTACTTTTCAATCTTCAATCGCAAAACTTTGATTTCAAAATTTCGATTATGTTTGTTGTTAGGGCTTGCAGTCGATGCCTCTGTAATCTCTCCTGATTTTATTACGACAACTCAGCTCTTTGCCATGTTCTATGAGATGGGCTATACTGAGGTTCTTTTTTCTTTTACGAAGTTCAAGAAGTCATGTCTACCACCCCAATGGTATGGGTTATTAACTCTAATTCACAAGGGTTTGGGTGAAAGAGTAGCAGGGTCAGATGGTTCCAACAGGTGCTTCATGACCATTCTGTATGGTCTTTACAATGGCCTCAATCTAGACTATGGGTCATTGATTTGGTCTCAACTGGTGCAAAGCCTCAATTCTTCGACCAAGCATTCAGAGATTTCTTGTGGAAGATTCTGGACGATTGTTACGCAAAGATCCATCTCTTCACACCAAGAAGGTGATTATCGCCGATGAATCCAGATACACTCATATTGGCTACGTCCCTGAGACAATGTCTCACTGTGTTCCACTCAACAGCACAGTTATGGAAGCTTATCGCAAACTCAATCCTATTGGTCCTCGCCAATTAACGCCTGAGATGAAGGTAGCTTCGGAAGTCGTGGAAAAACCTTCTAAACGTGGTAAGAAGAAGGAAGAAAAGCCTGCTGATCCAGGAATGGGTGCGTCCTCAAAAGTTGACAAATCAACGAAGGGTGATAAGGAGGGATCCAAAAAGCGGAAATCAGAGAAAGGGGGATCTTCGGCTCATCCTAAGAAAATTAAAAAGATGGCAAGAAGGTCTACATTGGCTGATGATGAAGAAGAAGCTCATCTTGAGGACTCACCGAGAGGAAACACACCTCCTAGATCTCCAACTGATGACCTCCATACCAAGGTACCACTCCACCTAATTCACCACCGAAAGTCACTATTTCCGTTTCGGTTGCTCCTATTCCTCCATCTCCACCACTACGTACTGTTTCAGAATTGGTTACTCCAATACCTCCAATTTCTACAACACAACCGATTTCTTCGCCAATCACACCACCACATGTTCGCACTACTCCTATAATCACTACAACACCTATTATTACCTCAACAGTAACCGATCCACCAGTGAATGTCAATGTATCTGATACGGGGGCATTTACTGGTACTAAACCTCCTGTTACTACTCAACCTATTACACCTACTGCTTCAGATGACTCTAATCCGATTCTTGGAGGTGATGATTTTGAGTATGACTCCACTTACTATAGTCCTTACCGGCTCCCGACTGAAGATGATGATGCTTCCCCTGTTACTAAGGACCAACTTCATAGTGCTCATGAGAAGCTTGACAAGCTGCTTAAGTGTCATCAGAAACTTGTTGATGTTATCCTGAAAGCCTTCATGGATACAGCCTTGGAGCAATATACCCAATCCATGGATAAGTGCTCAGCTGCTGTGAATGATTCTACTTCCCAGTGTAAACAAGCTACTAAGGATGTTAAGGATCTTATTCAAGAATCTAAACTTTTCTTAGAGTCGCTTCAGGGTCATGCCAACTCCAATGCTACCAAGGTTAATGCTTTGGTTGACTCTCTAACCCACTCGCTTCAAGGTGAACAAGCAAAATTTGAAGCAGTTCGAGCTGATCTTCAAATCGAGAATAAATCTCATATTTCCTCTATTGACGCTCGGTTAGAGAAACTCATGGCTGATTTAGCCATTCAACGACAACTGAGAGATGAACTCGCTAGACAGACTGCTACTGTGGCGGCTCAGAAGGTCCAGCTGGAACAAGCAGAAAAAGAGATTGAACTGTTGAAGGTTGAACGTGTTGTTTTTAAAAGCTGTTCTGGTGATGTCCTGGGTATACTGAACAATGTCATTCATGCTCATCATCCCGTTTTGACGCTGACTATCAGGAATCATCTCACTACCAAACTTCTTCTGGCGATTGCACTACTTTGTGAAATGAAGGGTGTTCCAAAGCCGATGGTCGCTTCACAACAAGGAGGAGAAGGTGTGCAATTTATTGTAGAAAAGCCATCAAGTCAACCTCCTGTTCAACCGAAAGTTGTGATCAAACCTGAACTGGAGGGTAATGAAGCTTCGGTTCTAATGATAAAGAAAATAAGTGTCCATCCAATGATGATAGTGATGAAGACCAGAAAACAATAACCGACATACTCAAAGGAAAGCAAAGAGATCAGGAGTTAAATGAGACTCATAGGATTGTGAAGGAAGAAGAGGAGAAGGAAAGGAAGAGGAAAGCAGAGCATGATGCTCTTGGATGTAAAATGGCCCTTTTTCCCACATTAACTAGGGAAAAGATGATAAAAGAGGCGATTGAATTCCCAAGTGTTTTCTGGTTGGAACCAGTGGCATCATTTGATATTGAAAACAAGAGGGATTCTCAATTCGATATGCCTATGACGAGGAAGGCGTTCGTTTTTCATTGCTTTGATTCTACTGCTGAAGCCCCTTCGCCTCATCTCATATTGATCGAGAGCTTATAGATTTTTATCTGCAGTTCAGTCAACCTCGGTACTTGACGTGGAGTGCACAGAAGATCACGTCAGTCAAAGTGCTGAAGCCTACACCTGCGGGGAAGTTTGTCAATGTTCGTTTCAGAGTTACTCGAGGTTCAGACAACTCGGTCTCTATAATTTCCCTTACAGATCTCCCAAACTTGAATCCTCATGATTGGATTTTGTTATACAACATTTTGTTTATAAATGCAAAGGAGTATGAACCGATCCTGAATCATTTAAAGAGGATGTTGGGGTCATATATTTACGAAGTGGCTAAGATGGATCAAGAGATTGCCACTGTCATGAACAAGAAACTGATAGTGAAGCCAACTCCGAAACCAAGAGATGTGAATAAAATGACAATGGGTCAAATTGATCCTACGCATCTAACGGTCATGTTCACAATAGCCAAACATAGCAGATTTTTATTTGCTCTTGTGGATAAGCATCTGTTCTCAACCGATTGCTTGGAGCACATCATTAACATTATTCATCGGTGCAAGAAGAAAACAGTGAGTCTGATAAATAGAACTTCACAGACATGCTTCGGTGGTATATTACATTTCGTCACACTCTTCTAGCCTTTATATCGAAGTTGTTCAAAACTGTTAAGAAGTCTTCAGTTGCTCAACTGAACTGAGTTTTTGGTTCCATGGATGCAAAGGGGGAGATTATAGGATAAATATGTTGCGTCATGGGCTTTGTTTGTATTTACCGGATTGGGCCTGTCCATCCGTGTTTTGTTAGGGTTATGTAGTATATATAGTGCATGCATGTATGCATTAGACACCTTCTTGATACTATTACTTTGATTATCGTTCTGTAACCCTAAAACACCTCTACAGTCGAAGTTCTTCATCGAGCTCTTCTGGGGTGTTGAAGTTTAATCATTCAGCATTGTTTGAGCCATTCCTATGTCTTGTTCTTATTGCTTTATTCACTGTTAGAACATATCGATCCTACTAGAATTTTAATTCCAACACCTTCACAAGACTCTCTTTTTCAGTTGGTGTAAGGTCAAAGGCAATAATAAACGGCCTTTGTTCATTCTCTTCTAGAAAAATGTATTCCAAGTGTTCAGGTAAAGTTTTGAGTTCCAGTTGTGTCTTCTGATCACTAAATATGGTGTCTACATTTGCAAAGCACGTCGTGTTGTCTTCGGTTCCTTGGTCAGATCGTGATTTTTGACCCAAACACATCGTGTTGGTCTCCTCAACACATCGTGTTGATTCTTCAGAATGTCTTGTAAGCTCTTCAACTTCACTTTCTTCAAGTAACCTTTCCAACTATTTTTGATCATTCTCAGCATCAAAGTCCCCTTCTTATAAGAATGTGAATCCACCCGCATTGTCTTCTTGCCAGCTCGCCAATTCTTTTTCCATTATCTCTTAAAATGTGTCCACCGAGAAAACAGTGTCATCACTAAACCTTGAATGCATCATTGCTCGATCAACTTGAAAGGTGACTGAATCATCTCCTACCCGGAGAGTAAGTTTAGACTCTCTCACGTCCACTATAGCGCAAGTAGCGTTTAGAAAAGGTATTCCAAGAATAATTGGTACTTGATTATCTTCTTCCATATCTAGCACAATAAAATCAGCAGGAAACACAAATTTATCAACTTTCACCAGAAAATCCTCGCATATCCCTCTTAGGAATGTCACCGTCTTGTTTGCTAGATGAATCGCCATACGGATGGGCCTCGGTTCCAGAAGATTCAACTTTTTGAAGAATGTATACATAAGATATACACTAGCCCCCGAATCGGTCAATGTATAACTTGTAGCCAAATTCTCGAATTAACATGGAAAAGTTAAGCTCCCTGGGTCTCCCATCTTCTTTGATAGTTTGTTCAATATCACGGCTGGCAATTCTCGTTCAGACCCACCTTAGATGCCTCCTCCATCTTCTTTCTATTGGTGAGGAGATCCTTTAAGAACTTGGCATATTTTGGCATTTGAGCAACCGATTCAATGAAAGGGATGTTGATTTGGAGGGATTTGATATGCTCTAGAGACTTATTATAGTCTTCATTATGTTCGTCTTGTCTAGCTCGGCCTGGGAATGGCAATGGAGGTTGATATGGCTTTATTGGAGGGCTCTTATTTTCTTCAGACGATAAACACGGCGTGCTCTTCTCCTCGACATGTCGTGTTGGGGCATCAGAATGTGATTCTGGGTTGTCCTCCTGCACTACTTTCAGATCTTCATTCGGGATTGGGTTCAGAGGAGTGACTATTTTACCGCTTCTTATTGTCACAACATTTATATGCGCCCCTCTCGAATTTTGCTCGGTGTTGCTTGGAAGTTTGCCCAGTGACCTTTCATTGAATTGTTTTTCAAGTAGCCCGAGTTACTTCTCGATGTTGAGGATCGAAGCTTGCTGATTCCTCATTAAGTCTTGTTGATATTTCATCATAGCTTGCTAATCCCTTATTGCAGCATCGGTCTCATCATGTCTCTTTTCGGATGAGGATGCGAAACGGGCAAGCATGGCTTCAAAATCTGTCTTCTTTTTTGGTACCGGCTCTTCCTTTTGATAAAACCCTCTCGCCTTTTGCTTGTATTTCTCCTCCTTTGCCTTCTTGTGCTCGTCATACAGTAGCCATTCCTTCTTAGGTTTCCTCCAATCTTCATCAAATCTATCCTTGCTTGAATAACACACTTGCGCCTTTCGGCTTCCATTCTCGTCAAGGTCACAGTATTTCGTTAAATGAGGCCCGCTATAGTTGTCACACCCCCACACGGATAGCATGGATGGATTGGTTCATCTTTGTCATTCTACGATCCATGCTATCCAATTTAGCCATAACCGCCGCCATATCATCTGAAGTTGCATTCATTATCCCTCGAGTCGTGTCATTTCAAGGATTATGATATGCTCTTGAGTGTTTAGAGAATTTTTCAATCAACGTCTTTATCACAGTTGGTGCTTTCTTCATGATTGGTCCTTGGGAGTCAAGGACTTGTCTGGTTGTCACATTTACCCCATCATAGAAAATGGAGACTTCCTGTTGCACATTGAGGTCATTTTGTGGACAATTTCTCAGCAATCCTTTGTATCTTTCCCATGCTTCATAGAGTGATTCACCTCCTTGTTGTTCAAAACTGGTGATTGATTTCTTTAACTTTGAAATCTTCGAGGGGGCAGAACTATTGAATGAACTCTCCACGCATCTTTGCCCATGTGGTTATTAATCCTGGGGGAAGTGCTTTCAACCAATCCTTCGTGGCACCCTTGAATGTAAGCGGTAGCATCCTAAGTAGCACAATCTCGTGCAGCACATTTTGAATGTTGAAGTAATCGGCTATGTCGTTGAACTCGTCAATGTGTTTATATGCCTCTCCATGATCCTTCCCATAGAATGGGATGTCCATCAGTTGGGCGAGTATGTGACCCTTCAACTCAAAGTTTGTTGTCGCCGGAATGGTGTGTTGCACAATACCTGGTCCAGTATCCTCATGCGTCCTCTTCTTGTATTACTCCATGGATATATTTGCAATATCCGTCATCTCTACTTCTGGTTTGGGTGGCTTGGGTGTTTCGGGCTCATGATATGCTGCCTTTTCTTCTTGAGTTTTCTCAAAACTTCCAAAACCTCTTGATTCCCCAATTTATATGTCCTTTTTGTGCAAAATTGATTCTGAATCTTCCAATGGTGGTACTACTGTAGAATTAGAGCTTCGGCTCATAAACTAGCTGAAACAAAACAGAAAATTACTCGTAAAACGAAGAAAAACGAAAAGTGGAAACACGATAAACATGGTGTGTTCAAAATTGACCACGGCTTGTTTTATGCAAAAACAAAATAAACAGATACGAAAATTAAAACAGAAAAACTTGTAACTTTATATGAGATAAATCTCACACAAATGATCGATAACAATTAGAAAATAAAATTAACTATTTAGAATCGTTCCCCGGCAACGGCGCCAAAAACTTGATACGTGTGAAATGTACTAGTTTTAATCCTAACTAACTTTAACAAAAAAACCAGTGTACCTAATTGAATAGTAGTTTAGTGCAGGTAAGTAAGGTATCGAACATAGGGAACGGTAAAACAATTAAACTATTACTAATGTTAACTAATTAAACCAATTATTAAAGAGGGGGTTTTCTCTAGTTTTGCAAGGGTAGAAACTTAGACAATCAATTAAGCACTTAACAAAGAAACGATTAACAACTAATTGAATGACAAAAGACGAATTGATTCAAGAATATTAAAGAGACTTTCGTTTAGATTCAATTCACTTAATCCTACGGTTGATTTCGTGGCAAGTGCAATGGATTAATGTATTATCAATTACTGATTTCTAATATGATTAGGTTCATGTTCACTATTACTAATCCTTTAGCAAACATATCAATTCAAGCAGTGATCAGTTGATTAAATTAACAAGTTTCCTAGTATTAAGTTCGAATCATGCAAGACTTGTAATGGTGATTAATTAAATTGGTTGGTTCAATTAACTTATATATGGTTGGTCATCATATATAGCTCACACATTAACTTACTTATTTTCTAGTTAACCCTAGATTATGTTCACAACACTAGGATTACAATCTTGATGGTAACAAAATCATAAGAGGCAAGCAATCAAGAAGATGTTCATACAATGTCAATAAACTTATTAATTAACATAAAATAATTATCATTAACACATAAGGTTCTTTTAACAAACTTATCATGATGAATAATCAATTAAACATAATCCAAAGCCACAAAATCAAACCATAATCATAAGATCCTCTACTCTAAACGGAAGTAGGGTGTTTAGCCCATGAATTTAGCAGAAACAATAATAAAAACTAAATTCAATATTGCAAACATGATGTAAACAAGAGAATTAAGTAAAGTGAATGTGATTTTGCCTAAGATCTTTTCAAAATAAAGTTTCAATTCGAATTTTGTAATCCATATCTCCTTGGGGATGTCTTTGGCCTCCAAAAATCACTAAAAACCTCGAGTATACGTTAGGGTTTCGAACAGAAATGATCCTTAAATAGATTCTGAAAAACGGTGAAAAACACGGCTAGGACCCAACATGTCGTGTTCTTCATTAAAAAAGCGTGTATGGCAAGGCACGATTCTGTCGGGATTTTTCATCTCAACACGTCATGTTTAAAGATAACACGTCGTGTTCTTCTTCAATTTCTTCTTTTTCTTTAAAATACAAGATCCAAGCTTCCAATTGGTAATTCCACTTCCTTTTCCTTCCGAGCATGTCTTCCATGCTGCAAATGAAATTTTAAACTAATGAAGTATCTTTTGTTTAATAAATGAAACAAATACAAAATAAAATATTAAGATAATGCATGAATTATATGATTAATTATGCAAATATCAGTACACCTTCCAAACACCTCAACAAAATTATAATTCTTCACACTCTAAACTCTCAATAAGTGAAAAACCAAAGTTGTTATCAAAACATGACGCTTAGACAACGTGCCCACCACCACATACCCCAACAAGAATACCGCAAACTTTAAGAACATCACCTTATCAACAAGAAATGATTTCCCAAAGAGTTGAGGGTCTCTAAGGGTGTCAACACTCGGTTCCAGACGTATTGGATACTCCTCCTTGTTCTCACAATAAACCAATATATGATCATTCATGGTTCTGCTATCGACACTTGACCCATCTTTCTTCGGTACCACATCCTAATACTTCTCAAGTAAGGATGCGATTGGGCCCTCTTGTTGTGAATCTTGTTCCCCCTGGTCCAACACCTGCTCTTCGAGTAATGTTGCGATTGGACCTTCCAGTTGAAAAACTTTCCCCTCTTCCGCATCAGCTTTCGCAACAAGCATGTGAATTTTTTCCCCTTGGTCTAACACCTGTTCCTCCTCTTTGGCTTGTTCAACCTTTTCTTCCACAATCTCTTCTTCAGGTTCTTCCTTCTCAATGGCCATCATTAAAAGACTTGGCTTCCTACCCTTCTGATTTCGCATCGGCCTTACCTCACCTGCAGACATTGGTTTCAAAGTGATCTTCTTCCCCTTAAACGTGAGTTCATACCCATTGCTTCTCCCTCGATGCATCGGTGACAACCGGCAAACTTCTTGTCAAAGTTAAAGTCAAGTCAAGGTCAAAGGACCATCTGGTCAACTCAACTAGTGCTTATATGTTAGGAGATTCTTTATGTTTCCTAATGTTCAACTAAAATTCCTAATGAAAAGTAACACCTGAAAGTCTCAAAAGTTCAAAATTTAAAACCCTAATTTGATTTAACGAAGTAACAACTCTATAAAGCACTATTAAGTGCCCTTCAGGGTGTATAACACTCAAAATAGAATGTATCTAAGTCTAAGGACCTTGCACTACGAAGAAAAATACTAATAAAGGCTCCGGACCAAGTCTCTCCCAATCTCTCCCACTATATCTCTCTCTCCCAAATCTCTCCAAGAAAACGAAGTCTTTTCCTAAATCTCTCCAAGAAAATGAAGTCTTTTCTCAAATCTCTCCAAGAATATCAAATCTCTCCGAAATCTCTCCAAGTATGTGAAATCTCTCCCAAATCTCTCTAAGTATGTGAAATCTCTCCAAGTATGTGAAATCACTCCAAGTATGTGAAATCTCTCCAAGTATGTAAAATCTCTCCCAAATCTCTCCAAGTATGTGAAATCTCTCCCAAATCTCTCCAAGTACGAGAAATCTCTCCCAAATCTCCCTACGTACCTTCCTTAGTTGAAAACAGCCCAAAACCGGAGGAGAGAACCCAAAAGGACCCTATTGGTCCGGAACCCTCTTGGTCCTGAACCTCTCGTCCGGAACCCTCTTGGTCCTGAACCTCTCGTCCGGAACCCTCTTGGTCCGGAATCCTATTAGGCTGGAACCCCTCCCTACGTCGCATGCTTCTGATGAAATTCGGAATGCTTGTGTATGCTTCGGACCTCCTTATTGCTTCGGAAGGAATAAGCTCCGGAAGGAATCGCTTAAGCCTAGCTTCAAAAGCACCTAGCCAATCTAGCACCTCGGTCCGGACCTCCTGACTCCACCTGCCGACTCCGGAACTGAAGAGAATGCTTCGGCACTTCGCATGATGACTCCGGAATTTGTTGTATGGCTTCGTAAATCCCCTTCTTTGCTCCAGAAATTGAAGAATGACTCCGGAAAGGGTGAGTTTGACTTCGAACCCTCGCAGGAACCACACCCCACTCCGAATTTTCATCATTTTCGGACTTTTTCACCATTTTAAGGTATTTTGAGGTCGGGAATCGCACCAAACTCATATTTTTCATGTCCTAAACCCCTGAAACTCCTATTTTATGCCAAAATTAAACATTTTAAATATATTTATATAAAATAAAAACCAAAGATTTTGAGAGGATCCTAAGAAGATAAAGGGGTTTGACCTTGTGATGTGATGCTCAATCCTCCATTTTCCCATGCAAATCCCAGTTAAACACACATTACCCTTAGGAAATAAGCCCTACCCACCAGATTTCCATACAAATGTCAAGTCATTTCCTATCCTTCCCCTTTAGATACGTAAATCTCTTTTCCTCCTCCATCCCACTTCCCACTTTCTCATCAGTAAACTCCCAGGAATTCTCTCAAACTCCTTCAAGACTCAAGCTTCATTCCTTCAAGGAAAAATTCCAGAATCTTTGGTAAGTGTTTATCCTCCTTGAATAGTGATTTTTCCTCACCATTCCTAATATTTCACTATACTTACACCTAAATTTATTCTTAGAATTTTTCTGAAGTTCAAAGAACACTTCCAAGTGCTGGAACTTGGAAACTCCTTACACTTCTTCAAATCACCCAACGAGCTAAACCAAGGTGAGCTTCATACCCCACCCTTTTTCCTTAGTTTTTATTGATTTTGGGGGAGAGTACAAGTCACCTCTTGTTCTAAATTCTTGAATGATTGCATGTGTATGTGTGTGAATATGTGTGTTGAAATATTATCATTTTTATATATACAACTCTCTGTGAACGTAAGTTCTCACAGAACCCATGAAATAAATAATATTTTAATCATTATATGAGTAACACAATTTACAAAAGGAACCTCCCAAGTTTTTGGGAGTGTTTAAAATGCACCCTTGTATCCATGCTCTTCATAATTAGAGATAAAAGTTGTTGAAATAGTCCTTGAAAGGTTGACACTAAGTTTAGAAATTCCAAATTTGAACTTGGTGTTCCACAAATGACTATTTACAAACTATTCAGGGGTTATTTATAAAAATTGGATATAAGAAATTTCACGTTGAATATATGCAAATAGAACCTTTATGACATGAAATTTTGCATGTCATAAAGCTACTGTCATAATTTCACAAAAGTCATAAGTTTTACACAAATCATAACTTGACATTTTCCCTGTAAATGGGGTCTCACTCAGTAATATATAGAGAGGAGAGCCATTTTAGAAGACATCGCTAATATTGAATTCATTTGATAAATATTTAGAGCGAATCATTTTCAATAAATGAAACAAAACGGAATATCTAGTCAACAAGTACAACTAGTATTAATTATTTGGTAAATAATAAATTTCAATGCTTTGCGTGAAACTACTATTATTCTAGTCAGACGAAATCTTCACAATACATATATTATATACAATATTGTACACCCTAAGTCCTGTAAGAGTTATAACTAGAGTCTCCTGGAGGGAGAGCGGGAATTTTTGTATAGATCTATACGGGGTTGACACCCCGCACCTTCGTTGTTGGCTACAGTTAGACCAGCCAGTCTAGGGTGACAAATGTCTTGAACAAAACCGACGCCTGAAGAACGTCATAACAGGCACTCTTTCATATTAGTATGGTTATAACGACTCACTAGAATATATCAAAAATGTAATTATACAGATTTCATCTTCGGTTAAAAATCAACTATTCTGACTACCTCAATTAGGCTTTTTCGCACCCGTGTTATGTTATTACCAAAATTACTATTTTATACATCATAAAATATAGGATTTTTTGGAGAAAACGATTCGTACTATTTTGGAAAATAATGAATTAAGACACACATGCAACTATACTCGATTTGAAACAAGAATTACAACCACTTGATAAGAAAATATTGGATTTTCTGGATTTTTAAACTACCATCAAAGTTTTTCTACTCAAATGCTTATGAACTCACCAACATATTTTATGTTGACGCTTTTCAAACGACTTGTATTCTCAGGAAATCAATAAGCAGGTGATGGATTGCGGACTCAAGCTTATTTTGCTGTATTTTGGGAAATTTGCTTACTGATGTTTCTTTTGTGTACACTTGAAAACATAAACATGATGTAAAACAATGTAAGCTTGTCATATTTATGTATGTTGTTTGGATTTTCTATGTTTCAATTATATGCAATTATTATGATACTACACAATGAAGTCTGACGTCTCCGCCGTCCTGGTATGGGGGTGTGACAGATTGGTATCAGAGCATTGCTTATAGTAACTAGTATATCTAACCATACACGATATACAACTATAAATACAATGGGACTAAAACACTCTGACTAAAAGTATACATACTTTCTAGGATTATATCATAACAAGAACAGACAAGATAACTTAAAGGTTGAATACTACAGTTAAACTTAGACAGTTATGTAATCATATCTGGGATAAATATAGCATGATCAACTATATTTATTTGAGATATGACCAACATGTGTTTGGGAGTGATAATAGTGTTGCAACAAGCCTAAAAGTCTCCCAGCTCGTTATCCAAAAGTTTTAAGAACCAAACCTAAAATAATTAAAATACTATAGGAGTATTTTGGCATCCTATACATTTTCTCATACTTATATATCCTTGCACAGACGTCATGGCAGGCTTTCACCTCCTTGGCGACCCATACTTTCCTAATCCAGGGAATGGGGGTTGGATTGAGGAAGACCCAGAAGAAGACCGCGAGGAACCCATGGAGGACCCCGAGGAACCAATGGAGGACCCCGAGGAACCCATGGAGGACCCCGAGGAACCCATGGAGGATCCCGAGGAACCACTAGAGTTCGAAGAAGAGGACATTGACGAAGAAGTCGAAGAAGATGACGAGGAAGAGGATGAAGAATCAGATGCAGAGTCTGAAGTTATCAACCCTCCCTACATGGCAAGGGTACCACCGTATAGATGGGCCTATAATGGCCCTACACCTCCTTGGGATGACACTATTGAGAGATGGGGTCGACGCCAGGGTCAACAACCACCATTTGGAATGAACCGAGATTACTACAACCTACAGCATGGAGGACCAGCGGATCGCACACTCCCTGACGTGGTCAGACGCATTAAGGACATCGGCAATCAGACTCAAGAGACCGCTGACCGGGTAATGCAAATGAGGGCAGCTATGCAGATCATGGATGCTCGCACGCGAGACCTCGAACGAGACTTTTATCCAATGGAATGACTCGTAGAAGATCTTGCCACTGCACGAGCGGAGGTCAGAGAATATCAGGAGCGACACCTTGCTTTGGAGGAGCGTGTACGGATTGCCGAACGCAGGTTAGATGAGCTCCAGGGCGCGTCTACCTCATCGTCAGCAACACCCGACCCTACTCGTCGCGATTAGTACTTGTCTATTTGCCACCATATCGACCTTCCTTTTGTGTATTGTCCTATGTATTACCGATGACGTGACTGAGTAATCTCCCTATCCAGGTAGTCGTGATTCTGCTAGGTTCTATTTCACTACAAGTATTGTAAGCCTTATGAAGGAAATTTTTCCATGTACTCAGAAGGTTATTAGCAATAAAAAACGAATATGTATTACCTATTGTGTACTCTATTACTATTATTACATGTTGAATTTATACACACACTTATTCGTAAACGCCCAATAACCGGTACTATTCTATAATCGATAAATCATGAAACAAAATACAAGGGATACTCATTGTCCTTCTGACCCATGACAGAAAGATGCCGAGGAGACCGATCCGAAAGAACAATAACACAGCACCACCACCGCCGCCCCCTCCAGAGATGAACCATGCGGCCTTTCAAGCGGCAGTATTGGCAGCAGTAACAGCGGCGTTAGCTCACATCCAGAACGGAAACAACGGTGGTAATGGTCAAGGGACAGGAAGCTCCCATCAAGGGATGAACCAAGGGCCTATAAGGGTCTGTACCTACAAGGACTTTACCGATGCAAAACCCCGCACGTTCAATGGGACTGGAGGAGTTATCGCTTTAAAACGATGGATCGAGAAGGTAGAGTCGGTGTTCGAGATATGCAAATGTCCGGAAGGGAGTAAAGTCAAGTTCGCGGCTTGCACCTTCGTCGATCAGGCATTGTCATGGTGGAACGGTTATATAGAAGCCATGACACTCCCCGTTGCAAACTCAATGTCCTAGGAAGAACTCAAAGAAATGTTAATCGCTGAGTACTGTCCCCGAGGGGAAGTATAAAAACTTGAACAAGAACTGTGGAACCTGACGGTGCATAACTCGGACATTGATGCATATATCTC
This sequence comes from Lactuca serriola, assembly GCF_051521515.1. Taxonomy (NCBI): domain Eukaryota; kingdom Viridiplantae; phylum Streptophyta; class Magnoliopsida; order Asterales; family Asteraceae; genus Lactuca; species Lactuca serriola. Next base: position 266,104,064 of record NC_136415.1, read on the forward strand.
AAGGTTTAATGAACTTGCGTTGTTGTGTCCTGGTATGATCACGTCCGAGGGAAAGAAAGTCGAACGATTCATCTGGGGTTGACGCCTCCTATTCAGGGCAACGTGATTCCCTTAAAACCCGAGACCTACGACAGTGCAAAGCGCTTGGCCAAGAAACTTTATGATCACGGTGATAAGAAAACTACCAAAACAAACAAGGGAGAAAGCAAGAAAGGAGGAGGAAACAAGAAGAATTGGGGAAACAAGCGAAAGGGATGGCAGGATGCAGGGTCATCCAAGAAACCACAGACGGTAGCAATCCATTCCGCTACCGCTCCAACTGCACCAACCCCAGCCGCCCCTGCCTCAACCACAACAACACTAGGAAAGTCATACGCGGGTTCCAATCCCAAATGTGACAAATGTAACTATCACCACTATGGGGCATGCAAGGATTTCCAATGCACCAACTGCAACCGAAAAGGGCATACTGTCCGATATTGCAAGATGCCTCCACAACAAAACAAGCAGCCCAATGACAACAATGTCGGGGCCAGCCGCGCATGTTATGGATGCGGGGAAACCAACCATTTCAAACGCAACTGCCCCAAGAGCAACAATAAGAATGCAGGAAGGGTCTTAACCATGGGGCAAGGAGAAGCGGTCCAAGACCCAACAGTGATGACTGGTACGTTTCCCCTCAATAACTCTTATGCGTGCGTTTTATTTGATAGTGGTGCCGAACGAAGCTTTGTAAGCCATAAATTCAAGAACTTATTAAATCAAAACCCACACAAATTGAACGAAACTTATACAGTCGAGATGGCCAACGGTAAAACAGAATCAACCAATGATGTCTACGTAGGGTGCACGCTAACGTTAAATAATCACTCTTTCCCGATCAGTTTGATGCATGTTAATATTAGGAGTTTTGATGTGATTGTTGGCATGGATTGGTTAAGCCTCCACCATGCTGAAATTATGTGCCACAAGAAGGTCGTTCGCCTTCACCTACCCAACAATGAAACTCTCACGGTTTATGGCGATAAACCTGGCTCAAACCTCCGACTCATTTCTTGTATCCAAGCTCAAAAGTGCCTGCATAAGAAGAATCATGCCTTTCTTTCCCATGTTATGGATAAAACAAAGGAGGAGAAAAGCATCAATGATATTCCCGAAGTATGCGACTTTCCCAACGTATTTCCTGAGGAATTACCTGGAATACCTCCCAAGCGCCAGGTCGAGTTCCAAATCGATCTTGTACCTGGAGCCACCCCAATCGCCAAATCCCCCTACCGATTAGCCCCTACCAAGATGCAAGTGAGCTTCTCGACAAAGGATTCATCAGACCAATCTTTTCACCTTGGGGAGCTCCGGTTCTGTTTGTCAAGAAGAAAGACGGATCTTTCAGAATGTGTATAGATTATCGAGAATTAAATAAGCTCACCGTCAAGAATCGATACCCACTCCCTTGAATCGATGATCTATTCAATCAACTCCAAGGAGTCAGTTACTTTTCTAAAATAGATCTGAGATCCGGATACCATCAGCTAAGAGTCCGAGAGGAGGATATCCCAAAGACCGCTTTTCGAACCCGTTACGAACACTTCGAGTTCGTAGTCATGCCATTCGGCCTCACCAATGCGCCAGCAGCCTTTATGGATTTGATGAATAGATAACTTTGTGATTGTTTTCATCGATGATATACTTGTTTACTCTAAGAGCGGGGAAGAACACAGTCAACATTTACGACAAATTTTGGGAACATTGAGAACGGAAAATCTTTATGCAAAGTTCTCAAAATGCGAATTCTGGATTCGCAGAGTGGAATTTTTGGGTCACATAGTCAGCGAAGAGGGAATACATGTGGACCCTACCAAGATCAAAGCTATTGAAGGTTGGACAACCCCAAGAACCCCAACCGAAATCTGACAATTCTTAGGCCTCGCCGGATATTACCGAAGATTCATCCCGAATTTCTCCAGAATCACCAAGCCCCTCACCACTCTCACCCAGAAGAGTGTGCCTTTCTAATAGACCGAAAAACAAGAAGCTGCTTTCCAAACCTTGAAACAAGCCCTCTGCAGTGCTCCAGTGTTGTCATTGCCAGAAGGAACAGAGGACTTCGTGGTATACTGTGATACTTCTAACCAAGGGTTAGGTTACGTTCTCATGCAGCAAGGAAAGGTGATAGCATACGCCTCAAGGCAACTAAAGACCCACGAAGTAAACTACACCACCCACGACCTCGAGCTGGGAGTTGTGGTCTTCGCTTTGAAGATTTGGAGGCACTACCTATATGGTACAAAGTACACTATTTTCATAGATCACAAGAGCCTCTAGCATATCCTGAATCAAAAAGAATTGAACATGAGGAAACGAAGATGGGTCGAACTGCTAAACGACTACGAGTGCGAAATTAAGTACCATCCAGGCAAAGCAAACGTAGTAGTCGATGCCTTAAGTCGAAAGGAATACTCGGGTCGCCGAGTAAAGACATTGACAATGACCATCCATTCTCATCTATCCTCTCAAATCAAAGAAGCCCAGCAGGAAGCCTTGAAACCGGGAAATGTCACCAATGAGGCATAGCGAGGAATGGAAAAGAATCTGGCGGTCAAAGAAGATGGAGCCTATTACCTTATGGAACGAATTTGGACACCGAAATTCGGCGGATTTCAGGACGTGATAATGAATGAGGCTCACAAGACAAAATACTCGATCCATCCGGGTTCCGACAAGATGTACTTGGATATCAAGCAACATTATTGGTGGCCAAATATGAAAGCAGAAATTGCTACTTACGTTGGCAAGTGTCTCACTTGTGCCAAGGTTAAAGTGGAATATCAAAAGCCCTCGTGCCTACTTCAATAACCCGAAATACCCGAGTGGAAATGGGAGAGGATAACAATGGATTTTATAACCAAGTTACCTAAGACGGCAGACGGTCTGGATGCTATTTGGGTGATCGTTGACCGACTGACAAAATCCACCCATTTCCTACCAATAAAGGAGACATATAAGATGGAAATACTAACACGAATATACCTAAAGGAGGTGGTAAAACTTCACGGAGTCCCCATATCTATCGTCTCGGATCGGGACAGTAGATTCACCTCTCGTTTTTGGCAGTCGCTCCAGTAAGCATTGGGAACCCGATTAGATATGAGCACTGCCTACCACCCCCAGACAGATGGCCAAAGTGAGCGGACAATTCAGACTCTAGAGGACATGCTCCGAGCATGTGTAATAGATTTTGGCAGAGCCTGGGATACCCACTTACCCCTAGTTGAATTTTCATACAACAACAGCTACCACACGAGCATAGGAGTCGCCCCCTTTGAGGCCTTGTATGGTCGGAAGTGCGGATCGCCCCTTTGTTGGGCCGAAGTGGGTGACACCCAACTGGAAAGAGGACGATTACCGGATAGCACTCTCACAGGACATGAGATCATCCGAGAAACAACCGAGAAAATCACCCAAATCAGATCCCGACTCCAAGCGTCCAGGGATAGACAGAAAAGTTACGCAGACAAAAGACGAAAGTCGTTGGAGTTCCAGGTGGGAGATCATGTGTTACTAAAAGTCTCTCCCTGGAAAGGGACGATCTGCTTCCGGAAGCGAGGCAAGTTAAACTCGCGATATATCGGACCATTCGAGATTCTTGCCCGAATTGGTCCAGTTGCCTATAGGCTGCAGCTACCCTCCGAGCTCAACAACGTGCATCCCGTGTTCCACGTATCCAATTTGAAGAAGTGCCTATCGGATGAAACCCTTGTGATTCCTTTAGAAGAGATCAGGATAAACGAGAACCTTTTATTCATTGAAGAACCACTCGAAATCATGGATAGAGAAGTGAGGCGTACTAAGCAAAGTCGCATCCGAAACGTAGAAGTTCGTTGGAGTGCCAAACGTGGGCCCGAGTTCACTTGGGAACGCAAATATCAAATGATACAGAAGTATCCCCACCTATTCACGAACCCTTGAAGGCTACTTCAAAGCAAAATTTCGGGACGAAATTCCCTAAAGCGGGGGATGATGTGACAACCGGCAAACTTCTGGTCAAAGTTAAAGTCAAGTCAAAGGTCAACAGACCATCTGGTCAACTCAACTAGTGCTTATATGTTAGGAGATTCTTTATGTTTCCTAATGTTCAACTAAAATTCCTAATAAAAAGTAACACTTGAAAGTCTCAAAAGTTCAAAATTTAAAACCCTAATTTGATTTAAGGAAGTAACAGCTCTATAAAGCACTATTGAGTGCCCTTCGGGGGTGTATAACACTCAAAATAGAATGTATCTAAGTCTAAGGACCTTGCACTACGAAGAAAAACACTAATAAAGGCTCCCGACCAAGTCTCTCCCACTATATCTCTCTCTCCCAAATCTCTCCAAGAAAATGAAGTCTTTTCCTAAATCTCTCCAAGAAAAAGAAGTCTTTTCTCAAATCTCTCCAAGAATATCAAATCTCTCCGAAATCTCTCCAAGTATGTGAAATCTCTCTAAGTATGTGAAATCTCTCCCAAATCTCTCCAAGTATGTGAAATCTCTCCCAAATCTCTCCAAGTACGAGAAATCTCTCCCAAATCTCCCTACGTACCTTCCTCAGTTGAAAACAACCCAAAACCGGAGGAGAGAACCCAAAAGGACCCTCTTGGTCCGGAACCCTCTTGGTCCGGAACCCTCTTGGTCCTGAACCTCTCGTCCGGAACCCTCTTGGTCCGGAATCCTCTTAGGCCGGAACCCTCTTGGTCCGGAATCCTCTTAGGCCGGAACCCCTCCCTACTTCGCATACTTCTGATGAAATCCGGAATGCTTCTGTATGCTTCGGACCTCCTTATTGCTTCGGAAGGAGTAAGCTCCGGAAGGAATCGCTTAAGCCTAGCTTCGGAAGCACCTACCCAATCTCGCACTTCGGTCCGGACCTCCTGACTCCGCCTGCCGACTCTGGAACAGAAGAGAATGCTTCGGAACTTCGCCTGATGACTCCGGAAGTTGTTGTATGGCTTCGGAAATCCCCTTCTTTGCTCCGGAAATTGAAGAATGACTCCGAAAAGGGTGAGTTTGACTTCGGACCCTCGTAGGAACCACACCCCACTCCGGATTTTCATCATTTTCGGACTTTTTCACCATTTTAAGGTATTTTGAGGTCGGGAATCGCACCAAACACATATTTTTCATGTCCTAAACCCCTGAAACTCCTATTTTATGCCAAAATTAAACATTTTAAATATATTTATATAAAATAAAAACCAAAGATTTTGAGAGGATCCTAAGAAGATAAAGGGGTTTGACCTTGTGATGTGATGCTCAATCCTCCATTTTCCCATGCAAATCCCAGTTAAACACACATTACCCTTAGGAAATAAGCCCTACCCACCAGATTTCCATACAAATGTCAAGTCATTTCCTATCCTTCCCCTTTAGATACGTAAATCTCTTTTCCTCCTCCATCCCACTTCCCACTTTCTCATCAGTAAACTCCCAGGAATTCTCTCAAACTCCTTCAAGACTCAAGCTTCATTCCTTCAAGGAAAAATTCCAGAATCTTTGGTAAGTGTTTATCCTCCTTGAATAGTGATTTTTCCTCACCATTCCTAATATTTCACTATACTTACACCTAAATTTATTCTTAGAATTTTTCTGAAGTTCAAAGAACACTTCCAAGTGCTGGAACTTGGAAACTCCTTACACTTCTTCAAATCACCCAACGAGCTAAACCAAGGTGAGCTTCATACCCCACCCTTTTTCCTTAGTTTTTATTGATTTTGGGGGAGAGTACAAGTCACCTCTTGTTCTAAATTCTTGAATGATTGCATGTGTATGTGTGTGAATATGTGTGTTGAAATATTATCATTTTTATATATACAACTCTCTGTGAACGTAAGTTCTCACAGAACCCATGAAATAAATAATATTTTAATCATTATATGAGTAACACAATTTACAAAAGGAACCTCCCAAGTTTTTGGGAGTGTTTAAAATGCACCCTTGTATCCATGCTCTTCATAATTAGAGATAAAAGTTGTTGAAATAGTCCTTGAAAGGTTGACACTAAGTTTAGAAATTCCAAATTTGAACTTGGTGTTCCACAAATGACTATTTACAAACTGTTCAGGGGTTATTTATAAAAATTGGATATAAGAAATTTCACGTTGAATATATGCAAATAGAACCTTTATGACATGAAATTTTGCATGTCATAAAGCTACTGTCATAATTTCACAAAAGTCATAAGTTTTACACAAATCATAACTTGACATTTTCCCGGTTAATGTCAATAATATATAGAGAGAGGAGAGCCATTTTAGCCGACATCGCTAATATTGAATTGATTTGATAAATATTTAGAGCGAATCATTTTCAATAAATGAAACGAAACGGAATATCTAGTCAACAAGTACAACTAGTATTAATTATTTGGTAAATAATGAATTTCAACGCTTTACGTGAAACTACTAGTATTCTAGTCAGACGAAATCTTCACAATACATATATTATATACAATATTCTACACCCTAACTCCTGTAAGAGTTATAACTAGAGTCTCCTGGAGGGAGAGCGGGAATTTTTGTATAGATCTATACAGGGTTGACACCCCGCACCTACGATGTTGGCTACAGTTAGACCGGCCAGTCTAGGGTGACAAATGTCTTGAACAAAACCGACGCCTGAAGAACGTCATAACAGGCACTCTGTCATATTAGTATGGTTATAACGACTCACAATTATACAGATTTCATCTTCGGTTAAAAATCAACTATTCTGACTACCTCAATGAGGCTTTTTCGCACCCGTGTTATGTTATTACCAAAATTACTATTTTATACATCATAAAATATAGGATTTTTTGGAGAAAACGATTCGTACGATTTTGGAAAATAATGAATTAAGACACACATGCAACTATACTCGATTTGAAACAAGAATTACAACCACTTGATAAGAAAATATTGGATTTTCTGGATTTTTAAACTACCATCAAAGTTTTTCTACTCAAATGCTTATGAACTCACCAACATATTTTATGTTGACGCTTTTCAAACGACTTGTATTCTCAGGAAATCAATAAGCAGGTGATGGATTGCGGAATCAAGCTTATTTTGCTGTATTTTGGGAAATTTGCTTACTGATGTTTCTTTTGTGTACACTTGAAAACATAAACATGATGTAAAACAATGTAAGCTTGTCATATTTATGTATGTTGTTTGGATTTGCTATGTTTCAATTATATGCAATTATTATGATACTACACAATGAAGTCACCTGCCTCCTGACGTTTCCGCCGTCCTGGTCTGGGGGTGTGACAGCATCACATCCATGTCATATTGCCATGGTCTTCCCAACAAAATGTGGCATGCATCCATTGGAATACATGGCAAAGCACCTCATCCTAATAATATCCCATCTTCAAACACACCTGGACCTACTTAGTCACCACCACCTCATTTCCATCATCCAACCAATGCAACGAATATGGGTTTGGGTGGGCGGTTGTCACCAAACCCAATTTTGACACCATTTCACTCGATGCCACATTGGTACAGCCACCCCCATTAATAATCATGCTACAACCCTTTTCTCCCACCAGGCGCTTCGTATGAAAGATCAGGTCTCGCTGATCTGAATCATCCTGACCGATCACTGAGAAATCCCCTTTTCTTTCTTGAACAATAACGTCGGCTCAACCACAACAAATCAGCAAACAGCCTCGACAAGAACTCTCCTCTTTTTTTGTTTTGAACAGTAACAGCAACAAAAAAGATAAAAATTGACAGGAAATTTATTTTTGACAAGAACAACAACATCAAATTAACAAAACCCCGCAGGAACTTGGGCACTGATACCACAACTGATGTGTATTTGGAGCTCAAACATGACTTTTGCAGCAGAAAAAAGAACACTTGAATCAAAGACACGAACAAGTAACGAAAAAAATAGATTTGAAGTCCAAACTAGACCTATAGATTGAAACTTCGGTGAAAACAAACCAATACCTATTAGTTTGAGTTCGAGATCAAAATCAGGAGGTGTGTCCCAACCAAGATCAAAGTTTGAATCATACGCAACAATTCGAATGAACACAAGGTCAAACTTTTTATATTTCAATCAACTATCTCCTTACAAATGATAGAACTTGACTTTAATAGCCTTATAAAAGATAACGGAAAAATAAATCAATAGACACCTAATTATTATGACATTTAATGGCTTATTTAACATGCTAAAGATTCATTAATAGAACTAAAGAAAAACCGTTTCAACATTGAAATTGACTTTTCAACTCCCGAGGCGTGACCTTTCCGAGGTGACTCTTAGAATTTCGAGACTTCGTGTTCGCATCCTAACTCCCCGGACTGGAAGTCGCTTTTGCATCCAAGTTTCGCTTCGCATCCAACTCCTCTTCGCTACGGACCACAAGTGATTGCGAACGGCATCGCGACAAACATCAAATGAATGCAATCGGGTGCGATTGATCGCAACCAGTCGCAACGGATCGCAACCACCAACAGTGAAACTTGGTTTGAAACCATCCCATTCGCAATGAGTCAAATGGTTCGACTCAAATATGCTCTGATTGCTTGGACCCATTCGCAACGTCTCACATCCAACCACTAGTCGCATTCTTTCGCCTTTAATTGCAATCATTTTACGACTTTCGCAACTAAAAGCAATGGGAACCGGTCACAATTTACTATTGTAACCACTTGAGGTCGGTTTGGAACTTGAACTTGGCAAATCGCAATCCACACACATATCAATAACAAGTATGGGTATAATGGGAATCACTTTCCTCGAGCTTCAGTTGATTGTACGCATTGCATCTTCTTTTTCTCTTTTTAAGTTTATTCTCTTTCAAAATTGTTATAAAAATTCCTTAGATCCTTAGTTTGAGTTTGGAATCACACGAATGTTCATCCAAATCCCTCAAACCAAGGCTCGTAAAGTCCCATTTTTCCAAACCAAATTTTTTTAAAGATGACATTTCATTAAAGCATTCATTCACGATAGACAAAATCATTCTTTGATAACCTAAGTTCCAAAAACCCAAATCAGAGTATATAAAATAAACATTTGGTAATCTCAAATCCTAATGTCAACACGTGTGTACAATCAAGCCAATCTCTTCCTACGATCCGATGAAATACATGAAAACATTTAAATCAACAACTGTAATTTAAGGCTTAGTAAGTTCCCCAAAATACCACATACAACATAGAACAACATGTCTATTTCAACCAACAGGTTTGTTTCAACTGACAAGCCTATTTCTGTCGACATGTCTATTTCAACCAACAGGTCTATTTCAACAGACAGGTTTGTTTCAACCGACATGCCTATTTTAGCCAATAGTTCTGTGTCAACCAACATTTCTATTACAACTGACGGGTCTGTTTCGACTAACAGACCTATTTTAGCCAACATAACATGCAAGCAGACAAGCAATAACGTACGAGTCTACTTAAGCAACAAGCATGTCATAGCATCTATGTCATACACAATACAATGAAAAAACTCACCTAAAACAACAAACACAGAACAAAACCACTAAAGTGGCTAAGACAAACTCATCTCTAAACACCTACATCCCATACCAAAACTCTACTTAGACCACGCCCAGATATACATATTGTACTTTATTTATACTTGAAGGACACAAAATATGATATATTTAAAAGAAAGATGGTGAATAAAATTCTGATTTCAAAGGTCAAACACGAAATAAAGCTCTTCGATTTGTGGATTTTTGGGACAAAATCGAGTATCAAGGTGTTGTTTTTTTGTTCTAGGCACCAACACAAGACTAAATGAGTTAAGAGTGTCAAGTATTAGTCCTGGCAACTTGCTGATCTGGAACAGATTCAAGAGCTTGAAAACTAACTGCATTAGTTTAATACATAAAGACTCCATAAACACGCAAAAATGAAACTTTGAGAGCATTTCGAGATGGTCATTCTTTTTTTCAGAAGCAGTCTTGTTCTCAAATGGACTAGGAACGACCTTAACCATGGTTAGAACCAGCTAAGCTCGACAGAAAATATTCTAGAACACAAAATCCTGCTATTCTCGATATTTCAGCGATTTAAAATCGAGTTTTGTACATCCAAAAGAATAAAACGCAACTTGCATCGTTGTATGAGGATGAAGACATGCAAGTTTGAGCTTTGGCATCTTTGGTCCCTGGGGTTTGGCATATTGGCAGATTCAACCCCACCAACAAATTATTTAACATTGCTGGTTTCTAAAATGTGCACAAACCCCCGAATATATATATATATATATATATATATATATATATATATATATATATATATATATATATATATATATATATATAAAGAATTCTGTACGGGTAGAGACACAGATGTTACATTTGTGGTGGTTGATGTTATAATGTTACAAAAAAGCCTTGTCCATTTCAACTATTAGTAGCTCAAATAGTTTAGGTTCTCCCAAAGAGCATCTTAACAACACAATTTCAACACTAAGCATTCGAAATGGAGATGCTTATACTTGACCAAAAAGAATCCTCATTTAAGATCCATAACTAGGTTAATCAACTCTAAGGAACGTGACTTTCTTGTTACTATATTATCAAAGAATAAAACATCTCTATTAAGATTCCAATGTTGAACGTTTTTTTGGTATGCTTTGCACTGATGTTATATCTCAACTTCCTGGCCTTGATGCTTCCCAGAGGCGATGCTCAATACCTAATTTTCTTAGCTCCATCAACCCTTGCTCAACTGCACAGTAATCATATAAAGGGTTAAATGCAAGAAATAGCAATATCCTTTTGTGTATTATGGCCTCCTGGTTTCGTTTCTTTCTATTAGAGCATTGTATTTAGGAGAATTTTGTTATTAAGGCATTGTACTTTGGAAAATCTACCCAGTGTAGTGAAGTGCATTTTGTATTTACTATTTAGAGATCATTGCTAGAAGTGGGTATATTTTTCAAAGTAATGCTATTTTTTGCATTTAACAACCCTGTCCCTGATATAAATGATTATTTGGTTACCATCAACCGCATCATGTGAGGTGGGCGAATGTGCACTGCGGCTAATCCAAAATTGAAGCCGTGACTTAGCGGTTTCCTCCTCAATACCATGGCCTTTGGCTCTACTCCAAAAATATGTAAGCCATGCCTGTAAAAAGGGTCAACAACGTCTTTCTTTCTGTATACATATGATATGATTGTTTGAATGTTTGTTATATATAATAGATTGGAGATTATCCAAATGCTGAGATAGTGTAAATAGCATATTTAATTTCAGTGACTGGAATCCCAGAGACATTAATGGAGGCAGACAAACAGGCTTAGTTACCTCTTTGAAGAGAACATCTTCAGACTCCTCTGGGCTCAGTTCTGCAAGAAACATAACACAACACATTTCTAGGTCTAGAGTAAAACATAAATTATTTACTATATAGAATAAGTAAATTTATATTTTTTTAGTGTGACCTAACCTTGGGTTCTTAGTTAATAATAATAATAATAATAATATCCATCCAGTTTGTTTTCGTATAACTTACCAAATGCCTCCATAAACTTTGGGTCGCCAGAAGACTTGGCATCTGCATAAAAATATATACAGCAGAAAATGTGAAAGAGGAATTACATCTTGAACACAAGTTTTACATGAAATACCTGATATAGACATAGTGAGGCGAGCAGAGTTTAGACGGCGCAGTTGGGCCAGTGCAAGCACAATGCCATCTTCAACCTATGCATGTTATTCTTATTCTTAACTCTTAAGTTATGTATGTGAATCACATCAATATATATATATATATATATATATATATATATATAAATAGGGAAAGTAGGAAAAGCAATAGAAAACCAACCTTCAAGCAAGAAAGCTCCTTCAAACCCATTTCAACAGAGAGCATACTCTCAATATTCCCTTCGCTTGTTAAATCATTCAAGTCCCCGACAACCTTACTCCTCCTTTCCAGATTCTCGTCGCCTGTTCAATCCATCCAACTTATTTAATAACGTTTTTTTTATTATTTCTTGTAAATATGTAGAATGGGGTTTATTTTGGTCTCTTGTAATTTTAAAAAAAAAAAAAAAAAAAAGCCTGGAACTGAATGCCTTTCTTCCTTTGCACACATGGCTATATATATAGATATTAAAGGATGAGTGGAGTTACATGCCTTTTTCCCAGCATTCTTCCTTTGCCTTTTGGCCAGCTGAAACCACAACTTCAAAGGGAAGAGGTGCCAAAGATGACCAATACTCATGCTTAGACACCGCAATATCACCACAAATGCCTACAAACCAACCAAATGAATCCCATAGATTAGGCTTTAGGCTTTAGGCTTTAGGCATAAACAGTAACAAACTGGTTCTGCTTGCTTGTACTACCAATAGTAATATCATACCATGTCGCACAGCTAAACCCCAGTAGCGTGCAAGCCAGCACCGCTTAAGTACTACTTCCTCCTGCAATAAAGCAATAAGCAATATCAATATCAATATGATTATGTTATATTATGTGTTGGAAAATAATAGCATAGAAATCCAATTCCACACACATATTACATATTACATACCATCTCACTCTGACTCAAAACCATCCTTTGTGTCATGGACTGAAGTGCTTTAACTTCAGACTCAATTCCCTCAAGTTGTTCCACAACACCTGCACCCTCATCTTTTGCTTTCTGTTTCATGTTAATAGAATACATTACGTACTATATCCTCCCAAAAACCATCCATCCATCTTACCACATCAACTTCCCACATTTTCCAAATAATTTGGTTGTTATCTCACTTTTATTTATAACACCAATATATGTATGCTTCAATTTCAAAAATGGGCATGGAACTTTGCAATTACACATTTACACCAAATCAAAGGAAAAACATTCGCCAACTAACCTAATTTTCAAATGAAAAGTAAAATACAAGAATGCATTCTGCATTGTGCATAATATTAATGAAGATATTCTGACAATCAGTGAAGCTCATGAATTTCTAACACCTCAAAGAACTTATACATCGATACGAACTTTTAGTCGTTTTTTTAAATAAAAATAAATGCTTTACAAATTAGGGTCCCTGACAGAGTACCTCCTAGCAGCTTTTGCAACATTGCATAGCTATTGGGAAATCTCAAGGTTGCAAGTATATATGTGTCTAGGTTCACCATTTGGACCAAAGGCAAAGGTGAGCGCGTGAGACAATGATTTTTGAAAGAGAAATATCAAAATGGTTATTTTCTGTTTCCTATGAAAGTACAATGATAAAGTTTATGATGAAAAATAATGTAATGATTAAGCATGAAAGATAACGTAATGATATAAGCATATGAGTCTACTCTACGTGTCAAAATTCAAACAAGTAGGTTTTATGCATCGTCATGTGTCACATATAGTTTCAAACATGGAATGGGATTTAGAAAAGGGGCATTTTATTGCTAAGGATAGGAAGCATGTATTTTATGTTGAAAAGAAAGCATGATTTATTATTATTGCATAACATGTCATGAGCTTATGGTCCAATCCACCGGACAATGTACCTGTGGCTGTTACAACACACACACACACACAGTGACACTCTATATAAGGTGTTTGTTATTAGTGTGCATGAAGTGAACAAGTCAATCACAGTATGGTAAGTATGTAGCATCAGTCAAGAATTGATCACTAGCATTGATTAGTTCATCCAAATAAGTGGACATAAACTGTAGGATGCTTCTAGTTCTAAGAAAAGAATACTTCACTCTTGGGTGTTGTAAGATGTGTTAAGAATGTTAGCTGCTTAAGATTAAGTAAATCTGTCATTACTGAATCTGTATGCCTTATTGCTAAGCATCAAGCTCACACATAAAATCTAAATAATGCAAATGGGTAAGTCCTTCCTTAAAAGTCACAAACATTGTTAATAAAGAACCATGGCATATTCTAATTCTAACATAAGTAAGCTGCTTCCATATGGAAAGGATTGGAGGACAAATTTTCCAGAGTTTTTCAATTGGGTGAAGGTTCAAGTTAGTCATGGAGACAACATAGATGGGAACTGAAGCTTAAGACAAGCAAGCATTCAAACAGTGAGTTAGACTTAGAATGGAGGGAAATGATGGCTTGTACTTAAGCTGCTTCTGAAGATATTTATCTTGGTAAAACCTATTTCTGGTGAGAATATATAGAGGTCAAAGTCTTTTTTATGTAACATAATTACTTCAAACATCTCAAGTGTTTGAACTTATTTCCCACATAAAAGCTAATGTTTAAATTTATAATCCATGACCTTAGATTGTCACAGAACTTGTTAACATTCAAGGACAAAAGATAATTTGATCCACCCACCTTAACTTGAGAGCGAAGGGATACAACTTGTTCGTTAGCTCCATCTTTAGCTTTTTTGGCCTCTTTCAGTGCATCCTGTCAATGATGTACAAGTAAATCAATGGTGAGAAGTAACTTCAAGAACATAAATATATATATATATATATATATATATATATATATATATTATCAACTGTCTGAAGGCCAGTAACTTAAAGAACATTAAAAAAAAAAAAAAAAAAAAAAAAAAAAAAAAAAATCATTCAACAGATATAGCAACCTCTCTTTGGCGCAATGCAGCTTCCTTCCTAAAAACATACACATTGAAATTGCATAGATCAGCGTTGTGAGAAGGCAGCAATAAAGAGAATACAATGACACTAATGCATTTGGTAGGATATTATTAACCTGCTTAACAGTTTCGCTTCCAAAGATATTCCTTCACCAAGAGCAGCCACCTAAATGATACGTTGAAAGATTAAGAATGATAACTAGCAAGAAAAAACTAATAGCTAATGAAGTGAATAAAAGGAGGGGCTCAGATTTAAAAATACCAAGTCCAATTAGGGATATGAGTGTCATAACTCTTGACGTTCAAAATTGTGAAACAATTAGATTAGAGCATATTTATTATTTCAGTGGGAATGGGAAGTATGTATGTAACCTTTTAGATCCCAATATATGAATATGACAGACACAAAATAAGAAGAATATGGGTGAGCACCTGCTTCTCAAGCTCCTTAACCCTCATCTCTGCATCCTGACAACTTTCTTCAGCAAACCTGAGCTGCACAATATAAATTGAACAATGAAGACCAGATATATAAACAAAGAATACCACAATTAGAACCCACCTTCTCAAGGACATTGTCATTCTCTTCTTGTAGCATATCAAGCTGCATGAAATAGCACAAGTTAACGAATTGTACATCACTGAAGCTGAAACTGAAGGAAACAAGAAAAGTTTGTTACAACATAATTACTTCATCACGAAGTGCAGAAGCTTCTCGCCTGTCTCCTGCATTTTTCAAGTTAATTTCTCCTATTTCCAACTGAAATCTGCAATTCAACAAACAAATCATGGGCTAGATTAGCAATCATGACAGACTTGGACTTGAGTTGCTTCTGTTTTACCTTTTGTCTTTTTGTTTGTTGGTTGGAGGATCAATAGGAGGTATAGCTATCGGGGTCCTCAAAGATGTTTTGCTTGATGGCAGCATGCTATTTGTTTTTGATGGCCTTCCGGTCAATGTTATTGGTGCCTGGCTTTCCTCAACAATGCTCCTACCTACTAGCTAACCAAAACAATGCAAACCTAGCATTTAGCTTGCTTGGCTATAACGAAAATTTACAAAAACTATAATAAGCAGCTTATCCATCAAGGACAGTTTTAGGAAAACGTGATTTTACCATTCAACGGATCAAGGAAAGGTTTTTGTCATAAAGATATACAATGTCACATCAGGTTAAACCTTTGGGTTGAAACCATGAATGTTGCAACTTGCAACTTAATAGCAGTTAGGATAAGTCCATCCTCTTAAATATTCACTCATTACTCTAAAACAGTTAGAAATTTTTATTTGAGGTGGCACGACCTCTAGGCAAAGTTTATAATATCTTTATCCTAAAACTGTCTCTACAACGGTCTTAAGAGTACAATCTCAACCCCGTTACTATCTCTATCTTATACATGGTGTTACCCATTAAAATTCAAAACTGGTGGATAAAAACATAAGAGCACTAAATCCAGGTTAGGTTAGCATATCACTAAACGATTCTATGTGGTTTCAGGTCAACGTCTTTGGTAGTAGCTCTGACCAAAGAAGTCTCTCTTTAGTCCTTGTATGCTTGTTGAGTGGATGAGTTTCCACATGACTTGGTAAAAACAACATTTATGGTCCATTTCCTATGAGTTGTCTCACGTGGTTGTTGCATCTTGACACAAATATGTCACAACTTCTAAAGCAACCCTAACCCAACGTATCATACCACTTTAACTCCAGCAAAGATGGAAGGAATGAGATCTAAAGGCCTTTGTTGCATTTGTGATGAAAAATATACTTTTGGCAATCGTTGTACGGATGGCAGGATGAAAACACAAAGGAAAGTAAAGAAGAGGTTTAACCAACTGAATTTGCACACTTATCTTTGCAACGCTTAACTGAAAAAGGTAATTATCACTAGGCATGCCAGGAAAAGGGGACTACAATTATTGTTTGACATTAGTATTACCCATGATTTCATGGATGTTGACTTGGCTAAGAAACTTGGGTGCAAAATATCAAAAAAGGGTCCTATATCAATAGGAGTAATAAATGGGGACAGGGTAATATGCGATACTATGATAGAAGGATTCCAATGGAGGATGCAAGTATGCAACACTTTTCAACTGATGTGTTTCTCATTCCCTTAAGGTAATGAGATATAATATTGGATGATCCAGGGTAAATTAAATTGAGGAAGGTCCTATTTAATTTTTTAAATCACACCATTGAGTTTCAAATGCAAGGTGGAACTTTAGTATTAAGGGATGTTGGTGATCAAAAGATGAGGACAATAAACTAGTGAACAAGGCAAAATGTGTGTGTGTATGTGTGTATATATATATATATATATATATATATATATATATATATAGGTTGTGAATGAAATTACAATTCTTCTCCTGAATATCTCTTTATCTCCATTTCTCAATTATGTTTTACTCATCCTAATCATCCTCATTAGCTATTCTTCTCATCAACATTTCTGATGATTGTGGTATTGGTTATCGTTGAGATTATTCATGTATCCTTAGCAACTAATTTTGCTTTAAAGACAAATATTGATGCAAATGGGTTAAAGTTTTCTTATGCATGCCTACTTGGATCCTACGGCTCACACACCCTTGGAAGTTCTAATAACTTCCAAGTAAATACTTCTCAGTATTAAATGCTTACTTCTAAAATTGAGAATCTCTTCGTAATGTAGCCTCCTCAAAGGTGTTTACGTCTCCATTTATATTTTGTTGTAAATACGACCCCTCTTGTCACTTTCTTTGGTGTCCCTTCAATCGGGTACAACAAGAAATCCTCTTTCCTCTCTAGCTCTCGTACTTTGTCATGGTACGTCCATCTTCCTTGAGGTTCCCGAGTTCTCATGCGATTATACTTAAGTATCAAGAGGATTTAAGCTTCCAACATATTTTGAAAACCTATCTTAAAGAATTTCACAACTCTCGATTCAACAATTAGACATTATTCTTTATGTTGTATCTGTAAACCTTACTATTGTTCACATATCCAACAAATATGAATTTTAATAGCTTTGCCTCCCAACTTAGAGTAGGGATCTATCTTTTTATTACCAAACTACTTGTTCAGGAATAAATAGTGATATGTGTTCGTGTTTGATACCATTATCAAGCACAATGTCTTACTTTCTCTATGCAACATGCATTCTGCGCTTCTCTCAGGCTAAGTTGTAGTTCAGGTTGTCGACGTGTTGGCCTCTTAAAGTCCCCCTTCTTTGGTCCTAAATTCCTTTTAATTAAATCATTATGGATGCCCTATTGCTAAAACTTTGTGCCAGAACGTGATGTGCATTCCGTCTGGACCTACCCCTCTTTATCCTTATTGTTAGCCTTTTCTTCAATTTGAAGATGCTTCAAATCATCTAAGATGTAATCCTCGTACTTTTTATCACTTTTTGGAAAAATCCTTCAACGAGTGTGAGTTATGCAATAATGGCAACCACCTAGAAGATTTCTCGAAGAGATGTGGAAAGTGCTTTCAATTTGCTAATACCTATACTAAGACATAAAAAAGTCTTAGTACTTAGACACTCGGATACGTTGTCGAGGCATAAGGTCATTCAGCATCACTAATGCCTCATCCTTCTTTTGAATTCTTTGTTTTTTAATTACCGCAAGAAATCGTTGGTATAGTCAAGCATCAGTGACAACATGGGTTCCAACACGTAGAATATATTCAAGACCACCAATAAGAACTTCACCTTATCGGCCCACCTCGTATGATTTGTATCCATCAAACATGTCCAACTTACAAAGTCTTGATTCGTAATGCGAAAGTAGGTGGAAGAAGCCCTGCCTTGTAAAATTGTATCCATCAAACCTGTCATACTTGACAAAGTCTTGATTCATGATGCAAATGTTGGTGGAAGACCAACTAATTATTTATCGAACGTTTAAGATCATTGAACTTTGGTGTTGTTAGATTCAAGATAGATTATGATTCTACGCTACCATATAAATAAGAACAAAGGGTAGAAGTGGAATGTCTTTTTTACAATGATAGAAAAGTAAGTATAATACGTAATAAAACTTCTACGCTGATTCTTGATATCAAAAGAAGTAGCAAAAGAGCTCACAGATTATCTTGACCTTAATGTTTTAACGACACTCAATATGCTGTGAGTTCTCCGCAAAGGGAGATGCAGAAAAAGGGAAACAAAAATATGTGTTAACAAGCAACACAAGGCTGACAATGAGCAACATAAAATCATAAAAAAAAATTAAATAAAATAAAAACTGAGGATCAGAAACATAATGCAGCAGCTGAAATCAACGGTCACCAATATGATGATATATTTATACATGTAAAAAGGTATCAACAAAACCGTACCTGGATTAGAGTTTTCAGTTGAGAAACTTTGAACCCATGATTTTTTTACCTAGTCATTAGCAGCCAGCCATCATGCTTCCATGAGTTTATCTTCCTCTCCAAGTCATATGTATAGTTCACGAGAGGCTCCTCATGCATTGTTCTATGTGGACTCGCATACATCACAACTTGCAGCCATGGCCAAGGCATGCAATGGTGCTTTAGACTCTCTTCTAGACCTCCAGGTCAAAAATATTATGGTTCACGATTGAGGATCACATTGTTCACAGATATGTAGGTGCTTTCGCCTTGAGGCAGGCGTACACCTCAACTGATTTTTAAAACCATGGATACACTTAATTTTTGCTTTTCCATCTTCTTAGGCACGACCAAATCGATCAACTCAAAGGAATTTTAATCCATTTGGTTATTAAAAAAAAAAAAAAAAAAAGCTAGCATCCTGACTATAGTTGACGGTTAGGGAGTGCAATTCTATAATGGAAGTCTTGATTCAAATCTGGGAACACCGACACTGCCCGTGGGTCTGTCATGTTATTGGTACAGTTTACCATCTCTTTTTAATTGCCACGTGTCATGGATGTCTATGTAGTTGTTAAATGAACATGTCTTTCACTCTTTTCTATATGTGTCTGCTTCCGCACAAAATTAAGCACACACTTGTAAGTGGAAAAGGATGGCATGCAAGATGTGAATCAGTTCTCGCACATGCATAATACTAGTACTTAATATTATGTAAAGGAATCTCTCAAACCAACTGTGCTAACAAAAAGTTCTGGTAACCAATCACCAGATGGTAAAATCTACAAAAATAAAAGAGCTTTGTGGTTAAATACGTACAGCTTTACCCCCTCTTCCTACATGGCAGATATATTTCTTTACAAGTGACTCAAGCTTCTCACGTATTTATTTGGTGTGATAGTCAACAACATAGGATTTAACTCGTCTACAATCTACATAACCGTGGGTGGACACACAATCATTTCATTCTCAGATTTTGCATATGTTACAATGCACAAGGCACTTTTCTTCCAACTAAAAAGAAGTTAAGAGACTTTTGAAAGGAAGCTACATCGTATGCTTCTAGATTGTTGTCCACCTATTTCTGCTGTCATCTGGTCCAACGCAAGATTGACCAAGTAAGCATGGTTCCTTTGGGTGGCATTTCCAACATTATGATGATAAGATTCTAATTTCCATCATGTGAAAGAATATGACCAAGATAAACACCCGTCAGTCATTATTAACTTTAAGATCCCATCATTTGTTTTCCATTCCACAGCTTTGCTTTATGTTTAGAGCATAGATTGTTAAAGCTCTCTAATCGAGTCCATTTTCACACTATATTAAGAACAACTGCACCATAATATTCCTAAACGGTGTAATATAAAAATGTAGTCGATAACTAACTCTACGACAACACAAGTCAAATTGAAGTCAAGACATAAAATTAATGTAGAATTACCGAAGGTGAAGGGGATCCGGTGATCTTATTATTGCTAGTAGCAGATGGAATGGAAGGCCTGGTAGCAGTAGCAGCAGCTTTGGCAGTTGTAACTTTGTTAGCATTAACGGGAGGCCTCCTGTTTATAGAGGGGGGAGCAAATCGGAAGTCAAGATCATCGTCATCGTCGTCGTCGTCGCCGTCAATGTCAGTAGCCTGAGAAGCCATGACCTGGGCGAGACGTTGAGCTGCAGCTTTGGCAGCGACGTTTTGATTGCGCTTAATGTTCGAAATGCCAGTAGTGGAGGATGAACGGGAATGGTGATACCGTCCCGGAGACATGACCGGAGATGAAGAAACGGCGGTGGTAATGGGGGTGGCGCTAGATTCGCTGCTCCATTTGCGTGGGTAAACGGGACTTGAGGTCCGCCCCTGGTCCATTTGAGAAGTATAGTTGAGTGCAGCGCCTAGATCTCAGTTGAAGGTTTGGACTTTGGAGTTTGGAGAGAGAGAGAGAGAGAATGGAGACGGTAGCAAGTAATTACAACATTACAGATGATACATTTGAAAATATTCCCTTCCCCATTATCCGTTGATGTTATCAACTTATCATACACTTTTTCGTTAATACCTAGTTAAATATCGTAATTTCTAAATTTATACACAAATTTTTTATTTTTTTTTTAAACTAACGTGTTTGAATTTTAATTTTAAATTTATTATATACATAATAAACTAGGTCGTTTCCACGAATAAGAAAAAAAAACATTATTGATAATTTTAGATTATAGGACAAACCAAAGAATTATAAAAAAAATTATTAATTTATAAAGATAAAAGCAATTTTAGTTGGAGAGCATGTTACTTCATTGGGAATTAGAAACACAATTATGTGAGTATGAGTAAGGGGTTGTTTGGTAGGATCTGAATTTTTAATAGCTGAATTTTTAAGAGGTCTGAATTTCTAAGAGGGTCTGAATTTTTAAGATCTGAATTTTCAAATGCTGTTTGGTTGGAACCTCTGAATTTGTTGTGCTGAATAATAAAAATGACAATTTTACCCTTCTTTATGATTTCTTTCAATTACAACATAATTTCAACCTTTTTCTTATTAAGGAATCATACTTTGAAAGCTATAAGAAGTTCTATCATTCTATTTTCAATCTTTTAATAGAAAAATACAATGCAATAATAATCTAATAACTAGAAATATAATGCTACTTCTTGTTACAATAGTCCGATCAACCAAATTTCATTCCCGTTTAATATCACCATGTGAAAACCAACCATTTTGTAACGTATAAAAAATAATTAATTACCAGCAAGATCTTCAGCTTCATGAAGTATCTTCAAATCGACCTATTATGCATTCATTATAACACATCAACTTGTTAAGCAAACCTAATGCTGATGAAATCATCAACCTATTATACCCATTATCAAAAACAAGTCAATAAAGATTTAAAACCTATGATTTGATTATAATGATTCAGAATCAGAACAACTTTCCATTAGCAAAAATCAAAACCATTGATTCCAAAAATGCACTTGCTGATTCTCGAAAAAACCATAGCAAGTTTCATAAAAATAACAATCCTAACAACCGATGGAAAGGAACTAGTCTTCAAAATCATGTGTCAAAGGTAACAACAAATTAGGGGATACGATTTCATGTGTAGACTTCAATCCATCACACTGAAAAGATAAATACTAAAAACAGCATCACAGTAAAAAAAACCCACAAAGACCAAAAAGAGCATCATGATTTCAAGTGTAGACTTCAATCCAATACCGATTCCAGAAATGGGTTCTTAAATTAACCCTAGAAGAAAGTCGATTTTAGAGAACCATTACCTGATGCTGTTGTCGACGAGATTAACGGGGATAAAGGGCAGAGCAGGCGGTAGCATACAGCCGTACCTGATGTTGTTATCGACGAGATTAACGGGGATGGAGGGCGGAGCAGCGGCGGCGCAGGAAACGGCTCTAGCGGAGGCGGTGACCGGCCGGTGGCAAGAGTAGAGGCGGAGGGTTGCAGGTCGTCGGAGATGGTTAGGAGGGAAGAAGATGTTGTCTCGTGAAATAGAACAGAGGAGAGGGAATACGCTTTTGGGCAAAACGGGAAAGAGCGTGCCTTTTTTTTTTCCAGATACAACGCCAAGTCTGAAAAATTAAGAGGTTTTTTTGAGTTTAAGAGGTAAAAAATAAGATGCTGCCAAACACCCTATATCTGAATTTTTAAGAGACTGCCTCTTAATTTCTCAATTAAGAGGTAAACAAACAGCCCCTAAGGCATTTCATAACAGCCAACTTTGCTATCTTTACTCAAAATACCAACAAACATATGTATGAATTTAAATTTACAATTAACATGCTAAAGAAATACCACCATGGTTCAGCCTCAAAAAATGTAATATATTTTAGTTTCATTCAGTTTCCAACCTAAAGTAGTGAGAGTCAACAATACAAATTTTAAAAAAAAAAATCAAAATTATGATGCACCCATGGTTCATATGTACTTATAGTTGATATTTAAACCTTCGACTTCAACAACAGATGGTGCACTCCGTGCTCCATATGTATTTATTTACAAAAAATAAAAATAGAGTAATACTTAGTAATATCAATCTTATATTTTCTAAAAAGCCATTTTTTTAGAATTAGTTGCTAAATTCAAATAGGGTATATGTTTTGGGTGCCATAACAGTAAATAAAAAAGAAAAAAAAAAGGAACACAAGTTGTACTATCTTCCATGTTTTTTTATTAACTAGAACTTT
Source organism: Lactuca serriola (assembly GCF_051521515.1). NCBI lineage: Eukaryota > Viridiplantae > Streptophyta > Magnoliopsida > Asterales > Asteraceae > Lactuca > Lactuca serriola. The sequence goes on from NC_136415.1 coordinate 266,127,183, forward strand.
AGAGAATGTAAGTAAAGATGTATAATAATTTTTTGAACCGATAAAAAATTCTCAAGCAACTTTTATTAAGACATCAAATTTTAACAACTTAAAGTCAAACCATCTAATTTATTTATCAAACATGAAAGATTACAAAGATAAACATTCTCTATACTAATATGCTATTGCATAACCCAAGTAGTACCCAAAGATCCTCAATAGTATAATCAATGCTAAGTGTTCCAGTTGTTGATAATTTTCGGTCTCCTAACTTGATGGGCCAAAGAAAGAGTAAATTAGTCATTTCAGCAACAAACTAAAGGGAAAATTGGTCATTGCAGGTGATAAAATCCAGGCTACTAATCTGATGGGCCAAAATAGTCATTTGGGGAGATAAAATGAAGGCTAAATTGGTCATAGCCTATAAAATAAACATCAAACTTTTTATACTTCAGATTTACAATTGTTGATATATGGTCCATTAGCATGGCCTAGACAGCTCTGGCGCGCCATCCTCGCCTGGCGCCCCCTTGCCAACCTCGTTGGGGACTCTCCTGCTGGTTTATATGACTAAGTCCAGTCCAATGTCATTGGTTGCGTACCAATAACATCGGACTAGGGGGCTTGTTGATATATGGTCCATTAGCATGGCCTAAACTGCTCTAGCATGCCAGCCTTGCCTGGTGCGCTCCCGCCAACCCTGCCTGGCTCTCCCTTGCCAGCCTTGCCGGAGTTCTCTCGCCGGCCCGACCTGGCTCTCCCTTGCCAGCCTTGCTGGGGACTCCCTTGTCAGCCTTGTTGGGGACTCTCCCGCCAACCCGGCCTGGCGCTCCCTAGCCTGGCTCTCCCTTGCTAGCCTTGTTGGGGACTCCCTTGCCAGCCTTGCGGGGGACTTTTCCGCCGGCCCGACCTGGCGCTCTTTGGCCTGGCACTCCCTTGCCAGCCTTTCCTGGTGCATGCCCGCCAACCTTGCCTGGTGCGCGCCCGCCCGCCAGCCTCGCCCAGTTGATGCTAGCTGGGCCTGAATTAGGATGGACCAAAGTCTGACCTAATTCCCCTTTACCTAATTGTCCCCTATATGATGAATAGTATCTCCTCCATGGAGGAGGGTCGGCCCCTTGGCTCAGCTACCACACTATACTCCGGCCGGGTGGCTCAGTCACCACTCGTCGCCGTTGTAACACCCTGTTCTGAATCGATTCCTAGCCTGAGGCTGTGGGCTGAATATTGGTCATCATAAGGATTAAGGGCTTTGAAAAGGTAGGATCTAGGCCCATTTGGGTGCGGGTGGTGTATTAGAAGTGATTTGGGTGTTCGGTTCGTGTTTTGGAACCTAGGGGTATTTCGGTAAAGTAGTAGTTTGGGCTTTTGGTGGAAAATGGATTTTTGTTCGAAAGGTATTAAGAAAGGTTTGATTCGTTAGAAGTGTAGATCTTCTCGTCACCTTTCCGTGGATATATGGATCATCGGAATCGGACTTGTAACGAAGAAGTTATGGCCTTCGAGAGTTTCGTGGTTTTCAAGCTTAGCCGAGTACGCGGGGCTTACACAAAGAGTACGCAAAGCATACTAGGGAAAAAGGGATTACGTTGTGCGTACCTAGGATTACGTTGGGCGTAATGACCAAGAGTGGTCGTGAAGGTTCTCTGGAGTACGCTGGGCATACCAGAATTACGCTGGGCGTAATTCCGTCAGATCAGAACCCTATTTTAGGGTCTTGGACCCTATTTAAACTCCTTATATCATAATCAAACCCTAATATCTTCAGCCTCCACCCCTCTAAACACTAGAAATCGTCATATAGCGACCTTGGTGGCATTTTGGAGCTTATGGAGTCCATTTTTGGGATATTTGGCCCACTTTCAAGAAGATGGAACTTGTTGCAAAGAAGGGAATCAGAAGGAGCTTATAGATCTGGCTTTTAGGACCCATTTTCAACTTCATGAAGGTATAAAGCTTTGAACTTGATCATTCATCTCTTAGATCTACCATTTTTGGGTTTTGGTTTCTTTTTGGTCCCAAGGTTGAAGCTTTATGGTTCCAAATCCGTTTTTAGGCTTGGGGTTGCCACCCTTGATGCTATTTGAGTCCCTAAGGAAGAAAGTTGCCATCTTGATGGTCTTAATGGGTTCATGCTTGAGTTAGGGTCACTTTTATGGAAGTAGAATGCCATTTTTGGAGTTTGGGTTTGTTTGGGGCATGCAAAGTCACCAAGTTAGTGACTTTATGGGTTTAAACGTTAAGTATAGCTCAGATATGTGATTTGGACTTATTGGATCAAGTATTAAGCACTTAATGGATGTTGTGCATGAGTTGTTTGTACGTTGGGCGTACTATGTAGTACGCGACGCGTACAATTCATTTGCTCAGTACGCTAAGCATACAGAAGAGGTACGTTGGGCGTACGCTCTCAAGAGGACTTGGGCCTTTGTGGACTTCAGACCTTTAGGCCCTAATGGTTTTGGGCCTGGATTTGTTGATAGTTGGGCCTGAATGCATCTTTGGGCCAATAATGGAATAGTTGGGCCTATTGGGCCTTGTGGCCCAATATAGAAATGAACTTCGCATTATGGGCCTCGGGTTGGGCCAATTCTTGGACTAGGTTGTTGTGGGCCTTTGTGGGCCAATTAGGTCGGGATTATTGACTAAGGAGAATATTGGGCTTTAGTATAAGGTCCATTAGAAAGGTATGGGCCTAATTTGGAAAATTGGCCCATTGATGGATTTACGGACATTATAGTGTTGGGCTTTTGGTTTGGATTTGGGCCTTAGTTTGAATCATACAGGGCCAGGGGTAGAATGGTAGTGACAACTCGGGAAGCTGGCGAAGCAGCAGCTAATGATTTCATGCGGGAAGCTTCTGTAGTGCGAGGTGAGTCTCCTCACCTTACTAATGGGTCTAAGGCACCAAGGCCAGCTCATTATGTGTTACAATATATGTGTTAGCCACTCTGTGAATTTATATGCTTTGTGATTGTGCTTGCATGAAAGACCTCGGGGGATTCCCGGGGCACTTAGGTGTAAGACCATGGAGGGTTTCCTTGGCATCCTAGGTCAAAGACCTCGGGGGGTTCCCGAGGCACTTAGGTATAAGACCTTGAAGGGTTTCATTGGCATCCTAGGTCGAAGACCTCGGGGGGGGGGGGGGGGTCCCGAGGCATTGGGCTAAGACCATGTGGGGGTTCCCATGGCACCCGGAGTAAGACCCTGGAGGGTTTCCAGGGCTTCCTTATGTATTGGCTTGCATGGTTTATGCGTTCTGTATAGCTGATTAGCTAGTATGATATGTTATACATGATTGTGTGTGGGTATGCTCTGGGGAACTCACTAAGCTTTGTGCTTACAGTTTTGTTTATTGTTTCATGAATCATCGATTTGGAAAAGAAGGGCTCGGATTGATCGCAGTGCACACACCCATGATTTCTGCAATGATAGATTTTAGGAGGAAATCTGATAAATGTTTTTAATTAACGATGTTTTGGAATGATTGAAATAAATGATATAAATGTTTGGCTATAATAAAGATGAAATTTTTACCTTTGATTTTTGGGTTGTTACAGTCGTCAGCCACCATACACCACCACCAACACCAAGATGGTTCTCTCTAGCTAAAGAGAACCTTTTCAGATCTACAAATGATCTAACTTAACTGTCAGAATCCACTCCCGGGGCACAGTCCTTGGGGCAGCTCTAACGACTTTGTCTGTTGAGACCTCGTAGATCTGTCTCTGACGTAGAAGCACTTTCTTAGAGCAGGTGGTCGGAGCTGATGTCGCATCATTTGGCGCCATCCCGGATTCGAGCAAGTAGCAAAATCCTGAGTTGGTTTCAAGCTCGTTTTTCTCTTAGATTTGTTGCATATTACATCGGGCTTGCTTAGATATATACTTTCCACCCATCATTTGTTCAGATCTTCTTGTTTCTTGCCAAGATCTGTCCAAACTTGCTTAACAATCTCTTAGATCTGTAGATTCATTTTTGTTTTTAGTTCATATATATGGATCCACACGATTTTCTTCACTCAAACATTCCCCAAGTTTGAAAAAACCTTCTTAGATCCGTTTTTTGTTTATATTCTGGGGCTTTGTTGAGCAATTTCAGAAGAAAAGATTTTTTTATGAGTTTCTACCTCATTTTTAGTCCATATAATATCAGAGAATCATTTTCTAGTTAAGATTTTATGTGATAACTTCTATACCTGCATCAACTGTTTGTAAGCACAGCTAAGATGTTTGTACATTTCTATTGGAATGTAAATATTGTACATATGCATTAACCTAGTTTTAGCCCATGGGCCCGTAGGGTTTCATATGTCTAGGGATCCTGTATCTTTATATACTCTGACATCTTCTTGTAATAGGTGTACAATTAACAAGGTTATTTTCACCCTAAATCTATTTTCTAGTTTACATGGTATCAGAGCGAGGTTTAGGGTTGGAGGGTTTTTTGCATTAAGCGTATTGTTCACGAAGTATTGTTCATCGAGCACTATTCTGGCACTGTTCATCGGTACTGTTCATCAGTGTTCCAGCACCTTGTGAGTGCACCGTTTCCTGATTAGGGCATCCTGTGAGTGTCGTTCTCTTTTCTTATTTGTTTCTAGTTCATAAAGATGTCCGGAGGAGACAAATCATCTAGCAGCAGTGGTCCACGAGTACCTGAGTTGCTTCTGATAATTGCTAGACTCGCCGACAACAAACTTAATGGCTCCAATTTCTTTGAGTGGAACAAAACTATTCGGATCTACCTTCGAAGCATGGGAATGGCTTCTCATTTGACATCTGATCCCCCCAAAGGTGATGATTCTGATTTGTGGCTACAAAGTGGTGCTCGTTTGTATTTGCAGATTGTCAATACTATCGAGCCTTCTGTCTCTTCTCTGGTTAGTCACTGTGAATATGTGAAAGAACTTATGGACTATCTTAACTTCTTATATTCTGGACAAAGCAACTGATGGGTTTTGATCATTCTAACACTTCCTAAGTGTACATGCAACCCTAATAACCTTGGATCTATGTTTGTCTAATTATCATGCAAAGTTGATTTCCAAGGCTATGATCCTATCTAGCATACATGGGGAACAATTTTAACATAAATAATGGATAGAACTACATACTTTGTTGTTGTAAATGTTCCTTGAAACCTTGTGAGCCTAGCACCCCAAGTGTGATGCCTCAAATGCTTCACACAACACCAAATGCTATGGAGTAAACTTGGAGAGAAAGTATAACACTCTAAAATCGGCTCTAGCCCTCTTGTTTCTTGTCTCACCGATTTTGGGAGAACACATGAGCTTTATATAGTGTTGACACATCTAGGGTTACACCATGTAAACCCTAATGTGTCATGACTCTTCATTTCCATGACCCATGGGTTTGTAACTCCCATGGAGCATCCAATGGATCCAACCCAACTTGATTATCCATGGAGCCTCTTAGCCCACTATATAAGTTATGGATGATTTACATAATCAACCCATACATTTAATTAGTTATCTTTTGATCACTTAATTAATTTTAAAATTAATTCTTGATCAAACTAATTAAATAATATTATTAATATATTAGAACTTATAATCTATTAATAAACCACAAGTGTTATTTCTCTCATTTAGTTTATCCAATTGTATGGTGCCATGCAACCCAAATGGACCATGTCGGGTCAGGTCAAGTACATACCAGAAATAGTTATGGACTTAGACACCTTATCCAACAGTCTCCCACTTGGATAAGGCTAATAACTATAACTGCAAGTATGACTTCAGGAACCGATCGACAATCGTAGCTCTTTTCAAGGTTTCTCGGAACTGAGAAGATGATGGTACGCCATTTCAGATAAGGGATCGTATAATCCTCTGTTTTTAGATATCAGCCGGACAAGCACATGGAACATAGTCTTGCTTATTGTCCAGCAATTTGTTTCCCGATTTCCGATTTGTTTGACAAAGAACTTAATTGAACACATCAACTTAGTTCTGACCGGCCCCGATACATAGGTCAAAACAAAATCATCGAGGGGCCCATATATCAGCTTCTAGTCCAAGAAGGAACAGATAAACTTTGACTCGTATGCTTGTTCTACTATTTGTTAAATTACACACAAACACACGTTTTATAACATCGAGTTACCAATGCGGTTTCGTACGTTCAATGCATAACTAACTCATAGTTAACAAGTAATATCTCTAGGTTTGAAGACTTATATGATATTACCGTTTCGTGATCACTCGAGATAAATTCCATGAAGTGATACCAGCGAGCGTGGGTTAAATCCAATACTCAGAACTTATGAGCACTCATGAGTGTTGAGGCCATGCCCAATATCTTAGACCTCTACAGCCAACTCATGACAGTCTTACTTCATATCTACTTCCAACATATGACTGACTGTGGATAATTTGAATAATATGTAAAACAACATAAATATTCTGGAAGTCAAAACATGCAAAAGAAATCATAGTAAACGATTGACAAGAGATAGCAACACTTTACTCATAAATAAACACAGCTTTTATTCATCATCAAATGTCAATTACATTTTACAAATTTCAAAATTATCTAACTATTAAAACTAATATCATCCTTCAGCCCTATGCTCCTAGCATGCTGGAGATGCTTAACCCTACCCAGTCCCTTCGTGAGGGGATCTGCTGGGTTCTCATCCGATGATACCCTCTTCGCCACGAGAAGTCCTTCTTCTATACGATGTCTGATAAAATGATATTTTATGTCAATGTGTCTGGATCTCCCGTGATCCCTTGGTTCCTTGGCTAAGGCAACTGCACTTACACTATCACATAAAATCTCTATAGGCTTCGATATAGCTGGTACAACTCCAAGGTCTCCAATGAAGTTCTTTAGCCACATAGCCTCTTTTGCCGCCTCACTTGCCGCTATATACTCTTATTCACAAGTTGAATCAGCCACTGTCTCCTGCTTGGAACTTTTCCAAGAGATTGCTCCTCCATTTAAGGTAAAGACCCAGCCCGACTGAGAGCGGAAATTATCCCTATCAGTCTGGAAGCTAGCATTACTATACCCTATGACTCTCAAGTCATCACTCCCATCGAGGGTAAGGACCCAGTCCTTAGTCCTCCGCAGGTACTTGAGAATGTTCTTTACCATTATCCAGTGAGCCTTACCAGGATTCCCCTAATACCTGCTAACCATGCTTAAAGCAAAGGCTACATTAGGACGAGTACAGGTCATAGCATACATGATCGAGCCTACTGCCGAAGCATAAGGTATCCAACTCATTTCTGCTATCTCAACCTCAGTACCCGGGCTCTGAGTCTTACTCAGTCTAGTGTTACTCTGGATGGGTAACTCTCATTTCTTGAAATCTTGCATGCTGAATCTCTTCAACACCTTGTCCAAGTAGGTACTTTGACTAAGTCCAATTAGTCTTTTACTCCAGTTTCTCACAATCCTTATCCCTAGAATATAGGCGGCTTCCCCTAGGTCCTTCATAGCAAAACACTTCCCAAGCCAGGACTTAACTTCCTGCAGAGTTGGGATGTCATTTCCTATGAGTAGTATGGCATCCACATACAGTACCAAAAAGCTAACTATACTCCCACTAGCCTTGACATATACACAAGATTCATCTTCACTCCTAGAAAAGCCAAATTCCTTGACTTTCTCATCAAAGCAAAGATTCCATCTGCGAGGTGCTTGCTTTAATCCATAGATGGATTTTTCAAGCTTACACACTCTATTAGGGTACTCTGTGCTGACAAAACCCTCTGGCTTATTCATGTAAACATCCTCAGCCAACTTTCCATTAAGGAAAGCGGTTTTGACATCCATTTGCCATTTTTCATAGTCATGAAATGCAGCTATAGTTAGCAATACCCTAATGGACTTGATCTTGGCTACTGGAGAGAAGGTCTCATCATAATCCACTCCAGGAGTTTGAGAGAAGCCCTTTGCTACCAATCGAGCCTTATAAGTGTGTACATTACCATCCATGTCGGTTTTCTTCTTGAAGATCCATTTGCACCCTACAGTCTTACGACCTGGTACATTCTCAACCAAGTTCCAAACTTGATTTTCATACATGGATTGTATCTCGCTATCCATTGCCTCTTTCCATTTAGCAGACTCAGGGCCTGCCATGGCTTCCGCATAGCTGTTAGGTTCATCTAGACCTACTAGTGTCTCATCACTAATAAGTGTCTCACCTTCCACAATAATATGGAAACCATAGTAATGCTCAGGTACATTCCTAACCCTTGTGGAACGCCTCAGAGGTACAACTGGAGGTATAATTGGATCAACAGGAGATTCCTCCTCAAGTTGACTGCTAGGGTTTGAGGTTCCTTCACCACTTGACTCTTGAAGTTCTTCAAGATCAATTATCCTCCCACTATCTTCTTGGCTTATGAACTCTCTCTCTCTCGAAAGACAGCCCTCCTTGCTACAAAGACCACATTCTCACTAGATATGTAGAAAAGGTAACCAAAGGATTTTTGTGGGTAGCCGATGAAAATACACTTCTCGCTTCGAGGTTTGAGCTTGTCATGAGTCTCGCGTCTCACGAAAGCCTCGCAACCCCAAACCTTGATGTGGGCTAGACTAAGAACTTTTCCAGTCCACATCTCGTGAGGTGTTTTGACAACCTTCTTTGTAGGGACCAGATTAAGGATATGGGTGGCAGTCTCTAAGGCATACCCCCAAAAAGAGATTGGTAGCGTAGCTCGACTCATCATGGAACGAACCATGTCCAACAAGGTTCTATTACGCCTCTCAGCTACACCATTCAACTGTGGTGTCCTGGGAGGTGTCAATTGTGAGACAATCCCACATTCCCTTAGATAATCGAGGAACTCAGTACTAAGATACTCACCACCACGATCGGATCGAAGCATCTTAATGTTCCTGCCCAATTGATTCTCGACTTCCTGTTTAAATTCCTTAAACTTTTCGAAAGTCTCTAACTTATGCTTGATTAAGTAGACATATCCATATCTACTGTAATCATCAGTAAAAGTCACATAATAACGATTAGCATCCCTTGTGACATGTTTGAAGGGTCCAGACACATTGGTGTGTACTAGATCCAATAAACCTTCACCCCTCTCACAAGAACCAGTGAAGGGTGACTTTGTCATTTTTCCAAGTAAGCATGATTCGCAACTATCATCTGACTTTAGGTCAAATGACTCCAAGACTCCATCCTTTTGGAGTTGGCCTATGTGTTTCTTTCTTATATGTCCAAGACGACAATGCCATAATGATGCTTTATCCAAGTTATTATCATTAGAAGAATCAATACACAATAACCTAAGTTATCTACAACAGACACAACTTCATACACACCATTACAAGGTAATGCTTTAAAATAAAACACATTATTAAAGAAAGCATTTATTCCACCAGTTTCATTATCAAAAGAAAAGGTAAAACCTTGTTTATACAAAGCATGAAAGGAAATAACATTTCTTGCCGTTTCTGGCGAATAACAACATTTATTCAAATCTAAAGTAAATCCACTACTAAGCAACAAAGTATAAACTCCAATCTTGGTGACAGGTGAAACTTTCCTATTAGCCATGATCAAGTTTATCTTTCCATGATCCAAGTTCTCACTTCTTCTTAGTCCCTGCAATTCAGAACAAATATGAATACCGCAACCGGTATCAAGGACCCAAGAGTTAGAATATAGTGAATTATTAGATGAGATAGTGTAAATACCTGCATGGTTGGGTTTAACCTTCCCATCCTTCAAGTCTTGCTGGTACTTTGGGCAGTTACGCTTCCAGTGCGCCTTTTCGTGGCAGTAGAAGCATTCAGCCTCTTTGGGATCATAAGAAGGTGTAACGAAACCTTTCTTGGTTCCGCTAGAAGAGGAGCCATCAAGGGTCTTACCCTTGGTACCCTTCGAAGGGTTCTTTCTCTTCTTCCCTCTACCTTTCCTGATTGCCAGGACAAGTGTTGAGTTTGGAGTAGTAGCAGGAGTGGTCACAACTGACTTTACCTTTAAGACCTGATTCTGCGGTCTTTAGGAGTCCCTGAAGTTTGCTAAGTGTAACTTCCTCCTTATTCATGTGGTATGCCATGCGGAATTGATCATAACACGAAGGTAAGGAGTGCAAAATAATATCTATTGCTAACTCCTCAGGGAAGTTCACATTCAACTTCATTAATCGATCCACATACCTTTGCATTTTCTGCATGTGGATTGTGATGGGTTCGCCATCTTTCATTCGGGTTGTGATCATAGAGGAGATGATTTCATATCGCTCTTGACAAGCACTTTGATGGTTGCGGTCCATCAAATCCTGGTGCATCTCAAAAGGATAGTAGTCCTCATAGGACTTTTGGAGTTTGGCTGTCATGGTGGCCATCATGATGCATGCCACTTTGGTAGCATCTCTTTCATGTGCCTCATATTCAGCAAACTCCTCAGGAGTAGAAGTTGGCTCAGGCACCTTGAGCTCCTTGTCAAGAACATATTCTTTGTTCTCGTAACGAGTGACCATCCTGATGTTTCTAATCCAATCAGTAAAGTTGGATCCATCAAAGATGACTCTCCCACAAAGGTTCATGAGAGAAAAGGAGCCTGTAGGGTTTGAGCCAGGAGTAGCATTGTTGGAAGACATCTGAAAAGAAGGAAATAAGTTTAGTTTAGATATAGGGATAGTCCTTAATAAAACACCCAAATGTAATATTAAGGCTAGGATCCAATCACAATATATTATAACCTAGAAGAGGGATGCCGTAATCCAAGTTATAACTTATTTGAAAGGTAGGTGAATGACGATTCACCAATTTCCACCATGAAAACAAAATATAAATTATTAGGTTTTATTTGGCTTTTAGAAATTCCTAGATTCTTTGAGATTCACTGAACTTTTCAATGGCATGTTTCAATCTCGAGTGTGCCCTTCATGTTTTGTGACTGGGATACCGAGGATCACAAAACAAGGTGTGAAGTAACCATGCAAATTACTTGGTACCCTTAATGTTTTTCACTTAATTGTTGTGTCGGTAAACCACATGCGCTCCTTCCGACCTCATGAAAAAACTTAAGTCACCCTTTGCCTTCCTTGTTAAGTCCAAGTTAGTTTGCCGGTAAACCACACACGCTCCACCAACGACTTAAACAAGGTGCAAAGTGTAATTTCATGGATTAGCACCTTATTCACATTTTTTTCCTAAAGTAACTAAGATTGGGAATTTATAAAACATTTAGTTACTTTATAATAATCATTATACTTTTATGAGAAATTATAAGTCCCTGTCTTACCCGTTCGGCTAACGACCCTCCACCACCTTATAGACCGGCTTTGTGAATGAGGCGTACTAGCGGTAAGACGACTTTGATCTTATACATACACATATATATATATATATATATTATTAATAACTTTATAATATTATAAGTATAAGGGTAGAATTTTAACTTTTAAAAAACTAAGGGTTGGAACTAAAGTTTTAATCAAGACTTTACTTGTTCCAAAACTTGAGGGCAAGTTTTGTAAACTTTCAAAACTTTTTCATTTGTTGTAACTTATGAGTTAATTAGAGTATTAAAAATGAAGACTCTTCATTTTCTAACTCTTGTGTTCTTTTAATGGTTTTAATTCAAGTGTGACTCTTGGTTTTCCATAACTTGAGGACAAGTTATGGACTCCATTAAAACACATTATGATCAAGAATTAAACTACCAAGTAGGTTACAAGTAATTCCTATGATCATCTAAATTCATAAGATCAAGAACATGAATATTCATATCAAAGTTTCAAGATCATATGAACACATATAATCATGAAAAATTGATATTTGCCATTGTAAATGGATTAGAACAAACATTACTCCATCTAAAACAAGTTTTATAACACCAAAACAGTTTAGGATAATGTTTCTAGTCCATTTCCAGCAACAAAAGTCGAAAATCTGCATTATGTGGCTTCTACTCGGCGAGTGCATGAACCTACTCGGCGAGTAGGTTGAAGATTCACATGAACTCGGCGAGTCCCCCCATGGACTCGGCGAGTTCATCAGGCAGACAACAAGTTTTTCGACTTTTTTCAACTTTTTAGCACAAATAACAAACAAACAAGCCTAGGCTCTGATACCACTGATGGGTTTTGAGCATTCTAACACTTCCTAAGTGTACATGCAACCCTAATAACCTTGGATCTATGTTTGTCTAATTATCATGCAAAGTTGATTTCCAAGGCTATGATCCTATCTAGCATACATGGGGAACAATTTTAACATAAATAATAGATAGAACTACATACCTTGTTGTTGTAAATGTTCCTTGAAACCTTGTGAGCCTAGCACCCCAAGTGTGATGCCTCAAATGCTTCACACAACACCAAATGCTATGGAGTAAACTTGGAGAGAAAGTATAACACTCTAAAATCGGCTCTAGCCCTCTTGTTTCTTGTCTCACCGATTTTAGGAGAACACATGAGCTTTATATAGTGTTAACACATCTAGGGTTACACCATGTAAACCCTAATGTGTCATGACTCTTCATTTCCATGACCCATGGGTTTGTAACTCCCATGGAGCCTCCATGGAGCATCCAATGGATCTAACCCAACTTGATTATCCATGGAGCCTCTTAGCCCACTATATAAGTTATGGATGATTTACATAATCAACCCATACATTTAATTAGTTATCTTTTGATCACTTAATTAATTCTTGATCAAACTAATTAAATAATATTATTAATATATTAGAACTTATAATATATTAATAAACCACAAGTGTTATTTCTCTCATTTAGTTTATCCAATTGCATGGTGCCATGCAACCCAAATGGACCATGCCGGGTCGGGTCAAGTACATACCAGAAATAGTTATGGACTTAGACACCTTATCCAACAGCAACATCTCACGAATCTATAGTGTTTGTAAGTCCTTTCATCGAGGGGAACAACAAGATCGATCACTCACCACTTATGTCATGGAATTTAAGAAAGTATATGAGGAGCTCAACTCTCTTCTTCCCTTGAGTGTTGATGTCTATGATGGGTTTTAATCACAAGACATCCTATGTGCTCATACAAACCCTAAAGCTTGGATCTAGGTTTCTCTATTGTACATGCAAGTTATCCAAGACTATAAACCCTAATTCTAACATATGGAAATCGATATTAACATATAAATGGGTTTAAGATCATACCTTTGATTGTTATGTAGCAATAACAATCGAATTCCTCCTTGAATTGACTTTGGAAGGCTTAGAGTCACAAGTGTCACTCCTCTAATGGCTTACAAACACCAAGAGCAAATGGAGAAGGTATAAAGAGAGAGGAGAGGTATAAGAACTCGTCTCTAGGACCTCTTGGGAAGGCATGGACGAATTCATGAGCCTTAGGGGTCTTTATATAGGTGTAGAGATTAGGGTTTTAGTCCTTATCCTTATCTAGTTGCTTGCCCACCAAGTAACCATAAGATAAGCCTTGAAAACCCTTATCCTTTATCCTTTGGACGATTTCAAGGATCCTTATCTCCTTGAATTCATTCAACCCATATTTAGGATAACCATTACCATATTTTGTAACTATCACATAATTACAATTCAGCCCCTCTAGTTTAATTAATTACACTTGATCACAAAATTAATTCTTAATTAATTATTGACCAATATTAATTAAACAAATATGATTTCTCCTTTAATATATTATTCTTATAACATATTAATAAATCATAATAACCTCTCTCTCTATTTATTTCTCCAATCAAGTTGCTTTGGTGAAGGCAACCCAAAAGGACCATGCACCATCGGGTCAAGTACATACCAAAATAGTTATGGACTTAGACACTAATCCAACAGTCTAAGCTATGCAGACTCAGAGAGAACAAGTGGATGTAATCAGTTTCTTGACTGGTTTGCGACCAGAATTCGACTCTATCAGATCTTAGTTTTTGAATGAATCCGCCATTCCTTCCCTTCAAGTAACATTTGCTCGTGTTCTTCGAAATGAGAATATTCAGTCTCCACAACTTTCTGATCATAATAGTGCTTTGGTTAGTCGAGGAGGATTTCATGGTGGCTCCCGAGGAGGATCTCGTGGGGGTCACAGAGGGGGTTCTAGAGGTGGTCATAGTGATCGAACTACAGAATCACGGGTTGCTATCTCCACTTCTGATGACATTGAGTGTTATTATTGTCATGATTTTGGTCACACCAAACGCACCTGTAAGAAGCTCTTGTCTAGAAATCAGAAAAGCTCATCAGCACATGTTGCTTCTGCATCAGACAACACTATTACCATACCCACAAAAGAATATGCACGCCTTTTAAAGACTGAGAACTGCACTGGTCCAACTGCTGCATTTGCTGAAAAAGGTAACCCTAATACATGCCTATTATCTTCTGCCTCAAAATGGGTAATCAATTCAGGTGCCTTAGATCACATGATAGATAATCCTACCCTCTTCTCTAGTCTTGATAAACACACATCTTCATTTCATGTCACGATCGTTGATGGGTCAACCCCACATGTTCTTGGTTCTGGTACTATTGAACTTACGCCATCTGTTTCCTTATCCTCTGTATTGAGTCTACCAAATTTCTCGTTCAATTTGTTATCGGTCAGCAAAATTACCCATGCCTTAAAGTGTTGTGTCTCATTCTTTCCTGATTATTGTGTCTTTCAGGATCTGTCAACGAAGAAGATTATTGGTAGAGGACGGGAATCTGATGGCCTATACATATTCGAACATCCAACACCTTACTCTTTGGCGTCATCCACTTCATCCCCATTTGAAGTTCATTGTCGATTAGGCCATCTGTCTCTACAAAATCTAAAGAAGTTGTGTCCTGAGTTTTCTTATTTAACGTCTTTACAGTGTGAGTCTTGTTAGTTTGCTAAACACCAACGTATTCATTTAAGTCCAAGAGTCAATAAGCGGGTTTCATCCTCATTTGAGTTAGTCCATTCTGATGTTTGGGGACCATGCCCTGTTACTTCAAAACTTGGGTTTAAATATTTTGTTAAGTTTGTTGATGATTATTCACGTACTACCTGGCTTTATTTTATGAAAAATCAAACTGAAGTGTTTACACATTTTTGTTCATTCTATGCTGAGATTAAAACACAATTTAAAACCACCATCCAAACCCTTCGTAGTGATAATGCAAAAGAATATTTGTCTCAAACAT
The DNA here is from genome assembly GCF_051521515.1 of Lactuca serriola. Taxonomy (NCBI): domain Eukaryota; kingdom Viridiplantae; phylum Streptophyta; class Magnoliopsida; order Asterales; family Asteraceae; genus Lactuca; species Lactuca serriola. The sequence goes on from NC_136415.1 coordinate 266,142,294, forward strand.
TTCAGTCTTACATGCTTCAAAATGGTATTCTTCATGAGTCTTCCTGTGTTGACACACCAGCCCAAAATGGGGTCGCAGAACGAAAAAATCGTCATCTTTTAGAGGTGGCCCGGGCTCTTCTATTTCACATGTCTGTTCCTAAAACTTATTGGGCTGATGCGCTTTCTACTGCTTGTTTTCTCATTAATAGAATGCCTTCTGTTGTCTTGGATGGTATGCGTCCACTCTCGGTTCTATTTCCTTCAAAGTCATTGTTTCCTGTCGAACCAAGGATCTTCGGTAGTACGTGTTTTGTTCGTGATACCCGACCACACCTAACCAAGTTGGATCCGAAGTCCTTGAAATGTGTCTTCCTTGGTTACTCTAGACTTCAGAAATGCTACAAGTGCTTCTTTCCTACACTCAATCGGTACATTGTATCTCGAGATGTTACATTTCATGAAAATATACCCATCTTTCCTATGACCAATTGTTCCAACCCAAGAGTGTCTGATGATCTATTGGTATATATGTGACAACCGAAAATTTCCATTTTGTACAAACTATATCACTTCAATAGAAGTTATAGCAGTCACAACTAATTTTCAGACTTTTTCATGTAAGTTTGAGTAATTCAGGGTTTACACTTCAGGAGATATCAGGAGAGTGGATGCACTAGGGTTTAGTGAAACTCTATTATTCCATCACTCTATTATATTAGAGGTCATTTCAGGAATAAAAATATTTTCTGCCAAAAATATCTCAGGACTATAAATAGAATTCTGAACCAAATTCATTCATTATTCACATTTCCAACTAGAGAAAAGCCATTTTCTCTCTCACAGATCTTCGGGTTTTTATACCAAAACGTGAGTAACTCTTTCTAGTAGTGTTAGAAAGCTTTATATGTAGTTATAACATGATTTAGAAGGCTAAATCACTAGATTTAGGAGTTTACTCCCCAAGGTGTTCTTGGGCGGTAAACTCCCGAAACGAAGCCTAGACTGTCCCCCGTGATATACAATTGCCTTGGACTTGTATAGGAGTGTGTTAGGGACATGAAATCAAGCAAGAACCACCCAAGTTTGGGAGTTCACGGCCCAAGAATATCTTAGGCCGTAAACTCCATAATCATGCTCAAAATGGTGCTTTTAAGGCACCTAAGGCCTTAGGCTTTTACCTAGACTTGTTCTGAATAAATCAAGGGCCTTAAACACATCAAAATCACCTCCCAAAGTGAGTTTACAGCCAAGACATGGTTCTTGGGCCGTAAACATGAATGAAGGGCACCAAAGTGTGCCAAATGCCTTCATATGCTTTAGGTAAAAGTCTAGAACCTATCCTTCATATGCAAGAGACTTGAAAACAACAAAAACACCATTCCAAGGGAGTTTACGGCCGTAAACTCCAAAGGAAATGGCCTTGGGGCCGTAAACTCCTCTGGGGAGTGTTTCTAGGCCTTAAACCCCTTTCAAGAATTGAACCACCAAGTTGGAATAATTCTAGGAATCATTTGGGACTTCAAAACACACAATACCCCCATGGTTGGGAGTTTACGGCCGTAAACTCAAGAGTTTACAACCGTAAACTCCATGTGTGATGGTATATGGGGAGTAAACTCATATATGGGGTCCTTTGGAACCCTAAACACAAGTGCCTTGTCCCACATTAGCTTAGATGCAATCCCTAGGGCTTAAAACACTTATATAAAGTGTTTATTATGTCTAGGATGTCTTAACATTATCAATTAGTAATTTAAGACTAATTGAGTGCATATATGTGTGATTATATGTTCATTAGGATCGTAGTGTGTGTACAAGTCCTCACTTGACACGTAGCAATCCTACACCGTCCAGTTCTTCCAAACCACCATCTACAGGTGAGTTCATACCCCTAATCAATGTTTTAAATGATTTTAAATGCTTTAATGGGGGGGGGGGAATACAAGTAGAAAACAGCATGTTATTAAATCATCTGTATGTATTTTATAATTGTGTTTTCATTCAACGGATTTCACATACTACAAAATGTGATGCATGAAATGGTTTTCTATCTTTAAAATACTTTGTTATCAAATGTATTACTTTTGAAAGGTTTATCAAAATGACATCAAGTCACTGTTATGTTTGTTCAAAAACCCTTGGATGTCTTACAAAACCATTTTACGTTCTTGAACTAAACTATGCATGTACACTTATATATATATATATATATATATATATATATATATATATATATATATGTATTGATGTTATAGTTTACATCTTTCATTTAGTTTCTCACACCCTTGAGTAGTAAGAGTGTATAAACCTAGTTGATCAACCAATTACATTTAAGTAAATTATCATAGGGATAATTTGAAGTTATCAAACATTATTCCTATTACAAGGAATCACACAAGAGTCAGTTCATTCATAAGTCTATACTAGTACATTACCTGATACATGAGTACATTTACATATACTTACCTGATACATCAACACACTTACAAGAATACCATACATGAACACTGTTACATAAATATATTATCCGGTATTCACTTACCTGGATATTTGTACCTATAGTTATTAGGAAGATTTATTCGTACCTTCTGTGTAAATTTTCCTGCCTATCCATGTTCAATGGGATGTCTATACGGGACTAACTATTCCGGAACCCAGCTGTTAGCAACACTGGGTGATGAACATCTACGGATGTTTAAGGTTGTTTCTGATATTTGGAGTCAGTTACGGAACTAACCATTCCTCCATCTCCTGTTGCAACAGAGGATGCGATGAAAATCTTCGGATGATCATTAGGTTAACGCGGTTATGGGACTAACCCTCCCTCCACCCTGCTGCCGCTATAGAGGGTGAGGGGACAATCTTCGGATGTTCATAGGGTATACCTTTCGCTTCGGCGATGTCGTGATAATCCTGGTCACCCAGGGATAACACTTACATGATTATGCTTTTTCCTGTTTACTTTATTTTGTGATATAGTCACATAAACGATGAGTTAGACTAATTACTGTTTGTAGTAGTCAAAAAGAAGGAAAAACTATCATTTTACATAACAAAACATTCGGGTCTTGGTAGAAGACTACATTGTCATAACAAAACATTCGGGTCTTGGTAGAAGACTACATTGTCATAACAAAACATTCGGGTCTTGGTAGAAGACTACATTGTCATAACAAAACATTTGGGTCTTGGTAGAAGACTACATCTCACACTGATAGAAAATAAGGGATTTTCTAGGGCTTTTCATACTTACATCAACATTTTCATTTAAAGGTTTACATGACTTTTAAAACAAATTTTAGTAAGCAAGGAAATGACACTTAAATACTTATGAATTCACCAGCTTTAAAGCTGATACTCTCTTTCAAAATAACTTGTATTCTCAGGTCATCAGTAGACAGGTACGGTGGCCAGGTTTTGAGAAAACGGAGCAGTCAAGTCTCGTCTTTTATTTTGATTGTATATTTTTGGTGTCTTATTACAATGAAAGAACACACATGTATTAAAACTTTACTTATAATGTAATGGATGATGTTGTTGCTTGTTTACTATTTTGCATTGTTGTGATACTATATATGACGTCCTCCACCCCTAAACGTTTCCGCCGTTCGTGGTTTTGGGGTGTGACAGATTGGTATCAGAGCATTATTTATAGTGAATTAAGTATATCAACCCATAAAAGATATACTAACTATAAATACATGGGATTAAAACACTCTGTCTAAGAGTTCATACTTTTAAATAATAAAATATTTAACAAAGTATACGTGCCTGCATTCATACTAAAATCAGTGTCACAATGACAAGAACAAAAGTATTACGATTGTTGAATATCACAAGTAAGCGTGGGGATATATGGTCAGTCTTGGGAATGGCATAGCCTGATCAACTATGCTGGTCCGAGGAGTGATTAGCATATGCCCAAGAATGGTTGTGATGTGGCAACAAGTCTAAAAACTTACCAACACAACCATAAAGAAATACCATAGGGGTATTTGGTCTTACTGTAATTATCTTAGTCAGTTCGTCTATTTAGCTATTTCTTATATCCCTTTTCTCGCGTAGATTGAAATGGTTGGATTTCACCACGGCGATCCATTCTTCCCGAACCAAGGCAATGTTGGTTGGCTAGAGGCAGAACCAGAAGATGATCACCCAATCCCTTTGGATGATCACCATTCTGAGGGTTTTTCCGATAGTTCTGACTCGAAGCCAGAAGTCAACAACCTACCCCCAGCTGCTCAAAACCCAAACCTGAACCCCCTGTCCTGTGTTTCAAGGACCCACACCTTTGTGGGCCACTAACTTGACTAGATGCAGTCATGAACAGAGTCAGCCCACTCCCTACAATGGAGACCGAAGTTTCTACAACCTCACTGAAAGAGGTTCTGCTGATAGAGTTCTACCCATCATGGTTCGTAGAATTTCCAGAAACACGATACTGGGTCAAGCAACTATTGACCGGGTCGTGGAGATTGAAGCCAATTCTGGCGTTAACACTGTCCACATTCGCCAACTAGAGTCTGCTCATGAAAGAACTCTGGTCCGCAATGTAAATCTGCAGAGAGAACTTGCTGAAACTCAAGCTGAAGTTAGGGAACTTCGAGCTCAGCAAGTGAGAGCTGACAGGCGTATGAGGGACATTGAACGACTACTGTCGGGATCGAGAACTCATGCAAGCAGTTCTCGTCGCCGATAGAATCTCGTCGACTCATCTTTTGGATATAACCTAGTTTATGTAAAACTTTGGTCTAATTTCCTGTCCTTATAAATCTTAGACCTGTTAGGTCTTGATCTATTCTTAATTCTGTCAAAATTTTCCATCTTGGTTGATGTAAGGCGTACTTCTAGGCCATTTTTCCCGAACTTGTTACATCTATAATTCCAGTATTATTGACAGATATCTAATCTTATGGAAGTCATTATCTAAATGCTGTCATCTTCATTTAGTCATTATATTCATTATGTTGTTGGACTATGGGGAGTTAGTCCACGAGACACATTCATTAATCATTTATTCTTATCCATGTCGTCATCTTTTAAACGTATAGTTAATTAAAGATGCCGCCACGCAGAAGTACAAGGCATAACCCAAACAACGAAGCGCCAATACCACCACCACCTGAACCTCTTCAACCACCTAACCCCTTCGATGCCAACATGTTCCAGGCAGCTTTCACAGCAGCAGTTGTAGCTGCTGTGCCAGCAATCAACGCTCCTGCCCCTAGTGGATCAGGAACAGGTGCACCTCCCTCGAACCACGACGAAAGTCATGGACACCCTCGGGAATGCACCTACAAGGACTTCACAAACGCCAAACCCCGCAACTTCAATGGTACTGGTGGGGTTATGGTGTTAAGTCAGTGGATTGAGAAGATCGAATCTGTCTTCGAAATATGCGGATGCCAAGAAGGCAACAAGGCCAAGTTCGCAGCTTGTACCTTCTCTGACAGGGCACTAACATGGTGGAACGGCCATGTTAAGTACCTGACTTTGGTGGTGGCGTATTCCATCAGCTGGGAAAAGTTGAAGGACATGCTGATGAAAGAATACTATCCTCGAGGTGAAATACAAAAACTCGAGCAGGAGTTATGGGGTCTTCAAATGGTTGGATCCGACATCACGACCTATACAAACAGGTTCTGTGATCTGGCGAACTTATGCCCTGATATGGTTGCTCTCGAGAGCAAGAAAATAGAGAGGTATATCTGGGGACTGTCGCCCCAGATCTAGTCAAGTGTGTTAGCATCCACGCCTATCACTTTTGATAGTGCCAAGGAACTGGCACAATCTCTCATAGATCACCGGAAACCTCAGAACCCAACAATCCCTCCACGCGTACCACAAAAGTCCAACCCCGACCACAACAGGAAGGGGTGGAATAAGAGGAAAGAGGGGCTTCGCAAGGATCCTCCAATAAACAACAACTTGTGGCAATCAATGTTGCCACAGTGACTCCTGTTGTCCCTGCGAACCCCTTACCAGCAAAAATATATGTTGGAACTCTCCCAAAGTGCACCAAGTGCAACTTCCACCACCACGGACCTTGCAAGGAGATGCAATGCTCTAACTGCAACAGGAAGGGACACACAATCCGTTTCTGCAAGGCTCCAACAGCTCAGGCCGCCTAGGTTCCTAACGCTGGTATGGGCCAAACTTGCTACGGATGTGGTGAGGTGGGCCATTACAAGAGGAACTTCCCTAAAGCAGGAATGGCTGGAGGAGTGGGAAGATTTATGGCCCTAGGCCACGAGGAAGCAGTAGCTGATCCTATGATAGTTACTGGTACGTTCCTCCTTGATAACTCATATACTTGCATACTTTTCGATAGTGGAGCAGAGAAAAGTTTCGTAAATCACAATTTTGCACCCCCACTTAATCAAAAACCGCGTGCATTAGATCATTCATTCACAGTAGAATGGCTAACGGGAAAACGGAGAGTACTAACTGCATATACATAGGTTGTACCTTAACTTTAGATGACCATACTTTCAAGATAGATCTCATGCCAGTCCCAATTAAATGTTTTGACGTTATCATCGGCATGGATTGGTTGAGTCTTCTTCACGCTGACATCATGTGCTTTGAAAAAGCAGTTCGTCTTAACCTTCCTAACAACGAAACCTTAGTTATCTATGGCGACAAACCTAGTATGAGCCTTCGCATCATTTCGTGCATTCAAGCCCAGAAGTTCTTGCGAAAGGAATATCATGCATTCCTCGCACACGTCGTCGATACTAGTCAAGAGCTGAAAGACATCCAGAACATCCAAGAAGTACGCGACTTTCCCGACATATTCCCAGAAGAACTTCCCGGTTTACTGTAACACTCGTGTTTCTAGCCTAGGCATTTATATTAAGTTGATAGTCTAGGTTAACCTTTGTAACTCATTTTGAAGAAATGAAAAGGAATTATGTGAATTATGTGTTTTATGCTTAATTATTAGGGCTTAATTAATTAAGAATAAAAATAAGCGTCAAAATTAAAGTGTGAGATAAGCCCAATATCTTTACATAAAGTTGTAGTGGTCGAAACAAGGATTTCGGGGATATAAAGAATACCAAAATCCGAGTTATAACGAAGAAGTTATGACCTGTCGAAGTTTCGCGACAAAACCGACACGGTGCTGAATGTCGTAAAAAGTGAGTTTTTGATAAACTACTTTTTAGCCTTAGTAATCTAAACGAAAGTCTTAGTATTCGTTAAACCGAGAAGTTCAATAAAAAGAACACCCAAATCTGACTTCGTATAAGTAAGTTATGATTTTTCGAAGTTTCAGCGTAGCAGTAGACAGCTAAAAACTCGAATTTTAGATCGAGCGATTTTTAGCGGACACAACCTAAACGAGAATTGAAGGTCTCGTCATTAGGATCACAACGGTAAAAAATTCTGACGAAAACGGACGTCGGATGAAGAAGTTATGAATTTTTAACGGATTTTCTGTCCTGGTCTGTTAAAAATAATAATACAAAATTTAAAGTCAAAATTAGCCGACAAAGTCTAAACGAAAGTTGTAGATCGTAATTTTAGCTACGCGTGCATATAAAGAACGTCAAAAACGGAGCTCGTATGCGAAAGTTATGAATTTTAGAAGTTTTGGCACGAAAACCAAGAAATTTCACATAGTCACAATCGCCATGTCACCCTCGCTTAGAATGTGACACGTGTCCTGCTGAGTCACCAGGCTACTGAGTCACCGAAGCTGCTGAGTCATGCGAAGCCACGTGCCCTCTTCTGATTCGACCGAGGAGGAGGCCCAATCCGAAGCAGCCAGCTCCCCAGCCGAAGCTTCGCCCAGCTGCCGCGTGTGTCCGAGCCTCGCATAGCCTAGCTCCGAGCCTCGCAGGTGCACCAGTAAACCGCGGTCCACTTAGAAGCCGCCAGCGAGCCCTCGCAGGTGCGAGCCATGCGAGCCTTCGCCTGCGAGCCTTCTCAGCCATTGGATCAGAAGCTTCTCAGCCGTCCGATCAGAAGCTTCACCCTATAAATAGAAGGCTGCGAGCCTTCTCGTATATTTTTAAGAAATTGTCATTTTTAGCCCCTTTCTCCATATTTCTTTCATCTTAACATCCCGCAAAGCCCCGGTATCGATTGTAAAGCCCGGAATACCCCACAAAGCGCCCGAGAAGCCCGGAAAATTTATCTTTTTGGTTTCGAAGCCCGACTTTGCAGAGCCCGGTTTCTCAATAAAACTCCCGATTTTATTAGAAACAATCGTTTTAGGAAACGAATTGCTGCCCGATTTTCACCAAAATATGTGAGTGTGTAGTTACTTTCAATTTACACATAGATATGAAGTATTTATCTTGAAATACGTGTTATGTGTAAATATGCTAATTGTTTATTCGAGGTGACGGTTGAATTGATGTTTTATACAAGTTTTAAATTGTATATGCTTTTTATCTACAAAATGTGTTGGGTAGAACATGGGTAGATATAATAGTTGTTGTGTGATAAAATGAAATAATGAGAGGCCTCGTTATATATGTTATTGATGATCTAGTCATCTAGCGGAGTATAGATGACGACCACGGACTATTCTAGACAGTCCAGTGGAACACTAGCAGGCTAGCAACCTGTAGGTGTTTATTCGAACTGTGTGTTTATTTGAACTGTGTGCTCACCAGATGTACTCCATCCCCCACATGGTTGCCTTTAGGACATTTATTGCTGAGGAATCCCCTTAGCAGTAGTGTCCATCCCGATGATAATCCTTAGGCTAGGTCCCTTGTGATAGGTGTTTAGGGACGTAAAGTGAGGACAACGGGAATGGGTAATCAGGGTTATTGTTGATTGGTGAACTTAATAAGTATATTATTATTATGGGTTGAAAAACCCTATATGCTCACCAGGCTCCCAAGCCTGACCCACTCAGTTTTATGATCACAGGTAGTGGACCCCGAGCATAGTCGGAGGATGACGAGAGATTTTTGGATTATAGGTCAGTAGTTGTAAATAACTGTTGAAAGGCTTATAATGTCTTGTTTATGCTTTTGATCTGTATCGGAATATGACATCCCGAGGTTTTGATGTATATATGGAAAATATATACCTTCTTAATGAAGGATTTTGATAAACTTTTATCATATGTTGTTTGGGGACCAATTCCGCAACATCTTATAAAAAGATTTCTCTGATTTTATTTTAAAAAGCATAAATTAAATCGGTCTTTTCTGGCCGAGAAATATGGGGATGTCACAGTTGGTATCAGAGCATTAGTTTAAGCGAACTAAGAAATTGTAGAATTTCTAGACTTGAACTTAGAATGCTAAGTGATGATTGTGAGATGAGTGTCTACTATATTTTAGACACGAGCACTATTTTATTTTAGGGAAGATGCCTAAAATGCCCTTATGTGCTAAATGCTATGTGTTTGCCATGCGTGCCATTATTTGTTCGGATCTATGGTCTGTTGCCGACCGAATCTGGAAACCTTATGTGTGTAGGATTCTAAGCGTATGATTACGAGATTAGAACTAACATGTAAACGTTTCGGAGTGATAAGGGAATTGAAATGTCTAACAAGAATAAAGACCTAAATTCGCCTTATTCGGTATATAGATTGTAATGGCAAGAACTCGGAGTGGAGCTGGAAATGCGAACAGAAACCAACAACCTCAACCTCAAGTGGAGGAACAGGTGCCTATAGTAGGAGCCGCACCCGAACCCATCACCATGGCTGGAGTACGAACCATGATTCAGACCATGTTGACTGAACAGAGGGAGGAATTGAGGCAAATGTTGCTGAACGACAGGGATGAACCTTCAGTTCCTGTTGAACAACGTGAACTAAATGACGATCGATCTGAATGTAACACCGTGAATTTTCAAAATAATTTTTCACAAATATAAAAACATTTCTCATTTAATTTTCATAAAACATTAAGTTTAAAATCCCAATTCACATCATACAAAATCCCAAGATCATATATATATCAAAAATCCCATGCGTGTGTACAGATCAAGCCGGCGCCTTCCGACGGTCATCGCTAGTACCTGAAACAACAACACTAACACTGTAAGCACGAAGCTTAGTGAGTTCCCCAAAATACCACACATAAAACACATATTAGCCACTCGAGGCCATAACTCTATGGGTCCGTGCACCCAAACTCTGTGAACCCTCAGGTTCTAACTCTGTGAACCTTTCGGTTCCAACTCTATAAACATGCACAGCATAAATCACATAGAAATAATGCAGTACAACACATCACATACACATAGCATATAAATACTCTGATCACATAACTCTGGTTACTTACTCAAGGTAAAGTATAGTGAGAAGATTCACCTCGCGTATCTCGGTAACTCACGAATCCTGGAAATCCCTCGTGCTCGATCCTCCGAGCTCTAATCCTCCTATAACATCATATGTCTCTAATTAACACTTTTTACCACTAAGGTTGACTACCCCTAAGAAGTCAACACAGGTCAACTCTAGTCAACGGTCAACGGTCAACTTTGACCGGACTCGGCAAGTGCACTAGGGCGACTCGGCGAGTCTAGACGTTTTCACCAACTCTCTAGGATTCCCTTTTTGACACGTCGAGTATTCCCCTGACTCGACGAGTTCCACCTGGTAAGAATCGCGGGGCCACCCCGACTCAACTCGCCGAGTCTCAAGAACAACTCGGCGAGTTCCAATCCGACTCGATCCACTTGTCAACCCTCTCTAACTCTCCCTGACTCACTGAGTCAACCCATAACTCGGCTGGACCACTCACTGAGTGGTTAAGGACGATCTTCATGCTACTCGCCGAGTCTGTTCTTCAGACTCGGCGAGTCCATGCCATGCATCAACTCAAACTTGCTTCTGAGGTCAGATCCGCTCCAACAACTTATAGATCTGGCCCTCCTAAGCATATTCATCACGTAAAGTCCATGACTTGGTGCTCATAACACACTCCTTGACTCACAAATGGTGTTTTGACCTCAAACACAAGGACCCCAATCCAAAACCCCCATGGATTCATAAAAAGCTTGGGCAAAGGGACACTCTGGACCTCCAAGGGTCCAGATCTAGAACCTAAATCGCTTAAGGGACCAAGGAAGCACTAGATCTAGCCACAAAAGGGCTCAATAAGCCCTAAATCAATATAAACACCAACATAACAGAGAATAGCTCGGAGGTAGTACCTCAAATGCGATGTTCTGGACCTCAAATCTTCAGGAAGTGGATCCTCTTGATTCCCCTTAGCTATTGCTTCCTTTCCCTTGCAAGATTACACCTCCAAGATCAACAATGGCTTCTTGCTTTGCTCCAAACACTCAAACTCGCTAGGGTTTCACTCAGGGGACTGGTGAGCACAAATGACGACCTTAAGGCCCTTTAAATAGGTCCCAAACCCGAGAAATTAGGGTTTCATTAAACAGCGCGGACTCGCCGAGTCCATACCTTAGACTCGTCGAGTCCAGGCGCGAACCCGCGTCCAGAATCGCGATCCTACTCGGCGAGTCTGAGCTCCAACTCGCCGAGTCCCCTCACAAAACATCAAAATCATAAGCATAAAAGATACCTGGAAATCCAGGCTGTTACACTGAAGAAGGGAACAACAGTAGATCTGTTGGTCATAGTGAACTGCTTGTGGTTGGGAGGAATAACCACGAGGGTAGAAAGGAGAGAAATGGGTGCAAGTATATGGACTTTATGACTTGCCAGCCATCGACCTTCAATGGAAAAGAAGATCCTATCGGAGTAATGGACTGGATCTCGGAAATGGAGTTGGCTTTCATGAATTGTGATTGCCATGGCAAGTTACAAACTATGTTTGCAGTATGTCAGTTCAGGGGTAGTGCTGCTCGTTGGTGGAGCACTTTGGGGAAAACCCTAAGCCCTAATGAGCCACTGCAATTAACTTGGGCAGAGTTCTTGGTGCACTTCAAGCGCAAGTACTGCTCGACCCAAAACGTACTTGAGTTAGAAAACCAATTTCTAACGTTGCAGAAGGGGAGTATGACCGTTGACGAATATACGAATAACTTCACAGACAAAATGGAGTTTGCTTTGCGTATTGTCGCATATGAGTTGGCAAAAATAGACAGGTACGCAAAGGGACTTCCATGGGAGTACGCGGTGCCAGTACGTCAGGCACTTACTTTGGAGGCAGCTATCTGGGCTGCCAAGTCTGTGGAGGACATGATTAAGGGAAGAGCTGCCAGCAAAGTCGAGGTTGGCGAGAAGAGGAAATTTGAAGGGTCTGCTAAACCCAACAAAAAGAGCAAGTTCGGTTCAAAGAAGTTCAGGGGAGGAAATGAATTTAAATGGTGCGAGAAGTGCAAGAAGAAGCACTCGGGAAAATGTGGCGAGGAAGTAACCTGCTACAAGTGTGGGAAAACGGGGCACTATGCCAATGAGTGCACCACCAACAAGAGGGTGTGCTACGAGTGCCGTGAAGAAGGGCATATTGCTAAGGATTGCCCAAAGAAGAAAGATGCGGGAAAGCCCAACATACCACCAAAGCCGAAGGCGAGAGCCTTCTAGATGACGCTCGAAGCTGCAAAAGAAGAAGCCGATGTCGCTTCAGGTACCCTTCTCGTAAACGAATTGCCTGCCCAAATTTTGTTTGATTCTGGAGCCAATTACTCCTTTATATCGCATAAATTTGGTAGAAAGCTAGCTTTGCCTATAGATAGGCTAGTTAATGCCTTATTAGTCGAGATTGCTAGTGGCAAGTTTGTACCTGTTAGCCATCGTATGAAAAACATCCTCATTGACTTGGATGGGAATAAGTTCCAAGAGGAATTATTGCCTATCGAGTTAAATGGATTCGACATAGTTTTAGGAATGGATTGGCTTAGCGCCAACGATGCATAAATACTATGTAGAAAGAAGATAGTAAAAGTAAACCCGCCAGGGAAAGAGTCGTTCATGGTGTACGGAGGCAAACGCAGAGTAAACTCTGGAATCATTTCCCTAATGAAAGCCAGAAAGTGTTTGGCCAAGGGATGTACATCATATCTAGCGTTCGTGATCGATGCCAAGATGGAAAAGAAGGAGGTGCAAAATATTCTGGTGGTGTGTGATTATCCGGAAGTCTTTCCCGAAGATCTTCCCGGATTGCCCCCTGATCGACAAGTAGAATTTCGTATCGACTTGTTACCAGGAACGACGCCGATAGCGAAAGCACCTTATCGATTAGCGCCAACCGAAATGAAAGAACTTATGACACAACTTCATGAGTTATTGGACAAAGGTTTTATTCGACCTAGTTCATCACCATGGAGGGCCCCAATGTTATTTGTAAAGAAGAAAGACAGAAGCATGAGAATGTGCATCGATTACAGAGAGCTGAACAAAGTGACGATAAAGAACAAGTACCCGTTGCCAAGGATCGATGACTTATTCGACCAGTTGCAGGGTTCGAGCTATTTCTCGAAGATCGATCTTAGGTCGGGATACCATCAACTAAAGGTGAGAGAGCAGGATATCAAAAAGACTGCTTTTAGAACGAGATATGGACACTATGAATCTTTGGTTATGTCGTTCGGACTAACCAATGCCCCAGCAGCTTTCATGGATTTGATGAATAGGGTTTGTAAACCATTCTTAGATAAATCCGTGATAGTATTCATAGAAGATATCTTGATTTATTCGAAAAGCAAGCAAGAGCATGGAAAGCATCTACGTGAAGTGCTAGAAGTCCTGAAAAAGGAGAAGCTATATGCAAAGTTCTCCAAGTGTGAATTTTGGATTTAAGAAGTCCAATTTTTAGGTCATGTGGTTAACCAAGAAGGAATAATGGTTGACCCAGCAAAGATTGAAGCTGTAATGAAGTGGGAACAACCAAAGAGTCCTACGGAGATTCGAAGCTTTTTAGGATTAGCTGGATATTACCGAAGGTTTATCCAAGGCTTTTCTTCGATTGCTACTCCATTAACAGCTTTGACCCACAAAGGAGCCACTTATGCTTGGAATGAGAAGCATAAGGAAGCCTTTGAGAAGTTGAAGAAGAGATTGTGTGAAGCACCGATTCTTTCCTTACGTGAAGGAGTTGATGACTTTGCAGTTTATAGCGATGCATCTGGAGTTGGGTTAGGTTGTGTTCTGACCTAAAGGGATAAAGTGATCGCGTATGCATCGAGGCAATTGAAGGAACATGAAAAGAACTACCCTACTCATGATCTGGAGTTGGCAGCGGTAGTATTTGCCTTGAAGATATGGAGGCATTATCTTTATGGCACAAAGTGTAAACTTTTCACTGATCATAAAAGTCTCAAATATTTCTTTAATCTGAAGGAATTGAACATGAGGCAACGACGCTGGCTAGAGTTACTCAAGGACTACGACTGTGAGATACTTTACCACCCTAGTAAAGCAAATGTTGTTGCCGATGCTCTCAGTCGGAAGGTAAACCTTGAAAAGAAAAGGCCAAGAGCGTTGAGAATTGAAATTGTCTCGACAATTGTGGAAAGTATAAAGAAATCTCAAGAGGAAGCTTTAGAGAAAAATGACCGAAAGGAAGAACGTTTGGGCAAAAACGTTAGTGTTCGGTACAAACAACCAAGGGTTGAAGGTATTCCAAGATAGAATTTGGGTACCTAAGACAGGCGGAATAAGGGATCTTCTGATGGAAGAAGCTCACAAGACCATGTACTCGATTCATCCCGGCAGTACAAAAATGTATAGGGATCTAAAACCCTATTATTGGTGGCCGACAATGAAACTCGATGTTGCTAAGTATATGGCCGAGTGTGTAACTTGTGCTAGGGTTAAGGCACAACATCAGAAACCGTATGGGAGTTTAGAACCTTTACCCGTACCCATGGGTAAATGGGAAGACATCACCATGGATTTTGTGACTAAACTACCCAGAACAAGGAACGGTCACGACATGATTTGGGTGGTCGTTGATCGCTTCACTAAGAGTGCGCATTTCATAGCGGCCAAAGAGAAATGGTTTATGGATAAACTTGCGAATTCTTACGTGAAGGAAATTGTGAGGCTTCACGGTGTTCCGTTAACGATTGTGTCAGATCGTGATAGCCGTTTTACCTCAAGGTTTTGGAGGAGTCTACAAGAGGAATTGGGTACCAAGTTGTGTTTGAGTACAGCTTACCATCCGCAAACCGATGGTCAGAGTGAGCGAACGATTCAAACATTGGAGGATATGCTAAGAGCATGTACCCTAGAATTCCAAGGTAACTGGGATGAACACTTACCTTTAGTAGAATTCTCCTATAATAATAGTGTCCACTCAAGCATTAAGATGGCACCTTATCACGCTTTGTATGGGGAAAAGTGTCGAACGCCATCATGTTGGCTGGAAGCTGGGGAAAAGCAGTTTATGGGACCTAAAATAGTCCATGAGACTGCTGAAAAGTTGAAAGTGATAAGGGGAAGGATGTTAGCTGCTCAAGATCGACAAAAGAGTTATGCTGACAAGAAAAGACAACCGATATCCTTCGATGTTGGAGATTCGGTTTTACTTAAAGTCTCGCCGTGGAAGGGACTTATAAGATTTGGGAAACGAGGGAAGTTGAGTCCAAGGTTTATTGGACCATTTAAAGTTCTTTAGAGGATCGGGAATCAAGCTTACAAGCTAGAGTTACCGGAAGAACTGGAAGGTATTCATAACACCTTTCATGTGTGTTACTTGAGAAAGTTCACAGGAGATGTGCCCGACATAATTCCGATTTCTGAGTTAAGGTTGGATGAAAACAAAAGGTTGATCGAAGAACCTGAGGCAATCGTTGACCGTAAGACTATGAAGTTACGACACAAGTTGGTCGATTTAGTGCTTGTGCGCTGGAAACATACGAATGGACCAAATCTCACTTGGGAAACGGAGAGTGACATGATGAGTCGCTACCCGCAGTTGTTTTGGAATATGTGATTCCAGGGACGGAATCATCCTAAGGGGGAGATAATTGTAACATTCGTGTTTTTAGCCTATGCATTTATATTGATTTGATAGTCTAGGTTAACCTTTGTAACTCATTTTGAAGAAATGAAAAGGAATTATGTGAATATTATGTAAATTATGTGTTTTATGCTTAATTATTAGGGCTTAATTAATTAAGAATAAAACTAAGCGTCAAAATTAAAGTGTGAGATAATCCCGATATCTTTACATAAAGTTGTAGTGGTCGAAACAAGGATTTCGGGGATATAAAGAATACCAAAATCCGAGTTATAACGAAGAAGTTATGACCTGTCGAAGTTTCGCGACAAAACCGGCACGGTGCTGAATGTCGTAAAAAGTGAGTTTTTGATAAACTACTTTTTAGCCTTAGTAATCTAAACGAAAGTCGTAGTATTCGTTAAACCGAGAAGTTCGATAAAAAGAACACCCAAATCTGACTTCGTATAAGTAAGTTATGATTTTTCGAAGTTTCAGCGTAGCAGTAGACAGCTAAAAACTCAAATTTTAGATCGAGCGATTTTTAACCGACACAACCTAACCGAGAATTGAAGGTCTCGTCATTAGGAGCACAACGGTAAAAAGTCTGACGAAAACGGACGTCGGATGAAGAAGTTATGAATTTTTAACGGATTTCCTGTCCCGGTCTGTTAAAAATAATAATATAAAATTTAAAGTCAAAATTAGCCGACGAAGTCTAAACGAAAGTTGTAGATCGTAATTTTAGCTACGCGTTCATATAAAGAACGTCAAAAACGGAGCTCGTATGCGAAAGTTATGAATTTTAGAAGTTTTGGCACGAAAACCGAGAAATTTAGCATAGTCACAATTGCCACGTCACCCTCGCTTAGATTGTGACACGTGTCCTGCTGAGTCACCAGGCTGCTGAGTCACCGAAGCTGCTGAGTCATGCGAAGCCACGTGCCCTCTTCTGATTCGACCGAGGAGGAGGCCCAATCCGAAGCAGCCAGCTCCCCAGCCGAAGCTTCTCCCAGCTGCCGCGTGTGTCCGAGCCTCGCATAGCCTAGCTACGAGCCTCGCAGGTGCACCAGTAAGCCGCGGTCCACTTAGAAGCCGCCAGCGAGCCCTCGCAGGTGCGAGCCATGCGAGCCTTCGCCTGCGAGCCTTCTCAGCCATTGGATCAGAAGCTTCTCAGCCGTCCGATCAGAAGCTTCACCCTATAAATAGAAGGCTGCGAGCCTTCTCGGATATTTTTAAGAAATTGTCATTTTTAGCCCCTTTCTCCATATTTCTTTCATCTTAACATCCCGCAAAGCCCCGGTATCGATTGTAAAGCCCGGAATACCCCACGAAGCGCCTGAGAAGCCCGGAAAATTTATCTTTTCGGTTTCGAAGCCCGACTTTTGTAGAGCCCGGTTTCTCAATTAGACTCCCGGTTTTATTAGAAACGATCATTTTAGGAAACAAATTGCTGCCCGATTTTCACCAAAATATGTGAGTGTGTAGTTACTTTCAATTTACACATAGATATGAAGTATTTATCTTGAAATACGTGTTATGTGTAAATATGCTAATTGTTTATTCGAGGTGACTGTTGAATTGATGTTTTATACAAGTTTTAAATTGTATATGCTTTTTATCTACAAAATGTGTTGGGTAGAACATGGGTAGATATAATAGTTGTTGTGTGATAAAATGAAATAATGAGAGGCCTCGTTATAGATGTTATTGATGATCTAGTCATCTAGCAGAGTATAGATGACGACCACGGACTATTCTAGACAGTCCAGTGGAACACTAACAGGCTAGCAACCTGTAGGTGTTTATTCGAACTGTGTGTTTATTTGAACTGTGTGCTCACCAGATGTACTCCATCTCCCACATGGTTTCCTTTAGGGGCATATGGCCAAGGACTGCCCCAAGGGGTTTGCAGTGTGTTTTCACTGCAACCAGACCGGACACCGGAAGGCCGAGTGTCCGCAGTTGCGAGGAGCATCTCAGGGATCTGCCCCTGCCGCCATCAAAGCTACTGAGAGTCGGCCAGTGAAGGCCGAGGCGCCGAGAGCTCGAGGGAGAGCCTTTCAGCTGACCGCGGAGGAGGTCCGCGCTGCGCCCGATGTTGTGGCTGGTATGTTTTCTTTCGTGTATTTATTTTGATGCTAAGATATTATGCTTATATTATGTTATGCGTAGGTACTTTCCTTGTGAACTCTGTACCTACTTTAGTGTTATTTGACTCGGGTGCGAGTCGGTCTTTTGTGTCTGTGGCCTTTAGTCAACATATCAGTGTTAGTCGTGAGGCGTTGAGTCGGCCTCTGAGAGTTTCCATAGCTGACGAGAGTGTGATTTTTGCCACGGAGGTTCTCCGGGGATGCGTGTTAGAGATTTTCGGTGTTGAGTTTCCGATTGATCTGGTTCCTATCGCGATGGGAGATGTCTGTGTCATTGTGGGCATGGACTGGTTGAGCAGATTCGGCGCAGTTATCGACTGCGAGCATCAGCTGGTGACCATACGAGACCCTAGTGGGGGAGTTCTTTCGGTGTACGGCGAGGGTACACTTTCGGGATCAGCGTTTTGTTCGGCCGCTAGGGCGAGGCAGTGTCTACAGCAGGGCTGTAAGGGTTTTGTGGCGTATGTGATGGATACGCGGGTGGATTCCGAGAGGCCGAGTTCAGTTGAGGAGGTTCCGGTGGTGCGTGAGTTCCCGAATGTTTTTCCCGAGGAGTTGCCGGGTGTTCCTCCCGTGAGGCAAGTGGAGTTCAGCATCGATTTGGTTCCAGGGGCCGCGCCTATCGCTAAGGTGCCTTATCGCCTTGCACCTCCAGAGATGCAAGAGTTATCCTTGCAGCTTCAGGAGCTGTTGGGGAAGGGATTTATTCGGCCGAGCAGCTCGCCGTGGGGAGCGCCTATCCTGTTCGTCATCTAGCGGAGTATAGATGACAACCACGGACTATTCTAGACAGTCCAGTGGAACACTAGCAGGCTAGCAACCTGTAGGTGTTTATTCGAACTGTGTGTTTATTTGAACTGTGTGCTCACCAGATGTACTCCATCCCCCACATGGTTGCCTTTAGGACATTTATTGCTGAGGAATCCCCTTAGCAGTAGTGTCCATCCCGATGATAATCCTTAGGCTAGGTCCCTTGTGATAGGTGTTTAGGGACGTAAAGTGAGGACAACGGGAATGGGTAATCAGGGTTATTGTTGATTGGTGAACTTAATAAGTATATTATTATTGTGGGTTGAAAAACCCTATATGCTCACCAGGCTCCCAAGCCTGACCCACTCAATTTTATGATCACAGGTAGTGGACCCCGAGCATAGTCGGAGGATGACGAGAGATTTTTGGATTATAGGCCAGTAGTTGTAAATAACTGTTGAAAGGCTTATAATGTCTTGTTTATGCTTTTGATCTGTATCGGAATATGACATCCCGAGGTTTTGATGTATATATGGAAAATATATACCTTCTTAATGAAGGATTTTGATAAACTTTTATCATATGTTGTAACAGCCCGGATTTCCAGGTATATTTTATGCATATATTTTTGGTGTTTTGTGAGGGGACTCGGCGAGTTGGAGCTCAAACTCGCTGAGTAGGATCGCGGTTCTGGACGCGGGTTCGCGCCTGGACTCGGCGAGTCCGCGCTGTTTAATGAAACCCTAATTTCTCGGGTTTGGGACCTATTTAAAGGGCCTTAAGGCCGCCATTTGTGCTCACCAGTCCCGTGAGTGAAACCCTAGCGAGCTTGAGCGTTTGGAATAAATCAAGGAGCCATTATTGACCTTGGAGGTGTTATCTAGCAAGGGAAAGGAAGCAATAGCCAAGGGGAAACAAGAGGATCCACTTCCTGAAGATTTGAGGTCCAGAACATCACATTTGAGGTACTATCTTCTAGCCATTCTCTGTTATGTTGATGTTTATGTTGGTTTAGGGCTTATTGAGCCCTTTTGTGGCTAGATCTAGTGCTTCCTTGGTCCCTT
Source organism: Lactuca serriola (assembly GCF_051521515.1). Classification (NCBI taxonomy): domain Eukaryota; kingdom Viridiplantae; phylum Streptophyta; class Magnoliopsida; order Asterales; family Asteraceae; genus Lactuca; species Lactuca serriola. The sequence continues at coordinate 266,162,081 of NC_136415.1, forward strand.
AAGCGAGTTAGGTTCTGGATCTGGACCCTTGGAGGTCCAGAGTGTCCCTTTGTCCAAGCTTTTTATGAATCCATGGGGGTTTTGGATTGGGGTCTTTGTGCTTGAGGTCAAAACACCATTTATGAGTCATGGGGTGTGTTATGAGCACCAAGATATGAACTTTACGTGATGAATGAGCTTAGGAGGGCCAGATCTATGAGTGGATGGACCGGATCTGACCTCAAAAGCTAGATTGAGTTGATGCATGGCATGGACTCGCCGAGTCTGAAGAACAGACTCGGCGAGTAGCATGAAGATTGTCCTTAACCACTCAGCGAGTGGTCCTGCCGAGTTATGGGTTGACTTAATGAGTCAGGGAGAGTTAGAGAGGGTTGACAGGTGGACTGAGTCGAACTGGAACTCGCCGATTTGTTCTTGAGACTCGGCGAGTTGAGTCGTGGTGGCCCCGCGATTCATGCCAGGTGGAACTCGTCGAGTTAGGGGAGTACTCAACGTGTCAAAAAGGGAATCCTAGAGAATTGGTGAAAACGTTTAGACTCGCCGAGTCGCTCTAGTGCACTCGCCGAGTCCGGTCAAAGTTGACCGTTGACCAGAGTTGACTAGTGTTGACTTGATAGGGGTAGTCAACCTTAGTGTTAAAAGTGTTAATTAGAGATATATGATGTTATATGAGGATTATAGCTTGGGGGATCGAGCACGAGTGATTTCCAGGATTCGCGAGTTATCGAGATACACGAGGTGAGTCTTCTCACTATACTTTACCTTGAGTAGGTAATCAGAGTTATGTGACAGAGTATTTGTATGCTATATGTATGTGATGTGTTGTACTGCATTATTTCTATGTGATTTATGCTGTGCATGTTTATAGAGTTGGAACCGGAAGGTTCATAGAGTTAGAACCTGAGGGTTCACAGAGTTGGGTGCACGGACCCATAGAGTTATAGCCTCGAGTGGCTAATATGTGTTATGTGTGGTATTTTGGGGAACTCACTAAGCTTTGTGCTTACAGTGTTAGTGTTGTAGTTTCAGGTACTAGTGATGACCGTGGGAAGGCGCCAGCTTGATCTGTACACATGCATGAGATTTTTGATATATATATGATCTTGGGATTTTGTATGATGTGAATTGGGATTTTAAACTTGATGTTTTATGAAAATAAAATGAGAAATGTTTTTATACTTTGTGAAAAATTATTTTGAAATTCACGGTGTTACATATGTTGTTTGGGGACCAATTCCGCAACATCTTATAAAAAGATTTCTCTGATTTTATTTTAAAAAGCATAAATTAAATCGGTCTTTTCTGGCCGAGAAATATGGGGATGTCACATTTACCACCACAACGCCAAGTTGAGTTCAAAATCGACTTAGTGCCAGGAGCTACCCCAGTAGCCAAATCTCCTTATCGTCTGGCACCAGCTGAAATGCAAGAACTTTCCAGTCAACTTAACGAACTTCTAAAGAAAGGATTCATTCGACCAAGCTTCTCACCCTGGGGAGCACCGGTCTTGTTCGTCAAGAAGAAAGATGGATCGTTTCGCATGTGCATCGACTATAGAGAACTTAACAAACTTACCATTAAAAATCGTTATCCCTTGCCCCGCATTGACGATTTATTTGATCAACTTCAAGGAGCCAACTACTTCTCGAAGATAGATCTGCGATCCGGATATCACCAACTACGAGTGTTAGAGGAGGATGTTCCCAAGACAGCCTTCCGAACTCGTTATGGGCACTACGAGTTTGTAGTGATGTCGTTCGGATTAACTAACGCGCCCGCAGTATTCATGGATCTGATGAATAGGGTGTGTCATCCTAACTTGGATCAGTTCGCCATCGTCTTCATTGATGACATACTCATCTACTCTCGAAGTAAGGAGGAACATAGTCAACATCTCCGTAAAATCTTAGAAACATTGCGATCGGAGAAGCTCTACGCGAAGTTCTCAAAGTGCGAATTTTGGATTCGGCGAGTCAAATTTTTGGGCCATGTTGTTAGCAAAGAGGGAATACACGTAGACCCCTCCAAGATCAAAGCCATTGAGAACTGGTCGGCACCGAAGACACCTATCGAAATTCATCAATTTCTAGGTCTCGCTGGCTACTTTCGCAGGTTCATTCAGAACTTCTCCAGCATAGCGAAACCCCTCACAACCCTGACCCAGAAAGGTGTGGCCTTTGACTGGGAAGAGAAACAGGAAAGAGCGTTCCAAACGCTCAAACGAGCCTTGTGCACCGCCCTGATACTATCCCTCCCCGAAGGGATAGAAGACTTCATTGTCTATTGCGATGCATCCAATCAAGGACTCGGATGTGTTCTGATGCAGCGAGGTAAAGTCATCGCCTATGCCTCGAGACAGCTGAAGACACATGAGGTTAACTACACAACCCACGATCTTGAACTAGGAGCAGTTGTGTTTGCTCTGAAGATCTGGTGACATTACCTATATGGTACAAAAAGCACGATCTTTACAGACCATAAGAGTCTCCAACACATTTTCGACCAGAAGGAGCTCAACATGAGGCAACAACGGTGGGTCGAGCTACTCAGTGATTACGAGTGCGAAATTTGTTATCATCCGGGTAAAGCCAATGTAGTAGCCGACGCCCTAAGTCGGAAAGAATATATTGGTCGTAGAGTCAAATCTTTGACTCTAACTATCTATTCACACTTGTCCACGCAAATAAAGGAGGCTCAGCTCGACGCTTTGAAACCTGACAACGTGGCTGGTGAATCCCTTAGAGGGATGGATAAGAACTTGGAAGTCAAGGGTGGCTGAGCCTTCTACCTCATGGATCGGATCTGGACACCGAAACACGGTGGCTTTAGAGACTTGGTCATGACGGAAGCTCACAACACTCGCTATTCCGTCCACCCGGGTTCAGATAAGATGTATCTGGATCTTAAAAAGTTATACTGGTGGCCTAACATGAAAGCAGATATTGCTACCTTCGTGAGTAAATGCCTTACTTGTGCAAAGGTCAAGGTCGAATACCAGAAACCCTCCGGCCTCCTACAGCAACCGGAGATACCAGAATGGAAGTGGGAGCGGATCACTATGGATTTCATAACCAAGTTGCCCAAGACGACGGGTGGACTTGATTCCATACGGGTCATCGTCAATAGATTGACCAAGACTGCACACTTCCTGCTGATCAAGGAAACAGACAAGATGGGGAAACTTACCAGAACGTACATTAGGGAGATCGTAAGGCTTCACGGTGTTCCTTTATCTATCATCTTAGACAGAGATAGTAGATTCACTTCGAGGTTCTGGCAGTCATTACAAAATTCCCTAGGAACTAGGCTGGACATGAGTACAGCCTACCATCCACAGACCAACGGGCAAAGTGAGAGAACTATCCAAACCTTAGAAGATATGTTGCATGCCTGTGTGATTGACTTTGGAAAAACTTGGGATACCCATTTATCCCTTGTCGAATTTTCCTACAACAACAATTATCACACGAGCATAAAGGCAGCTCCATTCGAGGCCCTCTATGGCCGAAAGTGCAGATCCCCTCTGTGTTGGGCTGAAGTGGGTGATACCCAGTTAGCTAAGGGACGAGTTCCCGAAAGCACTCTCACGGGTCCGGAGATCATTCGGGAAACGACAGAGAAGATCGTTCAAATTCGTGAACGGTTGAAAGCCTCTAGAGATCGACAGAAAAGCTACGCTGACAAGCGAAGGAAACCATTGGAATTCCAGGTGGGCGACCGAGTCCTACTGAAGGTCTCACCCTGGAAGGGCTTGATACACTTTGGAAAGCGTGGGACGCTCAATCCAAGATACATAGGGCCTTTCGATATTCTCGCGAGAATCGGCCCTGTAGCTTACAAACTCAATCTACCGCAAGAACTCAGTAACGTACATCCTACCTTCCACGTCTCGAACTTGAAAAAGTGTCTGTCCGACGAGACTCTTGTTATTCCACTCGACGAGATCGAGATCAACGAGAGCCTCAACTTCGTGGAGGAACCAGTAGGGATCATGGACCAAGAGGTCAAGCAAACAAAGCAAAGCCGTATCCCGATATTGAAGGTTCGCTGGAACGCAAAGTGTGGACCTGAATTCACTTGGGAACGAGAGGATCAGATGAAACATAAATACCCTCATCTTTTCGCTTAGTTATTTGTAACTTCTTAATTGTTTAAATTCTAATTTCAGGACGAAATTCCTTCTAACGGGGGGATGATGTGACAACCCAAAATTTCCATTCTGTACAAACTATATCACTTCAATAGAAGTTATAGCAGTCACAACTAATTTTCAGACTTTTTCGTGTAAGTTTGAGTAATTCAGGGTTTACACTTCAGGAGATATCAGGAGAGTGGATGCACTAGGGTTTAGTGCAACTCTATTATTCCATCACTCTATTATATTAGAGGTCATTTCAGGAATAAAAATATTTTCTGCCAAAAATATCTCAGGACTATAAATAGAATTCTGAACCAAATTCATTCATTATTCACATTTCCAACTAGAGAAAAGCCATTTTCTCTCTCACGGATCTTCAGGTTTTTATACCAAAACGTGAGCAACTCTTTCTAGTAGTGTTAGAAAGCTTTATATGTAGTTATAACATGATTTAGAAGGCTAAATCACTAGATTTAGGAGTTTACTCCCCAAGGTGTTCTTGGGCGGTAAACTCCCGAAACGAAGCCTAGACTGTCCCCCGTGATATACAATTGCCTTGGACTTGTATAGGAGTGTGTTAGGGACATGAAATCAAGCAAGAACCACCCAAGTTTGGGAGTTCACGGCCCAAGAATATCTTAGGCCGTAAACTCCATAATCATGCTCAAAATGGTGCTTTTAAGGCACCTAAGGCCTTAGGCTTTTACCTAGACTTGTTCCCAATAAATCAAGGGCCTTAAACACATCAAAATCACCTCCCAAAGTGAGTTTACGGCCAAGACATGGTTCTTGGGCCGTAAACATGAATGAAGGGCACCAAAGTGTGCCAAATGCCTTCATATGCTTTAGGTAAAAGTCTAGAACCTATCCTTCATATGCAAGAGACTTGAAAACAACAAAAACACCATTCCAAGGGAGTTTACAGCCGTAAACTCCAAAGGAAATGGCCTTGGGGCCGTAAACTCCTCTAGGGAGTGTTTCTAGGCCTTAAACCCCTTTCAAGAATTGAACCACCAAGTTGGAACAATTCTAGGAATCATTTGGGACTTCAAAACACACAATACCCCCATGGTTGGGAGTTTACGGCCGTAAACTCAAGAGTTTACAACCGTAAACTTCATGTGTGATGGTATATGGGGAGTAAACTCATATATGGGGTCCTTTGGAACCCTAAACACAAGTGCCTTGTCCCACATTAGCTTAGATGCAATCCCTAGGGCTTAAAACACTTATATAAAGTGTTTATTATGTCGAGGATGTCTTAACATTATCAATTAGTAATTTAAGACTAATTGAGTGCATATATGTGTGATTATATGTTCATTAGGATCGTAGTGTGTGTACAAATCCTCACTTGACACCTAGCAATCCTACACCGTCCAGTTCTTCCAAACCACCATCTACAGGTGAGTTCATACCCCTAATCAATGTTTTAAATGATTTTAAATGCTTTAATGGGGGGGGGGGAATACAAGTAGAAAATAGCATGTTATTAAATCATTTGTATGTATTTTATAACTGTGTTTTCATTCAACGGATTTCACATACTACAAAATGCGATGCATGAAATGGTTTTCTATCTTTAAAATACTTTGTTATCAAATGTATTACTTTTGAAAGGTTTATCAAAATGACATCAAGTCACTGTTATGTTTGTTCAAAAACCCTCGAATGATGGCTGTTGTTGTAGGAAAACTCTGCCAAGGGTAAATACGCATCCCAGCTACCCCCGAAATCCAACACACATGCTCGGAGCATGTCCTCAAGTGTCTGAATCATCCGCTCACTCTGACCGTCTGTCTAGGGATGATATGCAGTACTAAAATGCAGTCTAGTACCCAACTCCTCATGAAATTTCTTCCAGAATCTGGAAGTGAAACGCACATCACGGTCTGAAACAATCGAGATCGGCACCCCATGCCGAGATATCACTTCCCTCACATACACCTCCGCCAATTTCTCTGCTGAAGAACTCTCACTGATGGCAAGGAAGTGAGCGCTCTTCGTCAACCTATCCACAATCACCCAAATTGCATCAAATCCTCTGGCAGTCCTCGACAATTTGGTGATGAAATCCATAGTGATCTGTTCCCATTTCCACTCGGGAACCTCCAATGGCTGCAACTTGCCATGCGGTCTCTGGTGCTCGGCCTTAACCCTGCGGCAAGTCAAGCATCTCTCAACAAACCATGCGACATCCCTCTTCATACAGGGCCACCAATACTCTTTCCTCAAATCCAAATACATCTTCGTAGCCCCGGGATGGATCGAAAATTTCGACCGATGAGCCTCTTCCATCAAAGTAGTAGGCGTACCGCCCACAAACGGTACCCAAATCCGACCCTGAAAAGTCATAAGCCCCTCGACCATCCGTAGCGAACTCTGAAACCAAACCAACAACCCGTTCCCTCTTTTGCATCTCCGGTCGCACAGCCTCGGCTTGTGCCCCACGAATGGCATCCAGTACCGGAGCTATCACGGTCAATCTCAAACATACATCTCGCACTGGAGTGCTCTCCGCCCTGCGGCTCAACGCATCAGCTACCACATTAGCCTTGCCTGGGTGGTACAGGATCTCACAATCATAATCCTTGACCACATCCAACCACCACCTCTGACGCATATTTAGGTTGGGCTAATCCATCAAGTACCTCAAAATCTTATGGTCCGTGTATATCGTACATCGAACCCCATACAAGTAGTGATGCCAAATCTTAAGGCCGAACACTACTGCCCCCAACTCTAGATCATGCGTGGGATATCTCGTCTCATGAGGCTTCAGCTGCCTCGATGCATATGCTATCACATGTCCCTTCTGCATCAACACCGCACCCAGCCCCAAAATCGATGCATCACAATATACTACAAAATCCTCCATCCCTTCCGGGAGAGCTAATACCGGGGCTTCGCGCAACCTTTGGCGAAGTGTCTCAAAGGAGGTCTGCTGCTCGGGACCCCATGAGAATGCAACACCCTTTCGGGTCAATCTGGTGAGTGGCACTGCGATCTTGGAGAAATCCTTGATAAATCTCCGATAATACCCTGCCAACCCAAGGAAACTCCTGATCTCAGAGGGTGACTTTGGCACCTCCCAACTCATCACCGCCTCAACCTTGGCCGGATCGACCAATATCCCTTCCTGATTAACAAGATGTCCAAGGAACTGGACCTCCCGCAACCAGAAATCACACTTGGAGAACTTTGCATAAAGCTTCTCCGTTCTCAAAACCCCAAGGACCTCCCTCAAATGCTCCTCATGCTGCTCTCTAGATCTCGAATATACCAGAATATCATCGATAAATACAATCACCGACCGATCCAACATCGGCCTGCATACCCTGTTCATGAGATCCATGAACACAGCCGGGGCATTGGTGAGCCCAAAAAGCATCACCACAAACTCATAATGCCCATATCGCGTCCTGACGCTGTCTTCTGGACGTCCTCATCCCGCACTCTCACCTGATGATATCCCGACCTCAAATCGATCTTGGAGAACCAAGATGCTCCCTGCAATTGATCAAATAAATCGTCGATCCTTGGTAACGGGTAACGGTTCTTGACCGTCAGCTTGTTCAACTCCCGGTAGTCAATGCACATCCGGTGTGAACCATCCTTCTTCTTGACGAACAGAATAGGTGCTCCCCACGGCGAGCTGCTTGGCCGAATAAATCCCTTCCCCAGCAACTCCTGAAGCTGCGAGGATAACTCTCGCATCTCTGGAGGTGCAAGACGATAAGGCACCTTAGCGATAGGCGCGGCCCCCAGAACCAAATCAATACCAAACTCCACTTGCCTCATAGGAGGCACACCTGACAACTCCTCGGGAAAAACATCTGGAAACTCACGCACCACCGGTACCTCCTCAACTGAACTCGGTCTCTCGAAAGTCGCTCGCGTATCCATCACATACGCCACAAAACCCTTACAGCCTTGCTGTAGACACTGCCTTGCCCTAGCGGCCGAACAAAAAGCCGATCCTGAACGTGTACCCTCGCTGTACACTGAAAGAACTCCTCCACTAGGGTTTCGTATGGTCACCAGCTGACGCTCACAGTCAATAACCGCGCCGAATCGGCTCAACCAGTCCATGCCCACAATGACACAGACATCACCCATCGCAATAGGAATCAGATCAATCGGAAACTCAACCCCGAAAATCTCTAACACACATCCCAGGAGAACCTCCCTGGCACAAATCACTCTATCATCAGCTATGGAAACTCTCAGAGGCCGACTCAATGCCTCACGACTAACACTGGTATGCTGACTAAAGGCCAAAGATACAAAAGACCGACTCGCACCCGAGTCAAATAACACTAAAGCGGGTACAGAGTTCACAAGGAAAGTACCTACGCATAACATAATATAAGCATAATATCTCAACATCAAAATAAATACATGAAAGGAAACATACCAGCCACAACATCGGGCGCAGCGCGGGCCTCCTCCGCAGTCAGCTGGAAAGCTCTCCCTCGAGCTCTCGGCGCCTCGGCCTTCACAGGCCGACTCTCTGTAGCTCTGATGGCGGCAGAAGCAGATCCCTGAGATGCTCCGCGCAACTGCGGACACTCGGCCTTCCGGTGTCCGGTCTGGTTGCAGTGAAAACACACTGCAAATCCCTTGGGGCAGTCCTTGGCCATATGCCCCTCCTTGCCACATTTGTAGCAAGATCCCGATCGGCAGACTCCATCATGACCCTTGCCGCACTTCCCACAAGTGCGGCTCTTCTGGCTCCCTGGTTTGGGATCAGCGGGCTTGGCCCGCTTGGCTGCCGGCTGAGACTGTGCCGGTCGCCGATCCCTCCCCTGAGACTCCGCCTCCTCCCTGGCCTGAGTCTCAAGCTCAATCTCCCTCTTCCGGGCATTTGCCTGAAGCTCAGCAAATGTCCGGTACGAGGAGTTTGCAGCGAACTCCCGAATATCCCGCCTCAAAATGCTCAAGTAGCGGCTCATACGTGCCTGCTCAGTGGACATGTGCTTAGGGCAGAACATCGCCCTCTCGTGGAACATCCTCGTGATCGCTGTAACTGACTCAGTACCCTGCTTGAGGGTCAGAAACTCCTGTGCCAAACGCTCCCTCTCCACCTGGGGAACGTACTCATCCCGGAACATGGTAGTGAACCTCTCCCAGGTCACCGCAGAAAGCTCAGCAGGCGTATAATGCGCCGTCACAAACTTCCACCAGTCCTTCGCTCCCAAGCGAAGCTGGTTCAGCGCGAACCGAACCTTCAAATGCTCAGGAGACGAGCAAGTGAAGAAACATCCCTCAATATCAGATATCCACCTCATAGCTGCCACCGGATCCGGAGTCCCATCAAACTCTGGTGGTTTTGTGTTGCTGAACTCGCGGAACAGCAACGCATCACCACCTTGCGGCCTCGCAGCAGCAATCGTTGCGGTAGCCGCTGCAGCAGCAGCCTCAGAAAGAGCGGCATAACGCTCATCAAACGTCTCAATCAGTGTGGTCTTTATAGACCCAAACATCTCCGGTATCTCTGCCCTGATGGCCGCAGCCACCTCCTCCTGGATGATCCGACAGATCTCCTCCTCACTGGTACCACTGCTCTCGGGCATCAAACGTGTCCTCACCATGATCTACCTCTGAAATACAACATATGATAAATTAGAATCCACACGAACATACTCACACTCGTCAACTCTTTCCTCCTTGATTCTTGGTATTCCAAAGATTCTTACTTGGGCTGCACACCGCTCCGGTGCTTCCAGTAGTACGGGCCCAATACTACTGTCCGCACCGCACCAGAATACACTCCAAGTCCTCCTCTTCGGATCCCAAGTCTCAAGTACTCTATCATGCGTAGACCATTCTCTAATAGATCTCTCATAAGCCCGTCGCTGCTACCTACTCACTCTCAAGCATCTCATAGCAGCTCACCTCTCCCTAGGCTAAGGCATCACAAATCAGGCCACTCTAGTCCTAATAGCAATACCTAGCCTACTCTAGCATGCAGATACATCATATCAATATCACATAATATAAAGGTATTTTGGGAAATCACCGTTCGGGTGCTGACTGATCGTACACACATCTCTTGCTCTGCGTTTTTCCAAAAATCTTTTACTCTTTTTGAAAATACATCTCAAATCCTCAGTTTGAGTTCAAATACGCCCGAAGGTGTACTCGAATCCCTCAAACCAAGGCTCTGATACCAACTTGTAACACCGTAAATTTCAAAATAATTTTTCACAATTTATAAAAAAACATTTCCCATTAACTTTTCATAAAACATCAAGTTTGAATCTCAATTCACATTATACAAAATCCCAAGATCACAAGTATAACAAAATCCCATGCGTGTGTACGGATCAAGCCGGCGCCTTCCCACGGTCATCGCTAGTACCTGAAACAACAACACTAACACTGTAAGCACAAAGCTTAGTGAGTTCCCCAAAATACCACAAACATATCACATATAATTTTAGCCACTCGAGGCTATAACTCTATGGGTCCGTGCACCCAAGCTCTGTGAACCCTCAGGTTCTAACTCTGGGAACCTTCCGGTTCCAACTCTATAATCATGCACAACATAAATCACATAGACATCATGCAGTACAACACATAGCATACACATAGCATACATACACTAACACATAACTCTGATTACCTACTAAAGGTAAAGTATAGTGAGAAGACTCACCTCGCGTATCTCGATGACTCACAAATCCTGAAATCCCTCGTGCCCGATCCTCCGAGCTATAATCCTCCTATAACGTCATATGTCTCTAATTAACACTTTTAACACTAAGGTTGACTATCCCTCAAAAGTCAACACTGGTCAACTTTGGTCAACGGTCAACGGTCAACTTTGACTGGACTCGGCGAGTGCACTAAGGCGACTCGGCGAGTCTAAACGTTTTCACCAACTCTCTAGGATTCCCTTTTTATACGTCGAGTACTCCCCCTGACTCGACGAGTTCCACCTGGCAGAATCGCGGGGCCACCCCGACTCAACTCGCCGAGTCCCAAGAACAACTCGGCGAGTCCCAGCTCGACTCAGTCCACTTGACCACCCTCCCTAACTCGCCCTGACTCACTGAGTCAACCCATGACTCGACTGGACCACTTACTGGCCGATCTAAGGGCAATCTTCAAGCTACTCGCCGAGTCTGCTCATCGGACTCGGCGAGTCCATGCCATGCAATCACTTAAACTCGCTTCTAAGGTCAGATCTGTTCCATCAATTCATAGATCTGGCCTTCCTAGACTGATTCACCACGTAAAGCCCCTATCTTGGTGTACATACAACCTCTATATGACCATATATGAAGAATTATCAACAAATGCCACAACTCAAGGTCATAACCTCCATTGTTCTTCATAAAGCTTGATGAATGAGGCTCTCTGGACCTCTATGGATCCAGATCCAAAGCCTCATCACTAGCAAGGGACTATTTGGCCATCAAATCAACCCAACAAAGGCCACAAGAAACCCTAAATCCAATTACTTCACAAAACAGAAGATGAGCCGAAATCATACCTCTACATCGATGATCTAAGCTTCAAATCCACAGTATAGCAACCTCCTTTGCTTCCTCTTGGCTAGAACCTCCCTCCCCTTTGCTAAACAACACACAAAGGTCAAGAAATGCTTCCTTTCTCTCTCAAAACGTTCAAGCACTCTAGGGTTTCTCTCTATGGACTGTTGAGCACAAATGACAGCCATAAGGCCCTTTAAATAGGTCCCAAACCCGAGAAATTAGGGTTTCATTAAACAGCGCGGACTCGCCGAGTCCATATCCTGGACTCGTCGAGTCCAGGCGAATCCCGCGTCCAGAATCGCGATCCTACTCGGCGAGTCTGAGCTCCAACTCGCCGAGTCCCCTCTCAAAACACCAAAATCATAAACATAAAAGATACCTGGAAATCCAGGCTGTTACAAGAAGACTACATTGTCATAACAAAACATTCGGGTCTTGGTAAAAGACTACATTGTCATAACAAAACATTCGGGTCTTGGTAGAAGACTACATTGTCATAACAAAACATTCGGGTCTTGGTAGAAGACTACATCTCACACTGATAGAAAATAAGGGATTTTCTAGGGCTTTTCATACTTACATCAACATTTTCATTTAAAGGTTTACATGACTTTTAAAACAGCTTTTAGTAAGCAAGGCAATGACAGTTAAATACTTATGAATTCACCAGCTTTAAAGTTGATACTCTCTTTCAAAATAACTTGTATTCTCAGGTCATCAGTAGACAGGTACGGTGGCCAGGTTTTGAGAAGACGGAGCAGTCAAGTCTCATATTTTATTTTGATTGTATATTTTTGGTGTCTTATTACAATGAAAGAACACACATGTATTAAAACTTTACTTATAATGCAATGGATGATGTTGTTGCTTGTTTACTATTTTGCATTGTTGTGATATTGTATATGACGTCCTCCACCCATGAACATTTCCGCCGTTCGTGGTTTTGGGGTGTGACAATATACCATACCTGCTCCTGAGTCTCCTAGCCCATGTAACTCTACACAACGTGAAGAGCATACTAAGCCACCTATTATTCACGTATATAGACGCCAACGACCTACATCAACTCCCGATCCAATACCATCTTCTTCTACAGATCCAAGTACCCATGAGACTCCTGCTATGAGCGATTCATCACCTTCCGATACACTGGAACCTGATCTTGATGTTCCAATTGCCCTAAGGAAAGGTAAGCGTTCATGTACATACCCTATAGCCTCTTTTGTATCCTATGGTAAACTGTCTGCAACGTCACGCTCTATGATCTCTACACTTTATACTATACATGTTCCTAAAACGATTGGTGAAGCCTTGAACCATTCTGGATGGCGGGATGCTATGATTGATGAGATCAATGCTCTTGGTCATAATAATACATGGGCGTTGGTAGAATTACTTGTAGGTAAAAAGGCGATCGGTTGTAAATGGGTATTCACGGTGAAAGTCAACCCGGATGGATCTGTGGCTCGTCTGAAGGCACGGTTGGTTGCTAAAGGATATGCTCAAACTTATGGGGTTGACCACTCAGAGACATTCTCTCCTATGGCTAAGGTATCTTCCATCCGCTTGTTCATTTCATTAGCTGCTACTTATGACTGGGCCCTTCACCAAATGGATGTGAAGAATGCCTTCCTACATGGTGATTTACATGAGGAAGTTTATATGGAGCAACCACTTGGGTTTGTTGCTCAGGAGGAGTGTGGCAGGGTTTGTAAGTTGCGTAAATCATTGTATGGTTTAAAGCAATCCCCTCGGGCTTGGTTTGGACGGTTTAATGCTGTGGTAATAGAGTTTGGCTTACGAAGAAGCTCTTATGATCATTCTGTGTTCTTTGCTTCATCTTCTTCTGGATGCATTCTGCTAGTGGTGTATGTTGATGATATTGTGATTACTTGGAGTGATGAACTAGAATCAAGAAACTGAAAGATTTTCTTGCATCTCGATTTCAAACCAAGGACCTAGGTCCTTTAAAATATTTTTTGGGAATTGAGGTCTCTCGTACTCGAAAAGGGATCTGTTTGTCTCAACGGAAATATTGCTTGGATATTCTAAGAGATTCTGGGATGATTGAAACAAAGCCTTGTGAGTCACCAATGGTTCCAAATATGAAATTGAAAGCAGACGATGGAGATTCACTTGAGAACCCAGAGAAATACATAAGAGTTGTGGGAAAGCTTAACTATTTGACGATTACACGTCTAGACATTGCTTTTCCAGTGAGTGTTGTAAGTCAGTTTATGTCGCCACCTCGAACTTCTCATTGGAAGCGGTTACTCATATTCTAAAGTACCTAAAGGGTGCTCCAGGTCATGGAATCCTATATCAAAATCATGGTCATTATGTCATTAAAGGGTTCACAGATGTTGATTACAATGAAGATCCTACAAACAGACGGTCTACCACAGGTTATTGTGTATTTGTCGGAGGGAACCTAGTTTCGTGGAAAAGTAAAAAGCAAAATGTCGTTTCACGATCAAGTGCCGAATTTGAATACAAGGCTATGGTTCAGACTACATGTGAGCTGATATGGGTACTGAATTTGTTAGGTGAAATTGGGTTTGCTCAATCAAAACCAATGAACCTATATTGTGATAATGAGGCGGCTATCCATATTGCAAACAATCCCGTGTTTCACGAAAGGACTAAACATATCGAAGTAGATTGTCATTTCACTTGTGAAAAGCTAGAAGATGGAACCATCTCTACTCCTCATGTTCGAACAGGAAGCCAACTATCTGATGTCTTTACCAAAGCTTTACCTGGTTTGCAGATATCTGCAATTTGTAACAAGCTAGGAATGTATAACATTTATGATCCAGCTTGAGGGGGAGTATTGGAATGTAAATATTGTACATATGCATTAACCTAGTTTTAGCCCATGGGCCCATAGGGTTTCATATGTCTAGGGATCCTGCCTCTTTATATATTCTGACATCTTCTTGTAATAGGTGTACAATTAACAAGGTTATTTTTACCCCTAAATCTATTTTCTAGTTTACAATTTCGAAAAAAATCAAGCTATTTCCCTTTGTTCATATTTTAGGTGTTTATCTTCAGAAGTTTAGAAATGGAAAACAAAAATCTTTTTAGATCTGTTTCTTTGTTTATGTTTTGATGGCTTGTTGAGCAAGCTGAAAATAAAAGAAAGTTTTATGAGGAGAGAACCTCATCAGATTCCAGTTTTTGTTTATATCTTGAGGTTTCTCAACAAGTTTGAGAAGAAAATAATTTTTTATGAGTTTTTTACACATATCTAGCCAATATTACAAGTAAATCGTTTTTACCTATAGATTTTCTGTTTATACCTTCCATTCTTGAAACATATGTTTGTAAGCACAGTTGTGTTGATTGTATATCTCCAAAAAAAATTAAAAGTTTTTGTTCATATCTTAATATGTTTCCTCAGTAACCTTCAAAAAAAAAAAGAAAGAGGCTTTTAGGAGTTATGTGCTTGTATTTTGATGGTTTTGTAAACTATGAAAAAAAATAATCTATGATTGTGTACCATCCATTTCAGCTCATGTATTATGAGAAATTTATTTCAGCAATGATTTATAGATACAAGTTTGTTTAAGTTGTGATGTACATTTCAAAACATTGGTAAAAGTTACTTTTACCCCATGGTTTTACCATTTTAGTTAATGGTTTTCAAAAACAAAAAAAAAAGAAAAGAAAAAGGTGGAGAGGAGTTCTACTAAAAGAGCAGATCTGTAAAAAGAGATTCATACAAAAGCAAGAGTTCGTAAAAAAAGGATATTTTTATAGAAGATTGTACAAAATAGTACAACAATGAGCTGTCAATTCTAATCCTACAATCGACAAAAGAAAAAAAAAATAGGAATGGGTGTATACAATGCACAACACAAACCAAAGGACAAAAGCATTTGCAGGTGGGACCGGCCAAGTCAAATACAGCCGACCCCACCATGATCTCCTCCTCCAAATCCCGCTCATCGACCGTTGGTAAACAAACCAAAGCAACAAATTGAACGTATACCACCTTCAACACCGGTCACCGGTGAAATGTGCTCCAACCAACCAACAGTGATATTCAGAACCACCTGTTGGCCACAACAACTTAACTCCAAATACCCACTAACTTCCATCATCACCGTTAGACAACTTACAACCACCATAATCTCTAGTCAATCTCAGCTGCTCGACCTCGTTCCTCGGATGAAGCAACTCCGATCACAGCACCAGCGGTCGCCTTGAACCTCGATGGTAATAACAATCGTCGACCCCTGCGTTATTCACATAATTGCCACTGCCAAATCCAAAGTGCCACCAACCAGTAACAAACTCGGTATCGTCATCATTGCTCCTGGGAGATGCCCGACAAAAGCAGCCAAAGCCTCGGTATCGTCTCCATCGAATGTCCACCGCTGCTCCACTGCCACAACCCCCTTCTTCTCCAAGCAGCAAGTATCGGAGTTCGACTGCCTCATCCGAACCAGCCTTCGCGTTCCCAATGTCGTTGACCCCATATGACAACAACTCCAATCACCGTGTCGCTCCCTATCGACCCAATAGACCATCATCTCTGGTGAAATTGCGTTTGCGTCTCCGATTTCCATCCATAAGTGACGAATTTTGAAGGGAAACCACCAAGGTTTTCCCCGATCGCAATCAAAGCTCCAATCGGCCTCCGTGTTATCGCTCATCACCACCAACCGGAGCCACATCATCGCCACTTACCGCTTCGACCCAAAAGTTGCACGTCTTTGGCGACACAACAACTTCAAGATCGATAATCATCATTGTATCCAGACTTCATGTGAACCTCTAATCGCCATTTTCTATTCCCATCACCACCGCGACCCACAATAAACTCAGTTGTGATAATCTTTCATTTTGGGTCTCTCCAGCTAGTTGCGACAATGATGAACGACTGGAGTTTTTATCCGTCGACATTGATAAGAAACATAGTAAGCCCTACCTCGTGCGTATACGCCTCGTACAAAAGAGAAAATGGAAGAAAAAGGATTATGCAATTACCTTTTGGGCTTCTAATTGAATAAACGGACTCACAACTTGTAAACAGGGTATTAACTTGGGCTCCACCAGCGTGTATTTTGGGCTCCTCTTATTTTAAATGGATGGGCTACAATATCTTAACGGTTGGACTTTCTCTTAAGTTGGACTTCTCAATGTATTGGGCTCCCTAAAACTATAAAATGGACAATTTTCGCAATAATAAATTAGCCAATCAGCTGTATCAGCACTTAAGTATTACAATTTTGCTCAACAACCGGGTGTTGCAATTATACTCGACAAAACATGCTTTCAGAATATGAGTTGAGGTCCGGATCAACTCGATGTTTAAAAAAAAGATAAGAGAATATGAAATTGGGCTGATTATTTGCGGGTTCTAACAAACATAATAGTGATTTTGGGTTGTGACATTTGGGCTTCATATAAGTTGGTATTTAATGGGTTACCTCCACAATACGAAGATGCCCTAATTTTGCAAGACAAAAGCCAATAATTTACCGCAAGCTCCGCTAAACAAAATACGCTTCTTGAATGCGTATTGCGGTCCGGAATCGTTCGACATCTTCAGCAAAAAAAAAAAAGGAGAGCGAGAAGAGTAGTACACTACTTCTGCTACTCGTGAAGCATTTTGAGATAATCCTCAACAACCGTGCTACCCGACTATCAACAACTGTGTTGACCAACTCCAGGCAATGTCACTACTCAGCTCTCAACAGCTGCGCTTCCAGGATCTCATCAGTCGCGCAGCTCGACCCTCAACAGCCATGCGACCAAGCCCAACAGTCGCAAAACCCAATCATTAACAGTTACGTTGTCTGACTCCCAGCAGTCGTGCTACCCAGTTCTCGGTATATCTTTTTCAGCGTTTGCATCGCTTAGCTCCTTGTAGCAGCTGTATACTTCAGTTTTCAGAGGCCATATATCCGTCATCCATTTTCTTCGCCTCCTCTGAGAAAAAGAGGGGAGAAGGGTTAGTACGACACTATGCATAAGTGATTTATATTCCGAAGGGGTAGAGTTAAAGTATATGAAGAGCTGATACCATACGTGATAATGTATTCCCGAGGTGACATTAGATCAAAAGGGCAGCCTCGTAGTTCAACCCTTGGGAGTCTCATTGCCCATCTCTTAGTAGTCGTGTTGCTCATCCATCGCTAGCAGCTCGTCGCCCGACCTTTAGCGACCCTGTTGCTCTACTCTCGACAATACTCCCACTACACACCTCCTGACAACAACTCAACTGTCTAGCTCCTAGCAGCCTCGCTGCATGACTTTCGTCAAAGTCATTAGAAGATGAGGCATCAGTCGTCACTACAACTAATGATGCAGCGCAGCATCTGGTGCCATTACACTTCGGCCCAGATTGGTTACCCAAACTGGACACATAGATAGTGGGTTGTTGCGCCCAACCCTGCGAGGTTCAATACACTCCCTTGAGTCGCCTGGCTTCTCAGCCCAACTCCATTATAGAGGTAAGCTCCGCATGCGAGGTTTAATACCCTCGCCTCGAGTCGCCGGACTTCTCAGCCCGACTCCATTATAGCGGCAAGCTCCGCATGCGAGGTTCAATACCCTCGCCTTGAGTCGTCTGGCTTCTCAGCCCGACGACTGTACGTAAATCTAAAAATATGTTTCAGTTTTGGTTTTATAATATAGATAAAATAAAACTTATATTAGTTTGATATACTTTTGACAATTAAATTTTTAAAAACCATTTAGTTTAATCAAAATTTGAATATATATTTATATTTTATATTTTTATAATCTTAATGGTTTTTTTGCAAAATATTTATAAACTTAAGGGTTTTTTCGTAAAAAATAATTTATGGTAACCTGGTTACCTACTATTACAGGTAAAAAGGGTAAAAAAAGAAAAAAAACAAGTTTATGATATAAACAAACAAAAAAATCTGTTGAAAAGTAAAACTAACAATTTCTATAAAATTTAAAATTTAAGGGTTTTAAAAAAAGGAAATGCTAATTTTTTTTAGATCATATTTCGGTCACTTTCTCAAAATTTCCTAATACAAATTCATTCCCGGATCGCAAAATCGCTGGGACGACCTGCCTTTGAAACATCTGACTGTACCTATTCATCATCAAATTACTTGATTCATCAGATCCATTTCATTCCAACAATCACCCGGTCACTTTCACATCACTTTGGAAGCAGATCTAGCAAAGTTTCCTTTTTAATGTTCACAATAATCAAATCCATCTGTCTGAGTAAACTTTGTTAAGTGTTCAATCAATCAACTATGCTGCATTCTATATCTCTTTCTAACTTGTAATTCAAGTGTATTTAGAGAGAAAGCGAATGAGTCAGTTGTTCGAGTACTTCGTGGTGTGTGGAATTGGACCGGAGATTCGTACGCTGGATGGTGAAAAAGGGTTTCACGGAACAGGGGTTTTCTATTTAGCTTCTCTCCTTGATCAGTATCCTCCTCCTACTCACACGCTCTATCCTCCTCCTCCTCCCCAACTTCCCACCGTAAGTTTCCTGATTCCAATGCCATTTGATGTCATTATTCTTATGTAATAGCTCGTGCTTTCTGTTATTGCTTTACGATTTGACTCTCCTTTCAGAAATTGAACCTAGCCTTTCTAAAATTGAAACTGATGTGCTTTAGGCTACAGTTTAAACTCCAGCAGCAAGATGGTCATAATTTCAGTAGTTATTATAAGTTTCTAATGTAGTCAGCGATTTTACCTTGAAAGCTACTTAAGTTACATATCAATTTTGAAGTTGAAATTAAACAAATTTGCATCGCAAAGTCAAAAGCTTTCCCTTTTGGAATAAGGAGTAATGCGCATCTTCTGATATATTGAACCGTGATTGTGGCAAGCTCTGTTCAATTTTGGGGGTTTTTTGGCCGTGAGTTAAAATGATTATTACATTTTCAAGTCGGAGCATCAGTGTCAAAACCTATTTATGATTATAATTTTTCTGAAGTGTCAAAGTAATCAAAATTATAAGAAAACTGATTATCAATTCAAGATAAATGTATGTTTTCAAATTATCATCACCTTCCGATTCCTCAAGTCACAGTAATCACCTTGAAAAAGCATGTCCAAATAACCCCTTTGTGTTAACACTTAAGTTTATTCGAGACATAGTTGCTGGTAATGTGGTTTGTATGAGATTGTGGTTAAGTCAGAGTAGTTGAAACACAAGAGTGGTAGATGAAAGCTTGAATTATGTTTTTCATGGTTCACAATTTTATTGAAGTGATAGAATTAGTAAGTGAATATGGTGAAAATAGGTGTTCCATTGTGTATTTGGAATTGGCCCCTTGTGGGCACTGTAGTGATTTACATACAAATCATGTCACATGATGATGCTCTTGGGTGTGAGCCAGCTTATATGATAATTTACTTCACTATTCTTATTCATGTTATTTCCCACTGTTAATAATATCAATGGTTTATTTGTAATGCAGTGTGTTCTACCGGCTGGTGTGGAATTCTACACAACTGGGTTTGATTCAAGCAATCCGTTATCTTTCCCACGCAGTTATCCTATTGTTTTAACTGGTATGTAACCATTGAGTAAATGTCGAGGGTTTTTATGTTGTTATTTTTGATTACTATTTGTTTAGCACATACCAGATCCAAATGGTTGTTCCACGATAAACGCGGGGTACCAACTAGTGCAAAGACTTCCCTAAGGGGGAATTGAATTTTAGTGAGGTTTTTGGTTATGGTGGAAGAATTTAGAAATTTATAGTGGTTTGTTGTAATCATTAGGAACCAAGAGGTCTATAAGTAGTAATATAGCTTATCATGAAGGAGATATTGATATGATGAATTCACAAACAAAAAACTAATAATATGATAAATGCTTCATTTATGGATGAGCATGGTAGGACAAAAAAAGCGAAATTTGTTAATTGACAAAATACTAGATGACCCCTTGAAATTAAATTAAGGTCAACTAAAAAAGTACAAAAGTGCAAGTCAAGGTATGTTATGTTGACAGGGAAGTTGAAGATGTGATTAGTGAAGGGCAATTGTTATATTTTTTTAGGGGTTGGGTCAGTACGATTATGGTGAATGATGTGTCAAGAAAAATTCTGATAGTCCTTAATATGAAATTTTTTAGATCATTTGTTTCAAGTTATAGTTTGTTTTATAATTATGCGGATGGAGACACTTAATGCCATGGTGATATTTCTTAAAGATGCTCTTCGAGTATAAAATGGGTTCTAATCCGGATATGCGAATAGCATATGGCATGTTAGAGGCAGTATTATAGATTTTTTTTTTTTTTGGAAATGTAAGTCTACTCTACTTCTACACTACTCCTAAGTCCTAAGTCCTAAGTCCTAAGTCCACCTATGTCCCTGATGGGACTTGAATCCTCAACCTCAAGGAGGGATACCGCTGGGCTAGAAACCCTTTGGTTTTGGTTTGAATATTAGAATTTTAGATAATTAGTTTTTATTTTGTAATTATGCAATGAGTCGAAGACATAGACTGATAGACATGAGTGTTTTATTATTGTGTTGGTTTGGTGCAGAGGGCGATGGTTCTAAAATTTATGTGAGTTGCATTGCTTTTCGGGATCCTGTTTGTGAGGATATTGCAGAAGCTTATCGCATTCCTACAAATTCATTTGCTGATAAATGTATCTGTCTAGTTTCACGCGCTCCCAGTTTTCACATCCTTCGGGAAGTACTAGAGAAAATACATCAACTTTGCTTTTCCTCTAATGGAAGCAGGTAACAGTATAATATTATTATGCCTGATACGAATACGACCAGAGTGTATGTGGATAATCATAATACCTGTCTGTATGCACATATCTGTTCTTGTTCTCGTTCTCGTGTGTTGATGCATCATTCTTTTGTGTTAGCGTTCAAATCCATCATCAAAAAAAGCTTCTTCAGTCCTGTCCTGGCTTGTGTAACAAACACAGGCAGTTATTTTGATTATATCATCAATTTCCAATGCTCTAAACATGTACTTCTTTCTTGAACATAATGAATTATCATTTAGACATCTATCTCATTGACTCATTCTCATCTCTTTAGAGTTTTAGTAAACAAGTTGTTGCATGTATATACATATTCCTTTAGGGGAGAAATAGCAATGTACTTTCCAATTACTTTCAAAAGTAGAATAGTAATTTGAAGATACAATATAGGGTTTGTTTTAGGACATGGAAAATGTGAATAACAGTTATATATTGGATTGGATTGGATTTTGCAGCAAGCCATTATGGGATGTTATCTCGTATACGGTGTCCAACGTACCTTTGCCTACTCCTGGAAAGGGACGTGTTCTCTTTGCCATTGAGAATAGCCTGCTTTCCGTTGACTTTCCGCCCAAGGATGGCCTTCCTCACGCTGATGTAAGTGCATGAATTTTCCCATATGGAAAAACTCGAATATGAAACCTTTACCTGCCATGTGTTTGCTTGTTGGGAATGGACTGGAATTCAAAATGTGTTTTAATATATATATATATATATATATATATATATATATATATATATATATTATGTATGTCTATGGTTTTAACAAAAAATGGAATGATAGATTCTGATATGAAGGATTCCTATGGATTTAAACCAAACACAAACACAAATACAAATACAAATACAAACACAAACACACACACACACGCATGAATTCCAATTCTGTTAGAATTCCTTTCCTTTTGGGTGCTGATAATTATTGCCCATTTACTTGAGCAGATATCCTTTCAACCGCTGGTGCAGTGCCTGGATGTGGATAACTTCATCAAACTGTTTACAGCTGTATTAATTGAGAGAAGGGTTTTGCTTCGATCAGACAAGTAGGTGTTTCTTTCATTTAAGATCCAACTTCTGACCTTTTTTTTTGGACTATTTTCACTTTTAGATCTAAAGTTGCCATCCATTCCATTCCATTCTGGCATGGCATTTTAGTTGCAGATGAGTACGAATGGAATTGAATTATGATGGAATCCGGATATCCCACTAGTAGTAGTGAAGGACTTTTCGTTCAATAAACATGGAATTCAAATGCCCTCCCTAAACCCCAAGATTTTATAACTAACAGTCTTCTCTTTGATAAAAAAACATAATTTAAATATTTTTACAAGTATTTGAAGAAGCTCAAATATTTTTACAAGTTTTTTGACAATAATTTGTATCTTTATTGTGTGTTTTGTTGAATAATCAATTATATTTAATTCTAAAATAGTTTAAACAAGAAATTAATAAAAGGGTAATTGAAGTATGTATTTCTTTAAAAATAAAGAATAATTTATAAAAGATCAATAAAGGGGAATTTTACCATTTATCCTTAGTTACATTCCGAATCTTTTGATGGATTTATAAACCAACAAATATATACAAATTTCCATTCCATTTCCTACAAATGCTAATAATCCCTTCCAAAACGTTATGTGAACCATAAGGTTGGAGAGAAGGTATCACACATTTGTAGGGTATTAGTTAAAAGATGATATTACACAATGATGGGTAAAGAAATGTAAAAGTTTGAGTATATATGCAATAATTGCAACTATGTTTAAGTCCCCATGGTGCTTTCTGCTGTTTCTTTTTATCTTAATGGACTTAATCCCTTAACCTCTACATATCAGTCATCAGTGTTTCTGTGTCCTTTTGACTTCACTTGATGCCATAAATTAAAAACCACTTAATAGAGAAAGTCAGGGAAAGGACTACACCTAAACTCTGGAGCCTTGCTCTTTGTCTTGTACAAGATTTTATTTCAGTGCATGCATTTTAGCAAGGGTAATCTCTTTACCCTAAAAAGGAATCCCAAATCCTAAAACCTAAACTCGTTATCCCAGAAAGTTGTAATTTTTACAAATTTACCCCCGTGTATTCTTCCCTTTTATTTTCTCGAATATCTTTTCAACATTATTTATCTAGACAACACTTAATATGAAAAAAAGAAACAATGAAGGCCTTAATCGAGTAAAAGAGAAGTCTTATGATTGTGAATTATTTGTTTTATGCAGATACTCTCTACTAACGCTTGCTTCCGAAGCAATATGCCATTTGATCTATCCTTTCCGGTGGCAGGTAAACTTTTTTTTGCAGGCTTTATCTATCTCAACTTGTCTTGTCTGTGTGACTTATCCTAACTTTTTCTGGGAGGCTGCACATAAAGTTTTAACATGGGAAAAAAAAAAGTTTGTAGACTGTAGTCCAATCCAATTATCTTCAGCAACTTAACTTAACTTTGAGTTAACAAGTAATTAACTATTAATACATCAACCTGGGCGGGTCTTTCAAGCGTTTAAAAATATATCATAGGCATACTAATCAACTAAAATAGGGAGGGATAAACGCAAGACATAGCAATGTAGTTTCATATATCATAGCATCCTACATTCATTTTTTTCTATTAATTACTACATTCTACTTTCGAAAATTTTCTTATTATCCTACTTTGAGTTTGAATTTGAATAATATATGCAAATCCTGACATCGTATTTTCTGTGAAAATCCTACCAAATTAATGGATGGATCTTCCAAAGCACAAAATAGGCTGTGCTAATTAATGGAAGCACGTTGCTAACTATGATAGAATTTTGAATTAAATGGATCTATTATAGCTTTAACAAACCCAAACCACCACTAAAGGAATTTTCTGAACCAAGTAACATTACATGATATGACTGGGGCGTCATTATTTAAAAATAGTGTGATGTTTGATTGGATTGGTATCTGATATGAATATGATTGTTTGTGTGGTGAATCAGCATGTCTACATTCCGTTGCTATTTTTCAGTGGAGTTGACTATATTGATGCTCCTACACCATATATGATGGGGCTTCATTCAGGTGTTGATACTACTGGTCTCTCAATGGATGGTGTAAGTTGTTATCTTTTTTTTGTCCTTAAACCACTCTTACTGCTCACTGCTTGTGTTAGTTTCTTAGGCCAATACAAAACTCCTTTCATTTCTGCCACGTTTCATGTCATCCTTTGCAATTATTTTGTACATCAATGCATTTATTTACGCACGCCTTCTAAAAGCCATACCAACAACTTAATAATCCTTTTTTTAATAATTAATTAATAATGTTAATACTTGTCCAAATAATAACATTATTTATTTAATTAATAAAATATTTCAGACATTATATCACAAAATACATTGTATTTTAACTACTAATAGTAATTATTACCCTTACATCAACCAAACATTTAGCTTCTTTTAGTATGCAAATATATTAACATCAACCAAATGTTTAGCTTCTTTTAGTAATTATAATAAGTTAAGCTTCTTTGAGTATGCAAATATATTTATAAAATAATAATCAATCCACATAGATAATGTTAGAACTTAGAGTTTAATGTAATAATAATGTTAAAAGAATGGGGTCCATACACATACACATACACATATGACATACCCATTGCGGAGCTGGCATTGCTAAGAGACTTCCATTTATTAAAAGTGGGTTTGCATGGATGCCCTTATTGGTTATTTATTTTTTTGCATAATTGTAAAACTTTGTCTTCTCCTGCATTTTGGATATCTGTACTGTATGTATTAAGGGTGTAACTATTCTTTTCTTTAGCTGGTTAGGCCGGTCAGGAAGAAAATCTTTTACACTTTTAGGGGTAGAGCAAAACCTATAAATTAAAAATGACTATGCTATGCCTTGCATTTAAAACTGTTAAGCAATTAAAATCCCAGAATTAGACTGAAATCTAATAGAATTGGAGATTTGTTTTATTAAATATAATGAATAATGACAATTTTACATGAGAATAGTAGGAAAATATAGTATAAGTATTTTTATTTTCTTGAAATTTGCTTTGCTGTAATCTTCTTTTTGGAATAATTCAGTGCCACCTCAATAGTGCACATGAATCTACTTTACTTACATGTATATAATATCATTTGATAGTTGAAAATCAGACGATTTGGTTGGTGGCTGTAGGTAGTGGTTGTTGATCTTGAACATAATTGCATCATGAGCTCAGAGGAGATTCCACCGATACCGGAGCCAGAAATGAGTTGTTTACGGAGTGAGATCTTGAAGTTATTGCATCCGAATGTTGTTTGGATAGACTCAATGAAGGCTGATCTTGAGTCATACGAGCAATATTCAAGATTTAACACCAAGGCTTGGTCCCCCGACCATGATGTGCAACTCAGGTAATACTCAAACACTTACTAAATCCATTTTCCATCTAAAACTATTTTTAATATTACTACATACTACTTTTACTTTCATTTCTCCCTCCCTATATTACTTACTTCTTAAAAAAAAATCTACCCATTTATTGTAATTGAAACTATAATGTCTTAAATAATAAGATAAAAAAAAAAGTTAACTATAATTGGGTATATCTTTGCCTTGATTAGAAAAAAGATTGAACATACAATGTTGATAAAATGTATGTAAGTATTTTAATTAATTGAACTGCATTTTGATTTGATCTTTTGAATACTTTCCTTTATTCTTCAGGATTATTTTCCTTAAGTTTTTTGCTTCAATCTTGGGAGGCTACCGTAACTTCATAGTAAGGAGGAATAAACAAACCCTGGCCTGTTTATAATTCTTTCTAACCTCCTCCTGCATTGCATATGGCATATGATATGCTACTATTATAGATCCTCTCGTATTTCATTTTCCAGGAAAATACAGCAAATCAAGTGTTCAACACTCAAGCTTTTCTCAAGAAGCGTTCCCGGGCAACTCACCAACCAATAGATGAGATGGTAATGGCCTATGGCTATGGGTTTAACTTATGCTTATTAGAACCTCCATACATTCTGATTCTGCATACTTACATGATGAATTGTTTTTAATTAGGTTAAATGCAGAAAATAGCAACATACTAAAATTGATTTGTTTGTTATGGTATTGGTATCCTACTTTCATTTGTTATTCTACTTTGAAAAATATACCCAATACTAGCCATCCAAATACAAACCAATTTTAACTGCCATACACAATATGTTATGATTGATTCGGTAGAAATTTCAAAAATAAGAAAAATGCTGAAACTACAATGCTATAATTGTTTTTAAATAACAATGCCTTGGAAGTACAATGCTGTAGTCTAACAAAACGAAATAAAAGTAATTAACAAATAAATGAAAGTATGCTGCTGCTGCATTTTTCTCTTTATAATTGCTTTTCCTTTTTATATATATCCATACATTCCTGTTATCGGTCTGAGTCTAATTATAATAGGTGGTTGTTTAAGTTAATACTTGGTAGAACTTTCATACATTCTGCATAACTGTATTAGCCATCATATATAATTGGGTTAAATGCAGAGAAATAGCAATATACTTTGATTGATTTGTTAATTATAGGATCTTACTTTCATTTTTTTTTCTTGTTACAACATTGTACTTTGGAAAATCTATGAAATCATAGAATTAGTATCCAAATACAAAACAGTTCTCACTTGTATAATTGGGCGGGTTTTTTAAAGACAAAAAATTGTAAGTACAATGCTGTAATGAAAGTAGGATGCTCTAATAAGCAAATAAACAAAGTACATTGCTATTTCTTGCATTTAGCCATTTATAACATGCTTTTCCTTTTTATTCATCTATACAATCCTGTTAATGGGTGTAATTTTTTTGAATTGTTGCATAGGTAACTCAGTTTCTAGAGTCTCAAGGATTCTTGGATT
The DNA here is from genome assembly GCF_051521515.1 of Lactuca serriola. Taxonomy (NCBI): domain Eukaryota; kingdom Viridiplantae; phylum Streptophyta; class Magnoliopsida; order Asterales; family Asteraceae; genus Lactuca; species Lactuca serriola. The sequence goes on from NC_136415.1 coordinate 266,189,344, forward strand.
ATTTGGAAAGAGGTTTAGGTTCTGGTGAAAACAGTAGTAATCTTGTTGATAAGTTACAAGATGCAATTGGAAGAGGTCAAAATCCACTCTCTATATTGCCCTCAGCCTCAGCAGAGCCTGAGATTATAACTATTTCTGACCCGGGTTTAGGAATATCAGGTACTTTTTCATGTTACTTTATCAAAGGAATCGGCATGTGAAGGAATCAATCATAATCGGACACACATTAGCTTGACTGAAAATGGAATGGTGTTGAGTAATTTTTATAATTATATTTATACTTTTTTAATGTATATGTGTATAGTTGAAACTTTTTAAATATTTAATTTTAATTATATAATAATAAGGGTATTTTGGTCTTCTAATAAAAAAGGGAGAATTGCAACTCTGAATTGCGAAATTCATGGAACAAGAATGTTTGAAAGATTCCGATAGAATTAAATTCTGTCCATTTGGCAACCAAACACACTATGGAATGGAATATTGAATTCTGATTCCATTATCTGATGATTCCATTATTCTTTGCGAACCTTTTAGGTTTTTTGTTTATAAATATGTGGGACCCTAGGCTCCCAAAACCAACCACCACCAACAGGTTGTGTGTCTGTGTCCTATGCTTTAAGGTGTTGATTGGTAACCCCCATATGGATGATATATCTGGTCAAAGTCCCTCAACAAGTGACATAGTGCTCACACATACATTAAGGGGTGTTTGGGATTTTGCTTATTTAAAACAACTTATGTTTTTCTATACAAGTGCTTAATAGCTTATGAGGTACCAAAACGGAGTTTAAGAAAAAGTGTTTGGATTAGCTTAAAACGAAATAAGTTGATTATAAGTTGTTTTTTTTGTGTTTGTCAAATTCTTCTTATACATGTAAAATGACTAAAAACATATTATTTGCTTATTTAACTTTACATATAACAATCTATTTGTTATCATTTATATCTATTATATGATTTTAAACCAATAACATTAAAGAAAGTATCTTTTACAAAAAAACTATATCAATAACATTAAATAATATGTTTTACAAAAAATATATCAATAATGTTTACATTTAGTAAAAGTGAAAACATGAAATATGATATATTTCACATCTGACATTAAATGTATCATATGATTGAAATCACTCGACACTCAACATTTATTTACATATGAAGAAAAAAATGGTTACATAAAAGAAATTTAGGTAAGGAAGAAAAGCTGTGATACATAAATGTTTTTAAGGATAAAAGAGTAAATCTAATAAGGAGTTTCAAATACGTAAGGGATAAGCAGTTTTCAGTTTTTTGTATCCAAACACTTAAAAATGCATATTACTGGTGGGGTGGCGATGATAAGTTAATAAGCATGCTCACCTTGTGGCTGGGATTTGGGGAAATTGGTGATGATTGTTTTCTGTTTCACCCCACCTCAAACTTATAATAATAAACTAGCAACTTAAAATATTTGTGGTCTGGTGTTGGTTGATTTGTTTTTTGTTTTTCAATTGATTTTGTAAGTTTGGTGATGAACTTTCAGGATCTGGTGCTAGATATACTTACGACAGGTTCCCTTCCAACTATAGATCACAAGACCAGGAGGAGAAAAGAAAGCAGATACTAGCTGCAGCTAGTGGAGCTCTTGAATATGCCGCAAAGCATACTCCTAGGTCAATATTTCCATTTATTACTTTCGCTTCTTTTTCTACCTTGAAATTATACCATTATATTTTTCTACCTTGGAATAATACTTGGGATAAAAACGTAAAAGATTTGTAAACTAATTTGATTTAATGGTAACCTAGAAACCTGCTATTACAGGTAATAAGGGTAAAAATAAAAACTTGGCAACTTTTGGACATTAACTCAGGAACAAAACGCTAAAAAATATCCACAAAATTACATACCTTGCATTTAACCCAAATTTGTTGTTCGAGTATAATTCAGCCAAGTCTGTTGCTAAGTTCTGATATATTGTTTTATGCCAGCTCACCTTCGGTGTACACGGATGGAGACTCCAAAGGAGAAAGTCTAAGTCCTAGAGAGAGAGCTGTGAGCTCTCTTAAATCTTAATCACAACTCATCTCATCTCATCTATCTGCTGGTTTTGTGATTCTAAATATTTTGCAACTTGCAGGCTGAACGGGAGCGCATGGTCTTGGATATAAAAGTGAAATTGCAGGTCAGGAAAGGGTCTTTTCGTAATTTTATCCTTTTGGGATAATTGTTCATGGAAATATCATTTTCACATCCTCCATACTTTTACCCTTTTGGGGAATGTGTGCCTGCCTGTTTGTATTGTGTAGACACACACAAACAAACACAATTGGGGGGGGGGGGGGGACAAAAATTGCTACAAATAGTCAATTTTTATTTTGTTTGTTACCATCTCAGTTGTATCTATGAATCTTGTTTAATTCTTTCTCCCAAATGCTTTTTGTTATTCTGAATGGCCAAACAGGGTCTATGGCTACGTCTTCTGAAATTGGGAGCCACTGATGATCCTTTGTCATCTTTTGAATATGGAACAATCCTAGGTAAATTGTTGCTATTTTATATGGCTTTTATTTTGGAATAACAATCTACTTTTCTAAAATCATCCTACTTACAAAAATTCACCCAATTATATTTATACCGAACTAGTTTAAAAGATTAGTCATTGCTTTAATTGGCTGGATTTTTCAAAGTACAATGCTGAATGCCCTCATAAGAACTAATTTCAAAGTACAATGCTGAATGACCTCATAAGAACTAATTTCAAAGTACAATGCTGTAATAAGTAAATTCAAGTACAATGCTATAATAATATATTTTTGGAAGTGCATTGCTATTTTATGCATTTACCCTTTTTGTTTTGGGCCAAATGCGAGATTAGCAATGCTCTTTCAATTATTTTTGTATTATAGCATCATTTTATGTTAAGGTATTCTACTTTGAAAAATCTAACCAGTTATAGCAATGTACTTCCATTTTTTTATATTTTTTTTATTATAGCAGTGAAAGTTGCTTTGTATTTGAAATGGCATTGCTATAACTGGGTAGATTTTTCAAAGTAGAATGCCGTAATAGGAAGAAATGAAACTACATTGCTATTTCTTTCATATTAACCCTTCTATTTATAAGGATCTTAGCTAATTGGTTTTTGGCTTCTGCAAATATAATCTTTTGTAGCTTTGATAGAAATTGATGCAGAGGGGATTGGTGGTAGTGGATTTGTTGAATGTATAAGGGAACATATTCACTCGGTATGCACATTTTGAACCCTGATTGTATTGAACTTTGTTGTCGTGATTTTAATCTTTTTGTGGTTTCAGGGTTGGAAAGGTCACTTGACTGAAGAGCAGTTCACTGCAGTGAAAGAACTGGTATGTTATGTTTATGGTCTATGCTATTTCTATTCCTTGGTTGAGAATTATTTTATTCAAAGGGCTAAATGCAATAACAGCAACAAGCTTCCATTTAATTGTTTATTTTATAGCATCGTACTGCCATTTCATGATATTTCAGCAGTGTAGTTTCATTTTTTTTTTTGGTTATTAAGGTATTAGCGTTGTATTCTCATCAGGACATTTGAAAAATCTACCCATTCGTAGGTAGCTGTGAAAGTTGCTTTGTAATTGGAGAAAACACAAGTAAATAGATAAAATGGGAGACTTATTTAGGAGTCAACACTATAGACATATTTTGATGGATGTGCTTTGCAATGTCATTAAAATTCACCATTGCTTGTGTTGGAAGAATGGCTTTATTTGTGCAATAGCTGTTTGTAGAAGAAAGTGCTGTGTGGATAATTGAGGTTGAAAATAATAGCACTCTTCTCTTGGGGAAGTGGATTGAAAAAGCATAATGGGGAAAGATGTTTGCATTTTTATTTAGCTTTTCTGCTATACAGTTTGAGATTTTGTATTTTCTTTTTATGTAACACAGCTAAAAACGGCAATTACTCGTGCTACATCGAGGAATGATATAGCAACCATTAGAGATGCCCTTGAAGTTTCAGCTGAAATGTACAAGAAAGACAGGAATAATGTTGCAGATTATGTTCAACGCCATCTTCGTTCCCTTTCCATATGGGAGGAGTTACGGTATGTTTTTACTTAACTTCATTTATCTGTTTTCTGTTTCTTTCCCTCCTCTCTTAACTGTTTTCAAGATAAATCATGTTTAAGAAAAAATAACTGCAAATGGAAGGAAATAAACAGTAAATTTGTAAAAAGTTACGACTTAAGGGAGAAAGCCTTATTTTTCTAAATTTCTCTATTAACTCTTTTTTCTGCATCAAGTCAAAATAAAACACCTATATGTAGCTTATGAGATTAAGGAAGGGACTCTTTCTTTTCTTTTCCCATCGACTTGACCAAGTGCTGAATGATGTTTAAAAAGTATTTTGGGAAAACAACCGGAATTTGAAGTAAAAAAATAAATGAGGGCAAATCTGAAAAAAAAGACTTTAACTTTCTTTGGTTTTTTCTATTAAGTCATACATAGCTTACCAGATTATGTATGGCAAATCTGGAAAAAAAACACTTTAACTTTCTGCATTAAGGTATATAGCTTAGCAGATTAAGTCCATGAAGTCAACTATCCAATGACTAGTGTTTTATATCTACGAATCTTATTGCAGCTTCTGGGACGTGTACTTTGAGTATCTAATGGAATGCTTTTCAAACAAGTAAGTAGCAATTTATGGTTATTTCCCCAACCCAAGATTATCTATTTCTTGCATAAATGCTAAACATGTCTCACAACAGAAAATTGGTATAAACTAGTTCTCCTTCCTTATGGATTTTAAAGATTAGTAGCACCTTTTTTGGGTGGGACAAAAATTGCAATTTATGTTCCATTGACACGAGCCGTGCTCCCAGTACAATCCACACACGTTGCTATTGTTATTATTATTATTATTCCTAAGAAAAGAATCTGTCAGGTCAACTAACTATGCGGCATTGGTGACTGCACAGCTAATTATTTTGGCGACACACATGGTACGTTTTGATTTTTGTTTCATCCTTAGCTTTTACATTGTTGTGTTGTGCTTGCTGATTTAATTAATACTGGTAATTAATTTGTTGAAGGCGGGGCTAGGCCTTCCTGACACGGATTCTTGGTATATCATCGAAACGATTGCAGGGAAGAACAACATCGGTTACAGTCATATTGTAAGTAAGATTTAATGTCGATTGCTTTGCTGGTATATATTTATTTGAAGAATCTCCCGACCCAATCCATGGGTCTGCAATCAATGCATTCCTGCTTCTTCTTTTTCAATGAATGATATAAATTACTTACTGTGGGTGTGGGTGCAGATAAAGCTTCGGGGGTATATGTCGCATATCCAGCAGCTATGTGTTGGTTATTGGGGTGTTTATTCAGTGAAGTCGGGAAGTGTGGGAATGGGAGGATTGCTGCCCTCCCCACGACCACAAGACGCTTCCTCGGCCATAGGAATAGGAATAGGAATAGACAACCAACAACCTGCAGAGGCTTCTGGTAGGAGCTGGGTCCAAAGCATGTTTACCAGGGATACTACTACACTACGCACCAACTCCTCATTCACCCGTGTTCGTAAATGGACCTCTGATCAAGGTACCATCCCATCCTCTCTTACTTGCCCCACCCAAGTTCTATGCCAACCTACTTGTGATTCTTTGTTGACAATATGTAAACTCATCATTCCCCCATTTACTTCCACCAAATTATAGGAAATAACCACATTATTACCATAATATTATTTACCAATGTATGTTCGTTCATGTTCTTTACACATAACATAAAAGCAATCAATCAATCAATGCTCATATCATAAGTAGTGCATTCAGTGCATTGTTTGTTATTCCCACAGAATTTGATTTTAATATTTTATTGATAGGTAAAAGTGAGAATGGTGTTAGTGGACAACATAAACTACAATCTAGCATCCGGACACTTAGGGGCCATAATGGTGCAATCACTGCATTGCATTGCGTGACACAAAGAGAAGTTTGGGACCTTGTGGGTGACCGTGAAGATGCTGGATTTTTTATAAGCGGAAGTACAGACTGCACTGTAAGCTTCCTATTCCTATAACTCACTCATAACTGTATGTATGTATGTATGTATGTGCAGTGTCTCATCATTCAGGCATATCTCAGACACATACATACATACATATAAATCATTCTGCATATCTCAAATATTGATAATCACATATGCTGCTAAAGTACGTACTCATCATATCATAGTTGGAATATATATATATATATATATATATATATATATATATATATATATATATATATATATATATATGTTTGCGCTTGGACTGCTAAAAGGCACAACTTCATTTTAACCCTTGACCTTATACCAATAGTTACATTTTGCATGTCATAGTTCAATCTAGTTTTATGTTGCAGGAAATAGCAATTCACTTTTGTTGATATGTTTTTCATTTCTTCCAAATAAAATCTACGATATTTTTCAAGTAAATAAATAAATGAGTGTGTTGGTGTTTCTTGCGTTTAGTATGTATTTATTTTGTGAGGAAACATGTTAGTTATTGGTTGTTATGGCATGCAGGTTAAGATTTGGGATCCAAGTCTTCGTGGGAATGAACTGAGGGCAACACTAAAGGGACATACAAGGTGATTTTTGTGTCGTAAGCCTAAAACTTGTGAAATGAGGTGAAACTGAAATGTTTGTGATTTTTGATGGCAGGAGTGTGAGGGCAATTAGTTCTGATCGTGGAAAAATTGTGTCAGGATCGGATGATGCGTATGTGTTTGTATGGGATAAACAGACAACACAACTTCTAGAAGAGCTCAAGGGACATGATGCCGAGGTAAAGTAAAATCTAACTTGTAATAATATTATATTGTTGAAAATTGAAAATTAAAAAGAAAGGAGGAAATGATTGATTTGGCATTGGCAGGTGAGCTGTGCTCGTATGCTATCGGGGGAGCGTGTGCTGACGGCAGCGTATGATGGAACAGTGAAGATGTGGGATGTAAGAACGGATGCGTGTGTCGCCACTGTCGGTCGTTGCTCCAGTGCTGTCCTTTGCATGGAATACGATGACTCTACCGGAGTTTTGGCCGCTGCTGGAAGAGACGCGTATGCCCCTTCCCCTTCCCCTATTATTAATTAATTAATAAATACTAGTATTACTTTTCAAATTGCCAAATAACCCAATTTTTTGTTTAAAAACCTAACCTATGTATTTGTATTGTATTTAGACTGCCCTGCTATTACAACTTTTGGCCCATGTTTTAAATTTTCTTAAAAATTTCGTCCAAACTTTTTTTTTTTTTTTTTATTTTTATTTTTTTTTAATCTGTTTTTACAAGCCTTTTAAAATTTATTTACATCATGTTTAAACTTTTTTTTTTTATACAACCTACGAAGGTTGAAAAAATATAAGAAAAAGGTTTAAAATGTTTTAAATGTAAGCAAAATATTTAAAAAGGATGATTTTTTTTAGAGGTTTTAAAAACAGGTTTACTTTCTTTATAAAGTTTCAAACCTTTTACTTACTTTCTTTAAGCTTTTCGCAACTTAATGTTGTTCAGTCCCACCATTTTACCAGTGCAACCTCTAAGAACCTGTATTTTGCTGGGGCTGGGCTGGAATGGACAAGCTTTGTAGCACTGTTTCAGACATTAATGTCTTTTTCACAACAGTCCCTGTCAATATTTTGGATTACTACATAATTTTTGTCCCATTGACATCATCAGTCCAAATCCAAACACAGTACTAAAGATAAAAAAAGCTTAATGTTAATTTTCTCTGACAGAGTTGCAAACATATGGGACATACGATCCGGTCGACAAATGCACAAGCTTTTAGGGCACTCCAAATGGATCAGGTAAGGAAGGGTCAAGATTTTTTGGTGGCTGGATACACAAATTTTTTTTTTTTTTTTTTTTTTTTTTTAATAATCTATGGTGGGTGTGGCAGGTCAATAAGAATGGTTGGGGACACTGTAATTACGGGCAGTGATGACTGGACTGCCCGGATGTGGTCAATTTCTCGAGGAACATGTGATGCTGTTTTGGCCTGTCACGGTGGCCCTGTTCTTTGTGTTGAGTACTCCAAGTCAGATAGAGGAGTAATAACTGGTCAGTGTAATTCCATCTTAAAGACTTAAATGCGTTTGTTACATGGGAGTGGGACTGGCTGCGTAGCCTAAGCCTAGGGCTTTTCTTGATGAGGGAGGGAGGTCTTTTTTCATCCCACCTTCCAAAAAAGGCTACGTTTGCCGTTTATAGATGACAGATGAGTAGACCAAGTCGAGAGAGAAGCTTTCTAGTGCTATTTTCACAGTAATGAAAGGATGAAAGCGAGTCCTATTCTATCGTTTTACGTGGGAGTGGGACAATAATTTTCCCAGTCACATGAGTGGCGATGCTTTTTATGTTTTCGTTGGATCTTTGTTTTTCCTTAAAAATCTGTCCAGCCAAGACCCAATTTAGTCTCTTTCAGTATTAATAAATAGGCATGTATGTAAATGTTTTCAGGTTCAAGTGATGGGTTGGTCAGGTTCTGGGAAAACGAGGATGGTCAGTATCAAAAACCTTTATAATAACTCCTGTTTTGTTTTGTTTTTTTTTCTTTTTCTTTTTCTTTCAAGGACATAACTTCGCCATGCCATACATTGAATGCAATGCAACATGCTTTCAATAATATATATATATATATATATATATATATATATATATATATATATATATATTACAACTTAAGTCCTAGTTTGTTAATAGGAGGACCGAGGAGATTGTAGTTTGAAAAAGTGTATTTGCTAGAATGGTATTATAATAATAATAAAAATAATGATGATGAGGAGGGGGGGTTTTGTTGATTTACTGTAGGAGGAGGAGGAGGATTGAAAAGTTCAAAGAACGTGACGCTTCATGGTGGTGGTGTTCTGTCAATTAATGCTGGGGAGAATTGGTTGGGAATTGGAGCTGCTGATAACACAATGTCTCTCTTTCATCGACCTGCCTCTGCCTCTGCCTCTGCTTCAAAGACTTCAACCTGGCAGCTCTACAGAACACCTCACAAAACAGTAGCAATGGTATGGTATTACATACACCCTGATTGTCAAAAATACTTTATTGTAGCTTATAAGCTAGCTTTTGGTAAGCTACTTTGAAATATAACTTTTGGGAAGCTTATGGAGTTTTTTCATAAATATTCCAAATATGCCCTTAATTATACTACTATCTTATGCTAGTTTTTAGTTTTATATACATATATATATATATATATATATATATATATATATATATAAATGTCCATTTATGTCATTTTACATGTAATCTAGCTTATCAACTACTTTTTACCAAACACTATTAATTCATAACTTAGCTTATCATCTACCAGCTAGCTTTTATGCGAGTCTGCCAAATAGGACCTTATTATATCTATATCCCTTCTTCTCTTCTGTCCACACTTACTTTTCTTGTTAGTTGTGTTGTGATACACTAAATGTTACAATTGCTTTCGCCAACTATAAATAAATAATAATCTCATATCATCCAACCTTTACCACTTTACCATTTTATATATCTTCTACGTGTTTTCACTATGTAGTTACATCATGAATTACTACTTTGTATCTCAACTATTATTACTATGAATAATAATAACTAAATAAAATGGTGAGTGAAACTACATTGTGTATTTGTGCCTTGTTCTCAAAATTGGATCATGGGGGCCGTGAAAATGGTTCTGTTAATGGTCAAGAAAATCACTACACAACTACAGAATGACTAAATCAATAAAAATGATATATGATGAAATTACGTTTATTTGTCCTCTGATTTGCATTTATATTGGGATACAAGGAATAACTTGAATTTACCAAAATTATGATGTTTTATTTTCAGGTGCGATGTGTGGCTTCTGATCTTGAACGCAAAAGGATATGCAGTGGGGGCCGCAATGGACTGCTTAGACTCTGGGATGCAACCATCAACATTTAAGATTCTCTACAATTCTATTAAAATACTTTTTTTTTTTTTTTTTTTGCCTTTGTCAAATTATTTTAAAGTGTACATATGGACAAACTGCCAAATTCCTCCTACTTTGTTGTTGTTGCTCAATTGTTTTGAATTTTGTTGCAAGCCAAGGGTCGTTGGAGTATTATTAGATATGCCTTTTACTCTTGTCACTTTTAGTAGCTATTAAGTATTGTTTCTTTTTGACTCACATAACTTAATTTGCTATGTCATAAATTGAGTTTTAGGGTTTAGGTTTGTCTTTCATCCTAGTCAGGTCTCTATATGTCCTTAATCGAATGGGGTTTTGGAAAGAGTTCCATGGAACACTTAACTGATTTTGTAGAATATGAACATATTGACATGTGATGAAACTCAAAACAGCATCAGATGCATCATGATTAATCAAATCAAGAAATGTTTTAACTCTAATGGGTGCTATCATCTAGTATACATTGTCAACCATCCACATACTTAGAACTTAACATCTCATCTATTGACATAAGTGATGTCAAGATATAAATAAAGTCCCCATTGCGGATGATGCTAATGATCCTATGAATAAGCAATATCAGACTTTTCAAGTTTGACATACATACATGTAGTATAAGAATGAGATTTCTCTCTGAGTAGGGGTAGAACAACCCAATTAATATATTCAGAATTATAACAGGGACACTATGAAATATGATTTGATTTAAGATTTTAAATGCAAGTACATATTTCCTTCAAGTTAATATTCTTCTTCAAATTATTGGGATTCCCCTAAATGCAAGTACATATTAACTATTTAATATGATTACCTTGTTACCTAGATTATCAAGAATTGGTCCGTCGATGACATAAAGTTTTCATTCATGTTTGAGGACAATCGAAGGTTATGATATGAATTAAGGAAATTGTTTTAGGAAGCTTATCATTACAGTGACAATATAATGGTGTTGTATTTTTTTTTTTTTTAATTATTTATCAAATGATATGCATAAAGTTGCGTATTAGTACATTAAAATTAATCTCATCTTATAATTTTGTAATGATGATGCACAAACAAATAAACTTGTATATCAGTACATTAAGATTAATTTTTCATTCTAATAATTTTGTAATGCTCGAACATAATTTGTTAAACTATGTTTAGTTCACATATATAAGTTTGAATTCCTATTATACTGTGATATTAATCATATTATTTTTCGGTGCGAAAGTTCTTTACCAGTTGTTCCTATGAAACTCTTTATAACAACCCCAAAGCATCATTTTAAATTCAAAGCATATACCATTTGCAAATTATGAAACATTTACAAAAAGCAAACTCGTCTGTCAAATGTGTTTTCTTAGGGTATTCCCCAAATCAGCGAGAGTATAAATGTTATTCTTCATCCACCAGAAAACAAGAGAAATTAAATTCCCTCCTACCTTTTATACATACAAATATTCCTATCTATTAAATTTTTGACATGTGTCATTATTCCATATTTACTTAACTATCTCACTAAAAGTATATTAGGAATAATGGTGACACGTGTCATAATGTTAGTGGGTAGGAATATTTGTAGGCATAAAAGGTAGGAGAAAATTTAATTTCTCAGAAAACAATATTATTCCGTGGATGTCATATTTTTTGAAGACGAACCCTACTATTATTCACGGGAGAGATCAGTAGAAATATAACATGAACACTATGAAATATGATTTGATTTAAGATTCTAAATGCAAGTACATATTTTCTTCAAGTTAATATTCTTCTTCGAATTATTGGGATTGGGAGTACATATTAACTATGATTACCTTGTTACCTAGATCATCAAGAACTGTTCCGTCGAGGACATAAAGTTTTCATTCATGTTTGAGGACAATCGTAAGGTTATGATATGGATTAAGGAAATTGTTTAAGTAAGCTTATCCTTACTAGTGATCCGACATAGTGACAATATAATAGTGTTACTTGTACACTAAGATTAATCTTTCATTCTTTTAATTTTGTAATGCTTGAAAATAGTTTGTTAAACTATGATTCACCTTCCACATATACAAGTTTAATCCCTATAATATTGTAATACTAATCATATTATTTTTCCGTAGGAAGGCTCTTTACTAACTGTACTAGACTATGAAAGTCTATGTAACACCCCAAAACATCATTTTATACTAGGGTACAAATTATACACCATTTGCAAACTTTTATGAAACATTTACAAAAAGCAAAACATCCTTTTATACAAGGATACAAAGCACCACACACAATAGGAAAGCGTTTACAAATTACCATTATTATTTACAAATCAAAAGAACTAAAAAATGCTTTTTACAAACTATCTTTTAAAAGTAAGTAGTCTAATATCCCTAAAAACTTCATGCTTGTGATCTAGGTTACGATTACTTTATTTGATAGGTGGAGTACATATCATAAAACAAATATCATTTGATAAGAAGCTATCAATCATATGAACATTTCATAACAAATAACATTTGTAATGAAAATAAAACATTTGTGACATGTACTATTTACATGTCAAAAACACTATCTTACACTAAAAATACGAAAAACATTTACAAATTGCCATAACTATTTTACATACAAAAGAACTATAACATGTTTTCCACACACTTCTTCATCTAAACCAGTAAGGTAATCTTCCGTATGATCAACCCATTGATCATAATAATGGTGATAGTTTTATACTACGAATGAATAAAAAGTAGAGGTGTCGTAAGGCCGTTGAGAAAGTAAGGTACGTGCCTAGTTTAATGAACCAGTGGCGTACAATAGTAAAAATGAGAAAAAGTTAGAAGACCCATTGAAACTGTTATGTTTGACTTAGAATAGAATGGTTGAAATTATATCCGGTTTATCATTGTACATGACCTATTTGAGTAGGTAGTATAAATACTAGATGCACAATAAGAAAATAACAAATACTAATGACTGTTCATCAAATGTATAGCTGTGTGTAAGCACACAAACATTAAACTGTTAAGATGCAAGTGGTGGTGATATCGTGTGAATAACATCACTGAAAGGGTATAGTTATTTGTTTACTCATTGATGGAAAATCTATGTAGTCACTCTTTATAGGGCGAAAGATTTTAAATGGATAAATTTGGGAAGTCTTCGATGACAACTATGTGTATGATCTTTTGATATGATGATGTTGAGACCATCGTCTGAATGTAAGCATGATTAGTTGGATAATAAGGCCTTAAGGTGTCCTTGACATGAAGTCGTGAACACATAAATCAATTATACAAATATGACATGTGTACCATGTTGGTAAAATATGAACACTGCAGAAGATTTATGTGGAAAGTTTAGAGATTCTAAGAAGTGGGAAGTACATATATATATATATATATATATATATATATATATATATATATAATGAGATGTGATGAATGGCAGTAGGGATCATGCCATTCTAGAGATATTCCACAATGGGCTGGATCTAGGATTTTGAGTATTACGAAGGATCCTGAATGTTGGGATCCTGACAATTAGGATCTTGAGAAAGTGGTTGAGGGTTAGGATCCTCGATTATTGCTAAGTTGTTTGTTTGATCATGGTTATTGGGATTATCTGGTTTGTTAGAGGGATATTCCATCACTGGGATCAATATATGGGTAATAGGGATCCTAACTTCTGGTGGGATCCTAATGGAAGATCCTAGATTGGCCAGTGCGTATGCCTAAACATTTTCTTCTCTGGGAACTTGGCTTAAGCTGAAAGCTTCGAATTCGAAGTCCAATCTTTTGAGGATCAGTAGGTATAGTGCTAGTCTTTCACCTTTTACATCATAGGATCGATTAAAATGATTAGTTAATAATAAGGAATCAAAAAAATACTCGAAGATCCTTGATTTGAAGATCCTTGGACAACTGTAATCCTATGATCAATTCTTCATATTCATCCTCGTTGTTAGTTGCATTGAATTCATACCTGACTGACTGCTTGGGGTATGATGTCCCTTATGGTGATTTTAGTATGATCCCTAGGCTTGTTCCTCAGAAGTTGGAAGATCCATCAATGAAGAGTATCCATCTTCCCATGCTTTCTTCTTTTTGGAGTTCCTTGCTTTCCAATTCAGCTTTAGGTTGTAGATCATCAATGAAATTAGCCACAAAGTCTGCTAGTGATTGTGATTTTATTGTTGATCTTGGTTTATATTTGATGTCATATGTACTCAGCTTTACATACTATTTTTCCGTCCTACCTGACATCTATGGTTTTCGCATAACATTCTTAATGGGATAATTAATCTTTACATGCATAGTATGTGTTTCAAAATAGTGTCTTAATTTTGTCGAAGTAGTTACTAATGCAAGTATTAGTTTTTCAAGATGGGAGTACCTGGTCTTAGGATCTAAGAGACTTTTACATACATAGTAGATGAGATGTTGGCCTCCGTTAGATCTTTGGCTAAAACAACACTTACTACGTTAGAGGATACTTAGAGGTAGGTATAGGAGAAGTGGTTACCCATTTAGTCGTTTCACCAACAAGGGTTCTGATCTTAAATAATTTTTAAGTTCCTGAAAAGCATCTTCGTGCTCTTTGGTCTACTCAAATCTTTTGTTCTTCTTTAAGATATCATAGAAAGGTTTACACCTCTATGAGGATCTTGAGATGAACCTGTTTAGTGTTGCTACTCTTCTTGTTAGTATTTGAATATCCTTTGTCGAGGATGGGGATCTTAAATCGATCATGGCCTTTATTTGCTATGGACTTGATTCTATTCCTCTTTTAGTCACCATATATCCGAGGAACTTGCCTCATCTCATTACAAAATGGAATTTGGAAGGATTCATTTTCATGTTGTATTCGTCTAGTATGTTGAAGGCGTCCTCAAGATCCTTGAGGTGATCTTCAACTTTATTTGATTTGACCACCATGTCATCGATGTAGACCTCCATTGTGTTCCCCACCTTATCCTTGAACACAGGTTAACTAGCCTTTGGTACATTGCACCTGCATTTTAAGACCAAAAGGCATAACAACATAGCAATATATACCTGTTGGGGTTATGGGCGTGGTATCTTCCTGTTCAGATGGTTCCATTTGAATTTGTTGGAACCCTGGTGATGCATCCATGAACGTTAGCAGTTCATGGCCAATAGTAGCATCTATCATGGAATCTATGTGTGGCAAGGGGAAGGGATCCTAAGGACAAGCCCTATTAAGATCCATGTAATCCACACATACTCACTATTTTCCATTCTTCTTTTGTACTATGACCATGTTTGCTAGCCACCTTGGGAACTTCACTTCCTTGATCATCCTTGTCTTGAGAAGTTTTTCTACTTCTTCTTGGATGATCTGATTTCTCTCGGGTGCAAACTTCCTTCTTTTTTGGTGTATTGGCCTGAAAGAAGGATCAATGTTAAGTTTATGAGTTATAATATTTTTTGTCTATACCTGTCATATCCTCATGCTTCCAGGTGAATGTTTTGCTTCTATCTTTTAGAAACTTTATTAGTTCTTGCTTAATTTGTTCTGGTATTAAGAATCCTATGAGGACTTCTAGCACACCTCATGCCCCTGCTTTAATTTCTATGCTTGTCATGGTACCGTTGAAGATTTCATTGAGGTCTTG
This sequence comes from Lactuca serriola, assembly GCF_051521515.1. Lineage (NCBI taxonomy): Eukaryota > Viridiplantae > Streptophyta > Magnoliopsida > Asterales > Asteraceae > Lactuca > Lactuca serriola. The sequence continues at coordinate 266,204,891 of NC_136415.1, forward strand.
TAGCACTCCTTGGATTCTTGTTGATCACCTGTGATTTTTACTGTCCCCTATGGAGTAGGCATATTAACATACTAATGGTATGTTGAGGGGACAACCTTCATATCGTGGATCCATGGTCTATCTAGTATAACATCATAAGAGGATAATGTATCAATTACACAAAAGCGTTGCATAGAGTTTACCCCCTCTATGTAGATAAGTAGCTTTATCTTGTCGACCGTATGCTTTGTTTTGCCACTGAACCCTATTAACATTGAGGATCTTTTGACTATTTCAGATTTTGGGATGTTCATCCTTTTTAAAGCATCCAGGAGTATAATGTGGACTGAGGACCCCCCATTGACAAGGATTCTTTTGACAAAATGGTTGGTGATGTAAATGGTGATCACCAACCCATCGTGACGGGGATCTTGGACGTCTGTTTAATCCGTTTCGTCGAAGGTAATCTCCTTCTCGTTTGTAATCGACATATTCTTCTGACGCATTTCTTCTTTCTTTGTTTTCGATACTTTAGCATGTCTTTTTGCTGCAGAGTAAGAGGTACCACAAATTTCAGATCCTCCAGAGATCACATTGATTACCTTGGAGTCTGCAGGAGGGGATCCTGGTTTCTCTAGGATCTTTTGAGGTTCCTGATATTTTTCTTTGGATCTTTCTTTTCTTCTTCCAAGGATCTTGTTGATGTATCCCTTGCTAATTAGGTAACTGATCTTCTTTCTGAGGGCTATGCAATCTTCCGTAATGTGACCGAAGTCCTCGCGATACGCACACCATTTGTGCTTATCTTTCCAGGCGGTGGACTTTTCTCCTTTTCTTGGCCATCTTGATTTGTCGCCAAGATCCTGCATAGAAAATATTAAACCCGAAACATCCATAAAAAAATAGTAGTCAATGATCTTAGGAAATTCTACTTCCCCCTTCATCTTCAAGGGCATTCCCCCTATGATGATCAGGTCTGGAATAAGGTTTGGATTTATAGGATCTTTGGACCGATGAGTCGGCCTTCCTATTGGGTTTATCCTATGGGTTGCTCCTTTTTTTCGATCTCCTTGTCTTCTTTGAGCCTTATGAAGCTCAGTGCTCTGCTCCTTTCTTCATCTATTCTTTCGCATGAAGTCATTACAAGGTCTTCGTAGAAAGGAGAGTCCTTCTTTAATCCCATTTTGAAGGCTTCTACGAAAATTGCCATATTGATGTCGAGGATACTTAGAGCTTCTCTGCCAAATCTGTTCATGGAATCCCTGAGAGATCCATAGGATCCTGAACCACTTGATAGAGATCACTAGTGATCTTTTCAAATTTTATACTACAAGAAAATTGGTAGTTAAAATATTAGCTAAATGTGCAAATGAAGTAATAAAGTAAGGAGAAATATTTAGTAGCAATTTCAAGGCTAATCTTGTGAGGGTCGAACCAAAACCATTGCATATGCAAGTTTCCTTCAAATGTGTGAGAATGGGGATGATCTCCATTCTTTCCCTGTATTGTGCCACATGTTCTTCATGATCCATATTCCCATCGTAAGGCTTCATGTTGGGAGTTTGGAAGAGCTTTGGGACTTTGGTGTCAACAATCACCGGAGCAAATCTTGAAATCCTATGGATCGTTGGAGAAACTTCCAGTATAGGTTGTGTTGGTGCATGTAAATGCTCCACAAATAATGAGTGATAGTTAGGTTGTATTTTCCCTTTATTTTGTATTGTTGGTGTAAATACTCTCCCTCATATATAAAGGGAGAGTTGGTCATTTATTTCCTTAAGCTAGCTTATCCTTTTCTTAGTTAAAGTAACACTTTTCTTACAATGTAATTCTAGAGAGAGAAAGTGGTGGGTTCTCCCCACCTAGGGAGAGTTTCTCTCCCACCATGTTCTTCATGAAATATATTATTATTCTCTCTTGTTCTTAGCCTTCTTCAACGAACTCATAATATGTTCTTTGTGTTCATACTTACAAAAACACGATTAATCTCGAGATATCCTTCTTCCGCACTCACCGTTTGTTATAAAAATGGGTTCCAACAATTGGTATCAGAGCCGTACCTTGAAGATCTCACGATTAGTTCAAGGGAACGACTCCCGTTCGGTGATTATCTTGTGATTTTTCCGTGTTTCTGCAAGAAAAATTTTCGGATTTCAAACCGGAATTTTTTTATGAAGTTCTTTCTTAGTTCTATATTATGGGTGATTCTATCTTAGTAAAATAAATTGTTGCTGCTGCTGCTCGTTCTATTCTCTGCTGTGAAATGATGTTCTTAAAAGTTTATTATTTTGCTGTTGAAGAAATGAAGAAAAATGGGAAGAGAAATTAATTTTGTGGTCTCATAAAAGTTGAAGATTTGCTCCAGGAGTTCTCTTATTCTTGGATGAGAAGACACAATTAATGGGCTTATTTTCTTTGAAGCGGTGCTCTTTTGTTTTACCCAGCAGCATGGAAATCTCCTTGAGGTATGAAGTTCTTCATTCCTCACTTTCTTGCTGTGAATCTTTAATGTGAAGAAATTTGGACGTAAATTGTGTTTGTGAAAAGCACTTTGTCCTTTTTGCTCTTTTGGGTAAAGAGTAATTCACTCATATTTTCCTTCCCAAGCAAAAACCATGTGACATAGTCCAATCCCATCACCTTTTGTCCCCTAAAACCCCCTGTATACTCTTCTTTTTGCCTTCCCAAGACCCACTTGCTGACTTAAATGCTTTATAAAATATTTCCCTCATTAAAATATGAATAAATGACATTTGCGGTACCATTTTTCATGAAAAAAATAGCATTTTTCGTCACCTGTTCAGCCCTTTCCGAATCCCCGAACTGCAGCCAAAAACTGCCTACCGGAGTCACCTGAGAAGCCTCTCAGCAGCCCTTCTTAGCCTTTGATCCGAGGTCATTAATGCCCCATCCGCAGCCAAGGTCAGCAACCAAGAGACCGCAACCCACTCTTACCTTATCCTGCTGACCGAAGTCACTCTAGACCGCAGCTTCAGATCCCTCCTGGCTCGGACCGCAGGCGTCTTTCTCCATCTCGGACCGCGGCTCGCATCCGAAGTCCTTGCACCGCCTCGCCTACCGCAGCCTGTTCCATCCGCAGCCTTCACCCATCATCTAGTCTAGACCCGCAGCCAGCTAATCATCCGCACCCAAGACCTCGTCCGCACCCTAGTCCTCCTACCGCAACCACCATAGACCCGCAACACCCTCACTTCGGATCCTCTCTCCAACGCCCCCTTCTCCTCCCTTCAGCCCTTCCTCCTCCTCCCCCCTCCTTCTTCCTTCTCCTTCTCCCCTCCTCCCTTCCTTTCTATTTCCTCCCTTCTCATCCCCCCCCCCCCCACACACACACACACTTTTTTTTAGCATTCTTATTTTTTTAAAGCCTTTTTTTATTATTTATTCAGTTTTTTTTATTATTTATTCAGTTTTTTTATTATTTATTCATTTTTTTCAGTTAATTTTTTTTACACCAATTTTTTTTTATTCAGTTATTTTTTTCTTAAAGCCATTTTTTTATTTAGCCAATTATTTTTTTTAACACCAATTTTTTTTATTTAGCCATTTTTTTATTATAACCAATTTTTTTTTATTAAAACCAATTTTTTTAACACTAATTTTTGCCACCACCTGCCCACGGATTGTCACATTGGTTACTAATTTTATGCTGGTTATTATTATTGGAAGAATACTCCTATCGCAGTCAGACTTCATATTATCTTTTTTGTGATGCTTGCACCGCAACGACGATTGATCAACAAAGTTGTTTCGCATTCTTCACTTTATGGGATATTATGACTTGGCGCTCTTGATTTTTGGTTGACAAATTATGTATCTTGAGCATGTGGACTTTATTCTCTATTGAAGACCACTTCAAGTGTTCCGGCACCGCAGTTTGGATATTTGGATATTATTTTTGGCACAACAGATTATTCTCAACACAGCTTCAGCAACTATGTCACCCGCCTCCTCATGACCGCAAGAGTATTTATTTTACTATTTCTCGTTTCTTATCGAGACCCTTCATACATCTAAGGAGAGCTTCTCTTAGCTCTTGGTATCCGACACTCTCCATCCGATGATTTGTTGATTTTTGATATCCGGTCATTGATTATCAAAAATAGGGAGAAAATATCATCCGAATTTGGTTATTATTGTTTGCGTTTGGATTTTGAAGACTTCTGAAGACGATTATTTATTTAGTGATGCGATGTGGCACTTATTTATTTTTGGTCTTCACGGATCAAATTTTTGGCATTACTCGATGTTTTCCGATTCAGATTATTTATTATTCGGACTCTACCACAAGATGATTTTGTGTTCGCATCTGGTTTAGTTCTTATGGTTTCACGAGTTTGGATTTATGATATGTTGAAGACAAAGATTATTTTGGCGATGTGACGTGGCACTTATTTTTGATCATTGGATCAAATTTTTGGCATCGTTGGACCATGTTTTTGGACTCACATTATTTTTCTCCGGACTACATTTTATGGATGCTTCACATTTTTAGCAGGTTATTCTTTGAAGAATTTTGGTGTATTATGATTCAAGAACTCGGGATGTTTTTCAGATTTTTTGAAGCCGAAGTGTTTCTTTTATTGGATATCCTACTTGCTCATGGTGACCTCCTTTTTCGGGTGATTATGACTAGTTTGAAGATTTGGATCTTATTTTTCTGCTTTGAAGCCGGAGACCTTCATTGTTAGAGATTCTTGGCCAGTTTCAGACTTCATAGACACTTCAGAGTTTCAGAGACATTTCAGCACTTGAGTTCATTTTATTACCACCCTTGCTAGTCGGATTACTGTATTATAGTCTTGTATCACTTATTGTATCTCTCATCATTTGTAAGCATTTAGGGAGAGAATGTTGGTGCATGTAAATGCTCCATAAATAATGAGTGATAGTTAGGTTGTATTTTCCCTTTATTTTGTATTGTTGGTGTAAATACTCTCCCTCCTATATAAAGGGAGAGTTGGTCATTTATTTCCTTAAGCTAGCTTATCCTTTTATTAGTTAGAGTTACACTTTTCTTACAATGTAATTCTAGAGAGAGAAAGTGGTGGGTTCTCCCCACCTAGGGAGAGTTTCTCTCCCACCATGTTCTTCATGAAATATATTATTATTCTCTCTTGTTCTTAGCCTTCTTCAACGAACTCATAATATGTTCTTCGTGTTCATACTTACAAAAACACGATTAATCTCGAGATATCCTTCTTCCGCACTCATTTTTCGTTATAAAAACGGGTTCCTACAGGTTGGACCACCTTGGCCACACTCGAGATCATTTGCCTTAACTGCTGAAGTTCCTATAACACCGTAAATTTTCAAAACAATTTTTCGATTTTTATACAAAACACAATTCATTCATTAATCATAAAAACATCATTGTTTGAAACTCAAATTCATAGCATATAAAAATCCCAAGATCTCATGACATAAAAATCCCGTGTGTGTACTGATCAGGCCGGCGCCTTCCCGCGATCCTCACTAGTACCTGAAACTAATAACACCAAACACTGTAAGCACAAAGCTTAGTGAGTTCCCCAAAATACCACACATAACACATATTAGCCACTCAAGGCTATAACTCTGTGGGTACGTGGACCCTACTCTGTGAGCCCTCTGGTTCTAACTCTGTGAACCTTCCGGTTCTAACTCTATAAACATGCACAACATAAATCACATAGAAATAATGCAGTACAACACATAACATATAACATACAAATACTCTATCACATAACTCTGGTTACCTACTCAAGGTAAAGTATAGTGAGAAGACTCACCTCGCGTATCTCGGTAACTCGCAAATCCCTGAAATCACTAGTGCTCGATCTCCCGAGCTATAGTCCTCCTATAACACAATACATCTCTAATTAACACTTTCCCAACTAAGGTTGACTAACCCTAACAAGTCAACACCGGTCAACTCTGGTCAATGGTCAACGGTCAACTCAACTCGCTGAGTCTGGCGTGGACTCGCCGAGTCTCTACGAGGACCCGATTCCTCTGAGTCCCTTCCAAATCACCGAGTCACTCACCCGACTCGGTTACTCAACCCCTGGTTCGAAAACACTGAACAACCCGCACCAACTCGTCGAGTCTGGAAATAGACTCGGCGAGTGCATTCCATGCACAACCCCAAACGACCTTCTGAGGTCAGATCTGCTTCACTAACTCATAGATCCAGTCCTTCCAAGCTTATTCATCACGTAAAGTTCATGTCTTGGCGCTCATAACACACCTAAAGACTCATAAATGGTGTTTTGACCTCAAGCACAAAGATCCCAAACCAAAACCTCCATGGATTCATAAAAAGCTTGGACAAAGGGACACTCTGGACCTCCAAGGGTCCAGATCCAGAACCTAACTCGCTTAAGGGACCAAGGAAGCACTAGATCTAGCCACAAAAGGGCTCAATAAGCCCTAAATCAACAAGAACATCACCTTAACAGAAAATGGTTCGAAAATAGTACCTCAAACGTGATGTTCTGGGCCTCAGATCTTCAGGAAGTTGATCCTCTTGTTTCCACCTTGGCTATAGCTTCCTTTCCCTTGCTAGATAACACCTCCAAGGTCAACAATGGCTCCTTATCTCACTCCAAACGCTCAAGCTCACTAGGGTTTCACTCTGGGGACTGGTGAGCACAAATGACGGCCATAAGGCCCTTTAAATAGGCCCCAAACCAGAGAAATTAGGGTTTCATTAAACAACACAGACTCGCCGAGTCCACCAATGCGACTCGTCGAGTCCGGTCATTAATCCGGGTGAGAAATCGCGTCTCTACTCGGCGAGTCTACGCACCAACTCGCCGAGTTCTTCCACAGGTAGCTCTAAACGATATGCTACCCTGCCCACCCTTGTGACCACTCTGAACGGCCCAATATACCGGGGCCCTAGCTTGCCCCTCTTCCTGAATCGGATCACTCCTTTCCAAGGAGATACCTTCAGGAGAACATAATCACCGACCTGGAACTCGAGCTCGGATCGACGCTTATCCGCATAACTCTTTTGGCGGCTCTGAGCGGTCAACAATCTCTGCCTGACCCGCTGAATCTGCTCTGTCTTCTGAAGTACAATCTCTGTGCTACCTATAACACGCTGCATGACCTCGCCCCAGCAAATGGGGGTCCTACACCTCCTCCCATACAACAACTTAAAGGGTGGCATACCAATACTCGAATGATGGCTGTTGTTGTAGGAAAACTCTGCCAAGGGCAAATACGTGTCCCAACTCCCCCAAAGTCCAACACACATGCCCGGAGCATGTCTTCGAGCGTCTGAATCGTCCGCTCACTCTTTCCGTCAGTCTGGGGGTGATATGCGGTACTAAAATGCAGCCTAGTACCCAACTCCTCGTGAAACTTCTTCCAGAATCTGGAAGTGAAACACACATCTCGGTCTGAAACAATCGAGATCGACACTCCATGCCGTGATACCACTTCCCTCACGTACATCTCTGCTAATTTCTCCGCGGAAGAACTCTCACTGATAGCAAGGAAGTGGACGCTCTTTGTCAACCTGTCCACAATCACCCAAATTGCATCGACTCCCCTAGCAGTCCTTGGCAATTTGGTGATAAAATCCATGGTAATCTGTTCCCACTTCCATTCGGGAACCTCCAACGGCAGCAACTTACCATGCGGTCTCTGGTGCTCGGCCTTAACCCTACGGCAGGTTATGCATCTCTCAACAAACCATGCAACATCCCTCTTCATACATGGCCACCAATACTCTCTCCTCAGGTCCAAATACATCTTAGTGGCCCCAGGATGGATCGAGAATTTCGACCGATGAGCCTCTTCCATCAAAATGGTATGCGTGCCTCCCACAAACGGCACCCATATACGCCCCTGAAATGTCATAAGCCCCCGACCATCAGTAACGAACTCCGATACCAACCCAACAACTCGTTCTCTCCTCTGGTTCTCCGATCTCACGGCCTCAGCCTGTGCTCCACGAATGGTGTCCAACACCGAAGCCATCACAGTCAATCGCAAACATACATCTCGCAATGGGGCGCCCTCCGCCCTGCGACTCAGGGCGTCGGCTACCACATTAGCCTTGCCCGGATGATACAGGATCTCACAATCATAATCCTTGACCTCGTCCAACCACCTCCTCTGCCACATATTTAGGTTAGGCTGATCCATCAAATACTTCAGGCTCTTATGGTCCGTGTATATCGTACACCGAACCCCATACAGATAGTGACGCCAAATTTTGAGGGCTAACACCACCGCCCCCAACTCTAGATCATGGGTGGGATACCTCGTCTCATGAGGCTTCAGCTGCCTCGATGCGTATGCTATCACATGGCCTCTCTGCATTAGCACCGCTCCCAACCCCAAGATCGACGCATCACAGTATACCACAAAGTCCTCCATCCCCTCCGGGAGGGATAACACCGGGGCTTCACATAACCTTTGGCAAAGCGTCTCAAAGGAGGCCTGCTGCTCGGGGCCCCATGAAAAAGCGACACCCTTCCGGGTCAACCTGGTGAGTGACACTGCGATCTTAGAGAAATCCATGATAAATCTCCGATAATAACCTGCCAACCCTAAGAAACTCCTGATCTCGGAGGGTGACCTCGGCACCTCCCAACTCATCACTGCCTCAACTTTGGCCGGGTCGACCAGTATCCCTTTCTGGTTAACGAGATGCCCTAGGAACTGGACCTCTCGCAACCAGAAATCACACTTGGAGAATTTGGCATAAAGCCTCTCTGATCTCAGCACTCCGTGGATCTCCCTCAAATGCTCCTCATGCTGCTCTCTAGATCTCGAATATACCAAAATGTCGTCAATGAATACAATCACCGACCGATCCAACATCGGCCTGCAACACTCAGTTCATGAGATCCATGAACACTGCCGGGGCATTGGTGAGCCCGAAAGGCATCACCACAAACTGGTAATGCCCATAACGCGTCCTAAACGCTGTCTTCTGGATGTCCTCATCTCGCACCCTCACCTGATGATATCCAGACCTCAAATCGATCTTGGAGAACCAAGATGCTCCTTGTAACTGATCGAACAAATCGTCGATCCTTGGCAACGGGTAACGGTTCTTGACCGTCAGCTTGTTCAACTCCCGGTAATCAATGCACATCCGGTGTGAACCATCCTTCTTCTTGACAAAAAGGATAGGAGCTCCCCACGGCGAGCTGCTCGGCCGAATAAATCCCTTTCCCAGTAGCTCCTGAAGCTGCGAGGATAACTCTTGCATCTCTAGAGGTGCAAGGCGATAAGGCACCTTGGCAATAGGCGCGACCCCCGGAACCAAATCGATGCTGAACTCCACTTGCCTCACGGGAGGCACACCCGACAACTCCTCTGGAAATACATCCGGAAACTCACGCACTATCGGAACCTCCTCAACTGACCTAGGCCTCTCTGAATCAACCCGCGTATCCATCACATATGCCACAAAACCCTTACAGCCCTGCTGTAGACACTGCCTCACCCTAGCGGCCGAACAAAACGCTGACCCAGAACGTGTACCCTCACCGTACACCATAAGAACTCCCCCACTAGGGTCTTGTATGGTCACCAACTGCCGCTCGCAGTCGATGAACGCACCGAATCTGCTCAACCAGTCCATGCCCACAATGACACAGACATCACCCATCGCAATAGGAACCAAATCAATCGGGAACTCAACACGAAAAATCTCGAATACGCACCCACGGATCACCTCCGTGGCATATATCACCCTCTCGTCAGCTATGGAAACTCTCAGAGGCCGACTCAATGCCTCACGACTAATACTGATATGCTGACTAAAAGCCAAAGACATAAAAGACTGACTCGCACCCGAGTCAAATAACACCAAGGCAGGTACAGAATTCACAAGAAAAGTACCTACACATAACATAATATAAGCATAATATCTCATCATCAAAAATAAATACACGAAAGAATACATACCAGCCACGACATCGGGCGCTGCGCGGACCTCCTCCGCGGTCAACTGAAAGGCTATCCCTTGTGCCCTCGGCGTCTCGGCCTTCACTGGCCGACTCTCAGTAGCTCTGATGGCAGCAGGGGCAGATCCCTGAGGTGCTCCCTGAGCTGATCCCCGCAACTGCGGACATTCTGCCTTCCGGTGTCCGGTCTGGTTGCAGTGAAAACACACTGCAAACCCCTTGGGGCAGTCCTTGGCCATATGCCTCTCCTTGCCACACTTGTAGCAAGATCCAGCTGTACAAACTCCATCATGACCCTTGCTGCACTTTCCACATGTGCGGCCCTTCTGGCTCCCTGATTTGGGATCAGCGGGCTTAGCCCGCTTGGCTGCCGGCTGGGACTGTGCCGGTCGCCGATCCCTCCCCTGAGACTCCGCCTCCTCCCTAGCCTGAGTCTCTAGCTCAATCTCCCTCTTCCGGGCATTTTCTTGAAGCTCGGCAAATATCCGGTACGAGGAGTTCGCCACGAACTCCCGAATGTCTCCCCTCAAGATACTCAAATATCGGCTCATACGTGCCTGCTCAGTAGACACGTGCTCAGGGCAGAACATCGCCCTCTCATGGAACATCCTGGTAATCACCGTAACAGATTCAGTACCCTGCTTGAGGGTCAAAAACTCCTGGGCCAAACGCTCCCTCTCCACCTGGGGAATGTACTCATCTCGGAACATGGCAGTGAACCTCTCCCAGGTCACTGCCGCAAGCTCAGCAGGCGTAAAGTGTACCGTCACAAACTTCCACCAGTCCTTCGCTCCCAAGCGAAGCTGGTTCAGCGCGAACCGGACTCTCAAATGCTCAGGAGATGAGCAAGTAAAGAAACACCCCTCTATGTCTGAAATCCATATCATAGCCGTCACCGGGTCCTGGGTCCCGTCAAACTCCGACGGTTTTGTGTTGCTGAACTCTCGGAACAGCAACGCATCACCACCCTGCAGCCTCGCAGCAGCAACAGCTGCGGTGGCAGCTGCAACAACAGCCTCAAAAAGAGCAGCATAACGCTCGTCGAAAGTCTCAATCAGCGTGGTCTTAATAGACCCGAACATCTCTGGTATCTCTGCTCTGATGGCCGTAGCCACTTCCTCGTGGATGATCCGGCGGGTCTCCTCATCACTAGCCCCAATGCTCTCTGGCATAAGACGTGTCCTCACCATGATCTACCTCTGAAATACAACATACGATAAATTAGAACCCATTCGAGCATACTCACACTCGACAACTCATCCCTCCTTGATCCTTGGCATTCCGAAGATTCTTACTTGGACTGTACACCGCCCCGGTGCTTCCAGCAGTATGGGCCTAATATTACTGTCCGCACCGTTTCAGTATACACCCCAAGTCCTCCTCTTCGGATCCCAAGTTCCAAGTACTTTATTATGCATGATCCACTCTCTAACAGATCTCTCATAAGCTCCTCGCTGCTACCTACTCACTCTTAAGCATCTCATAGCAGCTCACCTCTCCCTAGCCTAAGGCATCACAAATCAGGCCACTCTAGTCCTAATAGGAGTACCTAGCCCACTCTAGCATGAGAATACATCATATCCATATCATAACATATAATATAAGGGTATCTTGGGAAATCACCGTTCGGGCGCGGACTGATCATACACACGACTCTGCTTTGCGTTTTCCAAAAAATCTTTTACTCTTTTTGAAAATATTTCTCAAATACTCAGTTTGAGTTCAAATACGCCCGAAGGTGTACTCGAATCCCTCAAACCAAGGCTCTGATACCAACTTGTAACACCGTAAATTTTCAAAACAATTTTTTGATTTTTATACCAAACACAATTCATTCATTAATCATAAAAACATCATTGTTTGAAACTCAAATTCATAGCATATAAAAATCCCAAGATCTCATGACATAAAAATCCCGTGTGTGTACTGATCAGGCCGGCGCCTTCCCGCGATCCTCACTAGTACCTGAAACTAATAACACCAAACACTGTAAGCACAAAGCTTAGTGAGTTCCCCGAAATACCACACATAACACATATTAGCCACTCAAGGCTATAACTCTGTGGGTACGTGGACCCTACTCTGTGAGCCCTCTGGTTCTAACTCTGTGAACCTTCCGGTTCTAACTCTATAAACATGCACAACATAAATCACATAGAAATAATGCAGTACAACACATAACATATAACATACAAATACTCTATCACATAACTCTGGTTACCTACTCAAGGTAAAGTATAGTGAGAAGACTCACCTCGCGTATCTCGGTAACTCGCAAATCCCTGAAATCACTAGTGCTCGATCTCCCGAGCTATAGTCCTCCTATAACACAATACATCTCTAATTAACACTTTCCCAACTAAGGTTGACTAACCCTAACAAGTCAACACCGGTCAACTCTGGTCAATGGTCAACGGTCAACTCAACTCGCTGAGTCTGGCGTGGACTCGCCGAGTCTCTACGAGGACCCGATTCCTCTGAGTCCCTTCCAAATCACCGAGTCACTCACCCGACTCGGTTACTCAACCCCTGGTTCGAAAACACTGAACAACCCGCACCAACTCGTCGAGTCTGGAAATAGACTCGGCGAGTGCATTCCATGCACAACCCCAAACGACCTTCTGAGGTCAGATCTGCTTCACTAACTCATAGATCCAGTCCTTCCAAGCTTATTCATCACGTAAAGTTCATGTCTTGGCGCTCATAACACACCTAAAGACTCATAAATGGTGTTTTGACCTCAAGCACAAAGATCCCAAACCAAAACCTCCATGGATTCATAAAAAGCTTGGACAAAGGGACACTCTGGACCTCCAAGGGTCCAGATCCAGAACCTAACTCGCTTAAGGGACCAAGGAAGCACTAGATCTAGCCACAAAAGGGCTCAATAAGCCCTAAATCAACAAGAACATCACCTTAACAGAAAATGGTTCGAAAATAGTACCTCAAACGTGATGTTCTGGGCCTCAGATCTTCAGGAAGTTGATCCTCTTGTTTCCCCCTTGGCTATAGCTTCCTTTCCCTTGCTAGATAACACCTCCAAGGTCAACAATGGCTCCTTATCTCACTCTAAACGCTCAAGCTCACTAGGGTTTCACTCTGGGGACTGGTGAGCACAAATGACGGCCATAAGGCCCTTTAAATAGGCCCCAAACTCGAGAAATTAGGGTTTCATTAAACAGCGCAGACTCGCTGAGTCCACCAATGCGACTCGTCGAGTCCGGTCATTAATCCGGGGGAGAAATCGTGTCTCTACTCGGCGAGTCTACGCACCAACTCGCCGAGTTCTTCCACAAAACTCAAAATAAAAGAATCAATCTAATACCTGAAATTCCGGATGTTACAGTTCCTTGGCCATGCCCAAGCTTATTCCTGCATCAATGTCCATGGAGGTAGTATTAAAAATATTATTATTCATGGAGGTACCAGGATCCTTGTTATTGGGAGTGAAGAAGGTTTCACTGGGATCCTGGATCATATAAGCTCGCTCTTTTGGCGCTGCACCCCAAGCAGGAATAGGGGCTGGTGTTGAGGATCCTATCTCGTGGCGGTTTTCTGAGGATCGTGTATTGTTAAAGTTCAGGATCTTGGGCTATAAGATCGAGGGTGTCGCTTCTTGGGATTTTTGGATCTACGCCCTCATTCTCTGTATTTCATTGAGTACCATCCTGTTGTTCTCCTACTGCTGAGTGACTTGTCGTTCCATTCTCTTCATCGTAACAAAGAGATCGTTATTGGAAATCAGTACAAGAGGATCCTGAAATCCTTGGGTAGTGACCGGAGATGTGCTTTTCTTTGGTGCCTCAAAAGCTTTTTTGGAGCTCCGCCTAGAGGTGGTGGAAGGTTTTTAGAGGAGATGGGATGAATAGAGGAAGAGGATAAGGTTGGTTGGGTAGACATGTGTAACGACGTAAATTTTCAAAACAATTTTTCATTTTTAAAACATAATTTCATTCAAGACAAAACCATAAAATCCAATGTAACGTGGTCATTATACAAAACATATCAAATCCTAAGATCAAACATATCCATATCCGCCTGTGTGTGTACGAGTCATGCCGGCGCCTTCCCACGGTCCTTACTAGTACCTGAAACACATTAAACATAAACACTGTAAGCAAGAAGCTTAGTGAGTTCCCCAATATACAACTTACACATATACGCCTTTCCAGGCCATACTACACACGACCTTCTGGTCCATGTGTCTCAGGGGACTTCCGTCCCAACCCGGTAAACCTTCCGGTCCTACCCTTGTCGACCTTCCGGTCCATAACTCCCTGACCTTCCGGTCCACATCATAATGTTTTCCAGCCCATATCAAGCATAGCATACATATCACATACATAACACATACAATACATGCAACTCATAACATACAATGCATATATCTCATAGCATACCAGACCTTCCAGTCACACATAGGTACCCTTCCAGGTACAGTATAGTGATAAGACTCACCTCGAGTAAATCTCGGAAATCTCGGACTCTGTGAGATACGATCTAGCCTCCACCTAATCATAACAAACACTCCTCATTAATAAATTTCCCCAAGGCTAGACTTTTTCCTTTCCTATCATTCTCAGAAGGGTACAAGACCATTTTACCCCTCTCATGGCTCAAATACCCAAAAGTTGACCAAACCCTAAAAGTCAACAAAAGTCAACCTTCTGAGGTACGCGGCGCATACCAGATCTATACGCTGAGCGTACCCGGAGGCTTCACAGAATTGGGTACGCGGCCCCTTACGCCGCGCGTACTGGGATTACGCCCAACGTAACTCCCAACTTTCTTCTCCTTTTCATTCAGGTCTTAATTGGTTAAGACTTGCGTCCAAAATCCAGATCTGACTTCTCTAATATGACTTAATCCATAAAGTTGGTGACTTTAAGCCTTTGCATGGCTGTGGAAGTCACCAACACCCAAAACACTCCATTTCCAACCTTAAAAGGTCCATATCTCATGCATGAACAACCTTTAATAACCAATACTGGATTTTTATCACATAACAACACTAAATGAGCTAGTATGGGACAGATCTTGGCTTCTATGAGCTCAACCACTCAAAAAGCTATGAACTTGGGGACCAAAAACCCTAAAACTTCTCTCTACAAAGCATGAACAGAAAAGATGCAAAGCTTGAAGCTTTTTACCTCAAAATGAAGCTTCTTTCACTGCTAAACTCGGATCCAAAAGCTTGAGCTCCGACCCTTCCTCTTCCAAGGCTAACACTTTGCTCCAAATGGCCAAGAACACAATACAAGGCCCTCCTAGACACTCCCTTGCTATAAGAACGAGATTTAGGGTTTTGAAATGTTAAAGCTCTGGAAAAGGTGGCCAACAAAAGGGCCTTAAGGTTGCTTAAATAGGGAGGCTCAACATATTAGGGTTTCTCTTCTGGGCCGGGTACGCCCCACGTATACATTGGTACGCCTCGCGTACCTGGCGACCCTTCCCGCTCAAGACGCGGACGAGTACGCTGATCGTACACCCCAATATGCCCTGTGTACTTGCCAACCATGCATTTCCTTAACAAGGGCCAAAAGTCCACATTGCTCAAAGATGAAGGTTCACAAGGTATACCTGATTTTAGGGATGTTACAATTCTCCCCCACTAGAACCAGACTTTGCCCTCGAAGTCTCATGCTGCGAGCAACTTCGGATGCTGCTCCCGCATCTCCGACTCCGGCTCCCAGGTCAGCTCGGACCCTTTCTAATGTTGCCACTAGACCTGCACCAGGGGCACTTCCTTGTTCCTCAGAACCTTGATCTTCCGAACCAAGATTGTGATCGGCTTCTCAGCATAATTCAGACTCGCATCCACCTGGATATCCTCTAATGGTACCACTGCCGACTCGTCGGCTATACACTTCCTCAGCCGCGACACGTGGAAGGTATCATGAATCTGGTCCAACTCCGCAGATAGCTCCAAACGGTAAGCTACTCTGCCCACCCTCGCGATCACTTTAAACGACCCAATATACCGAGGCCCCAGCTTGCCCCTCTTCCTGAATCGAATCACTCCTTTCTAAGGAGACACCTTCAGGAGTACAAAATTTCCAACCTGAAACTCGAGCTCGGATCGTCGCCTATCTGCATAACTTTTCTGGCGACTCTGAGCGGTCAACAACCTCTGTCTGACCTGCTGTATCTGCTCTGTCGTTTGAAGCACTATCTCCGTACTACCCATCACATGTTGCCCTACCTCACCCCAGCAAATGGGAGTCCGACACCTCCTCCCACACAACAACTCAAAGGGTGGCATACCAATGCTCGAGTGATGGCTGTTGTTATAGGAAAACTCAACCAAGGGCAAATACGTGTCCCAAATCCCTCCGAAGTCTAATACACATGCCCGAAGCATGTCTTCGAGCGTCTGAATCGTCCGCTCACTCTGTCCGTCTGTCCGTGGGTGGTATGCGGTACTAAAATGCAGCCTCATACCCAACTCCTCATGAAACTTCTTCCAGAATCTGGAAGTAAAACACACATCTCGGTCTGAAACAATCGAGGTCGTTACTCCATGCCACGATACCACCTCCCTCACGTACAACTCTACCAGCCTCTCAGCAGAAGAACTCTCACTGATAGCAAGAAAGTGAGTGCTCTTCGTCAACCTGTCCATAATCACCCAAATTGCATCGACACCTCTTGCAGTCCTTGGCAATTTGGTGATAAAATCCATGGTAATCTGGTCCCACTTCCACTCGGGAATCTCCAATGGCTGCAACTTACCATGCAGACGCTGGTGCTCGGCCTTAACCTTGCGACATGTCAAGCACCTCTCCACGAACCATGCGACATCTCCCTTCATACAGGGCCACTAATATTCCCTTTTCCGGTCCAAAAACATCTTAGTGGCCCCGGGATGGATCGAGAACCTCGATCTAGGCGCCTCCTCCATCAAGATGGTACGCGTTCCGCCCACAAACGGTACCCAAATCCGACCCTGAAAGGTCATAAGTCCTCGACTATCGGTAACGAACTCCGATACCTGCCCGATCACCCGCTCCCTTTTGCGGTTCTTCGGTCTCACGGCCTCCGCTTGGGCCCCTCGAATGGTGTCGAACACCGGAGTCATCACTGTCAATCTCATGCAAACGTCTCGTATCGGGGCGCTCTCCGCCCTACGGCTTAAGGCATCGGCTACAACATTAGCCTTGCCCGAGTGGTACAGGATCTCACAATCATAATCCTTTACCACATCCAACCATCTCCTCTGGAGCATGTTCATGTTGGGCTGATCCATCAAGTACTTCAAACCCTTATGGTCCGTGTATATGGTACACCGAACCCCATACAGATAGTGATGCCAGATCTTGAGGGCGAACACCACAACCCCCAGCTCCAGGTCGTGGGTGGAATACCTCGACTCATGAGGCTTCAGTTGCCTCGATGCATATGCTATCACATGCCCCCTCTGCATAAGCACTGCTCCTAACCCGGATATCGATGCATCACAGTACACCACAAAATCCTCCATCCCTTCCGGGAGTGCGAGCACCAGGGCTTCGCACAACTTCTAGCGAAGTGTCTCAAATGAGGTCTGCTGCTCCGGACCCCAGGGAAAAGCAACACCCTTCTGGGTCAACTTGGTGAGTGGCACGACGATCTTGGAGAAATCCCTGATAAATCTCCGACAATATCCGGCCAATCCTAGAAAGCTCCTGATCTCGGTGGGCAATCTCGGCACCTCCCACCTCATGACCGCCTCAATCTTGGCCGGATCGACCAATATCCCATTCTGGTTGACGAGATGTCCCAAGAACTGGACCTCTCGTAACCAAAACTCACACTTGGAGAATTTGGCATAAAGCCTCTCTAATCTCAGAACTCCAAGGATCTCCCTCAAATGCTCCTCATGTTGTTCTCTAGATCTCGAATACACCAAAATATCATCAATGAATACGATCACCGACCGATCCAGCATCGGTCTGCACACCCTGTTCATGAGATCCATGAACGCTGCTGGTGCATTGGTGAGCCCAAAAGGCATCACCACGAACTCGTAATGCCCATAATGAGTTCTGAACACCGTCTTCTGGATATCTTCATCCTAAACCCTCATCTGATGATAACTCGACCTCAAGTCTATCTTGGAGAACCAAGATGTGACATCCCCTAATTTCTCGGCCAGAAAAGACCGAGTTAATTTATGCTTTTTAAAATAAAATCAGAGAAATCTTTTTAAAAGATGTTGCGGAATTGGTCCCCAAAATAATACATGATAAAAGTTTATCAAAATCTTTCCTTAAGAAATGTATAGTTTCATTTCATATCAAAACCTCGGGATGTCATGTTCCGATACAGATCAAAAGCATAAACAAGACATTATAAGCTTTTCAACAGTTATTTACAACTACTGGCCTATAATAAAAAATCTTTCATCATCTTCCGACTATGCTCGGGGTCCACTACCTATAATCATAAAAACTGAGTGGGTTAGGCTTGGGAGCCTGGTGAGCATATAGGGTTTTCAACCCACAATAATAATATACTTATTAAATTCACCAATCAACAATAACCCTGATTACCCATTCCCGTTGTCCTCACTTTACGTCCCTAAACACCTATCATAAGGGACCTAGCCTAAGGAATATCATCGGGATGGACACTACTGCTAAGGGGTTTCCTCAGCCATACATGTCCTAAAGGCAACCATGAGGGGGATGGAGTACGCCAATGAACATTTAATTCATCAACACCTACAAGTTGCGAACCTGCTAGTGTTCTACTGGACTGTCTAGAAAGGTCCGTGGTCTTCATCTATACTCCGCTAGATGACTAGAACAACAACAACAACAACAACAACAACAACATCGAGGCCTCTCACCATTTTAACACACATCAACTATTTCATCTACCCATGTTCTACCCAACTTATTTTGTAGATAAAATACATATACAGTTTAAAACTTGTATAAAACATTTATTCAACAATCACCTCAAAAAAACACTTAATATAATTACACATAGCACGTATTTTATAGAAAATACTTCATATCTAGGTGTAAGATGAAAGTGACTACACACTCACATGATTTGACGATAATCGGGCAGCAATTCGTTGCTTAAAACGATCGTTTCTAATAAAACCGGGAGTTTATTGAGAAACCGGGCTCTGTAAAGGTCGGGCTTCGAAACCGAAAAGATAAATTGTCTGGACTTCTCGGGCACTTTGTGGAGTTTTTCGGGCTTTGTAATAAGTACCGGGGCTTCGGGGGATGTTAAGATGAAAGAAATATGGGTTTAGGGGCTAAAAATGACAAGATTCCAAAATATATCCTGGAGGTCTCGCACCCTTCTTATTATAGGGGGAGGCTTATGATCCAAGGGCTGAGAAGAGGCCACGCGTCGCAGATCCGAAGGCTCGCAGGGAGGTGGCTCACACACGTGTTGCGCGTGCGAAGGCCTCGTTGGCAGTCTGTGATTGGACTGAGGTCTAGGTCTGAAGTAGGGTGGGTTCGTGGCAGCTTGCGAGGGCTCGGTCTCGTGCAAGAGGGTACGTGTCGCCTTCTCAGTGGACCACTTTGGATAAGGCCAGGTGCTCGGATGACTCATCATCTTGGATGACTCAGCAGCTTGGATGACTCAGCAGGACACGTGGTGCGTTTTGAGCGAGGGTGACGTGGCAGCTCGTGATTATGCGAATTTTCTCGATTTTCGTGCCAAAACTTCTAAAATCCATAACTTTCGCATACGAGCTCCGTTTTTGACGTTCTTTATATGCACGCGTAGGTAAAATTACGCTCCACAACTTTTGTTTAGACTTCGTCGACTAATTTTGACTTTAATTTTTATATTATTATTTTTAACAGACCGGGATACAGAATCTGTTAAAAATTCATAACTTCTTCATCCGACGTCCGGTTTCGTCAGACTTTCTACCGTTGTGCTACTAATGACGTGACCTTCAATTATCGTTTAGGTTGTGTCGGCTAAAAATCACTCGATCTAAAATTCGAGTTTTTAGCTTCCAACTTTAAAGTTGAAACTTCGAAAAATCATAACTTCCTCATACGAAGTCAGATTTGGGCGTTCTTTTTATCGAACTTCTCGGTTTAACGAATACTACGACTTTCGTTTAGATCAGAAAGGCTAAAAAGTAGTTTATCAAAAACTCACTTTTTACGACATTCAGCACCGTGCTGGTTTTGTCGCGAAACTTCGACAGGTCATAACTTATTTGTTATAACTCGGATTTTGGTATTCTTTATATCCCTGAAATCCTTGTTTCGACCACTAAAACTTTATGTAAAGATATAGGGCTTATCTCACACTTTAATTTTGACGCTTATTTTTATTCTTAATTAATTAAGCCCTAGTAATTATGTAACATCCCAAAATTTAAGACCAAAAATTTCTTTTTAATAAAACATTACTTTAAGCAAAGACATCTTTCCAAAACATAATCTGAGTATAGGTTTTCAAAACACATGTTTATTATCAGAGTAAACATTCCCAGGCTGACTAATCTATGGTGTGTGCCATGCGATCACCCCGAGCTCCTCCCTCCGCTACCGGAAGTACCTGAAAACAAAACCGAAAACCGTAAGCACGAAGCTTAGTGAGTTCCCCACCTTACCACATACCATGCATAACCACATACTGCACATACTGGGCCACACCCGCTATCCGGGGCCTCGCCCCCACTTCGGGCCTCGCCCGCTACAACGGCCCCGCCGCTCCAGGCCCCGCCTGGCTTCGAGCCCCGCTCGGATACATATCTGTTTCACTTAGGCCTCGCCTGTTACAGGGCCCTGACCACTAACATATAACAACACATACACATATCACATAACATCACATAAGCTAAACGAATGCTAACAGTTCTTGCTCTAAGGCCTCGCCTATCTCTGGGCCCCGTCCGTGTCCTGCTACTGATGAGTCATGGAACCTCGTCCATACTCCTGCTGTTAGTGAGATACGGGCCCATCCCACTCTCACTCCTTTCCTAACTTGGGCCTCACCCCTGGGCTGCTGCTATTGAGATGTGGAACACCATCCACACTCTGCTATTGGTGAGATACGGGACCTCGCCCACACTCACCTCCCTACCAGGCACATACAAGTATCACACAGAAAACAAGTATAACTATCACATAAACCATCTCTTGGGCACCCGCCCTCTATCTTTGGACCTCGTCCGAATATCATACTAGCATACTGTGCCTAGGGCTAACCCCAGGTCTTCCACTCATAACTACATGAGCCGGCATTGTGGCCGTAGACCCATTCATACAAAGGGAAACTCACCTGATACTGCTGAACTGCTGCTGCTAATCCCTTTGACCGCCACCCGACCACTGACTCCGAACTGCTGCTCCACTAGCTCCCCGAGCTACCAATATCAACACATTACTTAATCTAACTGATCTTCAAAGGTCAACCAAGTCAACCCTTGCCAAAGTCAAAGTCCTGGTCAAAGTCAACCTTCCAGGTCAACCTTACTCGCCGAGTCCACTTACGGACTCGTCGAGTTCTTATGCCCAAAGTCCTTCCAATCGCGACTTGACTCGCCGAGTCAGCCCCTGACTCGCCGAGTCTACAGATTCCTGAATTCTGTCCTGACCAACTCACTGAGTCCCTGCTCGACTCGCTGACTCGAGTCTTACCGCGAAGGGTTTGGGACTACGCGACCTGACTCGCTGAGTCTAAGAACAGACTCGCCGAGTACCAGGCAATCTTCATCCAGCTCGCCGAGTTGTTCATCCAACTCGCCAAGTGCAAGCCCAACATCATCCGACTCGACGAGCTGTTTATCCCACTCGTCGAGTTCCTCTTCATCTTCATGCTACTTGCCGAGTCCACTCAAAGGACTCGTCGAGTCCATTCGGATCTCCAAACATGCAGAGGACTTTTGAGTCATGCAAGGACTCCAAACCATAAATCCATACTTCCAAAGCTCAATCCCTACGTAAAGTTGCAAACTGTACGTATAACTAAAGAGATCTAGGCTCAAAACATACTAGGGTTTGGTTTTAGGACAAGAGGGCTTCACCAACTACTCATCTACTGATGCTTTATGACATAATGGACCATCCCAACAATAGATTTGAAGTGGCAACAACATATCTAAGCCCCCTAACCCGATTTGGGTCTCAAACCACCATAAAACCCCCAAAAACTCATGGCAAAGTAGATCTAGATGAAAAGAAGGGAAAATGGTAGCTAAATACCTCCAAGATGAACACAAACTGAAGTAGATCTCGAGCACACACCTCTCCTTTGAAGCAACCTTCTTTATCTACAAGCTCCTTTCCAAAGTTTCCTTCCTCCCAAGCTATTTCTCTCAAATGATGGAAGCTCACACGAAAATAGGGTTTACAGGTTCTCTGGGATGATATGGGGCTGGGGGAGGGACATAACACCCTTTATATAGGATACAACTCCTGGAATTAGGGTTTTCCTCGCACAGGCCAGACTCGCCGAGTCACCTTGGCCGACTCGCCGAGTCGGTCACTTACTCCTCGACCCGGATCCCGCTCTGACTCGCCGAGTTCATCCTTGGACTCGCCGAGTCGCCCCTAAAAATTAGGGTTTTCTTTCCTTTCTTGGCCTTCAAAACTTTGGGTGTTACAAATTAAGCATAAAACACATAATTCACATAATATTCACATAATTCCATTTCATTTCTTCAAAATGAGTTACAAAGGTTAACCTAGACTATCACATCAATATAAATGCCTAGGGTAGAAACATGAGTGTTACAATTCTCTCCCCCTTTGGATGATTCCGTCCCTGGAATCACATATGTCACACCCCAAAAACGAGAACGGCGGAATACGTTCTGGGGTGGAGGACGTCATGTACAGTATCATAACAATGCATAATAGTAAAAACAAGCAACAACATCCACTTCATTAATATAGCAATTGTAATACAAACGTGTTCTGTACAGTTTGTAGACACCAAAAAGTATAATAAAAAATAAAGAGGAGTCTTGTATGCGCTCTGTCTTCTCAAAAGCTGCATCTGTACCTGTCTATTGCCGACCTGAGAATACAAGTTATTTTGAAAACGAGTATCAGCATAAAGCTGGTGAGTTCATAAGGATTTAGTGTCATTGCTAGTATAAAAGCGTTTACAATCGTGTAACATGAAAGTTGTTATCAAGTTTGAAAATAGGGTGAATCTCTAGAAAATCCTATATTTTCTAATAATGTAGTCTTCTACCAAGACTTGATGACTTGTAGGTTTGATCCTTTGAGTATGTAAAAGTTTTCCCAATTAGACTCTTAATTATTATAAAAATATAGTTTGGACTTCGTTTGAACAAAGTAATTGGGAAAATAATGTATTATTCCAACAGTGTTACTGCCGATTGAATAGTAAATAACCGCAGACTCTAGGTAGCTATATGTATTTAATACACCTCGGGGAGTCTACTTTACCATTAATTCGTAATTTGTTAATTTAGGGTTCCAAATGTGAATCTGTATGTAACCATGCAGATAGGCGATCAAATGTATCATGACCCGCCAGGTCATATGAAATGTGGTAGCATGTTATCATCCCTGGGCCTAGTCGGCTCGGACTGTAGCTAGCAATCAGGATGTGTGAGTGTCCGCACTGTATAGATCTATACACGTAGAGCCCACTCTCCCTCAAGGAGACTAAGGTTACACAGTGAAGGCGCAGTTAAGTGCCGTATAGAGAGATAGTGTCTCACATTCTGTTTTAGTATGTTCTCTTGTATTAGTGTAAAGTGTGCTTCTCAGTATAATATATTTAGTGTTCTTTTGTATAGCATATAGTATTCTTCCTGTATAGTACTTAACATGTAGCAACTCATAATAGCACTAACCGTGGTAAGTATCATAGTAGTAGTAGTGAGGAGTGGTAACCTTAACTATATACCTATTATAGTTAACTGGCATGTTGCAGTCATTCTTGGATACTCATAAGTATTGAACTGAGTGAAGGTATTCATATCCAACAAAAATAGGTACAATATATAACTAAGAATTCAATGACAGTCGAACAGATAACAAATTACCCTAAGACCCCAATCAAACAAGAACAGGAAATAAGGCGAGCTATCAGTCCTAAGTCCTTCAAGTCTTACTTATATAAATGTATTGGTGTGGATATTGATGGGTTTTGAGCATTCTAACACTTCCTAAGTGTACATGCAACCCTAATAACCTTGGATCTATGTTTGTCTAATTATCATGCAAAGTTGAATTCCAAGGTTATATTCCTATCTAGCATACATGGGGAACAATTTTAACTTGAATGAAAGATAGAATAACTTACCTTGTTGTTGCTTATGTTCCTAGAAACCTTGTGAGCCTAGCACCCCAAGTGTGATGCCTCAAATGCTTCACACAACACCAAATGCTCTTGGAAAGACCTTTGAGAGAATACACACTTCTTGAAATTGGCCTAGCCCTCTTGTTTCTTATGTGTAGCCGATTTTGGTGGAGAATGGGATCCTTATATAGTGTTGACACATCTAGGGTTACACCATGTAAACCCTAATGTGTCATGACTCTTCATTTCCATGACCCATGGGTTTGTAACTCCCATGGAGCATCCATGGAGCATCCTATGGGTAGAACCCAACTTGATAATCCACGGAGCCTCTTAGCCCACTATACAAGATATGAATGATTTACATAATCAACCCATATATTTAATTAGTTATCTTTTGATCACTTAATTAATTCCAAACTAATTATTTGATCAAACTAATCAAATAATATTATTAATATATTAGAACTTATAATATATTAATAATCTCCAAGTGTTATTTCTCTCATTTAGTCTATCCAATTGCATGGTGCCATGCAACCCAAATGGACCATGCCGGGTCGGGTCAAGTACTGACCCAAAATAGTTATGGACTTAGACACCTTATCCAACAGTCTCCCACTTGGATAAGTCTAATAACTATAACTCCAGTACTTCAGGAACCGACCGGCAATCATAGCTCTTTCAAGGTCTCTCGGAACTGAGAAGATGATGGTACGCCATTTAAGATAAGGGATCATATAATCCTCTGTTCTAGATATCAGCCGGACAAATACATGGAACAATGTCTTTCTTATTGTCCAACAGTTTGTTTCTCGATTTTCGATTTGTTTGACAAAGAACTTAATTGAACACATCAACTTAGTTCTGACCGGGCCCGGTACATAGGTCAAAACAAAATCATCGAGGGGCCCAGATATCAGCTTCTAATCCAAGAAGGAATAGATAAACTTCGACTCATATGTTTATTCTACCACTCATTGAATTACACACAAAAGCACGTTTTATAACATCGAGTTACGAATGCGTTATCGTACAATCAATTCATAACCAACTTGTAAGTAACAAATCATATCTCTAGGTTTGAAGACTTATATGATATTACCGTCTCACGATCACTCGAGATAGAATTCCATGAAGTGATTACAGTGAGCGTGGGTTGAGTCCAATGCTCAGAACTTATGAGCACTCATGATTGTTGTAGCCTTGTCCAATACCTTAGACCTCTGCAACCAATCATGACAGTCTTGATTCATACCTACTTCCAACATATGACCGACTGTGGAGGTTTGAATAATATGTTATACCAAACAAAATTATTCTGGAAGTCAAAACATGCAAAAGAAATATAGTAAACGATCGACAAGAGATAGCAACACTTTACTCATAAATAAAACACCTTTTATTCATCATCTAATGTCAATTACACTTTACAAATTTCAAGGTTATCTAACTACTAAATCTAACATCATCCTTCATCCCTATGCTCCGAGCATGCTGGAGATGCTTAACCCGAGTCAGTCCCTTCGTGTGGGGATCTGTTGGGTTCTCATCCGATGATACCCTCTTTGCCACGAGGAGTCCTTCTTCTATTCGATGTTTGATAAAATGGTATTTTCTGTCGATGTGTCTGGATCTCCCATGATCGCTTGGTTCCTTGGCTAAGGCAACAACACTTTCACTATCACAGAAAATTTCCATTGGCTCTTTAATAGCTGGTACAACTCCAAGGTCTCCAATGAAGTTCTTCAGCCATATCGCCTCCTTTGCCGCCTTGCTAGCTGCAATATACTCTGATTCACAAGTTGAATCAGCCACTGTCTCTTGCTTGGAACTCTTCCAAGAAATTTCTCCTCCGTTTAGGGTAAAGACCCAGCCCGACTGAGAGTGAAAATTATCCCTATCAGTCTGGAAACTAGCATCACTATACCCTACAACTCTCAAGTCATCACTCCCACCGAGGGTAAGGGCCCAGTCCTTAGTCCTCCGTAGGTACTTGAGGATATTCTTTACCGCAGTCCAGTGTGCCTTGCCAGGGTTCACCTGATACTTGCTAACCATGCTCAGGGCAAAGGCTACATCAGGTCGAGTACATGTCATAGTGTACATGATCGATCCTATAGCCGAAGCATAAGGTATTCGACTCATTTCTGCTATCTTAGCCTCAGTGCTAGGGCTTTGTGTCTTACTCAATCTGGTGTTACTCTGGATGGGTAACTCTCCTTTCTTGGAGTCCTGCATGCTGAATCTCTTAAGTACCTTATCCAAGTAGGTACTCTGACTAAGTCCAATTAGTCTTTTACTCCGATCTCTCAAGATCCTTATCCCTAGAATGTAGGCAGCTTCTCCTAGGTCCTTCATAGAGAAACACTTCCCAAGCCAGGATTTAACTTCCTACAGAGTTGGGATGTCATTTCCTATGAGTAGTATGTCATCCACATACAATACCAAAAAGCTAACTATACTCCCACTAGCCTTGACATACATGCAAGACTCATCTTCACTCCTAGAAAAGCCAAATTCCTTGACCTTTTCATCAAAGCAAAGATTCCATCTGCGAGGTGCTTGCTTCAATCCATAAATGGATTTCTCAAGCTTACACACTCTATTAGGGTACTCGTTGCTGACAAAACCCTCTGGCTGACTCATGTAAACATCTTCAGCCAACTTTCCATTAAGGAAAGCGGTTTTGACATCCATTTGCCATATTTCATAGTCATGAAATGCAACTATGGCCAACAGAACCCGAATAGACTTAATCTTGGCTACTGGAGAAAAGGTCTCATCATAGTCCACTCCAGGAATTTGAGAGAAGCCCTTTGCAACCAGTCTAGCCTTATAAGTGTGTACTTTACCATCCATGTCGGTCTTCTTCTTGAAGACCCATTTACACCCAACTGTCTTACGACCTGGTACATTCTCAACCAAGTTCCAAACTTGATTGTCATACATGGACTGTATTTCGCTGTCCATTGCCTCTTTCCACTTGGCTGACTCAGGGCCTGCCATGGCTTCCGCATAACTGTTAGGTTCATCCATACCTATCAGTGTCTCATCACTGATAAGTGTATCTCCTTCTACAGTAATATGGAATCCATAGTAATGCTCAGGAGCATTCCTAACCCTTGTGGAACGCCTCAGAGGTACAAACTTGTCAATTGGCTCAACATGAGTTTCCTCCTCAAGTTGAGTGCTAGGGTTTAAAGTTACTTCACCGCTTGACTCTTGAATTTTTTCAAGATCAACTTGCCTCCCACTATTTCCTTGGCTTATGAACTCTCTCTCTCTCTAAAGAAAGCCCTCCTAGCTACAAAGACCACATTTTCACTAGGTCTGTAGAAGAGGTAACCAAAGGATTGCTGTGGGTAGCCGATGAAAATACACCTCTCGCTTCGGGGTTCGAGCTTATCATGAGTCTCGCGTCTCACGAAAGCCTCGCAACCCCAAATCTTGATGTGGTCTAGTTTGGGTACTTTACCAGTCCACATCTCGTGAGGAGTTTTGGCAACTTTCTTTGTAGGGAGTAGATTAAGGATATGGGCGGCAGTCTCTAAGGCATACCCCCAGAATGAGATTATAGCGAAGCTCGACTCATCATGGAACAAACCATATCCAACAAGGTTCGATTACGCCTCTCAGCCACACCATTCGACTGTGGTGTCCTGGGAGGTGTCAATTGTGAGACTATCCCACATCCCCTTAGATAGTCAAGGAACTCTGAACTAAGATACTCACCACCACGATCGGATCGAAGCATCTTAATGTTCCTGCCCAATTGATTCTCGACTTCCTGTTTAAATTCCTTAAACCTTTCGAAAGTCTCTGACTTATGCTTGATCAAGTAGACATATCCATATCTACTGTAATCATCAGTAAAAGTCAAATAATAACGATTAGCATCCCTTGTGGCATGTTTGAATGGTCCACACACATCTGTGTGTACAAGGTCCAACAAACCTTCACCCCTCTCACACGAGCCTGTGAAGGGTGACTTTGTCATTTTACCAAGTAAGCATGATTCGCAACTATCATCTGACTTTAGGTCAAATGACTCCAAGACTCCATCCTTTTGGAGTTGGCCTATGCGTTTCTTGCTTATATGTCCAAGACGACAATGCCATAATGATGCTTTATCCAAGTTATTATTATTAACAGAATCAATACACAATACATTATTTCCTAAGTCATCAACCACAGATACTGTTTCATACACGCCATCACAAGGTAATGCTTTAAAATAAAGAACATTATTAAAGAATGCATTAATCGAACCAACTTCATTATCAAACGAAAATGTGAAACCTTGTTTATACAATGCATGAAAGGAAATAATATTTCTCGCCATTTCTGGCGAATAACAACACTTATTCAAATCTAAACTAAACCCACTACTTAGCGATAAAGTATAAACTCCAATCTTGGTGACAGGTAAAGCTTTCCTATTCCCCATGATTAAGTTTATTCTTCCTTGCTCCACATTCTCACTTCTTCTTAGTCCCTGCAAGTCACAACAAATATGAATACCACAACCGGTATCAAGGACCCAAGATTTAGAATGGGGTGAGTTATTAGAAATGATAGTGTAAATACCTGCATGGTTGGGTTTAACTTTCCCATCCTTCACATCTTGCTGGTATTTTGGGCAGTTCCGCCTCCAATGTGATTTTTCATGGCAATAGAAGCATTCAGCCTCTTTTGGGTCAGAAGAAGGAGTGACGAAACCTTTCTTGGTTCCACTTGAAGAAGAGCCATCAAGGGTCCGAGCCTTGGTACCATTAGAAGAGCTCTTTCTCTTCTTCCCTCGACTTTTCCTGATTGCCAAAACCGGAGTAGAGTTTGGAGTAGGAGTGTTAACAACCGACTTCCCCTTAAGACCTGATTCTGCGGTCTTGAGAAGTCCTTGAAGTTTGCTGAGTGTGACCTCTTCCTTATTCATGTGATATGTCATGCGGAATTGATCATAGCACGATGTTCAGGAGTGCAAAATTATATCTATTGCAAGCTCCTAAGGGAAGTTCACATTAAGCTTCAGCAAACGATCCACATACCTTTGCATTTTCTGCATGTGGCTCGTGACGGATTCCCCATCTTTCATCATGGCTATTATCATGGAGCAGATGATTTTATACCTCTCTTGTCGTGCACTTTGATGGTATCTTTCCATCAAATCTTGGTGCATTTCATAAGGGTAGAAATCCTCATAAGACTTTTGGAGTTCCGCTGTCATCATGGCCATCATGATGCATGCCACTTTCGTAGCATCCCTTTCATGTGCCTGAAAGTCAGCGATCTCCTGAGGAGTTGTAGTGGTCTCATCAATCTCCTTAAGCTCCTTGTCAAGGATATATTCTTTGTCCTCGTAGAGGGTAATCATCCTGATGTTTCTGATCTACTCGTTGAAGTTGGATCCATCAAAAGTGACTTTCCCACACAAGTTCATAAGGGTAAAGGAGCCATTAGGATTAGAGCCAGAAGCAGCATTTTTTGAAGACATATGAAAGAAAAGGACAAGGTTAGTTTAGATATTAAGAGAATCCTTAATAAAACACCCAAATATAATATTAAGTCTAGGACCCAATCACAATATATTATAACTTAGAAGAGGTATGCCGTAATCCAAGCTATAACATATTTGAAAGGTAGGTGAATGACGATTCACCAATTTCCACCACGAAAACCGAAATATTAAATATTAGGTTTTTGATTGGTTCTTAGAAATTCCTATATTCTTTTGAGATTCAATGAACTTTTCAAAGGCATGTTTCAATCTCGAGTGTGCCCTCCAAGTTTTGTGACTGGGATACCGAGGATCACAGAACGAGGTGTGAAGTAACCATGCAAATCACTTGGTACCCTTAAAGTTTATCACTCAATTGATGTGCCGGTAAACCACACATGCTCCACCGATACTATAATAAACTTTAAGTCACCCTTTACCTACCTTGTTAAGTCCAAGTTAGTGTGCTGGTTAACCACACACGCTCCACCAATTACTTAAACAAAGTGTAAAGTGTAGTTTCATGGATTAGCACCTTATTCACATTTTTTTCTAAAGTAACTAAGATTGGGAATTTAATAAAACATTTAGTTACTTTATAATATCCATCATACTTTTAATGAGAATTTATAAGTCCTTGTCTTACCCGTTCGGCTAACGACCCTCCACCGATCAAGGAAGCGGTGGGTGAGAGTGGACACCCATTAAGTTGCCATTTTATAGGCAACAACCTTATACCCACCTTATAGATCGGCTTCGTGAATGAGGCGTACTAGCGGTAAGACGACTTTGTTCTTATACATATATATATAATTATTAAATCATAATAATATAGGTATAAGGGTTGAATTTTAACTTTTAAAATCTAAGGGTTGGAACTAAAGTTTTTAGCATGACTTTACTTGTTCCAAAACTTGAGGGCAAGTTTTGTAAACTTTCAAAACTTTTCATTTCTTGTAACTTATGAGTTTATTAGAGTAATAAAAATGAAGACTCTTCATTTTTCTAACTCTTGTGTTCTTTTAATGGTTTTAACTCAAGTGACTTTTGGTTTTCCATAACTTGAGGACAAGTTATGGACTCCATTAAAACACATTATGATCAAGAATTAAACTACCACATAGGTTACAAATAATTCCTATGATCATCTAAACATCATAAGATCAAGAACATGAATATGAACACTTTCATAAATCAAAATTACACTTAA
Organism: Lactuca serriola; assembly: GCF_051521515.1. Lineage (NCBI taxonomy): Eukaryota > Viridiplantae > Streptophyta > Magnoliopsida > Asterales > Asteraceae > Lactuca > Lactuca serriola. The sequence continues at coordinate 266,235,762 of NC_136415.1, forward strand.
AACTTTGTAATTTTGATAACTAGTTGTTGTAAATGTATTAGCAAAGACATTACACCATCTAAAACAAGTTTTCAAGTACCAAAACAGTTTAGGGTAATGTTTCTAGTCCATTTCCAGCAACTAAAGTCGAAAATCTGCACTCTGTGGCTCCTACTCGCCGAGTGCATGAACCTACTCGGCGAGTAGGTTGAAGATTCAAGTGAACTCGGCGAGTCCCCCCATGGAGTCGGCGAGTTCATCAGGCAGACAACAAGTTTTTCGACTTTTTTCAACTTTTAAGCACAAATAACAAACAAACAAGCCTAGGCTCTGATACCACTGGTGGGTTTTGAGCATTCTAACACTTCCTAAGTGTACATGCAACCCTAATAACCTTGGATCTATGTTTGTCTAATTATCATGCAAAGTTGAATTCCAAGGTTATATTCCTATCTAGCATACATGGGGAACAATTTTAACTTGAATGAAAGATAGAACAACTTACCTTGTTGTTGCTTATGTTCGTAGAAACCTTGTGAGCCTAGCACCCCAAGTGTGATGCCTCAAATGCTTCATACAACACCAAATGCTCTTGGAAAGACCTTTGAGAGAATACACACTTCTTGAAATCGGCCTAGCCCTCTTGTTTCTTATGTGTAGCCGATTTTGGTGGAGAATGGGATCCTTATATAGTGTTGACATATCTAGGGTTACACCATGTAAACCCTAATGTGTCATGACTCTTCATTTCCATGACCCATGGGTTTGTAACTCCCATGGAGAATCCATGGAGCATCCTATGGGTAGAACCCAACTTGATAATCCATGGAGCCTCTTAGCCCATTATACAAGATATGAATGATTTACATAATCAACCCATATATTTAATTAGTTATCTTTTGATCACTTAATTAATTCCAAACTAATTCTTTGATCAAACTAATCAAATAATATTATTAATATATTAGAACTTATAATATATTAATAATTTCCAAGTGTTATTTCTATCATTTAGTCTATCCAATTGCATGGTGCCATGCAACCCAAATGGACCATTCCGGTTCGGATCAAGTGCTAACCCGAAATAGTTATGGACTTAGACACCTTATCCAACAGATATATTCTAGAGACACCAAAACACCCTTTATGGTGTTTACGGTTTTGGTGTTTATGGTTCATGAATGTTCATGGATCATAAACCCTTGTTTACTCCCTTAAAGGTACGATTTTGGGTTTCTAATTTCATGCACGCAAGTTTCCAAGTCAAATATGAGCATTAGAAGGGTTTTGGAGGGATTTTTGGGCTTCAAAACCCCCTTATAGGAGTTTACGGTTTTGGGAGGTGTTCCCCAACCGTAAACTCTAGGTTTTAAGGTATTTTGGGTGGTTAAATCCCGAATTTGCATGAATACAAAGTAAAATAACAAGCTAGGAATGATTACTTACGGATTTGGAGCTTGAATGAGTTGTTTCTTGGCAAAAACCCACTTTTAGAGAGAGAGTAGAGAGAGAAAGATTCTAGGAGTGAGAAAAGGTTCAAGTGAAAGCCACTCAACCCTTATGTAGGGCTTGAGTTGGCGGCCAGGTGGGGATCCACCCCATACCGACGTTAAACGAAGTTTAAAATTTTACCCTATTAAATGGTCGTTACCCGGCTTAGTCGTAAACTAAAATTTTTCCCAAATAATTTCAAGGGCGCTACACGTGTGTTTATTTCGTTTCAACACTTATGAAATAAAATAAAATAAAAACATTAATTTATTTTCCTAACCCAAATGATAACGAAAATAATAATAAAATTATTTTAGTAGCGGAAATGGGTTATAATGACGGAATAAATTTCAGATTGTCACATCATCCCCCCGTTAGAGGAAATTTCGTACCGAAATTTAGAATTCAAGTTGCTAAGTTATTACAATATAACTAAGCAAAGAGATGAGGATATTTGAGTTTCATTTGATCCTCGCGCTCCCAAGTGAACTCCGGTCCTCTCTTGGCGTTCCAACGAACCTTCACAATTAGGACGCGACTTTGTTTCGTTCGTTTGACTTCTCGGTCCATGATCTCCACAGGTTCTTCCATGAAGGTGAGGCTCTTGTTGAACTCGATCTCATCTAGTGGAATTACGAGAGTCTCGTCTGATAGGCACTTCTTCAAGGTCGAGACGTGGAAGGTAGGATGTATGTTACTGAGTTCCTGGGGTAGGTTAAGTTTGTAAGCTACGGGGCTGATTCTAGTGAGAATCTCGAAAGGCCCTATGTACCTTGGGTTTAGATTTCCACGCTTTCCAAAGCGTATCGTGCCCTTCCAGGGTGAGACTTTCAAAAGGAGTCGGTCTCCTACCTGGAATTCCAAAGGTTTTCTTCGTTTGTCTGCGTAGCTTTTCTGTCGATCTATAGAGGCTTTTAATCGTTCACGAATCTGTATAATCTTCTCGGTCGTTTCTCGAATGATTTCCGGGCCCGTGAGAGCGCTGTCGGGAACTCGTCCTTTAGCTAACTGAGTGTCACCCACCTCAGCCCAGCACAGAGGGGATCTGCACTTTCGCCCGTAGAGGGCTTCGAAGTATACTACAAAATCTTCTGTCCCCTCGGGGAGGGACAGTATTGGGGAGGTGCATAAGGCTCGTTTCAAGGCCTGGAATGCCTTCTCCTGTTTCCCTCCCAGGTAAAGGCCTCGCCTTTCTAGGTCAAGGTGGTAAGGGGTTTCGCGATCCTAGAGAAGTTCTGAATGAATCTGCGGTAGTAGCCAGCGAGGCCTAGAAATTTATGAATTTCGGTAGGCGTCTTCGGTGCTGACCAGTTCTCAATAGCTTTAATCTTGGTTGGGTCCACGTGGATTCCTTCCTCGCTAACCACATGCCCTAAGAATTCAACTCTTCAGATCCAGAATTCGCACTTAGAGAACTTTGCATATAACTTCTCTGATTGTAGGGTTTCTAAGACTCGTCGTAGATGATCGCTATGCTCCTCCTTACTCCGGGAGTAGACAAGTATGTCGTCAATGAAGACGATGACAAACTGATCCAAGTAAGGACGACACACCCTATTCATTAAGTCCATGAATACCGCGGGTGCGTTGGTCAGTCCGAAGGGCATCACTATGAACTCGTAGTGTCCGTAACGAGTTCGGAAAGCTGTTTTTGGAACGTCCTCCTCGAGTACTCGTAATTGATGATACCCAAACCTTAGATCAATCTTGGAAAAGTAACTCGCCTCTTGCAGTTGGTCGAATAGGTCGTCTATATGAGGAAGAGGGTAGCGATTTTTGTCCGTGAGTTTGTTGAGTTCCCTATAATCGATGCACATACGGAAAGACCCGTCTTTCTTCTTTACGAACAAGACCGGCGCTCCCCAGGGTGAGAAGCTTGGTCTTATGAAGCCCTGATTGAGCAGCTCATTAAGTTGACCAGATAGAACTTGCATCTCAGTAGGTGCTAGACGATAGGGCGACTTGGCTACGGGGGTAGCTCCTGGAATTAAGTCGATCCTGAACTCGACCTGACGTTGTGGGGGTAAACCTGGTAACTCTTCTGGAAAAACGTCGGGGAAATCGCATACTACGGGGAAGTCTTTTAGATCTTTCGCTTTCTGGCTCGTGTCGACAACGTGTGCAAGGAACACACGATATTCTTTACGTAAGTACTTCTGGGCTTGAATGCTCGAGATGATGCGAAGGCTCGTACTTGGTTTGTCTCCATAAATTAACAGGGTTTCGTTATTCGGTAGGTTTAGGCGAATGGCTTTGTCGAAGCACAGGATATCAACGCGATGGAGACTCAACCAATCCATGCCCACAATGACATCGAAACTCTTTATCAATACTGGTATGAGGTCGATTGGAAATGAATGATTATCTAGCGTGAGGGTACAACCTATATAGATCTCGTCAGAACTCTCTGTCTTTCCGTTAGCGATTTCTACGACGAATGTTTCTTCTAGTGGTTGAGGGGATTGCTTAAGTAATTGTCTAAAGTTATGGTTTACAAAACTTCTTTCTACTCCACTATCGAATAGGATACAAGCATAAGAGTTATCAAGAAGGAACGTACCCGTGACTACTGTGGGGTCTGCTACTGCTTCATTGTGGCCAACAGCCAGTAGTGTCCCTGTTCCTCCTGCATTTCCTGCTTTTGGGCAGTTTTTCTTGAAATGCCCAACTTCACCACAGCCATAACAGGCATGGCCTACTCCCGAGCCGGAGACTTGAGAAACGGGTTTGGGTTGAGACCTGCAAAACCGGGCGGTATGACCCTTCCGGTCGCAATCAGTGCAGTGCATTTCACGGCATGGGCCGTTATGATGGAAGGGGCACTTTGGGCACTTGGGCAGGTTTCCAGCATAGGATTTTGTGACAACCCGGAATTTCCAATCGGTCAAACCCTAAAAGTCAATCAATTCAATTTATAAGTCAATTACATTATTACTTATTTTTAGCAAATTTAAAGTTTGTTTGATTATTTTAATATTATTCTTTAAACGAACGGGTGAAAGGAAGTGCCGTCTCGGGTCTTGAAATTTCAAAGTCGCAAATACCTCGTGTCTTAGAAGTTCACGGCCAAAATTTTATGTTTGGGCCAAAAAATCTTCCAAAAACCGTGAACTCATGCATTAAGCATGAGTTTACTCCCCAAACTTGTCACTTTTTACATTTACTCTCAAGAACACCATTAAAACACTCTCAAGTATCATCCAAGATTTTATTCAAGATCTTCAAACTAGTAAGTGTTTCTAGCCATTTCATGTTGGTATAACACTTAATCTAGTGATTGTAAATCTTTTCATCCATCCATTTTTGTGTTTTGATTAGATTTCCAAAAACACCAAGAACACCAAGAACACACACTAAGTGTTCTTGGATTTTTAACTCATTTCAAGCTTCCATATAGTAAGTACTTCTATCCTAGAGTCTTATCAAGCTTGTTATACATGTTTGCATCAAGAAAATGTCCCTAGAACACAATGAGAAAGGTGTTCATGGTCCAAGAATGTTCTTGGGCCGTAAACACCATGTAAGGGCACCAAAGTGTGCCTAAGTCTCTCTCTAGCCCTGGATTGATGTTTAAATCCTTCCTTGATGTGTTTAAGCCATGAAAAACACCAAAGTACATCATTTATATGTGTTTACAATTTGGGGATCTCCCAAAACTGTAAACACCCCAATGTGGGTATAAATGGACCATATTCCTTCCTTAGGCCTAAAATCTAACCTACACTTTTACCTTGTTGAGCTAAGGACTTGAAAACATGACAATACCACTTTCCATATGGGTTTACGGTAGTAAACCCAAAAGGAAATGACCTTGGGGCCGTAAACTCCTCAAAGGAGTGTATTGGTGCCCTAATCCCTTCCAAAGGCCTAACCACCATGTAGAAATGCTTCAAAGGACTTGTAAAACCTCAAAACAACTTATGGTCATAAAGTGTAGAGTTTACAACCGTAAACCATTGATTTTACTACCGTAAACTCCTTGGGTAATGGTCATGAAAAGCGTAAACTCCAAAGGAGTTTACCCTTGAACCCCAAACACTCTAGCTTTGCCCTACAAACACTTGGATGCAACCCTTGTGATCTTTAACACTTGAAACAAAGTGTTTTCATGTTCTAGGGTGTCCCAACTTAATTTATTAGTTATAATTTGGCTAATTAGTTATATATATGTTTATTATATGATAACTAGGCTCGTGCGTGTGTACAAGTCTCTATTTGTCACCTAGCACCGTATCCGACACTTCAATCCAATCCACTCACATCAAGTGAGTTCATACCCCTTTAACTAACCTTTGAAATGCTTTTAAATGTTTTAAATGCTTTAGGGGGGGGGATACAAGTTGAACCATACTAGTTATTAGATCAATCACATGTGATTAATAACTAGCATGCGAATGGATTTTTCATGCTTTAAACCGTTTTACCAAACAAATGACTATAAACTGTTATCAAACTATTTTACATATCAAACTCTTTATCAAATTCTCTTTCTGTACTAAACCTTTCCTTTACAGCTTTTAAACTTATAAATTGTTAAAAACCATGTCCACTACATATATATTATGTGTATATGTATAAGACATAAAGATTTATACCTTAGTTCAGTACATTCTGTCATTCCTCAAATTTACTAATAAACTATAATAGGTATAGTTTAGGGTTATACTACTTACTACTTTTAGTTCCACGAATCATACAAGAAGTCAGTTCATTCATGGGTCAGTACTTATTACTACGAGAACATATACATAATATTACTATGAGAACATATACAACTATACTAGAAGGAGAACATATTCAACTATACTAGAAAGAGAACATATACAATGATACTAGAACGAGTAACAATACATTACATATACATGAATACATTAACATAAATGTGATCCACTGTATCGGAGCATGCCTTCAATGTTATGGCCCGAGTTGTAGCCAGAGTCTCTTGGAGGGAGAGCGAGAGTTTGCGTATAGATCTATACTGGATTGACTTTCCTACACCTTGCTACTAGCTACAGCTGGACCTGCAGGTCTGCGGGTGCCAAACGTCATACCTTTTTACGACTTACATTGTCGTGTTTCATAGTCGATAGTATGGTACAATTAATCACATAATACCTTGATATAAATCCGGTTTAAGGTAATTAGTACAACAATAGTTCCTATAATACAACACTACAGTACTACGTTAATTTACCCTTTTCATATATATATAGTGATCATTTCACTTAAACATTATTGTACAAACTATATTTTGATAATGATAGTTACACTTGGGGAAAATTACACACTTTTACAATAAACGAACATACAAAACAATTATGCCTTGGTAGAAGGCTACTTTTAGTAGAAAATATAGGATTTTCTAGGAGGTTCAAACTTTTACAAACACTTACAAACATTCATATACTTTTATTACAAATGTTTACAAACTCATACTTCAAAATCGCGTTCAAACATTTTGATGCAAACACCGACACTAAAATAATTATGAACTCACCAGCTTTAATGCTGAAAAACTCTTTCAAAATAACCTGAATTCTCAGGTCATCAGTAGACACATACCAAGGCCAGCTTTTGAGAAGATGGAGCGCATTCAAGACTCATCTTATTATTTTGATTTACATTTTTGGTGTCTATAACTGTATAGAACACGCTTGTATTAAAATTATATATTTAATGCAATGGATGATGTTGTTTTCTTGTTTGCTATTATACTGTGTTGTGATACTTTACATGACGTCCTCCGCCCCAGAACGTTTCCGGCGTTCTCGGTTTTGGGGTGTGACAGATTGGTATCAGAGCATTGTTTATATTGAATTGAGTATATCAACCCATAAAAGATATACTAACTATAAACCCATTGGGATTAAAACACTCTGACCAAGAGTCTATACTTTTAAATAATAAAATATTTAACTAAGTATACAAGTCTGCATTCATACTAAAATCAGTGTTACAATGACAAGAACAAAAGTATTACGATTGTTAAATATCACAAGTAAGCTCGGAGATGTATGGTCAGTCTTGGGAGTGGCATAGCCTGATCAACTATGCTGGTCCGAGGAGTGATTAGCATATGCCCTAGAATGGTTGTGATATGTTAACAAGTCAAAAAACTTACCAACAATACCACAATGAGAACAATAGAACCTAGACTTAAAACACTATAGGAGTATTTTTTTTGTGCTAACTACAAGCTACCTATTGTGACAACCCGAAATTTCCATTCTGAACCAACCATTTGAAGCCAATACAAGTAGAACAGTTACAGTGAAAATTCAGACTCCGAGTGTAAGTTTGACAGTTTTCAGGATTTACACTTAAGGAGATATTAGGAGAGTGGATGCACTAGGGTTTGTGCAACGCTGCTATTCCAATACTCTAGGACACTAGAGTTCGTTCCAGGAATAAAAATATTTTCTGCCAAAAATATCTCCGGACTATAAATAGAATTCTGAACGAAATTGGTTCATTTGTTGAATTCCATTTAGAGAAAAGTCAAAATTCTCTCTGACGGATCTTCGGGTTTTCATCCCAAATCGTGAGTACACTTCTCTAGTTGTTTTATAATGCTTGTTATAAGCTTAGTAACATAGATTACATGTCAAATATGTGAGATCCGGGAGTTTACCGCCCAAGAACGTTCTTGGGGAGTAAACTCCAAAAAGTGGCTTAAGAGCTATCTAGTCCCATTTCCTTGATAAGTGACTAACTTAGGCTTGTATGTAAGTAAATTAGAGAATAGAAAACATCAAAATTGGATTGATAACCCAAGATTTGGGAGTTTACCGCCCAAGAACACTTGGGGAGTAAACTCCATTTTAAGGTCCTAAAGGGTTCCAATGACCCTCAAAGCTTTAGAACTCGAACTAGAAACCTTCATTTCATGTTTAGGGCACCAAAATCATTTCAAAACATGGATGAAAGTGATTTTACGGCCAAGGAGCTTCTTGGGCCGTGAACTCCATGTTAAGTGCCCAAAGTGCCCTAAATGCCTTCATTGAACCAATAGACTAGCATAGCACATTACCTTGATGTGTCCAAGACCCAAAGAAATCAAAATACCAACACCTAGGGGTGTTTACTGTTGGATAAGGTGTCTAAGTCCATAACTATTTCGGGCTTGTACTTGACCCGACCCGGCATGGTCCATTTGGGTTGCATGGCACCATGCAATTGGATAGACTAAATGAGAGAAATAACACTTGGAGATTATTAATATATTATAAGTTCTAATATATTAATAATATTATTTAATTAGTTGAAAAAGAATTAATTTGGAATTAATTAAGTGATCAAAGGATAACTAATTAAATATATGGGTTGATTATGTAAATCATCCATATCTTGTATAGTGGGCTAAGAGGCTCCATGGATTATCAAGTTGGGTTCTACCCATATGATGCTCCATGGGAGTTACAAACCCATGGGTCATGGAAATGAAGAGTCATGACACATTAGGGTTTACATGGTGTAACCCTAGATGTGTGTGACAACCCGAAATTTTCCATTCAAATCAAACCACGTCAATCCAATGGAAGTAGAGCAGTTTCAGTGAAAATTCAAACTTTTGGAATAAGTTTGGCAGTTTTAGGGTTTTACACCTAAGGAATTATTAGGAGAGTGGGTGCACTAGGATTTTGTGCAACACTGTAATTCCATTACTCTAGGTCATTAGAATCCACTCCGAGAATAGAAATATTTTCTGCCAAAAATCTCTGGACTATAAATAGAATTCTGAACCAAATTGGTTCATTATTTGATTTCCATTTAGAGAAAAGCCAAATACTCTCTCACGGATCTTCGGGTTTTCATCCCAGATTGTGAGTCTACTTCCCTAAATGTGTTTTAATACTTGTTATATGCTTTATAACATTGTTTACATGTCCAAAACACAAGATCCGGGAGTTTACCGCCCAAGAACGTTCTTGGGGAGTAAACTCCAAAATCAAGCCTAAAGGCCACATAGTCCCATTTCCGTGTTAGGCAACTAACTAAGGACCTAGTGTATGATCATTGGAGGCTAGAAACAAATCAAAATCACTTAGTTTGAGGAGTTTACGGCCAAGGAACCACCTCTTGGGCCGTAAACTCCAAGTAAAGGGCACAAATGAGTGCCTAGTGATCCTTTAGCCTTAGAACAAAAACCTAGAAGCCTTAAGCAAGTGTTCTAGACCAACAAAACAATTAGAAACCCACTTTGGAAGGGAGTTTACGGCCAAGATGCTCCTTAGGCCGTAAACTCCAAGATTTAGGGCCAAAACCCCTTCAAACTCTTCCTAGGGCTTAGTCTTCATTTTTAGCAAGCACCTTAATGGGTTTAGGACCAAGGAAAATCATGAAAAGCATAAGTGTTGGAGAGTTTACGGCCAAGAGTATTTCTTGGGCCGTAAACTCCTTTAATGGGGTCAAAGAGCACCCTAGACACTTCCTTAGGCCAAGAAACTTTTAGGGCAAGTACCTAGATGAGATATGGACTAGTTAAAATTCTTAGGACCTCATGTGTGAGGGAGTTTACGGCCCAAAGAGTTCTATGGCCGTAAACTCCATCAAACGGTCCCATTTAGTGCCTTAAACCTCCCTTAATCCAAGTATTGAAGCCTAGACTTGTTCCTAGAATTGTTAGACACTTGAAAAGACAATAAGAACCCTCCCAAGGGAGTTTACGGCCGTAAACTCCAAGGGAAAAGGGTCTTTGGGCCGTAAACTCCCCTTAGGAGTCAATATGGTGCCTTAAACTCTTGCCTAGCCTTGAAACAATTCCCCTCTAAAGTTGTAGTACTTCTAAACTCCATTTCATGGCTTGTTTGAGAGTTTACGGCCAGGAGCCTACTCCCCTGGGCCGTAAAATCTAATGATTATGGTCTTTTGACCTTAAACTCTCATTAGGGGCATTGCACTCCTTTATTGCAACCCATTTGCCTCCTAGCACTTGACCAAAAGTGTTGTCCTCGCGCTTAAATGTTATTACGTGTATAATTAGTGTTATAATCACTAATTATTTATATACATATGTCTTCATATGTAATTAGGATCATTGTGTGTGTCTAAGTCATCACTTGACACCAAGCACTTGTCCGATCCTTCCGTACGATAACGGCCCGTTCATTTCCAGTCACATACTGCAGGTGAGTTCATACCCCTTAACTAATGTTTTAAACTATTTCAAATGTTTTATGGGGGGGGGGATACAAGTAGAATCATGCTACTTATTATGTCAATCACATGTGATTAGTAAGTTGGATTATATTACTTATTACATCAATCACATGTGATTAATATACAGCATTCAAAAGATTTGGCTACTCATTAGCCGTTTTACCAAATAGTTTTCCTTCAAAAGATTTTTATAAACATTTTATATGTTTTCAACCACTTATTACACTGTACTTCTTACTCTGTCATCATATTTCAAACTCATTTACAACTGTGTTTTCAAACAAATGTTCTTTGTACTTATACTGTTTTATCAAACAAATGTTCTTTATACTCAAAACTGTTTTATTATACTTATTCCTTCAAATTGCTTTATGGATTGACATCAAGTCGATCTTCTATTAAAATAATATTCCTGTTTCAAATGTTTTACAAAACTTACTTATGCTTTTATTTTATTATAAATTGCATGCCTCTATATGTATAGTTATATAAGGAATGTCTAAAAGACTTAGGAAGACTATCCACCCTATTTCCTTTTCGCGCCTTGAGATGTGGTCTGGTGGGACATTGGGTATTCGTCCGAAGGTCGTTTAAAGATTTGTTATATATCATGTGTACATATATAGTCATAAAGGGTCTTTCCAGTTCATCCTATGCCCTTGGGTAGCAAGGGTATACATCCACGTCCATACGTACTACTTAGATTACTAGTAAGCTACCATATGGGTAGTTCAGGAAGATACTAGAACCAGTACTAGAACGCGATATCATACAATGAGTCAGTTCATTCATGAGTCAATACATATACAGATATACTAGAAACAATACATATACAGATATACTAGAAACAATACATATACAGATATACTAGAAACAATACATATACAGATATACTAGAAACAATACATATACAGATATACTAGAACGCTTACGTAACAATAGTTGCTAGATAGAGAGAACACATATTTCAGCTAGCACACGTAGAACATTTCAGTACACCAGTGTACAATTTCATGATCCCACTTACATGAATACGCTTACATATACATATACATATACATATACATAGAACAGACGTCACTAGGGGCTATAGCTCAGAACCAGTTCAGGATCTAACTATACTGATAAATCACACTACAATTGTGATTGGAATATCGAGTATACATGATCATAGTAATGTGGATGCTCACGGCTTGCATTCATGCAGGGGTCGTGTGTAGGTCCTAAAATCCCTCTGATAGGGGAGCGAAACAGTCTGGGATCTAGACATCACATTATACCTTATCCCTCAAATAAGGCAAGTTGAGTATCGATGTACTGATATATATACACATATATATCCTAATACTATGGTACTTGGAAGTATTACCCTAGACTTAAGGTAATAGGTACGGTTGTAGTTCGACACTACACCATAGTACCATTTCTTTCCTATTACATTCACGTAGTGAATTCTTCATAGGAAGCACGGTAATGTAGTTACTATCCGTTGATAAATAGTAGCCCTTTTAGAGCTACGATTTAGTACTACGTTAATTTTTCCAGTACATATTTCAGTGATAACCTCACTTAAACATAAATGTACAAACTATATTTTTGGATAATGATAGTTATATTTTGGAAAAACGCATACTCTTACAAGAGACACACACACACAGAACAGTTAGGTCTTGGTAGAAGACACCTTCACATACTAGAAGGAATCATAGGGATTCTAGGGTTTTTCAAACGCTTACAATTCATATACATTTACAAATTCTTACAATACATAGACTTACAAATACTTACATACAAATTAAGACACTAAATGCTTATGATCTCACCAGCTTTAAAGCTGATACTCGTTTTAAAAATTACTTGTATCCTCAGGTCATCATAGACAGGTACCGATGCAAGGAGAAAGGAAGATGAAGCTTATTCAAGACTTATCTTTCATTTTGATTTATGCTTTAGTGTTTATCAAAATTTGATAGAATACAATTGTATAATAATTATTTTATTAATGCAATGGATGATGTTGTTGCTTGTTTACTACTTTACATTGTTGTTGATATTAAACATGACGTCCTCCGCCCCAGAACGTTTCCGCCGTTCTTGGTTTTGGGGTGTGACAATGTTCCAACACTATATAAGAGTCCCATTCTCCACAAAATTGGCTACACAAGTTGAACACTAAGAAACTAGAGGGCTTGGCCGATTTTGAGAAGTGTGTGTTATCTCAAGAGTCTTTCCAAGAGCATTTGGTGTTGTGTGAAGCATTTGAGGCATCACACTTGGGGTGCTAGGCTCACAAGGTTTCAAGGAACACAAGCAACAACAAGATAAGTTATTCTATCTATGATTCAAGTTAAAGTTGTTCCCCATGTATGCTAGATAGGAATATAACCTTGGAATTCAACTTTGCATGATAATTAGACAAACATAGATCCAAGGTTATTAGGGTTGCATGTACACTTAGGAAGTGTTAGAATGCTCAAAACCCATCAGTGGTATCAGAGCCTAGGCTTGTTTGTTTGTTATTTGTGCTTAAAAGTTGAAGAAAGTCGAAAATCTTGCTGTCTGACTGATGGACTCGGCGAGTCCATGGGGAGGACTCGTCGAGTTCATGTGTATCTTCAACCTACTCGGCGAGTAGGTTTATGCACTCGGCGAGTAGGGTCGACAGAGTGCAAAATTTCGACTTGAGTTGCTGGAAATGGATTAGAATCATTACCCTAAAATGTTTTGGTACTTGAAAACTTATTTTAGAAGGTGTAATGTCTTTTCTAACTCATTTACAACAACTAGTTATCAAAATTACAAAGATTAAATGTGATTTTGATTCTTGAAAGTGTTCATATTCATATTCTTGTTCTTATGATGTCTAGATGATCATAGGAATTATTTGTAACCTATGTGGTAGATTAATTCATGATCATAATGTGTTTTAATGGAGTCCATAACTTGTCCTCAAGTTATGGAAAACCAAAAGTCTCTTGGATTAAAAACCATTAAAAGAACACAAGAGTTAGGAAAAATGAAAAGTCCTCATTTTATTACTCTATTAAACTCATAAGTTACAAGAAATGAAAAGTTTTGAAAGTTTACAAAACTTGCCCTCAAGTTTTGGAACAAGTAAAGTTAAGTTAAAACTTTAGTTCCAACCCCTAGAATTTTAAAAGTTAAAATTCAACCCTTATACTTATATTATTATGATTTAATAATTATATATATATATATATATATATATATATATATATATATATATATATATATATATATATATATGTATAAGAACAAAGTCGTCTTACCGCTAGTACGCCTCATTCACGAAGCCGGTCTATAAGGTGGGTATAAGGTTGTTGCCTATAAAATGGTGACTTAATGGGTGTCCACTCTCACCCACCGCTTGCTTGATCGGTGGAGGGTCGTTAGCCGAACGGGTAAGACAAGGACTTATTAATTCTCATTCAAAGTATGATGAATATTATAAAGTAACTAAATGTTTTATTAAATTCCCAATCTTAGTTACTTTAGGAAAAATGTGAATAAGGTGTTATTCCATGAAATTACACTTTACACTTTGATTAAGTCGTTGGTGGAGCGTGTGTGGTTAACCAGCACACTAACTTGGACTTAACAAGGTAGGTAAAGGGTGACTTAGGGTTTATTATAGTATCGATGGAGCGTGTGTGGTTAACCGGCACATCGATTGAGTGATAAACTTTAAGGGTACCAAGTGATTTGCATGGTTACTTCACACCTCGTTTTGTGATCCTCGGTATCCCAGTCACAAAACTTGGAGGGCACACTCGAGATTGAAACATGCCTTTGAAAAGTTCATTGAATCTCAAAGAATCTAGGAATTTCTAAGAACCATTCAAAAACCTAATACTAAAATATTGCGGTTTTCGTGGTGGAAATTGGTGAATCGTCATTCACCTACCTTTCAAATATGATATAGCTTAGATTACGGCATACCTCTTCTAAGTTATATTATATTGTGATTGGATCCTAGCCTTAATATTACATTTGGGTGTTTTATTAAGGACTCTCTTATATCTAAACTAATCTTGTCCTCTATTCTTCAGATGTCTTTCAACAATGCTTCTGGCTCTAATCCTAATGGCTCCTTTACCCTTATGAACTTGTGTGGGAAAGTCACCTTTGATGGATCCAACTTCAATGAGTGGATCAGAAACATCAGGATGATTACCCGCTACGAGGACAAAGAATATGTCCTTGACAAGGAGCTTAAGGAAATTGATGAGTCCACTGCAACTCCTCAGGAGATCGCTGAATTTCGGGCACATGAAAGGGATGCTACGAAAGTGGCTTGCATCATGACGGCCACGATGACAGCGGAACTCCAAAAGTCTTATGAGGATTTCTACCCTTATGACATGCACCTAGATTTGATGGAAAGATACCATCAAAGTGCAAGACAAGAGAGGTATGAAATCATCTGCTCCATGATAACAACCATGATGAAGGACGGAGAATCCGTCACGAGCCACATGCAGAAAATGCAAAGGTATGTGGATCGTTTGCTGAAGCTTAATGTGAACTTCCCGGAGGATCTTGCAATAGATATTATTTTGCATTCCTTACCATCGTGCTATGATCAATTCCGCATGACATATCACATGAACAAGGAAGAAGTCACCCTCAGCAAACTTCAGGGACTTCTCAAGACCGCAGAATCAGGTCTTAAGGGGAAGTCGGTTGCTATCACTCCTACTCAAAACTCTACTCCGGTTTTGGCAATCGGGAAAAGTCGAGGGAGGAAGAGAAAGAGCTCTTCTAAGGGTACCAAGGCTCGGACCCTTGATGGCTCTTCTTCAAGTGGAACCAAGAAAGGTTTCATTACTCCTTCTTCTGACCCAAAAGAGGCTGAATGCTTCTATTGCCATGAAAAAGCTCATTGGAAGCGGAACTGCCCAAAATACCAGCAAGATGTGAAGGATGGGAAAGTTAAACCCAACCATGCAGGTATTTACACTATCATTTCTAATAACCCACCCCATTCTAATTCTTGGGTCCTTGATACCGGTTGTGGTATTCATATTTGTTGTGACTTGCAGGGACTAAGAAGAAGTGAGGATGTGGAGCAAGGAAGGATAAACTTGATCATGGGGAATAGGAAAGCTATACCTGTTACGAAGATTGGAGTTTATACTTTATCGCTAAGTAGTGGGTTTAGTTTAGATTTGAATAAGTGTTGTTATTCGCCAGAAATGGCAAGAAATATTATTTCCTTTCATGCTTTGTACAAACAAGGGTTTACCTTTTCATTTAATAATGAAGTTGGTTCTATTGATGCTTTCTTTAATAATGTTCTTTATTTTAAAGCATTACCTTGTGATGGTGTGTATGAAGCTGTATCTGTTGTTGATAACCTAGGAAATAATGTTTTGTGTATTGATTCTACTAATAATAACTTGGATAAAGCATCTTTATGGCATTGTCGTCTTGGACATATAAGCAAGAAACGCATAGGCCAACTCCAAAAGGATGGAGTGTTGGAGTCGTTTGACCTAAAGTCAAATGATAGTTGCGAATCATGCTTACTTGGAAAAATGACAAAGTCACCCTTCACAGGTTCGTGTGAGAGGGGTGAAGGTTTGTTGGACCTTATACACACGGATGTGTGTGGACCATTCAAACATGCCACAAGGGATGCTAATCGTTATTATTTGACTTTTACTGATGATTATAGTAGATATGGATATGTCTACTTGATCAAGCATAAGTCAGAGACTTTCGAGAGGTTTAAGGAATTTAAACAGGAAGTCGAGAATCAATTGGACAGGAACATTAAGATGCTTCCATCCGATCGTGGTGGTGAGTATCTTAGTTCAGAGTTCCTCGACTATCTAAGGGAATGTGGGATAGTCTCACAATTGACACCTCCCAGGACACCACAGTTGAATGGTGTGGCTGAGAGGCGTAATCGAACCTTGTTAGATATGGTTCGTTCCATGATGAGTCGAGTTACGCTACTAATCTCATTCTGGGGGTATGCCTTAGAGACTGCCGCCCATATTCTTAATCTAGTCCCTACAAAGAAAGTTGCCAAAACTCCTCACGAGATGTGGACTGGTAAAGTACCTAAACTAGACCACATCAAGATTTGGGGTTGCGAGGCTTTCGTGAGACGCGAGACTCATGATAAGCTCGAACCTCGAAGCGAGAGGTGTATTTTCATCAGTTACCCACATCGATCCTTTGGTTACCTCTTCTACAGACCTAGTGACAATGTGGTCTTTGTAGCAAGAAGAGGAGTCTTTCGAGAAAGAGAGTTTATAAGCCAAGGAGACAGTGGGAGGCAAATTGATCTTGAAGAAATTCAAGAATCAAGCGGTGAAGGAACTTCAAACTCTAGCCCTCAACTTGAGGAGGAAACTCCTGTTGAGCCAATTGACAAATCTGTACCTCTGAGACGTTCCACGAGAGTTAGGAGTACACCTGAGAATTACTATGGATTCCATATTACTGCAGAAGGTGAGACACTTATTAGTGATGGGACACTAGTAAGTCAAGATGACCCTAACAGCTACGAGGAAGCCATGGCAGGCCCCGAGTCTGCTAAATGGAAAGAGGCTATGGATAGCGAGATACAATCCATGTATGACAATCAAGTTTGGAACTTGGTTGAAAATGTACCAGGTCGTAAGACAGTAGGGTGCAAATGGGTCTTCAAGAAAAAGACCGACATGGATGGTAAAGTACACACTTATAAGGCTAGACTGGTTGCAAAGGGCTTCTCTCAAATTCCTGGAGTGGATTATGATGAGACCTTTTCTCCGGTAGCCAAGGTTAAGTCTATTCGGGTTCTGTTAGCCATAGCTGCATTTCATGACTATGAAATATGGCAGATGGATGTCAAAACCGCTTTCCTTAATGGAAAGTTGGCTGAAGATGTTTACATGAGTCAGCCAGAGGGTTTTGTCAGCAACGAGTACCCTAATAGAGTTTGTAAGCTTGAGAAATCCATTTATGGATTGAAGCAAGCACCTCGCAGATGGAATCTTTGCTTTGATGAAAAGGTCAAGGAATTTGGTTTTTCTAGGAGTGAAGATGAATCTTGTGTGTATGTCAAGGCTAGTGGGAGTATAGTTAGCTTTTTGGTATTGTATGTGGATGACATACTACTCATAGGAAACGACATTCCAACCCTGCAGGAAGTAAAGTCCTGGCTTGGGAAGTGTTTTGCTATGAAGGACCTTGGTGAAGCTGCCTATATTTTAGGGATAAGGATCTTGAGAGATCGGAGTAAAAGACTAATTGGACTTAGTCAGAGTACCTACTTGGATAAGGTGCTGAAGAGATTCAGCATGCAGGATTCCAAGAAAGGAGAGTTACCCATCCAGAGTAACACCAGATTGAGTAAGACACAAAGCCCTAGCACTGAGGCTGAGATAGCAGAAATGAGTCGAACACCTTACGCTTCGGCTGTAGGATCGATCATGTATGCTATGACGTGTACTCGACCCGATGTAGCCTTTGCCCTGAGCATGGTTAGCAGGTATCAGGCGAACCCTGGCAAGGCACACTGGACTGCGGTAAAGAATATCCTCAAGTACCTACGGAGGACTAAGGACTGGGTTCTTACCCTCGGTGGGAGTGATGACTTGAGAGTTGTAGGGTATAGTGATGCTAGCTTCCAGACTGATAGGGATAATTTCCGCTCTCAGTCGGGCTGGGTCTTTACCCTAAACGGAGGAGCAATTTCTTGGAAGAGTTCCAAGCAAGAGACAGTGGCAAATTCTACTTGTGACTCAGAGTATATTGCAGCTAGTGAAGCAGCAAAGGAGGCGATATGGCTGATGAACTTCATTGGAGACCTTGGAGTTGTACCAGCTATTAAAGAGCCAATGGAAATTTTCTGTGATAGTGAAAGTGCTGTTGCCTTAGCCAACGAACCAAGGGATCACGGGAGATCCAGGCACATCGACAGAAAATACCACTTCATTAGACATCGGATCGAAGAAGGACACCTCGTGGCAAAGAGGGTATCATCAGATGAGAATCCGGCAGATCCCCTCACAAAGGGACTGACTCGGGTTAAGCATCTTCAGCATGCTCGGAGCATAGGGCTGAAGGATGATATTAGATTTAGTAGTTAGATAATCTCGAAATTTGTAAAGTGTAATTGACATTAGATGATGAATAAAAAATGTTTTATTTATGAGTAAAGTGTTGCTATCTCTTGTCAATCGTTTACTATATTTCTTTTGCATGTTTTGACTTCCAGAATAATTTTGTTTGGTATAACATATTATTCAAACCTCCACAGTCGGTCATATGTTGGAAGTAGATATGAATCAAGACTGTCATGTTTGGTTGTAGAGGTCTTGGACAAGGCTACAACAATCATGAGTGCTCATAAGTTCTGAGCATTGGACTCAACCCACGCTCACTGGAATCACTTCATGGAATTTTATCTCGAGTGATCGTGAGACGGTAATATCATATAAGTCTTCAAACCTAGAGATATGATTTGTTACTTACAAGTTGGTTATGCATTGACTGTACGAAACCGCATTGGTAACTCGATGTTATAAAACGTACTTTTGTGTGTAATTCAATGAGTGGTAGAACAAACATATGAGTCGAAGTTTATCTGTTCCTTCTTGGATTAGAAGCTGATATATGGGCCCCTCGATGATTTTGTTTTGACCCATGTACCGGGCCCGGTCAGAACTAAGTTGATGTGTTCAATTAAGTTCTATGTCAAACAAATCGGAAATCGGGAAACAAATGCTGGACAATAAGCAAGACAATGTTCCATGTATTTGTCCGACTGATATCTAGAACGGAGGATTATATGATCACTTATCTTAAATGGCGTATCATCATCTTCTCAGTTCCGAGAGACCTTGAAAGAGCTACGATTGCCGGTCGGTTCCTGAAGTACTAGAGATATAGTTATTAGACTTATCCAAGTGGGAGACTGTTGGATAAGGTGTCTAAGTCCATAACTATTTCGGGCTTGTACTTGACCCGACCCGGCATGGTCCATTTGGGTTGCATGGCACCATGCAATTGGATAGACTAAATGAGAGAAATAACACTTGGAGATTATTAATATATTATAAGTTCTAATATATTAATAATATTATTTAATTAGTTGATCAAAGAATTAATTTGGAATTAATTAAGTGATCAAAGGATAACTAATTAAATATATGGGTTGATTATGTAAATCATCCATATCTTGTATAGTGGGCTAAGAGGATCCATGGATTATCAAGTTGGGTTCTACCCATAGGATGCTCCATGGATGCTCCATGGGAGTTACAAACCCATGGGTCATGGAAATGAAGAGTCATGACACATTAGGGTTTACATGGTGTAACCCTAGATGTGCCAACACTATATAAGAGTCCCATTCTCCACAAAATTGGCTACACAAGTTGAACACTAAGAAACTAGAGGGCTTGGCCGATTTTGAGAAGTGTGTGTTATCTCAAGAGTCTTTCCAAGAGCATTTGGTGTTGTGTGAAGCATTTGAGGCATCACACTTGGGGTGCTAGGCTCACAAGGTTTCAAGGAACACAAGCAACAACAAGGTAAGTTATTCTATCTATGATTCAAGTTAAAATTGTTCCCCATGTATGCTAGATAGGAATATAACCTTGGAATTCAACTTTGCATGATAATTAGACAAACATAGATCCAAGGTTATTAGGGTTGCATGTACACTTAGGAAGTGTTAGAATGCTCAAAACCCATCATTTACGGCCGTAAACACATGGCCAATTGGTTCATGGGCCGAAAACTCTAAATAGGGATGTTTTGATGCCACAAACACTTCCTAAGGCTTAGGCTTAAATTAGGACAAGTACTCTAAAGTGTTTATGGCCTAGAGAACATAAGGAATCACATATATTAAGGAGTTTACGGCCAAGACAAGTTCTTGGGCCGTAAATACCTATAAAGGGGTCAAATGACACCCTAACTCCTTCCTTATGCCTAGAACCCAACATAGATCTTAACCTTGAAATGTTTGAGACTTGAAATCACCATAATCACCCTCCCAATGGAGTTTACGGCCGTAAAATCCAAGGGATATGGTCCCAGGGCCGTAAACTCCTCAAAGGAGTTTATAGGAAGCCCAAACACTTGTTTAAGCCTTGAAGCAATTCACCACATGAGTTGTATAATTGTTAGACTTCATTTAGGGACTTGGTTGAGAGTTTACGGCCAGGAGTTTACTCCCCTGGGCCGGAAACTCCAAGACATATGGTCTTTAGACCATAAACTCCCATTAGGGGCATTGCACTCCTTTGTTGCAACCCATTAGCCTCCTAGCACTTGACCAAAAGTGTTTTCCTCGTGTTTAAATGTTTATACTTGTATAATTAGTGTTTTAATCACTAATTATTTATATACATATGTCTTCATATGTGATTAGGATCATTGTGTGTGTCTAAAGTCTTCATTTGACACCAAGCACTTGTCCGATCCTTCCTTACGATAACAGTCCGTTCAAGTCCAGTCACTTACTGCAGGTGAGTTCATACCCCTTAACTAATGTTTTAAACTATTTTTAAATGTTTTATGGGGGGGGGATACAAGTAGAATCATGCTACTTATTATATCAATCACATGTGATTAATAAGTAGAATTATGCTACTTATTACATCAATCACATGTGATTAATATACAACATTCAAATGATTTGGCTACTTATTAGCCGTTTTACCAAACAGTTTCCTTCAAATGATTGTTATAAACATTTTATATGTTTTAAACTCCTTATTACACTGTATAGTTTACTCTGTATATTACATTTCAAACTTATTTACAATTGTGTTCAAACAAATGTTTCTTTATACTAAACTGTTTTATCAAACCCATGCCTTCAAATTGTTTTATAGATTGACATCAAGTCGATCTTTTCTTAAGATAATAATTATGTTTCAAATGTTTTACAAAACTTGTTTATGCTTTTATATTATAAATTGCATGCCTCTATATGTATACTTATATAAGAAATGTTTAAAAGACTTAGGAAGGATATCCACCATATTTCCTTTTCGCGCTTGAGATGTGGTCTGGTGGGATATCGGGTATTCGTCCGAAAGTCGTTTAAATATTAGTTATATATCATGTGTACATATATAGTCATAAAAGGTCTATCCAGTTCATCCAATGCCCTTGGGTAGCAAGGGTATACATCCATGTTCATACGCACCAGTTAGATTACTAGTAAACTACCGTAGGGGTAGTTTAGGATGATACTAGAACTATTACTAGAATGCGATACCATACAACGAGTCAGTTCATTCATGAGTCTATACTTGCTAGATAGAGAGCACATACACCACAGCTAGAACATTACAGTACATTACTATACATGCTAGATAGAGAGCACGTACACCACAGCTAGAACATTACAGTACATTACTATACATGCTAGATAGAGAGCACGTACACTATAGCTAGAACATTTCAGTACATTACTATACTATTACATGATCACACTTACATAAGTACAATTACATGATCACATCTACATGAGTACACTTACAAGAATTACTAGTACATTTTATATGTATAGATTCTGCTATATAATCCTCATTCTTATCTTTACCTTGTGATTCAATCACATAATCGACGAGATAGATTGGATTTAATATCCTAGTACCCAAGGATACATTGCGGGACTTACCATTCCTAGAATCTCTGCTAGCTATTAACGGTTGATACCATTATAGGTATACTTTTGGGGACTGACTATTCCTATACCCAGCTGTTAGCAACAGAGGTAAATGTACATCCACGGATGTCTTCAGTTAACATTGTTATTTGCCCTAGTACCAAAGGGAAATACTATCACAATTAGGTCTTGGTAGAAGACTACATTCAGAACAGTTAGGTCTTGGTAGAAGACTACATTCAGAACAGTTAGGTCTTGATAGAAGGCTACATGAGAACAGTTAAGTCTTGGTAGAAGACTCCTTTTGTTACTAATAGGGATCATAGGGATTTCTAGGGTTTTTCAAATGTTTACAGTTGTTTTACAAACATTTTCAATACTTACAATTCATATACTTACAAATTCTTACATACAAATTCATTCATACAAATACTTACTTACAAATTAAGACACTAAATACTTATGATCTCACAAGCATTAAAGCTGATACTCGCTTTCAAAATTACTTGTATCCTCAGGTCATCATAGACAGGTGCCGATGCAAGGAGAAAGGAAGATGGAGCTTGTTCAAGACTCATCTTTCATTTTGATTTATGCTTTAGTGTTTATCAAAATTTGACAGAACACATTTGTCTAATAATTATATTATTAATGCAATGGATGATGTTGTTGCTTGTTTACTACTTTACATTGTTGTGATATTATACATGACGTCCTCCGCCCCAGAACGTTTCCGCCGTTCTTGGTTTTGGGGTGTGACAGATTGGTATCAGAGCATTATTTATAGTGAATTAAGTATATCAACCCATAAAAGATATACTAACTATAAATACATAAGGGATTAAAATACTCTGACCAAGAGTTTATACTTTAAATAATAAAATATTTAAGTAAGTATACGTGCTGCATTCATACTAAAATCAGTGTCACTAGGATAGTACAAAAGAATTACGATTGTTGGGCAACACAAGTGGGCTTAGAGACATATGGTCAAAACTGGGAAGATATAGCCTGTTCACCTATATTATCCGAGAGTTGACTAGCATGTGCCTAAGTTTAATTGTGTGGTTGCAACAATGCTAAAATCTTACGAACCCTACCACAATGAGAACAATAGAACATAACATTAAAATTAAAATACTATAGGAGTATTTGGTGTTACTATAAGTACTTTATACTTGAGAACTATAACGGGATCTTCATTACTAAGTTGATAGTTGCTAAGTGGATACACTAAGGCTACATGTAATTAGGATGTTATAGACTTAGAATCTGTGAAAATTTTACTTTACCCCTATTCTGTGTGAATTTGGAGTTAAGATCACTTATTCGAAGGTCTATCCTGTTTAGATTACATATAGCTGGTATGCACTTCACAAATAGCGATGTAACTAATGAATATTTTCTAAATAATTATCTAGATAGTTCGTCTAATAATTAATCTCTTACCCTATATTCTCGCATAGAAAACATAGCTGGGCTCCATCCCCTCGGCAACCAGTATCTTCCGAATGAAGTCATAGCTGGTTGGTTTGGAGAAGAACCAGAGAATGATCATCCTGTTCCCCTTGAATGATCACCATGATGAAGACCTTTCAGATGATGCTAATTCCGAACCAGAGGTTGAGAACCTACCCTGAGCAACTCCCTTTCCAATTCCTAACCCTAGTCCGGCTTTTCATGGCCCGACCCTGAGTGAGTGGAATGCTTGGAAACATGGAGCCAAGGACAAGATCAGTCTATGCCAGTTGATGGCAACCAAAGATTTTACGACTTGAGCAATGGGGGCTCAGCAGATAGAGTCTTGCCAATCTTGGTCCACAGAGTGGCCCAAAATGAGATTCAAGGAAGGACAGCCCTACATCAGATTACCGAAGTTGTCGCCAATGCGAGAATGCATACCCTCTGCACCATTTGTCTAAGAAGATGCTCACGAGAGATCAGAGAGAAACCATGAAACCCTGCTGCAAGCGCTGGCTGAATCACAAGCCGAAGTCTTAGAGCTCCGAGTATGCCAGCGGGTGTACGAAAGACACGTACTTGACATGGAACGTCAATTGGCTAAACTGAGAGTTCACAAGAGGGATGACCGTCGCCAGTAGTAGTCGCTTTACTTTATTTCCTTATAAAAAGGAATCATGTTTTTCAGTCTATGCCCGATGTGGCATTTTCTATGAAATTATCCTGTACCGTAAGTACTTTAGTTAGGTCTTTATGCTGTCAGGAACTATCTTCTGTGGATATGATGTATGACCTTTACAAGGTCATTTTCCCGAATCTATACATCGTGAATATCAAAGATATTGACAGCCGGCTAACTTCTGTGTCATTCTTCATTCAAGTACTCTTATCATTCTTTCATTGGAGTCTATCTGAAACATGCTTTAGTCAAGTCATTGGACTATAGTGATTCATCTCCTGAGACATTTCCAAGTCTCTTTCAGTGGTTGGATCTTGTTATTCACCAACCCACGATACCTCGGCTCGAACTACAAACGTCTTGAGACCATTCTACGAACTTACTTCTACTCATTACTAGGACTGCATCATAGGGATGTAGGTCAAACCTTCATGAACATACTTCCATTCCGTACTAGGACTGCATCATAGTGATGTAGGTCAAACCTTCGCGAACATACTTTCATTCTGTACTCGGACTGCATCATAGGGATGTAGGTCAAACTTTCGAGAACATAGTCGTAATCTTTACATGAACAATCTAAGTACATCAGGGTCAACCAGAATCGCTCACAAAATCCTTATCTTTCGTGTTACAGAATCATGTCGTCATCCGGAAGCTATCAGTCGAACAGGGAAACATCCGCTTTTCCTATGGACGCCGCTACCTTTCAAACAACAGTTACAGCTGCCGTGGTGGCTGCCGTAACCGCGGTCCTTGCGCACCGTAGCGCTATCAACACAGTTAATGCTGCTGATGGGAATGAAGTTTCCAATCGTGGAATCCATCTAGGAAGTCACCAAACAGTAACAGTCACAGGCTTGCAAAGCCGAAAAGCAGAGAACAAGAAACGAAAGCGTCAAGCCCGGAAAGAACGCAAGAGATCCCAAAAGCTGGCTACACAACAGCAGCAAGTGGAAACCCTTGCCGTTCCCATACCGAGCAGGCCATACGAGGGAAAACTCCCGAAGTGTGATAAGTGTAGTTTCCATCATCATGGGGTTTGCCATGAGATGCAATGTTGCAATTGCCTAAACATAGGGCACCGTGCTCGTGACTGTGGAGCACCGAAACGACCCATCACTCAAGTCCCTTTCATCGGGACTGACCCTACACACAAGATGAGTTATAACGCAGAACGATTTAAGAAGCAATTTTCAAGGTGGAGTAACGAGGAAGGCACTCGTGTCCACATAACACTGGCTAAACACCACAATCCTGTCACCAATGCAAGTAGTAGACAGTCATGCCATCAATGCGGTGAGTTAGGGCACTTCAAGAAGGATTGCCCCATAGCGAAGAACTCTGGCACAGATGGGAGGATTCTCAGGATCATAGCTGCAGGAGAGCCTGCTCCGGAAACCACGTTAATGTAATTAAGGCGTTTCGTTGTAACAGACTTATAAACTATCCAGAACTAGTGCAACTAGAGTCTTACCTTTTGCGAGATCCTGTCTGTATATGGATTCTCGTGCTGCGTATACTTGTCTTTTGTAGTATATCTTATTCGCAGCAATAGTCTTGTGGTAAATCTAAAGTACTGTAACTCTATTCATGGTTGCACGGTTGTGTTTTGTCTGTAAACGTCTTATGTTCAAATCTAATGTCTTTAAGTTTCAGTATGATTTCGACATTACCATACGAATCGATTAAATTTGACCCTCAAGAAAACCGCTTCATACGTACATCTCTTTCTTCTAGATCACTTTTCCAGCAAAGCCGTCATATCAGAACACCGAAGTACTCATGCCAGGAGTACCTCTTAGTTATCTTCTTTCCGAAGAAATCCCCGAAGTACCACTCGTGCAGTACGTCAAGTTTAATCCAAGGATCCATGCGATTGATCTATCACTGAGGAAGGTATACATAAGGGTGATATATAATCAAGCTTTTACAGGTTTAGAATTGATGATTCCACTTTAACTTCTTTTTTCCCCGATGGGATGTGAGCTTAAAGAAGAATCAGTTATTCGACTACCTTTTCAATCTTAATTATATACGACTCGTATACCCGAAGTTGTGATTACGAAACCATGTATGAATTCTAATATGAACTTCAGGACGGAGAACTGCTTAAGACTACGAGTAATCACATCATCATGTGAACAAACTTAGAACCCAATATGACTCGTGTAAACAGATCGCCCTACAGCTTAAACACCTACGGAGACTCAAAAACAGTGCCGACAACTTAGCGAACCACACAGAAACAGAATTAGAAGACTAGGCTTCTCATCCTAGAGGACCTCAATCTTATTATCCTAGAGATTGACGGATTGCATCGCATGTGCCTCGGATATCGAGGACTCCGTCAAGATTTTTCATTAGAAATCGTTATCCCTGCCTCGCATAGATGAAATGGTTGAGCAAACGCAAGGAAAGAATTACTTTCAGAAATGGATCTGAGATCCGAATATCACCAGTTCGAGTGTTAGAGAAAGATGTCCGGAAGACTATCTTCTGAACTCGATGCGGACACTTCGAGTCCGTAGTGATACCCTTCGGATAGGACCAATACACCCATAGCTTTCATGAGCTAAACGAGTAGAGTACGTCTTTCTTACTTGGATCAATTCGTCATTTCTCCATGTAGTGACTTACTTATCTACCCTCGTAGTAAGAAGAAAACCCAGGGAAACATTTCCTATAGAGGAACTTTAGCGAAGTTCTCTAGGCACGAGTTTTGAAATTGAAAAGTCAAATTTCTATGACACACTGTTAGTAATGTGAGAAATTATGAGCACTCTTTCAATTTGTCAAAACCGTTGAGCATTTATCGACACCAGAGACGCCGATAGTCTTTCGCCAAATTCTAGGTCTTACCGACCTACCGTCTTAGTTCATTCAGAACTCCTTGCAAGCTACAGAAACCCGTATGACTTTGACCCAGCAAGGGGTGGCCTTTGTCTGGGAAGTTAATCAAGAAGAGGAACCTTTTGAATTCCAAGTGAGTGACCAAGCTCTTTAGGTCAACTCATTCTGAGAATGGCTTAATACGCTTTGGATCGCGTGGAAAGCTAAATCCAATATAGTTAGGACCTCCAGGATTCTCATCAGAATCGGTCCTGTGCCTCGCACAAACTAGACCTACTCCGCGAACTCAGTAACGTACATCCTACTCTTCGCGTCTCGATCGTGAAACCATACCTTTCCGTTAGGACTCCTGAAAGTCCACTCGTCGAGATCCTCTCCTTCGTATTAGAACCGTAGTGACCCTCGACCGAGAGGTCAAGCGAACGAAACAACGCCGTCGCCAGTTAGTGAAGGTTCGTTGGAATTCCAACCGAGAACCCGATTTCACTTAGGTACGTTAGAATCAATCGATTAGGAAATTTCCTCCTCACGACTCGATCATTCGTACATACTTCCTTGCTTAAATTCTAATTTCGGGACGAAATTCCCTTCAACAGGGGGATGATGTGACAACCCGAAATTTCCATTCTGAACCAACCATTTGAAGCCAATAGAAGTAGAACAGTTACAGTGAAAATTCAGACTCCGAGTGTAAGTTTGACAGTTTTCAGGATTTACACTTAAGGAGATATTAGGAGAGTGGATGCACTAGGGTTTGTGCAACGCTGCTATTCCAATACTCTAGGACACTAGAGTTCGTTCCATGAATAAAAATATTTTCTTCCAAAAATATCTCCGGACTATAAATAGAATTCTGAACCAAATTGGTTCATTTGTTGAATTCCATTTAGAGAAAAGTCAAAATTCTCTCTCACGGATCTTCGGGTTTTCATCCCAAATCGTGAGTACACTTCTCTAGTTGTTTTATAATGCTTGTTATAAGCTTAATAACATAGATTACATGTCAAATATGTGAGATCCGGGAGTTTACCTCCCAAGAACATTCTTGGGGAGTAAACTCCAAAAAGTGGCTTAAGAGCTATCTAGTCCCATTTCCTTGATAAGTGACTAACTTAGGCTTGTATGTAAGTAAATTAGAGAATAGAAAACATCAAAATTAGATTGATAACCCAAGATTTGGGAGTGTACCACCCAAGAACACTTGGGGAGTAAACTCCATTTTAAGGTCCTAAAGGGTTCCAATGACCCTCAAAGCTTTAGAACTCGAACTAGAAACCTTCATTTCATGTTTAGGACACCAAAATCATTTCAAAACATGGATGGAAGTGAGTTCACGGCCAAGGAGCTTCTTGGGCCGTGAACTCCATGTTAAGTGCCCAAAGTGCCCTAAATGCCTTCATTGAACCAATAGACTAGCATAGCACATTACCTTGATCTGTCTAAGACCCAAAGCAATCAAAATACCAACACCTAGGGGTGTTCACGGCCGTAAACACATGGCCAATTGGTTCATGGGCCGAAAACTCTAAATAGGGGTGTTTTGATGCCACAAACACTTCCTAAGGCTTAGGCTTAAATTAGGACAAGTACTCTAAAGTGTTTATGGCCTAGAGAACATAAGGAATCACATATATTAAGGAGTTTACGGCTAAGACAAGTTCTTGGGCCGTAAACACCTATAAAGGGGTCAAATGACACCCTAACTCCTTCCTTATGCCTAGAACCCAACAT
Source organism: Lactuca serriola (assembly GCF_051521515.1). Lineage (NCBI taxonomy): Eukaryota > Viridiplantae > Streptophyta > Magnoliopsida > Asterales > Asteraceae > Lactuca > Lactuca serriola. The sequence goes on from NC_136415.1 coordinate 266,264,762, forward strand.
AGATCTTAACCTTGAAATGTTTGAGACTTGAAATCACCATAATCACCCTCCCAATGGAGTTTACAGCCGTAAACTCCAAGGGATATGGTCCCAGGGCTGTAAACTCCTCAAAGGAGTTTATAGGAAGCCCAAACACTTGTTTAAGCCTTGAAGCAATTCACCACATGAGTTGTATAATTGTTAGACTTCATTTAGGGACTTGGTTGAGAGTTTACGGCCAGGAGTTTACTCCACTGGGCCATAAACTCCAAGACATATGGTCTTTAGACCATAAACTCCCATTAGGGGCATTGCACTCCTTTGTTGCAACCCATTAGCCTCCTTGCACTTGACCAAAAGTGTTTTCCTCGTGTTTAAATGTTTATACTTGTATAATTAGTGTTTTAATCACTAATTATTTATATACATATGTCTTCATATGTGATTAGGATCATTGTGTGTGTCTAAAGTCTTCATTTGCACCAAGCACTTGTCCGATCCTTCCTTACGATAACAGTCCGTTCAAGTCCAGTCACTTACTGCAGGTGAGTTCATACCCCTTAACTAATGTTTTAAACTATTTTTAAATGTTTTATGGGGGGGGGGGATACAAGTAGAATCATGCTACTTATTATATCAATCACATGTGATTAATAAGTAGAATTATGCTACTTATTACATCAATCACATGTGATTAATATACAACATTCAAATGATTTGGCTACTTATTAGCCGTTTTACCAAACAGTTTCCTTCAAATGATTGTTATAAACATTTTATATGTTTTAAACTCCTTATTACACTGTATAGTTTACTCTGTATATTACATTTCAAACTTATTTACAATTGTGTTCAAACAAATGTTTCTTTATACTAAACTGTTTTATCAAACCCATGCCTTCAAATTGTTTTATAGATTGACATCAAGTCGATCTTTTCTTAAGATAATAATTATGTTTCAAATGTTTTACAAAACTTGTTTATGCTTTTATATTATAAATTGCATGCCTCTATATGTATACTTATATAAGAAATGTTTAAAAGACTTAGGAAGGCTATCCACCATATTTCCTTTTCGCGCTTGAGATGTGGTCTGGTGGGATATCGGGTATTCGTCCGAAAGTCGTTTAAATATTAGTTATATATCATGTGTACATATATAGTCATAAAAGGTCTATCCAGTTCATCCAATGCCCTTGGGTAGCAAGGGTATACATCCATGTTCATACGCACCAGTTAGATTACTAGTAAACTACCGTAGGGGTAGTTTAGGATGATACTAGAACTATTACTAGAACGCGATACCATACAACGAGTCAGTTCATTCATGAGTCTATACTTGCTAGATAGAGAGCACGTACACCACAGCTAGAACATTACAATACATTACTATACATGCTAGATAGAGAGCACGTACACCACAGCTAGAACATTACAGTACATTACTATACATGCTAGATAGAGAGCACGTACACTATAGCTAGAACATTTCAGTACATTACTATACTATTACATGATCACACTTACATAAGTACAATTACATGATCACATCTACATGAGTACACTTACAAGAATTACTAGTACATTTTATATGTATAGATTCTGCTATATAATCCTCATTCTTATCTTTACCTTGTGATTCAATCACATAATCGACGAGATAGATTGGATTTAATATCCTAGTACCCAAGGATACATTGCGCGACTGACCATTCCTAGAATCTATGCTAGCTACAGAGGTAAAAGCACATCCACGGATGTCAACGGTTGATACCATTATAGGTATACTTTTGGGGACTGACTATTCCTATACCCAGCTATTAGCAACAGAGGTAAATTTACATCCATGGATGTCTTCAGTTAACATTGTTATTTGCCCTAGTACCAAAGGGAAATACTATCACAATTAGGTCTTGGTAGAAGACTACATTCAGAACAGTTAGGTCTTGGTAGAAGACTACATTCAGAACAGTTAGGTCTTGATAGAAGGCTACATGAGAACAGTTAAGTCTTGGTAGAAGACTCCTTTTGTTACTAATAGGGATCATAGGGATTTCTAGGGTTTTTCAAATGTTTACAGTTGTTTTACAAACATTTTCAATACTTACAATTCATATACTTTGAAATTCTTACATACAAATTCATTCATACAAATACTTACTTACAAATTAAGACACTAAATACTTATGATCTCACCAGCTTTAAAGCTGATACTCGCTTTCAAAATTACTTGTATCCTCAGGTCATCATAGACAAGTACCGATGGAGAAAGGAAGATGGAGCTTGTTCAAGACTCATCTTTCATTTTGATTTATGCTTTAGTGTTTATCAAAATTTGATAGAACACATTTGTATAATAATTATATTATTAATGCAATGGATGATGTTGTTGCTTGTTTACTACTTTACATTGTTGTGATATTATACATGATGTCCTCCGCCCCAGAACGTTTCCGCCGTTCTTGGTTTTGGGGTGTGACACTTATGTACTAGATTCTTATATCCCCTTTCTCACGTAGATATCATGGCTGGATTCCATCATGGCAACCCGTACTTCCCAAATGAAGGCAATGCTGGATGGCTTGAAGAAGAGCCCGAAGATGAGCATCCAATCCCTTTGGATGATCACCTCGCAGAAGGCTTTTCGGATGGATCTGACTCCGAGCCTGAAGTCAACAACCTACCGCCAGTAGGTCAAGCCCCAAACAACAATCCCCGACCAGTTTTCCCAGGTCACAACTGTCTGTAACAGCACCGGATCGAACTGCGGAGGAGGGGGTGGTGGAGTTGGAGTTTGAGTCGCAGGTCTACCTCTGTTCGGGCGCTTGCGGGGAGGCATCTTTTATTGAAAGTTTATAGAGATGATGACAATAGTAAGAATCACTTGCAAACATGATGTAAGCGTTTCATGGACTAAATCGACATAGTCCAATTATCAGAGAGAATTATAACAACAGAGTAGGGAAAAATACGAAGGCATAAACTTTCTCATGAAGTAGGTAACTGCCAATATTACTGGTATTAATGATGTAATATGAGTTCGGGAAAAGTGACCTAACAGTAGGTCTTACATCAAATCATAAGGGAAAATGTTGGCAGCCTAGAGGCCTAATTAGAGTACTTTCAAAGTTAGGAATGTTTACAAATAAGTGCTCTACCGAGCATAGAAGGAGAAAAGACTATTCCTTAAACAAAAGGGAAAGATAAGTGGACATCTTTTACCGGCGACGGCTATCCCTTGGGCGAACCCTAAAATCAACCAGTTAGCGCACAACTTCTTGAAGATGTCGTTCCTGTGCTCTCTGACGCGCTCGGAGTTCCCTGACTTCGTCTCGGGATGCAGCTAGTTGTTGCTGTAGAGCCTCATTGGTCCTCCTAGTCCTATCCATAGCTTCTTTCAGCTGGTGGATACGGACAGTGTTAAGGTTAGAGTTGGCATCAACCTCCACAACTTTGCTAATGGCTGCTTGACCGTGCTCGACGTTCCTGGCAATCCTATGGATCATGATGGGCAAGGTTCGGTCCGCCAAACCTGCCTCTCTTATGTTGTAGAAGCTTCGGTCGCCGTTGAAAGGTAAGGGCTGACCCTGTTCATTGCTCCATCGGTTCAAGGTTATTGACCACATGGGAGTGGGACCTTGAAATGCTGAACGGGGGTTAGGGTTTGGAGCTACTGGGGGCAGGTTGCTGACTTCTGGTTCGGAGTCGGAGCTATCCGAAAAGCCTTCTGCACGGTGATCATCCAAAGGGATCGGGTGATCATCTTCTAAATCTTCCTCGAGCCATCCTCCAATGCCTTGGTTTGGATAGTACGGATCGTCGAGATGGTGGAAGCCATCCATGCTATCTACGCGAAAATGGGGAAAGAAAGGTTAATAGACGCACTAATCTAGATTACTTATAAGATGATCATTATTAGCCGACCCAATACTTGCATAGTGCATACCAATTACATGGCGGAAAACCAGCTATATCCGATCTTGGTTGGCCTTTCACCCCTAGCCACAAGTCATCCCCGTATTTTGCCACATACGTGGGTTCGGTCCTCCAAGGCCTGTTAGAGCTCTCTTTAACCTGCTCATGGCTAGATTGATCAGTTTTGGGTCAAATAGGAAGAACTAGAAGATTCCACCTCTGGAAAGCGCCTACACCTAATGGCTTAAGCCGCTGTTCCCATTTCCTCACTGTAAATCTCCAACAAAATTGGTCTCCACTTTTCATTGGCAAATCAAGAGGCAGATGATAAAAGATGGATCTGTTGGAATCATTAAACGAAGCGGGATAGACCATCGAATAAGTGACTCTAACTCTAAGTCCACAATCAAACAAGAACAAGAAATGAAGCAAAGGTCATAGATTCTAAGTCTATAGCGCCTTAGTCACATGTAACCATGGTGTATCCACTTAGCAACTATTGCCCTACTAGTAACGACCCTTTTAGTTCTCACATATGTAGTTAATAGAATGCAGAATACTCCTATAGTATTCTTGTTCCAACGTTCTTGTGGTAGTGTGGGTAAGTTTTTAGACTTGTTGCAACATCACCATCACTCTTAGGCACATGCTAGTCACTCCTAGGAAAATGTAATTGATCAGGCTACATCTGCCCAGATGTGACTATATGTCTAAGCCCAATTGTGCTGTCCAACAATCTTCATACTTTTGTTTTGTACTAGTATGATACTGATCCTTTGTATTAATGGATGTATATATATATATATATATATATATATATATACTTAGTTAAATATTCTAGTATTTAAAAGTATATATTCTTGGTCAGAGTGTTTTAAATCCCGATGTGTTTATAGTTCGTATATCTGTTATGGGTTGATATACTTGATTCACTATAAACAATGCTCTTATACCAATCTGTCACACCCCAAAACCGAGAACGGCGGAATACGTTCTGGGGTGGAGGACGTCATGTACAGTATCATAACAATGCATAATAGTAAAAACAAGCAACAACATCCACTTCATTAATATAGTAATTGTAATACAAGCGTGTTCTGTACAGTTTGTAGACACCAAAAAGTATAATAAAAAATAAAGAGGAGTCTTGTATGCGCTCCGTCTTCTCGAAAGCTGCATCTGTACCTGTCTATTTCCGACCTGAGAATACAAGTTATTTTGAAAACGAGTATCAGCATAAAGCTGGTGAGTTCATAAGGATTTAGTGTCATTGCATGTATAAAAGCATTTACAATCGTGTAACATGAAAGTTGTTATCAAGTTTGAAAATAGTGTGAATCTCTAGAAAATCCTATATTTTCTAATAATGTAGTCTTCTACCAAGACTTGATTACTTGTAGGTTTGATCCTTTGAGTATGTAAACGTTTTCCCAATTAGACTCTTAATTATTATAAAAATATAGTTTGGACTTCATTTGAACAAAGTAATTGGGAAAATAATGTATTATTCCAGCAGTGTTACTGCCGATTGAATAGTAAATAACTGCAGACTCTAGGTAGCGATATGTATTTAGTACACCTCGGGGAGTCTACTTTACCATTAATTCGTAATTTGTTAATTTAGGGTTCCGAATGTGAATCTGTATGTAACCATGCAGATAGGCGATCGAATGTATCATGACCCTCCAGGTCATATGAAATGTGGTAGCATGTTATCATCCCTGGGCCTAGTCGGCTCGGACTGTAGCTAGCAGTCGGGATGTGTGAGTGTCCGCCCTGTATAGATCTATACACGTAGAGCCCACTCTCCCTCAAGGAGACTAAGGTTACATAGTGAAGGCGCAGTAAAGTGCCTTATAGAGAGATAGTGTCTCACATTCTGTTTTAGTATGTTCTCTTGTATTAGTGTATAGTGTGCTTCTCAGTATAATATATTTAGTGTTCTTTTGTATAGCATATAGTATTCTTCCTGTATAGTACTTAACATGTAGCAACTCATAATAGCACTAACCGTGGTAAGTATCATAGCAGTAGTAGTGAGGAGTGGTAACCTTAACTATATACCTATTATAGTTAACTGGCATGTTGCAGTCATTCTTGGATACTCATAAGTATTGAACTGAGTGAATGTATTCATATCCAACACAAATACGTACAATATATAACTAAGAATTCAACGACAGTTGGGCAGATAACAAATTACCCTAAGACCCCAATCAAACAAGAAAAGGAAATAAGGCGAGCTATCAGTCCTAAGTCCTTCAAGTCTTACTTATATAAATGTATTGGTGTGGATATATTCTAGAAACATAAGAAGTTTAAAAGAGTTTGAAAATAGTTTTTATAACAAATTAACATGAAAATGAGTTTGATAAACATTGACAACAGTTTTGATGGCAAAACGGTTAAAAGTATAGAAATCCTTTATGATTGTAAGCTACAAATCACATGTGATTGATACTATAAATTGTTGGATTCAACTTGTATTTCTCACACCCCAAAACTGAGAAAGGCGGAAACGTTCTGGGGCGGAGGACGTCATGTAATGTATCACAACAAATGTAAAGTAGTAAACAAGCAACAACATCGTCCATTTCATTAATAGTAATAGTTTAATACATGTGTGTTCTTTCATAGTAATAAGACAAAATGATAAATAATCAAATTAAAAGGCGAGTCTTGACTGCTCCATCTTCGCATAACCTAGTCATCGTACCTGTCTACTGGTGACCTGAGAATACAAGTTATTTTTAAAGTGTAGGTTAGCATTTAAGCTAGTGAGTTCATAAGTATTTAATGTCATTGTTCATATAAGTTTGATGATAACATTTGAAATAGTTCAATGTAATTGTTTGTATATGTTTTGAAAACTCCTAGAAAATCCCATATTTTCTACTAGTATAAAAAGTCGTCTTCTACTAAGACCTGAATGTTTTGAAAGTAGTCTTTAACCAAAACCTGACTATTTTTAAAGTAGTCTTTAACCAAAACCTGACTATTTTGAAAGTAGTCTTCTACCAAGACTTGTATGTTTTGCTCTAACAAAGATGGTTTTCCCCTTTATGACTACTATTAACAATATATATAGTCTACTTCATCGTTTACATGAATGTATCACAAAATAAAAGTAACAGGGAAAATATAGCCATATAAGTATTATCCTTTTGTATTAGGATAAACACGACATCGGTACTACCGAAATGTATTCACCTTGAATATCCGTAGATGTTCATTTTCCTCTGTAGCTAACAGCAGGTTGAAGGAATGGTTAGTCCCGTAAAGGTCTCCCTAGTATAAGTATTAACCGTAGACATCCGTAGATGTCCATTTACCTCTGTTGCTAACAACCGAGTTTAGGAATGGTTAGTCCCTTATTGTTTCTTACCACATAGTATTTATGTAAAAGTATCCCTATAAGTGTATCCATGTAAAAGGAATCTCTGTAAGAGTATCCATATAAGTGTATCCATGTAAGAGGAATCTCTGTATGAGTATCCCTTCATATAGCATGTAGTTTAGACTCATGAAGGAACTGACTCTGGTGTAATTTCTTTTAATAGGGATAATGTTTTGTATCTCCTAAACTATTCCTATAATATTTTACTAGAATGTAATTGATGAGTGTCCAAGTAGGTTTGTACATCCTTGCTACCCAAGAGTGTCGGAACTGAATTAACTGATGGAACATTTATGACTATATATGTACACATGATATATAACTAATATTTAAACGACCTCCGGACGAGTACCCGATATCCCACCAGACCACTCCAAATCGAGGAAAAGGAAACAGGGTGGATAGCCTTCCTAAGTCTTTTAAACATTTTTTATATAACTATACATATAGAGGCATGCAATTTATAATATAAAAGCATAAAAGAAGTTTTGTAAAACCTTTGAAAAGTTTAATAAATAAGAATTTATGACTTGATGTCAGTTTATAAATCGATTCGAAAACCATTTGACAAGACAGTTTAAGTGTGAGAAAACCTTTGTTTGAAGCACAACTATAACAGATTCAAAAAGGAAACCTACAGTTTGTAAGACAGTTTCTAAAAGTGTTTCAACATGTAAACACGTTTGTGAAAACTATTTGAAGTACCTATGAAAATGTTCGTTTGTTCTTGTATATGAATGTATCTCCTTGAAATAGTATTTCAAGTATGTAAAAGTTCGTGATGTTCTCGTAAAACTATACCTATTATAGTTTTCTAAAAGTGTTTCTCGTTTGTATAGTAATCCCTAGTGAAATGCTTACTTGTTATGAAAAGTATAATTTTTGTAGTGCCTAAGATGGACACATATACATACAGTATAAGCAGAGTGTTTGATTTATACATATATAACAACATTTTTCATTTCAAAAGATATGATGTTATCGTGATATATTTTGCATACGAAAGTTTCGCTATAATAGTTATAAATCACATATGATTCCGTTGATAAAAAGTGTATAATGAAATTTTATATAACACACGATAATAATTGTGTGTTTTACATGTATTCCCCCCTTAAAATCATATAAAATCATTTACAAATCATATAAAAGTGTGGATTATAGGGGTATGAACTCACATGATTGAAGTGGTTGATTTGAAGTAGTCGAGAGAAGAATCGAGCAGAACTTCGATAGGAAGAGTTGAAAACGCAGGAAATCTCGGGATTCTTGGGAAACTCGGGAATCTCGGGAACACAAAACCTTCCTTCGGGATTTGAAGGTGAAAAACGGGGCTTTGGTAGGGTCTCGGGGGCTTAAACGCATATTTTCGGTGCGAGAAAGAAGGGAACTGAGCAATGGAACTCGGAGCCCTTGGAATCTATTTATAGGGGCGTTTTTGGGGTGTGCCACGTCATGGCAAGGGTTGGCCACGTCGTGGGGAGTCAAACTTATCCTCTTCCATTGATTGGACGCCCTCAGTCACTTGCCGGGTCGCGGCAAGCTTGTGCCATGTCGTGGCAAGCCTGACAGCCTCGGATTTCGGGCCTCGAACTTGTAAAATCCGTAACTTTCATGTACGAGCTCCGTTTTCGGCATTCTTTATACGCACGCGTAGCTGAAAATATGAACTACAACTCTCGTTTAGACTTCATCAGCAAATTTTGACTTTATTTTTAATTATTTATTTATAACGGGCGGGGACACGAAAAGTCCGTTAAAATTCCATAACTTCTTCATCCGATGTCCGTTTTCGTTAGACTTTTCGCCGTTGCGCTACTACTATTGAGATCTTTGATTCTCATTTAGGTTGTTTTGGCCAAAAGTCTCTCGAGCTCTATTTCGAGTTTTTAGCTGCCTACTGCTATATCCGGATCTTGGAAAAATCATAACTTCTTCACGGTTTAATGTTATCTACAACTTTCATTTAGATCCTTAAGGCTAAAAACTATTGTATTGAAACTTCGCGTTTTTCGTTTAATCGGTGTTGCCGATTTTGTCGGAAATCTTAGAATGGTCATAACTTCTTCGTTATAACTTGGATTTTTGGGTTCTTTATATGTATGAAAACCTTGATACGATTCCTACCACTTTATTTAACCCAAATAGGATTTTAGGAAAGTTATATTTTGACCTAAATTTGACCGGCGTTACATTACATTGTCTCTGAATATCGGGTTTTCACAGTATTCCCCCCATAAAAGCATTTAAAAACATTTGAAAGGTTAATTAAAGGGTATGAACTCACCTGCAGTGAGTGGAGTGGATGGAATGTCGGGTAGGATGCTAGGTGTCAAGTGAGGACTTGAACACGCCCACGGATCCTATGTAACATATAGTGGCACATGATGGGTCTAATTAGTCATTTTATCACCAATTTAGTAAGTAAAGGCCCTTTAGTGCACAAAAATACTTTGTTACAAGTGCAAGGTGTGACAATCCAAAAATTTCCGTTTTTTTACCCTCGGAATTAATTACGTCAAACATTAGCCAAATTTATCCCAAATATATTTTTGACCGGAATTAAACCCGTTGAAATATTTTAAATAATATTCGTCAAGCGAATCAAAATTAGGGCGGTATAATTTTAAAATTTGCCGTGATTAATAATAGCTGTGAAAAACTCCGTTCGCGGTTGGTGTCAGGTGAACCCCAGCCAGGCCATAAACTCCACCCTATATAAGGGTGGAGTGGGTTTCATTCCCACCTTTTTCCCACCTTAGACTCTCTCTCTCTCTCTCTACTTTCTCTCTCTACAAAACAAGTTTTGGTCAAAAATCGCCCATTCGAGCTTCAAATCGGTAAGTTAACCTTCCTAGCTCGTTGTTTATCTTATCTAGCTTGCAAATTCGTGGCTTAATCATCCATAATCCCCCAAGAACATGAGTTTACGGTCTTGGGAGCATCCCAAAACCGTAAACCCCTTGGAAGTGGGTTTTGATGCCCAAAATCCCTCCCAAACACTTCTAATGCTTAGCAATGACTTAGGGGCTTACACGAAAGGACTTAGAACACCAAAAACTTTCATTTTGGGGATTAAACATGAGTTTACGGTCTAAGAACATCCGTAGACCGTGAACCCATATTCATGGACCTGTTGGATTAGTGTCTAAGTCCATAACTATTTTGGTATGTACTTGACCTGATGGTGCATGGTCCTTTTGGGTTGCCTTCACCAAAGCAACTTGAATGGAGAAATAAATAAAGAGAGAGAGGTTATTATGATTTATTAATATGTTATAAGAATAATATATTAAAGGAGAAATCATATTTGTTTAATTAATATTGGTCAATAATTAATTAAGAATTAATTTTGTGATCAAGTGTAATTAATTAAACTAGAGGGGCTGAATTGTAATTATGTGATAGTTACAAAATAAGGTAAGGATTATCTTATATATATGGTGAACGAATTTGAGGTGTAAATCCTTTAGAATTCGACTAGGATAAGGGTTTCTAGGACTTATCTTATGGTTGCTTGGTGGACAAGCAACTAGATAAGGATAAGGACTAAAACCTTAATCTTTACACCTATATAAACCCCCTAGGGCTTAGGAATTCGTCTAACCCTTCCCAAGAGGTCCTAAGGACGAATTCTAACCTCCCTCCTCTCTCTTTATACCTTCTCCACTTGCTTATGGTGTTTGTAAGCCATTAGAGGAGTGACACTTGTGACTCTCAGCTTTCCAAGGTCAATTCAAGGAGGAATTGGATTGTTATTGCTATATAACAATCAAGGTATGTTCTTAAACCTAATTACAAGTGAATTCTGATTTCCATATGCTAGAGTTAGGGTATATAGTCTTGGAATCAAAGTATGTACAATAGAGAAACCTAGATCCAAGCTTTAGGGTTTGTATGAGCACATAGGATGTCTTATGACCAAAACCCATCAGTGGTATCAGAGCCATGATTGGTTTCTATTGTAGTGATGCTTGATGTAACTGAAAATCGTGTTTTGGCCTCACTGTTCGACCTGAATCGGCGAGTCACTCTTGGACTCGGCGAGTCATCCCTACTCGGCGAGTTCCAGAGGGTGACTCGGCGAGTCGGCGCGTCAGATAGTGCTTATCTCGGGATTTCTTGTTGTTTTTGCATTGGGATAATTACCTTATCATGTTAGATTAATATTAATCCGATTATATGATATATTTGACTATATTTTTAATCTAATTGAAGATATTTATCAATTAATAAGATAATTGTTTCCTTATAAGATAATTGATTAATTATTTTAAGTAAATTGATAAATTATTTTGCAAGAAATCATCAAATATGGATAATTATGTGATTAAATGTTAATTTGAATTATTATTTGATCCTTGTTGTTGTGAAAAGTTTCATATTTGGCCCTTTAGGTTTTATAGTTTAAATTTGAACCCCAAAAGTTTTGTTGTTTTGAAATTTAAATAGTTGAAACCCTAATGTTTTGAAAAAGGTTTCAAAACTTGCCCTCAAGTTTTGGAATTTAAATTTTGATTAAATAGTTTAATTTTGATGCATATTTAAATTCTAAACCCTAATGTGTTGAAATGTTTCAAAACTTGCCCTCAAGTTTTGGAATTTAAAAGTTGATTAAAAGTTTAATTAGGAATGTTGAATTCTAAAACTCTAGTATTGTTTTGAAAAAGTTCACATCACACCCTTATGGTTTTATTAATTAATTAAGGTGTATAATTAAAAGAGGTTTAGTAAATCCATAAAAGTTTAGGTTTACAATTTAATTGAATTAAAAGTATAATTGTTAAATTAGACCACCTAGTATTTTGAAAGTATAAAATACACCCTATACTATATATAACATTAAAAGTCTAACATTATATATATGTATGAGTAAAAGTCAGTCTTACCGTTAGTAGGCCTCATTCTCGAAGCTGGTCTATAAGGGGTGTTTAAGGAAATTGCCTATAAAATGGCGATTGAATGGGTATCCACTCTTACCCACCGCACTCTTGACTAGTGGAGGGTCGTTAGCCGAACGGGTAGGATAGGACGAAACCTTCCATTATAAGTATAATGAATTATTAAAGTAACTAAATGTTTCATAAAATTCCCAATCTTAGTTACTTAGGCAAAAGTGAATCGATGCAATTCCATGAAATTACATTTTGTGCCCTTGCAAAGACGTTAGTGGAGCGTGTGTGGTTAACCGGCACACTAAATGGTTCTAAGCAAAGGTAGCAAAGGGTGACTCAATGTTTGTCATAGTTCGGTGGAGCGTGTGTGGTTTACCGGCACATCGAATTGGTGACTGTAACATGTGAGGGCACCATGTAAGTTTGCATGGTTATTCACACCCGCTTTGTGATCCTCGGCATCCCAGTCACAAACTAGAGGGGCATATCGAGATTTAAACATGCCATTGAAAGTTCAATGAATCTCAAAGTGTAACAGCTCAAATTTTCCAATAAAATTTTCATTTAAAATAAAATAATTTCATTCAACAATAGTATTTATTCCAAGTTCCTTTTCAAATTACAACTAAAAGAATCCCCAAGATCTCCAACAATGGCAGTGTGTACGCGTCACGCCGACGCCTTCCCACGGTCCTCGCTAGAACCTGAAACACATACATATAACTTGTAAGCATAAATGCTTAGTGAGTTCCCCAGTATACGACTTACACACATACGCCTTTCCAGGCCCTGACCTTCCGGTCCACCACACATTGCCTTCCGGCCCGTAACACAGTCGCCTTCCGGCCCATAACATTTTGCCTTCCGGCCCGTATCATATTCGCCTTCCGGCCCATAGTATATTGCCTTCCGGCCCATAACATTTATAACACATAATATATTTAATATAACGCACATAGCACATACAACATACATCATTACTGACCTTTCTGTCACATAACATATCGCCTTCCGGCCCGCATAAACATACATATAATGCGTAGCAACTACCTTTCTACTTATAACATAAATAACACATAACATATACGACCTTCCGGTCTCACAGTCAACCCTCCCGGGTGAAGTATAGTGAGAAGACTCACCTCGTAGAATGTAAGCTATAAACTCTTGAAACTACCCGCACTCGATCCGCCAATCTGCAGACTCCCTATAATACCATATACCCTTATTAATGATCTTATCGAACAAGACAACTGACCCTACGGAATTATATGCAGGTCAACTCTGGTCAACGGTCAACTTGACCGGACTCGTCGAGTGCAGAGGTGACTCGACGAGTCTAGACGTCCTCCCCAACTTCCCTGTTGCTCCCCTTTCTACCCGTCGAGTATCCCTCCTGACTCGACGAGATCCTCGTGGAAGAATCGCGGGGCCACCCCGACTCCACTCGCCGAGTCTAAAGAACAACTCGGTGAGTCCCAGTGAACCTTCAAGCTACTCGCCGAGTCTGAAGAACAACTCGGCGAGTCCCAGCGGATCTTCAAGCTACTCGCCGAGTCTGATCATTGGACTCGGCGAGTCCATGCCATGCAGTCGATCAACTGCCTCCTGTAATCCGCATGGTTCCGAAATATATAAACATGGGACTTCCTGGACCTCTAAACATACTATTACTGGGACTTAAACGCTCGGTAACAACATTATAATCTATCTAATCACTAAATGGGTTTCATAAACCCTAGATTCGTGCTCACCACCAAAACAACAGAAATGGGCCGAGTATTACCTGAAAACGTGATCTCTGTGTCCCCAACCTTCAGAACTCAATCCTCTTGATCTTCTTTTGACCAAAACCTTGCCTCTTCTTGCCTAACAATCTCCTCAAAGTCCCCAATAGCCTTCCCTTCTCCTCTAGTTTTCCACAGATGCTATGTTCTTCACAATCGGCCAAAGAAACGTACAGTGACGGCTTAAGAGGCATTATATACGTTCCAACTAAACGGCTAGGGTTTCTGCTGAACAGCGTCGACTCGCCGAGTCCGTATCTGGACTCGTCGAGTCCAGTCGCGCATCCGCGACCAAGCCTGCGGTCCTACTCGGCGAGTCAGGCACCAACTCGCCGAGTCCCTCCCTAAAATATCCCAAAAATAGATTTAAAACAATACCTGAAATTCCGGGCTGTTACACAAAGGATCTAGGAGTTTTCATAGATTTAAAACTTAAATTTCTTTTCGTTTTTCATGGTGGAAATTAGTGAATCGTCATTCACTTACCTTCAAATGTTCTGCAATTTGGGTTACGACATCCCTCTCCCGAGTTGTAGAATATTATGTTGGGTCCTAGCCTTAGTATTTCATTTGGGTGATTTACTAAGGACTCAATCAATCAACTAATTTGAATTTTTTTTTCTCCCGTTTTGTAGATGTCAAAGTTCGACAACTATGGTCTTCCCAAATCCCGTGGAACAAGCATTCCACATGAAGATGGTATTCCACGATTCAATCGAGGAACAAGAAATCATGCTTCACTTCCTCCTCCTCCTCCTATTGTTCTCCCCAACCCACAAGATCGAAGAATTGAAAGGTTCAATATCACTAAAGCCCTATTGGAAATGAAACATGAAGATGGTAAATCCGTGTGTGCCCACGTTCTAGGAATGAAATCACACATTGATAGGTTGATAATGTTGGGTGTGTCATTCCCGAATGAGTTGGATGTAAATTGGGTTTTGCAGTCACTTCCAGAATCATATAATGAGTTCAAAAGAAAGTATTATATGATGGATCATGACGACAACCTCATTGACCTAACTTACATGCTCATTGCTGCTGAATCAGAAATGATTTGGCGAAGCAATGGAGCGTATTTGTTGGGAGAGTCAACCGACCATACTTTCGAGGACGTTCTAGGAGAACCGACCTGCGTTTGCTGCCAAAAGAAAGGGCGTTGGATACAAGTCTGCCCAAAGAGCCTGAAGAGTCCAGAAGATGGGAGAGTCAAAGAGTATGGTTGCGCTTCAGGTAAAATCCACTATCTAACTCCATTAAGTTCCTATTCATTAATTCTTAATACATAATGTAATAAGATTTCATTTGAATGTTTTACAGGATCGGTGAAAAGAAAGGAAGCTTGGTGAAAGAGCAAGATGAATCTAATCACAAGGAATGGATCTTGATCACATGGACTTGAAGATTAGATTTTGATCTTAGATAGTTATGATAGAGTTGTTAGAAAATTTTCTTTTGAAATACATAGTTTTCAATGGATTTTGCATTGTAAGGACATATGTTTTCCGCTGCTTTTATAAATAAATTTTCGTTTGACTTATTCATTTATTTGTTTCCTTGCAATGAAATCGTTATGAAAATTGGTGTTTGCATATTTCTACAACAAATGGATATGATTCTTATTTATGGTGTTCATGGAAAAGTCGAGAATTTACCAAATAGGGAGAGTTTTCTCATCGCCCAAGTTTCAATTGGACAGAAATTTGGAATCATGCAACTTGGTTGCACGATGAATGAGAAATTTCATATTTGGAAATTAGACTATTTCATTGACAAAGTGTCAAGTGAAGGACTTGGAGATCGAATACACAAAGTTGCATATTGATCAAGTCCACCATAAGAGTAACAAAGATATTCGTCATGATTTACTAAAAGCTTAGTAAATATGATTATACTTACAAGATTAAGTGTAATTCTGAATTGATTAAAGGGTTTAGATCAATAGCAGAACGAATAAGAAGAATCAAGTAGGCAGAAAGATAAAAGTTTTTCCATTCTAAGAAGAAGGGAGAGTAGCTTTTATGCCTTATGATAGGTCTTAATGATTAAGAACCATATCTCAATTGATCCTCTAAGTGAGTCTTAGTACAATTGTATGTCTAAGAAGAGGAATCAAGAATTGAAGAAATGGTTAAATCAAGAAGTCTATCATACTTCGTTCCAATAACAAGTCTTAAAGTTAAGATTGTGACAATGAGTGAAAAGTATTAAAGGTTTATAACATTCATCAAATGTGGAAAGTTGTGATGTCTTGGATAAGACAAAGACCAACTAGGACCAATTTATGAAGTGTTTGATAAAAACTACACTAACTCTTGAATATTTGTTTGTCAAGAAATGTTTTGACAAGAGAATCTTATATGTCAAGGAGTCAGTGGGAGTCTTAATGGTCTTGAAAGGTTTCAAGAACAAATCAAATAAACCTTACCGATCATCACTAGCACACGAGTTGAGGTTTAAAACCTATCGTGATAACATTATTTTGTTTCCGTGCCAATCCAATCGAGTTAATTATGCATGTGAGTTCTATGAGTTCTCATTTTGAACGCATAAAAGGCAAAGCACCTTAATCAATGAAAGGTACATTGATAGGAAAAGGTGAGCTGCTTAACTACTTGGAAGACGTGGTGGGCAGCTGTGCTACCATAAGGCAAGAAATCAAGATCAAGAAAGTTCGATCCATAAGAGTTTGAATTTGTCGTAAACTTTGGTTTTGACAAATTCACATGGATAGGAACAAATACACTGTTTAAATCTAAGTGTCATAAGATTTCCTCCTTCATGAAAATGATTGTGAGGAAATGCTTTCACTAAGACAGGTTTTAAGAAGATAGTGATTGTAAAATTGCATTCTCGAATTCAATTATGGTTACGGCATCCCTTTCCATAATTTGAATTGTGAGGTTTGGCAATTAGTCTTAATTGTTTAGACACACATATGAACTATCGAAGGCAAATGTGTATAAGTTCAAGAAACCTTGATAAAAGATTATCAAAGCACTAAGAATTAGAAACATGAACTTAAGAAATTCAATAAGCATTGTTTTTCTGAAAGTTAAGATGTTTATGAATACATGTCGAAGCTAGTGGGAGCATAAGTGTTATGTTTTATAATAATCATCAAGATAGTGGGAGCATAAAAGTTATGATTGTATGGTTATTAAGGAAAGTATTGCAAGGTTACCAATATTAATTATAGAAAACAAGAGTCATACTTTGCAAAGTCGCAATAGTTGAAGAGTTGTTTTGCTATAATTAAGGGAGAGAATATTATGCTTCATTTCAAATCTAAAGGTTTAGGTTGAGAAATGTTAATAAAATTTAGTCAAAGGTACAAAGTGTGTTCTTAAAATTTCGATTATGATTACGGCATCCCTCTTCACTATTCGAATTTTGAGAACATAACAAATAAAACATTATGCGTCGTGTCCCATACGCTTCGGGTATAGGATCGATTGCAAATGCTTTAATGTTTGACCATTCTAAAATTTTCCAAATGTCGAGCACATTTAGAGGGAAAAAGGACTAGAATTGGTTTTGACTAAAATAATTAAACAACTATCAAAGGACAATCCAAAGTTCGACGAGGATTGGTCGCTTGTGAGTAGTTGGAAGTATAGTATTGGAAAATATGGAAATGTTTTCATATTGGATGGACCATATCGATATCATTACGAATAGATAAGATTCTATTAAGTATGAGTTGTCATATGGAACATATGGAAGTGTGTCCATATTGGGAATTGAATATTGAGAAATCTATGACTAGATTAGAAACTTTTATGCAAAAGGGTGTTCAAAGAATGTAATTTGAGTGAGAGACATCACGTCTATGGAATTGTCTTGTAACAATCTCCGATAGAGGACTTTGTAATATCATTGGCAATAGTCTTTGTGACTTTGGTGCAGTGACATTACGAAAGGATAGTTGCATAGAATGTTAGAATCTAGCATATTCTATAAGTAGCAAGAATTTGATATTCTTTAACTTATGAAAAACGGATTTGGAGTTGTGAAATGAGAAGGATTGGAAATGTGTTCAATGTCATCTATTTCACAAAGTAAGAACCATAGGTAAACATTGTGTGCATGCTAGGAGCATGGGACAAGTGTTGGAATTCAAGTAAGAAGTTGATTACCCGAAACAACAAATAATGAGTAATCAATATGGTGATAAATAAAAGGCGTTTTTATTTATACTCAAAGGTTTGAGGCCATATGGGATTAGTATTATTCTTGTGTTTCACATTTGCATGTTTTGACTTCCAGAATAATTGAGTTTATTAAGAATAATCGAATTATTCAAAGGGGCCACAGTCGTTCATATGTTGGGAGTAGGTATGAAAGAAGACTGTCGTGAATTGGTGTGTGGATTGTCTAAAGAGCATTAGACATAAGCAAATGTTTGCTGCAACGTTCATGAGTGCTTACGAATATGATTTGAGCATTGGATTAAACCCACGCTCACTTGGATCATTCCATGAATTGTATCATGAGTGATTGGTGAGACGATAACATCTTATATTCTTGAAACCGAGATGTGTGAGTTGTATCTTGCTAATCGGTTGCACATTGATAATATGTAAACGCACTAGTAACTTGGTGTTATAAAACATATTGTTGTGTGTGATTTGGTGAGTGAGTGCAAGCAAGCATTGTATCAAAGTTTATCCGTTCCTTTTATCCAAAGTAGGATAAAAGCGATATCTTTGGGCCCCTCGATGATTTAGTGATGACAAACGTAAATGCTCGGCCGGGCTAGGGCTAATTTGATTTGTTCAATTAGTCAGTCGTCATAAATCGGGAATCGAGATATAGTACAAAGAGAATGATTTGAAATCATATCTCATATGATATGTAGAATGGAGGAATATATGATCCCTTATCTAAGGACGTGCGTATTTGATATGATCAGAGTTGACAGCGGCTTTGGAAAGCTACAATTGCAGATCGGGATCCAAAGTCATACGCAGAATAGTTGTTAGACTTATCCAAGTGGGAGACTGTTGGATTAGTGTCTAAGTCCATAACTATTTTGGTATGTACTTGACCCGATGGTGCATGGTCCTTTTGGGTTGCCTTCACCAAAGCAACTTGAATGGAGAAATAAATAAAGAGAGAGAGGTTATTATGATTTATTAATATGTTATAAGAATAATATATTAAAGGAGAAATCATATTTGTTTAATTAATATTGGTCAATAATTAATTAAGAATTAATTTTGTGATCAAGTGTAATTAATTAAACTAGAGGGGCTGAATTGTAATTATGTGATAGGTACAAAATAAGGTAAGGATTATCTTATATATATGGTGAACGAATTTGAGGTGTAAATCCTTTAGAATTCGACTAGGATAAGGGTTTCTAGGACTTATCTTATGGTTGCTTGGTGGACAAGCAACTAGATAAGGATAAGGACTAAAACCTTAATCTTTACACCTATATAAACCCCCTAGGGCTTAGGAATTCGTCTAACCCTTCCCAAGAGGTCCTAAGGACGAATTCTAACCTCCCTCCTCTCTCTTTATACCTTCTCCACTTGCTTATGGTGTTTGTAAGCCATTAGAGGAGTGACACTTGTGACTCTCAGCTTTCCAAGGTCAATTCAAGGAGGAATTGGATTGTTATTGCTATATAACAATCAAGGTATGTTCTTAAACCTAATTACATGTGAATTCTGATTTCCATATGCTAGAGTTAGGGTATATAGTCTTGGAATCAAAGTATGTACAATAGAGAAACCTAGATCCAAGCTTTAGGGTTTGTATGAGCACATAGGATGTCTTATGACCAAAACCCATCAGGACCATAAACACCTTTTATGGTGTTAAACTACCCCTCAAACACCTCCAAAAGCTTCCACGAGTGCCTAGAGCCATGTAATCCTTCGTTTGATACACCAAAACATAGGATTCATGGACAAAATGAGTTTACTACTGTAAAATCATGTTGTAACATCCGAAATTTCAGGTATTTTATTTATTCAGTGAATTTCAAGTTTTATGGAAGAACTCGGCGAGTTGATGCGTAGACTCGCCGAGTAGAGACACGAATCATTATCCGGGTGGATGGCTGGACTCGGCGAGTCCACGCTGTTTAATGAAACCCTAATTCCTCGGGTTTAGGGCCTATTTAAAGGGCCTTATGGCCGTCATTTGCGGCTACCAGACCCCAGAGAGAAACCCTAAGTGAGCTCGCGTTTGTGAGAGGAAAGGAGTCATTTCTTGATCATTTGTTAGTGTTTTGCAAATAGAAGAGGACCCAAGACAAGAGGAGGCTGAAGAAGGTGCTAATCTAGTGATTCCAGAGCTCAGAGACTTCATTTTGAGGTATTCATTCGACCCTTCTTCATTTTATGGTGTAATTCTTAGAGATAGGGCTTTTTAGCCCTTTAGAGGATAGTTATAAGGAGTAATTGGTCCCTTCTCGTGTTGGTGCTGTAGATCTGGACCCAAAGAGGTCCAGAGACCCTTTTCCCTTGAGCTTTATGGGTGTTAATGGAGGTTATGAGCTTAGGATGTCATTTTAGAGGCCATATCTTCAAATAAGGCCTTTGAGCCTTTGCATGAGCACCAAGATGCTAGCTTTACATGATTATAAGGCTTTGGGAAGCTGGATCTATGGTTTAGAGGAGAGGATCTGACCTCAGGAGGTCAGTTCAGCTTGAGCATGGCATGAACTCACCGAGTTCATTAGCCGACTCGGCGAGTAGGACGAGGGTTTTCCCGATAATCACACAGTTGGTGACTCACTGAGTTGGGGAAACGACTCGGTGAGTTAGAGGGAATCTAGAGGACAGAGTGCACGATGGTACTCGCCGAGTCAGGAGCCGGACTCCGCGAGTTGGGTCGGGACATTTCACAGAATGTGGCCAGTGATGATTTGCAGAGTTGAGGTTGACTCAGTGAGTCGAATGAGGACTAGGAGGGCGAAGAGCACGTGTGGACTCGCCGAGTCACAGTTGTGCACTCGGCGAGTTTGGTCAAGGTTGACCGTTGACTTCGTTGACTTTTAGGGTTAGTCAATGTTTGGACCTTAGAGTCATCGGAAGGGTAGGATAGTCTTTTACCCTTCGTAGAGGATGTATATATAGAGAGAGAGTTTAGCCTAGCCCAGAGGGTTGTATTAATTAGAGTATTTATTTCATGTGATTAGGCAGGGGCTAGACCAGAGTTTACCGATTCAGAGATTTACTGAGATATCCGAGGTGAGTCTTCTGACTATACTTTACCTTGAGTAGGTAACTAGAGTTATGCGATACAGTGTTTGTATGCTATATATATATATATATATATATATATGTTATGTGTTGTACTGCATTATTCTATATGATTTATGCTGTGCATGTTACAAAGTTAGAACCTAAGGGTTCACAGAGCTTGGGTGCACGGACCCACAGAGTTATAGCCTCGAGTGGCTAATATTTGTTATATGTGGTATTTTGGGGAACTCACTAAGCTTTGTGCTTACAGTGTTTTGTGTTATGTGTTTCAGGTAATAGTGAGGATCGCGGAAAGGCGCCGACTTGAGCAGTACGCACACGGGATTTTATGTTATGAGATCTTGGGATTGATATATGTTATGAATTGAGTTTTAAACAATGTTGTTTTATGAATAATGAATGAATTATGTTTTTATAAAATGAGAAAAATTGTTTTGGAAATTACGGTGTTACAAGTTGGTATCAGAGCCTTGGTTTGAGAGATTCGAGTACACCTTCGGGCGTATTTGAACTCAAACTGAGGATTTGAGAAATATTTTCAAAAGAGAACCAAGCTTTCTAAAAAAGAGTGAAAGATTTTTGAAAACGCAGAGCAGAGTCGTGTGTACGATCAGTCAGCGCCCGACGGTGATTTCCTAAAATACCCTTATGTTATATGTTTATGAGATTGATATGATGTATTCTCGTGCTAGAGTGGGCTAGGTATTCCTATTAGGACTAGAGTGGCCTGATTTGAGATGCCTTAGCCTAGGGGGGGTGAGCTGCTATGAGATGCTTGAGAGTGAGTAGGTAGCAGTGAGGAGCTTATGAGAGATCTGTTAGAGAATGGGTTATGCATAATAGAGTACTTGGGAATTGGGATCCTAAAAGGAGGACTTGGGGTGTATACTGATACGGTGTGGAAGGTAGTATTGGGCCCATACTACTGAAAACACCGGGGCGGTGTACAATTCAAGTAAGAATCTTCGGGATGCCAGGGATCAAGGAGGGATAAGTTATCGAGTGCGAGTATGCTCGAGTGAGTTTCTAATATATCGTATGTTGTATTTCAGAGGTAGATCATGGTGAGGACACGTCATACGCCAGAGAGCAGCGGGACTAGTGATGAGGAGATCCGCCGGATCATCCATGAGGAGGTGGCTGCGGCCATCAGGGCAGAGATACCAGAGATGTTCGGGTCTATTAAGCCAACGCTGATTGAGACTTTTGACAAGCGTTATGCCGCTCTTTCTAAGGCTGCTGTTGCAGCGGCCACCGCAGCCGTCGCTGCTGCTAGGCTGTAGGGGGGTGACTCATTGTTGTTCAGGAATTCAGCAACACGAAGCCACCAGAGTTTGATGGGACGCAGGATCCGATTGCAGCGATGAGATGGGTATCTGACATTGAGGGGTGTTTATATACATGCTCGTGCCTGGAGCACTTGAGGGTTCGGTTTGCGCTGAACCAGCTTCGCGTGGGGGCGAAGGACTGGTTGAAGTTCGCGACAGCACACTATTCTCCAGCAGAGCTTGCTGCGGTGACCTGGGAGAGGTTCACCACCATGTTTCGTGATGAGTACGTTCCCTCGGTGGAACGGGATCGGTTGGCACAAGAGTTTTTGACCCTCAAGCAGGGTACGGAGTCGGTTACGGTTATTACCAGGATGTTTCATGAGAGGGCGATGTTATGCCCTGAGAACGTGTCTACTGAGCAGGCACGTATGAGCCATTATCTGAGTATTTTGAGGAGAGATATTCGGGAGTTCGTGGCGAACTCCTCGTACCGGACATTTGCCGAGTTTCAGGAAAATGCCCGGAAGAGGGAGATCGAGCTAGAGACTCGGGCTAGGGAGGAGGCGGAGTCTCAGGGGACGGATTGGCGACCGGCGCAGTCCCAGCCGGTAGCCAAGCGGGCCAAGCCCACTGATTCCAAAGCAGGGAGCCAGAAAGGCCGCACTTGTGGAAAGTGTGGCAAGGAGGGGCATATGGCCGAGGACTGCCCCAAGGGGTTTGCAGTGTGTTTTCACTGCAACCAGACCAGACACCGGAAGGCCGAGTGTCCGCAACTGCGAGGCTCAGCACAGGGAGCTTCTCATGGGTTTGCCCCTGCTGCTGTTAGAGTTTCTGATAGTCGGCCGGTGAAGACCGAGACGCCGAAGGCTCGGGGGAGAGCCTTCCAGTTGACTGTGGAAGAGGTCCGCGCAACGCCCGATGTCGTGGCTGGTATGTATTATTTCATGCATTCATTTTAATGTTTGAGATTTTGTGCTTATATTATGATTTGCGTAGGTACTTTTCTTGTGAATTCCGTACCTGCTTTGGTGTTATTTGACTCGGGTGCGAGTCGATCTTTTATATCGTTGGCTTTCAGTCAACACATCAGTATTAGTCGAGAGGCGTTGAGTCAACCTCTGAGAGTCTCCATCGCCAATGAGAGAGCAGTGTATGCCACGGAGGTGATTCGAGGACGTGTACTCGAGATTTTCGGTGTAGAGTTTCCTATTGATTTGGTCCCGATCGCGATGGGGGACGTCTGTGTCATCCTGGGCATGGATTGGTTGAGCAGATTTGGAGCAATTATCGATTGCGAGCGGCAACTGGTGACTATACGAGACCTAAGTGGGGGATTTCTTACGGTGTACGGCGAGGGTACCCGTCCCGATTCAGCGTTTTGTTCGGCTGCTAGAGCGAGGCAGAGTCTACAGCAGGGCTGTAGTGGTTTTGTAGCGTATGTGATGGATACGAGAGTTGATGCAGAGAGACCAAGTTCGGTTGAGGAGGTTCCGGTAGTGCGTGAATTCCCGGATGTCTTTCCCGAGGAGTTACCGGGTGTGCCTCCCGAGAGGCAGGTTGAGTTTCGCATTGATTTGATTCCAGGGGCAGCACCTATTGCCAAGGCGCCCTATCGCCTTGCACCTCTAGAGATGCAGGAGTTATCCTTGCAGCTTCAGGAGCTGCTGGGGAAGGGGTTTATTCGGCCGAGCAGCTCTTCGTGGGGAGCACCGATCCTTTTTGTGAAGAAAAAGGATGGTTCGCACCGAATGTGCATAGATTATCGAGAGCTGAACAAGTTAACGGTCAAGAACCGTTATCCTTTGCCGAGGATCAACGATTTGTTCGATCAGCTGCAGGGAGCATCTTGGTTTTCCAAGATTGATCTGAGATCTGGATATCATCAGATGAGGGTGCGCGAGGAGGATATCCAGAAGATCACATTTAGGACTTGTTATGGGCATTACGAGTTCGTGGTGATGCCATTCGGGCTCACCAATGCGCCTGCAGCGTTCATGGATCTCATGAACAGGGTATGCAGACCGATGCTGGATCGATCAATGATTGTGTTCATTGATGACATTTTGGTATATTCGAGATCCAGGGAGCAGCATGAGGAGCATTTACGAGAAATCCTCAGTATGCTAAGATCGGAGAGGCTTTATGTCAAATTCTCGAAGTGCGATTTTTGGTTACGAGAGGTGCAGTTCCTTGGTCACCTCGTTAACCAAAAGGGGATTTTGGTTGATCCGGCCAAGATCGAGGCAGTGATGAGTTGGGAGGTGCCGAAATCTCCTTATGAGATCAGGAGTTTTCTGGGGTTGGCCGGCTATTATCGGAGGTTCATCAAGGATTTCTCCAAGATTGTTGTTCCTCTCACCAGGTTGACCCGGAAGGGTGTGGTGCTCAGCTGTGGCCCAGAGCAGCAGGCCTCATTTGAGACTCTTCGCCAGAGATTGTGCGAATCCCCGGTGTTGGCTCTTCTAGAGGGAATGGAGGACTTCGTGGTGTATTGTGACGCATCGATATCTGGGTTTGGCGCAAAAAGATTTAAGATGTGTGCTTCCTCCCTACTCCATGTTCCTCGTTGGGTTGTAGGTCTGGGGTGGAGTCGCACAACTGAACATCCTGCCGACCTCAATTATATACGGCTTGCATACACCAAGTATTAGTTGTTAACCCAAGTATGAGCTCTACCACGAACCTCATAGTAAAACCTTTCATCCTATCCCACGGAATGGGAGCTAGAGTCAAGAGAACCACGGTGGGTTGAGCTACTATAATGACGTCAAACCCGAAATTTGTTGTCATCCCGGTTAAGCCAACATAGTAGCTAACACCCTCAGTTGGTAAAGAAATTTGAGTCGTAAGAGTCAAGGACATTGACTACGACCATCCACTCACGCTTAATCCCACAAATTGAGCATCTCATCGAATATCCCGGAACCCTAGAAGCTACGATAAGTTAAACTCTGAGAAGAGTGGATGAGGAGATTAAAGTTCCGAGTGATGGAACCCTATACTCAGTAGATTTGACCTAGATCGAGAAAACTTAGAACCATTGGAAGAGTAGTTGCAGAAGATGTTCACACTACTTAGGCACTTCGTCCACCCCATTACCGACAAGTAGTGCCTAGGACACTCCACCCCCTTACGTGAGAGAAGTCACCATCGCCCTGTAGACGATGGACCACATTCTCCAAAGTGAACACTAGAATGCCAAGAACCACAGAATAACCTCCGCTGCCAAAAATACATGAATAAAGTGCGAAAGTAGGTTGTGTTAAGCCTTATAACCCAGATCCCGAAGAGATTATAGACTTGACACCAGTCTAGGTGTTAGTCGATGGGTTATACAAGAGCAGGCACTTTCTGCAACAGAAATAAATCAATGCATTGGAGAATAGGACATATCTTAGAGATTCATTGGACTACTAGGTGTTCCACGAATACTATCTCGCGCAGAAATAGTAGAACCACCTCCCGAGATAGTCCAACACTTCAGAAAATCTCTAAGGATTGAGTTAGCCCTAAGTAGAGCCTGCTATTCATGAAACAGCAAGGCAAGTCAAAGCATGATCCTTTCCCGATAGGAGTCATGCCATGAAGGCGCCAACTAGACGATGATGGGAAGTTTACAAACTTCTAATCACTCGTCTGGTGAAAACCCTATCTCCCCGACCCCGAGAGTTTCCATTAGAAACATCTCAAGAAACGTTAGTGCAGGTTCATTTTGCACAAGATTGAGATAGCCACTCTACAGCAAACAGATAACCGTAGGCATGCAATCCATCCGATGATCCAGAAAACCTCGGAGAGCCAATCAACAGGGAACACGAACCCAAGGACAACCCGAGCTTTCTAAGAACCAACCTGAAGGACTACACTTCCAGTATGAGAGAGAACGCTTGGAACTTCGGAATGGCGATCACGCCAGTGATGATCTCGCCATAGAAGTACACTATGTTCTAAGTACTGAAAAGCTCTACCTTTCCAAGAGCTTAGGACCATCCGAGATTCTTTACGGAGATTGGTCCAACCCTCATCAGACCACTACTACTTTCGGATATTCCATAAGTTTCACCCTAGATCAATCTACTTCTTAGACTTGATAAGTGTTTGCCCGACGTCACTCTTTGTATCCCACTCATCTTGATAGAAACCATTAGGAACCCTAACCTCCTAGATGAACCTGTAGGAATCGCTAACGTCACGAGACGGAATCTGCATCCCGTAAGTGAAGGTTCGCTGGAAGGCCAAGCGAAGACCGGAGTTCACTTGGGAGCGTGAAGACCATTCGAACAGGAAGTACCCTCATCTCATTACTCGGTCATTCATACCTACTTCCTTGCCTAAACCTGAATTTCGGGATGAAATTCCCTCTAACTGGGGGATGATGTGACAATCCAAAAATTTCCGTTAGTTTTAACGTCGAAATTAATTACGTCAAAAATTAGCCAAATTTATCCTAAAAATATTTTTGACCGGAATTAAACCCGTTGGAATATTTGAAATAATATTCGTCAAGCGAACCAAAATTAGGGCGATATAATTTTAAAATTTGCCGTGATTAATAATAGTTGTGAAAAACCCCGTTCGCGGTTGGTGTCAGGTGAACCCCAACCAGGCCATAAACTCCACCCTATATTAGGGTGGAGTGGGTTTCATTCCCACCTTTTTCCCACCTTAGACTCTCTCTCTACTTTCTCTCTCTACAAAACGGGTTTTGGTCAAAAATTACCCCTTCGAGCTTCAAATCGGTAAGTTAACCTTCCTAGCTCGTTGTTTATCTTATCTAGCTTGCAAATTCATGGCTTAATCATCCAAAAAACCCCCAAGAACATGAGTTTACGGTATTGGGAGCATCCCAAAACCGTAAACCCCTTGGAAGTGGGTTTTGATGCCCAAAAACCCTCCCAAACACTTCTAATGCTTAGCAATGACTTAGGGGCTTACACGAAAGGACTTAGAACACCAAAAACTTGCATTTTGGGGAGTAAACATGAGTTTACGGTCTAAGAACATCCTTAGACCCTAAACCCATATTCATGGACCATAAACACCTTTTAAGGTGTTAAACTACCCCTCAAACACCTCCAAAAGCTTCCACGAGTGCCTAGAGCCTTGTAATCCTTTGTTTGATACACCAAAACATAGGATTCATGGACAAAATCAATTTACTACCGTAAACTCGTGTGTTTAAGGTAGTAAACTCCCCAAGAACATCTTCTTAGACCGTAAACACCTTTCCAAGGTGTTTAACTGCCCTAAACACCTTCCTAAGCTCCTAAAAGTGACTAGAACCTTACATGCATGAGTTAGAACCACCAAACAACAAAAGAAATGGCCAAGCATGAGTTTACGACCATAAACTCATGTGTTTATGGCCGTAAACTCCTCAAGGAGTGTCAATGGACCATAAACTCCTCAAATGGTCCATTTTGAGGCCATAAACCCTTCATAAGCCCTAGAATTGAACCTAGCCTAATTCCACAAGTGTTATAAGACCTTAATGCATCAAAGAACATACCATCCATGAGTTTACGGCTTTAAACTCATGGGGATAAGGTCTTAGGGCCATAAACCCTATAAAGAGTTTACTCTTGAAGAGTAAACTCCCTATCTAGGCCATACACACCCTTAGATGTTACCCGGGACACTCCTAGCACTTGACCAAAGTGTTTTCCGCATTTTAGGATGCGTATACATGTTTAATTAGTATTATATTTACTAATTGTATGTAAACATATGTCATCATATGTTAACAGGTCACTAAGTGTGTTCAAGTCTTTACTTGACACCGAGCACCCAACCGGCACTTTCGTTCGATCCGCTTACAACAGGTGAGTTCATACCCCTGAATTAACCTTTTAAATGTTTTTACATGCTTTTATGGGGGGGGGGATACAAGTTAAAACATGCTAGTTATCATATCAATCGCATGTGATTGATAACCCGCATGCATAAGGATTTATTACACTCTCAACTGTTTTACCAAGTATAATACTGTAAATGGTTTTCCAAAACGTCTTTACTCGTTCAAATCTTTTCTCAAATTGTCTCCCGCGCTGTATGTTTTACTTCAAATTCAGTTATAGCAGTATTTTAAACAAAGGTTTTCTTTACTTATATTGTTTTATCAAAGTTATAATCAAAACTTGTTTATGAAATATTTTCAAGGGTTTCTAAAGGTTTTCAAACTTATTTTACAAAAGAATACCAAGTCATGATTTTATTAAGTGTAAAGGTTTTCCAAAGTTTTCATCAAAGTTTTCTTCCATGTTTTTATACTTCTACTTCGTTAAATGCTCCTACTTAGTTAAATGCTACTACTTCATTAAATGCTTCTACTTCGTGAAACGCTTGTACTTTGTTAACGCTTCTACTTCGTGAAACGATTCTACTTTGTTAACGCTTCTACATCGTGAAACGGTTCTACTTTGTTAACGCATCTACTTCATGAAACGCTTCTACTTCGTTAAACGCTTCTACTTAGTTAAATGCTTCTACGTCATTAAATGCATGCGTATACCTGTATAGTTATATAAATGATGTTTAAAGGACTTGGGAAGGCTAGTTCGCCCTATTTCCTTTTCCTTGTTGGGATGTGGTCTGGTGCGTATCGGATATCCATCCGAAGGTCATTTAAACATAAATTATATATCATGTGTACATGTATAGACATAAAGGTTTACAAGGGTCAGTTCACACGCGAGTCTATATCATCTCTCCAGCGCCTCTAATAGAATTTAGATTACGAGATGCATCTTCAACGAGTTGGTATCCAGAGTCTCCTGTAGGGAGAGCGGGCATTGTGTGTATAGATCTATACGGGACTGACACCCCCGCACCCTGACTGCTAGCTACAATCCACGGCCTACCAAGCCAAGGGGTGACAAATGTCATATTTACACCGACGCTTGCAGGGCGTCAAGTACTCTAGTGTCGATCAGTATGGTTACGAGTATCTCCATGTTTACCTTATAATTCATGGCCTTAAGGTAACAATAATTAACACTGTATGCTGGAAACATACTCTTAGAATTACTCTTTGTTTTAGATCTTGCTAGCTGTATCGTACATTTGATACCGTCTGAGGTCTGTGTCTCCTTTTGTTAGACTGAGCCAGGCGTGTCGTTCACTCGATACTCTCCTGGAGTCTATGATTTCTTTGCCTTAGTCAGCAGTATTTTCTGCTGAGGCATATGTTATATTTCCCTTGTATTTTACTAGTGATATTCTCCTACTTTCTTTAAATTCAAATACCGTATTTTGGGTAATGATAGTATTTCAGGGAAAATTTCTCTTTAAAACATAAAACTGTCGAGTCTTGGTAGAAGACTACTTTTAATTAGAAAATATAGGATTTTTTGGAAAGGATTCTAATACACCGTAGACTCTAAACTACTACTTTTTATAAAGTTATTTTGGATAAAATGCTTACTTACACAAATGACACTAAATACTTATGAACTCACCAGCATTTATAAAAATGCTGATACTCGCTTCAAAATAACTTGTATTCTCAGGTCAGCAATAGACAGGTACATTCCAAGAGCTTTTGGTGAAGAATGTTTAGTACCAAGTTGCACCTATATTATTACTTGTATTACTTTAAATGTCTCTATGAAATGTAAACCATGTAAAACTATTACTATTAATGCAATGATTGTTGTACTTTGATTACTATATTGCATATGTTGTGATACTTGACATGATGTCATCCACCCCAGAATGTTTCTGCCATTCTGGTTTTGGGGAGTGACACAAGGAATGCTAGGGGTTGCTTCTAAAGAGAGTATGGCCTCACTATGGAGTTTACTCCTCAAATACCCACCTTAGGTGAGTTTACGGTTGAGGGACCAATTCCCCAATGAGTTTACGGCCGTAAAATCATGGGAGGGGTGTATTTGTGTGCTTTAAGGTCTCTTGTATCATTAGGAAGGGTTCTAAGATCAAATTCAAGGCTTGTGAAGTGATTAGGGTTCAAAAGGGGTACTTTCTTGGAGTTTGCGGACCTTGGACAACTCCTTGGGAGTTTACGGTCGTAAACATCAGGGTTTACGGCCGAAAACACTTAGGCACAACATTTCCTTTGTATTTTGTGGTCCTAGGCTCATTCATACAAGTTTCTAGTCCATTAAACATGCTAAGGAAGGAGTTAGAGACACCAAAACACCCTTTTATGGTGTTTACGGTTTTGGTGTTTATGGTTCATAAATGTTCATGGACTGTAAACCCTTGTTTACTCCCTTAAAGGTACGATTTTGGGTTTCTAGTTTCATGCACGCAAGTTTCCATGTCAAAGATTGTGACAACCCGAAGTTTACTCCATCGCCGTAACCTGTTTCCGCCCATAAAGTTTGTCTTTTTCGAATCGTTTTAGTTAAAGTTTTAAATTAAGTCATTATTTTTGAGGCTTCTATTATGACTTAATTGGTATCCAAACATGTTAATAACTCAAGAAAATATTCCAAATTATCAATTAGAAAAATTTTAGTTTCGACCATATCGGGTAACGGCAACTTAATCGGGTGCGACCAAAAGCCACGTCTAACGTCAGTATCGGGTAGAATTCCACCGTGTCCCAAACTTAGGACCTATTTAAAGCTCAAAAGACTTCATATGAAGGTTTTATTCTCTCTAACCTCTCTCCTCAATCCAAAGAACTAGGTCCAAAACTCCAATTTAAGGCTTCTAATCACCAAGGTACCTTCCCTAACTCCTAGTATAGCATCTTTGGCCTTCAAATTCGAAATTTAACCATGATTTAGGGCCTTGTTCATGTGTTTACGACCCTGGAGCATGCTTGGGCCATAAATACGACCCTGGAGCATGCTTGGGCCGTAAACACATGTTAAAGGGGTTTTTATGCCCTTAAACCCTTCCAAAACTCCATTGAGGCTTAGATATGACTTGTAGAATATTGGAATTGGCCTTGGAACACCTTGAACATTAATTTAGAGGAGTAAACATGAGTTTACAGCCCAAGAACATGCTTGGGCCGTAAACTCATTATCTTGGGGAGTAAACTCCTTCTAATGTGTTAAAATGCCATTTACACACACCATAAGCCTTGGGATAAATTCTAGAAGTGTCTACAATCAAGATTTGGACCTTAAAACATATTAACACACTCTTCCAAGGAGTTCACGGCCATGAGGGGGTTCATGGGCTGTAAACTCCTAAATCCATGCCAAAAGTCACCCAAAAATTCATACAAGGCTTGGAAAAATCATTTGGAATCACATGCGATTGATTAAGGACCCAAACATTAAGGATTTGGTGTGAGGGGGAGTTTACAGCTGTAAACTCCATGTTTATTGTCGTAAACTCCAATAAATGGTCCTTAAGTGAGTTTAAATTCATCCTAATGCCCTAGATGCAATCCTAGCTAAATTATCGATGAGTTATGAAGCCATCTAGCACCCAAAAACACCTTCCATGAGTTCACGGCCGTGAACTCATGTGGATGGGGTGTTTAAGGCCGAAAACTCCTTTATGAGTTTACTCTTGAAGAGTAAACTCCATATCCAAGCCTTACATGACTTCAAATGCCACCTGGGTCCTTCCAAACACTTATAATGAGGTGTTTCCGCAACTAGAAGTGTTTGTCCCTAAAAAATAAATTAATCAAGTCCTAATTGGATACAAATATGTATCTTTTCATAATTCATAGGAATCTTGTGCATTTGCAAACCCAGGACTGGCGTTTAGCATCCAAACCGACACATTCCGCGATTGGTGAGTTCATACCCCTACGTCTTTTTCCGTGTTTTTCAATGTTTTCAGTGGGGAATACAAGAAAAATATTAAATGTTCTCAAAACATAAAACTGATATATTTCTATAAGTATCTGGCTAACCTTTAGATATCTTTACCACTTATGTATTATGCTAAGCATAAGGGATGTTTTATCGATTATAACTACATGGATTTCAGTAAAGGAAACAATCAAATTAATCAAATTATTATGGGAATAATTTGAGATCTTTAGTTCTTGTTTAACGAGTACAGATTTATGTAAAGTTAATAGATAAACTATGTCTGATTCAGTTGATCTCCGTTTAATTTAGAATATATTGCCAGATAATTTCATTGTATTTAACTATTTCTACTGTATTATGCTTCGATACGATTTGTATGTCTGATAACGTCTGAGAACCCCGTGAATAACATGATTCTAGCTTGTGAGATTCGTCATCATTATCAGTAAATCCTCCCCGGAAGTGTAACCAGAGTCTCCTAGAGGGAGAGCGTGGAATTTGTGGATAGATCTATTCGGGACTGACAATCCCACACCTAAACTGCTAGCTACAGGTAGGCGGGCACACCTGGGTTGACAAATTCTGGAAATCGTCCAATGTCTGACAAACGTCAAGGAGGTCTCGGTGTCGCATTAGCATGGTTACCCGACTCACAATATGTATTAATATAAGTTTATTCACGGATTGAATTTCATATCTACTTTCTAACTATAGTTCTTATATCTAGTACGGGATGGTAGTCCCATGGTTTTGTATCTTATATCTAGTACGAGATGGTAGTCCCATGGTTTTCAATCTATATCTAGTACGGGATGATAATCCCATGGTTTCGAATCTATATTTAGTATGGGAGGATAATCCCATGGTTTCGAATCTATATTTAGTATAGGAGGATATTCTCGTGGTTTTCAATGTATATCTAGTACGGGATAAAGGTCTCATGGTTTTCAATCTATATCTAGCACAAGATGATAGTCCTATGATTTCCAATCTATATCTATCTATAGTTTTGTGTATATTAAACTATCTTATAACTGGTACGGAATAGTAAACCCCATGATTTTCAGTAAATAGTTTCATGTGTAAAACTATACAATATGGTTCTTAACTAAAACTTTACTTTTAGGAAAATATAGGATTTTCCTGGGATAACACTGTACATAACCGGAATCGTGTAAGAAAACAGTTAATCAAACATTACTCTTAAGAAAATATGGGATTTTCTTGGATTCGTAACTTTTTCGGAAAACCAAAGGAAACTTAAACATTTTCAGAAAAACAAACATCTTATGAACTCACCAGCTTTATGCTGATTTTCAAACTGCTTGTATTCTCAAGTCTGCGTTAGACAGGTACCCATCGATCCTTTTGGAGAAGACGGAGCGCATTGAAGATCTCGTCTTATCTTTTGTTCATATATACCTATGTATAGCACATGGAATACTTTACTTTTGAACAATTGTAAATTTCAATATGTAATGTAATGGTTGTTTACTTTGCTTACTATGTGCATTGGATTTGATACTCAACATGGAGTCTGCCCCGGAAATGTTTCCGCCTTCGGTTTTCGGGGTGTGACAGATTGGTATCAGAGCCCTTGTTTATAGTGAACTAGTATACCAAACCTTACATGGTATAAAACTATAAACACTAAAGGGCCTAAGTGCTCTGAACTAAAAGTATACTTCAAAGTATAAGTATTTTCAAAAGTATACAAGTATACCTAACCGTCGAGATCCGTAACTACAAGTAGAACAAAACATAAGTAAACGGGTGTTGTACGCTGCGGTTAAACTTGGGCAGTTATGTAGTCGTGTCTAGGATCAATATAGCATGGCCACTATATTCGTTCGAGACACGGCCAACATGTGCTTGGGAGTGATTGTGGTGTTCAGCATGCCTAAGACTTACCCTAATACCCCAAACAACAAACCGTCGTCACAGCGAATCATGAAATACTATGGGAGTATTTCTCGAGCCGAATTCTTTGTAGAAATCCTAAATCCAGCGTTGCTCCTCAAATCATTCCTTTAGCGATAATTTATCTGCTTTGATAACTCTTTCCTGCTTTATCGCTTAATAGAATTCTATATCAGTCCTAATGAGATATCCCTTGTATCATATCTCTTGATTCAATTCGGAGGACTTATGAACCTCTCTTTCCTGATCTTGTTAGATCAAGATGCCTCCAAGAAAAAGACCCAGTTCAAAGAATAACAACAGCAACCCTCCGCCACCACCACCTCCTCCTCAATTTGATCTTGTATCACTTCAGGCAGTTATTACTGCCGCAATGACAGCAGCCATGTCGCAAATGAACCCCGGTAGTTCAGGAGGTGGTCCCCAGCCACAAAACCAAGGAAGTAGCCAGGGACACCGGAAGGAGTGTTCTTATAAAGATTTT
Organism: Lactuca serriola; assembly: GCF_051521515.1. Classification (NCBI taxonomy): domain Eukaryota; kingdom Viridiplantae; phylum Streptophyta; class Magnoliopsida; order Asterales; family Asteraceae; genus Lactuca; species Lactuca serriola. The sequence continues at coordinate 266,299,379 of NC_136415.1, forward strand.
ATGAACGCGAAACCCACATCCTTCGATGGCACTAGAGGTGTCATTTCCCTAACTCGATGGTTCGAGAAAATCGAATCTATTTTTGAGATTTGTGCTTGCTCTGAATCGGATAAAGTGAAGTTCGCCGCTTGTACCTTCACCGATAAAGCCTTGACTTGGTGGAACGGCCGAGTCAAATCCTTAACTTTACCTGTAGCTAATGCTATGGGTTGGGAGGCCATGACGGATCTTCTTCTTGCCGAGTACTGCCCACGGGGCGAGATGCAAAAGTTAGAACATGAACTATGGAATCTAAAGATGCAATGTTCCGACATAGCCTCTTATACTTCAAGGTTCGATGACCTGGAGCTACTCTGCCCGGGAATGGTTACCCAAGAGAGTAAAAAGATTGAGAGATTCATCTGGGGGTTTACCTAGCCAACCAAGGGAAATGTCTTGGCCGCAAAGCCAGACACCTATGACAATGCCAAATGTCTTGCGCAAATCCTGATCGATCACGAAGATAACCCCGATGAGGAGACCACCGCTCCTGGGCTAACTAAGGGTAGTGGTGGAAGTAAAAAGGAATTCTGGAACAAGCGGAAGGCCCAAAGTACACAGGGATCTTCTAAGAAACAGCAAACAATAGCAGTCCGCGCTGCTACTGTCCCTGGAGCCGTCTCTGCCGTTGTATCCATAGCTTAGACTCCTACTAGTGGATATACCGGTACCCTTCCCTGGTGCGACAAGTGCAACTACCATCATCGTACTCCTGGGCCATGTCGTGAAAGACTCTGCAACAACTGTGGCAAGAAGGGCCACCTTGCTCGAAACTACAGAAAACCAGCCCAATCAACCAACCAATCATCCGGAGCAGGAATCAGTTCGGCCTGCTACGGTTGCGGTGAAGCCGGGCATTTCAAGCAAAATTGCCCCAAGGCAGCAACAACTAGCAACACCGAGAGAGTCCTAGCTATGGGACAAGGTGAGGCAGTCGCCGATCCCACCGCTACCCTAGGTATATATATTCTTTTTCCTCGACAGCCCTTATACTTGCAAACTTTTTTGATTATATTGTTGAAAGAGAATCTGTTATCTATTTATTCAAACATTACCATAACCGTAGTCCTCCGTTAGTAACCGAAACGTCAACCGTCGAGATGTCTAACAACGAGAAAGAGAACATTAGCGATATATTCGTGGGTTGAACTCTTACCCTAGACAATCATTCTTTTTCTATCAATCTTATGTTGTTTTTGCAAATAAGAACTTTGAAATATTCATTGGCATGGATTGATTTAGTCTCAATCGTGCTGATATCCTTATTCCGAAAAATCTATCCATCTCAACTTTCCCCCGGTCAAATTCTTATCATTTGAGGTGATAAACTTAGTTTCAACCGTTGTATCATTTCGTACATCAAAACTCCAAATGACTTCCCCGAAGGGAGTGCCATAAATTCCTAGTCTATGTGACCATCGAGAAACAAGAAGTTGCATCCCCGGAGTCTGCAATTTTCCTGATATCTTTCCAAAGAGCTTCCGGAAATTTCCTCTCGAACGCCAAGTAAAGTTTCGCATCGATCAAATTTATGGAGCAAACCTTGTAGCCAAATCTCCGTATTGATAGACTTCAGCAGAAATGCAGAAGTTACCCAGTCAGCTACGAACCCACAGGAATGATGTTTCCAAAACAACATTCAGGACTCGATATAGTCACTGTGAAGATGTAGTGATACCCTTCGGTCTAACCATTTCATTTGGCCATGTAGCAATCGAAAAAGGTATGTCACGTTCTGAAAAGCTTATCCCAAGGTGCATAGAACTTTTCGAAATCCTCATTAGGATCGATTCCGTAGCATACAAACCTCGACTACCCTCAAGACTTAGCAGCATCCATCCAGTATCCCACGTCTCTGTCCTTAAAGAGTATCTACCCGATGAAACCCTAGTAATTCCTTTGATATGACCGAAATCAGCGAAAGTCTGAACCTCATGGAGAAATCAATCGAAATCATAGATCGAGAGATTTAACGTACAAAACAAAACCGTATCCCGATAATGAAGGTTCGCTGAAATGCCATACGAAGACACAAATCCATTAGGAGCGTAAAGATCCGATAAAATTGAAGTATCCGTATCTCTTTCGAAATCCTTGAGTCGTATTTAAAGTTTGAATTTCGGGACGAAATTCCCTCTAAAGGGGGGATAATGTGACAACCCGAAGTTTACTCCATCGCCATAACCCGTTTCCGCCCATAAAGTTCGTCTTTTTCGAATCGTTTTCGTTAAAGTTTTAAATTATGTCATTATTTTTGAGGCTTCTATTATGACTTAATTGGTATCCAAACACGTTAATAACTCAAGAAAATATTCCAAATTATAAATTAGAAAAATTTTAGTTTCGACCAGATCGGGTAACGGCAACTTAATCAGGTGCGACCAAAAGCCACGTCTAATGTCAGTATCGGGTAGAATTCCACCGTGTCTCGAACTTAGGACCTATTTAAAGCTCAAAAGACTTCATATGAAGCTTTTACTCTCTCTCTCTCTCTCTCTCACCACTCTCTCTCTAACCTCTCTCCTCAAACCAAAGAACTAGTTCCAAAACTCCAATTTAAGGCTTCTAATCACCAAGGTACCTTCCCTAACTCCTAGTATAGCATCTTTGGCCTTCAAATTCGAGATTTAACCATGATTTAGGGCCTTGTTCATGTGTTTACAGCCCTGGAGCATGCTTGGGCCGTAAACACATATTAAAGGGGTTTTTATGCCCTTAAACCCTTCCAAAACTCCATTGAGGCTTAGATATGACTTGTAGAATATTGGAATTGGACTTGGAACACCTTGAACATTAATTTAGAGGAGTAAACATGAGTTTACGGCCCAAGAACATGCTTGGGCTGTAAACTCATAATATTGGGGAGTAGACTCCTTCTAATGTGTTAAAATGCCATTTACACACACCATAAGCCTTGGGATAAATTCTAGAAGTGTCTACAATCAAGATTTGGACCTTAAAACATATTAACACACTCTTCCGAGGAGTTCACGGCCATGAGGGGGTTCATGGGCCGTAAACTCCTAAATCCATGCCAAAAGTCACCCAAAAATTCATACAAGGCTTGGAAAAATCATTTGGAATCACATGTGATTGATTAAGGACCCAAACATTAAGGATTTGGTGTGAGGGGGAGTTTACGGCCATAAACTCCATGTTTACTGCCATAAACTCCAATAAATGGTCCTTAAGTGAGTGAAATTCATCCCAATGCCTTAGATGCAATCCTAGCTAAATTATCGATGAGTTATGAAGCCATCTAGCCCCCAAAAACACCTTCCATGAGTTCACGGTCGTGAACTCATGTGGATGGGGTGTTTAAGGCTGCAAAATCCTTTATGAGTTTACTCTTGAAGACTAAACTCCATATCCAAGCCTTACATGACTTCAAATGCCACCTGGGTCCTTCCAAACACTTATAATGAGGTGTTTCCGCAACTAAAAGTGTTTGTCCCTAAAAAATAAATTAATCAAGTCCTAATCGGATACAAATATGTATCTTTTCATAATTCATAGGAACCTCATGCATTTGCAAACCCAGGACTGACGTTTAGCATCCAAACCGACACATTCCGCGATTGGTGATTTCATACCCCTATGCCTTTTTCCGTGTTTTTCAATGTTTTTAGGGGGGAATACAAGCAAAATATTAAATGTTCTCAAAACATAAAACTGATATATTTCTATAAGTATCTGGCTAACGTTTAGATATCTTTACCCCTTATGTATTATGCAGAGCATAAGGGATGCTTTATCGATTATAACTACATGGATTTCAGTAAAGGAAACAATCAAATTAATCAAATTATTATGGGAATAATTTGGGATCTTTAGTTCTTGTTTAACGAGTACAGATTTATGTAAAGTTAATAGATAAACTATGTCTGATTCAGTGTATCTCCGCTTAATTTAGCATATATTGCCAAATAATTTCATTGTATTTAACTATTTCTACTGTATTATGCGTCGATACGATTTGTATGTCTGATAATGTTTGAGAACCCCATGAATAACATGATTCTAGCTTGTTTGATTCGTCATCATTATCAGTAAATCCTCCCCGGAAGTGTAACCAGAGTCTCCTGGAGGGAGAGCGTGGAATTTGTGGATAGATCTATTCGGGACTGACAATCCCACACCTAAATTGCTAGCTACAGTTAGGCGGGAACGCCTGGGGTGACAAATTTTGGAAATCGTCCGACGTCTGACAAACGTCAAGGAGGTCTCGGTGTCGCATTAGCATGGTTACCCGAATCACAATACGTATTAATATAAGTTTATTCACGGATTGAATTTCATATCTACTTTCTAACTATAGTTCTTATATCTAGTACGGGATGGTAGTCCCATGGTTTTGTATCTTATATCTAGTACGGGATGGTAGTCCCATGGTTTTCAATCTATATCTAGTACGGGATGATAATCCCATGGTTTCGAATCTATATTTAGTATGGGAGGATAATCCCATGGTTTCGAATCTATATTTAGTACGGGAGGATAGTCCCATGGTTTTCAATGTATATCTAGTATGGGATAAACGTCTCATGGTTTTCAATCTATATCTAGTACGAGTTGATAGTCCTATGATTTCCAATCTCTATCTATCTATAGTTTTGTGTATATTAAACTATCTTATAACTGGTACGGAATAGTAAACCCCATGATTTTCAGTAAATAGTTTCATGTGTAAAACTATACAATGTGGTTCTTAACTAAAACTTTACTTTTAGGAAAATATAGGATTTTCCTGGGATAACACTGTACATAACCAAAATCGTGTAAGAAAACTGTTAATCAAACATTACTCTTAAGAAAATATGGGATTTTCTTGGATTCGTAACTTTTTCGGAAAACCAAAGGAAACTTAAACATTTTCAGAAAAACAGACATCTTATGAACTCACCAGCTTTATGCTGATTTTCAAATTGCGTGTATTCTCAGGTCCGCGTTAGACAGGTACCCAGCGATCCTTTTGGAGAAGACGGAGCGCACTGAAGATCTCGTCTTATCTTTTGTTCATATATACCAATGTATAGCACTTGGAATACTTTACTTTTGAACAATTGTAAATTTCAATATATAATGTAATGGTTGTTTACTTTGCTTACTATGTGCATTGGATTTGATACTCAACGTGGAGTCTGCCCCGGAAATGTTTCCGCCTTCGGTTTTCGGGGTGTGACAAAGATGAGCATTAGAAGGGTTTTGGAGGGATTTTGGGGCTTCAAAACCCCCTTATAGGAGTTTACGGTTTTGGGAGGTGTTCCCTATCACACCCCAAAATCGGAGCAGCGGAAATGTTTTGGGGGTGGATGACGTCATGTCAAGTATCACAACATATGCAGTATAGTAATCAAAGTACAACAACCATTGCATTAATAGTAATAATTTTACATAGGTTACATTTCATAGCAACATCAAAGTAATACAAGAAATAATATAGATGCAGCTCGGTACTAGGCTGTCTCTGCAAAAGCTCCCAGGATGTACCTGTCTATCGATGACCTGAGAATACAAGTTATTTTGAAAGCGAATATCAACATTTTTATTATGCTGGTGAGTTCATAAGTATTTAGTGTTATTTGTATAAATACATATTTTTAATCAAAATAACTTTATGAAAGATAGTAGTTTAGAATCTACGGTGTATTAGCGTCCTTTCCAGAAAATCCTATATTTTCTAAATAAAAGCAGTCTTCTACCAAGACCCGACCGATTTATGTTTTAAGGAGTAGTTTTCCCCAAATTACTATCACTACCAAAATACAGAATTGACTTTAAAAGAATAATGAGAAAATCACAAATGAAAAAAATACTAGGGGAAAATAATATTTTACTTAAGCAGTAACACTGCTGGCTAAAAGTAAATATAACATAGACTTAGGGTGGTATTGAATGAACCAATACGCCTCGCAAAGTCTAAGAGAGTGAGATACAGACTCCAAGTGGTATTGAATGCATCAATACGCCTCGCAAAGTCTAAGAGAGTGAGATACAGACTCTAGGTGGTATTGAATGAATCAATACGCCTCACAAAGTCTAAGAGAGAGTGAGATACAGACTCCAGGTGGTATTGAATGAATCAATACGCCTCGCAAAGTCTAATAGAGTGAGATACAGACTCCAGCTGGTATTGAATGAATCAATACGCCTCGCAAAGTCTAATAGAGTGTCCTTAATCCTAACTAGGTTTATTTAATGATTATACCTAGTGTGTAACTAGGAAGGTATTTATATATATAAGGAATTATATATATATATATATATATATATATATATATATATATAGGTATGCCATGATTATACCTATTTCCTTAAAGATATGAATGATAAGGTAACTCCAGAGATACTCAGAAACCCTACTGATTGACTATTGATTTCCTGACGACCTGAGTAATTCTCCGTACTAGTGAGAGAGAGAGAGAGAGAGATAGAGGGAGAGATATAGATAGAGGTAGAGGGAGAGATAGAGAGAGATAGAGTCTCCTAACTATTCCTATAATAGTTACTAGGGTTCCAGAAACATGAATAATAGAAGGATGCATGTACTACTCAAGGCGATGAATTAGCTGAGAGAGAGAGAGAGAGCTTTTATGTCCATACATGTACATATGATATATAATTAATGTTTAAACAACCTTCATACGGATAACCGATACCCACCAGACCACATCCCAATGAGGAAAAGGAAATAGGGCGAACTAGCCTTCCTAAGTCCTTTAAACATTATTTATATAACTATACAAATATAGGCATGCATTTAACGAAATAAAAACATAGAAGAAAACTTTGGTAAAACCTTTGGAAAACCTTTACACTTAAGAAATTTATGACTTGATGTCATTTTGTAAAACAAGTTTTGAAAACCTTTGGAAATCCTTTGAAAAACCTTTCATAAACAGCTTTGAAAATGATTTTTATAAAATAGTTGAAGTGAAGAAAACCTTTGGAAATCCTTTTAATAAGAAATTATGACTGGATGTCTCTTTAGTAAACAAACTTCGAAAAAACTATGGATAACCTTTAATGATCTAAAAAGGGATATTCATACTTTAACAAGATTCGAAAACATGATTTGGAAATCTTAAGCTGGATAAACAGTTTAACATGCAAAATCTATTTTGCTATACAGTTATTAATCACATGTGATTTATCTAATAACTGTACAGTTCAACTTGTATTCCCCCCTATAAAAGCAGTTAAAATCATTCAAAAGGTTATTTCAGGGGTATGAACTCACCTGTAACGAGTGGATCGGATGGAAATGTCGGTTGAGTGCTCGGTGTCAAGTAAAGACTTGAACACACTTAATGACCTAGTCACATATGAAGACATATGTTTACATATAATTAGTGATTATTACACTAATTAAACACATATAAGCATCCTAATGTGCGGAAAAACACTTTGGTCAAGTGCTAGGAGGCTATTGGGTTGCAATAAGGGGGTGTATGGCCTAGTTAGGGAGTTTACTCTTCAAGAGTAAACTCTTTGGGGAGATTTCAGCCCAATGACCACTCCCCATGAGTTTATAGCCCTAAACTCATGGGTGGTGTGTTCTTGGATGTTTAAAGGTCTTACAACACTTGTGGAATTAGGCTAGGTTCAATTCTAGGGCATAGGAAGTGGTTAAGTCCTCAAATGGACCATTTATGGGAGTTTACGGCTGTAAACATAGAGTTTACGGCTGTAAACTCTTACTTGTCTCCTCACTTCATGATTTAAGGTCTTAAATGAAAGAATACAAGGTTCTATGCATTATTCTAAGCCATATGGGGGAGTTAGGGCATCATTTGACCTCCTTAGAGGAGTCTACGGCCAAGGGACCAATCCTTGGGGGGTTTACGGCCGTAATCTCCTAAGGTCATGGTTTCCTTGGTGTTTAAGGTCCTTACTTCGATGGTGGTTGATTCTAGACATTACCTCAAGCCATAGGAGGTGTTTAAGGGGCAATTTAACACCTTAAATGGTGTTCACGGCCTATGAAGAGGGGTTTATGATCCAAGAATGTTCTTGGGCCGTAAACTCATGTTTACTCCCAAATGACAAGTTTTTGGTGTTCTAAGCTCATACATGCAAGTCCCTAAGTCATAGCTAAGCACTAGAAGTGATTTGGAAGGGTTTTGGGGCTTCAAAACCCCATTTATGGGTGTTTGCGGTCCAAGAGTGTTCTTGGGCCGTAAACACATGATTTTGAGGCTTTTGGATGATTTAAACACGAATTTGCATGTAGATCAAGCTAAACAACAAACTAGGACAGATTACTTACGATTATGGAGCTCGAAAGAGGCGTTTTTTGGATCAAAATCGGCTATGTAGAGAGAGAGTAGAGAGGGGTAAGAGTGGGAAAGGCTTCAAATGTGACCACTCAATCCCTTATATAGGGGTTGAGTTTGTGGCCCGGAGGAAATCTACCCTATACTGACGTTAAACGGGGCTTATGGTCATACCCGATTAAATGGTCGTTACTCAACGTGGTCGTAATCTAAAAACTTTTCAAAGGGATACCGAGGATGTTTCACATATTTCTAATTTTTTTGGACACTCATGAAGTCAATATAAAAGTCCCAATTTAATTAACCTAATCCAAAAGGTTAACAGAAGAATTTAATAAAGCGAGTTTTATTAGCGGAAAAGGGTTTACTGTGATGGGATAAATTTCAGGTTGTCAACCCACAATAAATAAGTTTATTAATTTCATCAATCAACAATAACCCGATTACCCGTTCCCGTTATCCTCACTTTACGTCCCTAAACACCTATCATAAGGGACCTAGCCTAAGGATCATTATCGGGAGGGACACTACTGCTAAGGGGATTCCTCAGCAATAAATGTCCTAAAGGCAACCATGTGGGGGATGGAGTACACCGGTGAACACATCGTTCACAAACACCTATAGGTTGCGAGCCTGCTAGTGTTCCAATGGACTGTCTAGAAGAGTCCGTGGTCGTCATCCATACTCCGCTGGATGACAGAATCAACAACACCAACATCGAGGCCTCTCATCATTTTATCACACATCACCTATTACATCTACCCATGTTTTACCCCAACATTTTCGTAGATATAAAATACATATACAGTTTAAATCATTGAAAACATGTATAACAATGTTCATCCGGCATAGATAGCAAGTATTCAGATAATATGCACACATAGCACGTAATTTATATAAAATACTTCATATCTATGTGTAAGCTGAAAGTAACTATGCACTCACCTGATTAGGTGGTGACTCAGCACTCGGACAGCGCTTCGATACTCTCAAAATGATATTCCTTCGATAAAACCTAGTATCGATACCACTAGGGTTTAGTTTAACGATAACCGCGACAAATTAATTAGTCCGGGTATTATTAAGCGTTAATAATACTCGATATAACTCATAATAATAGCCCAAATAATTATTTTAAGGACCTAATAACATTCCTATAATTATTTGAAAGCTATATTGAAAATTGCGTAAGCGTAGCACACTTACAACGAATTTTATCGAGAACCGGGACTTAATTGGAGTAGCGTTTCGAAACCGAAAAACTCCTTTTTCTCGGGACTCCGGGAGCCTCGGGGCTTCCATAGGGTGCTAAGGGGCTTAACTAGGGTTTAGGGGTGGTTTGGGGTTGTAGAGAGAGAAAGAAGTTAGAGAAAGAAGTGAAAAAGGTGTGAAAAATGAAGAACCATCGGCCTCCTTTTATAGTCCTACGAGGCCTCGGTATGCTGGGCGTACCTCGGACCTACGCGGGGCGTAATGGCTCGGATAAGATCAGCAGGTGGCATCCTCCGAAGGGCGCGACGTGGCTCAAGCTGGACCGCAGGAGGCTGAAGTACGCGAGGCGTTCCGTCCTCGCACGTGGCGCGTAAGGAGAACGCTGGGCGTCCGAGAGGCGACGTGTCGGCCATCCGAAGCGAGCCGTGATCAGCAAGCGACGATCAGGATCTTGCCACGTCATCATTCTAGCATCAGATTTCGCAATTTCACTTTCCAACTTTAAAAATTCATAACTTTCGCATACGACCTCCGTTTTTGATGTTCTTTATATCACGTGAAGGTGGGAATGTACTCTACAACTTTCGTTTAGACTTCGTTGGCTAATTTTGGCTCAATTTTAAATTTTATATTATTAACGGGCCGGGACAGGATTGGTCCGTTAAATCCTCATAACTTCTTCATCCGACATCTGTTTTCACCCATCTTTTTCTCGTCACGCTACTCTCAACAAGATCTTCGATTCTCGTTTAGGTCGTGTTGGCTAAAAACCGCTCGATCTAATATTCGAATTTCGGGTTGTACACTGCTATTCTGAAACTTCGAAAAATCATAACTTCTTCATACGAAGTCAGATTTGGGCGTTCTTTTTATCGATGCTCTTAGTGTAACATATTCTACGACTTTCTTTTAGATCGCTAAGGCAAAATCTCGCTCTATCGTAAATTCACTATTCACGCTTCCCGGTATCGTGCCGGTTCTGTCGTGAAACTTCGACGGGTCATAACTTCTTCGTTATAACTCGGATTTCGGCATTCTTTATATGTACGGAAACCTTGAGACATATTCTACAACTTTATGTAGAGATATCAGGATTATCTCACACTTTAATTTTGACGCTTATTTTTATTCTTTATTAATTATACATTTATAATTAAATAATGAACACATAAACACACATAATTCACATAATACTCAAATATTTCATCTTTATTACTTCAAAAAGAGTTACAAGAGTTGTCCTAGACTATTACATTGACAAAAATGCTTAGCCCTGAAACCCGGGCGTTACAATTCTCTCCCCCTTAGGATGATTCCGTCCCGGAATCATGTATCAGCAAACAGATGTGGATAGCGACTCATCATGTCATCCTCTGTTTCCCAAGTGAGATTCGGCCCATTCGAATGTTTCCATCGGACTAGCACCAATTCAACCGTCTTGCGTCGTAACTTTCTTAGTCTTACGGTCAACAATTGCCTCAGGCTCTTCGATCAGCCTTTTATTTTCATCCATCCTTAACTCTGAGATTGGAATTATGTCGGGAACATCTCCCGTGAATTTCCTCAGATAACACACATGGAAGGTGTTATGAATACCATTGAGTTCTTCGGGCAATTCCAGCTTGTAAGCTTGGTTCCCAATCTTCTGAAGAACTTTGAACGGTCCAATAAACCTTGGACTCAACTTTCCTCGTTTCCCAAATCGTATAAGTCCCTTCCACGGTGAGACTTTAAGCAAAACGGAATCCCCAACTTTGAAGGTTATCGGTCGTCTTTTCTTGTCAGCATAGCTCTTCTGACGATCCTGAGCTGCTAACATTCTTTCCCTAATAACCTTTAACTTCTCAGCAGTCTCATGGACTATCTCGGGGCCCATAAACTGCTTCTCTCCGGCTTCAAGCCAATAAGACGGCGTACGACACTTCTGTCCATACAAGGCTTGATAAGGTGCCATCTTGATGCTCGAGTGAAAACTATTGTTGTAGGAAAATTCTACTAAAGATAAGTGCTCGTCCCAATTCCCTTGGAATTCAAGGGTACATGCTCTCAGCATATCTTCCAACGTCTGAATCGTTCTTTCGCTCTGACCATCAGTTTGCGGATGGTAAGCAATACTCAAACATAACTTTGTACCCAACTCCTCTTGTAGACTCCTCCAAAACCGTGACGTGAAACGACTATCACGATTTGATACAATTGTTAGAGGACACTGTGAAGTCTTACAATTTCCTTCACGTAAGCATTTGCAAGCTTATCCATAGACCACTTCTCGTTGGCTGCTATGAAGTGTGCACTCTTGGTGAAACGATCCACGACTACCCAAATCATGTCGTGTCCTCTCTTCGTTCTGGGCAGTTTAGTCACAAAATCCATGGTGATGTCTTCCCATTTACCCATGGGTACAGGTAAAGGTTCTAAACTCCCATACGGTTTTTGATGTTGTGCCTTAACTCTCGCACATGTTACGCACTCGGCCACATACTTCGCAACGTCGAGCTTCATCGTCGGCCACCAGTAGTAGGGTTTTAGGTCCCTATACATTTTAGTGCTACCGGGATGAATCGAGTACATGGTCTTGTGTGCTTCTTCCATTAGAAGATCTCTTATTCCTCCCGTCTTAGGTACCCAAATTCGATCTTGGAATACCTTCAGTCCTCGACTGTTTGTACCGAACACTAACGTTCTTCCCAAACGTTCTTCCTTTCGGTCATTTTTCTCTAAAGCTTCTTCTTGAGCTTTCCTGATACTTTCCAGAATCGTCGAGACGACTTCAATTCTTAACGCTCTTGGCCTTTTCCTTTCAAGATTGACTTTCCGATTGAGAGCATCAGCAACAATATTTGCTTTACCTGGGTGGTAAAGTATCTCACAGTCGTAGTCCTTGAGAAGTTCTATCCAACGTCGTTGCCTCATGTTCAACTCCTTCTGATTAAAGAGATACTGGAGACTCTTATGATCAGTGAAGAGCTTGCACTTTGTGCCGTAGAGGTAATGCCTCCAGACCTTTAAGGCAAATACTACCGCTGCCAACTCCAGATCATGAGTGGGGTAGTTCTTTTCGTGCTCTTTCAATTGTCGAGATGCGTATGCTATCACCTTTTCTCTTTGGGTCAGAACACAACCCAACCCGAATCCAGATGCATCACTATAAACTGCAAAGTCTTCAAGTCCATTGGGTAGAGAAAGTATCGGTGCTTCACATAACTTCTTCTTTAGCTTCTCGAATGCCTCATCGTGTTTCTCACTCCATGTATACGTAGCTCCTTTATGGGTCAACGCTGTTAATGGAGCAGCTATCGAAGAAAAGCCTTGGATAAATCGTCGATAATATCTGGCTAATCCTAGAAAGCTTCGGATCTCCGTGGGACTCTTCGGACGTTCCCACTTCATCACAGCCTCGATCTTTGCGGGGTCAACCATTATTCCCTCCTGGTTAACAACATGACCCAAGAATTGGACTTCCCGTATCCAAAAGTCGCATTTGGAGAACTTTGCAAAAAGCTTCTCCTTCTTCAACACTTCTAATACTTCTCTTAGATTCTTGCCATGCTCCTCCTGGCTTTTCGAGTAGATGAGAATGTCGTCGATGAACACTATCACGGATTTATCGAGGAATGGTTTACAAACTCTATTCATCAAATCCATGAATGCTGCAGGAGCATTGGTTAGTCCGAACGACATAACCAAGAACTCATAGTGTCCATATCTTGTTATGAATGCAGTCTTCTCAATATCCTGCTCTCTCACCTTCAGCTGATGATATCCTGACCTAAGATCGATCTTTGAGAAGTAGCTCGAACCTTGCAGCTGATCGAATAGGTCATCAATCCTCGGCAATGGATACTTGTTCTTCACCGTTGCCTTATTCAGCTCTCGGTAGTCTATACACATTCTCATACTTCCGTCCTTCTTCTTCACGAATAACACCGGAGCTCCCCAGGGTGATGAACTAGGTGGAATAAAACCGTTGTCCAACAGCTCCTGAAGTTGCGTCATGAGCTCCTTCATCTCCGTTGGTGCTAATCGGTAAGGTGCTTTTGCTATCGGTGTCGTTCCTCGTAACAAGTCTATACGAAACTCTACTTGCCTATCAGGTGGTAATCCGGGAAGATCTTCGGAAAAGACTTCCGGATAATCACACACAACCGGTATATTCTGCACCTCTATCTTCTCCTTCTTGGCATCGATTACGAATGCCAAGTATGATGCACATCCCTTTGACAAACATTTCCTGGCTTTCATCAGGGAGATGATTCCAGAACTCACTCTGCATTTGTCCCCGTACATCATAAATGATTCCTTCCAGGGTGGGTTCACCCTTACTATCTTCTTTCGGCATTGAATCTCAGCATCGTTAGCGCTAAGCCAATCCATACCCAATACAATGTCGAAACCGTTTAACTCTATGGGTAATAGCTCTTCGTGGAATTCGTTTCCGTTTAGGTCAATGACAATGTTCCTAATACGATTACTAACAGGTATGAATTTGCCACTAGCAACTTCTACAATCAGGGCATTATCTAGTTTTTCTACAGGCAATGCTAATTTCTCACCAAATTTATGCGACATAAAGGAGTAGTTGGCTCCGGAATCAAATAGTATATTTGCAGGCAAACCATTTACAAGAAAGGTACCTGAAGCGACGTCTGCTGCCTCCTTCGCAGCCTCGAGCGTCATCTGGAAGGCTCTCGCCTTCGGCTTCGGTGGTATGTTGGGTCTTCCTGCCTCCTTCTTCTTCGGGCAATCCCTTGAAATGTGCCCCTCCTCGTTGCACTCATAACATACCTTCTTAGTGAACGTGCATTCGTTGGCGTAGTGCCCAGGCTTTCCGCATTTGTAACAAGTGACCCCTCCGTTACACTTCCCAGAGTGCTTCTTCTTGCACTTGTCACACCACTTCGCTTCTGATCCTCTTCCTCTCGAACCAGACTTCGAGAATCTACTCTTCTTGTTGGACTTCGAGGATCCATCGAACTTCCGTTTCTCACCAACCTCAGCCCTTTCCAGACCTCTTTCCTTTTGTTGGGTCTCCACGTTCTTAGCTGCTCGAACAGCTGATTTCAGAGTGGTTGCCATCTTGACTGTTGGGCCAAAGTCAGCCGGCAGTCCGTTTGCGAATTTCTCAATTTTGGAAAGTTCGGTTGGCACTAGGTATGGAAACAACTTCATCTTTTCCGTAAATGCAGCAGCATAGTCATCGATGCTCATTCTCCCCTTCTTCAAATTTTGGAACTCATTGTTCAAATCAATCAGGTCTATCTCTGAACAGTACTGCGCCTTCAGTTGTTCCAAGTACTCATCCCATGACATTTTCAGAGCTTCTCCTCGTGGCATTGTATCTGCCAATAGCTTCCACCAGCTCAAGACTCCAGTTTTTAATTGTCTCACAGCGAAGACAATCTTCTTCTTCTCGCTGCAGTCGCAGCTCTCAAACACCATCTCCATCTCGGAGATCCAGTCCATAATCTCAACAGGCTTTGGGCTTCCTGAGAGACTTGGTGGTTTCACACCCAAGAAATTTTTGTACATCCGCCCATCCTTGTTGTTTCTCCCTTCTGGGCCATCCTTTTGCTCACCTTGAGTCCCTACTTGACTCACTTGGCGGCTGTAGTTCCCTTCCTCAGATGGCTCGGGAACCGGCTCCGTTGGTTCAACATGCATGGTAGGTTCGTCCCTATTTTCGTGGAGCATCCGTCTCATTTCTTCCCTTTGTTAAGCTAGCATAGCCTGAATCATGGCTTGAACTCCAGCCTTGGTGACTGGGTCAGGTGCAACTTCTTCAACAATAGGTATTTGTTGAACCACTGGGGGTTGGTTCCTATCTCCATTCGCGTTCACGTTTCCGCTACGGGTCCTTGCCATCTTGATCTATACACCGAATAAGGTGAATTTAGATCTTTATTTAGGATAGACGTTTAAATCGTCCTTATCACTCCGAAACGTTTACATGCTAGTTCTAATATCGTAGTCGTACGTTTAGAATCCTAAACACATAAGGTTTGCAGATCCAGTCGGCAATAGACCATAGATCCGAACAAATAACATTATATCATGCACAAAGCATTTAACACATAAAAGCAATTTAGGCACAATTCCTAAAATAAGCTAGTGCTCACACCTCACAATCATCGCTTAGCATTCTAAGTTTAAGTCTAGAAATCCTACAAATTCCTATTTCGCTTAAACTAATGCTCTGATACCAACTGTGACATCCCCAAAATCACGGCCAGAAAAGACCGATTTTGTTTATGCTTTGTTTAAAAATCAGAGTAACATTTTAAATAAAAGTGTTGCGAAATTTGTCCCAAAACAAAATTTGATAAAGATTTATCAAAAGCATTTCCATAGAAATGTATTTCATTAAAAGACTTGGGATGTCATGTTCGTACAGATCAAAAGCATAAACAGTACAATATAAGCCTTACTACATTATTTCATATCTACAAGCCTATATCCGTAATCCCTCGTCAAAACATCATATCTATGCTCAAGCGCCACTACCTGTAATACATAAAACTGAGTGGGTCAGGCTTGGGAGCCTGGTGAGCACATAGGGTTTTCAACCCACAATAAATAAGTTTATTAATTTCATCAATCAACAATAACCCGATTACCCGTTCCCGTTATCCTCACTTTACGTCCCTAAACACCTATCATAAGGGACCTAGCCTAAGGATCATTATCGGGACGGACACTACTGCTAAGGGGATTCCTCAGCAATAAATGTCCTAAAGGCAACCATGTGGGGGATGGAGTACACCGGTGAACACATCGTTCACAAACACCTACAGGTTGCGAGCCTACTAGTGTTCCAATGGACTGTCTAGAAGAGTCCGTGGTCGTCATCCGTACTCCGCTGGATGACAGAATCAACAACACCAACATCGAGGCCTCTCATCATTTTATCACACATCACCTATTACATCTACCCATGTTTTACCCCAACATTTTCGTAGATATAAAATACATATACAGTTTAAATCATTGAAAACATGTATAACAATGTTCATCCGGCATAGATAGCAAGTATTCAGATAATATGCACACATAGCACGTAATTTATATAAAATACTTCATATCTATGTGTAAGCTGAAAGTAACTATGCACTCACCTGATTAGGTGGTGACTCAGCACTCGGACAGCGCTTCGATACTCTCAAAATGATATTCCTTCGATAAAACCTAGTATTGATACCACTAGGGTTTAGTTTAACGATAACCGCGACAAATTAATTAGTCCGGGTATTATTAAGCGTTAATAATACTCGATATAACTCATAATAATAGCCCAAATAATTATTTTAAGGACCTAATAACATTCCTATAATTATTTGAAAGCTATATTGAAAATTGCGTAAGCGTAGCACACTTACAGCGAATTTTATCGAGAACAAGGACTTAATTGGAGCAGCGTTTCGAAACCGAAAAACTCCTTTTTCTCGGGACTCCGGGAGCCTCGGGGCTTCCATAGGGTGCTAAGGGGCTTAACTAGGGTTTAGGGGTGGTTTGGGGTTGTAGAGAGAGAAAGAAGTTAGAGAGAGAAGTGAAAAAGGTGTGAAAAATGAAGAACCATCGGCCTCCTTTTATAGTCCTGCGAGGCCTCGGTACGCTGGGCGTACCTCGGACCTACGCGGGGCGTAATGGCTCGGATAAGATCAGCAGGTGGCATCCTCCGAAGGGCGTGACGTGGCTCAAGCTGGACCGCAGGAGGCTGAAGTACGCGAGGCGTTTCGTCCTCGCACACGGCGCGTAAGGAGAACGTTGGGTGTTCTAGAGGCGACGTGTCGGCCATCCGAAGCGAGCCGTGATCAGCAAGCAACAGTCAGGATCTTGCCACGTCATCGTTCTAGCATCAGATTTCGCAATTTCACTTTCCAACTTTAAAAATTCGTAACTTTCGCATACGACCTCCGTTTTCGACGTTCTTTATATTACGCGAAGGTGGGAATGTACTCTACAACTTTCGTTTGGACTTCGCTGGCTAATTTTGGCTCGATTTAAAATTTTATATTATTAACGGGTCGGGACAGGATTGGTCCGTTAAATCCTCATAACTTCTTCATCCGACATCCGTTTTCACCCATCTTTTTCTCGTTACGCTACTCTCAACGATATCTTTGATTCTCGTTTAGGTCGTGTAGGCTAAAAACCGCTCGATCTAATATTCGAATTTCGGGCTATACACTGCTATTCCGAAACTTCAAAAAATCATAACTTCTTCATACGAAGTCAGATTTGGGCGTTCTTTTTATCGATGCTCTTAGTGTAACATATTCTATGACTTTCTTTTAGATCGCTAAGGCTAAATCTCGCTCTATCGTAAATTCACTATTCACGCTTCCTGGTATCGTGCCTGTTCTGTCGTGAAACTTTGACGGGTCATAACTTCTTCGTTATAACTCGGATTTCGGCATTCTTTATATGTATGGAAACCTTGAGACATATTCTACAACTTTATGTAGAGATATCGAGATTATCTAACACTTTAATTTTGACGCTTATTTTTATTCTTTATTAATTATACATTTATAATTAAATAATGAACACATAAACACACATAGTTCACATAATACTCAAATATTTCATCTTTATTACTTCAAAAAGAGTTACAAGAGTTGTGCTAGACTATTACATTGACAAAAATGCTTAGCCTTGAAACCCGGGCGTTACAAATACAAAGTAAAACAACAAGCTAGGAATGATTACTTACGGATTTGGAGCTTGAATGAGGTGTTTCTTGGCCAAAACCCACTTGTAGAGAGAGAGTAGAGAGAGAAAGATTATAGGAGTGAGAAAAGGTTCTAGTGAAAGCCACTCAACCCTTATATAGGGCTTGAGTTGGCGGCCAGGTGGGGATCCACCCCATACCGACGTTAAAAGGAGTTTAAAATTTTACCCGATTAAATGGTCGTAACCCGTCTTAGTCGTAAACTAAATTTTTTCCCAAATAATTTCGAGGGGGCTACACGTGTTTTTATTTCGTTTCAACACTTATGAAATAAAATAAAATAAAAACATTAATTTATTTGCCTAACCCAAATGTTAACGAAAATTATAAAATCATTTTATTAGCGGAAATGGGTTATAGTGACGGAATAAATTTTAAGATTGTCACAACATATCACTAAACAACTGCGGGTAGCGACTTACCATGTCACTCTCCATTTCCCAAGTGAGATTTGGTCCATTCGTATGTTTCCAATGCACAAGCACTAAATCGACCATCTTGCATCGCAACTTCTTAGTCTTACGGTCAACGATTGCCTCAGGTTCTTCAATCAACCTCTTATTTTCATCCAACCTTAACTCAAAAATCGGAATTATGTCAGGCACATCTCCCTTGAACTTTCTCAAATAACACACATGAGAGGTGTTATGAATACCCTCCAGTTCTTCCAGTAATTCTAGCTTGTAAGCTTGATTCCCTATCGTCTGAAGAACTTTAAATGGTCCAATAAACCATGGACTCAACTTTCCCCTTTTACGAAATCTTATAAGTCCCTTCCACGGCGAGACTTTAAGTAAAACCGAATCTCCAACTTCAAAGGTTATTGGTTGTCTTTTCTTGTCAGCATAACTCTTTTGTCGATCTTGAGCAGCTAACATCTTTTCGCTTATCACTTTCAACTTTTCAGCAGTCTGATGGACTATTTCATGTCCCATAAACTGATTTTCCCCAGCTTCCAGCCAACATGATGGCATTCGACACTTTTCCCCATACAAAGCGTGATAAGGTGCCATCTTAATGCTTGAGTGGAAACTATTATTATAGGAGAATTCTACTAGAGGTAAGTGCTCATCCCAGTTACCTTGGAATTCTAGGGTACATGCTCTCAGCATATCCTCCAATGTTTGAATCGTTCGTTCGCTCTGACCATCGGTTTGTGGATGGTAAGCTATACTCAAACACAACTTGGTAACCAATTCCTCTTGTAGACTCCTCCAAAACCTTGAGGTAAAACGGCTGTCACGATCGGATACAATCGTTAACAGAACACCATGAAGCCTCACAATTTCCTTCAAGTAAGAATTCGCAAGTTTATCCATAGACCGTTTCTCTTTGGCTGCTATGAAATGCGCACTCTTAATGAAGCGATCAACGACCACCCAAATCATGTCGTGACCATTCCTTGTTATGGGCAGTTTAGTCACAAAATCCATGGTGATGTCTTCCCATTTACCCATGGGTACGGGTAAAGGTTCTAAACTCCCATACGGTTTCTGATGTTGTGCCTTAACCCTAGCACAAGTTACACACTCGGCCACATACTTAGAAACATCGAGCTTCATCGTCGGCCACCAATAATAGGGCTTTAGATCCCTATACATTTTTTGTACTGTCGGGATGAATCGAGTACATGGTCTTGTGAGCTTCTTCCATCAGAAGATCTCTTACTCCTCCCGTCCTAGGTACCCAAATCCTATCTTGGAATACCTTCAACCCTTGGTTGTTTGTACCAAATACTAACGTTTTTCCCAAACGTTCTTCCTTTCGGTCATTTTTCTCTAAAGATTCCTCTTGAGCTTTCTTTATACTTTCCACAATTGTTGAGACAACTTCAATTCTCAACGCTCTTGGCCTTTTCTTTTCAAGGTTTACCTTCCGACTGAGAGCATCAGCAACAACATTTGCTTTACCAGGGTGGTAAAGTATCTCACAGTCATAGTCCTTGAGTAACTCTAGCCAGCGTCGTTGCCTCATGTTCAATTCCTTATGATTAAAGAGATATTGAAGACTCTTATGATCAGTGAAAAGTTTACACTTTGCGCCATAAAGATAATGCCTCCATATCTTTAAGGCAAATACTACCGCTGCCAACTCCAGATCATGAGTGGGGTAGTTCTTTTCATGCTCCTTCAATTGCCTCGATGCATACGCTATCACTTTATCCCTTTGGGTCAGAACACAACCTAACCCAACTCCAGATGCATCGCTATAAACTGCGAAGTCATCAACTCCTTCAGGCAACGAAAGAATCGGTGCTTCACACAATCTCTTCTTCAACTTCTTAAAGGCTTCCTTATGCTTCTCATTCCAAGCATAGGTAGCTCCTTTGTAGGTCAAACCTATTAATGGAGTAGCAATCGAAGAAAAGCCTTGGATAAACCTTCGGTAATATCCAGCTAATCCTAAAAAGCTTCGAATCTCCGTAGGGCTTTTTGGTTTTTCCCACTTCATTACAGCTTCAATCTTCGCTGGCTCAACCATTATTCCTTCTTGGTTAACCACATGACCTAAAAATTGGACTTCTTGAATCCAAAATTCACATTTGGAGAACTTTGCATACAACTTCTCCTTTTTCAGGACTTCTAGCACTTCACGCAGATGCTTTTCATGCTGCTGCTTGCTTTTTGAATAAATCAAGACGTCGTCTATGAATACTATCACGGATTTATCTACGAATGGTTTACAAACCCTATTCATTAAATCCATGAAAGCTGCTGGGGCATTGGTTAGTCCGAACGACATAAGCAAAAATTCATAGTGTCCATATCTTGTTCTAAACACAGTCTTTTCGATATCCTGCTCTCTCACCTTTAGTTGATGGTATCCCGATCTAAGATCGATCTTCGAGAAATAGCTCGAACCTTGCAACTGGTCGAACATGTCATCGATCCTCTGCAACAGGTACTTGTTCTTTATCGTCTCTTTGTTCAGCTCTCTGTAATCAATGCACATTCTCATGCTCCCGTCTTTCTTCTTTACAAATAACACAGGGGCTCCCCGGGGCGATGAACTAGGTCGAATGAAACCTTTGTCCAATAACTCCAGAAGTTGTGTCATAAGTTCTTTCATCTTTGTTGGTGCTAATCGATACGGTGCTTTTGCTATCGGCGTTGTTCCTGGTAACAAGTCGATACGAAATTCTACTTGTCGATCAGGGGGCAATCCGGGAAGATCTTCGGGAAAGACTTATGGATAATCACATACCACCAGAATATTCTGCACCTCCTTCTTTTCCTTCTTAGCATCGATCACGAACGCTAAATATGATGTACACCCCTTGGCCAAACACTTTCTAGCTTTCATTAGGGAAATGATTCCAGAATTTACTCTGCATTTTTCTCCATACACCATAAACGACTCCTTCCCTGGCGGGTTTACTTTTACTATCTTCTTTCTACATAATATTTCTGCATCATTGGCACTAAGAGAATCCATACCTAGAACTATGTCGAAACCATTTAACTCGATAGGTAATAATTCCTTGTCGAACTTATTCTCATCCAAGTCAATGAGGATGTTTTTCATTCGATGGCTAACAGTTACAAACTTGCCACTAGCAATCTCGACTATTATAGCATTAACTAGTCTATCTACAGGCTAAGCTAGTTTTCTACCAAATTCATGCGAAATAAAGGAGTAATTGGCTCCAGAATCAAACAAAATTTTGGCAGGCAATTCATTTACGAGAAAGGTACCTGAAGCGAC
Source organism: Lactuca serriola (assembly GCF_051521515.1). Taxonomy (NCBI): domain Eukaryota; kingdom Viridiplantae; phylum Streptophyta; class Magnoliopsida; order Asterales; family Asteraceae; genus Lactuca; species Lactuca serriola. The sequence goes on from NC_136415.1 coordinate 266,321,339, forward strand.
ATCGGCTTCTTCTTTCGCAGCTTCAAGTGTCATCTGAAAGGCTCTCGCTTTCGGCTTTGGTGGAAGATTGGGTTTTGCTGCGTCCTTCTTCTTCGGGCAGTCCCTCAAAATATGCCCTTCTTCATTGCACCTAAAACATACGTTCTTATTGAAGGTGCATTCATTGGCATAATGCACAGGCTTTCCACATTTGTAACAAGTGACTTCCATGCTGCACTTCCTAGCATGTTTCTTCTTACACTTGTCACACCACTTGGCTTCGGCTCCTCCTCCAAATTTTCTCGAACCAGTCTTCGAGAATTTGTTCTTTTTATTGGAACCTGACGTTCCTTCAAACTTTCTCTTTTCGCCAACTTCAACCTTGCTGGCGGCTCTCCCTTTTATCATATCTTCAACAGACTTGGCAGCCCAGATAGTTGCCCCCAAAGTAAGTGCCTAACGTACTGGCACTGCGTACTCCCATGGAAGTCCCTTTGCGTACCTGTCAATTTTTGCCAACTCATCTGGGACAATACGCAAAGCAAACTCCATTTTGTTTGTGAAGTTATTCGTATATTCGTCAACGGTCATACTCCCCTTCTTCAATGTTAGAAATTGGTTTTCTAACTCAAGCACGTTTTGGGCCAAGCAGTACTTGCGCTTGAAGTGCACCAAGAACTCTGCCCAAGTTAGTTGCAGTGGCTCATTAGGGCTTAGGGTTTTCCCCAAAGTGCTCCACCATCGAGCATCACTACCCATGAACTGACGTACTGCAAACGTGGTTTGTAACTTGCCTTTGCAATCACAGGTCATGAAAGCCAACTCCATTTCCGAGATCCAGTCCATTACTCCAACAGGATCTTCTTCTCCAGTGAAGTTCGATGGCTTGCAAGTCATAAAATCCTTATACTTGCACCCATTTCTCTCCATTCTACCCTCGTGGTTATTTCTCCCAACCACAAGCAGTTCACTATGACCAACCGATCTACTGTTGTTCCCTTCTTCAGATCGATCGTCATTTAGTTCACGTTGTTCAACAAGAACTGAAGGTTCATCCCTATCGTTCAACAACATTTGCCTCAATTCCTCCCTTTGTTCAGCCAACATGGTCTGAATCATAGTTCGTACTCCAGCCATGGTGATGGGTTCGGGTGCAACTCTATCGGCACCTGTTCCACCACTTGAGGTTGAGGTTGTTGGTTTCTGTTTGCATTTCCCGCTCCACTTTGAGTTCTTGCCATCACAATCTATATACTGAATAAGGTGAATTTAGGTCTTTATCCTTGTTAGTCATGTCAATTCCCTTATCACTCTTAAACGTTTACATGTTAGTTCTAATCTCGTAATCATACGCTTAGAATCCTACACACATAAGGTTTTCAGATCCGGTCAACAACAGACCATAGATCCGAACAAATAATGGCACACATGGCAAACACATAGCATTTAGCACATAAGGGCATTTTAGGCACCTTTCCTAAAATAAACTAGTGCTCGTGTCTAAAATATGGTAGACACTCATCTCACAATCATCACTTAGCATTCTAAGTTTAAGTCTAGAAATTCTACAATTTCTTAGATCGCTTAAACGTTCGCTCTGATACCAACTGTGACATCCCCTAATTTCTCGGCCAAAAAAGACCGATTTAATTTATGCTTTTTAAAATAAAATCAGAGAAATCTTTTTAAAAGATGTTGCGGAATTGGTCCCCAAAATAATACATGATAAAAGTTTATCAAAATCTTTCCTTAAGAAATGTATAGTTTCATTTCATATCAAAACCTCGGCATGTCAGGTTCCGATACAGATCAAAAGCATAAACAAGACATTATAAGACTTTCAACAATTATTTACAACTACTGGCCTATAATAAAAAATCTCTCATCATCTTCCGACTATGCTTGGGGTCCACTACCTGTAATCATAAAAAATGAGTGGGTCAGGCTTGGGAGCCTGGTGAGCATATAGGGTTTTCAACCCACAATAATAATATACTTATTAAGTTCACCAATCAACAATAACCCTGATTACCCATTCCCGCTGTCCTCACTTTACATCCCTAAACACCTATCATATGGGACCTAGCCTAAGGAATATCATCGGGATGGACACTACTGCTAAGGGGTTTCCTCAGCCATACATGTCCTAAAGGAAACCATGAGGGGGATGGAGTACGCCAATGAACATTTAATTCATCAACACCTACAAGTTGCGAACCTGCTAGTGTTCCACTAGACTACCTAGAAAGGCCTGTGGTCTTCATCTATACTCCGCTAGATGACTACAACAACAACGACAACAACATCGAGGCCTCTCACCATTTTAACACACATCAACTATTTCATCTACCCATGTTCTACCCAACATATTTTGTAGATAAAATACATATACAGTTTAAAACTTGTATAAAACATTTATTCAACAATCACCTCAAATAAACACTTAATATAATTACACATAGCACGTATTTTATAGAAAATACTTCATATCTAGGTGTAAGATGAAAGTGACTACACACTCACATAATTTAACGATAATCGGGCAGCAATTCGTTGCTTAAAACGATCGTTTCTAATAAAATCGGGAGTTTTATCGAGAAACCAGGCTCTGCAAAGGTCAGGCTTCGAAACCGAAAAGATAAATTTTCCGGGCTTCTCGGGCACTTCGTGGAGTATTCCGGGCTTTGGAATAAGTATCGGGGCTTCGAAGGATGTTAAGATGAAAGAAATATGGGTTTAGGGGCTTCCAAGGGCTGAGAAGAGGCCACGCGTCGCAAATCCGAAGGCTCGTAGGGAGGTGGCTCACACATGGGTTGCGCGTGCGACGGCCTCGCTGGCAGTCTGTGATTGGACCGAGGTCTAGGTCCAAAGTAGGGTGGGTTCGTGGCAGCTTGCGAGGGCTCGGTCTCGTGCAAGAGGGTACGTGTTGCCTTCTCAGTCGACCACTTCGGATAAGGCTAAGTGCTCGGATGACTCAACAGCCTAGATGACTCAGCAGCTCGGATGACTCAGTAGGACACGTGGCGCGTTTTGAGCGAGGATGACGTGGCAGCTCGTGACTATGCGGATTTTCTCGATTTTCGCGCCAAAACTTCTAAAATCCATAACTTTCGCATATGAGCTTCGTTTTTGACGTTTTCTATATGCACGCGTAGGTAAAATTACGCTTTACAACTTTCGTTTAGAGTTCGTCGGCTAATTTTCACATTAATTTTTATATTATTATTTTTAACAGACCGGGATAGGAAATCCGTTAAAAATTCATAACTTCTTCATCCGACGTCCGTTTTCGTCAGACTTTTTACCATTGTTCTACTAATGACGAGACCTTCAATTCTCGTTTAGGTTGTGTCGGCTAAAAATCACTCGATCTAAAATTCGAGTTTTTAGTTGTCTACTACTAAGTTGAAAATTCGAAAAATCATAACTTCCTCATACGAAGTCAGATTTGGGCGTTCTTTTTATCGAACTTCTCGGTTTAACGAATACTACGACTTTCGTTTAGATCACTAAGGCTAAAAAGTAGTTTATCAAAAACTCACTTTTTACGACATTCAGCACCGTGCTGGTTTTATTACGAAACTTCGACAAGTCATAACTTCTTCGTTATAACTCGGATTTTGGTATTCTTTATATCCCCGAAATCGTTGTTTCGACCACTACAACTTTATGTAAAGACATCGGGCTTATCTCACACTTTAATTTTGACACTTACTGTTATTCTTAATTAATTAAGCCCTAGTAATTACGCAAAAAACACTTAATTCACATAATAAAAAAATTCACATAATTCCTTTTCATTTCTTTAAAATGAGTTACAAAGGTTAACCTAGACTATCACCTCAATATAAATGCCTAGGCTAGAAACACGATTGTTACACAAGACGCCCCCTGCAATTGATCGAATAGATGATCGATCCTCGACAACGGATAACGGTTCTTGAACGTCAACTTGTTCAACTCCCGGTAATCAGTGCACATCCGGTGTGAACCATCCTTTTTCTTGACAAAAAGGATCGGTGCTCCCCAAGGCGAGCTACTCAGTCGAATAAACCCCTTCCCCAGCAGCTCCTGAAGCTGCGAGGATAACTCATGCATCTCTGGCGGCGCGAGGCGATAAGGCGCCTTGGCGATAGGTGCTGCTCCTGGAACCAATCGATACGGAACTCCACTTGCCTCTCGGGAGGCACACCCGACAATTCCTCGGGAAAAACATCCAGGAACTCGCACACTATCGGAACCTCATCGATCGAACTTGGCCTCCCAGCGGCCACTCGCGTGTCAATCACATAGGCTACGAATCCGCTGCAGCCCTACTGCAAACTCTGCCTCGCCCTGGAAGCCGGACAAACGCTGACCCACATCGGGTTCCCTCGCTGTACACCATAAGTACTCCCCCACTAGGGTGTCGTATCGTCACCAACTGATGCTCGCAGTCTATGACAGCTCCAAATCGGCTCAACCAATCCATGCCCACTATAGCACACACGTCCCCAATCGCAATCGGGACTAGATCTATCGGGAACTCCACACCGAAGATCTCAAAGATCCATCCTTGAATCACATCACTACAAGAAAAAGGGGTATCGGAGACTGACATAATTAGTCTTTGATGATCAATAATCAGTCTATGATGAGAATCAGGGACTGATTTAGCTAGTCCCTGAAACCTAGTCTTAGATAGTGGATTTTTTAAGTATCTGGGACTAAATTTTAGTCCTTAAAACATCAAAGTATCAAAGACAGAAGATTAGTCTTTGAAGCAAGCTTATTCAGTCTTTAATGTGTTTTCTTTGAATTCCAACTATTATGTCATATCAGTCCCTAATACTATCTTTTAGGGACGGAATATCAGTCTTTCATGCTATATCATTCAGTCTCTAATACTTTCATTCAAATCTTTATTTTATGTCGTATCAATCCCTAATACTATCTTTCAAAGACAAAATATTAATCTTTAATACTATCATATTCAGTCTCCAAAGTCATTTCTTCGAGGCCTACTTAAATCATAATAGTCTTTATTAACAGAAAATGACACATAATTTACTTGTCTTAATGTTAAGTGTTTTAATATATATATATATATATATATATATATATATATATATATATATATAGTTATATACTTTTCATAGATTTATTAATTTTCAAGTTAAATGGCAATTAATGTCTCATAATACAAAATAACATATCATACAAAAAAAAAAGACAATCCATTTCACAATATATAGTATGTTAAATATAAAAAAATTATTCCAATGCTAAACAAATGTAATACATTAACTTTTTCATCACATCATATCAATTCCCCTAACAAAATACCATATCCAATTAAGACATGTTTAGACCCATTTACCTAACACAAATGAACTAGTTGAAACACGAGACCCAATTAATCATCTTCTGGTAATGTGCTCAACTAGATGTGTGGTTCACCTGGCGTTGTGGTTCACTTTTCTATAACTACCACCTGAGAAATCGTCAATTATGAGAGAAGGTGCCCGAAAGCATAGTCTAAACCTACTTAATTTTGTTTGATTGCCTTAGGCTTAAAATCCTCTGAAATCAAATTATTAGATGGCTTAATATCCTGATGAATAATCCTTTGTTGACAACCCTCATGAAGATACAAAAGACATGAGGCAACACCTATGGATAAAGGCATCAATTGTTAGTGATGAAGGAAGATGCACGGAGACTGACATGGCGGAAACATGGAGGATGGCTTCTTTCTTGGACCAAGACCATTTCTAAAAAGTAATATTATTCATTTACTGATATGTGCATAATTGGTTAATGATTTAATACACATTTTTATTCATTTTTAACTAATTATGTGAAAAATATGGACAAAAGGTACTTAATATTGTTTAAATTTTGTTTTCAGTCCAAAAGACATGCTTGGGAGTGAAAGGGAACAAGGGAAAGCAATTGAAGACCAAAGAATGAAGATTGAGGAACAAAAGCCCATCTACTCGGCCAGTACACGAGTATACTCGACGAGTCCAGCTGAATATTCCAGAAGATAGCCACGACTCCTGATTTAAGACGGATAACAACGAGTCTACTCGGCGAGTTGGGTCTGCTACTCGCCGAGTACCCCCTGTTTTGAGATATCTATAAAAATCAAGCCTTTATCCGATGGGACTACTTTTCTGGCGATTTTTGAAAATCCTTCTGCAATTGAGAACCCTAGAAGACGCTGAGGAATTCTAATCTTCAACCTTTTGAAGAATTGAAGCAACTAGATTAATCATTCCACTTAGCTTTAGGATTTGAGTATGTTTAATCTAGTTAAACTTGTTTTTATGTGTGATTTTACTGCAACTATGAGCTAATTTCGTTTTTGTTTCTGTTTGGGGAATACCAAGGAACTCCTATGGTTTAATTCTTAGTTTTTGATTAATTGTTTATTGGTGATCTATTAAATTAAGTTTGTTAAAGACCCTTATGCATTAATCATAATTATTTTCTGTTAATTAGAAGACAATTAAGCTGCATGAACATCTCTTAGTTGTTAACCTCATATGTCTATGTGAACACTAACTCATATGCTTAGGAATAATGATTATGAAACTAAGATTAATGAGACAATAATTAGATTAATGTGTGAGCTTGTTTGAGAAACCATCAAATAAGAGGTTAATTGAATTATTAAATTGATTAACCACTACAAATCTTATTTAATCCAAATTATTAATCTAGGGAATTAATTAGTTTAAACACTTGATCACCGCTTAAATTAGTTAATTGTCTAAGGGCTAGGAGTAATGAACATGAACCTAACCACTATAATTGGTAGCCAATAACAATTAATCTATCATAAATACAAATAACCATAGGAGTAAATTGGTTGAACCTAAATAGAAACATCTTTATCAAATTTGGTGAATTAGTTGTTTGCTTTAGTCATTTAGTTAATTAAGTGTTGCTTAAGTTTCTAGTCTTGTAAACTAGAAGAAAAACCTTTTACTTTCATTAATTGTTTTAGTTAAAATTAGTTATTAGTTTAATTTTTCGTTCCCTGAGTTCGATACCTTACTTACTAAACTATACCACTAAAAGACAGGTTCACTGCCTTTGTGTGCTAAATATATTAATAAAAGTAGGGATAAAACAAGTGTATTTTACACACATCAAGTTTTTGGCGCCGTTGCCGGGGAACGGTTCTAAATAATTAATCTAATTCCTAATTTTTTCGATCATTTGTGTGAGTTTACTTGCATAAAGTTACTTTATTACAGTTTAGTAGTCAGTAATTAGGTTTTAGCATCTGTTTTAGTTTTTAATATTTAGTTATATTTTTTTCAAAATCACACTGGTACTCGCCGAGTGCTGTCGCACCTACTCGGCGAGTACAAGCGTATTCAGCAGTTAATTTTCGATTTTTTTAGTACAATTTTTTGTTCTTTTTACGCTTTTATTCTGTTTATTTCAGGACTTTCATGACCAGAGCATCAAACACCCCGCTGGTACCCCCGTTTGAAGATCCCGAGACCGCATTGAAAAGAAACAAAGGAAAGGACGTGGAGAGTTCGAGTACACCAAAGAATTCACCCTTGTCCAATCTGAAGACTGTTTTTGGGAAAAAGAAGAGCAGCAAATTAGGAGCATCCAGTGCTTCCTTAGTAATCGACGAACCGGCGAAGGAAGATATCGAGTACGAGACCGAGGAAGAAGAGGACCCGACATACGAGCACGAAACCGAGTCCGAGGAAGAGTTAGCTATCACAATGGCTAACATTGATGAAATCCCCATGGGAGAATGGAAGAAGAGGATGCGAGACGACACTGGCCCGGAACTTGTGCAACCCGCAATTCCCGCGACTGCTACCTTCGAGCTAAAGGGTCATATCCTAGCTTTACTTAAAGAAATACCTTTTTATGGAAAATACCATGAAGATGCCTACAAACATTTGGATGAAGTCAATGATGTAGCTGATTACTTCAATGTTCCAAATGTGCCCCGCGAGACTCAGCTACTTCGTATGCTTCCGGTGACATTCAAAGGTGCTACAAAAGACTGGCTCAAGTCACTTCCCCCCGGATCAGTCACCACTTGGGCCAAGATGAAAGAACAATTCATTGATCACTTTTGCCCACCTTCCAAGATAGCCAAGTTGAAGAAGGTCATTTCTAACTTTGAACAAAAAGCTGGAGAGTCGCTATATGAAGCATGGGAGAGGTACAAGAGCTTACTAAGAAACTGCCCACACCATGACCTAAACAGCCAGCAAGAAGTATCCATCTTCTATGATGGAGTCAATGTCACAACCAAACAGTTACTAGACTCGCAAGGCCCGCTCACAAAGAAGCCACCCCCGATGATAAAAGAATTGATTGAAGAATTCTCTAAACACTCTAGAGAATACCACAACCCTAGGCATGATGTCACTAGGGGAGCCGCTTATGCAGCTACTGAAGACTTATCCGCGGTCATCGCTATGCTAAAAACCATGGATAGGAGGATGGATAAGATGGATCAAACAATCCATACTATTCGGGTGGGTTGTGAAAACTGCAATGGGCCTCACCTCACTAGAGACTGTGATTTAGATGAGAATGGCAACAAGAAGGCGCAAGTATGTTACTCAAGTGGAGACCGATTTGATGAAGACTGGCACAAGCAAAAGAAAGAATGGCTCCCTTATGAAGAGTACAAGAAAGCCAAGGAGGAAAGGTGTAGGCAAAAAGGGAGGGGGTTCTACCAAAAAGAGGAGCCGGTGCAAGAGAGGAAGCCAAGCTTGGAAGAAATGCTCACCAAATTTGTAGCTGCCTCAGAAAAAAGACATAGTGATCATGATGCTGCAATTCAAGAAACAAGGACCATGCTTAGGAACCAGCAAGCATCTATCCACAATATAGAAACGCAGCTTGGTCAACTTGGTCAACAAATCAACCAAAGGACACCAGGTGAACTTCCTAGCAAAACTGAAAATAACCCACGAGGCGCGCACATAAACATTGTTACAACAAGAAGTGGGAAGATAATCACTCCCCTGGCACCTATTCAGACCGAGTCATCCAAGAAATCACAGAAGGAGAAGGCAGAAAAGCAAGCAGAGAATCAAGACATACAATCTGACAGCCCAACTCGCCGAGTACCACGTATGGACTCGGCGAGTACATCACAAAATCCCACCAAGCAGATTCCTGAAAAACTTTACCAACCTCCAATGCCATACCCAGCCCGAGCTAAGAAGGAGAAGCAGGAAGAGGAGTATCAGAAGTTTCTAGATCATATCAAGACTCTTCAAATCAACATACCCTTCATTGAAGCCGTCATGCAAATGCCCAAGTATGCAAAGTTCCTTAAGGAACCTCTCACTAATAGAAGGAAGATGGAAGAAGTGAAGAAGGTAGTACTCAATGAAAACTGCTCAGCTGCTATACTAAATAAGCTACCAAAGAAGAAAGGTGATCCGGGGAGTTTAACTTTACCTTGCCAATTTGGCAACTTGACCACTATTCATGCCTTAGCCGATTCGGGAGCAAGTGTGAATCTAATGCCATATTCATTCTTTAAGAAGCTGGATCTCCCGGAACCAAGGCCAATTCGCATGGCAATACACTTGGCAAACAATACAGTTACCTTCCCAAGAGGCATATGCGAAGACATACTAGTCAAGGTGGACAAATTCGTCTTTCCCGCTGATTTTATCATTCTAGACATGGAGGCGGATCCACAAGTGCCAATCATCCTTGGAAGACCCTTCCTTAACACGGAAAGTGCTATAGTAGACATGACGGACTCAAAGCTCACCTTGCGGGTAGGAGAAGATTCAGTCACATTTGGGGTGGACCAAACCATGAAGTATTCAAGGAACAGTGACGACACGGCATTCTCAATCGATATGTTAGACGAAGTATTGGAGGAATGCATAACTGAAGATTCCATCAAGATCACAACTGAGGATGAAGAATTTGATCCAGAAAAAGAATTGATGGAAATTGAAAGACTGCTGGAAGAAGCCGACTATGAAGAATTGGTGAAGAACACTGACAGTCTTACTCGCCGAGTAGAACCGATCTACTCGCCGAGTACCTCTGAAGAAAAGGCAGAAGTCATGAATACATCCACAAACTCGCCGAGTACCCTACCTGCACTCGGCGATTCCAGCAGTCAAAACCAAAAATCGGAGCTTAAAACTTTACCAGATCATTTGGAGTATGCTTTTCTCGAAGAAGGCAACCAAAAGCCAGTAATTATAGCCTCTGACCTGACCAATTCTGAAAAAGAAGAGCTCGTGCAAGTGTTGAAGAAGCGGAAACAGGCCATAGCATGGAGCATCACCGACATAAAGGGAATAAGCCCATCCTATTGCTCCCACAAGATCAATGAGGAAGAAGGAGCAAAGCCGGTTGTACAGCACCAAAGAAGACTAAACCTGAATATGCAAGAAGTAGTCAAGAAGGAAGTGGTCAAACTCTTAGATGCGGGAATTATATATTCCATTTCCGACAGTCCATGGGTGAGTCCGGTCCAAGTGGTCCCCAAGAAAGGAGGGATGACGTTCATAACCAACGAAAAGAACGAGCTAATTCCGACACGTACGGTAACCGGTTGGAGAGTGTGCATCGATTATCAAAAGCTAAACGATGCCACACGTAAAGACCATTTTCCCTTACCTTTTATTGATCAAATGTTAGAAAGATTATCGGGCCATAGCTATTATTGCTTTCTAGATGGATTTTCGGGTTATTTTCAAATACCCATAGACCCAATGGACCAAGAAAAGACCACATTCACTTGCCCAAGTGGGACTTTTGCTTATAGACGCATGCCTTTTGGATTATGCAATGCACCCGCGACTTTTCAAAGGTATATGACAGCTATATTCCACGATATGGTGGAAAAATTCATGGAAGTTTTTATGGACGATTTTTCTGTTTTTGGATCATCTTTCCATGATTGTCTCATTAATCTTGATTTAATGCTTGCTAGGTGTGAAAAAACCGACTTGGTACTCAATTGGGAGAAATGTCATTTTATGGTCAAGGAAGGTATAGTGTTGGGCCATAAGATTTCCAAAATGGGAATTGAAGTGGATAGGGCAAAGATAGACACTATTGCCAAATTACCCCCACCAACTAATGTGAAGGGCATTAGGAGTTTTCTAGAGCACGCGGGTTTTTACCGACGTTTCATAAAAGATTTTTCCAAAATAACTAGACCTCTAACACAATTACTACTAAAAGATGCACCATTTAATTTCACTAAAGAGTGTTTAGAGGCATTTGAATTTTTAAAGGAAAAACTAACTAATGCCCCGATCATTATTGCACCAAATTGGAACTTACCTTTTGAGATTATGTGTGATGCTAGTGACTATGCATTAGGAGCCGTCCTTGGTCAAAGGGTTGATAAGCACTTTCAACCCATATATTATGCTAGCAAGACTCTAAACCTAGCCCAAGAAAATTACACCACCACTGAAAAAGAATTATTAGCTGTGGTGTATGCCTTTGACAAATTCCGCCCTTATTTAGTTTTATCTAAAACTACTGTTTTTACTGACCACTCGACTATAAAGTATTTGTTTTCCAAATAGGATGCCAAGCCAAGACTGATACAATGGGTGCTCCTTCTTCAAGAATTTGACATAGAGATACGAGACAAGAAAGGAATGGAAAATGTGGCAGCTGACCACTTGTCAAGGCTTAAGAACCCGCAATTGCAAGAAGATAAAGTTGGAGACGACTTCCCGAACGAGTACATTATGGTGACAGTGGGAAAAGAGCCATGGTTCGCGGACATAGCTAATTATTTAGCTACAAAATACATCCCGAAAGACTTTAGCAGTCAACAAAAGAAGAAATTCTTTGCTGAATTAAAATATTACTTTTGGGATGAGCCATACCTCTTTCGAAGTTGTGCGGATGGGATCATACGAAGATGCGTATTCGGGAAGGAAAGCCAGAAAATACTAGAGCATTGTCATAGCCGGCCCACGGGTGGACATCATGGAGCACACTACACGGCGAAGAAGATCTTTGACATTGGGTTTTATTGGCCCACAATTTTTAAAGATGCAGCCCAATTTGTCAAAGAATGTGATGCTTGTCAAAGGGTGGGAAACATTTCATCTCGAAATGAAATGCCACAACATAGTATCCAAGTGTGCGAGGTGTTCGATGTGTGGGGAATTGACTTCATGGGACCATTTCCCCTGTTTAAAGGAAACAAATACATACTAGTGGCGGTGGATTACGTATCCAAATGGGCAGAAGCACAAGCATTACCAACAAATGACGGACGGGTGGTAGTACGGTTTTTAAAGAAACTATTTTCACGATTTGGAGTCCCGAAAGCCCTTATAAGTGACCGAGGCACACATTTTGCCAATGATCAATTGGAAAAGGTGTTAAAGAAATATGGGGTCACCCATAAGTTTTCCACATCATACCTTCCACAAGCTAGTGGACAAACCGAAGTGACAAATCGAGCCTTAAAGCGAATTTTGGAGAAATCGGTGGGGAGCAATCGCAAGGAATGGTCGGATAAGCTATATGATGCACTTTGGGCCTTTTGTATAGCTTTCAAAACACCTATTGGTACCACACCATATAGGTTAGTTTATGGAAAGCAATGCCATTTACCGGTGGAGCTAGAACATAAGGCGTTTTGGGCTTTAAAGAGTTGTAACTTCAACATGGATGAACTAAAGAGCAACCAGTTAATGCAAATGAATGCTCTTGAGGAGTTGAGGAATGATGCATACTCTAGTTCATGGCTTTATAAAGAGAAGACCAAGATGTGGCATGACAAAAGGATTAAAGAAAAAGACATTCATGAAGGCTAAAAAGTGTTGCTCTTCAACTCAAGACTAAAGCTTTTCTCGGGAAAACTCAAGTCAAGGTGGGATGGTCCTTTTCTAGTGAAGACGGTGTTTCCACATGGTGCTATAGAGCTATTATCAAGAGATGGCACGCCTTTCAAGGTCAATGGTCATAGGGTTAAAAAGTATGAAGAAGGAGTCCCCCAGAATGAAGGAATGGAAGAGTTGTTGCTGCTGGAAGGGAGTGCAACCACGTAGAAGGGGAGGAGTCCAGCTAATGACTCCCTAAAAAGAAGCGCTTCTCGGGAGGCAACCCGAGTTTCAATTTTGCATTTTCTTTCCTTTTCTTTATTTTCATTATTTTTTTTCTTTTCTTCATCTATTTTTGAGAACACAACTGCTTGAGGACAAGCAATGCCTAAAGTGTGGGGTGGATGGTTTAAAAAATGAGAAAATACATAAAATTTTCAAAATTGTCACAAATTTTTTCAATCTGTAAGGTTTACTCGCCGAGTAGGCACGTATACTCGGCGAGTACCTGCCCGAGTAACCCGAAAAAACGCGTAACTGCATATGTACTCGGCGAGTAGGTCCTTTCTACTCGGCGAGTAGCCGATTTACACGGGTGAAATATAAGTCTGTAAAAAAGAGGGTTTTTCACCCATTTCACCTCATACTCGCCGTGCACATCAAATCCTCGAGCAGCCCCAGGCGATTTTCGTGATTTCGTCCGATCTTTCCAATTTTCTACTCGATTCTCGTCATTCAACCAAAAAGGTAACATCTTTACACTATAAACTCATTAAAGGTTCGATCTTTATCATAGATTTGCCCCGATTTTGCTTGATTTCGGATTTGGGAGTTTCCTCAAATTCTATGGTTTCGAATTAGCCATGAATTAGGTAATATTAAGATGAATTTCTTTATGATTTATGGTTAGATAGGTCATTACAACAAACCCCTGTGGAAAATTTGGACTTTAGGACGCTATACACAGGTCCGAGACAATACAGTCCCGATGTTCATCCTACTCGCCGAGTAAGTCGTGTACTCGGCGAGTAGATGACTATTCAGACCCAATTTCTTTGTTTTTAATTACTGGGTATTGTTTGTTGGTATGTTTTTTTTATGTTTGTATGCAGGAACCATGGCCAGAAGGGGGCAGTCTTCGCGTGGGGGGAGCCAAAGTGATATCCCGTGGCTTTCTTTTCAACACATAACTTCTAAGTCATCCCAAACAAGGGCCAGAAATAGATTGGAGACCCTCAAGCAAAAGGAAATTCATCTACCAAACGCGGTTGACTGGGGTTGGCTGGGCAATGTAGGGTTGGAGGAGGAGCTTACACCTTATTTGGTGAAAGAATGCAGTTTGGGGTACACCACCATCACGTGTGATGGGTGGTTACAATTATTCAAAATTCAAGAATCCGTGTATGTCGAGTTATGCTGGGAATTTTTCGCTACCACCTCATTCCGAGGTGGTAGTGAGTACTACAATCCCAACATAATCTCTTTTTCTTTGGGCGGAGAGCTGCAAACAATGCATCATTGCTGAGTTCTCTTGGAGGTTGGGAATCTATGATCAGAGCATGATGATGACGGAAGATTTTGAAGAATTCTTGGAAAACTGCCATAAAGAACTTCCCGAGGCAGTGGTGGCTTCAACATGGTGGAACACGATCGCCAACCGATTTTATATCCCTTCCACCGCCCAAGAAGGCCACATTCGCTCACCAATCCACCGCTTCATTCACTAATTTGTTGCCAGCACCATCAACCAGAGGAAGGATTGGGACAAGGTCCCAACCCTTGACATCTTCTATTTATGGAGTATCATTACCCCCGAAGCCTTTTGCAACCTCCCCTACTGCATTGCCAAATTCCTTGCCAAAGGGGCGGTCAAGGAGAAAACCAATTCAAAAATCAATGGAGGCATGTTTATCACTCGACTGGCCAAGTCATTTGAGGTACTAGATCTGCCACAAGCTCGGGCACTCACGGTTATCCACCCTCCACCATTCAACACGACATTATATCGGAGGGCAAGGATAGTCGAGAAGTTTGGCGACTCATTCACCATCCCACATGAAGACGAGCCGGCGATTCCGGAGGAGCCGGGGAGGCGGGTCAGACAGCGTAATGAGCGGGTGCGAGAAGACCCACCGGTTATTCCGGTGGAGGAGGACAATGACGGATGGAACCAATTAGAGTACCGCCGCTACTTAGATGACATTGGGCAAGGGGTGAACTATAATAACCAACCTTTTGAATATCTTTTTCAACAAATGAATATTGCCCCAAGACCCGGTCCCGGGTATCCATATATTATGAATTGGGATGCGCAAATGAGGAGAAGAGCCGGGGAAGGAGGAAGTGGCATGGGAGGAGCCGATATGGAGGATGAATGATGAAGAATTGTTTTCTTTTATGTTTTTATGTTTATGATGTTTTGGTTATGTTTTGGACAAATGTTAAAACACTTGGATGATGTTTGTTTTTGTGGGTTATTTATTATTGTCACTTTTAGTTGTTTAATTTTTTCAGGATAGAAGATTAGGAGGCATGCTAATTTGTGAGGGTCAACAAGGGATTAAGAGATTTTCAAGAAAAAATGGAGTTTTGTCCTTAGGATTGAGTCCGCGAAAGTTGAGAGTAATGGAGTGTGCTATTACTGAAGGAATTAGAAGAGAGGCTCAGTTTGCATTTACAAATTCAGAACCAGAGTCGAATGGAGCATCAGTTATATTAATTTTGAAACTGACAGCTCTACTCGCCGAGTGCACAAATTCTACTCGACGAGTACATGAGATATTGCACGATATCGTTCTAAGACAAGAGCTACTCGCCGAGTCCACGCTATTACTCGCCAAGTAGGCTGCCAATTTTCGAATTCCAGAACTGCTTTGGGCACTTTCACTGCAACATTTACCCATTTTTTGTGAGGAATTGTCTCTGGAGATATTCTAAAGAAGCTTGTTCCGTGAAATTTTTGAGCTGTCAACCACACGAGACGCATGACACCCGAGCCATGGATGAGCTGTTCCCATGGTTAAAGTCAAGAGAAGAAGGAGCTGAAGAAGAGATTATCAACCTATCGACTGCTACCCCAGGGGAGTTTGTTCCAATTCTCTCTTTATATTTGCATTTTTGTTTGCATAATATGCAATGAGGGCATTGCATAAAATAAGTGTGGGGTAGGGGGTTGGTCACATAAATAGAAAACTTAGAATCTTAATTTAGGCTAATTTTAAAAAATTTGTTCCATACCAAAAATATTACTTAGGATTTAATTTAGAAAATTTTGGTAAAAGTAAAATTAGGATTCCATGTTAGAATTGTGTTGATAATCTCATGAAAACTCAAATGTTTAGTTGAGCCTATATACGTTCTAGTGCATTTGTGACTTCCTTATTCCAGTGAAATCATGGGACAAAAACACGACCCCGCTCGGCCCGAGGGATGCAATATGTTTAGCAGCCTAAACCTGAAATGTATCCAGGAAAATTGTTATCATTAACCAATAAAGGTTGAGATTGAGCGCCCTTGCTTAAGCATGTAGGAATTTGAGTGAAAAAAAGAGAGGTACATGTAAAAAAAAAAGAGTGAATTACAAGAAAAGTTGTAAGAATTTTGGAGCAAATAAAGTGAAGATCAGAAGATCAAAATTCCAAGAAATTCAAAAAGTTGAAGATACCAAAAATCAAACAATAAAGGTGGTGAATTCAAAGAGATCAAAGATCAAATTACCAAAGGAAGTGAAGAATTCCAAAAGAGCTCCATAGTGGTATCGAAAAGTTGTAATTCTAGATTATGTATGCTTGGGTTGCTCTTACCTACACCATTTTATCGGAAAACATATAAGAACTTGTAACAACAACTCTATACCTTCTCCTCTAAATCTGAAGCATTTTTGGCCATAAGAAATATAGAAAATTGTTTTTACACCTGTTGGGCATGGGAATCAACTACAAAAAAGCTTTCTTATTTAACTTTTGTAGTAATTCATGAAGGAATTTAGTAATTAACCTCTATAACCATACAATAATTAAAGTTCGAAATATGAGCAAGAGCAAAGTGGTACTGTTCCCTATCTTAAGACCATCTGTTCCAGATCCTAAATTACTAGATTTACCTTGTTTTGAATATCAATACTTATATCTTTACATGTTAGTAACTCCACAAGTTTTCGCTTTCTGTCATCAGAAATGGGACTTGTGTATAGTAGAAATTGTGATTTGTATGTATATAAGAGATTATGATCATATATGTTATATTGCATAATCTTTGTTTATACTTACTTGATATAACATGTTCCTCTAGTTCTGAACCATTGTTCCAATTGAGCCTACAATTTTAACCAAAAAGAAAAAAGAAAACAGGTGAAGCATTTTGGATTTGACATTGTTGATGATTAATAGGTTTGGTGAAACCTAACCTGCTGAAGGAGAAACAGGGCTGATTGGTACAACTTACTTCAAATCTTCAGTTTTAAGTAAAGGAATAAGTAAATACATGAATGTTAATTAGGTTATGGTTGTCACTTGTTGTACCTTCCATCAGAAGCAGTCTAAAATTTGAAGTCCTGCATGTAGAACGTCTCTCACCTCTGTCACTTGGTGTTCGTCTATGTATTAGATGGATAAATCAAAATTCATAAAAAGATATATGTGTTTGTATATACAGGAAGAGAGAGATACTCGATATTCAACGAACAAGAAGATCAAAGAATGTATTTTTCAAGCGATTGAAACGCAATAAAAGACAAATAACTTCAAATATCTAGTCGCATAGAATCACCTACATCAAATCGAAATTAAGGGAATCTAATTTGTTAATTTCATAAGATATATTTGAAATGGGAGATAGAACCCTAAACCA
This sequence comes from Lactuca serriola, assembly GCF_051521515.1. Classification (NCBI taxonomy): domain Eukaryota; kingdom Viridiplantae; phylum Streptophyta; class Magnoliopsida; order Asterales; family Asteraceae; genus Lactuca; species Lactuca serriola. Next base: position 266,338,978 of record NC_136415.1, read on the forward strand.
CTTTCTAGGTTTTCAAATAGTGGATTCGCGGAGAGGAGGTATTGATTAATTTACATCTAGGGTGATTATAAAACAACCAAGACAAAATCAAAAGAAACTAAACAAATGGGAAGATCAAAGTCTTTTAACAATTGCAATTGCCGACTCATGGTGTAACATCCCCAATCCTCTTATTTTCTTTCTCAATACCCACCACTTTCCCATATCTGACAAGAATTTCCATAAGCATTAAGAAAATTATGAACCCAATAATCAGAAAGGGAGAATAGAGGACCGAGGGAAGAGTAGAAAACATTTCACATACCTGTTAGAGGCGATGTAGGGACATAGAGTCCTACCAATAGAGCTAGGATGTAGGGAAAAATCTTACATAGCATATTTACATTCATAATTAGAACTAGGATTGACCAATCTTAGTTAGTAATTAGAATAAATAAAGTTTAGCTGTGCTAGAGAACGACGCCTAGAACTTGTGTGCCTGTTCGGCACATGACCCTATCGATCCTCATTCTATGTCACGTTGATGTATGCCAACTTCGACACCTCTATCGATCATGGTTTGACTTCGTGCAACCATGCGTAAATCCTTAGTGTTGTGTAAAAAGAACTTTCTCCATATCCATTCGGCAAATTAAGGTTCTTCCGAACCTAAACAAAATAAAAATAATAAAGACTAATGCGATCCGTCAGTCGTCACTCTTATTTCAAACCTTCCGAAGTATCCAGGAGAGGGGTACTACGCGCTGTTAACCAACCCTCCTTAGACAGATAGAAACCGAAGCGAAGGACACTGCAGGCATTCCAGAAGACGATAACCACCTGAAGCATACCTCATAGATTCCCTAGAAAGACCCTTCATCCTATCCCATGGAACGGGAGCTAGAGTCAAGAGGACCCCTACAGATTGAGCTACTATAATGACCACAAATCCAAAATTGTTGTCATCCCGGTTAAGCCAACATAGTAGATAACACCCTCAGCTGGAAAAGAAATCAGAGTCATAAGAGTCAAGGACGTTGACTACGACCATCCATTCACGCTTAATCCCCCGAATTAAGCATCGCAGCGGATATCCCGGATCTCCAAGAGCTGCGATAAATTAAACTCTGAGAAGAGTGGATGAGAAGATTATGAATGTAGAAAACATTTCACATACCTGTCATAATTGCGTTTACACAACAAATCTTACATAGCATATTTACATTCATAATTAGTTATGTGTTTAATTATGTGTGAACATATATGGTTAGACATGAATTAGTTAGTTATTGGTAAGATAGAACTAAATTACTAATACAACTAAAAACCAACTTAATAATCCGTAATCATTAGCTAGCCATAAGGGATAAGTGGATTCAAAACTAAACAAGAGTGTGTTTTTATTTATTGAATTTGATTTAAGTTCATCTGATCTTGTAAAACCAGATAAAATCCCCTATTAAACTTGTTAATAAATTAGGTCAATTTAATAAGTAAGTAAATTAATTAGAACACCGTTCCCTGTGATCGACACCCGACTTACCTAAGCTATACTGTAATCTGACTAGGTACATTGCCTATAAGTGCATAGATAGTCTAAGTTTGTTAGGTTATAAATATTAAAATTAGTGGGTACTTTTGTGCACATCAATACGCTTATACATCACGATACGTTATACATCACGATACATTGTACATCACGATACGCTTATACATCACGATACGTTATACATCACGATACGCTTATACATCACGATACGTTATACATCACGATACGCTTATACATCACGATACGTTATACATCACGATACGCTTATAAATCATGATACGTTATACATCGCGATATGTTATACATCACGATACGTTTATACATCATGATACGCTTGTACATCGCGATACGCTTCCACTTGTTAAACACTTAAACATAGTTAGTTGTATGTCTGTGCTTGTATAGATGCATATAAATAATGTTTGAAGGACTTAGGAAGGCTTGTTCGCCCTATTTCCTTTTCTTCGTTGAGATGTGGTCTGGTGGGATCGGATGTCCGTCCGAAGGTCGTTTGATCATTAGTTATATATTATGTATACAAGCATAGACATATAGGTTTACATTAGTCAGTCCAGTTGTGAGTCTCTATCATTGGTCCAGTATTTTACATCAGATCTCACTACACGAGATACATCTTCAGTACACGGCCTTCTCCGTTGTCAAGTTGGTAACCAGAGTCTCTTGTAGGGAGAGCGGACATTGTGTGTATAGATCTATACGGGATTGACACCACCGCACCCTGACTGCTAGCTACAGTCCATGGCCTACCAAGCCAAGGGGTGACAAATGTCATATTCATACCGATGCTTGCAGGGCGTCAAGTTCTCTAGTGTCTATCAGTATGGTTACGAGTATCTCGGGGTTACCTTATAATTCAAGGCTTTAAGGTAACGGGTTTTATACACTATATTCACTATAGTCAATGTATCCACTGCTTTAGACCGTACTAGCTGTATCTTTCATTTGATACTGTCTAGGGTCTGTATTCATAGTTTTAGACCGTGCTAGCTGTATCTTTCATTTGATACTGGCTAGGGTTTGTATTCACTGTTTTAGACCGTGCTAGCTGTATCTTTCATTTGATACTGGCTAGGGTCTGTATTCACTGTTTTAGACCTTGCTAGTTGTATCTTTCATTTGATACTGTCTAGGGTCTGTATTCACTGTTTTAGACCTTACTAGCTGTATCTTTCATTTGATACCGTCTGGGGTCTGTGTCTCCTTTTGTTAGACTGATTCGGACGTGTCGTTCAGTCGATACTCTCCTGGAGTCTATGATTCTTTTTGTCTTAGTCAGCAGTCCTCATTACTGAGGCATATGTTATTCTCCCTGATATTCTCCTACTTTCTTAATAATTAAATCCTGTATTTTGATAATGATAGTGTTGAAGAGAAAACTACTTTTTACCACATAACTCTGACCAGTCTTGGTAGAAGACTGCTCTTAATTAGAAAATATAGGATTTTCTAGAAAGGACTCTATTTTACTGTATACTTGAAAACTACTACTTATATAAAGTTATTTGAATAAAATGACATTAAATACTTATGAACTCACCCGCATTTGTAAAAAATGTTGATACTCGCTTTTCAAATAACTTGTATTCTCAGGTCGGCATTAGACAGGTACATTCCAGGAGCTTCTGTTGAAGACGGTTTTGTGCCAAGCTGCATCTATACTAGTTTCTGTATTACTTTGATGATTCTATACAATGTAAACTATGTAAAACTATTACTATTAATGCAATGGTTGTTGTAATTTGATTACTATACTACATATGTTGTGATACTTGACATGACGTCATCCACCCCAGAACGTTTCCGCCGTTCCGGTTTTGGGGTGTGACAGATTGGTATCAGAGCATTGTTTATAGTGAGCTAAGTATATCAATTCATAAAAGATATACAACCTATAAATACATAGGGATAAAACACTCTGACCAAGAATTATACTTTAAAATATAACCATATTTTACCAAAGTATAAGAACATCCAGAATCTAAACACTCAAACACAAGTATCACAAGAAGAACAAGAATAAAAGTCTTCGGATGTTGAGCATTACCGTCAAACCTGGGCAGTTATGTAATCGTAAGTTGGAATAAATGTAACCTGATCAACTACATTTATTCGAGATGCGATGAACGTGTGCTTGGGAGTGATAGTGGTGCTGCAACAGGTCTGAAACTTACCAACTAGGAATGCTAGAGCCAAACATAAAGTTTAAAATACTATAGGAGTATTTTGGAATACTAAAAGTCTCACACTAATCCCAGAATCATATTCAGAAGATAAGAACACAAACAAGAAATTAAAATACCATAGTGGTATTTTAGGATTCATAGACAACCTCGTGTGAAGAACTAGAAAGATCCTTATTGATATACCTACAATTACAGAGAGTATACTCACAAGGTTATATATAGTGAGGATCCCATAGGCTGAGAATGTGTGGTTTCGCTCTACTTCCTTTTCCTTGTTTGGATGTAGATACCGAGTAGTATCACATATTTGAAGGCCTATCGGATCTAAGCTATATATGATTTGTATACCCTGTGTAATCGTAGTAGGACTCGATATGGATCACACAGTGAAATGTTAATAATCTCTTAGGACTCTTTAGACATTTCCATTCTCGCACGAACCCTGTAGAAAACCCTATCCACTTTAATACTCGACAGAAGAGTTGATTCCGACCCCGAAGAAGTTCATTGAGAAGATTTCCAGTTCGGAAATGAATGAACTAGGTCGAGACTATTGAACTCACCAAGTGCCTATATCTTTTAGGGACATCGGTGAAGAAATTCTCCTAAGCTTCTGATATTTCCAGTCATCCATCAGGAAGTGGTGACACCCAGAGTCAAATTCGGAAGTAAGGCGGGGTAGAAATTCAATATGTCTATAAGAGAAGAGAACCCTAGGTAACTACCCGAAGGAAACCAATGCCGATCCCGGTCAGGGATACGAGAAAGACAGAGGGAGCCAGTATATGGAACCCGAGAAGTGTCTTTACCTTGTGTTTGTCACACTAATACACCCATAAAATAATACAATTTAGTGAGTTAGTGGCTACACTACTCACGCTATGTGTTAGGTAAATCGCCTTTTTCCCGTTGCCAGTAGCACGTTTAGAGCGGATCCCCACACCTCTATTGAGGTTGTTAGGCCATAAGTCTTCATGAACCTTTCTTTCCGCGGTATTCGTTCCGAACTATTCTCAGAATCTTTCCCAGCCGGAGAGTGAAACCTTCCCAGTATAAAGGTAACTTAGTAGGAACGACTCGCATCTTATGGTCTTTTTACGATACTCACACTCCTACCTTGTACACCAGGACTACATCGTAGGGATGTAGGTCGACATTCAGACAACCAATATCCGAGGCACAGGAAAAATTTAGGCCTAACATAGTAAGGATTGATATGTCCAGGGTTAACCATCTTTTCTCATCAGCTTGTGTTCCTTTCCGTGTAGGAAAAACCATGCCTCCGAAGAAGCGTAACCCATCCGCTGGCAAGAAACCGACTCTCCTATTCGATGAAGCTACTTTCCAGGCTGCAGTCTCCGCAGCCGTAGCAGCTGTCATGGCTCAACTAAATGCTAACAACGCCAATGTTAGCAAGAGCCCTATCTGAAATTCCGATCCGGGTAGTGGACAGCAGCAACCAACCTCTGCATACCCAGTCACCCAAGAACCCCAACCAACTCCACCGAAGAGAAAGTTCAAGAACAAGGAAGGAAGTACCACGGCTCAAGGACCTTTCGTAAGGCAACAAGCTGAGACAGTCAATATCCCTGCCAACCCTTCCATCCCTACACCTAGGAGACCATACCTAGGAAACCTTCCCCACTGCAGCAAGTGTAGCTACCATCATCATGGTGTAGGCCGGGAGCTCTATTGTGCTAGGTGCCACATGATGGGGCATACTGCTCGCGTCTGCAGAACCCCGGTTGAGTTTATTACATCAACCACCAATGCGGCAACCAATACAGTTTGCCACATATGTGGTGAAATGGGACACTTCAAAAGGGACTGCCCAACCGAAGGAAAAGACAAGGACACATGAGGAGTCTAACTCTAATGCTTAGGGAGAAGCATCAAGGAACCTGGTAGATTTTGGTACGTCTCTCGATCTCAGATAAGTAACCGAGAACATAAAAATGCTAATTCTAAATGTAATTATTTCCCCGTTAAGGCAAAAGTCACAGCACTGTTATAAAATTTAAAATTTTCCTCAGGTAAAACTATAATGGCTAAACATATACGTTACGGCCATGTATAGTTGAGATGGATAGACCTAGAGTGAGTAAAGGCCGCCTCATTTCCTGTTCCTCGTTTGGTTGTGGATTTAAGGCGGAGTCGCTCAGTCAACAGTCGTCCCCACCTTAATTATACATGACTAGTATATGTGAGGCGATTATAGAAATGCCTCGTGAGGATCCATTCATAAAATGGTACTCTACTCAGAAACACTTAGGACTCTCTATAGTTCTGCGTCGACTCTATCGGTCCAAGTATCCGCGATAGTGATACACGGGATGAAACCCGAGATGCCTAGAACTTGTGTGCCTGTTCGGCACATGACCCTATCGATCCTCATTCTATGTCACGTTGATGTATGCCAACTTCGACACCTCTATCGATCATGGTTTGACTTCGTGCAACCATGCGTAAATCCTTAGTGTTGTGTAAAAAGAGCTTTCTCCATATCCATTCGGCAAATTAAGGTTCTTCCGAACCTAAACAAAATAAAAATAATAAAGACAAATGCGATCTGTCAGTCGTCACTCTTATTTCAAACCTTCCGAAGTATCCAGGAGAGGGGTACCGCGCGCTGTTAACCAACCCTCCTTAGACAGATAGAAACCGAAGCGAAGGACACTGCAGGCATTCCAGAAGACGATAACCACCCGAAGCATACCTCATAGATTCCCTAGAAAGACCCTTCATCCTATCCCATGGAACGGGAGCTAGAGTCAAGAGGACCCCTACGGATTGAGCTACTATAATGACCACAAATCCAAAATTGTTGTCATCCCGGTTAAGCCAACATAGTAGATAACACCCTCAGCTGGAAAAGAAATCAGAGTCGTAAGAGTCAAGGACGTTGACTACGACCATCCATTCACGCTTAATCCCCCGAATTAAGCATCACAGCGGATATCCCGGATCTCCAAGAGCTGCGATAAATTAAACTCTGAGAAGAGTGGATGAGAAGATTATGAATGTAGAAAACATTTCACATACCTGTCATAATTGCGTTTACACAACAAATCTTACATAACATATTTACATTCATAATTAGTTTTGTGTTTAGTTATGTGTGAACATATATGGTTAGACATGAATTAGTTAGTTATTGGTAAGATAGAACTAAATTACTAATACAACTAAAAACCAACTTAATAATCCGTAATCATTAGCTAGCCATAAGGGATAAGTGGATTCAAAACTAGCTCTAATTATGAATGTAGAAAACATTTCACATACCTGTTAGAGCCGATGTAGGGAAGAGTAGAAAACATTTCACATACCTGTCATAATTGCGTTTACACAACAAATCTTACATAGCATATTTACATTCATAATTAGTTATGTGTTTAATTATGTGTGAACATATATGGTTAGACATGAATTAGTTAGTTATTGGTAAGATAGAACTAAATTACTAATACAACTAAAAACCAACTTAATAATCCGTAATCATTAGCTAGCCATAAGGGATAAGTGGATTCAAAACTAAACAAGAGTGTGTTTTTATTTATTGAATTTGATTTAAGTTCATCTGATCTTGTAAAACCAGATAAAATCCCCTATTAAACTTGTTAATAAATTAGGTCAATTTAATAAGTAAGTAAATTAATTAGAACACCGTTCCCTATGATCGACACCCGACTTACCTAAGCTATAATGTAATCTGACTAGGTACACTGCCTATAAGTGCATAGATAGTCTAAGTTTGTTAGGTTATAAATATTAAAATTAGTGGGTACTTTTGTGCACATCAATACGCTTATACATCATGATACGTTATACATCACGATACATTGTACATCACGATACGCTTATACATCACGATATGTTATACATCACGATACGCTTATACATCACGATACGTTATACATCACGATACGCTTATACATCACGATACGTTATACATCACGATACGCTTATAAATCATGATACGTTATACATCGCGATATGTTATACATCACGATACGTTTATACATCATGATACGCTTGTACATCGCGATACGCTTCCACTTGTTAAACACTTAAACATAGTTAGTTGTATGCCTGTGCTTGTATAGATGCATATAAATAATGTTTGAAGGACTTAGGAAGGCTTGTTCGCCCTATTTCCTTTTCTTCGTTGAGATGTGGTCTGGTGGGATCGGATGTCCGTCCGAAGGTCGTTTGATCATTAGTTATATATTATGTATACAAGCATAGACATATAGGTTTACATTAGTCAGTCCAGTTGTGAGTCTCTATCATTGGTCCAGTATTTTACATCAGATCTCACTACACGAGATACATCTTCAGTACACGGCCTTCTCCGTTGTCAAGTTGGTAACCAGAGTCTCTTGTAGGGAGAGCGGACATTGTGTGTATAGATCTATACGGGATTGACACCACCGCACCCTGACTGCTAGCTACAGTCCATGGCCTACCAAGCCAAGGGGTGACAAATGTCATATTCATACCGATGCTTGCAGGGCGTCAAGTTCTCTAGTGTCTATCAGTATGGTTACGAGTATCTCGGGGTTACCTTATAATTCAAGGCTTTAAGGTAACGGGTTTTATACACTGTATTCACTATAGTCAATGTATCAACTGCTTTAGACCGTACTAGCTGTATCTTTCATTTGATACTGTCTAGGGTCTGTATTCATAGTTTTAGACTGTGCTAGCTGTATCTTTCATTTGATACTGGCTAGGGTTTGTATTCACTGTTTTAGACCGTGCTAGCTGTATCTTTCATTTGATACTGGCTAGGGTCTGTATTCACTGTTTTAGACCTTGCTAGCTGTATCTTTCATTTGATACTGTCTAGGGTTTGTATTCACTGTTTTAGACCTTACTAGCTGTATCTTTCATTTGATACCGTCTGGGGTCTGTGTCTCCTTTTGTTAGACTGAGTCGGACGTGTCGTTCAGTCGATACTCTCCTGGAGTCTATGATTCTTTTTGCCTTAGTCAGCAGTCCTCACTACTGAGGCATATGTTATTCTCCCTGATATTCTCCTACTTTCTTAATAATTAAATCCCGTATTTTGATAATGATAGTGTTTAAGAGAAAACTACTTTTTACCACATAACTCTGACCAGTCTTGGTAGAAGACTGCTCTTAATTAGAAAATATAGGATTTTCTAGAAAGGACTCTATTTTACTGTATACTTGAAAACTACTACTTATATAAAGTTATTTGAATAAAATGACATTAAATACTTATGAACTCACCCGCATTTGTAAAAAATGTTGATACTCGCTTTTCAAATAACTTGTATTCTCAGGTCGGCATTAGACAGGTACATTCCAGGAGCTTCTGTTGAAGACGGTTTTGTGCCAAGCTGCATCTATACTAGTTTCTGTATTACTTTGATGATTCTATACAATGTAAACTATGTAAAACTATTACTATTAATGCAATGGTTGTTGTAATTTGATTACTATACTACATATGTTGTGATACTTGACATGACGTCATCCACCCCAGAACGTTTCCGCCGTTCCGGTTTTGGGGTGTGACAGATTGGTATCAGAGCATTGTTTATAGTGAGCTAAGTATATCAATTCATAAAAGATATACAGCCTATAAATACATAGGGATAAAACACTCTGACCAAGAATTATACTTTAAAATATAACCATATTTTACCAAAGTATAAGAACATCCAGAATCTAAACACTCAAACATAAGTATCGCAAGAAGAACAAGAATAAAAGTCTTCGGATGTTGAGCATTACCGTCAAACCTGGGCAGTTATGTAATCGTAAGCTGGAATAAATGTAACCTGATCAACTACATTTATTCGAGATGCGATGAACGTGTGCTTAGGAGTGATAGTGGTGCTGCAACAGGTTTGAAACTTACCAACTAGGAATGCTAGAGCCAAACATAAAGTTTAAAATACTATAGGAGTATTTTGGAATACTAAAAGTCTCACACTAATCCCAGAATCATATTCAGAAGATAAGAACACAAACAAGAAATAAAAATACCATAGTGGTATTTTAGGATTCATAGACAACCTCGTGTGAAGAACTAGAAAGATCCTTATTGATATACCTACAATTACAGAGAGTATACTCACAAGGTTATATATAGTGAGGATCCCATAGGCTGAGAATGTGTGGTTTCGCTCTACTTCCTTTTCCTTGTTTGGATGTAGATACCGAGTAGTATCACATATTTGAAGGCCTATCGGATCTAAGCTATATATGATTTGTATACCCTGTGTAATCGTAGTAGGACTCGATATGGATCACACAGTGAAATGTTAATAATCTCTTAGGACTCTTTAGATACTAACAATCTTAATAAACACTCGCCCACTTTTTCCGAACAATGCTCATTTTATGCAACCCTCCGAATCCATCCGCAGAAAACCTCTCAACCTCAAGGTATTTTTAGTTAAGCAACCTAAGCATACATAAACTAGAATTACAATTTTTTCGATACCACTATGGAGCTCTTTTGGAATTCTTCACTTTCTTGATAATTTGATCTTTGATTTCTTTGAATTCACCACATTATTTGATTTGATTTCTGGTATCTTCAACTTTTTGGATTTCTTCAGAATTTTGATCTTTTGATCTTTACTTTATTTGCTCCAAAATTCTTCCAACTTTACTCGTAATTCTCTCTCTCTCTTTTTTAATATTACATGTAATCGTAAGCTGGAATAAATGTAACCTGATCAACTACATTTATTCGAGATGCGATGAACGTGTGCTTAGGAGTGATAGTGGTGCTGCAACAGGTTTGAAACTTACCAACTAGGAATGCTAGAGCCAAACATAAAGTTTAAAATACTATAGGAGTATTTTGGAATACTAAAAGTCTCACACTAATCCCAGAATCATATTCAGAAGATAAGAACACAAACAAGAAATAAAAATACCATAGTGGTATTTTAGGATTCATAGACAACCTCGTGTGAAGAACTAGAAAGATCCTTATTGATATACCTACAATTACAGAGAGTATACTCACAAGGTTATATATAGTGAGGATCCCATAGGCTGAGAATGTGTGGTTTCGCTCTACTTCCTTTTCCTTGTTTGGATGTAGATACCGAGTAGTATCACATATTTGAAGGCCTATCGGATCTAAGTTATATATGATTTGTATACCCTGTGTAATCGTAGTAGGACTCGATATGGATCACACAGTGAAATGTTAATAATCTCTTAGGACTCTTTAGATACTAACAATCTTAATAAACACTCGCCCACTTTTTCCGAACAATGCTCGTTTTATGCAACCCTCCGAATCCATCCGCAGAAAACCTCCCAACCTCAAGGTATTTTTAGTTAAGCAACCTAAGCATACATAAACTAGAATTACAATTTTTTCGATACCACTATGGAGCTCTTTTGGAATTCTTCACTTTCTTGATAATTTGATCTTTGATTTCTTTGAATTCACCACATTATTTGATTTGATTTCTGGTATCTTCAACTTTTTGGATTTCTTCAGAATTTTGATCTTTTGATCTTTACTTTATTTGCTCCAAAATTCTTCCAACTTTACTCGTAATTCTCTCTCTCTCTTTTTTAATATTACATGTACCTCACTTTTTTCACTCAAATCCTACATGCTTAAGCAGAGGCGCTCAACCTCAACCTTTATTGGCTAACGATAATAATTTTCCTGGATACATTTCAGGTACACGATGCTAAACATATTGCATCCCTAAAACCAAGCGGGGTTGTGTTTTTGTTCCATGATTTCACTAAAATAAGGGAGGCCACAAATGCACTATAAAGTATATTGGCTCAACTAAACATTTGAACTTTCATCGGATCATCCCGCATAATACTAGCAATTATAGCTCAAATTATTATTACTAGATTCAATTAATAAAAATTTGAATTTTCAAAATTTTCTAGCAATTTACTTTTTCTACCCCTACCCCACACTTATTTCATACAATGCCCTCATTGTATGTATAAAAACAAATCAAAATTAAAGAAAAGGGAGAAAAAGGAACAGACTCCTCTGGGATAGCGGCGTGAGCATCTCCAAAAGTGTGGAAAATGTGCAATTGGACTTCCAAAAATAGAAACTCGGTGTAGAACTGGTTGAATACGTAAATAAACCACGAACAAGACTCGAAACTTCAATTCGTCAAAGTGGGTATTTGTAAGGAAAAATGTGGCAATGATAAACTGGATCACGTCGTGGCATATATCTGGACACATCGTAATATGGGTTGAAACCGCGAACACCAAAATGCTGAATTACTACAAACTGCAAGAGTGCCACGACGTGGCATAAGGAGTCCACGTCGTGGAAACTGGGCATCAGTAGAAAATGACTTGTTTGCTTTATTTACTCTAGCAGCTTTGACCAATGGCTAACTGGTTTCCGACACTTCTATGCAAATATATTTCCCAACTATAACCTCTCTCCTAATATACCCCACACTTATCTTGAATTGTGGGTTCCGACTCACGACTCTAAGCTTCCTTGACTAGACAAACACGACTCGAAAGTTAACCTTCTATGCTCCTTAGAATTCCAATGCTAATCTAAAAAATTAGAACAACCCAAAAGAAACAAAAAGTAACATCATAGTCTTAATAAGGTTTTACATCACACACCAAAGTCAACATATAAAAAAAACTACTCAAAAACAAAACAAAAGAAATAAAATCAATCATCATCTTGATCTTGTGCTCCACTTGGCCCTGCCCCATCATTTTGCGGACGCCATAGCTCATTTCGGAAAATAAGGATACTGTGGTGGCATAGAAGGTGGTCGGGTCACACCCAAATGTGAATAAATACCCTCATTAAGCTGGGTATGGTAAATGGCATGACCACGTACATTATCCAAATATGTTCCCACCCGACTCTGAAAAAGGGTCGGTGGGCACTCCCTGCACATACTGCGAAGCAGCACGCTCTCGCTTAACCTCACCTCTAGCCCGCACATTCCAACGCCTCGGCCTGGCTGGTGGTTGCTGTCCCGGCTGCACCTCCTCCTGCTCGTCATCTATCGGCGGTATAACAAAACGACCCCCGATATTCACCACCGCTCGCATCACACCCAAGACTTGAATGGTCAAGTCTGTGTCCGGGAATCGAGTAAGATTCCTCACAAAGTCATGGGTCAAAATATGATATGACCTAGCCAGGCGAGTAACCAAATGCCCCCCAGTAATCGGGCTCCCAGGCCTAGAATTGGCCGCTTTCTTCCCCATAAACCTTGCCAACATATAAGGCAAATCACAGCAAACCCCCGGAGTAATAAGAGTCCATAAATAAAATAGATTCTGGATGGGGACCTTGTCACCATGATGCTTGTGATTGATTAAAAACGTGATAAGGCGGTGCAAAAATCGGAAAACAGGATTCCGAATTTGTAACTCACTCGAGTCACGAGTGTTGTACTCATGGTTAGAAATGCCCCGCCAAAACTGCACATCCAAAGTACCCGGAGCAAAATCCCGCACACATCCAAGCAAGAAAGGGATAAAAAACGGAGATTGCGTCTCCACTTCCGTATAGAGCCCCATACGCCAAGCAAATTCCCGAAGGCTACACTCACGATATACACCACCCAAACGAAACACAAGTGCCCTATTGTAGGTGACATCAAGGGTGCGTTCTTTGAAACATACGGTAGAGAAAAAATCTACCGACAATTCCCGGTACACGGGTTCTTGAATGGCGAATAAATTCCTCCACCTGTGACAAGTGAACGAAAATTGATCTCCAAGTGGGAATGAGAATTATCGGTCAAAGGGTTTTAAGGAAATGGTCCCCCCTAATTTTTAAAGGCCACGACGTGGCTGGCTATGCCCACGTCGTGGACCTTAAATCTTTTTTAAGATCGTGCATTCCTTTTTAACCCACGACGTGGTTGGCTATGCCCACGTCGTGGAAACTGCCAGATGCAAAATTTTAATAATGTTTATCATATTAACTAATTACTTTGCATATCATTCATTATTTAAAGTTCCCTACAGCTAATTCTCTACTAATTACCAGTTTTTTAGATGATGAATCGATGTCTTTCCTAATTAAAAAGAAAAGAAAGAAAAGAAAAATTTAAAAAGAAAATGCAAACCAAACTCGGGTTGCCTCCCGAGAAGCACTTCTTTTTCTTGGAGTCTTGAGCTGGACTCCGTGCCTTTTACGTTGAATCTTCGGAAGAGTCTACCACCATGATCTTTTGTTCCATGAACCGCCGTTTATAAGCTTGAACTCTCCTTTTATACGCCTTCTTTGAATTTTCCTTTTTAGCTTTTCCATCTTCTTCAAGCTTGCGTTTTGTGCCCTTTGTTTGTTCATTGCACTCCATAACATTCTCCTCTTCTTTCACTACCGGCCTTGTTACTTTTGAAGTGACTTCCTCTTCATCACTTGTCATTTCCTCGTCCTCTTTGCTCACCCAAGAAGGCGGGCTCTTGTAAGCTATGACTTCAATCAAATATGGAACAGATGCCCTTGGTTTTGTCCTTTTGACTTGATGAACTGCCTTTATCTCTTCTTCCATAAGCTTTTCTAGTTCTTCTAGTTCATTCTCTTCATTAATTGTGAACACCTCTTCTTTATCTTCTTGAAAGTCATCCTTTATCCCAAAAACTTCTTGTTCATCTCCAACCCTCAAAGTTAGCTTAGACTCGCGGATATCAACAAGGGCACCAGCAGTGTTAAGCAATGGCCGACCAAGGATTATCGGAACATCCGGATCTTCTTTCATGTCTAAGACTACAAAGTCTATTGGAAAAACAAATTTTCCAATTTTCACCAAAATATCCTCCACTATGCCTCGGGGTTGTGTCACCGAACGGTTCACCATGTGAATCTTCATTTTTGTAGCCTTCATCTTCTGAATCTCCAATTTTTGATAAAATGAAAAAGGCATTAGATTAATGCTAGCCCCGGAATTGGCTAAAGCATTAACCTTCATTTTATTCCCAAACTCGCATGGAAGAGTGAGGCGTCCAGGATCCCCCATCTTTTCTGGTGTTTCTCCCAACACAGCTTTTGAAGTTTGTTCACTTAGAATCACTGTAGACTGCTTCTTTAATTGCCTTCGCGTATCTATCAAGTCTTGCAGTAATTTCTGGTTCTCGGGAGCTTTGGATAAGGACTCAACAAAGGGAGTATTAATTGGAATCCCTTTCATATGCTTCACAAACTCTAAATGTTCCTTCTCCAGTTGACTAAGTGTTGCGCGGGTGGGAAATGGCATAGGTGGATGATAAGCTGGAATAGGCTCAAAGGATTTTTGCTCAGACTTGCACCACGTCGTGGCCAGAGGAGTGCCACGTCGTGGCGAGCCTGGTTCAGCACTTTCTCCATTTTCGATCCTTCATTTCTTGGGCTGCTGCGGTTCTACTTCCAACGCCTCCAGGAACTCAGATATTGTATCTTCTTCAGTATCGATGGCCATTACGTGAGATTGGGCTTTTACTTCGGGATTCTTCGGGGACAATTTTTCATGAACTAAAGTGGCTAGTTGACCAAATTGTACTTCAAGGTTATGGATGGAGGCTTGCTGGTTCTTTATTAATGTTTGTTGTTCCATGATAGCGGAATCCGTGGCATCGTGTCTTTTTTCCGAAGCCTCCATAAACTTCATCAAAATGGTCTCTAGGTCGGGTTTCTTCTCAGTTGGTGGTTGCTCCTTTTGATAAAGGCCTCGACCTGTCTGCCTATACTTCTCTTCTTTTTGCTTCTTATACTCTTCATATGGCAGCCACTCCTTCTTCGGTTTCCTCCAGTCCTCATGAAACTTATCCCCACTAGAGTAGCACACTTGAGCTTTTCTGTTCCCAAACTCATCTACGTTGTAGTCCTTAGTCAAGTGTGGACCACTGCATCGCTCGCACCCCACTCTTATGGCTTGTATCGACTGGTCCATTTGTGTTATCCTGCGATCCATGTTATTCAGCATGGCCATGACAGCTGCAATTTCTTCAGTTTGGGCCCCTCCACCGCCTTTGCTTCCATCTTGCCTCGGGTTATGGTATTCACGGGTGTGTTTCGCGAATTCTTCAATTAGCTCCTTGACCTCCCTTGGATTTTTCTTTGTCAACGGTCCTTGAGAATCAAGGAGTTGTCTTGTCATCACATTGACCCCATCATAAAAGATTGACATCTCTTGCTGCACATTTAGGTCATGTTGCGGGCAATTTCTGAGTAAGCCCTTGTACCGCTCCCATGCTTCGTATAGTGACTCCCCGGGCTGTTGCTCAAAGTTGGCTATTACCTTCTTGAGTTTGGCTATCTTGGATGGTGGGCAAAACTAGTCTAGGAATTGCTCACGCATTTGAGCCCAAGTGGTGATTGTACCCGGTGGGAGTGCATTTAACCACTCCTTAGCAGCTCCTTTGAAAGTGATGGGAAGCATCCTAAGCAAGACTGTGTTCCTGTTGACATTTGGGACATTGAAGTAATCTGCAATGTCGTTGACTTCATCTAGATGCTTAAAAGCATCCTCATGGTCTTTCCCGAAAAATGGGATGTCCTTTAGTGCAGTCAATATGTGTCCCTTCAGCTCGAAGGTGGCAGTGGCAGGTATTGCGGGTTGGACTAAACCGGGACCCATATCTTCTCGGATCCGCTTCTTGTATGCTCCTATGGACATTTCTTCAATTGCTGCCATCTCGTTCCTTGGCTCGTTCTCGGGTTCACTAGTGTGTTCTTCAAATTCTAGCTCGGTATCGTATTTGGACTCGGTTTGCACGGGTGTATGATCCAAATGCTCAAGATTGCTCTTGTGCTTTGCTGGTGAACTTGACTCTCCTGTCTTCTTTCCCGACTTCCTAGAAAAGGTTGACTTTAATTCTTGCAAGGGCGTCTTTTTCTTGTGAAGTGCAGACTCGGGGTCTTCCAGTGGTGGCACCAAGTGTGTGGTTGAGCTTCTGGTCATGAACTCCTTCAACTTGCTAAACTAAAAACGTAAGACTGAACTAAAATAAGAAAAACTAAACTCAAACTAAAAATCTAATTTTTAACTGTCCACGTCGTGGCCAGAAGAGTGCCACGTCGTGGACTCTGTGAATGACAGAAAAAATTATTTTGCTGAAAAATTAACTTTTTGTGGGTTTTTACTCCACAAGAAGGATCGATCAAATTAATGCAAATAAATAAGCTAAAAACTAAGCCGTCCCCCGGCAACGGCGCCAAAAACTTGATGTGCACAAAAGTACCCACTAATTTTAATATTTATAACCTAACAAACTTAGACTATCTATGCACTTATAGGCAGTATACCTAGTCAGATTACAGTATAGCTTAGGTAAGTCGGGTGTCGATCACAGGGAACGGTGTTCTAATTAATTTACTTACTTATTAAATTGACCTAATTTATTAACAAGTTTAATAGGGGGTTTTATCTGGTTTTACAAGATCAGATGAACTTAAATCAAATTCAATAATAAAAACACACTCTTGTTTAGTTTTGAATCCACTTATCCCTTATGGCTAGCTAATGATTACGGATTATTAAGTTGGTTTTTAGTTGTATTAGTAATTTAGTTCTATCTTTCCAATAACTAACTAATTCATGTCTAACCATATATGTTCACACATAATTAAACACAGAACTAATTATGAATTTAAATATGCTATGTAAGATTTGTTGTGTAAACGCAATTATGATCACAATTCACGTTCTCTAGCACAGCTAAACTTTATTTATTCTAAGTACTAACTAAGATTGGTCAATCCTAGCTCTAACAATTTAATGTTCACTAAATTATTAGGTAAACAGGTTCATGTAGTTTAATGGTCACTGAGCTACACAGAACATGCAATTAAGCAATTAGGTAAACAAATAATAACATGCTAGGTTATACAAATCAAACACAAGCAAATTTTTACCAACTAAGCTCAATCCATAATCATATAACTATTCATAAGTTCAAAGCTTCATCTAGCTAAACAAGAGTAGCTAGATTCAGCTGCTCATCACAGCAGATAAATCAACACAGCTAAAACTAATGAAAGACATGTTCTTATTTAACTAAAAATAAACCTTTACTTCTTTTGGTGTTGAAAACCCTCTTCCAGAACCTTTCTTTCGCTCTGAATCGTCTCCTGGAATTCTTTTTCTTCTGCCCAAAAGCTTCCCTTCTCGTAATAATCAGGAGGACTTATATAATCCTCAAAAACCCGCACCACGTCGTGGCCAGATGCGCCACGTCGTGGGCTTCAAGTAATTTGTATCCTTCAAGGAAATCCTCCGCGTCGTGATGTTTATCTTCTGGAACACCTGTGCCACGTCGTGGGCTTCACCGCCACGTCGTGAATTGAGCGCTTATTGTGAATTTATTATTTTCTTGTCTTCCAAGCCTCCCATGTTCCCCATTTTGTCACCTTTGGTCCCTCTCTTCGAAAATCCTTTGTATTGACTGAAAATAACAATTTAAACTCATAAGTATCATTATTCTAAACATATTATCAATTTATTAATAAAAATGTACTTAAATACTGCCTAAAAATAAGTATATGGCAATATCACGTATCGTGATGTATCAGCGTATCGTGAAGTGGGAGTATTAACAAGTAAAAGTGAAGTAAAAGCGTGGATAAGTATAAGTGAAATAAAAATGTTAATAAGTAAGAGTATGAAAACGTGGAAGGAAACCTTGATGAAAACTTTGGAAAAACCTTTATACTTAAGCAAGTCACAACTTGATATTCTTTTGTTAATAAGTTTGAAAACCTTTAAAAATCCTTTGGAAACCTTTCATAAATAAGTTTTAAACGAAACTTTGATAAAACATTACAAGTAAAAGAAACTGAGCAAGTAACGATGTTTTAGAAAACCATTTACAGTATCATTCTCGGTAAAACAGTTAACAGTGTGGTAAATCCTTGTGCATGCGGCTTATCAATCACATGTGATTGATATGATAACTGGCATGTTTAACTTGTATTCCCTCCCTATAAAAGCATGTAAAAACATTTAAAAGGTTCATTCAGGGGTATGAACTCACCTGATGTAAGTGGATCCGACGAAGGTGCCGGTTGGGTGCTCGGTGTCAAGTAAAGACTTGAACACACTTAGTGACCTATTAACATATGATAACATATGTTTGTTGGATTAATGTCTAAGTCCATAACTATAATTGGTAAGACTTGACCCGACTCGGCATGGTCCATTTGGGTTGCATGGCATCATGCACTTGGATAGACTATAATGAGAGAAATAAGAAACTTATGGTTATTAATATATTATAAGTTCTAATATATTAATAATAAGAATAATAAGATTATTTAATTAGTATTGATCAAGAATTAATCTAGGATTAATTAAGTGATCAAAAGTAGACTAATTAAATATATGGGTTGATTGTGTAAATCATCCATACTTGTATAGTGGGCTAATGCTCCATGGATAATCAAGTTGGGCTAAAACCCATAGGATGGTCCATGGATGCTCCATGGTGTATTTGTACCCATGGATCATGGAAATGAAAGGCCATGTCAATTAGGGTTTACATGGTGTAACCCTAACTATATAAGCATCTTATTCTTGACCAAAATCGGCCACTAGTGTGTGAAGTAAAAGGGCTAGCCGATTTCATGAGTGTAGAATTATCTCAAGTTATTCCAAGAGTATTTGGTGTTGTGTGAACTATTTGAGGTGTCACACTTGGGGCACTTGGCACTCAAGCTTCATGAAGACTTTCTACACCAAAGAGGTATGTATTCTATCTTGCTATAGTCATTGTTTTGTATGCTAGATTAGGATAATACCTTGGAAGTTCTTATTTGCATGTATAATAGAGAAAACATAGATCCAAGGTATTTAGGGTTGCATGTACACTTAGGAGTGTTAGAATGCTCAAAACCCAACAATGTTTACATACAATTAGTACATACAATACCAATTAAACAAGTATACGCATCCTAAAGTGCGGAAAACACTTTGATTAAGTGCTTGGAGTGTCCCGAGTAACATTTAAGGGTGTGTATGGCCTAGATAGGGAGTTTACTCTTCAAGAGTAAACTCTATATAGAGTTCACGGCCCTGGGACAACTCCCCATGAGTTTACGGCCATAAACTCATGGTGAGGGTGTTCTAGGATGCTAAAAGGCCTTATATCAATTGTGGAATTTTGCTAGGTCCAAAAATAAGGTGTATGAATGGATTTAAGGAATCTAAATGGACCAAATAGGAGTTTACGGCCCTAAACAAGGAGTTTACGGCCATAAGCTCCTATGTACATATTCCTTGGGTGTTTTAAGGGCTTAAATGATAGAGAATAAAATCCTATGCATTTTTCTAAGTCAAATGGGGAGTTTAGGGCATCATTTGGGCATTTTCTAGGAGTTTACGGCCCATGGACCTTTCCTAGGGGGTTTACGGCCATAAACTCCCATTTCCTTGGATTTATTGAAGTTTAATGCGTTTACAACAATGGAATTGCTTCTAGACATTTTTCCAAGGCCATGGGAGGTGTTTGTGGGCATTTCTAACACATGGAATTGAGTTTACTCCCCATTGAAGGGGAGTTTACGGCCCAAGCAAGTTCTTGGGCAGTAAAATCAATTTTACTCCCCAAAATGTTAGTTCAAGGTGTTCTAAGTCCAATTCCATAAGTCATTTAGCCATATCTAAGCCTTAGGGGTAGTTTAGAGGGGTTTTGGGGCTTAAAAACCCCATTTAATGGTGTTCACGGTCCAAGAGTGTTCTTGGGCTGTAAACACATGAATCTACCCCTATTTGATGTTTTAAACACGAATTTGCATGCTAGCTAAGCTATACAACAAGTTAGGGTAGATGGCTTACTCGTTTGGGGCTCGAAACGGATATTTGGGGCTCGAAACGGATAATTTTTGGCTCGAAAATAAGTTGTAAAGAGAGAGAGTGGAGAGAGGGTGAAAAAGTCTCTAATGGACTCCACTCCACCTTATATAGGGGTTTGAGTTGGGGCTCAATGGGAATCCACCCGATACTGCCGTTAAACGGGGCTTTTTGGTCGCACCCGATTAAACGGTCAAATTTTTGACTTGGTTGTAACTTAACATTTTTAAGGGCATTTTGTGGGTGTTTCTAATTTGTTTCATCCCTTACCAAGTCATTATAAAAGTACTAATTTAATTAACCTCTTCCAAAATGTTAACGGACAAAAATTAAAGTGAGGCTTATTAACGGAAGGAGGTTAAAAATGACGGAATAAATTTCGGGTTGTCACATAAGCACAATATCTCAACTAAAAAAAAGATAAATACAGAATACATACCAGCCACAACATCGGGCGCTGCACGGACCTCCTCCACAGTCAACTGGAAAGCTCTCCCACGAGCCTTCGGAGCCTCGACCTTCATTGGTCGAACCTCGGTAACCCTCGCAGCAGGCGCAGATCCATGTGCTGACCCCTGATGCAACTGTGGACACTCGGCCTTCCGATGGCCAGTCTGGTTGCAATGAAAGCAAACCATAAATCCCTTGGGGCAATCCTTGGCGATATGCCCCTCCTTACCACATTTGTAGCAAGCACCCGATCGACAGGCTGTAACACCCCGAGATTCAGGTACATTTCTTTCACCCTTGTTCTTTGTCGATTGGTCATGATTAGTCCTTGAGTGGAGGGTTTATAGCAAGTGAGTACGCTGGGCGTACCAGAGGGGTACTCTACGCGTACTCATGTGCTTAAATTGGACGCGGAATCGCCAAGGTACGCTGGGCATACCCGGAGTTACGTCGGGCGTACACGGCCCAGATGCAAAATCCCTAATCCGTCTTGTGCACTATTTAAAGGGTGCTAAGGCTCATTTCTCGGCCTCCATATCAGTGAGTGAAACCCTAAAAGAGAGCCTCCCATCGTCCTTAGTGTGTGAGAGTGTTGTTAGAGCTAATTGTGCTTTGGTGACCTAGTGAAGGAGAAGGAAAAGAGCTCTTGGAAGCTAAAGCTTGAGGTGCCATTTTGGATCTGAGATCTACAGAGAAAAGGGCTACACTTGGAGGTATAAAGTTCAAAACTTTCCTCTTCTTTTGGTTGTTGTTGCATGTGCCATTTCTAGGGCTAAAAACCCCAAAGGTGGAGACTTTATGAGTGTAAAGTGCTCCATGGTCCGAGATCTGTCTCTTTTCAGTGGTATTAGTGATTTAGAACCATAAAGTTTCCATCTTGGATGTTAGTTTGAGGTCATGCTTGTGTAATAAGCCTTCTAGAGTTAAAGGATGGAACATTATGGGAGTTGGTGGCTTGTTCAGCCATGCAAAGGCTTAAAGTCATCAACTTTATGGATTAAGAGCCTTAGATGTGGTTAGATCTAGAATTTGGACGTGGGTCTTAACTGTTTAAGACCTCAAGAGCTAAGGGGTTGAAGCTGGGGAGTACGCCGGGCGTAATCCCAATACGCGCCGCGTACTGGGTGGCGTTCCCCGATTCCGAGATGCAGCCGGGTACGCTCAGCGTACACATCTGGTACGCGCAGCGTAACCCGGAAAGTTGACTTTTGGTTGACTTTTAGGGTATGGTCTATTGTGGGGCCTTTTGGTTATGAGAGGGGTAAAATGGTCTTTTACCCTTCTGAGAGTGTCATAAGAGGACATAGTCTAGCCTTTAAGAGTTATATTAAATAGAGTATTTATTTCATATGACTAGGCAGAGGCTAGGCCAGCGTTTACCGAGTCAGAGATTTACCGAGATACCCGAGGTGAGTCTTCTCACTATACTTTACCTAGTGTGGTAACAGAGTTATGTGACAGTGTACTATAGAGTTATATGCCAGTGTATTCGCATGTTATTTATGTGTTGTGATTTATTGTGATATGTGATATGCATGATCCAGAGTTACAGAGTTGGGACTTTCGGGTCCCTAGAGTTAGGGCCAGAGGGCCCACAGAGAGTTGGGGATGGAGGGCCTCACTGAGACACATTGACCAGAGGGTCGACAGAGTTACAGCCTCGATTGGCTATTATGTGTTAGATTGGTATTTTGGGGAACTCACTAAGCTTATGCTTACAGTGTTACGTGTTATGTGTTTCAGGTACCAGTGATGACCGCGGGAAGGCGTCGGCTTGATTCGTACACACACACACACACATGGGATTTTATGTATTTTGATCTTGGGAGATATTTTGTGAAAACAAAGACATGATACTATGACATTTTATGAATGAATGAGCTTGTGATGATGCGTTTGAAAATGCAAAAAATTGTTTTAAATTTTTACGGTGTTACACAGGCCCCCTCATGTCCCTTGCCGCACTTTTCGCAAGTGCGGCCCTTCTGGCCTCCAGTCCTCGAATCAGCAGACTCAGTCCGCTTGGCTGCCGGCTGAGACTGATTCGGCCGCAGATCCATCCTCTAAGACTCGGCCTCCTCCCTGGCATGAGTCTCCAACTCAATCTCCCTCTTACGAGCATTTTCCTGGAGCTCAGAAAATGTTCGGTACGTCGAGTTCGACACAAACTCCCGAATGTCTCTCCTCAGAATGCCCAAATACCGGCTCATCCGTGCCTGCTCAGTAGACACCTGCTCAGGGCAGAACATCGCCCTCTCATGAAACTTCCTCGTAATCACAGTGATCGAATCAGTACCCTGCTTGAGGGTCAAGAACTCCTGATCCAACCATTCCCTCTCCACCGGGGTAACATACTCATCTCTGAACATGGTGGTGAACCTCTCCCAGGTCACCTCTGAGATCTCTGCAACTGTAAAGCTTGCCATCACGAACTTCCATTAGTCCTTCGCTCCCAAGCGAAGCTGGTTCAATGCGAACCGAACCCTCAGATGCTCCGGACATGAACACTTATAGAAGCATCCCTCAATATCATCAATCCATCTCATTGCAGCGATCGGATCCTACGTCCCATCAAACTCAGGTGACTTCATGTTGCTGAACTCCCGAAATAACAACGAGTCACCTCCCTGAGGCCTGGCAGTAGCCACAGCTGCTGTAGCTACAGCAGCTGCAGCCTTAGCCACCGCGGAGTACCACTCATCGAAAGTCTCAATCAGTGTGGTCTTGATAGAGCCAAACATCTCTGGAATCTCGGCCCTGATCGCCGCCGCCACCTCATCGTGGATCATCTGACGAAGCTCCTTGTCACTCACACCGCTCGCCTCAGGTCTGTGGCGTGTCCCAACCATGATGCCTCTGAAATATAACATAATAATATCAAAGACTCGTTCGAGCATGCTCGGACTCGATAACTCGACCCTACTTGTTCCTTAGTACCCAAAGGATTCTTACTTAGAGTGCGCACTACTCCAATATCTTTGGTAGTACGGGCCCTTATACTACCGCCTACACCGCATCAGTATTCACCCTAAGTCCTCCTTCTTGGATCCCAGATCACAAGTACTCTATATCTCGCTGGCATATGCTAACCTTCGGTAGACCTCTTATCAGCCCCTCACTGCTACCTACTCGCTCTCAAGCATCACATAGCAGCACATGTAATGACCAAAATTTCAAAACAATTAAAACTTTTCAAAAACCACCCATTTTAATAACGTTGTTACAAAAAGATTTTCAATACATTATTTAACAGAGTATTTTTTTCCCAGGTTCAAATCATAAAACACCAACGCGGGGAACGATACGATCACGCCTTTGCCTTGCCACAGACTCTTGAGAACCTGAAAACATAAAACCACAAATGTAAGCCCGAAAGTTTAGTGAGATACCCCCAAAAATACCAACCACAAATACGCCCTTCCAGGCCACGACCTTCCGGTCCACATCGCAATGCCTTCCGGCCCATATTCCGCAATATCATAACATCAGACACTACCCGGATTTCCATCCGATAAAGGGTCGGCCTTGGTGCCGTAGACCCTATTGATATAGTGAGGATAACTCACCTCGAAACTGCCGACTGAACAGATAACCCAAGCTGCTCCGATCACTGATACGATCTCCACCTCTGGACAGCCACCAATGCACTGAACTCAAACAATAATCAACAATTACCAAAATACCCCTGGAAACCACTGGTCAACCCTTGGTCAAAGACAAGGTCAAAGTCAACCCCTGACTGACCCTACTCGCCGAGTCAACCCGATGACTCGCCGAGTTCCCATACTCAGAACTTCACTCAATCCGCGACCTAACTCGCCGAGTCACCCCGAGACTCGCCGAGTCCCACAACTTCTGAGTCCTCTCGCACACAACTCACCGAGTCATCCCTTGACTCACCGATTCTCGACTCAACCAGAGAATATCAGAACTCTTCGACAAGACTCGCCGAGTCCAAGAACAGACTCGCCGAGTATATGGCTATCTTCAACCTACTCGCCGAGTTGTTCATACAACTCGCCGAGTTCCAGGCCATCTTCATCCAACTCGCCGAGTTGTTCTTCCAACTCGCCGAGTCCCAGCTCATCTTCAAACAACTCGTCGAGTACACCCATGTGACTCGCCGAGTACCACCGATCTGAATCTATACAGGAGCACTCCAAGCCATGCAATTGATCCAAAACATAGATCCATCTTCCTACAACCCCTTCATCACGTAAAGTGGCAAACTTTACGTGAATCCAACGAGATCTAGGATTTTTGCACTTTGGTTTAGGGTTAGGGACATGTAAGCTTCACTAACCACTCCAACACAAGGACTTTCATGCTCTCTGATTCTTCTCCATTCCAGATCTGACGTAGCAACCTCAGATCTAACCTCTAGACTTCCAATTACATCCATAGGCAAGTTCCCACAAACCCCAAAATGAAGAAACAACATAACAATAGCCCAAGAATGAGATATTACCTCCAATGGACGCCCAATCTGTAATGTAATTCGAATCCAAGCAAAGCCCCTTGCTCCAAGCCGCTCAACCCCGGGAATTAGGGTTTTCTTTACTCAGCGCCTACTCGCCGAGTCCTCCTTACCGACTCGCCGAGTCGGCTACTTAACACGCGACCCAGTCGCGACTCTACTCGCCGAGTCCATCCATGGACTCGCCGAGTCACTCTTCCACAACTTACTCTTTTAGCCCTTCAACTCTACTCTTGATATTTCGGGATGTTACAATTTGGAAGGCAATATGTTATGGGCCGGAAGGCGGTACGTTTTGGACCGGAAGGTCGTGGCCTGGAAGGGCGTATTTGTGGTTGGTATTTTTGGGGGTATCTCACTAAGCTTTCAGGCTTACAGTTGTGGTTTTATGTTTTCAGGTTCTCAGGAGTCTGTGGCAAGGCAAAGGCGTGATCGTACCATTCCCCGCGTTGGTGTTTTATGATTTGAACCTAGGAAAAAATACTCTGTTAAATAATGTATTGAAAACCTTTTTGTAACAACGTTATTAAAATGGGTGGTTTTTGAAAAGTTTTAATTGTTTTGAAATTTTGGTCGTTACAAGTTGGTATCAGAGCCTTGGTTTGAGTGAATTGGAGGAACACTCGTGTAACTCCAGTCTCAAATCGAGGAAGGTTTTAAAAGAAAAATTAAAATGGTTTTCAAATTAAGTAAAAGGGGGACGCGGAGGTACGATCAGCCGGAGCCAGTAAGTAACCCCAAATTTACCATTCATGACACTTGTTTATTTGAGCTTTGATAGAACAGCATGCAAGAGTTAGGCTAGGGATCTTCAGGATTTCATGATAATGTTGCCTGATTTGTGATGCCTGTAGCCTAGGGTCCCTTATGGGAGATTCTCAGTGTTCCTCTAGTGGTGAGGGTTGATCATTGTTATGCATGTTCTCTAGGGTATTGTGGTAGTACTTCATACAAATATGGGTAGGTGTGGAAGGTAGTATGGGCCCGTACTACTGAAAGCACAGGACCCATACGCGTATCAGGGAAACCATGATCTCTATGGTTGGGTTGAGAGAGTTGGATCTCAGGTTTGTGGGATGAGTTTGAGACTTGGTATGGTGTTTTCAGTATGGAGATTCCGAGGCATGATGAGAGTAGATCCGGATCTGGATCGGGAGCTGGAGAGAGAGTTCCGGGTGGATCGGTGCCGTCTGAGGTTATCGATCAGATGAGCACGAGCGAGTTGGATGCGAGGATTCACGAGATCCTGCATGATGAGGTTGCTGCATTGTTCCGGGCTGACTTGCCGGAACTGTTTGGGTCGATCAAGACCGCCATGGTTGAGTATTCTGATGAGCGATATGCGACTCTTGCGGCAGCTACAGTGGCTGTAGCAACGGCAGGGGGAGGAGCTGATAGGGATTGTCAGTATCTGGACTTCGATACTACAGAGCCTCCCACCTTCGATGGGGTTCAGGACTCGATTGTTGCTATGAGGTGGTTATCGGACGTGGAGGGGTGTTTCTTCACGTGTTCATGCCCTGCTGATCTGAGGGTGAGGTGTGCTCTGAACCTGTTGAGGCTCGGGGCGAAGGATTGGTGGAGATTGACCACGGGGTCATACTCGGATGCACAGAGGGCTGCGGTTTCATGGGATCAGTTCAGAGAGATGTTCAGCACTCGCTATGTTCCGCAGGATGAGAGGGAGAGATTGGCTCAGGAGTTTCTTGAGCTGAAGCAGGATTCGGAGTCGGTGACTGAGATCACCAGGATGTTCACTGAGAGGGCGATGTTTTGCCTGAGTTCACTTCGGAGCAGGCTCAGATGTCCCGTTATCTGAGTACGCTCAAGGGGGATATCAGACAGTTCGTGTCTGCACAAAGGTGCGAGACCTTGTTGGAGTTGCAGGAGGCCGCCAGGCGGCGTGAGTTTGAGGATGAGTTGCAGTTGCGTGAGCTGAGGCAGGATCCGATGCAGTCGCAGCCGACACCGAATCTGTCCAGGACCGTTGATGTTAGTGTGGGGGATCGGAGTGGCCACACTTGTGGGAAGTGTGGGAGGGGTCACACCGGAGTTTGTTCATCCGGTGGTGCATGCCGCAAGTGCGGAAGGGAGGGGCACTATGCGCGGGATTGTCGGCAGTCAGTGCCGATTCGGGATTTGAGGATTTGTTATCATTGTCGTCAGGTTGGACATTTGAGGGTCAACTGTCCCCAGCTTTCTACAGGACCTGTGCAGGCTCCAGTACCGGCCACCTTGAGGATTTCAGGTGGAGGTCAGGGTGGAGCGGAGCCCCTAGGGGCTCAGGGTCGCGCTTATCAGCTTGCGGCAGAGGAGGTCAGAGCAGTGTCGGATGCAGCTGTGGGTATGTTTCTTTCTTGATGTCTTGTTATCTTGCGATTATTGCGGTGTATTGTTTGTGCTGGTACCCTTGTGTGGATTCGATGCGGTATTTGTCGTTTTGCGGGTTTGGCATGGTTATGGATTCGTGTTTCGGGTTTTCGTCTTGGTATCCGTTGTTCCCTGAGGGTTTGGTATGATTATAGTTTGGTGTTTTGTGCTATCGTTGGTTATCGTTCGTGAGGGTTATTAGTGGAGATGCGGCATTGGGTTGAATGTCGGGTAGCATCTACATTCGTGGAAGGGATAATTGGAGATCGGATTCTTTTTGAGCGGATTGATCAGTGAGGAGATGTGTTTTGCTGAGGGTTGCTTATGCTTGTGGGAAGCAGTCAGTGTGTAAGTGTTCTCTTTGTGCGGGGTTGTTCTGGAAGGTCGTTAATGGCGACCGGTGGTTGTTAGTCAGTGCTTTAAGTGGGGGAGAATTGGAGAATTCTCCGGGAGATCGATGAGTATTTGAGGGTGCTTAGCTGTTGGGATTCAGCAGTGTTCTGTCAGCCCAGAGTATAGGCTGATAGGAGCAAGTGTCGGGCATGCGGGGCGGGATACAGACCTAGGGCATTTGATTGTGGAGGCCTGGAAGCAGGCCGGGATCAAGTTTGAGTAGGTAACCGGGGTCATGTGATCAGAGTATTTGTATGCTTTATGTACGTGATGTGTTGTACTGCATTAATTCTATGGGATTTATGATGTGCATGTTTATAGAGTTGGAACCGGAAGGTTCCCAGAGTTAGAACCTGAGGGTTCACAGAGTTTGGGTGTACGGACCCATAGAGATATAGCCTCGAGTGGCTAATATGTGTTATGTGAGTCGGTCCAGTCATGCTGGAGACTCTGCTGGTATTGTTGGATCAGTTTGAGATTGCGGATTATGTATGTTGCAATGTGATTGCATGGGAAGGTCTGGCCTCGGGTAGTGATCTTGTTTAGTTGAGGTAGTGCATGGGATTGAGAGTCCCTGCGAGAAGAGTTAGAGTAAGTGTGTTGGATGGATAGCGGACACGCTAAGGGTGGTGTAGCGTCGGGCGAGCACCGTGGCATTTGTCGGAGTGACATTGTGGCCGGGTGGATTCCTTGGTAAAGGAAGAGAAAGAGGTAAGAGGCGTGTAACTCCGAGAGGGAGTGCAAGTTCATGGAAGTGAAATCGGCAGAGCAGAGTTATGATTAGAGCAATTCGAGTATGGTTATTGAGCAGCGTGTTTGCGGCAGTGGGTTAGAAGCTCACCCGGTTTGGAATGTCTGCTGAGGTCGCGGAGGGAAATCCGCAAGTGTAGAGCCAAGAGGCTCGGAAGGGATGCAGGGAGAGAGAGAGTCTTAAACTCTCAGTGTGAATCTGATCAGGGTATGGGGTGTATATTAGTGGTTCATCCTGGGGGATGTTTGAGGGTATTATCAGTGTATCAGGTTTTCCCAACCTGAGGGTGTTAGAACTAGTTCAGCATGTGTATGCGGTTGCAAGGGGAGAACTCATGAGAGTTGCTCTGAGATCGAGAATGAGTCTCTCAGTCGTCCCGGAATGGATAGAGTGGGATTCGGATCGGGGATCCAATGGTTCATGGTTTTCTAACCCTTATGGGTCGAGTGATTGTTGAGATTTAGAGCAGAGTTGCATCTTGGGTAATTCTCGGTTATTAAGAGTGATGAACGGGGGTACAGTCGGTGCCCGGTTCGAGACAGTGGTCAGGACACCGTGAAGGAGGGGAAAGTGTGTTCGAGTTTCGATAAGTATGCTTTGAGGGACCTAGTCCGGTTAAGGCCAGGTGGAGCGTTGTGGGAGTATCCCTGGAGTTGAGTTGCTGTAGGCTTCGAGGGCGAAGCCTAATTTAAGTGGGGGAGAATTGTAACATCCCGAAATATCAAGAGTAGAGTTGAAGGGCTAAAAGAGTAAGTTGTGGAAGAGTGACTCGGCGAGTCCATGGATGGACTCGGCGAGTAGAGTCGCGACTGGGTCGCGTGTTAAGTAGCCGACTCGGCGAGTCGGTAAGGAGGACTCGGCGAGTGCTGAGTGGAGAAAACCCTAATTCCCGGGGTTGAGCCCTATATAAAGAACATAACAGCCCACTCTCAGCCTCTTTATTCATCTCCAAGTCCAGAAACCCTTAGCCTTCGTGTGTGAGTGATCATATCTCAATTGGGAGCTTGAAGGAGATGATTATTGAAGGAATTTTGAGAGATTGAAGGCTTGGAGCAAGGGGCTTTGCTTGGATTTGAATTACATTGCAGATTGGGCGTCCATTGGAGGTAATATCTCGTTCTTGGGCTATTGTTATGTTGTTTCTTCATTTTGGGGTTTGTGGGAACTTGCCTATGGATGTAATTGGAAGTCTAGAGGTTAGATCTGAGGTTGCTACCTCAGATCAGGAATGGAGAAGAATCAGAGAGCATGAAAGTCCCTATGTTGGAGTGTTTAGTGAAGCTTACATGTCCCAAACCCTAAACCAAAGTGCAAAAAGCCTAGATCTCGTTGGATTCACGTAAAGTTTGCCACTTTACGTGATGAAGGGGTTGTAGGAAGATGGATCTATGTTTTGGATCAATTGCATGGCTTGGAGTGCTCCTGTATAGATTCAGATCAGTGGTACTCGGCGAGTCACATGGGTGTACTCGACGAGTTGTTTGAAGATGAGCTTGGACTCGGTGAGTTGGAAGAACAACTCGGCGAGTTGGATGAAGATGGCCTGGAACTCGGCGAGTTGTATGAACAACTCGGCGAGTAGGTTGAAGATAGCCATATACTCGGCGAGTCTGTTCTTGGACTCGGCGAGTCTTGTCGAAGAGTTCTGATATTCTCTGGTTGAGTCGAGAATCGGTGAGTCAAGGGATGACTCGGTGAGTTGTGTGCGAGAGGACTCAGAAGTTGTGGGACTCGGCGAGTCTCGGGGTGACTCGGCGAGTTAGGTCGCGGATTGAGTGAAGTTCTGAGTATGGGAACTCGGCGAGTCATCGGGTTGACTCGGCGAGTAGGGTCAGTTAGGGGTTGACTTTGACCTTGTCTTTGACCAAGGGTTGACCAGTGGTTTCCAGGGGTATTTTGGTAATTGTTGATTATTGTTTGAGTTCAGTGCATTGGTGGCTGTCCACAGGTGGAGATCGTATCAGTGATCGGAGCAGCTTGGGTTATCTGTTCAGTCGGCAGTTTCGAGGTGAGTTATCCTCACTATATCAATAGGGTCTACGGCACCAAGGCCGACCCTTTATCGGATGGAAATCCGGGTAGTGTCTGATGTTATGATATTGCGGAATATGGGCCAGAAGGCATTACATTATGGGCCGGAAGGCATTGCGATGTGGACCGGAAGGTCATGGCCTGGAAAGGCGTATGTGTGTAATTAGTATGTTGACTGATTCGTTGGGTGACACAATGCTAGTGACCGGTTAGGCCGGTATCTTGGTTAGGGTAATGATATGTTATATGATTTGTTGATCGATTTGCTGACTGTGATATGTTGAATGATTATATGTTATGTGCACAGTTGCTTGGTCTGGGAATTGACCCGATATGTATGGTTGTTCTATGATCTGTTGTGTTATGTGGGCATTTTATGTTATGGGCCGGAAGGCGATATGTTATGGGCCGGAAGGCAATATGTTATGGGCCGGAAGGCAATGTGTTACGGGCCGGAAGGCAATATGTTATGGGCCGGAAGGCGGTACGTTTTGGACCGGAAGGTCGTGGCCTGGAAGGGCGTATTTGTGGTTGGTATTTTTGGGGGTATCTCACTAAGCTTTCGGGCTTACAGTTGTGGTTTTATGTTTTCAGGTTCTCAGGAGTCTGTAGCAAGGCAAAGTCGTGATCGTACCGTTCCCCGCGTTGGTGTTTTATGATTTGAACCTGGGAAAAAAAATACTCTTTTAAATAATGTATTGAAAACCTTTTTGTAACAACGTTATTAAAATGGGTGGTTTTTGAAAAGTTTTAATTGTTTTGAAATTTTGGTCGTTACAACACAATCCTCCCTAGGCTAAGGCATCACAAAATCAGGCCACTCTAGTCCTACTATGAATACCTAGCCAGCTCTATCATGCATAATATAACATATCATATCTCATAACACATAATGTAAGGGCATTTTGGGTATTCACCGTTCGGGTGCTGGCTGACCGTACACACTGCTTCGCTCTGGTTGTCTCAAAATCTCTTGCTTTTTAGAAAAATTAGTTTTATCGTTTGAAAATTTTTTCAAATCCTCAGTTTGATTTCAGATACGCCCGAAGGTGCATCCGAATCCTTTAAACCAAGGTTCTGATACCAACTTGTAACGACGTAAATTTTAAAAACAAATTTTCATTTTTAAAACATAATTTCATTCAAGACAAAACCATAAAATCCAATGTAACGTGGTCATTATACAAAACATATCAAATCCCAAGATCAAACATATCCAAATCCGCCTGTGTGTGTACGAGTCACGTCGGCGCCTTCCCACGGTCCTCACTAGTACCTGAAACACATTATACATAAACATTGTAAGCAAGAAGCTTAGTGAGTTCCCCAATATACCACTTACACACATACACCTTTCCAAGCCATACTACACATGACCTTCCGGTCCATGTGTCTCAGGGGACTTCCGTCCCAACCCGGTAAACCTTCCGGTCCTACCCGTGTCGACCTTCCGGTCCATAACTCCCTGACCTTCTAGTCCACATCATAATGCCTTCCGGCCCATATCAAGCATAGCATAATATCACATACATAACACATACAATACATGCAACTCATAGCATACAATGCATATATCTCATAGCATACCAGACCTTCCGGTCACACATGGGTACCCTTCCAGGTACACTATAGTGAGAAGACTCACCTCGGGTAAATCTCGGAAATCTCGGACTCTGTGAGATACGATCTAGCCTCCACCTAATCATAACAAACACTTCTCATTAATACATTTCCCCAAGGCTAGACTCTTTCCTTTCCTATCATTCTCAGAAGGGTAAAAGACCATTTTACCCCTCTCATGGCTCAAATACCCAAAAGTTGACCAACCCCTAAAAGTTAACAAAAGTCAACCTTCTGAGGTACGCGGCGCGTACCAGATCTGTACACTGAGCGTACCCCGGAGGCTTCACAGAATTGGGGTACGCGGCCCCTTACGCCGCGCGTACTGGGATTACGCTCAGTGTAACTCCCAGCTTTCTTCTCCTTTTCATTCAGGTCTTAATCGGTTAAGACTTGCATCCAAAATCGGAATCTAACTTCTCTAATATGACTTAATCCATAAAGTTGGTGATTTTAAGCCTTTTCATGGCTGTGGAAGTCACCAACACCCAAAACACTCCATATCCAACTTTAAAGGTCCATATCTCATGCATGAACAACCTTTAACAACCAAGACTGGATTTTTATCACATAACAACACTAAATGAGCTAGTATGGGACAAATCTCGGCTTCTATGAGCTCAACCACTCAAAAAGCTATGAACTTGGGGACCAAAAACTCTAAAACTTCTCTCTACAAAGCATGAACAGAAAAGATGCAAAGCTTGAAGCTTTTTACCTCAAAATGAAGCTTCTTTCACTGCTAAACTCGGATCCAAAAGCTTGAGCTCCAACCCTTCCTCTTCCAAGGCTAACACTTTGCTCCAAATGGCCAAGAACACAATACAAGGCCCTCCTAGACACTCCCTGGCTATAAGAACGAGATTTAGGGTTTTGAAATGTTAAAGCTCTGGAAAAGGTGGCCAACAAAAGGGCCTTAAGGTTGCTTAAATATGGAGGCTCAACATATTAGGGTTTCTCTTCTGGGCCGGGTACGCCCCGCGTACACATTGGTACGCCCCGCGTACCTGGTGACCCTTCCCGCTCAAGATGCGGACGAGTACGCTGAGCGTAAACCCCAGTATGCCCCGCGTACTCGCCAACCATGCATTTCCTTAACAAGGGCCAAAAGTGCACATTGCTCAAAGATGAAGGTTCACAAGGTATACCTGATTTTTGGGATGTTACAACATGATTCTTGAACGATTATGAACACCACGGGCACACGGTAGGCACCAAATTGTTTTGGTTGAAAATTGATCAAGTATAATTCAACCAAATTGCATGAGAGGCTGTGGTGTTAGTATAATGCAAGTGTATAATAATAATCAAATTGAAACAAGTGAGTTACAAGGAAATCCTTTGATCCTTTGTAGGATCTCCGGCATAAAACCTTGGGAGGTGATAACGATCACCTGCCTTGTTGCTTTTTATTGATTTTAATCTAAGATTACAGAGATGATGAAGATAACACGAGTACAAATATGATAATAGAGTTAATCGTGTGTGTGGTCTGCAATTTACAAGTGTTATTTATATTCTAAGCTAAATAACAAGAAGTCCGATATTTCCAGGATCCGCCTTGAACAAGCATTTGCACATTGTTTGACTTGGTATTCTCGGGTCTTAAGCTTGGTTGAAGTGATTCTCCGTTGAGAACGAGTCTTGTGTTGACTAAGTCTACACACATGAGAAAAAGAAAGAAGGATATATTTGTTATAAGTATTAGGAGATATTAGTGATAATAGTTAGGATCCATACATATGTTTAAGGATCCTAAGGTTTCAGGAATATTAAGGATCCTGAATATGATTCTGGGATCCTACCCCTAACACTTTTACATCATATATATGTTGAAATGGTTAAAAATGACTGGATATATATATATATATATATATATATATATATCCAGTCATTTTTAACCATTTCAACATATATATGACGTATGTAAGTCCCCAAAATGCTCGTGTATCAATCAGATCTGTTTGATGGTGCGGAATCTCAATCAAATGGATGATGTCAGATCAAATAGAAGAGAAGGAGAAGAAGAAGATGATGAATCTTGTATGTATTGATATGAATGAAGATCCGTATACAAGATTCACACACACTAACACACACTCTTTTTTCTCTCTCTCTAGAACACCTTCAAATGCACACACTTAAGCTCCTCTATACTTTCACTCATCATTCCACTCCTCACCCCTTACACCTATATTTATAGGGAACATTGGCTTGGTAAACATAGGACGTGAATGGGTTTATGGCCATAAACCTGTTCATGGCCGTAAACACAACCGTAAATACGTATATGGCCGTAAACACCAAGTTGTTTACGATCCAAGTCACAAAAATACATTTTCCTAGAAAAGTAAAGTATAAACCATATTTTTGACCCAACACTCTCCCCCTTGGTTTATAACTTTCTTTTCTAAATGACCCAACAAGTTCCCCTTAAAAAGTAGTTGGCTTTTCTTGTTAATCTTTAGTTGGAGATTGGCTTCAACGTTTATCTTTGATTTCTTCACAGCATCAAGATGAACATATGAATCTTCAATGAATGACTTCATCTTGAGCAGTTGGGCTCTTCAAAAAATTGACTTTGAACGCACATTGGGTGAGGAGGCTTGATGTACTGATTCTTGAAAGATAGCGCTTTCACCTTGAGAATCTTCAGAGAGAACATCAGAGAGAACAAATATTCTGGATCACTTTAGCAGGTTTAAGATAGCAGCAAACTGATTGAGGAGGCTTCAATGCAATCTGTCACATAATCTTCAATTTCATCTTCACCTAGCTTCTGGGGTTGAAAGATTGAATGTCGAAAGAATAATCTTCATTTCTTGCTCCTTCGAATGAGAATTCTTCGATGATCACAGATAAAGCCTTGGCTCAGAAATCTTCGACACAAACTCCATGAGTTTCATCTTCACCTGAATTCACTTTTCAAGACAAAACAAAACTAAAAGAAAATTTAGCACACAATATTTTTGGGTTTTTCATATTTTCTGAAAAAATAAATAAAACAGAAACAAAAATATTTTTGGAATTTTGATTTTCTTGAACAAGAAATAAAACAGAATATAACATTATTTTTTTTATTTTGAATTTTCTAATTTTTGTTTGATTTTTTTTAGTTTTCTAATTTTTGTTTGATTTTTGATTTTTTTTTTAATTCTCCCCCCTAAATTTGTGCATGGGTGAGAATAAAATCACTAAAATGCACAAATTTAAAACAATCCAACCGAAAAGAAAAATAAAATAAAATAAAATAAAAGATAAAAGTTAAAAATAAAATTAAATTAAAAAAATAAAAATAAAAGGTCAATCCTCAAAACGAATCATTTTCAAAAATCCCACAAGCACATCGAATCGAGCTTTATTAAAGGGCTTGGTGAACAGATCTGCCACATTATTAGTAGTGGGAACCTATTCCTGCTAAGCTCCTCTATACTTTCACTCATCATTCCACTCCTCACCCCTTAAACCTATATTTATAGCGAACATGGGCTTGGTGAAAATGGGCCGTGAATGGGTTTACGACCGTAAACCTGTTCACGGCCGTAAACTCAACCGTAAACACGTATACGGTCGTAAACACCAAGTTGTTTACAGTGCAAGACACAAAAATACATTTTCCTAGAAAATTAAAGTATAAACCATATTTTCGATCCAACAACATAAATAAGAAATATAAACTTTTAATAAATTATAATGAGTTTATATGATTGTAAATAAGAAATATAAACGATAGCAAGTTTATATAAACGTAAATAAGAAATATAAACTATAACTAGTTGATATAGTAAATGAGAAATATAAACTATAACGAGTTTATACAAAGGTAAATACGACATATAAATGATAACGAGTACATATATAACATAACTACGAATAGCGAATGTATTCTACCTTGAAAACATAAAAGTCTTAAAAGGGCCGTTGAACTCGCCCTTGGTGTGTGAAAAGTGTTCTTTTCGAGAATCGGGACTCATTTCACGTTTTCTCGAATTTTGAACGAGATAATTTTTGGATGAACCGACATTGAAGGCTTATAAATTTGTTCGTCAGGAACACATAAAAGTAATTTTTATGCCAAACGGAACCTATCAGAAGTGGAGCTCCGCCGTTTCATGGTGGTGCGTGGCTATATAGATGTTTTGTCAGCTGTTTTGGCTCGTCGACAACCATTGTCAGAGCAGATAGTTAGTAGCAGGTGGCTTGTCGGGAGAAGACAACAGGTGGCTCATTGGGATAAGGTAGAAGATGGCTCGACTGTGTGAGGTAGAGGAACAACGGAAGAGGGTGGCGATGTCAATCCCCATCGGCTATAAATCCCTCTTCAGTGGCACAAAACGAGAGAGAGAGAGAGAGAGAGAGAGAGAGAAATGTATAAAGAGTCTAGAGAGAAGGGAATGAGGATGATTGCCTCTCATATATATAGTAGATTATTGTTGGGTTTTTTATTCAAAAATTAGTTTAAAAAACACAAAATTTAGTAATGGAAGACTTTTGATATTAAGACCAACATAACTACTTTATAACCAACCATGGATCTTCTTGAAAAGTTTGGAAAGAAAAAAACAACCAAAAAGGAAGAAGAAGAAGAAGAAGAAGACAACCTTTGTAGTCTTTGAATCCTCAAGGAGAGGCTTGGAAGTCGTAGAAGAATGTATGAACTTTTGAGACACCAACATGAAACCAACTTGATGATAATGCTTGTCTTTTAACTATTAAGTCCTTAAGCTTAAAGTTCATAACCAAAGTATGAACTTCAAGAGAGAAAAATAAGCAAGTATTCTCCATGCAAATGAACAAAAGAGAGAAAAATCCCATGCTCTCTATATGTTATGGTTTTGGATACAAAGAAGGAAGAGAGAAATGCAAGCCTCATAAAGTGTATTCTTGGACCATAAGTCATTAACACTTCTAAGAACATTATGTCTCATACTCCTACTTGTCTCACATGCCCCTTAAGCCATGATTTATTTTGCATAAAATAATCAAAAGTCCATAACTAGTCTAATTAGTTAGAGGATTTATAAAAGAAAGTCAAAGCTTTATAAATTTTATAATCTCTTATAAAATATACAACTTAACTTTTGGGATAAAGAAAAAAATATTTCTAGTCCAAAAATATGTACACGACTTAATAAATCATACCATATGATATATTATGTTACTTGCTAATGAAAATTATTATTTCCAAGAAAAAAATAGTTTCCAATTAATTATAAGAGTTTATTGAATATTTATTAAAATTCAATTACTAATAAATAATCAATTGAACCAAGTTGTTATTAGTGTGACCCATTAATATCATATGTTAATTAGCAATATCACTTTAATATGACTCTTGGGCACACAAGATCTTTCAATTTCCCACATGTGCAAGACTCATATTAGACTGATATAGACAATAGTGAACATCTAGCAACATTTTACTGCTTCCAACAACATATGACTTTGTGCCATTCTATCAACCTCTAATTCCCCAAAAGCTCAAAGCTGCAATTAGTGTATAAGGTAAGTTATCACTTATCCCTTTGTCACATACATCATGTTGAACATGTGATACACATCAAAATCAATCTCATCTGGTGTTCAAATTTTGGTAAGGCGCCTTAGATGTCTTACTCTCAACACATAAGATGAACAAATCTCATCTTGACTACATAAGCATCTTGCATAGTTCACACCATACCTGAATATGACTTTTATAACTGCTCGGTTAAGGATCAACATTTGACCATATCTAAGCACAACACTCTTTACACTTAAGTTCCATTATGTATCTCATGTTTTAAGGATACAAAGATAGTAAATTTTAATCAAGTATCACTCATGATAGCGATCCATGAGGTGATCTTGATGTGGGTCAGTTCAATACCAGTTTTCTGATATGTACCTAAGAACTAGTTTAAAAACAAAATATCACTGTATTTGTTGGAATATTGCTTAAACCGTTATATATATATATATATATATATATATATATATATATATATATATATATATATAAATCATCCAAGACTTCCTGAAAGTCAAGAATAATTGCTCCTAGTTTGATGTTAGAAGCATCTTTAGCATCATAGTGATGCCTTTACTAGGTATCATGTTTAGGTCTATTGCTCAAAGCAGGTTGTTTAGGACTAGGACCTTTAAGTGTATACAATTTTAGATCTCTCACGGGATTGTCTCTCAAGATATGAATCCATTCTTTGAAGTTGTATCTATCACATTGTTGATTTTCAAGTCAATAAAGAAAATGACAATTCATGGTAATGAGAATGGGTTATTTATCTACAAAATCATTAAAAAATTCATTTAGTATTTTTAATATTTAACCTTCAATAATTAACACCATTTTAGTTTCCAAAAACATTAATTATCGAAGTCTAGGATCGAATTTGCAAAACAAGTAAATGGTTACGTGACCTTTATCCATTCATTTCAATCTGACCCGGTAGATATTGATTATCAATTATATTCTACTATATAATTCCTAGATTGTGGGATCACTAATAAAAAAAATTAATTTAGACATATTTGATCCCATCCATGCCTCAAAACTCTCTTGCTTAGGTATTATTTATCACATAAGATTTCTGATCAAATCATCCAATTTGAAAAACTTGTGTAATCGACCTATAACTTGGTTATGGAAATTGCGAATACCCCAACCATCAAAAGATAACACTAAGCGGTTAGGTACCCTTTATCCTACTAGTGCATACAAGAGATGTGCAAGTGTTCTTCAAAATGGATTGCATGGATTTGAGGCTTGTAAGGGGTCTTTTTATGTTTTATGATTCTAGTTTTAAAAACATATGATCTCATGGTTATTACATACATATAATAAGTCAAGGTACATATTTTCATAAGAAAATCACTTTTAAAAGTTCTATATAAAAAAACTAGTATTTATTTAATTTAATGCAGTTTAATTTAAATTTAATAATTTGTATTAAGTTTGAGTTAGAGCGCTTTTGAAGTTTGTATAAGTTACAAAAATCATCATTTTAAAACTTATAATTGAGTATTTCAAAATTTGTCGTTGTTAATGTTTTATAAAACCAGTTTTTATTTTAAAACAATAACTTGTTACATCTTATGTCCACATTATAAATTTTGAAAACAAAACTCCCGGTGATGTTTATCTTTCTCAAAATTATTTTAGAATGAGAAAAACTAATTTATCAACCACACATAATAATTGCATAAAAATAAACAACACAAGCATGCATAAACATATGTGCATAAACCAACCATCTAATGACATTTTGTGAGCCAACATAAAAATGCCAAGTCCATTCCTAAAAGGATAAAAGGGACCAAAATCTTATAGTAATGTTGTTGTTAAAGCTCCCACTTGAGAAAACATTTATTGTTTGGAAAAAGTTGGAAAAACTTCATAACGTGTAACATTTCAGCAACATGCAACATTTTCAGAAAAGGTTACAGAAAATGTTGCATTATGTCCAACAACCCTTAAGGAAACTGCCAACAACAAAATTTTTAGCAACAATTTGCAGAAACTATCACAATTTCCCCGACACACTTTAAAGTTGCTAAAATCACCATTTGGTCTTCAAAAATGGCTCAAGCTTCATCTATTGTTACATTTTTGTACAAATAAATTATTTCTAGAATTAATCCATTACTTATAAAAATAAACAAAGAAAACTAATTTATTTATATTACATACATAATGAATAAATAAATAAATATTACAATCATTTTTAACAAATCAACAGACACAACAACACAAAAGTCTATGACAAGTTTATGCACATCATACATATAAACATATACATAAAACAACCTTTGTTTTTCTAAGACAACTTTAAATGAAAAAATATTCATGAAAACTTTTGTCACAGAAAATAACAATTATAAAGTTTTCATAGAAAATATGTATGAAATCATTTTCTTATAAAAGCAGGTTATCCATATTTTTCAAAAATTAAGATTTCAATCAATCATACAATTTAACCAAACTTGCAAGGATGACTCTGATACAAATTTTTGGGTTTTTTTATTCAAAAATTAGTTTCAAAAACTAGTTTATAACTAACCATGGATCTTCTTGCACATTTTGGAAAGAAAACAACAACCAAAGAGGAGGAAAAAGAAGACAACCTTTGTAGTCTTTGAATCCTCAAGGAAGGCTTGTAAGTCACAGAAGAATGTATGAACTTTTGAGACACCAAAATGAAACCAGCTTGACAATGATGCTAGTCTTTTAACTCTTAAGCTTAAAGTTCATAACCAAAGTATGCGCTTCAATAGAGAAAGATAAGCAAGTATTCTCCAAGAAGATGAATAAAAGAGAGAACTCCCATGCTCTCTACATGTTATGGTTTTAGATATAAAGAATGAAGAGAGAAATGCAAGCCTCATAAAGTCCATTCTTGGACCATAAGTCCTTAACACTTTTAAAAACATTATGTCCCCTACTCCTACTTGTCTCACATGCCCCTTAAGCCATGATTTATTTTACATAAAATAATCAAAAATCCAAAACTAGTCTAACTAGTTAGAGGATTTATAAAAGAAAGTCAATGTTTAAATTTTTTATAAAATCTCTTATAAAATATAAAATTTGACTTTTAGGATAAAGACAAAAGTCTTTCTAGTCTAAAAAGATGTATATGACTTAATAAATCATACCATATGATTTATGATGTTACTTGCTAATGAAAATTATTATTTCCAAGAAATAAATAATTTCTAATTAATTAAAAGAGTTTATTGAATATTTATTAAAATCAATTTCTAATAAATAGTCAATTGTATCAAGTTGTTGTTAGTGTGACCCATTAGTATCATATGTTAATTAGCAATATCACTTTAAAAGAATTTTGTCCCGAAATCCAGCTTATAGACGAGACATCATTAAAAAGTTAGGGATACGTTTGCTTTATCTGATCTTCGCATTCCCATATGAATTATGGTCCTCAAAGTGAGTTCTATCATAATTTAACTATAGGAATACGACTCCGTTTCAAGCTTCTGATTTCTCGATCCATAATCTCCACAGGTTCTTTTACAAAGTGGAGTTTTGTGTTCACTTGGATCTCGTCGAGAGGAATGGTAAGAGTATCATCAGATAGACACTTCTTAATATTCGACACATGGAAGACATTGTGCATATTATTTAGTTCTTGAGGTAGCTTGAGTCGATAAGCAACAAGACTAATTTGGTTAAGAATTTCAGAGGGCACTATGTATCGTGGGTTTAGCTTGTCCCGTTTACCGAACTGAATCATTCCCTTCCAATGTGAGACCTTTAACATAACCATGTCCCCAACGTTGAATTCAAGGGGCTTAATGATATGTTTTATAGGTTGTAATTAAAAATTATGGTGGAAAAACTTAACCCTTAAGTTCGCATGCAACCTATTTGGATCTAAGTTTTCTCTGTTGATAGTTGTAATCTATGAACATCAAAGAACCCTAAAAAAGCCTATTATAATCTAAATTTACAAAGGGATTAAGGTTTACATACCTTTTTATTATTATTGTAAATAATCAGTTAAATCCTTCTTCCAAAAGCTCTTAAAAAAAGCACTAGAAATCTTGTGCCTCTGATGGTTTGTACCCAAACCCTAACAATTAGAACACTTGAGGAGAGAGGAGAGGGGAGAGGATTTTCGACAATTCATTCTTTGAATAATAGTGGCTGAAAATTGTATGCTAAAGGTCCTATTTTCAGCAGATAGGAAAACCCTAGATAACCCCAATTTGAAATAAAATAACATTATTTCAAATTTTGACTTTTTCTAGTTTTCTTATTATCCATATTATCTATATGGAATAATCTAGAAACCCTAAGGAGCCTTTAAATTTTCGGCCAACCCTAGAATATTCTAGAATCCTTCTCTCATTCAACTATTGAATAATTACAGCTTCGGTCCTTGCACTTTAAATTAATCTAATTAATCACAAAATTAATTCCAATTAATTTCTGATTAATTATTAATTAAATAATAATACTTCTAATTAATATATTAATTTCATAATATATTAATAAACTATTTATTACTATTTAGTAATTATATAATAAACCAATAAATCAGTCTCTCTCTCCAAAAGTCATTCTAGTCAATTATTAGATTTAAGGGCAACCCAAAGGGACTTTGCTTTTAATTCAAGTATATACCAATTTATTTATTCGCTTATACACCTAATCAAATGATCTCCTACTTGGGTAAGTCTATAACTACAATTGCAAGTATAACTTCTAAATCAAACACCAAAGTAAGCTTTCCAAAGCAACTCCCATGCTTTGATCTGATCAGACATCGGTCCTAAGATAAGTGATCAAACATTCCTCCATTCTATAAGATATTGTATGGACATGAGACATGGATTATAATCAATCTCTTGTCCAAAATTATGTTTCCCAATTTCCTGATTTGTGATAACCTCATAAGACTACCATCTGAACACATCAATTCAATCATGGCTAGGCCCAACACTATAATGTCAACACTAAAGCACTGAGGGGACGAATGATATTCTGAATATGTTCGGGGAGAGGTTTCCTATCGATTTGGTTTCGATTCCTTTGCGATAATTGAAGGTGATTGTTTGGATGGATCTGTTGGGGCCCAATAGGGTCATGATAGATTGTGAGCGTCAGCTGGTGAAAGTTTGAACCCAAAGTGGGGGAGAACTGGTTATTCATGGAGAGAGAGCCTCGCTTGGACCAGCTCTCTGTTTGGCTGCCAGAGCTAAGAGACTACTGTAGCAGGGTTGTTTTAGGTTTTTGGCTTATGTTTCGGATATGAGGGTGGAGGATACGCCAGATATGAGAAGGGTACCGATTATACGAGATTTTCCTAAAGTATTTCCAAAGGAGTTGCCCGGGGTGCCTCCCGAGAGGCAAGTGGAGTTCTGTAGTGATTTAGTGCATGGCGCGGCTCCTATAGCCAAGGCGTCGTATGACCTAGCCCCGCCTGAGATGCAGGAGTTGTCTACGCAGCTTCAGGAGCTGCTAGACCAAGGATTTATTCATCCGAGCAGTTCCCCGTGGGGAGCGCCTATCCTGTTTGTGAAAAAGAAGGATGAATCGCACAAGATGTGTATTGATTATCGGGAGCTAACAAGCTAATGAACCGTTATCCACTTCCGAGGATTCATGATTTATTCAATCAGCTTCATGATGCATCTTGGTTCTCCAAGATTGATCTTCGGTCGGGGTATCATCAGATGAGGATTAGGAATGAGGATATACTGAAGACAGCTTTCAGGACTCGTTATGGTCATTATAAGTTTGTGGTGATGCCATTCGGGCTCACCAATGCTCCAGCAGCGTTCATGGATCTCATGAACCGGGTTTCCATACCGATGTTAGATCAGTCTATGATTGTTTTCATTGATGATATCTTGGTCTACTCGAAGACCAAGGAGCAGCACGAACAACATTTGAGAGAGGTGTTGGAGACCTTAAGGAGGGAGATGCTTTATGCTAAATTCTCCAAATGCGAGTTTTGGTTGCGTGAGGTGCAATTTCAGGGGCACATCATCAGCCAAGAGGGTATTTTGGTGGATCCCACCAAGATTGAGGCGGTAATGCGTTGGGAGGTTCTGAAAAACGCATCTGAGATCAGGAGTATCTTGGGTCATTTTAGGGTACTATCGGAGATTCATCCAAGATTTCTCCAAAATTGTTGTACCCTTGACCCGTTTGACAAAGAAGAGTGTGACCTTTCGGTGGGGTCCAGATCAGCAGACGACTTTCCAGACATTGAGGCAGAAATTATGTGAAGCCCCGATTCTAGCTCTACCCGAGGAACTGGAGGATTTTGTAGTGTATTGCGGCGCTTCTATTTCTGGGTTAGGAGTTGTGCTGATGCAGAGGGGGCATGCGATTCATTATGCCTCAAGACAGCTCAAGCATCATGAGGCAAGTTACCCCACTCATTACTTAGAATTCGGTGCGGTGGTGTTTGCCCTCAAGATTTGGAGGCATTACTTATATGGGGTCTGATGCACTATTTTAAATAATCACAAGAGTTTGAAGTATTTGATGGATCAACAGAATTTGAATATGCGACAGAGGAGATGGTTG
Organism: Lactuca serriola; assembly: GCF_051521515.1. Classification (NCBI taxonomy): domain Eukaryota; kingdom Viridiplantae; phylum Streptophyta; class Magnoliopsida; order Asterales; family Asteraceae; genus Lactuca; species Lactuca serriola. Next base: position 266,383,659 of record NC_136415.1, read on the forward strand.
GATGTGGTAAAAGATTATGATTGCGAGATTTTATATCATCCTAGAAAGGCCAATGTGGTGGCCGATGCTTTGAGCCGTAAGGCAGTAAGTACTCTGATCCGAGATGTCTGCTTGAGGATGAAGGTGATTTCACCTTTGTTGTATATGATCAAGGAGGCTCAGGTGGAGGGTTTAAAAAGGGAGAACTGGAAGATTGAGTGGATTCGCGGTCAAATTCCATTGTTTGTTCGAGATATTCGATGTTTATTGACTCAATGTGGCAAAGTTTGGGTTCCGGCATCCGGATGTGTGAGGCAAAGAATCTTGGAGGAGGCACACAAGTCCAAATTCTCTATCCATCCAGGGGCCATAAAGATGTACCGAGACCTAAGATTGATCTATTAATGGCCATGCATGAAGTGGGAGGTTGCGTGGTTTGTTGAGCGGTGTTTGACCTGCAGGAAGGTCAATGTCGAACATCAGAGGCCTCACGGAAAGATGCAGCCGCTACCTATTCCCATGTGGAAATGGGAAGAGATCACCATGAATTTTATCATGAAGCCACCTAAGATGACGCGGGGTGTGGATTCCTTTTGGGTTATTATGGATAGGTTGACTAAGAGTGCACATTTTATTCTGATTTCTGAAAGTATCTATGCCTAGAAATTAGCAGACATTTATGTGCGGGAGGTGGTGGTCAGGCACGGGATGCCGGTATATGTGGTCTTGGCCCTGATGTTCGTTTCACCTGCAGATTTAGGAGGAAGTTTCATGAGGAGTTGGGTACTCAATTGCATTTCAATACTATTTACCACCCCCATACCAATGTTTAGAGCGAGCAGATGATCCAGATGCTCGATGATATGATCCGGGCATGTGTATTGGATTTCATAGGGAATTGGGATACTTATCATCCACTAGCAGAGTTCCCATATAACAATAGTTATCATGCTAGTATTCACCGACCACCGTTTGAGATGATGTATGGTCGGAGGTGTAGGACTCCAGTTTGTTGTGGGGGGGGGGGGAGGTTGAACATCGAGTTATGGGAAGCACTGAGGTGGTGCTTAAGACCACCGAGTTGATTCATCAGGTGTGTGAAAGGTTACGAGTCGTGTAGAGCCGTCAAAAAAAGTTATGTTGATCGGCGTCGTTCGGAGCTCGAATTTTAGGTGGGGGATTTTGTTTTGTTGAAGGTGTCACCATGGAAGGGTGTCATTCATTTTCGGAAGATGGGCAAGATGGGGCCCCGATTCATTGGTCCGTTCAAGATTTATGCCTGAGTTAGCATGGTTGCTTATCGATTGGATCTACCGGATGAGCTCAGTTAGATCCATAATACCTTCCATGTGTTTAAGCTTCGGAAGTGTGTTGTTGATGAGGCCACAGTCATTTCGTTGGATGATATTCAAGTTGATGGGAGCCTGAATTATATGGAGAAGCCCATTGTGATTCTGGATAGAAAAACAAAAACTCTTCGGAACAAAGAAGTAAAGTTAGTGAAGGTCCAGTGGCAGCATCGGAAGGGCTCAGAATGGACATGGGAGCCCGAGGAGGAGATAAGAGAGCACTACCCAGGATTGTTTGATGCAGAAGACTTCGAGGACGAATTCTGATTCAAGTTGGGGAGATTTGTAATGCTTGGATCTGGTATAAGCATAATTCCATAATTAATTGTATTTTCGATGGGGACTCGACAAGTTGGGAGCTCCAACTCGTCGTGCGAAGAGGGATTTTGGTCGCAGATATTTATGGACCAACTCGGCGAGTCTGGGTGTCCCAACTTGGCGAGTTGGCGGCTATGAAGAAACCCTAATTTTTAGGGTGTTTCACCCTATTTAAAGACCTTAAGTCCCTTGGCTGGCCTCTTTAGCAGCCTCCTCTGTCCAGAAACCCTAATGTCGTGTATTATCCTCTAAGGTTGAGTGTGTGAGCTTGTAGTGAGCTTTGAGAGTTGATTTTTTGGTATTCTTTGGAAGGAGCCTTGAAGTTGGAGGTGCTTAGTTTGGAAGGAGGGCTTTAGATCTAGACACTCTCCATTTGTTGCAGTCTTTTGAGGTATAAATTTGATACCTTGCTTTGTTATCATCAAGATCTCTTTGTTTGAAGTTTTATCTTGATTTTGGGATTATAGTTAGGTTGTCCAAGAAGTTGAGAGTTCAAGGGGCTATTATGCTAGATCTGGCCTTTTCATGACCTCTCTTGGCTTAAAGTTGCAAACTTTACTAGGTTCTAGGTCTCAATCATGCAATAAGTTCTTTATTAAGCCCATGTTGTGATGGGTTTTGAGCACTACATCAATCCTACGGTGTACATGCAAACCCTAAAGCTTTGGATCTAGTTTTTCTAATATACATGCAATAATCATCCAAAGCTCATAAAACCTAATTCTAGCATACAATAATCGAAATTGACAAAAGAATAGAGTTTAGATCTTACCTTGATTGTTATATTGCAATAACAATCTGAATCCTTCTTGTAATTGACTTCTGAAAGCCTAGTGCCTTAAATGTTGCACCTCCAATGGAGTCACAAACACCATATGCAACAAGATGAACAAGGAGAGAGGGAGGAGGCACCAAAAACGTCCTAGGGTTTCTCTTAGAAGGTTAGGCATGTTTTTGGCTTGCCAAGGGTTCCTTTTATACTTAGGCTATTAGGGTTTTCAACCAGGAAACCCTAATCTGACTGCTTAGGCCTTAAGCAACCCATGGAGTTCCCCTAGAAAGCCCTTGGATGAAATCCAAATGGGCTTCCCATAGATTTCGTCCAATCACTTTCCATTAGGAATCCATAGCCCAATTTGCTACCATCATATAATTGCAATATCAGTCCCCTTTATTTAATTAATCTCTTTTAGCCACAAAATTAATTCTTATTAATTCTTGACTAATATTAATTAACCAATATGATTTCTCTTTTAATATATTATTCATATAATATATTCATAAATCATAATTAATCCTTTTTCTCCTTAATTGTCACACCCCCAGACTAGAACGGCGGAAACGTTCGGGGGCAGAGGACGTCATATTCAGTATCATAACAGTTCATAGTAAGGAAAGTACACACCACCATACATATAAAGGTTTCAAAATGTTTACATAATTGTATTTGTTACATGTTCAAAAGATAAATACATAAAAATCTTTCAAAAGAAGTAATTAACGTCAAAGCGTTAATCCCCAAAAGTTGGTTTCCAAACCTGCTTAGCGGTTCCCTGAGAATACAAGTTATTTCAAAGAAAAAGTGTCAACAATTAAGTTGGTGAGTTCATAAGCAGTTTTGAGAAAATGTATACCATTCCAAAGTTCGTGCGTTTTCCAAGAAAATCCCTTATTTTCTTATAAAAGTAAGAAATGCATATGAACATTCGTGTTGTGAATTATAAATAGTTGTACCAGGAAAATCCCTTATTTTCCTATTAGTTGATTGTTTTGGATACACGAAAATCCCTTATTTTCCTAAAGTAACAGGCAGTCTCTAATGTCCAAGACCGAAAATCGCAAGCAACTGAAATGTTTAAAAGGTTGAGGCATAGTTTTATATAGTAAAGCTATAAGAAGATCGCACTTGTTAGATGAAGAATAGTTTTAATAACTACTCATTCATAAAATCAAAACACCATAATAATTGTCTATCCGGTGATTTTTATAACCATACTAACATAATATGCCTGTGGCGACGGTCTTCAGGCGTCGAAACGTTATGACAAACTGTCACCCAAAGGACTGTAGCTAACAGTCAGGGCGCGGAATCATGACTTCCCGTATAGATCTATACACATTTGACACGCTCTCCAAACGTGAGACTCTGGCTATAATAGGCAGGACTTTAGGTAGTACCTTTTAACAAAAAGGTAGCATTGAAGACGTAATCGTCTCACGGATTCTCAACAAAGTCTGTATTAAAATAATAGTTATGTATGCAATGTTTATCCTCTTTCACAATGTTTGACAAAGCATAAATCATAAGTTCTTTGAATGCATAAAATGGTTTATCAAGGATGGCTACCCTGGATACTATGCATTTTGTATAAATCTAATGCATGCAAAGTATCACAAGAGTTTTCACATTTTCACTCAGGATCAACCGTGTGTTTACTTGTATTCTCCCCCGAAATGTATTAAAATTACATTATAAAGTATTTGAAGGTGTATAAAAGGGGTATGAACTCACCTGATAGAGTTAAGATGGTGAGATGAAAACCGAGCAAAACTTCGACAGGAGAAAATAGGTTTCTCAGGATTCTCGGGAATCTCGGGAGCGTAAATCTTCCTTAGGGACTTGGGTATGAAAACCGGGGCTTCGAGATATTGCTTGCATGCAAAACGGAGTAAAAACGCAGGAGAAAGAGAGGAAATGAGCAATTTTGCCCGGAACCCTCGCATCCTTTTTATAGGGAGGTTGAAGTACCGCCTCGGTACGCTGGGCGTACGGGGTTACGCGGGGCGTAATGGGACGTCATTGCTTACGCACTTCGGATGGGAGGGCTTCTATCCGATGGGAGAGCCTGTGGCCGATGGGACTACGCCCTTATCGCCTGGTACGTTAGGCGTACCCCTTTATGCGGGGCGTAACTCGATTTACAGAACTTCTAAATTCCGTAACTCTCGCGTACGAGCACCGTTTCTGGCATTCTTTATATCCACACGTAGGTGAGATAGTACTCTACAACTCTCATTTAGACTCCGTCGGCTAGTTTTGACTTTATATTTAATAATACCTTTTTAGCAGGCCAGGACTGGAAAAGTCCGTTAAAAATCCATAACTTCTTCATCCGGCGTTCGATTTTATCTGTCTTTTACCGTTGTATTCCTATGGTTAGGGTCTTCAACTTTTGTTTAGGTTATGTTAGCTAAATATCGCTTGATCTCTAATTCGAGTTTTTAGTTGTCTACTCCTAAGTCAGAAACTTCGAAAAATCATAACTTCTTAATACGAAGTCAGATTTGGGCGTTCTTTTTATGTATGTTCGCGGTTTAATGATATCTATGACTTTCCTTTAGATACCTAAGGCTAAAAAGTATTTTATTGAAATTTCTCGTTTTATGTTTAACAACGCTTTACCGGTAGAGTTACAAATCTTTGATTGGTCATAACTCCTTCGTTATAACTCGGATTTTAGTGTTCTTTATATTTTTGGAAACCTTATCACGATATCTACCACATAATGTACTCAAACGGAGATTTTTGAACATTTCATTTTTTATGATATTCTTATTACTTCACAAAAAGATTACAAGACTCGACTTTTAGACATTACATTGACCTGAAATAACGGGTTGTTACATCATCCCCCCGTTAGAGGGAATTTCGTCCCGAAATTAATTACGAAATAAGTGCCAATGGACTAGGTAAGAGATGCAGGTACTTTTGTTGCATCTGATCTTCTCGCTCCCAAGTGAATTTAGTTCATCGCTAGGCATTCCAGCGAACCTTCACTATTGGTATGCGACTCTGTTTAGTTTGTTTGATTTCCCTATCCATGATCTCGACCGGTTCTTCCACAAAGTTAAGATTTTCGTTAAGTTTGATTTCGTCGAGTGGAATCACAAGAGTTTCGTCGGACAAACACCTTTTTAGGTTCGATACGTGGAACACTCGATGTACTTTGTTAAGCTCGATTGGAAGTTGATGTAAGCCACTGGGCCAATCCTTGAAGTAATTTCGAAGGGTCCAATGTACCTTGGATTTAGTTTTCCATGCTTCACAAAGCATATCATTCCCTTCTAGGGTGAGACCTTCAGTAGAACGCGGTCACCAACCTGGAATTCCAAGGGTTTTCGTCTTTTGTCGGCATAGCTCTTTTGCCTATCCCTAGAGGTTTTTAGATGCTCTCGAATTTGGACGATCTTTTCAGTTGTTTCCCCAATGATCGGTGAGAGTGCTTTCAGGGACTAGACCTTTTGCCAATTGCGTGTCGCCTACTTCCGTCCAGCACAGAGGTGATCTGCACTTACGGCCGTAAAGGGCTTCAAATGGAGCAGTCTTGATACTAGTATGATAACTGTTGTTGTAAGAGAACTCGACTAATGGTAAGTGAACATCCCACGCTTTACCAAAGTCGATCAGACATGCTCGCAACATGTCTTCTAGAGTTTCTCGTTCTCTCACTATGTCAGTCAGTTTGTGGGTGATAGGTTGTACTCATATCCATCCTTGTTCCCATGGATTTTTGCAACGATTGCCAAAATATGGAAGTGAATCTACTGTCTCTGTCCGAGATGATAGACATCGGCACTCCATAAAGTTGCACGATCTCTCGGATGTAGGTTCTCGTTAGCTTTTCCATCTTATCAGTTTCCTTGATCGATAAGAAATGACCAGACTTGGTTAGTCTGTCGACGATCACCCAAATGGTATCGTGGCCACCCTGAGTCTTGGGTAGTTTTGTTATGAAGTCCATGGAAATTTGTTCCCATTTCCACTCAGGTATTCCGGGTTGATGGAGTAGACCAGAGGGCTTCTGGTGTTCTACTTTTATCTTAACGCCAGTTAAGCACTTGCTCACATAGGTAGCAATTTCTGCTTTCATGTTTGGCCACCAGTAGAGTTGTTTGAGATCCAGATACATCTTATCTGAACCTAGGTGTACGGAGTATGGAGTCTTGTGTGCTTCGTTCATAACTATCTCTCTGAACCCACCAAACTTTGGTGTCCAGATTCAGTTCATGAGGTAGCGCACTCCGTCACCCTTGATCTCTAGATTCTTGTCCGTCCCTCTAAGGGTCACGTTTTTGGGTTTCAAGGCTTCCATTTGAGCTTCCTTGATTTGTGTTGACAGATGCGAATGGATCGACATGGTTAATTACTTCACTCTTCGACCAGAGTACTCTTTACGACTAAGGGCATCAACCACTACATTCGCCTTTCCCGGATGGTAACGAATCTCACATTCATAGTCGTTGAGCAATTCGACCCAACGTCGTTGTCACATGTTTAATTCCTTTTAGTCGAATATGTGTTGAAGGCTCTTGTGGTCTGTGAAAATGGTGCACTTGGTACCGTATAGGTAGTGCCTCAGGATTTTAAGAGCGAAGACCACAACTCCAAGTTCTAAGTCATGAGTGGTGTAGTTGACTTCATGTGTTTTCAATTGTCGTGAGGCATACGCAATAACCTTTCCTCGCTGCATTAACACACATCCCAACCCTTGATTCGAAGCATCGCAATACACCACAAAATCTTCGATCCCCTCTGGAAGAGAAAGAATCGGTGCACTGCATAGGGCCTATTTCAGAGTCCGAAATGCAACATCTTGCTTTTCTCCCCAGTTGTAGGTCACACCTTTCTGAGTTAGGGAGGTAAGAGGCTTTAGATGCTGGAGAAGTTCTGAATGAACCTACAATAATAACCAGCAAGGCCTAGAAATTGGCGAATCTCCGTTGGCGTAGTTGGTGCAGACCAATTTTCGATAGCCTTGATTTTAGATGGGTCCACATGGATTCCTTCTTCGCTGACCACGTGACCTAGGAAATCCACCTTCCTAATCCAAAGCTCGCATTTTGAGAACTTCGCATAAAGTCTCTCAGCTCGTAATGTCTCTTAGACTTGTCTCAGATGTTGGCCATGCTCTTCTTTACTCTTTGAATAAATGAGTATGTCATCTATGAATACTATCACAAATTTATCCAAGAATGGACGACATACCCGATTCATTAAGTCCATGAATACGGCAGGGGAATTGGTTAGTCCGAACGGCATCACTACAAACTCGTAATGCCTGTATCTTGTTCGGAAGGCTGTCTTGGGAATATCACTCTCCAGGACTCGCAGTTGGTGATATCTCGATCTCAGATCTATCTTGGAGAAGTAGTTGGCTCCTTGGAGTTGGTCGAATAAGTCGTCGATTTGTGGTAGGGGATATCGGTTCTTGATGGTAAGTTTGTTGAGCTCTCAGTAGTCGATGCACATCCTAAATGATCCATCCTTCTTTTTCACAAACAACACTGGTGCTCCCTAAGGAGAGAAGCTCGGCCTGATGAATCTTTTGCTGAGTAGCTCATTCAGTTGGCTGGATAGCTCCTGCATCTCCGCTTGGGCTAATCGATAGGGCACTTTGGCTATCGGGGTAGCTCCGGGAATCAAATCGATTCTGAATTCGACTTGTCTTGCGGGTGGTATTCCTGGAAGATCTTCGGGAAAAACATCGGGAAACTCGCATACTTCAGGCACACTCTTGATGTCCTGGACTTCGCGTTTCACATCCACGACATGTGCTAAAACGCATGGCATTCCTTGCGTAGGCACTTCTGAGCTTGGATATGCGAGATAATACGAAGAGTGGTATTGGGTTTGTCGCCATAGATAATGAGGGTTTCGCCGGTTATCAGATTAAGGCGAACGGACTTATCGTAACATAAAATGTCCGCATGATGAGAACTCAGCCAGTCCACGCCTATGATGACATCGAAACTCATAATCGAGACTGGCATGAGGGTGATTGGAAAGGGATTATCGTTTAGAGTTAGGGTATAGTTTAAGTATATCTCCTTAGTGCCTTCTATTTTACCGTTGGCCATTTCTATTATAAACAGTTCACTTAATGATTGGGGTGTTTGTTTCAGCAGGCCTTTAAAATTATGACTCACAAAACTCCTCTCCGCTCCACTATCAAACAAAATGCATGCATACGAGTTATCAAGAAGAAATGTACCTGTAACAACAGTGGCGTCTGCAACGGCTTCATCGTATCCCATTGCGAACACTCGTCCCCTTCCACCGGTATTCCTGTTGTTTGACTTCGGGCAGTCTCTGCGGTAGTGCCCTGTGGCTCCTCACTCAAAGCAGGCACGGCTTACTCCGGCATTAGTAGTGGGGGCGGCTTGTTGGGCTGGATCCTTGTAGAAGCGGACTGTATGCCCCTTCTTATTGCACCTGGTGCATTGGAAGTCACTGCAAGGACCGAGGTGGTGGAAGTTGCATTGGTTGCACTTCGTAAATCTCCCACTATATGAACTTGTGGATGCACTGGTGGTAGGAACAGAAACAGCGTGAGCCACTACCACTTGTTGTTTCTTGGGGTTCCCCTGTAGGGTTTGCCCCCTTCTTTTGTTACAAGGCCTTCCCTGGCCCTGTACCTCCTTTGATGGATCGGCAGTAGCTGCAACAGTACCCTGTTTGACCCCGTGGTCGATGAGTCGTTGAGCCAGGCGCCTAGTGTTGTTGAAAGTGATAGGGTTAGAGGCCAAGACGTGACCTTGAATCTGGGGTGACAACCCACAAATGTACCTCTCAACCTTTTTCGGTTATGGGTTGACCATGGCAAGGCACAAGGCAGCAAAGTCGCTGAACCTGACCGTGTATGCGACTAGGTCAAACCCAGTCATCTTCAGATTCCAGAGCTCCTGCTCTAGCTTTTGTATCTCGCCCCTTGGGCAGTATTCCTCCAGTAGTAGGACCTTTAAGTCCTCCCAACTTATGGCGTCGGCGACGGTGAGAGTCACAGACTTCACATGGCTTTTCCACTAGGTGAGGGCTCGATCAGTGAGGGTGCAAGCGGCGAACTTGACTTTGCTCGCTTCTTGGCAAGAGCAGATCTCAAAGACCGTTTTGGTCTTTTCGAACCATTGCATCAGTGCAATGACTCCCCCAGTGCCATTAAAAGTTTTTGGCTTTGCGTTGGAGAACTCCTTGTAAGTACATTCCCTTACGTGACCATGACTAGTGCCATGGTTGGAATGATTCGTGCTGCTTCCTGCCCCTCCATTTCCATTGGAGTTTATTTGTGAGAGGGCGGCAGTTACTACTGTTGTGATAGCAGCCTAGACCATGGCCGGATCATAAGCTGCTGGTGGAGGTGGTGTTGGTATCGTGCTCGGTCTGAGTCTTAGGTTTGGACGAGGAGGCATCGCGCTGCCAAGAAATAAAAATGAAAGATTATAAGTTTTGGTGGTTGAGGGTTGAATGATAATGAGTTAATTATCTTTCATAGTTAAAGAATTTGGTTTGACCTACACAGGGCTTTGAGCTTGATTCACAAATGGAGTTTAAATAGCAATTGATAAACTCATGAACTCGAATGAAATGCACAGAATTAACACACGAAATAGATATGCCCTATATATATTAAACATATGGTTGCGTTACATCCGAAGTTAGAAAAAACAATTGAGCTTTCTAAAGGTCTCCGATAACATAAAGTCAAAGAAAGTAAGACTTTTAGCCGATGGTCCTATTCTATATCAAAATTTGGGAATTAGGCGAGCACTACTCGCGGCGCGGATTGCGCTTGGAGCTTGACATCGCATCCGATTGCTTGGCTCCCATGAGACGCCTGTCAAAGGCAACTTGTTGCTCCCTCAAATCCCTCATTTTGGAGAGTGTTGCAGTCATTTGCTCCTGGAGGGAGTTGGTGTGGAGTTGAGCATTCCCTTGCAGCATGTCTAGACAACAGATATCAGCTGCGTTATCCTCCACCCTTATGTCAACCTCGTGAATCCGGTTTGCTTGGACTTCGGATTGATAAGCCTGATTGGCAAGTTTTCCTACCATAACTGGGAGTGCTCAATCAGCTGAACTTCCTCCGCTGACATCGTAGAAGTCCTGACACATACCGTAAGGAGGAATGTAACAACGGAAATTTTAAAACAAATTTTTCATTTCATAAAAAGGTATTTCCATCCAAAAATAGGCATAAAAGATCCAATGTATCATGCAATAATACAAATCATATAAATCCCAAGATCATAAATCCTCCATCAGTGTGTACAGATCACGCCGGCGCCTTCCCACGGTCCTCGCTAGTACCTGAAACACATACACAACAACTGTAAGCATAAATGCTTAGTGAGTTTCCCCAAAATACAACCTACACACATACGCCTTTCCAGGCCCTGACCTTCCGGTCCATGTGTCTCAGGGGACTTCCGTCCCGACTGGGTAAACCTTCCGGTCCTACCCACGCCAACCTTACGGTCCACAATACAACGCCTTCCGGCCCATAACATATTCGCCTTCCGGCCCATATCAAACATATCATACGTAGCATATTTAACAATTTACTTATCACACATAGCACATATGTCTCATATCATATCCGACCTTCCGGTCACACAGTCAAAACCCTTCCGGGTATAGTGTAGTGAGAAGACTCACCTCGTGAATCTCGATAACTCGCAAATCCTGGAATCACTCGCTCGATCCTCCGAGCTACAAACCCCTATAACAATCATATGTCTATAATTAATACTTTCATCACTAAGGTTGACTACCTCTATCAGGTCAACACTAGTCAGCTCTGGTCAATGGTCAATGGTCAACTTTGACCGGACTCGGCGAGTGCACTAGGGCGACTCGGCGAGTCTAGACATTTTCACCAACTCTCTAGAATTCCCTTTTTGACACGTCGAGTATTCCCCTGACTCGACGAGTTCCACCTGGTAAGAATCGCGGGGCCACCCCGACTCAACTCGCCGAGTCTCAAGAACAACTCGGCGAGTTCCAACTCGACTCAGTCCACCTGTCAACTTCTAACTCGCCCTGACTCACTGAGTCGACCTATAACTCGGCAGGACCACTCACTAAGTGGTTTAGGGCAATCTTCATGCTACTCGCCGAGTCTGTTCGTCGGACTCGGCGAGTCCATGCCATGCATCAACTCAAACTTGTTTCTGAGGTCAGATCCGCTCCAACAATTCGTAGATCTGGCCTTCCTAAGCTTATTCATCACGTAAAGTCCTTATCTTGGTGTTCATAACGCACCCCATGACTCATAAATGGTGTTTTGACCTTAGGCATAAGGATCTCAATCCAAAACCCCCATGGATTCATAAAAAGCTTGGGCAAAGGGACACTCTGGACCTCCAAGGGTCCTGATCTATAATCTAAATTGCTTAAGGGACCAAGGAAGCACTAGATCTAGCCACAAAAGGGCTCAATAAGCCCTAAATCAATATAAACCTCAACATAACAGAAATAGCTCGAAGATAATACCTCAAATATGATGTTCTGGACCTCAAACCTTCAGGGAGTGGCTCCTCTTGTTTTCCCTTAGCTGATCCTTCCTTTCCCTTGCAAAATGATACCTCCAAGGTCAATAATGGCTTCCTACTTTGCTCCAAACGCTCACACTCGCTAGGGTTTCACTCAAGGGGCTGGTGAGCACAAATGATGGCCTAAAGGCCCTTTAAATAGGTCCCAAACCCGAGAAATTAGGGTTTCATTAAACAGCGCGGACTCGCCGAGTCCAGGCGCTAACCCGCGTCCAGAACCGCGATCCTACTCGACGAGTCTGAGCTCCAACTCATCGAGTCCCCTCACAAATCATCAAAATCATAAACATAAAAGATACCTGGAAATCCGGGCTGTTACAACTCTCCCCCACTAGAACTAGACTTTGCCCTCGAAGTCTCGCTCAAAAAATAGCTCCGGATGCTGCTCACGCATCTCACGCTCCGGCTCCCAGGTCATCTCTGATCCTTTCCGATGTTGCCACTGAACCAACACCAGGGGTACCTCCTTGCTCCTCAGAACCTTGATCTTCCGATCTCTGATGGCCACTGGTCTCTCGGCATAATTCAGGCTCGCATCCACCTGAATATCCTCTAATGGAACCACTGCCGATTCATCGGCTATACACTTCCTCAGCTGCGACACATGAAAAGTGTCGTGAATCTGCCCCAACTCTGCTGGCAAATCTAAACGATAGGCTACCCGACCTACCCTCGCGATCACACAGAATGGACCAATATATCGGGGCCCCAACTTGCCCCTCTTCCTAAATCGAATCACTCCCTTCCAAGGAGAGACCTTCAGGAGAACAAGGTCGTGGACCTGGAACTCAAGCTCGGACCGGCGTCTGTCTGCATAACTCTTATGTCGGCTCTGAGCGGTCAACAACCTCTGTCTGACCTGTTGAATCTGCTCTGATGTCTGAAGCACGATCTTTGTACTGCCCATCACTCTCTGCCCAACCTCTCCCCAACAAATGGGGGTCCGACACCTCCTCCCATACAACAGCTCAAAGGGTGGCATACCAATGCTCGAATGATGGCTGTTGTTGTAGGAAAACTCTGCCAAGGGTAAATACGCATCCCAACTACCCCCGAAATCCAATACACATGCTCGGAGCATGTCTTCAAGCGTTTGAATCGTCCGCTCACTCTGACCGTCTGTCTGGGGATGATATGCGGTACTAAAATGCAGTTTAGTACCCAATTCCTCATGAAATTTTTTCCAGAATCTGGAAGTGAAACGCATGTCACGGTCTGAAACAATCGAGATCGGCACCCCGTGCCGAGATACTACTTCCCTCACATACACCTCCGCCAATTTCTCTGCCGAAGAACTCTCACTGATGGCAAGGAAGTGAGCGCTCTTCGTCAGCCTGTCTACAATCACCCAAGTTGCATCAACTCCTCTGGCAGTCCTCGGCAATTTGGTGATGAAATCCATAGTGATCTGTTCCCACTTCCACTCAGGAACCTCCAGTGGCTGCAACTTGCCATGCGGCCTCTGGTGCTCGGCCTTAACCCTACGGCAGGTTAAGCACCTCTCAACAAACCACGCGACGTCCCTCTTCATACAGGGCCACCAATACTCCTTTCTCAAATCCAAATACATCTTCGTAGCCCCGGGATGAATCGAGAATTTCGATCGATGCGCCTCCTCCATCAAAATAGTACGCGTTCCTCCCACAAACGGTACCCAGATACGCCCTTGAAATGTCATAAGCCCCCGACCATCGGTAACGAACTCTGAAACCAAACCAACAACCCGTTCCCTCTTCTGCATCTCAGGTTGCACAGCCTCGGCCTGTGCCCCACGAATAGCGTCCAATACCGGGGCTATCTGGGTCAATCTCAAACATACCTCCCGCAGCGGGGTGCTCTCCGCCCTGCGGCTCAATGCATCGGCTACCACATTAGCCTTGCCTGGGTGGTACAGGATCTCACAATCATAATCCTTGACCACATCCAACCACCTTCTCTGACGCATATTTAGGTTGGGCTGATCCATCAAATACTTCAAACTCTTATGGTCCGTGTATATCATACACCGAACCCCATACAAGTAGTGACGCCAAATCTTGAGGGCGAACACCACTGCCCCCAACTCTAGATCATGGGTGGGATATCTCGTCTCATGAGGCTTCAGCTGCCTCGATGCATACGCTATTACATGCCCCCTCTGCATCAGCACCACTCCCAATCCCAAAATCGATGCATCACAAAATACCACAAAGTCCTCCATCCCTTCCGGGAGAGCTAACACCGGGGCTTCGCACAACCTCTGGCGAAGTGTCTCAAAGGAGGCCTGCTACTCGGGGCCCCATGAAAACGCAACACCCTTCCGGGTCAATCTGGTGAGTGGCACTGCAATCTTGGAGAAATCCTTAATAAACCTCCGATAATACCCTGCCAGCCCTAGGAAACTCCTGATTTCGGAGGGTGACTTCGGCACCTCCCAACTCATCACCGCCTCAACCATGGCCGGATCGACCAATATCCCTTTCTGATTAACAAGATGTCCTAAGAACTGGACCTCCCGCAACCAGAAATCACACTTGGAAAATTTGGCATAAAGCCTCTCCGATCTCAGAACCCCGAGAACCTCTCTCAAATGCTCTTCGTGCTGCTCCCTAGACCTCGAATATACCAGAATATCATCGATAAATACAATCACCAACCAATCCAACATCGGCCTACATACTCGGTTCATGAGGTCCATGAACACAGCCGGGGCATTGGTGAGCCCAAAAGGCATCACCACAAACTCGTAATGCCCATAACGCGTCCTAAACGCTGTCTTCTGGACGTCCTCATCCCGCACTCTCACCTGATGATATCCAGACCTCAAATCGATCTTGGAGAACCAAGATGCTCCCTGCAACTGATCGAACAAATCGTCGATCCTCGCTAATGGGTAACGGTTCTTGACCGTCAGCTTGTTCAACTCCCGGTAATCAATGCACATCCGGTGTGAACCATCCTTCTTCTCAACGAACAGGATAGGCGCTCCCCACGGCGAGCTGCTCGGCCGAATAAACCCCTTCCCCAGCAGCTCCTGAAGCTACGAGGATAACTCTTGCATCTCTGGAGGTGCAAGACGATAAGGCACCTTAGCAATAGGCGCGGCCCCCAGAACCAAGTCAATACTGAACTCCACTTGCCTCACAGGAGGCACACCCGGCAACTCCTCGGGAAAAACATCTGGAAACTCACGCACCATCGGAACCTCCTCAACGGAACTCGGCCTCTCGGAAGCCACCCGCGTATCCATCATATACGCCACAAAACCCTTACAGCCCTGCTGTAGACACTGCCTCGCCCTAGCGGCCGAACAAAAAGCTGATCCCGAACGTGTACCCTCGCCGTACACCAAAAGAACTCCCCCACTAGGGTCTCGTATGGTCACCAGCTGACGCTCGCAGTCGATAACTGCGCCGAATCTACTCAACTAGTCCATGCCCATAATGACACAGACATCACCCATCGCAATAGGAACCAGATCTATCGGAAATTCAACCCCGAAAATCTCTAACACACATCCCCGGAGTATCTCCGTGGCACAAATCACTCTCTCGTCAGCTATGGAAACCCTCAGAGGCCGACTCAACGCCTCACGACTAACACTAATATGTTGACTAAAGGCCAGAGATACGAAAGACCGACTCGCACCCGAGTCAAATAATACTAAAGCAGGTACAGAATTCACAAGAAAACTACCTACGCATAAACATGAAATAAGCATAACATCCCATAACGAATAATAATAACAGGAAAGAAAACATACCAGCCACAACGTCAGGCGCCGCGCGGACCTCCTCCGCGGTCAACTGGAAAGCTCTCCCACGAGCTCTCAGGGCCTCAGCCTTCACTGGTCGAGTCTCAGCAGCCCTAGCAGCAGGTGCAGATCCCTGGAGAAGCTAAGGGCACTCGGCCTTCCGATGGCCGGTCTGGTTGCAATGAAAGCAGACCATAAACCCCTTGGGGCAATCCCTAGCAATGTGCCCCTCCTTGCCACACTTGTAGCAAGCACCTAATCAACATGTCCCCTCGTGACCCTTGCCGCACTTTCCGCAAGTGCGGCCCTTCTGACCTCCCGTCCTCGAATCGGCGGACTTAGTCCGCTTGGCTGCAGGCTGAGACTGAGCCGGCCGCCGATCCACCCGTTGAGACTCGGCCTCCTCCCTGGCCTGGGTCTCCAACTCAATCTCGCGCTTCCTGGCATTCGCCTAAAGCTCAGCAAAAGTATGATATGTCGAGTTCAATACGAACTCCCGGATATCCCTCCTCAACACACCCAAATACCAGCTCATCCGAGCCTGCTCCGTGGACACCTGCTCGGGGCAGAACATCGCCCTCTCATGAAACTTCCGCGTGATCACCGTGACAGAATCATTACCCTGCTTGAGGGTCAAGAACTCCTGAACCAACCGTTCCCTCTCCACCGGGGGAACGTACTCGTCTCTGAACATGGTGGTAAACCTCTCCCATGTCACAGCTGAAACCTCTGCCAGAGTGAAGTTCGCCGTCACGAACTTCCACCAATCCTTTTCTCCCAGGCGGAGCTGGTTCAAGGCGAACCGTACCCTCAGATGCTCCGGACATGAACAAGTATAGAAGCATCCCTCGATATCAACAATCCATCTCATCGCAGCGATCAGATCCTGCGTCCCGTCAAACTCAGGTGGCTTCGTGTTGCTGAACTCCCGAAATAGCAACGAGTCACCTCCCTATGGTCTGGCAGCGGCCACAGCTGTGGTAGCTGCAACGGCTGCAGCCTCAGTCAACGCGGCGTACCGCTCATCAAAGGTCTCCATCAGAGTGGTCTTAATAGACCCAAACATATCCGGAATCTCAGCCCAGATCGCTGCAGCCACCTCCTCATGAATCATCTGACGAATCTCCTCGTCACTCACACTGCTCGTACTAGGTCTGTGGCGTGATCCAACCATGATGCCTCTGAAATACAACATAAAAATATCAGAGACTCTATCGAGAATATTCGCACTCGATAACGCAACCCTACTCAGTCTCCGATACCTAGGGATTCTTACTTGGGTCGCCCACTGACCTGGTGCCCTCGGTAGTACGGGCCCAATACTACCGACTTCACCGCATCAGCATTCACCCCAAGTCCTCCTTCCCAAATCCCGGATCTTGAGTATTCTATTCTCACCATGCACTAGCTACCCTCTCGCTCTCGAAGCATCTCAAAGCAACAGACTTCCCTAGACTAAGGCATCACAAATCAGGCCACTCTAGTCCTAATATGAATACCTAGTCTTCTAGCATGCATATCATATTACATCATATCATATTTCATAATACATATTGTAAGGGTATTTTGGGGATTTTTACCGTTCGAGCGCTGGCTGATCGTACACACTGCTTCATCCTTGTTTACCACAAAAATCCTTGATAAAATTTTTATGCCCTTGTTTTTGAAAAAAATCCTCAAATCCTCGGTTTGAGTTCAGTTATGCCCGAAGGTGTACCCGAATCCCTCAAACCAAGGCTCTGATACCAACTTGTAACAACGGAAATTTTAAAACAAATTTTTCATTTCATAAAAAGGTATTTCCATCCAAAAATAGGCATAAAAGACCCAATGTATCATGCAATAATACAAATCATATAAATCCCAAGATCATAAATCCTCCATCAGTGTGTACAGATCACGTCGGCGCCTTCCCACGGTCCTCGCTAGTACCTGAAACACATACACAACAACTGTAAGCATAAATGCTTAGTGAGTTTCCCCAAAATACAACCTACACACATACGCCTTTCCAGGCCCTGACCTTCCGGTCCATGTGTCTCAGGGGACTTCCGTCCCGACTGGGTAAAACCTTCCGGTCCTACTCACGCCAACCTTACGGTCCACAATACAACGCCTTCCGGCCCATAACATATTCGCCTTCCAGCCCATAACACAATGCCTTCCGGCCCATATCAAACATATCATACGTAGCATATTTAACAATTTACTTATCACACATAGCACATATGTCTCATATCATATCCGACCTTCCGGTCACACAGTCAAAACCCTTCCGGGTATAGTGTAGTGAGAAGACTCACCTCGTGAATCTCGATAACTCGCAAATCCTGGAATCACTCGCTCGATCCTCCGAGCTACAAACCCCTATAACAATCATATGTCTATAATTAATACTTTCATCACTAAGGTTGACTACCTCTATCAGGTCAACACTAGTCAGCTCTGGTCAATGGTCAACGGTCAACTTTGACCGGACTCGGCGAGTGCACTAGGGCGACTCGGCGAGTCTAGACGTTTTCACCAACTCTCTAGAATTCCCTTTTTGACACGTCGAGTATTCCCCTGACTCGACGAGTTCCACCTTGTAAGAATCGCGGGGCCACCCCGACTCAACTCGCCGAGTCTCAAGAACAACTCGGCAAGTTCCAACTCGACTCAGTCCACCTGTCAACTTCTAACTCGCCCTGACTCACTGAGTCGACCTATAACTCGGCAGGACCACTCACTAAGTGGTTTAGGGCAATCTTCATGCTACTCGCCGAGTCTGTTCGTCGGACTCGGCGAGTCCATGCCATGCATCAACTCAAACTTGTTTCTGAGGTCAGATCCGCTCCAACAATTCGTAGATCTGGCCTTCCTAAGCTTATTCATCACGTAAAGTCCTTATCTTGGTGTTCATAACGCACCCCATGACTCATAAATGATGTTTTGACCTTAGGCATAAGGATCTCAATCCAAAACCCCCATGGATTCATAAAAAGCTTGGGCAAAGGGACACTCTGGACCTCCAAGGGTCCAGATCTATAATCTAAATTGCTTAAGGGACCAAGGAAGCACTAGATCTAGCCACAAAAGGGCTCAATAAGCCCTAAATCAATATAAACCTCAACATAACAGAAATAGCTCGAAGATAATACCTCAAATATGATGTTCTGGACCTCAAACCTTCAGGGAGTGGCTCCTCTTGTTTTCCTTTAGCTGATCCTTCCTTTCCCTTGCAAAATGATACCTCCAAGGTCAATAATGGCTTCCTACTTTGCTCCAAACGCTCACACTCGCTAGGGTTTCACTCAAGGGGCTGGTGAGCACAAATGACGGCCTAAAGGCCCTTTAAATAGATCCCAAACCCGAGAAATTAGGGTTTCATTAAACAGCACGGACTCGCCGAGTCCATACCTTGGACTCGCCGAGTCCAGGCGCGAACCCGCGTCCAGAACCGCGATCCTACTCGGCGAGTCTGAGCTCCAACTCGCCGAGTCCCCTCACAAATCATCAAAATCATAAACATAAAAGATACCTGGAAATCCGGGCTGTTACAAGGACGCAGTCCTTGCTGCTGGATCCAATGGTGGATGTGGCTTCCCCAGACGGGAGTTGGTCCTTGAAATCCCATCCTGAAAGGAGGTCGAACAGACGGAGGTCGGACGGCTGGCAGATTGATTACCTCAAGCTCTGAGGATGAGCTATCTGAATCTTCATCCTCCTCGTCTTCCATGGGTTCCTCCTCGGGGTCGTCTTCAATCCATCCCCCATTACCTTGGTTGGGGTAGTAGGGGTCGTCGGGGTGAGGGAATCCAGCCATTTAGTCTATACGAGAATAGGGTTAAGAATTGACTATAAGCTAAAGCATGTAAAATTTACCCTTAAGTTTGACAGTTGAAGATACCCAAATACTCCCATAGTATTCTTAATGATATGCTCTTGGTAAGTTTTAAATTTGTTGTCCACTGCAGACACTCCTTGGCATACGTTAGTCGACTCTTGGACAAATATAGTTGATCAGGCTATGTTCATCCCAGTTCTGATTACATGTCCCAAGGCATACCTGCACTGCACAATTTATTTATAATACTTCTATATTGATCTATTTATGACATTGTTATTAATATGAAATGAATGCATGCCTACTTTACAAAAATTAAATAAATTTAATTTTTTTTTAAAGTATGACTCTTACTCAGAGTGTTTTTGCCCAGTTGTGTTTATAGTTGTATACAAAAAATGGTTTTGATATACTTAATTCACTATAAACAATGCTCTGAAACCAATCTATCACACCCCCAAACCAGAACGGCGGAAACGTTCGGGGGCGGAGGACGTCATATTCAACATCATAACAGTTCATAGTAAGGAAAGTACACACCACCATACATATAAAGGTTTCAAAATATTTACATAATTGTATTTGTTACATGTTCAAAAGATAAATACATAAACATCTTTCAAAAGAAGTAATTAACGTCAGAGCGTTAATCCCCAAAAGTTGGTTTCCAAACCGGCTTAGCAATTCCCTAAAAATACAAGTTATTTCAAAGAAAAAGTGTCAACAATTAAGTTGGTGAGTTCATAAACGGTTTTGAGAAAATGTATACCATTCCAAAGTTCGTGCATTTTCCAAGAAAATCTCTTATTTTCTTATAAAAGTATGAAATGCATATGAACGTACGTGTTGTGAATTGTAAATAGTTGTACTAGGAAAATCCTTTATTTTCCTATTAGTTGATTGTTTTGGATACAGGAAAATCCCTTATTTTCCTAAAGTAACAGGCAGTCTCTAATTTCCAAGACTGAAAATCGCAAGCAACTGAAATGTTTAAAAGGTTGAGGCATAGTTTTATATAGTAAAGCTATAAGAAGATCGCACTTGTTAGATGAAGAATAGTTTTAATAACTACTCATTCATAAAATCAAAACACCATAATAATTGTCTATCCGGTGATTTTTATAACCATACTAACATAATATGCCTGTGGCGACGGTCTTCAGGCGTCGAAACGTTATGACAAACTGTCACCCAAAGGACTGTAGCTAACAATCAGGGCACGGAATCATGACTTCCCGTATAGATCTATACACATTTGACATGCTCTCCAAACGTGAGACTCTGGCTATAATAGGCAGGACTTTAGGTAGTACCTTTTAACAAAAAGGTAGCATTGAAGACGTAATCGTCTCACGAATTCTCAACTAAGTCTGTATTAAAATAATAGTTTTGTATGCAATGTTTATCCTCTTTCACAATGTTTGACAAAGCCTAAATCATAAGTTCTTTGAATGCATAAAATGGTTTATCAAGGATGGCTACCTGGATACTATGCATTTTGTATAAATCTAATGCATGCAAAGTATAACAAGAATTTTCACGTTTTCACTCGGGATCAACCATGTGTTTACTTGTATTCTCCCCCGAAATGTATTAAAAGTACATTATAAAGTATTTGAAGGTGTATAAAAGGGGTATGAATTCACCTGATATAGTGAAGATGGTGAGATGAAAACCGAGCAGAACTTCGACAGGAGAAAATGGGTTTCTCAGGATTCTCGGGAATCTCGGGAGCGTAAAACTCCCTTCGGGACTTGGGTATGAAAACCGGGGCTTCAGGATATTGCTTGCATGCAAAACGAAGTAAAAATGCAGGAGAAAGAGAGGAAATGAGCAATTTTGTCTGGAACCCTCGCATCCTTTTTATAGGGAGGCTGAACCGCCTCGGTACGTTGGGCGTACGGGGTTACGTGGGGCGTAATGGGACGTCATTGCTTACGCACTTCGTATGGGATGGCTTCTATCCGATGGGAGAGCCTATGGTCGATGGGACTACGCCCTTATCGCCTGGTACGTTGGGCGTGCCCCTTTACGCAGGGCGTAACTCGATTTACAGAACTTCTAAATTCCGTAACTCTCACGTACGAGCATCGTTTCTGGCATTCTTTATATCCAAGCGTAGGTGAGACAGTACTCTACAACTCTCATTTAGACTCCGTCGACTAGTTTTGACTTTATATTTAATAATACCTTTTTAGCAGGCCAGGACTAGAAAAGTCCATTAAAAATCCGTAACTTCTTCATCTGGCGTCCGATTTTATCTATCTTTTACCGTTGTATTCATATGGTCATGGTCTTCAACTTTTTTTTAGGTTATGTTAGCTAAAGATCGCTCGATCTCTAATTCGAGTTTTTAGTTGTCTACTGCTACATTAGAAACTTCGAAAAATCATAACTTCCTCATACTAAGTCAGATTTGGGCATTCTTTTTATGTATGTTCGCGGTTTAATGATATCTACGACTTTCATTTAGATACCTAAGGCTAAAAAATATTTTATTGAAATTTCTCGTTTTATGTTTAACAACGCTTTACTAATAGTGTTACGAATCTTTGATTGGTCATAACTCCTTCGTTATAACTCGGATTTTAGTGTTCTTTATATTTTTGGAAACCTTATCACGATATCTACCAAATAATGTACTCAAACGGAGCTTTTTGAACATTTCATTTTCGATGATATTCTTATTACTTCACAAAAAGATTACAAGACTCGACTTTTAGACATTACATTGACCTGAAATAACGGGTTGTTACATTAATTCATCCTATCAGTTGATATAGTGAAGGCAACCCAAAAGAACCATTCTCACAATCGGGTCAAGTACATACCAAATACTTATGGGTTTAGACACCTAATCTAACATGTTGAGCCTTTGAGCTTCCTTCTAGCATGCATGGACGTAAAGTTGCAAAATTTACGTGATTTCCTAGCCTTTGGATGTCAGATATGCATTTTGGGTCTATGCTTTTGGAGTTTACGGGCTTAATGGGTAAAGCCTCACCCCTTTGAGTCTAGGGTTTGGGTTTGGGATCTTTGTGGGGGTTCTTAAGGGTAAAGTTGGAAATTTTTCCCTTCTAGAAATCATTTTGAAGGAAATATGAGATTTGGAGTTCCTAGATTCGATGGAAACAACTTAATGCATTAAGTTGTTGGATTTTTGGCCAACTCGGTGAGTTCATTAGTGAACTCGGTGTGTTGATGGAAGTTTTCCCGATTTATGTAGTTAAGGGAGGAACTCGACGAGTTCAAGTAACACTCGGCGAGTTGAGTCAACTCTAACCGTCAACTTTGACCTTTGACTTTAGTCTTTGACCAAGTTTGACCTATAAGGGGTTTTGGGGCATTTTGAGTTGAATCTACGAACCGGTTATTGTTTAGGGGTTGAGTAGAGATAATACTCGGAGGCAAGACCTATTCACCTATTGTTTAGTATTCGAGGTGATTCTTTTCACTGCACTCATGGGTCGAAGGCACCAATGTCGAACCATTAACTGATATGTTATGTTTAGTCGTAGAGTATGTAATGGTTTCTACTTGACCTATATGCGGAATTATGTAAAGACCATGGGAGTTACCCATGGCACTTGGTAAGACCATGGGAGGATCCTATGGCTCGGGGATGTAAGACCATAGGGGTAGCCCAAGGCATTCCAAATGAAGACCATGGAGGGAGTCCATGGCAATCTTGTATGTATGTGTGCATGACATTATGTGATTTTATATTTTGGTGTTTTGGGAAACTTAATAAGTGTATGCTTACAGTTTTGTTGGTTGTTTCAGGTACTTCTAGCTCTAAGGGCAAGGGCTTGGCTTGATGGCGCTGCGTGCACTCTCCAGTATTTTTCCCACTTGTTATTATGGACACACTGATCTTTCTGAATAATATGTTGATATATTGGATTTTAGAAACAATTTGTGATGGGAATTTCTAATTATTAAACTTGGGTTGTTAATGTTTAAATGAAAATTTTTACATGAAATTTTGGGTTGTTACAAAAGTAGAATCTTCTAGATCATCCACGCGATTAACCATTCAAACCCATCTTGCTCCCAACCAACTTTTGCATCCACCACTCACACCCAGTGGTCGTTCGCATCCAATAGCCTCATTCGCAACTAAACAACTTTCGAGATTTGAAAATAGACTTGTTCCGAGGTTCGCATCCATTCATACCAAAATGGCTCTCATTTGCATCGGATCCACTAGTGACTACGATGTCTTGCGATCATTCGAAGTCAATCACATCGGATCACATCCATCAGTCTGTTTGCACTCAATACTCTTTTTGCATCTGATAACAATATATTGTGACTCAATGCAACCGTACGCATCCAGTTGCAACTACCACCCATATTGGAACTAAAAGGTTGACCTTTGCATTCGTATCACTTAAAGTGTGTTACCAAAAAGGTTTAGAACAAAATGTAGTTTTCTTTAGCAACTACCACCCATATTGGAACTAAAAGGTTGACGTACTTCAGTTGGTGTTGTTGGTGCTTTCCAATTCTTGACCTCTTCAATCTTCGCAGAATCGACATGAATCCCTTTACTGCTGACCACATGACCGAGGAAATGAACTTCGTTAATCCAGAACTCACATTTAGAACACCTTACATAAATTTTCTCTTTTCTTAGCAGTTCCAGAATTAAACGCAAGTGTTGGCCATGTTCTTCCTTTATTCATCAATATATCAATATGTCGTCGATGAAGACAATCACGAATTTGTCCAAGTAAGGTTTACACACCCGATTCATAAGGTCCATGAATACGGTTGGTGCGTTGGTCAGTCCAAATGGCATAACTAGACGCTCATAGTGACCATATCTAGTTCGGAATGCTGTCTTTGGAATATTTGTTTCTTGAACTCTCAGTTGATGATAGCCGGATCGTAGGTTGATCTTCGAGTAGTAGCAGGATCCTTGCAGTTGGTTGAATAGGTCATCGATCCTCGGGAGTGGATATCGGTTCTTGATAGTGAGCTTATTCAATTCTCGATATCCAATGCACATCTTGAACGATCCATCCTTCTTTTTGACAAACAATATCAGGGCTCCCCAGGGAGAGAAGCTTGGCCGGATAAATTCTTTGTCAAGAAGTTCTTGAAGTTGACGGGATAGTTCTTGCATTTCCGATGGAGCTAGATGATAAGACGATCGTACCACTGGTGTTGCACCTGGGATAAGGTCGATTCAAAACTCAACCTATCTAACGGGAGGTACTCCAGGTAGATCTTCTGGAAAATACATCTAGGTAGTCGCATACTTGCGGTATGTCTCTGATTTCCTTACCCTTGTCTTGCATATCCACAAGGTGGGCCAATAAAGCGTATCATCTCTTCTGTAAATACTTCCTTGCCTTCATGCAAGTAATGACTCTTAGGTTCCTCCCTGCATTGTCTCCGTAAATCACAAGGGCTTCATTGTTTGGTACGGGTAGTAGAACGACTTTTTCATATTATTAAACCTTCGTTCGATGTGGTGATGACCAATTCATTTTGATGATCACATTGTACTTTCAATGGTCATAGGAATTAGATCAGAGTGAAGATGTGGTTTTTCAAGGTGAATCAGCGATTAGTGAGTATTTCTAAAGTGTTTTCTAATCGGATTGATTCTGATTCCCATTCTATAAGTCTTATTAATTTTTGCTAGATTTAGGTTTTATCGTGTTTCTAATAGTATGGCCAATTAATCATATATCATCATCATTTTTAAATCATACGAAAACATAATTATTGTTTAGGAGAAACATACCAGTGACCATTACTGGGTCCTGGTGAACATCTCCTGCATCGATTACTATGTTGTTCCTTTTTCGCCCTAGTTTCTTCAGTTTCGGGCAGTCCTTCCTACAATGCCCTGATTGATTGCATTCGTAGCAGTCACGACTTCCTTGGATCTTTCTGCAGTACCTTGAGATATGACCTCTAAGTTTACATTTACTGCAGATTATCTCCTCACAATCTCCGACATGATGGTAATTGCATTTGGTATAATCGGGTAAGGTTCCAAAGTAGGACTTAGACCAAGTAGGAGTATTTGAGTCGTAGGTAGTCACAGGTTCTGACTTGGGTTTGAGGAGTTTGAAGTTCCCTTTGGATTCCTTTTGACACTTCCCTTCGCTCACTTTTTCTTTGGCTGTTGGGTTATGGTATTCGGATGGAGATATTGTTTAGTCAAATGATAGGCCAGTTACTTAGCACTATCAAAGGTAGTAGTTTCGAATGTCGCAACTAGACCTCGTATTGGAGGGGTTAGTCCCCAAATGTACCTCTCCATCTTCTTGTATTTGGATTCTATGATACTTGGGCAAAGGTTGGCAAGGTAGTTGTATCGAGAGGTGTAAGCAGCCACCTCTGACTCTTTTCATGGAAAGGTTTAACAATTCTTGTTCTAGGGCCTGAATTTCTTGTTGTGGACAATACTCCTCGATCAACATTTGTTTTAGGGCTCCCCAAGAAATGGCATAGGCTGCATCAACCCCTATAGACTTGGTATGGTTATCCCACTAAGCTAGGGCGGAATCCATTAGCGTACAAGTGGCATAATTAACGTGACAATTATTATCACAAGAGCTGATACAAAATACTGCCTCCATCAACTCTATCAAATGGGATAGACCAATGACTCCTTCCGTACCGAAGAAAGATGGGGGTTGGTAGGCTAAGAAATCCTTATATAAGCAGGATATGGGGTTTCTTCTGCTAGAAACGGGAAAGTCATCATTATTCCCACTTTTAAGGGACAATTTGTTCTGGGAAGCTTCATACGTAGCTAAAGTTATGGAAATCCCTTGCAGAATCATGGTTTGCATTTGTGTTGGGTCCATTGCAGATTCCTTTGTAGGCCTTTGTCCTAAGCGTTTAGTAAAGACACACTTAGGTTGTTTATACTACTTAATCTTAGTAAGCATGTTGGAATTGTATTACATAATAGGACATTGATATAATTTGTTCCTATAATCTGATAGATTCCCAAATTATAGAGTGAGATTGATTCTTTAAACTCTTCCAAGTTACGAATGATGAGGAAAAAGTGATTGATTTGGAAATCCTCCAGATTTCCAAAGGAGAGAAAGGGAATTGGAATCCTTATGGTTGAAATCTTTGGAAGAGAGAAGTTTGGAAACTATCGAATGAATGTTTGAAAACTTATGGAACTCCCTGCTACGAAGGTAGTAGGGTTGTCGGTTCTTCGGATTTAGGAGAACTGAGAAAATATGAACGTTATCCCATAGTTTAAGTATTTTTGTGATTAAAAATCTATACGTTGTTTCGGGGTTGAAATAAGGTTTCTAAGGTACTAGGCATCTGCAACAGATCTTGAGAACATTCTTCAATCTCTAAAACTTTCAACCATTATAGTCTGTCAAATTCCTTGCTCAAGGTTGGTTGTGCACTAGCCCAACCATTAATAACATAGGTGCGCATTCCAGAATTATTTATGTTATGGCTTATGTACGATACTAACCTTTAATTGAGGCATTTGACCTAAAGGGTTGAGTTGGTAGTTCTAGTTGAAGGGATGTTTAAAATTTTTATTAAGTGTTCTCATCGCGGGTCAGAGTATATATATGACTCTTATATATTATGGTTGGTGGGGTTTGTAGTATTATTAATTTGTGTTTTGTACTTCCCGACTACCGAGCACTAACGTGGTCCAGACATGAAGTACCATAAGTAGTTGAGAGGTAGTGTTATTATTAATAATACTTTTATTAGAAGCTAGTTTTCTATAGTTGTATTCCTCTTTCGAGGATACGAGTTCTCTATAGCCAATTTAGCTCTGATACCAATCTGTCACACCCCTGGCCGAGGCGGAACATGTCGGGCTGTGCGACTAAGTACATGGATCACAGATAAACTGAATATAGAGCACAAGTACAACGATAAACAAAACAACATTTATATTCCATCATAAAATTTGAATACATGGTTCTTACTAGATAATATAGTAGCTGCCTTAACAGGTAAGCGGACATAATAAAGTAGTAAACTAAATTGCCTGAGATTCCTGAGTATCCAACGTCCGAATTTGCTTGATTTCTGACTCCTTGAGAATACATGTATTTTGAAAGTCGACACGAGGTTGGTGAGAGTCATAGGTTTTTTGCTAGCCACAGTAATAATACTTTTATAAAGTCCAAAAGTATTTTCGTTGTATGGATCACAATAGTTGAAACAATGTTTGCCACGAGCTTTTAAAAGCCAAAATGTATCTTTGTATAAGTAAATCCATGCTTTTAAAATGTGCTTGTAATAATTCCTTGAAAGTAAAAATGTACCCATTTCATAAGTAAATCCATACTTTAAACCATATTTGTAATGCTTTTAAAATGTGCTTTAAAATGTACTTGTAATAATTCCTTGTAAGTCAAAATGTACTCATCGTATAAGTAACTTGTAGGGTTTCAAAGCACTCCATGGATGATGGCAATGGGCCCCTTGATGAAGTGTAGGTTAAAAGCCCAAGACTTGTCTTTTCCCTATAAATAGTCATGTATTATTCATAATTAGGGTTAAGAGTGAGGCAAAATGTAGCCGCCACATTGTGAGGTGTCTTATGTAGTGTTAGATTCTTTAGTCTATGCTTAAAGTGTAATTTATTCCTCATGTTTGAATAAATCGAGTGATCATTCGACATAATCTTCATATTGTGTTTGTTCTTATTTTCCGCATCTTGTTCATCAAATCTTAATTAGGGTTTTAATCCCAACAAGTGGTATCAGAGCGGGTCTTTGAAGATCTATTGATTTTTGAAGTATCGATTCTTGGTTTGATGATTTTTTGCACAAGTTATTGAAGATTATTGGTGTTTTGGCGTCTTGGAATCAAAATTCTGTTCAAACTACCGTTCATGATATTCCTCTACTATTCACGTGGTATTTTCTGTCTTCTCTATTCTTTGGATCTGGTTAATTTGTTTTGAGATCAATAAATCCCGTTTGTTGCCCTATAATCGAGTTTTATTTCGTTTTATCACACCGATCCAATTTTGTTTATGTATACTTGGGTCTGTTACTGTTTTCATGTATTATTCATCAACGATGGTTTGTCCCATTTATCGTGTTCTCTAAATTCGCTTATTGCAATCGACTAAACATGATTCTGTGATTTTCGTTCGTGCAATTTTTTTTCCTTCTGTTCCTGAATCGATTCTCATAATCAAGCCCTTTATCAAGATCGATTTTGATTTATCTAGTTTTTGTGTTCGATTTATGTCGGTATATTAATTCATCAAATATCAATTTGGCTTCCTGATTATATCGCTTTGTGAAGATTAAAGATGATATGAAGTATCGCTGATTAAGGGTTGCTGTGTGTAACAACATCTGTTATAGTCAAGAATTGTTGAAGGGTTTCGCTATCTGGGTGAAAACTCAGTCGGAATGGTTGTCAATTGAACTGGATTGTATTTTGATTTGGAGGGTCAAGCCATAGAAAGTCAAAATTGGATTGCAATCTTAATCAGATTCGTGACCGGATGTGTAATACGACCGAATGAAATTGAAATTGTGAAAGCTTTGTTTGGAATGGTGAATATGATCGGAACCATGTCGATTGGAATCAAAACAATGAAAAGCGAGATGAAAGCATCAATTTTTTTGGAATCGGAACTGAATGAACGATGATGAAATTGGATGCTCTGAATTGAAAGAACCTGATATCGGATTCGTAATGTACACCATTGGGAACGAAAGAAAGAAATCTTACTTGAGAACGAATAAGTCAAACGAAAAGTCAAAATTAACTAAGTTTCGGGGTGTACTGCGAACGAAAGTCCTATCTGGGCTCGCTTTCATTTTTCCATGATGGTTCGTTAACAGTGAGAGCGCGAACCTATGTTTGGATTCGTTTTTCTGGAGATTCATTTTGGGTGTATAATCGATTGACTAGGAACGAATGATGGCATTAAACTTCGATTCGGAGCGAGCGGTCACGGATTTGCAGCGAACGTTCATAAGAGTGAACTGCATTGCAATCAACTATGAATGCCTTGGATTCGCATCTTGATGCTTGTAACGAATGATCCATCGGAGTTAATTAATAGGATTTAGTGATTGGATTTCGCTTACGAACTTGTTATTGGAGTCGTTCCTATAATTCTTTTAATCGTCAATAAATTGGGGAAGATGACTCTAGTTACGTTTATGGTCCGTGAAGCTTCAATGACTTGACACCTTTGGTCCATGTTTGGCATTTTTTGATCAATTTCAGAAACTGTTACAATTAAAAGGCAATTTGATGCAGAGTTATATTTTCAGTCCTAGAATTTCAGAAAAGTGACAGTTTCAGCCCATTTTTCAAAAAGTTTGCAAATTTAAGGGCTGGTGAACAGTTTTGGATTTTTTTTAACTCACATATTTTTTCGTGAATAGAAAAATAAAGATTCCATCAAGTCTTGGCAGTTCGGAAAGTAGTTTTTCGTGATAACGTCAAATTTTCACGACTTTTTCGGATTTTATACTTCATTGTGTATATCATTCTGTCACGGGGGAGCAAAGTAGTTTTTTATCCATTCAAGATCATTCACATGACCATAAGAAGGCTTTATAATCACGTTTTCGATAATAAATCGGGGGAGAATTTGGTATGGCCATTCGAAATTGGATTTGTGACTTTTTAAAGTTGAAGTTTTTTTTATAAAGCTTGTGGTAGAATTATGAAGGTATCATTTATAGTGGAAGTTCTTCATCGAGCTCTGCTAAAGCTTTTACAGAGAAGTATCCTTTACAGCGGAAGTTCTTTATCGAGCTCTGCTAAGGACTTGTTATATCTCCGACTTCTAGTATTTTCTCAATCAAGCGGCATTACGAATCTTAAAGTTTGGGTTGTTACATGATATTTTTTGAAGGCTTATATCATTAGCTTATTTGAAGATCATTCTGACTTGGAGGGGGAGCTCTTCAAAGACAAGAAGTGATTCGGTTTCTTTGTTCTGAAATGGGTTTTTATGGCGGGTTTGGTTTTGATGAAGATTTTTTTGGGATTACATTCGAAAATGAAGTTTAAAGACATTACTTCAGTGCTTGATTTATATATCCTAGAGCCCGTGTTTAAGACTATTGAAGAATCAAGATTCGTGGATTGCTTCATCTATTCCTTGTTGCAAGTTCTTTTTATTTGCTAGATGCTTGTTTTGGAAGTTAAAGCATTGTCATCCATTCCATACTTTGAGGGGGAGATTGTAGGGTTTCAAAGCACTCCATGGATGATGGCAATGGGCCCCTTGATGAAGTGTAGGTTAAAAGCCCAAGACTTGTCTTTTCCCTATAAATAGTCATGTATTATTCATAATTAGGGTTAAGAGTGAGGCAAAATGTAGCCGCCACGTTGTGAGGTTTCTTATGTAGTGTTAGATTCTTTAGTCTATGCTTAAAGTGTAATTTATTCCTCATGTTTGAATAAATCGAGTGATCATTCGACATAATCTTCATATTGTGTTTGTTCTTATTTTCCGCATCTTGTTCATCAAATCTCAATTAGGGTTTTAATCCCAACATAACTTCTATACTTAAAATAGTTTTGAAAGCAACCAAACCTATGGTTTTAGTGAAAATGAGAGAGATAATTCGTGTTAATGTATTTAGTGAGTTCTATAATCGAGCTATTGACGAAAAGTACCCCTCCCTACAACGCTTCATTGGACGTTATAGTAACGATCGTAGACACATATCACCTGCTACGATTGATCGGTCGTAGGTTGTAGCTAGCAACCGCAGGTGGGGTTGTCGACCCCATATAGATCTATACGTATGTACCTTGCTTCGAAGATTAACGATTATAGCAATATGGGGAGACTCAGCTAGTGAATAAAGTATCGTCTCACTCAAAGTCATTAACATAAATTTTGTGAAAAATCTCTCAGCCCTAACTTAATTATAGTTAAGTACCGGGCATAATGAATTTCGTAGTATAACATTCGTAAAAGCCGAGTATGGTTGACATATTTATGAGAGTATAAATTACTTGCTTTTATAGAGAAATGTAGTTCAACATAACGATCTTGTATAAGTGTGCAAAGCCTTTTGCATAAAAGTATTCACGGGTAGTAGTCTTTGAACTATGAAATACTATAAACTTGTATATGTGTGTAAATCCTTTTGCAAAAAAGTATTCATGGGTAGTCTTTGAAACTATGAAATACTTTAAACTTGTATATGTGTGTAAAGCCTTATGCATAAAAGTATTCATGGGTAGTAGTATTTGAAACTATAAAATACTTTAAACCTGTAGCATGCATATCATATAAGACTTATGTATTTGTATCATAAATACTATTTAGCAATTGTATTCTCCCCCAAAAATGAATAAATATAAAAGAAGGGTCGTAACTCTCACCTCGATATGCGTTTAACAAGTTGTTTTTGAGTGTTAGATGTTAGAACTAAGAGGTATGGTTGTGAATTTGATATTCCAAGATCAACTTAGTCTTGATGATTGAAGAGACTATAGAAGCCTTTAGGGATGATGGAAGACACCCAAAGTGGTAAAAATTTCGAGATGTAGATGTTCGAAGGTGAAAAAGTTATGTGACTTGTTAAAACTCCGAGACTAGAAAAATCTGAAATCATAAAAGTTCTGAGATGGGTGTAAAATCCGAGATTAGAAGGTCCGAGATGAGAAAAATCCGAACCTGATGGAAATTCCGAAGTCAAAGCTCCGAAATTGAGAAAAAATATGAGACTAGCAAAAATCCAAAGTTGAACTCCGAAATTGGAAGGTGGTCCGAAGTCAGAAGGGGATCCGAAGTGGGTTGTGTCCGAATTCAGCACACTTCCGAAGGTGATAGACTTCCAAAATGGAAGAGAATTCCGAAGTTGCCGAGTCTGAAATGGGTAGATCTGAAGCCAGCACGTCCGAAATGGCAAAAAATCTGAAATAGACTTGTTGTTTTCAATTTTCTTCTCCTGTTTCGAATGGGTTTCGACAAAATGAAGGGTTGGGGTGATATGGGTGTTTAGTAAGATGTTCTAAGTGTGGTGAAAAATGATTTTTCTTGTAAAAATCCTTCAAACCCTAGATTTGAGTCCAGACACACCCGAGAGCGTGTACGAATCCCTCAAACTAGGGCTCAGATACCAACTTGTAACGTCCCAAAATTTAAGACCAAAAATTTCATTTTTAATTAAGTAATTATAAAATTATTAGTATAAAAACATCCATTGTGTCATCCCATATCAAAACCAAAATGTCAATAATCTAAACATGTCATAATCAAACATCATCTGAGTATAACTCCCAAAGATCTCATGTGCGGAAATCATGGTGTGATGCGTTGCAATCATGTCGATTCCTTTCCTTTTGAAGAAAAAGTACCTAAAACGAAAACTGAAAACCGTAAGCACAAAGCTTAGTGAGTTCCCCCATCATACCACATACCATACAATAAACATACTGTTAGGCATATCTGGGTGCCCGACCTACCCTGCTGATCATACCTAGGTGCTCAACCTACCCATGTCAGGCATACCGGGGTGCCCAACCTACCCTTGTTAGGAATATCTGGGTGCCCGACCTACCCTGCTAGGCATATCTGGGTGCCCGACCTACCCTCCGGTTTATCTCAACCGATTACAAGGTCTATTTCAGACCCTACCACTACCACATAATAACATATCATAACCATACTGTCTGGCATATCTGTATGCCCGACCTACCCTCTGGTTTATCTCAACCGGTTATGGGGTCTAATCCACCCCTCCTACCACTATCACATAATATTATAGCATACTAGCACATAAATCATAACAGATAGTGGCAAACCAAACAATTATCACAAAGATAATCATCTACCTATAAACAAGTACTAGCGGGTCGACATTGGTGCCTTAGACCCACTTCTACCGGAAGGTAACTCACCATATTGTTGAAGTCCCACAGATAAAACTCTAGTTGCTGGATGACAGATTCCCGAACTGTCAACATCAAAACAACACCCAATTAATAATTGTGTTCCAATACATAACCATAAGTCCATGATTGCGATAAAAATACTTCTTTACTCCCAACCTAGCTTGATCCAAGCCCACAACACAAACACACACTCATAAGGCCCAAAAGCCAAACAATGGTCCAAGGCCCAACAGATGGCCCAATTTTCTAAATTAGGCCCAAACCCCTCACATGGGCCTTACCCTAAAGCCCATACAGTTTTCCTAGGTAAATCAACACAAGTAGGGTTTTCACATAAAATGATGATTAGGGTTAATTAAAAACACTTAACCCATTAAGTCCATCACTCTACTAGGTAAATCATACGGTGTGGTCAGGCGTAATTCATAATTCACTCCCAATGGCCCAAGACGTGGGCCCCGCTAATTCCAAACTAACATATCCAAAATTAGGGTTTTCTAAACCCTAATTAGGGTTTCCAACCCAGTCGCGTGCCAATTAGTCAAATGGTTAGCTTTTTGGGTCAATTAGGGCTTCATTACGTCAATTAGGGTTTCATTAGGTCGGGCACCACCCATTGCCACCTCGGGCGGTGGTGGTTGACAACGGCTCACGGCGGCAGCCACCACCTTGTTGTGGTGGTTATGATTCTAGTCCAAATCATGTCCAAGCAATCCAAAGAACAATCACACACACACACTAATCTGGAAATTACACTTAACCCCCAGTATTCAAAAGTTATGACATTTAACCCCCAAAACCAACGCCTTGCTAAACTATTCCGAAATTAGGGCAACAATAACATCAAAAATAATATAATTTGCATCTCGGAGTTTAGGGATTATTATTTATTTACTTGTTTTATTTAATTTAAAATGGAATGTTACATTATGTTTTTTACTGTTATGTATGTATGGTATGGGGTATTTTGGGGGAACTCACTAAGCTTTGTGATTACAATTTTCAGTTTATGTTTTAGGTACTTCCAGCTCAAAAGGGAAGGGCCCGACCTAATTGCATTGCATCCACCTATGTTTTCCCGCATCACGTGATTTGGGATTTTGTACTCTGATAACATTTTACTATGATATACTTTTGACTGTTCGATGTGATTATCGTACGATTGGAATGAATTTAAAAATAAAAATTTATTTGAAATTTTAGGATGTTACATACTTGAGTTTGGCTTATGCATCTGGTTTTGGAAATCCTTGTGTTAGTAGTTGTAGATTCTGGTATTCCGAGTGATGTCGACTCGTGTTGATGAAAGTGGGCTTGAAAAAACCCACAAGGGGTTTGGAGAGTATTTTAAGACTAATTTCTAGGGATATATTTTGAGGACAAAATATAATTTAAATGTATGAGAGTTGTAACACCCCCTTTCCAAAATGGATCAGCTGAAGACTTAATGGGGTTAAATATATGGTTTTTAAGGAAAACCATATGCCACGATGTGATAAACGGATGACCATGATATGTTTGGGGCGCGTGTCTTGATGGACACCGGGACGTGGAAAGAAGGATGCCACGACGTGGTGGCTGTTGCAGCCCAAACCCATAAATTTAAGGGTTTCTCCTATATTTAAGCACCTTAATTCTTGGATTAGTTCATCTCCATCAGTCTCCATCTCTTCATTTCGAAACCTTAACCTCCCTTCCATGATTATGATCTTGGTGGCTTGATCTTGAAGTGGTTTTTCTCAATTTAGTGAAGCTTTTGAAAAAAGGAACCTCTTCTTGGTGCAAGGAAGTAAAGAACAAGTCTAGATCCATCATCTTCTTCAAGTTTCTGGACCTTTGGAGGTATAAAGCTTGCACCTTGACCTTGTTCTTTTGAGATTAATGTTTATGGTCTTTATTGGTTAATTTTGGTCCCTTCTTGGATGCTCTTGGAGTTTGGGGAAGTTTGGAGCTCATTGTGACACTCTAGTGGTCATAGACTTATGATTAAGTGAGAAAAAGGTCTTAGTTTGAGTGTTCTTGATCCCATGCATAAGTTTTGGTCATATTAAGGACTTAATGGACTTAGAGTTGTAGATCTTGCTTTGGGTGAGGTCCTAATGGATAAAGTTTCCAACTTTATCCTTTAAGTAAGTGAGAATGACTAGATTTGAAGTATGGAGCCTAGATCTATAAGGATTAAGATCTTAATGAGGGAATAAGTGATATGCCGGTAACCACGACATGACCAAGGAGGGCCCACGATGTGGTGGAGTCCAGATGTGCGATTGTTTTGTTTCTGACATGCCCATGATGTGGCTAAGGAGGGCCCATGACATGGTGATGTCCTGCATGTCAATTGTTTTGTGTGAACATGCCCACGATTTGGCCAAGAGGTCACAATGTCATGGTAATGGTTGACTGTGTTGACCATTAACTTTTGATCGGTTTGACTTTGGGTCAAACTTGGAGGATTTAGGTTGCTAACTAAGGATTTGTCATGTGTTGGTGCTAGTTGGTTCCCGATGCTGATCAGTACAAGGAGTGAGAGTGTTGTTGTGCTTCTCCGATTCTTTGGTTTAGGTGAGTTTATCACTATGTCGCATATCCCATTTTTATATCCTTTGCATGGTAGGATAGAGGTACTGTTTGAGTACAAGTATGGTAGTTGACTATGATATGTAACATCCTGTTTTGGGTCGTCTGTGATTTAGGGTTTGTGGGCTGCAACCCGGGCATGAGGAAGCCTTGAGGCTGCGACGAGTTACTAGACGCGTAGGGCTTCTCTCCACCTTTCCGTGGATTTGAGGTTCATTGGAAACGAACTTATAACGAAGACGCTATGATAGTTTGAAGTTTTGGCAAGTTTAGTCCCTTATTTGAGAAAAGGTGGCAGCTGAGTACGTGGGGCGTACATGTGTGTACACTTAGCGTACTCATGTGTGTGATTTGGAGCGGAGCTACCTAGTACGTTGGGCGTACCAGAGGGTACGCTGGGCGTACTAGGCACAGGATGAAAACCCTAAATGAGGGGTATGTCCCTATTTAAAGAACATGATGGCCTCATTTTTTTGCCACCATTTCCAACCCTCAACTCTATCAAAACCCTAATTTCCATCCCTTGAGCTTGAGTGGCCATTTGTGAGCTTCTATGTGTTCTTGTGGCATTCTTTGAGTGAAGAAGGAGCATTGAAGAGAATGGAGTTGGAGTCCAAGCTTTGGATCTAAGCTTTTCTGTGGTTGGAGCATCATTTGAAGGTATAAAGCTCAAAGCTTTCTCATCCTTTTTGATTTAAGCATATTATGGTCCATTTTAGGGGTTTTGGTCCTAAAGCTTGAAGCTTTATGAGTTGTTGAACTCTAGAGCCTAATATTTTTCCTTTTAAGTGTTTCTTGTGGAGAGGATTCATAAAAATGAGGTCTTGGACGTTAAAGCCACCCCATTCATGAGATATGAGCATTTTTGGGAGTAAAGAGTGAGTGTATTTGGGTTTGGGACTTTATCAGCCATGCAAAGGCTTAAAGTCATGAACTTTATGGAGTATGAGCCTTTAGGGAGTCTAGATCTGAGAGTATAGTTATGGTCTTAACGGGTTAAGACCAAGAGAGTGGGAAAAAGCAAGTCTGGACATACGCCGAGCGTAAATCTAGTACGCCCCGCGTACTGGTCAAGTGTCCCCGATCAGGGTTCGTGTGTACACTGAGCGTACCAAGGGAGGTACGCATCATGTAATCTTACTATGGGCTTTTGGGCTAAATCTCATATTGGGCCTTAAGTGTTGGGTCTGGATTTTGGGCTTGTTGTACTAGAGATTTTGATCAGAGAAATATTGTATATGTCTTGGGCCTTTGTGTTGGACTTGCCATTAGTTTAAGAGTTGGGCCTTGGGAGAGCCCATTTAGTATTGGGCCTTGGTGGGCCAAATGAGCTTGAGTTAATTGTGGGCTGGGTAGTAGACTATCTTTATACCTAACGAGTGAGGTTTGGTCTTAGATCTTAATTGGGTTAATTGTGGGTTTTAGATCAGTGTTAGAGGCCGGTGTGCAGCAGCAGCAACATCTATAGGAGTTGTTCAGCATCCGAGGTGAGTTTTCTCACTATACTTACCTTGAGTGGGAATATTGTGTGACCGAAGGGTCTTGTGTGATTATATTGAGTATTGTGATATCCTGCATTAAGTCTTTGTGATATATGTTGTGTATTATGCTGAACTTTACTGAGTTAGGACTAGAGGGTCCACCCAAGTTGTGGGACCAGAGGGTTCCACTGAGACACATTGGCCGGAGGGTCTTATTCGATATATAGCTATGAGCGGCTAATGAGATATGTGTGGTATTTTGAGGAACTCACTAAGCTTTGTGCTTACCGTGTTATGCGATATGTGTTTCAGGTACTTCTCAGGATCGCGGGAAGGCATCGGCTTGATTGTACACACGAGATGGAGTTATGTTTTGAGGATCCTGGATTTTCATTCAATAATTTATGGATATGTGTTTTTCGATAATTTGACACTTTGGGGGTTTTTGTGAAATGTGTTAATGAGAATTATGAGGTTTTAAAATGAAAATTTTGTTTGAAAGTTACAGTGTTACAGGATAACTCCTTGCTATGCATGTGTAGTTTAGAACACTTGGTGTCTTGGTATGTGTAACATACCGAAATATCAAGAGTAAAGTGGAAGGGCTAAAAGAGTATTTGGGAATGAGTGACTCGGCGAGTCCATTGGTGGACTCGGCGAGTATAGTCGCGACTGGGTCGCGTGTTAAGTAGCCGACTCGGCGAGTCAGCATGATGGACTCGGCAAGTAGGCGCTGAGTGGAGAAAACCCTAATTCTCGGGGTTGAGCCCTATATAAAGATCATTATGTTTTCCTCCTAGCCTCTTTGTTCCCCCTTAAGTTCCAGAAACCCTAAAATCGAGGAGAAGCACCATTGTTGAGCAAATTGGAGCTTGAAGAGGTGGTTGTTGAAGAGATTCCAAAGAAGAAGAGGCTTGGATCAAAGGGCTTTGCAAGGATTCGGGATAATCTTCTCCTGGAGCTTCCTTTTGAGGTATCTTTCCATTGTTTGAGCTGCTATTGTCTAGATTCTTCATTTTGGGGGTGTTGAGATCATATCCTTTGGATGTATTGGAGTTTAGAGGCTAGATTTGAGGTTGCTACCTCAGATCTGGGATGGAGAAGAGTTAGAATGCATGAAAGTCCCTGTGTTGAGTGTTGGATGAAGCTATCTTGTCCCAAACCTTAGCCCTAATGTGCAAAATGCATAGATCTCTTTGGATTCAAGTAAAGTTTGCCACTTTACGTGATGGATGAGTTGTAGGAGGCTAGATCTATGTTTTGGAGCAATTGCATGGTCTGGAATGCTTCTGATTGGATTCAGACCGGTGGTACTCGGCGAGTCACATGGGTGTACTCGACGAGTTGCTTGAATATGAGCTGGAACTCGACGAGTTGGAAGAACAACTCGGCGAGTTGGATGAAGATGGCCTGGAACTCGGCGAGTTGTATGAACAACTCGTCGAGTAGGTTGAAGATAGCCTTAGACT
This sequence comes from Lactuca serriola, assembly GCF_051521515.1. Classification (NCBI taxonomy): domain Eukaryota; kingdom Viridiplantae; phylum Streptophyta; class Magnoliopsida; order Asterales; family Asteraceae; genus Lactuca; species Lactuca serriola. Next base: position 266,422,580 of record NC_136415.1, read on the forward strand.
CGGCGAGTCTTGTCGAAGAGTCCCAATATTTTCTGGTCGAGTCGTGAATCGGTGAGTCAAGGGATGACTCGGTGAGTTGTATGCGAGTGGACTCAGAGTTGTTGAACTCGACGAGTCTCGGGGTGACTCGGCGAGTTAGGACGCGGATTGAGTGAAGTTCTGATTATGGGAACTCGGTGAGTCATAGGCTTGACTCGGTGAGTAGGGTCAGTCAGGGGTTGACTTTGACCTTGTCTTTGACCAAGGGTTGACCAGTGGTTTCCAGGGGCATTTTGGTAATTGTTGATTGTTGTTTTGAGTTCAGTGCATTGGCGGTTGTCCAGTGGTAGAGATCGTATCAGTGATCGGAGCAGTTCGTGTTATTTGTTCAGTCGGCAGTTTCGAGGTGAGTTATCCTCACTATATCAACAGGGTCTAAGGCACCAAGGCCGGCCTTTACCGGATTGAGATCCAGGTAGTTGTTGTTATGTTGTTGCTATGATATGTTGCATCCTGAGAGCTATGATGGTATATGTTAGAGACCTGTTTGAGATCGGTACCCTGAGAGATAGGGAGATGCTATGCTAGTGACCTGTTAGGTCGGTAAACCTGATTAGGATGATGATATGCTATGTGATATGTTTGATCTGCTTGTTGACTGTGAATTGCTATATGATTGTATGTATATGTGCACATGGTTGTTTGGACTGGGGTTAGGTTGAGGCGGGTCCTGCTGCGTGCTGTAGGCTAAGACACCTAGGGCGGACCGGTTGTCCCGAAGGCCCAACGAGCAGTCCGGATAGGCTGTAGGCCTCGAAAGGGCGGACCAGACGTACCGAAGGCTCGGAGAGTGGACCAGATAGACTGAAGGCCCGATGCGGGCGGACCAGTCATACTGTAGACTCAGAGAGTGGACCAGGTGGATTGAAGGCCCGGGAGCGGGCGGACCAATCACACTGCAGACTCGATGTATGTGGATAGACTTAGAGGGTGGACCAGGTGGACTGTAGGCCGGTACGGCGGACCAGTCACACATTAGACCCGAAGTGCATGACTGTTTTGTGATCGGATATGTTATGGCATGTTATGCGTGTATGGTATTTGTGGTTGGTATTTTGGGGATATCTCACTAAGCTTTCGGGCTTACAGTTGTGGTTTCATGTTTTTCAGGTTCTTCAGGAGATCGTGGCAAGGCGAAGGCGTGATCGTACCGCTCCTCATGATTTTGTAGTGTTGTGATTCTGGGAACACGTTAAATGTTTTGTATTGAAAACCCTTTTTGTAAAGAATTAATGGAATCGAGATGTTTTTGAAAAAATTTAAAATTGGTTGTATTTTTCGGTCGTTACAGTATGCTAGACTGGTAGGGTCTTGCTTGTTGATTGTATAATACTGTTAGGATTTATGTTTAGTAGAGTAACTGAGGAATGCAAGTTATCGGAATTATGTATGGTTGACCAACAAAGGATCTAGTATATGTTGTGTGTTTATGTTACATGATTATATGGTAATGATAGAATTGGTTCTATGTAGTTTAAGTTGGATAGCCTGAGAACTCTTGGTCTAATACCTTATTGCAATGTTTTTGTCTGATTGTTCGTTTTTGGGTGGATCATCTGTTCGACTGTCTATCTGATTTCTCACTTCATATGACTTTATGTAATGCATGAAAGACCACGTTTTGACCCTTAACAATTATACGGAAGACCAAGATGTAGCCCCTGAAAATGGAGTGTGGGCTGGGCCCGTTATGTATGGTTAGGCTGGGCCTATTATTTATGGTTAGGCTGGGACGCTATGTATGGTTGGGCTAGGTTGTTATTTATGGTCGAGATGGCCCGTTATGTATGGTTAGGCTGGGCCCATTATGTATGATATATGTATATGGATATGAGGTTTGATTGTTCGATGCTAGGACTGAGGACTTTGCTTATGTGGATGCATTATATGTATGGTGAAATATGTAGCATACTGGGGAACTCATTATGCTTTATGCTTATAGTTGTAGATAAAATGTTTTGCAGATCGTTCATAAGAAGAAATTGGCGAGACTCTACACACGCATCAAAGATAATTGTTTTTGTTGTTTTGCAATCCAACTCTACACTCTTTATGATTCAAATGAATGAATGACACTTATCGAATTTATGTAAAATGTTTTAATTGGTTAATCTATTTTAAAAATGAAAATATCTTTATAATTTTGGGACGTTACATTAGATTATATAATGCTACGTGTATCGTAAAATCTGATATTGTGTCACATTGTATATTTTTTTGAATATGAAATGCATCCAACGAAGACTATAATAATTACATAAACTAGCAACAACTTCATTATTCTTGAAGTTTATAATAAATTTCAAATTGTCTCACTATATTTTATGTAACCTACCATATCCATCTCTTTAGCTCATTCCCGCCCTTTTTATTGGTTTCATTGCTAACCTGGACGCCTATTCATTAAATGAGTTGATGAGATGAATATTAAGTTTTATGGTAAATGTAGAATTATATAACATGTCATATCCATCTCACCAGTTCATTTAATGATTAGATATCCAGGTCAACAATAAAACCGATAAAATGTGTTTAGGGAGAAATTGTCAAATCATCACTTTTACCGATAATTCATGCTTTTTTGTAAGCAAATTTTATTTTGAGACTTATTCGGAATTTAAGGTAACTAATGAGACTTAAATGCATCCAAGTCAAGAATGAAACCGATAACCAAGAAAAAAAGGTCAACTCGTCATTTTTACCAATAATTCATATTTTTTCCTAAGAAACATTAAATAGTAACATACTTATTCTTCTTACCCATTCTTCTATCATTTTTAGATGACGTGAGAAGCATAATTATTAATTTTATTAAATATTAAATATAACAAATGTCATAATCTTAAATATATAGAAAGATGATAGAAGAAAAAAAATTTTAAAAAAATATTTAATTATTTTTTCATAAATAATTTTTTTTGAGACTTTACAAGTAAAAATTTAAAGAAGATTTCCCTTTAATAAATGGAAAAGGTTAGAGGAGTTTTAAGAGAAAGGGCATAAAATGTGTTCACAACGTCAAAGATGCTAACCATACGCATCCAGTTTTGAAGCAAACACACACTATCGAGATCTACCAAAAACCGGACTTGATCTAAATAGTTTTACGCTCTGGAGATCAATTGCAGACTGCGAGGATGCTTCTCGTCTGAAATAGAATTGATTGAAGTGGGTTAGAGATTTTGAGATTTGCATAAGGAGATTGGGTATAGGATAAACCCTATTATCATTGTTTTCTAGATCGAGCAATACTACTAATCAATGGAGGCATCTCAAAGCGGATTAGAAAGAGATAAATCAAAGCCTTCGTCAACTTCCGCACCGATTCCGTCTGTTGCTAATTTCTGGAGAGGTTTACTATGTTCCATTTCTCTCAATTGAGTTTCATTTATTTTTTCTTCTGTAAAATTTACAGATCGTGATTTTTAATCCTTTACGTTTCAATGAAGTTCTTGGTACGTTAATGTTGATTACTAGATGTACTTTCTTACAAGCACTGGATGAATGGCTTGATCATTAAAAAACAAGTAGCTAATATTAGTATTTACCCTTCAATGAATAGAATTTATGCTTGCTAAGGTGCATTTGGGTTACTGGCAACGACTCTTATGATCCTCTTCTCCCTTCTCGAGAATAGTTCTTCTGAACAGGATGAAGTTCTGAAAAGCTATTCAACGTTATCTTATTGGATAATTTTATTGTATAGCATTAAGTAAGAGCTCTACAAAAAAAGTTCGATTTTTTTCTCCATTGATAATTTTCTTGATTATGGATCTGGGTTCTGTTGGAGTCTCCGGTGTTCAGAGCATAAGCATTGCAAAGGCAATAAGACACTGCTAGTAATTCCCCACACATTGTTGCATGAAATGATGTGATTGGTGCCTCTTTCGTCCTTGTTTGTTCTGTTATATTTTCTTTATTATAATTTTTGAGGCAAATGAGTGAGACTTGAACCGAAAGGGGAGGCCCTTGCTACATTGATCTCACTCTCATCTGTTTATAGTACTGATGTCTTTCAGTCTTTTCTGTTGTTGTTAGTTTAGTAGTTAGTTACTTTGAGTTTTGATTTACTATAAATAGCTTCAAATATGATGAGCTTGGTATCTTGTAATTATTATTTTCTAGTGGAAAATCATTGCGGCAATGATGAAATTTTTCTTGTTCAGTTGGAGGAAATTTACTTATATTTAGGAACTAATTCTAATTGTTTCAAATTCTAATATATATACAGAATTTGATTTGGAGAAGGAAAGGAGTACATTAGATGAACAAGGACTTAGAATTGCTGAAAATCAGGAAAACAGCCAGAAGAACCGCAGGAAGCTCGCAGAGAGCACCCGAGGTACTTAACATGCCTATAACAAGAATGGTGCAGAATCAGTTACCCATTATTGCATAATTCTAATAACAGCTTTGTGAATGCATCTATTTGGATTGTAAACAAGTATAGAATCTATCTGACTCTGTTAGTACAGTAGCAAGGCTGCATGTTCATGTATGTGTTACTTGGTGATAGATTTCAAGAAAGCGCCAGCTGAAGAAAAGTCCAACTTGTTCACTTCTTTACTCAGGGGATACCAAGAGGAGGTTGACAATCTTACTAAGAGGGCGAAATTTGGAGAAAATGCTTTCCTTAATATATACCAGAAACTTTATGAGGCTCCAGATCCTTATCCTGTTGTTGCTTCAGTTGCTGTAAGTACAATCACCTTTTATAACAAATAGCTTTTTAGAATTGTTAAAACATGCGATAGTTATGAATAATAAAAAAACCTCGTCTGGTCTTCTGAATACTCTTTTCTTTCTTAAGAGTCACTTTTAAATATATATATATATATATATATATATATATATATATATATATATTTGGGTGTGCGTAGACAATAAGCACTTGGGAGATTTTAGTGTTTTCATCCTTTAAACTGCATGTTCACATTAAATTTGTCATAGCTCTAATGGGAAAAGGCAGATATCTAGACACCTACAATAGTTGGTCCTTTAGAAATGTAGAGAAAAAGATAGGAAAGTAGGATAACTGAAGTTTGCATCAGACTGTAGGGAGGATAATGTTTATGTGACGGGATATACTTAGGAAGAAGTGTTAAAGGGTGACTAGTCTGTTGTATGCGGCATTGATTAGTGATACAGGAAAGGAAGGTAGCTTTTAGTAGGTAAATATGAATCAAGGCTTTGTTTTAGGCCATGTTTCCATTAAGTGATGGTTGGATAAATGAAAAGAAGTGAATAGAAGAATGATTGTATGGATAAATTCCTCAAACATCATTATTAACCTTAAGTGTGAACTTTTTAGAGAAATTAGGTTGTGTTTTTGTGGAACTTGAACCGTGGTATTATCAATTTTGCTATTACTATGTTATAAATAGAACTAGGGGTAAGAAGCTAGTCTTATGAAAGAAGAGAGAACAAGGATTCAGTGTTGGAGTTAAATAAAATGGAGCAATCTTGTTGGTGTTTCCTGGTTAATTGTAAGTTTTTATGCAGGAAAAAGATTTAAAAATATTGGAGGTTGAGTCAGAGAACAGGAAGATGAAGGTTGAACTTGAGGAATTCAGAACAGAAGCTACTCACCTCAAAAACCAACAAGCAACAATAAGACGACTAGAGGAGCGGACCCGCCAGTTAGAGCAACAGGTTACCGACTATCTATGCTTTTCTACTGCATTGCATTTTACGTTTCAAATACTAGATTTTGATATCTCATATTTGCTATTCAAATCCACTATCTGCAATTTCGATACAAAAACTGTGTAATCAGATTTCAACTACTACCTTGTCTTTTACACAAACTAATCCTATACTGATTCTTTCTACTCTTTCAAAAAAAAAAAAAAATTGTATACAGATTCTATCTATTTAATAGATAGATGAACAAATAAAGAAAGGGAACCATCATGAATGTAACTCCATTCCAGTTGTTTGATCCAAATAGTTGCAAGACTTTTACAAGATTTAAGGAAGTTGAAAATGTTGTTAGGCTGAATTTGCTTCTTAACTTTTATATGTCCTTAGATGGAGGAAAAAGTAAAAGAGATTGTGGAGATGAAGCAACGCAGTTTAGCAGAAGAAAATCAGAAAACGCTGGAGGTTCTAAAAGAAAGGTATTTTTTTTAATCTTAAGGGGGCTTTTGGTTTTTGTAATGTCTTTGGTAAGAGTTGGGCTATGAAGAAACTGTAATATGTCATGTCATGTGTTTTATATATATATATATATATATATATATATATAAATTGGATGGTTAGATTTTTTTAATTTATAATTAAATCTGTTTTTGTTTTGTGTGTGTACATAATGATAATGTGGGGGGTAGTTTGGTGTTTGAAAGTAAGGGAATGAATGGAATTGTATTCCTTTTAAAATTGGAAGGAATGGTGAATTTGATGAATGAGGGAATCTGAAGAATTGAATTCCAATCCTTCCGGTGATGGAATGTAATCTGGAATTTCAGTTCCATCAGGTTCCACCAGATGAAGTGGTCTTTGTTATGTTATTATAGTAACATATTAAGTATGGCAACATTTTTTTTAACTAAAAATCCAAATTCTGTTGTGATGCAGGGAGCAACTTTTGCAGGATCAGCTACGACATGCTCAGGATAGTGTTTCCAACATGCAAAAGTTGCATGAAATTGCACAAAGCAAATTGTTCGAGTACCGTGCCCAATCAGGTCACATTTTTATTTTTACATAGGTAGTCTTTGGCTTGATAAAATCAAGGAAGTAATGGAATGAAAAATAAAGTTTTGTTTTGCCTGATGGAACGGGACGAACCATTCTTCAAATTCTATTCAATTCAATTCTGTTGTTTCTTTTTTATTAAATGACTAAAATACCATCGTTATATATTGAAATAAACAAAATTAGCTATTGAATTCATTCCATTCCTGTCAACCAGAGACATGACAGATTATTTAGATTCACTAGAACAACCCTGAATAAAAATTACAAGCATATTTTCTGTCTGTCCTATAACATTCCTTGTGCTTAATACTTATGCATTACAGAGGAAGATACAGCAGCTAAGCAGACAGAGGTAAATCTATTGATGGATGAAGTTGAAAGGGCTCAGACTCGCCTGCTCAGTCTAGAGAGAGAGAAGGTGAGTCATGCTCATACATATACTATTTCTTTCTCCACATGAGCTAAATTAAATGCAACATTTTATTTGTAAACTGTTTCGTATTAGCTATAGATAGTGTTGTGTTCATGTGTTTGGACATTCTATTTTGAAAAATCAACCCAATCATAGATAGGATTGAGAATTGGTTTGTATTTGAACGATATTGTTCTACTTTATAGATTTTTTAAAAAGTTGTAATAGGATTAAATGAAAGTAGAATAAACAAATCAATGGAAGTTTGTTGCGTTTAACATTAACCCTTGGAACTAACTTTGGTGTGGGAACTACAGTCAGCAAGCAAATGCAAGAAATATCAACTTACTTTCATGGATTGTCTTGGGAGTAGTTAATTTTGTTCAAATCTGAATGATATTTGTACATCGTGCAGGGAGTTCTACGCTCGCAACTGCAATCAGCAAATGAAGACAATGATACTAAGAGAAGGTATAGAACATTTAGTTATTGTCCTTTGTTTGTTTCTTGAAGTTTATTTCACTTGTGTTATTATTTTAAAGATCTTTGGTGATCTAATGAATGCATGACATGAAATATGAACCTACTCTCATTGATAGCATCCTAGGATAAATTTTTCAAAGTATAATATTAGGGCTAAAGAAAAAAAAATGAAAAATTAGGTAGATTTTTTTTCAAAGTAGAATATATTATTGGCCTTAATAAGAAAAAAGAAGTTGGAACTAGAAAGAAATGTAAGTAATACAGAAATGAATGAAAGCAGATTGTTATTTCTTGCATTTGAGGCCTAAAATAAATATGTAATCTCTTCCATCCATCTTGAATTATATTTTGTTGATGAAGAAGGAATGAGTTGTGTTTGTGTTGTATGTGATTGTAGTGATGATGGTGATTCAAATAGCATCCTGGAGAAATCGTTAAGTGCGAAAGAAAAGATGATTTCTGAACTAAATACGGAACTTCACAACATCGAAAGCAGCTTATCTAGTGAGCGACAACAACATATCAACGAAATCAAGAAGCTCAATGCAATGCTCAATGAAAAGGTAAGGTACCATTACCATTACCATCCATTTTGTAAAGTAAAGTTGCAAATTTTTATTTCAATCTTTTATTAAGGCGTGACTACTCTACATTCTAATGTAATATGTGATAGTAAAAGTAGCAAGTTTGGTATTTAGTAATTACCAATGGCATGGGTTTATGTTTAATTGTTTATCTCAATGGGAATGATTGTCTTCTTTTTTCTAATCAACAGGAAGTGGCTCTTCAGGAAATCAAGAAACAGCTCCAGGAAAGGCCAACTGAAAAATTAGTTGACGATCTGCGCAAGAAAGTTAAAATTCTGCAGGTCAGACAGATATATATATCTTTCAGATCCCCTCTCCCTGTTTGTTTTTTATTGTGTGTGGAAAAGACGCAAATGCCATGCCCTACTCATCCAAAAATACAACAAACATACAACTGGCATTCGCATCTTTTGCACACACCCTTTGCCACCCACCATGACTATTGCATGCCAAATTTCCAAACATGGCCTATATTTATAAGTATGAAATTACATATATATATATATATATATATATATATATATATATCACAAGTGATGGAGTTCACTTTTATCTTCCCTGGTTTGGTTTGGTTTGGTTTGGTTTAATGCATCCTGTTCCTGTCAACAATATAGATAATATAATAATAATAATAATAATAATAAATATATTTGATGGATGTGTAGGCAGTGGGTTATAACTCAATTGAGGCTGAAGATTGGGAGGTTGCTACCAGTGGGGAGGAGATGAGCAAACTTGAGTCTCTGCTTCTTGATAAGAACCGCAACATGGAACATCAACTGACACAGTTAAAGGTGAAAAAAAAGAATTCCAGACCATTCCCAACATTCATTCTTGTGAGAAAGAAGCAAATGTATGAGATGATATTTATTAATTTTTGTTTAGGTCCAACTCTCTGAAAAGACTTCAATGGTGGAAACATGTGAAAGGGAAATTTCAGAACTTACTTCAAAGATTAATGAGCAACAAAAGCTTATCCAAAAGTTAGAAGATGATATATTGAAGGTTAGAAATTTTTATCCTTAGTAGTATTCACTTCATTTTGGATTTGGTTTGGTGTGTTCAAAAGACGTGAATGAATGAAACATAAACTCTAAACCCAGAACTAGACACTGCTTTTTTGGTTGGATTGGATTACTATGTATGTAAATAGGAGAAGACGAAACAAAAAGGAAAAGACTTAAAGGAAATATCTTCTTCACTTCACTTGCAGGGCTACAGTTCCAAAGATCGTAAAGGAAATATTTTTGAGGATTGGGATCTTTCAGAGTCTGGGGAGGTATGTCATGTCATATCTAGTCTACTCGTATCGTATTACAATAGCTTTTAGTGTTGTTAACTTACAGAGTATATTTTATTTATTTATTTATTTATTTATAGCAATGTCATCTAAATGCAAAACCAATTTCCACTGCTTTGATTTGGTCCATCAGTCCTAATAAGAAAAGAATTCAAAGTAATCTGGTATATTTTTGCAAGTTTAGGATAGGGTTAAAGACTATTTAAATACTTTGATTTCTTCTCATTACATACAACCAAATACAAAATTAAGTGCTAGGAAAGTAGAATGCTGAAATTTCAAAAAACAATGAAGAGCATTTGACCCAGCCAGCCCAATAAGTTGAAAGTTTTTGTTTGGCAAATAAGTGCGGTCTTGTCTTGATTCTTCCTTCCATGTTTTTTGGCTGGCAATGGCATGCAGCAGTTATTAATTAATTAATAGTAATAAAAGTATATGAACGTTAATTTTGACACAACAGTTGATAACGATTTTATTTGATTTTGATAGAATGCAGCAGCAGCAGCAGATAAAAAAAAACATGTTTCCTCGGACCAAGATCAAAATTCAATGCTTAAGGTGATATGTAACCAAAGAGATCGTTTCCGGGCACGCTTGCGTGAAACTGAAGAGGTATGAGTCCATACACACTTAAATTCATTTATACCGAATACAATACTTTTACCCAGTTAGATTAGCTCAATATGTTAATTTATTATAATAAAAATCAATCAGCATTCAGCAAACAAATCTTTAGTTGAGTGTAAGTATTATTTGTGTTAGGAAATAAGGCAATTGAAGGAGAGGATAGGGATGGTGACAAGTGAACTGGAGAAGACGAAAGCAGATAATGTGAAACTGTATGGAAAGATGCGATATGTACAGGATTATAATCTAGAGAAAGTAGTCTCTAGAGCATCAAGGAAGGTACATCCATCTAAATTCTAAAATAAAGGTTTCAGTATATAAAATAGTCCTAGTCCCTCCTAAAAAAACGACATATAGATAGTCTTAAGTCCTAACAAACAAACACAGCCTGCCAGATTATTTATTGTGTGATTTGCATTTGGCTGCAGTCGGCTGAAGATCTTGAAAGTGGTTTTAGCTCGGATGTCGAATCCAAGTATAAGAAAATATACGAAGATGATATAAACCCTTTTGCAGCATTCTCCAAAAAGGTATATATTTTCCTTTCATTTCATTACCTATCCTATTCCTATTCCTATTATTTTATCCATCTTATTTCTTTCTTTCTTTCTTTCAGGAAAAGGATCAACGCTACAAGGAGCTTGGTTTACGTGACAAAATTACACTCACCAGTGGTCGTTTTCTTCTTGGCAACAAGTATCCCCCTCCCTTCCCTTCCCTTCCCTATTTATTACTCTTGTTTCACCATCCATTTTGGAATGCTATTTTTATCAACAAAAAATTTCTAATATTTTAAATTTTTTAATTATCATAAACTAACGTTAAAATCGAGATAGTATTTTTTTTATATGTATTAATCACACGTGATTAAGCAATTCACATGCGACTAAACCCTGTCATTCACATGTGATAAACCCTGTTTTTGCATTCTCGATTCCATAATGAAATATGCAAGTTTAAAATTTAAATATATTTCTCTGACCCTTATATATAATTATTTTGCAGATACGCACGAACGTTTGCATTTTTCTATACGATCGGGTTGCATGTTCTAGTGTTTAGCTGTCTCTACAGGATGTCTGCTCTAAGCAACCTCAGGTAATAAACAAATATATAACTATTTTTTTTATCTATATTTTACTAACTTGGAACATTTTTCAGCCATGGACCTGAAGAATTTCCTGGCAATGACAAATTTGTAAATCTTCCTCATGCAATATAGAAATTTTTACCTTGTAATGTACATAGGCTAGACTAAATTACCCACCCTTGTTACAAGCTTGGGGTTTTATGTGAGAATATGTCTACTTTGGATTTCACAACATAAGATTGGTGAATATTTTGATATTACTCTTGTTCCTGTGTAGTAGGTTGGTAGTGCATAGGGATTTTTCTTATAGCCTAAAAACATTTCACCTTTTTGTTATCACATACACTATTACTACTTTTTATTCTACTTAACCAAATAGTTTTCTACTTCCTTTTCTTTTTTTGAAAAAGAATAGCATTGTACTTTCAAATAGCCGTTTTTTTTCCTTCTATTTTTTTTTTATCATAGCTAATTTTGTTCTATTTCAGAAAATAAACATTGTACTAATAAAAATCTGGAATATCAGCTTCATTTTGGCAAATAGCGTTGTATTTTCACATGGCCTAAAATAAAAATTCACCTACTTTTTAATAAATAGCATTATACTTTTTATTCTATTTCGAAAAAAGCCATTGTACTTTCAAATTTTAATATAAACGTTATACTAATTTTTATTATAGCATACTTTGTATGTTAACATTTGATCTATTTTTTATTATAGCATCTTTTATTTTTCTTTCTATTTCAGAAAATATCATTGTGCATAAATGATTTCAGAAAAAAAAAGGCATACGGTTGCTTTCTCAATGTACACTGTTTGCAAACAAATTGAAATGACAATAGGTCTAACTTAAAATCATGTTGTAAAATGACATTGCAAATAATAGTCTACATCTGAAACGATAATTATGCATCATCTTTTATATACACATAGCAACATATTTCAAGAAACCCAAGTAACTAACATAATACATTAATGTGATGGTAAATTCTAACATTTAAGAGGTCGAAGTTCACAGGGTAGATCTTGAGTTCCATCCGTCAAAGCTTCTATTACCAAAAATATATATGTTGGAGTGGTCCCTCTCTATATTTAAAATAAAAAACTAAACATAATGTCTCAAGTTGATTAATACATTGATTATAGAAGATAAAATACACGCTAAAACTCAAATATGATCATGATTTTCCGTATTTTATCAACTAAAATCTCCAATGCCGTTGACCAATAGTATTACCTTTTTGATTTTCGAAATGTTTATTAGAAGATTATTTTGTTTAAATTTATAAAAGGCATCACAATCTTTGATAAATAGAAGATTTTGACGAATTGATCATGGAGGAAGTAAGCAAATATCTAACACTATTGTTCTAAATGATTCTTGTTAATTCTTAAAATGTATTGTTTCTTAAGCCTCAAATTGCAATCTGAAATGGGAAAATTGTTGGAAGTATGCCCTTGATCACAACAAAGTGATATTTTTACAAATAGAAGGGCCTTTTTTTTGGAACATGATAATTTTTACAAACACAAGTTCATGACTAGATGCAACAAAATTAAAGACCCTAGAGAAAGAGAGAGAGGGTTGAACTGTATACCTCTTTGTTTGTGGTCGATTTTTTACTTGGATGACCAAGCAAAACGACAAGTCCTTCTCTTTGTTGTGACCAAAATTGAACCCAGAAAAATGTTGTTGTCCAACAAACATAACTAGAGTTTTTGGAGCCTACATAGCTTATCTCGACAATCCAACCATACATAATGTTATTGTGGATGTTAGGAAGCATCTATCGAAAAATCAAGACATTTAGACCGTTGGATCTTCCGGAAATGATCAAACAATGCAACTAGGTCTCCAAAATCGGGAATTGAAAAGAAAACCTTAGAGTGAGAAAGAGTGGGGGGAAAAGGGGGGAGAGGCCGATCCTCACTTGTGGGTATCAACTAGTTTTTTTTTTTTTTTGGTACACATTATCCACTTAAATTAGTATATCAATCCTTGAATTAAGGGGCAAATACTTACGAATTTGAATTAAAGTTAATTACACTTAAAACCTTTAATTCCTTTTTTTTTTTTTTTTTTTTTTTTTTTTTTTTTTTTCATATTATGCTTAAGTCATATTTTGTGTCTAACCTAAAGGACCCTGCTATTGTCATTTCGGTCTGAGCACAACCATGCATTTGATGTTAGCACCAAATTATCAAGGGCCCCAAGGATATCACTTCTCTTATTAGGGAAGAAGGAACAAATAAACTTTGACTACATAGACACCACCTACTCATCATGTCATACCTGGACATTTCCTTTATTGCTTCCAGTTACGGACAACATAAGAGAACAATAAAGCACCACTGACTGCTGAATATCTGAGTGTGGGTTACTACTTACTTCTAGAAGTATAACTGAATGTGGAAGATTTGAATAAATTAATATTAAGGCATTCAAGTAAACATGTAAATAGAAAACATTAATAAACTAATGAAATTGACTACTCTCTAGCATATATTAAGATATTCACACAATAATTGTCAAATCATTTAAAGATTTACATTGTATAGGTTTCCAAATCAAAACAATCTAAACTAAATACACTCAAATCAATTCATTTGCATGTAGATTCATTGGTTGATGTCATTGTAAGTCATGAAATCCTTACCTTCATGGATGCTTCATCAGGATTCAACAAATCCAGATGGGATCTTCAGACCAAGAAGATACGACTTTTATCACCCCAACATGTATCTATTGTTATATAGTAATGCCATTTAGACTAAAGAATGCATTTGCAACATATCAAATACTTGTCAACAAAATGTTCAAAGAACAACTTGGAAGGACCATGAAAGTCTATATAGACAACATGGTAGTGCAATCCAAGAAATCTGAGAACCACCTTCAAGATCTTGAAGAAGCATTCCATATCTTGGACAAGTTCAACATGAAGCTCAACCATTCCAAATGCCATTTTGGCCTGAAAATTCTTGGGCTACATGGTGACAAAAAGAGGAATTGAAGCTAGTCCAAAGAAAATCAAGGCTATCTTGAGCCTTCAATCCCTAACTTCAACCAAAGATATTCAAAGGTTGAAATGTAACACCCGGGTTTCAGGGCTAAGCATTTTTGTCAATGTAATAGTCTAGGTCAACTCTTGTAACTCTTTTTGAAGTAATAAAGATGAAATATTTGAGTATTATGTGAATTATGTGTGTTTATGTGTTTATTATTTAATTATAAATGTATAATTAATAAAAAATAAAACTGAACGTCAAAATTAAAGTGTGAGATAATCCCGATATCTCTACATAAAGTTGTAGAATATGTCTCAAGGTTTCCGTGCATATAAGGAACACCGAAATCCGAGTTATAACGAAGAAGTTATGACCCGTCGAAGTTTCGCGACAGAACCGACACGATACCGGGAAGCGTAAATAGTGAATTTACGATAGAGCGAGATTTAGCCTTAGCGCTCTAAACGAAAGTCATAGAATATGTTAAACTAAGAACATCGATAAAAAGAACGCCGAAATCTGACTTCGTATGAGGAAGTTATGATTTTTCTAAGATTTAGCATAGCAGTGCACAGCCCGAAATCTGAATTTTAGATCGGTCGATTTTTAGCCGATGGGATCTAAATGAAAGTTGTAGTACTCGTAAATACCAACGCGTGGATATAAAGAACGTCGATAATAGAGCTCGTATGCGAAAGATATGGACGAAGCTTAGTCCCTACTTTTCGAGCGCGACAAATTCGATACAGTTTTGTAAATCCGAGATAGAATGAGAATTAGCCAACGAGGTCTAAATGAAAGTTGAAGATATCATTAATAGGAACTCAACGGTAAAAAGACAGACAAAAACGGAACTCGTATGCGAAAGTTATGGACGAAGCTTAGTCTCTACTTTTCGAGCGCGACGAATTCGATACAGTTTTGTAAATCCGAGATAGAATGAGAATTAGCTAACGAGGTCTAAATGAAAGTTGAAGATCTCATTAATAGGAACTCAACAGTAAAAAGACAGACAAAAACGGAGCTCGTATGCAAAAGTTACGTATGAAGCTTAGAGACTATTTTACTATAAAACTCCTATAAATACAAGGGTGAACTCCTCATATTTTCTTCACACCATAAGCCTCTCTTTCTCTCTCTAGCCTCCCTAAACCCCTCCCAAGTCTAGGGAACCTCCCTATCATGAGAAGAAAGCCCCGGAGCGCCCGACGGCTCCGAGAAGAAAAGCTTTCGGCTCGGAAACGCTGCTCCAGCGAAGCCCGGTTTTTAATAAAAACCCATTGTAAGTGAGTTACGCCTATACTATATTTAATATAGCTTTTATTTAATTATAGTAACATTATTAGGACCTTAAAATAATTATTTGGGCTATTATTATGAGTTATATCGAGTGTTATTTAACGCTTATATAATAATAATAATAGCTAGACTATTAATTAGTCGCGATTAACGTTAAAACTAAACTCTAGTGGTATTAATACAAGGTTTTGGTCAAGGAAAAATTGTTTTAAGAAGTAACGAAGAGCTGTCCGAGTGCCGAGTCACCACCTTACCAGGTGAGTGCATAGTTACTTTCAGCTTACACATAGATATGAAGTATTTTATATAAATTACGTGCTATGTGTGCATATTACCTTAATACTTGCTATCTATGCTAGATGAACATTTTTATACATGTTTTCAAAGATTTAAACTGTATATTTATTTTATATCTATGAAAATGTTGGGGTAAAACATGGGTAGATGTATTAGTTGCTGTGTGATAAAATGAAATAATAAGAGGCCTCGTTATAGATGTTATTGATGATCTAGTCATCTAGCGGAGTATAGATGAGGACCACGGACTATTCTAGATAGTCCAGTGGAACACTAGCAGGCTCGCAACCTGTAGGTGTTTATTCGAACTGTGTGTTTATTTGAACTGTGTGCTCACCAGATGTACTCCATCCCCTACATGGTTGCCTTAAGGACATTTATTGTTGAGGAATCCCCTTAGCAGTAGTGTCCGTCCCGATGATAATCCTTAGGATAGGTCCCTTATGATAGATGCTTAGGGACGTAATGTGAGGATAACGGGAACGGGTAATCGGGTTTGTTTAATTTAATGAAGTTAATAAACTTATTTATTGTGGGTTGAAAACCCTATGTGCTTACCAGGCTCCCAAGCCTGACCCACTCAGTTTTATGTATTACAGGTAGTGGCGCTTGAGCATAGATATGATGTTGGACGAGGGATTACGGATATAGGCCTGTAGATATGAAATAATGTAGTAAGGCTTATATTGTACTGTTTATGCTTTTGATCTGTACGAACATGACATCCCAAGTATTTTAATGAAATACATTTCTACGGAAATGCTTTTAATAAATCTTTATCATATTTTGTTTTGGGACAAATTCCGCAACACTTTCATTTAAAATGTCACTCTGATTTTTAAACAAAGCATAAACAAACCGGTCTTTTCTGGCCGTGATTTTGGGGATGTCACATGAAAGGTAGAGTTGCAGACCTAAATAGGTTTATCTCTAAGGCATTTGAAAGATGCAAACCTTTATATGATATATTGAGAAATAACAAAATGTTCGAATGGATAACAACACATGAATAAGTATTCCAAGAGCTTAAAAATTACTTATCTTCAGCCCTATGGTTAGCCAAACCTAAAGATGGAGAACCCTTGTTCCAATGTCCGATTGTATCCAAGAATGAAACTAGTGTAGTCTTGGTAAATGAACAAGATGGTGCTTAACATCCAGTATATTATGTAAGTAAGCGTTTCTTGAATTCCAGGACCAGGTATTCACATCTTGAAAACTAATCTTTCCTCTTATATGTGCTTCAACTAAGTTACGTCACTATTTTGAAACTCATCCTATTTATGTAAAACCTAATTATCCAATTAAGAATGTAATAAAAAAGCCAATGATGTTAGAAAAAATGGCTAAGTGGTATTTATAATTGAGTACATATAAACTAAGATATGAGCAAAGATCTGCTATAAAATCACAAACATTAGCTGAATTTATGGATGATTTCAGTCTAGATCTTCAACCCGAAGTAGAAAAATAAGTTCAATGGATTCAAAATACAGAAGAACCAAAGCAATGCACCCTCTTTACAGATGGGGGCTTCCAAATCTAAAGGATATGATCTTAGAGTCGTACTAAAATCGACACCAGGGGACATTACTGAAGGGTTTCGAGCCTCTCAAAGATCAATAATTGGGCAACGGAAACAACAAACAAAATCACGATCTAAGACTTAAAACACAAGATCTAACTCAACTAATCTATGCACTTATATAACACAATATAATCATACCTTTGCTTTCTGTAGGTTTCTTCTTTTGACGAGCCAGTTGAATGGACTAGAGAACCCAACGAAGAGTCCCTCTTCTGAAATCACACCCAAGAAGCAAAACACTTGCAAATCTGAACCACCTTCGAACTTCAACCACGAAAAAATTCAAGAAATACGAATATGTGTTTCGCCATGTCGTGGCAATTTAATGTCCATGTCGTGGGAACTATGTTTCCTGTGATTCAATGGTTTTGAAGGGTTCCGAGATTTTGTGACTAAAAGGTATATTTCACATGTATTAAATATGGATTTGGATCCCTCTATTTATAGGGAGGTGATTTGAAAACCTTGAGATAATTACCAAATTTAATTGTAATTATCTATGGAATTCAAATCATTCTGGAATATTCCATATTTCTTTATTTACTATTAATTAATTAAACTACTAATTAATCAACTGGTTAGACTATGCTTGGAACAACACCTAAATCATTGATGAACTTCTTGAGCCACACTGCTTCTTTGGCTGCTTCATTGGATGCAATATACTCTGAATCTATAGTTGAGTAAGCTATAGTCTCCTGTTTAGAGCTTCTCCAAGTCACTGCTCCTCCATTTAACATGAATACATAACCAAACTGTGATATAATATTATCCCTGTCGGTTTGGAAACTTACATCCACATATCCTTTGATGCTTAACTCTTCTTTTCCACCATAAACTAAGAACATATAATTAGTCCTCCTAAGATATTTCAAAATGTTCTTGATTGCGGTCCAATGACTTTCTCTTGGATTGGATTGATAACTACTCGTCATACTAATGGCTTATGAGACATCTGGCCTTATACGTATCACACATATATGATCAATCCTATAGACGAGGCATATGAGACTCGACTCATTATGTCCAGTTCTTTAGTAGTACTGGGACATTGGGTTTTACTAAAAACCGTGCCATGTTACATAGGTATGAATCCCTTCTTAGATTCTTCCATCTTGAATTTCCTTAAGATTTTTTCCAAGCATGTATTTTGGTAAAGTCCTATTAGTCGCCTAGATCTATCCTTATAGATCTTAATACTAAGTATGTAGGCAGCTTCTCCCAAGTCTTTCATAGCAAAACTTTTCCCAAGCCATGCTTTTACACTATTCTGTGTTGGGATGTTGTTTCCTATTAGAAGATTATCATCGACATATAAGATACGGAAGACCACTAGTCTCCCACTAGATCTAACATACACACATTGTTCATCTTCATTTCTTAAGACACCAAAATCCTTGATCTTCTCATTGAAACATATGTTCCACCTGTGAGGTGCTTGGTTGAGTCCATAAATTGAATTTTCAAGCTTGCATACCATATTAGGATACTTGGACTGTACAAAACCTTCTCGTTGAGACATGTAAACATCCTCAGTAAGTTTCACATTAAGGAAAGAAGTTTTTACATCCATTTTCCATATTTCATAGTCATGAATGGCAGTTATGCTAAGTAGTATCCTAATACACTTAATCATATCTACTGGTGAGAAAGTTTCTATAACACCCTGTTTCGAGTCGCTTCATAATTCGGGGTCGTGAACCGAAGATCAAGTATCATAATGCTTCGGGCTTTAGGGAAGAGAGGTTTAGATCTATTTGGATGTGGGTAATGTAGATTATGTGATCCAAGAGTTCCGTTTGTGCTTTGGAGTCAAGGGGTAAAATGGGGAAAATGGTGTTTCAGACTTCTTTTAGGAATTAAGGATTTTAGTTCAATGTGTTTTAAGTCAAAATCAATTATATAGGGTTGTAGAGCTCCTCAATAC
Organism: Lactuca serriola; assembly: GCF_051521515.1. Classification (NCBI taxonomy): domain Eukaryota; kingdom Viridiplantae; phylum Streptophyta; class Magnoliopsida; order Asterales; family Asteraceae; genus Lactuca; species Lactuca serriola. Next base: position 266,441,938 of record NC_136415.1, read on the forward strand.
CTTTCCGTGGATATATATATATATATATATATATATATATATATATATATATATATATATATATATATATATCTCTTCGAAAACAGAGTTAGAACAAAGAAGTTATGATCGTTAGAAGTTAGGAAGGTTTTGGGCTTAGTCTAGTACAATGGGCGTATTGGGCATCCCTAATACGCTCGACTTACCAGGAGTACGTTGGGTGTACGTGATCAGAACCCAAACCCTATTTTCGTGGTTTGAGCCCTATTTAAGCTCTTTAACGTCCCTAAACCCATTCCTAACCATAGTTTGAGCCTTTTGATCAAAAGAAGGTGTTCTTGAGTGCTTTGGAGTGTTCTTGGTGCATCTTGGAGAAGAAGGATCTCTTTGGAGAAATGTTGATTGCATTAGAACTTGTAGATCCAAACTTTGTTCACCTTGATCTTTCTTCTAGAGGTATAATACTTGAATCTTGATGATGCATTTATTAGATCTAGCTAGTTTTGGATGTTATGAGCTTTTGGTCACTTTAGTGCATAAAGTTTAGATATTTAAGGTTTGTGATCTTGGTATGAATAAAGTTGGAAACTTTATCCATCTAAACATCATATTGCTTCAGATCTAAAGGTTGGAGGCTTGGACTTACTGGATTAAGTTGAAAGAGATGCACTTTTGGTACCTTTGAGACTTAAAGACTAGATCTTGGTTGTTTGGACCATACTAATTGTCACACCCCGAAAACCAAAGGCGGAAATGTTCCCGGGGTTGACTCCACGTTGAGTATCAAATCCAATGTACATAGTAATCACAGTAAACAACCATTACATTACATTTATATGAAAGTTTACATTTGGTTCAAAAGTAAATTGTACAAAAGTTATACATATATCATATGAACAAAAGAGACGAGTCTTCGGAGCACTCCGTCTTCACCAAAAGATATCGCCGAGTACCTGTCTAACTTGGACCTGAGAATACAAGCAGTTTGAAAATCAGCATAAAGCTGGTGAGTTCATAAGCGGTTTTGTTTTGTGAAAATGTATCGGTTTCCTTTAGTTTTCTGAAAAGGTTTGATATCCAAGAAAATCCCATATTTTCTTATGTAAAGTAGTTAAGTTATCTTTCGTTACAGTTCTGTTACAAGTTATAAGTTAACCCCAGGAAAATCCCATATTTTCCTAAATGCAAGATTGATTGATTAACACATAGTATAGTTTAATATACAAAACTATAATTTAGACGAACTGTAGATAGAAAGTATTTTGAAAACCTTGGGACTAACATCCCGAACCAGTTTATAGATAATTCGATAAAGACCATGGGATTACTATCCCGAAAATAGATATAAGATAGCTTGATAAACCATGGGATCACTATCCCGAAACTAGATATATGATAGATTGATAAAATCATGGGGTTATCATCCCGTATAGGATTTAGTTTCAAAACCATGGGATTACCATCCCGAACAAGATATAGACACAAGATCATGGGATTTTCATCCCGAACGAGATATAGACATAAAACCATGGGATTACCATCCCGAATGAGATATAGATACAAGACCATGGGATTACTATCCTGAAAATAGATATAAGATAGCTTGATAAACCATGGGATCACTATCCCGAAACTAGATATATGATAGATTGATAAAATCATGGGGTTATCATCCCGTATAGGATTTAGTTTCAAAACCATGGGATTACCATCCCGAACGAGATATAGACACAAGATCATGGGATTTTCATCCCGAACGAGATATAGACATAAAACCATGGGATTACCATCCCGAATGAGATATAGATACAAGACCATGGGATTATCATCCCGAACAAGATTTAGATTCTAAACAAATCCTAGCTGTGAATAAGTTTATATTAATACGTATTGTGAGTCGGGTAACCATGCTGATACGACAACGAGACCTCCTTGACGTTAGTCAGACGTCGAATGATATACAGAATTTGTCACCCCAGGCGTGCCCGCCTAACTGTAGCTAGCAGTTAAGGTGTGGGATTGTCAGTCCCGAATAGATCTATTCACAAATTCCTCGCTCTCCCTCCAGGAGATTCTGGTTACACTTCCGGAGAGGATTTACTTGATCATCCATAAAGGGTAGTGACTATCTCACAAGTTAGTATTAAACTATTCACAGGATTCTCATATGATACCAAACATACAAAGATTTCAAGACATGATACAGTGAAAAATAGATACATACAATGAAACTATCTGGCAAAACATTCAAATGATACGGAGATAAACTGAATCAGACATAGTTTATCTAATAACTTAATAAAGATATCAGTACATGATATAAAGAGAAACAAATAACCCCAAATTATTCCCATAATAATTTGATTAGTTTGATTATTTTCTTAACTAAAATCCATTTAGTTGTAATTGATAAATCATTCCTTATGCTCAGCATAATACATAAGGAGTAAAAGAGTTTATAAGTTTGCCAGATATTATTTGAAACACATCAATGATATAATCCAAAAACAGTTATAGTTTTGCTTGTATTCCCCCCTGAAAACATTGAAAAACACGAAAAAGGCGTAGGGGTATGAACTCACCGGACGAGAAACGTGACGATTTCGGATGCTAAACTTTGGTCCGGGGCTTGTAAATGCGCGAGGTTCCTAAGTATAATTTAAAGATACACATTTGTATCTAATTAGGACTTAGATTAGCTATTTGTTAGGGACACTTGCTTCAAGTCGCGAAAACACTCCGATACAAGTGTTTGGAGGGACCCGGGTGGCGTTGAAGGACGTGAAATGACACTAGGGACTTGGGACTTGAGTTTACTCCCATGAGTAAACTAATATAAGAGTTTTTGGTCTAAAACACCCATTCCCCATGAGTTTACGGCCGTAAACTCATGGTGGGTGTGGTTTATGGTGCTAAATGACTTCAAACACTTAGGGGATAATTTCTAGACTTAGTTTAGGGACTTGGAATGGTTTTAAAACATAAAATAGACCCACTTATGGGAGTTTACGGCCTAGCATGGCTCCATGGCCGTAAACTCCTATTTTTCCAAGAAAATGGTGTTAAATGGTTCCAAAACAAATCACATGTGATTAATAGAATTATTCCAAGGCCTAACATGAGTTTGCAAGGGACATTTGAGGGTTTTATGGAGTTTACGGCCCATGAGACCCCTCTCATGACCGTAAACTCTACTATATGGTGCTACAAGGTGTTTCAAGGTCTAAAACTTGCATAGAAGGGCTTCTAAAATTCATCTAAAGGCTTTAGGGGTGTTTAGTTAGCATTCTAACACCATGAATTATGGAGTTTACGGCCCAGGAACAAGCCTTGGCCGTAAACTCTTAGAAATCCCACAAATGATGTGTTTAAGGCCCTTAAACTATTTTTGGTTGGTCCTATGATTTATTCCAAGGCTTTTGGTGGTGTTGGATGGCTTTCTAACACCTTAGAATTGAATTTATGCCATGTTTTGAGGAGTTTACAGCCCAAGCACATGCCTTGGCCGTAAACTCACCTAAATCCCCCAAAAATCATGTTTCAAGTGTCCAAATGCTAAAACCAATGTTCTATATTTCATATCTAAGCCATACTAGTGATTTGGAAGGGTTTAAGGGCATGAAAAACCCCATTTACATGAGTTTACGGCCCAAGCTTATGCCTTGGCCGTAAACTCCTTCAAATGACTCAAAATCAAAGTTTTAAATGTTCTAAGTCCATATCTTGAAGTCCCTTAGCCATATCTAAAGTCCAAATGAGTTTAGGAAGGAGTTTAAGGGCTAAAAACCCTTCAAAATGGTGTTTACGGCCTAGGCAGCCTCCTGGGCCGTAAACTCACATATGTTGTCCTATTTCATGATTAAATGTCAAATTTGGAGGCCAGCGGAGGCTGAAACCAATAAGGAAGGTGATGGCAAGAAGGGGAAGAACAACAAGAGAAAGGGGCGTCAAGGCTCCGAGACTTCCAAGAAGCAGCAGACACTGACAGTTAATGCTGCCACCGCACAAGTTCCGACCACACCACATGCTCTAGCCTCAGCTGCTCCAAATGGTCCTAGACCTTATTCCGGTAATCTTCCCAAGTGCAACAAGTGTGGTTTCCATCACAATGGAGAATACAAGGAGCTGCAGTGCACCAGTTGCAATCGGAAGGGGCACACGGCAAGGTATTGCAGGACTTACCCTCCCCAAAATCAACAACAGGGAAGCAACAACAACAACAACCGCAACAACAACAACATCAACACCGGCAGCAACAATGCAGGACCTAGCCACACCTGCTATGGGTGTGGAAGGACTGGGCATTTCCGTCGAGATTGCCCTAACAACAACAATCCCAGAAATGGAGGAACAGGAAGGGTACTGACCATGGGTCAGAGGGAGGCGATTTAGGATCCCGCTGTTGTTACCGGTACTTTTCCCCTAAACCACACTTATGCATGCATCCTATTTGACACCGGAGCAAAGCGAAGTTTTGTGAGCAATAAGTTTAAACATCTATTAAAACAACAACCCAAGAAGCTCAATGAAACCTTTACGGTGGAAATGGCCAATGGGAAAACCGAATCCACTGGGGAAATCTACACCGGATGTACCCTAACCTTAAATCAACACGTCTTTCGAATAGACTTAATGCCTGTTTCCATTAGGAGTTCCGATGTGATTATTGGCATGGACTGGTTAAGCCCCCACAATGCTGAAATTATGCGTCACGAGAAGGCCGTTCGCCTTCACCTTCCCAATCACGAAACCCTAGTTATTTACGGAGACAAACCTAGCACGAACCTTCGTCTCATCTCGTGCATCCAGGCACAGAAGCATCTACGAAAGAACGATTTGACGTTTCTGGCTCACATAGTGGATAAAACCAAGGAAGAGGTTAACATTCAAGACATTCCAGTAGCACGTGAATTCCCAGACGTATTTACAAATGCCCCTGCTGCATTTATGGACCTGATGAACTGAATCTGTCGACCATTCCTCGACAACTTTGTCATCATCTTCATTGACGACATTCTCGTCTATTCCCGAAGCGAGGAAGAGCATGGCCAACATCTCCGACAAATCCTAGAAACCCTGCGAACGGAAAATCTATACACAAAACTCTCCAAGTGTGAGTTCTGGCTCCGTAACGTCAACTTCCTAGGTCATGTTGTTAGTCAAGAAGGAATTCATGTGGATCCTTCTAAGGTCAAAGCCGTTGAAGGATGGGTAGTCCCGACAACACCCACAGAAATTCGTCAATTCTTAGGCCTAGCAGGCTACTATAGGAGGTTCATTCAAAACTTCTCTAAGATCGCCAAGCCACTTACCTCGCTTACACAAAAGGGCGTACCATTCAAATGGACGGACAAACAAGAAGTTGCATTCCGAACCCTGAAGCAAATGCTCTGCAGTGCCCCGGTACTATCTCTACCAGAGGGAACGGAAGATTTCGTGGTCTACTGTGACGCGTCGAATCAGGGTTTAGGTTGCGTTCTCATGCAACGTGGAAGAGTGATAGCTTACGCATCCCGCTAACTAAAGACACACGAAGTGAATTATACGACCCTCGACCTAGAATTGGGAGCCGTGGTCTTTGCTCTGAAGATTTGGAGGCATTACCTTTATGGTACGAAGTGCACCATCTTCACAGACCACAAGAGTCTCCAGCACATCTTGAATCAGAAAGAGCTGAATATGAGGCAACGAAGATGGGTTGAATTATTAAATGATTACGAGTGTGAAATCAAGTATCACCCGGGCAAGGCCAACGTGGTAGCTAATGCCTTGAGCCGGAAGCAGTACTCTAATCGTCGCACAAAAACTCTCTCAATAACCGTCCAATCTCACCTAACCACTCAGATCGGGGTAGCCCAGTCAGATGCCATGAAGACGGAAAACAGAACAAGCGAAGCATTACGCGGAATGGAGAAGAATCTAGAGGTAAGAGAGGACGGAGTATACTATTTCATGAACCGTATTTGGGTCCCTAAACTCGGAGGATTTAGGTAGGTGGTCATGAATGAATCTCACAAGACGCGATACTCCATCCATCCCGGTTCGGACAAGATGTATTTGGATATTAAACAACATTATTGGTGGCCTAACATGAACGCAGAAATTGCCACCTATGTCAGTAAATGCCTTACTTGTGCCAAAGTAAAGGTGGAGTGCCAGAAGCCCTCGGGGTTATTACAGCAACCGGTGATCCCTGAGTGGAAATGGGAAGGGATTTCTATGGATTTTTTGACCAAGCTACCCAAGACGTCGGATGGATTAGACACCATATGGGTAATAGTTGACCGACTGACGAAATCCGCTCATTTCCTGCCAATAGAAGAATCCTACAAGATGGAGAGACTGACACGATTATACCTTCGAGAAATCGTGAGACTTCATGGAGTACCAGTGTCTATTATCTCGGATAGAGACAGTAGATTCACTTCATGTTTTTGGCAATCACTTCAGAAAGCACTTGGAACCCATCTCGACATGAGCACCGCTTATCACCCACAAACGGACGGTTAAAGCGAACGAACCATTCAGACGCTCGAAGACATGCTTTGCGCATGTGTGATAGACTTTGGGAAGTCTTGGGACACCCACTTACCCTTAGTTGAATTCTCGTATAACAACAGTTACCATTCGGGCATCAAAGTCGCTCCTTTCGAAGCTCTATATGGACGTAAGTGTAGATCACCGTTGTGTTGGGCTGAGGTGGGCGACACCCAACTAGCAAAGAAACTGGCATTGGACAAGGTGTTAACGGGACCAGAGATCATTCGTGAAACCATGGAAAATATAGTTCAAATCAGAGCTCGATTACAAGCATCACGCGACCGAAAAAAGAGCGACGCTGATAAACGGCGAAAGCCCTTAGAGTTTCAGGTCGGGGATCGAGTACTGTTAAAAGTTTCGCCTTGGAAAGGGGTCATTAGTTTCGGAAAACGGGGAAAGTTGAACCCACGATACATTGGACCCTTCGAGATCGTTGCCTGAATAGGTCCTGTGGCATACAAACTGCAGCTACCCGCGGAGCTAAACAGTGTACACCCCGTGTTCCATGTCTCCATCTTAAGAAGTGCCTATCAGATGAAACACTCGTCATATCCCTTTACGAGATTGAAATCAACGAGAATCTCCTGTTTGTTGAAGAACCGGTTGAAATCATGGACAGGGAGGTGAAGCGTACTAAGCAAAGTCGCATCCCGATCGTGAAAGTACGGTGGAACGCTAAGCGTGGATTAGAATTCACGTGGGAACGCGAAGACCAAATGAAGCAAAATTACCCTCACCTATTCTAGCATTCTCAAATCTAGCTTTCAAAAGAATTTCGGGACGAAATTCCCTCTAACGGGGGGATGACGTCACAACTAGAAATTCTTGTGCCTTGTAACTACAACACTTAAGTCAAATTATGAATCAATGACATAAGAGCATGTATGATGCATACTCTATGACAACAAAATTTTAATCAAACACTTCATATAAGCACTACAAATAGTCAACAAGTAATTGGAAACTCTATGAGTTCTTGTTTAAGTCCATTTTGGACTAGGACTTCCTTATTGGGCCCAATGGACCAATAAGCTTCCAAATTGACCATCTTGGGCTTAGAACTCCTAAATGGGCTCTAATTGGACCCACTTCCAATTAGTTTAATATTTTGGGCTATATTGGGCCTAGAATGAAATAAATTAATTATATGAACCATTTTGGGCCATAAATAACCTAATTTAGCCTTAATAGGTCATAAAAATCACATTTATATTTTTTTTAGTACCAAAAATCATCTAACTTAACTATAATGTGGGCTTAGGGACAAAAAGCCCAAAAATCTCCTCTTTCCCTCTCCATTCTCGGCCCAAGCCCAAAGGAATGAGGGTTTGACTTTGTGTGTGCCACCTCACAATTATTCAAGGGGTTTCCATGCAAGAGGACCCATACATCCATGCATTTCACATACTCCCATGCAAGCCCTCTCTTCTTCTCCCTCTCTCTCTTGCTCTCGGCCGAGTACAAGCACACACACACATACATTTCACTCTCCATTTTCTTAAGAAACTCTCTCCTATCTCCTCCATATTTTCGAGATCTAAGAAGTGTTCAAGGGGATTCTTACACAAAAATCATCATCTAAGGTAAGAAATTTCTTAGATCCTTAAGCTAGCTACTTCCTTTCATCCAAAAATCACCTCTTAATTCATTCAAACTCATGATCTAGCACCTAAGGAGCATCCAAGTTCGAAATCTTCCAAGGAAGGTTGCTAAGGCCGAATTTCTTCTCATTTTTCCTTCCAAAACCGAAACCACACCCAAGGTGAGCTTCATACCCCCTATTTTTCTGTTTTTATAAGTTTTTGTGGGGGAGAATACAATCAAATGGGTAGATCTATGATTTCATGTATGCCTTGTGTGATTTCATGCTTGTATGTATGATTTTATGTGTTATGTGATGAATATGTTAGCTAAAACTACCTAGAAACCGAGATCTACAACATGAGGAATGAAATAAACATAGCTTATACCATTTTACACTAATCAAGTCAATAAAAATAATTTATTTGGTTAGGATGAACATTTTTGGACATAAAACCCATTTTTGGGCTCAAATTGTTAAAAATACAAAAGCTAAGGGCCCAAATCGACAAATGATAATTTCTGGAGGTTGGAAAGAGTCCAAACAGATTCTAATAAAATTTTCCTGAAAATCAACACTTTTGAGGGGCTTAAAATGTAAATTTTGAACACAATGGGCTAAAAATGGGCTTTTCGGCCCAATAAGCCCCAAATTGCGAAAATTCTGAAATAGAGGGGCTGAAACTGCAAATTTCTGTAAAACAGGGGATTACTAGTGTAATAAAACTAATTCAAGGGTCAAAAATGTTTTCAAAGTCAAAAGGGACCAAAAATGCAAAAAATTTCCATTTTGGGCCAAAACTGTAAAGTTGCGAAAATAAGGGTTTCAACCGAGAAAAATTTCATTTTTGAGGGACTTAAACTGTTTATTAAGTATATCTGGGCTGAAAATGTCTTTTCAACTAGTTTTGATACTTAAGTGTCAAGAAAAATGGGTTAGGACTAAAATGGAAATTCTTTTATATAAAGGGTTAAAAGTGAAAATTTTATCCAAGAAGGGGCATAAAAAGGAAAAATCTAATGTTTAAAACAATAAATCCCTTAAGATAAAATACGAGTACCATGGCTACCGGCAAAACGTAATAGCAAATACACTTTCAACACCAATATCGTTACCAAACGAATTGATTCGGTCTCGAATCAATAACAAATCAAAAATCAATAAACAATAGTACTTCAATACACACGCGCAAATTTACGAGAAGTCAATATTCAATCTTTGGGCTTGAAAATTTCAAATCGTGCTTGTTGGGCCTAGCTAGCCCAATGACATGATCTTTAGGCCCGATGGGAACGCGCTTATATGTTATTGGGTCTTCTATGACCTAATTCTGTGTAAAAGGACTTCCAATAGCTTATTGTGCTGTTGGGCCCCAAGGGCCCATTGGTACTGCTAGCAAAGTCGAGAAGTCAAATGCGAGTCGGGCCAAGTGTCTTTCGCATTCACGATAGCCTTGAACGACTTATGGAAATAACGGGGGCTTCATACTCTCCTTTCTCCTTGGTGGTGGGGCTATGAGAAGTCAGGGTGGTTGGATTAAGTGAGTAGTACGGACGACACCCAAGGGATCGTTCGTATTTGGTAGTTGTAAACTAGTCATTTTCATTAATGCGTGATTATAACGACTCACAACCCATAATTAATCCAATGTCACCTGGAATTATCGAAAACAAACGTCGTATCGGTATAAAAATAAATAAGACACGTAATTTGATGAATTAGGAAAACATCGGGTCTTCCTAGGAAATTCAACACTTTCACCTATGTGATGTATACAAAGTCTAACAATTATTCACGTTTACAGAGATCACCAAGCATACTTACGGATCTTCACACTTTTTCTTATATACAATACTCTTTTCAGAAAATATCGGATTTTCTGGTGGTTTTCAAAATTATACAAATCATTTCATTTCAAACATTACTTATGAACTCACCAACATTTTATATGTTGACGTTTTTCCAAAATACTTATATGCTCAGGTAACAGGTAAATCGAAGAAAATGTGTCCAGTGATGTCATGATGTTTTGTTTAATTAGTATCGAACGGTTTATGTTTTGGAAATGTAATGTTTTAAAACAATGTACTGAATGTAAACAATATCGGTTGTAATATTTCAATGCATGGTGATGAATGATGTTATGATTCATGTATAATCATTGTGATGGTATTCAATTAAGTCACAATAGCCCTCAGACGTTTCCGCCGTCTGGTTCGGGGGTGTGACAGGTTGGTATCAGAGCTCTGTTTATAGTGAACTAGCATATCTAACGGCACATTGATATGCAACTATAAACCAAAAGGGGGACTAACACAACTCTGAACAAAACAAGTAAAACATAACAATAAAACACCCTTGCTTGTTTTAGGAACAAGAGCCTAACACCGAACCAAACAAGGTAATGCTAGTATCTCGGTTAATCCAGGACTGTTCTTAGTTGTATCAAGGAGCGGATGTAGCCTGATCAACTACGTTCCCTCCAAGGTATCACTATCACACGTCCTGAGGAGATCGTGATGGCTAGGGATTCTAAAAACATACCCCTTTATCACCAAAAAGAGAACCTCCGTTTAGTCTATACCATAGTTGTAGAATCATAGGAGTAACGATAATTCATACCTTCCCCCAGTCTTCATGGAAGGAGAGTAGCAAGGTATCCAGTTTCATCAAGTCCTAGTGGCTCACGGGATGCTTGAAGATGAACCCGAAGGGAATCAATGACTATGAGTTCGAGGAGACTGATGAGGATATAGAGGAAGGACAAGACTCGGACGAAGATCACGTCACGTCGTTTGTTAGCGAGGCGCAGCAAGGCCACCCCGCCCCACCAGTGATCCCCACAAGGGAGAATCGCTCCCCCGAAGCTGAGATTGCCGCCTTGCGGCAACAGTTGTTCGCCATGGAAGCATGTGCAGTGCGAGCTGAGCATGAGAGGGATGATGTCATTGGAGACATGGCGGAGATGGCTCAGTTGTTGGCTCAACACTTCGGCATATGATTTCACCCCCCCCCCCTTAGGATACTCCGTGGAGTACTAGGAATAGCAGTATCAGTCTTTAGCACTATGTCATTAGGAGCTATGCTATGTACCCCGACTCTATGTTTAAGTGACTACACTACTCATAGAGCCGTTATGCTGTCGAACTAATATCACTTATGTATGCTCTTTCGAGCAAAATTTTCATGTATCAAATGCGGATAATATTAGTGAACTTTTATGTGTTTTATTATGACATTATAACTTGCTATGTGTTGCGAATCCATGATTGTATGCTAATTTGTAGAAGTACTTAAGTTCGTACCATGCACCTAATTGGTAGGATCACAACCTCACAGAAACCACATACACTCAACATCTTTCCGTTTCATGACAGAAAGATGCATCGCCGACCTACTCGCAGAAACCCTGGACCAACCCCACCCGAAGTTGACTCCAATGCATTCCAGGCAGCTGTATCTGCTGCGGTCACCGCAGCAATGGCACAAATTCACCAAGGGAACAACGGAGGAGGCAACGGACAAGGGGCCGGGAGTTCGAACAACGGAATGAGTCAAGGACCCACCAAAACATGTACCTACAAGGACTTCACAAACGCCAAACCACGAACCTTTAACGGCACTGGAGGAGTGATCACCCTGAAACGATGGATCGAAAAGGTGGAATCGGTGTTCGAGATATGTGATTGCCCTGAAGAGATGAAGGTGAAGTTTGCTGCATGCACTTTTGTTGACCAAGCACTCACTTGGTGGAACGGACACGTGGAAGCCATGACACTCCTCGTAGCCAATTCCATGCCATGGATAGAAATGAAAGAAATGCTGATGGCCGAATACTGCCCTCGTGGTGAAATTCAGAAAATAGAGCAAGAGCTGTGGAACCTCACTGTCTGGAATGCTGATATAGATGCCTACATATCAAGGTTTAGCGAACTATCTCTGTTATGTCCTGGCATGATTACCTCGGAAGTAAAGAAGATCGAGCGATTCATCTGGGGACTAACCTCTCCGATCCAAGGAAACGTGATAGTTGCAAATCCTGAAACTTTCGACAGCGCCAAGAGATTGGCCAAGAAGCTGTATGACCACAGCAACAAGAAGGGTGAGAAGCCAGCAGAGGCTGAAACCAATAAGGAAGGTGATGGCAAGAAGGGGAAGAACAACAAGAGAAAGGGGCGTCAAGGCTCCGAGACTTCCAAGAAGCAGCAGACACTGACAGTTAATGCTGCCACCGCACAAGTTCCGACCACACCACATGCTCTAGCCTCAGCTGCTCCAAATGGTCCTAGACCTTATTCCGGTAATCTTCCCAAGTGCAACAAGTGTGGTTTCCATCACAATGGAGAATACAAGGAGCTGCAGTGCACCAGTTGCAATCGGAAGGGGCACACGGCAAGGTATTGCAGGACTTACCCTCCCCAAAATCAACAACAGGGAAGCAACAACAACAACAACCGCAACAACAACAACATCAACACCGGCAGCAACAATGCAGGACCTAGCCACACCTGCTATGGGTGTGGAAGGACTGGGCATTTCCGTCGAGATTGCCCTAACAACAACAATCCCAGAAATGGAGGAACAGGAAGGGTACTGACCATGGGTCAGAGGGAGGCGATTTAGGATCCCGCTGTTGTTACCGGTACTTTTCCCCTAAACCACACTTATGCATGCATCCTATTTGACACCGGAGCAAAGCGAAGTTTTGTGAGCAATAAGTTTAAACATCTATTAAAACAACAACCCAAGAAGCTCAATGAAACCTTTACGGTGGAAATGGCCAATGGGAAAACCGAATCCACTGGGGAAATCTACACCGGATGTACCCTAACCTTAAATCAACACGTCTTTCGAATAGACTTAATGCCTGTTTCCATTAGGAGTTCCGATGTGATTATTGGCATGGACTGGTTAAGCCCCCACAATGCTGAAATTATGCGTCACGAGAAGGCCGTTCGCCTTCACCTTCCCAATCACGAAACCCTAGTTATTTACGGAGACAAACCTAGCACGAACCTTCGTCTCATCTCGTGCATCCAGGCACAGAAGCATCTACAAAAGAACGATTTGACGTTTCTGGCTCACATAGTGGATAAAACCAAGGAAGAGGTTAACATTCAAGACATTCCAGTAGCACGTGAATTCCCAGACGTATTTACAAATGCCCCTGCTGCATTTATGGACCTGATGAACTGAATCTGTCGACCATTCCTCGACAACTTTGTCATCATCTTCATTGACGACATTCTCGTCTATTCCCGAAGCGAGGAAGAGCATGGCCAACATCTCCGACAAATCCTAGAAACCCTGCGAACGGAAAATCTATACACAAAACTCTCCAAGTGTGAGTTCTGGCTCCGTAACGTCAACTTCCTAGGTCATGTTGTTAGTCAAGAAGGAATTCATGTGGATCCTTCTAAGGTCAAAGCCGTTGAAGGATGGGTAGTCCCGACAACACCCACAGAAATTCGTCAATTCTTAGGCCTAGCAGGCTACTATAGGAGGTTCATTCAAAACTTCTCTAAGATCGCCAAGCCACTTACCTCGCTTACACAAAAGGGCGTACCATTCAAATGGACGGACAAACAAGAAGTTGCATTCCGAACCCTGAAGCAAATGCTCTGCAGTGCCCCGGTACTATCTCTACCAGAGGGAACGGAAGATTTCGTGGTCTACTGTGACGCGTCGAATCAGGGTTTAGGTTGCGTTCTCATGCAACGTGGAAGAGTGATAGCTTACGCATCCCGCTAACTAAAGACACACGAAGTGAATTATACGACCCTCGACCTAGAATTGGGAGCCGTGGTCTTTGCTCTGAAGATTTGGAGGCATTACCTTTATGGTACGAAGTGCACCATCTTCACAGACCACAAGAGTCTCCAGCACATCTTGAATCAGAAAGAGCTGAATATGAGGCAACGAAGATGGGTTGAATTATTAAATGATTACGAGTGTGAAATCAAGTATCACCCGGGCAAGGCCAACGTGGTAGCTAATGCCTTGAGCCGGAAGCAGTACTCTAATCGTCGCACAAAAACTCTCTCAATAACCGTCCAATCTCACCTAACCACTCAGATCGGGGTAGCCCAGTCAGATGCCATGAAGACGGAAAACAGAACAAGCGAAGAATTACGCGGAATGGAGAAGAATCTAGAGGTAAGAGAGGACGGAGTATACTATTTCATGAACCGTATTTGGGTCCCTAAACTCGGAGGATTTAGGTAGGTGGTCATGAATGAATCTCACAAGACGCGATACTCCATCCATCCCGGTTCGGACAAGATGTATTTGGATATTAAACAACATTATTGGTGGCCTAACATGAACGCAGAAATTGCCACCTATGTCAGTAAATGCCTTACTTGTGCCAAAGTAAAGGTGGAGTGCCAGAAGCCCTCGGGGTTATTACAGCAACCGGTGATCCCTGAGTGGAAATGGGAAGGGATTTCTATGGATTTTTTGACCAAGCTACCCAAGACGTCGGATGGATTAGACACCATATGGGTAATAGTTGACCGACTGACGAAATCCGCTCATTTCCTGCCAATAGAAGAATCCTACAAGATGGAGAGACTGACACGATTATACCTTCGAGAAATCGTGAGACTTCATGGAGTACCAGTGTCTATTATCTCGGATAGAGACAGTAGATTCACTTCATGTTTTTGGCAATCACTTCAGAAAGCACTTGGAACCCATCTCGACATGAGCACCGCTTATCACCCACAAACGGACGGTTAAAGCGAACGAACCATTCAGACGCTCGAAGACATGCTTTGCGCATGTGTGATAGACTTTGGGAAGTCTTGGGACACCCACTTACCCTTAGTTGAATTCTCGTATAACAACAGTTACCATTCGGGCATCAAAGTCGCTCCTTTCGAAGCTCTATATGGACGTAAGTGTAGATCACCGTTGTGTTGGGCTGAGGTGGGCGACACCCAACTAGCAAAGAAACTGGCATTGGACAAGGCGTTAACGGGACCAGAGATCATTCGTGAAACCATGGAAAATATAGTTCAAATCAGAGCTCGATTACAAGCATCACGCGACCGAAAAAAGAGCGACGCTGATAAACGGCGAAAGCCCTTAGAGTTTCAGGTCGGGGATCGAGTACTGTTAAAAGTTTCGCCTTGGAAAGGGGTCATTCGTTTCGGAAAACGGGGAAAGTTGAACCCACGATACATTGGACCCTTCGAGATCGTTGCCCGAATAGGTCCTGTGGCGTACAAACTGCAGCTACCCGCGGAGCTAAACAGTGTACACCCCGTGTTCCATGTCTCCATCTTAAGAAGTGCCTATCAGATGAAACACTCGTCATATCCCTTGACGAGATTGAAATCAACGAGAATCTCCTGTTTGTTGAAGAACCGGTTGAAATAATGGACAGGGAGGTGAAGCGTACTAAGCAAAGTCGCATCCCGATCGTGAAAGTACGGTGGAACGCTAAGCGTGGATCAGAATTCACGTGGGAACGCGAAGACCAAATGAAGCAAAATTACCCTCACCTATTCTAGCATTCTCAAATCTAGCTTTCAAAAGAATTTCGGGACGAAATTCCCTCTAACGGGGGGATGACGTCACAACTAGAAGTTCTTGTGCCTTGTGACTACAACACTTAAGTCAAATTATGAATCAATGACATAAGAGCATGTATGATGCATACTCTATGACAACAAAATTTTAATCAAACACTTCATATAAGCACTACAAATAGTCAACAAGTAATTGGAAACTCTATGAGTTCTTGTTTAAGTCCATTTTGGACTAGGACTTCCTTATTGGGCCCAATGGACCAATAAGCTTCCAAATTGACCATCTTGGGCTTAGAACTCCTAAATGGGCTCTAATTGGACCCACTTCCAATTAGTTTAATATTTTGGGCTATATTGGGCCTAGAATGAAATAAATTAATTATATGAACCATTTTGGGCCATAAATAACCTAATTTAGCCCTAATAGGTCATAAAAATCACATTTATATTTTTTTTAGTACCAAAAATCATCTAACTTAACTATAATGTGGGCTTAGGGACAAAAAGCCCAAAAATCTCCTCTTTCCCTCTCCATTCTCGGCCCAAGCCCAAAGGAATGAGGGTTTGACTTTGTGTGTGCCACCTCACAATTATTCAAGGGGTTTCCATGCAAGAGGACCCATACATCCATGCATTTCACATACTCCCATGCAAGCCCTCTCTTCTTCTCCCTCTCTCTTGCTCTCGGCCGAGTACAAGCACACACACACATACATTTCACTCTCCATTTTCTCAAGAAACTCTCTCCTATCTCCTCCATATTTTCGAGATCTAAGAAGTGTTCAAGGGGATTCTTACACAAAAATCATCATCTAAGGTAAGAAATTTCTTAGATCCTTAAGCTAGCTACTTCCTTTCATCCAAAAATCACCTCTTAATTCATTCAAACTCATGATCTAGCACCTAAGGAGCATCCAAGTTCGAAATCTTCCAAGGAAGGTTGCTAAGGCCGAATTTCTTCTCATTTTTCCTTCCAAAACCGAAACCACACCCAAGGTGAGCTTCATACCCCCTATTTTTCTGTTTTTATAAGTTTTTGTGGGGGAGAATACAATCAAATGGGTAGATCTATGATTTCATGTATGCCTTGTGTGATTTCATGCTTGTATGTATGATTTTATGTGTTATGTGATGAATATGTTAGCTAAAAATACCTAGAAACCGAGATCTACAACATGAGGAATGAAATAAACATAGCTTATACCATTTTACACTAATCAAGTCAATAAAAATAATTTATTTGGTTAGGATGAACATTTTTGGACATAAAACCCATTTTTGGGCTCAAATTGTTAAAAATACAAAAGCTAAGGGCCCAAATTGACAAATGATAATTTCTGGAGGTTGGAAAGAGTCCAAACAGATTCTAATAAAATTTTCCTGAAAATCAACACTTTTGAGGGGCTTAAAATGTAATTTTTGAACACAATGGGCTAAAAATGGGTTTTTCGGCCCAATAAGCCCCAAATTGCGAAAATTCTGAAATAGAGGCGCTGAAACTGCAAATTTCTGTAAAACAGGGGATTACTAGTGTAATAAAACTAATTTAAGGGTCAAAAATGTTTTCAAAGTCAAAAGGGACCAAAAATGCAAAAAATTTCCATTTTGGGCCAAAACTGTAAAGATGCGAAAATAAGGGTTTCAACCTAGAAAAATTTCATTTTTGAGGGACTTAAGCTATTTATTAAGTATATCTGGGCTGAAAATGTCTTTTCAACTACTTTTGATACTAAAGTGTCAAGAAAAATGGGTTAAGGACTAAAATGGAAATTCTTTTATATAAAGGGTTAAAAGTGAAAATTTTATCCAAGAAGGGGCATAAAAAGGAAAAATCTAATGTTTAAAACAATAAATCCCTTAAGATAAAATACGAGTACCACGACTACCTGCGAAATGTAATAGCAAATACACTGTCAACAGCAATATCGTTACCAAACAAATTGATTCGGTCTCGAATCAAAAATCAATAAACAATAGTACTTCAATACACACACAAAAATTTACGAGAAGTCAATATTCAATCTTTGGGCTTGAAAATTTCAAATCGTGCTTGTTGGGCCTAGCTAGCCCAATGACATGATCTTTAGGCCCGAAGGGAACGCGCTTACATGTTATTGGGTCTTCTATGACCTAATTCCGTGTAAAAGGACTTCCAATAGCTTATTGTGCTGTTGGGCCCCAAGGGCCCATTGGTACTGCTAGCAAAGTCGAGAAGTCAAATGCGAGTCGGGCCAAGTGTCTTTCGCATTCACGATAGCCTTGAACGACTTATGGAAATAACGGGGGCTTCATACTCTCCTTTCTCCTTGGTGGTGGGGCTATGAGAAGTCAGGGTGGTTGGATTAAGTGAGTAGTACGGACGACACCCAAGGGATCGTTCGTATTTGGTAGTTGTAAACTAGTCATTTTCATTAATGCGTGATTATAACGACTCACAACCCATAATTAATCCAATGTCACCTGGAATTATCGAAAACAAACGTCGTATCGGTATAAAAATAAATAAGACACGTAATTTGATGAATTAGGAAAACATCGGGTCTTCCTAGGAAATTCAACACTTTCACCTATGTGATGTATACAAAGTCTAACAATTATTCACGTTTACAGAGATCACCAAGCATACTTACGGATCTTCACACTTTTTCTTATATACAATACTCTTTTCAGAAAATATCGGATTTTCTGGTGGTTTTCAAAATTATACAAATCATTTCATTTCAAACATTACTTATGAACTCACCAACATTTTATATGTTGACGTTTTTCCAAAATACTTATATGCTCAGGTAACAGGTAAATCGAAGAAAATGTGTCCAGTGATGTCATGATGTTTTGTTTAATTAGTATCGAACGGTTTATGTTTTGGAAATGTAATGTTTTAAAACAATGTACTGAATGTAAACAATATCGGTTGTAATATTTCAATGCATGGTGATGAATGATGTTATGATTCATGTATAATCATTGTGATGGTATTCAATTAAGTCACAATATCCCTCGGACGTTTCCGCCGTCTGGTTCGGGGGTGTGACAGTATGTGGGGTGAAATAGACCCGTATGGTTGAAAAATACCGATTAAGTTGAAATAGACTTGGGGGTGAAATAAACCCAGGGATGAAATAGACCCGACACAACCTTGAGCTGACATATGAGTTGAAATAGAATCGGGGGTGAAATAGACCCGATACAGCCTTGAGCTGACATATATGTATGGTTTGTGGTATTTCAGGGAACTCACTAAGCTTTGTGCTTACGATTTTATCTTTATGGTTTCAGGTACTTCCAGTATAAAGGGGAAGGGCCCGACATGAATGCACCACATCCATCAGAGTTTTCCGCATTGACAATTTTCAAAATTTACTTTGATGTTAAATAATATATTCACTTTGATCGGTTTTGGAACAACTCATTTGTATAGTTTATTTTTTAAAAATGAAATTTTTACTATGAATTTTTGGGACGTTACAATTTCTTCATAATCAACTCCATGAGTCTGAGTATAACCTTTTATGACCAGTCGAGCCTTATAAATTTGTACATTCCAAACCATGCCAATCTTTTTTTGAAGAACCATTTACACCCAATGGGTTTAAGACCAAGTGTAATATTAACCAGGTTCCATACTTGGTTATCGTACATAGACTTAATCTTGTTGTCCATTGACTTTTTCCATTTTGCAGCTTCTAGGCTCACCATGACTTATTGATAGCTGCGTGACTCATCATCGCCTAACATGTTGTCATCCTCTTGAGTAATACAGAATCCGTAAAACTCTGGTGGACAACGTTCTCTATCAGATCTACGAGGTGGTGGTGGAATCATATTAGATTCTTTAACAGGTTGATCAACCTTTTGTTGGGGTCTAATGTCAACTTCTGGGTTCAAGTTTATCGAGTGCTTCTCGATGAATGAAAGCCTCACAACCCGAAACCTTGATTTGTGCAAGAGAGGAACGAGTCCCTTTCCACATTTCGAATGATGTTTTCCCAACCTTCTTAGTTGGTACAAGGTTTAGAATATAAGAAAAAAATTTCTAGAGCATAACCCCAAAAACTTATTGGAAGTGTAGCACGAGTCATCATAGAATGAACCATATCCAACAATGTTCAATTTTTTTCTCTTAGACACGCCATTATGTTATGGTGTTCTTGGTGGATCTATTTGTGAGACGATCCCACTATTTCTAAGATGATCATAAATTCATCGCTAAGATACTCTTCGCCCATATTACAACGAAGTATCTTGATTTTCTTGCCTCGCTAGTTCTCTACTTCTCCATGGAATTTCTTGAATACACCCTGTAACACTCTATTTCAAATCGTTTTTGATTTTTGGTTGGTGATCAGGGATTGGGTATTAGCAGGCTTAGGAACCTTGAAGAATTAAGATTTGGGCTCATTTGGAGGTGGATAATGTAATTTGATTGATCCGAGTGTTCGACTTGCGTTTTGGAGCCAAAGGGGCATTTTGGTAAAATGTCAGCTCGAGCCTTTATGGAAATTGGATTTTGGTTCAGGAAATATTAAAGCAAGTATGAGTTGATATAAGTGTAGAGCATCTCGTAACCTCTTCCTAGATATAAGAATCGCCGGAATCGGGCTTATAACGAAGAAGTTATGGCCTTCGAAAGATTGCAAGGTTTAAGGCAGAAACCTTAGTACACGGGGCGCACATAGAGAGTACGCATGGTGTACTGATGCAAAGGTTTGTACGATGGGCGTTACTCGGTGTACGTTGGGCATATGAAGGCGAGGGATTAGGAACTTGAGAGGAGTACGCTAAGCATACTAGGAGTACACGGGTGTACTCTAAATTCACACAAACCCTTTTTTAGAGTCTTAGACCCTATTTAAGCACCTTATCTCATAACCTAACCCTGATATCTTCAGTTTCCATCTCTCTAAATCCTAGAAATCGACCCCTTATCCCCAATTTGAGTGATTATTGAGCTTGGTATGTGCTTGATGGGTGTCCCGAGAAGGAGAAGAAGAAGAGAATCATATGGAGTTGTGGTTTGAGCTTCTAGATCCAGGAGTATCTTTCCATTTGCAAGCTTCCAAAGGTATAAAGCTTTGACCTTGATGATCTTTTTGTTTGGATCTATTTCATGGTGTTCTTTGGCATTGTTAAGTCCTTTGAAGAAAAGGTGAGCTTTTGATCTACTCCAGAAGTAGTGGATGTTAGATCTAAGCTCCACTAAGGTCTCGTGTTCAAAAAAATGGAAAGTTTATGAAAGGATTTGGTCCATGCATGTATTAAGCTCTTATTTAGTCCCTTATTTAAGTTTTGAGTCCCATTAAGTTGTGTTTGTGAGTAATGTTGGAAACTTCACTGGTTAAGACCTTGGTTAGGGACCAGATCTAGGTGTTGGACATCTTGACTTAACCCATTAAGAGCAAAGTAAGGGTTTTTGGACTCCTGACTAGTATGTTGGGCGTACGTGGAAGTACGCTCAGCGTAATGCAAGGTTTGTGCATTAAGTTGCTGTACGTTGCGCTTTATGGTCGAGTACGCAGGGCGTACATCTTTAGTACGCTGGACGTACTCCCCAGAAGGGTGTTTCGGGCTTTTGCGGTTTGGGCCATTGTTAGGTTTTCATAGTTTAGGCCTTGTTGGGCCATTAGATCCTTTTTGGGCTTCTGGTTGGTATCTTTTGGCTCCTTTGTATGTTAGGCCCATAAAGGGGTTTTAGGGGCCCAATTTGGAAAATTGGGCCATAATTGGGCCTTGGATGTTTATATGGAAGTTAGGCCTTTTGGATTATTGGTTTGGGTTTAGGTTGTGGGCAAAGCATAGGGAAGGGTAAAAAGGTTGTTTACCCTAGTTTGGACTCTTAGGGTGAGTCGTGACCCAATTATTAATTTGATGTTATTTTAGTGGATCTGCAGTCAGAGTGTATCCGTGGGTTTCAATTATTTGAGGCGAGTCTTCTCACTATATCCATAGGTCGAAGGCACCAATGCCGACCCATTACTTGTTATGAGGAATGCTAGGTGTCTCTATGATACTTGCATGAAAGACTATGGGGGTAGCCTATGACACTTGGATATCAGACCATGGGGGAGCTCATGACATTCTAGGTAAAGACCATGGGGGGAGCCCATGGCACTTGGATATCAGACCATGGGGGGAGCCCATGGCATTCCAGGTAAAGACCATGGGGGGAGCCCATGGCAACTATATGTATGTCGCATGTTATTCTATGGTTGTATGTTATATGGTATTTTAGGGAACTCACTAAGCTTTGTGGTTACGATTTTCAGTTTATGTTTCAGGTACTCTGGTTTTCAAATGGAAGAGCTCAGAATGATTACAGAGCACACACCATATGTTTCCGCATTCTGTGAATTACTCTTATGTGATGATGTTTTGCTAAATCTTGTTTACCTTGGTTATATGGGAAAGATATGTATTAAGGATTTATTAATCTAAAAACAAAAAATTTTGTTTCATGATTTTCGGGACGTTACAAGTTGGTATCAGAGCCTTGTTTTGAGGGATTCAAACATACTCTTGGGTATGTCTGAACTCAAACTGAAGATTTGGTAAAGTTTTCAAAAGAAAAATGTTTTTTAGAAAAGAGTTTTGTAAGATAAGAAAGGGTGTGGTGCATGCAATCAGCTGAGCTCAAGTAAGTTTTCCCAAAATACCCATACACATTATCTGATATGATTTGATATGTGAATCTGTGATCACATGTTAGTGAGTGCTAAGGATCTGCTCAGTTTTTGATGATAGAATGCTAGGATAGATGCCTTTGTATGTCTATTGTATGAGCTGGTAGACTTGCATGCCAGTGTTGATTAGTCAGTGATAGATTGGCCTGATATGTGATGCCTTGTAGCTTTGAGAATATTGGATGCCATGTTGGAATGAGAATATCTATTGGTATCAGTAATTGCTAAGTGTATGCTTTAAAAATTGTATACTGTTAGGATCTTATTGTTGGATAAAGTGTCTAAGTCCATAACTATTTCTAGTATGTACTTGACCCGACCCGGCATGGTCCATTTGGGTTGCATGGCACCATGCAATTGGATAGACTAAATGAGAGAAATAACACTTGAGGATTATTAATATATTATAAGTTCTAATATATTAATAATATTATTTAATTAGTTTGATCAAGAATTAATTTAGAATTAATTACGTGATCAAAGGATAACTAATTAAATATATGAGTTGATTATGTAAATCATCCATAACTTATATAGTGGGCTAAGAGGCTCCATGGATTATCAAGTTGGGTTCCAACCATAGGATGCTCCATGGGAGTTACAAACCCATGGGTCATGGAAATGAAGAGTCATGACACATTAGGGTTTACATGGTGTAACCCTAGATGTGTCATGTAACGACCGAAAATACAACCAATTTTAAATTTTTTTCAAAAACAATCCGATTCCATTAAATCTTTACAAAAAAAGGTTTTCAATACAAGTTATTTAAAGTATTCCTAGAATCACATCACGACCAAAAACATGAGGAGCGATACGATCACGCCTTCGCCTTGCCACGGTCTCCTGAAGAACCTGAAAAACATAAAACCACAACTGTAAGCCCGAAAGCTTAGTGAGTTACCCCCAAAATACCAACCACTTATAGGCCCTTCCAGGCTACGACCTTCCGGTCCAGAACATATTGCCTTCCGGCCCATAACATGAATAACACACATAACATAACAAAACATGGAACAGCCATGCATATCGGGTCTACTATGTGACTGGCCCGCCGTATCGGCCTTCAGTCCACCCTCCGTGTCTAGCCGTGTACATCGAGTCTGCAGTGTGATTGGTCCGCCCGCACCGGGCCTTCAATCCACCTGGTCCACCCTCTGAGTCTACAGTGTGACTGGTCCGCCTGCACCGGGCCTTCAATCTATCTGGTCCACTCTCCGAGCCTTGGCACGTCTGGTCCGCCCTCTTGGGGCCTACAGCCTATCCGGACCGCTCATTGGGCCTTCGGGACAACCGGTCCGCCCTGGGTATCTTGGCCTACAGCAAAAAGCAGGACCCGCCTCAACCCAAATCCAATCCAAACAACCATGTGCACATATACATACAATCATATCGAAATTCACAGTCAACAAGCAGATCAACAGATCACATAACATATCATCATCCTAACCAGGATACCGACCCTACAGGTCACTAGCATAGCATCTCCTTATCTCTCAGGATACCAATCTCAATCAGGTCTCTAACATATACCATCCTAACTCACAGGATGCAAACATATCAAAGCAGTAACATAATAACGACTACCCGGATCTCAATCCGATAAGGGCCGGCCTTGGTGCCGTAGACCCTGTTGATATAGTGAGGATAACTCACCTCGAAACTGCCGACTGAACAGATCACTCAAGCTGCTCTGATCACTGATACGATCTCCACCACTGGTAAATCACCAATGCACTGAACTCAAAACGATAATCAACAATTACCAAAATACCCCTGGAAACCACTGGTCAACCCTTGGTCAAAGACTAGGTCAAAGTCAACCCCTGACTGACTCTACTCGCCGAGTCAACCCGATGACTCGCCGAGTTCCCATACTCAGAACTTCACTCAATCCGCGACCTAACTCGCCGAGTCACCCCGAGACTCGCCGAGTCCAACGACTCTGAGTCCACTCGCACACAACTCACTGAATCATCCCTTGACTCACCGATTCTTGACTCAACCAGAGAACATCGGGACTCTTCGACAAGACTCGCCGAGTCCAAGAACAGACTCGCCGAGTCTAAGGCTATCTTCAACCTACTCGCCGAGTTGTTCATACAACTCGCCGAGTTCTAGGCCATCTTCATCCGACTCGCTGAGTTGTTCTTCCAACTCGTCGAGTACCAGCTCATCTTCAACCAACTCTTCGAGTACACCCATGTGACTCGCCGAGTACCACCGATCTGAATCCATACAGAAGCACTCCAGGCCATGCAATTGATCCAAAACATAGATCTAGCCTCCTACAGCCCATCCATCACGTAAAGTGGCAAACTTTACGTGAATCCAACGAGATCTAGGCCTTTTGCACATTGGGTTAGGGTTTGGGACATGAAGGCTTCACTAAACACTCCAACATAGGGACTTTCATGCTCTCTGATTCTTCTCCATCTCAGATCTGAGGTAGCAACCTCAGATCTAACCTCTAGACTCCAATATGGCCCAAGATAAGCTTCCCTCAAACCCCAAAATGAAGAAACAAGATAATAATAGCCTAAGAATGATATATTACCTCAGAAGTACGCCCCAACTGCAAGGAAATTCGAATCCAAGAAAAGCCCCTTGCTCCACACCTTCAAACTCCCAAACTTTCTTCAACAAATACTTCTCCAAGCTCCAATCCACTCAACAATGGTGCTTCTTCGCGATTTAGGGTTTCTGGGACTCAAGGGGGAAATAAAGAGGCTGGGAGGAAAACATAATGTTCTTTATATAGGGCTAAACCCCGAGAATTAGGGTTTTCTTCACTCAGCGCCTACTCGCCGAGTCCATCTCACTGACTCGCCGAGTCGGCTACTTAACACACGACCAAGTCGCGACTCTACTCGCCGAGTCCATCCATGGACTCGCCGAGTCACTCTTTCCCAAATAACACTTTTAGCCCTTCAACCCTACCCTTGCTATTTCGGGATGTTACATGTCAACACTATATAAAGAACATATTCTCCACCAAAATCGGCTAGACATAAGAAACAAGAGGGATAGACCGATTTTAGCAGTGTGTATTCTCTCTAAAGTCATTCCAAAAGCATTTGGTGTTGTGTGAAGCATTTGAGGCATCACACTTGGGGTGCTAGGCTCACAAGGTTTCAAGGATCATAAGCAACAACAAGGTATGATATTCTATCTTTCATTCAAGTTAAAAAAAATTGTTCCCCATGTATGCTAGATAGGAGTATAACCTTGGAATTCAACTTTGCATGATTATTAGACAAACATAGATTCTAGGTTATTAGGGTTGCATGTACACTTAGGAAGTGTTAGAATGCTCAAAATCCATCAGTGGTATCAGAGCCTAGGCTTGTTTGTTGATTTTTTGTGCAAACTGTTGAAAAAAATCATTTTTCTGTTTTCTGCTCGTATGAACTCACTGAGTCCATGGGGCGACTCGATGAGCCAATGAACAAATGCAAGCTACTCGTCGAGTCTGTTCTTGCACTCGACGAGTAGAGGCTGCAGTTTTCAGAAATTCGACTTTTGTTGCTGGAAATGGACTAGGAACATTACCCTAAACTGTTTTGGTACTTGAAAACTTGTTTTAGATGGTGTAATGTTTATGCTAATCCATTTGCAATGGCAATTATCAAAATTACAAAGTTTTAAGTGTAATTTTTGATTCTTGAAATGTTCATATTCATGTTCTTGAACTTATGAAGATTAGATGATCATAGGAATTGCTTGTAACCTTCATGGTAGTTTAATTCATGATCATAATGTGTTTTAATGGAGTCCATAACTTGTCCTCAAGTTATGGAAAACCAAAAGTCACACTTTTATTAAAGCCATTAAAAGAACACTAGAGTTATAAAAATGAAGAGTCTTCATTTTTATTACTCAATTAAATTCATAAGTTATAAGAAATGAATTTGAAAGTTTACAAAACTTGCCCTCAAGTTTTAGAACAAGTAAAGTCTTGATTAAAACATTAGTTACAACCCTTAGAATTTTAAAAGTTAAAATTCAACCCTTATACTTTATATTTTAAGTTAATAATATATATATATATATATATATATATATATATATATATGTATAAGATCAAGTCGTCTTACCGCTTGTACGCCTCATTCACGAAGCGGATCTATAAGGGGGTATAAGGTTGTTGCCTATAAAATGGCAACTTAATGGGTGTCCACTCTCACCCACCGCTTCCTTGATCGGTGGAGGGTCGTTAGCCGAACGGGTAAGACAAGGACTTATAAATTCTCATTAAAAGTATGATGAATATTATAAAGTAACTAAATATTTTATTAAATTACCAATCTTAGTTACTTTAGGAAAAATGTGAATAAGGTGCTAATCCATGAAATTACACTTTACACTTTGTTTAAGTCGTTGGTGGAGCGTGTGTGGTTAACCGACACACTAACTTGGACTTAACAAGGTAGGTAAAGGGTGACTTAAGGTTTATCACAGTATCGGTGGAGCGTATGTGGTTTACCGGCACATCGATTGAGTGATAAACTTTAAGGGTACCAAGTGATTTGCATGGTTACTTCACACCTCGTTTTGTGATCCTCGGTATCCCAGTCACAAAACTTGGAAGGCACACTCGAGATTGAAACATGCCTTTGAAAAGTTCATTGAATCTCAAAAGAATCTAGGAATTTCTAAGAACCAATCAAAAACCTAATATTTAATATTTCGTTTTTCATGGTGGAAATTGGTGAATCGTCATTCACCTACCTTTCAAATATGTTATAGCTTTGATTACGGCATACCTCTTCTAAGTTATAATATATTGTGATTGGATCCTAGCCTTAATATTACATTTGGGTGTTTTATTAAGGACTCTCTTAATATCTAAACTAATCTTGTCCTCTTCTCTTAGATGTCTTCAAACAATGCTGCTTCTGGCTCTAATCTTAATGGATCCTTTACCCTTATGAACTTGTGTGGGAAAGTCACTTTTGATGGATCCAACTTCAATGAATGGATCAGAAACATCAGGATGATTACCCGCTACGAGGACAAAGAATATATCCTCGACATGGAGCTTAAGGAGATTGATGAGACCACTACAACTCCCCAGGAGATCGTTGACTTCCAGGCACATGAAAGGGATGCTACCAAAGTGGCATGCATCATGTTGGCCACGATGACAACAGACCTCCAAAAGTCCTATGAGGACTTCTACCCTTTTGAAATGCACCAAGATATGATGGAAAGATACCATCAAAGTGCACGACAAGAGAGGTATGAAATCATTTGCTCCATGATAACAACCATGATGAAGGACGGGGAATCCATCACGAGCCACATGCAGAAAATGCAAAGGTATGTGGATCGGTTGCTGAAGCTTAATGTGAACTTCCCTGAGGAGCTTGCAATAGATATCATTTTGCACTCCTTACCACCGTGATATGATCAATTCCGCATGACATATAACATGAATAAGGAAGACGTCACACTCAACAAAGTTCAGGGACTTCTCAAGATCGCAGAAACAGGTCTTAAGGGGAAGTCGGTTGTTAACACTCCTACTCCAAACTCCGCCCCGGTTTTGGCAATCGGGAAAAGTCGAGGGAAGAAGAGAAAGAGATCTTCGAAGGGTACCGAGGCTGGGACCCTTGATGGCTTTTCTTCAAGTGGAACCAAGAAAGGTTTCATCACTCCTTCTTCTGACCCAAAAGAGGCTGAATGCTTCTATTTCCATGAAAAATCACATTGGAAGCGGAACTGCCCATAATACCAGCAAGATGTGAAGGATGGGAAAGTTAAACCCAACCATGCAGGTATTTACACTATCTTATCTAATAACTCACTCCATTCTAATTCTTGGGTCCTTGATACCGGTTAAGGTATTCATATCTGTTTTGATTTGCAGGGACTAAGAAGAAGTGAGAATGTGGAGCATGAAAGAATAAACTTAATCATGGGGAATAGGAAAGCTTTACTTGTCACCAAGATTGGAGTTTATACTTTATCGCTAAGTAGTGGGTTTAGTTTAGATTTGAATAAGTGTTGTTATTCGCCAGAAATGGCAAGAAACATTATTTCCTTTCATGCATTGTATAAACAAGGTTTCACCTTTTCATTTGATAATGAAGTTGGTTCGATTAATGCTTTTTTTAATAATGTTCTTTATTTTAAAGCATTACCTTGTGATGGAGTGTATGAAACTGTATTTGTGGTTGATAACTTAGGAAATAATGTATTATGTATTGATTCTATTAATGATAATAACTTGGATAAAGCATCATTATGGCATTGTCGTCTTGGACATTATCACACCCCCAAACCGGAACGGCGGAAACGTTCGGGGGCAGATGACTTCATGTAGTACCGTAACAATTAAATACATAGTAAAGAAAGCAATATAACCATCATATATATAATTGAAAGTTTACATTGTTAAAAGGTACATGTTCAAAACCAATTACAATATGATGCCAAAATATGAAATTACCTGGTGCCGCAGCGTCCCTTCTTCAAAAGCTGTTTATTACCTGTAATTACTGAATCCCTGGGACATACAAGTAGTTTTGAAAGAGTAGATCATCATTTAAGTTGGTGAGTTTCATAAGTATTAAATGACAATGTTGGTATGAATTAAAATGAAATGGTTAGTTTTTGTTTGTTTATTCCTAGAAAATCCCATATTTTCTACTAGTATAAATGTAGCCTTCTATCAAGTCCAATGTTTATTTCAAGAAAATTGATGTTTTTCCGTATGTGGGTGGCAGTTTAGAAGTTCCAAAACTATAACACAATAATGTTTTTCATGCCTAAAGTAGTTAATTTATGTACGTATAAAGTTGCCAAGACATCTGAAAAACCCCCTAAATCAATGTGTTTTTAATACTCCATGTGAGTTTTATAACCATGCTATTGACTAGGACGGCCTATACACAACGTTCTTCAGGCATTAGAATGTTCTGACGTTTGTCACCCCAAATGGTGTACTGTAGCTAACAATCAGGGTGCAGGGTTGTCAATCCCGTATAGATCTATACACAAACACCATGCTCCCCCTCCAAGGGATTCTGGTATATAATACAGGACTTGAAATGTGTACTCGAACGTACGTGAAGTTTAATGTCTCACAAAACTTAGTATAAAACAGATTTACATATGAAAATGTTCGTTTGTTCTTGTATATGAATGTATCTCTTTGAAATAGTACTTCTAGTATGTAAAAGTTCGTGATGTTCTCGTAAAACTATACCTATTATAGTTTTCCAAAAGCGTGTCTCATTTGTATAGTAAACCCTAGTGAAATGCTCACTTGTTATGAAAATTATAACTTTTTTAGTGCCAAAGATGGACACATATACATACAGTATAAGCAGAGTGTTTGATATATATATATATATATATATATATATATATATATATATATATATATATAAAGTAAGAAAGATACTTGTGAATCAAAGAAAAGGATGTGGGTACTTTTGTTTCATCTGATCTTCGCGTTCCTATGTGAATTCAGGTCCTCGCTTGGCGTTCCAACGAACCTTCACGATGGGTATGCGACTTTGTTTCGTTTGTTTGACCTCTCGGTCCATGATTTCTACCGGTTCTTCCACGAAGTTGAGGCTCTCGTCGATATCGATCTCGTCAAGTGGGACAACAAGAGTCTCATCGGACATACACTTTTTCAAGTTCGAGACGTGGAAGGTTGGATGTATGTTACTAAATTCACATGGTAGATTGAGTTTGTAAGCTACAAGGCCGATTCTGGCGAGAATCTCAAAAGGCCCTACGTATCTTGGATTTAGCTTTCCACGCTTTCCAAAGCATATTAAGCCTTTCCAAGGTGAGACCTTCAATAGAACGCGGTCTCCTACCTGGAATTCCAAAGGTTTCCTCCTTTGGTCAACGTAGCTTTTCTGTCGGTCTCTAGAGGCTTTCAACCGTTTACGAATCTGAACGATCTTCTCTGTCGTTTCTCGTATGATTTCCGGACTGGTGAGAGTGCTTTCAGGAACTCGTCCTTTAGCTAACCGTGTGTTGCCAACTTCAGCCCAACACAGAGGGGACCTGCACTTACGGCCATAGAGGGCTTCAAATGGAGCAACCTTTATGCTCGTATGATAACTATTGTTGTATGAATATTCGACAAGAGGTAAATGGATATCCCATGCCTTTTCAAAGTCAATGACACAGGCTCTCAACATATCTTCCAAAGTTTGTATCGTTCTCTCACTTTGCCCGTCTGTTTGTGGATGGTAGGCTGTAGTCATGTCCAGCCTAGTCCCCAGGGAACTTTGTAGTGACTGCCCGAACCTTGAAGTGAATCTACTATCTCTATCGGAGATAATGGATATTAGAACACCATGCAGTCGTACTATTTCCCTTATGTAAGTTCTTGTAAGCCTTTCCATCTTGTCAGTCTCCTTGATTGGTAGAAAATGCACAGATTTGGTCAATCTGTCGACGATGACTCATATGGTATCGAGTCCACCCGTTGTCTTGGGAAACTTGGTTATGAAGTCCATAGTAATCCGTTCCCATTTCCATTCCGGTATATTCGGTTGTTGTAGTAATCCTGAAGGTTTTTGATACTCGACCTTAACCTTAGCGTAAGTAAGACATTCACTTACGAAGGTAGCAATTTCTGCTTTCATGTTAGGCCACCAGTACAGTTTCTTAAGATCCAGATACATTTTATCTGAACCTGGGTGAACGGAATATCTCGTGTTTTGTGCTTCGGTCATGATCATGTCTCTGAAGCCACCATGTCTCGGTGTCCAGATACGGTCCATGAAATAATATGCTCCGCCACTCTTGATTTCTAGATTCTTTTCCATTCCTCTCAGGGATTCACCCGTCACATTTTCAGGTTGCAAAGCTTCCAGTTGAGCCTTCTTAATTTGTGTGGATAAGTGGGAATGGATAGTCATAGTCAGAGATTTGACTCTCCGACCAGTGTATTCTTTTTGACTGAGGGCGTCAACTACTACATAGGCCTTGCTTGGATGATAATGAATTTCACATTCGTAGTCATTGAGTAGCTCAACCCATCATCGTTGTCGCATGTTGAGCTCCTTCTGATCGAAAATGTGTTGAAGGCTCTTGTAGTTGGTGAAAATAGTACTCTTCGTTCAATACAGGTAGTGTCTCCAGATCTTCAGAGCAGATACCACTGCTCCTAACTCAAGATCGTGTGTTGTATAGTTAACTTCGTGTATCTTAAGCTGACAGGAGGCATAGGCATTAACCTTCCCTCTTTGCATAAGAACACAACCAAGTCCTTGATTTGATGCATCGCAATACACTATGAAATCTTCTATCCCTTCGGGGAGGGATAGTATCAGTGCGGTGCACAAGGCCTGTTTCAGTGTTTGGAATGCATTCTCTTGTTTTGCTTCCCAGTCAAAGGTCATGCCTTTTTGGGTTAATGTATTAAGAGGTTTCGTAATGCTAGAGAAGTTCTTTATGAATCTGCGATAGTAGCCAGCGAGACCTAGAAATTGACGAATCTCTGTAGGTGTCTTCGGTGCCGACCAGTTCTCAATGGCCTTAATCTTGGAGGGGTCCACGTGTATCCCCTTTTCGCTAACAACGTGGCCCAAAAAGTCGACTCCTCAAATCCAAAATTCGCATTTAGAGAACTTCGCATAGAGCTTCTCTGATCGTAATGTTTCTAAGACTCTTCGTAGGTGTTAACTATGCACTTCCTTACTTCGGGAGTAGATAAGTATATCATCGATGAAGACGATGACGAACTGATCAAATAGGTCGTCAATGCGGGGCAGAGGATAAAGATTTTTGACAGTAAGTTTGTTTAGTTCTCTGTAGTCAATGCATATACGGAACGATCCGTCTTTCTTCTTTACAAACAAGACCGGTGCTCCCCAAGGTGAGAAGCTTGGTCTAATGAATCCTTTTTGGTGGAGTTCGTTAAGCTGACTGGAAACTTTTGGCATCTCTGCTGGTGCCAGACGATATGGCGATTTGGCTACTGGGGTAGCCCCTGGAACTAAGTCGATTCTAAACTCGACTTGACGCTGCGGTGGTAATCCCGGTAGTTCTTCTGGAAAGATATCGGGAAAGTCGCGTACTTCTGGAATGCTCTTAATGTCCTTTACTTCCTGACTTGTATCAACGATATGTGCAAGAAATGCATGATAATCCTTCCGCAAACACTTTCGAGCTTGGATGCACGAAATGATGCGAAGGTTTGTACTTGATTTGTCGCCGTAAATCACTACTGTTTCATCATTAGGGAGATTAAGACGAACTGCTTTCTCAAAGCACATGATGTCGGCGCGAAGAAGACTTAACCAATCCATGCCGACTATGACGTCGAAAATTTTAATTTGGATCGGCATGAGGTTGATTGGGAAAGAATGACCGTCTAAAGTTAATGTACAACCCATGTATATGCAGTTAGTGTTTTTCGTTTTTCCATTTGCCATTTCTATAGTGAATGATTTTTCTAACATGCTAGGTTTATGTTTAAGTAAATGAATAAAATTTTGGTTCACGAAGCTCCTCTCTGCTCCACTATCGAATAGTATGCATGCATATGAATTATCGAGAAGAAACGTACCAGCAACTATTGTAGGATCAGCTACGGCTTCTTCGTGGCCTATAGCCAAAACTCGTCCCACGCCGCTGGTATTCGCTGCCTTTGGGCAGTTTCTTTTGTAGTGGCCCACCTCGCCACAACCATAGCAAGCTTGGCCTACACCAGCATTGGGAACTTGAGTGATCGGCTTTACGGGGGCTTTGCAAAAACGGACAGTGTGTCCCTTTCTGTTGCAGTTGGAGCACTACATTTCCCGACAAGGTCCATTGTGGTGGTAAGTGCATTTGGTGCACTTTGGGAGGTTACCCACATAAGGCTTTGTTGGGTAGAGATTTGTAAGAACGGTAGTAGGTACAGTAGCAGCATTCACTGTAACTAGTTGTTGTTTCTTCGAGGATTCTTGGGAAGACCCACCCTTCCCCTTATTCCATCCTCTCTTCCTGTTATTGTTGTTGTTGTTGTTTCCCTTTTGTGGTTCTGGTGCAGAAATCGTTGAGTTCTGATGACTTCCGTGATCAATAAGAAATTGTGCCAGCTCCTTGGCACTTTCAAAAGTGTCAGGTTTTGAAGCTAACACGCTTGACTGAATTTGGGGCGACAGTCCCCAAATGTATCTCTCTATCTTCTTGCTCTCAGGAACAATCATATATGGGCAAAGGATTGCCAAATCGCAGAATCTGTTGGTATAAGTTGATATGTCGGTACTAATCATTCCAAGAGTCCAGAGTTCGTGCTCGAGTTTTTGAATCTCTCCTCGTGGACAATACTCCCTCATTAGCATGATTTTTAAGCGCTCCCAGCTTATTGAATTCGCCACAATCAGAGTAAGTGCCTTAACGTGGCCATTCCACCAAGTTAAAGCCCTATCAGTAAGCGTGTAAGTGGCAAACTTGACTTTGCTGTGCTCGGGACAAGAGCAGATTTCAAAGACTTCCACTGCCTTAAAATCATCACACCACCAGTTCCATTAAACATCCGGGGTTTGGCATTCGTAAAGTCTTTATAGGTGCACTCTCGGGGTTGCCCATGACTCTCGCCATGGTTGGAAGGAAGCGTGACAATTCCCGAACCAGTAGTAACAAGGGTATTGATCTGTGACATGGCAGCCGCCACAGCTGCTGTGACTACTGCTTGGAACATGACAACATTAAATTGAGGAGGTGGAGGCGGTGGTGGTATCGGTGCTTCCCCACCGTTGTTTCATCTCGGGTTTCTACGCGGAGGCATCCTTCAACTACAGGTTGAGAAGATAAAGATAAGAATTCCATAGCATAGAAAATCAATGTGTCTCATGAACTAAATCGCTATAGTTCAACAAAAGATGATAGTATGAGTCTCAAAGATAGAAGAATGGAAGTTATTCGCAAATCCGAATATATGAAACAAGCGTATGGTTTCTCCATAATATTTTAAGGATTGAACGAAATACTCAATGTAGTAATAATAGCGTGCCAATTATATTAATATAATAGTTGATACAACGATCACGAAAATTTGACCCCTCTAAGGGTCTCCGGTTACAAAGTTTAAGAAAAATAAAACTTTTAGCCGAGGTCCTAACTTATAACAAAATTTAGGATTTGGCAAGTACTACTTGTGATGTAGGTTGCGCTTGGAGCTTGACTCCGCATCCGATTGATTTGATTCCATAAGACGCCTATCGAAGGCGGCTTGTTGTTCCCTCATCTCGGAGAGGGTTGCAATCATTTGTGCTTGGAATGCTTTGGTTTGGAGTTGGGCATTGTCCTGAGCTCTGTCCAGCCTACGGATGTCGGAAGTGTGAACCTGTACTTCAACGTTGACTTCCCGAATCCGGCTAGCTTGAACTCCGGATTGATAGGACTGGTTGGCTAGCTTGCTCACCATGACTGGGAGTGCTCGGTCGGCTGAACCTCCGCCGCGGACATCATAGAAGTCTCGACACATGCCGTAGGGAGGACGTATCCCTTGTTGCTGGCTCCAATGGTGGAGGTGACTTCCCCAAACGGGAGTCGGTCCTTGAAAGTTTCTCACGAAGACGGGAGGTTGTGCAGGTGGTGGGTTGATTATTTCCGGCGCTGAGTCGGTACCGGAGTCCTCCCCTTCATCCAATTCTATGGGTTCTTCGTCCTCCTCTGGATCCTATTCGATCCATCCCCCGTTGCCTTGGTTGGGATAGTAGGGGTCGCCGGGGTGATGAAATCCAGCTATTTGACTGTACGGGAATAGGGTTATAAGAATTGAACAAAATTTCGAACATGTAAGACTAAACATGTAGGTTAAACTATTTTATGTACCAAATACTCCTATAGTATTTAAATTCGTGTGTTTGATCATTGTGATGCTTTGGTAAGTTTCGACTTGTTGCTCACTACGAGCATTCCTCGATATACATTTGTCCGGTCTCGGATAAATATAGTTGATCATGCTATATTTGGCCCAAATCTGATTACATATATCGAGTCTTAATCGTAGTGTCCAACTTGTCTAAATACTTCTTGTGTAGTTATAATCATGAAAATAAGTTGTTGTATGCATGTATTTGTACTTAAATGAACTAACAATTTAAGTTAAACGAAACGCGGCTTAGGCGTAAAACAAAAAAATGTTTTGTCAGAGAGTATTAGTCACTTAAGCATTTATAGTTTGTATATCTTATGTGGTTCGATATACTTACTTCACTATAAACAATGCTTTGATACCAATCTATCACACCCCCAAACCGGAACGGCGGAAAGGTTCGGGGGCGGATGACTTCATGTAGTACCGTAACAATTAAATACATAGTAAAGAAAGCAATATAACCATCATATATATAATTGAAAGTTTACATTGTTAAAAGGTACATGTTCAATAACAATTACAATATGATGCCAAAATATGAAATTAACTGGCGCCGCAGCGTCCCTTCTTCAAAAGATGTTTATTACCTGTAATTACTGAATCCCTGGGACATACAAGTAGTTTTGAAAGAGTAGATCATCATTTAAGCTGGTGAGTTTCATAAGTATTAAATGACAATGTTGGTATGAATTAAAATGAAATGGTTAGTTTTTGTTTGTTTGTTCCTAGAAAATCCCATATTTTCTACTGGTATAAATGTAGCCTTCTATCAAGACCAATGTTTGTTTCTAGAAAAGTGATGTTTTTCCGTATGTGGGTGGCAGTTTAGAAGTTCCAAAACTGTAACACAATAATGTTTTTCATGCCTAAAGTAGTTAATTTATGTACGTATAAAGTTGCCAAGACATCTGAAAAACCCCATAAATCAATGTGTTTTTAATACTCCATGTGAGTTTTATAACCA
Organism: Lactuca serriola; assembly: GCF_051521515.1. Lineage (NCBI taxonomy): Eukaryota > Viridiplantae > Streptophyta > Magnoliopsida > Asterales > Asteraceae > Lactuca > Lactuca serriola. Next base: position 266,478,065 of record NC_136415.1, read on the forward strand.
TGCTATTGACTAGGACGACCTATACACAACGTTCTTCAGGCGTTGGAATGTTCTGACGTTTGTCACCCCAAATGGTGTACTGTAGCTAACAGTCAGGGCACGGGGTTGTCAATCCCGTATAGATCTATACACAAACACCATGCTCCCTCTCCAAGGGATTCTGGTATATAATACAGGACTTGAAATGTGTACTCGAACGTACGTGAAGTTTAATGTCTCACAAAACTTAGTATAAAACAGATTTACGTATGAAAATGTTCGTTTGTTCTTGTATATGAATGTATCTCTTTGAAATAGTACTTCTAGTATGTAAAAGTTCGTGATGTTCTCATAAAACTATACCTATTATAGTTTTCCAAAAGCGTGTCTCGTTTGTATAGTAAACCCTAGTGAAATGCTCACTTGTTATGAAAAGTATAACTTTTTTAGTGCCAAAGATGGACACATATACATACAACCCTTGTCAGACCACGACTATCGAAAATTCAATAAGTTTCACCCCAAATCAATCCACTTCTTAGACCTGAAAAGTGTTTGCCCAACGTCACTCTTTGTACCCCACTCATCTTGATAGAAACCATTGGGAACCCTAACTTCATAGACGAACCGGTAGGAATCGCTAACTGAACAAAATGAAATCCGCATCCCGTAAGTGAAGGTTTGATAGAACGCCAAGCAAATGCCAGAGTTCACTTGGGAGTGCGAGGACCAACCGAATAGGAAGTACCCTCATACCTCTACCTGCTTGTTCATGTCTACTTCCTTTCCTAAACCCTAATTTTGGGACGACATTCCTTCTAACGGGGGGATGATGTGACAACCCAAAATTTATCCGGTCATTTTTAACCTCATCTTCCGTTAATAGAACCCGCTTTTTTAAATTGTCCGTTAACCTTTTGGATTAGGTTAATTAATTTGGAACTTTTATAATGACTTCGTAAGGGTTGAAACAAATTAGAAACACCCTCAATATTCCCTTGAAAACTTTTAGTTTCAACCAAGTCAAATTACGACCATTTAATCGGGTGCGACCAAAAGCCCCGTTTAACGTCAGTATTGGGTAGATTTCCACCAAGCCACCAACTCAAAACCCTATATAAGGGTGAGTAAACCTCATTTATACCCTTTTCACTCTCTCTCTCTCTCTCTCTCTACAAGTTGCTTTCGATCCAAAAACCGCCCATTTCGAGCCCCAAACTAGTAAGTGATCTACCCTAACTTGTGTTTAGCTCATTTAACATGCAAATTCGTGTTTAAGACATCCAATAGGGGCCAAATCATGTGTTTACGGCCCAAGAACACTCTTGGACCGTAAACACCCATAAGTGGGGTTTTGAAGCCCCAAAACCCTTCCAAATCACTCCTAGGGCTTAGATATGACTTGTAGACTTTCATGTACGAGCTTAGAACACCAAAACCTTATTATATCGAGAGTAAACATGAGTTTACGGCCCAAGAACACTCTTGGACCGTAAACCCCTCTTCAAGGGCCGTGAACACCTTTTAAGGTGTTAGAATTGCCCTCAAACACCTCCTATCACTTGGGTAAATGTCTAGAACCAACCACCATTGAAGTAGGGGCTTTAAACATCAATTAAGCCAAGTACTTAGGAGTTTATGGCTGTAAACCCCCCAAGGATTGGTCCATGGGCCATAAACTCCCTTAAAGAGGCCAAATGATGCCCTAACTTCCCTATATGGCCTGGAAAAATGCATAGAACTTTATACCCTTCCATTTAAGACCTAAATTCATGAAGGGAGTGACCAAGTGAGAATTTACAGCCGTAAACTCCATTTTTACAGCCGTGAACTCCCTTTAGTGGTTCATTTGGAGCCTTAAACCCTTCATATGCCCTAAATGTGAACCTAGCCAAACTCTACAAGTGATATAAGACCTTTTAGCATCCAATAATACACCACCCATGAGTTTACAGCCGTAAACTCACGGGGATATGGTCTTAGGGCTGAAAACTCCATAAAGAGTTTACTCTTGAAGAGTAAACTCCCTAACTAGGCCATACAATCCCTTATTGCAACCCAATAGCCTCCTAGCACTTTACCAAAGTGTTTTCCGCACATTAGGATGCGTATACGTGTTTAATTAGTATTATAATTACTAATTGTATGTAAACATATGTCATCATATGTTAATAGGTCACTAAGGGTGTTCAAGTCTTCACTTGACACCGAGCACCCAACCGGCACCTCCATCCGATCCACTTACAACAGGTGAGTTCATACCCCTGAATTAACATTTTAAATGTTTTTACATGATTTTAGGGGGGGGGGAATACAAGTTAAAACATGCTAGTTGTCATATCAATCATATGTGATTAATAACCCGCATGCACAAGGATTTATCACACTTTCAGCTGTTTTACCAAGTATAATACTATAGATGGTTTTCCAAAACGTATTTAGTTGTTTAAATATTTTCTCAAATTGTCTCTTGTGCTGTATGTTTTACTTCTAAACCAGTTACAGCAGTGTTTTAAACAATGCTTTTCTTTACTTATATTGTGTTATCAAATTATATTCAAAACGTGTTTATGAACGGTTTTCAAAGGTTGTTTTACATAAAGATATCAAGTCGTAAATTCTTATTTTTAAAGGTTTTCCAAAGTTTTACCAAATTTTTCTTCTATACTTCTATGCTTCTACTTTGTTAAATGCATGCCTGTACTTGTATAGTTATATAAATAATGTTTAAAATACTTAGGAAGGCTAGTTCGCCCTATTTCCTTTTCCTCGTTGGGATGTGGTCTGGTGGGTATCGGATATCCGTCCGAAGGTCGATTAAACATTAGTTATATATCATGTATACACGTATAGACATAAAGGTTTACATCAACCAGTTCATTTCCCTTGGGTAGCAAGGGCATCCTTCCATTCATCATTCATAGATCAGAGACACTAGTAACTATTATAGGAATAGTTAGGAGGTTCTATTTACTCTTTCAAGTACGAGAATTCCAAAGGAGTCAGTTCATTCGTGAGTCTATATCATCACTCCAGAGCCTCTAATAGAATTCAGAATACGAGATACATCTTCAGGACACGGATTTCCCTGCTGTCAAGTTGGTAACCAGAGTCTCCTGGAGGGAGAGCGGGCATTGTGTGTATAGATATATACGGGACTGACACTCCCACACCCTGATTGCTAGCTACAGTCCCCGGCCTACCAAGCTAAGGGGTGACAAATGTCACACTCATTTCGACGCTTGTAGGGCGTCAAGTTCTCTACTGTCAGTCAGTATGGTTACGAGTATCTCCATGTTTACCTTATAATTCATGGCCTTAAGGTAACAAGATTTATCACTGTATTTCCTTGTTTTAGACTTTGCTAGTTGTGTCGTCCATTTGACACTGTCTGGAGTCTGTATTTCCTTGTTTTAGACTTTGCTAGCTGTGTCGTCCATTTGACACTGTCTGGAGTCTGTATTTCCTTGTTTTAGACTTTGCTAGCTGTGTCGTCCATTTGACACTGTCTGGAGTCTGTATTTCCTTGTTTTAGACTTTGCTAGCTGTATCGTTCATTTGACACTGTTTGGAGTCTGTATTTCCTTGTTTTAGACTTTGCTAGCTGTGTCGTTCATTTGACACTGTCTAGAGTCTGTATTTCTTTGCTTTAGACCTTGCTAGCCGTATCGTTCATTTGATACCATCTGGGGTCTGTGTTTCCTTTTTGTTAGACTGCGCCAGGCGTATCATTCATTCGATACTCTCCTGGAGTCTATGATTTCTTTTGCCTTAGTCAGCAGTATTTCTGTTGAGGCATATGTTATTTTTCCCTTAGTATTTTACTAGTGATATTCTCCTACTTTCTTTAAAGTAAAATACCATATTTTGGTAATGGTGGTATTTAAAGGAAAATTACTCTTTAAAACACAACTCTGTCGAGTCTTGGTAGAAGACAGCTTTTATTTAGAAAATATAGGATTTTCTGGAAAGGACGCTAATACACCTTAGATTCTAAACTACTACTTTTCATAAAGTTATTTTGGATAAAACCGCTTACTTACACAAAAGACACTAAATACTTATGAACTCACCAGCATTTATAAAAATGCTAATACTCGCTTTTAAAATAACTTGTATTCTCAGGTCAGCGATAGACAGGTACACTTGGGAGTTGTGGCGAAGTCAGTCTAGAACCGAGCTGCAACTATACTAGTTTCTGTATTACTTTAATATCTCTATCAAATGTAACTTATGTAAAACTATTGTTATTAATGCAATGGTTGTTGTACTTTGATTATTATACTGCATATGTTGTGATACTTGACATGACGTCATCCACCCCAGAACGTTTCCGTCGTTCCGGTTTTGGGGTGTGACAATTCAGATCTAAGAGCTTGAGACTTGGACTTAATGAACTAAGTTAGAAACGATGCATTTTTTGGTCCCTTTGATACTTAAAGACTAGATTTTGGTTGGTTAGACCATTCGAATGGATAAATTTGGAAACTTTATCCATTATGGAGTTATTAGGAACCATAAAAATATCATCTTGATGGTTTTGATGAATCATGCTTAAGTTGATGTTCATATTATAAGTTTAGATGGTTAAAAACGAGTTTTGGGTCCCATTAAGGCATCCAAAGGAGTAGAGTTAGGAACTTAATGGTTTAACACCTTATCTAGAGGTTAGATATGATTTTGAACGTTTGGTCTTAAGCATTAAGTACTTAATGAGATTTTTTGGCTCTCTTACGAGTACGTTGGACGTACGTAAGAGTAAGCTCAGCGTAATGCATGGATTAGGCTACGCGACTTGTACATTGCGCATCAGAGTGCAATCTGCAGGGCATACGAGTTCAATACACGGGGCGTACTCTTGAGAAACTCAATATGGGCCTTTCAAGAGTTGGGAATGAGTTGTTGGACCAATTATGGGAAGGTTAAAATGATCTCTTACCCTTTAGGAAGATATGATATTGTTTGGGCCTTGAATTTTGATAATTTATCTTAATTATTAATTAAGGATAATTTGATTATATTCCGTGTGAGGATTCCGGTAGCAACAACTCGTGTGCTTGATTATCTTGGATAAGGTGAGTTTCCTCACTGTGTTGGCGGGTCAAAGGCACTAATGGTGACCCATAGTTTATTATGATTAGGATGCTAGTTGTTTGCATATAGTTTATTATGATTAGGATGCTAGTTGTTTGCATGACTCTTGTATGTATGATATCTGATATGTATACAAAGCAGGGTCCGATGCTCGGTGGGGCCTAATGATTATATTTTATGCTATTTACCACACACTTTGGAAAGAGATAATTGGTATTTTTGGTTGAATTAAAAATGAATTTTTTAACATCTAATTTTTAGGATGTTTCAGAGTGTGTGGTGAAATGCTAAATGTTTTGATGACCAAAAACAACAAAGGCTAATTTACCTCAAAGAACTTGAAGAATGATCTCCAGTATGTCCAACACCAAAGATGTAGTTTCTATGTATTATTTATTATGCATATCTTTTGTAACCAATGTATCACTATAAATATATATATATATATATATATATATATATATATATATATATATATATATATATATTGTAGTATGGTCACCTTACTTTAGACACGTGTCAGTTTACTTACTTTTAGTATTTTGCCTGATAAATTGGGGTCTGGGCAAGTTATTGTTGAAATAGGTGTCCAAGGTCATAACTAAATCTACAGTTGTAGTTGATGATTTGTCCAAGTGGGAGAATGTTGGAATAGATGTCCAGTGTCATAACTAATTTGATATAACTTTATGAAATAAAAGTAAAGTCCTTTTTGTTTTCCCCTAATAACTAGAAATGCTAGAAATGACTTTAAGGGAGAGATTTAATTATTTTTTAATTTATTATATAATTAATAATTTAATTATTATAGATCAGAACTAATTAAGTATTAATAAGAATTAATCTAAAATTAATTTAGGATTAATTGGAATTAATTAAAGGTGCAAGGGTTAAATTCTAACTGTTCATAATTAACCAAGGAAGGCAATTCTAGATGGTTCCTAGTAGAGGACTATTTTAAGTAAGGCTAGAAGGGCTCTGGAAACCTCCTAGTAGATGGTTCCAGTCAGGGTTTATCATGGAGATCCACTAGCTCGTATGCAAAAGTTATGATTTTTTTAAGATTGGTTGTTTTATCTGCATCCAGCGCCACGTGTCAGCACCAGGTGAAGCCTTGGTGCTCACACAAGTCCACAAAGTGTATTTAAGTGCCACGACGTGAATCGGCTCCCGACAGCCTATAAATAGAGGTGTAGATCACCCCCAAAACTCACACCAAAACCATTCTTTCTTTCCCATTACCCCCAAAACCTCTCTTCCATTCCCTAGCACTTCCCAAGTGATAGAGGCGAGTCCCGGAGCGCCCAAAGGCTTCAAGAAAAAGAGTTTTTCGGCTCAGAACTCTGCCCCGGTAGAGCCCGGTTTCGTCGAAGCGAAGCGCTGTCCAAGTTGGAATGTGATAACCCAAAATTTTCTATCCTTTACAGTCAAATACTTCATTGAAAGTCAAACTCATTCATGCTATCATTTAGCACAAATTGGAGTTTATTTGAGCGTTCTGAGCCTTGTACACTTAAGGGATAAGTGTCGGGGTTTATCTGCTGAAGTTATAGCTCAAAGAATAAGTCTAAAACCCCTTTACAAGGAGTTCATGGCCACCACATGGGATTTTACAGCTGTAAACTCCATATGGGTCGTAAACTCCCCCCTATATGTTGATATTTTGGCCATTTGTTCATTCCTTTCTCTTCCTTGGTTGAAATCCTCTCAAGTACCATCCCGACCATCGTCCCCGATCTTCAAAACTCGTAAGTTTCTTGTCCTAACTAGTTGATATCTTACATGAACTAGTGATATTACATGATTTCATCCGTGAAATCATTCCATTTGTGTAGATCTTCAAGTTTCACCAAGAACACCAAGAACACACACTAGTGTTCTTGGCCAAAATTGACCATTCAAGCTCCTAGATCGTAAGTACTCTTATTCTAACTTGTTGTACACTAGGTTTAACATGTTTAGAGCTTAGAATCATCAAGAATAGAGGGTTGAATGAGTGTTTACGGCCAAGGATCTCCCAAGGCCGTAAACTCCCTATAAGGGTGCAATGATGCCCTTACCTCCTTCCAATTGTCTAGAACTTAGCCTAGAACCAACCACCATTGAACTAGGGACTTCTAGAAACGAAATGGTACTTCATACCATGAGTTAATGGCTGTAAACGCATGGGGAAGTGGTCCCCAAGCCGTAAACTCAAGTTAGGGTCATTCTTGGACCTTAAACTCACCTAGCCTCTTGTTTAAGCCTTGGAACACTTAACCACTTAAGACACCTTGCCTTTAAGCCTCAAATGGAGACCCATTAGAGAGTTTACGGCCAGGAGTAAACTCCCCTAGGCCGTAAACTCCAATAAGTATGGTCCATTGACCATAAATTCACTTACAATGCCTTACAATCCTTTGTTGCAACCCAATGGCCTCCTAACACTTTAACCAAAGTGTTTTCCACGCATTAGGATGTTTATACTTGTCTAATTAGTGTTATAATCACTAATTGTATATATATACATATGTCTTTATATGTTATTAGGATCTGTCACACCCCCAAACCAGGCGGCGGAAACGTTCGGGGGCTGTCATGACTCAATTGAATACCATAACATTGAATATATATGAAACGTAACAACATTCGTCACCATGCATTAATATAGTACAACCAGTAGAGTTTACATGAAGTACATTGTTTAAACATTACATTCCCAAAATAAATTGTTCGATTCGTACATAAATAAACTGCAAGCCATCACTGAATATGATTTCCTTTGATTCACTGGTTCCCTGAGAATACAAGTATTTTGAAAAACGTCAACATACGAAATGTTGGTGAGTTCATAAGTTGTATTTGAAAAACAATGTTTCGTATCGTTTGAAAACCACCAGAAAATCCGATATTTTCTGAAAAGAGAAGCTTTTGAAAACGTTTGTGAAGATCCATAAGTATGCTTGTTTGTTTCTATACTTGTAAAAATTGTGCATTGAAGTTGTATGTATTTCGAATCTGTATGTATTGAAAAACCCTAGGAAAACCCGATGTTTTCCTAATTCTTTGAATTCCATGAATTTACATTGAAACCATTGCAACGCATGAAGTTATCATTACCAGACGACATTGGATTATGATTATCTGCTACAAACACGCGTTACACAAACGACTCGTCTATAGCAATACTAACGATCCCGTAGGCGTCGTCCGTACTAATCACGTTATCCAACCGCCCTGACTACGTGTAGTCCCACATCCGAAGAGAAAGAGGACACGAAGGCCTCGATGACTCCATTAGCCGGTTGGGGATAAAAAGGTACGAGGGGTCCCAGACCCGCCTCGCATAAAAGGCAGACTCTACTAGCGACACTAAAGGACCCTTGGGGACCAGTAGTCTACAAGCCATTGAAAGTCCGGTTACGTCGTGTCGGATCGGTAAAACCCAACACTTCGTAAGATTGAAGTCTTTGGGCCTTAAGATCAGGTCGTCGGGCTAGCTAGGCTCAACGAACAAGATTTTACACTTGTGGGGCCCAAAGATAGTGCGTAGACGTCTGTGCACATTCGCATGTATAATGAATTCCAAATCGTTAGTTGTATGAATCGTAGTGTTGTAGTATCGTAGTGTCGTCGTGTTAGTAGTTTCGGATTTTTATTGGTTCGAGACCGAACCAATTCGTTTAACAACGACTTTTGGTGTTGTAATGTATTGTATTTTGTCGATAGTCGTGGTACCATTATTTGGTCAAATTGCATGTATTGAATTAGTCTTGAAAATTTTCTGTTTTCAGCCCCTCCTTGTTTGTAAAATTTACTTTTTCAACCCTTTATTCAAATACTTTCCGGTTTGGTTCTTAAATCAATTTTCTTGACATTTTAACACCAAAAATTTTTGAAATAAATATTTTCCAGCATATTTTTCATAGAAAACAGCTTAAGTCCCTGAAATTTCAGTTTTCTCGGTTATAACCCTTCTTTTTCGCAAGTTTGACAATTTTGGCCCAAATTGTAAAATTTTTGCAACTTTGGTCCTTTTTAATTTAAAAAGCATTTTAAACCTTTGAAAAGGACTTGGATCACTTATGGTCCACTGTTTTACAGAAAATCACAGTTTTGGCCCTCCAAAACAGAAAAATTCGCATAATGGGCCTCATTGGGCCGAAATTGTCATTTTTAGCCCATTAAGCTTGAAATTTATATTTTTAATCCTCTAAATGAGTATATTTCCAGAAATTGTTTTATTGAAACTGTTTTGACACACTTCATCCCTCAGAATTCGTGATATGTCAATTTGGGCCCTTAATTTTGTATTTTTCACATTTTAGGCCCAAAATTTGTGTTTTTAGCCCAAAGAAAATTGTTACTAAACCACTTAGCTATTTTTCTTGAAACACTTGGTATGTAGAAATACATTTGATGCTAAAATCATTTAACATAAGATATATCTCGGTTTTGAGGGGTTTTATGACTAGATCCAACATTATAGCACACAAAAGCATACATGTAAGCATGGAAATCATACAAGGCATACAAAACACATATAGATCTACACTTTCACTTGTATCCCCCCCCCCCCCACAAAACTCATGAAAACAGAAAATAGGGGTATGAAGCTCACCTTGGGTGTGGGGGCTCGGTTTTGCAAAGAAAATGGAAGGAAAATGAAGTGATTTTCGGCCTTAGCACCCTTCCTTGGTAGATCTCGAGTTTGGTGACTTCTAAGGTGTATGATCACAATTTGGAATAGATTTAGAAGAGGTTTTTGATGGAATGAAATAGCTAGATCATATATATAAGTAAAAACTTACCTAAGATGATGATTAACTTGCAAGATCCTCTTGAAAGCTCCTAATTTTCGAGATTTTTGGAGTGGGGAGGAAGGAGTGTTCTTGAGTGATCTAGAGAGAATTTGTGAGAGATTTGTGAATGTGTGTGTGTGTGTTTCGGCCGAGAGTGAGAGGGAGGAGAGAAGAGAAGTGATTTTGAAGTGATGTGCATGGAGGTATGTGAGATATTTTGCATGGAAGTCCTTTGGATAACAATGATGTGGCACAACAAGTCAACTCTTCCATCCTCTTGGGCTTGTGCATTTGGGCCGAGAATTTGGAAAGAAAAGGAAAAATTTGGGCCTTTGCCCCTAAGCCCAACATTAGTGTTAATCTTGAGTATGTTTTAAATCTAAAGAAATGTGGTAGGATTTTCATATTTTTATTGGACTAGTTTAGGTTATTCATGTATCAAGGCTTTAATTCATTTCATTCTAGGTCCAACATAGCCCAAAATGTTGAAACAAATAGATGTGGGTCCAATTAGAGCCCATTTAAGAGTTCTAAACCCAAGATAGTCAAATTGGAAGTTTATTGGTCCATTAGGTCCAATAAGGAAGTTCTAGTCCAAAATGGACCTAAGTAAGAACTTCTAGGGTTTCTAATTGTTTAATGACTATTTGTAGTACTTGTATGATGTATTTGATTGAAGTTTTTGATGTCATAATCATAGGTGTTACACACGTTCTTAAGTTTTTGATTCACATTAGCTTGAATGTATAGTTTACAAGACACAAAATTTCCAGTTGTGACAGGATCATTGTGTGTGTTTAAGTCTTCACTTAACACCAAGCACTTGTCTGACACTTCCATACGATCCACTCACTGCAGGTGAGTTCATACCCCTTAAATAACCCTTTTAAATGTTTTTAAATGTTTATAAATGCTTTTATGGGGGGATACAATTTGAATCATGCTATTTAGTACGTCAATCACATGTGATTAATAACTACCATACAAATGGATTTACTACACTTTTAGCTGTTTACTCAGTATACTACTTCAAATGGCTTTCTCAAACGTTTTTACATGTTAAAACTCTTTATCAAATTGTTTTACATACTGTATGTTTCCTTTCAAACTCTGTTACAATTGTGTTTCAAACAAAGGTTTCCTTATACTTAAAATTGTTCTTATCAAACAAACTGCTTTCAAATCGTTTTACAAACTGACATCAAGTCATCATTTCTTAGTTATTAAACTTTTTAAACGTTTTACAAAACATCTTTTATACTTTTATATTGTCAAATGCATGCATATATATGTATGGTTATAGAAGTAATGTTTAAAGGACTTAGTACGGCTAGCTCGCTTTATTTCCTTTTCCTCGTTGGGATGTGGCCTTAGGGCATCGGTTATTCGTCCGAATGTCGTCTAAATATTAGTTATATATCATGTATACATATATAGACATAAAAGTTCCATCAGTTAGTTCAGTACCTTTGGGAAGCAAAGGCAGACTTCGGTTATACACGTACATTACTAGTAACTATAATAGGTATAGTTAGGAGAACTATTCCAAGTACAAAGAATCACACAAGAGTCAGTTCATTCATGAGTCTATAATAATACATTACATACTATATGAATACATACAATCAAGAGATATAATTACAAGAGATACGATTACATAGATACGTTTACATAGATACTATTACAAGTGATACGATTACATAGATACTATTTCATAGATACTATTACAAGTGATATGATTACATAGATACTATTTCATAGATACTATTACATACAATTACAAGAGACACAATTACAAGAGATACAAGTACAAGAGAGACAATTACAGAGATACGGTTACATAGATACTATTTCATAGATACTATTACATTCGTTTTGCGACTCACCATTCCACACCCGGCTGTTAGCTACAGTGGGAAAATGTACATCGACGGGTGTCTACGGTTGTACTGTTCGGCGAGTTTCCACGCCATGAATACCCTAGTACAAAAGGATACAATTTCAGTTATTATATTATTTTTCTTAATTTCCTTTACTTTGTGTCGCATTCACATAAACGATGAGGTAGATTATATTAGATATAAATATACTATTTTCCTTATTACCTTTATTTTGTGACACATTCACTTAAACGGTGAGGTAGACTATATTTTTATAATAATATTTTTACAGGGAAAAACCGTCATTTTTACAATGATGCATACTTACAAAATAGTCGGGTCTTGGTAGAAGACTACTTTCAAAACAGTCGGGTCTTGGTAGAAGGCTACTTACAAAACAGTCGGGTCTTGGTAGAAGACTACTTTCAAAACAGTCGGGTCCTGGTAGAAGACTACTTTTTATACTAGTAGGAAATATGAGATTTTCTAGGGCGTTCATACTTATACCAACTTTTCTTCAAACATTTTATAAGTCTTTCCTTATAGTTTTACACATCAAAGACACATTAATACTTATGAATTCACCAGCTTTATTGCTGATACTCGCTTTCAAAATAACTTGTATTCTCAGGTCACAAATCGACAGGTACGACAGCCAGGTTTTGTGAAGACGGAGCAGTCAATACTCATCTTTTATTTTGAATATTCATTATGTTGTTTTATACTTTGAAAGACACACTTGTAATTAAAATTATACTATTATTGCAATGGATGATGTTGTTGCTTGTTTACTACTTTGCATTGTTGTGATACTTTACATGACGTCCTCCGCCCCAGAATGTTTCCGCCATCCTCGGTTTTGGGGTGTGACGGATTGGTATCAGAGCATTGTTTATAGTGAATTAAGTATATCAACCCATAAAAGATATACTAACTATAAATACAATGGTATTAGAATACTCTGACCAAGAGTATATACTTTTAAATAATAAAATATTTAACTAAGTATACATACCTGCATTCATACTAAAATCAGTGTCACAATGACAAGAACAAAAGTATTACGATTGTTGAATGTCACAAGTAAGCTAGGGGATGTATGGTCAGTCTTGGGAATGGCATAGCCTGATCAACTATGCTGGTCCGAGGAGTGATTAGCACATGCCCAAGAATGGTTGTGATGTGGCAACAAGTCTAAAAACTTACCAACACTACCACAATGAGAACTCTAGAGCAGAACATAAGTCTAAAATACTATAGGAGTATTTTGACTTACTATAACTACTTACTTAAGAACTAAAATGATCTTTATTACTAGGTCAATAGTTGCTAAGTGGATACACTAAGGTTATATGTAACTAGGATGACATAGACTTAGAATCTATAAATTTTTGCTTTACCCCTATTCCTTGTGAATTTGGAGTTAAGGTCACTTATTCGAAGGCCTATCCTATTTTGATTACATATAACTGGTATGCACTTTACAAATAGTGATGTAACTAATGAAGATTATTTAATAATTATCTAGTTAGTTCGTCTAATAACTATTTCCTTACCCCAATTCTCGCGTAGATAACATGGCTGGACTCCATCCCTACGGCAACCCGTACCTTCCGAACGAAGGCAATGTTGGATGGTTTGGAGAAGAACCAGAGGATGATCATCCAATCCCTTTGAATGATCACCAGGCTGAAGACCTTTCGGATGATGCTAACTCCGAACCCGAAGTTGAGAACCTACTCCCAGTAGCTCCCATTCCAAATCCTAACCCTCGTCCGACTTTTCATGGCCCGACGCCTCCTTGGGTAGAATGCTTGGAAACATGGAACGAAGAGAAAGATCAACCTATGCCGTTTAATGGAGACCGAAGCTTCTACAACTTAAGCGAAAGGGGCTCAACAGACAGATTCCTACCAATCCTGGTCCGTAGAGTTGCCCGAAACGAGATTCAGGGCAAGACAGCTCTCCGTCATATCGCAGAGGTTGATGCCAATGCAGGAATGCATACCATCCGCACCAATCGCCTTGAACACACTCATGAGAAATCTAATAGAGACCATGAGACGCTGCTACAAGCACTAGCTGAAACATGAGCCGAAGTCATAGAGCTCCGAGTACGCCAGAGGGTGTACGAAAGACAACTGCTTGATATGGAACGTCAACTAGCTGAACTAAAGGTTCACCATAGAGGTGACCGTCGCCAGTAAGAGATGCTTTACCTTCCTTCCTTGTTTTAAGGAACCGTTTTCCTGTCTATGTCCTAGGTAGCACTTTTCTATGTAACTATCTTGTACTGTAAGTACTTTTAGTTAGGCCTTTATGCTGTCAAAACTTTTCTACTCTGTATGTGATGTAAGACCTACTACAAGGTCAATTTTTTTCCAAACTTATTACATCATGAATATCAATGATATTGCCAGTCGGCTAATTTCTGTGTCACACTTTGTTCAAATACTTTCCTCATACTATTGTTGGAGACTATCTGAAACCCACTCTAGTCAAGTTATTGGACTAGGGTAATTTAGCTCCGGGATCATTCCCAATTCTCTTTGAAAGGTTGGATCATGTTATTCACCAACCAATGGTACCCGGGTTTGAATGACAAACGTCTTGATACCATTCTACGAACTTACTTCTACTCTGTACTAGGACTACATCATAGGGATGTAGGTCAAACCCCCGAGAACATACTTCTACTCTTTACATGAACGATCGAAATACATCTAGGTTCAACCATAATCAATCACGAATTCATTTTCTTCCCGTGTAACAGTATCATGTCGCCGAAGAAAAGTAAACAACCCATCAACCAAACACCAACTCTTCAGATTGATGCAGCTACCTTTCAAGCTACAGTCTCAGCTGCCGTGACAACTGTTCTGACTCACCTTAACAACGCAAATGTTAGCGGGATGGTTATCAATAATTCTGATCCAAGTAAAAATCAAGTACATCATCGAGTAATGAACTACCACGACACTCCGAATCTCAAACCCAAGAGTAACAAACGAAAATTCTAGGATAAATTTAAAGGCAAATCACCCCAAGGGTCAAACAAGAAACAATCACCGGCAAGGTTGTAGAACTCACTACTCGGTACCTGCTCGGCCGACTGGGGAGTAGCGAGTACTCGGGGAGTACTCGGATTCGGTAATTCATGTAGAAATATTTTTTGGAAAATTATATATGTCAAAATCATAAGTTAAAATCATAATTTGATTGAAATATATAACCAAAATTAGATACATGTGAATACATAAAAACTAAAATACACATAATTGTCTCACTACGTGGATAATTACTGAAAATTTAAGATATATATATGTGGTAATAATCACATGTTTGGGTTAAATAATAAATCATTAAGTGCATTATACATACTAATCTTGAAATTCTTGATTTTTTTCTCTTTTTATGACAATTTTGGCCCTTTGATCGAGTTTGACCGATTTTGACCGAGTAGGCCCGAGTAAGACCGAGTAGGCCTGAGTTTGACAGAGTTTTTCCGATTTTTGACGGAGTTTGATCGATTTTTGGCCGATTTTGACTAAATCCGAGTTTTTTGGCCGAGTTGACATACTCGCCTCGATGGAGGGCCGATTCCGAGTAATCGGCCGAGTACTCAGCCGAGTAGGCCGAGTTTTGCAACACTGATCACCGGTGGCAGCCTTCGCGGCCACGACGTCTGCAACTCCTACTACCATCCCTACTAGCATCCCAGTTATCCCTAACCCAACCAGACAGTATGCTGGCAACCTACCAAAGTGCAATAAGTGCAGCTTCCATCATCTAAGTAGTGGTCGTCTGTTGCAATGCAAGAACTGCAACAAGAACGGACACACTACCCGCTTCTGCGGAACTCGGATCCAACACATTACTTCAACCACCAATGTTGAAATTTCTCGGATATGCCATATGTGTGGCATAATGGGACATTTTAAAAGGGACTGCCCAACAAAGCAGGGTGTCGGGGGAACAGGAGGAGTTTGACCCCAGAACAACGAAAGACAGATAAGGACCCTACTATAATATAGGTTCACTTCCAATCGGCAGTGTTTATGTATGCATTTAACATGTTTAAAACTAGTGCAACTAGAGTCTTATCTTTTGTGAAATCCCATCAGTAAAGGGACCCTCGTGCTACATATACTTTCCTTTTGTAGTATACCTTGTTCGCAGCAGTAGTCTTGTAGTAAATCTAAAAGTACTGTAACTCTGTTAAAATTTGGACCATTGTGTTTTGTCTGTAACGCCTTTATGATCAAATCTAGTACCTTTATTTTCCAAGTGATTTCGATATTATCATTCAACTTGAGTAAATTCAACCCTCACAATACCAGTTTCGTGCGTAAACCTCTTTCTCTGAAATCGTCTTTCTAGCAAAGCCGTCATTTCAGAACTCCGAAGTACTCATGCATAGAGCACCTCATTTTTCTTATCCTTTCCGAAGAAACCTCATCATATCTCCCCGAAGTACCACTCATACAGTACGTCAAGTTCAATCCAAAGACCCTTACAGTTGATCTATCGCTAAATAATGTATACACAAGAGTGGTATATAATCAAGGTTCTACAGGTTTAGAATTGATGATTCCACTTTAACTTCTTTTCCTCGTTGGGATGTGAGCTTAAAGAATAATCATTTATTCGACTACCTTTTCAGTCTTAATTATATATGACTTGTATACACGAGACTGTGATTGATGAACCATGTATGGCTTCTAATATGAACTTCAAGATGGAGACTGCCCAAGACTATGAGTAATCGCATCGTCATGCAAACAAATTTAGAACCCAATACCACTCCTATAACAAAAATCGACCTACAGTCTAACACCCACGGAGATACAAGAACCGTCCGGACAACTTAACGACTACTCAGCTTTGGAATTGGAAGACCAAGCTCCTCACCCTGGAGAGCTCTGGTATTATTCTTCAAGAAGGTAGACAGGTTGTTTCATAAGTGCATCGACTAACGGAGACCTCGACGAGATATCCGTTAGAAATCATTACCCTCTGCCTCGCATAGAAGAATTGGTTGACCAACCGCAAGGAACGATGTGCCTTTCAGAAATGGACCTGAGATCTGAATATCACCAGTTGCGAGTATTAGAGAAGGATGTCCTGAGGACAATCTTCCAATCTCGATACGGACACTACGATTCCGTAGTGATACCCCTCGGATAAGACCAATGCACCCATAGTATTCATGAACTTAATGAATAGGGTACGCCTTTCTTACTTGGATCAGTTCATCATTGTCCTTGTAAATGACTTACTTATCTACTCTCGTAGTAAGAATGAAATCATAAAAAAGCATCTACAAAGAAACCATGGAAACATTACGATCAGAGAAGCTTTACGCGAAGTTCTCTGAATACAAGTTTTTGAATTGAAGAGTCGAATTCCTAAGGCACATTATTAGTGATGTGGGAATTCATGAGGACCCTTCCAAAATCAAAACTGTTGAGAATTGATCAGCACCAAGGATGCCTATAGGAATTCACCAATTTCTAGGTCTCGTTGACCTACTGTCGTAGTTCATTTAGAACTCCTCGCGAATTACGGAACCTCTTACGAATTTGACCCAGAAGGGAGCGGCCCTTGACTGAGAAGAGAAGCAAGAGGATGAAACCTTTGGAATTCCAAGTGAGAGACCAAATTCTTTTGTAAGTCTCACCCTGGAAAGGCTTGATACGCTTCGGAAAGCGTGGTAAGTTAAATCCAAGATAGTTAGGACCTCCGAGATTCTTGCCAGAATCGACCCTGTGATGCACAAATTCAACCTACCCGCGAACTCAGTAACGTACATTTTACCCTCCACGTCTCGAACTTGAAAAAGTGTATGTCCGATGAGACTCTTGTAATCCCACTCGACGAGATTGAGATCAACAAGAGCCTCACCTTCGTGGAAGAACCGTAGTGACCATGGACCGAGAGGTCAAGTGAACGAAGCAACGCCGCATCCCATTAGTGAAGGTTTGCTGGAATGCCAACCGAGGACCTGAATTCACTTGGGAGCGTGTGGATTCAATCGATTAGGAAGTATCCCTACCTCTTGACTCGATTACTCATACTTACTCCCTTACCTAAATTTTAATTTCAGGACAAAATTCCCTCTAACGGGGGGATGATGTGACAACCCGAAATTTTCAATCCGATTCTTAGGCTTAGGTTTGCCACCCTTGGTGCTATTTGAGTCCCTAAGGCAGAAAGTTGCTATCTTGGAAGTCTAAATGGGTTCATGCAAGAGTTATGGCCATTTTCATGGAAGTAGATTGCTATAGTTTGAGTATTGGGTTCATGTGGGCCATATAAGCCATCAAGTTAGTGACTTTATGGATTAAGATGTTAAGTAGAATCCAGATGTGTAATTTGGTCCCTTGGTTTGAAGCATTATGTAACATCCCAAAATTCGAGCCCAAAAATTTCATTTTTAAATTAATAATTTCTAAAACATTTTACCATAACACTGTCAATAAAGCAACACATTACAAAATCATAATGTTGTGTCCCAAACCATGACATCAAAATAAGGAAAATCAAAGTACAATCCCAGAAAGTCCGATGCGGAATCATGTGTGTGTGATGCGATGCTATGCCGACGGCTCCTTCCCCTTAGACGAAGAGGTACCTGAAACCAACACCGAAACCGTAAGCACAAAGCTTAGTGAGTTCCCCCATCATACCACATACCATACAATATCATCGGTATCTTTCAACCAGTAACTTCCATCGGTATCTTTCAACTGGTAACCGTCGCCGGTATCTTTCAACCGGTAATCATCATCGGTATCTTTCAACCAGTAATCATCACCGGTATCTTTCAACCAGTAACTGTCATCGGTATCTTTCAACCGGTAACTGGGGACTATTCCACCCCCTACCACTAGCATACCATAACAAGATATAAACATACAGTCAGACATATCCGGGTACTGACCTACCCTTCGGTCCTAACACTACAAGAAAACTGGCCTTTAATGACGCGCAAACAATGACACTCGCTGATAGACGACGCGCATTTGTAAGTGCCCTAAAAGATAATGTCAATTTTGCAAAATTTGAAGGATAGAGGGCACGCATTTGTGCGCGCCCTAAAATTAGTGTCAGAAAAGAAAAAAAAAAGAAATGCGGAGGGCGCCTTTCATAAAATGTGCGTCGTGTAAATGTGTCGCTTTATAATTTTTAAGTGAAACACGCGTTTTAGGCGGGAAATGAAATCGACGAAAATTACCCCCGCCTATTGAATCCCAAAAATTAATCCCCCCGCCTCTTCTACTTAGCAAGAAAAAGCCCCAGGTCCCTTATCTTCATCTTCAGTATCATCAAACATCTCGTTCATCCTCTGCATTATTTCCATCGTTCTTCCCTCTCCTCACTGATCAATACCCAAAAAACCCTAATATCATAACCATTCCTATTTTCTTGCACAACAAAATCCTAAAACATCACCAAATACTAAATTCCACAAAATCGTTGTGACCATTTTAGCTAGGGCTTTTTTCAAGAACGAAAACACTCTCGCATCTCACGTGAACCCTATTTCTTTCTCATGCTCGAACCCTAGATCACCAGCGATCCTATAACAGTTCTTTCAATTGCTTGATTTTGTCGATTCGTATACGATTGCATCAGCAGCTGATCCAGTCTCGCACCAAAATCTATTTGAAGAAGATTAGAGATAGAGGGAGAGGTAGGGCTCGTGGTGGTGGTGGTGGTCGAGGTCAAGGAAGATCATTTGGTGGTGGAAGACCAACAGGGCCACCTCGCAGAGGTCCCCTTGCTGTGAATGCTCGACCCTCAGCTTATACTATTGCAAAGGCAAACTCAAATCTATGGATAATCTTATACATTTGATTCAAAACCTCTTAACATTTGCATTACAAATTCAAACATGAGGAGAAGTTGCTACTAAAGAACTGTCACCTATCTTGGGAGGTTCATCATGTCAAATCACCAACACCAACACCAACAATTTCTGTTTCTTTTCTTTTTTTCTTGACCATTTTACCTCAAGTGATAAAAGGTTTTGTAAAGGGGGAGTTTATGGTGGATTCTATTTCTTTAACTGGGATATCTTCAGTTTCTGAAAAGGGAATGTTAAGATTGTTTGAATAATTGAATGTTTGTGGAGAATGAATGGTGAATTGTGTTAAGTGTTAACTTGGTGTATACTTGCTCCAGTCTTTCCGCAGACCAAAGATATCCAGCAATCATGCTTTTGTTATTAAATGTATTTCAGGGGGATTTCGGGAAATGTTATGATAGATGCACGTTCCACAGGGAAATATTATCATTGTAAGTTCATTATCTGGAATATTATATTTTCATATAATTTGTAAAAATAAAAAAATAAATTTGGTCAATGTTTGACCAAGGAAATAGGAATATTCACATGGTTGCTAATTATAAGGTTGTATTGTATGTATGCAGTTGTAAGGCTTATGTGACGTGCTACTTCCCACATTACATTAGAATGTGCTTTACAAACTCATCCAAACATCACTCTTATTGGAGAAGAGGTACACAATTCAATTTATTTTTTATTTTTTTTAGAGACTCACTAATTATTTTTTTGTCATATGTCTTACAGGTTGCATCAAAGAAATTGACACTAAAAAAGGTTACAAATTACATAGCAGATGTAATCTGTAAACGTGCAGATCTTGGTTATAACTATGGTGTTATTCTCATACCTGAAGGACTTATTGATTCCCTGAGGTAAAAAAGTGCAAAAGACGAGAATACCCTTATCAGGCATTCTCATACTAATAATCATTGTTGATGACTTGTAGGTGCAACAACTGATTTCTGAGTTATATGAAATATTGGCAAATGAAACTGTTGATGAGGGAGGAATTGTAGACAGGGGAAGTATCCTGGTTGTGCTCATTTTGCCATAAGAGGAGGGCGTAGAGATTCCAAAACAGAATACCAGCTGCCAGTAAGTTGTTATTACAATATATTTTTTTTTGTTCGTAAAAGGTTGTTTTTCTAGTAGTGAGCTGATTATGATATTGATTTTGATGCAGAAAGTCAGAACCCAAATGATCAGGTTAATTTAATTATTTTTATCCAAGATAATTTTCACTCTGTAATTTCCATATTTTTTTTACTTGATATGATTTTTGTGATTAATAATACAGGGTTTTGAGAAAATGATATCGGGAATGTATTTAGGTGACATTGTTAGAAGAGTAATTCACAAAGTGTCATTAGAATCAGATATTTTTGGACGAGTTTCCTCTAAGCTTTCAGCAAGATTCATGTTAAGGTATGTCATAAAACGAAATTCTTTACTCTTTTTACCAATGTAGGGGTAGAAATGTAAAGTGCATTGTTTAGATTGATAAAAAGTTCTCAGCAAATGGGATTACAAAAAAGATAAATTCATATTTTGTTTCTTAAAAATACTCAGTACACCATTAATGGCTGCTATGCATGAAGATGACACCCCAAACCCAAGTGAAGTTGCCAGGATTCTTGAAGAAACCCTAAATGTAAGATTTTCCTAGTTTCTATATAAAAAAATACTTTTTTGAATCTGTGTTTATTTTCTTTTTTGACAAAATTAATTCATTATCAGATAAACGATGTTCCACTGAAAGTGAGAAAACTGGTGGTGAAAATATGTGATGTGGTGACAAGAAGAGCTGCAAGGTTAGCAGCAGCGGGCATTGGGGGAATTTTGAAAAAGATTGATAGGGATGGGACTGCAGTGATTACAAGTAGAAGGGTTAAAAGTGGAAAAAATGGGAAAATGAGAAGAACAGTTGTAGCAATAGAAGGTGGATTATATTAAAGCTACATGATTTTTAGGGAATATTTGAATGAAGCGGTTACAGAAATATTGCAGAAATCCCAACAAACATTATTTTTAAAGGATTTTGATGGAATGGAATGACTCTCAATTGGTATTCTGTTAGAGTGATTTTTCTTGCATCATTTTCTGAAGCACTTAAGTACCATGATTTTCACTATCTTTACCACACATTTTTTTTTCTTTTTGAAAATGCAGCAGAAAATGAGGAAGAAGAGAAGGGCAGAATGGTAATTCATGCCATAGAAAGGGCAATGGTGTTAGGTTGAGAATTTTAATGGGGTTTTCATTGTGGAAAGGTATGAATGTCTACTACATTTTTTCTTTGTTTTCCTATCCTGATTCTGAGTTTATGTGAGTTGTTTATCCCATTTTGTTTGATGCTGTCATGAAATGTTTCAGCACGTTGCTGCAATCTGTCCTTATCTTATAAAAATCATACAAGGCCATCAGATTGTCCAAAAATCATGAAGTATAGTTTTCTGGAAAGGTTAGTGTATCTAGTTTCACTGAACTTTGGACCACTTTTCCTAATTCCAATTCCTTTAAGGGTATAAGTACCAATCTTTGCAAACTGGTCCATGCAGCCCACTGTTTGCATCAATCAAATTCGAAAATTCATAATAAATTCATAAAGGCTCCAAATGCCATGAGGTAAAAGCCTATAATCAGGTATGGAAGTCTATTTTCATCCTTACCAAGGGCTTAACTTAATTCCAATCACAAAAGTTCAGCTTAGTACAAGAGTGCAAACTAGCCCGAAAATTCACAAATTTCATGTGCTAACTTGTCATGTGCACAAGTAATTCTACAAAGCATAATTTATGTAACAGTGAAAATGATCCAACATTCCATTTGAAGTGTTTGCAGATCTTCAAGTGAGTAAATATCAAGTGAATTTTGAAAGCCATGTTATATATACACATTCCTTTATCTGTTTTGTTTCATGTGTGACACATACACTTGAAAGATTTTACCTTTTGATAGAGGTATGCAAGATTAGTTTCCAAAGATTTTGCGCCCAAGGTACCCTTTTGTGTTCTTTAAGTATTAACACTCCTTGTGAAATATGATTTTAAAATTTTCAATAATTGATTTTCTTTTTTCTTGGATCTGATAGTGGGATATTCCAAATTTGGATATTCCTACTTCTGAGCCTGAACTAAACTTGCCCACAGCCTTGAGAGAGCTTTCATGTGAACTTTATAGGTTTATCATAGGAATGTCCGAATGACGGTTATGCCCTTCCTACCATAAAAATCCATTTATCAATTGATTTTTATATCATGCAATTTATCTTACCTAAAAATTTCAATTTTGGGATTTGTAAATTTAGTTTTTTGAGGTGATATATTCAAGTTTACAAAAGATGATAAATGATGATGGGTTTCAACGAGCACTTTATATGATTGACATTGGCCAAAATGACATTGTTGATGCGTTTGCCAATAAGTATTCATATGCCCAAGTTGTAAAAAGAATACCATTAGTTCTTGCAGAAATTAAGAATGCCATCAAGGTGAAATTAAATTGTAAAAAAAAACACAAAAATAGCCCAAACAGTTAAACTTTTGACTCATTTCCATTTTATATTTATTTTTTTGTCCAGAGTATACATGATAATGGTGGCAGTAAATTTTGAGTTCCTAACATTGATTGGTTTCTTGTTATGCTCAAATCTTAATAGCTATCATGCCAACCTTCAACAATAGTTTTGGATTGACAACTTCTAGCAGAAGATATCGCGTACGTGTTCTTGTGTTGTTATTATGGATTCGGGAACATCCTTGCTTACTGGTCCAACTGTATGTATCTCACGTGAAGCTTCTATTAGTACTTTTAATCTCAAGGATTTCAATTTTTTCATATTTCTTGTATAATAAATATTATGAAATATTAGCAATGTGTTACATTTACTTAATATTGGAATGATTATTTGTATTTGACATATTAGTGCAATGAATTATTCTTAGTGTTTATGGTATTTTATTTTGTATTATTAGACTTTTAATGTGTTATTTAATTTGAAAATTAGTAAATCTATCAAAAAATATATAATTTTAAAAATATTTAAAATTATGACACGCAAAATGCGTGTCGTCTTCCTTTATGACAAGGGCTTCCTTGATACGCAAAAATGTGTGACATCTTCATTTATGACATGGCCTTTCTTGACAGGGGCTTCCTTGATACGCATTGCGTGTCATAAACACGCGCGTCGTAAGGTTACGACACGCAAATGCGTGTCGTCTTCCTTTATGACAGGGTCTTCCTTGATACGCATTGCGTGTCATAACCACGCGTCGTAAATGCGCGTCGTCTCTCTTTATGACAGGGCCTTCCTTGACACGCATTTGCGCGTCGTCTGAGCGTTTTACGACACGCAATGAGCGTCGTAAAAGGCCTTTTTTCTAGTAGTGTAAGGACCGTTGTCAGGGAAACTAATCCCTATTAAACACATAACATATCATTCAGATAAAACTCATGACCAAAGCACATAACCAGACCAAGATAATTATCACAAAGACAATCATCTTCTAAATACTCCTCTTTGGTGGGTCGGCATTGTGGCCTTAGACCCACCCCTACTGGAAGGTAACTCACCTCGTATGAGTAGCTGCTAATAATCTGTACGGGAAACCTCTCTCTGCTGCTGCTCCGGAAATCCTCCGGCTACAATCCCCACAGAACACTCAGTCAGAAACTGATATCTACTCTTAGGGTAAAATAACTATTTTACCCCCAACCAAGTCCAAGTCAAAGTCAACTTCCAGTTGACCCGACTTGCCGAGTTGGGCTGTTAACTCGTCGAGTCCCTTTCCTTTACTCGTCCTTATCCATGACTCGACTCGTCGAGTTTGGCAACGACTCGACGAGTTTCCCTCCTTTAGGAACATCGATGAACCTTCATCCGACTCGCCGAGTCGCATGAACACTCGTCGAGTTCACCTTCATCTTAAGAACAAGTCTTGACCTTGACTCACAGAGTTGTATGAACAACTCGTCAAGTTCATCTTCAAACATAAGAAGATTGCCTTGGACTCGCTGTAGCACCCCAAAAATAAGAACGGCGGAAACATTCTGGGGTGGAGGACGTCATGTACAGTATCACAACAGTGTAATATAATAAACAAGCAACAACATCATCCATTTCATTATAAGTAGAGTTTTACTACATGTGTGTTCTTTCATAATGTACAACAATAAAATGAATAATCAAAATAAGGCGAGTCTTGTCTGTGCTCCATCTTCTCAACAACCTGGCCATTGCACCTGTCTAACTGATGACCTGAGAATACAAGTTATTTTGAAAGCGAGTATCAGCTTTAAAGCTGGTGAATTCATAAGTAATTAAGTGTCGTTGTCTTGCTTATGAAAATCTATTATGAAGGCCATGTAAACCTTTAAATGAAAATGTTGATGTATGTAGGAAAAACCCTAGAAAATCCCTTGTTTTCTATTAGTTTGAGATGTAGTCTTCTACCAAGACCCGAATGTTTGGTTATGATAATGTAGTCTTCTACCAAGTTCTACCAAGACCCGAATGTTTTGTTATGATAATGTAGTCTTCTACCAAGACCCGAATGTTTTGTTATGATAATGTAGTCTTCTACCAAGACCCGAATGTTTTGTTATGATAATGTAGTCTTCTACCAAGACCTGAGTGTTTTGTTATGATAATGTAGTCTTCTACCAAGACCCGAATGTTTTGTTATGATAATGTAGTCTTCTACCAAGACCCAAATGTTTTGTAAGTAAAATGATAGTTTTTCCTTCAATTGTTTAGTACTAAAGTACTTAGTCTAACTCATCGTTTATGTGAAAGTATCACAAAATAAAGTAAATAGGAAAATGTACTACTGTAAGTGTTGTCACTGGGTACTAGGAGTAACACAACATCGCATTAAGCGAAATATGTAACCTAATGAACATCCGAAGATTGTCCAGAATAAGTATTAATGTAAGTGTCTACGCTGGGTACTAGGAGTAACACAACATTGCAATAAGCGAAAGGTATAACCTTATGAACAATCGAAGATTGTCCACTTGTCCTCTGTAGCAGCAGCAGGTGGGTGGAGGGGTTAGCCCCGGTTATCGATCTACCTAGTATAAGTAGTAACCTTAGACCTCCGTAGATGGTCATCGACCACTGGTGCTAATCAGTGGGGTTCAGAATGGTAAGTCCCGCCGAGATATCCCATTGAACCGGGATAGGAAAGATAATTTACACAGAAAGTACTAATAAATCATCCTCGTAGTTCTAAGTACAAGTATCCAGGTAAGTGAATACAGGATAATGCACCTATGTAAAAGTGTTCATGTATGGTATTCATGTAAGTGTGTTCATGTAATAGGTAAGTATATGTAAACATATTCATGTATCAGGTAAGCGTATGTATATGTACTCATGTATCAGGTAATGTACTAGTATAGACTCATGAATGAACTGACTCTTGTGTGATTCCTTGTAATAGGAGTAATGTTTGATATCTTCAGATTATCCCTATGATAATTTACTGAAAGGTAATTAGTTGTTCAAGTAGGTTTATACACTCTTACTACTCAAGGGTGTGAGAAACTAAATGAAAGATGTAAACTATAACATCAATACATATATAAGAATATAAGTGTATATGCATAGTTTAGTTCAAGAATGTAAAATGGTTTTGTAAGACATCTTATGGGTTTTGAACAATAATTAACAATGACTTGATGTCATTTTAATAAACATTTCAAAAGTAAAACATTTGATAACAACGTATTTTTAAGATTTAAAACCATTTCATACATCACATTTTGTAGTATGTGAAATCTGTTAAATGACAAACACAGTTATAAAATACATATCAATGATTTAATAACATGTTTGTTTCTACTTGTATTCCCCCCCCCCCTTTTAAAGCATTTAAAATCATTTAAAACATTGATTAGGGGTATGAACTCACTTGTAGTTGGTGATTGGGATGAACTGAACGGTATAGGATTGCTAGGTGTCAAGCGAGGACTTGTACACACACTATGATCCTAATGAACATATAATCACACATATATGCACTCAATTAGTCTCACATTACTAATTGATAATGTTAAGACATCCTAGACATAATAAACACTTTATATAAGTGTTTTAAGCCCTAAGGATTGCATCTAAGCTATTGTGGGACAAGGCACTTGTGTTTAGGGTTCCAAAGGACCCCATATATGAGTTTACTCCCCGTATACCATCACACATGGAGTTTACGGTTGTAAACTCTTGAGTTTATGGCCGTAAACTCCCAACCATGGGGGTATTGTGTGTTTTGAAGTCCCAAATGATTCCTAGAATTATTCTAACTTGGTAGTTAAGTCCTTGGAAGGGTTTAAGGCATAAAAACACTCCTTAGAGGAGTTTACGGCCCCAAGGCCATTTCCCTTGGATTTTACGGCCGTAAACTCTTAAGTATGGGTGTTTTTGATGCTTTCAAGTCTCTTGCACATGTGGTATAGGTTCTAGGCTTTTATTCCAAGCATATGAAGACATTAGGCACACTTTGGTGCCCTTCTTTCATGTTTACGGCCCAAGAACCATGTCTTGGCCGTAAACTCACTTTGGTAGGTGATTTTGATGCGCTTTGGTCCTTGATTTAAGTGGGAACAATTCCTAGTAAATGTCCAATGCTTTAGGTGCCTTAAAAGCACCATTTGGAGCTTGAATTTGGAGTTTACGGCCTAAGAAACTCTTGGGCCGTGAACTCCCAAACTTGGGTGGTTTTTGCTTGATTTTATGTCCCTAACACACTTATAAATGAGTCTAAGGCAGTAGCATAACACAATGGTCGGTCTCGGCTTTGTTTCGGGAGTTTACCGCCCAAGAACAACTTGGGGAGTAAACTCCTAAATCTAGTGATTTAGCCTTCTAAATCATGTTATAACTACATATAAAGCTTTCTAACACTACTAGAAAGAGGTACTCATGATTTAGGATAAAAACCTGAAGATCCGTGAGAGAGAAAATGGCTTTTCTCTAGTTGGAAATGTGAATAATGAATGAATTTGGTTCAGAATTCTATTTATAGTCCTGAGATATTTTTGGCAGAAAATATTTTTATTCCTGAAATGATCTCTAATATAATAGAGTGTTGGAATAACAGTGTTGCACAAAACCCTAGTGCACCCACTCTCCTGATATTTCCTGAAGTGTAAATCCTGAATTACTCAAACTTACACGAAAAAGTCTGAAAATTAACTGTGACTGCTATAACTTCTATTGAAGTGATATAGTTTGTACAGAATGTAAATTTCGGATTGTCACACTCGCCGAGTCTGTTCTAGCACTCGTCGAGTCCCATGAAATCCAGGTCTAAAATTAAGTCCAATGTGTTGGGTCACTCTTTCTGTCCTGCTACAACCTTTCAACACCCAACTGAGTCCTTTGACCCTCAACAGATATGGGACTCAAAGCCTTGGACTCGTCGAGTCCCAAGAACGGACTCGCCGAGTCGATAACGTCCACACCCTAAATCCTCGGTTTCTGATGTACAACACTTGTCCAAATGATAAATCCAAGCCCCTAAGCTCGATCTAGCACGTAAAGTTATGAACTTTACGTCCATGCATGGGACTTTTGAGCCAAAAAGGCTCTAAAATGGATCTTTTGTTGCATGGGGCCTTCCTTGGGTGCAAAAGCAACCCAAATCTGCCTTGTAACTCTCCCCAAGTGCTAGATCCGAAGTCTTGACCCCCAACCATGTTTGCAATCATGGTTGGCTACCTCATATGGCTTAAAAGCCCTAAATCCTTCCCAAAAAGGGATCTAACAAACAAGCAAGCAAGGTACAGACTTTATACCTTTCAAAGACTGCATATGATGAACCAAACTCGAATCCTTCAGTATCCTCTTGATCCTTCTATGCTCTTCCTTCTTCCTTGAGGTCAAAACCCACAAAAATCACTCAAAAGCCTTAGATCTTGCACCAAAACACTTAGGGATTTCTATGGAGGCTTTATGGGAGCATAAAGGGGCGATGGAGGCTGTATAAGGTTGTTTAAATAGGGTGCAAACCCTCATATTAGGGTTTTGTCCACTCAGAGCCTACTCGTCGAGTCCGGGACCCGACTCGACGAGTCTATCACTTAAATCCCGTGTCTCATCCCGCTTCTACTCGACGAGTTGGGCCTTCAACTCGCCGAGTCTCAGGCCAAAAATGCAAAATTACTTAACTAAAATACATACCAGGAAGCAGGCGCTATACATTAAGTGCTTAATAGCAAAAGGACTTAACCAAGGAGTACGCTGGGCGAACAAGCTGGTACGCGCAGCATACAAGTCACGAACCTAGTACGCATTGTGTACAACTAAGTATGACCTGCGTACTCAGTCAGAATGGGTTTTACTTATTGGGCTTCGGTGTAGGCCAACTGTCGGGCTTGTTTATCTTGGGCCCGTTGTGGTTGTGGGCTGCTAATGATGTGGGAAAAGGCCCCAGAAGGATTTGGTCCCAATTTAGAAATTTGGGCCATGGTTTGGGCCACAAGTGTTTTTTAGCATTTTTGGCTTAAGTGTTTGGATTATTATTGGACCATCGGGATGCTAGGTGGGTTGGACTGAAAAGAAGGATTTAGGCCTCATGGCAAGACCCACGTAGAGGTTTGGGCCCAATTTGGAAAATTTGGCCATTGATGGATTTATGGACATTATAGTGTTGGGCATTTGTTCATTTGGGCCTTGGTTTTGGGATCATACTGAGTCAGGGGTAGAATGGTCATTTTACCCCCCATGCATGGATTACGGATTATAGGATGGGACCTAATTGCTAATTGGGTATATTAATCGGTATTGATAGCTCAGGAAGTGGTCAGGGCATCAGCTAAGGATTTCTTTCAGGAAGCTTCTGCATTCGAGGTGAGGTTTCTTCACTATACTCAAGGGTCTAAGGAACCAAGGCCGACCCTTTTTGGATTGTCATTCTGATGTGTTATATGCTTGGGTATTGTATGATTTGTTAGATCAGTATCCTGGTATATAGGATGGTATTTGTTGTTATGATCTGTTAGATCAGTATCTTGGTATATAGGATGGTATGTGTTGTTATGATCCGTTAGATCAGTATTCTGGTAGATAGGATGGTATTTGTTGTTATGATCTGTTAGATCAATATCCTGGTATATAGGATGGTATGTGTTGTTATGATCCGTTAGATCAGTATCCTGGTAGATAGGATGGTATGTGTTGTTATGATCCGTTAGATCAGTATCCTGGTAGATAGGATGGTATGTGTTGATATGATTCGTTAGATTAGTATCCTGGTAGATAGGATGGTATGTGTTGTTATGATCCGTTAGATCAGTATCCTAGTAGGTAGGATGTTATGTGCAGTTATGATCTGTTAGATCGGTTTGTCTGTCTATAGACTGCTATGTGGTTATCTGTTATATGTACACATGTTTGTTTGGCGGTTGAGGCTTATCTGCTTTGTGCGAAAGCCAATAAACATGGGCATTCCAACCTGTTGGTTGTGGGTCGTGAGTATTCCATCCCGGTGATGATTAGACTCATAGTATGTGAGCATTCCAACATGTTGGTTATGGGCCTGGGGTATTCCAACCCGATGGTTGATTGGACCAATAATATGTGTATTGTTATGTTATGGGTATTTTGGGGGAACTCACTAAGCTTTCGGGTTTACAGTTTCAGTTTATTGTTTCAGGTATATCAGGAGATCGTGGCAAGGCAAAGGCGTGATCGTACAGCTCCTCACTTTTTATGACTTTGTTTCTGGGATACTCTGATATGATACATTTTGAAAAAAAGTTTTGTAAGGGTTAAAAGATTTGAAATGTTTTTAAAAGTTTAAATTTGGCATGATTTTTATGGGTGTTGTACTACATTCCCCTTTTATTTGGAAGTTTATAAGAACATCACAACCGTCCTAATATAGAGCTTACAAAATACGACTTTATGACCTCTAACTTTGGAGTGTAATATTTCTATAGATAACCCATGTTACATAAAGCACAATGAAAAAATCAACTAAAATAGTCTTCGTATGAAAGAGATATAATGGTTCAACCCTTTCAAAAAAAATGATGTGGGAAGGGAATGGTGGTGATGTCAGATAAAGAGACGAACATGAATGTGTGAAGTTGGGTGTGTGGGTGATGTGGGTTGTGCGGTTGTGCAAATTCTTTGAGTTTTTATTTAATAACATTGAAAAAAAAACTGTTAAGAATAATGACTTTAACGTCCTCTACCAATCACCACTATTAGACAATAAATATCTTGGTGCAACACCCAAATGTTCATTTATTTTGAACGGAGAAGAATATAAACATGGCTATTAGCTTACGGATGGGATAGACCCAAGTTGGGCTAGTTTTGTGAAATCATTTCCACATCCAAAGAAAAAACGGTTCAAAGCGGCACCATAATTAGCAAGAAAGGATGTCAAACCGGTATTTAGCATCCGAAAATCTTGTTGGAGCATAATACAATATCTAGCTCGGTTGATGTCGTCGAACATAATAAGATATATAATGTACACTTATATTATATCATACAATAATACAATATGATACTGCAAGATGAGGGTGTTATTATATATTTGATATGATTATGGGTAACTAGTAAATGTTTCAAGAATTAGTGAAAGATTAATGTCTCTATTTATAGGATGTTAAAACAATGTTGTTGTGTCATATTACCAAGTTGATTAAATATACGATATTATGAAATAATTCACATTATATCATTTATTATAGCTAAAAGATTTTGATATGGGACAAAGTGTTGGGCATATAAATATGTCTTAGATAATCAGGAATCGTATTGAATTAGGAACTCATATGAGTTCATGAATCGGTCCTTTTTGCTAAGTATGTATATATGGTATGAACTTTATGTGTTGAAAAGAGTAATGACCAACGAAAAACGCAAGTATTGTGGACCATTAGCAAACTCCCCAAAATACTAAGGTGGGTACATGTGGATCTTTATGGATACATTGCAAATAAAGTTTTCTTATATGAATATGTTTGATGACAAATGATTTAATAGATCCTCATGTTGAGTATGAAGTGAACGCATATATCAAATTGCATGACGCAGAAATCCACTATCAACTTAGTTTGGCTTTTTGTTATTGCATTGATTATATTTACATGCCAACTCTGAAAAACTAGTACTCCCTCGTCCCAAAATTATTGTCTACAGACAAAAAAACACATAGATTAAGGAAACATTAATTAGAATTTAAATTGTCATTTTACTGTTTTATAGTATGTTATTTTCTTTTAATAAAATTTTTTCTTTTTAGTTTTTTTAGTTTTAAATTAGTAAGTACTTAATTTAAAAAATAAATAAATTGAGGGAGTTGGGAGAAATAAGAGGGATTGAATTTTCATTCCCTGTAGGATATAATCAAAGGGGGTGGTATGGATGAAATCGCTCCACCTAAATACAGGGAAAGAAAATGAAAGGGTATATGAGGAGATGTGTACAAGAGAAATATAATTGTAATCTTGTAAAAGTGTGACAAATTTGATTGTGAGTTTATGAGAAAAAGTAAATTTTGGTTTAATTTCAACGAGAATTATTGCAAGTAATTTTGACTTTTTGTTCTATAATAAATGTTTAAAACTAATATTCTCATACAGAGTTTTTTCTTTTATTCAATTTTTTCTTTTAAAAAACCCAAAGCTCTAAACAGCACTCACACACGCACATCCTGGGAGTCCTTTAATAGGTAAACAAAGGGAGAAAATGGAGTAGATAGAAATCTTAATTTTAAATGATAATGATTAATGAATAATCAAGTTATTAAATCTGAATTTTGTCTGCTGCTAGTGTAGTGTAGGTGGCAAGTTGGAAGGGTAAAGAGTGTCAAAAACAAGTCTACCAAAAATTGCCCTAACTTCATCCAATCTGCCCAATGCCAATGATTGATAGTCGATTTCATTTCCTTGTTTTGGTAGAAAGGTCCTCCGAGTTTTGCCCCTTTTGACACAGTCAAAGATGGAGTTTACCTTTAGTGATAGAGCCCATGAAATGAAAACCTGAAAAACACAAAACAAAAGAAACAGGTTTTTATTTAGATGAGAGATGAGAGATGAGCATGAATTGAATTGAATTGCAGTAGATTGATTACCAGATGGGATTGTGGAGCTTGGGGGTAATTAATGAGGGCCTGGGAAACAAAGTGCTCATCTGTGAGCCTCCGTAATGCAGCTTTAACAGAAGCTGCAAGTCTTAGCACCTCCTCCATTAATTCATGTTTAGAATATAAATAAGTGGTAGGGGATATAATAACTTCATGAAAGCTGGTTTCAGGAGGTGAGATCTTCATTGCAATATCTACTGCTTCCGACAATGATCCACCGCCATGGACAGCTATGCTAAATGCACCGATCACCAGACTATCGCGACCCTCTTCTACCAACGCCTCATGAAATGCCAGGATGCCAACCCTGTATCTCAGTATTATATCATTTCTTCTTATACTTCAACATTCATTCTTAATGCCAAGTAAATCTTATACATTCTTACCACAGACAACAGTGGCATGGACGATCAGGTGCTACAAGTTTGTCCAAGCTGCCAAACAAAGACTGCATGCAAAACCAAAACATAAATACATACACCATATAAATTTAATTACCATACAAATCATAGATACAAGTTTTGCCTCTTATCTTTAATTTTGTTATTCTTATTAGCCATGGAGTGTTAGTGTTTTCTTTTCTCTCATTCAACCATGGAATACAATATAACCCTTTTTTAATTATGATACGGTATTGGTTCTTAAAATTTTATTGTTTTAGTATACAACTTATATTTTTATATGTATGATTTTTATTATTATATAGAAAGAGCTTTCTTTTATTATGTTTAATTTTTAAATGTATGATTTTTAATGTATGTACATAATAGAGTAAAATTCATATAATGATCAGATATTCGTATTCAATCACAGGCATTGCTTATTCCAATACTCAATCCATTCCTTCCAACCAAATAAAAAGTAGAGTAGCAGTTAAAAAAAATCAAGTTTTTAAACCAACCAGGAGCATGTTGGATCTCTTATCACGTCTGCGGAATCCATGTGAAATAAGGTAAGATGCCTGCGAATGCAATGCAATGCATGAATAGTAATACTTTTTATACTTACAGGAGGAAAGAGAAATTAAGGAAGGAAACCCCGTACTTGGATGGGTAGAAGAATCTCAAGGAGTCCAAATTTCCACAGTAACCTTAGTGAAGCCTCTGCAGATCCATAGGCCAGCATATAATTCATTTCCATGTGTATTCGGCCCTATAAGTATGTATACCAATCACCTACCATCACAACATGCTGTATGAAAAAGCAAGAAAGAGAGAGAGGGTAAAACATGGTACCTTATCAAGCCTCAACAACGAATCGGACAATTCTTTTACAAAATGAGAGGTTTCTCTGGAAAATTGAAATCTTAAACGAGCAGCAATTCTAACCCCGCGCAGAATGCGAGCTGAGTCAAATGCAAAGAATTACATCAACTTGCCTGCCTAAATGAGAATCAATTTATGTATGTTTGACGAGATCATACCACAATCTTCCACAAAAGAAATATTTGCAGGGGCTATGCAGCGAACCTACATACAAGTACAACCAACAGCTATTATTATTATTATTATTATTATTATTATGGACATTTGTTAACAACTTAGGGGGCGTTTCGTTTGGTTTGCAGAATGTTTTGGAAGGAATTGGAATCTGTCACTGTCATGTCACGTCACGTGTTTGGTATGGAACTCAATCACATACAATTGAAAAGGGAAGAATATGTTTGTGTTTTATAATTGTTTATGAGGAGGATAATTTGCTTTTTTCAATTCTTACCAGGGAACGATTAAATCTATCAAACATGGATTTTGAAGGAATTCAACCAAACCAACCTGAGAAGCTATGCTGGTCTATCAAAGAAGGGCACGTAAGGGTTAAAAATGGTCACAAACTCTCAAATATTGCAGTGCAACCAATTAGCATTCGAGTGGGAAAATTGTCCTTGTGTCATTGATGTTTTTTAGAATTAGATACCATCTCTGCAGGTATTATTACACTTGAATTGTGGTCCACCCTTGAGGGTATAAGTAGAGCTTGTTTTCTCTTTATTTTATCATTTCTCTCTCAAGTTATTTCCATCTGTTTTAGATTCAAGGCTCTATCACTACCAAACACACAACACCACAGAATGAAAATCGAGATTCCAATTCCTTTAGGAATCCGCAAACCAAACACACACTTAAATGCACACTTTAGCCTTTTGAATATCTTCCATTCCACCAATATAATCATATACGATCCTCGCAAATGGGTCAAACATCAACCTGTATTGTGTGTAGTAAGATATCTATGGATGCATAAAATAAAATTATACAAGGCATGCATGCTCATGTGTTTATGTGGTAGGTAGGATAGGGTAGGGAAAGTCTTATTCTTATTACCCATTGATAGTGAAATCCCTCTGCACACAGTTTCTCCAGCGAATAAAATCACTTTCATTACAGCCTTTTGGTTTTCTCAAGCTAAATTTTGACCT
Organism: Lactuca serriola; assembly: GCF_051521515.1. Taxonomy (NCBI): domain Eukaryota; kingdom Viridiplantae; phylum Streptophyta; class Magnoliopsida; order Asterales; family Asteraceae; genus Lactuca; species Lactuca serriola. The sequence goes on from NC_136415.1 coordinate 266,513,173, forward strand.
CCTTCCAGTTGTGCTGAAACTTGAAACCTGTGAAGCCCCGGCCCGGCCCCACATTAGGCATGCAACTTTATAGATAAAATTATTAGTATTTATTAAAAAGTTTATTCTTTTCCACTAACCTCCACAATGGCATCATCTACGTGTACATGGCATATAGGAAATCGCCTTCCAACTATTTCACAGTGGGGAAATGCTCTCATTACCTGCATGCAAGGAAGGAACCAAGAGTCTACAATTTAAGCACATGTCAACATTTTATGGTTATAACTTATAAAAAATCATTTTCTTCACCATTAAATGGATTACTTCAGAATCTTTTGGGTCGTAAAATGTATTATTTCTATGTAAGAAATAGAATCTGTCAAAGAATCGGAATCTTCTATATATGTCAACCGTAATATGTCACGTCACATCACGTGTTTGGTTCGTAGGAAATGGAATTATATATATAATGATGGCATTTTCAGCTTTTATCAAAGATGAATGATGGAATTGAATTCCTTCCACCACCCCCAATGAACGGAAAATCCATCAAACATGGAACCTGAAGGATTCTGTAAATTTGGCAACCTCATGAATTACATTAATACCAACATTAAAGTTTGATGAGTACTGAAACAGCCATTGAAAGATGAAAACCATGTAAAAAAGCAACTCATTTGATTCCAATCTCAAGTGTTTGATGGACAAAATGAAAGGTAATATGTATTCCGCTTAGAGAAAGAGTTGAAAAAAGAAACCTCTTTAAGTTCAGCAGATGTCAAGATGTCAAAATCTTTAGGAGTTCTCTTTAATATAAGATCCCGTACACAACCTCCTACCAGGTATACCTCATATCCTACAATGAAAAGAATCATGCAACAACTCTTGAGTAAAGATATACAAGCAAAATACGAGACGCAGTGACATGTTTAGAATTGAAGTTAAAGAATAAAGATGATGTATTACACGCTAATAATCCCCCAAATTAATACTTAATCTCCAGGAACTGAAAACCGTAAATGAGCAAATATGGGAACCGAAAATACCAGTTCGGTTCTGGTTTCAAAACCACAAAGAACCCAACTTCTAAAGTACATTGCTGTTTCTTGCATTTTGAGGTGGCATTTTCGCATTATCCAGTGAGTTAATTTACCATTATAATGGGATAAAATAAAAAAAAATAAAAAAAACAGCCTTAACAGCCCATGTTTATGGTTGTGTAACAAAACTATTTCTTAACCAATTTAATAACTATTTTTTAGCCTAAATTGTAGCCAAGAAAGAGAGCTACAACCTGGGGATAATCAGCTCATTCCGATCTTGTATGAAGGAGTTATGTCCAAAAATTATAAACAATGCTGAGAAAAAACATAAAGCCCTAATAGCCCCTATTTAGAGCTGTGTAACTCAGCTATTTCTTAACTAATTCAACAGTTTTTTGAGCCTAAAATGTAGCCAAAACAACCTGGGAAAACAAACAGTTCTATCCGAGCCCATATATGGCCATTCAAAATTGAGCAAAAATTATAAATGATGCCAAGAAAAATCCCTTTAAATTCCGTCCCAACTCGGTTTATACCCAAGAACCGATTTCCCTTAACGCTTCCAAGACCAAAAAACCAAAAATTAGGAATTATTGTAATCAAAAACCAAACCGAATTGGGCGATTCGGTTCCAGTTTCATTTGTTTTTTTCAGTTTTTTTCCTAATCCCTAGTGGTTACCCTTAGTGTATCTGGATACTACTGGTAGAAGACAGCTAATTTGCTGCATGAAGTCTGAGGAATTCAGCCCTAAACTCTTCTAATGACAGTAAATTGCATACAAGGAAAACGCAGTTCAATAGCTTGCAGACAAACGAAGCAAATAAAAATAAGAAACATAGCATACCTTTTTTTCTAAGCACATTCAATACAAATTTTGCAGGCTTTGTAATCCTTGAAGTCTTGACTCCAAGTTCTTTCGAACACAACTTTTTCCATTCATGTGGTTTGGATTCATCATTGCCTCGTCCTACTATCATCACGCAGAAACAATCTTAGATAAATGAAAAAATACGATAAAGAATGTTGTAAATTTTTCTCAGATGATTTGAGAAAAGTATGCACCTTTTACAATTCTAGCAGTTGAAAGCTGATTATCTTCGTTATGCACACTTACGGATTCAGCCAGCGATTCAATGGCTGCCACAGAATAGTTTTGTCTTGCCTACAATTCAAGCAATAGATTATTCTAATTGCTTCAAAATGATATACTCATTCTGTTTCACCACGGTTAGAGGTTGGGGAGAAAGAAAAAAAAATGTTCCATTGTGACTCCTGTTTACATGCTGTAGTCTAAAATGCCCCCAGAGCCTCAAGGGTTCGAGTTACGACGATATAGCCGACTACGTTAACCTCTAAATAAGCACGGAAGAAAAAAAAAATTCTAAAATTCCCTCAGATCTCGAGAATCGAACTAAAATTGTGCAAATGATAAGATACCTTGTGAACACGGTTAATAAGAGGGATATGTAATGATACTTGGCTTCTACAAGCGAAACCTTGAAAAACAGCAATTGCCATTTGAAGAGTTACGAGTAACGAGCATGCCACAACTGTCACTGAATTACGAAGAACACTTATGTTCCAAATCGGAGATTGAGGTCGCGATGAAAAAAATCCGAACTCGATGAAGATAGATGTTTTAGGGTTCCAAACCTGAGATTGAGGTCGCGATGAAAAAATCCGAACAAGACGAAGATAGATGTATTTGAGCCTGAACTTGGCTCTCTTTCTTAGGTTGGTGTTTGTGACTTTAATATTTGTTAGTTTGGTAAGGTGTGGTGCAATTTCTGCCGATGGTAAAGAAATGTTACGCAGCACCATGTGGTATTTATAATTTTTTTTTAATTTAAAAAAAAATAATAAGATTTTTTTTTTAAAAAAACAATAAAAAATAATAAGATTTTTTTTTTAAAAAAACAATAGTAAAATTAAAAATTACATTTTAGAAATCCTAAAAATTAAAAATAACATGAAATAAAAAATTACATTAAAAACCTACAAAAATAAAAATAAAACAAGAAGTCAAAAATTAAAAAACCTAGAAGAAAAAAAAAAGATAACATCGAAATTTCAATTACGTTTTAGATTATATTTTTCGCGAATCAACGCATTCACCATTTTTGCCGCTTCTTTGGGGGTTGAGGCATCTTACGTCTTGTATTAACAACGGATATTCCATGAGTCGGACCGTTTCAGTCATATGTTTCTCCAAAGTTGTATTCAATTGTGTCATTTGTGTCATCATTACATCCAATCTAGTTGACTGCACGGTTCCGACCAACGAATTTGAAGATGTCGCTTTCCTTTTTCCTCTCGCTCGACCTTTTGTTTTGTCCCTTCCCATTGGAGGAGGAGGTGAGCATATTTCTTCGATGTCGTATCATCATTAAGATTAACACCTATGTGACCATCCGATGACACTTGTTGTGTGCTCGAATATGAAGATGTCCAACTTCTTTTTGGCGGATTAGCAATTTCTTCATGTGTTGCAAGTTCCCTCCACCTAATCCTTTTTTTGCCAACTTCTCACACATGAATAAACTTAAAAGGCTTGAGCATATCATCTTGGAATGTAGCATGCATTTTTTTCAAGAAATTCGCTTCACTTTCTCTGCTAGCCTATTGTTTTTCAAAATTTGTGTAAATTCTATTCCAACGTGATAGGAGTCTGTTAACCAGATTCCATTTCGACCTACATTGGTCGGAGGTCCGACAATCTGGATCTCGACCCCTAACAAAACCGCTATGTGATACGTAAGTAAAATTGATCACAATTTGACCATTTCCCGTGCCACCATCTTCAGATATGTCGACCCACGCCTTTGCTAATTTGGTTTCTTCTTTTTGTGTCTATCTTCTCGAATCCGCATTTTGTTTCTTTTTGTTGAGGTTGTTGTTATTGTTCTTCGTGTTCAGAATCGGAAAGAATTTCGGTTGAAGGTGTGAAAGGCAGTTAGGAACGTTCATTTCTCCCATAACGTTCGGATTTTTCAATGTTTGCAGCCGGTACAAAGCCATCGCCGGTATAATTCAAAGAAAATCGAAGAGTAAATATCAAAGAAGAGAGGAATTCAAAAATATATGGCATATAGTTGTTGCCAACTGTAACGCCCGTAGATCCGGGCTAGTCAATTTAGAGACGATAAGCGTCAAAAATGACTTTTTGATAGAAGAGTGTTTAGAATAAATAATCATAACCAAGTTGTAGTATATGTCACAAGATTTATATGCATATAAAGAACGCCGAAATCCGAGTTATAACGAAGAAGTTATGACCTGTCGAAGTTTCGCGACAGAACCGGCACGACATAGCGTGACGTAAATAGTAAATTTATGATAGAACGATTTTTAGCCTTAGTGATCTAAACGAAAGTCATAGAGTTCGTTAAACCGAGAGCATGCATAAAAAAACGTTCAAATCTAACTTCGCATGAGGAGTTATGATTTTTCTAAGTTTCGACTTAGTAGTATGCAGCCCAAAACTCGACATTTAGATCGAGTGATTTTTAGCCGAAACAATCTAAACGAGAATCGAAGATCTTGTTGATAGTAATTCAACGGTAAAAAGACAGACGAAAATGGACATCAGATGAAGAAGTTATGAATTTTTAACGGACTTTTCCTGTCCCGGCCCGTTAAAAATATAATATTAAAAATAAAAGTCAAAATTAGCCGACGGAGTCTAAACGAAAGTTGTATAGCATAATTTCACCTACGCGTGAATATAAAGAACATCAAAATGGAGTTCGTATGTGAAAGATATGGATTTTTGAAGTTCAGGGCACAAACTTCGAGACCTTCACGAGGTGAACATACTTGGTTCACGACGTGAATTCGTTGCATGATACCTTTCGAGCCTAGAAGATACACGGCAAGCCTAGGAGATGATCAGGATCGAATTCACGAGGTGAACCTTAAATTTTCACCCTATAAATAGAAATCGAAGGCAGTCGGTTTTCGTTGCTAATTTCTCAACCTCTCTCCTACCTTTTCTCATCATTAAGCCTACTTTTAGCCCCCCAAAGTCCTGATAACATCCCGACACCCAAAGCAAGTCCCGATGCCCCGAAGATCCCGAGAAAAAGAGTTTTCGAGTCGAAATTCTGCTCGCATGAAGCCCGGTTTTTGAGGAAACATCTCGGTTTCATCGAAGAATATTGTTTTTAGGGATGAAGCGTTGTCCAATCGTCGTCTTATCAAGTGAGTGTAGTCACTTTCATCTTACACATAGATATGAAGTATTTTATATAAAATACATGCTATGTGTATATATGTTGTTTGTTTATTTGAGATTGAGGTTGAAAGAATGTTTTATATAGGTTTTAAACTTTATATGTATTTTATATCTACAATATGTTGGGTAAAATATGGTTAGATAAAGAATGAGGGATGAAAGATGATATAGATGTTATTTGCAACTGCGCCTAATAAATAACATTTGCAGTTGTGCCCAATAGAAAATAAAAGATGTTATCTGCAGTTGCGCCTAATAAATAACAATTGCAGTTGTGCCTAATAGAGAATAAATGATGTTATTGGCAGTTGCGCCTAATATATAACATTGGCAGTTGCACCATAGGCAAAAATGAATTTGTGTCTATTCCTTAGGTTAATCCTTAGGAATAAATAAGCGAGGAGAAGTCGATTTCCTAGGGTGGATCCTTAAGAATAAAGAGGATAATGGGGATGGGGAATTAGGTTGATTGTTTGATGTTTAAACATAATAAATTTATTTATTGTGGGTTGATAAGTTTATTGTTGGTTGATGAAATTAATAAATTTATTGTTGGTTGATGAAAATTAATAAATTTATTATTTGTGGGTTGAAAACTCTATATACTCACCAAGCTCCTAAGTCTGACCCACTCAGTTTATTTGTATCACAGACATCGATATGAAGCTGTTTTACACTGGGAGATTAAAGAAGATGTAAATCACTAGTGTAAATAAATGTAAGTTCTGTTTATGCTTTTGGTCTGTATCGAAGTGGACATCCCGAGTTTTGTATTGAAACGAAAATACATTTATTTAAGAAATGATTTGATAAATAATTTATTACATATTGTTTTGGGGACAAATTCCGCAACACCTTTTGAAAAATTACTCTAATTTTATTTTAAAAAGTATAAACGAAATCGGTCTTTTCTGGCCATGAAAACGGGGATGTCACACCAACCGTTGGCAACGTTAATTTCTCCCACAACGTTCAAATTTTTAAATGTTTGCAGCCGATACAAAGCCACCGTCACTATCAAAGTTGAATTCAAAGAAAATCGAAGAGCAAATATCAAAGAAGAGAGGAATTCGAAGAGCTTCATTATGGTATCAAAGTTGTATGTCTTTCTAGAATCTATATATATATATATATATATATATATATATATATATATATATATACACACACTTGGGAAGCTTTACCAAAAATACCTTGAGTTAAGAAAGATTTTGTAACACCGTGAATTTTCAAAATAATTTTTCACAAATATAAAAACATTTCTCATTTAATTTTCATAAAACATTAATTTTAAAATCTCAATTCACATCATACAAAATCCCAAGATCATATATATATATCAAAGATCCCATGTGTGTGTACAGATCAAGTCGGCGCCTTCCCACGGTCATCGCTAGTACCTGAAACAACAACACTAACACTGTAAGCACAAAGTTTAGTGAGTTCCCCAAAATACCACACATAAAACACATATTAGCCACTCGAGGCCATAACTCTATGTGTCCGTGCACCCAAACTTTGTGAACCCTCAGGTTCTAACTCTGTGAACCTTCCGGTTCCAACTCTATATACATGCACAACATAAATCACATAGAAATAATGCAGTACAACACATCACATACACATAGCATACAAATACTCTGATCAAATAACTCTGGTTACCTACTCAAGGTAAAGTATAGTGAGAAGACTCACCTCGCGTATCTCGATAACTCATGAATCCTGGAAATCCCTCGTGCTCGATCCTCCGAGCTATAATCCTCCTATAACATCATATGGCTCTAATTAACACTTTTTACCACTAAGGTTGACTACCCCTAAGAAGTCAACACTGGTCAACGGTCAACGGTCAACTTTGACCGGACTCGGCGAGTGCACTAGGGCGACTCGGCGAGTCTAGACGTTTTCACCAACTCTCTAGGATTCCCTTTTTGACACGTCGAGTACTCCCCTGACTCGACGAGTTCCACCTGGTAAGAATCGCGGGGCCACCCCGACTCAACTCGCCGAGTCTCAAGAACAACTCGGCGAGTTCCAGTTCGACTCAATCCACCTGTCAACCCTCTCTAACTCTCCCTGACTCACTGAGTCGACCCATAACTCGGCTGAACCACTCACTGAGTGGTTTAGGACAATCTTCATGCTACTCACCGAGTCTGTTCTTCAGACTCGGCGAGTCCATGCCATGCATCAACTCAAACTTGCTTCTGAGGTCAGATCCGCTCCAACAACTCATAGATCTGGCCCTCCTAAGCATATCCATCACGTAAAGTCCATGACTTGGTGCTCATAACACACTCCTTGACTCACAAATGGTGTTTTGACCTCAAACACAAGGACCCCAATCCAAAAACCCCATGGATTCATAAAAAGCTTGGGCAAAGGGACACTCTGGACCTCCAAGGGTCCAGATCTAGAACCTAAATCGCTTAAGGGACCAAGGAAGCACTAGATCTAGCCACAAAAGGGCTCAATAAGCCCTAAATCAATATAAACATCAACATAACAGAGAATAGCTCGAAGTTAGTACCTCAAATGTGATGTTCTGGACCTCAAATCTTTAGGAAGTGGCTCCTCTTGATTCCCCTTAGCTATTGCTTCCTTTCCCTTGCAAGATTACACCTCCAAGATCAACAATGGCTCCTTGCTTTGCTCCAAACGCTCAACTCGCTAGGGTTTCACTCAGGGGACTGGTGAGCACAAATGACAGCCTTAAGGCCCTTTAAATAGGTCCCAAACCCGAGAAATTAGGGTTTCATTAAACAGCGCGGACTCGCCGAGTCCAGGCGCGAACCCGCGTCCAGAACCGTGATCCTACTCGGTGAGTCTGAGCTCCAACTCGCCAAGTCCCCTCACAAAACATCAAAATCATAAGCATAAAAGATACCTGGAAATCCGGGCTGTTACAGATTTCTAAAGATAGATTCAGATAGCTGCATAAATGAGTGTCGTATAAACTAAGAGGTGAATGTTCATAAGGATTGTGAATATTTAGGACTGGAAAGTTTTTAGTAATTATAGACACAAATACATGCATTGCGGTCTTGGGATAATGACTGGATTTAAAATGGATTGTTTTATGTGATATTGGTAAATTAAAAATCAGTTTGGTTGGGGGCAAGCAAATGTTAAGTGTGAGGTATTTTGATATGTGCATATATATATATATATATATATATATATATATATATTAATAATTTAGCCTTAATTAAGCTATTTAGAACTAAAAGGTACTTATAATGCTTAAATTTATATTTCACAGGTATAATTGTTGCTAGAGCCGAAAGGAAGCAAAAAGAATGGAATTAAAGATGGATTGCAAAAAGCAAAAAAAAAAGGCTAAAGAGGCCCATTACGCCCATCGTAATGGTTGTACGCCCAGTATACTCTGAAATTATCGAGTACGCCGAACGTTAGGAGTCGTACGCCCCGTGTATTGAGCTAGGTGTCTGGATCCAGATCGCGACTTATTAGTACGCCCCACGTAAACCGACTTACACTCAGCGTACGTAAGTCGATTTTAAAACCTATAAATTGTGATTTTCGGCCAAATTAAGAGAAGAACTCGATTTTCATTGATTCTTGGTCGACAAGTAACCTTCCTTCTGCGGTTTTGAGAGTCTAGAAGGCGGCCAGAAGGCCGTTAAGCTGACAGGAACGAAGATATGATGGATTAGAGAGCAGATTCATACCAAAGATCATGTGGTTTGTTGTTCTGAACATGATTAGCATTCCACTATGACTCCACTATGTGTTTACTTTCTGATTTGGGTATTAAACCCTTTGCTTTGTGTTTATGACTAGTTGAATCTTTGAGAATTTTGGATTAATTGCTATTTGGATGTTTTATTCTTATTAAATTTATTTTGTCAAGTTTGATTACAAGATCCATGTGTTAAAGATTGTTACTTTATTCCCTATTGTTGGATTAATATAGTTGAGATGACCATTATGGTTGTGTTAATTTGAATCATAGTTGTCCATGACTATTAGTAATTATGACTGGTGTTGGACCAAAACCTAGGGTTAGGAAATAAAGTGGTGAACTTTAATGTGTGTACATGAGTAGATGGTTATTCTATGCATGATTTAACTCCTATGACCATTAGGGTTAATAAAGATCAAATCTTGCTTAATACGAATTAAATATTGATTTACATGATTGTTTGTTCACTTGATCATTGAATTAATAGTTGTGTTAAAATCTAAGAATTAGTAGTCTGACCATGATTCTAGTCATTTTAAAATCGATGAATAACGAATGAATGTCCATTGCACTTGAGTAATTAGCCTTGATATGAAATCCAGTCTAAACCAAAGTACCTAAAGAGATTTGTCTTCCAATCAGTTTATCGAAATTTGATGTTAAGTTGTTATTTGAGATTTAATTTAATAAAACCCTTCTTATTGCTTTTGTGTGTTTTGTGTAACCTATAATCAAGAATATCAAATTAATTCATCATCATTCTCCTTCTGTTCAACAACTAGTCTTATCACAACTATACTATTACACGATTAGGTTCACTGCCTAGTATGTTTAATAGTTTGGTTGCGATAAAATTAGTTTTATAAATTTAAAACTTGAGCAATTAAAATATACACATAAAAACATACATAAAGTTTTTTGGCACCATTGCCAATGATCGATTTTCAATTAATTTTGTTTGTTTGATTATTCGTTATTTGTTTTTAGTTTTATTTTATTTAGTTTTATTTCATTTTCAATTTATTTGATTATGTGTCACTTGTCGAAGGGTTGTTGTTGTTGTTTAAGTGCATAATTTAATTATTCAAAAGTGCCCAAATGGAATTTGATAGAAAAAAATGCACAAATAAAAAAAAATCATTATGAAATTATGCACAACATAGGTGCTGGTACGCCTTGCGTATAGAACCGAGGATCGTGACTACAACTTCTCGACATAGCAAGTACACCCAGCTTATGATTGGAGAACGCCCGCGTACAACAAGGAGATGCGATTTCGGACTTGAGCATCACCGAGTATGCCCAGCGTACAAAATCCATACCCATGGCGTAAATCGTCATCTCAGGTTTAAGTATTCTTTCCTGATTTCTTTTTCACTTTCACATATCTTTCAACCTCTCTTGTTGTATCGGCTTATACTTCACAAAAGATCCAATTTTTCTTCTTCTTTTGCTAAATTCGACACTAAGGTATGATTCTTGGTAACACTTTTACTTAAATTTGTGCTTAATTTCACGAATTTGCTGCATTATGTGTAAATAGAAATCTAAGGTTTATACCAATTTTGATTTGTGTTCGATTTTTCAAGCAATTGGTGCTAGAAAATTCATAAAGGGACCGATTAACACCTTTAGAACGCACCCATTTGCTAGATTTTGGCCTGGACTACGAAGAAAAAAAACAACAATAGGTTGCGTAGTGCGAGCATACGCCCAACATACGTCTGTATGCCCAACTCTCAAAATTTTTTAGTTTTAATATGTTTAATGTTGTGTTTTTGGTGGTGGTTGTTTTGTGCTTAATTTTTGTAGGTCATGGCTAGAGGAAATCAAAGAAGAAACCAACCTCTCAAGAAAATAACCAATCACCGCTTTTTACAATTCCTACAATCTTTGAATGGAGGAACTCGTGATAAATATCAAGAAAAACTCAGTTTACTGCTCACCAAAGAAATAGATATTGTGTTATCATTCGATTGGGGATTGGCAACCCAAACTAGACTTGATGAACTAATCCATAATTTTTGCAATACACTCACTTGGAAACGAGTGGAGTGCCTTTGTTTGTATGTCATGGTTGGGAAAGATTGTTCAGGATACAGGAACCTTTCTACCGAGATTTTTTGTTGGAGTTTTATGCTACAGTTTCCTATGATCCTAGGAAGACCTATGATGACAAGACAACCGTTTCTTTTCAACTCGGTGAAGTGAGTAGGGATTGTAGTGCAATTGAGCATGTCTTGAGAGTGGGGATTTATAATTTGGATGAGATGAGGAGTGTCCACTTCCCAACATTCCTTTTTGATTGTGTTATGGGACGACCTGCTGACTACAACGAAAATACATTTTGGGCTGAGATTACAGGATGGGTGTATACACTGTCAACCGTAAGAGGAAACATGATTCACTCCACCACTTATAGATTATTGCATCGCTTGATCTCCATTTCTCTCACGCATCACAAGAATACTGAAAGAATGCCTTCTTCTGATTTGTTCTTCCTATGGAGGCTTGTTACACCAGGGAGACACCTAAAACTCCTAATTGCTTTAGCTACTTCTATGGAGAAGGGGGCCTGGGGGCTTCGAGAGGATAGCCCAATTTGTGGTGGGCACTTCATCACACGTTTGGCTAGATCATATTTAATGTTGACGAGAAGATCACGAGATCGATGGTGTTTATTGGCGCGAGTGAGAGGAGTTTGTAGATATTGGAGTCAATGAGAGTACTTGAGCATGGTAAGGATGGTATTTTAGGGATACAATCAAATGACATTGCTCACGAGGAGGATGTAGTTGAGCCAGATCCTGAGAGACGAGGGAGATGTAGACCTGCTCCACAAGGAACCCAACATGGACCACTGTTGGAGATCGATATTGGTTACCTATATCAGCGTATCGATGTTTTTTCTCATCATGTGGATGACCGATTTGATTACGTGGAGACTAGGAAAAACTGGTTCGACAGGGCATTGACTGGATTCTTTGCTTCACATGGTTATCATCATCCTGGTCCCTTTCCTCCACCATATGGGCAACGGGATGATGAAGCAGGGCCATCTGGGACGCAAAATCAGGACGACGATGATGATAAGCGACCAAGTTATCCCTTTTATTTTATTTAAATTTTAGTTTATTTTTGGTTTATTAGACTTAATTTTATTTTTATTTTGGTGTGTATTTAGTTTGTTTAAATTAGGATGTTTTATTTATTTTTTGTATATGTAATTTTGTTTTCCGTTGATGCTCTTTGATATTTTAGATTTTTGCTGAATTTTCTCCCTTAAAAAGTTGGCAAAAAGTTCAGCCGTTGGGACCGACTATTGTTTTATAACAAGAGAAAAATCGTGTGAGAGTTTGAAGTTGACAATCGAGAGCCACGGATTTCAATAAGTGTCGAGTGCGTGTCGATTTCGTGAGGGATTATTTTTTTGAAGAGTGACGTTTCTAACTATACATTGATTCTTATGGCATGGAAGAGTTGTTTCCATGCCATGGAGTTTTATTTCGACGCGAAGCAGAAGTATCATCCCGGCTGCCACGACATGGTTGACACTTTCCTATGTTGTGGGGGAGTTTTTCATTATGAGAGGAGTCTGCCATTCTAGACACCACGATGTGGTCAACACTTATCACGTCGTGACCATGCTATTATTCCCAATTCAAAATTTTCCTCATTCGACGGCACGACGTGGTCGACATTTTCCCACGTCGTGGTCACTATACATTGCATTAGTTTGCAATCCTCTGCACCACATTTCAGAAGTCAGTGTTCTTGGTTTTATTTTCTGGCACATTTAGAAGAAGCTATTCCAGTTTCTAGTCTTCCAACAAATTTTTGGAGCAACTTTTAGCAGCCCCGTTCGATCTCGCAACTTCTACCCCATGGGCGTCTGTTCCTTTTTATCCCTTTTTACTGCTTTTGTGTGCTTAAATAGTTTTATGCATACAATGAGGGCATTGTGTGAAATAAGTGTGAGAAAGGGGGTCGAAAAAGGATTTAAGTTTAAATTGTAAAATTAAAAATTGCTAGATCAGGAAAATTTAAAAATTTATAAGCTTGAAAAATGGTTTAATATGAAATATAGTGATAATTAAAAAACTTATTGCTAGTTTTGTATGGGATGATTCGATGCGAGCCCAAATGTTTACCTGAACCAATATATGTTATAGTGTATTTGTGGCTTCCCATTCTTAGTGAAAAGTCATGAGATATGAAAGGTAATATTGTAGTTTGTACGATATAAAAAGTTTTGCAGTGTGTACCAAAAATCTATACAGGAGGGCTTATATAGTCATTACACTCAGACTAATTCTTATAACCAATAAAGGTTGAAGTTAAGCTCCCTTGCTTAAGCATGTAGGATTTGAGCGAAAAAAAAGAGGGAGAGAAAATTGCATAAGTTGAAAGAATTTTGGAGCTATCAAGTATGAAGATCAACAGATCAAAAATTTTGAAGAATAAAAAAATTGAAGATGCCAAAAATCAAACAAGAAACTGTTGAATTCAAAGAAAATTGAAGAGAAAATATCAAAGAAGAGATGAATTCGAAGAGCTCCATTATGGTATCAAAGTTCTATTTCTTTCTAGAATATATGTATGCTTGGGAAGCTTAACCAAAAATACCTTGAAGTTAAGAAAGATTTTTGAGGATGAATTCGGAGGGTTGCAAAAATGAGTGTCGTATAAACTAAGGGATGAATGTTCATAAGGATTGTGAGTATTTAGGATTAGGGAGTTTGTAGGAATTATAGACACAAATACATGAATTGCGGTCTTGGGATAATGGTTGGGTTTAAAATGGATTGTTTTATGCAATATTGGTAAATTAAAAATCAGTTTGCTTGGGGGCAAGCAAAGGTTAAGTGTGGGGTATTTTGATATGTGCACACACACACACACACACACATATATATATATATATATATATATATATATATATATATATACACTAGGTTATAATCCGTGGAATCCACGATTTGGCAACTTAAATAAGCTAAAATAATACAAAGTATAATAAGTGATTTGCGAAAAGAGGAAGCAACAAAATTTAAACCTATGTATATAAATAAAAACTAAGAAACTAAAAAGAAAGAATAATATTTAGATTGTAGATTGACATTCCAATGAGAGATCAAATTATCGATCGTTAAATTTGATATACTAAAGATAACAACCACAATAATACAGGACCTATTGTTTTTCTAAAAATCTTGAAACAAAAGGTAATCCAACAAAGGTGTACATAGTTTCCAAATCAATCCTTACATTTGTTTTCCATACGTAACAAATTAAAAGAATATTGATACTTCAAAAACATAATCATTAATCAATAATTTTCAAACATTTATTTATTTACAAAGTTAGATGATTTGTCTTGACTTTACCAAGGTTTGAAGTTCATTATATAATAGGTAAGGGCATGAAAGTACAACGCTATAATTGGAAGCAACATGAACATGTCGTGATTTTGCACCACCCTTGATTTTACCGCGGAATGGTTTACACCAGATAAAGCATAATCAGAGTACTATGATAGAATGTAGCAATGAATTCAAAGAAAAAAAATATAATATACTAACTCCTAGCAATTTTACTATGTACAAGATAACTTAACTATTTAAATTCAAATGGATTCATAACTTGGTGTAAAATGTATACTCTAATAATAAAATCACAATCAAGCACTTTCTTGTAAAGCTTACATTTAATTAAATAGAAACTTGTTAAACTCTCATTTTAGTACCAGAGAAGTGACATTTTTAGATCTGCCAAATACTTATCTTATTGATTAACATTTTGATGTAAAAAAATTTCCTTCATTGATATTTATTATTAAAAAGGACGACAAGTCTCTAATCTTCAAGTTTCATGCCTAATATTTTAAGGCAAATTATTGATAAATCTAAATAAAGTATAATATTTTATATTTTACAATTACAAAAAAAAAATTCATTGATCAATCAATAAATATGCATGTTTTGTCTTGGATCCAATTTAAAGACTCTTGAGAAAAGGGATGCCCAAACTATTCATGCAACTTAAAACAACTTCACCCTTTACTACCAACCTTACTGACCTGTACATGATGATGATGATGATGATGATGATGATGATGATAAAAATATCCCTTTTTGTTCTCCATCAAACTAATGGCTTTCTCTACTTCCTTATACTTGTGGATAGCTGTATGAAAACATTTTGGCCATCAGAAGCATGAAAGCAGGATGAAAAAAAGCGACCTAACACACAAGATGTGAAATACAAAAAGGTCCTTGTTCTTTCTGACTTTTATCGTGTTTAATTAAAACTGAAAATTTATTAAATTTGTTTTCTTTTTCAAAATCAATTGATTGTTCAAAGTAAACTACTATTTCTTGTTATAACAAAAAGGATGTCACATATTTTGACCAAATTCAATGGAGTAGTTCACGTTGTAACCATGGTTCTAACTGCCCATTGTAATGTATCACAGGCACAACAACCCTCTATACACTCCCAAGCTTCCATAATTCCAAGTTCAACCTTAGCTTCTGCAAAAATTAAAATAAAAAACCCAAATATTTATTATTATATTTGATTGTGACATGGCTTAAAAACATTAGATAAAAAAGAATGAAATTATATGATACCTGTTGCTCCCCTAGTTAAGGGGCGGACCCAAGAATTTTCCGAAGAGGGGGCAAATTTTTTTTGTAATTTTTTTATGGGGGTCAAATTTTTTTGATGAGTCAAAATATATAATTTTGAAGGGTTAAAGTATATTTTTTTTGAAAAAAAAACCTATTTTTTAATGATTTTTTTTTTGTTGTGGGGGCAATTGCCCCCACTGTAGGACCGCCCATGGTTTCAGTGTCTCTTAAACCTTGAATAATACAAATAAAAGATTAAATATACACATACAATATGATCAGAAAGGGGATGTGTCTTTATGTTGTATTTGCGAAACAAAAAAAAAAAAACAAAACAAAACAAAGTAATATGGACTTAATCAATCAACATCACTACCAATAAACTTATAAGAGTATATCTAATTAATTGTAGTAGACAATATACCACCTGAAGGTTTATGTTGTAGCAGTCATATACCACCTCAAGCTTCCAAGGGTTAAAGCAAAATCTAAATTTGCAAACGCGTTTCACCATTTACTTGTAGCAGGTTAACTTTTTTTTTTTTTAATTACAATGGCGATATGAGATAAACTTATATATAAGTAAAATGATTTTAAAATAATAACCAAGAAATGAGAATAGTCTATGTTAAAGAACGAATTAAATTGCATCAATATTCTTTCCCCACAGACCTCAAAATAAATACACATTATTGGTCAAGAAACATATCTTAATGACGTTTGTCCAAGAGCCTTCAAAAATGACATTTCTATGAAATAGCCTCTGACCAAGCTGACTCTCAATTGTATTTATATTTTATATTCCTCAAAAGTTGTTTCTCCTCATCTATCACCCATCATACACATACATTGCAAAATATCAAACACAAACCAACATCTACAAACGTTTGTCATACCCTAAAATAGAAACAACAAATTTATCAAGAAGTTACTAAAATAAAGTCAAACTCCTCTATACGCATAAAAAATAGTTTCTTTCAATTAGGGGTTCAGAGGTAGAAAAAGATTTGTTTTTGTGTGAAAAACCTTGAGATTATAGAAAACTTTGTAGGTACATGTATTAATAAGATATCTATCAAGTAATATATCGTTGACTTCATTGAGGACTTTTTACAAACACCTTGTAGGCACATGGATAGAACTACATAGCTACAGACCTATAGTAAAAAATGAAACAAAAAATAACAAATATATTCAATGGACGTAGATAAAACCAAATAATCATACAAAATAAACGATAAAGACTGCATTAAGAAATTTTTTAAAAAAGCTTCATATATCTAAAGAATGGAAGAACATGAATCAGGGGAAAAGAAGTTGATTGTTTTCCTTAAAAGAACCGGAGTTAAAAAAATCCACCATTCGTTGGGGTGTTTCTCTTTCAAAAATATTTACCATGCATTAATAAAAATGACAGAAGCTTCAAACATGTTCTGCTCTTTGTGATTCCGTCATAAAAACAGTACAATAAGCAAATGGTCTCACTTTATCAACAAACAAATTTTTTTAACCATTCAACCGATGTTTCGAGAAATAAAGATACCAATGCAAAAGGCACAAAAACTACATGCCAATTATGATATAATGAAGCAAAAATAACATCTAGGGTTTTTTAGTTTTCGGAAAGAAGCAAGAAGATACAGTATGCGAGACAGAGAAGCTTCAATAGATAACAGAGACACGACAATCATAGGAAGATCTCATGAAGATAGTGGGTATCATTTTTATGGTTTTCAAACTTTGAATCTACAATCAGGTCAACAAGTTGACTTATATACATCTATCTCTGGTAATTTGGCGTGATTATAGTGATTAAGTTATCTTGATTGCTAATTTTATGGGGTTGATAGTAAATACAAAATAAGAAACTGATTCTAAAGGACATGCTTGAGCGGGAAAACACAAAAGCGAGGATGTAGAAAAGCTATACATGTGGCAAAAGACAATGCTTAAAAGAAGACATGTGGCTTGTGTAGGAGTCTTTTATTAAGAATATATATATATATATATATATATATATATATATATATATATATATATATATATATATATATATTACTCGATCTCTTAGTCCTTCACTTGACACTTTGTCAAAGAATTAGTCTAATCTACAAATATGAAAGTTTTCATTCATCATGCAACCAGGTTGCATGATTCCAAGTTTCTTTCCAATTGAAACTTGGGCGATGAGAAACTCTCCCTATTTGGTAAATTTTTGACATCTCCACAAATAACATAATTAAGAATCAAATCCATCATTGCTAACAATAGAAATCTTCAAACATCAATTTTTCATACACGTCATTGCAAGGATAAATAAATAAGATAAAATCAAAATTTATTTTATTGCGGAAAAATTTGTCCTTACAATGCAATTCAATTGAAAAACTATGTTATTACATATTTCTTAGCAATCTATTCTAACTCCAAGTAGTAGCTCAAGAATCTAATCTTCAAGCAATGCGATCGAAATCCATTTCTTCACGATTAGATTCAGCTCACTTCTTCCCTTAAGATTCCTCTCTTTTCTTCGATCCTACAAAACATCAAAATGTAATCTTATCACATCATGTATTAAGAATCTAGAATAGGAACTTAAAAGAGTTAGTTAATGGATTTTACCTGAAGCAGAGCCATATGTCTTGACTCTCCCATCTCTTAGATCTCTCAGGTAGTTTGGGCAGTTTCGTCTCCAATGCCCCTTCTCTTGGCAATAAAAGCAAATGGACTCCTTTGGCACAACACATCGGACAATCACAGACTTAGTTCTTTCTAGACTTCCAATGTTGCCAATGTCCATTGAAGTTTGGGAGTTTGATTCACCAGACAAATTTGCTTGACCAGCATGCCAAATCATTGTTGATTCAGCAGCTATAAGCAAATAGATGAGATCAATGAGGGTCATGTCATGATCCATCATATAGTACTTTCTAATGAACACACTATATAATTCAGGAAGTGACTGAAGAACCCAGTCAACAGCCAACTCACTTGAAGTCTCGACACCCAACATGCTTAACTTATCAATGTATGACTTCATCTCTAAGACGTGTGCACACACAGGTTTCCCATCTTCGTGTTTACTTGCCAAAAGGGCTTGAGTGAGCTTGAAATTTTCAAGCCTTTGAACTTGTGGGATAGGGAGAACAATCAGAGGAGGTGGAGCAAGTGAAGCATGATCTCTTGTTCCTCGATCATATAGTGGAACATCATCTTCATTTGGAAAACTTGTTCCTTAGGATTTGGGAAGACCATGATTGTCAGAACTAGACATCTACAAAACGGGAGAAAAATCAAGTTAAGTTGATTAGAATTCTTGATGTAACACCCAAATGAAACATCAAGCTAGGATCCAACACAATACTTTACAACCTAGAAGAGGGATGTCGTAATCTAGTCGCAGGATATTTGAAGGTAAGTAAATGACGATTTACCAATTTCCACCATGAAAAACAAAAAGGAAGTTTAAGTTTTAAATGAATTGAAACTCCTAGATCTTTTGAGATTCATTGAACTTTTCAATGGCATGTTTAATCTCGATTATGCCCTACAATTTGTGACTGGGATGCCGAGGATCACAAATAAGGTGTGAATAACCATACGAATCACGTGGTGCACCCAATGCTACTATCACCTAATCAATGTGTCGGTTAGCCACACACGCTCCATTGATCTATGATAAGCATCGAGCCACCCTTCGCCACCAATGTCATCCCCAAATTAGTGTGCCAGTTAACCACACACGCTCCACTAACGTTTGACAAGGGTACGAAGTGTAATTCCATGGGTTAGCATACAATTTCACATTTTGCATAAAGTAACTATGATTTGAGAATTTGTATAAGCATTTAGTTACGTTATACTTCATTATACTTATGATGGAAGGTTTCTGTCCTATCCTACCCGTTCGGCTAACGACCCTCCACTAGTCAAGAGTGCGGTGGGTAAGAGTGGATACCCATTCAATCATCATTTTATAGGCAATTTCCTTAAACACTCCTTATAGACCAGCTTCGTGAATGAGGCCTACTAACGGTAAGACTGACTTTTACTCATATATATATATATATATATATATATATAATATTAGACTTTTAATGTTATATATATAGTATAGGGTGTATTTTACACTTCTAAAATACTAGGTGGTTTAACTTAATAAATTATACTTTTAATTTAATTAAATGTAAACTAAAACTTTATGGGTTTATTAAATCTCTTTTAATTATACACTTTAATTAATTAATAAAACCGTAAGGGTGTGATTTGAACTTTTCAAATTACTAGGGTTTTAGAATTTTAAATTTCACATTAAGACTTTTAATTAATTTTAAAATCCAAAACTTGAGGGCAAGTTTTGAAACTTTTCAAAACATTAGGGTTTAACTTATATAAATTTCAAAAACAAAACTTTTAAGTTCAAATTTAAACTATAAAACCTAAAGAGAGTAATTTGAAACTTTTCCAAACTTTATCAAGAATATTCTAGATCACAAAAGTCAAATAAGGCAATTAACAACTAATTTGTGGTTAACTAATTTGACCTAGTCCAATCTCTTGCAAGATAATTCACCAAATAATTCAAACAATTAAATCTAATCATATAAGGAAATAATTATTTAATTAATATGAAGTTATCTTTTATTTTGGAAAAGATAATCACCCAATATCATAAAAATCTGATTTATATCAATAAAAAACGCTTTGGTAAATATCCCATAGCCAAAGAAGCACAAAATCCCGAAATTACCTCTTTCTGACCAGCTAACTTGTCGAGCCAGACATGGACTCGGCGAGTTCAGCCATGGACTCGGCGAGTCCAGCCCCCAGAAACCCTAATTTTCGATTTTTAATCCAGAATAAACCATAATAGCATCAAATACATCAAACAAACAGCCTTATGCTCTGATACCACTGATGGGTTTAGAGCAATACATCATTCCTATGGTGTACATGCAAACCCTAATAGCTTTTGGATCTAGTTTGTCTAATGAACATGCAATTGAGTATCCAAAGCTATAAACCCTAGATCTATCATATAATAACTTAAATAAGGGTTTAGTAATTACCTTTGATTGTTATATTGCAATAACAATCAATTCCTTGCTTGGATTGGCTTCAAAAGCTTAGTGCCTCAATTGTTGCACCTATAATGGAGTCACAAACACCACTAAGAAACAAGATGAAGAAGAGAAGAGAGATGAGACACCAAAACTGGCTGGAAACACTAATCCTTAAGTTAGCCATGTTTTTCGTGCCTAAGGGCTCCTTATATAATTAGGCAATTAGGGTTATGTAACACCCAAAGTTTTGAAGACCAAGAAAGGGAAGAAAACCCTAAATTTAGGAGGGACTCGGTGAGTCCAAGGAAGGACTCGGCGAGTCGGAGCGGGATCCGAGTCGAGGAGTAAGTGACCAACTCGGCGAGTCGGCCAAGTGGACTCGGCGAGTCTGGTCTGTGCGAGGAAAACCCTAAATCCGGGGCTTGGAGCCTATTTGAACGCCTTAACCTCCTTCCTAGGGTCCCTTTACTGCCTCTTGCACCCAGAGCATCGAACCTTAAACCCTATTGTTGCCCATTCAAGCTCCCAAGCCATATTGAGTGAATTGAAGGAAGAAGGAGAAGGGGAAATCATTGAGGCTTCAAGAAGTGGTCTTGGATCTGAAGATTTGGGGAGCATTTCTGAGAATTTGAAGGTAATAAGTTGTTTCTCTCTTTTAGACCTTCTATGGTTGTGAGATGTGGGGCTTTTAAGCCATGGTTTGCCACCCAAGTGAGCTAGAAGCCGGATCTGGAATTGCTACTTCAGATCCAAGTTTGTTATGAGCTGGGAAAGCATAAAGTATCAGCCCTTGAGTCGATTTTGGAGCCTTCTTGACCTTAAACCCTAGTTTATGGTGGATTGTGCCTAGATCTCCTTCTCTACACGTAAAGTTTGCAACTTTACGTGGGGGATAGGCTTGGGAAGGGTAGATCTACAGTTTGGAGTCCATGCATGACTAGAAAGTCCTCTGCATGTAAGCAGATCCGAATGGACTCGGCGAGTAGCTTGAAGATGAGGAGGAACTCGATGAGTGGGATGAACAGCTCGTCGAGTCGGATGAAGATAGGCATGAACTCGGCGAGTTGGATGAAGATTGCTGTGTGCTCGGCGAGTCTGTTCTTAGACTCGGCGAGTCAGGTCGCGGAGTCCCAAACCCTTTGAGTTAAGACTCGAGTCAGCGAGTCGAGCAAGTACTCAGTGAGTTGGACAGGACAGGAATTGGGAATCAGTAGACTCGGCGAGTCAGGGGCTGACTCGGCGAGTAGAGTCGCGAGTGGAAGGACTCTGGACTTATGAACTCGACGAGTCAGTAGGGTGACTCGACGAGTAGGGTTGACCTGGAAGGTTGACTTTGACCGGGACTTTGACTTTGACCTGAGTTGACTTGGTTGTCTTTCGGGGGTCAGTTAGACTCAGTGTTGCCTTGATATTGATAGCTCGGGAAGCAAGTAGAGCAGGAGTTCAGTCAGTGGTCGGGTAGCGGTTAAAGGGATTAGCAGCAGCAGTTCAGCAGTATCAGGTGAGTCTCCTCACTGTTTGTATGGGTCTAGGGCACCAATGCCGGCCCATTTAGAATATGCATGAAAGACCAGGGGGCGGCTCCTGGCACACAGTATGTTATTATGTATGATAGGAAGACCCGGGGGTTAGCCCTAGGCAATATGCATGAAAGACCAGGGGGTGGCTCCTGGCGCATAGTATGTTATTATGTATGACAGGAAGACCCCGGGGTTAGCCCTAGGCAATATGTATGAAAGACCAAGAGGTGGCTTCTGGCACATTGTATGCTATAGTTATGAAGGACCAGGAGGTGGCTTCTGGCACATTGTATGTTGTTTAGCTAAGTAGAGTAGTATGTACGGTTGTCTTTGTGATACTTGCATAGAAGACCAGGGGGTGGCCCTTGGCACTTGTCTGTAAGACCAGGGGGTGGCCCTTGACATTTGTCTGTAAGACCAGGGGGTGGCCCTTGGCACACGTCTGTAAGACCAGGGGGTGGCCCTTGGCACTTGTGTGTAAGACCCAGGGAGCGGCCCAGGCTTGACCAGGAAGACCACGTACGGCCCGTGGCATAATGGCAAGACTATGTTGGCACATAGCACCTTACTTGGTTATGGATAAGTCAGTTATGTATGGTTCTTGGCTATGAGTGGTTTGTATGGTATGTGGTATCTGGGGAACTCACTAAGCTTCGTGCTTACGGCTTTCAGTTTTGGTTTCAGGTACTTCCGGTAGCGGATGATGGAGCTCGGGATGATCGCATGACACACACCATAGATTAGTCGGCCTGGGAATGTTTTACTCTGATAATGAACATGTGTTTTGAAAACTAATACCCTGTTTATGTTTTGAAATGATGATTTTACTTTAAGTGACACTTTATTAAAAGAAATTTCTAGTCTTGAATTTTGGGATATTACAGGTTATCTCACAAGGAAACCCTAATTTGATTGCTGAAGCCCTAAGCAGCCCATGGACCCATTCTTTAGAAGCCTTGGATGACTTCTAATGGGTTTTCCCATAGAATTCGTCCACTCCACTTCTATGGAGTCCATAAGCCCATCTAGGTAATTATCTTATAATTACACAATAAGTCCCTTAAGTTTAATTAATCTCTTTTAGCCACAAAATTAATACTTAATTAATTCTTGACTAATATTAATTAAACATTATGATTTCTCCTTTAATATATTATTCTTATAATATATTAATAAATCATATTTAAACCTTTCTCTCCTTATTTCATCCTACTATTGCTATGGTGAAGGCAACCCAAAAGGACCATGCTCATAATCGAGTCAAGTATATACCAAAATAGTTATGAACTTAGACACTAATCCAACAAGTGGTTCAGTGGGAGAGTGCTCAGTGTGGGTCAATACTATGTTCAGTGGCTAGGGCCAGACGATATCTTTAGAAGGTTTTTTTTTTGGATATGTTACCTATGTTATGGATACCCGAGATAAAGGTAAGGCGACTATGGATGATGTGTTGGTTGCGTTGGATTAGGTGTCTAAGCCCATAACTATAATTAGTATGTACTTGACCCGATAGTAGCATGGTCCATTTCGGGTTGCCTTCACCAGGACAATTTGATAGATGGATATTTGAGAAAGAGGTTATTTGTGATTTATTAATATATTATAAAAATAATATATTAATTGAGAAATCATATTATTTAATTAGTATTGATCAAGAATTAATTTAGTGATCAAAAGAGACTAATTAAATTAACGGGGACTGATTATGTAAATCAGTGATACATATGGTTTGGGCTAATGATCCATGATTAATTTGTGATGGGCTAAGCTTATGAGTTAGTCCATGAAGTGTTAGTCCAAATCAATTGTTGTATCATAAGCTTAAGTGTAAGAATTAGGGTTAAACATATGACTCTTGGAATTCTACACTATAAATGTATACCCTAATCCCTAAAATCGGTTACCATTGTATTCTAAGAAGAGCTAGCCGATTTTAGAGTCTCATAAACCTTTGTCATATTTATCTAATTATTTATTGGTGTTTGTGACTTGTTTGAGGCATCACACTTGTGGTGCCAAGCTCTTTCAAGGCCAAGTTCTACAAGTTACTAGACAAGGTAATCTTCTAACTAGTTTTTTATGATTCAAATATCACCTTTGCATGCTAGTTAGGCTTCATGCTTTGGAAAATGAATATTGCATGTATAATTAGAGAAAACTTAGATCCAAAGCATTAGGGTTGTATGTGCACCATAGGGATGTTAGAGTACATAAAACCCAACAGTGGTATCAGAGCCACGGATGTTTTCTATTATATTGATGCAATTGTGTACTTTTCAAAGCTGAAAAAACTGCAATTCTGGATTCTTCCAGGGCCAACTTGACGAGTCCATCATGGAACTCGACGAGTTGGATAATATGGTGATGAACTCGACGAGTTCATTGCCTGGCTCGACAAGTTGGATCATCTAATGGCAGAATTTTTGATTTTTTGGCTTGCTTTGGATTAGGATCATTACCACAAATTGTTTTGGTTCATAAAATTTGATTTTACTAATATGTTAATGATTATCCCCATCCAATAACATGATGATTTTCAAATTTTAAGATAATTACTTGATTTTCTTAAAAACTTATTATTTGTAAAATTTGGAATTAATTTGCTATATGATTAGTATTAGGTCAAATTGGTAAATGATAAATTATATGATAATTTTATTAGTTAAAATTTGATCTAAATGTTTCTTGAAGAGTTTCATAACTTGTCCTCAAGTTATGAAATATGAAAAGTCTCATTCATGAAACATTAAATCTTGAAGTTATAGAACTCCAAAAGTATTGAAAAGTTTCATAACTTGTCGTCAAGTTAAGGAACTTGGAAAGTCTCATTTATGTAACATAAATTCTAAAACTCAAGAAGTTTTGAAGAGTTTCAAAACTTTCCCTCAAGTTTTGGAATTTGAAAAGTCTCATTTATGAAACTTTAATTCCAAACCCTAGAATTTTAAAAGTTTTAAAATTCAACCCTATATTATTATAATAATAAAGTTTAATACTTATATATATATGTACAAGACAAGTTAGTCTTACTGTTAGTAGGTCTCATTCACAAAGCTAGTCTATAAGGGGTGTTTAAGGAAGCGGCTTATAATATGACCGCCATTGGGTATCCACGCTTACCCACCGCACTCTTGACTAGTAGTGGGTCGTTAGCTGAACGAGTAGGATAGGACATTAATCCTCATTGATAAGTATAATGATATTATAAAGTAACTAAACTTTTATAAATTCCCAATCTTAATTACTTTAGGAAAAATGTGAAAATGGTACTATTCCATGGAAATTGCACTTTGCGCCTTGCTAAGTCGTTAGTGGAGCGTGTGTAGTTAACCGACACACTAATTTGGGACTAGCAAGGATGGAAAAGGGTAGCTTGATGTTAATCATGGATCAATGGAGCATGTGTGGTTAACCGACACATTAATCAAGTGATATGTAACATCAAGAGTACTAAGCACATTTGCATGGTTATTCACACCTTGTTTGTGATCCTCGGTATCCCAGTCACAAACTTGAAGGGAATAATCGAGATTTAAACATGCCATTGAAAAGTTCAATGAATCTCAAAAGAATCCAGGGATTTCAATTCATTTAAAACCTAAATCTTCATTTTTGTTTTTCATGGTAGAAATTGGTAAATCGTCATTTACCTACCTTCAAATATTTTACAATTGGATTATGACATCCCTCTTCCGAACTGTAGAATATTGTGTTGGGTCCTAGCCTTAATATTTCATTTGGGTGTTATATTAAGGATCCTTATCTAATCTAAACTTTTTCTTTCTTTTCAGATGTCTACTTCAAACAATGCTTCAAATCTAATCCCTTCCGGCTCTTTCTCCCTCATGAACTTATGTGGGAGGGTCATTTTTGATGGGTCGAATTTCAATGATTGGATTCGAAACATCCGTATGGCTATTCGCTACGAGGACAAAGAATATGTCCCCGATAAAGAGTTGAAGGAGATTGATGAAAACACTGCTACTCCAGCAGAGTATAAGACTCATGAGGGGGACACGACAAAAGTGTCGTGTATCATGATTACTAGCATGAATGTTGAGCTTTAAAAGTCCTATGAGGACTTTTGGCCTTATGAAATGCAACAAGATTTGAGGGAAATGTACCATCAAGTGCTCGGTTGGAAAGGTATGAAATCATTGCCTCCATGATCACAACCAAAATGAAGGATGGAGAGTCCATCACGGCCCACTTGCAAAAGATGCAAAGGTTTGTGCACCGCTTGCTAAAATTGAATGTCAACTTTGATGAAGAGTTGGCCATTGACATTATCCTACACTCTTTGCCTTCTTGTTATGATCAGTTTCGTATGACTTATCATATGAACAAGGAGGAGGTCACTCTAAGCAAGCTTCAAGGTCTTTTGAGAATTATTGAAAGCAGTTTCAAAGGAAAATCTGTTGTACCTACTCCTACTGTTGATGCCCCTGTCTTGGCAATTGGACATGGGAAGGGAAAGAAGAGGAAGGCTCTTTCCAAGAGCCATAAGGGAAAGTCCCATGATGGATCCTCTTCCAGTGGGACCAAAGTTGGTTCTGCTAAACCCTCTTCCAATCCAAAGGAAGCAAAATGATTTCATTGTGATGAAAGGGGGAACTGGAAACGAAGTTGCCCCAAATACTTGCAGGACATAAAGGATGGGGAGATCAAGCCCACCTTTGTAGGTATTTACACTATTCTGTCTAAGAACTCATCACATGCTAATTCTTGGGTCCTTGATACAAGATGTGGTTTTCACATTTGTTCTGATTTGCAGGGTCTAAAAAGAAGTAGGGATGTGGAGCACGGGAAGATGAACTTGATCATGGGGAATAGGAAAAAGTCACATGTCACCAAGATTGGAGTTTATTCTTTATTGCTTAGTAGTGGGTTAAATTTAGAATTGAATAATTGTTGCTACTCGTCTGATATGACGAGAAATATTATTTCTTTTCATGGTTTGTATGAATAAGGTTTTACTTTTTCATTTAATAATGAGATTGGTAGTATTAATGCTTATTATAATGGTACATTTTATTTTGCAACATTGCCTTGTAATGGTATATATGAAACTGTGATGGTTGTAGATAACTTGGGAAATAATGTGTTGCATATCGATTCGTCCAATGGTTTGGATAAAGCATGCTTATGGCATTGTCATCTTGGACATGTCAACAAGAAGCGCATAACCCAACTCCAAAAGGATGAAGTGTTGGAGTCATTTGACTTAAAGTTGGATGACACATGTGAATCATGTTTGCTTGGAAAGATGACCAAGTCACCCTTCACTGGTTCTTGTGCAAGGGGTGAGAGTTTGTTGGATATCATACACACAGATGTGTGTGGACCTTTCAGATCCACCACAAGGGGTGCTAACCGCTTCTATGTGACTTTTACTGATGATTATAGTAGATATGGGTATTTCTACTTAATCAAGCATAAGTCAGAAACCTTTGAAAAGTTCAAAGAGTTTAAGTAAGAAGTGGAGAATCAATTGGGCAAGAAGATAAAGATGCTTCGATCCGATTGAGGTGGTGAGTATCTTAGTATCGAGTTCCACGACTATCTTAAGGAATGTGGAATTGTTTCACAATTGACGCCACCTAGGGCACCACAACTTAATGGTGTGGCTGAGAGGCACAATCGAACCTTGTTCAACATGGTTTGTTCCATGATGATTCAAGCTTCATTACCTATCTCATTCTGGGGGTATGCCTTAGAGACTGCCACCCATATCCTTAATCTAGTCCCAACTAAAAAGGTTGCCAAAACACCTCACAAAATGTGGACATGGAAGGTTCCCTCGTTAGCACATATCAAGGTTTAGGGTTGCAAGGCTTTCATAAGAAGAGAGACTTACAACAAGCTTGAACCTCGTAGTGAGCGATGTATTTTCATCAGCTATCCACAAAAATCCTTTGGATATCTCTTCTATAGACCGAATGACAATGTTGTCTTCGTTGCGAGGACAAGGGTTTTCCATGAAAGAGAACTCATATGCCAATGTCACACCCCAAAACCGATAACGGCGGAATACGTTTCAGGGTGGATGACGTAGTGTACGGTATCATCACAATTGCATAATAGTAAAAACAAGAAACATACAACCATTGCATTACATAGTGAATTTAATTACAAGTGTGTTTTGTAATGTTTAACAATCACCCAAAAGTAATCAAAAATAAGAGATGGGTCTTGCGTGCTCCACTTTCTCCAAAAATGCTGCGTCTGTACCTGTCTATCTTTGACCTGAAGATACAAGTTATTTTGAAAACGAATATCAGCATAAAGCTGGTGAGTTCATAAGAGTTTAGTGTGAGATTTTGTATACAAAGCATTAGTGCGAATAATGTGTCATTTATATTCATAAGTAGTAGAAACTTAGAAAATCCCATATTTTCCAGAAAATACATTGTAAGTGAAAATCTGTGAAAAGTATGCATTCTTCATTTTCTTGAAACAGTTTATTGTAAAAGTATATTAGCAAATCTCCAAATAGTAAATGTGATAGAACAGGTTAAGCCTGAAATCAGTGATAGAAGTGAAAGCTTCCTTTAGTGATAGATACTTACTTACTTCGGGATGTAGTTTAGCATTTAGTGTAGTAATTTAGAGTAGTTGTAGTGTATTCCTTGTATATTACTAATAGTGAGGATAATAGAGGATCCCATGACCTTCCCAGTCATGCACAATATAGTGAATTAGTGGCATCCCTGGGCCTGTACGGCGCGGACTGAAATTAACAGTCGGGATATAATAGCGTCTGCCCCGTATAGATCTATACATGTAGAGTCGTCTCCCTGCTGGAAAACTCCGGGCGTAGTGGATAGCGAATAGAGTATCTCGTAGTGGGTTAGTGTATTATTGTTTGTTTGGAGTTTTCTCTTTTGTTATAGTGTAGAAATCCTATAGTATCGAGCATCGTGTATTCTCTTACTAGTGTATTGCCTGGTATTAGTGAGTATTATAGTGTAGAGAGTAGTGACTTTAGCGAGTAGTAGCAGTAGCAACCGTAACTATACCTATTATAATTATCTTAGTGGGGATGGTTCTTGACATGTTAGTGACTTTAGTATTTTAGTGAAAGAAGAATTATTCGTATCCCATACTAATATACAAGTTATATAATTAAGAAATCAACGACAGTCGGACAGATAACTACTACCCTAAGCCCACAATCAAACAAGAACAGGAAATAAGGCGAGATATCGGTCCTAAGTCCTCCAAGTCTTACTTATATAACTATATCAGAATGGTTACAATTTATGAGTAAATTGATTTAATAAAAGTGTTTTCCAAAAGAACATTTAAAATCTGGCTTGTTGTCCAAAAATAGTTTTAAAAATGTAAAAAAAATTGTTTATAAGGCATAGTGATAAATCACATGTGATTTGAATTAAGGATAGTGAATCACATGTGATTAATCCTTGTAACGCGGAAATCGTTCTGTAAAACTTTCCATAAACATTTATAAGCAACTTGTATCTCCCCCCTAAAACATTTAAAACATTTGAAAGGTTCATTAAAGGGGTATGAACTCACCTGAAATCGCGTAATTCGGGTGAATCGGGTAAATCGGGTAAAAGTGTCGGTTGAGCGTTTGGTACCAAATAACCACTTGAGCACCTTTTAGGACCCTAAAGTCATATGAAATATGTATTTTACAAGAAGTTAATCATCTTATGCTTTTCATTATAGTATTTTGGACTTTCTAGCATCGTTTTCAGGGTTTTAGGGCCTAAAAGGGGTTCCCGGGAGTGGTACAAGGCCAAGAATGATTTACGGGAGGGTCCATGAGCTCACTCCCTTGGAGTTTACGGCCTAAAGGCCACTCCTTGGGAGTTTACGGCCGTAAGCCCCCTAGGCTTGGCCGTAAACTCATGTGGTCCTCCAAATTGTATGTTTAAGGCCTTATTTCACTTCCTTACTTTAATGGTATGTGTCTTGGACCAATATGGAGGTATTAAACTCTTGTTTTGTGACATTTTGGGGAGTTTACGGCCAAGACTTGTTCTTGGGCCGTAAACTCCATTAAATCCTTCAAGATGTATGTTTAAATGGTACAACATGTTCTCATTCACCTTAGATAAATCCTAGAAGGCCTTAAGATGAGTTTTGGGACAATTTGGCATGAAAATTGGGGAGTTTACGGCCCAAGAATATCCTTGGCCGTAAACTCTTCATTTGGCCTCAAAATGTGAAGTTTAATGGTACAACACACATCCAAGGGCCTTAGCTAAATTCCTTACATGCTTTAGAGGGGTTTTGGGACTTGTTTGACACAAAAACTTGGGTGTTTATGGCCCAAGCTTAGCCTTGGCCGTAAACTCCTCTTTTTGTGTTCAAATGAAGTTGTTTGATGCATTTAAACCTTCCTTAGTGTCAAGTCTAAATTACCAAACATCTTAGATGAGTTTTTGGGGCTTTAAACAAGGATTTGTGGGGTTTTTGGGGTGTTTACGGCCTAAGCACAAGCTTGGGCCGTAAACTCCTTTTTAAGCTCCAATTTCTTGTGTTTTAGTGTCCAAACTCTCCTAGGTATATGCCTTAATTAGTCCATAAGCTTAAAGGAAGGAGAAATGAGGTTTTTGGCATGTTTCTAGGGGTTTACGGCCTAAGGGGCTTCTTAGGCCGTAAACTCCTTTTTGGACCTTGATTTCTATGATTTTGGCCTCTAAATACAGTGAAGTATGTCTAGATTAAGATAGGGAATGAGTACTTACGTTTGGAAGTCGGAAATTAGCGGAATTGGGGTCGATTTCGGGTCTAGAGAGAGAAAGTAGTGAGAGAGAGTGAATGTGTGGTAAAAGAGTGTTCAAATGTTGTGCACACTCATTTCATATGTCTCGGGTATCGCACCCGATACACGGCTACCCGATGCTTAAAGTTAACAGGGTTAAAACTTTTTACCTGGGTGAAGTGGTTGAGAAAGTAATACAACTCTATTAGGTTAAACGGGGTTAACACATACGAGTTATATTTCTTATGATAATATCAAGACATGCATATAACTAGATATTCGGTTATTGACGATTCCAAGTATTACATAAAATAACGTATAGTGACGCATTCCGTTAGTGAAAATGGGATTTGTAACGGGAATAGATTTGGGGTTGTCACATCATCCCCCCGTTAGGGGAATTTCGTCCCGAAATTTAGAATACAAACAGATACGTTATTACAATACTACTAATCAAAGAGATGAGGATATTTGAGTTTCATTTGATCCTCGCGCTCCCAAGTGAATTCCGACCCTCGCTTGGCGTTCCACCGAACCTTCACAATTGGGATGCGGCTTTGTTTCGTCCGTTTTACTTCACTATCCAAAACCTCCGCAGGCTCTTCCACGAAGTTGAGGCTCTCATTGATCTCGATCTCGTCGAGGGGGACCACGAGAGTCTCATCAGACAGACATTTCTTCAAGTTTGAGACGTGGAAGGTAGGATGTATGTTACTTAGCTCGCGGGGTAAGTTTAGTTTGTAAGCTACAGGGCCGATTCTGGCAAGAATCTGAAAAGGCCCTATGTACCTTGGGTTTAACTTTCCACGCTTCCCGAAGCGTATCGTGCCTTTCCAGGGCGAGACCTTCAGAAGGACTCGGTCTCCCACCTGGAATTCCAAGGGTTTCCTTCGTTTGTCGGCGTAGCTTTTCTGTCGATCCCTAGCGGCTTTTAGTCGTTCACGTATCTGTACAATCTTCTCGGTCGTCTCCCGAATGATCTCCGGACCAGTGAGGGCACTGTTAGGAACTCGTCCTTTAGCTAACTGAGTGTCTCCCACCTCAGCCCAGCACAAAGGGGATCTGCACTTCCGGCCGTAGAGGGCTTCGAATGGAGCTGCCTTGATGCTCGTATGATAACTATTGTTGTAGGAAAACTCCACAAGAGGCAAGTGTGTATCCCACGATTTCCCGAAGTCGATCACACAAGCTCGCAACATGTCTTCTAAGGTTTGGATCGTCCTCTCACTTTGTCCGTCAGTCTGCGGATGGTAGGCTGTACTCATGTCCAGCCTCGTCCCTAGTGCCTTTTGCAATGATTGCCAAAATCTAGAGGTGAACCTACTATCTCTGTCTGATATAATAGATATAGGGACGCCATGCAGTCGTACTATTTCGTTTATATATGTTCTAGTGAGCTTCTCCATCTTGTCCGTCTCCTTGATGGGTAGAAAGTGCGCAGACTTGGTCAACCTGTCAACGATGACCCAAATGGTATCTAATCCACCTGCTGTCTTGGGCAGCTTGGTGATAAAGTCCATTGTGATTCGCTCCCACTTCCATTCTGGTACCTCCGGTTGTTGGAGGAGTCCTGATGGCTTTGATATTCGGCTTTGACCTTCGTGCAAGTAAGGCACTTACTTACAAAGGTAGCGATCTCCGCTTTCATGTTCGGCCACCAGTATAGCTTTTTGAGATCCAGATACATCTTATCTGAACCCGGGTGGACGGAGTAACGAGTGTTGTGTGCTTCCCTCATAACCAAATCTCTGAAACCTCCATGGCGTGGAGTCCAGATTCGGTCCATGAAGTAATAGGCTCCGTCACCCTTAACCTCCAGATTTTTATCCATTCCGCGCAGGGATTCTCCCGTCACGTTTCCAGGCTTTAAGGCTTCCATCTGAGCCTCTTTGATCTGCGTGGATAGATGTGAATGTATAGTCATTGTCAACGACTTGGTCCTTCGTCCGGAATATTCCTTTCTGCTCAGGGCGTCAGCTACTACGTTGGCTTTCCCCGGATGATATCTAATTTCACAGTCGTAATCGTTAAGTAACTCGACCCATCGACGCTGTCTCATGTTGAGTTCTTTTTGGTTTAGTATATGTTGGAGGCTTTTATGATCAGTGTACACCACGCTCTTCGTCCCATACAAGTAGTGTCTCCAGATTTTTAGTGCGAAGACGACCGCTCCTAACTCGAGGTCGTGAGTAGTGTAGTTCACTTCATGGTTCTTTAGCTGTCTCGAGGCATAGGCGATAACCTTGCCTCGTTGCATCAAGACACAACCGAGCCCCTGATTGGATGCATCACAATATACGACAAAATCTTCTGTCCCTTCGGGAAGGGATAATACTGGTGCGGTGCATAGGGCTCGCTTCAGGGTCTGAAATGCCTTCTCCTGTTTCTCTTCCCAGTCGAATGATACACCCTTCTGTGTTAGCATGGTGAGAGGTTTCGCAATCCGAGAGAAATTTTGGATGAATCGGCGGTAGTAGCCAACGAGGCCTAGAAATTGACGAATTTCCGTAGGCGTCTTTGGTGCTGACCAGTTCTCTATAGCTTTGATTTTGGAGGGGTCCACGTGGATTCCGTCTTCACTGACCACATGCCCTAAGAATTCAACTCTTCGGATCCAAAACTCGCACTTAGAGAACTTCGCATACAACTTCTCGGATCGCAGGGTTTCCAGGACTAATCGTAAATGATTTCCGTGCTCTTCTTCGCTCCGAGAGTAGACGAGTATGTCATCAATAAAGACGATGACGAACTGATCTAGATATGGACGACATACCCTATTCATCAAGTCCATGAATACTGCGGGGGTGTTAGTCAGTCCAAAGGGCATTACTACGAACTCAAAATGCCCGTAGCGAGTTCGGAAGGCTGTCTTTGGAACATCTTCCTCAAGCACCCGTAACTGATGATACCCCGATCTAAGATCAATCTTGGAGAAGTAACTTGCTCCTTGGAGTTGGTCGAATAGGTCGTCGATACGAGGGAGAGGATAGCGATTTTTGATCGTGAGTTTATTGAGTTCCCTATAATCGATGCACATCCAAAACGACCCATCCTTTTTCTTCACGAACAAGACCGGAGCTCCCCAAGGTGAGAAACTCGGTCTTATAAAGCCCTTGCTGAGCAGTTCGTTGAGTTGACCGGAGAGTTCTTGCATTTCAGCGGGCGCTAGACGGTAGGGCGACTTAGCTACGGGGGTAGCTCCTGGGATTAGGTCGATTCTGAATTCAACCTGTCGTTTGGGAGGTAGGCCTGGAAGATCCTCCGGGAAGACATCAGGAAAATCGCATACTACTGGAATGTCTTTTGGATCTTTCGATTTCTGGTTAGCGTCGACAACGTGAGCAAGAAAGGCGCGATATTCTTTGCGCAAGTATTTCTGAGCCTGAATACTAGAGATGATACGAAGGTTTGTACTTGGCTTATCTCCGTATATCAATAGGGTCTCTCGATTCGGAAAGTTCAGGCGAATGGCTTTCTCGGAGCATAGGATATCGGCGTAGTGAAAGCTTAACCAATCCATACCAACAATGACATCGAAATTTTTGATTGAGACTGGTATAAGATCGATTAAAAAGGGGTGATCATCTAACGTGATAGTGCAACCTATATAGATTTCATTAGAGCTTTCTGTCTTCCCATTAGCCATTTCTACAACGAATGTTTCTTTTAGTGATTGAGGGGTTTGTTTGAGTAAGTGTTTAAAGTTTTGATTTATGAAGCTTCTTTCTGCACCACTATCGAATAAGACACAGGCATAAGAGTTGTTGAGAAGAAACGTACCCGTGACCACCGTGGGATCAGCTACCTCTTCATTGTGACCGATAGCAAGTAACCTTCCAGTTCCCCCAGCATTTGCAGCCTTCGGACAGTTCTTCTTAAAATGGCCCGCTTCACCGTAGCCATAACAAGTTGGGGTCACTCCCGTACCAGGAACTTGTGTGATAGGTTTGGGAGGGGCCTTGCAAAATCGGACGGTATGGCCCTTTCGTCCGCAGTTGGAACACTGCAATTCACGACAAGGACCGTTGTGGTGAAAAGGGCACTTGGGACACTTAGGTAAGTTTCCACTGTAAGCCTTTGGCGGGGCTGG
Organism: Lactuca serriola; assembly: GCF_051521515.1. Lineage (NCBI taxonomy): Eukaryota > Viridiplantae > Streptophyta > Magnoliopsida > Asterales > Asteraceae > Lactuca > Lactuca serriola. The sequence continues at coordinate 266,548,185 of NC_136415.1, forward strand.
AGCAGCTGGTGTGGCTGGGGTGGTGGCAGCATGGACCGCCACAATTTGCTGGTCCTTGGAGGCGGTTTGAGTCTTCTTGCCTTTCTTCTTATCCCATCGTTTCCTTTTTCTGTCAGATGATCCGGATGGTGCAGTGGTTGTTGTGGTTGTTGTTGCTGGAGTGGAGGAGATTTCGTGGTTGATCAGACTCTGGGCCAATTCCTTGGCGCTATCGAAAGTGGTAGGGCGTGAAGCCAGAACATTTCCTCGATACGGGGGCACTAAACCCCAGATGTACCATTCAATTTTCTTGCTTTCGGACGGGATCATATTGGGACACATAGCCGCCAAGTCGCAAAACCTGGCAGTGTAAGTTGCTATGTCAGTCCCCTTCATTTTGAGGTTCCAGAGTTCTTCCTCAAGCTTCTGAATTTCGCCCCTAGGGCAATACTCTCCTCTCATGAGATCCTTTAGAGTGTCCCAGCCCATGGCATTGGCTGTGACCAAGGAGAGTGCACTGACATGGCCGTTCCACCATGACAAGGCCCTGTTAGTGAGGGTAGCAGTAGCGAACTTGATTTTGCTCTCTTCGGGACAAGAGCACATCTCGAATACAGCTTCGGTTCTTTCGAACCATTGGGACAATGCCAGGATCCCTCCGGTACCATCGAAGAAAGCAGGTTTACAATTCATGAAGTCCTTATAAGTGCATCCCTGCACCCTCTGATGGACTTCACCGAACCTGGAGTTACCACCGCTCGCATCTCCCGAGTTCATTTGGGCCATGGCTGCTGTTACAGCCGCAGTCACAGCCGTTTGGAACAACACCGGATCGAACTGCGGAGGAGGAGGTGGTGGAGGAGGGGTTTGAGTTGCGGGTCTTCCTCTGTTGGGACGCTTTCGTGGAGGCATCCTTCACTGGAAGATCATAGAAATGATAGCAATAGTAAGAGCCTATTGCGAATATGAATAGAGTGTTTCGTGGATTAAATCAACATAATCCAAGATCAGGATGAGAGTTATAGCAATAGAGAAATCAACTGCCAATATACTGGTATTAATGATGCAACACAAGTTCATGAAAATTGACCTAGCAGTAGGTCTTACATCATACCATAGAGAAAATGTTGGCAATTTAGGGGTTCAACTAGAGTACTTTTAAACTAGGAATGTTTACAGATAAGAGACCTACAGAACATAGAGGTAAAAGGCTAGTCCTTTAAACAAAAGAGTGAGGTAACTAGATGTCTTCTACTGGCGACGGTTGCTTGTTGGGCGAATCCTCAGATCCGCTAGTTGACGCATAACTTCTTGAAGGTGTCGATCATGAGTCCTTTGGCGTGCTCGGAGTTCCCTAACTTCAGCTCGGGATGCAGCCAGCTGATGCTGCAGAGCCTCGTTGGTCCTCCTTGTCCTGTCCACGGCTTCTTCGAGTTGGCAGATGCGAACAGTGTTGAGGTTTGAGTTGGCATCCACTTCTACAACTCGACCAATAGCAGCTTGACTTTGCTCAACATTCCTGGCAATCCTTCGGATCATGATGGGCAGAACCCGATCCGCCGATCCTCCTTCGCTTATGTTGTAGAAGCTTCGGTCTCCATTGTAAGGCAAGGGCTGACCCTGCTCCTCGCTCCATCGATGCAATGATATCGCCCACATAGGAGTGGGGCCCTAAAATGCCGGTCGGGGGTTAGGGTTCGGGGCTTCAGGAGGTTGGTTGTTGACTTCTGGCTCGGAGCTCGAGCTATCCGAGAAGCCTTCAGCATGATGATCATCCAAAGGAATAGGGTGATCGTCGTCTGACTCCTCTTCGAGCCATCCTCCATTGCCCTGGTTCGGAAAGTACGGATCGCCGGGTAGGTGGAAGCCAGCCATGCTATCTACGCGAGAAAGGGGGAAAAGAGGATTAATAGACGTACTATTCTAAGATACTTATAGGATGAATCATTACTAGTTGACCCAATACTTGCATAGTGCATACCGATTACATGTAACCGAAGCAAGATAGTCCTTCGAATAAACCACCCTAACTTCAGACCCCCAATCAAACAAGAACATGGAATGAAGCAAAGGCTGCAGATTCTGAGTCTATAGCGCCCTAATCACATGTAATCGTGGTGTATCCACTTAGCAACTATTGTCCTACTAGTAACGACCCTTTTTGTTAACACTTACGTATAATCTAGAGATACAGAATACTCCTATAGTATTCTTATGGTAGCGTTATTGTGGTATTGTTGGTAAGTTTTAGACTTGTTGCAACATCACAACCAAAATTAGGCACATGCTAGTCACCCTCAGGAAAACGTAGTTGATCAGGCTACATCACCCGGAATGTGACTATATGTCTCTAAGCCCAATTGTGCTGCCCAACAATCTTAACACTTTCGTTTTGTTCTAGGACAATACTGACTCCTGTGTTTTATAGTGATGTGTGTATATATATATATATATATATATACTTAGTTAGATCTTTTAGATACTTAACAGTATATATTCTTGGTCAGAGTATTTTAGTCCCGAAGTGTTTATAGTTCGTATATCTTTTATAGGTTGATATACTTGATTCACTATAAACAATGCTCTGATACCAATCTGTCACACCCCAAAACCGATAACGGCGGAATACGTTTCGGGGTGGATGACGTAGTGTACGGTATCATCACAATTGCATAATAGTAAAAACAAGAAACATACAACCATTGCATTACATAGTGAATTTAATTACAAGTGTGTTTTGTAATGTTTAACAATCACCCAAAAGTAATCAAAAATAAGAGATGGGTCTTGCGTGCTCCACTTTCTCCAAAAATGCTACGTCTGTACCTGTCTATCTTTGACCTGAAGATACAAGTTATTTTGAAAACGAATATCAGCATAAAGCTGGTGAGTTCATAAGAGTTTAGTGTGAGATTTTGTATACAAAGCATTAGTGCGAATAATGTGTCATTTATATTCATAAGTAGTAGAAACTTAGAAAATCCCATATTTTCCAGAAAATACATTGTAAGTGAAAATCTGTGAAAAGTATGCATTCTTCATTTTCTTGAAACAGTTTATTGTAAAAGTATATTAGCAAATCTCCAAATAGTAAATGTGATAGAATAGGTTAAGCCTGAAATCAGTGATAGAAGTGCAAGCTTCCTTTAGTGATAGATACTTACTTACTTCGGGATGTAGTTTAGCATTTAGTGTAGTAATTTAGAGTAGTTGTAGTGTATTCCTTGTATATTACTAATAGTGAGGATAATAGAGGATCCCATGACCTTCCCAGTCATGCACAATATAGTGAATTAGTGGCATCCCTGGCCTGTACGGCGCGGACTGAAATTAACAGTCGGGATATAATAGCGTCTGCCCCGTATAGATCTATACATGTAGAGTCGTCTCCCTGCTGGAAAACTCCGGGCGTAGTGGATAGTGAATAGAGTATCTCGTAGTGGGTTAGTGTATTATTGTTTGTTTGGAGTTTTCTCTTTTGTTATAGTGTAGAAATCCTATAGTATCGAGCATCGTGTATTCTCTTACTAGTGTATTGCCTGGTATTAGTGAGTATTATAGTGTAGAGAGTAGTGACTTTAGCGAGTAGTAGCAGTAGCAACCGTAACTATACCTATTATAGTTATCTTAGTGGGGATGGTTCTTGACATGTTAGTGACTTTAGTATTTTAGTGAAAGAAGAATTATTCGTATCCCATACTAATATACAAGTTATATAATTAAGAAATCAACGACAGTCGGACAGATAACTACTACCCTAAGCCCACAATCAAACAAGAACAGGAAATAAGGCGAGATATCGGTCCTAAGTCCTCCAAGTCTTACTTATATAACTATATCAGAATGGTTACAATTTATGAGTAAATTGATTTAATAAAAGTGTTTTCCAAAAGAACATTTAAAATCTGGCTTGTTGTCCAAAAATAGTTTTAAAAATGTAAAAAAAATTGTTTATAAGGCATAGTGATAAATCACATGTGATTTGAATTAAGGATAGTGAATCACATGTGATTAATCCTTGTAACGCGGAAATCGTTCTGTAAAACTTTCCATAAACATTTATAAGCAACTTGTATCTCCCCCCTAAAACATTTAAAACATTTGAAAGGTTCATTAAAGGGGTATGAACTCACCTGAAATCGCGTAATTCGGGTGAATCGGGTAAATCGGGTAAAAGTGTCGGTTGAGCGTTTGGTACCAAATAACCACTTGAGCACCTTTTAGGACCCTAAAGTCATATGAAATATGTATTTTACAAGAAGTTAATCATCTTATGCTTTTCATTATAGTATTTTGGACTTTCTAGCATCGTTTTCAGGGTTTTAGGGCCTAAAAGGGGTTCCCGGGAGTGGTACAAGGCCAAGAATGATTTACGGGAGGGTCCATGAGCTCACTCCCTTGGAGTTTACGGCCTAAAGGCCACTCCTTGGGAGTTTACGGCCGTAAGCCCCCTAGGCTTGGCCGTAAACTCATGTGGTCCTCCAAATTGTATGTTTAAGGCCTTATTTCACTTCCTTACTTTAATGGTATGTGTCTTGGACCAATATGGAGGTATTAAACTCTTGTTTTGTGACATTTTGGGGAGTTTACGGCCAAGACTTGTTCTTGGGCCGTAAACTCCATTAAATCCTTCAAGATGTATGTTTAAATGGTACAACATGTTCTCATTCACCTTAGATAAATCCTAGAAGGCCTTAAGATGAGTTTTGGGACAATTTGGCATGAAAATTGGGGAGTTTACGGCCCAAGAATATCCTTGGCCGTAAACTCTTCATTTGGCCTCAAAATGTGAAGTTTAATGGTACAACACACATCCAAGGGCCTTAGCTAAATTCCTTACATGCTTTAGAGGGGTTTTGGGACTTGTTTGACACAAAAACTTGGGTGTTTATGGCCCAAGCTTAGCCTTGGCCGTAAACTCCTCTTTTTGTGTTCAAATGAAGTTGTTTGATGCATTTAAACCTTCCTTAGTGTCAAGTCTAAATTACCAAACATCTTAGATGAGTTTTTGGGGCTTTAAACAAGGATTTGTGGGGTTTTTGGGGTGTTTACGGCCTAAGCACAAGCTTGGGCCGTAAACTCCTTTTTAAGCTCCAATTTCTTGTGTTTTAGTGTCCAAACTCTCCTAGGTATATGCCTTAATTAGTCCATAAGCTTAAAGGAAGGAGAAATGAGGTTTTTGGCATGTTTCTAGGGGTTTACGGCCTAAGGGGCTTCTTAGGCCGTAAACTCCTTTTTGGACCTTGATTTCTATGATTTTGGCCTCTAAATACAGTGAAGTATGTCTAGATTAAGATAGGGAATGAGTACTTACGTTTGGAAGTCGGAAATTAGCGGAATTGGGGTCGATTTCGGGTCTAGAGAGAGAAAGTAGTGAGAGAGAGTGAATGTGTGGTAAAAGAGTGTTCAAATGTTGTGCACACTCATTTCATATGTCTCGGGTATCGCACCCGATACACGGCTACCCGATGCTTAAAGTTAACAGGGTTAAAACTTTTTACCTGGGTGAAGTGGTTGAGAAAGTAATACAACTCTATTAGGTTAAACGGGGTTAACACATACGAGTTATATTTCTTATGATAATATCAAGACATGCATATAACTAGATATTCGGTTATTGACGATTCCAAGTATTACATAAAATAACGTATAGTGACGCATTCCGTTAGTGAAAATGGGATTTGTAACGGGAATAGATTTGGGGTTGTCACAGCCAAGAGGACAGTGGGAGACAAATTGACCTTGAAGAGCTTCAAGAGTTAAGTGATGAAGGAACCTCAAACACTAGCGCTCAACCCAAGGAGGAAACTCCTGTTGAACCTATTGACAGTAGAGTTAGAATGGCACCTGAGTTTTATGGTTTTCATATTACTACTGAAGGTGATACATTTATCAGTGATAGTACACTGGTAAATTTGGATGAACCTAACAACTACAAGGAAGCCATGGCAGGCCCCGATTCTGGAAAATGGAAAGAGGCAATGGAAAAAGAGATTTAGTCCATGTATGACAATCAAGTTTGGAACTTTGTTGACAATGTACCAGGTCGTAAGACAGTCGGGTGCAAATGGATCTTCAAGAAGAAACCGACATGGATGGGAAAGTACACACTTATAAGGCATGATCGGTTGCGAAGGGCTTTACTCAAACTCCCGGAGTTGACTATGACGAGACCTTCTCATCAGTAGCGAAGATTAAATCTATAGGGGTTATGCTAGCCATAGCCGCATTTCATGATTATGAAATATGGCAAATGGATGTCAAAACCACTTTCCTTAATGGGAAGTTAACTGAGGATGTTTACATGAGTCAGCCAAAGGGTTTTGTCATTGCAAAGTACCCTAATAGAGTGTGTAAGCTTGGGAAATCGATTTATGGATTAAAACAAGCATCTCGCAGATGGAATCTTAGTTTCGATGAGAAAATCAAAGAGTTTGGTTTTTTGAGAAGCGAGGATGAGTCTTGTGTATATGTCAAATATAATGGGAGTATAGTTAGATTTCTTGTATTGTATGTAGATAGCATACTGCTCATAGGAAACGACATCCCAACCTTGCAGGAAGTTAAGTCCTGTCTTGGGAAATGTTTCGCTATGAAGGACCTTTATGAAGCTGCTTATAATTTGGGGATAAGGATATTGAGAAATAGGAGTAAAAGACTAATAGGACTTAGTCAAAGTACCTACTTGGACAAGGTGTTGAAACGTTTCAGCATGGATAACTCCAAGAAAGGAGAATTTCCTATCCAGAGCAATACCAAACTGAGTAAGACTCAGAGTCCGTGTACCGACATTGAAATAACAAAAATGAGTCGAATACCATATGCTTCTGCAGTTGGCTCGATAATGTATGCTATGACATGTACTCGCCCTGATGTAGCCTTTGCTTTGAGCATGGTTAGTAGATATCAAGGGAACCCTGATAAAGCTCACTAAATTGTAGTAAAGAACATCCTTAAGTACTTGCGCAGGACTAAGGATTGGGTCCTTACCCTCGGTGTGGCTGATGACTTGACAGTGACAGGGTATAGTGACGCCAGCTTTCAGACCGACAAAGATAATTTTCGCTCTCCGTCAGGCTGGATATTTACCTTAAATGGAGGAGCAGTAACTAGAAAAAGTTCCAAATAGGAGACTGTAGCTGATTCAACGTGCGAATTAGAGTATATAACAGCAAGTGAAGCGTCGAAACAGGCGATATAGCTAAAAAACTTCATCGGAGACCTTGGAGTTGTACAAGCTGTAAAGGAGCCTATGGAGATTTTCTGTGACAACGAGGGTGTGGTCGCCTTACCCAAGGAACCAAGGGATCATGGCAGATCTAGGCACATCGACAGAAAATATCACTTCATAAGACATCGAGTAGAAGAAGGACTCCTCGTAATGAAGGGGGTATCGTCAGAGGAGAACCCATCAGATCCCCTTATGAAGGGACTGAGTATGGTTAAGCACTTGCAGCGCGCTAGGAGTATTAGGCTGAAGGACGATATTAGTTTTTAGTGATTAGATAGATATTTAGAAACTAGTAATAGTTTAAATGTAATCGACATTTGATGGATTGAATAAAAGGAGCCTTTTATTTATAAGTAAAGTTACTATCTTGTGTCAATTGTTTACTATTGTTTCATTTTGCATGTTTTGACTTCCAGAATAATAAGATTATTCAAACTATCCACAGTCGATCATAATTTGGAAGTAGGTTATGAAAGTAGACTTTCATGAATGGGTTTTTGTAAGATTGTCTAAGGTGTTAGACATAGCAAAAGTTTGCTACAAAAGTTCATGAGTGCTCCTGAAATAAGATTTAAGTATTGGACTAAACCCACACTCACATGAATCACTTCGTGGAATTTATCACGAGTGATTGTGAGATGATAATATCGTATAGTCTTCAAACCAAGATATATGAGTTGTTGATTACGAGTTTGTTGTGCATATATAGTATGAAATCGCATCAGTAACTTGATGTTATAAAATGTATTATTGTGTATGATTTAACGAGTAGTTAGTACAAACATATAAGTCGAAGTTTATCTGTTCCTTTTATCCTAAGAGGATTAAAAGCGATATTTTAGGCCCCTCGATGATTTTGTTTGACTTATGTGTCGGGCCCGGTCAGGACTCAATTGTTGTGTTCAATTAAGTTCTACATCAAACAAATCAGAAATCGAGAAACAAACTGTTGGACAATGAGTATGAATTTATTCCATGTCTTTGTCCACACGATATCTTGAAGAACAAAGGATTATATGATCCCTTATCTAATGGACGCGTCAGAGTTCGACAACGGCTTTTTGAGAGCTACGATTGCTAATTAGATTTTGAAGTTACATTGCCAGTTGTAGTTATTAGACTTATCTAAGTGGGAGACTGTTGGATTAGGTGTCTAAGCCCATAACTATAATTGGTATGTACTTGACCCGATAGTAGCATGGTCCATTTTAGGTTGCCTTCACCAAAACAATTTGATAGATGGATACTTGAGAAAGAGGTTATTTGTGATTTATTAATATATTATAAGAATAATATATTAATTGATAAATCATATTATTTAATTAGTATTGATCAAGAATTAATTTGGAATTAACTTAGTGATTAAAAGAGACCAATTAAATTAACGAGGACTGATTATGTAAATCAGTGATACATATGATTTGGGCTAATGATCGATAATTGATTTGTGATGGGCTAAGCTTATGAGTTAGTCCATGAAGTGTTAGTCCAAATAAATTGTTGGATCATAAGCTTAAGTGTAAGAATTAGGGTTAAACATATGAATCTTGGAATTCTACACTACAAATGTATACCTTAAGCCCTAAAATCGGTTACCATTGTATTCTAAGAAGAGTTAGCCGATTTTAGAGTCTCATAAACCTCTCTCATATTCATCTAATTGTTTACTGGTGTTTGTGACTTGTTTGAGGCATTACACTTGAGGTGCTAAGCTCTTTCTGATGGGTTTTGAGCATTCTAACACTTCCTAAGTGTACATGCAACCCTAATAACCTTGAATCTATGTTTTCTCTATATACATGCAAATTTCTTTTCAAGGTTATTTCCTAACTAGCATGGCATGGGGAATAAATAAAATATAAAACTAGTAGAAATACATACCTTGTTGTTGCTTGGATTCCTTCAAGACTTTGTGAGCCTAGCACCCCAAATGTTGTGCCTCAAATGCTTCACACAGCACCACAAAACTTGGAATAACTTGAGAGAATACTTTTAGCACTCAAAATCAGTTATGCCCTCTCTAGTAACACTAGGTCACGATTTTGCTAGCCAAAGGGTTCCTTTTATAGTGGTGTCACAATTAGGGTTTCATTAAGAAGACCCATAATTGTCATGACTCTTCATTTCTCATGACCCATGGGTTTGTAACTCCCATGGACTATCCATGGAGCTCCAAATGGTTACATCCATAACCCATAAACCATGGATCATTAATCCACCATAAAAGAATTGATGATTGTCATAATCAACCCTATATATTTAATTAGTCTCACTTTGATCATCAAATTAATACTAGATTAATACTTGATCAGTACTAATTAAATAACACTATTATTAATATATTAGAACTTATAATATATTAATAATCATAAGTGCCATATTCTCTCATTTAGTCTATCCAAGTATTGCAATGCCATGTAACCCAAATGGACCATGCCGGGTCGGGTCAAGTACATACCAAATATAGTTATGAACTTAGACACTATATCCAACAGTCTCCCACTTGGATAAGTCTAATAACTATATTTGCAAATATGACTTCAAAATCCGACTAGCAATCGTAGCTCTTTCAAAGTCTCTCGGAACTGAGATGATGATGATACGCCATTTAAGATAAGTGATCATATAATCCTCTACTCTCATGATATCAGCCGGACAAACACATGGAACATGGTCTTACTTATTGTCCAACATTTGTTTCTCGATCTTCGATTTGTTTCGACATAGAACTAAATTGAACACATCAATTAGGTTCTGACCGGGCCAGGTACATAGGTCAAAACCAAATCATCGAGGGGCCCATATATCGCTTCTATTTCTAGAAGGAACAGATAAACTTCGACTGATATGCTTGTACTAACTACTTATTGAATTACTCACAAAGGCACGTTTTATAACATCGAGTTACCAATGCGTTTTCGTACAATCAATGAATAATCAACTCATAGTCAACAACTCATATCTCTAGGTTTGAAGATTTGTATGATATTACCGTCTCACGATCACTCGAGATAAATTCCATGAAGTGATGCAAGTGAGCGTGGGTTGAATCCAATACTCAACCCTTATGAGTACTCATGAATGTTGTATCAACCATTGCATTGTCTAAAGCACTTTAGACAAATCATACAAGCCAAATTCATAACAGTCTTGAATTAATACTTACTTCCAAAGTTTGACCGACTGTGGATGGTTTGAATAATAACATGATTATTCTGGAAGTAAAAAACATGCAAAATTGAAACATAGTAAACAATCAACACAAGATAGTAACATCTTACTCATAAATAAATAACAACTTTTATTTATCATCAAATGTCAATTACATTTTACAAGTTTTAGGAATCTAATTATTGAAACTAATATCATCCTTCAGCCCAATGCGCCTTGCATGCTGTAAATGCTTAACCCTGCTCAATCCCTTCGTGAGGGGATTTGCCGGGTTCTCATCTGATGATACCCTCTTTGCCACGATGAGTCCTTCTTCTATTCTATGTCTGATGAAATGGTATTTTCTATCAATGTGCCTAGATCTCCCGTGATCGCTTGGTTCTTTCGCCAAATCAACCGCACTTTCACTGTCACAGAAAATTTCCATTGGCTTCTTTATAGCTGGTACAACTCCAAGGTCTCCGATGAAGTTCTTTAGCCATATCGCCTCTTTTGCTGCCTCGCTTACTGCTATGTACTCTGATTCACAAGTTGAATCAGCTACTGTCTCCTGCTTGGAACTTTTTCAAGTAATCGCTCCTCCATTTAGGATAAAGATCCAGCCTGACTGAGAGCGGAAATTATCCCTATCAGTTTGAAAGCTAGCATCACTATATCCTTCCACTCTCAAGTCATCACTGCCTCTGAGGGTAAGGACCCAGTCCTTAGTCCTCCGCAAATACTTGAGAATGTTCTTTACCGCTGTCCAGTGTGCCTTGCCAGGGTTCCCTTGATATCTACTGACCATGCTCAAAGCAAAGGCCACATCAGGGCGAGTACAAGTCATATCATACATGATCGAGCCCACAGCGGAAGCATATGGTATCTGACTCATCTCAGCTATCTCAACCTCTGTACTCGGACTCTGAGTCTTACTTAACTTGGCATTACTCTGGATTGGTAATTCTCCTTTCTTGGAATCTTGCATACTGAACCTCTTCAGTGCCGTATCCACATAAATACTTTGACTAAGTCCAATTAGTCTCTTACGCCTATCTCTTAATATCCTTATCCCTAGGATATAGGCAGCTTCCCCAAGGTCTTTCATAGCAAAACACTTCCCAATCCAGGCCTTAACCTCCTGCAAAGTTGGGACGTCGTTTCCTATGAGGAGTATGTCATCCACTTGCAACACCAAGAAGCTAACTATGCTACCACTAGCCCTGACATACACACAAGACTCATCCTCACTCCTAGAAAAGCCAAACTCTTTGACTTTCTCATCAAAGCAAAGATTCCACCTGCGAGATGCTTGTTTCAATCTATAAATGGATTTTTCAAGCTTACACACTCTATTAGGGTATTTTGGATCGACAAAACCCTCTGGCTGAGCCATGTAAACATCCTCAGCCAACTTCCCATTAAGGAAAGTGGTTTTGACATCCATTTGCCATATTTCATAGTCATGAAATGCAGCTATGGCTAACAACACTCTAATAGACTTAATCTTAGCTATTGGTGAGAAGGTCTCATCATAGTCAACTCCTGGAGTTTGAGTAAAGCCCTTCGCAACCAGTCGCGCTTTATAAGTGTGTACTTTCCCATCCATGTCGGTCTTTTTCTTGAAGATCCATTTGCACCCAACTGTCTTACGACCTGGTGCATTGTCAACCAAGTTCCAAACTTGATTGTCATACATGGACTGAATCTCGCCGTCCATAGCCTCCTTCCATTTCGCAGACTCAGGGCCTGCCATGGCTTCCTTATAATTATTAGGTTCATCCAAATCTATCAGTGTACTATCACTGATAAATGTATCACCTTCAGTGGTGATGTGATAACCATAATATAATTCAGGTGTGTTCCTCACCCTTGTGGAACGTCTTGGAGGTACAGACTCATCTATCGGCTCAACAGGAGTTTCCTCCTCAGGTTGGCTGACAACATTTGAGGTTCCTTCACCACTTGACTCTTGAAGCTCTTCAAGGTCAATTTGCCTCCTATTGTCCCCTTGGCTTATGAATTCTCTCTCACGAAAGACTCCTCTTCTTGCTACAAAGACCACATTATCACTGGGTCTGTAGAAGAGGTAACCAAAGGATCTTTGTGGGTAGCTGATGAAAATACACCTCTCGCTTCGGGGCTCAAGCTTGTCATGAGTCTCACGCCTCACAAAAGCTTCACAACCCCAAATCTTGATGTGGTACAAATTGGGCACTTTCCCAGTCCACATCTCATGAGGTGTTTTGGCAACCTTTTTAGTAGGGACTAGATTAAGGATATGGGCGGCGGTCTCTAAGGCATACCCCCAGAAAGAGATTGGTAACGAAGCTCGACTCATCATGGAACGAACCATATCCAACAGGGTTTGATTGCGCCTCTTAGCTACACCATTCAACTGTGGTGTCCTGGGAGGTGTCAATTGTGAGACAATCCCACATTCCTTAAGAAAGTCAAGGAATTCAATGCTAAGATACTCTCCTCCCCGATCGGATCGGAGCATCTTGATGTTCCTGCCCAATTGATTCTTAACTTCCTGCTTAAACTCTTTGAACTTTTCAAAGGTTTCTGACTTATGCTTGATTAAGTAAATATATCCATATCTACTGTAATCATCAGTAAAAGTCACATAATAACGATTAGCATCCCTTGTAGCAACTCTGAAGGGCCCATACACATCCGTGTGTACAAGGTCCAACAAACCTTCACCCCTATCACAAGTGCCTGTGAAGGGTGACTTTGTCATTTTTCCAAGTAAACAAGACTCGCAACTATCATCTGACTTGAGGTCAAATGATTCCAAGACTCTAGCCTTTTGGAGTTGGCCTATGCGCTTCTTGTTAACATGTCCACGACGACAATGCCACAAGGATGCTTTGTCTAAGCTACCAGAAGAATCAATATACAACACACTATTTCCTAAATTTTCTACAACGTTCACAGCTTCATATACACCATCACAAGGTATTGCTTTAAATTAAAATACATCATTGTAATAAACATTAATAACACCATTTTTTTTATCAAATGAAAATGTAAAACCTTGTTTGTACAAGCCCACCCTTTACTATATATATATATATATATATATATATATATATATATATATATATATATATATTATTTTTAAGTATAGTAAAAAAATTAAAAAATGATTGTTGTGGTAGTCCAATATGTTTTAGCTTTTAAATTTTGTTTTTTCTACTAATATTTATTGTGGTTTTAGATCCCGGCAAACTTGAAATGATTATTTTATCATTTTTATTTTAATTTCATATTTTGTTATATTTGTTTTAATATATATTTTTAATTAAAATATAGAAAAAGCCACACCACACCCACTGCATCCCCAACTCCTCTCTCCTATGTTGCGGACTTATGAGTACTGCCTCCTTATTAGGCCATTAGCTGCCATTTACCCTCTCTTACCCTCTCCACTATTATTTGAAATATCCACATTCATTTCGTCATTTTTATTTTCTTTTTGATGTTTAGATTGTGACACGTGATAATATCATCTACTATAATAAATAAAAATTAATTTTGCCACATGTCAATCTCTTATGAGTTTTGATACTTGTCATTTTTTAAATAAATAATATTCACATGTCAATTTATGATTTTTTTCAATTTTTAAAATTAAAAAGCCACATAATACTTATATATATATATATATATATATATATATATATATATATATATAAAATATTAAATGTAATAAATATGATAGTAAATTGCAATTAATATGTTTGTTCATTCCTTATTTCAAAACTTTATTTTAAAAAATACATATTATTTAAATTTTAATATTTTATTTTTTTAATCAACCAGTATAATATACGGGTCTTACACCTAATTTTCTAATAAAGAATCTACTATAATAAATAAAGATCAATTTTGCCACATGTCAATCTCTCATGAGTTTTGACACTTGTCATTTTTTAAATAAATAATATCCACATGTTAATTTATGATTTTTTTCAATTTTTAAAATTAAAAAGCTACATAATACTTTTACTTATATATGTAAAGTATTAAATGTAATAAATATGATAGTAAATTGCAATTAATATGTTTGTTCATTCTTTATTTCAAAATTTTATTTTAAAAAATACATATTATTTAAATTTTAATATTTTATTTTTTTAATCAACCAGTATAATATACGGGTCTTACACCTAATTTTCTAATAAAGAATTTTGGATATTTTAGATGTTTATTTTCTTTCGATTTTATTGGGAAATCTATTTTAGTAGACACAATGTTAATTATTTTTTGGCGGATGTTTTTGATGGGATGTGCCAATTTTGTTAGTTTTCTTTTATACTAGATAGAGCTCATCAACTAATTTAGTCAATAATGTGTTTTAAATTATGGTGAAGACGCTTTGATCGAGAATGAAAGATTACAAAACGATTTTGGACATCTTTTCCTTTGCTTGAATTGAATAGACAATTTTTTTTTTTGTATCATGGTTAACTTGCCACCATGATTTATTTCCTTTATTTTCTTCATGGGTTCTAAAAGGTGTGAAGCGTGATATGACAATAAGGCCAGACCTCAAGCTTTACGGGTCATGGTAAGACCATGACGTTTATGAGGTGTGATGCAAGACGAAGATTTTGTCGTAATCTAGGATTATATATAAACAACTGATAGCATAAAGTTTATAAAAACTAAATGGTTATATGCCAATCAGAAAAAGCATAACAAAGAACAAAATAACTAATAGAAAAAAATAGCGCATAATTGGCAAACCACGACACTCCTAGCAGTACTGCCATGAGGCTTTCTAAATGGCGGAGTCATGCCTCAAGCCATGGTATGCCTTGGCGCACGTCATGACACAACTTTTAAAATATTGATTTGTGGTAAAAGATAATTACCCTACAATAGACATTGATGACTCCTATGCTTTTTAATCCAATAGAACTTTTACTCCATCACTGTTTTTTTCATGTCACCAACAATGGCACCCAAAAACTTAACTTTTGTTCACAAAATCTAAAATTTAAGGAAGATTTCAAAAGAGTGGTTAGTAGGCAAAACATGGTTTTTCATGGAATATGAGGGTAGGAAAAAAAGATGTTTTTACAAAAGTTGAGGAGGATAGAGGGGGGATGTGTCCTATTTAGACTATGCTAATATTAATGTTTACTGTTTCTACTTTGTCTAGAAAAAAAATATACTTTCTTTCTCTTGTGTTTTGTATGTGTTTATCTACAATTGTGATTTATTTTTGGGATGAACCAGAAAAACATAAAACAGTAAATTGAAAATATTTTTTTGCATACGTCCGGTTTTAATAAACCAAAAATCCGCAAAATGAGAAATTTGCACATTTCTTCCAAACTTAAGAGTATTTATGTCATTATCCCTTTTATTTTGGGATTCTTGTATATTTTTGGTTATATTTTTTGTGTTCATTTTCAATGTAGATTGCAAACAATGGACAATGGTCATTGAAGAAGAGACAAGGAAAGAGTAGGGGAGAGTGGAAGGGTGGATGGTTGAAAGAGTTGCTAGAAAACCTTGTTAGAGAAGACTTGATAAATGGGTTGACATTTTTTTAAGGGATAAAGGGTAGGATAGAGATAGAGTGGGGGTGATGTGGGCATGCAGATTATGAAATTGACCATTTTTCGTTTAATAATAATAAAAAAATAAAGTTATTTGAAAAAAAATAAAAATGAAACATAATTGACTAAATGCGAAAATACTCATTTTATGTTTAAGGGATACCTAATCCACCACGAATCATTATAAAAACAGTTTTACAAAGAAATCAACAAACCACAAAAACTATTTTTTTAGTTTTCTCAATATAGTATAATAGGTCGAAGAGAATTTATTGTTTACACAACTTTAATGAAAATTAGTATAAAACATAGCTTTAAGGGTTGATCTAAAGAATAAGAATAAAATAGAGCATAAACATGACACTTTTGCATAGACTGAAGATCTAAAGCAACTCCTTGCCCCATATTCTATCTATTGGATGGAGCAAAAACTTGTAATTTGGTCTCGTTGACCCCATTCACACCACAGGTCAATGTCAGACCGTCTACATCACCTCACATCATGACAAACACAATATAACATGTTTTGATCAAGGTCAGTCATGGATGCATGCCAAACACAATAAATACAACTTGTCCTTGTGGGAATATTTGTTTGCTCAACATGGTAGTGAAAACAATGGTGACACGGAACATAATATTAACAAGTCATTTGCTAAAATGGTTTGGAAAGTATAAGCATAATATGCATAGCAATTAGCAGCTAAGGCTTATGGTAGGTTTTATTTCTTTTACACAGAGAGAAATATAAAATAAACACACATCATATCATCCAACAGTCAGCGATCCAACAACCAGCAGCAGCAAAGAGCTCTCAAACTGCACAAACCAATACACAATTCGGTCTTATTTTAGCAAAAAATGTGATATTCATGTTATTAGTTTTAAATAGAATTTACTAAATTCCTCAAATTCATTTCAAACAGTAAACTATACACTTGATTTTAGACATCTTAGATATTAGTGTACATTTGCTTTTCTTTTTATTCTAGAGAGTTGAAATCCAAATTCAAATGCAGAAGAAAATGGAACATGTGTAAGTCAAGAGTAAATTGCTCAACATATTATGTGAATGTCATGGGTAGAATATTGGGAATTTTTCTACTATTGTAGCCATGTATATAATTAGATTATTATGTCTATTTATTCGCATTTAATTATCTTACCTAGAATAGGCCAGTTAAAATAGCTCATCAACCAGAGTAAATTAATAATTTGATCCACCGTTAAATAGGCTGGCTTTGAGTGAATTAATAATCGAGTAAATTACTGCAATCGTCCCTATGGTTTGGTTAAAATTACATGTTTGGTCTCTAACTTTTTTTTTTTGCACTCGAATCGTTTTTGTGGTTTGATTTTGTTGCGCTTTTCGTCCCTTACATACATAAAGTTAGAGACCAAACGTGCAATTTTGACCAAACCATAGGGATGAAAAACGCAACAAAATCAAATCATAGGGGCGATCCGAATGCAAAAAAGAAGTTAGAGACCAAACGTGTAATTTTGACCAAACCATAAAGACGATTTCAGTAACTTACTCTTAATAATTTGATCCTCCAACCCGTTTAAATAAATACTTCTATTTTATTTATATTTTATACAATATTAAATTTTAGTTTCTTATAATATAACCAAAATTCCTAAACCCTCAGCTTTCCCGGAGTCTCCATTGGTTAAAAAACCTTCTACCTCCATCTATACAATACTTCAGCTTCAATTAATAAGTTACTTCTATTTTGAAACTAGTTTAATTCTGATTTCTAGTTTCGGCTTTTAGTTTTGACTTCCAATTCAAGACTTATTCACAACTTTGTAATTTTGTAATTTGCATGTTATTTAGAATGTTGTTTGAACAAATGATTTGTGATTGTAGTTGTGTATCTTTAACCTTGAAGTCATGAACAACTATTTGGGTAACCTATTATATATTATAGTCTAATCAATTTTTGTATAATATGTAAACTTTGAAAATAAATTGGGTCAAACCAGGTCTAACGTGTTTATCTAACAAGTTGGAATGGAAAATAAAAATAAATGAGTCAAGAGTCAACCCATTATCTAACTGTTGGGTTAGTTTGGGAAGTTTTCAACCTGTTTATCTAAACCCAATTGCTAACTGGAATCCTAGCTGTGTACATATATTAGAAGAAAATGTAGAGAAGGTATTTGTCTTTTTAAATTACAAAATCTTGTGTATTTTCTCTAATTGCAATGGGAAATAATCATATTCAAGAACAAGATCAAGTTCAATTCAATTTTATATGTCTAGTTGAGATCATCGACCAATTTACCTGTGAAAATACAAAAATTGGCAACTCAAAGGTGTTTTTTTGTTTCCCTATTATTTTGTTAGATCTGGTGTGCCTTTTCAATCAGATTACCTTTTCCAAGTCAGCAACCAATAGTCGAAAATGCTGCTTTTGGATATTTGGGAAAAGTGAAAAGTACATATTCATAAAGAATAAACGACTTTGAAAATGTAATGTGGAAGGCGGGCTAAAAAATAAAATAAAGAATAAGAAAAATCAAAAAGCACATACCAGCCCCTTAGCACAGAAGAGCAACCAGGTCCAGAATCATAATAATATTCATGGCGGTGGGGGTACGTAGGCGGAGGGATGAAGTAACCTTGATAACCGTGAGGAGGTGGAGGATGCTGATGGCGATGTGCTGGTGGTGGCGGTGGGAGACCCGGCAGATGTGGTGGCGGTGGGAGACCAATAGGCGGATGCCCCGGGCCCGGTGGATGTGGTGATCGATGTCCTAGAAAGTATAAACATATAATCTGCAACTTATTAACCATAAAAATCCTAATTAAGATAACTTAGTAATACATGTTATTACTTGCCTGGAGGTGGAGGTGGAGGTGGATGATGATGATGATGATGAGGTGGAGGTGGACGTGGATGATGATGGTGGTGATGATGCCCACTCATGGATTTTCAGATTCCAGTCAGTTGAATTGAACTGAATCCTAGCAATAGAAAACAAAGGTGTGAAGACGATGAGGAAGTGGCGGTCAGCGGTCTTCTCCTCCGAGTCCTAAATCCTGATATTCTTTCGCAGACCTTGCATTCGGTGGAAAGGAACGGATTTGGATACTCATACTAGCTATTACTTCATTCGGTGGGCTGGGCTGTGCTGTGCCTCAAGTCCAATTACTATTAACTAGGAAAGAGTTGCCCCGTTTTTTTTTTTTTTTTTTTTTTTTTTTTTTTTTTTTCTGTTAATCATTATAACCATTTATCATCTAATATTAGGGAAACATTTTTATTCTTTTCTGGAGAATGAATATTTATCAGTGAATCGTTTCTACATTTTAGTTATCGAGTTTTTAATATTGTTTATCACAATGTTTCTGTTAATTAAATAACCATTTTAATAATAAAACGTAAAGGACAAACAAAAGATATGATACCAACTTATTTATGATCACGAATAATTACATAGAAACATCATTACATCTACTGATGGTACCAAAAGATTAACAAAATATCATGCGGATACCAGGACAATAACAATAACCGAGAAACACAAAAGAAGTCCCGACTTTCTGCCACTCATATTATATGAAGAGATGCCAACCTACACATAAGAAATTAAGAACACATGTTAGCGCATGGTTGAAATTGAAATATGTTAAATATTTACAATTAAAGTCGGCACATTACACTAAAGAAAAGTTTATAAACTGACATGAAAGTTCCATTTAAACAAAAATTTGACCCCAAAAGGAAAAAGTAAGGTTGCACCCAAAGAAAGAGACATCAATGTTGCTTTCGGAGCCTTTGTTTCCCCCAGTTTCTTATCCAACTATTAGATTTAACCCTATTCACATTCAAGAACTAGAAAAGATCCTTTTATAGAGGTAAGTCGAAATTAAATATCACCAAAACATCTGGTTCAATTCTAATTGGAGTTGGATCGAAGATAAAGCTCTCTATTCTTGTTTCTGGCTAAAATATTTACAGGTAGGATGTTGAAGATGATCTGTTGTCTAGTAGGATGTTGAAGATGATCAGTTGTTTTTGCCAGAACATTGCTGCAACATAATAAAAGGTTGAGATGAAATGTATCCGCGTCCGAGAATGCGTAATTGCTTTGAAAACCTTCAAACAAAAAATAAAATTTATTAATGTTTCAAGAAATATTATAAAAAATAAGATCATATAGTTTGGTTTCTATCATGTTCTGTCCAAAGCTGATTAAACCTTTTTCACTTTCAGCTTTAGACTAAACACAGTAAAAATCATAAAGCAAGGGATCAATTAACTCTTAATACAAACATATACAACATAATTAACAACCAGCTAGGAAGATAGTAGATTAATTGTCGGGCAATTGGTGCTCAATTGAAAAAAATGAAACAAATTTACATCCTTCAAGATAGATTGAAAAAAAGAGTGCGTTCCATGGACCACCTGTATCAGAGCAGGGTTTTTATGACATCAGCATTTTCATGTTTAGCAGCGAGCATCATAAAGAAAATAGACAAATTACAAATTGAATTTTTGAAGAAAAAATTAACAAAGAAATTTACCTCTTTCAGAATAGATTAGAAGGAGAGAGCGTTCCTGGAGCACCTGTTGCAAGATTCAAAACCTTGATTCATAATTAGCAATCAAAATGAACGGAACTCAACATAAATGAATTGGTGGTAGTGAAATAATTATAAACCAAAACAATGCTAAATAAAAAGTTAAATACAAACAATACTAAAAACTTCGGAGTTGAGATGACAATCTCCGTATTCAACTCAATTTCCTTCACGGATTAAGACCGACTTTTATAGTTATACATAACATTTAAAGAAAATATGCCCTATGGATTGTCCAGCCAAGATATTATGATTTTGTTTATATTGGAACGACTCTTTAAATTTAAATAATTATAGTTACTCTTGATACCTTTCGTTTTTCTGTGGTTCAGGTTGGTAAAAAGGATCTTTACAACACAAAGCTTTGTCTATTTGTCAGCAGACATAAATGTCTCTGATAACCGAAAAAGGATGGTATTTGCAAATAGCTCCTGTTCTGAACAGAATAAGCCAAACGTGTTGAATTCAACCATTGACAGGTCGTGTATGGCTTCCACGCCTTTGCCTGTAAACATGTCTCAAAAGGTTTTATTATTATTGTCTGGTGGCTTATTATTCTGTTGCATTTCAAGGGTATTTTGGACATTTCACCAATAATAAACAAATCTTGGTGCATTCTTTTTCCATCGCGCCAAAGTTTCTCTCAAAATTCAAAAACATGTGCTGAAAAAGGCAATATAGCTTGTGATTCCTTGATAAAGTCCTGACAAACCTGAAAATAAGATTTAAATTAGTTATAATGTAATTCCTTCAATAAGAATGCAGCATCAAGGCTACCATCACCTCTCACATTCAAAAAAGATATCATAACCTATGATAAATGTATTTCTTACAAATGTAAATTATGAACAAAACCATGTTGTTAAACGTTTTACCTGAGAAGAATATCTTATTTTACAAAGCCAAAGGTATTTCACAAAAGCATTTTTGCAAAATAATTGGTTGTTTTGTAATATTTTCAAAAAAGTGGTCATATATCCATTTACAACTTCAATTCAAAGTTACGTCTAAAATTAATTGGTTGTTTTGTAACTTATTTAGCAGTACGTATAACCACCTCCTCTAATAAATGAAAGTTTTTTTGCCACATGTCCTCTCCTCCTTCATTTGGACACATGACATTTTCTAAAATTTTTAAATTTTCTATTTTCCACTTGTCATTTTATTGTATTTTTCATTTTATTAAATTAAAATTTCATATTTAATATGTAAGATAATATATATGTAAGGTATTTATTATAAAGGATTTATATATGTAATGTATTCAATACATTATAGCCTCATTAATTTTAATAATTTCAAAAAATTTCTCATTTTTCTTATAAATTCAAACTTTTCAAATTGTTAAAATTTCATATTTAAATTTTTTTTAAATAAACCCATGTAATACATAGGAGTGTTCATTTGGATGGATTGGTTTAATCCGATCCGATCAAGTGAATCCAAATTAATTTCGGTTTTCAAAACGTAGATCCAAATAGTCCAAACTAAATTCAAATCCGATCCGATCCAATCAAATTATAATTCGGTTGGATCGGTTTTTTACAATTCGGTTTTCAAGAATCAAGACATTTCAAAAAATATATAACTTTAGTATTAACTTACTCTATAATATAAACTAAAAAATATTGTTTAATTAGTTGTGAACTAAAACTTATAAATAACTATCAAGAAAAATATATTATAGTTTACTATTTTATAGACAATTTTTTTTTATAAGAAGTACATATTAAAGTATTATAATAGATGAAAAAATTTAATATATTAAAAGAATAATTTAGTAAATTTATAATTTATTAAAGATATATATTAAAAAGAACAAAATAATAAATTGTAATTCGGTTTTTTTGGACTATTCGGTTTTTATTTTATAAACCAAAACCAATCCGAAATCCAAAATAATAATTCGGTTTTGCTAAAAACCAATCCAAAAATCCAAATATCCGAACCAAATAGTCCGATCCAAATTGTCCAATTGAACAATTCGGTTTTATCCAAATAGTGAACAGTCTTAGTAATACATAGGTCTCACACTAGTTTAGACAACAAACAAACCACAAAGTTACAACTCTAATTTAAAGTTACGTCTAAAATTTAAAAAAAAAAAGAAAAAGAAAAAGAAATTTGTGACAATTTTGTCTTCAACAAATAATCAGAAGACTAAAAAGGTCTTTTCTAACATGCAACACAATCTTGTGGGGAATGATTTTCTCCAATATAAATAAAAATAAATAAAGTTAAAAAATATCTTAACACAACTTAGGAATGATGTCCAACTCCTTTAAATAATTGCTAAAAGCTTAAATATCCAATTATCATCTCCTTCAAATAAACTATTAATAGTTAATTTCTCTACCTCAATTATCAGTTTAAATTTAAAGTGCAATAGTAATCCATTGGGATGCGGCCTTTTCTACGTCTGGTTCAATCATACAAATCATACAGGAGTAAGTGGCAGTTGTTTCAAGTCAATTTAAAAGATTTAACGTATGTAGTTTCACAAATTTTATAATTAAAAAAAATAGTTAGTTTGTAGGACGTTGGACCTATGTAGCATATATAAATATTGGTTTAAAAGAAAGTATTTGTAAACAACTCCATTTATGAATGGTAGAAAAGGCATTAGTAAATTTAGTTTAAGAGTATGTTCTGCAAACATTTTGTTCAATCAAACGGAAAATAATTACAAAAATTAAAGATTTAATTCTTATAAAAAAACAAAGTCTACCGGTTTTTACTTGGTAGTTATATGAGGGATTCTAACCTTTGTTTCTTCCACCTCTACAATTGTTCTAAGCTTGGTTTTTCACAATGACTAACTTCATTGTTGACCTCATCTTTGCCATCTTGGATGTAACAATCGTAAAAATTAGGTGGAGGTCCGCCGGATAATGACCATAACTAATTGTGACGGAGGACTTAATGTACGATGTTCTTATAAAAATAAGTATATGTTTTTAACAATAAGAATAGTTTAATATAGATTATTATTGGAATGCGACTAGTTATATGCTAATAAAATCAATAAGGTATATACAATTATGTTTGTTGTAGTGAAAGGGTTTTATTTAGAAAAATGTCTAATCTAAGAAATTATATTATGTAATAATAATGAACTTTATTATTAGATGACAAGAAAATATAACAAAATAAATTGAACATGAGGTGTGTATATGTGGGTATATCTCGAGACTTAGCCACATAAAAACCCAAAAGTTCATTTTTGTCACACTACACCAATTTAAGAGCTAGTACATACAATCCACTTTAAATGTATCTAAGACAAGCTTTGAATGCCAAAGTCAACTCCTAAGGGTCTGTCTCTTTTCTCTTGGAGTGTTAAAGTCTTCCAACCACCTATTCACATTATTACCCTTTATGAGTAAGTACACTCATTTAAGAGTGTTGCTTGCAAGTATCAATCCAAAGTACATGGCAATTGAAGACTCTTACAACCTACCTCAAACACCCCCACGTTTTCTTTCCCTTCTTTTCTCTGAGCCATAAAAATTCTGCACAAATGGTACTAGGTGTAAATGCAAATGGGTAAGACAATAGCTTCAAGCAATGAACCAAAGTACCACCCATTTAATGATGGCCAACAATCTAGAGCTATAAAAGGACTCTTCATGGCTAGAAATGACAGCCCAAAATCACCCTTCAAACCTTTTTCTCTCCATCTTTTCTAGCCTAAATTCGTATTCATCAAGGAACACCTCCACCGGAGGTGTTTATTGGCTAGTTTACCGGCGAGAAAAGAGGCAGCAGCCTCTCGAAATTCTTCCATGATTAACCAACCTTCGAGATAGCCAAACACCCTCTCTGGATCGATCTTGTTGCTGTCAATTATTTCCCTCAAGAGCTGCTGCGAAAACAAGAAGGAAAGGGGGCGAGAAAGTTGCCGGAAACATCCCCCGACAACCTATTTTTTCTGTCGACAGCCCCTATAGTGTTTTGGGTGAGTTTATTTCACTTTAAAAGCCTGAAATACTTGCTGTTTTGAACACCCCGGTGAAGTTTGATAATCTGAAACTAGATTTGTTTGTTGCCGGTGAAGGTACTGGGTCTTGAACGAAGCACAGACCTCACCGAATCCTCCCGTCTAAACTCAAGAATCACGCTCCAAATGTGAGTCTTTATGGCCCCATTTTTACAATTTTAATTATTTGGGGGGAGACACATACCTGAGTATTTTGATATAATAATATGGCTAAAAGTTTATAGGTTACATGCATGCACAGTTAGTACTAGATACAAAACTGATATAGTCAATGTTTATTATAAACACCATTTTTATTTACAAATAAAGTTTGTTAAAAAGGTGGTGATTAGTAATGGTTATACACAAGAATTTTATAAAATGTTAGACCTATTTATAAGCACTTGTGTAAACAAAAATGTTAGATAAGAGTAATCTAGTGTTATATTAATCGTCGGAATGAATAAAGGTATCGTTAAGAACTTGTATCGAGATCTTGATAGATGAACATTTTTAACTTGTCATAATAGGCATAACCCTATGACTTGGGTATATTAGGGCATTAAAGCTTATTATTCATCAAGTATTAATAGTAAGGAACTAAACGAGATGATAAAATAATAATATCTAAATGAATTATAAAATGATATCAAAAGTATGAGAATAAACCACCAGTAGTTATATACTATGTTATGATACAAAATCTCGTCGATAAATAATGTCACTACAAGAAAAATAGCCTTTTACGACGCGCAAACCACAACACTCATTGATTTATGTTACACAAAAGAGGGTGACATTAAAAAAGTGTCATCTCTTCAAAAAAAAAATAAGGATTTAGATCACGCATTATTGCGTGCCCTTAAATTAGTGTCTAATGTAAAAAAATAAAAAACACAGAGGGCACTTTATCTAAAACGTGCGTCCGCTATGAATGTCTCTTTATATTTTTTTTTGAAGAAACACGCGTCTCCCTTTAG
Source organism: Lactuca serriola (assembly GCF_051521515.1). Lineage (NCBI taxonomy): Eukaryota > Viridiplantae > Streptophyta > Magnoliopsida > Asterales > Asteraceae > Lactuca > Lactuca serriola. The sequence continues at coordinate 266,573,680 of NC_136415.1, forward strand.
AGGGAAAATGAAATCCCCAAATTTTTTAAACCCCCGCCTTCTTCTCCCTCGTCTCCACCCCAACCCCGACCCTCACCCACATCCACCGCCTCCGATCCTCGTTGCCTCCTCTAGCCTCAGACTGCACGTACTGTTCATCTTATAACAAAATCGTAAGGGATTTAGGGTTTTTTCAAAAGGATCGTTACATCTGCTCACTTCCGCTCACCTCTTACCTCCGGAGACCTCTGCTCAACTCTTCCCACTGGCGACCTCGAGTTCATCTCAACTCATGGAGACTGCGACGACTGATCAATTTTACAAGCCTTCGTTTATGAGCCAACCATTTACGACTCCTCACGCTCACAAGAATATGATTTAGGGCTCGTTACATTATACCTATGACAAACTTACAAGGAGATTAAGGGCTTTGTGACTTATCCATGTTGCCATCTATGAACTAATGAAGCCCTATATAGGTCCGATTCAAGCATCGTTTAAGGTATAGGTAGCCTTTCCTCCTCCACAAATCGACGTGCAAGTTGTCTTCGTTTAAGGTATAGGTAGTTATACACCACTTATTCTTCTTCAGCCCCCAAATCCAAATCTTCTCTAACTTTGATGGCAGATTAAGGGAAAAGCTACATGAAAGTCTTTCCGGCAACGACGACGGAGCCGCACTTGATTAGACACTCAGAACGATTGACCGACGGATCTCTAGATACCTCACGGTTGACCAACCGATATGGGATGACCCTGCCGACGCTTCGTCGTTTCTCGACAACGTTGACAAACTAGTTACGGTGATTCGTGAGTGGAGTGCGATGGTTGACGACAAGGCGGTTACATCGTGTCTCGACCGAGCGGAGGATTTGCTGAGAAATACACTGGTGCTAAATCAGAGGTACTTCAATTCTCGATCGTTTCAGCTTTGTGGTTTATTTTATTTTATTTTTTTTCTGCATGATGCAGATCATAGTTTGAAAACTTCAACTTGCCTTGTGAAACTGAGCTAAATTAGTCAAGCTTAAAAAAGTATGATTCCATTTTGAAAATCTGGATATTCATATTACGAAGTACTCTTGCGTTCTCAAGATTATGGTTATGTGTTATCATGCGTAGTAACATTCAGGACTTATAGATCGTTTTAGCTGAAGAGGACTCTTGTTTGAGTCCAAACTAAGTGACATCGTAGTAACTTTTACTGAGTACCACTCACGTTTCTTATCGTCTTGTTCAAATTCTAGAATAGTTGTTCTTGAACATTTGAGTTTTTCTCTTCATCCTTCTTCTTCTTCCCTTTCATATAATGATAACCATAGCCGTATTGATATTGGTAGTAGAGATTTCTGCTCTCAGACTTGTAATTTGAACCAAGTTCTTTCTCAAGGACCTGCTGCCATTGATTACAGGTTCGTAATTTTAGCTTATTTTACATACGTATGATCAACTATATATATTTGAACTTCTTAATGTAATATATAATGGATGGAGTAATAGTAGGAAAAAAATTTGATATTTAGTTCATGAAACTGCTACATCTTAAACCATTGATTTAAAATTTATTTTTTTTATAAGCATCTAATTAATAGGGAAGATCATCATTCTTTGTGTATTGTTCTTACATTACTAAAGATCAGTAGATTGTAATTCTTGTAGCAAGGTCACTTATGTTACTTTGAGAAATCTACCCAATCAATCTACTCTCATTTTTTTATTAACTTTGAAAAATCTATCAAATTATAGCAGTGAAAATCAAATCAAAATTGCTATAATTGGGTGGCTTTTTCTCTAAAAGTAGAGTGCTTTAATAGAAAGATATCAATCAAATGACTTGCATTTTGTAAGCTGATTCATTAAAAAATTATTATTATGCTAATAATAACAATAGCTATGTGCATGCAGTTGTTTGCTACAGGAGGATGAATTTCACAAACTAGCCGATGCAACAATTCATGATTTATTAGAGAAGATAGAGGTGATAAATTTTGTATAAAGTCCTTAAAAATATATTTGCAAGAAGTAAAAAACACATGCATTTTGATGATTGAGTCTTATTTAACATGACAAGAATATGGTGATTCTGTTGACATTGATGGTTTTGACATAGACTATGGGGTTAGTTATGACTTATGACTTATGATGATTAAGCATGTGATTTATGTAGCTCTGCAATTGCATGCTGTCAACTTGACTGATTTATGATGATTAAGATATGCTGTTATCCTTTCCACACGGTTCAACAGAAAACCGTGTTGGACCATCTTTAAACTACGTGTTGGACGTGTTGCAGTATTTAAGTTTCACACATAAAAGTTATACTACGTGTTTTCTTTACCACTGAAAATAAACAAAAATCATCCGTGTTTCTTTTATTCATATGAATAATAATAACTAATGTTAATAAAGTAATATTTCTATTTCTATTTATTCATCAAAAGAAACGTGACCCTTTTGAAGTTGGTATACTATAGACTATATAATAGCTTAAACAAGGGTAAATGTGTAAATTTCTCAGTTGAGAGTCCAACTTCAGCTACAAAACCAAAAAACGTGATTGGGGAAACAAGTGATGATGAACAATCAGATGATGATGATACAGAGATTGAAGCAGGTCAATGTGAACAAAGTAATGATCAAATGGATGTTGAACGGTTTAAGAGCTAAGAGGTTTTACATTAAGCAACAAGTATGCAATTTTTTTTAACAAGATTGAAAAGTTATTAAACCCTTTTATAAAAAATGCAAGATTTAAAAGTTGTGTGTGTGTGTGTGTTTAAGGTGGGACAACTATGTGAAGAATACACAACTTTGTTCAAGCAACTCACAAGTGGTAGTCAACAATTCAAAGATGCTTCAACCAATAATCGAGTGCTCAAGGCAGATGTGGAAGCATTGAGAGCTAAGGTAATTTTTTTTTCTTATTTTGAGAACATTTTTATAGAATCTGAAAGGAAAATAATATGATATTTTATTAGTTTTACTTTGTTTCTTTTTTATCTTAATAGGCTTAATGGGTTAAGCACTTAATCCAGAAAGCTACATATAGTTGTTTCCTTTTGACTTAATTTGGACATAATGACTTGATGAGTTAACCAAAAAAGCCTGCCACATATTAAGGGGCATTATGGGAAAATCCTACGAATAAAGGGCTTATTAATGGGAGGGGCATTTTGGGTAATTCTTTATATATTTTGTTTGTTGCAAAAGAGTATATAAGTGGGTAGAAGGATTGAGGGATGGTTATCTGTCATGATAAATGAAGATTTTCACTGTCACTGCCTTCTCTGCTATTAGGAATATACATATTTCATGGTCTTTTTTCCTTTTTTAAAGGTAAACATCCATCAATTTTGAATTAACTCTCTCTTTTATCAAATATCATGTTCTTCATTTTAGAGAACATTAATCTCTGTTAGTTTTTATTTATTTATTTATCCTGTTATGTGTTGGATTACAGCAGTGAAAGGAGCATTAAAAATAAAAAACAAAAAGATAATTCCCTCCTTATTATCATATGCCTAATATATTATGTTCTTCAATTTGCAGAAAGATCATCAAGCAATAGATATCCTTTTAGCAGAGATCAATATATATATATATATATATATATATATATATATATATATATATATATATATGAGCTGTTTGCTTTCAAACATTGTTCGGGAAGAAGGTTGAAACTTGCTCTTTGTGAAGGTAATTTAATTTCTTAATGTATTATCCTCTATATTCTTGATATTTTCCCACTTTTTAAATCTTTTTATCAAGTTCTCACTTTTGGATATAGAGCTTGATGAGAGAATGCGTGACCTAAATCTTTTATCAAATTCTCACTTTTGGAGGTGGCCATAAGAAAAGGTAAGCAAAGGGTAATTTGGTATTTGTTGTTGTTATTGTGTATTACAATACTTCCTTGTATATATGTATAAAGTTTGTTCTTATTCAGATTTGCCTTTTACCATTGATTTCCTTATTGAGGCATTGTACTTTGAAAATGTTAATTCTTACCTTTTGTCCATGTAGGATCCACCAGGAACAGGAAAAACACAAACAATTCTTGGGCTTCTTAGTGCCATATTACATACCAACTGAGTATCTAAGTCTCTTAGTAACTTTGCAAGACATTGATTACTTGAGGGTATTTTAGTCACATTGTAAGAGATTGATTACTTGAGGGTACTTATGGTATATAATGCTATATTCTTTTGTTAACATGGTCCTTAGTGCAATGGATCATCTTTATTGTTTATGGTATTTTGTTATGTATTATGAGACTTTTAATGTGTTATTTAATTTGAAAATTAGTAAATCTATCAAAAATATTTAATTTTAAAAAAATTTAAAATTATGACACGCAAAAATGCGTGTCGTCTTCCTTTATGACACAGGCTTCCTTGATACGCTTTGCGTGTCATAAACACGCGCATCGTAAGGTTACGACACGCAAATGCGTGTCGTCTTCCTTTATGACAGGGCCTTTCTTGATACACATTGCGCGTCGTAAATGCGCGTCGTAAACAGAAGACGCGCCTTTCTTGACGCGCATTTGCGCGTCGTCTGAGCGTTTTACGACACGCATTGCGCGTCGTAAAAGGCTGTTTTTCTAGTAGTGTGTGTATGTATTTTTAAGACTAAAGTTTACTTACAAACAAAAATAATACGTTTTCAACATTAAGTAAATATTAAAAATACAAAAATATTCAATTAAAGCAACAACCTATCAACCAGCGTAACACCTACACGTACGAGTTACTCGATTACGCCAACGAAACGTCCTTATTGGATTGTAGGTGTTTAAGGTGTTCAAGGTGGCCAGAAGAACTCTCAACACGTGTGAGGATGATGGGTTTGACGTTGAAAATAAATTGTTGGCTCTATAGTAGCCTTTTGTCTCTTATATGTTGTAAGAAATTGAAATCCGCATATAATGCTTATGGATTATTAAACGGTGTGTTTTGTCATATCCAGACTTCGGAAGAATGTAATATCGAATAAATCCTTTTATTATTTCATTATATGTTGTTGACTATGATCCAAATGTTTAAGTCACAACCCCGACGTTTCCGCCTTTGGACGGGGTGTGACTCTGGAAGTAATGTGGAAATCAAGTCATTTATACACACTGAAAGAACACTAACAACACCAATTCAACACATTTTAGCTTCAGTTCATAAACCATTTGAAAACAATTACTTACAATGATAACAATAGCATGAATAAGGTAAATCTAGATGAAATCTACATAACTTCATTCAACCAATCATATTAAAACGCTAAAGTCATATCAAATCACTATGTTGCAGAACCTGAAGGCTCTGGTTTTATCCCAAATCATTTCACCACATCATCTATAAAAGGACAGGAAAAGAAAATCAACATACATATCTAATATTGTATAATATTGGCTACAATTTTTGTGAATGTTTCTGATTAGTTTCAATTCTATCTCCCATATGTATTAGATTTGTGCAGATCAATTACTCAAGCTTTAGCTTTTTGTTTCTGAACACAAAAAACCTGAATAGCTTATTCAGTGCTTACCTTGAATACGAATCCATGTTGGTCATTGCCAAATTATTGAGCAATGAGACCAGCAACTTGAATCTCATATTTGAGTGTGATAGTAGCTTCCTTTTGAAGCTGATATTCCATAAAATGCTAGGGATAAAAATTTCAAAAAAAAGAATTAATTACTTTAAACTCGACTTTAAAAGATTTAAACTACTATATGGTGACATATACCAGGGCTTATGGTATACTGAGTGACTTATGGTATACTGACTAACATATACCAGACTATCTGCACATCTACTTCCCTATCTCTTGATTCCATGCGTGCTCACCCTAACAAAATGTATTCTGAAAATTATCGAGATAAAGTGGTAAAGAGACACAAATGAGGATAAAAAACTCATTAAATGATTATAATTAATGATAAAAATTAACTACATGTTAAAAACATTTGATATCAGATGACCAAAAATACAAATAAAATTGAGTTTCTTACCTCTAATGTATAAGGAGGTTCAGGGCAGAAACAAAAACAATCATCAACTCTACCATTGACCATATTTACTACTCATAAATGATAAAACTCAATATTTGAGATTTCCTTCATGTTATAGACCTCTAGCTGCAAACATACATACACACATACATACATACAAACACAATGTTAAGAGAGATTTTCTAAAAGATGCTCCCAACATTTAAATGAATCCTTTCTTAATACCCATGATATAAAAAACTAAAGTTGGTGGCATGTTAGACCATTTATCTTTTTAAGTACAACCACTTTTGACCAGAACCTGATGTAGAATAAATTAAATAAATAAAGCATTTTACTCTATCTGTAATGAACAAATTTTCATTGTGACATTTTGTCGAACAGTTGGAGGGGGTTTTCTATGAAGATTGTAGTCGAAACTCTAAAAAATCATTAAAAGAAGCAGAAATCAACCTTCATTTAATCGTGGTTGTGTGTATATGAGTGTAGATAGACATGCCTTTGTATTTTTGTGTGTTCTATAGGCAATATATACAAGAGACATAATAACTCTTTAAAGTGTGATCTAATAACCATACAAATGAAAACAAAATCATACCAGCTATATAGATATTGTAGCTGAAATCCATAAGCAGATGCAAAAACATTGATAGGGAAAGAGAGAGAGACATATAGGCGGAGAGAGAGAGAGGTGTTTAATAGAGCTTACTTTGATGTGATTGGTTGGAATACTTAGAGGGTAGTTGGATGGTGTTGCTGATGATGTATGGTTTCTTCTTCGATTTTCCTTTCGATTTTATCTGGTACCATGACTCCAGATCGGGCATAAAGGGTGTAGGCGGTAAATGAGTAAATCAAAAAGGAAATAAGAGGTTAAGAAGAGCTTGTCAGCTTCAAACGATGGAAGAGACCTTCTTCTGGTGACTTCTTAGCTTCTCCTATGAGAAACACTAACCATCATCCGCCACGATGACACAGATTAAGGGGGTGTTTGGCTTATCTTTTCAGAGGGCAAAAGGATTTGTGGGAAAAGTTACAAAAACTCAGGATTTCCTGACTTTTACAAAAAGTCAGTTTTCCTTCTATCAAAACCCCAAAAGTTGCTTTTAAAATATTTTTACCAAACATCTTTTCCCTTCTATTTTTTTTTCTAAAAGTCCTTTTAGTCTCTAAAAAGATAAGTTAAACACCCCCTAAACTCTGTGGACCATTCCCCTAGTCGATCGGTGTTGGGTCAATATTATGGTTTATACTTTGCTTTTCTAGAAAATTGTGTTTTTATGTAATAACTTATGTGTTTACGGTCAGGTTTATGGCCAAGGGGGTGTTTACGGCCGTAAACCCTGTTTACGGCCCATATTCTCATGTATATATATAGGGGTGAGGGGTGTGAGGAAAAAGAGAGATGAACACTAGAGGAGCTTAAGTGTGTGCATTTGAAGGTGTTCTAGAGAGAGAGAAAAGAGAGTGTGTGTGTAAGTGTGTGTGAATATTGTATCCGGATCTTCATTCATATCAATTCATACAAGATTCATCATCTTCTTCTTCTCCTTCTCTTCTATTTGATCTGACATCACCTGTTTGATTGGGATTCCGCACCATCAAACGGATCGGATTGATACATAAGCATTTTTGGGGATTTACAATTGGTATCAAAGCTTGTTTGTATCAATCATTTTTTTAAATCTGGAGCTTATTTGATCTTATTTTGAAGAGATTTTTGCGTTTTTGGATAGATCTCGCAAAAATAAGGGGGGGTTTGTTCTTCGCGTTTTTCCTAAAAATGAGTTTTTGATCGAGTTTTGGAGCAAAAAAGGTGAAAAACGCTGTTTTTCGTCAAGAACAACGATTTCTGAAGAGTTTACGGTCTTTGAAGGGCTTACGGTGTGGAGTTTACGGCCGGAAACGTGTTCACGGTCATCGGAGTTTGCGGCCTCGGCTCGGTGGACTGTGGATTGCGGCTCGGTGATCGGCTTAAAGCACGGCTCGGCTCAGCAGCAGTTCACTTCAATAAAAAAATGAAGCTGATTTGGCGGTTGTCGGGTATCGAACCCGAGACCTCTAGGTCATTGCCACACGCGTCTTACCAACTCTTCCAAACTGCGCCTTTGTTCATTCCTCCCGTTTTTAATTCTTAAACACTCCTTTTCGGATCCAACTTTCGCAATTTGACAAAATCAGCCCAAAAATTCAAAATTTTATTTAAAAAAAAAAATCCTTTTTCAACCCAATTTGTTTTTTTTTATTTTATTTTTAAATTTTGACTTTTATTTTTGACTTTTTACTTAAAATTTTGACTTTGATTTTAAAGTTTGACCTTTGACTTTAAACTTTGACCTTCTTGTTTGACTTTTAAAATTTCAAATTTAGATTTTCGGTTTGACTTTTAAGTTTGACTTTTCAAGTTTGACTTTTTAAATTTGACTTTTGAGGTTGACTTTTGAGTTTTTAGTCAAAGGGCGTATTTAAAATTAAAAAAAATGATGAGTTCTTCAAACGTTCCAGTCAATAAAGTTTCATGTTCTCAATCTTGTGAAACTACGATTAAATTTCTTCGGGACCAAATTGATTTATTAAAAAGAGAAGTTGAGGACCTGAGATATGAAGGATATCAACTCAGGAAAGGACAGAAACCCCTGAAGGCTGAATTAGAAACAAAATAAAGGATTTTAGAAGAATTCAGGCAGAGTACAGTGAGAAATGTGAACTGTACAATTATGTTAAAAGGCAAATGATGCGCTGACTGCCGAGCTTGATACACTGAAGAAAAGATTTGATTCTGTAAACTTTGCTTTTGAAAAATTTGATGGATCAAGCGAGGTAGTTGCCAACATGATCGATCATTGCATGGATTTCAAACGAAATCAGTCAAAGGGTTTAGGATATGATAGTGTACCTCCTCCTTATAATCATACATATCTGTATCAACCCTTATCCAAGGAGGAGATTGCCAACGAACCATTTATGGTTTATGGCAAGCCATCTGGTTTCGTTTCAGGCGGATTTATTAATGTTGAAAGTACTAACATTTCTACTTCCCCTGCAGATCAACCCTTAGACCAGGAAAAGCATGGAGTCGGAGGACCTGTTGATGTTTTTGTTTCCAATGAACAACCTACTGTTTCTGATGATAAAGTTGATGATACATCTTGTGATGCCTTTGATGCTTTTGCATCGTATCATGTTGAGTTAAATTTTTTTGACATATTTGATTATTTGTTTGAAAATACTGATGTTCCTGTTTCTAGCACATCTACTTCATATGCAGGTAAAGTAGCAGAAGATGAGAACAAGGAGAACACCACTGAACAAACCAACATCTCCTTGAGCTCTGAATCTGTTGCTTCGAACTCATCTGCTTCTGATCAACCTGCTATTGAGAAGTACAAGCCACTAATTCCAGTGAAACAAAGTGCCTGTTGCAAGTGTGCATGTGGGAACAACAAGAGACAATGCAAGGATACGCCACCAGGGGCAGGAAGAAACAATTTCTCAGTGAAGAAAAAGACTTGTTTTCACTGTGGAACACCTGGTCACATTGCCCGAAATTGCCCAAATCGCGCATACGTTCCTTACCTCGCACAAGGCTGGCAGAACGCGCCAAGAGGGAGATACTCCAAAAGATACCCCTCGAGATCACGATCGGACATTGACGACTGGAATGCCAAGAAGGCCAAGAATGCAACTCCCAAGGCAAGAATCAAACTCGAAAGGACAAGAATCAGAATCCCAAGGGCAAGAAGGGAATGTCGGCCAAGAAGTCCAATCCAAGAGATGCTTCCGTGAAGCCAAAATCAAAGTCATCTCAACGACCGTCATCAAGTTCCAAAGCAAGTACTGAGCCACTCATCAGATCGAAAAAGAAATGGGTTAAACCCAACTACAAATGGGTTCCAAAGGCTCACTCTCCTAAATCAACTAATGACTCTAATATTTCTTCATCTTCTATTTGTGATAATCAGGATATGTCATGGGAGTGAGTACCGTACAAGGATGACAAAGGTCGACCCAGTTTTAAAATGGACTGGGTTCCAAAGACCAACTAATCCCGCTCTGTGTCAGAGCAGCTATGGAGGCATATCATCAGACTTCAGTTTGTTGGTAGTGGCTGTTCCAGGCACATGATAAGAGGCATCTCTCAACTGTACAACACTCAGAACATTGTTTGGGAGAATGTGTCCTTTTGCGGGAAAGGAAGAAAGGAAGAGATCACAAACAGGGTTAGTGCTTAATGACATGAAGAATTTCCGGATCTGTTCTAAGATTACGTGTGCTGTTCTCAGACCTTCTGGATGCAAATTCAATCGGTGTCTTACGGTTTGAGTTTTCTTCTTTATACTCCTGAGTTTTTCTTAAGCTGATTCGCTTTAAAGACTAATTTTTGTTTTAGGATAGTTTAAATTTGCGCATTTACTTTCGTTTCTCTCCTATGCACAAATTTAGGGGGAGAAATAAAAACAAAAAAAAATTAGAAATTTAAAAAAAATCCAAAAACATTAGAAAATCAAAAAATGAAAAAATATATGTTGGTTATGAAATGTGCTTGAGGGAGATGTTTTGGGAAGTGATATTATCAAGTGATAACAAGCAATCTAAGTCTGTGTAACGTACCCAAAGTTGAAGGGTCTATGCTCTGGTTTGATGCGCCGGTAGGCACGGAAGATTCTAAATGGACTTGACTAGGCAGAGTTGAACTTAGGAAATTTATAGACTTGACAAATCTTAACCTAGTTAGATCCGTTTAGCCTGACAATACGACGCTTGGATAGATTGAGTAGGGAGATATATATGAGAATCTACTCGTCACATTAAATGAACCCGTATCTGGAACCGTGGTTTAACTTTTCCTCGATGTGCGGATTCTGTCCTTAATTCCGGTATTGATGGGGCGACTGGTAAATTCCGATGAATTAGGTCTGTAGAAAATTATTTTCTTTCTTTCTTACTGTTAGTCATATGTTGCCTCCTCTGCGTGATTGGAAGAGATCCGACCTGGACTGCAACATATTCAAATCTATTTCTCTGCATATTATATCTATGAAATTCTTCTTATCTGTTAGCCATATGCTGTCTCCTTTGCGTGATTAACAATCCGACCTGGTACACAGCATATGCATCCTTCTACTTCTCAATCCCTCTAAAACTATAAGTGATAATAATCTGAATCTATCTTCTCTCCTAATGATTGTCTGCTCACCCGATGTAAGGAGTACTATGGAAGTCCTTGATTACTGGGGCATATCAGGAAGCAGGAAACATGTTCCAGTACAATTAAAATTGAACACTCAAAGATTGTCTATAGATCTCGCTGCTCAATTTAGGTGGACAACAATATCCTTGGTCGTCGTCAGCTGAATGGTCCTTAAGAAATAGTTTCTAGGAACTTAGGATCACTTTGTCTTATAACTAATAGTATGTCCTAATTTTGTCACAATTTTTCGTGTTTAAGTGGACAACAATACCGGTGATCGATCAGACAAAGACGTGAAGATAGAAGGTACCGACAAGTGGATTAAGGTTGTGTTAAAACTTTGATCCCAAATCATTCTTAAAGTTAGATATCATTTTATTTTTGTTAAATTTGTTCATACTTTCTTCTAATTTAAATATTATGGGAGAATTAAAAATTTAAAAAAAACCAAACAAAAATCAGAAAATTAAAAAAATCTAAAAAATATTGTTATTTATGTTTTTTTTTCTTGTTCAAGAAAATCAAAAAAAAATCCAAAAATATTTTTGTTTCTGTGCTAAGTTTTCTTTTAGTTTAGTTTTGTCTTGAAAAGTGATTTCAGGTATAGATAAGACTCATGAAGTTTGCATTGAAGATTTCTGAGCCAAGGCTTCATCCGTGAGCATCGAAGAGTTCGCATTCGAAGGAGCAAGAAATGAAGATTATTCTTTCGACATTCAATCCGTCCACCCCAGAAGAAAGGTGAAGCTGAAATTAAAGAATATGTGACAAATTGCATTGAAGCCTCCTTAATCAGTCTGCTGCTATCTTAAGCCTGCTGAAGTGATCTAGAAGATTTGTTCTCTCTGATGTTCTCTCTGAAGATTCTCAAGCTGAAAGCGCTATCTTTCAAGAATCAGTACATCAAGCCTCCTCACCCGATGTGCGTTCAAAGCCAAACTCTAAATAAAAGCCCAACCGCTGAATATGAAGTCATTCATTGAAGATTCATCAAGTTCATCTTGAAGTTGTGAAGAATTTGAAGATTAATGTTGAAGCCAAGTTCCCAATGAAGATTAACAAGAAAAGCCAGCTACGTTTTAGGGGGAGCTTGTTGGGTCATTTAAGAAAAGAAAAGAAAGCTATAAACCAAGGGGGAGATTGTTGGGTCAATATTATGTTTTATACTTTGCTTTTCTAGGAAATTGTATTTTTATGTAATATCTTATGTGTTTACGGTCAGGTTTATGGCCAAGGGGGTGTTTACGGCCGTAAACCCTGTTTACGACCCATATTCTCATGTATATATATAGGGGTGGGGGGTGTGAGGAAAAGAGTGATGAACACTAGAGGAGTTTAAGTGTGCGCATTTGAAGGTGTTCTTGAGAGAGAGAGAGAGAGAGAGAAAAGAGAGTGTGTGTTAGTGTGTGTGAATCTTGTATCTGGATCTTCATTCATATCAATACATACAAGATTCATCATCATCTTCTTCTCCTTCTCTTCTATTTGATCTGACATCATCCGTTTGATTGAGATTCCGCACCATCAAACGGATCTGATTGATACACAAGCAGATTAAGGACTTACAATCGGTAGGATGAAATCACCGATCACAAAGAATCAATGACAGTGAAGGTCGAGAAACGAATTAAAGTTATCGGGTAGCCGACTCAAAATTGAAGCTGCTACCATTGACCAGATGACTCGACCCGTTGACCACCAAAAAGGGGCTAGGGACCAAATTGCAAATATTAAAACCTATGTGGCCAAAATATGAAACTAAAGGAAGTTACTGTAGGTAATCCTCCCCGAATAAGTATATATATAATATGATTTGTTATGTTTTTTAGTTGTTAGATTGTTTTATTTAAAAATTCTCTATATTCGTATTTTTTGCTTTGCTTCCTTTCCAAAGTTAATCGACTATATATTATTATTCTTTTTTTTTTAATATTTTTAATTATTTTAATATTTTAGTTATTAAAAAATAAGAAAGTACCGAAACTCATAGCACCCAACCCATGCCCAACCCCTCTTTATGATATTGTTCATACATATTGTAACACAATAATAATCAAGACAAAATATGATGTGTTAAATAAGGAAAAGAAAGACAAATAACTTTCAAATACTTTATTGATTGAAACAAGCTCAAATGTTTATGTCGAACATCTGCATGGAATACGAAGGATTACGTATACATGGGCATAGAATACGAAGGATTACACTGCAAAAGTATGATTGTTGTGAGTTCATTATCCTAAGACCAACCCACCTTTATATACCCTTGCAAAAGATGGTGAGAATAAATCAACCTAATATGGCTAGAAACGTGGAGCATGACACATAAATAAATCTCGACATAAAAGATTATGTGAGATTTGATGAGATACACACATGCTCAACAAATGTTGATTTCGAAAGTCATTTTTACTTTGAAGCTTGATTGCTTTGAAATCATGAATAGAAAAGAATGCATGAATAATATTTACGTTTATACAAAAAGCTTCGAAACAACAAACAAATGAAAATATATTTTGAAACTTGACATACATAATCATTTGATCTTTAACAATATCTCCTTTATGTCCTGTCTTCAAAGTCTTTAATTCGCCGCTCGAGTCTTCTCTAGACATGGAGTCTTAGGAAAAAGATCTGGAATAAGAGCTAACATAGTTTCTCGAATTTTAATATACCATTGCATCATCTCGGGAGTCTTAAATTTTAGCTTCTTCGTGTTCTTCTCTCATAGAGACATCCACTCAATGACATGCATAAGAACAGATGTTGGGAAAAGATGTTATGCATACATTATATATATATATATATATATATATATATATAAAGTGGGTTGGATTAAGTACAGTAAGCTTTTGACGTTTTGGATATTGGCCACAAAAGTTTTTCATATTGAACTTTCGTCCTTTGACCAATTGTTTGGATTAAACAGGAATGGGACATCAAAATGTCTGTGGAAGGAGGTTCAGGGCAGAAACAAAAACAATCATCAAATCTACCACTAACCATATTTACTACTCATAAATGATAAAACTCAATATTTGAGATTTCCTTCATGTTACAGACCTCTAGCTGCAAACATACATACACACATACAAACATACAAACACAATGTTAAGAGATATTTTCTAAAAGATGCTCCAAACATTTAAATGAATCCTTTCTTAATACCCATGATATAAAAAACTAAAGTTGGTAGCATGTTAGACCATTTATCTTTTTAAGTACAACCACTTTTGACCAGAACCTGATGTAGAATAAATTAAATAAATAAAGCATTTTACTTATCTGTAATGAACAAATTTTCATTGTGACACTTTGTCGAACGGTTGGAGGGGGTTTTCTATGAAGATTGTAGCCGAAACTCTAAAAAAATCATTAAATGAAGCATAAATGAACCTTCATTTAATCGTGGTTGTGTGTATATGAGTGTATATAGACATGCCTTTGTAGTTTTGTGTGTTCTATAGCCAATATATACAAGAGACATAATAACTCTTTAAAGTGTGATCTAATAACCATACAAATGTGATGAGAATCAATCTCTTGATCGATTAGATCTTTCACAGGTATGACTATGGAAATTAAACAAGTCAAAAACAGTTAGAGAATGAACACATAATAGAATCAAATGTATGCTTATGATTCGAAATAAAGTCAAGCCTTAGCAGAGCTCGATGAAGAACTTCCGCTATAGAGGCGAGCTAGGGTTTATAAAACTCAAAGAAAATAAACAATAAAAGCGATAACTACTAAGACTGCATGTATGCAACTTATATACTAAACCCTAGTACAAAACATGCACGGTTGGACAGGCCCAATACCGGCAATCAAAACTGGGCTAAGGACCGAGCCCATGACGCAATCTAATAGGCCCAACAATTTCTCCCTTTGCGTCAAATGAGGCGAGAGATCATTTCTTCTGAGTTGACTTCACTGTCTTTATTACTTTAAACAGACGAGGAATTATTGCGAGAAGTGTCTGTCTAAATTGTACGTACCACCTCAGCATGTCAATGAATAATTTCTTATCAGCAACACTGTTCTGATCGCACCTCTGAATGATTTCCAAGATATGCTCCAGGAAAGACGTAGAGAAGAGGTGTTTGTCAATGAGAGCGAACATGCATTTCTGACCTTCGCCTCTGATGAACATAACGGTGTGGTACTTTGAATCAATCTTCCCCTTGACCATAGTGTTGACGTTGCCTGCTCTGCCCATAGTCTTTATCGTCGTTCACTTGTAAATGACAGAGGCAATCTCCTGGTCCATCTTTGCTACCTCGTGAATGTAGCATACAATCATACGCTTGACATGATTAATTATTGGCTGGTACTCCTGAGGGTTTGACAGAAGAATGTTGTTGATGAGTATCCAGTTATTGGGATTAAGGTTCGGTAGATCAACAAGGGTAAAGTAGTAGACTAAGCCTTCGGTTCCTCGAGTCACCCTGAATTTGACATTAATAAACTTCCCCGCTGAATAGGGATTCATAACCTTGACAGCGGTGATTTTCTTGGAACTCCATGTTAGGTACTAGGGTTGAGCAAACTCCAAGTAAAACTCTAGAAGATCCTTATCTACCTTCGGGTTTGGGGAAGGAATAGCAGCAGTCGAATTGAAGCAATGGAAGATAAATGCCTTTCGTGTGATTGGCATATCGAACTGTGCATCCTTGGAGTTGTCAAGTCCAAAGGACATTACTGGCTCAAGCCAGAGAATGCTCGGCTCATCGGTTGCACATCTTTGAAGTGAGTCTATAGTCCAGACAGGAAACATGGACTTTTTCTTCTCTAGGAGCTCCGCTTCCTTTTGCTTCTGCTCCAGCTCAGCTCGTTGTTTCTTGAAACTTTCTTCCATTTCCTTTTTAGAGGTCTTTACTTTCTGGAAGGGATTCTTGGGATTCTTGGCATAGACATCATCCTCATTGTCCGTGTCATCCTCGCCAATTTTCTTCTTCTTTTTCTCTTTGTTGCTGACCGAAGCTTCATTACCCTTCAGTTCAGTAGATGATTTCGGTCCAGAAGGAGGTTGGATTGTCACCTTCTCTCCCCCTTGTTTCGGTTGGACCCCAGTTACCGGAACACCCTCGATACGACTAAGGATGTCCAATGCCGGTTTGAGCTTGTCTGCCAGATGACGTCTGATGGTTATGGTAATGATCGGATCGTGAGCCTCAATGAGATGAAGGAGGATGGAGTGAACATCAGTAGTAGAAATTCTAATGACCTCCCTTTCTGACTTTAGGTCATTAACATCAGCATTAGCAGTACACAGCTTGTGGGTTTGCAATTTGAGCTGTGAGGTGCGTCTGTCCAACTCATCCATAATACGATTCTTTACAGCTAACTCCGCCTCCAGCTGAGTCAATCGGTCATTGATGTTGGCGTGTAAAGTTTCGTTGGTTGCTTCAATGGCTTGTCGTGCAACTTCAAGGTTTGAGCGTTCAGATTGAAGAGACCTTTGAAGGTTCTCTACTGAAGCGTTGACACTTTGAGCATTCTTAGCAGCAGCAGCCTGCAAGGAATCTAAAAACAAGTGAGCTTCAGAAACTAGTTTATTGACTTTTGCGGTCGCTTCCTTGCACTCCTTAGTAGAAGCATCAACAGCAAGAGAGGCTTGTTAACACTGTGAAGTGGAGGCTTCAATTGCTTTGGCTGCAGTAGATAATGTGGCACTATGTTCTGTAACAACAGAGGAGAACAAGGCCTTCAATGCAGCTTCAGAATAAGCGCCAGAGGAAGAGGATGAAAGCAGTTGATCAAGCTTTTCATTTACCGCCTTGAGATGACGCTTTGTGACAGGCTCATCATCATCATCATCGCTCTGCACACGGTAAGGACTGAAATACGTGGAATCAAATTCCAAGTCCTCACCGCCTAGAATAGGGGTTGTTTCAGTAGATTGAGTGGGTGATAAGGGTTTTGAAGTAGCTAGAGGGTCGGTTGTGACAGGTGGTTCAGTTACTGGTGGATTGGGAGCAGTAAAGTGAGCTCCTGTGGTAGTAATGGTAGTAGTGGTATTTGTGAAAATGGGAGGAGGGATGGGAATTGTAGTGGATGGTTGAGTGGTTGGAATAGGAAATATAGGAGGGATGGATACTCGGATGGTTACAGGTGGAGGTGAAGGAGGATTAGAGCGAACTGGAATTTATGGGGTAGGGGAGCGAGGCGGAGTATCTCCTCAGCCCGAAGCTTCTTCATCAGAGCTTTCGCTCTCAGATTCTGAAGGAGGAGCATTCTTATGCTTAGGAGGGACATCCTCTGAATCTGAATCACTTGTAGATTGAAGTATAAGCCTCCTAGCAGGCTTCTTCTGCTTCTTCGGTTGAGCCTGAGAAGTTGCAGCCTTATCAGACTTTCGCTTCTTGGGGGTTTGCCCCTTAGTTGGTTTAATGACAGGTCCTTCCTTCTGTGTATCAGGCTTCTTACCCCTTTTGGCTGGCTTGTCAGCCTCTTTAATAGAGCGAACCATGGCTGGCGTAATCTCCCTTGGACCAGATGATGGACGCTTCCTGTATTGTTGTAGAACGTTATTCGACGTAGAGATACGACCTAGCATTGCTTCAGGAATGGATCCAATAAAAGAGTACTTGGTTGGATCAGTGACAATAATTTTTGGAGTGTGAAAGGTAGCAATGGATAAGAGCAGAGAATCCGCCATTATTGGAACACAAAGGCAGTCCATTGCCCAGTTGGTGATGATCGACCAAAAGCGCCAAAACGAGATCTCAGAATGCCTGGATGAAGAGACCAAGCTTTGAACTTTGTGATGGTACATCCCATACAACATAGTCATGAAAGACTTGCTTGCACCATCTGAGCCAGCGCTTCACTTAGAAAGTCCCTTGAACAACAACGTGAAAAGGCCATTCCATTGAGGAGGAAGGCAGGACTTCTTGAACTTTGTGATGGTGGATAGGGCTTCGATATACCCCATCTGATAAAACATGGAAAACAATTGACCAGTGGTGATGGAGTCAGGATTTACCAGAGATTGTTCTTGAGAAAGACCAATTAGGGCACATAATCGATGCTTGGAGATAAAGGTCTTCTCATCGTGGAGTTCGAAGTGAATCCTTTCATTAACCTTGTCGTAGTAGGCAGTAGAGTAGACAAGAGACAGGAAGGACATTGGAACAACTTCGACTTTAGTCAGCGCGTCGACGAGAGGTGAGTATTTGAGACACTCAACAACATACAACATGTATGGCTCATAGATAAATGGGGTGAGATCGATGATCAGGTTCTGTTGGGGTTTGATTGTGAGAAGTGGTTGAGGAACTGAAGTATCATGAACAGATGAAGATTCTGCCATTGTAGTAGCTTAGAGAAAATGATGAACAGTTGCAAGAACCGCTGGTGTTCTTTGAGAGAAATTGGTAAGTGATAAAAGTTGAGAGAGTACTGTTCCAATTCCTTTTATACGTACAAGGAAGAGAGAGAAAAATCCGGCTGAGATCTTGTATTATCTCAAAAATAGCGCCTGAATTGATGGGTGAACAGTTGGCATGCTGAAGATGACGCAGGAAAGAGAAAGGACGTTTCCTTTTTACACGCCATTCCATAAAATGCACTTTTTCAAATCGCCAAACCGTTTGGATAGCCGCTGAGTCAGCTTTCACTTTATCCCAATCGTCTCTTCATAATATGTTTGAATCTCCGTTGCCTATAATGCTTTATTGAACAGCCATAAAAGAACTAGAGTATGGAAAATTAAAAATTTTCGTGCATAGGGTGTAAAAGATAAATAAATAAAGCAAAATTTAAGGGATAATCTGTGATGTCTTAAGTAGACATAAAACAATGGATTCTGGGCATAAATCACTTCCTTTAAAGTCAAGAGAGACATTAAAGTGCTTGCTTGGTTTCCCATTAAATAACGATCAATAACTTATTGAAAAGTATTGAAAGGCATCTTTTGAAGGTTAAAAAGGGAGGCTTTCCCTTCAATTCAGAATTTCGATACTTGACATAAGACCGAAACTGAATGAAGTACTTGTGAGATCATTGTGATATGTTGAACAAGTAGGTAGGATAAATTTTATAGTGACAAAAGGAAGTAAGGAAATCTAAAAAAAATAAACTGGATCTTTTAGGGTAAGAGAAGCCTTTGTGAAAGACAAACTCATAAAGATCACTCAAAAGACAAAAACAGAGATTTCATTAGGTAACAAGTAAGATCTTGAATATTAGAATTCACCGTCAATTCATTAGTGGTGTTGAACTTTGGGTTTCACTTAGTACATAGTGGCATGAAACTAAGATCATGAACGCATATGTTGTATAACCATAAACCTCAGTGGTGAATACTGAGAGTCTCAGGGGTTATATTGGTGAAACGAAGTATAATGGAGAAAAGTGATGGAGATGGTATTAGAAGCGAATGTACCTCTCCTTTAAAGAAAAGAAGGACCGAGCAGAAAACTCTAAACTCAATGTGAGTAGAGTTAGGTAGCTCATGATTAGAGTGAATTTGACAGCATGGATTGGGAAAACATGATTGGTATATATATATCATGTTATTAAGGCTTCACTCAAAAATCTTTCGAGGCTTTAGTCAACATACAGCAGCACGCTTCTAGGGACACCTAACTAATAAACCATTTATCTGCCTTAACTTTGCCATTGAGAAACACACTTAGACAAAAATAAAAACGTTAGATATATACAAAAAATTATTTTTAAACTTTGTGAGAATTGACCAATTGAATGAAAGAGAAAAATATTTTTGGATTTTATAAGTATTTTTATGAGAATAAAAGAGAAAAATATTTTTGGAATTTTATATGTGGAAAAGAAGGAATGAAAAAGTTTACAAAAGAATACAATTAAAATGCCTTGTCAAGAAAAAGAAACGAACGAGTTCAGAAGGACCGAACCCGAAATAGACCGAACGTTCGGTTCATTTCGGTTCTTGGTCGAACTTCATCTGAAATAGACCGAACGTTCGGTTCATTTCGGTTCGCTCTATTTTTCTTGTTACCTTTATGAAAGCGAAGACGATTTTGGTACAGATTCAGCTTGCATCATTCCTAGGCCTTGTAGAATCTTATTGAAGCTCGCTTTAGGTAAGGCCTTTGTGAATATGTCTGCCAGTTGATTAGTCGTTCTGACGAAGTGAATTTCTACGTTACCATCTTCGACGTGATCCTTGATGAAATGGTACCTCAGTGCTATATGCTTAGTCTTCGAATGTTGCACTGGGTTGTGACAAATTCTAATTGCGCTTTCAAAGTCGCAATATAGTAGGATTTTCTTCATGTTTAATCCGTAATCCCTAAGTTGACTTTGTATCCATACGACTTGAGATGTGCAGGTTGCTGCAACAATGTATTCAGCTTCTGTAGTGGATAGAGAAACGCAAGTTTGTTTCTTTGATTGCCAACTAACCAATTTACCATCTAGAAATTGACATCCTCCAGTTGTGCTTTTACGATCTAATCCACAGCCACCTAAGTCAGCATTGGAGAATGCTTGAACAAAGAATCCTGAGTTGGATGGATACCACAGACCGAGAGAGGAGGTTCGCTTCAGATAGCGAAAGATGTTTTTCACGGCTTGTAAATGAGGTTCGCGCGGGTTGGCTTGAAATATTGCACAGTAACAGATTGAAAACATGATGTCAGGTCTATTGGCTGTAAGATACATCAGAGACCCAATCATTTGTCGATAGAGTGTCACATCAACTGCTGGTTTCTCCAATGAGGGTGTAAGCTTAGTTCCAAAGGCCATAGGCACTTTCACTTTGGAGTCTCTTATCATCCCAAATTTAGCTAATAAAGTCTTGGTGTGTGCCTCCTGATTAATAAAAATGCCTTCCGGTCCCTGTCTAATGTTCAATCCAAGAAAAAGTTAATTAGACCCATTGAGCTCATCTCAAATTTAGTTTCCATTAATTTTTTGAATTCAGCTGTTAAGCTAGGATTTGTGGAGCCAAAGATGATGTCATCAACATAAATTTGGACTATCATAAGGTGGTTACCTTCTCGCTTACAAAAGAAGGTTGGGTCAACCGAACCTTGTTTGAATTTAGACATTTTTAAGAAACGAGTGAGAGTTTCATACCATGCTCTAGGAGCCTGTTTTAGGCCATATACAGCTTTGTCAAGGACATAATAGTGATCTGGATACTTCTCGTTCACGAAGCCTGGCGGTTGCTCAACATATACAGTTTCTTCAAGCTCCCCATTGAGGAAGGCACATTTGACGTCCATCTGATAGACTTCAAAGTTCTTGTACGCTGCATAAGCAAGAAAAATACGAACAAACTCTAATCTGGGAACTGGAGTGAAGGTTTCTTCATAATCGATTCCCTCTTCCTGACAGTATCCTTTGACCACCAGCCTTGGTTTGTTACGAATGACATTCCCTTCCTTATCCATCTTGTTTCTGAATACCCATTTGAGACCGACCACCGAAGCATCTTTTGGAGTTGGAATAAGACACCATACCTTGTTTCTTTCAAACTCATTTAATTCATCTTGCATGGCTTGAACCCAGTCTGAATGATCAAGTGATGAGTTAACTGTCTTCGGTTCAACTTTGGAAACAAAGGAGTTGAACATGCAAAACTCGACTTTAGAAAAGAGTGCAGCCTATTTCGCTTTGATTTGAGAACGAGTTAACACTTTTTCTGAAGATTCCCCGATAATTTGACTTTGAGGGTGATCTTTGGTCCATTTGATAAGTGGAGGGAAATTTGGATCATAGATAGGATCCAATTCGGCATTGATTTCTTCCTCTAGCTCAAAAAGAATGTCATCATCACTGACATTGGTGTTCTCCCCCTCGAAGAATGACTCCTGTTTAGGACCAGTATTGGTATCCCCTTCTTTGGTTGGAATTTCAGTAGAGCTTGAAGAATGTGGCGATGAGTTCTCCCACTGGAACGAAGACCCTTGATCGTGATGAGGAGTTGGACGCTCCCCCTGGACATTAGGACGGTCACATGAAGATTCGCTTGCTTCTGCCCTTTCGGTTTCTTTGGATTGATCATCAGCTATCTTTTGAGCAGCGTCGTCGACAACTTGTTTTAGATTATCAACTTTGTTGTCTTTTGCAATTGATTCAGAATCAATTGCTTGTTGAGGCTCATCAAATAGAAGAATGAATTGGTCGAAAAGATTCGAGATAGAGATAGTAACTTGACCATTCTTTGGATAGATCTCTTGCGATGCGCCTTCTGTTGATTTCATCTTCTTAAAATAACTATCGTTAAAGGTGACATAATATGTTTCTTCAATTTTATTTGAGCGCTTATTGAGAACTCTATACGCCTTGGAGTTCAGGGAGTAGCCTAAGAAAACTCCTTCATCAGCCTTAGCATCGAACTTGTTTCGATTCTCTCTGGAGTTGAAAATGAAACATCTTGAACCGAACACATGAAAGAATTTCACATTTGGTTTTCGATTATTCAAGATCTCGTAAGGGGTAATGGAGAACCGCTTATTCAAATATGATCTATTTTGAGTATAACATGTAGCAGCAATTGCATCAGCCCAGAAATACAAAGGTAAGGACGCGAAGCATAGCATAGTTCGAGCTGCTTCACACAGAGATTGATTTCGCCTTTCAACGATGCCATTCTGCTGTGGAGTATAAGGGGCTGAGAAATTGTGAGTCATCCCCTTTTCAGCAAGGAAATCTTCAAAATCTTTGTTCTTGAATTCCAAGCCATTGTCGCTCCTCACATTACAAACTACTTTTCTTAGTTGCGTGTCTATCTGATTAATAAAGAACTTAAGCTTTGGAGTGGCTTCAGGAGGAAGAATACCCATGTAAATCTTGAGAAATTGTCCACAATAACCAGAATGTATTTGTTCCCCCCAATGCTTTCAATGGACGAGGGACCACACAGGTCGATATGCAGTAACTCTAATGGTTCTATCACCTTAGTATTAATAATAGAAGGATGACTTTGCCTACTCTGCTTTCCCATTTCACATGCTGCACAAAGATGTTCTTTATCAAATTTAAGAACTGGAAGACCTCGAACATGATCACCCACAACCAACTTGTTGATATCCTTGAAATTTAGATGAGACAGCCTTCTATGCCATAACCAGCTTTCATCAGAGTGAGCCTTTGTTAGTAAGCAGACTGCTGGTTTACCTCAAATTGGGTTGAGGTTCAAAGGGTATATTTCCCCTTTTCGCTTTGACTTCAGCAGAACGTTGTTATTTTTCTTCTCGACAATCTCTAAGCCTTCATCATCAAAAGATACTTTCAATCCAGTGCCAACCACCAGCTGTGATACACTGATAAGATTGTGTCGGATCCCTTCAACATAGGCCACTTTTCTTATAGAGAACTCGCCATTAGTAATCATTCCATAGCCTTTGATAGTACCAAATGAGTTGTTGCCGTACTTCACAATACCACCATCCTTGAGAGACCGAAACTCCCTCAGTTTTCCTTCCTTCCTGTCATGTGACGTGACCAGCCACTATCAATGTACCATTCTTCGTCAAACTGCTCGTCACGAATAACCTACAAAATATTAAGCAAATTTAGGAACCCAAAGTTTCTTGGGTCCCTGTGAGCCTTTTACAAGACAGGGAATAGTAAGAGAAATATCAACCATGTATGTGCGTTTAACTAAAGTTGTTTCATCTTTTATTTTAATGGTGAAAACTTTAATTTTAGTTGATTTAGTAGGATTGGAGTTTGTGGTGTTGACATTAGCATTCTTTTGATTCTCTTTTGGAAGATTGTTATCTTTAGGAAAGAGTTTTCCTTTTCCCTTCGAAGTAATTGAAGGACGAGAATTTGAATGGGCAGAGTTAGATTCAGAAGTGACTTTGGATCCCTTGTTTTTCTGATTGGACTTGTATGGATGGGGACCGAAACCGCTATTTCGGTTGCTATTGGGTGAAGGACTGAAACCGCTCTTTCGGTTGTTATTGGGTGAAGGACCGAAATCGCTCTTTCGGTTGATATTGGATGAGGGACTGAAACTCTCCTTTTGGTTGTTATCGGATGGGGGACCGAAACTTTCCTTTCGGTTGAGGGACCGAAATCACCCTTTCGGCTCCTATTTGTCGAAGGACCGAAACCACCTTTTCCGCTCTTTTCAGTAGAAGGACCGAAACCATCTTTTCGGCTCCTTTCAGTAGAAGGACCGAAAGTGTCCTTTTGGTTGGTGTTGTACTGAGGACCGAAACTACTCTTTCGTTTGATTCCCGTCGTGGGACTGAAAACTCCCCCGTCGGTTCCTTGATTCCTCTTGCAATTTTTTCTTGCTTTCTATCCTTATTAAGTGAGGATTTTGAGACTTCCAAAATTGTTTTCTTTCTGAGAGATTCTTCTTGTATCTCAGATTTCTTTGATGCTTTCTATCAACTACCTGTTTTGGATTTCTGTGAATATTGGCCTTTCCTTTTGAAGTGTGAGCACAACATTCACTTTTTGCTGATGATGTCTCACTAGAGGTTTGCATAGGTTCGCTCAATGGTGTTTTGGATCCACTTTTGCTCGGCACATCATATCTTGTTGGCTCATTTAGTGGTTCGGGTATGTATCTACCTTTCACTCTCCATGAAGTTTTCTGAGATAGACCCTTCGTCTCATCAGTGTTGTCTATTGGGGCCGACCAGAAAAATTCGTCACATCCGCCAACATTGTCTTCTTCTACCATAACTGTTAACTCTGTGGTTTGTTGTGGAGTGACACCTGGTACTGTGTAGACTTGATTTGGAGTGGTTTGTACCTTCTGGTACACAACAACTTTAGCTTTGAGAACTTTGGTTTTGTCAGTAGAGGAGCGAGCAAACTCAACAGAGTTTTCAGAAATTAGGTTTTTGCATGACTTAGGTTCGCTTTTGACAAATTTAGAACAGTCCACCAAATCCTCTACAGAGATTTCACTCAGATCATCATCCTCATTAAGTTCAGATGTGTTTTCAACATCAATTTTATTTTCTGAACTTAATTTGGCATTCAAAGAGTCAAATTTTTGTACAGTTTCGGTTCTTAATTTTAGTCTATCATTTTCATCTAACAGATTTTTGAGCATGTTCTTGTGGTCTTTGGACTTTATATAGGATTCTATTTTGTCCAGACCTATTTTATATGCTGGAGAAACTTCGTCAGAAGATACAACGCTTTCACAGTTGTAGGCTTTAGCATCGATTTCATCCTCCTTTAACTCAAGGAAGGGTAAAATCATGCGATGTATCTTCTTTCCTATTTCACAATCAAGATGCAACTGAGTGATGTTAAAATAGAGTCTTTTAGCAATTAAACAAAACACATTTCACTGTTTAAGAAGTTTAAGATTGTCTCTTCGCAAATAAACTGAGTCATCCTTAGACCTAATTAACTCCTTTTCGTTTTGCTCGATCCACATCCTTCGTTCCTCACTCGTTGATGAAATCCTGCTGATTTGATCAGTTATGTTAGAATTTGTGACACGGGTTTGGGTGAGAATGCTATTTATGCTCGAGAATTTTGACTTTATGTTATTTAATTCCTTTTCATAATTAGTAACAGGTATTTTTAGAGAAGTAAGAATATTTTATACCTTTTTGATCAACTCATCACATTCGTTGATTTGTGTACTGACAGGTTTGACAGCAAAACACCTATCCTCTCGCTCCCTTTCGTCTTCAACTCCCTCGTCGGTTGTATATCCTCTCATTTGGGACACACCTTCGGTCACCAAAAAGCACCTTCCTGTTGCATGTTCTTGTTTTGCCAGCATAGCCTTCCCATGAGTGGGCTTTCTGACTTCATCATCCTCAGAATCTATGGACCAGACTTCCACACCACCAAAAAGCACCTTCCTGTTGCATGTTCTTGTTTAGCAGTAGACTTTCTTTTCTTGATTTCCTCCAGTCTTCTTAGGAGGCTCGCTTCCTCATCTTCTTCATTTGTCTTCTCTTCTTTCTTCCTTAGCCTACAATCTTTAGCAAAATGATTCTTGCCTCCACGGTAATGGAAGTCGAATCCTAAGTCTCCTCCAACTTTCACTTCTTTCTTTGACTCTTCACACTTTGACCCCATCTTCGGTTCCTCCTTGATCTTTTTGGCACTGTAACTGCCCTGCCAGTTTCGGTTCTTGTTGGCTGGGAATTTCTTCTTAATGAATTTTCTGGGATTGGACACCATCATGGCATATTCTTCACCGGTTAGATCATAATTGGCAAGATCCAATTCCTCTTCTTCTTCAACCGAGCTTTTGCCTTTAGAGACGAGAGCTAAAGAACCCAGGTTGGAAACCACATTCGTTTCCTTAGACAGTGCACTCTCATGGGATTTCAAAATACCCACTAATTTTGCCATAGAATATGACTTGAACTGTTCATGAGCTTTAACTATTGATACAACAACCATCCATTCGGGTCTGAGACCATTCATGAAAGTAACTCTTTGCTCGATAACCTTCCTTTCAATCCCATGCTTTATCATCTTACTCAAAAGATGATTGAAGCAATCAAAGGTTTGAACAAGCTTCTCTTCAAGCTTCTGCATAAAGTCTCCAAATTCAGATAGCAGGAGAGTTTGAATAGAATGTTCCAAATCTTCGTCAGTGGAATACAATTTTTTTAATCTGTCCCAGATCTCTTTAGCCGTGGCGCATGAGCTTACCAAACGAAACATATCTGACTGCAACGCAAACCTTATCATCCTCAAGGCTTTGATGTTGCATTGGAACTTTTCTTTTTCATCCTAAGGAATATCTTTGACATCGTTAACAAGCTGATTGTACTCTTTCTGTGTTTTGACAATCTTAGAAGTGCTTGAGTGAGCGAATGGGCCTATAGTAATCGCTTCCCAGATTGAGTATCCATTATCCTCCGATCCAATCACGTAATCTTCAAAGTCATGTGTCCAAACTTCATAGTCTTGTGTATACAAGATTGGTATTCTTGTCGTAGACCCTATGCTGTTGGAGATATTGATCGGATTGGTTTGTGAATCATCCATGGACATTGTAAAGACTTTTGATCAATAACCTGTAAAAGATCAGACTTGTAATATATCGTTAGGGTTATATCAACAATTAATGAGATACGTCAATATAGAGTGACGGCTCAGTTAATATCAATCAATGCGGAATTAAAAACCCTAATAACTTCTTCGACAGAAGAGATGTGTATGAATTACACAGTCTCCTGCTCTAATACCAATTGATGAGAATCAATCTCTTGATCGATTAGATCTTTCACAGGTATGACTATGGAAATTAAACAAGTCAAAAACAGTAAGAGAATGAACATAGAATAGAATCAAATGTATGCTTATGATTCTAAATAAAGTCACGCCTCAGCAGAGCTCGATGAAGAACTTCCGCTGTAGAGGCGAGCTAGGGTTTACAAAACTCAGAGAAAATAAACAATAAAAGCGATAACTACTAAGACAGCATGCATGCAGCTTATATACTAAACCCTAGTACAAAAACATGCACGGTTGGACAAGCCCAATACCGGTAATCAAAACTGGGCTAAGGACCGAGCCCATGACGCAATCTAATAGACCCAACAAAATGAAAACAAAATCATACTAGCTATATAGATGTTGTAGCTGAAATCCATAAGCAGATGCAAAAACATTGATAGGGAAAGAGAGAGATATATATAGGCGGAGAGAGAGAGGCGTTTAATAAAGCTTACTTTGATGTGATTGGTCGGAATACTTAGAGGGTAGTTGGATGGTGTTGCTGATGATGTATGGTATCTTCTTCGATTTTCCTTTCGATTTTATCTGGTACCATGACTCCAAATCGGGCATAAAGGGTGTAGGCGGTAAATGAGTAAATCGAAAAGGAAATAGGAGGTTAAGAAGAGCTTGTCAGCTTCAAACGATGGAAGAGACCTTCTTCTGGTGACTTCTTAGCTTCTCCTATGAGAAACACTAACCATCATCCGCCATGATGACACAGATTAAGGGGGTGTTTGGCTTATCTTTTCAGAGGGCAAAAGGATTTGTGGGAAAAGTTAGAAAAACTCAGGATTTCCTGGCTTTTCCAAAAAGTCAGTTTTCCTTCTATCAAAACCCCAAAAGTTGCTTTTAAAATATTTTTACCAAACATCTTTTCCCTTCTATTTTTTTTTCTAAAAGTCCTTTTGGTCTCTAAAAAGATAAGTCAAACACCCCCTAAACTCTGTGGACCATTCCCATAGTCGATCGGTAGGACGAAATCACCGATTACAAAGAACCAATGACGGTGAAGGTCGAGAAACGGATTAAAGTTATCGGGTAGCCGACTCAAAATTGAAGCTGCTGCCATTGACCAGCTGACTCGACCCGTTGACCACCAAAAGGGGCTAGGGACCAAATTGCAAATATTAAAAACTATGTGGCCAAAATATGAAACCAAAGGAATTTATTGTAGGTAATCCTCCCCGAAATTAAGTATATATATATAATATGATTTGTTATGTTTTTTAGTTGTTAGATTGTTTTATTTAAAAATTCTCTATATTCATATTTTGGCTTTGCTTCCTTTCCAAAGTTAATCGACTATATAGTATCATTCTTTTTTTTTTTTTTTTTTAATATTTTTAATTATTTTAATATTTTAGTTATTAAAAAATAAGAAAGTACCCAAACTCATAGCACCCAACCCATGCCCAACCCCTCTTTATGATATTGTTCATACATATTGTAACACAATAATAATCAAGACAAAATATGATGTGTCAAATAAGGAAAAGAAAGACAAATAACTTTCAAATACTTTATTGATTGAAACAAGCTCAAATGTTTATGTCGAACATCTGCATGGAATACGAAGGATTACGTATACATGGGCATAGAATACGAAGGATTACATTGCAAAAGTATGATTGTTGTGAGTTCATTATCCTAAGACCAACCCACCTTTATATACCCTTGCAAAAGATGGTGAGAATAAATCAACCTAATATGGATAGAAACGTGGAGCATGACACATAAATAAATCTCGACATAAAAGATTATGTGAGATTTGATGAGATATACACATGCTCAACACATGTTGATTTCGAAAGTCATTTTTACTTTGAAGCTTGATTGCTTTGAAATCATGAATAGAAAAGAATGCATGAATAATATTTACGTTTATACAAAAAGCTTCGAAACAACAAACAAATGAAAATATATTTTGAAACTTGACATACATAATCATTTGATCTTTAACAATATCTCCTTTATGTCCTATCTTCGAAGTCTTTAATTCGCCGCTCGAGTCTTCTCTAGACATGGAGTCTTAGGAAAAAGATCTGGAATAAGAGCTAACATAGTTTCTCGAATTTTAATATACCATTGCATCATCTCGGGAGTCTTAAATTTTAGCTTCTTCGTGTTCTTCTCTCATAGAGACATCCACTCAATGACATGCATAAGAACAGATGTTGGGAAAAGATGTTACTCATACATTATATATATATATATATATATATATATATATATATATATATATATATATATATATATATATATATATAAGTGGGTTGGATTAAGTACAGTAAGCTATTGATGTTTTGGATATTGGCCACAAAAGTTTTTCATATTGCACTTTCGTCCTTTGACCAATTGTTTGGATAAACAGGAATGGGACATCAAAATGTATGTGGACCATGCAGTCTTCTGTTTCTTCCTTCTCCCTCAACACAGGTATATAGAGTTATATAACCCAAACAACTCATGAAGACCTCCATTTTCGAATCCAGAAAAACAATTAGCTGAAACCAATTCAAATTAGGGTTTATTTCTATCCCTGAATCTTTGGAACAATACGGAAGGGAAGAAACTATTTGCGTCGGCATCACCACTGGAAGAGATCGTCGACAGCTTTACTGGCACTTCTTGCTCTAGAGATCTTTTCACTCCCGATCGGTTCCGACGACGGTTCTTCTTCTTATCTTTGAAGGTGATTTTTATCACCTAAATTCAACATAGATAGTTTTTAGGGATGATCTGTTCGGCCATAGTGGTTGAATCAGGCGAAGAGTATAAACTTGTATATACGGAGTATTAAAAGTGGTTGTACTGATATTTTTTTTTCTTTTGGTCCAGTTGTTTTTGGTTTTTTTTTTACCTTCAGTCCCTCCATTGTCTTTTAAGGCTTACTGGTTTATTTCTTTCAAACTCTATTCTTTGCTTTCCTTCTTTCAATGTTGATGGTGGAAACTGGTTAGTGGAATTACTTATTTCAATGTTCGTCGTGGATGCTTTCCTTAGTCCCAAGCACACGTGTTCACTTTCTACATGTCTCTGGGTTTTTCATCCTTCCATTTCCTCGATTCTCTTTCTTTGCTGGTTTTCTGCTCTATTCAGGTAAGTTTTTTTTTTTTTTTTTTTTTTTTTTTTTTTTTTTTTTTTTTTTTTTTTTTTTTTGTATGTTGTGATTTCTATCAGCTATGTTTCTTCTGATGTCTTCTATTTGTGAATGTCGGACTACTTTGTTTAATTTATGTTCTTCGTACCTTGATTGAATTTGATTTTTGTATGTTTATGATGTTATGAAGAAGAGTGGTAAACGGAAAATTAGTGAATGTGCATCATCTTCATCTCCAGTTGCTGTTGTGATTCCTCGCAAGTCTCGACGTCATCTGCCTCCGTCTGTTCATCCTGTGTATGACGATTGTAGGGATTGTGTTTGTGTGTGTGAGTTTTGTGGAGCGTTCTTTTGGTATATTGAAAGGGTTGTGAAGGATTCTTATCCTGGGCATCTCAGATATAATCAGTGTTGTAAATCTGGTTGTCACACCCCCGAACCAGACGGCGGAAACGTCCGGGGGCTGTTGTGACTTAATTGAATACCATAACATTGAATATATATGAAACATAACATCATTCGTCACCATGCATTAATATAGTACAACCGATAAAGTTTACATTGAGTATATTGTTTTAACATTACATTCCCAAAAATAAATTGTTCGGTTCATAAATTGTGACAACTGCCAATTCAGGTCATTCTCGGACTCATGCATCTCTATAAAAACCATTCATGCACAACATGCCATGACCTAGTAGTATAGATTAGGTCAAAAATCTTGCATAAACTAGGATCCAACTGAGGTCTAGGACTAATATACTTGATACTTACAATTCTAGTAAGTTGCTTAGCTACAATAGGAAATGCCAATACTATAATTAATAAAGCCTCAAGCTTTGTTATAATTGAAATAGGGTATAAAACTCTAAAAATAAATTAAAACATTCTAATTATACTTCAACATGTTGTTGAATATCAAACAATATTCCAAAAACCCTAAAGAGCCAAAAATCCAAAGTTATAAATTATAAAGCTTAAAAACTTTATAAAATTTGGCTATAAACTTCCTAATATCAAATTTTTATTAATCAAATTATGAATTATAGTCAATGAAATAGAAATTAAATAACCAAGTATTAATCATAATTTATTTGTTGAAAACAAGATTTTAAATAAATCCAAATTTGCTTAATAAACACTTTTATAAAATTAGGATTTTTATAAAGATTTAGGAGGGAATTTTATAAAGTTTAAAATTTAGGAGAGAGTAGGCCACAATGCATGCAAAAACCGGCCATCACCTTTCCCCATGCCCTCTCTCTTCCCCAAAACACAATCATTAAGCTTAAACCTTTACTCCACCTCTTCCCTCTTCACTCTCTCACTTCACTCTCTTCACACACTTCACTCTCTTCTTCCCTCTCTCTAAACTCACGAAAATCCTCTCATTTCTCTGCAAAATTTCGAGATTGTGAAGCCCTTGAAGTGTTCCTACTTCTCTCAAGGTCAAAACCAAGGTAAACAACAACATCTTCTTCCATAGTTTCATGGTTAAACTTCTTTTCTTCTTAATCTTCTCTACTTTTCGGATTCTATGCCTTTCCATGGCTAGAAATCTTTATTCTCCCCTTGTGGTTTGTAGATTCTCACCATAACACAATGCATGTGTTAAAGATGGTGAAAATCCGGGATCAAACCCATGCAAGGAGTGGAAAAGATGCACATATGATCATGTGACATCAAAACCTAATATTTCATGTTCTTCTCCATTTCTTTTGTGTTCATGCATGAACAAAAGCATTTAAACCATTTCTAGTACATCTTGGATGCTCATTCATTCCATGCATGTATTAGAAATCGGGCCTTACCAAAGACATGCATGATGTTCTTGTTGAAATACCTTAATAATGCACACAAGCAAACATGCAATCTGCCAGATTACTTTGTTCGACTTTGAACAGTCATAACTCAGTCATTTCTTAACCAAATCATGATATTCTTTTTGTATTGGTTAGTTCCACGAATTAACTTTCAAACCCAACTGGTCTTACTGTAAAATATTAAATATCCGATTTTTGGCAGATTTTACAAAAAGGTTGCGCATACAGCTCTTTTTCTGTGATCACTATTTTTATCTTGCTTAAACAATGGCCTTAAACCCAACCATAAATCTGAGGAAAAATACCTTAGAAACTTAACATATCTAGTGAATGATGGTTGAAATTTCGTGGCTTAAAACCTCACAGAATGGACTACACAAATTCATGAACTTCAGCCACATCTACACTTCATGCATTATTGCATGCAACTTTTCTTAAATTGTTGGAATCATTACCCTCATTTCTCTTCTGAATACATTTTTTTACATTTTTCCTTTTGAAAGCCCTTGCATGCATGAGATAATCTGGAAAATTTCAAGAGCTTTTGTTATTTCTTTGATTTATTAGAGTTATTGCTAAAACCAAGGGCATAAATCATATAAAATACTTCCAGAGGTCAATAAATCCTAAATAAATTCATGGATGATACTTATGGGGAATAATGACCCCTCACCAAATTTCAGAAATTTTTGTTACTGTTTAATACGATTTCTAATTTTCTTTTATTTAGGACATGATAAATTACAAAACCACCTTAGAGGATATGAAAATTGTATCTAACAATTTTCGCATACCTTAACTGTTATGGGTGACTTCAGAAAATAATTTCAAGATTTTTCATCATGTCTTACTATTTTTACCAATTCTTGGTAATTATAATGGTCTAAAAATGGGAAAAATAGTTCTGATTATCCAAAATTCATGAAAATTTACCAGGATATAATATTATACAGTAGGAGGTTACAAAAAAAAAATTTTGAATATTTTTCTCTACTGTAAACTATTTTTCTCTTATTTTCTAAAGTTAATTGCACTAAAATACACTTAAATATACATAAATACCCAAAACCGGTTTATACATTATGAAAACCACTTTTTATATTTTTCCCAGGATATTTATACTGTAAATGATGTTACAAAAATTTATGGTGATTTATTTTAACTGTTTAATATTATTTCTTTAATTAATGACTATTTAAAGAAATAAAACAAGGAAAAATACAAATAACCACTGAAAAATATCTTTTATATTTTTCCCAGTGTAGTTATGTATAATAACAATTAAATAAAAAGTTTGGCTAATTTCGGAAACTGTTTTCTATTTATTTCAATTTTTATTGGAATAAATGCCCATAAATCGTAAAATATAATTAAACAGCTTGAAAATCCATTTTTATATTTTTCCCAGCATTGTATTGTGTAATAGCAGTTAAATAAAAAGTTTGAGAATTTTTATCCCTCGAATGCTATTTTCGTGAATTTATGTTGTAATAAGGACTTAAAAATTTGGAAAGTTTATATTCCAAGGTTGTAATTAATCGCCCGATATATAGAATTTCATTACTTCAGAAAAAGTGTAACTAATTGATATAAAATCCAATACTAAAACATAAATTGGCATTTCCCTATATGTAGAATTTAGTATATTAGCATTAGATATCGACATGGAAACTCACTAGTGCGTGTGTTTGATGTCGTAGGATCCCGGTAGTAAGACGTTGGTGCATCCCGAAGTACTGCTTGTGTCTACACAAAACATCGTGAGTATTCACGCACTCCCCTATTTTCAGTTTTTATGTTTTGGGGTGGAAAAGCATGTCCAGAAAAACTATAATTTGCATGTTGTATTTAAATTGGTTATTATCAAACATGATTGCTATTGTATTGCTATGTTTCTTTATGTATGTCTATGCAACACGGAACATGAGAACTTATCGTACTAAGGCCCTTCCCTTATCTCTAACCATTAACTCTTTGAGCCAATGGTCATTATGGATAGCGCTATTAGGAATTGACAACTCCTCACTCGCCCGAATCGCTGGAGTGCATGATACCATATTCATCTATGGAACGATAAGCATAGATCTCGATAGGGCTTCAGTCATAGGTTTGGTTGAGACTCATTGTTTGCTCATACACATACAAACGCGTTTCTCGTTATAGCAATAAACTTGTATTCCTTAATAGCAATCAACTTTGTATCATTAAAGCAATGTACTTGTACTTACGAAAAGCATTATTTCAAGCTCGCTTTTATAAACTTGTGATACTCACCAACTATTTTCATAGTTGACGCTCGTTTTACATGCTTTTTCAGGAAATAATTAGTAAGTGGATGTAAAGATTCATCATCATAGAGCATGCTGCATCGTGTTGAAGCTATTATGAAGTTATATTTTGAACAATGTTATTTTGAAAAACTTGTATTCTGTTTCGTTTGAAGCTATGGGTTGTAACTTTTAAATATTGCTATGGTGATGTATCTTTATCTTTTGCATTGAAACCGTTATCGCTGTCATACCTTGCGTTTCCGCTTTAGCGGGGTGTGACATAAATAAACAAACTGCAAGCCATCACTGAGTACATTTTCCTTTGGTTCACTTGTTACCTGAGAATACAAGTCTTTTGAAAAAAACGTCAACATATGAAATGTTGGTGAGTTCATAAGCGGTATTTGAAAAGCAACGTTTTGTATTATTTTGAAAACCACCAGAAAATCCGATATTTTCTGAAAAGAGTTTCTGAAAAAGTTTGTGAAGATCCATAAGTATGCTTGTTTGTTTCTATAGTTGTAAAAAAAATATTTGTTCATTAAACTTGTGTATGTTTCGAAAAACCGTATGTATTGAAAAACCCTAGGAAAACCCAATGTTTTCCTAATACTTTGAATTCCATGTAGTTAAAAAAAAACCATCGCGGCGTGTGAAGTCATTAATTCCAGGCGACGTCGGATTACGGCGCATGGTGAATTGCTATAAACACGCGTTACGCAAACGACCAGTTTACAACTATACTAACGATCCCGTAGGCGTCGTCCGTACTATTCACGTAATCCAACCGCCCTGACTTCGAGTAATCCCACATCCGAAGAGAAAGAGGGCACGAAGACCTCGATAACTCCATTAGCCGGTTGGGGATAAAAAAAAGAGTGCGAAGGGCCCTTGACCCGACTCGCATTAAAATAACCGACTTTACTAGCAGTACCAAAGGACCCTCGGGGACCAATAGTATAAAAGCCATTGAAAGTCCTTTTACGCTGTGTTAGATCATGTAAGACCCAACAACTCGTAAGGTAGAAGTCTTCGGGCCTAAAGATCAGGTCATTGGGCTAGCTAGGCCCAACAAACAAAATTTTACACTTTGGGGCCCAAAGATGGTGCGTCGACGTCTGTGCACTCTCACGTGTGTATTAAATTCCCAAATGTTACTTGTGTGAATCGAGTTATCGTCGTGTTAGTAGTTTCGGGTTGTTATTGATTCGAGACCGAATCAATTCGTTTAACAACGATTTTTGGTATTGTTGTGTATTGTATTTCGTCGGTAGTCGCGGTGCCAATATTTGATCACGTTGGGTGTATTGAATTAGCCTTGAAAATTTTCTGTTTTCAGCCCCTCTTTATTTTGTAAATTTACTTTTTCAACCCTTTAATTAAATAAATTTCCGGTTTGGTCCTTAAATCATTTTTCTTGACATTTTTAACACCAAAACTTATTGAAATTGATATTTTTCAGCATATTTTTAGTTGAAAACAGTTTGAGTCCCTGAAAATACAGTTTTCTCGGTTATAACCCCTCTTTTTCGCAGTTTTTACAATTTTGGCCCAAATTGGAAATTTTTTGCAACTTTGGTCCTTTTTAAATTTGAAAAGCATTTTAAACCTTAGAAAAGGTCTTGGAACACTAGTAGTCCACTGTTTTACAGAAAAAAACAGTTTTGGCCCTTCAAAACAGAAAATTTCGCATATTGGGCCCTATTGGGCCGAAAATGTCATTTTTAGCCCATTAAGCTTGAAATTTATGTTTTTAATCCTCCAAAAGGGTATATTTTCAGAAAATACATTATGGAAACTGTTTTGACTCATCTCACCCATCAGAATTCGAAATATTTCATTTTGGGCCCTTTAACTTTATATTTTTAACATTTTATGTCCAAAAATTGAGTTTTTAGCCCAAAGAAAATGTTATTAAGCCATTTAGCTATTTTTTCTTAGAACACTTTGTATGTAGAAATATATTTGATGCTAGTATCATTTAACATAAAGTATATTTCGATTTTTAGGGGTTTATGGCTAGATCCAACATCATAAACAAACAAAAACACACATATAAGCATAGAAATCATACAAGGCATACAAAACACATATAGATCTACACTTTCACTTGTATTCCTCCCCCCCAAAATAACTTATAAAACAGAAAAATAGGGAGTATGAAGCTCACCTTAGGGTGTAGTTTCGGTTTTTGAAGAAAAGATGGAAGGAAACTTGGTGATTTTTGGCCTTAGCACCCTTTTCTTGAAGATCTCGAGTTTGAGGTGGTTCTAGGATGCAAGATCATGATTTTTACATGGATTAGGAATAGATTTTGATAAAACAAAGAATCTAAGTCATAGATCCAAGCATAACCTTACCTTAGATGAAGAGTTTGTGGAAATATCCTCTTGAAAGCCTCTTAATTTTCGAGATTTTTGAATGGAGAGGAGGGATGAGTTCTTGAGTATTCTAGAGAGAATTTGTGAGGTGTGTGGGTGTGTTTGAAATGGCCGAGAGAAAGAGAGAGAGAGAGAGAGAAATAGACCCTTGAGGTGATATGCATGGAAACATGCAATAAGTTGCATGGAGATCCAAAAGACAATAATGAGGTGTCAATTGCAAGTCAACTCTCTTCATCTCTTCTTGGGTTTGGGCCTTGGGCCGAGAATTTTGAAGGGAAAAGGAAAATTTGGGCTTTTTGCCCCTAAGCCCAATATTAGAGTTAGTTTAGGTGAGTTTTAACCTAAAAGAAATATAACATGATTTTTACATTTTGTTGGACTAGTTTAGGTTATTCATGGATCAAAGCTTTTAATTCATTTCATTCTAGGCCCAAAATGGCCCAAAATGTTGAAATAAATGATTGTGGGTCCAGTTAGAGCCCAATTAGGGTTCTAAGCCAATGATAGTCAAATTGGAAGCTTATTAGTCCATTGAGTCCAATAAGGAAGTCCTAGTCCAAAATGGACCTAATCAAGAACTTCTAGGGTTTCCAATTGCTTGATGACTATTTGTAGTACTTGTATGATGTATTTGATTGAAGTTTTTGATGTCATAATAATAGGTATCACACATGCTCTTAAGTTTTTGATTCAACATTAACTTGATTGTATAGATTACATGACACAAAATTTCTAGTTGTGACACTGGTAAAGTTGTTCTCCCTTATCCTATTCCTCCACCTCCTCAATTTCTTCATCTTTTTAGGAATAAGGCTTTTTTGGCTGACATCAGGGCTTATAATAACATGTTTTGTATGACATAATTTGGGGAATACGTAGATGATGAAATTAATAATCTGGTTGGTCCTTATGTTTTCAAAGTCTCGGGTTAGGTCTGCCATCAGATTGGGTCTTTATTGATGGGTTTTTGCCACAAGAACATCCTATGTGCTCATACAAACCCTAATGCTTGGATCTAGGTTTCTCTATTTTACATGCATTCATCCAAGACTTTAAACCCTAAATCTAGCATGTGATAATCAATATTAACATAAGAATGGGGTTTAGATCTTACCTTGATTGTCATGTAGCAATAACAATCTCAAATCATCCTTGTAATAGCTTCAAAAAGCTTAGAGTCACAAGTGTTACTCCTCTAATGGCTCACAAACACCAAGAGCAAGAGGATGAAGAAAGAGAAGAGGAGAGGCACAGAAAAACGTCTAGAAACCCTAAGGAAAATCTTTGCCACATTTTTGGTGCCCTAGGGGTCCTTAAATATGTGAGGCTATTAGGGTTATCTAACAAGGAAACCCTAATTTGACTGCTTAGGCCCTAAGCAGCCCATGGACTCCATCCTTAGAGGCCTTGGACAATTTCTAATGGGTTTCCCCATAGAATTCGTCAACTCCATCCTCTATGGAGTCCATTAGCCCAATATTCAACTATCACACAATTGACAGTTCTAGTCCCCTTTATTTAATTAATGTGTTTTAGCCACAAAATTAATTCTTAATTAATTATTGACTAATATTAATTAAACAATATGATTTCTCTTTTAATATATTATTCTCATAATATATTAATAAATCATAATTAATCCTCTCTCTCCATAATTCATCCTATCAAGTTGCTTTGGTGAAGGCAACCCAAAAGGACCATGCACCATCGGGTCAAGTACATACCAAAATAGTTATGGACTTAGACACTAATCCAACAGTCTCCCACTTGGATAAGTCTAATAACTATTATGCGTATGACTTCAGATCCTGATCCGCAATCGTAGCTTTCAAAAGCCACTGTCAACTCTGATCTTATCAGATATGCGGCCTTTAGATAAGGGATCATATATTCCTCCATTCTAGATATCGTATAGACGTGAGACATGGATTGAAATCATTCTCTCTGTCTATATGTTGTTTCACGATATCTGATTTACGACGACTAACAACAGACTAAAAGTGAACACATCAACTTAGTCTCGGCTTGGCCAAGCGCTTTAGGTGTCATCACTAAATCATCGAGGGGCCTACATATATTGCTTTTATCCCACTTTGGGTAAAAGGAACGGATAAACTTTGACTCAATGTTCACTTGTACTCACTCACCGAATTACACACAACAATATGTTTTATAACAAGTTACTGGTGCGTTTACATATTATCAATGTGTAACCGACTCACAAGATACAACTTACACATCTCAGTTTCAAGAATATAAGATATTATCGTCTCACCAACCACTCGTGATAAAATGCATGAAGTAATCCAAGTGAGCGTGGGTTTAATCCAATACTCTAATCTTATAACAGCACTCATGAACCCTGCATCAAACTTTTGCTATGTCTAAAACACTGTAGACAGTATACAGTCAGATTCATGACAGTCTTCTTTCATTCCTACTTCCAAAGAATGAGCGACTGTGGAGGGTTTGAATAATCTTATTTTTCAGGAAGTCAAAACATGCAAAGTGAAACACAAGAATAGTACTAATCCTATATGGCCCAAAACTTTTGAGTATAAATAAAACACCTTTTATTTAATCACCATATTGATTACTCATTATTTGTTGTTTCGGGTAATCAACTTCTTACTTGAATTATAACAACAATTGTCCCATGCTCTTAGCATGCACACTATGTTTCCTATGGTCTTTTCTTTGTGAAATAGATCAAATGAACACATTTCCAATGATGCTCATTTCACAATTCCTAATCCATTAGTGTAAGAATAAAAAATTCTCGCCACTACTAGAATATGTTAGATTCTAACATTTTATGCAATGGTCCTTTCGTAATATCACAACGCCAAAGTCACCAAGACTTTCCAATGAAATTACAAAGTGCTAGATTGGAGATTGTTACAAGACAATTCCATAGCCATGAAGTCTCACATTCAAAGTACATTCCTTTGAACATCCTTGTTGCATAGAAGTTTCTAATCTAGACATAGATTCTTAACGTCCAACTCCCAATAAGGAAACATTTCTATATTTGCCATCTGCCAACTCATTCTAAATATAGTCTTATCTATTCATAATGATGTCAATATGGTCCATCCATGACTATACTTCCAACTGTCCTCAAGCGACCAATCTTTGGCGAACCTTAGATTGTCCTTGACAGTTGTTTAATTATTTTAGTCAAATCCGGTTCTATTCCATTTTTCCCTCTAAATGTCGTAGGCATTTGGAAAATTTTAGAATGGTCGAATATTACAGCATATGCAATCGATCCTATACCCGAAGCGTATGGGATACGATTCATAATGAAAAACATGATACTTTACCAGTTTCTTACTATAATATCTTCATAATATTTCTATTTGCCATGTTCTCAAAATTCGAACTATGAAGAAGGATGCCGTAATCATAATCGAACCTTGAGAATGCAAATAATAAATATACCATTGACTAAATTCAATTTAAATTTCTCGATCTAAGCTTTTAGATTGGAAACGAAGTATAACATTCTCTCCCTTAATTATAGCAAAAACAACTTTTCTACCCCTGCAACTTTGCAAAGTGAAACATTTGTTTTTCTATAATTAATATTGCCAACTTGCAATACTTAAATAATAATCATGCTCCCCCTAACATGATGATTATATCCATTCCGGCATAACATATATGCTCCCACTAGCTTTGACACAATTAAGGAACCAACTAAAGTTCTAGGAATCAGTACTTATTGACTTCCAAAGTTCATTGTGTCTAATACGACATGCTTCGATAAGCCTTTATCTAAGCTTCTTAAAAATCACACACCTTTCCATAGACAGCTCACATGTGTGTCTAAACTAATTCAGATCTTACTTTACTAAGTCCCAAATGTTCAGATTAATTGCCAAATCTCACAATTCAAACTATGAAGAGGGATTCCGTAATCATAATCGAATTTGAGAATGCAATTTACATAATCGCTATCTCCTTAAAATCTCTCTTAGTGAAAGCGTTTCCTCAAAATCATTTTCATGAAGGAGAGAAACCTTATGACACTTAGATTTTATGGTGTATGTGTTCTCATCCATGTGAATTTGTCATAACCATAATCAAAAGATAATGTTTGTGACAAACTCAAATTCTTATGGACAGAACTTGTTCATTCTTAATTTCTTGCCATCAAGGGTCCCACCATTGATTTCAAGTTATCTAGCAGCTCACAAATTCCATTCAATGTACTTTCATCGAACAAGGTGCTTGCCTTATGTTGTCTATTGAGAACTCGTAGAACTCATACGCATAATCACTCAACAGGATTGGCACAAAAATAGATTTTGTCAACACGATAGGTTACAAACCTCAAGTCGTGTGCTAGTGGTTAATAAGTTTACTCTTGATTAGTTCTTGAAATTTTTTCAAGATCTTCAAACTCCCACTGATCTCTTGACATATTAGATTCTCTTATCAAGAAACATTTCTTAATAAACAAATATCCAATATCAAGACAAAACATTACACAAATTTGGTCTTAGTTGGTCTTTGTCTTCTCCGAGACATCACAACATACCAATTTCAAACGTGCAAGAGTAAGAAAAACAATTTTCTACTTCACGTTTGATGAGGGTGTGTCACTCAATTCACAATCTTGGAATGTAATTCTAAGACTTAATTTTGGAACGAAGTATGACTCATCCTTTTGATTTAACCATTTCAACAATTTTCGAATCCTCTTCTTAGCCATACTAGTGCACTAAGATGTCCTTAGAGGATTAATTGTGATATGGTTCTTAATCATTAAGATGATCATAAAATCCGATACAAAAGTACTCTCCCTTCTTCTTAGATTGTAGAAACTTTTATCTTTCTGCCTAATTGATTCTTCTTATTCGTTCTGCCGTTCATCGAAACTTTTCAATGATTCAAAATTCCACTTAATCTTGTAAGCATAATCACATTTACTAGACTTTTAGTAAATTATGACGAATAGTCTTATTATTATTTGTGGTGGACTTGACTAGTGCACAACATTGTGTTCTATTCCTTTATTCCTTCAGTTGACTCACATTCTTGTGTGATCAAGGAATTAGTCTAAACTTCCCAAGTACCAAGATTTCCATACATCACATGATTCAAATCATATGATTCCAAGTTTCTGTCCAATTGAAACTTGGGTGATGGGAATCTTTTCTTACTTAGAAAATTTTGACACTACCATAGATAACATAACTAAGAATCACATCCATTTATAGAAATACACAAACATCAATTTTTCACAATGATTTCATTGCAAGGATATATATAAATAAGACAAATCAAAAAAATTATTTTATTCATAAAAGCAGCGAAAAACATGTCCTTACAATGCAAAATCAACAGAAAAACTATGTAATCACATATTCCTAACAACTCTATCATAACTTTGTAAGCTCAAAATTTGATCTTCGAATCCATGCGATCGTGATCCATTTCTTTGTGATCAGACTCATCTTGCTCTTCCATCAAGCTTCCTCTCTTTTCACTGATCCTGCAAAACATTCAAATGCAATCTTATCACATTATGTATTAAGAATCAATGAATAGGAACTTAATGGAGTTAGATAGTGGATTTTACCTGAAGTAGAGCCATACGTCTTGAGTCTCCCATCTCTTAGATCTCTCAGGTAGATTTGGCAGCTTCGTCTCCAATGCCCCTTCTCTTGGCAATAAAATCAAATTGACTCTTTTGGAATAGCACACAAAACTACTTCAGACTTTTCCTTTCTCTTATGATCAAACTTTTCGACCATGACATGCCTTTCGTAGCCATTGTCTATATCCATAGAGGTCTGGAAGGCAAATCCACCAATCAACTTTGCTTTTCCAGTGCGCCAAATCATCGCTGATTCAACAACAATAAGCAAATAGGTGAGATCGATGAGGGTCACGTCGTGGTCTATCATATAGTACTCTCTTACGAACTCACTATACGAGTTAGGAAGTGACTGAAGAACCCAATCAACAGCCATCTCCCCACAGACAACGGATCCCAACATTCTTAACCTATCAATGTGTGACTTCATCTCTAAGACATATGCACACACTGACTTTCGTTCTTCATGTTTACTTGCCAAAAGGGCTTGAGTGAGTTTGAACTTTTCAAGCCTTTGAACTTGTGGGTTAGGGAGAAGAATAGGAGAAGGTGGAGGAAGTGAAGCATGATCTCGTGTTCCTCGATCGAATTGTGGAATATCATCTTCATGTGGAAAGCTTGTTCCACCGGATTTGGGAAGACCATAACTGTCATACTTTGACATCTACAAAATAGGAGAAAAAAATTCAAGTTAGTTGATTGATTGAGTCCTTAATAAATCATCCAGATGAGATATTAAGGCTAGGACCCAACACAATACTCTACAACTTGGGAGAGGGATGCCGTAAACCAAATTGCAGAACATTTGAAGGTAAATGAATGACGATTCACTAATTTTCCACCATGAAAAACGAAAAAGAGATTAGGTTTTAAATGTATTGAAAAACTCCTAGATCCTTTGAGATTTATTAAACTTTTCAATGGAATGTTTAAATCTCGATATGCCCCTCGATTTGTGACTGGGATGCCGAGGATCACAAAACAGGGTGTGAATAACCATGCAAACTTACATGGTGCCCCCAATGTTACAGTCACCTATTCGATGTGCCGGTTAACCACACACGCTCCACCGAATTATGACGACATTGAGTCACCCTTTGCTACCTTTGCTTAGAACCATTTAGTGTGCCGGTTAACCACACACGCTGCACTAACGTCTTCGCAAGGGTACAAAGTGTAATTTTCATGGAATTGCATCAAATTCACTTTTTCCTAAAGTAACTAAGATTGGGAATTTTAAAAATTTTTGTTACTTTATACTTCATTATACTTTTAATGGAAAGGGTTTGCCCTATCCTACCCATTCGGCTAACGACCCTCCACTAATCAAGGAAGCGGTGGGTGAGAGTGGACACCCGTTAAACGGTCATTTTATAGGCCATAACCTTATACCCCCTTTATAGATCGATTTCGTGAATGAGGCCTACTAACGGTAAGACTAGCAGTTTAAGTTATACATATATAATATTAGACTTTTAATGTTATATGTAGTATAAGGGTGTATTTTACACTTTTAAAATACTAGGTGGTCTAATTTAATAAATTACACCTTTAATTTAATTAAATGTAAACCATATCACTATGGATTTATTAACTCTCTTTTAATTATACACTTAATTAACTTAATAAAACCATAGGGTGCAATTTGAACTTTTTCAAAAATTAGGGTTTTAGAATTTAACATTTTGAAATTAAACTTTTAATTAAAAAATTTTAATCCCAAAAACTTGAGGGCAAGTTTTGAAACATTTCAAATCATTAGGGTTTAGAATTTAAATATTTCAAAATTAAACTTTTTAATCAAAAATTTAAATTCCAAAACTTGAGGGCAAGTTTTGAAACCTTTCAAAACACAAAGGATCAAATTGCAAATAATTCAAAACTAAACAATTAATTTCATGATTA
This sequence comes from Lactuca serriola, assembly GCF_051521515.1. NCBI lineage: Eukaryota > Viridiplantae > Streptophyta > Magnoliopsida > Asterales > Asteraceae > Lactuca > Lactuca serriola. Next base: position 266,618,111 of record NC_136415.1, read on the forward strand.
TCTACATATTCACCTAATCAATTTTATTTGCAAGATAATTGACCAAATAATTCAAATAATTTAGCATTTATCATATAGGGAAATTATTATCTAATTAGATGACCAAAATCTTATATTTTGACAAAGATAATCATAAGGAATCAATAAAATTCATATTTTATTAATTTAAAATAGTTATGGCAATTATCCTAATTCAAAATAGGCAAAAAATCCGAAATTCGTCTGTCTGACAGCCCGAGTCGCCGAGTTCATCCTACTCGACGAGTCCACATTGGGACTCAACGAGTTTGTTAGGCAGATGGCCAAAATCTCGACTTTACAATCAAGAATGAAACACTAAGCATTAATACAATAAAAACCAATCATGGCTCTGATACCACTGGTGGGTTTTAGCCACTAGAACATCCTATGTGCTCATGCAAACACTAATGCTTGGATCTAGGTTTCTCTATTGTACATGCATTCATCCAAGACTTTAAACCCTAGATCTAGCATGTGATAATCAATATTAACATAAGAATGGGGTTTGGATCTTACCTTGATTGTTATGTAGCAATAACAATCTCAAATCCTCCTTGTAATGGCTTTAGAAAGCTTAGAGTCACAAGTGTCACTCCTATAATGGCTCACAAACACCAAGAGCAAGAGGATGAAGAAGGTGAAGAGGAGAGGCACCCAAATACATCTAGAAACCCTAAGGAAACTCTTCGCCACGTTTTTGGTGCCCTAGGGATCCTTAAATATGTGAGACTATTAAGGTTATCTAATAAGAAAACCCTAATTTGACTGCTTAGGCCCTAAGCAGCCCATAAACTCCCTCATTGGTGGCCTTGGACGATTTCTAATGGGGTTCCTCATAGAATTCGTCCACTCCATCCTCTAAGGAGTCCATTAGCCCAATATTCAACTATCACACAATTGACAGTTCTAGTCCCATGTATTTATTTAATGTCTTTTAGCCACAAAATTAATTCTTAATTAATTATTGATTAATATTAATTAAACAATATGATTTCTCCTTTAATATATTATTCTCATAATATATTAATAAATCATAATTAATCCTCTCTCTCCATAATTCATCCTATCAAGTTGCTTTGGTGAAGGCAACCCAAAAGGACCATGCACCATCAGGTCAAGTACATACCAAAATAGTTATGGACTTAGACTCTAATCCAACATTTATGTCCCCAAGATACAAAGGGTCTGAAGTTTTTACAATTATATCTTTTTGATACTGAGAATGAGCTTTCTAACATGCTAAGGGCATTTGATAATCCTAAGAAGAGGGATTTGGATGATAATATCATTCAATTTCTCATGGACATTTTCACTGCCCACAATGAATATGTACGTACTTTCAAGACTGCAAAAGAGATGGCTAATGCGATGAATATGGATTCATATGGAGTTCGTTTGTTTAACAATGTCCCCGATCGCAGATATGGTCCACCTGCTCTAGGTACTTTGGGATGCATTATTTGTGGTGATGATACTAGTTGTAACAAGAATGACATTGTCGTGTACTCAAGGCCAGGTTCTCCTCAGCGAGTTAGCAAGCTTCATCCGAGTTATATGCCATTACAATATCCATTGCTTTTTCCGTATGGTGAAGATGGCTGGTCTCCGCGTTTGAAATTGTATAATAACACCCGTTGCAATGCTAAGAGTCTATCGGTGAATATGTAATATGGCTACAAGATACCCACACAGGAAGGTATATGGTCTCTTATATTAAATTCAGGCCGTCTTTTTCAATAGTATTTGGTTGATTCTTATACATGCATTGAAGAAGGCCATTTAGATTATATTACAAATAATCTGGAAAAGTTACGGTCTGACTATGTAAGCGGTCTTTATAATGCACTTTTTAAAGGTGATAGGGAAAGTCGTGATGTGGGTAAACGTGTTTTCTTGCCAACCTCATTTATTGGTGGTCCACGGTACATGTATAGCCATTACCAGGTAGCACTGGCCATCTGTAGAGTCTACGGGAATCCGCAATTCTTCATTAGATTTACATGTAATGTTAAGTGGCCGGAAATAAGTCGTTATATGGTTAGTCATGATCAAAATGATACTCACAGTAGAGGTGATATCATAGCTAGGGTTTTTGACATGAAGGTTGATGCTTTCATCAAGTTTTTGAAAGAAGATAAGACTTTTGGTGAAGTAGAGGCATGTAAGTATCACAGTTTATTTTGAAAATTTTTTTTTTTTGTTTTTTTTTGTATCTTATGCTTATGTACTAGCTTCATGTGACAATGCAGATTTATACACTATTGAGTTCCAAAAGAGGGGGATGCCTCACTGTCACATGTTACTTTGGGTTAAGGACCAACACATGATTCAAGATCCCGCTGATATTGATAGGCATATAATTGCAGAATTTCCGGATCCAGTTATGGATCCGTTGCTCTATGAGACAGTGACAACCTGCATGATCCATGGTCCCTGTGGATTTCTAAATTAGAAGGCTCCATGTATGAAGGATGGAAAGTGCAACAACAAGTATCCAAAGCCTTTCCAACAGTGTACATCTTTTGACAAAGAAGGATATGTACACTATAGAAGAAGAGCATCTGCACGCCACACGATGCAAAGTGGAGTTATTATTGATAATAGATATGTTGTGCCTTATAACAGAAGATTGTGTTCTAGATTCTGCGCTCACATAAATGTCGAATACCGTGGATGGAATATGATGATAAAGTATCTGTTTAAGTACGTTTCAAAAGGCGTGGAGCGTGTTAGGTTTGCTGTCCAAAAGAATGAAGTGGATAGAGAGGCCAATCCAAGTGCGGGAATTCAACCTCTGAATGAAGTTCATAACTTTGTTGATGGTCGATATATATTCCTTCATGAGGCAGCATGGAGGATTCTAAACTTCTATATACATCAGCGACATCCACCTGTACTCTTATTGCCAGTTCATCTTCATAACATGCAACACATTGTATTTAAAGAAAATAGCAAACTGGAAGATGTTCTTTGTCAAGCAGGTTTTGCTAGAACTCCACTTTTAGGATGGTTTGATAACAATGCAAGGGATCCAAAGGGTCATGAACTCACATATCTTGACTATCCTAAAGATTATAAGTGGGATGGTGATTCTAAACAATGGGGACGAAGAGTTTTTGAATCTTCTAAAATAATTGGTAGATTTGTATTTGTTCATCCGACATTCGGTGAGTTGTTTTACCTTCAGATACTTCTTTGTCATCAAAAAGAGTGTAAGTCTTATGAAGATGTCCCAACGGTTTTCGGCCGTCTTCATCCAAATTTCCGCAGTGCATGTAACGCTCTTAGGTTGATAGGTGATGATGTGGAATGGATGACCGTTTTCATTGAAGCCTCTACGTGGGCAACTTCATTCAGATTTCATTTCACAGTTGAATAGAGATCAATTGGCTGTTTATAAAACAGTTGTCACTTCTGAAGAAAACAAAAAATAGGTCCTTCTGTTTGTCTATGGAAACGGTGGCACTGGAAAAACATTCTTATGGACTACAATTATTTCGTATTTTAGGTCAACTGGGAAGATTGTTCTAGCAGTTTCCGCCTCTGGAATAACATCATTACTGCTCTCATCTGGAAGAACAGCGTACTCAAGATTTAAAATTCCTATTGACCTGACAGAAAAAACTTCTTGTGACATAAAAAAGACATTGCTTTGGGATTTAATGAAACCTACATCAATTATCATATGGGATGACGCTCCAATGAGCGATCGACGGTATTTTGAATATCTTGATAGATCTTTACAGGATGTGCTAGATTGTGATGACCAGCCGTTTGGTGGCATTTCAGTTCTTCTTGGTGGTGATTTCCGCCGAACACTTCCAGTTTCCCCAAAAGGTACCCGTTCGGACATTATTGCCTTAACACTGCCACATTTATATCCGTGGCCTTTTTTTAAAGTCCATAAGCTCCACGAAAACATGAGGTTAGTCACTTTTAATAGTCAATCGACACCTGGGTTATCAACTTCTGCATTTGCAGTTGGCAATAGAAATGTAGGAACACCTGATCCAGATGATCCCAAGACACAAGTTGGGTTGAAATACCAGAATTGCTGTTAATACCTCCTGGACAAAATTCTCTACAACATCTCATACAGTTTGTCTTTGAAAATTGTATTCTTGATAATCCATCAGTTGTAGACCTATCTGTCAGAGCAATTGTCTTCCCTACAAACGTCATGTAACCACCCAAAATTTTACTAAAAATTTTAAACTTTTCAAAACCAATCCGGGTAATCAAAAATTATTCAAACATCAACATAGTTCACAAATTGTTTCAAATGATTTCATATCAGAGTTCCCAGATGTAACAACCCGAAGTTGTTCATCGCCAAAAACCCCGTTCTACCCGTAAAGATTTACCGTTTACCAATTTGACCCGATTTCGTTTGAGGCTAAATGGTTTAAACTTATATGTTTATTAGAATCTAATGAGTGTCCAAACCCCTTAGGAACTCATGAATTTAGCCCAAAATAGTTATTTCAAAAATTTTAGAAATGTTCCCGCCTAGTAACGGAAACTTAATCAGGTGCGACCAAAAGCCCCGTTTAATCCCGGTATCGGGTAGAATTCCACCGTGTCCAAGTTTTGCAACCTATATAAACATGTTAAACCTTTCATTTGAAGCTTTTGCTTCCTCTCTCTACTCTCTCTCTAACCTCTCTCCTAAATCTAAGTTCAAGGGTCCAAAACTCAATTTTAAGGCTTCAAATCTCTAAGGTACCTTCCTAAACTCATTGTATAGCATATTTGACCTTCAAATTTGGGATTAAAACATGAAATAAGGCCTTGTATATGTTTTTACAGCCCAGGAAGGAGCTTAGGCCGTAAAACCCTAAAACCCTTCCTAGACCCCAACAAGACATAGATATGACTTCTAGAATTTTGGTTTTAGCCTTGGAACACTTTAAACATAAAATTTGAGGGAAAAATAAGAGTTTACGGCCAAGGCTTATGCTTGGGCCGTAAACCCTTCATATTTGGGGAGTAAACTCCTCTAAAAGTGTTAGAATGTCACTTTAACACCCCTAAAGCCTTAGAATAAATTCTAGAAGTGTATGCAAACAAGCTTTAGACCTTTAAACATAATAAATCTCACCTCAAGAGAGTTCACGGCCATGAGGGAGGTCTCATGGGCCGTAAACTCCAAAAACACATCAAAAGTCCCTTAAAAATTCATGTAAGGCCTTGGAACAATTTTAGGAATCACATGTGATTTATTTGGAGTCATTAAAACACTTATTCAAGGGTGCATAGGAGTTTACAGCCGTAAGCTCCATGCTAAGGCCGTAAGCTCCCTTAAGTACGGTCATTGGTGTTTTAAAATTAATTCCAAGCTCTTAAACCAACCCTAGAATTTTCCCTTTATGTGTTTTAAGTCACTTTGCACCATAAACCACCCCACCATGAGTTTACGGCCGTAAACTCATGGGGAATGGGTGTTATGGGCCTAAAACTCATGTATGAGTTTACTCTTGAAGAGTAAACTCCATTTTCCGGTCATTCAAGTCCTTAAACGCCACCCGGGTCCCTCCAAACACTTGCAATGGGGTGTTTCCGCGACTAAAAGTGTTTGTCCCTAACAATTAAATAATCTAAGTCCTAATTAGATACAAATGTGTATCTTTGCATTATACTTAGGAACCTCGTGCGTTTGCAAGCCCCTAACCAACGTTTAGCATTCGAAATCGTCATGTTTCTCGTCCGGTGAGTTCATACCCCTACCCTTTTTAAATGGTTTTTCAATGTTTCTAGGGGGGAATACAAGCAAACTATAAATGTTTTCAAAACATAACTTTGATGTATTTCAAATAATATCTGGCAAACTTATATATACTTTTACCCCTTATGTATTATGTTGAGCATAAGGGATGATTTATCAACTACAACTAAATGAATTTTAGTTAAGGAAATAACCAAACTAATCAAATTATTATGGGAATAATTTGGGGTTCTTTAATTTTCGTTTTATCATGTACTGATATGTGTATAAAGTTATTAGATAAACTATGTCTGATTCAGTTTATCTCCGCATCATTTGAATGTATTGCCAGATAGTTTCATTGTATGTATCTGTATTCACTGTATTATGTTTCATAATCTTTTATATATGTTTGATATCGTATGAGAACCCTGTGAATAGCTTAGTGCTAGCTTGTGAGTTCGTCACTACCCTTTATGGATGATCAGTAAATCCTCCCCAGAAGTGTAACCAGAGTCTCCTGGAGGGAGAGCGAGGAATTTGTGAATAGATCTATTCGGGACTGACAATCCCACACCTTAACTGCTAGCTACAGTTAGGCGGGCACGCCTGGGGTGACAAATTTTGGATATCGTCCGACGTCTGACAAGCGTGAAGGAGGTCTCGTTGTCGTATCAGCATGGTTATCCGACTCACAATACGTATTAATATAAGTTTATTCACGGCTTTGGTTTTGGATATATATCTAGTACGGGATGGTAATCCCATGGTTTTTGGTCTATAGGGTTCATATCTATTGCAGGATGTTATTCCTATGGTTAGAATCTATATCTAGTTCGGGATAGTGATCCCATGGTTTTATCAAACTATCTTATATCTAGTTCGGGATAGTAATCCCATGGTTTTAACAAACTATCTTGTATCTAGTCCGGGATGGTAGTCCCATGGTTTTCAGTCTATATTTTCAAGTATATCAAAGTATCTTGTATCTAGTCCGGGATGATAGTTCCATGGTATTAAATCTATATGTAGTATGGGATGTTAGTCTCAAGGTTTTCAAACTATTTTCCATCTACAGTTCACGTATATTAAAGTATTTTATATCTAATTCGGGATAGTAATCCCAAGATTCTCAATATATAGTTTTGTGTATTAAACTATACTATGTGATATTAAATCGGTCTTGTATTTAGGAAAATATGGGATTTTCCCGGGGTAACATATAACGCGTAATATAACTGTAATGACAGATAACTAAACTGTTTTACATAAGAAAATATGGGATTTTCTTGGATAACAAACCTTTTCGGAAAACTAAAGGAAACCGGTACATTTTCAGAAAACAAACATCTTATGAACTCACCAGCTTTATGCTGATTTTCAAACCGCTTGTATTCTCAGGTCCACGTTAGACAGGTACCCGACGATATCTTTTGGTGAAGGCAGAGCGCTCAGAAGACTCGTCTCTACTTTTGTTCATATGATATATGTATAACACTTGTACAATTTACTTTTGAACCAAATGTAAACTTTCAAATATATGTAATGTAATGGTTGTTTACTTTGATTACTATGTGCATTGGATTTGATACTCAACGTGGATTCAACCCCGGAAACGTTTCCTCCTTTGGTTTTCGGGGTGTGACAGATTGGTATCAGAGCCCTTGTTTATAGTGAACGGAGTATACCAAACCTTACATGGTATAAAACTATAAACATTAAGGGGCCTAAGTGCTCTGAACTAAAAGTATCCTTCAAAATATAAGTATTTTCAAAAGTATACAAGTATACCGAGCCGCCGATATCCGTAATTACAAGTAGAACAAAACATAAGTAAATGGGTGTTGTACGCTGCGGTTAAACCTGGGCAGTTATGTAGTCGTGTCTAGGGTCAATATAGCCTGGCCAACTATATTCATTCGAGACACGACCAACATGTGCTTGGGAGTGACTGTGGTACGCAGCATACCTAAAACTTACCCAATACCCCAAATAACGAGTCGTCATTGCAGTGAATCATGAAATACTATGGGAGTATTTCTCGAGCCGATCCTTGGTAGAAAGTCCTCGTATACGCGTTGTTCCTTGATCATTCCTCTAGCGATAAAATGTTCTGTCTTGATAACTCTTTCCTACTTTATCGCTTGTTATGATGCTATATCTGTCTTGATGAGATATCCTCTGTTCCATATCTCTTGATTCAATTCAGAGGACTTATGATCCTCTCTTTCCTGATCTTTTTAGATCACGATGCCTCCAAGAAAGAGACCCAGCTCAAAGAACAACAACAATCCTCCTCCGCCACCACCTCTTCCTCAATTTGATCTTGCATCGCTTCAGACAGTTCTGACTGCTGCAATGGTAGCAGCCATGTCGCAAATGAACCCCGGTAATTCAGGAGGTGGTCCCCAGCCCCAAAACCCAGAAGATAGCCAGGGACACCAAAAAGGGGGTTCCTATAAAGACTTCATGAACGCGAAGCCCACATCCTTTGATGGCACTGGAGGTGTCATTTCCCTCACCCGATGGTTCGAGAAAATCGAATCAATCTTTGAGATATGTGCCTGTTCAGAGTCAGACAAAGTAAAGTTTGCCGCCTGCACCTTTCTTGACAAAGCCCTGACTTGGTGGAACGGCCGAGTCAAATCTTTAACTCTACCTGTAGCAAATGCCATGGGTTGGGAAGCTATGAAGGAGCTTCTACTCGCAGAGTATTGCCCTCGGGGTGAAATTCAGAAGCTAGAACACGAACTCTAGAACCTAAAGATGAAGGGTTCCGACATAGCCTCTTATACTTCAAGATTCGATGATTTGGCGTTACTCTGTCCGGGAATGGTTACCCCGGAGAGTAAAAAGATTGAGAGGTTCATCTGGGGGTTGACCCAGCCAACCAAAGGGAATGTCTTGGCTATAAAGCCAGACACCTATGATAGTGCTAAATGTCTTGCGCAAATCTTGATCGATCACGAAGACAACTCTGATGAGGAAGATACTACTCCCGAGCCAGTCACCAGTAGAGGCGGAAGCAAAAAGAAATTTTGGAACAAGCGGAAGGCCCAGAGTACACAAGGGTCTTCTAAGAAACAGCAAACAGTAGCAGTCCATGCTGCTACTGCCCATGTTGCTGTTTCAGCTGTCGGGTCCACGACCCAAACTCCTACCAGTGGATACACTGGTACCCTTCCTTGGTGTGGTAAGTGCAGCTACCACCACCGCATTCCTGGTCCATGTCGCGAAAGGATCTGTGACAACTGTGGCAAGAAGGGCCATCTTGCTCGAACCTGCAGAAAACCAGCCAAATCAAGGAACCAATCATACGGAGCGGGAATCAGTCCAGCATGATACAATTGTGGCGAAGTAGGGAACTTCAAAAGAAATTGCCCCAAAGCAGCTACAACCGCTGATCCCACTGTCGCCGCAGGTATACTTCTCTTTGACAGTTCTTTTGCCTGCAACTCTTATCGATTCTAGTACCAGAAGGGAAACTTGTTATCTGTCCATCCGAGCGATTTCTAAACTTAATCCTTTATTTGTAATCGAAATTGAGTACAATCGAGACGGATAACCAATGAGATAGAGAACACTAACTTCATACCTATAGATTGTATCCTCAGTCCGGAGGATTATTCTGTTCCACTCGGTTTAAATGGGGGAAACTTTTCACGAAATACTTTGATACTATGTTTGACATGAAATGACCGAGTCTCATTCATGTTGTTATCCTTGGTTTCGAAAGGGTCGCTCGTCTAGATCTTTTCCCCGACCCGGCTCTCATGATCTGCGGCCTCAAACCTTCGTATCATTTCATGCCTTAAAGCTCAAAAGTTTTTCCCGATATGAATTACCACACATCCCTCGTTTCTGTGATCATTAAGAAATGGGAAGTCAGCAGCTCTTTCCCCTAAATGTCTTTCCCAAAGAATTCCCGAGAATTCCTCTCGAACGTTTAGCTTAGTTCCGCATCGGCCTAATCTCTGGATCTACCTAGTGACCGAACCTCAGTGAGAATGACGTGTTCAAAACGGTGACCAAGAACTGATATGATCACTACGGATTAGTAGTGGTATCCTTTCGGTCAAATATCTTTCCCTCGATCATGTAGCCAAGCAAAGTAGTCGTAACCGTGTACTTTTCCAATGTCTAAGGCGATAGGGAATTAGTCGGCACTGAAAATACCCATAGAAACCTGTCAATTCTTGGATCCCATCGACTAATATCGTAGTCTTACCCATAAATTTCTTCTAAAGCCATCAAACCCTTAGCTACCCGGCTCCTTGAAGATGTTCTTTCATGTTGGAGCATGTGTCCTGTTGATGGCTTTATCCCAGAAAAGCATGATATGCTTTGAGAAGTGTGAAATACTTCCCTTGTGATACATTAGACCCTTCGTGATCCTCATAGAATCGATTCCGTAACCTTCCAACTTCGGTTACCCTCAGAAATTAGTAACATCCATCCGGTACTGCACGTCTCGAAACCTTAGAAGTATCTACCCAACGAAACCCTAGTGATTTCCTTTGAGGAAACCGAAGTTGTCCAGGGTTGAAATTTCCATGAGAGAACCGATTGAGATCGTAGATTGAGAGAGTCAATGTGCGAAACAAAGACACGTCCCGATAGTGAAAATTCGCTAGAACGCCCAGCAGAGACCTGATTCCACTTGTGAATGTGAAGATCCGAGGCAACAAATCCATTCATGTCTCATTCCAATTCATGATCTATATCTTATTCTTTCAATTTCGGGACGAAATTCCCTCTAACGGGGGGATAATGTAACAACCCGAAGTTGTTCATCACCAAAAACCCCGTTCTACCCGTAAAGATTCACCGTTTACCAATTTGACCCGATTTCGTTTGAGGCTAAATGGTTTAAACTTATATGTTTATTAGAATCTAATGAGTGTCCAAACCCCTTAGGAACTCATGAATTTAGCCCAAAATAGTTATTTCAGAAATTTTAGAAATGTTCCCGCCTAGTAACGGAAACTTAATCGGGTGCGACCAAAAGTCCCGTTTAATCCCGGTATCGGGTAGAATTCCACCGTGTCCAAGTTTTGCAACCTATATAAACATGTTAAACCTTTCATTTGAAGCTTTTGCTTCCTCTCTCTACTCTCTCTCTAACCTCTCTCCTAAATCTAAGTTCAAGGGTCCAAAACTCAATTTTAAGGCTTCAAATCTCTAAGGTACCTTCCTAAACTCATTGTATAGCATATTTGACCTTCAAATTCGGGATTAAAACATGAAATAAGGCCTTGTATATGTGTTTACGGCCCAGGAAGGAGATTAGGCCATAAACACATAGTTAGGGGGTTTTTAAGCCCTAAAACCCTTCCTAGACCCCAACAAGACATAGATATGACTTCTAGAATTTTGGTTTTAGCCTTGGAACACTTTAAACATAACATTTGAGGGAAAAATTAGAGTTTACGGCCAAGGCTTATGCTTGGGCCATAAACCCTTCATATTTGGGGAGTAAACTCCTCTAAAAGTGTTAGAATTTCACTTTAACACCCCTAAAGCCTTAGAATAAATTCTAGAAGTGTATGCAAACAAGTTTTAGACCTTTAAACATAATAAATCTCACCTCAAGAGAGTTCACGGCCATGAGGGAGGTCTCATGGGCCGTAAACTCCAAAAACACATCAAAAGTCCCTTAAAAATTCATGTAAGGCCTTAGAACAATTTTAGGAATCACATGTGATTTATTTGGAGTCATTAAAACACTTATTCAAGGGTGCATAGGAGTTTACGGCCGTAAGCTCCATGCTAAGGCCGTAAACTCCCTTAAGTATGATCATTGGTGTTTTAAAATTAATTCCAAGCCCTTAAACCAACCCTAGAATTTCCCCTTTAAGTGTTTTAAGTCACTTTGCACCATAAACCAGCCCACCATGAGTTTACGGCCGTAAACTCATGGGGAATGGGTGTTATGGGCCGAAAACTCATGTATGAGTTTACTCTTGAAGAGTAAACTCAATTTCCCGGTCATTCAAGTCCTTAAACGCCACTCGGGTCCCTCCAAACACTTGCGATGGGGTGTTTCCGCGACTAAAAGTGTTTGTCCCTAACAATTAAATAATCTAAGTCCTAATTAGATACAAATGTGTATCTTTGTGTTGGGTCATGTTTTGTAATATGTTGCGTTTATTGGGCTCGTTAGCTAGTCCATTTTTGTATCTCCGGTATGGGCCTGTCTATCCGTGAGTTTAGTAGGGTTGAATATAAATATAGGTGCTTGCATGCATCTTAGGTTAACGATAGAATAGAACGATCAAAGCATTATTCAGAAGTTTATTATTGTCGTTCTTGTAACCCTAAATCCTATGCAGCGGATGTTCTTAGTTGAGCTCTGCTGAGGATTGTTTGATCTAATCATTCGACATATTTTGATCCATTCTTGTCTTATTTATTGTTTTGTGTTCATCGTAATACCTATTACAAAGATCTAATCGATCTTCAAGTTTATTTTATAACTTATCAATTGGTATCAGAGCAGGAGGCTGTGTAATTCATACACATCTTTTCTGTGAAAAAGGTTGCGATTAGGGTTATTCCGCATTAACTAATATTTATTGAGCCGTCATCCCATAATTGACGTAACTCAGCATTTATTCGTGTTGCCCTAATTTAATATATTACAAGTCTGATCTTTTAAACAGGTTATTTGATCAAGCATGGATGAGTCTCAGTCAAATCCCATTAACATCTCAAACAACATTGGATCAATGACGAGGATTCCCATCCTTTACACCCAGGATTACGAAGTCTGGGCACATCACTTTGAAGATTATGTCGTTGGATCTGAAGACAACATATATCTTATTTGGGAAGCAATCGTGTCTGGACCATTCGCTCATTCAGCAACATCAAGAATCATTAAAACTCAGAAAGAGTATAATGATCTGTTGAAAGACGTAAAAGATATTGCTCAAGACGAAAAAGATAAATTTCAGTGCAATATTAAAGCATTGAGACTAATCAGATTCGCTCTTCAATCTGATACTTTCAGGCTAGTGAGTTCGTGCAGCACTGCTAAAGAAATATGGGATAGGCTGCGAGAGTTATATTCCACAGACGAAGATCTCGAGCATTCCATTCAAACCTTACTTTTGTCCGAGTTTGGTGAATTCAAACAGAGTTCTGAAGAAACTGTAACTCAGACGTTCGATCGCTTCAATCATCTTCTTAGTAAGATGATTAAATATGATATTGAAAGGAAGTTAATTGAACAAAAGGTTATGTTTTTAAGCGGTCTTAGATCTGAGTGGAGAGCGGTTGTGTCCACTGTTAAAGCACATGAGCAATTCAAATCTTACTCATTGGCAAAGTTGGTAGGGATTTTGAAATCCCAAGAAAAGATTGTCTTGCAGGAGAAAAATGTGGTTTCAAGCTTGGGATCATTGGCCCTTCTGTCCAAAAGCAAAGGTGTGATGGAAGATGAAGACCTTAACTTAGAGGATTATGACCTTACCTCTGAAGACTATGCAATGATGGTGTCAAACCCGAAGAGGTTCATCAAGAAAAGGTTTCCTACCAATAAGAACCGAAATTGGCAGGGAAGTTATAGTTCTGAAAAGGTCAGGGAAGAACCGAAGGCAGAAGAACCAAAGAAGGAACCGAAAGCTGAAGGAGATTCGGGTGTGAACTGCTACTATTGTGGAGGAAAGAACCACTATGCCAAAGATTGTGTCCTCAAGAAAATGGCAGAAAAGGATGAGGAGAAAGATGAAGAAGCTATGTTAATGAAAAAAGCTGGAAGAGATCAAGAAAAAGAAAGATGTCACTAACCCTTCAATGAATGCTTTAATTGTGCAGGGTTCGGTAGCAGATGATGAGTTCGGTGGCGTGGAGGTCTGGTCAACCGACTCTGAGGATGATGAAGTAAGGAAGCCATCTCATGGAAAGGCTTATGTTGCGAAAGATGAAGGAAGAGGTGGAAAGTGCTTGATGGTGTCGGATGTATCTCAAATGAGGGGGTACAACACAGACGGTGGGAATGAAGACACAAAGGAGCGAGAGGACTTGTGCTTCACAACAAAACCTCTCAGCGTGCAGTTTAACGAGCTTGATGAATTAATCAATAAGGTAAAATCCATTTTTGTTTCATTCAAATTCCCAAAAAGTTCATATGAAAAAGAATTAAAAAATGTAAATTCAAGCATCTTTCATCTCGACAGCAGTTTAACTCAAACACAGGTCACCAATTCTAACCTAACTGACCAAATAAGCAGGGTGTCTTCAAAGAGTGAGGAACGAAGGATGTGGATCGAGCTGAAGGAGTCGGAGTTAATCAAATCCATGGATGAAAACATTTATTTACAAAGAGACAATTTAAAACTTTTAAAACAGAGAAATGTCTTTTGTTTAATTGCTAAGCATCTTTACACTAATATCACTCAACTTCATTTGAACTGTGAAATAGGGCAGAAAATTCATTGCATGATTTTGCCCTTCCTTGAGTTTAAGGAGGATGAAATCGACGCTGAAGCATATAATTGTGAAAGTGTAGTTTCGTCTGAGGATGTAAATCAGACATATATGTATGGTCTAGACAAAATCGAATCATTCATAAAGTCCAAGGACCATAAGGACATGCTGAAAAATCTTTTGGATGAAAATGATAAACTAAAACTAAGGACCGAAACCATACAAAAGTCTGGCTCATTGAGTGCCAACTTGAGCTTAGAAAATAAAATTGATGTTGAAAATGCATCTGAGCTTAATGAGGACGATGATATGAGTGAAATTTCTGTAGAGGATGTAGTTGACTGTTCTCAGTTTGTCAAGAGTGAGCCCAAAAACCACAAGAATCTTATTTCAGAAAATTATGTGGAGTTTGCTCGTCTGTCCCAACAAAAGTCCCCGATCCTTGAAGAAAAGGCTGTAGTATACCAAAAGGTAAGGATGACTCCAAATCAGGTGTATAAGGTCATAGGTGTAACCGAACATCAGACAGCCGAACTCACAGCCATTGTAAACGAAGATAATGCTGATGGTTGTGATGAGTTCTTCTGGTCCGCTCCTATCGACAATGCTGACGAAACCGTTGGTCTATCAGAAAGGACGTCATGGAAAACCAAAGGCAGATATGTGCCAGAGCCTTTGAACAAGCCTGATAGCTTCGACATGCCAAGTACTAGTGGTACAAAAGATGTTCCTAAAGAAAAAGAAGTTTCTGCAAAAGAAGTCACTCCTTCAAGCGAAACATCATCAGTTCAAAGTGAACCAGCTGACAGAAAGCAAAAACAAAAAGCGAATATCCATCGTCAGCCGAAGCAGGTGAAAAATAAAAAACAACAAAGGAATCAGAGATACAAGAAGAATCTCTCTGAACGAAAACAGTTTTGGCAATCTCAAAACGTCCATTTCTCTTATCATGACAGAAATTCAAAGTCAGAGAAAAGTGCTGCTAGATCACAAGAAAGTCATAACAACCGAAAGGATACGTTCGGTTATGAAAATTATGACAACCGAAGGCAAAGGTTCGGTTCAGAAAACAAAAGCTACCGAAAGCATAAGTTCGGTTCTGAGAGCAAAAGCAACCAAAGTTCTAGGTTCGGTCCCACTAACGATCAAAAACAAAAGGATCACTTAGAACCTCAAGCCAAGAAAACCTCTCAGTCTAAATTCTCTCGTTCTACTTCTTCTAATTCTTCTAATTCCTCTCAACCACATTCTAAATTCAATTATGTTCGCACTCAAAAACCTAAATCTTCAACAGATCTGAAAGGAAAATCGAAGGTTTCATCAGTCGAAACAAATCAAAATCATCCCAAAGTCCAAATACCTAAACCAGAATCCAAACCGAAAGCAACAAATCCCAATAAAATTAAGGTTTTCACCATTAAAAAGAAAGATGAAACAACGTTAATAAAAAGAACATATCTTGTTGACATATCTCTTACAATTCCTGTTCCTGTGAAAGGCTCACGTGGACCCAAGAAACTTTGGGTTCCTAAATCTGCTTAATTTTTGCAGGTTATCAGTGACGAGCAGTTTGACGAAGAATGGTATATTGACAGTGGCTGCTCACGTCACATGACAGGAAGGAAGGAAGAGCTGAGGGAATTTCGGTCTCTTTCAAATGGTGCAAATGTCAAGTTCGGGAACAACTCATTCAACACAATAAAAGGCTATGGAATGATAACAAATGGTGATTTTACGATTAGGAAGGTCGCATACGTTGAAGGACTACAGCACAACCTCATCAGTGTATCTCAGCTTGTTGGAGGTACCGGTCTCAAAGTCTCATTCGATGATGAAGGTTCAGAAATAATTGAAAAGAAAACGAAAAGAGTAATTCTCAAATCGGAGCGCAAAGGCGAAATGGTTCCCCTGAACCTCAAACCCATCAAAGGGAATCCAGCTATCTGCCTGTTATCCAATGCACAATCTGGCGAAAGCTGGCTGTGGCACCGAAGACTCTCTCATCTCAACTTTAAAGATATCAACAAACTTGTCACTGGAGGTCATGTTCGAGGTCTTCCATTGCTCAAGTACGATCGAGAACATTTGTGTGCTACATGTGAAATGGGGAAGCAGAGTCGTCAAAGTCACTCATCAATTGTAAACACTAAAGTTGTTGAACCACTAGAGTTAATTCACGTTGATTTGTGTGGTCCATCATCTATCGAAAGCATCGGCGGTAGCAAGTATATTCTTGTCATCGTTGATGACTTTTCGCGTTTTACATGGGTGTTCTTTCTGAAACACAAATCTGAAGCGACTCTCAAGTTAAAGATGTTTATCATGCAGGTTGAAGTACAGCTGAAGAAATTCGTTCGCAACATCAGGAGCGATAATGGTCTGGAGTTCAAAAATAAAGAATTCGAAGAATTCTTAGCCGACAAAGGAACCAGTCACAACTTCTCAGCTCCCTACACCCCTCAACAAAACGGGATTGTCGAAAGACGAAACCGATCTTTGTGTGAGGTGGCCCGAACCATGCTAAGTTTTGCTTCTTTACCTTTATATTTTTGGGCTGATGCTATTGCTACAACATGTTTTACACAGAACAGGTCTTATCTCAATAAGCGATTCACTCTCACTCCTTACGAGATCATCAACAACAGGAAGCCAAATGTCAAATTTTTCCATGTATTCGGCTCACGGTGCTTCATCTTCAATTCTAAAGAACATCGTAACAAGTTCGATGTCAAAGCCGATGAAGGGATATTTCTGGGCTATTCTCTCACTTCGAAAGCCTACAGGGTATTAAACAAGCGCTCGAGGAAAATAGAAGAAACTTATTATGTGACTTTTGATGATAGCTATGTCAAAAAGCTAAAGGCCAACGAAGACACAATTGGAGAAATCTTTTCTCAAACAGGCCAAGTCACAGCCTCGATCGCAAACTTATTTGAGAAGTTTGTCGAGTTATTCGATGAACCAGAGAAGGCTACTCTCTCGGAAGCCAGTGCAGCAGACAACAAAGTAGATCATCTGAAGCAACTCATCGAAGATGCTGCCAAACAAATGAAGGAAGGAGGATCAAGTATCAACGAACCTCCACAGCACGATGCTTCAGTTGAGGGGGAGGATCCATCTTCTTCATCACAGACGAGTTCACATGTTGAGGGGGAGAACAGTTCTCAAGCTACTCCCGAACGCACAACAGTACCCGAAGGTGCTTCAACACCCGAAAGTGCTACAACACCCGAAGGTGCGTCAACACCCGAAGGTACGTCAACACCCGAACGCTCGACACCACCTGAAACCCCTGTAGCTCCAGAAACTCAAGACACACCTGAAAGCTTATCTGTCGAGGAGGAGAATGCTGATATGCTTTATGACGATGACAGTCAATTTGAACTAGAAGAGATGGTAAACGCTGAATTGGATCCATCTTATGATCCAAATTACCCTCCTCTTGTCAAATGGACCAGAGATCATCCTATTTTCCAGGTTGTCGGTAATGTCTCTGAAAAGGTTCTGACCCGATCACAATTAAAGGCAAAACAAACTTCCTTATTTTCAAAAGTAGAATTCTGTATGTTTAACTCCTTCGTCTTAAAAGTTGAACCAAAGACAGTTAACACTGCTCTTGATCACTCCGATTGGGTTCAAGCTATGCAAGACGAACTGAATGAATTCGAAAGGAATAAAGTTTGGCGCCTCATTCCAACTCCTCAAGATGCCTCAGTTGTTGGTCTCAAATGAGTCTTCAGAAATAAGATGGACAAGGAAGGCAACGTGATACGAAACAAAGCACGTCTGGTGGTGAAAGGATACTGTCAGGAGGAAGGAATCGACTATGAAGAAACTTTTGCTCCTGTAGCTAGGATGGAATCCGTTAGAATATTTCTTGCCTATGCTGCACACAAAAACTTTGAGGTCTACCAAATGGATGTCAAGTGCACATTTCTAAATGGAGAACTTGAAGAAACGGTGTACGTGGAGCAACCTCCTGGATTCGTCAATGAAAGGTACCCTAATCACTGTTACATTTTGGACAAAGCCGTATATGGATTGAAACAAGCTCCGAGGGCATGGTATGAAACGCTAACCAAGTTTTTAAATATGTCCAAATTCAAACAAGGTTCGGTTGACCCAACCTTCTTTCGTAAGAAGGAAGGTAACCACCTTATGATTGTTCAAATTTATGTCGATGATATCATCTTTGGCTCAACGAATCCTAGCCTAACAGTTGAATTCAGAAAGCTGATGGAGACTAAATTTGAAATGAGCTCAATGGGTCCAATTAACTTTTTCCTTGGTTTAAATATTAGACAGGGACCCGAAGGCATCTTTATTAATCAGGAAGCTTACACGAAGACTCTCCTTGCAAAATTTGGCATGATGGGAGATTCAAAGGTTAAAGTTCCAATGGCGTTCGACACCAAGCTCACTCCATCCTTGGATAATCCAGCAGTAGATATTACGCTATATCGCCAGATGATCGGTTCTCTGATGTATCTTACTGCTAGCAGGCCTGATATAATGTTCTTTGTCTGTTACTGTGCTAGATTTCAGGCGAATCCACGTGAACCTCATATGCTTGCAGTGAAGAACATAGTCTGTTATCTCAAGCGAACTACCTCTTTAGGCCTATGGTATCCATCCAACTCAGGCTTCTTCGT
Organism: Lactuca serriola; assembly: GCF_051521515.1. Classification (NCBI taxonomy): domain Eukaryota; kingdom Viridiplantae; phylum Streptophyta; class Magnoliopsida; order Asterales; family Asteraceae; genus Lactuca; species Lactuca serriola. The sequence goes on from NC_136415.1 coordinate 266,636,918, forward strand.
TCAAGCCTACTTAGATGCAGACCTTGGAGGTTGTGGACTAGACAGGAAAAGCACCACGGGAGGCTGCCAATTCCTTGATGGGAAGTTAGTTAGCTGGCAATCAAAGAAACAGACTTGTGTGTCTTTGTCTACAGCTGAAGCATAATACATTGCAGCTGCCTCCTGTACTTCTCAAGTGATTTGGATCCAAAGTCAACTCCTGGACTATGGACTCAATATGAAAAAGATCCCACTATATTGTGACTCTGAAAGTGCAATTAGGATCTGTCATAACCCAGTGCAACACTCCAAGACTAAGCACATATCACTGAGGTATCACTTCATTAAGGATCATGTGGAAGATGGGAACGTCGAAATTCATTTTGTTCGAACCACTGATCAACTGGCTGACATCTTCACCAAAGCTCTTCCTGAAGCGTCGTTCAACAAAATTCTACACGGGCTAGGTATGATGGAATCGGAGTCAGTACCAAACATTACCTCTCAAACTCAAAAGTAAGAAGCGAAATAGACCGAACGTTCGGGTTCGGGTCTTGTACTAATGTACCAAAATGAACCGAACGCTCGGGTTCGACTGAATATTCTGCTTTTCACTCATCAATCAAAGGTAGTTTTCTTGGTTGTAGATCTTATGTATAATTGGTCCAAATGCATTTATCTTATTGTCAAAGTTATCCCCTTTTTAAAAACCTATTTTCTTTGGCAACCGAAATATACCGAACGTTCGGGTTCGGTTCCAAAAATTTTCTCACCAGAAATAGACCGAACGCTCGGGTTCGGTTCCAAAGTTTTTCACAACCGAAATAAACCGAACGCTCAGGTTCGGTTCCAATTTTTTTTTCTCTGTATTTTTTATGTCTTATTTCATTTTTATTCTTTTTATTATCAAAAATTCCAAAAATATTTTTTTTATATAAATTCAAAAACTCCAAAAATATTTTGTTCTTTATTTTCTTTTTGGCTTTAATTTTATCTGTGTGTTCGTTTATGGGGAAATTGTTGAATTCGCTAAGTGTCCCTAGAAGCATGCTGCTGTATGTGTCCAAAGCCTCACCTGATTCTGAATAATAGCCTTAATGACTTGGTATACACAAACCTTGTCTTCCCAATTAGGCGATCACATTTATTCTAATCATGAGCTACCTAACTCTCTTCTCACATGAGATAAGAGTTTTCTGCTTGGTCCTATTTTTCACAGCAGAGGTACTTTGATTTCTTACACCATCTACATTACGTTTCTCCATCACATTCGTTTAACAAACGTAACCCTTGAGACTCTCAGAAATTACCACTGAGGTTTATGGTTACACAATTACTGTGTTCATGATCTTAGTTTCGTGCCACTACGAGCTAGGTGAAACCCAAAATTCAATACCCAATACGAATTGATGGTGAACAATTAATTTGCTCCAATGAATTGACGGACGTACCTTCATGAAATCTGAAAATTTTCTTTTGTGTGATTCCTATGAAATTGTTAAAACCAATAACATTTCTTCCCTTGGGATCTAGTTTTAAATTTTTGTTGAGATTATATATATATATATATATATATATATATATATATATATATATATATATGTATGTATATATATATATATATATATTTCCTAGCCAACTTAAATTATCTCCAACCTACTTGTTCAATAGACTACACCGGTCTTACAAGTACTTCGTTCATTTTCTATCTTATATCAAGATTTGGAATTTTGAATCGAAGCCAAAGCCACCCTAATAAGCCTAGTTAAAAGAAGCCTTTCAACACTTATTAATAAGTGTTTGATCATTATTTAATGGGAAACCACACAAACACTTTAAGGTCTGTGACATCCCCAAAATCACAGCCAGAAAAGACCGATTTTGTTTATGCTTTATAAAAATCAGAGTACTTCAATTTATAAAAAGGTTGCGGAATTTGTTCCCAGAAAAACATGGTAAATACGTTATTAAAACATTTTCGAAGAAACGTATTTATTTCATTTTAAAATGTTTGGGATGTCATCGTTAATACCGAAACATAAGCATAAACAGAACTTACAATGATTTACACTAGTGATCTACATCTCTTTTAAATCTCTCAGTGTAATGTCACTTCACTTCGTCACCTGTGATATACATAAACTGAGTGGGTCAGGTTGGGAAACCTGGTGAGTACATAGGGTTTTCAACCCACAATGATATAATTATTATGTTCAATCAAACAATCAATCCAATTACCCATCCCCATTATCTTCTTTACTCTTTAAGGATTTAACCTAAGAGTCTTCTATCCTGCATTCGTTTATTCCGAAGTCCCTTACTTCCAGGGTTATAGGACTGGCACTAAATCCATAGCCACCAATGTTCGTTCATAAAGCACTAATTCTATAGCTGCTATAGTCTATTCATCGTGTACTAAATCCATAGCTACCAGTCTTTATCTAATAGGTACTAAGTCCATAGCTACCCATGTTCAACAGGTACTAAGTCCATAGCTACCAATTCCTACAGGTACTAAATCCTTAGCTACCAGCGTCTAAATAATAGGTACTAAGTCCATAGCTACCAATTCCCAACAGGTACTAAATCCATAGCTACCAACGTCTAAAAGGTACTAAGTCCATAGCTACCGGTGTTTGTCCCATAGGCACTAAGTCTATAGCTGCCAATGTATACTCACGTCATCTTCTATCTCTCATCATTCATCTACCCATCTCATACCCAACATTTTCGTATATATAAGATACGTATACAGTTTAAGTCCTTTAAAACATGTATAAAACGTTCAACCAGCATAGACAGCAAGTATTCAGATAATATGCACACATAGCACGTAGTTTATATAAAATACTTCATATCTATGTGTAAGATGAAAGGGACTATGCACTCACCTGGTAAGGGGGTGACTCGGCACTCGGACAGCTCTTCGTTACTTCTTAAAACAATTTTTCCTTGACCAAAACCTACTATTAATACCACTAGAGTTTAGTTTTAACGTTAATCGCGACTAATTAATAGTCTAACTATTATTACTATTATATAAGCGTTAAATAACACTCAATACAACTCATAATAATAGCCCAAATAATTATTTTAAGGTCCTAATAATGTTACTATAATTAAATAAAAGCTATATTAAATATAGTATAGGCGTAACTCACTTACAACGGGTTTTTATTAAAAACCGGGCTTCGCTAGAGCAGCGTTTCCGAGCCGAAAGCTTTTCTTCTCGGAGCCGTCGGGCGCTCCGGGGCTTTCTTCTTGTGATAGGGAGGTTCCCTAGACTTGGGAGGGGTTTAGGGAGGTTAGAGAGAAGTTAGAGAGAGAAAGAAAGGCTTATGGTGTGAATAAAATATGAGGAGTTCACCCTTGTATTTATAGGAAGTGTATAGTAAAGTAGTCTCCAAGCTTCGTCTGTAACTTTTGCATACGAGCTCCGTTTTTGTCTGTCTTTTTACTGTTGAGTTCCTATTAATGAGATCTTCAACTTTCATTTAGACCTCGTTAGCTAATTCTCATTCTATCTCGGATTTACAAAACTATATCGAATTCGCCGCGCTCGAAAACTAGAGACTAAGCTTCGTCCATAGCTTTCGCATACGAGTTCCATTTTTGTCTGTCTTTTTACCGTTGAGTTCATATTAATGAGATCTTCAACTCTCATTTAGACCTCGTTGGCTAATTCTCATTCTATCTCGGATTTACAAAACTGTATCGAATTCGCCGCGCTAGAAAAGTAGGGACTAAGCTTCGTCCATATCTTTCGCATACGAGCTCTATTATCGACGTTCTTTATATCCACGCGTTGGTATTTACGAGTACTACAACTTTCATTTAGATCCCGTCGGCTAAAAATCGACCGATCTAAAATTCAGATTTCGGGCTGTTCACTGCTATGCTAAATCTTAGAAAAATCATAACTTCCTCATACGAAGTCAGATTTAGGCGTTCTTTTTATAGATGTTCTTAGTTTAACATATTCTACGACTTTCGTTTAGATCGCTAAGGCTAAATCTCGCTCTATCGTAAATTCACTATTTACGCTTCCCGGTATCGTGCCGGTTCCATCGCGAAACTTCAACGGGTCATAACTTCTTCGTTATAACTTGGATTTCGGCGTTCTTTATATGTACGAAAACCTTGTAACATACTCTACAACTTGGTTAAGATTATTTATTATAAATAATCTTTTGTTGAAAAGTCATTTTCAACCCCTATTGCCTCTAATTTGACTAGCCCGGATTTGCGGGCGTTACAAGGTCTCTCTTGACTTTGAAGGCAGAGATTCGTGCCCGGGATCATTTGTTTTGTGTCTTTATTGACATCACATATTTTCCCTAAAATATTGCTTTATTTCTTCTCTTTTACACCCTAAGCACGAAAATCTTTGATTTTCCTAAATTAAGGTTCTATTAATTACAAGGCATTTTACTTGGATTGGCGGTTGATTAAAGGCTGTGGTTGATTTTAATCCACGTGGGAGCATTTTTCAAAAGATGCCGTTACAATTTAAAGGGATAAGATGACGACGCTCCTGTAACCAAGCGACATCTCAAGGAGCTCCATGACAAGATTGACTTGCTCATCTCCTCCTCTTCCACTTCTCAGTCATCCCTTTCTGAAGATGCAGTTCAGAAGATTGTTGACGCTTTCTCCAAAGCTCAGCAAGATTCCATTGCTTCTGCAACCTCCGCCATAGATGCCTCAACGAAATCCTGTCAGGAAGCGACCGAAAAAGTCGATAAACTATTTTCTGATGCCTCTGCCCTGTTAAAGTCTTTACAGGAGAGTGCCACTGCTGCGAAAACTACGCTGGAACCTATTGTTCAATAGCTGGCTACTTTAGTATCGACTGAGTTGAAGTCCTTCGCTTCATTTCGTCAAACGCTTTCCGACGACAACTCAGCCTTTCGCACAACCATTGACGAGCATCTGTTGAAGCTACAAGAAGATTTGGCTGCCGAGAACTCTCTTATGGATGTTCTAGCCAAGAAGACCACTGCTCTGAAGGTCAAGAGTGTTCAACTCTCCAACTCTCAACAGGAGATTGACTCTCTTCGGTCCAAAAGGGAGGTGATAAAGTCGTGTGTTTCGGCTGTCCACTCTGCCATCTCCAACATCCTCGAAGCACATGATCCCATTCTAAAGTACTCTGTGCGGCGTACCCTTGCAGAGAAGCTCGCTCCAGCCCTTTCCCTGCTCAGCAAAATCGAAGGGCTACTTGATTTCGTGTCCATTCCGAAACAAGGGGGAGAGAAGGAATCAATGTCTCAACCACCTCCTACCTCAAAAGCAACTCACACAACCGAACCTCCTCCAGTAGGCTAAGCCTCCGGTTCAGGTGTGAAAGATAAAGGCAAAAACATTGCTGAGGAGGATGAAGATGAAGATAGAGAAACAATCGCTGAATTGTTGAAGCGAAAAAGTCGAAACGATGAGGCTGATATCAGTGCTCGTGTGGCTAGATAGGTTGAAGAAACAGAAAGAAAACAGAAGGAAGCCCACGACCTTCTTGAGAGTAGGAAAACTCTTTTTCCTGCCTGGACTCTCGAGAGGATGATAAAAGAAGCCATTGACACACCGAGTATCTTGTGGCTGGAACCTGTAATCTCTCTTGATTGTTCCAACACTGTCGACTCACAGTTCGACATGCCACTGACCCGAAAGGCATTCATCTTTCACGCATTCTCCAACGTTTCAGAGTTCCCTCATCCTCATCCACAGGTTGATCGGGACTTGATCAATTTTTATCTGAAGGCCGCTCAACCTCAGAATCAGACTTGGAGCGCTCAGAAAATTGTCAACGTTCGGGTCTTGAAGCCGTATAACGAAGGGAACTTCATCAACATTCGGTTCAAGGTACTTCGGGGATCTGCCAAAACCGAACATGCCATTTCCCTTGCAGATCTTCCCAACCTTAATCCCCATGATTGGATAATCTTGGACAACATCCTACTCACCAACGAAGCTGAATACGGTCCGATCATCGACCATTTCAAGAGGATGCTCGTGTGCTACATCATGGAAGTTGCACTGATGGATCAGGAGATAGCGAGCGTATTTAAGAAGAAACCAACAATATCTCCTGTTGGCTCTACCAGTGATCTTAACCAAATGCAGATGGGTAAAATTGACTCGAGGAGGAATTCGGTCATGTTTACCAGGAACGAAGGACAGAAATGTCTTTTCGCCTTGGCTGACAAACACCTTTACACCACTGCTTGCTTAGATCATGCTTTGGGGATCATCCACAAATGCAAGAAAAACACAGCGGATGATGTCAAGTACTTTGATGACATGATTCAAAGGTACATTCGGTTCAGACAGACTATTCTTGCGCTAATCTCTCGTCTGTTTGATACTACGAAGAAAGTTCCTGCTGCTGGCCCAAGCAAGAAAAAGAAGTAGTCTCGCTCCAATTTGACGCAAAGGGGGAGATTGTTGGGTCATGTTTTGTAATATGTTGCGTCTATTGGGCTCGTTAGCTAGTCTATTTTTGTATCTCCGGTATGTGCCTGTGCATCCGTGAGTTTAGTAGGGTTGAATATAAATATAGGTGCTTGCATGCATCTTAGGTTAACGATAGAATAGAATGACCAAAGCATTATTCAGAAGTTTATTATTTTTGTTCTTGTAACCCTAAATCCTCTACAACGGAAGTTCTTAGTCGAGCTCTGCTGAGGATTGTTTGATCTAATCATTCGACATATTTTGATCCATTCTTGTCTTATTTATTGTTTTGTGTTCATCGTAATACCTGTTACAAAGATCTAATCGATCTTCAAGTTTATTGTATAACTTATCACTTTGCATTATACTTAGGAACCTTGTGCACTTGCAAGCCCCTAACCAACGTTTAGCATTCGAAATCGTCACGTTTCTCGTCCGGTGAGTTCATACCCCTACCCTTTTTAAATGGTTTTTCAATGTTTTCAGGGGAGGAATACAAGCAAACTATAAATGTTTTCAAAACATCAATTTGATGTATTTCAAATAATATCTGGCAAACTTATATATACTTTTACCCCTTATGTATTATGTTGAGCATAAGGGATGATTTATCAACTACAACTAAATGAATTTTAGTTAAGGAAATAACCAAACTAATCAAATTATTATGGGAATAATTTGGGGTTCTTTAATTTTCGTTTTATCATGTACTGATATGTGTATAAAGTTATTAGATAAACTATGTCTGATTCAGTTTATCTCCGCATCATTTGAATGTATTGCCAGATAGTTTCATTGTATGTATCTGTATTCACTGTATTATGTTTCATAATCTTTTATATATGTTTGATATCGTATGAGAACCCTGTGAATAGTTTAGTGCTAGCTTGTGAGTTCGTCACTACCCTTTATGGATGATCAGTAAACTCCCCGGAAGTGTAACCAGAGTCTCCTGGAGGGAGAGCGAGGAATTTGTGAATAGATCTATTCGGGACTGACAATCCCACACCTTAACTGCTAGCTACAGTTAGGCGGGCACGCCTGGGGTGACAAATTCTGGATATCGTCCGACGTCTGACAAGCGTCAAGGAGGTCTCGTTGTCGTATCAGCATGGTTACACGACTCACAATACGTATTAATATAAGTTTATTCACGACTTTGGTTTTGGATATATATCTAGTACGGGATGGAATCCCATGGTTTTTGGTCTATAGGGTTCATATCTATTGCAGGATGTTATTCCTATGGTTAGAATTTATATCTAGTTCGGGATAGTGATCCCATGGTTTTATCAAACTATCTTATATCTAGTTCGGGATAGTAATCCCATGGTTTTAACAAACTATCTTGTATCTAGTCCGGGATGGTAGTCCCATGGTTTTCAGTCTATATTTTCAAGTATATCAAACTATCTTGTATCTAGTCCGGGATGATAGTCCCATGGTATTAAATCTATATGTAGTATGGGAAGTTAGTCTCAAGGTTTTCAAACTATTTTCCATCTACAGTTCACGTATATTAAGGTATTTTATATCTAATTCGGGATAGTAATCCTAAGATTCTCAATATATAGTTTTGTGTATTAAACTATACTATGTGATATTAAATCGGTCTTGTATTTAGGAAAATATGGGATTTTCCTAGGAAAATATGACAGATAACTAAACTGTTTTACATAAGAAAATATGGGATTTTCTTGGATAACAAACCTTTTCGGAAAACTAAAGGAAACCGGTACATTTTCAGAAAACAAACATCTTATGAACTCACCAGCTTTATGCTGATTTTCAAACCGCTTGTATTCTCAGGTCCACGTTAGACAGGTACCCGACGATATCTTTTGGTGAAGACAGAGCGCTCAGAAGACTCGTCTCTACTTTTGTTCATATGATATATGTATAACACTTGTACAATTTACTTTTGAACCAAATGTAAACTTTCAAATATATGTAATGTAATGGTTGTTTACTTTGATTACTATGTGCATTGGATTTGATACTCAACGTGGATTCAACCCCAGAAACGTTTCCTCCTTTGGTTTTCGGGGTGTGACACCAGAAATCCAAAATCATAAAAATGTGAGGATGTGTGCATCACGCCTTCGCCTTGCCATGGTCACCTGAAGTACCTGAAACAAAAATCAATAAATGTAAGCTCGAAAGCTTAGTGAGTTACCCCCAAAAGACCAACATATACCACATAGAAAAATAATAACAATCAACATGTAAAATGAGCCTTCAGCATGAATGGACCGCTTCCTCAGGGCCAACAGCCTATCTAGACCGCTCTCAAGCCTTCGGTATGACTGGACCGCCTTGCATGGCCTACAACCTATTTGGAATGCTCGTCGGGCCTTCATCCTGACTGGACCACCTCCTCAAGGCCTACAACCTATCCAGACCGCCCCGGGTTTGTTGGCCTACAACACGAAGCAGGACCACCTCAACCCAACCCCCAAACAAACAATCATGTGCACATGGGTAACATATAAACAAGACAAAATTGCGTAAATGGTCCCTGTGGTATGTATTTTTTTGGGGTTTTGGTCCAAACCACGAGTTTTTTGGATTGATGGTCCTTTTGAGCTAGTTTGCTTGCAATTTTAGTCCCTGTCCAAACTAAAATGACTATTATACCCTTAATGACTTTAGTTTTCATTTTTCTTTTACTTTTTAAAATTGTTATTATTAATAAATATAAAAGTGGGCCCACATATCTCTCTCTCTCTACCTTTATACTCATCTCTTAAAATACCGACCCTTTTTTCTGCTTCGTTTTCAACTTATACTCGACGGGAATGACATAAGGGAGTAAGGAGGAGTAGGGTGTGATCGAAATCAGTAGCTGGCAATGGTTGGAGTCCTCATAGTGGCATCGACCAAGGTGGGAGCGTGTAGTTCGCTAAAGGGTTAAAGGTCACTAGGAGGGAAGCCGATCTCCAGCCACCCCTATGGTTTAATCTCCAATCGGCAGCCATAGATCAAAGGAGCAAAGCAGTTTCAGTGAGGTGACTAGGCAGTGGTTTAAGGAAGAACTTTCAAGGCCAGTGATCTTAGTCTCATTCAACTCGTCGCCGACGACTTCATATGCAGGGAAGAGGAGTAGCAGAAACGGCAATCGCTTTCGCCGCCATTAATGGTGAGAGGGTTTTTTTTTTGTCCTGTAACACAAGCGATGAAGGAGGGGGGGTTCTTCACCTTCATGGGTTAGTTGAAAAATCAAAGGTGATGACTGGAACAAGGCAACAGTGATGGTGAGGGGCTGAAGATGGTGGTGGCAATAAGGCTGCTCCGATGATCTTCTCTGCTACATTCCTTTTTTTGTTGTCGGATGTGGAAGTGGGGTAGCGCTCGAAATGATAGTAGGGTATTTGGGGGTGATTAATTAATACGAAAGAAAATGAGGGAGGAAGGGAGCTGCAGAGGTGGTGGCAGTTTGTCTTATGGTGGTGATTTGCAACAGAGTGGAGGAGGAGGCGATCCCGCCGTTTGATGTGGTAAGGGAGGTTGCTCCGACAACTCCCTCGTGGTTCTTCTTTCTATTCCGGTGGCACACCCATAGAGGGGAAGCAACAATAGCAAAAGGGGCTGTTTGGGTGAGAGAGAGAAAGAGAGAGAGAAAGAGGGAGAGAGAGAGAGAGAGATAGAGAGAGATAAAGATAAGTGGGCCCAAATAGTTATTTGTTTTCTTTTTTCCTTTAAATTAAATAGAAAAAATATAAAAACTATATCAGAAAGGGCATTTTAGTCTTTTTAGTTTTCCGAAGGACCAAAATTACAAGCAAACTAGCTCAAAAGGACCATTAATCCAAAAAACTTGTGGTTTGGACCAAAACCCCCAAAAAATGCATACCACATGGACAATTTTTGCAATTTTGTCTATAAACAATAACATGCATATAACAGTCAACCAATCTAACATATCATAAACATAGTAATGATCCTATAACCAGGACATCGACCTAACCAGGTCATTAAGCATAAGCATACCACCATCCTAACTATCATGATGTAATCAAAAAACATATCAGGCCATAATCGAGATACAAATATATATATATATATATATATATAAAGTGCCCGCCTTAGTGCCTTAAACCATGTTGATATAGTGAGGATAACTCACCTCGCAAGTAGTGCAGATCTGAACTGGGAGTCTCCCACCGCTATATCACCGACCACCCTGATTGCCCAAAATGGTGAACACTAAATTAACAAGTGGGCTCTCCAAAATTGCCAAAGGGTCCATATTGTCCATTTTCCTAATTTGGGCCTAAGGACCAATATCAATACACTTAACCCAAGTCTATATACACAAGCCCAATAATGGCCCAATTTTCCTAATTGGGCCTTACCATGGGACCCTTTATCAAAACTAGGCCTACTTCAAATATTTAGGCCTAGCAAGGCCTAAGTCCAAAAGTCTAACAGCGGCCCAACCAAATGCCCACAACTCAAAAGTCCAAACTGAGGACGTACGCGGGGCGTACTCCTCCAGTACGCTGGGCATATGCCTACCCTATGTTGACCGCCATCGTGGTGGTTGACTCCGTACGCTGGGTGTACTGAAACTACGCCGGGCGTACGCGGGGTTTCACCAAAACTAATAAGTGCTTAATGCCTTAAGCACTTAAGCCCAACTTCCAGATCCATCGACCAAATGTGCCATTGAACCATAAAGTTTCGAACTTTATCACTTTGGACGTTGTGACATCCCCAAAATCACGGCCAGAAAAGACCGGTTTGTTTATGCTTTATAAAAATCAGAGTACTTCATTTTATAAAAATGTTGCGGAATTTGTCCCCAGAAAAACATGGTAAATACGTTATTAAAACATTTTCGAAGAAACGTATTTATTTCATTTTAAAACGTTTGGGATGTCATCGTTAATACAGAAACATAAGCATAAACAGAACTTACAATTATTTACACTAGTGATCTACATCTCTTTAAATCTCTCTGTGTAATGTGACTTCATATCAACACCTGTGATATAAATAAACTGAGTGGGCAGGTTGGGAAACCTAGTGAGTACATAGGGTTTTCAACCCACAATAATATAATTATTATGTTCAATCATCAAACAGTTAACCCAATTACCCATCCCCATTATCTTCTTTATTCTTTAAGGGTCTCCCCTAAGAATCAACTATTTCTCGTTCATTCATTCCTAAGGATCATCCTAAGGAAACAACATGAAGTCCATTGTTGCCAATGACACTTTGGTCAAGCGCAGCTGCTAATCTTGTCACTTAGGCGCAGCTGCCAGAATTGTGACATTTTCTATGAGGTGCTTCTGCCGGTATTGACCTTTAAACGCTACTGTCATGGTCATAAGGCTCCCCATTAGGCGCAGCTGCCGATACTATCCTTAGAGCGCAGCTGCTAGGACGTTTACCGTAGATCTAAAACATCTACGGGTTGTGGCGCAGCTGCCAGTGCTCATCTGTAGGGTACTAGGTCCACTGCTGCCAATGTATACCTATAGGGTAGTAGGTCCATGCTACTAATGTTCCTCTATTTCAGCTTTTATCCCTCATCATTCATCTACCCATGTTTTACCCAACATATTATGTAGATATAAAATACTTTACACAGTTTACATCATTTAAAACATGTATAAAAATCTTTCACCAGCATAGACAGCAAGTATTCAGACAATATGCGCACATAGCACGTAATTAATAATAAAATCTTCATATCTATGTGTAAGATGAAAGGGACCATGCACTCACCTGAGTAGGTGGTGACTCAACACTCGAACAGCGCTTCGATACTCTCAAAACGATATTCCTTCGATAAAACCTAGTATCGATACCACTAGGGTTTAGTTTAACGATAACCGCGACAAATTAATTAGTCCGAGTATTATTAAGCGTTAATAATACTCGATACAACTCATAATAATAGCCCAAATAATTATTTTAAGGACCTAATAACATTCCTATAATTATTTGAAAGCTATATTAAAAATTGCGTAAGCGTAGCATACTTACAGCGAATTTTATCGAAAACCGGAACTTAATTGGAGCAGCGTTTCGAAACCGAAAAACTCCTTTTTCTCGGGACTCCGGGAGCCTCGGGGCTTCCCTCGGGGGCTAAGGGGCTTAACTAGGGCTTAGGGGGCTCCAAAAGGGTTAGAGAGAGAAAGTAGTTTAGAGAGAGAAGTGAAAATGTGTGAAAAATCCGGAAGAATTCGCATGGTATTTATAGGGACCGAAGCTCGGAATTACGCTAGGCGTACCGAGGGTACGCTGGGCGTACTCCTCGGATAAGATCACCAGCTCGGACCCAGCTGTCTCGCACCCATCGGATGGATCAGATCGGACCTACGCGGGGCGTACTGCGAGGGTGGCGTGTCACAATCCGAAGCGAAGCCTTGATCAACAAGCGACGGCCCAGATGCAGCCACGTCATCCATCTTGCATCAGATTTCGCAATTTCCACTCCCGACTTCTAAAAATCATAACTTTCACATACGAGCTCCGTTTTCGACGTTCTTTATATCCACGCGAAGGTGGGAACGTACTCTACAACTTTCGTTTAAACTTTGTCGGCTAATTTTGGCTCGATTTTAAATTGTATATTATTAACGGGCCGGGACACGATTGGTTCGTTAAATCCTCATAACTTCTTCATCCGACATCCGTTTTCGCCCATCTTTTTCTCGTTACGCTACTCTTAACGAGATCTTCGATTCTCGTTCAGGTCGTGTCGGCTAAAAACCGCTCGATCTAATATTCGAATTTCAGGCTGTACACTGCTATTCCGAAACTTCGAAAATCATAACTTCTTCATACGAACTCAGATTTGGGCGTTCTTTTTATCGACGCTCTTAGTATAACATATTCTACAACTTTCGTTTAGATTTCTAAGGCTAAATCTCGCTCTATCATAAATTCACTATTTACGCTTCCCGGTGCCGTGCCGGTTTTGCCGTAAAACTTCGACGGGCCATAACTTCTTCGTTATAACTCGGATTTCGGTGTTCTTTATATGTACGGAAACCTCGTGACATATACTACAACTTGGTTAAGATTATAATCTTTTGTCGAAAAGTCGTTTTCGACCTCTATTGCCTCTAAATTGACTAGCCCGGATTTGTGGGCGTTACAGACGTCTATAATGTTCTTAACACATGGTCTTAATTCATTAAGACCTTCCTACTTCATGCATGAGACAAATCTAGCTATTGGGACCTCATTTTCACTTAGGACATCTTCTAGGGTCTGAAGGGACAACCCATTTCGTCCAAGACATCACATGCACCATTTTGGGACTTTTGGGACAAGAAAGCTTCCATAAAACAAAAATAACTAAATCTATAACACACAAGCATAAAGTTCCAAGCTTTTTACCTTTTGGAGCTTCTTGGACATAACACAACTTCAAATCTATAGCCTTGCCCTCCTTCTCCAACTCTTTTGAGCGATGACTTCACCTTCAAAGGTTCAAAATGAACACCAACTCACACTTCTCACACAAAACAAGGGGTTGGAACGTTTTTCTGGGATATGGAGGCTGATGATAAATAGAGGAATGAGCTATAAGGTTGTTTATATAGTCCCCAACCCAAAATATTAGGGTTTTCTCCTGACATGAGTACACCCATCGTACATGAGTGTACGCCTAGCGTACTAGGGCGCGCCTAGTACGCTCAGCGTACTCCTTCTTGACTCAAAGTGGCAACTTTGGTCCCCATACTTCTCATGGCCCAACTCAACCAACTCCAGAGACTTCAATTGGAAACTTATAAAAGAGGAAGGATTCAAATATACATGCAAAATTCGGGATGTTACAACTCTCCCCCACTTGACCTAGACTTCGTCCCCGATGTATGCTGTAGCGAATAGATCCGGATAGTGCTCCCACATTTCGGACTCTGGCTCTCAAGTCTACTCAGATCCCTTCCGATGCCGCCACTGCACCTTTACCAAAGGTTTCTCCTTGCTACGTAGAATATTTATCTTCCTTTCCATGATAGCCATCGGCTGCTCCACGTAGTTCAGGTGGTCGTCAACTTGGACATCATCCAAAAGCACTGCTGCATCCTCATCCAATATGCACTTCCGCAACTGGGAAACATGAAAAGTGTTGAGTATCTGACTGAGCTCCTTCGAAAGGTCCAGTCTATAAGCAACCTTGCCAACCCTGACAATAACTCGAAATGGTCCAATAAATTGGGGACCCAATTTCCCCCTCTTCCTGAAGCGGATCACACCCTTCCAGAGTGAGACCTTCAGGAGTACCATATCACCGACCTGAAACTCCAACTCAGATCGGCGCCGGTCTGCATAGCTCTTCTGCCGACTCGGAGCAGTCTACAGTCGCTGTCTGATCTGCTGAATCCTCTCGGTAGTTTGCAGAACTACCTCAGTCTGACCCATTACCCTATGACCCACGTCTCACCAACAGACTAGGGTGCGACATCTCCTCCCATACAACAACTCATAAGGCGGAGCGCCAATGCTGGAATGAAAGCTATTATTGTATGAGAACTCAACGAGGGTGTCACACCCCGCTAAAGCGGAAACGCAAGATATGACAGCGATAACGGTTTCATTGCAAAAGATAAAGATACATCACCATAGCAGTATTTAAAATTTTACAACCTATAGCTTAAAAGAAACAAAGTACAAGTTTTTCCAAAACAACATTGTTCAAAATATAACTTCATAATAGCTTCAACACGATGCAGCATGCTCTATGATGATGAACCTTTACATCCACTTACTAATTATTTCCTGAAAAAGCATGTAAAACGAGCGTCAACAATGAAAATAGTTGGTGAGTTCACAAGTTTATAAAATCGAGCTTGAAGTAAGGCTTTTCGTAATTACAAGTGCATTGCTTTAATGATAAACAAAGTTGATCGCTATTAATGAATACAAGTTTATTGCTATAACGAGAAACGAGTTTGTATGTATATGAGCAAACAATGAGTCTCAACCAAACCTATGACTGAAGCCCTATCGAGATCTATGCTTATCGTTCCATAGATGAATATGGTATCATGCACTCCAGCAATAGGGCGAGTGAGGAGTTGTCAATTCCTAATAGCGCTATCCATAATGATCATTGGCTCAAAGAGTTAATGGTTAGAGATAATGGAAGGGCCTTAGTACGATAAGTTCTCATGTTCCGTGTTGCATAGACATACATAAAGAAACATAGCAATACAATAGCAATCATGTTTGATAATAATCAATTTAAATACAACATGCAAACAGTAGTTTTTCTGGACATGCTTTTCCACCCCAAAACATAAAAACTGAAAATAAGGGAGTGCGTGAATACTCACGATGTTTCGTGTAGGCACAAGTGGTACTTCGGGATGCACCAACGTCTCACTACCAGGATCCTACGACATCAAACACACACTAGTGAGTTTCCATGTCGAAATCTAATGCTAATATACTAAACTCTACATATAGTGAAATGCCAATTTATGTTTTAGTATTGGATTTTTATATTAATTGGTTACACTTTTTCTGAAATAATGAAATTCTACAAGTCGTGCGATTAATTACAACTTTGGGATATTGATTTTCCAAATTTTTAAGTCTTTATAACAACATAAATTCACGAAAAATAGCATTCAAAGGATACAAATTCTCAGAATTTTTATTTAACTATTATTACACAATACTAAGCTGGGAAAAATATAAAAATGGATTTCCAAGCTGCTTAATTATATTTTATGATTTTTGAGCATTTATTTCAATAAAAATTGGAATAAATAGAAAACAGTTTCCAAAATTACCCAAACTTTTTATTTAACTGTTATTATACATAAATAGGCTGAGAAAAAGATAAAAGATATTTTTCAGTGGGTATTTCTATTTTTTCTTGTTTTATTCCTTTAAATAATCATTAATTGAAGAAATAATATTAAACAGTTAAAATAAATTACCAAAAAAATTTTGTAACATCATTTACAGTATAAGTAACCTGGAAAAAAAACCAAAAGTGGTTTTCATATTGTATAATCCGGTTTTGGGTATTTATGTGTATTTAAGTGTATTTAAGTGTATTTAACTTTAGAAATTAGGAGAAAAATAGTTTACAGTAGAGAAAAATCATCAAAATTTTTATGTAACCTCCTACTTTACAAAATGATGTTCTGGTAAATTTTTATGAATTTTTGGATAATCAGAACTATTTTTCCTATTTTTAGGCCATTATAATTACCAAAAATTGGGAAAAATAGTAAGGCATGATGAAAAATTTTGAAATTATTTTTCTGAGTCACCCGCCACAGGTAAGGTATGCGAAAATTGTTAGATACAATTTTCACACTCTCTAAAGTATTTTATGTGATTTATGCCCTTGGTTTCTTGCAATAATTTTAATAAATCAAAGAAATGATAAAAGTTCTTGAAATTTTCCAGATTATCACATGCATGTGAGGGCTTTCAAAAGGAAAAATGTTAAAAATTTATTCATAAGGGAAATAGGGGTAATGAACCTAAACAAGTTAAGAAATGTTGCATGCAATGGTGCATGAGATGTAAATGTGGCTGAAGTTCATGAATTTGAGTAGCCCATTCAGTGAGGTTTTAAGCCACGAAATTTCAGACATGATTCACTGGATATGTTAAGTTTCTAAAGTATTTTTCCCCAGATTTATGGTTGGGTTTAAGGCCATTGATCATGCAAGGCAAAAATGGTGATCACAGAAAAAGAGCTGTTTACGCAACCATTTTGTAAAAATTGCCAAAAATCGGATATTTAATATTTTACAGTGAGACCAGTTGGTTTTGAAAGTTAACTTGTGGAACTATCCAATACAAAAAGAATATCATGATTTTGTTAAGTAATTACCGAGTTATGTCCGTTCAAAGTTGAACAAAGTAATCTGGCAGATTGCATGTTTGCTTTGAGTGCATTCTTAGGGTATTTTGACAAGAACATCATGCATGCCTTTGTTAAGGTCCGATTTCTAGCACATGCATAGAGTGAATGAGCATCCAAGATGTACTAGAAATGGTTTAAATGCTTTTGATCATGCATGAAAACAAAAGAAATGGAGAAGAAGATGTAATACTCGATTTTGAAGTCACATGAACACTTGTGCATCTTTTTCACTCCTTGCTTGGGTTTGATCCCGGATTTTCACCATCTCAAACACATTCATTGTGTTATGGTGAGAATCTACAAACCACAAGGGAAAAATAAGGATTTTTAGCCATGGAAAGGCATAGAATCCGAAAAGTAGAGAAAACTATGAAGAAGAGGAAGTAAAATCATGAAACTATGAGAGAGGATTGTGTTGTATACCTTGGTTTTGATCTTGAGAGAAGCAAGAACACTTCAAGGTCTCCTAATATCTCGAAATATGGCAGTGGAAGGGAGGATTTTTGTGGGTTAGAGAGAGAGAGAGAAAGAGAGTTTGTGTGTTAGGAGGGTGGAGTGTGAGAGAGTGTGAAGAGAGAAGAGGAAGTGTGAGGGAATGAGCTTAATGATTGAGTTTTGGGTAGAGAGAGGGCATGGGGAGGGGAGAGTGGCAGGATTTTACATGCATTAAGCCTCCTCTCTCCTAAATTCAAATTTTATAAAATTCCCTCCTTTATTTTTATGAAAACCCTAATTTTTATAAAAGTGTTTATTAAGCAATTCTTGATTTATTTAAAAATCTTGTTTTTAACTAATAAATTATGATTATTGCATGATAATTTAATTTCTATTTCATTGATTATAATCCATAATTTGATTAATAAAAATTTGATATTAGAAAGTTTATAGCCAAATTTTATAAAGTTTTTAAGCTTTAAGATTTATAAATTTGGATTTTTGGCTCTGTAGGGTTTTTGGAATATTGTTTGATATTTACCATCATATTGAAATATAATTAGAATATTTTAATTTATTTTTAGGGTTTTACACCCTTTTTCAATTGTAACAAAGTCTGAAGTTTCATTCTAATTATAGCATTGGCATTTCCTATTGTAGTTAAGCAACTTACTAAAATCGTAAGTGTCAAGTATATTAGTCCTAGATCTTAGTTGGATCCTAGTTTATGCAAGATTTTGACCTAATCTACACTACTAGGCCATGGCATGTTGTGCATGAATGGTTTTTATAAAGATGCATGAGTCCGAAAATGACCTGAATTTGACAGTTGTCACAGTATCCCTCACTTAAAAAGAATTTCGTCCCGAAATTCATTCTATGTCATCGCTTGTCATCGCATGGGAAAAGTTGTGGATACTTTTCTTTCATGAAGTCCTCGCGCTCCCAGGTGTACTCCGGCCCGCGTTTTGAGTTCCATCGAACTTTCACAATTGGGATCTTACTCCTCTTAAGTTGTTTAACCTCCCTGTCAAGGAATTCTATCGGTTCCTCAACGAAGTTCAGCTTATCATTGATCTTAATTTCCTCCAGGGTACTATCAATGCTTCGTCGGCTAGACATTTCTTGAGATAGGAGACGTGGAATGTGTCATGAATGGCGCTTAACTCTTGGGGCAACTGGAGTTTGTAAGCTACCGGACCAATCCTTTCAATGATTTCAAAGGGTCCAACATATCTCGGGCTTAGTTTTCCTTTCTTACCAAAACGTACAAGCCCTTTCCAAGGGGACACTTTTAAAAGTACCTTGTCTCCTACTTGGAATTCTAATGGTTTTCGATGATTATCCGCATAACTTTTCTGACGATATCTGACAGCTTTAAGCCTATCCTTGATGATAGCAATCTTGTCAGATGTTTCCTGGATAAGTTCGAGTCTAGTCAACTGTCCGTCTCCAATTTCTGTCCAGCATAAGGGCGAACGACACTTGCGTCAATACAATGCTTCCATATCTTTAGGGCGAAAACTATTGCTCCTAGTTCTAGATCATGGGTGGTATAATTCTTCTCATGCGGTTTAAGTTGTCTGGAAGCATACGCAATGACCTTATCTTTTTGCATTAACACACATCCTAATCCTTGATGAGACGCATCACAATACACCGCAAAGTTCTCTGATCCTTCTAGTAAAGCCAGAATTGGTGCATTGCACAGCTTGTTTTTCAAGTTTTGAAACGCCTCTTCGTGTTTCTCTTCCCAGAGAAATTTTATGTCCTTTTGGGTCAAAGATGATAATGGTTGAGCAATCCTAGAGAAATTCTCAATGAAGCGTCTGTAGTACCCAGCTAATCCTAGGAACTGTCGTATTTCTGTCGGGGTTTTGGGGGCTTCCCATTTCTTGATTGCCTCGATTTTAGCTGGATCTACATGAATTCCTCTTTCGCCGATCACATGACCAAGAAAATGTACTTCCCGAATCCAAAATTCACACTTAGTGAACTTGGCATACAATTTCTGCTCCTTCAATAGCTCCAACACTAGCTTCAAATGTCTATTGTGATCTTCTTTGGTTTGCGAGTAAACAAGTATGTCATCGATAAATACAATTACAAACTTGTCTAGGTATGGTCTACAGACCCTATTCATCAAATCCATGAAAACAACGGGTGCGTTCGTTAGTCCAAAAGGCATGACTAAGAACTCATAATGCCCATAACGGGTTCTAAATGCTGTTTTGTGAATGTCCCCTTCGTGAATTCTTAGTTGAGGATACCCTGATCGAAGGTCGATCTTTGAGAAGTAGGAAGCGCCCTGCAACTGATCGACCAAGTCATCTATTCGAGGAAGGGGATATCGATTCTTGATTGTCAACTTGTTCAGTTCTCTGTAATCAATACACATTCGGAACGACCCGTCTTTCTTTTTGACGAATAACACTGGGGCTCCCCAAGGTGAAGAACTTGGTCGAATAAACCCTTTGTCTAGAAGTTCTTGAAGTTGTCCGGATAGTTCTTGCATCTCGGATGGTGCAAGGCGATATGGTGCTTTTGCTACCGGTGCCGCTCCGGGAATTAAGTCTATCCGAAATTCGACCTGCCTGTGAGGGGGTAAACCGGGCAATTCCTCCGGAAATACTTCAGGATAGTTTTGAACCACTGGAATCCCCTTGAGTTACTTAGCTTCAGGTTCTCTTTCTAGCACGTGGACCATGAATGCAATACAATTCTTCTTCAGGTACTTGTGAATCTTCATGCTTGATACTATGTTTAAACTTCTTCCTGGCTTCTCACCGTGTAAGATAAGGGTTTCTCCATTAGGGAGAGGCACTCGAATGACTTTCTCGTAACAACTAATGTCCGCTCTATTTTTGGATAACCAATGTATTCCTACTATCACATCAAAACTACCTAGCTCTATAGGAATTAGGTCAATGCTAAAGAGTTTATCAGCTAAATTCAGAGTACAACCAGGAATTATATCATTAGCCCTAATTTCATACCCATCAGCAAGTTCAATAGCATAAGCATTCCTCATCTTTTTTGATTTCAAGCCAATTAACGGTCTAAATGCTAAAGAAACAAAACTCCTATCTGCTCTCGCATCGAATATTACTGATGCAAAATGGTTGTTCAGGAGAAACGTACCTGTTATCACTTCAGGGTTCTGACGAGCTTCTTCTGCACCAATCACAAAGGCTACACCTCTTGGCCGTCCAACTTGATTTCCTTGGAAGTTTTGCCTGGCTTGGCCTTGTCCATTGTTACCAGGCCCTTTGTTCAGTTTGGGACATGCTCTACGGAGATGATCAGTACTCCCGCACTCGTAACATGCCCTTTTTCCCTCCTTATTCAGCTTACAATACTTTGAGTAATGGCCTGTTTGCTTACAATTTTGGCACACTGGGCACACTCCCTTGTGATGAAAGTTACACTTATTGCACTTCGGAAGCGGTCCTGAGTACTGCTTTCTCTCCTGCTCTTCTTGTTCTTGAGTTTTCACCGGTTCTTGCTCCTAGGCTCTGATATGTGCATAATTAGTTCATATTAAATATACATTTTTATTCATTTGTTAGCTAAATTATTGCATATTATGGACAAAAGGTACTTAAAAGTGTTAAATTATGTTTTTCAGTTCAAAGATGAAGCTCGGAAGCGAAAGGAAGCGGGAGAAGCAGTTAGAAGATCGAGAATGGAAAAAAGAAGAGAAACACTAAAAATGGCATCTACTCGGCGAGTCATATCGACTACTCGGCGAGTCCAATCGAAGAATCGAGAAGATAATGACTCGGGATCCCAGAGAGTTATCGCAATACGGGGAATGTGAGAGGGACTCGACGAGTCACCACTTGACTCGACGATTCAATTCGTATATTTAAAGATAATTCCACAGATCAATAGAGGAGAGTTCTGGGACGATTCAGAAGTACTTTGCTACGATTGAGAAGCCAGAAAAACCCTAGAAGGCGACGAAGGAAGCTAGAATTCAACTCCGGAGAGTAATTAAGGCAAAATTTCATCATTCACTTATTCTTTTGTTTTATCACCATGATTAAGCAACTTGACTTTGTTTGTTTGCTGTTATTTACTTTAATTATGAGCTAAAACCTTTAAACTTTTGTTTGGGGATACAAAGTTGACAATATGGTTTGATTGATTGGTAGGATTAATTCCAAGTTGGTGAATTTTTGTTATTTTAGCTTGCTAAAGAACCTTGTGTGTGAATAATAATTAATTTTCTGTTAATAGGAAGATAATTGATTAGCATGAACATCTATTGATTATTGACCTCATATGCTATGTGATCACTATGCTATATGTCAAGGATTAATGAATATGAAACTAGAATTAATAAGGAAATTGAGTAAATTCATGTGCAAGCTTGTAAGATGACCATCAAACAAGGAGTTAATTAAAAGATTGAATTAGTTAACTATTGCAAGTCTAACTTAACCCGAATAATTAATCTAGTGAATTTAATTAAA
Source organism: Lactuca serriola (assembly GCF_051521515.1). NCBI lineage: Eukaryota > Viridiplantae > Streptophyta > Magnoliopsida > Asterales > Asteraceae > Lactuca > Lactuca serriola. The sequence continues at coordinate 266,659,118 of NC_136415.1, forward strand.
TTAGACAATTGGCCACTGTTTAAGTTAGTTTATTTGCTAAGGATTAGGGTAGTGAATACGAATCTAATCACTTGAATCGGTAACCAACAAAAGGATTAATCCATTGCACCATTACCTTGAAATCAACCATAGAGTTAACCAAGTTGAACTAAACAGAAGTTCCTTTCCAATTATTGAATCTAGTTAAGTCATTATTTTCTAGTCTTAAATTAGTAATAGTTAGTAAGTTTCTAGTCTTGTAAAACCAGAGAAAAACCCCTACTTCTTAATTAACTTAGATTAAATTAGTTTTTAGTTTAATTTGTCGTTCCCTGTGTTCGATACCCTGCTTATTTAGCTATACCATAATTGATAGGTTCACTGCCTTTTGTGTGTTATTTGATAATTAAAAGTAGGTTTAAAACTAGTTGGTTTTACATACATCAGGCTCTTACCATAAAGTTTCTTGAGGCTTTCTGCTTCCTCCCTGACTTGCCTCCATACTTCTTCTCTCCCTGATCTGCTGGTTTCCTCTTGCTACTAGAGTTTTCCTTTGTCGATGCTCCCATCCTTATCACATCATTGGTTAATCAATTTGCTAGACTTAATGCACTCTAAATAGTAGTTGGGTTTGCTGAGGTAACCATTCCCCGAATCTCTGGTGCCAGACCCCAGATGTAACGATCTATCTGTTTCTCCTTAGGAGTAACCATGTGAGGTACCAGTTTTGCTAGTTCATGAAATCGGACTGTGTACTTCTCTATCTGTGTTCCAACCATAGAATGGTTCCAGAATTCAGATTCAAGCTTCTGAGGTTCATCCTTGGGACAATACTCCTCTATCAACAACTTCTTTAGGTCTTCCCAAGTTAGTTGATATGCCGACGTACGGCCTTGGGTTCGCACTAGGGTATTCCACCAGGTCAATGCCCTATCTTGGAGTAAGCAAGATGCATACTCAACTTTTTTGCGCTCGAGGCATTTACTAATGTGAAGGACCGACTCCATGCTGTCAATCCATTTCAGCAACCCGACCGCACCTTCCTTTCCATGGAACTCCTTAGGTTTACAGGCCATAAAGGACTTGTAGTTGCATTCTCTTTCATTGTTTCCCCAGTTTCCTCCACTACTTCCTTGGTTAGCATTAAGTCCTGCAGTTACTTGAGTAACGGTGTTTGGGATTGCTTCCAAGAGCTGTTGTGCTACAATTTGAGCAACATCAGGTGTTTCGTTCGGTGGGCGCCCGCGATTAGGCCTTCCTGACATGGTTCTATGACACAAGAGTAGAAATACATATAAATACATAAAATAATGTACAGTATTTAGTTCACTACTATTTTGAAAACCATAAGTGTTGTCAAATTAATGGGTTACATTAATATTATGCATATAGATTTGAGAAAGGAAAGAAAAAAAAATTCTTTTTTTTTAAACCATTAACTAAATAAATTCTAGGGTTTGACCTCATTGTAAAAGTTTTCAAACATAAAATAAATTTCTTCATTACCATTTGAAATAATCTTAAAACCAAACCAATACATCAATCCCAAAATAAAGTTTTAAATGTTTTTTCCAAAAGACACCCAACATGGGTTTTCATTCCATGACAAAATAAAGTAGAATACTAAAATCAGAACCAAAAGTCAATCGCTATCCTAAAAAGAAACATCAATACCACAATCAGTAATAGCCCTCCAAGCACATAATATGCGATCATCGCACGACCTGCCACTCGTCGAGCAGCACTAGCAGTGTCAGCAGCCTCCATCGAATGTTGAAACAGGATTTCCATCCTTGTCAACACTTCATCCAAAACTTCCCGATGCCCAGCTATCACAGCGAGACTGTGGCGTAGGCCCGCTGCCATCGACTGCAATCTCCGGGACTCCTCCGGGGTCATACCTGGCTGCCTGACAGGTATCCTTATGACTTGTTGTGGTGGGGGCGCTCTCGGTCCTGCAACGCTGGGTCTTACCCCGCTAGGTCCTGCCGTGCCAAGTCCTGTTGTGCTGGTGGCTATCCTTCCTGGAATGGGAACACTCTTCCTCGCCGTGCTCCGAATGCGAAGTCCATAAAGTGGCGGCTGTGGCAACACGGATGCAGGTGATGCCTCGCGTCGTTGACTCGGGGCGCTGTCATTGCTGATCTCCACCGAGTTTCCTGTATCTTCCGTGTCCTCCGATGGGTCTTCTTCTACCGAGGCGGGGGGGATTACGTTGAGGGATAAAAGTGACGTAGCCGGACTCGTCGGCTGAGGCGGTAGTGCGGGAAGATGACAATGTTGACATAGTGGACTGGGACATAGTTTCAATGAGATATGAAATAAATGACAATGCATGCCTATAATATTCAATGCTTACACACACCAAAATTAACCTTTTGAAATTTTGAAATAAAGTTTTCTCAAAAATTTTGTTGAACATATTCCCATTATATTTAGCTCAGACTTTGTATAAATCTTTCCTTAATTAAACATAGGTGATCAGGCTATGTTTAATTGAGGTCCAATGATACAACTCCCGACCTAATTATACTAGCAATATGTTTGATGTAAAAAGAATTTCTTTGTAAGTTTTAGTTATTGGTTGTGTTTTCTTAAAGAAAAACCGATGCTCTCTATAACTTTAGCTCTGATACCACTTCTGTCACACCCCGCTAAAGCGGAAACGCAAGATATGACTGCGATAACGATTTCATTGCAAAAGATAAAGATACGTCACCATAGCAGTATTTAAAAGTTTACAACCTATAGCTTAAAAGAAACAAAGTACAAGTTTTTCCAAAACAACATTGTTCAAAATATAACTTCATAACAGCTTCAGCACGATGCAGCATGCTCTATGATGATGAATCTTTACATCCACTTACTAATTATTTCCTGAAAAAGCATGTAAAACGAACGTCAACTATGAAAATAGTTGGTGAGTTCACAAGTTTATAAAATCGAGCTTGAAATAAGGCTTTTCGTAATTACAAGTGCATTGCTTTAATGATAAACAAAGTTGATTGCTATTAATGAATACAAGTTTATTGCTATAACGAGAAACGAGTTTGTATGTATATGAGCAAACAATGAGTCTCAACCAAACCTATGACTGAAGCCTTATCGAGATCTATGCTTATCGTTCCATAGATGAATATGGTATCATGCACTCCAGCAATAGGGCGAGTGAGGAGTTGTCAATTCCTAATAGCGTTATCCATAATGATCATTGGCTCAAAGAGTTAATGGTTAGAGATAACGGAAGGGCCTTAGTACGATAAGTTCTCATGTTCCGTGTTGCATAGACATACATAAAGAAACATAGCAATACAATAGCAATCATGTTTGATAATAATCAATTTAAATACAACATGCAAACAGTAGTTTTTCTGGACATGTTTTTCCACCCCAAAACATAAAAACTGAAAATAGGGGAGTGCGTGAATACTCACGATGTTTCGTGTAGGCACATGTGGTACTTCGAGATGCACCAACGTCTCACTATCGGGATCCTACGACATCAAACACACACTAGTGAGTTTCCATGTCGAAATCTAATGTTAATATACTAAACTCTACATATAGTGAAATGCCAATTTATGTTTTAGTATTGGATTTTTATATTAATTGGTTACACTTTTTCTGAAATAATGAAATTCTACAAGTCGTGCGATTAATTACAACTTTGGGATATTGATTTTCCAAATTTTTAAGTCGTTATAACAACATAAATTCACGAAAAATAGCATTCAAAGGATAAAAATTCTCAAAATCTTTATTTAACTATTATTACACAATACTAAGCTGGGAAAAATATAAAAATGGATTACCAAGCTGCTTAATTATATTTTATGATTTTTGAGCATTTATTCCAATAAAAATTGGAATAAATAGAAAACAGTTTCCAAAATTACCCAAACTTTTTATTTAAATGTTATTATACATAAATAGGCTGAGAAATATATAAAAGATATTTTTCAGTGGGTATTTCTATTTTTGCTTGTTTTATTCCTTTAAATAATCATTAATTGAAGAAATAATATTAAACAGTTAAAATAAATTACCAAAAAAATTTTGTAACATCATCTACAGTATAAGTAACCTGGGAAAAATACCAAAAGTGGTTTTCATATTGTATAATCCGGTTTTGGGTATTTATGTGTATTTAAGTGTATTTAAGTGTATTTAACTTTATAAATTAGGAGAAAAATAGTTTACAGTAGAGAAAAATCATCAAAATTTTTATGTAACCTCCTGTACAACATGATGTTCTGGTAAATTTTCATGAATTTTTGGATAATCAGAACTATTTTTCCTATTTTTAGGCCATTATAATTACCAAAATTTGGGAAAAATAGTAAGGCATGATGAAAAATTTTGAAATTATTTTGCTGAGTCACCCACGACAGGTAAGGTATGAGAAAATTGTTAGATACAATTTTCACACTCTCTAAAGTATTTTATGTGATTTATGCCCTTGGTTTCTTGCAATAATTTTAATAAATCAAAGAAATGATAAAAGCTCTTGAAATTTTCCAGATTATCACATGCATGTGAGGGCTTTCAAAAGGAAAAATTTTCAAAATTTATTCAGAAGGGAAATAGGGGTAATGAACCCAAACAAGTTAAGAAATGTTGCATGCAATGGTGCATGAGATGTAAATGTGGCTGAAGTTCATGAATTTGAGTAGCCCATTCAGTGAGGTTTTAAGCCACGAAATTTCAGTCATAATTCACTGGATATGTTAAGTTTCTAAAGTATTTTTCCCCAGATTTATGGTTGGGTTTAAGGCCATTGATCATGCAAGGCAAAAATGGTGACCACAGAAAAAGAGCTGTTTGCGCAACCATTTTGTAAAAATTGCCAAAAATCGGATATTTAATATTTTACAGTGAGACCAGTTGGGTTTGAAAGTTAACTTGTGGAACTATCCAATACAAAAAGAATATCATGATTTTGTTAAGTAATTACCGAGTTATGGCCGTTCAAAGTTGAACAAAGTAATCTGGCAGATTGCATGTTTGCTTTGAGTGCATTCTTAGGGTATTTTGACAAGAACATCATGCATGCCTTTGTTAAGGTCCGATTTCTAGCACATGCATAGAGTGAATGAGCATCCAAGATGCACTAGAAATGGTTTAAATGCTTTTGATCATGCATGAAAACAAAAGAAATGGAGAAGAAGATGTAATACTCGATTTTGAAGTCACATGAACACTTGTGCAACTTTTTCACTCCTTGCATGGGTTTGATCCCGGATTTTCACCATCTCAAACACATTCATTGTGTTATGGTGAGAATCTACAAACCACAAGGGAAAAATAAGGATTTTTAGCCATGGAAAGGCATAGAATCCGAAAAGTAGAGAAAACTATTAAGAAGAGGAAGTAAAATCATGAAACTATGAGAGAGGATTGTGTTGTATACCTTGGTTTTGATCTTGAGAGAAGCAAGAAAACTTCAAGGTCTCCTAATATCTCGAAATATGGCAGTAGAAGGGAGGATTTTTGTGGGTTAGAGAGAGAGAGAGAGAAAGAGAGTTTGTGTGTTAGGAGGGTGGAGTGTGAGAGAGTGTGAAGAGAGAAGAGGAAGTGTGAGGAAATGAGCTTAATGATTGAGTTTTGGGAAGAGAGAGGGCATGGGGAGGGGAGAGTGGCAGGATTTTACATGCATTAAGCCTCCTCTCTCCTAAATTCAAATTTTATAAAATTCCCTCCTTTATTTTTATAAAAACCCTAATTTTTATAAAAGTGTTTATTAAGCAATTCTTGATTTATTTAAAAATCTTGTTTTTAACTAATAAATTATGATTAATGCATGATAATTTAATTTCTATTTCATTGATTATAATCCATAATTTGATTACTAAAAATTTGATATTAGAAGGTTTATAGCCAAATTTTATAAAGTTTTTAAGCTTTAAGATTTATAAATTTGGATTTTTGGCTCTTTAGGGTTTTTGGAATATTGTTTGATATTTACCATCATATTGAAATATAATTAGAATATTTTAATTTATTTTTAGGGCTTTACACCCTTTTTCAATTGTAACAAAGTTTGAAGTTTCATTCTAATTATAGCATTGACATTTCCTATTGTAGTTAAGCAACTTACTAGAATCGTAAGTGTCCAGTATATTAGTCCTAGATCTTAGTTGGATCCTAGTTTATGCAAGATTTTCACCTAATCTACACTACTAGGCAATGGCATGTTGTGCATGAGTGGTTTTTATAAAGATGCATGAGTCCAAAAATGACCTGAATTTGACAGTTGTCACAGTATCCCCCACTTAAAAAGAATTTCGTCCCGAAATTCATTCTATGTCATCGCTTGTCATCGCATGGGAAAAGTTGTGGATACTTTTCTTTCATGAAGTCCTCGCGCTCCCAGGTGTACTCCGGCCCGCGTTTTGAGTTCCATCGAACTTTCACAATTGGGATCTTACTCCGCTTAAGTTGTTTAACCTCCCTGTCAAGGATTTCTATCGGTTCCTCAACGAAGTTTAGCTTATCATTGATCTTAATTTCCTCCAGGGGTACTATCAATGCTTCGTCGGCTAGACATTTGTGACAACCCAATATTTCAACTCTTTGTAATGTCCTAAAAAGTCAAGTAATGTAACCACTTTTGAGTTAATAAAATTAACTTTGATAATAAAGTGTCCAAAAAGTTTCTATTTTAATTACCTACTATGTTAATGTCATTAAACCAGAATTGTACTTAAAAAGAACGCCCAAATCCGGCTTCGTATATTGAAGTTATGATTTTTCCAAGTTCGACTTAGCAACAGACAGCTAAAAACTCGAATCGGAGATCGAGCGACTTTTGGCCGGAATGACCTAAACATCGAAGGTCTCAACAATGGTAATTCAGCGGTAAAAAGTCTGACAAAAACCGACATCAGATAAAGAAGTTATGAATTTCTAAAGAAATTCCTTAAACACGACCCTTTTAAAAATAAATAATAAAGATAATTTCAAAATTTGCCGACGGAGTCTAAACGAAAGTTGTAGAGCGTTGTCTCACCTACGCGTGAATATAAAGACCATCAAAAACGGAATTTGTATGAAGAAGATATGAATTTTTGAAGTTTATTAATTAAATTAAATATAAATTTAATTATAAACTCTTGGTAATATCCGAAGAGGAGTCAGCAGATAGGACCGAAGTACGCCCTGTGTACTCAAGGCCAAGGCCTCGGATCGTCCATGTCCCGGTAAAAGGGATGCGAGGACTCAGTCGAGGACTCAGTCATGCATGACATACGCGTACGCCCCGCGTACCCTCGTACGCCCTGCGTACCGAGGCGGTTCCAGCCCCTATAAAAGGGATGCGAGGGTTCCGAAGAAAGGGTTCCATTTCTCTCATTTCCTTTGCATTATTGCCTCGTTTTCCGTGCCTGTGCTAAACTGAAGCCCTGGTCATTTTGCTCAAGTCCCGGCGGTCGTTTTTACTCCCGAGATTCCCGAGAAAAATCCGTTTCTCGAGACGAAACTCTGCCCGGTTTCCACCTCGCTTTCTTCAAACTTTCAAGTGAGGTAATATCCCTTAATTAACCTTTTAAATGCTTTATAAATGCTTTTATATGCTTTCAAGGGGGGGGGGGATACAAGTAAAACACGCGAGTAACATCGTGTGTTATATAAAGAATTTTTATATGCTTTTATATAACCAAATCATATGTGATTTATAAACTTTATAGGAAACTTTCGTATATAAAATATGTTACAATAGCATTCTATCTTTTGAAATATAAATTGTTGTAATGCATGTATAAACTAAACATTTTCTTAGATTATATGTATGCTTGTCTATCTTAGGCTCTACAAAAATCTATACTTTCATAACAAGTGATTCCTTTTCTAGGTATTTCTAAACAAACGAGACACACTTTTAGAAAACTATAATAGGTATAGTTTTACAAGGATATTGCTAACTTTTACATACTAGAAACTTGATTTTCAAGAAATCACTTTTATATACAAGAACAAACGAACATTTTTAACATGTAAATCTGTTTTTATACCATGGTTTGTGAGACATTAGCTTCACGTACGTTCGAGTACACATTTCAAGTCCTGTATTATATACCAGAATCCCTTGGAGGGGGAGCATGGTGTTTGTATATAGATCTATACAGGCTTGACAACCCGCGCCTTGACTGTTAGCTACAGTCCATCATTTGGGGTGACAAACGTCATAACATTCCAACGCCTGAAGAACGTTGTGTATAGGCATTCCGAGTCAATAGTATGGTTATAAAACTCACATGGGGTATTAAAAATGCATTGATTTACGAGGTTTTCAATCATATTGGTTATTTTACACTTACATACATTTTTAGAAACAAACATTGGTCTTGAGAGAAGGCTACTTTTATACTAGTAGAAAATATAGGATTTTCTAGAAACAAACAAATAAGGACAAAACATTTCATTTCATACAAACAAATTCATTTAATACTTATGAAACTCACCAGCTTAAATGCTGATCTACTCTTTCAAAATTACTTGTATGTCCTAGGGATTCAGTAATTTCAGGTACTAATATGCTTTTGAAGAAGAGATGCTGCGGCGCCAGTTTAATCTCATATTTTGACATCATATTGTAATTGGTTTTGAACATGTAACTTTTGACAAATGTAAACTTTCAATTATATATATGATGGTTGTATTGCTTTCTTTACTATGTATTCAATTGTTACGTTACCACATGAAGTCATCCGCCCCGGAACGTTTCCGCCGTTCAGGTTTGGGGGTGTGACAACATTTCTTGAGATTGGAGACGTGAAATGTGTCATGAATGGCGCTTAACTCTTGGCGCAACTGGAGTTTGTAAGCTACCGGACCAATCCTTTCAATGATTTCAAAGGGTCCAACATATCTCGGGCTTAGTTTTCCTTTCTTACCAAAACGTACAAGCCCTTTCCAAGGCGAGACTTTTAAAAGTACCTTGTCTCCTACTTGGAATTCTAATGGTTTTCGATGATTATCCACATAACTTTTCTGACGATATCTGGCAGCTTTAAGCCTATCCTTGATGATAGCAATCTTGTCAGATGTTTCCTGGATAAGTTCGAGTCTAGTCAACTGTCCGTCTCCAATTTTTGTCTAGCATAAGGGCGAACGACACTTGCGTCAATACAATGCTTCCATATCTTTAGGGCGAAAACTATTGCTCCTAGTTCTAGATCATGGGTGGTATAATTCTTCTCATGTGGTTTGAGTTGTCTGGAAGCATACGCAATGACCTTATCTTTTTGCATTAACACACATCCTAATCCTTGATGAGACGCATCACAATACACCGCAAAGTTCTCTGATCCTTCTGGTAAAGCCATAATTGGTGCATTGCACAACTTGTTTTTCCGGTTTTGAAACGCCTCTTCGTGTTTCTCTTCCCAGAGAAATTTTATGTCCTTTTGGGTCAAAGATGATAATGGTTGAGCAATCCTAGAGAAATTCTCAATGAAGCGTCTGTAGTACCCAACTAATCCTAGGAACTGTCGTATTTCTGTCGGGGTTTTGGGGGCTTCCCATTTCTTGATTGCCTCGATTTTAGCTGGATCTACATGAATTCCTCTTTCGCCGATCACATGACCAAGAAAATGTACTTCCCGAATCCAAAATTCACACTTAGTGAACTTGGCATACAATTTCTGCTCCTTCAACAGCTCCAACACTAGCTTCAGATGTCTATTGTGATCTTCTTTGGTTTGCGAGTAAACAAGTATGTCATCGATAAATACAATTACAAACTTGTCTAGGTATGGTCTACAGACCCTATTCATCAAATCCATGAAAACAACGGGTGCGTTCGTTAGTCCAAAAGGCATGACTAAGAACTCATAATGCCCATAACGGGTTCTAAATGTTGTTTTGTGAATGTCCCCTTCGTGTATTCTTAGTTGAGGATACCCTGATCGAAGGTCGATCTTTGAGAAGTAGGAAGCGCCCTGCAACTGATCGACCAAGTCATCTATTCGAGGAAGGGGATATCGATTCTTGATTGTCAACTTGTTCAGTTCTCTGTAATCAATACACATTCGGAACGACCCGTCTTTCTTTTTGACGAATAACACTGGGGCTCCCCAAGGTGAAGAACTTGGTCGAATAAACCCTTTGTCTAGAAGTTCTTGAAGTTGTCCGGATAGTTCTTACATCTCGGATGGTGCAAGGCGATATGGTGCTTTTGCTACCGGTGCCACTCCGGGAATTATGTCTATCCGAAATTCGACCTGCCTGTGAGGGGGTAAACCGGGCAATTCCTCCGGAAATACTTCAGGATAGTTTTGAACCACTGGAATCTCCTTGAGTTGCTTAGCTTCAGGTTCTCTTTCTAGCACGTGGACCATGAATGCAATACAATTCTTCTTCAGGTACTTGTGAATCTTCATGCTTGATACTATGTTTAAACTTCTTCCTGGCTTGTCACCGTGTATGATAAGGGTTTCTCCATTAGGGAGAGGCACTCGAATGACTTTCTCGTAACAACCAATGTCCGCTCTATTTTTGGATAACCAATCTATTCCTACTATCATATCAAAACTACCTAGCTCTATAGGAATTAGGTCAATGCTAAAGAGTTTATCAGCTAAATTCAGAGTACAACCAGGAATTATATCATTAGCCCTAATTTCATACCCATCAGCAAGTTCAATAGCATAAGCATTCCTCATCTTTTTTGATTTCAAGCCAATTAACGGTCTAAATGCTAAAGAAACAAAACTCCTATCTGCTCTCGCATCGAATATTATTGATGCAAAATGGTTGTTCAGGAGAAACGTACCTGTTATCACTTCAGGGTTCTTACGAGCTTCTTCTGCACCAATCACAAATGCTACACCTCTTGGCCGTCCAACTTGATTTCCTTGGAAGTTTTGCCTGGCTTGGCCTTGTCCATTGTTACCAGGCCCTTTGTTCAGTTTGGGACATGCTCTACGGAGATGATCAGTACTCCCGCACTCGTAACATGCCCTTTTTCCCTCCTTATTCAGCTTACAATACATCGAGTAATGGCCTGTTTGCTTACAGTTTTGGCACACTGGGCACACTCCCTTGTGATGAAAGTTACACTTATTGCACTTCGGAAGCGGTCCTGAGTACTGCTTTCTCTCCTGCTCTTCTTGTTCTTGAGTTTTCACCGGTTCTTGCTCCTAGGCTATGATATGTGCATAATTAGTTCATATCATTTATTAGCTAAATTATTGCATATTATGGACAAAAGGTACTTAAAAGTGTTAAATTATGTTTTTCAGTTCAAAGATGAAGCTCGGAAGCGAAAGGAAGCGGGAGAAACAGTTAGAAGATCGAGAATGGAAAAAAGAAGAGAAACACTAAAAATGGCATCTACTCGGCGAGTCATATCGACTACTCGGCAAGTCCAATCGAAGAATCGAGAAGATAATGACTCGGGATCCCAGAGAGTTATCGCAATACGGGGAATGTGAGAGGGACTCGACGAGTCACCACTTGACTCGACGAGTCGATTCGTATATTTAAAGATAATTCCACAGATCAATAGAGGAGAGTTCTGGGACGATTCAGAAGTACTTTGCTACGATTGAGAAGCCAGAAAAACCCTAGAAGGCGATGAAGGAAGTTAGAATTCAACTCCGGAGAGTAATTAAGGCAAAATTTCATCATTCACTTATTCTTTTGTTTTATCACCATGATTAAGCAACTTGACTTTGTTTGCTTGCTGTTATTTACTTTAATTATGAGCTAGACCCTTTAAACTTTTGTTTGGGGATACAAAGTTGACAATATGGTTTGATTGATTGGTAGGATTAATTCCAAGTTGGTGAATTTTTGTTATTTTAGCTTGCTAAAGAACCTTGTGTGTGAATAATAATTAATTTTCTGTTAATAGGAAGATAATTGATTAGCATGAACATCTATTGGTTATTGACCTCATATGCTATGTGATCACTATGCTATATGTCTAGGATTAATGAATATGAAACTAGAATTAATAAGGAAATTGAGTAAATTCATGTGCAAGCTTGTAAGATGACCATCAAATTAGACAATTGGCAATTAAGTCTAACTTAACCCGAATAATTAATCTAGTGAATTTAATTAAATTAGACAATTGGCCACTGTTTAAGTTAGTTTATTTGCTAAGGATTAGGGTAGTGAATACGAATCTAATCACTTGAATCGGTAACCAACAAAAGGATTAATCCATTGCACCATTACCTTGAAATCAACCATAGAGTTAACCAAGTTGAACTAAACAGAAGTTCCTTTCCAATTATTGAATCTAGTTAAGTCATTATTTTCTAGTCTTAAATTAGTAATAGTTAGTAAGTTTCTAGTCTTGTAAAACCAGAGAAAAACCCCTACTTCTTAATTAACTTAGATTAAATTAGTTTTTAGTTTAATTTGTCGTTCCCTGTGTTTGATACCCTGCTTATTTAGCTATACCATAATTGATAGGTTCACTGCCTTTTGTGTGTTATTTGATAATTAAAAGTAGGTTTAAAACTAGTTGGTTTTACATACATCAAGTTTTTGGCGCCGTTGCCGGGGAACGGTTCTAAAATTAGTATTAAATTCTAGTTTAATCGATCCTTTGTGTGGGATTTGTCTTACACAAAGTTATTTACAAAGTAATTCAGTAAGTAGAATTAGTTTAAATAAAATTCTGTTTTTAGGATAACTAGAAATTTTTTTTAGTTTTTGCTTTGAACTCGCCGAGTGCATTCGTGCCGACTCAGCGAGTACATCGCTGTTTCAGCTTTATTTTTTTATTCCGTTTTTGTTCCTTTTACGCGTTTCGTTTCTTTTGTTTCGTTTTTTTTCAGTTGTTTCATGACCCGAGGATCTGATACACCTCTGGTACCTCCTTTGGAAGACCCGGAATCCGCACTAAGAAGAAGCAAGGGAAAAGCCGTTGGAGAAACCACATCTTCAAAGAACTCACCACTAAAAAACTTAAAATTCGTTTTCAGCAAGAAGAAGAGCAGAAAATCAGGAGCATCCAGTGCCTCGTTGACAGTTGAAGAACCAATTCAAGAAGATATTGAGTACGAGACCGAGGAAGAAGAAGAGCATACTTACGAGCACGAAACCGATTCCGAAGAAGAGTTAGCTATCACTATGGCTAACATTGATGAGTCCCCATGGGGGAATGGAAGAAAAGGATGCGTGATGACACCGGGCCGGGACTTGTGCAACCCGCAATTCCCGCGACCGCCACTTTCGAACTAAAAGGCCATATTCTCGCCCAACTCAAGGAGATTCCTTTTTACAGGAAGGATCACGAAGACACTTACAAGCACTTGGACGAAGTGAATGATGTAGCCGATTACTTCAACGTCCCGAATGTTCCACGCGAGACCCAGCTTCTTCGAATGCTTCCTGTCACATTTAAAGGAGCTACAAAAGATTGGTTAAAGTCACTTCCTCCCGGATCGGTCACCACATGGGCCAAGATGAAAGAAGAGTTCATAGACCTTTTCTGCCCGCCCTCCAAGATAGCCAAGCTAAAGAAAGCCATTGCCAACTTTGAGCAACAACCCGGAGAATCTCTTTATGAAGCTTGGGAAAGGTACAAGAGCCTACTTAGAAATTGCCCACACCATGACCTTAAAAGCCAACAAGAGGTCTCCATTTTCTATGATGGAGTCAATGTCACCACAAGGCAATTACTTGATTCTCAAGGCCCGCTCACAAAGAAGGCACCCCCGGTAATTCAAGAATTAATTGAAGAATTCTCTAAGCACTCTAGAGAATACCACAATCCGAGAAACGAAGTAAGTCGAGGGGTAGTAAACGCGGCAAATGATAGCATGGTGGCGGTGATAGCAAAGCTTGATAGTCTAGATCGAAGAATGAAAAAAATGGATCAAGCAATCCATGCTATTAGGGTAGGATGCGAAAACTGCGGAGGGCCCCATCTCACAAAGGATTGTGATTTGGATGAGAATGGAAATAAGAAAGCTCAAGTCTTTTATTCAAGTGGTGATCGATATGATGAAAATTGGCGGAAACCTAAGAAGGATTGGCTACCATACGAGGAGTATAAGAAGGAAAAGGAGGAGAAATACAAGCAGAAGGAGAGGGGGCTATACCAAAAGGAAGAACCGGTAGAAAAGAAAGCCGATTTAGAAGAGTTATTCACTAGATTCATAGCCGCGTCCGAAAAAAGACACAATGATCACGATGATGCCATACACGAGACCAGAAACATGCTTAGGAATCAGCAAGCATCGAATCTCAACATTAAGAAACAGCTGGGGCAGCTTGCGCATCAAGTGAATGATAGAAGACCGGGTCAACTTCCGAGCAACACCGAACCCAATCCAAGAATGGAGAATGTAAGTGTAATAACCTCCAGCAGTGAAGAAACAGTTACAGAAGCACTGAGAATCTCCAAGAAGAATGCAGAAAAGGTAGAAGAATCGGAACCAGCAAAACCCGATCCGACTCGCCGAGTCACTCCAATGGACTCGACGAGTCCATGTGTAAATCAGAAAACTGTCAGTTCTTTGAAGCCTTATAATCCTCCTCTGCCATACCCAATCAAAGCCATGCCTGCAGAAAAAGTAGAAGCATACAGAACCTTCATGACGCATGTTAGAGCTTTACAAGTTAATGTGCCATTTTGTGGAAACAATGCTACAAACACCTAAGTACTTCAACTTGCTTAAGGGCCTTTTTGCTGCTAGGAAGGATTTGGCTGAAATCGCGGAAATATTGATGAATGAGCTACCTGAAAAGAAGGGTGATCCGAGAAATATGGTGATTCCGTGCCAATTTGGTAATGAAGTTTTCACCCAAGCATTAGCTGATTCGGGGGCAAGCATCAATTTGATGCCTTTGTCATTCTTTAAGAAGTTGAATTTACCAGAACCAAGGCTAGTGAATATGAAGATCCATTTGGCGGACAAGACGATAATTCATCCACAAGGCGTTTGTGAGGATCTCATAATAAAAATTGACAAGTTGATTTTCCCAGTAGTCTTCGTGGTAGTTGATATGAAAGAAGACCCCGAAATTCCAATTATTTTGGGGAGATCATTCTTGAACACCGTGTGTGCTTTAATTGATATATGTGAGTCTACATTGACATTAAGGGTGGGTGATGAATCTATAATGTTTAAAGCTGTTCTAGTAGCCAAGCAAGAAGAGGAAAAGAATGAAGAAATCTCAATTATCCAATTGGATGATGAAATATTACAAAGAGAGCTTGAACTTTTGCTAAAAGATCGATGATCCAAGCAAGTTTTTGATACACTCTGAAGAAGATGTAGATGTTAACAAGGACTTGGAGGAGTTAGAAAAGCTACTGGAAGGAGCCAACTCAGAAAACACCCAAGAAGTGATGAAACCCGATCAGACTCGCCGAGTCACTTTAATGGACTCGACGAGTCCAGTCGAATTTGACAAAGACTTGGCCGACTTAAATCTTTTTGTTACTAGTTCTTCACATACCTTCGATTTAGATATTATTCATGATTCTTTAGAAGAACAAACAGTAGAAGGAGGAAAGGGAAGGAAAGTTCAATACGCCGATGTAGCATGTCTTGATACAATTCCGTTTGAAGATGGGTTGAGAACTGGAAAGGATGAAGAGACAAAGGAAAGGAGGGTGGAAGCTGATCAACCGTTCGCTACTAAACCTAAAGCACGAACCATCATGAAATATGAAGTAATTAAATTTAAAGAGAAGGAGGTGTAAGAGAAGGTGAAAAAGAATAGGGTAAAGAAGAAAAAGAGGAAAAGGGAAGCCCAAGCAGCGGAGGATGATGCTGTGAAGAAGAAAAGAGATGCATTGAAAAGGGCTTACAAGAAGAAGATTCACGCTTACAAGACCAAGTACAAATCACAAAAAGTTAGGCGTGCGTTCCCAATGCTCGGAGATGACGAAACGTAGATGGGAAGGAGTCTAGCTAATGACTCCTTAAAAAGAAGCGCTTGGTGGGAGGCAACCCGTTATATAGAGTTTGCTTTCTTTTACTTTTTAGTTTTTTTTTTTTAATTTTTCCCTCGTTTTTAGAATTTTAATCTTCCAAATCATCGGACATGTCTGCTTGAGAGTGTGCATAGGTTAAGTGTGGGGTGAAATGATTTTAAATAAATAACAAAATTTTGAAAATTATGAAAATTATGAAAACTTTGACTTCGCGACCAGACTAGCCGAGTCTGACCACGACTCGACGAGTCGGTATTATTTACAGAAAAAAATAATTTCAAAATTACTTTTAACAACCGGTAACTAGGGTTTTAACCCTAAGAATCAGTTTTTCACATACACACTCGATGGTCGCTTCTTTCAAACTTTCTCTCAAGCATTCATCTTTGTTCTTCAAGTTTTCTTCAAATTTCTCAAGTTCAATCTCAAAAGGTAACAAATTTCTTCTTGTTTTCTGTTAAGAATGTGATTCTAAGGCCATCTATGGTAGCAATTGTATGAAAAACCCGTTTTTGAAAAGTAGTAAATTTCTAGGGCTTTGATTTTTCATGAATTATGTTGTTTTGACTGCTTATTCTGACCTTAATACCTTAATAGCAAGTGCCTAGACAAAACCCTTGACGAAATTTCTAGGTTTCATGGTGCAATTCCCATCGACCCGCCGACTGACTCGTGCAGTTTGCGCGACTCGCCGAGTTGTGCCTGGACTCGACGAGTCGAGTCGGGAAACATATACGAGATGTTTTTTTAATTATATTCTGTGTTTTCTGGGTTTTGGGTATTTGTTTTGCAGAAACCATGTTCAGGAGGGGGCAAAGTTCCAGTGGCAACCAAAGGGATTTTCCATGGCTAAACTTCCCACAAATCGAGTCCGCTTCGACATTGCGGAAATGGAAGAAGAAGTTGGCTGATATCAAGAAGAAAGAGGTTTATGTGCCCAACCGGATAGATTGGGATTGGCTGCAGAATGTTCGCTATGAGGAGGAGTTAGCTCCTTATCTCTTGAAGGAGTTTCACCATGACGGCGAAACAATGGTTTGTGACGGGTGGAGCCGGGTTTTCCATATTCAGGAGCCGGTTTATTTGGAGCTTTGTTTGGAGTTTTTCTCCACGGTATCTTTCACCGGGGGAGTGGATGCTTGTCACCCGTCCAGCTTCAGTTTTTGTCTTGGGGGAGAGTTTCATCAATGCTCTGTGGTGGATCTTGCCTGTCAATTAGGGGTTTATGATCAGCCCTTGGTCTCAACACCCATCTTTCGGGCCTTTTTGGCACAAACACATATGGTGTTTCCCGAAGGAGTTACGAGTACGGGCTGGTGGAATACAATTGGTAACAAAGTCTATATCCCAAAGTCGGCACAGGAAGGGAGCATTCGATCCCCAACACACCGCCTCATACACCGCCTTATTTCATCCACCGCCTTATTTCATCCACCATCAATCAACGAAAGGATGATGACAAGGTTTCCAACCTTGACGTCTTCTATTTATGGAGCATCATTACACCTGGCGTTTTTTGCAACATTCCTTGGTGTCTAGCTTCATATCTCTCGGAGGGTGCGGTCAACGATCGAAAAACTTCCCGAATTAATGGTGGGATGTTTGTCACCCGGTTAGCTAATTCATTCGGGTTGATGAACCGCGGTGCGTGGAACTTCATGACGATGATCCCTACACCTCCGTTCAATCCAGTTCTTTTCCGGAGAGTGAGGATTATTGAAGATTATGGTGGTGGCCATTATGCCATCCCGAATGATGACCCGGTTGTTGGTCCCAAAGCATCGGGGAGGAGGGTTCGTTCGAGGAGAGAGCGGGATATTGAGGAGGAGTCGCTGGTGATTCCGGTTGAGAATGACGAAGTACCAATGGATTGGTACAATGTGGAGATGAGGCGACTACAGGATCAAATGGCGCGGGGCTTTAATTTTAGCAACCAATCTCATATCCGACTTTTTGACCACTTTAACATTCCACACATTGATGGTGGTAACTTTCCATATATTCCAACATGGGAAGAAGTGATAAGTGCAAGAAGAAGTGGGGCTGGAGGAAGTGGAGTAGGGCTTGATGATGATGATGAGGAGGATTAATTATTTTTATGCATTTTTATTGAACAATTTTTAATTTTGTGTTTGTTTGTTTTGTTTGTTTTATTTGGTTTGTTTTATGTTTTTAAAAAAACTTGTTTTTGATGTTTAATTGATGTTTGATGCTTTGACAATTTTTCTAGAATTGAATTAGGAGTGCTAGCTTCAAAAGGGTTTAGAGTTATAGAATCCGAGTGAGAAAGAGAGTCAAGGAAAAGGAGCGTTAGAGCTAAAGTATTGAGTCCGGTCTTTAGAGATGTTGGCAAGGGAGTCTAGAAGTGAATAGAAAGTATAGAGAGTTTATTGGAAGCTGGATCAGATTCAGTGACCAACTCGTCGAGTGCACTAAACTGACTCGACGAGTCGCCCTTAATTCTCAAAAATCCGAAGATTTCCCGAAGTAACTCGACGAGTCTGGTATATACTCGACGATTCGTTTGGTTTCATGTCGAAGGGGCTGCTGATTTGATGCTAATTAGAGTACCACTTGACTATTTATTCTTTCCATATTAATTTCTGAAGATCTTACACTGTTTTCCGCGTACCCACACGAGACGAGACACCCAAGGCATGGATGAGATGTTACCATGTCTAAAGTCAATTGGAGTTGGAGCTAAAATGAAAGTGATCAACCTATCCACTGCTATCCCAGGGGAGTTTTTTCCAATTCCCTCTTTAGTTTCTTTTTATGTTTTTATTATGCATAATATGCAATGAGGGCATTGCGTCACATAAGTGTGGGGTAGGGGGTTGGTTACATAATAGAAAATTTAGAGTCTTAATTTAGGTTAATTTTAAAATTTTGCATACCAAAAGAATTATTTAGGACTTTATTTAGAAAATTTTGGTAAAAGTAATTAGGACTCCATGTTAGAGTTGTGTTGATGATTGCATGAAAACCTAAATGTTTAGTTGAGCTTATATACTTTCTAGTGCATTTGTGGCTTCCTTATTCCAGTGAAATCATGGGACAAAAACACAACCCTGCTCAGCCCGAGGGATGCAATATGTTTAGCAGCCTAAACCTGAAATGTATCCAGGAAGATTTTTATCGTTAGCCAATAAAGGTTGAGATTGAGCGCCCCTGCTTAAGCATGTAGGGATTTGAGTGAAAAAAGTGATGTACATGTAAAAAAATAAGAGATAGAATTACAAGAGAAATTGTATGAATTTTGGAGCAATTAAAGTGAAGATCAAAAGATCAAAATTCCAAGAAATCCAAAAAGTTGAAGATACCCAAAAATCAAACAATAAAGGTGGTGAATTCAAAGAGATCAAAGCAAATATCAAAGAAGATATGAATTCAAAAGAGCTCCATAGTGGTATCAAAAAGTTGTAATTCTAGATTATCTATGCTCGGGTTGCTCAATTAAAAACACCTTGAGGGTAAGAGGTTTTCTGCGGATGGATTTGGAGGGATGCATAAAATGAGCATAGTTCGGGATGAGTGGGCAAGTGTTTATGGGGATTGTGAGTTTTTGGAGTATGGGAGGTCTTTAGGAAAAATTTTAGACACAAATGCATGCATTGCGGTCTTGGCATAATGGCTGGGTTAGATTGGAGTTGTTATATATGATTCTAATATGTTTAAAATCCAGTTTTGCTTGGGGGCAAGCAAAAGACAAGTGTGGGGTATTTTGATATGTGCATAATTAGTTCATATTAAATATACATTTTTATTCATTTATTAGCTAAATTATAGCATATTATGGACAAAAGGTACTTAAAAGTGTTAAATTATGTTTTTCAGTTCAAAGATGAAGCTCGGAAGCGAAAGGAAGCGGGAGAAACAGTTAGAAGATCGAGAATGGAAAAAAGAAGAGAAACACTAAAAATGGCATCTACTCGGCGAGTCATATCGACTACTCGGCGAGTCCAATCGATGAATCGAGAAGATAATGACTCGGGATCCCAGAGAGTTATCGCAATACGGGGAATGTGAGAGGGACTCGACGAGTCACCACTTGACTCGACGAGTCAATTCGTATATTTAAAGATAATTCCACAGATCAATAGAGGAGAGTTCTGGGACGATTCAGAAGTACTTTGCTACGATTGAGAAGCCAGAAAAACCCTAAAAGGCGACGAAGGAAGCTAGAATTCAACTCCGGAGAGTAATTAAGGCAAAATTTCATCATTCACTTATTCTTTTGTTTTATCACCATGATTAAGCAACTTGACTTTGTTTGTTTGTTGTTATTTACTTTAATTATGAGCTAAAACCTTTAAACTTCTGTTTGGGGATACAAAGTTGACAATATGGTTTGATTGATTGGTAGGATTAATTCCAAGTTGGTGAATTTTTGTTATTTTAGCTTGCTAAAGAACCTTGTGTGTGAATAATAATTAATTTTCTGTTAATAGGAAGATAATTGATTAGCATGAACATCTATTGATTATTGACCTCATATGCTATGTGATCACTATGCTATATGTCTAGGATTAATGAATATGAAACTAGAATTAATAAGGAAATTGAGTAAATTCATGTGCAAGCTTGTAAGATGACCATCAAACAAGAAGTTAATTAAAAGAATGAATTAGTTAACTATTGCAAGTCTAACTTAACCCGAATAATTAATCTAGTGAATTTAATTAAATTAGACAATTGGCCACTGTTTAAGTTAGTTTATTTGCTAAGGATTAGGGTAGTGAATACGAATCTAATCACTTGAATCGGTAACCAACAAAAGGATTAATCCATTGCACCATTACCTTGAAATCAACCATAGAGTTAACCAAGTTGAACTAAACAGAAGTTCCTTTCCAATTATTGAATCTAGTTAAGTCATTATTTTCTAGTCTTAAATTACTAATAGTTAGTAAGTTTCTAGTCTTGTAAAACTAGAGAAAAACCCCTACTTCTTAATTAACTTAGATTAAATTAGTTTTTAGTTTAATTTGCCGTTCCCTGTGTTCGATACCCTGCTTATTTAGCTATACCATAATTGATAGGTTCACTACCTTTTGTGTGTTATTTGATAATTAAAAGTAGGTTCAAAACTAGTTGGTTTTACACACATCAGGCTCTTACCATAAAGTTTCTTGAGGCTTTCTGCTTCCTCCCTGACTTGCCTCCATACTTCTTCTCTCCCTGATCTGCTGGTTTCCTCTTGCTACTAGAGTTTTCCTTTGTCGATGCTCCCATCCTTATCACATCATTGGTTAATCGATTTGCTAGACTTAATGCACTCTGAATAGTAGTTGGGTTTGCTGAGGTAACCATTCCCTGAATCTCTGGTGCCAGACCCCAGATGTAACGATCTATCCATTTCTCCTCAGGAGTAACCATGTGAGGTACCAGTTTTGCTAGTTCATGAAATCGGACTGTGTACTTCTCTATCTGTGTTCCAACCATAGAATGCTTCCAGAATTCAGATTCAAGCTTCTGAGGTTCATCCTTAGGACAATACTCCTCTATCAACAGCTTCTTTAGGTCTTCCCAAGTTAGTTGATATGCCGATGTACGGCCTCGGGTTCGCACTAGGGTATTCCACCAGGTCAATGCCCTATCTTGGAGTAAGCAAGATGCATACTTAACTTTGTTGCGCTCGAGGCATTTGCTAATGTGAAGGACCGACTCCATGCTGTCAATCCATTTCAGCAACCCGACCGCACCTTCCTTTCTATGGAACTCCTTAGGTTTATAGGCCATAAAGGACTTGTAGTTGCATTCTCTTTCATTGTTTCCCCAGTTTCCTCCATTACTTCCTTGGTTAGCATTAAGTCCTGCAGTTACTTGAGTAACGGTGTTTGGGATTGCTTCCAAGAGCTGTTGTGCTACAATTTGAGCAACATCAGGTGTTTCGTTCGGTGGGCGCCCGCGATTAGGCCTTCCTGACATGGTTCTATGACACAAGAGTAGAAATACATATAAATACATAAAATAATGTATAATATTTAGTTCACTACTATTTTGAAAACCATAAGTGTTGTCAAATTAATGGGTTACATTAATATTACGCATATAGATTTGAGAAAGGAAAGAAAAAAAATCTTTTTTTTAAACCATTGACTAAATAAATTCTAGGGTTTGACCTCATTGTAAAAGTTTTCAAACATAAAATAAATTTCTTCATTACCATTTGAAATAATCTTAAAACCAAACCAATACATCAATCCCAAAATAAAGTTTTAAATGTTTTTTCCAAAAGACACCCAACATGGGTTTTCATTCCATGACAAAATAAAGTAGAATACTAAAATCAGAACCAAAAGTCAATCGCTATCCCAAAAAGAAACATCAATACCACAATCAGTAATAGCCCTCCAAGCACATAATATGCGATCATCGCATGACCTGCCACTCGCCGAGCAGCACTAGCAGTGTCAGCAGCCTCCATCGAATGCTGAAACAAGATTTCCATCCTTGTCAACACTTCATCCAAAACTTCCTGATGCCCAGCTATCACAGCGAGACTGTGGCGTAGGCCCGCTGCCATCGACTGCAATCTCCTGGACTCCTCCGGGGTCATACCTGGCTGCCTGACAGGTATCCTTATGACTTGTTATGGTGGGGGTGCTCTCGGTCCTGCAACGCTGGGTCTTACCCCACTAGGTCCTGCCGTGCCAACTCCTGTTGTGCTGGTGGCTATCCTTCCTGGAATGGGAACACTCTTCCTCGCCGTCCTCTGAATGCGAAGTCCATAAAGTGGCGGCTGTGGCAACACGGATGCAGGTGATGCCTCGCGTCGTTGACTCGGGGCGCTGTCATTGTTGATCTCCACCGAGTTTCCTGTATCTTCTGTGTCCTCCGATGGGTCTTCTTCTACCGAGGCGGGGGGGATTACGTTAAGGGATAAAAGTGACGTAGCCGGACTCGTCACTTGAGGCGGTAGTGCGGGAAGATGACGATGTTGACATAGTGGACTGGAACATAGTTTCAATGAGATATGAAATAAATGACAATGCATGCCTATAATATGCAATGCTTACACACACCAAAATTAACCTTTTGAAATTTTGAAATAAAGTTTTCTCAAAAATTTTGTTGAACATATTCCCATTATATTTAGCTCAGGCTTTGTATAAATCTTTCCTTAATTAAACATAGGTGATCAGGCTATGTTTAATTGAGGTCCAATGATACAACTCCCGACCTAATTATACTAGTAATATGTTTGATGTAAAAAGAATTTCTTTGTAAGTTTTAGTTATAGGTTGTGTTTTCTTAAAGAAAAACCGATGCTCTCTATTACTTTAGCTCAGATACCACTTCTGTCACACCCCGCTAAAGCGAAAACGCAAGATATGACAGCGATAACGGTTTCATTGCAAAAGATAAAGATACATCACCATAACAGTATTTAAAAGTTTACAACCTATAGCTTAAAAGAAACAAAGTACAAGTTTTTCCAAAACAACATTGTTCAAAATATAACTTCATAATAGCTTCAACACGATGCAGCATGCTCTATGATGATGAATCTTTACATCCACTTACTAATTATTTCCTGAAAAAGCATGTAAAACGAGCGTCAACTATGAAAATAGTCGGTGAGTTCACAAGTTTATAAAATCGAGCTTGAAATAAGGCTTTTCGTAATTACAAGTGCATTGCTTTAATGATAAACAAAGTTGATTGCTATTAATGAATACAAGTTTATTGCTATAACGAGAAAC
Source organism: Lactuca serriola (assembly GCF_051521515.1). Classification (NCBI taxonomy): domain Eukaryota; kingdom Viridiplantae; phylum Streptophyta; class Magnoliopsida; order Asterales; family Asteraceae; genus Lactuca; species Lactuca serriola. The sequence goes on from NC_136415.1 coordinate 266,682,710, forward strand.
AAGTTTGTATGTATATGAGCAAACAATGAGTCTCAACCAAACCTATGACTGAAGCCCTATCGAGATCTATGCTTATCGTTCCATAGATGAATATGGTATCATGCACTCCAACAATAGGACAAGTGAGGAGTTGTCAATTCCTAATAGCGATATCCATAATGATCATTGGCTCAAAGAGTTAATGGTTAGAGATAACGGAAGGGCCTTAGTACGATAAGTTCTCATGTTCCGTGTTGCATAGACATACATAAAGAAACATAGCAATACAATAACAATCATGTTTGATAATAATCAATTTAAATACAACATGCAAACAGTAGTTTCTCTGGACATGTTTTTCCACCCCAAAACATAAAGACTGAAAATAGGGGAGTGCGTGAATACTCACGATGTTTCCTGTAGGAACAAGTGGTACTTCGGGATGCACCAACGTCTCACTACCGGGATCCTACGACATCAAACACACACTAGTGAGTTTCCATGTCGAAATCTAATGCTAATATACTAAACTCTACATATAGTGAAATGCCAATTTATGTTTTAGTATTGGATTTTTATATTAATTGGTTACACTTTTTCTGAAATAATGAAATTCTACAAGTCGTGCGATTAATTACAACTTTGGGATATTGATTTTCCAAATTTTTAAGTCTTTATAACAACATAAATTCACGAAAAACAGCATTCAAAGGATAAAAATTTTCAAACTTTTTATTTAACTGTTATTACACAATACTAAGCTGGGAAAAATATAAAAATGGATTTCCAAGCTGCTTATTTATATTTTATGATTTTTGAGCATTTATTCCAATAAAAATTGGAATAAATAGAAAACAGTTTCCAAAATTACCCAAACTTTTTATTTAAATGTTATTATACATAAATATGCTGAGAAAAATATAAAAGATATTTGTCAGTGGGTATTTCTATTTTTGCTTGTTTTATTCCTTTAAATAATCATTAATTGAAAAAATAATATTAAACAGTTAAAATAAATTACCAAAAAACTTTTGTAACATCATTTACAGTATAAGTAACCTGGGAAAAATACCAAAAGTGGTTTTCATATTGTATAATCCGGTTTTGGTTATTTATGTGTATTTAAGTGTATTTAAGTGTATTTAATTTTAGAAATTAGGAGAAAAATAGTTTATAGTAGAGAAAAATCATCAAAATTTTTATGTAACCTCCTACTGTACAACATGATGTTCTGGTAAATTTTCATGAATTTTTGGATAATCAGAACTATTTTTCCTATTTTTAGGCCATTATAATTACCAAAATTTGGGAAAAATAGTAAGGCATGATGAAAAATTTTGAAATTATTTTTCTGAGTCACCCACCACAGGTAAGGTATGAGAAAATTGTTAGATACAAGTTTCACACTCTCTAAAGTATTTTATATGATTTATGCCCTTGGTTTCTTGCAATAATTTTAATAAATCAAAGAAATGATAAAAGCTCTTGAAATTTTCCAGATTATCACATGCATGTGAGGGCTTTCAAAAGGAAAAATGTTAAAAATTTATTCAGAAGGGAAATAGGGGTAATGAACCTAAACAAGTTAAGAAATGTTGCATGCAATGGTGCATGAGATGTAAATGTGGCTGAAGTTCATGAATTTGAGTAGCCCATTCAGTGAGGTTTTAAGCCACGAAATTTCAGACATGATTCACTGGATATGCTAAGTTTCTAAAGTATTTTTCCCCAGATTTATGGTTGGGTTTAAGGCCATTGATCATGCAAGGAAAAAATGGTGATCACAGAAAAAGAGCTGTTTACGCAACCATTTTGTAAAAATTGCCAAAAATCGGATATTTAATATTTTACAGTGAGACCAGTTGGTTTTGAAAGTTAACTTGTGGAACTATCCAATACAAAAAGAATATCATGATTTTGTTAAGTAATGACCGAGTTATGGCCGTTCAAAGTTGAACAAAGTAATCTGGCAGATTGCATGTTTGCTTTGAGTGCATTCTTAGGGTATTTTGACAAGAACATCATGCATGCCTTTGTTAAGGTCCGATTTCTAGCACATGCATAGAGTGAATGAGCATCCAAGATGCACTAGAAATGGTTTAAATGCTTTTGATCATGCATGAAAACAAAAGAAATGGAGAAGAAGATGTAATACTCGATTTTGAAGTCACATGAACACTTGTGCATCTTTTTCACTCCTTGCATGGGTTTGATCCCGGATTTTCACCATCTCAAACACATTCATTGTGTTATGGTGAGAATCTACAAACCACAAGGGAAAAATAAGGATTTTTAGCCATGGAAAGGCATAGAATCCGAAAAGTAGAGAAAACTATGAAGAAGAGGAAGTAAAATCATGAAACTATGAGAGAGGATTGTGTTGTATACCTTGGTTTTGATCTTGAGAGAAGCAAGAACACTTCAAGGTCTCCTAATATCTCGAAATATGGCAGTGGAAGGGAGGATTTTTGTGGGTTAGAGAGATAGAGAGAGAAAGAGAGTTTGTGTGTTAGGAGGGTGGAGTATGAGAGAGTGTGAAGAGAGAAGAGGAAGTGTGAGGAAATGAGCTTAATGATTGAGTTTTGGGAAGAGAGAGGGCATGGGGAGGGGAGAGTGGCAGGATTTTACATGCATTAAGCCTCCTCTCTCCTAAATTCAAATTTTATAAAATTCCCTCCTTTATTTTTATAAAAACCCTAATTTTTATAAAAGTGTTTATTAAGCAATTCTTGATTTATTTAAAAATCTTGTTTTTAACTAATAAATTATGATTAATGCATGATAATTTAATTTCTATTTCATTGATTATAATCCATAATTTGATTAATAAAAATTTGATATTAGAAAGTTTATAGCCAAATTTTATAAAGTTTTAAGCTTTAAGATTTATAAATTTGGATTTTTGGCTCTTTAGGGTTTTTGGAATATTGTTTGATATTTACCTTCATATTGAAATATAATTAGAATATTTTAATTTGTTTTTAGGGTTTTACACCCTTTTTCAATTGTAACAAAGTTTGAAGTTTCATTCTAATTATAGCATTGGCATTTCCTATTGTAGTTAAGCAACTTACTAGAATCGTAAGTGTCAAGTATATTAGTCCTAGATCTTAGTTGGATCCTAGTTTACGCAAGATTTTGACCTAATCTACACTACTAGGCCATGGCATGTTGTGCATGAATGGTTTTTATAAAGATGCATGAGTCCGAAAATGACCTGAATTTGACAGTTGTCACAGAGGGGCATGTGACAACTCGAAATTTTCATTCGGTCAAACCCTAACAGTCAATCACTTCGATTTATAGGTCAATCACATTATTACTTATTTTTGGAAAATATAAAGTTCATTTGATTATTTTAATATTATTCTTTAAATGAACGGGTGAAATAAAGTGTCGTCTCGGGTTTTGAAATTTAAAAACCGCAAACACCTCGTGTCTTAGAAGTTCACGACCAATCTTTGATGTTTGGGTCGAAAAATCACCCAAAAACAATGAACTCATGCATAAGCATAAGTTTACTCCCCAAAAACTAGTCATTTTGTGTTTACTCCCCATTTACCAAAAGAGTAAACTCCAAAAATCCTCTAAAGTATCATCCTAGAATTAATTCAAGACTTCAAACTTGTAAGTGTTCTAGCCATTTCAAGTTGGTATATCACTTAATCTAGTGATTGTACATCCTTTAATCCATCCATTTTTGTGTTTTGATTAGTTATCCAAAAACACCAAGAACACACACTAAGTGTTCTTGGACTTTAAGTTCATTTCATGCTTCCACAATGTAAGTACTTCTATCCTAGAGTCACTTAAAGCTTGCTATACATGTTTATATCAAAGAAAAGTCCCAAGAACACCAAGAACAAGGTGTTCACGGTTTTGGGAGGCTCCCAAAGCCGTAAACACCAAATTTAGTGCCTTAGGGTGCTTTAGGGTGTCTAGATGCTTCACAATGCCTTAGGGACTTGTCTAGATCCATCCTTGATGTGTATATCACCTAAAAGAACAAGAAAACAAACATTTATAGGTGTTTATGGTTTGGGGATCTCCCAAAACCGAAAACACCCGAAAAGGTGTTTAAATGTCCCATAAAAGTCTCATGGTTATTCCTTATGTCTAAATCTAACCTAAACCAGTGCCATGATTGAGCTAAGGACTTGAAAACCCCCAAAATACCAAACTTCGCTACTAGAAAATCAACCTTTTACGACGCTCATTGCGCGTCGTAAAAGGCTCAGACATCGCGCAAATGCGCGTCAAGGAAGGCCCTGTCATAAAGAGAGACGACGCACATTTACGACGCTCATTTAAGACGCGCAATTACGACGCACGTTTACGACACGCAATGCGTATCAAGGAAGGCCCTGTCATAAAGGAAGACGACACGCATTGGCGTGTGGTAACCTTACGACGCACGTGTTAATGACACGCAATGCGTATCAAGAAAGCCCCTGTCAAGAAAGGTCATGTCATAAATGAAGACGACACACATTTTTGCGTATCATAATTTTAAATGTTTAAAAATAATTATTATTTTTAGATTTACTAATTTTCGAATTAAATAATACATTAAAAATCTCACAATACAAAATAAAATACCATAAATAACAAAGATAATTCATTTCACTAATATGTCAAATACATATAATTATTCCAAAAGTGAGTAAATGTTATAAAAAAATGAACTCATTTATGTACAATTGGATCATCTAGCTTACTATGTGCCAACAACTCTCTGTGTGTTTACTTTTGCTTGAGTCTCGTTTCCTCCAAAGCTTCTAGCCATGCCAAAATATGATATCTTGAGTCTCGTTTCAAGAACCAAAAGAAATAACAAAAGTGCATAATTGATGTATAAATATATATTATGCCAATTTATGAGATGAAAATATGTTAGGGGATTAAGTAGAAGAAATTACCCAGGACCAAAAGAAAGAAGCTAGCTCAAACGCCATCTGCATACAGATTGATCATGAGTTATGAAGTTGTGTTATAGCCCTAAAAACAAACACTTTGTGGAAATGAAGAATCAAATGCAATAAATGCCCAACCTTTGATCCATGATAGCTTCAATGTTGTTATTTCTCATTTTCTTTTGTGCCTCCACATCAAAAGGGTCTGCATAAAGTAGCTCCTATGTTTAAGAGTAACGACCAAACTTTTCTCATATTGTAAAGAAGATGCAACTACCAAACAAAATTGACTTAGTTTAAAAGTAAAGAAAAATGCATGTAGGGCTACAGTAGACTGAGAGAAAATGACTTACTTTAAGAATAAAGTAGCTCCATTCTTGGATCCGATACCACCAGGTACCAACAAAAAATTCAGAGAAACTTTTAAAAATCTATACATAATAGAAGCTTAATCGTACAAGAAGAAAATAATCAAATTCAATGATTATCCTATAAATTAAAGAATATGAAAGAAGATAAACATGGAAAATAAACAAATCAATTTGCCCTAATTCAAAGAAACAAGTAGACTGAGAGAAAATGTTATGTTTATTTCATTTATATTATTCTATAATAACTCCTGTTTATGAAAATAGTTATAAGAAGAATTAGGGAAATTCACATAGATAATTGCTTGGAAAAAAAATCCATTATAACATTATAACAAACACTTGGAGTGCAGTAAGACGATAGAACTTACATAGTAGCTTCTTCAAGCATCCATGGAGGGTTTCGTATTAATTAAAATCAGATTACTTTCGAAAAAACAAAAAAAATGAAGAGAAGAAAGAAGCCCTAAAACAAAATACAAATGATGAATGAAGAGATTTGAGGAGGTGAAGGCAGACATAAAGTGTCCTGTCTCGCCCAGTTGTTAGACGCATGCTAGAATCCTACGGTTGTTTGACAACTCTGAACAATTTCTATTGCAAAACTCCTGTTGTGATATGTATTTCATAGTATAAATCATTAAATAAGTGTTCTCTGCCATTGAAGATTATACTTTGTTGTAGTTTCTTTTGATTTTAAACTTATATTCTTTAAGGGAGAAGGGGAGGAAGGGTGTTAATGGAATAACACAAATTAAAGCTATTTAAAAAAAAACCACTTGCCTGGAAGATTATTTGAAAGGAATATCCATATATACCAGCATCTTTCTATCTTGATTTTCTCTGTAAACAAACAGTCAAACAAGATGAAGTGAGAGCTATTATAATGCTTCTACTCTGCATATGTATATATATATATATACATATATATATATATATATATATATATGTATATATATATATATATATATATATATATATATCCTTTTATGGCTTGCAAAGGATTTCCAGTCAAAAGCAATCTGTGAGAGCTATTATAATGCTTCAACTCAGCATGTAACTTGCAAGAAGCATTTTTTATATGATGCCCTTCATCAATTATAAAATAACGCTAATGTATCTTGCTCAGTTTTGGCTTATCATGCTTGTTCAAGAGATACTCATAGGTTGTCACAAGAACATTGAACTTTTGTTGAACTATCTTTTCCCTGCAGTGATGCAAATACTGTTTTAGACGACCAAAAAAGATGGGGAAATGAAATCACATCAACTGTTTTAGAAATACATTGTGTATTAACCAGGTACAAACGAATGATAACTACTTAAAAAAGATTGAGAAATGAAATCACGTCAACTTTTCTTTATGTTGGGTTGAAGATTCGTTTGAAGATTGTGTCATTTGGGCTCGGCTGTTAGTCCATTATTTTTGTACTCCGGTTTTGGGCCTGTCCATACTGTGAGCTTGCTAGGTTACTATATAAGTATATTTGGGCTCGGCTGTTAGTCCATTATTTTAACGATTACGATAGCATTCCAGATTTCTTTATCGTTCTTGTAAACCTCCAACCCTCTATAGTTGATGTTCTTGATCGAGCTCTTCTGGGGGTTTATTGTATAATCATTCGACCTGTTTGATTCATCGTTGAGTTGTTCTTTATTTCGCATTCGTTCTTACTGTTTAAATATTTATTCACCTGTTTAAGATCTAATCGATCTTCAAGATTTAGTTTTGATCACATCAATTGGTATCAGAGCAGGAGGCTGTGTAATCGATACACATCTTTTCTGTGAAAAGGTTTTAATTAGGGTTTTTCCGCAATTACTAATATTTATTGAGCCGTCATCTCATTATTGACGTATCTTGATATTTATTGTTTTGCCCTAATCTGAGTTATTACAAGTCTGATCTTTTAACAGGTTTTTTCGATCATAATGGACGAATCGCAATCAAATCCTATCAATATTTCCAACAGCATCGGTTCGACGACGAAGATTCCAATCCTATATTCCCATGATTATGAAGTCTGGGCGCATCACTTCGAAGACTATGTTATAGGATCTAAGGATAATGGATACCTCATATGGGAAGCAATCATCAATGGACCTTTTTCTCATTCTGCAACGTCAATAATTGTTAAAACTCAAAAGGAGTACAACGATCTGCTGAAGGATGTCAAAGATATTGCACAAGATGAAAAGGATAAATTCCAGTGTAATATCAAGGCGTTAAGATTGATAAGATTCGCACTTCAGTCCGACACCTTCAGGTTGGTCAGCTCATGCACGACGGCAAAGGAAGTTTGGGATAGACTTCGCGAACTGTACTCTACAGACGAGGATCTTGAACATTCTATCCAAACCTTGCTCTTATCTGAGTTTGGAGAATTCAGGCAAGGAGCCGAAGAAACCGTGACCCAGACGTTCGATCGCTTCAATCATCTTCTCAGCAGGATGATCAAACATGACATCGAAAGGAAGCTTATCGAGCAGAAGGTTACGTTCTTAAATGGTCTAAGGTCAGAATGGAGAGCAGTGGTGTCAACAGTCAAAGCCCATGAGCAGTTTAAATCATATTCTTTGGCGAAACTGGTGGGTATTCTCAAGTCTCAGGAGAAGATTGTGCTGCAGGAAAAGAACGTTGTTTCAAGCCTAGGTTCTCTGCCCCTCCTATCAAAAAGTAAAGCTGTGATGGAGGATGAAGACTTCAACTTGGAGGAGTATGACCTCACATCTGAGGATTATGCTATGATGGTGTCTAACCCCAAGAGGTTCATAAAGAAGAGATTCCCCAACAACAAAAACCGAAACTGGTAGGGGAGTTACAGTTCAGAAAAGGTTAATAATGAACCGAAGGTTGAAGAGCCCAAGAAGGAACCGAAAGCAGATGGTGATTCAGGAGTAAGCTGTTACTACTGTGGAGGGAAGAATCACTATGCTAAGGATTGTGTCCTTAAGAAGATGGCTGAAAAAGATGAAGAAAAGGATGAGGAAGCTTTGCTACAGAAAAAGCTTGATGAGATGAGGAAGAAGAAATCTACCGCTAACCCTTCCATGAATGCTCTTATTGTGCAGGGTTCGGTTGCTGATGATGAGTTCGGTGGAGTTGAAGTTTGGTCAACCGACTCAGAAGATGATGAAGTGAGGAAGCCTTCGCATGGAAAGGCTTGTGTGGCAAAAGAGGAAAGCAGTGGAGGACGGTGCTTGATGGTGTCCGATGTATCTCAGATCAGGGGATACAACACTGATGGAGGAAGCGACGAACCGAAGGAGCAGCAGGACATGTGCTTTACGGCCAAACCGCTCAGCGTGCAGTTCAACGAGCTTGATGAACTGATCAAGAAGGTACAATCTGTTTTCGTTTCATTTAAAGTACCACAATCCTCATATGAGAAAGAACTAAAAAATGTTAATACAAGAATTTCTCATCTAGATAGTAGTTTAACTCAAACTCGAGTCACCAATTCTAACCTAACTGATCAATTAAGCAGGGTGTCGTCGAAGAGTGAGGAGCGGCGCATGTGGATCGAGTTGAAGGAGTCTGAATTAGTTAAAATAATAGACGAAAACATTTATTTACAAAGAGACAATTTAAAGTTGTTAAAACAACGGAATGTTTTTTGTTTAATTGCAAAACGTCTTTATTCTAATATAACTCAGCTTCACTTGGACTGTGAAATAGGCCAAAAGATCCATCGCATGATTTTGCCCTTTCTTGAGTTTAAGGAGGATGAAATCGATGCAGAAGCTTATAATTGTGAGAGTGTGATATCATCTGATGACGTCAATCCAACCTACATGTATGGACTGGACAAAATAGAATCTTTCATTAAATCCAAGGACCACAAGAACATGCTTAAAAATCTTTTGGATGAAAATGATAGACTTAAACTGAGAACCGAAACCATACAAAAATTTGACTCTTTAAACGCCAACTTGAGCTCAGAAAACAAAATTGATGTTGAAAACGCATCTGAGCTTAATGAGGACGACAACATGAGTGAAATTTCTGTAGAGGACACGGTTGACTGCTCAGAATTTGTAAAAAAACGAACCTGAAAACCACAAGAATCTAATTTCTAAAAATTCAGTGGAGTTCGCTCGATTGTCCCAACAAAAGTCCCCGATCTTAGTAGAGAAAGCGGTTGTATATCAAAAGGTTCAGACCACTCCAAATCAAGTTTACAAGGTCACTGGAGTAACCGAACATCAGACTGCTGAACTCACAACTATTGTAAACGAAGACAATGCTGGTGGATGTGATGAGTTCTTCTGGTCAGCACCAATCGATAATGCAGATGAAACGATAGGCTTGTCAGAAAAGACTTCATGGATTAGTAAAGGTAGATACATACCAGAACCTCTAAACAAGCCAGATAATTTCGATGTGCCAAGTACTAGTGGTACGAAAGACATTCCTCAAGAGAATGGAAGTTCGGCAAAAGAAGACATTCCTTCTAGTTCCTCAGTTCAAAGTGAAACTCCCACAGCTCAAAGTGAACCTGCTAAGGAGAAACCGAAAATGAAAGCCAATATCCATCATCAACCGAAGCAGATGAGGAATCTGAAACGTGAAAGGAACCAGAGATACAGGAAGAATCTCTCTGAAAGGAAACAATTCTGGCAATCCCAGAATGCATATTTCTCACATCAAGACAAGAATCTGAAGTTTGAGAACAATCCTGTCAAAAAGCATGAGAGTCACAACAACCGAAAGCCAAGGTTCGGTTCAGAAGAGAATACCAACCGAAACCAAAGGTTCGGTTCACAGAACGACTTCAACCGAAAGCAAAGGTTCGGTTCTGAAGTCAAAAGAGATCAAAACTCTAAGGTCAGTCCCACCAATAATCAAAAGCAAAAGGGTCACCTAGAGTCTCCAGTCAAGAAGTCATCTCAATCTAAGTCTAATCCTTCTCATTCATCTAATTCCTCTAATTCTTCCAATTCATCTCCATCTAGCTCTAAAGCTCATTCTGTTAGTTCTCAAAAATCTCATTCGACAGCTGAACAAAAAGGCAAACAGAAGGTTGATGCATCCAAACCAGAGTCTAAACCGAACACACCTAATCTTAACAAAATCAAAGTTTTTACCATTAAAAAGAAAGATGAAACAACACTTATAAAACGAACATATCTTGTTGACATCTCTCTTACTATTCCTGTTCCCATGAAAAGCTCACGAGGACCCAAGAAACTTTGGGTTCCTAAATCTGCTTAACTTTTGCAGGTTATAAGTGACGAGCAGTTCGACGAAGAATGGTATATCGATAGTGGCTGCTCGCGTCACATGACAGGGAGGAAAGAGGAGCTCCGGGAATACAGATCTCTTTCAAATGGTGGCAACGTCAAGTTTGGAAACAATTCTTTCGGCACCATAAAGGGATATGGAATGATAACTAATGGTGATTTTACAATAAGGAAGGTGGCATATGTGGAAGGACTCCAACACAACCTCATCAGTGTATCTCAGCTTGTTGGAGGTACAGGTCTCAAAGTCTCATTCGACGATGAAGGTTCTGAAATTATTGAGAAGAAGACAAAGAAAGTAATTCTAAAGTCGGAGCGCAAGGGTGAAATGTTTCCTCTAAATCTTAAACCCATCAAAGGAAACCCAGCTATATGCCTGTTATCAAAAGCTCAATCTGACGAAAGCTGGTTGTGGCACCGAAGACTCTCTCATCTAAACTTCAAAGATATTAACAAACTTGTCACTGGAGGTCATGTTCGAGGCCTTCCACTGCTCAAGTTTGACAGAGATCATTTGTGTGCTGCATGCGAAATGGGAAAGCAGAGTCGTCAAAGTCATCCATCCATAATTAACACAAAAGTTGTTGAACCACTCGAATTACTTCATATTGATTTGTGTAGTCCATCATCTATCGAAAGCATCGGTGGTAGCAAGTATATTCTTGTTATCGTTGATGATTTTTCACGATTTACATGGGTGTTCTTTCTAAAGCTCAAATCTGAAGCGACTCATAAGCTGAAATTGTTCATCAAGCAGATTGAAGTACAGCTCAAGAAGGTCGTTCACAACATCAGGAGCGACAACGGTCTGGAATTCAAGAACAGGGAATTTGAAGAATTTCTAGCAGAAAAAGGAATGAGTCACAACTTCTCAGCTCCCTACACACCTCAACAGAACGGAATTGTCGAAAGACGAAACCGATCTTTGTGTGAAGCTACCCGAACTATGCTAAGTTTCACTTCCTTACCTCTTTATTTTTGGGCTGATGCTATTTCTGCTGCTTGTTTTACACAGAACAGGTCCTATCTCAACAAGCGATTCACGCTCACACCTTATGAGATTATCAACAACAGGAAGCCCAATGTGAAATTTTTCCATGTGTTCGGCTCACGGTGTTTTATCTTTAACTCTAAAGAGCACCGCAACAAGTTTGATGTCAAAGCCGACGAGGGAATCTTTCTGGGCTACTCCCTCACATCCAAAGCATACAGAGTCCTCAACAAACGTTCGAGAAAAATCGAAGAAACATACTACGTGACCTTTGACGATAGCTATGTCAAAAAGCTACAGGCTAAAGAAGACACCGCCGGGGAAATCTTTCCTCAAACTGGCCAGGTCACAGTCTCGATCGCTAATCTATTCGAGAAGTTTATGGAGCTATTTGACGAACCAGAGAAAGCTACTCTCTCAGAAGCAGGAGCAGCAGACAACAAGGTAGACCATATAAAGCAAATTGTCGAAGAAGCTGCCAGGAGAATGAACGAAGGAGGATCGAATTCTGATGAACCTCCATCCAACGATGCTTCAGTTGAGGGGGAGCCAAGCTCATATGCTGAGGGTGATCCATGCTCTACAACTGCAACCGAAAGTGCTTCTTCAACCGAAAGTGCTTTACCAACCGAAAGTGCTTTACCAACCGAAGGTGCATCAACGCCTGAATACCAAGCACCACAAGAAACCTCTGAACCTCAAGTTTCTCCAAACCTTCCAGAAAGCTCATCTATCGAGGGGGAGCAAGCTGATATGACTCTCGACTATGAAAGCCAATCCGAGCCAGAAGAAATGATCAACGCTGAACTAGACCCCACCTTTGATCCGAACTATCCTCCTCTTGTCAAATGGACCAGAGATCATCCTATCTCTCAAGTGGTTGGTGATGTCTCTGAAAAGGTCCTGACCCGATCACAACTCAAGGCAAAGCAGACATCCTTATTTTCAAAGGTTGAGTTTTGTATGTTTAACTCATTCGTATCAAAAGTTGAACCGAAGACAGTTAACACTGCTCTCAATCACTCCAATTGGGTTCAAGCAATGCAAGATGAACTGAATGAATTTGAAAGGAACAAAGTCTGGCGCCTGATTCCAACTCCTCCAGATGCCTCGGTTGTTGGTCTCAAATGGGTCTTTAGGAATAAAATGGACAAGGAAGGGAATGTTATAAGGAACAAGGCTCGTCTAGTGGTAAAGGGATATTGTCAGGAGGAAGGCATCGATTATGAAGAGACTTTCGCTCCTGTAGCTAGGCTGGAATCTGTAAGAATCTTTCTTGCTTACGCTGCCCACAAAAACTTTGAAGTTTTCCAAATGGATGTCACGTGTGCATTTCTTAATGGAGAACTCAAAGAAACCGTGTATGTGGAGCAACCTCCGGGGTTCGTGAACGAAAAATTTCCAAATCATTGCTACATTCTGGATAAAGCTGTGTATGGCCTCAAACAAGCTCCGAGAGCCTGGTATGAAACACTAACTAAATTCTTAAAGATGTCTAAATTCAAACAAGGTTTGGTTGACCCAACCTTCTTTCGCAAAAAGGAAGGTAACCACCTTATGATAGTTCAAATTTATGTCGATGACATCATCTTTGGCTCAACGAATCCCAGCCTAACAGCTGAATTCAGAAAGCTGATGGAGACTAAATTTGAAATGAGCTCAATGGGTCCTATTAACTTTTTCCTTGGTTTAAATATTAGACAGGGACCCGAAGGCATCTTTATCAATCAGGAAGCTTACACGAAGACTCTCCTAGCAAAGTTTGGTATGATGGGAGACTCCAAAGTCAAAATCCCAATGGCATTCGGCACCAAGCTAACTCCATCCCTAGACAAACCGGCCGTTGATATCACGCTCTATCGACAAATGATAGGCTCCCTAATGTATCTTACTGCTAGCAGGCCTGACATCTATATGTTATTGTGCTCGATTTCAGGCAAACCCACGCGAACCACACATGCTTGCAGTGAAGAACATTCTACGCTATCTGAAGCGAACTGCCTCCCTAGGTCTATGGTATCCTTCCAACTCAGGCTTTTTCGTTCAAGCCTATTCAGATGCAGACCTTGGAGGATGTGGACTCGACAGAAAAAGCACCACTGGCGGCTGTCAATTCCTTGCCGGGAAGTTGGTTAGCTGGCAATCCAAGAAACAAACGTGCGTGTCGTTGTCTACTGCCGAAGCGGAATACATAGCCGCTGCATCCTGCACCTCTCAAGTGATTTGGATCCAGAGTCAACTTCGAGACTATGGACTCAATATGAAGAAGATCCCACTATATTGTGACTCTGAAAGTGCAATTAGGATCTGTCATAACCCAGTGCAACACTCTAAAACCAAACACATAGCACTGAGGTATCACTTCATCAAAGATCACGTGGAAGATGGAAACGTCGAAGTTCATTTCGTAAGAACCACTGATCAACTGGCTGACGTCTTTACCAAAGCTCTTCCTGAAGCATCATTCAACAGAATATTGCAAGGGCTAGGTATGATGGAATCAGAGTCAGTACCTCAAACTACCTCTCAACCTCAAACGTAAGAAGCGAAACTGACCGAACGTTCGGGTTCGGTTAAATCATCTGACTCGCTCATCACCACAAAGGTAGTTTTCTTGGTTGTATATTTCCTATACAAAGTTGTTTATCTTATTATTAAAAGTATTTTCTGATTACATGTCTAAATTCCTTGGTTTTCTAAAATTTTCCAAAACCGAAACCAACTGAAGGTTCGGGTTCAGTTTCTCAAAATTTTCCAAAACCGAAACCTACCGAAGGTTCGGGTTCGGTTTTTCAAAATTTTCTTGAACCGAAACCAACCGAACGCTCGGGTTCGGTTTTTCAAAATTTTCTTGAACCGAAACCAACCGAACGCTCGGGTTCGGTTTTTCAAAATTCTCTTAAACCGAAACCAACCGAACGCTTGGGTTCGGTTTTTCAAACTTTTCCCAACCAACATTAACCGAACGCTCGGGTTCGGTTACCAAATTTTTCAAAAGTTTTTTTTAAGTCTATTTTTTTTCTTGCTTATTTTTTTATTTTTTTATTTTTTTTATTATTTTATCTATCTCAAAAACTCCAAAAATAATTTTTTTTTTCTCTTTTAATTTTGTTTGTGTGATTGTTCGTTAATGGGGATATAATTGTTGGATTACTTAAGTGTCCCTAGAAGCATGCTGCTGTATGTGTCTCAAGCCTCATAAGATTCTGAATAAAAGCCTTCATGACCTGGTATTAACAAACCTTGTCTTCCCAATAAGGCTACTACATTTATTCTAATCGTGAGCTACCTCACTCTCTTCTCACATGAGTCGAGTTTTTCTGCTTGGTCCTTATTTTCGCAGCAGAGGTACTTTAATTTCTTACACCATCTCCATTACATTTCTCCATTATATTCGTTTCATCAACGTAACCCTTGAGACTCTCAGAAATTACCACTGAGGTTTATGGTTACACAACATCTGTGTTTGTGATCTTAGTTTCATGTCACTACGAGCTGAGTGAAACCCAAAATTCAACATCTGTGTTTGATCGTAATTCAACGGGAATCCACATAAACACTTTAAGGTCTCTCTTGATCTTGAAGGAAGAGATTCGTGCCCGGGATCACTTGTTTCGTGTCTTTATTGACATCACATTTATTCCTTAAAAGAGTTGCTTTATTCCTTTTTTTTACACTCTTAGCACGAAAATCTTTGATTTTCCAAAATTCCGTTACTAATTATTACAGGCTGTATTATTGCTTTGGTGGTTAATTATGAAGCTGTGGTCAAAAATAATCCACGTGGGTATTTAATTCAAAAGATGCCATTTAAAAGATAAGACGAAAGGTTGCTGACTCGGCGGGAGTTAAAAGAATTGAATTTCAAACGACGGTAAAAATGGGGCGCGTGTGGATTTGAAACGCCCATACTTTTACTGACATCATGGACGCGTGTGCGAATTTCAAGGGATTTCTCTCTGGCACTTAAAGGCGCGTGAGGATTTGAAACGGTTTTCTTCTGAAACGACGCTTGTTGGGTGGCATGATCCTAGGAATCTGACACTCTCTCTCCTACGTGATCATCGCATAGAAGATTTGAAACGATTTTTCTCTCTCCATTCACCCACTATAAAAGGCAGTCTATAATCTCATTTACCTTTTTACTGCTTCCAGATTTTCAAGAGAGCAAAAACTCCCAAACGCTTTATTGTTCATCTTCTTCTACTACCTTCAACAATGGCGGAATCATCCTCAGTCCATGCTACCTCCCACATCCTTCCTATTCGTCCTCAACAATGCTTGGTGATCGATCTCAACCCTCTGGCGTACGACTCCTACATGTCGCCAATCGTCGAGTGCCTGAAGTACTCCCAAATCGCTCCGGCTCTCTCCAGGATTGAGTCTGTGCCCATGGCGACTCTCTCGCAGGTTTATGCGACTGCCTATTACGACAAAGCAATCGAGCGGGTGTTCTTCGAGGTTGCTGAACACAAGACCTCCGTTTCTCGACAACGTTTCTGCACAATGCTAGGGTTGGCTGTTGACCCATCGAGAATAAATCCGGAGACGATTCCGGTTGGGCATCTGTATAGCATGTTTTACAATATGGGGTACACGGAGGTCCTCACCTCCGTCGCAAAGTTCAAGAAATCCTGCCTGCCGCCACAGTGGAACGGCATGTTCACAGTCCTCTTCAAGGGCTTATCAGAATGGAGCTCAGGATCCGATGGCGCTAGTCGACTGTTCTTGTCGATCATGTATGCAGTTTACAACGGAGTCAATTTAGATTTTGGGTTGGTCCTCTGGCAACAACTCATCCAGAGCCTTTCTTCTTCATCATGACATTCTGAGGTGTCGTATGCCCGGTTCTGGACTCTAATCACAAAATGGGCAATGGATAAGTTTGACGTTCCCACTGCTGCTGGTGCATCGATGTCGTCAATCGGTACGTTTCATACCAATAAGATCATCGTCTCGGATGCATCTAAATTCTCGTTCATTGGCTCTATTCCGGAGACAATGTATGGCGACGTTCCCTCTGACAGCAGGCTAATCCGGACGATCAAGGAATTCAGGGCAACTGGACCTAGGGAACTAACACCGGAAATGCTCAAGTCCATCCACGATGCTGACAAACCGGTGAACAGGGGCAAAAAGGCGGACAAAGGGAAGCAAGTGACCAAAGCTGCTAAAGGTCCTTCTCCCAGGAAGAGGAAACAAACGAAACCTGCCCAGTCACCGCAGCCGAAGAGAAGGAAGACTCAACCGAAGCGAAAACTTCTTATCCCTTCCTCTTCGAGTGACTCAGAAAACGAGAGTTCGGGTTCGGACGGCTCTCAAGGAGGCGAAACCCCTCAAAGAGGCAACACACCACCCCGCTCACCTACCCCAGAGATGGAACTTCATAATTCACCAGTTCCTTCACCTCCTCAAACCATCCCTACTTCCATTCCGACCATAATCCCCACTACCACTATTCCTCCAACCTCTTTCCCTATACCACCACCCATTTTCACAGATACCACCACAACCACTACAAAGGTTCCAACCAACGTATCTGATACGTGGGTTCATACCACTACAACCGAAACACCACCCGTAACCGAACCACCTCAAACCGAAACCCATAATACAACCGAACCTACCCATACTCAACCACCACCCGAAACTACCCCCACACCCACTCAACCTGAACCTACCCAAACCACCACACCCCCAGCTTCACCACCCCCACCATCTCCAGATCATGCCTCTGATGGAGATAACCCGTTTCTTGGCGGTGAAAACATGACCTTCGATTCGGTCTACTTTAGTCCGTTTCAGGTTCAAAGTGACGAAGAGGATGATGCTCCAGTGACAAAGAAACATCTGAAGGAGCTAAACAAGAAGGTTGATCTGCTTCTTGCGTCATCCACAAACGCCCAATCATCTCTCTCTGAAGCCGCTCTTCAGAAGATTGTTGATGCCTTCTCCAGGGCTCAGCATGATTCGGTAGCTTCAGCCACTGCCGCCATAGACGCCTCCACAAAAGCATGTGAGGCTGCGACCGAAAAAGTCGATAAACTATTCTCAGACGCTTCTTCCCTGTTGAAGTCCCTACAGGAGAGCGCTGATGCCACAAAGACAACTTTGGAACCAATAGTTCAGCAGTTGGCCAAGTTCGTCTCAACGGAGTTACAGTCATTCGCTTCACTTCGCCAATCTATCAGCGATGACAACTCGGCCCTTCGTGCCTCCATTGATGAGCGCCTCGCTAAGCTTCAGGAGGATCTCGCAGCTGAAAACTCATTAATGGACGTTCTGGCAAGCAAAACCACCGCCCTTAAGGTCAAGAGCACTCAGCTTTCAAACTCACAGCAACAGCTTGAAGCTCTTTGATCCGAACGGGAGGTAATAAAAACATGTGTTTCGGATGTACACGCTGCACTATCAAGCATCCTAGAAGCACACGATGCAATACTCAATCATTCGGTGAGGCGAACCCTTGCTGAAAAACTTGCTCCTTCCATGGACCTTCTCAGCAAAATCGAAGGCTTACCTAGTTTCGTGTCCGATCCGAAACAAGGGGGAGAAGTAAAGTCCGGATCGAAACCACCTCCTTCCTCCAAAGCTACTCACACAACCGAACCACCTCAGACTGGTCAAGCTTCGGGTTCGGGTGTGAAGGGTAAAGGCAAAAACATAGCTGAGGAAGAAGATGAAGATGAAGATGATGCAACCATTGCGGACATGTTGAAACGCAAAAACAGTCGCAATGTGGATGATGATGTCAATCGTGTGGTGCGAGAGGCTGAAGAAGCCGAACGCAAGCAAAAGGAAGCCCACGATCTCCTCGAGAGCAGGAAGACTCTCTTCCCTGCCTGGACTTGGGAGCGCATGATTAAAGAGGCCATAGATACTCCTAGCATCTTATGGCTCGAGCCGGTTATCTCGTTCGACTGCTATAATTCTGTCGATTCGCAGTTCAACATGCCGTTGACTCGAAAGGCGTTTATCTTCCACGCCTTCTCTAACATTTTTGAAGTCCCTCATCCGAACCCTGAGGTGGATAGGGAGTTTATCGAATTCTATCTGAAGGCTGATCGTCCTCAGTATCAAACTTGGTGCGCCCAGAAGATAGTGAACGTTCGGGTCTTAAAGCCTTACACCGAAGGAAGATTCATCAACGTTCGGTTCAAGGTGATTCGAGGGTCTGCGAGAACTAAACATCTGATATCCTTGGCAGATCTACCGAACTTAAATCCTCATGATTGGATTGTATTGCATAATATCCTTTTGACTGATGAAGCCGAATATGGTCCCATTATAGACCATATCAAAAGGATGTTAGTCTGCTACATCATGGAGATTGCCCTAATGGATCAGGAGGTTGCCACAGTCTTTAAGAAGAAACCGAAGATAGCTCCTGTGGGATCGGCCAGTGATCTCAATCAAATGCAAATGGGCAAGATTGATCCGAGACGTAATTCGGTTATGTTCACTAGAGCTGAAGGACAGAAATGTCTCTTCGCTTTAGCTGACAAACATCTTTACACCACTGCTTGTCTAGAGCATGTGTTATCGATCATTCGAAGGTGTAAAGAGAATGCAGCGGATGATGTCAAGTACTTCAACGACATGATCCAGTGGTACATCAGGTTTAGACAGACAATACTTGCTCTCACCAAGCGTCTGTTTAACACTGTGAAGAAGGTACATGCTTCAGCTGCTGGCCCAAGTAACAAGTGAAGATCTCGCTCCAATTGACGCAAAGGGGGAGATTGTTGGGTTGAAGATTCGTTTGAAGATTGCGTCATTTGGGCTCGGCTGTTAGTCCATTATTTTTGTACTCCGGTTTTGGGCCTGTCCATACCGTGAGCTTGCTAGGTTACTATATAAGTATATGCTTGCATGCATATTAGGTTAATATTTTAACGATTGATCTAGACGATTACGATAGCATTCCAGATTTCTTTATCGTTCTTGTAAACCTCCAACCCTCTACAGTTGATGTTCTTGATCGAGCTCTTCTGAGGGTTTATTTTATAATCATTTGACCTGTTTGATTCATCGTTGAGTTGTTCTTTATTTCGCATTCGTTCTTACTGTTTAAATATTTATTCACCTGTTTAAGATCTAATCGATCTTCAAGATTTAGTTTTAATCACATCACTTTACATTGTTGTCTTCTGATGTTTCCATTTTGATGTTGAGACCAGTAAGCATGTGCTGCCAAGACCCGATCAAGAAGCTCCTGTGAAACCGGCTCTCCCCTTCTTTGTTGAGGCGAAATGCTTGCTGTGTGAACCAAAGTTTTCCATTTATCTTGTTCATAAATCAAACCATTATTATTATATTATTCTTTTATCCAACTTAGTATATTTTAATTTATCATACTAAAATTATATTTCTTACCTTCAAGTCCACGTAAGTTTGATGGTTTGCATCATCAAAAGCACGCATTTTAACATCACGCCATCTGCATATTTTTTACAAACAAATATTAGAATTGATAATAATAATAATAATAATAATAATAAATAAATAAATTTTTATTTTTTTAATGTAAAAAAAACATAGACGTTCCAGCTCCAAGGGTCTCAACAGCTTCCACAAGAGCTTGTACTTTAGACACTGAAAAAGGTCTCCTGGTTCTTCTTTGTGAAAGTTGATATATTTTAATTGAATCTGCCACTGTTTTTCCTTCTTCTTCTTCTTCACTTATTGCATTCACATGTTCTGCTTCATTCTTCTCCAACACAGGACTAGGAGGTATCAACAATGGAGTTTCTTTCTGTATAGGAGATGAAGATGGAGATGGAGAAGAAGGCTCAGGTAAAGTAGGCTCCAATGTGAATCCTAAAGATTCAGGATTACATTTTTGGGAAATCCCTGTTTGTTCCAAAAGATAGATCCCAAAAACAAAATTCCACTTAACTAAAAAATAAATAGAAAATAACTTGCATTGTTGCTAAGAAACAACCCCCGAAAAGCATATAATTGTCCAAAAAAATATAACTATACCCTCTATACCAAAACAACTAGTCCAACTCAAGAAAGAAAAACAGAATTGGAACCAAAGATCCATAGAAAAATCCAACACAAAACATCCCAAATATTCCAGACCACAAAACTGGGACAAAAACTAGTCAAAAGGGTAAATATGTCCAAATCCCCAAAAAAAATTGAATATAACTTCACAAATCCAGGTAAAACACAAAAAAAAAAGAACCATATACTATTATTAACACTTACATTGTTATTTCGACCAATGGAAGCTCCCCAATGGATTCTGCAGAATCAAGTGCATTTTCAACAATTTCTCTCACGGTACTGTAAAGCGATTTTCCAGGCTGAAACTCAAATACAACATATAATTATAAAATGTTAAATACATAACAACCATAAGGCCAACTAATTACCTTTGATGTTTTATAGTATGTGGTAATAGATCACATCATGTAAAGTTATGCTGAATCATTCATAACAAAACCAACAAAACATATACTAGATTACACAATACAACTTTCGTTGTGAAACCCAGCAATGTTCTTATTCTCCGCAAAGAACTCAGCAAGAGACTCTGAAAAAAACCAATGGAGACTCTGAAAGAAACAAAACTTGAAATTAAACTACAATCAATACAATACCATCTCCTGGTATCGAGGTTGAACAAGATAAATACATTCAATTAAAATGAGAAGTGAAAAAGAAAAGAATTATTACTAGTCAATTCTTATGAAAATACCAAACGATGTTGTTATATCCTAATGTTATAAAACATGCCAATATATCTTCCGTTTAATTTACATGTGATAGAATTGAGCTTACATTGCTATCCAATATATCCTCCATAAATATGTAATATGAAAAAAACTTGCATCCATAAGTTTAACCTTGATCGGAAGCATATAAGAAAGTATAGTACATTTGGAGCTTGTGAAATCAACTTTACCAAAAGATTCGTTGTTTGCACCCCACCCTAAACTTGAGATGAAGTCAACCATTTGTGGTGGGCACTTCCAGCCTTGAACAACACCAAGCATTTATCATTCATTGGAGATGAAACCATAAACGAAATTAGGACCGGATCAACTGCATAAAGATATAAAAGATAGTTGTAAAACTGGAAGATGTTTGTTTAGGATAAGCAATAATAAGCTTTGAGAAGAGGCACTAACCAGGAAGATAACATAAATGAATCAGGGTGGCAATTCATCAAACAGTTGGTGTGCACAACCAAAATCTACGTGAAAATAGAATTCCTCTCCATCACAGAACAATCACCATACATCATATCCTCAACATCCATTTACAAACATGAAGCGCCACCTCACAACCTCACATTCAATTCGAAAAAAAAGAAATAACAAGAATGAAGAAGAGGATGTAATCGAAGCAGAAAAGGAAAAATCAATACCTGCAGTTCTTGTAGTTCTTGGAGGTGCGATCAATTTCGAGAAAGGAAATAGATGACCAGTGATTTTAGGTGACCTGGTTTGTCGATCGAAGTTTGAAGAGGGAAAAAGACATCTGATTGATTAAAGGGAAAAGGAAGGTACGAACTTTGGAGGTTGTGACTGTTGATCGATAATTAAGAAAGCAACGAGATGCAGGAAGGGTTTGAACATACCCTTTTTACGATCTCTTGTAAGTGTGGGAAGTTGCTGTGAGATATGAATTATGTGAGTTCCGGTTCAAGCCCTAGTATCTTTATTTATTACGTGAAGATGGGCCATATGCGAAGATAAAAAGATGAAGACGGACCACATATGAAGAATTTTGGGTAAATATATGGTTAGATCTGATTCAAAGCATATCTATAGGTATCAAAGCGGCCATGGAATTTGCAGAGTTTCATTAATTAGGTCATGGAAAAGAGAAGGGGTTTTCAGCTGGTAGAAGATGAGAATAAGGCGGGGGTTTTAATTTTTTGGGGTTTGATTTCCCCCCTTAGCTATTAAAGTTGCAGAAGGCGCGTTTGATGAAAACTTTATAAAGCGACATGCATAGACGACACGCCTTTTATGCTGAGTGCCCTCCGTGTTTTATTTTTTTTGTTCTGACACTAATTTTAAGGGCACGCAATAATGCGTGACCTAAATCCTTAAATTTTTTGAAGAGATGACACTTTTTTAATGTCACTCTCTTTTGCGTAACATAAATCAGTGATTGTCGTAGTTTGCGCGCCGTAAAAGGGTCTTTTTCTTGTAGTGCTTATGGGTTTAAGGTAGTAAACTCATGGAGAAATGGTCCTTAGACCGTAAACTCCATTTAGGAGTGTTTTGATGCCACACAACACTTCCTAAGGCTAAATCATGAAGTAGGAATGCTTGGAATAGCTTAGAAGACTTCAAATCAACAAAAGGTCAAAAGGTTAGGAGTTTACGACCGTAAACTTAAGAGTTTACGAACGTAAACTCAAGGAGTGTTGGCCCTTAGGGAGTAAACTCATTTTAGGAGTGTTCCTTGAACCCCAAACACACTAGCCTTTCCCTACAACACTTAGATGCACTCTTTAGCACTTATAACACTTATACAAAGTGTTTGTAATGTCCTAGAGGGTCTTGACTTGTTTATCAGTTGTTTAAAGACTAATTGTTTATATACATATGTCCTCATATGTAATTAGGATCTTTGTGCGTGTCTAAGTCTTCACTTGACACCAAGCACTTATCCGACACTTCCTTCCGATCCACTCGCAACAGGTGAGTTCATACCCCTTAATCAATGTTTTAAATGTTTTTAAATGCTTTATGGGGGGGGGGGATACAAGTAGAATTATGCTAGTAATTATATCAATCATATGTGATTAATAAGCAGCATTCAAATGATTTACTACTTATTAGCCGTTTTACCAAACAGTTTCCTTAAAATGTTTTTCATAAATACTTTATATGTTTAAAACTCCTTATTAAACTGTACATTTTACTCTGTATGTTTCATTCCAAACTCATTTACAATTGTGTTTCAAACAAATGTTTCCTTATACTTAAACTGTTTTATCAAACCCATGCTTTCAACCTGTTTTATAGATTGACATCAAGTCGATCTTTTCTTAGATAATAATTATGTTCAAAGGTTTTACAAAACTTATTTTATGCTTTTATATTATAAATTGCATTCCTATATATGTATAGTTATATAAGAAATGTTTAAAAGAATTAGGAAGGCTATCCACCCTATTTCCTTTTCGCGCATGAGATGTGGTCTGGTGGGATATCGGGTACCTGTCCGAAGGTCCTTTAAATATTAGTTATATATCATGTGTACATATATAGTCATAAAGGTTCTCCCAGTTCATTCAATACCCTTGGGTAGCAAGGGTATACTTCCATGTTCATACGTACCAGTTATATTACTAGTAAGCTACCATATGGGTAGTTTAGGAAGATACTAATACTAATACTAGAACAATGAATCACACAAAGAGTCAGTTCATACATAAGTCATAATACTTAGTGATGAGAAACAAACATAATACATATTGATGAGAAACAAACATAATATTTAGTGATGTGAAACAAACATAATACATAGTGATGAGAAACAAACATAATACATAGTGATGAGAAACAAACATACATGCTAGACAGAGGAAGAACACACAATACATCTAGCACATACATTATATATACATTACATTAGTTAGGTGAGCCATTAAACGGGTCATGGCACTACCTTCCACGACTGGTTTTGTGTCCAGAATCTCCTTAATTGGGGAGCGTATGAGTTTGCGTATAGATCTATACTGGATTGACTATCCTACACCTTGCTGCTCGTTACAGTGGGACTTGCAAGTCTACGGGTGCCAAATGTCATGTCTTATGGCGTCTTACATCGTCATTTTACTAAAGTCGGTAGCAGGATACAGGTTGATCACATGTTACTTTAAATTACATTAGATTTAAGGTAGTTAGTACGGTTGTAGTTAGATACTACACCATAGTACTGTTTGATTTTCCCATTACATTCACTCCGTGAACGTTCACACGACGTGCGGTAATGTAGAAACTATATTTTTGGATTAATGATAGTCAGATTTGGGAAAATACACACTCTTACAAGAGCCACACACAGACACTAGATGCCTAGGTAGAATGATACGATTAGTAGGAAACATAGGGCTTCCTAGGATCATACAAAACATTTTCATACTTACAGTTCATATACATTTTCAACACTTACAGTTCATATACATTTTCAATACTTACAGTTCATATACATACAAATACTTACATACAAATTAAGACACTAAAATACTTATGATCTCACCAGCTTTAAAGCTGATACTCTCTTTCAAAATAACTTGTATCCTCAGGTCAACCATAGACAGGTGCCGATGCAAGGTTTAGAGAGGATGGTGCTCGTTCAGGACTCATATTTCTTTTTGATTTATACTTTAGTGTCTACTATAATTTGACAGAACACACTTGTATTAAAATTATATTATTAATGCAATGGATGATGTTGTTGGTTGTTTACTACTTTTCATTGTTGTGATACTGTACATGACGTCCTCCGCCCCAGAATGTTTCCACCGTTCATGGTTTTGGGGTGTGACAGATTGGTATCAGGGCATTGTTTATAGTGAATTAAGTATATGAACTCATAAAAGATGTACTAACTATAAATACAATGGGATTAAAAATACTTTGACCAAGAGTATATACTTTAAATAATAAAATATTTAATTAAGTATACGTGCCAGCATTCATACTAAAATCAGTGTCACTAGGACAGTACAAAAGAATTACGATTGTTGGGCAACACAGGTGGACTTAGAGACATATAGTCAAAATTGGGAAGATATAGCCTAATCTACTATATTATCCGAGGGTTGACTAGCATGTGCCTAAGTGTAGTTGTTCGGTTGCAACAAGTCAAAAATATTACCAACCCTACCACAATGAGAACTGTAGACAATAACATTAAACTTAAAATACTATAGGGGTATTTGGTGTTACTATAAGTACTTTATACTTGAGAACTAAAACGGGATCTTCATTACTAAGTTGATAGTTGCTAAGTGGATACACCAAGGCTATATGTAATTAGGATGTTATAGCCTTAGAATATGTGAAAATTTTACTTTACCCCTATTCTGCGTGAATTTGGAGTTAAGGTCACTTATTCGAAGGCCTATCCTTTTTCGATTACATATAACTGGTATGCACTTCACAAATAGCGATGTAACTAATGAAGATTTTCTAAATAATTATCTAGATAGTTCGTCTAATAATTATTTTCTTACCCTAATTCTCGCGTAGATAACATAGCTGGACTCCATCCCTACGGCAACCAGTATCTTCCGAACGAAGTCATTGCTGGTTGGTTTGGAGAAGAACCAGAAAATGATCATCCTATCCCTTTGAATGATCACCATGATGAAGACCTTTCAGACGGTGCTAATTCCGAACCCCAGGTTGAGAACCTACCCTAGGCAGCTCCCTTTACAATTCCTAACCCTCGTCCGACTTTTCATGGCCCGACGCCTGAGTGGGTGGAATGCTTGGAAACATGGAGCCAAGGACAAGATCAGCCCATGCCATTTAATGGTGACCGAAGCTTTTATGACCTAAGAAATGGGGGCTCAGCAGACAGAATCTTGCCAATCTTGGTCCGCAGAGTGGCCCGAAATGAGATTCAAGGCAGGACAGCCCTACATCAGATCACCGAAGTTTTCGCCGATGCGAGAATGCATACCCTCCGCACCATTCGTCTAGAAGATGCTCGTGAGAGATCTGAGAGAAATCATGAAACCCTACTGCAAGCACTGGCTGAATCACGAGCCGAAGTCATAGAACTCCGCGTACGCCAGAGGGTGTACGAAAGACACCTACTTGATGTGGAACGTCAACTGGCTGAACTAAGAGTTCACCAGAGGGATGACCGTCGCCAGTGGTAGATGCTTTACTTTATTTTCCTTATCAAAAGGAATCGTTTTTCTGTCTATGCCTGAAGAAGCATTTTCTATGAAACTATTTTGTACTGTAAGTACTTTTGGTTAGGTCTTTATGCTGTCAAGGACTATCTTCTCTGGATATGATGTAAGACCTTTTACAAGGTCATTCTCCCGAACTTGTACGACATGAATATCAAAGATATTGACAGCCGGCTAACTTCTGTGTCATTCTTTATTCAAGTACTCTTATCATACTTTCATTAGAGTCTATCTGAAACATGCTTTAGCCAAGTCATTGGACTATAGTAATTTAACTCCAGAGACATTTCCAAGTCTCTTTCAGTGGTTAGATCATGTTATTCACCAACCAACGATACCTCAGCTTGAACGACAAACATCTTGAGACCATTCTACGAACTTACTTCTACCCATTACTAGGACTGCATCATAGGGATGTAGGTCAAACCTTCGCAAACATACCTCCAATCCGTACTAGGACTGCATCATAGGGATGTAGGTCAAGCTGTCGAAAACATACTCTTACTCTTTACTTGAACAATCAAAGTACATCTAGGGTCAACCAGAATCGCTCACAAAATCCTTATCTTTCGTGTTAACAGAATCATGTCGTCATCCAGAAACAATCAGCCGAGCAACGAAACCCCTATCCTCCATATCGACGCCACTACATTACAAGTTGCAGTAGCAGCTGCTGTGACAACTTTCCTTACACACATCAACTCGGGCAACGCAAGCAAGACTGACAAAGGAGTCGAGAGTTCCGATGGTAGTACCAAACCGGGAAACCAACAAATGGCAATAGTCATGGACTTGCAAAGCCATAAGATTGAAAAGAAAAGACGATATCATCAAGCCTAAAAGGCGCGCAAGAGAGCCCAAAGACTTGCCATGCCATAGCCACAAGTGGCAACTCCTGCAGAATGCTTTAAGAAGCAATTCCCAAGGTGGAGTAATGAGGAAGGCACTCGTGTCCACATAACACTGGCTAAACACCGCACTCCCGCCACCAAAGCTAGTACTAGTTAGTCATGCCACCAATGCGGTGAGATAGGGCACCTCAAGAAGGATTTCCCTATAGCAAAGAACTCTGGCACAGATGGGAAGATTCTCAGGATCACAGATGCAGGAGAACCTGCTCCGGAACCGCGTTAATGTAATTTAGGGTTTTCGTTGTAACAAACTTATAAAATATCCAAAACTAGTGCAACTAGAGTCTTATCTTTTGCGGGATCTCGTCAGTATAGGGATGCGCGTGCTGCGTATACTTGTCTTTTGTAGTATACCTTATTCGCAGCAATAGTCTTGTAGTAGTCTAAAGTACTCTAACTCTGTTTATGGTTGCACGGTTGTGTTTTGTCTATAAACGTCTTATGTTCAAATCTAATGTCTTTAAGTTTCCGTATGATTCCGACATTATCGTACGACTCGATTCAATTTGATCCTTACAAAAACAGCTTCATACATGCATCTCTTTCTTCGAATTCGCCTTTCCAGCGTAGCCGTCATATCAGAACACCGAAGTACTCATGCATGGAGTACCTCATAGTTCTTTTCCTTTCTGAAGAAATCCACGAAGTACCACTCGTACAGTACGTCAAGTTCAAATCCAAAGATCCATACGGTTGATCTGACGCTGAAGAATGTATACACAGGGGTGATATATAATCAAGGTTCTACAGGTTTAGAATTGATGATTCCACTTTAAGTTCTTTTCCCTCGATGGGATATGAGCTTAAAGAAAAATCAGTTATTCGACTACCTATTCAATATTAATTATATACGACTCGTATACACGATATTGTGATCGTTGAACCAAGTATGAATTCTAATGTGAACTTCAGGACGGAGACTGCCCAAGACTACGAGTAATCGCATCGTCATGTGAACAAACTTAGAACCCAGTATGACTCCTGTAAACAGATCGCCCTACAGTCTAAACAACTACGGAGATACAAGAACAATCCGGACAACTTAGCAAACTGCACATAAATAGAATTTGAAGACTAGGCTTCTCACCCTGGAGAACTCCGGTCTTATTCTTCCAGAGGTCGATGGACTGTATCGTATGTACCTCGGCTATCAAGGACCCCGTCCAGATTTTTCCATTAGAAATCGTTGCCTCTGTCTCGCATAGTTGAATTGGTTGGGAAAACGCAAGGAAAGAATTACTTTCAGAAATGGACCTGAGATCCAAATATCACCAGTTTGAGTGTGAGGGAAGGATGTCCGGAAGACTACCTTCCGAACTCGATGTGGACACTTCGAGTCCGTAGTGATACCCATCGGATAGGACCAATACGCCTGAAGCATTCATGAGTTTAATGAATAGAGTCCATATTTCTTACTTGGATTAGTTCGTCATTCTCCATGTAACGACTTACTTATCTGCTCTCGTAGTAAGAAGGAACCCGCGGAAACATTAACCTCAAAGATACTTTTCGCAAAGTTCTCTAACACGAGTTTTGGAATTGAAGAGTCAAAATTTCCTAAGACACACTATTAGTGATGTGGAAATTCTTGAGTACTTTGTCAATTTATCAAAACTATTGAGAATTTGTCGACATTAGGGACGCCGACAGGAATTCGACAAATTCTAGGTCTTACAGACCAACTGTCATAGTTCATCCAGAACTCCTCGCAAATCAGAGAAACCTTTACGACTTTGACTCAGCAAGGGGTGGCCCTTGACTGGGAAGTTAAACAAGAAAAAGATACCTTGGAGATTCCAAGTGAGAGACCAAGTTATTTAGGAAAACTCACTCTGGGAATGGCTTAATGCGCTTCGTAAAGCGTGGAAAGCTAAATCCAAGATAGTGAGGACCTTCGAGATTCTTACCAGAATTGGTGCTATATCTCACAGACTAAACCTACTCCACGAACTTAGTAACGTACATTTTACTCTTCGCATCTCGATCTTGAAACCATACCTTTCTGTTAGGACTCTCGTAAGCCCACTCGACGAGATCGAGATTAACGAGATCCTCGCCTTCGTATTAGAATCGTAGTGACCCTCGACCGAGTGGTCAAGCGGATGAAGCAGCGCCGCCTCCCTATAGTGAAGGTTCGTTGGAATACCAACCAAAGGCCCGAATTCACTTATGAGCGTGAGAAACAATCGATTAGGAAGTTTCCCACCTCTTGAATCGATCATTCATGCGTACTTCCTTACCTAAATTCTAATTTCGGGACGAAATTCCCTTTAACAGGGGGATGATGTGACAACTCGAAATTTTCATTCGGTCAAACCCTAACAGTCAATCACTTCGATTTATAGGTCAATTACATTATTACTTATTTTTGGAAATTATAAAGTTCATTTGATTATTTTAATATTATTCTTTAAACGAACGGGTGAAAGAAAGTGTCGTCTCGGGTTTTGAAATTTAAAAACTGCAAACACCTCGTGTCTTAGAAGTTCACGACCAAACTTTTATGTTTAGGTCGAAAAATCACCCAAAATGTAAGAACGTAAATTTTCAAAACAAAATTTTCATTTCTTAAAAACATGTTTTCATCCAAAATAAGTCATAAAGATCCAATGTATCATATCATAATACAAAACATATAAATCCCAAGATCATAAATCCTCCATTAGTGTGTACAGATCATGACGGCGACTTCCCACGGTCCTCGCTAGTACCTGAAACACATAACACAACAACTATAAGCATAAATGCTTAGTGAGTTCCCCAAAATACTACTTACGCACATACGCCTTTCCAAGCCATGACCTTCCGGTCCATGTGTCTCAGGGGACTTCCGTCCCGACCCGGTAAACCTTCCGGTCCTACCCGCGTCGATCTTTCGGTCCACATCACAATGCCTTCCGGCCCATAACATAAAATGCATTCCGGCCCATAACATAATGCCTTCCGGCCCATATCAAGCATAGCATACATAGCACATACAAACGGTTAACTTAATCATATACAATGCATACAACTCATAACATATCCGACCTCTCGGTCACACATAAATACCCTTCCGGGTACAGTATAGTGAGAAGACTCACCTCGCAGAAAGTCTAGAATCTCACGTGCTCGCTATCTCTGAATCTCGAAACAAAGACCCAACCCTGCCTAATCATAACGAAATATCATTCTAATCAATATAGGCTTCCAAGACTAGGCTACACCCTTATCATTATCCCACAGAGGGGTAAAAGACCATTTCACCCCTCCTTGACTCAAAGTCCACATGTTGACCAAAACCCTAAAAGTCAACAAAAGTCAACTGACCACAGTACGCGGGGCGTACATCGATGAATCACAATCGGGGGTCGCAACCCCTTACGCTGCGCGTACTGGGAGTTACGCCCAGCGTAAATCCTAGATTCAGCCATACCATATTTCTGCTCTTAAATGGTTAAGACACTCCTTCAACTTCCAGATTTGGCTCACATGAAGTCTCTTAACCCATAAAGTCGGAACCTTTAAGCCTTGGCATGGCTGTAAAGGCTCCTACACCCTCTAATACCTTCCTTTTCACCTCCAAAGATCTAGATCTCATGCATGGCTAAATATTTACGTCCAAGATCACATTTTTATGAATATACAACTCAAATAGACCTGGAATATGGTAGATCTAAGCCAATGGAGACTACTTGCTCATAAAGTCTCCATCTTTGTGACCAAAACCCTAGAAATTTGTCCAAGAAGCATACCATAAGAACTACAAGGAAAGATCTGAACTTTTTACCTCAGGAAGAAGCTCCAACCTTTGTTATCCTCAGATCTACACTTGTCCATCAGCTCCTAGTCTCCACAATGGACTTCTCTTCTCCTTTGCTACCTTGAAATGACACCTTGAGGCTTAGAATACTCACACTCCAGCTAAAAATGAGGGAAAAGCTCTCTTAGGGTTTCTTTCTGAAGGATGGTGGCTGAGGGACAAGGCCATCTCATTCCTTTTATGGCCATCAAGCCAAATTAGGGTTTTGGGTCTGGATCGGTTACGCCCGGCGTAACCTTGGGTACGCCCAGCGTACCCGGGTGACAACACGTTCCAGAAGGCGCGCGAGTACGCGCAGCGTACTCTTTTTACGCCCAGCGTACTCGCCCAACACAAAGGCCAAAAATGACAATTATTTAAAAGATGAAGGGCTAATCGTTTGTACCTGAATTTCGGGCTGTTACACAAAAACAGTGAACTCATGCATAAGCATGAGTTTACTCCCCAAGAACTAGTCATTTTGTGTTTACTCCCCATTTACCAAAAGAGTAAACTCCAAAAATCCTCTCAAGTATCATCCTAGAATTAATTCAAGATCTTCAAACTTGTAAGTGTTCTAGCCATTTTAAGTTGGTATATCACTTAATCTAGTGATTGTACATCCTTTAATCCATCCATTTTTGTGTTTTGATTAGTTTTCTAAAAACACCAAGAACACCAAGAACACACACTAAGTGTTCTTGAACTTTAAGTTCATTTCAAGCTTCCACAATGTAAGTACTTCTATCCTAGAGTCATTTAAAGCTTGCTATACATGTTTATATCAAAGAAAAGTCACAAGAACACCAAGAACAAGGTGTTCACGGTTTTGGGAGGCTCCCAAAACCGTGAACACCAAATTTAGTGCCTTAGGGTGCTTTAGGGTGTCTAGATGCTTTACAATGCCTTAGGGACTTGTCTAGATCCATCCTTGATGTGTATATCACCTAAAAGAACAAGAAAACAACCATTTATAGGTGTTTACGGTTTGGGGATCTCCCAAAACCTTAAACACCCCAAAAGGTGTTTAAATGTCCCATAAAAGTCTCATGGTTATTCCTTATGTCTAAATCTAACCTAGACTAGTGCCATGATTGAGCTAAGGACTTGAAAACCCCCAAAATACCAAACTTATGGGTTTAAGGTAGTAAACTCATGAGTTTAAGTTAATAAACTCATGGAGAAATGGTCCTTAGGCCGTAAACTCCATTTAGGAGTGTTTTGATGCCACACAACACTTCCTAAGGCTAAATCATGAAGTAGGAATGCTTGGAATAGCTTAGAAGACTTCAAATCAACAAATGGTCAAAAGGTTAGGAGTTTCTGACCATAAACTCAAGAGTTTACGAACGTAAACTCAAGAGTTTACGAACGTAAACTCAAGGAGTGTTGGCCCTTAGGGAGTAAACTCATATTAGGAGTGTTCCTTGAACCCCAAACACAATAGCCTTTCCCTACAACACTTAGATGCACTCCTTAGCACTTATAACACTTATACAAAGTGTTTGTAATGTCCTAGAGGGTGTTGACTTGTTTATCAGTTGTTTAAAGACTAATTATTTATATACATATGCCCTCATATGTAATTAGGATCTTTGTGCGTGTCTAAGTCTTCACTTGACACCAAGCACTTATCCGACACTTCCTTCCGATCCACTCGCAACAGGTGAGTTCATACCCCTTAATCCATGTTTTAAATGTTTTTAAATGCTTTATGGGGGGGGGATACAAGTAGAATTATGCTAGTTATTATATCAATCATATGTGATTAATAAGCAGCATTCACATGATTTACTACTCATTAGCCGTTTTACCAAACAGTTTCCTTAAAATGTTTTTCATAAACACTTTATATGTTTAAAACTCCTTATTAAACTGTACATTTTACTCTGTATGTTTCATTTCAAACTCATTTACAATTGTGTTTCAAACAAATGTTTCCTTATACTTAAACTGTTTTATCAAACCCATGCTTTCAACCCGTTTTATAGATTGACATCAAGTCGATCTTTTCTTATATAATAATTATGTTCAAAGGTTTTACAAAACTTATTTTATGCTTTTATATTACAAATTGCATGCCTATATATGTATAGTTATATGAGAAATGTTTAAAAGAGTTAGGAAGGCTATCCACCCTATTTCCTTTTCGCGCTTGAGATGTGGTCTGGTGGGATATCGGGTTGCCATCCGAAGGTCCTTTAAATATTAGTTATATATCATGTGTACATATATAGTCATAAAGGTTCTCCCAGTTCATTCAATACCCTTGGGTAGCAAGGGTATACTTCCATGTTCATACGTACCAGTTATATTACTAGTAAGCTACCATATGGGTAGTTTAGGAAGATACTAATACTAATACTAGAACAATGAATCACACAAAGAGTCAGTTCATACATGAGTCATAATACTTAGTGATGAGAAACAAACATAATACATAGTGATGAGAAACAAACATAATATTTAGTGATGAGAAACAAACATAATACATAGTGATGAGAAACAAACATAATACATAGTGATGAGAAACAAACATACATGCTAAAAGAGGAAGAACACACAATACAGCTAGCACATACATTACATTAGTTAAGTGAGCCATTAAACAGGTCATGGCACTACCTGCCATGACCGTTTTTGTGTCCAGAATCTCCTTAATTGGAGAGCGTATGAGTTTGCGTATAGATCTATACTGGATTGACCATCCTACACCTTGTTGCTCGCTACAGTGGGACTTGCAAGTCTACAGGTGCAAAATGTCTTGTCTTACGGCGTCTTACATCGTCGTTTTACTATAGTCGGTAGCAGGATACAGGTCGATCACATGTTACTTTAAATTACATTAGATTTAAGGTAGTTAGTACGGTTGTAGTTAGATACTACACCATAGTACTGTTTGATTTTCCCATTACATTCACTTCGTGAACGTTCACACGACGTGCGGTAATGTAGAAACTATATTTTTGGATTCATGATAGTCAGATTTGGGAAAATACACACTCTTACAAGAGCCACACACACAGACACTAGATGCCTTTGGTAGAATGATACGATTAGTAGGAAACATAGGGCTTCCTAGGATCATACAAAACATTTTCATACTTACAGTTCATATACATTTTCAACACTTACAGTTGATATATATTTTCAATACTTACAGTTCATATACATACAAATACTTACAGAAAAATTAAGACACTAAAATACTTATGATCTCACCAGTTTTAAAGCTGATACTCTCTTTCAAAATAACTTGTATCCTCAGGTCAACCATAGACAGGTGCCGATGCAAGGTTCAGAGAAGATGGTGCTCGTTCAAGACTCATCTTTCTTTTTGATTGATACTTTAGTGTCTATTATGATTTGACAGAACACACTTGTATTAAAATTATATTATTAATGCAATGGATGATGTTGTTGGTTGTTTACTACTTTTCATTGTTGTGATACTGTACATGACGTCCTTCGCCCCAGAACGTTTCCGCCATTCATGGTTTTGGGGTGTGACAGGGCAGGTAGGAGTCCCGCTCCCACCGAAGTCAATAACACAGGCTCTCAACATGTACTCAAGAGTCTGAATGGTCCGCTCACTCTGGCCATCCGTCTTCGGATGATAAATTGTACTGAAGTGCAGACGTGTGCCCAGTTCCTCGTGGAACTTCTACCATAATCTGGAGGTGAACCGAACATCACGGTCTAATACGATAACGACTGGAACCCCATGCCGTGCGACAATCTCACGGACGTTTAGATCGGCCAAATTCTCGGCCGATGAGCTCTCTCGAATGGCCCGAAAGTGGGCACTCTTGGTCAGTCGATCCACGATGACCCATATGGCGTCGAAACCCCTTGCCGTCTTTGGCAGCTTGGTGATAAAATCCATCGTAATCTGCTCCCATTTCCACATGGGTACCTCAAGAGACTGCAACTTGCCATGTGGCCTTTGGTGCTCAGCCTTGACCATCCTGCATGTTAGGCACCTCTCCACGTACCAAGCGATCTCTCGCTTCATGCACGACCACCAATTACTCAAACACAAATCTCGGTACATCTTGGTGGCCCCCGGGTGAATAGAAAAGTGAGACTTATGAGCCTCCTCCAATACAATCTGTCTGACCCCACCAGACATCGAAACCAAGACCCATCCGCAACGGGTCAACAATCCCTTGCTATCCTGCACAAACCAGGTGTTCTCACCCTTAATCCTCTCTAGTTTCCAATTTTCCCGATGCATACCCTCTGATTGAGCTTCCCGGAGTAAGCCCACGAGTGGGGAATCCGCTTATATCCTCATGCATGTCACTGAAATAGCAGGTCCAGCCACCTTGCGGCTCAAAGCATCTGCAACCATGTTCGGTTTACCAGGGTTGTAAAGGATCTCACAGTCGTAGTCCTTGACTATATCTAGCCACCTGCACTGCCTCATATTCAGGTTCGGTTGGTCCATAATATACCTCAAGCTGTTGTGGTCAGTGTAGATGGTACAACGGACACCATAGAGGTAGTGTCTCCAAATCTTGAGAGCAAACAGTACTGCTCCCAACTCCAGATCATGTGTGGGGTATCTCGACTCGTGCGGCTTCAGCTGCCGCGAAGCGTAGGCTATCACCCTTCCTCTCTGCATGAGGATCGCTCCCAGACCTTTGATGGATACATCACAGTATACCATAAATTCATCCACTCCCTCGGGGAGGGTCAAGACTGGGGCCTCGCATAAACGTTGTTTTAGGGCCTCAAACGCCCTCTGCTGCTTAGGGCCCCACCGAAAATCCACCCCCTTCCTCGTCAGATGAGTGAAGGGTACTGCAATATTGGAGAAATCCTGTATGAACCTCCGGTAGTATCCTGCCAAACCTTAAAATCTCCTGATGTCGGAGGGAGATCTCGTAACCTCCCATCGCATAACTACCTTGATTTTGGCCGGATCGACCAAAATCCCATCCTGGTTAACGAGATGCCCCAGGAACTGGACCTCTCGTAACCAAAACTCGCACTTCGAGAACTTGGCATAAAGCCGTTCTCGCCTCAAAACCCCCAATAACTCCCGTAGGTGCTCCTCTTGTTATTCCCGAGTCTTGGAACACACCAAGATATTGTCAATGAACACTATGACCGAGCGATCGAGCATTGGACAGCAGACAAGATTCATCAGGTCCATTAATATCGCCGGTGCATTGGTGAGCCCAAATGGCATCACCACAAACTTGTAATGTTTATACCGAGTCCTGAACGTGGTCTTCTCCACATCCTCCTCCCTTACCCTGACCTGATGGTACCCAAACCTCAAATCAATCTTGGAGAACCACGATACCCCTGCAACTGATCAAAAAGGTCGTCTATCCTTGGGAGTGGGTAGCGGTTCTTCACCGTCAACTTGTTCAAATCCGTATAGTCTATGCACATCTGGTGCGATCCATCCTTCTTATTCACGAAGAGTATCGATGCTCCCCACGGAGAACTGCTCGGATGAATGAACTGCTTACCTAGCAGTTCCTGCAGCTATGACGACAACTCCTGCATCTCTGGTGGTGCCAAACAGTATGGAGCCTTGGCGACAGGGGCCGCACTAGGCACTAGGTCAATCCTAAACTCGGCCTGTCTCTCCGGACGAAATCCGGGCAACTCCTCTAGAAATACGTCAGCAAACTCGTAGACCACTAGGACCTCTACAACTGATAGTTGGTCGTTGACTCGCGTATCCACCACATACGCTAGGTAACCCACACCCCCATGCTGAATGTACTACTGAGCCCTGGCAACTGAACAAAACCTGGAACCCGATCTGGTGCCTTCACCATAAATCACCAGTACTCCCCTACTTAGGGTTCAAACTACAACCCGCTGGCCCTCGCAGTTAATCATAGCACTGAATCGACTCAACCAATCCATACCTACTCTCATGCTAACATCCCCCATGGGGATAGGAATCAGGTCAATAGGGAAGGGTACCCTAAATATCTCTAATGTGCAACCCCGGTAGACTGAAGAAGAAGAAACCCCGAGTTCGTTGGCGATAGAAACTAGCAATGGACACTCAAGCTCCCCGACCGGCAAACCGAACTCTCTACCGAAAGTCTGAGAGATGAATGACCGAGTCGCACCCAACTCGAATAATACCAAAGCAAGTAAGGAGTTCTCTAAAAACATACCTAATACAAGTATACATATACATAAGCATAAAACATATATAATCAACGACATAAAAGGATAGAAACATACCAACCACCACATATGATGCTGCCATGGCCTCCTCGGCAGTGAGCTGAAAGGCACGTCCTCGAGCCTTGGGGGGCTCTGCTTGTCTTGCCTCCCATCAGTGATCCTCAATGTATCCAACGCTGGATCCTACACCGGCCTGGCAGCTAACTGCGAACAGTTGGTCTTCACATGACCAACCTGATGACAGTGAATACAAATCCTCATATCCGAGGTAGGGACGGGCTGGCGACACTCTCGCGTATAGTGCCCCACCTTGTCACATTTTTGGCATCCATTACACAATCTACATGCTCCGATATGAACCTTCCCATACTTCCCACAAGTGCGGGCACACTACCCTCCCGTCCTGGAATCAGCGACCTTGAATCGCTTTGGCGCCGGCTGCGCCTGCCCTGGGGCCTATCTCAGGTCTTGTAACTGTAACTCAATCTCCAGCTCATGCCACCTCGCAGCCTCCTGATGCTCCAATAGGGTATCACATCTCTGTGTCGCAACAAACTGTCTGATATCAGTCTTGAGCATGCTCAGATATCGAGTCATCTTAGCCCGTTCAGAAGCAAACTCCGGGCAAAACATTGCCCTCTCAGTAAACAACCTGATGATCTTCATTACCGACTATGTGCCCTGATGCAGATCTAAAAACTCATGTGCTAGTCTCCCCCTCTCCACCCGTGGAACATAATGGGTACTGAACATGTCTCTGAACCGATCCCAAGAAATCGCAACTCGCTGCTCCTCAGTGTATGATCCGGTAACCAATATCCACCAATCCTTCACTCCGGACCGTAACAGGTTCAGAGCACACCTCACCGTTTGATTAGCAGGGCATGAACACGTGAAGAAACTGATGGGTTTTGAGCATTCTAACACTTCCTAAGTGTACGTGCAACCCTAATAACCCTGGATCTATGTTTGTCTAATTATCATGCAAAGTTGATTTCCAACGTTATGATCCTATCTAGCATACATGGGGAACAATTTTAACTTGAATGAAAGATAGAACTGTTGGATTAATGTCTAAGTCCATATGGATAGTCTTTTGAGAATATTATATTTATGATTTGTATTAATATATTATAAGTTCTAATATATTAATATGGAATCATATTATTTAATTAGTATTGATCAAGACTTAATTTAGAATTAATTAAGTGATCAAGATGAACTAATTAAATAAGGACTCTTATATATATGGAATGGGCCAAGTTCATTTAGGTTGGGCTAAGCTTTCATGGATAGTCCATGGAGTGTTTAACCCATGGATCATATGAAATGAAAGGTCATGGGTTTAACCCTAGTCTCCATACTATATAAAGTTGTCCTTGGTTGGTGAAATTAGCACTAGGGTGGTACACTAAGAAGGGCTAGCCGATTTCACTAGAGAGAACCAAGTATCCATATTCTCTAAAGTCTTCCAAGGTGTTTTGGTGATTTGTGATTCCATTTGAGGCTTCCACACTATTGGGGCTAAGCTCTTAAAGCTTGAAGACATCAAGCTACATCAAAAGGTATGTCATCTAACTAGTACTTTGTAGTATAAGAACTTCATAATATGCTAGTTAGGATTAAAGCCTTGGAAAGTTCTTATTTGCATGTATAATAGAGAAAACATAGATCCAAGATTTATAGGGTTGCATGTACACCATAGGGGTGTTAGAATGCTCAAAACCCAACAGTGGTATCAGAGCCATGGGTTGTTTTCTGTTATATTAATGCAAATATTTTATTTTCAAAGTTGAAAAAAAAGGAAAAAAAAAACAGGATGTTTGTCAAATTTTAAGATAATTACTTGTTTTTGTGAAAAACTAATTATTTGTAAAATTTGAATCATTTTCTATATGAGTTGGATTAGGTCAAATTTAGTAAAAGATAAAATTATATGATTATTTTTTTAGTTTTAAAAGTTTGATCTAAAGAGTTTTTTTGAAACCTCCATAAGTTATGGATATGAAAAGGTTTTAAAAAAAATTGATTCAAAGTTTTTGATGGAGTTACAAAACATGGTCTTAATGTTTTAAAGAATTCGATAACTTGTTCTTAAGTTATGGAACATGAAAAGTTTCATCATAAAAGAAACATTAAACTCCATAAGTTATGGAATCCAAAAGTGTTTTTTTGTGTTACCTTGTTTTATGGGTTATTTTTTAGATTAGTGAAAAATATGTGTTAATAGTTTTCAATCCAAATTAATCTATAACTTGTTCTTAAAATGTGTTTTTGTAACTAGTCCTCAAGTTATATGAAAAGTCACATTTATGAATCTTAAAAACTCATAAAAAATGCCTTCGGTTACAAAAAAAAAATGAAGAGTCTTTCCTTATCAAATGGTTTTATGACTCCATAACTTGTCCTCAAGTTATGGAGAACCAAGAGTCTCTTCATTAAATAATAAATAAAAAAAAGGTGTAACCTTAATTAATTCCATAAGTTATAAAATAAAGAAAAGTTAATTCTTTTATTAGTTTAAAGTCTTCCATAACTTGTCCTCAAGTTATAGAACTTGAAGAGTTTTTGGATTAAAACTACTTTAAACACATAAGTTATGGAATTAATTAGTTTTGAATAGTTTCAAAACTTGCCCTCAAGTTTTGGAATTTGAAAAGTTTCACTTGTGAATACTTTAATTCCAAGTTAGCGCTTAGAATTTTAAAAGTTAAAATTCAACCCTTATACTTTTTAATATTATAAGTTAATAATATATATATGTATAAGAGTAAAGTCAGTCTTACTGTTAGTAGGCCTCATTCACGAAGCCGGTCTATAAGGGGGGGGTATAAGGCTACTGCCTATAAAATGGCAGTTTAATGGGTGTCCACTCTCACCCACCGCTTCCTTGACTGGTGGAGGGTCGTTAGCCGAATGGGTTTGACAGGACTATAATTCTCCCTTCATTAAAAGTATTAATGATAACTACTAAGTAACTAAGCTCTTAATAATACCCAATCTTAGTTACTTAGAAAAATGTGAATAAGGTGCTAATCCATGAAATTACACTTTGCACTTTGTTTAAGTCGGTTAGTGGAGCGTGTGTGGTTAACCGACACACTAACTCGTATTTAACAAGGTAGGCAAAGGGTAACCTAATGTTTATCATAGTATCGATGGAGAGTGTGTGGTTAACCGGCACATCGATAGAGGGGTAAACACTTAAGGGTACCCAGTAATTTGCATGGTTACTTCACACCTTGTTTTGTGATCCTCGGCATCCCAGTCACAAAACCTGAAGGGAACACTCGAGATTGAAACATGCCATTGAACAGTTCAATGAATCACAAAGATCTAGGAATTTCAAATCCAATTAAAACCTAATTAATTATTTTGTTTTTCATGGTGGAAATTGGTGAATCGTCATTCACATACCTTCAAATATTCTCTAGCTTGGATTACGACATCCCTCTTCCAAGTTATAAAATAGTTTGTTGGGTCCTAGCCTTAATATTTCATATTGGGTGTTATATTAAGGACTTTAAATCAACTATCTTGAATATCTCCCAAAAGATGTCAAGTTCAGACATCTATGATCTTCCCAAATATCTTGGAACTTCACTTCCTCCACCTCCTACAATTATTCTCCCTAACCCACAAGTTCAAGGTCACTCAAGCCCTATTGGAAAGGCAAGGTCTAGTTGTGATCACATCTTGGAGATGAAGTCACATGCTGATAAGCCGGGAGAGTTGGGTGTCAAAGTCTTAAGAAAGTTAGTGGTTCAATCACTTTCTAAGTCACATAGTGAGTTTCTTTGGAACTCCTATGAAACAGACTATGACAAGACCCTTAATGATCTTATCTATTTGCTAAGATCATCTTCCTAAAACTTTATGTACATTGACAATGATGACATTGGATATCCAGTAAAGCTCTCTCTTCCCAGTGGAAAGGGATCGGCCATAGTCAACTGGGTTGACCAAATGGTAAAGAGAAAAGCTAAGTCTGTGACAGTCCCGTGTACCATTACCAAAGGGTCCATATGGTTATATTGCCAAAGGAAGGGGCATTGGTT
Source organism: Lactuca serriola (assembly GCF_051521515.1). NCBI lineage: Eukaryota > Viridiplantae > Streptophyta > Magnoliopsida > Asterales > Asteraceae > Lactuca > Lactuca serriola. Next base: position 266,724,025 of record NC_136415.1, read on the forward strand.
GGGAATCTGCCAATTTACTTAAGGGTGTTAAAGTCAATAAGTTTGACTCTACTTCAGGTAAAGTCCACTATCTAACTCTGCTAAGTTTCTATTCTGAAATTCATGATACATGATGTGACTGGGTCACAAAGAAAAGTAAAGAAACTTAAAGAAAGAATATGCTGAATCTGATCGCGTAGATGGATTTCTATCGCATAGTTTGAAGATTGGATTCTTGAGCTACTTCTTAGGAGTTATGAGATATTGCTTGAGAATAGATAACAACAAGTTTTCATATGGATTGTAAGGATAGTTTTTCCCCAAATTTTTTAAAATAAAAGGAAAAATGATGATTTTATTTATTTTAAAAATATCCTTACAATGGCATTTGAGGAAAAATTTGTTGCTTATATGATTCCAATAATAGCAAGAGTGGAAATATGAAATTGATTCTTTCATTTGTGGTAATGTCTAAATTTACCAAATAAGGAAAGATTATCATCACCCAAGTTTCAATTGGACCGAAACTTGGAATCATGCAAGTTGTATAGCATGATGAATGAGAACTTTCAAGTATTGGAAAAATAAGACTAACTACTTGTTCACATGGATGTGTGAGTCAAGTAAAGGACTAAGGGATCGAGTACACATTCTGGTGCGCTGGTCAAGTCCACCACAAAAGATCGATAAGATTATTCGTCATAATTTACTAAAGCTCACTAAATAGGGTTATACTTACAAGCTTAAGTGTAATTCTGAGACATTGGAAAAGCTTCCAATGTAAGACAGAGCGAATAAGAAGAATCAAATTAGGCATAAGGATAAAAGTTTCTCAAATCTAAAAAGATGGGAGCGTCCTTTAGTATTAGTTTTTATGATCATCTTACTGATTTAGAGACCTTATCACAATTCATCCTCTAAGTGCCTTCTTATAGCTAAGCAGAGGAGCTATGAAATGTTGAAGTGGTTAAATCAAGAAGATGATTCATACTTCGTTCCAAAAAAACAATTCTTAGAGTCATACTCCAAGATTGTAACTTGAGTGACATGTCTTAAAGAAGGTTTAAAACACTTGTCAAATGTAAGAGTAAAAGTTTTCTACTCTTGTACATTTGAAATTGGTAAGTTGTGATGTTTTGGATAAAACAAAGACCAACTAAGGCAAATTGTGTGAAGTGTCTGTCTTGATTAGAATCCACACTATCTCTTGAATATTTGAAAAGAAAGTCTTATAGGTCAAGGAGACAGTGGGAGTCTAAAAGATCCTGAAAGGGTTTCAAGAAGTAATCAAGAACAAAAAAAACCTGTATTTCATCACTAGCACACAACTAGAGGTTTATAACCTATCGTGTTGACATTTATGTGCCCATTCCAGTTAAAGTTGGCTTTGCATATGAGTACTTAGAGTTCTCAATTGGTTGCAAAACAACATGGAAGCAATGGCAGGCCCTTGAGCTGCCAGGTGGCAAGAAGTTAAGATTGCACAAGTTCAATCCATATGAGTTAGGATTTGTCACCAACCTAGTCCTGTGATTATGGTTTTGACAAATTCACATGGATAGGAACACTTACACCATAAAATCTAAGTGTCATAAAGTTTCTCTTCGATTCATGAAAATGATGGTAAGGAAACTCTTTCACTAAGTAGATTTTAAGTAGATAGCAATTGTGATATTTGCAGTTCTCAAAGTCGTTAGTGGAGTGTGCGTGGTTAACCGGCACACTAACATTAACTTATGAGAAATGGAAAAAGGTCTAAACAATTTAGACTATGATTACAACATCCCTTTTCATAGTTCTGAAATTGTTTAGACACACTTGTGAGCTATCTAAGAGAGGTGTATGATTTTGATAAAGTCTTATCAAGGCAATCTAGTATAAGAAATCCGAACTTTGGTAAGAAAGTCAATAAAGTATTGATTTCTAGAAGTCCAGTAGATTTCTGGGTACATGTCAAAGCTAGTGGGAGCATAAGTGTTATGCTATTAATCATCATGTTAGTGGGAGCATGATAATTATGATAAAGATTGCAAGTTAGCAATGTTAATTATAGAAAACAAAAGGTTTCAATTGGGAAAAAGTTGTTTTGCTATAATTAAGGGAGAGGAAATTATACTTCATCTCAAATCTATAAGCTTAGATCGTGAGGTTTTAATCATTTTGTCAATGATATATATATATATATATATATATATATATATATATATATATATATATATATATATATATATATATATATGAATTCCATGTTGGAATGGCTCAAGATAAGGAAATTCTCTATATGGGTCCATTAGTCGTGTCCCATATGCTTCAGATATAGGATCGATTACATGTGCTATATTCATCCTTTCTAAAGTTTTCCAAATGCCTGGGGCATTAAGAAGGGAAAAGGTCTAGAATTGGATATGACTAAAATGATTAAGAAAATTGTCGAGGACAATCTAAGGTTTACCAAAGATTGGTTGCTCAAGGACAGCTGGAAGTATAGTGTTAATTCTGGAAGGACCATATTGACATAATCTGTAAGGAGGCAACTCCTGTTCAGAAGTGATAGTCAAAATGGAATATGGAAATGTTTCAAAGTTAGAAAGTATTCAATCTGTAAGATTAGGAAACTTAATGCAAGAAGGATGTTTCCAAGGAGTTGATCTCCTTTGGAATACTCTGTAATGATTGTTGCCAAGTCTTTGTGAATTTGTGCATAATCATTACGAGAGGATCAATGCATATAAGTTTAGAATCTAACAGATTTCAGTAAATGGCATGAAGTTGGAATTCTTGCTTTTGCAGTAAGGAATTAGGATTGTGAAATGAGAATCATTGGAGTTATGTTCAATTGATCGAGTTCACAAAGTAAGGATCATAGACAAACATAGAGTGCATACTTGGTGTATGGCAAAGCTATTGTTTAAGAAAAACATAGTGTGCATGCTTGGAGCATGGGACAACTAGTGTTTTTAATTCAAGTATAAAGTTGATAAAACCGAAACAATGAATAAAGAATTGTAACACCACGTTCTTTAAGTGTTTAATTATGAGTCCCTAAGATTTAAGAGGAGGGGTAATTCTGGTCCTTTTTGCGAGAAATGAGTTTTATCCGAGAAGGTTTCGGGCTGGTGTATGTGTTAGAAGCATTGGGCTTCTCGTCACCCTCGTATGAATGTAAAGTTATTTGGGAGCGGGTTTAGAATAAAGGAGTTGCGGTGTTTTGAAGTTGATCATTGTTTATAACTCTTTGTGGTATAAGTGGAAAAAGGGTCCCATGCATGCATGGCATGCATGTGTTTTGAAGTCTGGCTGGGTACGCCCAGCGTAAGTTGGACGTACGCCCAACATAATGTTGTGATGTATGCGGGATGGCCGGATGAGTACGCCCAGCATACTAGAGGTACGCCCAACGTACTCTCAGAAACTCCAAACCCTAATTTAGGGTCAGCCACTATATAAGGAACATGTTGGTTCACCCCCTTAGCCTCCTTATGCTCATCCTTAACCTCAGCAAACCCTAGAACTCGTATTCCCTCCATTATTGGGTGTGTTTAACCTTGGAAAGCTTATTTTGGCAAAAGAAAGGCTTGAAGGAGAAAAGAGAAGTTGTCAAGGAAGAAAAGGAACGATTGAAGCTTGTAGGTCTGAAGAGATACCATCCTTTGGAGCTTGTTTGAGGTATAAAGCTTCTTGCTTGACATTTATATTGTGTAGATCTATGTATTTTGAAGCTTTGACACCATTCTTGTCCCAAAAGTCCTCACCTCGTTGTATGTTTCAAATTAGTCAAGATTATCTGTCCTTTCAGACCTTTGGAGAGGTCTTGAGTGAGAAAAATGAGGTCCCAAGGGCTGTAGTTCTTCCATGTGTGAGATATATAGGTCTTAATGGATTAAGACCTTGGATTAAGAGCTTAAGGACATCCCAAGTGATAAATTTTGAGACTTTATGAGTTTTAATCATTTTTGGCTTAAGGATCTGAAGTTTGGGCTTAAGAGCTTAAACCATTAAGTCATTATGTGGATTTGTTGAGCATCAGGGCTACGCCCCGCGTAGCCTTAGAGTACGCCCCGCATAGCGGGCCAGTGCCCCATTTTCTTTTTTTTGAACATTGCAGTACACCCAGCGTACCAGAGAAAGTACGCCCAACGTACTCCCCCTGATTGGATCTTAATTTTGGGCCTTTGAGTTTGGGCCGTTTGTGGGTAGTTGATTATTGGGCCAAGTCTGGGAATTTTTGGATAGAGTATTTTGGGCCTAATTATTGTTATGGACATTGGATCTAGGCCCATTTGGTGAGGTGGGCCTAATTTGGTAAATTGGGCCGATGTTGGACTTTGTATGAGATTTGGACTTTGGTCTTGATCTGATAGGTGGATGTATGATTAGCCTAATGTTTATTTTGTTATGATGGTTAGTTCGGGATTTGCGGTGAGTTGGTGATTCGAGAGTCTGCTTCTTCAGTTTAGTGTATCGGCATTCGCGAGGTGAGTTATCCTCACTATATCAACAGGGTCTAAGGCACCAAGGCCGGCCCTTTATCGGATTGAGATCCGGGTATCTGTTGTTATGTTACTGCTTTGATATGTTGCATCCTGGTAGCTAGGATGATATATGTTAGAGACCTGGTTAAGGTCGGTATCCTAATATGTAGGGTGATGCTATGCTAGTGACCGGTTAAGTCGGTATCCTGGTTAGGATGGTGGTATGCTATGTGATCTGTTTGATCAGCTTGTTGACTGTGAACTGTTATATGATTGTATGTTTATGTGCACATGGTTGTTTGGACTGGAGATGGGTTGAGGCGGGTCTTGCTTTGTGCTATAGGCCAAGATACCCAGGGCGGACCGGATGTCCCGAAGGCCCAGCGAGCGGTCCGGATAGGCTGTAGGCCCCAAGAGGGCAGACCAGACGTGCTGAGGCTCGGAGAGTGGACCATGCTGACTGAAGACTCAGTGCGGGCGGACCAGTCATACTGTAGACTCAGAGAGTGGACCATGTGGATTGAAGGCCCGATGCGGGCGGACCAATCACACTGCAGACTTGAGGTATGTGGCTAGACTCGGAGGGTGGACCAGGTGGACTGTTGGCCGGTGCGGCGGACCAGTCACACAGTAGACCCGAAGTGCATGGTTGTTCTGTGATCGGATATGTTATGGCATGTTATGCGTGTATGGTATATGTGGTTGGTATTTTGGGGATATCTCACTAAGCTTTCGGGCTTACAGTTGTGGTTTTATGTTTTTCAGGTTCTTCAGGAGATTGTGGCAAGGCAAAGGCGTGATCCTACCGCTCCTCATGTTTTTGGTCGTGATGTGATTCTGGGAATACTTTAAATAAACTGTATTGAAAACCTTTTTGTAATAATTTTAATGGAATCGGGTTGTTTTGAAAAATTTAAATTGGTTGGAATTTTTTGGTCGTTACAAGTAATCAGTATGGTGATAAATAAAAGTGTTTATTTATATTCATAGGGTTTGATACCATATTAGATTCATTTATTCCTGTGTTTCATTTTGCATGTTTTGACTTCCAGAATAAACTAGGTTATTCTTCCGGAATGACTAAGTTATTCAAACCATCCACAGTCGGTCATATGTTGGAAGTAGATATGAGTTAAGACTGTCATGGGTTGGCTTGTAGAGGTCTAAGATGTTGGACAAAGGGCTACAACACTCATGAGTGCTCATAAGTTTTGAGTATTGGATTCAACCCGCGCTCATTGGAATCACTTCATGGATTTTATCACGAGTGATCATGAGACGATAATATCTTATATTCTTCAAACCTAGAGATATGAGTTGTTACTATGAGTTGGTTGTACATTGATTGCACGAAAACGCATTCGGTAACTCGGTGTTATAAAACGTGCCTTTGTGTATGATTCAACAATTAGTAGAACAAGCCATATGAGTCGAAGTTTATCCATTCCTTTTACCTTCGGGATAAAAGCGATATCTGTGGGCCCCTTGATGATTTAATGATGACACATGTGAGTGCTTGGCCAAGCCAGGACTGATTTGATTTGTTCAATCAGTCAGTCGTCATGAATCGGAAATCGGGAAACAAAAAATGGACAGAGAGAATGATTATAATCCATGTCTCAGTCCATATGATATCTAGAATGGAGGAATCTGTGATCCCTTATCTAATGGACAAGTTCGTTGACAAGATCAGAGTTCGACAACGGCTTTAAGAGCTACGATTTCCAGTTAGGTTTTGAAGTCATACTCAATAATAGTTTTAGACTTATCCAAGTGGGAGACTGCTGGATTAATGTCTAAGTCCATAACTATATTTGGTATGTACTTGGCCCGACCCAGTATGGTCCATTTGGGTTGCACTTCACCGACACAATTTATATGGATAGTCTTTTGAGAATAGTATATTTATGATTTGTATTAATATATTATAAGTTCTAATATATTAATATGGAATCATATTATTTAATTAGTATTGATCAAGACTTAATTTAGAATTAATTAAGTGATCAAAATGACCTAATTAAATATGGACTCTTATATATATGGAATGGGCCAAGTTCATTTAGGTTGGGCTAAGCTTTCATGAATAGTCCATGGAGTGTTTAACCCATGGATCATATGAAATGAAAGGTCATGGGTTTAACCCTAGTCTCCATACTATATAAAGATGTCCTTGGTTGGTGAAATTGGCACTAGGGTGGTACACTAAGAAGGGCTAGCCGATTTCACTAGAGAGAACCAAGTATCCATATTCTCTAAAGTCTTCCAAGGTGTTTTGGTGATTTGTGATTCCATTTGAGGCTTCCACACTATTGGGGCTAAGCTTTTAAAGCTTGAAGACATCAAGCTACATCAAAAGGTATGTCATCTAACTAGTACTTTGTAGTATAAGAACTTCATAATATGCTAGTTAGGATTAAATCCTTGGAAAGTTCTTATTTGCATGTATAATAGAGAAAACATAGATCCAAGGTTTATAGGGTTGCATGTACACCATACGAGTGTTAGAATGCTCAAAACCCAACAAGAACTACATACCTTGTTGTTGATTTTGATCCTTGAAACCTTGTGAGCCTAGCACCCCAAGTGTGATGCCTCAAATGCTTCACACAACACCAAATGCTATGGAGTAAACATGGAGAGAAAGTATAACACTCTAAAAATCGGCTCTAGCCCTCAAGCATGCATGTGTAGCCGATTTTGGGAGAAACGTGAGCTTTATATAGTGTTGACACATCTAGGGTTACACCATGTAAACCCTAATGTGTCATGACTCTTCATTTTGATGAGCCATGGGTTTGTAACTCCCATGGAGCCTCTTAGCCCACTATACAAGTTATGGATGATTTACATAATCAACCCATGTATTTAATTAGTTATCTTTTGATCACTTAATTAATTCTAAATTAATTCTTGATCAACTAATTAAATAATATTGTTAATATATTAGAACTTATAATATATTAATAAACCACAAGTGTTATTTCTCTCATTTAGTCTATCCAATTGCATGGTGCCATGCAACCCAAATGGACCATGCTGGGTCGGGTCAAGTACATACTAGAAATAGTTATGGACTTAGACACCCTATCCAACAGTCTCCCACTTGGATAAGTCTAATAACTATAACTGCAAGTATGACTTCAGGAACCGATCAGCAATCATAGCTCTTTTCAAGGTTTCTCGGAACTGAGAAGATGATGGTACGCCATTTCAGATAAGTGATCATATAATCCTCTGTTCTAGATATCAGCCGGACAAAGACATGGAACAATGTCTTACTTTTGTCCAGCAGTTTGTTTCCCGATTTCCGATTTGTTTGACATAGAAGTTGATTGAACACATCAACTTAGTTCTGACCGGGCCCGGTACATGGGTTAAAACAAAATCATCGAGGGGCCTAGATATCAGCTTCTAATCCAAGAAGGAACAGATAAACTTCAACCCATATGCTCGTTCTACTACTTGTTAAATTACACACAAACGCACGTTTTATAACATCGAGTTACCAATGCGGTTTTGCACGATCAATGCATAACTAACTCATAGTTAACAAGTCATACTCTAGGTTTGAAGACTTATGTGATATTCCCGTCTCGCGATCACTCGAGATAAATTCCATGAAGTGATACCAGCGAGCGTGGGTTGAATCCAATACTCAGAACTTATGAGCACTTATGAGTGTTGAGGCCATGTCCAACATCTTAGACCTCTACAAGCAACTCATGACAGTCTTACTTCATATCTACTTCCCACATATGACTGACTGGATAATTTGAATAATATGTAAAACAACATAAATATTCTGGAAGTCAAAACGTGCAAACGAAATAATAGTAAACAATTGACAAGGGATAACAACACTTTACTCATAAATAAACACAACTTTTATTCATCATCAAATGTCAACTACATTTTACAAATTTCAAAATTATCTAACTACTAAAACAAATATCATCCTTCAGCCCTATGCTCCTAGCATGCTGGAGATGCTTAACCCTACCCAGTCCCTTCGAGAGGGGATCTGCCGGGTTCTCATCCGATGATACCCTCTTTGCCATGAGGAGTACTTCTTCTATTCGATATCTGATGAAATGGTATTTTCTGTCAATGTGTCTGGATCTACCTTGATCCCTTGGTTCCTTTGCTAAGGCAACTGCACTTTCACTGTCACAGTAAATCTCTATGGGATACGTTATAGCTGGTACAACTCCAAGGTCTCCAATGAAGTTCTTTATCCATATAGCCTCCTTTGCTGCCTCGCTTGCCGCTATATACTCTGATTCGCAAGTTGAATCAGCCACTATCTCCTGCTTGGAACTTTTCCAAGAGATTGCTCCTCCGTTTAAGGTAAAGACCCAACCCGACTAAGAGTGGAAATTATCCCTGTCAGTCTGGAAGCTAGCATCACTATACCCTACAACTCTCAAGTCATCACTCCCACCAAGGGTAAGGACCCAGTCCTTAGTCCTCCGCAGGTACTTCAGAATATTCTTTACCGCTGTCCAGTGAGCCTTACCAGGGTTCCCCTGATGCCTACTAACCATGCTTAAAGCAAAGGCTACATCAGGTCGAGTGCAGGTCATAGCATACACGATCGAGCCTACTGCAGAAGTATAAGGTACTCGACTCATTTCTGCTATCTCAACCTCTTTACTCTGACTCTGAGTCTTACTCAGTCTAGCATTACTCTGGATGGGTAACTCTCATTTCTTGGAATCTTGCATGCTGAATTTCTTCAGAACCTTCTCCAAGTATGTACTCTGACTAAGTCCAATTAGTCTTTTACTCCGGTCTCTCAAAATCCTTATCCTTAGAATATAGGCAGCCTCTACAAGGTCCTTCATAGCGAAACACTTCCCAAGCCAGGACTTAACTTCCTGCAAGGTTAGGATGTCATTTCGTATGAGTAGTATGTCATCCAAATACAGTACCAAAAAACTAACTATACTCCCACTAGCCTTGCATACACACAAGATTCATCTTCACTCCTTGAAAAGCCAGACTCTTTGACTTTCTCATCAAAGCAAAGATTCCATCTACGAGGTGCTTGCTTTAATCCATAGATGGATTTCTCAAGCTTACACACTCTATTAGGGTACTCTGTGCTGACAAAACCCTCTGGCTGAATCATGTAAACATCCTCAGCCAACTTTCCATTAAGGAAAGCGGTTTTGACATCCATTTTCCATATTTCATAGTCATGAAATGCAGCTATGGCTAACAATACCCTAATAGACTTAATATTGGCTACTGGTGAAAAGGTCTCATCATAATCAACTCCTGGAGTTTGAGAAAAGCACTTTGCAACCAGTCGTGCCTTATAAGTATGTAAATTACCATCCATGTAGGTCTTCTTCTTGAAGATCCATTTGCACCCAACTGTCTTACGACCTGGCACATTGTCAACTAAGTCCCAGACCTGATTGTCATACATGGATTGTATCTCGCTATCCATTTAGCAGACTCGGGGCCTTCCATGGCTTCCGCATAGTTGTTAGGTTCATCCAGACTTATCAATGTCCTATCACTGATAAGTGTCTCACCTTCCGCAGTAATATGGAAACCATAGTAATGCTCAGGTACATTCCTATTCCTTGTGGAACGCCTCAGAGGTACAATTGGAGGTACAACAGGAGTTTCCTCCTCAAGTTGGCTGCTAGGGTTTGAGTTTCCTTCACCACTTGACTCTTGAAGTTCTTCAAGGTCAATTAGCCTCCCACTGTCTCCTTGGCTTATGAACTCTCTTTCTCTCTCTCTCTCGAAAAGACAACCCTCCTTGCTACAAAGACCACATTCTTACTAGGTCTATAGAAGAGGTAACCAATGGATTTTTGTGGGTAGCCGATGAAATTACACCTCTCACTTCGAGGTTTGAGCTTGTCATGAGTCTCGCGTCTCACGAAAGCCTCGCAACCCTAAACCTTGATGTTGGCTAGACTAGGAACTTTTCCAGTCCACATCTCGTGAGGTGTTTTGGCAACCTTCTTTGTAGGGACCAGATTAAGGATATGGGTGGCAGTATCTAAGGCATACCCCCAAATGAGATTGGTAGTGTAGCTCGACTCATCATGGAACGAACCATGTCCAACAAGGTTCGGTTACGCCTCTCAGCGACACCATTCAACTGTGGTGTCCTGGGAGGTGTCAATTGTGAGACAACCCCAGATTCCCTTAGATAGTCGAGGAGCTCAGTACTAAGATACTCACCACCACGATCGGATCGAAGCATCTTAATGTTCCTACCCAATTGATTCTCGACTTCCTGTTTAAACTCTTTAAACCTTTCAAAAGTCTCTGACTTATGCTTGATTAAGTAAACATATCCATATCTACTATAATCATCTGTAAAAGTCACATAATGACGATTATCATCCCTTGTGGCAGTTTTGAAGGGTCCTCAAACATCCGTGTGTATAAGATCCAACAAACCTTTACCCTAGCACAAGAACCTGTGAAGGGTGACTTTGTCATTTTTCCAAGTAAGCACGATTCACAACTATCATCTAAATTTAGGTCAAATGATTCCAAGACTCCATCCTTTTGGAGTTGGCCTATGCGTTTCTTGCTTATATGTCCAAGACGACAATGCCATAATGATGCTTTATCCAAGTTATTATCATTAGTAGAATCAATACACAACACATTATTTCCTAAATTATCTACAACAGACACAATTTCATACACACCATAACAAGGTAATGCTTTAAAATAAAACACATTATTAAAGAAAGCATTTATTCCACCAGTTTCATGATCAAATGAAAAGTTAAAACCTTGTTTATACAAAGCATGAGAGGAAATAACATTTCTTGCCATTTCTGGCGAATAACAACATTTATTCAAATCTAAAGTAACTCCACTACTAAGCAACAAAGTATAAACTCGAATCTTGGTGACAGGTGAAACTTTCCTATTCCCCATGATCAAGTTTATCTTTCCATGCTCCACATTCTCACTTCTTCTTATTCCTGCAATTCAAAACAAATATGAATACCGCAACCGGTATCAAGGACCCAAGAGTTAGAATAGAGTAAATTATTAGATGAAATAGTGTAAATACCTGCATGGTTGGGTTTCACTTTCCCATACTTCAAATCTTGCTGGTACTTTGGACAGTTATGCTTCCAGTGCGCCTTTTCGTGGCAGTAGAAGCATTCAGCCTCTTTGGGATCAGAAGAAGATGTAACGAAACCTTTCTTGGTTCCGCTAGAATAGGAGCCATCAAGGGTCTTACCCTTGGTACCCTTCGAAGGGTTCTTTCTCTTCTTCCCTCTACCTTTCCCGATTGCTAGGACAAGTGTTGAGTTTGGAGTAGTAGTAGGAGTGGTCACAACCGACTTACCTGTAAGACCTGATTCTGCGGTCTTTAGAAGTCCTTGAAGTTTGCTAAGTGTAACTTCCTCCTTATTCATGTGGTATGTCATGCGGAATTGATTATAACACGAAGGTAAGGAGTGCAAAATAATATCTATTGCTAACTCCTCAGGGAAGTTCACATTCAACTTCATCAATCGATCCACATACCTTTGCATTTTCTGCATGTGGCTTGTGATGAGTTCACCATCTTTTATTCGGGTTGTGATCATAGAGGAGATGATTTCATATCGCTCTTGACGAGCACTCTGATGGTAGCGGTCCATCAAATGCTAGTGCATCTCAAAAGGATAGTAGTCCTCATAGAGCTTTTCGAGCTCGGCTGACATGGTGGCCATCATGATGCATGCCACTTTTGTAGCATCTGTTTCATGAACCTCATATTCAGCAAGCTCCTCAGGAGTAGCAGTTGGCTCAGACACCTTGAGCTCCTTGTCAAGAACATATTCCTTGTTCTCGTAACGAGTGACCATCCTGATGTTTCTGATCCAGTCAGTAAAGTTGGATCCATCAAAGATGACTCTCCCACAAAGGTTCATGAGAGAGAAGGAGCCAGTAGGGTTTGAGCCAGGAGTAGCATTGTTGGAAGACATATTGTTAAGAAGAAAATAAGTTTAGTTTAGATATAGGGATAGTCCTTAATAAAACACCCAAATATAATATTAAGGCTAGGATCCAATCACAATATATTATAACCTAGAAGAGGGATGCCCTAATCCAAGTTATAACTTATTTAAAAGGTATGTGAATGACTATTCACCAAATTCCACCATGATAATGAAATATAAATTATTAGGTTTTATTTGGTTTTTAGAAATTCCTAGATTTTTTGAGATTCATTGCACTTTTCAATGGCATGTTTCAATCTCGAGTGTGCCCTTGATGTTTTGTGACTGGGATACCTAGGATCACATAACAAGGTGTGAAGTAACCATGCAAATTACTTGGTACCCTTAATGTTTTTCACTTAATCATTGTGCCGGTAAACCACACGCGCTCCTTTCGACCTCATGGAAAACCTTAAGTCACCCCTTGCCTCCCTTGTTAAGTCCAAGTTAGTGTGACGGTAAACCACACACGCTCCACCAACGACTTAAACAAGGTGCAAAGTGTAATTTCATGGATTAGCACCTTATTCATATTTTTCCTAAAGTAACTAAGATTGGGAATTTATAAAACATTTAGTTACTTTATAATAATCATTATACTTTTAATGAGAATTTTTAAGTCACTGTCCTACACATTCGGCTAACGACCCTCCACCAGTAAGGGAAGCAGTAGGTGAGAGTGGACACCCATTAAGCTGCCATTTTATAGGCAACAACGTTATACCCCCCTTATAGACCGACTTCGTGAAGGAGGCCTACTTGCGGTAAAACGACTTGATCTTATATATATATATATATATATATATATATATATATATTAAACTTATAATATTATAAAGTATAAGGGATGAATTTTAACTTTTTTAAAATTCTAAGGGTTGGAACTAAAGTTTTAATATGACTTTACTTGTTCCAAAACTTGAGGGCAAGTTTTGTAAACTTTCAAAACTTTTCATTTCTCATAATTTATGAATTTAATTGAGTATTAAAATTGAAGACACTTCATTTTTATAACTCTTGTGTTCTTTTAATGGCTTTAATAAAAGTGTGGCTTTTGGTTTTCCATAACTTGAGGACAAGTTATGGACTCCATTAAAACACATTATGATCAAGAATTAAACTACCAAGTAGGTTACAAAGAATTCCTATGATCATCTAATCTTCATAAGTTCAAGAACATGAATATGAACAATTTCAAGAATCATAAATTACACTTAAAAACTTGTAATTTTGATAATTTTCATTGTAAATGGATTAGCATAAACATTACACCAACTAAAACAAGATTTAAAACACCTAAACAGTTTAGGGTAATGTTTCTAGTCCATTTCCAGCAACAAAAGTCGAAAAACTGCATTCTGAGGCTTCTACTCGTCGAGTGCATGAACCTACTCGGCGAGTAGGATGAGTTTACACATGAACTCGACGAGTCCCCCCATGGACTCGGCGAGTTCAGCAGGCAGATTGCACAATATCGAATTTTTTCAACAATTTTGCACAAATAACAAACAAACAAGCAAGCCTAGGCTCTGATACCACTGATGGGTTTTGAGCATTCTAACACTTCCTAAGTGTACATGCAACCCTAATAACCTTGGATCTATGTTTGTCTAATTATCATGCAAAGTTGATTTCCTATGTTATGATCCTATCTAGCATACATGGGGAACAATTTTATCTTGAATGAAAGATAGAACTACATACCTTGTTGTTGATTTTGATCCTTGAAGCCTTATGAGCATAGCACCCCAAGTGTGATGCCTCAAATGCTTCACACAACACGAAATGCTATGGAGTAAACTTGGAGAGAAAGTATAACACTCTAAAAATCGGCTCTAGCCCTCAAGCATGCATGTGTAGCCGATTTTCGGAGAAACATGAGCTTTATATAGTGCTGACACATCTAGGGTTACACCATGTAAACCCTAATGTGTCACGACTCTTCATTTTCATGACCCATGGGTTTGTAACTCCCATGGAGCGTCCATGGAGTATCCAATGGGTTTAACCCAACTTGATTATCCATGGAGCCTCTTAGCCCACTATACATGTTATGGATGATTTACATAATCAATCCATATATTTAATTAGTTATCTTCTGATCACTTAATTAATTCTAAATTATTCTTGATCAAACTAATTAAATAATATTGTTAACATATTAGAACTTATAATATATTAATAAACCACAAGTGTTATTTCTCTCATTTAGTCTATCCAATTGCATGGTGCCATGCAACCCAAATGGACCATGCCGGGTCGGGTCAAATACATACCAGAAATAGTTATAGACTTAGACACCTTATCCAACAGAAACATCCCTCCATATCAGACAACAATATTATAGTGACGATCGGATCCTGAACCCCATCGAAAGTAGGGGGCTTCATGTTGTCGAAGTCCCGATACTGAAATGCCCGGACAACTCCTCCCTCTGCTGCAGTTACAGTTGATGCCGCTGCAGTGACAGCCATCTCAGCTAGGACTGCATAACTCTCGTCAAAGTCCTCAACCATGGCGGTATTAATGGACCAAAACATCTCCGGTAACTGCGCCCAAAACAGAGTAGCAACCTCATCATGCAGAATCTCACGAATCCTGGCATCCAACTCATCCGTCCCATCTGACCGATAACCTCGAGCGGTGCCGATCCATCCTAACCGCCAGCTCCTGACCCCGATCCTGATCCGGATCCAGCCCCAAAGCGTCTCGTAACCACCATACTGAAAATATACCAAGGAAGATATCAGATAATCTGCATAATAACTAAGAACCAACTCCCAACTAGCCCTAGGGATTATGACTTCCTTGACATGCGTATGGGTCCTGTGCTTTCAGTAGTACGGGCCCATACAAGCTTCCACACCTACCGATATTTGTGTCAAGTATCATCATAATGCACTAGTATACACATGCATGGTGTCCACTCAACCCTTGCTCCTAGTGAATGGCCAATTGTTTCATAACTAGTCTACTGGCCTCCTACAACTCACACATAAAACTTCCACCAACCCTTCATCACTAGTGTAAGCTAGCCATACATAATGATGGACCCTATAGACTTTCGAATATCCGATCCTACCCTAAGTCCCCAATCAGACAAGAACAAAACATAAGGCCAAATCAAACTTTCTCAGGCTATAAGATCCTAATCATGTATAACCGTGATGCATACACTAATCGACTACATTAATGATGTCAATCTCATAAAAAGGAAACCCTAGGCTAGCAAGCATCCCATATCCAGGCAATTATATCATGCAATATCCTAAAGATCTCTAGGCTAGCACTAGCATGTTGTTCTATCATATCACATAATCAAATAACTGTATAATATTTTGGGGTCTACTTACTGGCTCCGCTGACGTACACATCACATCCCTTTTCTTTATTTTGAAATTCATTTGAAAATCATTTGGAGAATCCTTTCCTTGATTTGAGACTAGATTCACACGAGTGTTCCTCCAATTCACTCAAACCAAGGCTCTGATACCAACTTGTAACAACCCAAAACTTTACTAAAAATTTTAAACTTTTCATAACCAATCTTATCTGAGTAATCAAAATTATTCAAACATCAACATAATTCACAAATTGTTTCAAATGATTTCATATCAGAGTTCCCAGAAATCCAAAATCATAAGAATGTTAGGATGTGTACGTCACGCCTTCTCCTTGCCATGGTTACCTGGAGTACCTGAAATAAAAATCAATAAATGTAAGCTCGAAGGCTTAGTCAGTTACCCCCAAAATACCAACATATACCACATAGCAAAATAATAACAAACAACATGTAAAATGAGCCTTCAGCATGACTGGACTGCCTCCTCAGGGCCTACAACATATCTGGACCGCTCCCAAGCCTTCGGCATGAATGGACCGCCTCCTCAGGGCCTACAGCCTATCCGGACCGCCCCGGGTATGTTAGCCTACAACACGAAGCAGGACCGCCTCAACCCAACCCCAAACAAACAATCATGTGCACATGGGTAACATATAAACAATTACATGCATATAACAGTCAACCGATCTAACAGATCACAAACATAGTAATGATCCTATAACCAGGACACCGACCTAACCAGGTCACTAAGCATAAGCATACCACCATCCTAACTACTAGGATGTAATCAATAAACATATCATGCCATAGTCCAGATAAAAATATATATAAAGGGCCGGCCTTGGTGCCTTAGACCCTGTTGATATAGTGAGGATAACTCACCTCTCAAGTAGTGTACAACTGAATTGGGAGTCTCCTGCCGCTATATCACCAACCACCCTGACTGCCTAAAATGGTGAACACTAAATTAATAAGTGGGCTCTCTAAAATTGCCAAAGGGCCCATATTGTCCATTTTCCCTATTTGGGCCTAAGAACCAAGATCAATACACTTAACCCAAGTCCATATGCACAAGCCCAATAATGGCCCAATTTTCCTAATTGGGCCTAACTTCCTAATTGGGCCTTACCATGGGACCCTTTATCAAAACTAGGCCTACTTCAAATATTCAGGCCCAACAAGGCCCAAGTCCAAAAGTCTAACAGCGGCCCAACCCAAAGCTCACAAGTCAAAAGTCCAAACTGAGGACGTATGCAGACCGTACTTCTCTAGTACGTTGGGCGTACGCTTGCCCTATGTTGACCGCCACTAAGGTGGATGACCCCGTACGCTGGGCGTATAGAAACTACGCGGGGTTTCACCAAAACCCTAATAAGTGCTTAATGGCTTAAGTACTTAAGCCCAACTTCCCGATCCATCGACCAAATGTGCCATTGAACCATAAAGTTCCGAACTTTATCACTTTGGACATCCAGAAAGTTCTTAACACATGGTATTAATCCATTAAGACCTTCCTACTTCATGCATGAGAGAAATCTAGCTATTGGGACCTCATTTTTATCATTTACACATCTTCTAGGGTCTGAAAGGACAACCCATTTCGTCCAAGACATCACATGCACCATTTTGGGAATTTTGGGACAAGAAAGCTTCCATAAAACAAAAATAACTAGATCTATAACACAGAAGCATAAAGTTCCAAGCTTTGTACCTTCTAGAGCTTCTTGGACACAACACAACTTCAGATCTATAGCCTTGCTCTCCTTCTCCAACTCCTTTGAGCAATGACTTCACCTTCAAATGTTTAAAATGCACACCAACTCACACTTCTCACACAAAACTAGGGTTCGGAACGTTTTTCTAGGATATGGAGGCTGAGGATAAACAGAGGAATGAGCTATAAGGTTGTTTATATAGTCCCCAACCCCAAATATTAGGGTTTTCTCCAGACATGAGTATGCCCAATGTACATGAGTGTACGCCCAGCGTACTAGGGCGTGCCTAGTATGCTCAACGTACCCTTATGTACGCTCATCATACTCCTTCCTGACTCAAAGTGGCAACTTTAGTCTCCATACTTCAATTGGCAACTTATAAAAGAGGAGGGATTCAAATATACCTGCGAAATTCGGGATGTTACACGACATGGCTGACAAAATAAATACCCTCATTATGAAAATGATTAATGTTGATAACATAGTTTATAGAAGTACATATGCAATGCAGCCAAATGGCAGGCACACATCCGAACTAGAAGGCCTATACCCAGTAGAATATTTGAATCAACTATCTTTTACTGGAATTCCACCTCATGCATTGACTTTGAAAGTTAACACCCCGATAATGCTATAGAGAAACATTAATCAAAGAGAGGTCTTATGCAATGGTACACGATTGATAATTTCTCAATTACTTCCAACAATGATCGAAGCAACAATAATAACGGGAACATGTATTGGAAAACGTGTTTACATACCTCGGATAAAGTTCATTCACAAGCAATCACAATTATCCCTTAACTTCTCGCGAAAACAATTCCCAATTAAAGTTTGTTATGCCATGACCATAAACAAGAGGGAAGGGCAATCACCGAAGAGGATTGGTATATATTTGTCACAGCTTGTTTTTACACATGGCCAATCGTATGTTGCACTCTCCAGGGCAACATCCCCCGGTTCTCTCAAAATTCTCATGGACATTGATGAACACAACTCGCATTACCACACAATTTTTTTTTAAGGATTTACTGCACAAAGTAGACTCTAATGAGGTTTTTTTAATCAAGAAACAGATACTAACTCCTTTTATAAACATTCAGTTTCGCATACATCTCATTATTTAAATTTAGTATGTAACTAGCTGTCATACTACACCAGTTACGTATCTACACTAATGGTTATTCATTTCTATTTACACAGACAACTGCAAAGACATGAACAACATTTCAAAACTCAAATATACATGTGTAGGAAATCCCCTGCAGATCCGGATAGTCTGCAAGTGGAAACCACAATATTGCCGCTATGAAACCTGGTACCTTGGAGTGGACAAATATGTAAGTATATAGAAAATGATGTTTTACATATTTATAATTACTTTTTCTGCTCTCAACTATGTATGGCCCCATAATATATTAGGGAGAAAGCATTCAGATCTTGGGCCAAAGAACGAATCAAGATTACATAGAATCTGTTCTTCATATCTCTAATTGCTACATAATCGCAGAATACATTTGCCCCCAGTTAGACAAATATCAGAAAGTTCTTGAGAGTAATTTCTACATTGATGTTGGTCTGGTTTCTGTTATTAGACCGCTTCTTGATACAGTGACTATACCTACGAACTGGTTTCGTTTTGTTTCCAAAGAACAACTTCTTGAACTTCGAGAACAGCCGCCATATTACCCAGGTTTGTATTTGAAATGTTAAATACATAGTAGAAAAACTATACTTATTGTCATGCCCTGCAACAAACAGATTTCATTGGTGTATTGACCAAAGTTAGAGACTGCAAAAAACAAAATGGAGAGCCATTTGTTTTGCTCATTGTTACCGATCAAAGGTAAGCTGTATATCAAAATAAATAATGTGCCCTTCACGTATTCATTAGAGTTCTAATTATTGTCCTATACATCAAAATTAGTGGCAATGAGCTAGCAACCAATATGTGGAAAGAGTGCACTCATGTACCTGAAAAATTTAGTCGTGATCAACTCATCCCACCTGCTGCAATGACAGTTGTTGCAGTTACCAACATAAAGCTTCTGCAAGTGCAGGTAATTCCATACACATCTATCTTCCACTTAATTAACAATCACATTCCAACATTATGAATAATAACAAATTCTATCTCAAAATAAATATCCATAACGATTTACATATCTAATAAGAGGGTTAAGGTATGGGTCCTCAAGTGCCACCCATGTATACGTAAATCCACAGGTTCCTGAAACATCAGAGCTGATTCAAAGGTATGAAAAACTTGAGGTAAATATTAAATTTATAATATACAAAGAGAACACATACTAACTAAAAAAAATTACAGGTTTAATGGCCCTTCAAGACTAATCTCCAGATCCTTAGGAATACCGTCAACTATGTATAATCTGATAGACAAAACCCATGCCGAACTCTTGGTATTATCACATTATTACTCTTACTTAACATATGTCGTATGTGTGATAACAAAATTTCAATATTGTTCTACTATAGGAAAAAACTTTCACCATAAAAGCAACTCTGTCGGAATTTGAATTTATTGACTACTGGTGCCAAGTCATGTGTCCAATATGAAAGGATCCTATATTTGAAAAGGGTAATGGATGATTTTGTAGTGGCCACGGAACCGTAGAGACACCCACTTTTTTGTAAGTTACATTTCTTTCGAGTTAATACTAATTTCACGCTCGATACATATTAATAAAAATGTCCTAATTATAGCTATAAGCTGACTGCAATCATAGTTGATCCAACTGGCTGCATAACCGCATCCATGTCTAACAACGCTACCCGTAAACTAATTCGTTGTGGCCCAGAAAACTAAAATCAGATGATCCTGGAATGAACAGAAAAATATTACCTTCCATCATCAATGACTGCAAAGGAGTATTGAAAACCATTTCATTACAGATGGTAAAAACATCTGTGACTGATAACATCCATTTCATAATTGTAGACATGGAAGGAAGTACCACTCTCACTCGATTAGCAGTTCCAAGTACTCCATCGTCTGTCCCAAAACCTACAGCTGTTAGAAGTAATCTCACACTTGGAACTTCACCAACAACATCAAATGTCGTACGAACTCTGTCATATGACACTACAGGTAATAACATTTCTGCTCCAGCTAAATAAAAGAACTCAACTTTTAACACCCTTCTATTATTTTGTAGGTGATCCTATACCTGCAAAGCAACAAAAACGCTATTGCTAACAACCATAGACACCTACATTCCCTTATCAGACCACAATAAAGTCCTGTTCTTTTGTGTTCCATGACATACTGAAAACAAACCTTATGTTTTCTTCAGTTCTATGACATGTTTAACACTTTGAATGTTGTAGATCTTTTGGTTTATAAGAAGTTGTGGTGCAAACAACTAATAGCAATGAATCTCTTACATACAAGTACTTGAAGACATTAGATAATAACTGATAGTAATCCATACAAAAATCACTAATACCATTACAAATAACAAGGGAAAAATTACACAAATTACCCCAAACCATAGGGTTGAAAGAGCAGAAAGTTGATACAACAAGAATAAGATCCATTTTCTTAGAGGGCAAAAATATCTTCTTGTAAAAACCGGTGAATGCCTTTTTGAATTCTTCTGGGTCTTCATTGAGTTTCTCTACCTCTTGATCAATCGTCATCTGATGAATATTTTATTTTTCTACAACTTTCGCCCTCTCTAATTCTTTGATCTGTTTGAGCTCAGCAGGATCCATTTTCGTATAAGAGTCGTTTTTTCAAATGAAGCAGTGGCCGAAAATCCTTGGTGAAGGGTCCTTAAATAGTTGAGGTTGCTAGAGGTTGCTAGGGGTTTCAAGTGGAAACCCTAATCTCTTGCTTAGGCCCTAAGCAGTCCATGGATTTCCCCTTCTAGATGTCTTGGACAAGTTCTATAGCCCCCCCCCCCCCCCCCTATAGATTTCGTCCACTGCATCCAAAAGGAGTCCATCAACCCAGTTTTGCAACTATCAATGATATGCAAAACAGTCCCCGTTCTTTTAATCAGTTCCTTTAATCCCAAAATTAATTCCAAATTAATTTATGATTAAATACTAATTAAATAGTATGATTTCTAATTAATATATTATTCTCATAATATATTAATAAATAATTTATTAACCTTTCTCTCCATAAGTAATCCTGTCAAGTTGCTAAAGTGAAGGCAACCCAAAATGATCATGCTATTATCAAATCAAGTTCATACCAATTATAGTTATGGGATTAGACATCTAATCCAACATAAACCCTATTAGGGTTTATGTTGAAAATCCTATAACTCTGTAGAGAGGTTATTATATTCGTAAATGGAGAAGAAAGAGCGAGAGGGGAGAACGAAAATCAGAGGCTCCAAAATTCTACTAGGGTTTAATCCCAAACTCTCTGTTTATAGGTATAAGATAAATCCTCAAGAGATTCAAATTCTTAGGGTTTATCCTTTCCTTATTCAAAACTCCCCATAATCTAGAATTCATTCCATCCTTCTTTCATGTGATTTATATAATATTTCAATTAATCCAAAATGTATAATTAAATATTCTAATCCTTTATTTAATAAAAAACAATTTAATTAATTACCAAGATAATTTTTATTAGTTTATTAATTCCTTAATAAATTAACAACTTGTTTTCTTTATTTCCTTAATGATATTTGTGTCATGAGGCCAACCCAAAGGACCTTGTTATTATTTAGAAATATTCTCAGTTAGTTAATGACCTTGGACACTATTTCCAACAGTCTCCTACTTAGATAAGTCACTAACTTTTAAGGTCTTAATACTTCTCAATCAACTAACATAGAGTTAGCCATTCAATATAATTGCCAAACACTTGATCTTAATTAAGTTTAGCTCTTAAATAAGTGATAAGTAATTCCTTTGTTCTAGATATCCGTATGAAATTGAGACATCGATAATAGGTCAATCTCAGAGTTCAAAATTTTGTTTCCCAATTAAGATTTATGACAATCACATCTGACTTCTAAATCTTACAAATCAATTTAGTTAGGACCTAGCTAGACACATCATATATCAGTACTAAATCACCAGGGGGACTAAGGATATCGCTTTTCCTATTAAGGAAGAAGGAACAAATAAAATTTGACTACATACTTTTTGTCTAGTAGTCATATCGTACATGGAAATACCCTTTATGACTACCAGTTATGGATAGCGTTAGAGTGCACCAATACACAACATATTTTGTATGTAAAATCACATATGTATCTTAGTTCGAAGAATAAAAGATATAATCGACTTAGAATTACTTGTGACTAGATCATGAAATAATCTCTATGTGCGGGTTCAAATACCTAAAATCCTTATTTCAAGTATTGATACACTATTATTGCAATGTCCAATCTCGTACGGTCTAATCAACTAACACTCAAGAAAGTCTTAAATTCCAATACTTACTCCCAAGAGTATGACCAACTGTGGAGTTTTGAACATAATTAAATATCCTAGAAGTGGCTTAAAAACATGAAAAAGTGAATAATATAGTAATAAATAACACATATTTGATTGCAATAATTGCTCTTTGTTAAGTCTCTACGAAGTAAACATCAAAACAATTGCAGTTCATACTGTTATACATTTCTAAAATAAATCAAATAAACACAAGTGGTTAAGCCAATTCATTTGTTGATCAACTATCTCAAGACTTTGTCTGACTAACAGACTTGGTCGGTGATATTGGCTTTGTGAATGGATCTGTTAGATTATCTTCTGATATGATCATATTGACAATGATGTCATCACATTCGAATAACAATGTAATGATAATTCTTAAGTTTATAATATGTGAGCTTTTGTAACTTAGGGATCTATGCTTAAGGTAAGTTCATCCTTATAGTCACAAGAACTTTCATAAGGACTACCAATTATTGAATTTCAACAATGTTGTTATTAATGAATTTCTTTCTGTCATATAGTTTCCATTGCATTATGACAAGATGCAATATACTCTAATTTTTAATCTTAAATCCACTATGGTTTCTTACTTGGTGCTCATCCAAGCTAATACAATGCCATTTAGTTAAAACACAAATTTCGACTACGAACAAAATTATCTTTGTAAGTGTGGAACTTGTCATCAATGTAACCTTTACATTTATGACTTCCATACTAAGACTATTTAATTTTTCATTCTAAGACTCAAGGGAATATACTTGATTTTGATTCATTTATTCTTTCCAAGTTGATCTAATTATGCATTTCATACTTAAGGCATACAAGTCCTTAAATCTGCTACGAGTCATGATCAATCCCATTAGAAAATGTCTGTGGGATACGACTCATCTCTTCTAGCTTAATTATAGAAATAGGACATTATCATTGCTCAAATTTCATACCATACTTTATTACCATGAACTTTTTTGAAGTTTTAAGTCTCAAGTTTCCTTGAGATTCCATGCTTCTAGCTTAATCCAATGAATTAATCAGATAGATCCTCGTGTACTATTTCTCCCATGTTATTATAGGAGAATCAATTCCAAATCTAAGCCAAGTTATTACACCTATTAGGTTAGAAGATTGTGTATTATCCAAATACATTCTAAGGTTAACAATTGTACTCCCACTAGCATTTACACATATATAATTCATCTTTGTTTCTCTAAATTCAAAATTCCTTGAATTTTCTTATTCAAACAATGATTCCTATTAATCCCACTGTCTTTGACATACTTATGACCCACTTTCTTTTCTCATAATTCAAAACTCCTGGAATTCTATCACTAAAACAAGGTTTCCATTATGCAAGATACTTGTCTTAGTTCATAAATGAACTTTATAAGCTTCCACATTCTTCACAACATATGCTGGTTTGAATATGTACATGTTCACATCCATATTTGTTACCTTTTAAAGATCCACTTATGCTTAATAAATAGGTCTAGGTGCTTGATCAATTAATTTTGAAACATACATGGATTGAATCTCGCTCTCTATGTCATTCAACCATTGTGCAACCTTTTAGGGTCTGCCATGACTTTCGATAGCTGGCACACTCTGATTATCATCAACTAGTGACTCATACTCCTCAATAGTATATATTCTATAAAAATAGGTCTATAACATCCTCTATCAAGTCTTATTAGGAAGAGTTGGTGTGACAACCCAAAATCTATCCGGTCTTTTTTAACCTCATCTTCCGTTAATAGAACCTGCTTTATTAAATTGTCTGTTAACCTTTTTTGATTAGGTTAATTAAATAGGAACTTTATTATGACTTCATAAGGGTTGGAGCAAATTATAAACACCCTCAATAACCCCTTGAAAAGTGTTAGTTTCAACCAAGTCAAATTACGACCATTTAATCGGGTGCGACCAAAAGCCCCGTTTAACGTCAGTATCGGGTAGATTTGCACCGAGCCACCAACTTAAACCCCTATATAAGGGTGAGTAAACCTCATTTACACCCTTTTCACTCTCTCTCTACTCTCTCTATCTACAAGTTGCTTTCGATCCAAAAACCGCCCATTTCGAGCCACAAACTAGTAAGTGATCTACCCTAACTTGTTGTTTAGCTCCTCTAACATGCAAATTTGTGTTTAAGACATCCAATAGGGTCCAAATCATGTGTTTACGGCCCAAGAACACTCTTGGACCGTAAAACACCCATAAGTGAGGTTTTGAAGCCCCAAAACCCTTCGAAATCACTCCTAGGGCTTAGATATGACTTGTAGACTTGCATGTACGAGCTTAGAACACCAAAACCTTATTATATGGAGAGTAAACATGAGTTTACGGCCCAAGAACACTCTTGGACCGTAAACCCCTCTTCAAGGGCCGTGAACACCTTTTAAGGTGTTAGAATTGCCCTCAAACACCTCATATGACTTGGGTAAATGTCTAGAACCAACAACCAATGAAGTAGGGGCTTTAAACATCAAAGAAACCAAGGACCTAGGAGTTTACGGCCGTAAACCCCCCAAGGATTGGTCCATGGGCCATAAACTCCCAAAATGAGACCAAATGATGCCCTAACTTCCCCATTTGACTTGAAAAAATGCATAGAACTTTATACTCTATCATTTAAGACCTTAATTCCTAAAGGAAATGACCAAGTGAGAGTTTACGGACGTAAAATCCATGTTTACAGCCGTGAACTCCCTTAAGTGGTTCATTTGGAGCCTTAAACCCTTCTTAATCCCTAAAAGTGAACCTAGCCTAACTCTACAAGTGATATAAGACCTTTTAGCATCCAATAATACACCACCCATGAGTTTACGGCTGTAAACTCATGGGGATATGGTCTTAGGGCCAAAAACACTATAAAGAGTTTACTCTTGAAGAGTAAACTCCCTAACTAGGCCATACACTCCTTTATTGCAACCCAATAGCCTCCTGGCACTTAACCAAAGTGTTTTCCGCACATTAGGATGTGTATATGTGTTTAATTAGTATTATAATTACTAATTGTATGTAAACATATGTCATCATATGTTAATAGGTCACTAAGTATGTTCAAGTCTTTACTTGACACCGAGCACCCAACCGGCACCTCCGCCCGATCCACTTACAACAGGTGAGTTCATACCCCTGAATCAACCTTTTAAATGTTTTCACATGCTTTTATGAGGGGGGGGGGGAATACAATTTAAAACATGCTAGTTATCATATTAATCATATATGATTAATAACCTGCATGCACAAGGATTTATCACACTTTCAGCGGTTTTACCAAGTATAATACTATAGATGGTTTTCCAAAACGTCTTTACTTGTTTAACTATTTCTCAAATTGTCTCTAGTGCTGTATGTTTTACTTCGAAACCAGTTACAACAATGTTTTAAACAAAGGTTTTCTTTACTTATATTGTGTTATCAAATTATATTCAAAAGATGTTTATGAACGGTTTTCAAAGCTTGTTTTACATAACGATATCAAGTCGTAAATTCTTATTGTTAAAGGTTTCCAAAGGTTTTACCAAAGTTTTCTTCTATACTTCTATGCTTCTACTTCGTTAAATGCATGCCTGTACTTGTATAGTTATATAAATCATGTTTAAAAGACTTAGGAAGGCTAGTTCGCCCTATTTCCTTTTCCTCGTTGGGATGTGGTCTGGTGGGTATCGGTTATCCGTCCGAAGGTCATTTAAACATTAGTTATATATCATGTATACATATATGGACATAAAAGCTCTCTCTCTCTCTCTCTCTCTCTCTCTCCCTCCCTCTCTCTCTCTCAGCCAGTGCATCGCCTTGGGTAGTAAAGGCCTCCTTCTATTATTCATGTTTCTAGAACCCTAGTAACTATTATAGGAATAGTTAGGAGACTTTATCTCTATCTCTATCTCTATCTCTATCTCTATCTCTCTCTCTATCTCTATTTCTATCTCTATCTCTATCTCTATCTCTATCTCTATCTCTATCTCTATCTCTATCTCTATCTCTGTCTCTGTCTCTGTATCTATCTCTATCTCTCTCTTTTACTTTAGAATGTGACACACTATTTCCCTCTACGACGCTTCATTGTGCCAACGTCGTGTAACTAGAGTCTCCGAGAACGAGAGTGAACATCATGTGTATAGATCTATACGGGACTGACACTCCCACACCCTGACTACTAGCTACAGTCCGCGCCTGTAAGGCCGATGGGTGACATAATGCCACTACCTCTACTGCCACTACCTCTACTGTCACTACCTCTACACGTAACCTGGAGGTTCATCGGATACTCTATCGTCGATCAGCATGGTTACATACGATTTCACATTCACCCTTTGTTTTAGACCTTGCTTGCTGTATCGTTCATTTGATATTGTCTAGGGTTTGTGTTTCTTTGTTTTAGAGTTTGCTAGCCGTATAGTTCATCTGATACCGTCTGGGGTCTGTGTTTCCTTTTGTTAGACTGAGTCAGGCGTATCATTCATTCGATACTCTCCTGGAGTCTATGATTTCTTTTGCCTTAGTCAGCAGTATAACTGATGGGTTTTATACATAAGAAACATTCCTATGTGCTCATACAAACCCTAATGCTTGGATCTAGGTTTCACTATTGAGCATGCTTTGATTCCAAGACTTACAAACCGTAATCTAGCATATAAACAACAAAAATAACATATAGAATCAGATCTAGATGTTTACCTCTTCAATTGTTGGTTTAGATCTTCTCTTTCTTCTTCTCTTGAGCTTAGAGTCACAAATGCAACTCCTCTAATGGTTCACAAACCCCACAAGCAAGAAGGAAATATGAGAGAGGGAGAGAGAGGCTAGAAATCGGCCTAGGGATCTATTAGAATCAAGTGGTAGCCGAATTCAATGCCCTAGGGGTCATATTTATACTTACTGGTTACTAGGGTTTCAGTCTAAACCCTAATGGACAACTTAGCCACCAAGTAGCCCATGGAACCTTCTGGAATAAGGACTTGGACGAAAATATGATGGTTACCCATCATAGTATCGTTCCCCCTTAAGCCCATTAGGTTTCCTTAACCTAAAACTCAACTATCATACATTTGACAGTTTATACCCCTTTATTCAATTAATCTCTTTTGATCACCAAATTAATTCCTAATTAATTTATGACCAATACTAATTAAATAAATATAATTTCTCCTTTAATATATTATTCTTATAATATATTAATAAATCATAATACTCTCTCTTTCTCCTTAAATTACCTTGTGAAGTTGCTTTGGAGAAGGCAACCCAAAAGGACCATGCACAACCAGGTCAAGTACATACCAAATATAGTTGCAGGCTTAGATACTATTCCAACAGTCTCCCACTTGGATAAGTCTAGTAACTATATCTCACATATGACTTCAGAATCCGATTAGCAATCATAACTCCTATACTTCGCTGTCAACTCTGATCAACTTGTCCTTTAGATAAGGGATCGTATAATCCTCTGTTCTGGATATCATGCTGACAATGCTTATTGTCCAGCAGTAGTTCCTTGATTTCCGATTTGTTTGACATAGAATTTAGTTGAATACATCAACTTCATTCTGACCGGGCCCGGCACATAAGTCAAATCAAATCATCAAGTGGCCAATATATCACTTTTATTCTCATAGAATAAAAGGAACATATCAATTTCGACTCATATGCATCTATTATTTACTAATGGATCACACACAATAATGTGTTTTAGGACATCAAGTTACTGATGCGTTTACATATTATCGATGTATAACCAACCAGCAAACAACAACCATATCTCTAAGTTTTAAGACTATATGATGTGATCGCTTTGCAATCACTTAAGATAAAACACCACTAAGTGATACAGCAAACTCGGGTTTAATCCAATTCTCAACTCATATTCATAAGCACTCATGAACTTTGCAGCAAACCTTTGCTATGTCTAAAACCTTTTATACAATCTACAAACAATTCATGACATTCTTCATTCATATCTACTTCCAAAATATGACCGACTACGGACCTTTTGAATAATCATATCATTCAGGAAGTCAAAACATGCAAAAAATGGAAACAATAGATAAATAACCAACACAGGATAGTAGCTTTACTCATAAATAACACATTTTATTTATTCATCGAATGTCAAGTACAAACTATCTATTACACATTTCCTATCTAATCCAAACGTATATCATCCTTCAGCCCAATGCTCCTAGCGTGCTGCAAGTGTTTGACCCTACTCAGTCCCTTCGTAAGGGGATCTGCTGGGTTTTCCTCTGATGATACCCTCTTCACAATGAGGAGTCCCTCTTCTACCCAATGTCTGATGAAATGGTATTTGCTGTCAATATGTCGAGATCTGCCATGATCTCTCGGTTCCTTGGTCAAGGCAACCGCTCCTTCATTATCACAGAAAATTTCCATCGGCTCTTTTATGGATGGCACAACTCCAAGGTCTCCAATGAAGTTCTTCAACCATATAGCCTCCTTTGACTCTTCGCTCGCCGCAATATACTCGAATTCGCACGTTGAATCAGCTACGGTCTCTTGCTTGGAACTTTTCCAAGTCACTGCTCCTCCATTTAGGGTAAAGACCCAGCCCGACTGCGATCGGAAGTTATCCCGATCCGTCTGAAAACTAGCGTCACTATACCCTCGTACCCTTAAGTCATCACTCCCACCGAGGACTAGAAACCATTCCTTGGTCCTCCGAAGGCACTTAAGAATATTCTTAACTGCAATCCAATGAGCTCTACCAGGATTCCCTTGATATCTGCTGAGCATGCTCAAAGCGAAGGCCACATCAGGGCGAGTGCAAGTCATAGCATACATGATAGAGCCTACTGCGGAAGCGTAAGGTACTCGGCTCATATCAGCTATCTCTGTCTCTGTACTCGGGCTCTGAGTCTTACTCAGCTTGGTATTGCTTTGGATTGGCAACTCCCCTTTCTTGGAATTTTCCATACTGAAACGTTTTAATACCTTTTCCAAGTATGTATCCTGACTCAGTCCTATCAGTCTCTTTTCCCTGTTTCTTACTATTCTTATTCCCATAATATAAGCAGCCTCTCCGAGGTCCTTCATAGCGAAATATTTCCCAAGCCAGGACTTGACCTCCTGCAAGGTCGGGACATTGTTTCCTATGAGTAGTATGTCGTCGACATACAATACGAGGAAGCTTACTATACTCCCACTGGCTTTGACATACACACAAGATTCATCTTCGCTTCGCAGAAAGCCAAACTCTTTAACCTTCTCGTCAAAACAAAGATTCCATCTGTGAGACGCTTGTTTCAATCCATAAATGGATTTCTCAAGCTTGCATACTCTATTTGGATACTTCGCATCGACAAAACCCTCTGGCTGATTCATGTAGACATCCTCAGCCAACTTTCCATTAAGGAAAGCGGTTTTCACGTCCATTTGCCATATTTCATAATCATGAAATGCAGCTATGGCAAGCATCACCCTAATAGACTTTATCTTCGCAACTGGTGAGAAGGTCTCATCATAGTCAACTCTGGGAGTTTGAGTAAAGCCCTTCGCAACCAATCGCGCTTTATAAGTATGCACTTTCCCATCCATGTCCGTCTTCTTCTTGAAGATCCACTTGCACCCGACTGTCTTACGACCCGGTACATTATCAACCAAATTCCAAACTTGGTTGTCGTACATGGACTGAATCTCGCTGTCCATAGCCTCTTTCCATTTTGCAGACTCTGGGCCTACCATGGCTTCCTTATAGCTGCCAGGTTCATCCAAATTTACTAGTGTACTATCACTAATAAATGTATACCCTTCAGTAGTAATATGAAAACCATAAAACTGGGGTGGAACACTAGCCCTAGTGGAATGTCGAAGAGGTAAGGACTCGTCAACAGGTTCAACAGGAGTTTCCCCCTCAAGTTGAATGCCGGTGTCA
Source organism: Lactuca serriola (assembly GCF_051521515.1). Taxonomy (NCBI): domain Eukaryota; kingdom Viridiplantae; phylum Streptophyta; class Magnoliopsida; order Asterales; family Asteraceae; genus Lactuca; species Lactuca serriola. Next base: position 266,754,834 of record NC_136415.1, read on the forward strand.
GAGGTTCCTTCATCATTTTGATCTTGAATCTCTTCAATTTCAATTTGCCTCCCACTGTCTTCTTGGCTTATCAATTCCCTTTCTCGAAAAACTCCTCTTCTAGCAACGAAGACAACATTGTCACTCGGTCTATAGAAAAGGTAGCCAAAAGATTTTTGCGGATAGCGGATGAAATAACACTTCTCACTATGAGGTTCTAGCTTGTTGTGAGTCTCTCGTCTTACGAAAGCCTCGCAACCCCAAACCTTAATATGTGCCAACGAGGGAGCCTTCCCTGTCCACATCTCGTGAGGAGTCTTGGAAACCTTCTTGGTGGGAACTAAGTTAAGTATATGGGCGGCAGTCTCTAAGGCATACCCCCAGAAAGCTATTGGTAACGAAGTCCCACTCATCATAGAACGAACCATGTCCAACAAGGTCCGATTATGTCTCTCAGCCACACCATTCAATTGTGGCGTCCTCGGAGGCGTCAATTGCGAAACGATTCCGCATTCTTTTAGATAGTCGTAAAACTCAAGACTTAGGTACTCTCCTCGTCGGTTTGACCCAAGCATCTTGATTTTCCTACCCAGCTGATTCTCCACTTCATTCTTAAACTCTTTGAACTTTTCAAAGGTTTCCGACTTTTGCTTGATTAAGTAGATATATCCATATCTACTATAATCATCTATAAAAGTCACGTAGAAGCGGCAAGCATCCCTTGTGGTGGATCTAAAGGGCCCGCATACATCAGTGTGTATGAGATCCAATAAACCCTCACCCCTTTCACAAGTGCCAGTAAAGGGTGACTTGATCATCTTCCCAAGTAAACAAGACTCACACGTGTCATCGTCCCTAAGGTCGAAAGACTCCAACACTCCATCCTTTTGGAGTTTGGCTATGCGTTTCTTGTTGACATGGCCAAGGCGACAATGCCACAAGCATGCTTTTTCTAGACTAGTAGACGAATCAATATTTAAAACATTATTTCCTAAATTATCAACAATCATCACAGATTCATAAATCCCATTACAAGGTAATGCATTGAAATAAAAGACACCATTCAAATAAACGTTAATAGAACCATTACTATTATCAAAAGAATATCTGAAACCTTGTCTAAACAATCCGTGAAAAGAAATAATGTTTCTTGCCATATCTGGCGAATAACAGCAATTCTCTAAATCTATCCCTAACTCATTACTCAACACTAAAGAATAAACACCGACTTTGGTCACAGGAGACAATCTTCTGTTTCCCATAATCAGGTTCATCTTCCCATGTTCCATCTCCCTACTTCTTTTTAGGCCCTGCATATCAAAACAAATGTGGTAACCACACTCTACCTATATATGCCACCCTTAGATCATTCTTGAACACTTCCTTCATTTCTTCAAGCATAGAACATGAAAATCCTCTCAAGTATCATCCATTCTCCTTGAAGATCTTCATAAAAGGTACCAAGAACACCAAGAACACCAAGATCTTCATCTGGCCGCACACATGGCAGCACACACAATCTGGCAGCACACATGGCCGCACACATGTGTTGGCAGCACACTAGGCCGCACACGTGGCCGCACACACACATATAGTGTGTATCTTGGCCATACACCTTTTTGTATAGCCTTATAAACCCTCATACAATCATGTATGATTATAACACTTCATTATAAGTGTTCACCAGTCCCTAAGGTAGTCCCAAAATCATCAATTAGTTGTTCATAACACTAATTAAATCCATATATGTGCCTATATATGCTAAATAGGATCGCGCGTGTTCTCAAGTCACCACTTGACACCTAGCACCAAATCCAACATTGTCATCAGAACCACTCACTACAGGTGAGTTTATACCCCTTTAATTAACCTTTGGATTACTTTTAAATGTTTTAAATTCCTTTAGGGGGGATACAAGTCGAATACTTATAGTTATTACATCAAATCACATGTGATTAATAACTACCAAACCAATGATTTCATCTCTGTTTCAAAATGTTTATCAAACTGTTTTACAAACTCTTTTACTTATCAAATACTTTTACTTAACTTTATTATGCTTCTTATAAACTGCATGTCCATATATTCATAGATATATAAGAAATGTTTAAAAGGCTTAGGAAGGCCATCTGGCCTATTTCCTTTTCCTCGATTTGGATGTGGTCTGGTGGGATGTCGGGTAGCCGTCCGAGGGTCATTTCAATATTAATTATATATCATATGTGCATATATAGACATAGAAGTACTTCCATATTCATGCGTATCAGTTACATCATTATAAGTTACCATCGGGGTAACGCAATATTACACTTATACTATTGCTAGATCAATGAGTCAGTTCATTCATGAGTCAATACTTATTACTATGAGAACATATACATTATATTACTATGAGAACATATACATTACATTACTATGAGTACATATACAACTATACTAGAAAGAGAACATCTACAACTATACTAGAAAGAGAACATATACGACTATACTAAGGAAGAGAACATATACAACGATACTAGAATAGGAACAATACATATACATATACACACATACACTTTCATAAAGGTGATCCACTGTATCGAAGCATGCCTTAAATGTCATGGCCCGAGTTGTAACCAGAGTCTCTTGGAGGGAGAGCGTGAGTTTGCGTATAGATCTATACTGGATTGACTATCCTACACCTTGCTGCTTGCTATAGCCGGACCTGCAGGTCTGTGGGTGCCAAACGTCATACCTTTTTACGACCTACATTTGTCGTTGTTACTCAGTCGATAGTATGGTACAATAAATCACGTGATACCTTAATATAAATCCGGTTTAAGGTAGTTAGTACAACAGTAGTTCCTATAATACAACACTACAGTACTACATTAATTTACCCATTATATACCTTTAGTGATTATTACACTTAAACATTTACGTACAAACTATACTTTGTTAATTATAGTTACACTTGGGAAATTACACACTTTTACAACAAAGGAGCATACAAAACAGTTAAGCCTTGATAAAAGGCTACTTTAATAGAAAACATAGGTTTTTCTGAGAGATTCAAACTTTTACAAACGCTTACAAACATTTACTTACATTTTACAAACTTACACTTGAGACATGTTCAAACGTTTTGATAACAAACACCGACACTAAAATACTTATGAACTCACCAGCTTAATGCTGATAAACTCTTTCAAAATAACTTGTATTCTCAGGTCATCAGTAGACAGGTACCGAGATCATCTTTTGAGAAGATGGAGCGCATACAGGACTCATCGCTTTATTTTGACTTACATTATTTTTGGTGTCTATAACTGTACAGAACACACTTGTATTAAAATAATATATTTAATGCAATGGATGATGTTGTTTGCTTATTTACTTTTACTGTGTTGTGATACTTTACATGACGTCCTCCGCCCCAGAAGGTTTCCGCCATTCTCGGTTTTGGGGTGTGACAGATTGGTATCAGAGCATTGTTTATAGTGAATTAAGTATATCAACCCATAAAAGATATACTAAACTATAAACCCATTTGGGATTAAAACACTCTGACCGAGAGTCTATACATTAAATATCAAAATATTTAATTATGTATACTAAGTTGCATTCATACTAAAATCAGTGTCACAACGACAAGAACAAAAGTATTACGATTGTTAAATATCACAAGTGAGCTCAGGGATGTATGGTCAATCTTGGGAATAACATAGCCTGATCAACTATGCTGGTCCGAGGAGTGATTAGCATGTGCCCTAGAATGGTTGTGATATGTTAACAAGTCTAAAAACTTACCAACACTACTACAATAGGAACACTAGAACAGAGCATAGGCTTAAAATACTATAGGTGTATTTTGTGCTACTAGCTACATATATACTATATTCTTATACCTCTCTTCTCGCGTAGATATCATGGCTGGATTCCATCACGGCAACCCGTACTTTCCAGATGAAGGCAATGCAGGGTGGATCGAAGAAGAGCCCGAAGATGAGCATCCAATCCCTTTGGATGATCACCTCACAAAAGGCTTTTCTGACGGATCCAACTCCGAGCCGGAAGTCAACAATCTACCTCCCATAGGTCAAGCCCCAAAGAACGACCCCCGACCAGCATTTCCAGGTCCCACTCCTATGTGGGTAAACAACTTAAATCGTTGGAGCGACGAGCAGGGTCAACCTTTACCTTACTTTGGGGACCGAACCTTTTACAACGTTAGCGAAGGTGGTTCTGCGGATAGAGCTCTTCCTGTCATGGTGCGTAGAATTGCTCGAAATGTCGAACAAGGTCGAGCAGCCATCGATCGAGTCATGGAAATTGATGCCAACTCAGGCGTTAATACCATCCGCATTTGAAATCTAGAAGAAGCACTCGAAGGGACGAGGAGAACCAATCACGCACTGCGAGAGCAATTAACCACCGAAATCGCAGAACTTCGAGTTGGCCAAAGAGCTCACGAACGACACCTTCAAGAAGTGGTTCACCAGCTGGCAGATATGAGGATTCGCCCTAGGAATTCTCGTCGTCGTTAGAAGATGTCTAATACATCTTTGTCTTTTGATTTAGGAATAGCCTTTAGTATCTGGACTTTTACTAACGCTTATCTGTAAAGTATTCCTAACCCTCAGTACGCTAACTAGGAATCTAGTAACTGTCAAACTTTTCCGTATGGTATGATGTAAGACCTACTGTTAGGTCGATTTTCCTTGAACACGTTACATCAATAATACCAGTAATATTAACAGCTAGCTAATCTGTGAGAGAACCTTTATACTTACGTTTTCCTACTATTCTTCCTTATTGTGAATTCAATTCGTACACTCATTCAACTGTTGGACTATGGCTATTTAGTCCATGTGTCACTCTCAACTTGCTTACAATTGATCCTTACCATTATATATGTCTTTATAAACTTATAGCTGGAAGATGCCTCCTCGCGAATCTCCCCGGAATAACCCTGCACCTCCACAACCTCCTCCTCCTCCTGTCATCGATACCGCGACTCTAAATGTTGTAGTAGTTGCGGCAGTGGCAACTGCCATGGCTCAATATCACTCAACTAACAATAGCCAAGGGGGAACCCCTGTTGAATCCACTCATGCTGAAATCCATGTGCGCACGAAAGAATGCTCCTACAAGGATTTCACCAACTGTAAGCTGAAGTCCTTTTATGGAACCGGTGGAGTCATTGCCCTCTCGCAATGGTTCGAGAAGATTGAATCGGTCTTCGAAATGCGGCGAGCAAGGTTAAATATGCTGCCTGCACCTTTGAAGGAAAAGCCCTGACGTGGTGGAACGGCCACATTAAAGCTCTAACTCTCGTCGGAGCCAACGACATGGGCTGGGAAACAATGAAAGACCTCATGATTGAGGAGTATTGCCCGAGGGGCGAAATACAGAAATTGGAGCAAGAGCTATGGGGCCTAACCATGAAGGGCTCCAACATAGTCGCTTATACCGCCAGGTTCAGTGAACTGGTGGCTCTCTGCCCCAATATGGTTCCCACGGAAGGGAAAAAGATCAAAAGGTACATCTGGGGGCTGGTGCCTCCGTATCAAGGAAATGTTCTATCATCAAACCCCACTACTTTCGACAGTGCCAAGCGACTGGCACAGTGACTCATCGACCATGGAACTCAATCCCCAATAGCGACAACAACTCAAGCCATCTCAGAACCCTCCAAACCCGCTGACTCTAAGCGGAAGTCCTGGGATGAGAAGAAGAAGCAGCGAGCTGCCAAAAAGCAGCAAATTGTGGCTGTGCATGCTGCTATAACCTCTACTGCTGCTACTGCTCCGGTGAAGCAGTATGCAGGAAGTTTGCCTAAGTGCAACAAATGCAACTTCCACCACAACAGCCACTGCCGTGAAATGCAGTGTTCCAACTGCGACAAGAAAGGACACACTGTCCATTTCTGTAGGTCTGTGGCAAGACCGATCACTCAAGTCTCTGGCTCAGGCGCGAGCCCAACCTGCTATGGATGTGGTGAAGCAGGCCACTTCAAGAGGGACTGTCCCAAAGCAAAGAATGCAGGTGGGTCGGGGAGAGTATTGGCAATAAGCCATGGGGAAGCAGTTGCTGACCCGACGGTGGTGACTGGTACGTTCCTTCTCGATAACTCCTATGCATGCATTTTGTTCGATAGTGGAGCAGAGCGAAGCTTCGTGAACCATAAATTTGCTCACATACTTAAAATTCAACCACACGCACTTAAAGAACAATTCACGGTAGAAATGGCTAATGGGAAAACTGAAAGCACCAGGAGCATATACTTAGGTTGTACCTTAACTCTAGATAACCATTCATTTCCAATCGACCTCATGCCGGTTTCAATTAAAAGCTTCGACGTTATCATCGGCATGGATTGGTTGAGTCTTCATCACGCCGACATCATGTGTTTCGAGAAAGCAATCCATCTAAACCTCCCGTCTAACGAAACTCTCATAGTCTACGGTGAGAAACCCAGTACAAGTCTTCGTATTATCTCCAGTATCCAAGCATAGAAATACCTACGTAAGGAATATCGCGCATTCCTTGCTCACGTTGTCGATACAAGCCTCGAAACGAAAGAACTAAAGAACATCCCAGTAGTGAGCGACTTCCCCAACATTTTCCCAGAAGAGTTACCACGTTTACCTCCGTAACGACAGGTCGAGTTCAGAATCCACTTAATTCCAGGAGCTACCCCAGTAGCTAAGTCGCCATACCGATTAGCACCAGCTGAGATGCAGGAATTATCTGGTCAACTTAACGAACTGCTCAGCAAGGGCTTCATAAGACCAAGCTTCTCGCCTTGGGGAGCACCAGTCTTGTTTGTTAAGAAGAAAGACGGATCATTCCGTATGTGTATCGACTACAGGGAACTCAACAAACTGACGGTCAAAAATCGTTACCCTCTGCCTCGCATAGACGATCTATTTGACCAACTGCAAGGGGCGAACTATTTTTCCAAAATTGATTTGAGATCCGGATATCACCAGTTACGAGTACTAGAGGAGGATGTGCCGAAGACAGCCTTCCGAACTCGTTACGAACACTACGAGTTCGTGGTGATGCCATTCGGATTGACCAATGCGCCCGCAGTCTTCATGGATCTGATGAATAGAGTATGCCGACCTTACTTGGATTAGTTCGTCATCGTTTTCATTAACAACATTCTGATCTACTCCCGAAGTAAGGAAGATCATGGCGATCACCTGCGACAGGTTCTAGGAACATTACGAAAGGAGAAACTTTATGCGAAGTTCTCAAAATGTGAATTTTGGATCCGAAGAGTCGAATTCTTAGGACACGTGGTAAGCAAAGAGGGAATCCACGTGGACCCGTCCAAAATTAAATCCATAGAGAACTGGTCAGCACCGAAGACGCCTACTAAAATTCGTCAATTTCTAGGTCTCGCTGGCTACTACCGCAGATTCATACAGAACTTCTCCCGAATAGCGAAACCTCTTACAACCCTGACCCAGAAAGGCATGGCCTTTGACTGGGAAGAGAAACAAGAGAGAGCGTTCCAAACGCTCAAGCGAGCCTTATGCACCGCGCCAATACTATCCCTTCCCGAAGGAATAGAAGACTTCGTAGTCTATTGCGATGCATCGAATCAAGGGCTCGTGTGCATTCTGATGCAGCGAGGTAAGGTCATCGCCTACGCCTCCAGACAGTTGAAGACACACGAAGTTAACTACACGACCCATGTTATTGAGGAGCAGTGGTGTTTGCTCTGAAGATCTGGAGACATTACTTGTACGGTACGAAAAGCACTATCTTTACCGACCACAAGAGTTTACAACACATTTTCGATCAGAAGGAGCTCAACATGAGACAACGACGGTGGGTCGAGCTGCTCAATGACTATGAATGCGATATTCGTTATCATCCGGGTAAAGCCAACGTAGTAGCAGACGCCCTAAGTCGGAAGGAATATTCTGGTCGCAAGGTCAGGTCATTTTCAATAACCATCCATTCACACTTGTCTAAGCAAATTCAGGCAGCTCAACTTGAAGCCATGAAACCTGAAAATGCGATGAGTGAATCCCTTAGGGGAATGGATAAGAATTTAGAAGCCAAGGGTGATAGAGCCTTATATTTCATGAACCGGATCTGGACAGCGAAACGCAGTGGTTTCTGAGACTTGGTCATGACCGAGGCACACAACACTTAGTATTCCGTCCACCCAGGTTCAGATAAGATGTATCTGGATCTTAAAAAGCTATATTGGTGGCCTAATATGAAAGCAGAGATTACTACCTTCGTAAGTAAATGCCTTACTTGCGCAAAGGTCAAGGTCGAGTACCAGGAACCCTCTGGTTTACTGCAACAACCAGAGATCCCAGAATGGAAGTGGGAGCGGATCACTATGGATTTCATAACCAAGTTGCCCAAGACAACGGGTGGACTTGATACCATATGGGTCATCGTCGATAGATTGACCAAGTCTACACACTTCCTGCCTATCAAAGAAACTGACAAGATGGAGAAACTTACAAGAACATACATTAGGGAAATCGTGCGACTACATGGTGTTCCTATATCTATTATCTCCGATAGAGATAGTAGGTTCACCTCAAGATTCTGGCAATCACTACAACATTCCATGGGAACAAGGCTAGACATGAGCACAGCCTACCACCCACAGACCGACGGACAAAGTGAGAGGACCATCCAAACACTGGAAGATATGTTGAGAGCCTGTGTGATCGACTTTGGAAAGGCATGGGATACTCATTTACCCCTTGTCGAGTTTTCCTACAACAACAGTTATCATACGAGCATCAAGGCTGCCCCATTTGAAGCTCTCTACGGCCAAAAGTGCAGATCCTCTCTGTGTTGGGCTGAGGTGGGTGATACCCAGTTAGCTAAGGGTCAAGCTTCTGACAATACTCTCACAGGTCCGGAAATCATTCGGGAAACGACGGAGAAGATCGTTCAGATTTGTGAACGATTGAAAGCCTCCAGGGACCGACAGAAAAGCTACGCCGATAAACGTAGGAAACTGTTGGAATTCTAGGTGGGCGACCGCGTTTTATTGAAGGTCTCACCCTGGAAGGGCTTGATACGCTTTGGAAAGCGTGGAAAGCTAAATCCAAGGTACATTGGGCCTTTCGAGATTCTCGCAAGAATCGGCCCAGTGGCTTACAAACTTAATCTACCGAACGAACTTCGTAATGTACATTCTACCTTCCATGTTTCCAATTTGAAAAAGTGTCTATCCGACGAGACTCTTGTAATCCCACTCAACAAGATCGAGATCAACGAGAGCCTCAACTTCGTGGAAGAACCCGTAGAAGTCATGGACCGTGAGGTCAAACAGACGAAGCAAAGTCGTATCCCGATTGTGAAGATTCGCTGGAACGCCAAGCGCGGGCCGGAATTCACTTGGGAACGCGAGGATCAGATGAAACTGACATATCCTCATCTTTTTACTTAGTTATTTGTAATAATCTAGTGAGTTAAACTCAAATTTCGGGACGAAATTCCCATAACAGGGGCATGATGTGACAACCCGAAAAACTTCTCGCATGCACTCTTCAATTCTTTCCAATATTAGACTTATTTTACTATATGGTAATACCCTTTAGAGTCTAATGAAGCGTTCTAAATGCGATATAATTAAGGTAGGAGTGTTAAAAAGGGTTAACTCGAAGTGTAGGAATCAAAAACCGGGCCAAACACTCCAACACATGGAGTGTGCGGCCACACACTTGAGTGTGCGGCCACACACTCTTGTTTGCGGCCTCACACCTTCCCAACCATACACTCTACCTATATATGCCACCCCTAGATCATTCTTGAACACTTCCTTAATTTCTTCAAGCATAGAACACGAAAATCCTCTCAAGTATCATCCATTCTCCTTGAAGATCTTCATAAAAGGTACCAAGAACACCAAGATCTTCATCTGGCCGCACACATGGCAGCACACACAATCTGGCAGCACACATGGCCGCACACAGGGCCGCACACATGTGCTGGCAGCACACTAGGCCGCACACCTGGCCACACACACACATATAGTGTGTATCTTGGCCATACACCCTTTTGTATAGCCTTATAAACCCTCATACAATCATGTATGATTATAACACTTCATCATCAGTGTTCACTAGTCCCTAAGGTGGTCCCAAAATCATCAATTAGTTGTTCATAACACTAATTAAATCCATATATGTGCCTATATATGCTAAATAGGATTCGCGCGTGTTCTCAGGTTACCACTTGACACCTAGCACCAAATCCAACATTGTCATCAGAACCACTCACTACAGGTGAGTTTATACCCCTTTAATTAACCTTTGAATTACTCTTAAATGTTTTAAATGCCTTTAGGGGGTGGGGGATACAAGTTGAATACTTATAGTTATTACATCAAATCACATGTGATTAATAACTACCAAACCAATGATTTCATCTCTGTTTCAAAATGTTTATCAAACTGTTTTACTTCAAAATATATTACAAACTCTTTTACTTATCAAATACTTTTACTTAACTTTATTATGCTTCTTATAAATTGCATGTCCATATATGCATAGATATATAAGAAATGTTTAAAAGGCTTAGGAAGGCCATCTTCCCTATTTCCTTTTCCTCGATTTAGATGTGGTCTGGTGGGATGTCGGGTAGTCATCCGAGGGTCATTTCAATATTAATTATATATCATATGTGCATATATAGACATAAAAGTATTTCCATATTCATGCGTATCAGTTACATCATTATAAGTTACCATCGGGGTAACGCAGGATTACACTTATACTATTGCTAAATCAATGAGTCAGTTCATTCATGAGTCAATACTTATTACTATGAGAACATATACATTATATTACTATGAGAACATATACATTACATTACTATGAGTACATATACAACTATACTAGAAAGAGAACATCTACAACTATACTAGAAAGAGAACATATACGACTATACTAAGGAAGAGAACATATACAACGATACTAGAACAGGAACAATACATATACATATACATACATACACTTTCATAAATGTGATCCACTGTATCGGAGCATGCCTTAAATGTCATGGCCCGAGTGGTAACCAGAGTCTCTTGGAGGGAGAGCGTGAGTTTGCGTATAGATCTATACTGTATTGACTATCCTACACCTTGCTGCTAAATGTCATACCTTTTTACGACCTACATTTGTCGTTGTCACTCAGTCGATAGTATGGTACAATAAATCACGTGATACCTTAATATAAATCCGGTTTAAGGTAGTTAGTACAGCAGTAGTTCCTATAATACAACACTACAGTACTACATTAATTTACCCATTATATACCTTTAGTGATTATTTCACTTAAACATTGATGTACAAACTATACTTTGTTAATTATAGTTACACTTGGGAAATTACACACTTTTACAACAAACGAGCATACAAAACTGTGACAATAGTCAAATTCGGGTCAAGTCTAAGTCGGACAAGGTCAACGAGTCAAACCAGTCAACTCAATTAAACCTTGTATAAGAGGGTTTGTATTATGTAATTTCTGTATAACTCACTATCTTAATGAGAAAACGTCACTTGGAAAGTTCGTGTGTTTAAATTTCTTAACCTTAGTGCTAAACAATGAACAAGAACAATAAAACAATGTTGCATACTCATAGGGAGTGTGTAAGATCCTAAAACATGGCATAATGGGGTTTACGGACCTTGCATTGCGAAGCCGGACACTCACATTCGTCACACACGAAACCGCTCTCAATCGTTTTCACTCTATCTCTTCTTATCGAGAATCTCTCCCAAACCTCTCTAAGTATGTGAAATCTCTCCCAAATATCTCTCTGTATGTGAAATCTCTCCAAGTATGTCAAATGTCTCCCAAATCTCTCTAAATATGTGAAATCTCTCCCAAATATCTCTCTGTATGTGAAATCTCTCCAAGAATGTTAAATCTCTCCCAAATCTCTCTAAGTATGTGAAATCTCTCCCAAATATCTCTCTGTATGTGAAATCTCTCCAAGAATGTCAAATCTCTCCCAAATCTCTCTAAGAATATGAAATCTCTCCCAAATATCTCTCTGTATGTGAAATCTCTCCAAGTATGTCAAATCTCTCCCAAATCTCTCTAAGTATGTGGAATCTCTCTCAAATCTCTCTCAAAATCTCTCTCAACTTTCTATAATCACTCGGGGCATCCCGACCCTCGAATTTGGCGAAAACAGCCCAAAAACGGAAGTCTACGCGAAAAACGGACTTAAGGAGCCGAAACCCCTCTTAGGAACCGAAACCCCTCTTAGGAACCGAACCCTTCTGAGTCGAAGGCTACTGAACCGAACCCGAAAGGTCCTCTCGGGCCCGAACCTCGCATGCCTCAACCGAACCCGAACGTTCGGCACATTTCGGATCTGACCTCTTCTCTTCTAATGGCTACCGAACCTTCCCTTCTGACCACCTTCGCTTCTGACCCTCGCTTCTGAGCTTCGGACCGAACCCTCGGCCTAGGACCCTTCGCATCTCGCCTCTGGTTCGCAACCCACTTCCGACTCGGCACCAGCAAGGACCGAACCTCGGCCTAGGACCGAGAGGTCTCGCTGGGAACGCTTTTTCTCCCGGTTTTCGACTAAATTCGCATTTTAGGCCCGTTTTTAATTGCTTTAACATGGGATTTTCACCCAAAACTTTATTTTAACATATAAGGACCCTTAACTATTATTTAATCACATTTTTAAGGATAAAACCTTATCCAAAAGAGAGTGGGTGAAGTACAAAGGTAGAGTGTTGACTTTACTTATTTCTATGACACAAGCAACCACTCCCATACCCACTCCATGTCACTATTCACCACCAGCCCATCCCTAGTCACTTCATAGGTCCTTTCTCACTATTTTCAACTATTCCCACGTTCTTAGGGCTGGAACATCCATCCTCTCTCCTCACACTTTAATCATTCTCTCATTTTTTACCAAGAATCACACTCCAAACTCTCTTATCTTTTTCTCTCTAATTCGAGAATTTCAAGGCATACTCCAAGACTCTTCTCCTACAATTAGTAAGTATCATCATCTTTTTTATGATTATTACACATCCTCCTACTCAAAATCATATATTGCTTACACAAACATCATCACATTCTTGTTAGATCTTCGAATCTTCAAGTGATTCTTCAAGTGTTCTTGGGTTGAACACTTCTCTTCTTCAACACTTACCTACTGAAATCACTCAAGGTGAGTTCATACCCCTACATTTTTATGTTTTCTTAAGTTTTTAGGGGGGGGGGGGGGGGGGAATACAAGTTAAAACACCAAGAACATAACTAAAATTTTCTAACAGCTTTCATCAGAAAAGTTGGACTCCATTCACGGACTTTTTTGGACAACTTAAACATTTTAGTTTTCAAAACTGTTTTAGGTGCATGTAGTTCCACTTCTTAGCTTTAAAATGACTACTTGCACATCTCCACACGATTTTTCTACAATTTATGGTGATTTTTACAAAACTGCCTATCATTTTAAACATCAATCTGGACCAGTCTGCGATTATGGACTTTTTCACACAAGTAAGAGGTCATTAAAAATTATAATAAAAATTATGAACAAACTAGACTCATTTTCCAAACTCTCAGAAGTTACAGAACTTGATTTGGACATTTTATGATTTTTCTACAAATTTTCTAATAACAGTTACAGAAAATGCTAGAAGCAGAAAAGCACTAGCAATTTCATTTCAGTTTGTAACATGTTGAGCAAGGTGTATATTATTATGTGTTTTTGTGTTATTGAAATATATGACATTCTTGTGTTAGTATCTAGATATACACCAGTTAACAAATGGATTTTTACTAAATAAAGCATAGATTAAACAAAGGGTTATTATTGAAGTATACCCATTACACACAAACATTTTATTAAAACTATGTTAAGTATAGTTTACGTACTTTGCTTTTACTACCCTTGTTTTGATAAACTATAATAGGTATAGTCTATGATACATTTCCAAATGCATACATTTTAGAAGAGTACATTTATACAAAAGGGAAACTTTCATTATGTTAAGTGTAAATTCGTTAATAACTTTGTGAGACATTCGCTTCGTATAAATCACAAGTCCTGTATTGTAAGCAGAGTCTCCTGGAGGGAGAGCGTGATAGTTGTATATAGATCTATATTGGGCTTGACAAACCCACACCAGAGCTGCTTGCAACAGCTAGACCGGCAGGTCTGTGGTGACAAGTGTCATTTCAGTTCTATGACGCCCGAAGACCGTCGTTTTCAGGCCACCTAGGTCATAGTATGGTTATAATAACTCACAGAAAGTATTAACAAACTTAAGAATTTACGAGAAATTCACTAATATCATACGCGTTTATATTTAAATAAACTCACGTTATTTCTGTAAATAAGGAAGATTACTCATACGTTTCAGTCTTTGGATACAAGACTACAGTATTCATTTTAAGGAACATATCGGATTTTTCTGGAATAACTATACAATTACGAGACAAGTTTTTTTTCATAATCATATACAAAAACTTATGAACTCACCAACCATTGTGTTGACACTTTTTTTTCAAACTACTTGTATTCTCAGGAAATCGCTAAACATGTAACAAAGTACTTTTGAGGATGGGGCGTTGAGGCGTCAAACTTATCATATTTTGACAACATATTGTAATTGATTTTGAAACATGAAATTCATAAAATGATGTAACTCTTTCAATTATATATATGTTGGTTGTGTTTACTTTCATCACTATTGCCATTGTTGTTATGATACTACACATGAAGTCCTCCACCCCCGGACGTTTCCGCCATCCTTGGTTTGGGGGTGTGACAAAAAACAGTTAAGCCTTGATAAAAGGCTACTTTAATAGAAAACATAGGTTTTTCTAAGAGATTCAAACTTTTACAAACGCTTACAAACATTTACTTACATTTTACAAACTTACACTTGAGACATGTTCAAACGTTTTGATAACAAACACCGACACTAAAATACTTATGAACTCACCAGCTTAATGCTGATAAACTCTTTCAAAATAACTTGTATTCTCAGGTCATCAGTAGACAGGTACCGAGATCAGCTTTTGAGAAGATGGAGCGCATACAAGACTCATCTCTTTATTTTGACTTACATTATTTTTGGTGTCTATAACTGTACAGAACACACTTGTATTAAAATTATATATTTAATGCAATAGATGATGTTGTTTGCTTATTTACTTTTACTGTGTTGTGATACTTTACATGACGTCCTCCGCCCCAGAACGTTTCCACCATTCTCGGTTTTGGGGTGTGACAGCTTTGGTCCCACTTGAGGACGAACCATCACGGGGTTTCTCCTTATGGTGGCTCTTACATGGAGCCTTCCTCTTTTTTCCCTTTCCTTGACCTATTGCCATCACAGGAGCGGCCACCGCAGGGGATGGTGCAACGGATTTTTCTTTGAGGTTGCTCTCAGCAGTCCTCAAGAGTCCTTGGAGCTTGCTCAAGGAGACCTCCTCTTTGTTCATATGGTAGGTCATCCTAAACTGATTGTAGCAGGAGGGCAAGGAGTGGAGGATTATGTCGATAGCCAAATCCTCATCAAACTTAACATTAAGTTTTAGAATACGATCAACATACCTCTGCATTTTCTGCAAATGAGAGGTTAGGGATTCTCCACTCCCCATCTTAGCGGTGATCATGTTAGTAATGATCTCATAGCGCTCTTGCCTCACGCTCTGGTGATACCTGTCCAGCAAATCCTGATACATTTCATATGGATACATGTCCTCATAGGACTTTTGGAGTTCGAGGTTCAGAGTGGCCAGCATGATGCAGTGAACTTTCGTGGCATCATGCTCATGGGCCTCAAAGGCGGCCAATTCTTCAGGAGTAGCAACATCTGGGATGATCTTCTCAAGCTTTTCATCGAGAACATATTCTTTTTCCTCGTAGCGTGTGATCATGCAAATATACCTCATCCACTCGTTGAAGTTTGAACCATCAAATGTCACTTTCTGACACAAGTTCATCAACGAGAATGACCCAGAAGCGTTGTTGTTGTTGTTGTTGTTTGCAGACATCTGAAAAAGAAGGGAACAAAGTTTGATTAGAAATGAATCCCTAATTAAACACCCAATTGAGAAATTAGGGCTAGGATCCAACAACATTAATTACAACTTAGAAAGGGATTTCGTACTCTAAAAGTAAATAATTTGAAGGTAAGTGAATGACAATTCACTAATTCTCACCATGAAAAACGAAAAGGCAATTTAGGTTTTAAATGTATTGAAAACTCCTAGATCTTTGAGATTCATTGAACTTTTCAATGGCATGTTTAAATCTCGATATGCATTTCAAATTTGTGATTGGGATGCCAAGGATTGCAAACAAATTTGTGAATAACCATGCGAATCAACGTGGTGCACTCAATGTCTTTATCACCTAATCAATGTGCCGGTAAACCACACACGCTCCATTGATCTATGACAAACATCGAGTCACCCTTCACTACCAATGTCATCCCCAAATTGATGTGTCGGTTAACCACACGCGCTCCATCAACATTTGACAAGGGTACGAAGTGTAATTCCATGGATTAGCATCATTTTCACATTTTACCCTAAAGTAACTAGGAATGGGAATTTGTAAAACACATAGTTACTTTATAATTAACATTATACTTTTAATAAGGAGAGGGTTGCCCTATCCTACCCGGTCGGCTAACGACCCTCCACCAGTCAAACAAGCGGTAGGTGTGAGTGTACACCCATTAAGCGCCATTTTATAGGCAGCAACCTTATACCCAGCTTATAGACTGGCTTCGTGAATGAGGTCTACTAACGGTAAGACTAGCATTTTGAGTTATATATATATATATATATATATATATATATATATATATATATTAATTAAGCTTGTAATAATATATAATAGTATAGGGTTGAATTTTAAACTTGTAAAATTCTAAGGGTTTGAAATTTAAATTACTCAAAATTAAACTTTTAATCATAAATTCAAATTTCAAAACTTGAGGGAAGGTATTGAACTTTTCAAAACACAAGGGATCAAATAACAAATAATTCAAATTAACCAATTAATTTCATAATTATCTATATTTGACCTAATCTTAAATTTAGTCATTAGATAATTACCAAATAATTTTAAATAATCCATATTTATCACATAAACAACTAATATTATAGGACATGAAATTATCTATTCTTTTGGCAAGGATAAACACTTAATTAAGATAAAATTCGGATTTTAACATCATAAAACAAATTAAGCATCAAATCCAAGTCAAAACAGCAGCCATAACCCGAAAATCCCTCTGCCTGACGAACTGACTCGCCGAGTCAGACCTGGACTCGCCGAGTAGGGGCCAAGTCGCCAAGTCCAGATACTGACTCGCCGAGTTGAGTCGGGCAGAGGCCAAAAACTAGATTTTTAGCAAATAAAGCAGTTAAGTATCATATACAACTGAAAGCAATCCAGGCTTTGATACCACTGATGGGTTTTATGCATAAGAAACATTCCTATGTGCTCATACAAACCCTAATGCTTGGATCTAGGTTTCACTATTGAACATGCTTTGATTCCAAGACTTACAAACCCTAATCTAGCATATAAATAACAAAAATAACATATATAATCAGATCTAGATGTTTACCTCTTCAATTGTTGGTTTAGATCTTCTCTTTCTTCTTCTCTTAAGCTTAGAGTCACAAATGCAACTCCTCTAATGGTTCACAAACCCCACAAGAAAGAAGGCAATATGAGAGAGGGAGAGAGAGGCTAGAAATCGGCCAAGGGATCTCTTAGAATCAAGTGGTAGCCGAATTCAATGCCCTAGGGGTCATATTTATACTTACAGGTTACTAGGGTTTCAGTCTAAACCCTAATGGACAGCTTAGCCACCAAGCAGCCCATGGAACCTTTTGGAATAAGGCCTTGGATGAAAATATGATGGTTACCCATCATAATTTCGTTCCCCCTTAAGCCCATTAGGTTTCCCTAACCTAAAACTCAACTATCATAGATTCGACAGTTTATACCCCTTTATTCAATTAATCTCTTTTGATCACCAAATTAATTCCTAATTAATTTATGACCAATACTAATTAAATAAATATAATTTCTCCTTTAATATATTATTCTTATAATATATTAATAAATCATAATACTCTCTCTTTCTCCTTAAATTACCTTGTTAAGTTGCTTTGGAGAAGGCAACCCAAAGGACCATGCACAACCGGGTCAAGTACATACCAAATATAGTTATGGGCTTAGACACTATTATAACAATAACTGTTGAGGCATATGTTATTTTTCCCTTAGTATCTTCACTTTTGATTTTCTCATTACTCTTTTAAAGGCAATTATGTATTTGGTAATGATAGTAATTTGGGGGAAACTACTCCCTAAAACATAAATCAGTCGGGTCTTGGTAGAAGACTATTTTTATTTAGAAAATATAGGATTTTCTGGAAAGGATGCTAATACACCATAGATTCTAAACTACTACTTTTCATAAAGTTATTTTCAAGAAAAATGCGTATTTATACAAATGACACTAAATACTTATGGACTCACCAGCATTAACAAAATGCTGATACTCGCTTTCAAAATAACTTGTTTTCTCAAGTCAGCAATAGATAGGTACACCCGGGAGCTTTTGTGAAGCCAGGCTAGAACCGAGATGCATCTATACTAGTTTCTGTATTACTTTGATGTCTCTATAAAATGTAACTTATGTAAAATTATTACTATTAATGCAATGGTTATTGTACATTGATTACTATACTGCATATGTTGTGATACTTGACATGACGTCATCTACCCCAGAACGTTTCCGCCGTTCTGGTTTTGGGGTGTGACAGATTGGTATCAGAGCATTGTTTATAGTGAGCTAAGTATATCAATTCATAAAAGATATACATCCTATAAATACATAGGGATAAAACACTCTAACCAAGAATTATACTTTAAAATATAACCATATTTTACCAAAGTATAAGAACATGCATAATCTAAACACTCAAACACAAGTATCACAAGAAGAACAAGAATAAAAGTCTTTGGATGTTGAGCATTACCATTAAACCTGGGCAGTTATGTAATCGTAAGCTGGAATAAATGTAACCTAATCAACTACATTTATTCGAGATGCGATGAACGTGTGCTTGGGGGTGATAGTGGTATTGCAACAGGTCTGAAACTTACCAAATAGGAATGCTAGGGCCAAACATAAAGTTTAAAATACTATGGGAATATTTTGGAATACTAAAAGACTCACATTAATCCCAAAATCATATTTAGAAGTTAAGAATCAAACATGAAATTAAAATACCATAGGGGTATTTTAGGATCCATAGATAACCTTGTGTGAAAGACTAAAAAGACCCTTATTGATATACCTACAATTACAGAGGGTATACTCCCAAGGTTATATATAATAAGGATCCTATAGATTAAGATTGTGTGCTTTCGCTCTATTTCCTTTTCCTTGTTTGGATGTGGATATAGAGTAGTATCACATATTTGAAGGCCTATCGGATCTACGTTACATATAATTTGTGTGCCCATTGTAATTGTAGCAAGACTCGATATGGATCATCCAGTGAAATGTTAATATTCTCTTAGGATTCATTAGACATTTCCATTCTTGCACGTACGCGATAGAAAACCCTATCCACTTTAGTGTTCTACAGAAGAGTTGATTCAGACCCAGAAGAGGTTCATTGAGAAGATTTCCAGTTCGGAAATAAATGAACCAAGACGAGACTACTGAAACCACCAAGTGCATATACCTTTTAGGGACATCGGTGGGAAATTCACCTTAACTTTTGAGATTTTCAGTCATCCATCATGAAGTGACGACACCCAGAGTCAGAATCGGGAGTAAGGCGGAGTAGAGATTCGGTATGTCTACATGAGAAGAGAACCCTAGGTATCTATCCAAAGAAAACCAACGTCGGTCCCAATAAAGGATATGAGGTAGACAGAGGGAGCCAGTACATGGAACCCGAGAAGTGTCTTTTCCTCGTTATTGTCACGCTAATACACCCATAAAATAATACAATTTAGTGAGGTAGGGATTACACTACTTACACTATGTGTTAGGTAAATCTCCTTTTCCCGTTGCAAGTAATACGATTAGAGCGGATCCCAACACCTCGGTTGAGAGTGTTTAGCCATGAGTCTTCATGAGCTTTCTTCCTGCGGTCTTCATTCCGAACTGTCCTCAGGTCTTTCCAAGCCGGAGAGTGAACCTTTCCCAGTATAAAGGTAACTTAGTAGGAACGAATCCCATCTTATGGATTTTCCGATACTCATACTCCTACCTTGATACCCGGACTACATCATAGGGATGTAGGTCGACACTCAGATAACCAATATCTAATGCACGAGAAAACTTTATGCCTATTGTAGTAAAGACGGATACGTACAGGGTTAACCATCGTCTCTCATCATCTTGTGTTCCTTTCCGTGTAAGAAAAACCATGCCTTCGAAGAAACGTAACCCAATCCGTTGGCAAGAAACCGACTCTCTTATTCGATGAAGCTACGTTACAGACTGTAGTCTCGGCAGCCGTAGCAGCTGTCATGGCTCAACCGAATGCTAACAACGCCAATGTTAGCAAGAGCCCTATCAGGAATTTCGATCCAAGTAATAGACAGTAGCAACCAACCTCTGTGTACCCAGCCACGCAAGAACCTCAACCAAATCCACTGAAGAGAAACTTCAAGAACGAGGAGGGAAGTACCTCGGCTCAAGGACCTTCCGAAGGGCAACGAGCTGAGATAGTCAATACTCCTTCTAGCCCTTCCATCTCAACTTCAAGAAGACCATGCCTAGGAAACCTTCCCCACTGCAGCAAGTGTAGCTACCATCATCATGGTATCTGTCGAGAACTCCTTTGTGCTAGGTGCAACATGAAGGGGCATACCACTCGCGTCTATAGAACCCCGGTTGAGTTTATTACATCAACCACCAATGTGACGACCAATCCAATATGCCATCTATGTGGTGAGATTGGGCACCTAAAGCGAGATTGCCCAACTGAAAGAAACAACAAGGGCACAGGAGGAGTCTAACTCTAATGTTTAGGGAGAAGCATCAAGGAACCCAGTAGATTTTGGTACATCTCTCAATCCTAGATAACTAACCGAAAACATTAAAAGGCTAATTCTAAATGTAATTACTCCCCCGTTAAGGCGAAAGTTGCAGCACTGTTGTAAGAATTCAAAGTTTTCATCAGGTAAAGCTATAATGGCTCGGTATATACGTTAAAGCCTTGTATAATTAAGATGGATAGACCTAGAGTGAGTGATGTTGCCTCATTTCTTGTTCCTCGTTTGGTTGTGGATTTAGGGCGGAGTCGCTCAGTCAACAGTCCTTCCCACCTTAATTATACATGACTAGTGTATACTAGGCAATTATAGAGAATCCATACAGGAAAAGTACCTCATTCCTAAACACTCAAGATCCTCTATAGATCCGTGTCGACTCTATCGGTCCAAGTATCTGCAGTAGTGATACACGGGACAAAACCCGAGATGCCAAGAACTTGTGCGCCCGTTCAGCACATGGCCCTATCGACCCTCATTCTATATCATGTCGAGGTATGCCAACTTCGACGCCCCTATCAATCATGGTTCGACTTAGTGCAACCATGTGTAAATCCCTAGTGCTGTGTAAAAGAACTTTCACCATAGCCATTTAGGCAAATAAAGGTTCTTCCGAACCTAAAAATAATAAAACCTCATGCGATCCGTTGGTCGTCACTCTTATCTAAAACTTTCCGAAATACCCCTGAGTAGGGTATTGCGCGCTGTTAACCAACCCCTTCTTAGACAGAAGGGAACCGAAGTGAAAGACACTACAGGCATTCCAGAAGACGATAACCACCCGAAACCTACTCCGTAGAACCCCATAAGGACCCTTCGCACCTCACAATCAGGTTCGTGAATTAAGAGGATAAAACTCATGGAACTGACTACTATTAACTGAGTATCTGCATAAGAGTGGTATATAATTGAGATCCAAAAGATTTAAGATGTGTGCTTCCTCCGTACTCCCTGTTCATCATTGGGTTGTGGGTCTGGGGTGGAGTCGCACAACTGAACATCCCGCCGAGCTTAATTATATACGACTTGCATACACCAAGTATTAGTGGTTAATCCAAGTATGATCTCTACCACTAACCTCATAGTAAAACCCTTCATCCTATCCCATGGAACGGGAACTAGAGTCAAGAGAACCACTGCGGGTTGAGCTACTATAATGACCATAAATCCGAGATTTGTTTCCATCCCGGTTAATCAAATATAGTAGCTAACACCCTCGGTTAGTATAGAAGTCTGAGTCGTAAGAGTCAAGGACATTGACTACGACCATCCATTCACGCTTAATCCCACGAATTAAGCATCTCAGCAGATATCCCGGAAAACTTAGAAGCTGCGATGATTAAAATGCTGAGAAGAGTGGATGAGGAAATTAGATGTTTCGAGTGATGGAACCCTATACTTCTAGACCTAATTTAAATCAAGGAAACTCAAAGCCACCGGAAGAGTAGTTGCAGAAGATGCTCGCACTACTCAGGCACTTAGTCCATCCTGTTACTGACGAGTAGTGCCTAGGACACTCCGCCTCTTCACATGGAAGAAGTCACCGTCGCCCTATAGACAATAGACTGCAGTCTTCGAAGTGAATACTAGAATGCCAAGAACCACAGGATAACCTTCGCATCCAAGAATACTTGAATAAAGTGCGAAAGTAGGTTGCGTTAAGCCTTATAACCCAGATCCCGAAGAGATTATAGACTTGACGCCAGTCTAGGTGTTAGTCGATGGGTTATATAAGAGCACGCGCTTTCCGCAACTAAAATAAACCGACGCCTTAAAGATAAGAGCATGTCTTAGAGATTCATTGGACTACTAGGTGTTCCAAGAATACTATCTCCCGTAGAGATAGTAGAACCACCTCTCGAGGTAGTCCAACACTTCAGAAAATTCTCTAAGGACTGTGTTAGCTCTGAGCAGGGAGTGTTATTCATGAAACAGAAAAGCAAGTAATAACATGATTCTTTCCCGTTAGGAATCATATTGTGAAAGCATAAACTAGACGATGATGAAAAGTTTAAAAACTTTCTAAACAATCGTCTGGTAAAACCCTATCTCACCGACTACGAGAGTTTTTGTTAGAAACATGTCAAGAATCGGAAGTACAGGTTCATTGTGCACAAGATTGAGATAGTCACCCTGCAACAAATAGATACCCGTAGACATCTAATTCATCCGATGACCCAAAAAACCTCTAAAAGCCAATCGACAAGAAACACAAATCCAAGGATAACCCGAGCTTTCTAAGAACCAACCTGAAGGACTACACACCCAATATGAGAGAATGTTTGGAACTTCAAAATGGAGATCACGCTAGTGATGATCTCGCCATAGAAGTACACTATATTCTAAGTACTGAAAAGCTCTACCCTTCTGAGAGCTTAGGACCATCCGAGATTCTTTACAAAATTGGTCCAACCCTCGTTGGACCACGACTACCTTCGGAAATCCTATAAGTTTCACACCAAATCAATCCACTTCCTAGACCTGAAAAGTGTTTGCCTAACGTCACTCTTTGTATCCCACTTATCTTGAAAGAAACCATTGGGAACCCTAACTTCGTAAACGCACCTGTAGGAATCACTAGCTGAATGAAACGTAATCCGCATCCCGTAAGTGAAGGTTTGATAGAACGCCAAGCAAAGGCCAGAGTTCACTTGGGAGTGCGAGGACCAACCGAATAGGAAGTACCCTTATACCTCTACCCGCTTGTTCATGTCTACTTCCTTGCCTAAACCTTAATTTCGGGACGAAATTCCCTCTAACGGGGGGATGATATGACAACCCAAAATCTATCCGGTCATTTTTAACCTCATCTTCCGTTAATAGAACCCGCTTTATTAAATTGTCCGTTAACCTTTTTGGATTAGGTTAACTAAATAGGGACTTTATTATGACTTCTTAAGGGTTGGAGCAAATTAGAAACACCCTAAATAACGCCTTGAAAAGTCTTAGTTTCAACCAAGTCGAATTACGACCATTTAATTGGGTACGACCAAAAGTCCTGTTTAACGTTAGTATCGGGTAGATTTCCACCGAGCCACCAACTCAAAATCCTATATAAGGTTGAGTAAACCTCATTTACACCCTTTTCACTCTCTCTCTCTCTACTCTATCTCTCTACAAGTTGCTTTCGATTCAAAAATTGCCCATTTCGAGCCCCAAACTAGTAAGTGATCTACTCTAACTTGTTGTTTAGCTCCTTTAACATGCAAATTCGTGTTTAAGACATCCAGTAGGGGCCAAATCATGTGTTTACGGCCCAAGAACACTCTTGGACCATAAACACCCATAAGTGGGGTTTTGAAGCCCCAAAACCCTTCCAAATCACTACTAGGGCTTAGATATGACTTATAGACTTTCATGTATGAGCTTACAACACCAAAAACTTATTATATGGAGAGTAAGCATGAGTTTATGGCCCAAGAACACTTTTGGACCGTAAACCCCTCTTCAAGGGCCGTAAACACCTTTTAAGGTGTTAGAATTGCCCTAAAACACCTCTTATGACTTGGGTAAATGTATAGAACCAACCACCAATGAAGTAGGGGATTTAAACATCAAAGAAACCAAGGACCTAGGAGTTTACGGCCGTAAACCCCTCAAGGATTGGTCCATGGGCCGTAAACTCCCAAAATGAGGCTAAATGATACCCTAACTTCCCCATTTGACTTGGAAAAATGCATAGAACTTTATACTCTATCATTTAAGACCTTAATTCATAAAGGAAATGACCAAGTGAGAGTTTACAGATGTAAACTCCATGTTTATAGCCGTGAACTCCCTTAAGTGGTTCATTTGGAGCCTTAAAGCCTTCTTAAGCCCTAAAAGTGAACCTAGCCTAACTCTACAAGTGATATAAGACCTTTTAGCATCCAATAATACACCACCCAAGAGTTTACGACCATAAACTCATGGGGATATGGTCTTAGGGCCGAAAACTCTATAAAGAGTTTACTCTTGAGGAGTAAACTCCCTAACTAGGCCATACACTCCTTTATTGCAACCCAATAGCCCCCTAGCACTTGACCAAAGTGTTTTCCGCAGATTAGGATGTGTATACGTGTTTAATTAGTATTATAATTACTAATTTTATGTAAACATATGTCATCATATGTTAATAGGTCACTAAGTGTGTTCAAGTCTTTACTTGACACTAAGCTCCCAACCGGCACCTCCGCCCGATCCACTTACAACAGGTGAGTTCATACCCCTGACTTAACCTTTTAAATGTTTTCACATGCTTTTATGGGGGGGGGGGGAATACAAGTTAAAACATGCTATTTATCATATCAATCATATATGATTAATAACCCGCATGCACAAGGATTTATCACACTTTCAGCTGTTTTACCAAGTATAATACTATAGATGGTTTTCCAAAACGTCTTTACTTGTTTAAATATTTTCTCAAATTGTCTCTCTTGCTGTATGTTTTACTTCTAAACCAGTTACAGTGGTGTTTTAAACAAAGGTTTTCTTTACTTATATTGTGTTATCAAATTATATTCAAAACTTGTTTATGAACGGTTTTCAAAGCTTGTTTTACATAACAATATCAAGTCGTAAGTTCTTATTTTTAAAGGTTTCCAAAGGTTTTACCAAAGTTTTCTTCTATACTTCTATGCTTCTACTCCGTTAAATGCATGCATGTACTTGTATAGTTATATAAATAATGTTTAAAAGATTTAGAAAGGCTAGTTCGCCCTATTTCCTTTTCCTCGTTGGGATTTGGTCTGGTGGGTATCGGTTATCCATCCGAAGGTCATTTAAACATTAGTTATATATCATCTATATATATATGGACATAAAAGCTCTCTCTCTCTCTCTCTCAGCCAGTGCATCGCCTTGGGTAGTAAAGGCCTCCTTCTATTATTCATGTTTCTGGAACCCTAGTAACTATTATAGGAATAGTTAGGAGACTCTATCTTTATCTCTATCTCTATCTCTATCTCTATCTCTATCTCTATCTCTGTCTCTGTCTCTGTCTCTGTCTCTGTCTCTGTCTCTATCTCTATCTCTATCTCTACCTCTCTCTTTTACTTTAGAATGTGACACACTATTTCCCTTTATGACGCTTCATTACGTCAACGCCATGTAACCAGAGTCTCCGGGAAGGAGAGCGAACATCATGTGTATAGATCTATATGGGACTGACACTCCCACACCCTAACTACTCTCTACAGTCTGTGCCAGTAAGGCCCATAGGTGACATAATGCCACTACCTGTACTGCCACTACCTCTACGCGTGACCTAGAGGGTCATCAGATACTCTATCGTCGATTAGCATGGTTACATACGAGTTCACATTCACCCTTTGTTTTAGACCTTGCTAGCTGTATCGTTCATTTGATACTGTCTAGGGTCTGTGTTTCTTTGTTTTAGACCTTGCTAGCCGTATTGTTCATTTGATACCGTCTGGGGTCTGTATTTCCTTTTGTTAGACTAAGCCAAGCGTATCATTCATTTGATACTCTCCTAGAGTCTGTGATTTCTTTTGCCTTAGTCAGCAGTATAACTGCTGAGGCATATGTTATTTTTCCCTTAGTATCTTCACTTTTGATTTTCTCATTACTCTTTTAAAGTCAATTATGTATTTGGTAATGATAATAATTTGGGGAAAACTACTCCCTAAAACATGAATCAGTCGGGTCTTGGTAGAAGACTGTTTTTATTTAGAAAATATAGGATTTTCTGGAAAGGACGTTAATACACCGTAGATTCTAAACTACTACTTTTCATAAAGTTATTTTGAAGAAAAATGCGTATTTATACAAACTAGACTAAATACTTATGGACTCACCAGCATTAACAAAATGCTGATACTCGCTTTCAAAATAACTTGTTTTCTCAAGTCAGCAATAGACAGGTACACCCGGGAGCTTTTGTGAAACCAGGCTAGAACCGAGATGCATCTATACTAGTTTCTGTATTACTTTGATGTCTCTATAAAATGTAACTTATGTAAAACAATTACTATTAATGCAATGGTTGTTGTACTTTGATTACTATACTGCATATGTTGTGATACTTAACATGACGTCATCCACCCCAGAACGTTTCCGCTGTTCTGGTTTTGGGGTGTGACAGTTGGAGGTATGTTAGTTTCCATAATAACCTTTTTCAAAATCGAATTGAAGGCTAGGACTAACCTTAGGTTCTTCTTTGGTTGACTCTTGATCCTTATCAAGATTGGTATGACTCCCACTAACTATTTCAGATATTGGCTCCCTCTCAAGAAGGACTTACCTTTGATTAGAAAACATTTATTCTCAAAAGTTTTGTAGAAAAATTACCCAAAAAGTCTTGTTGGAATGTCCAAGGAGATAACACATCTTTCATACTAAGTCCTATATTGTTGAGCGCTCTACGACGAGGGTAAAACTCATAATCTTAGACTTACAAATGTACTAGAGAAGGATGAAACCTTACGCCACATTAGAAGAGGCTCTCATAAACCCTCTATGTTGGTTCAATATTAAAGACCCTTGTAACACTTATTCATGGTATAATCCATGAGTTTTTAGTATGCATATTACCACTCAAAAAGTAATAAATTAACCATTGGTTTGTCTCTCTATCAAACAATACTCCTTGCAGCAATGTTCTGGGTGGAGACAACTTATGAAACCCTTTTCATAATTTCTTCAACAATAAATGTGGTTTAGACTAGGATACTCACAATCCATATAGGATTTGAGTATCACATCCTCTTGTATAGTTGACCCTTAATTTCGATTTACAAGAGCTTTGGACACCTAAAAGGTTTCAGACTCACGTTCATATGAAATTGGTCACGTACTATAGTTAATCTAAACGACTTTATTACTCTAAACTAATTCCAACAGATATTTACATCACTTAGTGAAGCAAATCTCATATATCTTGATAAATAATGTTCACATTAATCACGAGACTTAAGGTAGAATGATTTCCAAAATCCCATCCAACTTGATATTTAGTAATGCTTTTCTTGTTCATATCAATAAGATTATGATCATAAGCACATCCCATCTAAACTTTTCGATGTATTTTATTTAGTATGTTTAGTGGTCAAATCTGAACGAACAATTAGTTAGACTAATTCCTTAAATATTCATCTTTCTTGAAAAATAGGGCTTGCAATTATCATAAGACTTGTAGTCTAATGAATTTCAACATTTTGTCCAGTTGGATATTTGGTAATGCAATCCTTATTCAAAAAGATGCTTTCACATTAATACACCATATTCCAATATTCAAATTTGGTTTTGAGTAATTGTTCCTATACTAGATTCACAAATTTCCAAACTTTACCTTTAAATAGAAAATATATAAGATGCTCTATATTTGATCCAGTCATAAATATCTTACGGAATTTGTATAAACAATTTCAATCATAAACCATAGACTTAAACATTTGAGAAAATGATTTTCTTTTGATCTGATGAATAGCAGCAAGGGCTAGGTATTCATGATCAAGCTTTCTTCTCTATGTTTTAGTCCCCTTATTTCTTTCAGTCACCATACACTCTTGCGAATGTCAGTACTTTATCCTTAGTATAATAGTCAAGGACTGGAAGTAATGTTCCAACGGTATTATGAATTTTCATATCTGATTATGGACTAAATATTCACAAGACCGGATGTTTTTTGATCCTACAAATAGTAGCTTGGGCTCATAGTCCTTGATCGAAAAGATATTCTCTATGTTTTAGTCTTATTTATCATACATATTGAATTTTTATGCTTTATTGATCCTTCTTCTTACTTTAGAAACAACTAACCTATCAAAACATGTCTCAGATCAAGCCTTCATATTGTCCTTGGCGTTTGGGACTAGATTAGGTGTATCATCACTAATCTACTTATACTTATATACAATTAGCTCTCTTTCTTTTTGACATTTCAGTTCATGATTTTGGATGCTGGAGTCTTTGAAATTGGAGTTTCTATTATTATCCATGTTAGTTCCAGTGTACACTCAATCTTTTCATGCAACTCCTTTATGGGCATTTTAAGGTTCTTCATATCATAATTAGAATGAATTGATTATATGTACATGTCAACTAGTTGATCATGATGACCATAATCAACTTCTAACAAAATGAAATTCCATTTCTCTTCAAAAAAATGTTTGATAATGGTTGATATAGTTTTCGAATGGAGTGGAGGGAGGATCTTCAGGATGAGCGTTCATATATATATATATATATATATATATATATATATATATATGTATGTATGTATGTATGTATGTATGTATGTATGTATGACTTCTCTATTCATCCATGAGAACAATTATCAATCTATGAATTTTGACTAGATTAATCATCCTTCCATTTAATCCTTGTCAAGGTTTCATAGCAGTAGATTTTAGTGGATTATTTTATAGACATCATTCAATATAAATTCCATTCTAGTTTGATTTATTAATCCTTAATATAATTATGAAACCTAAATAAAGCTATCGATTAAGGGTAGGATCCACATTTTGATTTGTGATGTGTAAATGTATGTCGTAAACACATCACAAAGTTATTTAAATAGGTAGTGAAATTTACCAGTTTCACTCTTTTGAAACTCCAATCATTTGGGATTCAATGACGTTCAATGGATATTAATCTCGATTGTGCTCATCTGCATTAACTGACGGGGATGTCGTGGATTATTAAATAGATGGAGAGTAAACCATGCAAAACTGTATGACCCTCGATATAAAATTATTCTCACATTGACGTGCCAGTTAACTACACTCGCTCCGTCAACAAAATAATTCCATGAGTGATACGTCATATTAGACTTACATTTTCATAATGACGTGCAGTTTAACCACACACACTCCATCATTAAATATATAAACAATATGTGTATTTTCATAGGTAACACATGACTCGTATTTTACAAATATGAAACGGGAATTTTTGTAACACGCATTGTCAGGTATTTTCATTTTCAACCCTTAATATATTATTGAATTGCAAATTAGGCCCTTACGCTCGGTGTACAAGGCTTGTACGCCGGGCGTAAGTCAACAAAGGAGTCATGGCGAAGGTGGTGTATGTTGTGCATACACGTGAGTATGCGGGTGTACTCGTGTTGTTCTCAAACCCTATATTTTTATGGTTGTGTCCTCTATTTAAACATCTTAACCCCCCTTAGACCTTCTAATAACCAACCTCCATTCCTCTGAAACCTAAAATTGAAACCCTAGCCCTTGAGAGTTAGATTTGAAGCTTTTGAGTGGTTTTTGACTATTCTTGATAATGAAGGAAGATCATTCAGGAAGTGGTGTTGCATTCAAAATTTTGGATCCAGAATCTACATCTCTTTGTTCATCTATTGAAGGTATAAAGTTCATACATTGGAGCTTGCCTTGCTAGATCTTGTTTAATATTAGATTTATATTCATTTTGTGCCAAAACCTTGATCTTTTTGAGTACGTAATACTCCAAAGCATTTTGAGATGTCCTTTCAGACATTTTAGGGTGTATAGTGTCATAAAAATGCATGCTTGGTCCTTTCCTTTCACCCATGCATGAATTATAGAGTTTTTGGTGATGTTAGAAGTTAGGGTTCCAGATTAAGCTCTCTTTAACCATTCAAAGGCATATAGTCATAGACTTTATGGATTAGAATGTCTTTTAGAGTTAGATATGAGGTTGGGGTAAAGTGTTTTAATGCTTAATACCTTAAAAGTTGAGTTTTAAGTTAAGACGGAGTACGCCGAGTGTAATCTTGGCTACACCCAATGTAGCTAGTTGAGAACTCGTTTCTCTTCTAGCCATGTGCTCTATGTCCAGAGTATAGTTGAGTACGCTGTGTGTAAGGTCAAAATGTTGAGCTTTGACTTTCTTTGACTTTTGACCAATTGTGCCTTTAGGTGAATTTGTAAGGGTTTTGGTCTTGGAAGGGGAAAAACGGTCCTTTGCCCTAAATGTGGATTAGACTTGGCTTGGGAATAGTAGAGTACGGAAAATTACCTTATTTATTAGTTAAGTTTAATTGGTGTAATTAATAGGCGGAGTCTAGTTCCGACAGTTTAGGTGTGAGTTATATCAGTCATTTAGGCGAGGTAAGTCTCCTCACTATTCTTACATTTGTGGTAGAATATATGTGATGTCACAACTAGCATTTTTGGCTAAGAAATTCTATCCATGTATGATCAACTCTTAATGTATCTCGTAACTTTAAGATTGATGCTACATCTTATACATTCAAATCCAAACTAACTTGTGAAGCCCAAAACCTAATTCAATACATTTCATACACTCAACTTTGGGTTGTAACCCTAATTTCCTAGCTCAAACATCTTTTTGCGCCAGAAATCATTTATTGGGCCTAATGGGCAAATAAACCTACAACTTGATTTTTGGGTTAAGATACCTTATTTGGGCCCTAATTGGACCCACATCCACCAAGTAATTGATTTTGGGCCACAAAACTCTTCATGGGCCTTAATGGGTCGTAAACGTTATTGTGAACATCATTGGGCCGAAAACCCATACCCTTGCTCTTTTGGACCGTAATCACATATGTGAGCTTACATGGATCAAAAATCCTTAATGGGCCAATGCAAGAACAAACCCAAGATCCATATTCTCTCATTTCCCTTCTCATTCTCGGCCCATATATATATATATATATATATATATATATATATATATATATATATATATATATAAAGAGAAATTGTTTGAATTAAAAACCTTGACACCTCATTATTATCTAGAGGATACCCATGCTAATTACAACACATGTTTCTATATCCTAGCATAATAATCCCTCATGTAATAACCAACTAGTCCCTCTCTCTCTTCTCTTCACACTCTCGGTCAGAAGAGCCTCCACCACCACCATTATTCTTCATTTCAAACTCAAAAATCTCTCATCCTTTCCTCTCAAACACAAGATGATTTCATCACTTCTTCCAACTTTTTGTGTGTGCTTGTGTGTGTGTTCAAGAACACTTCATCAAAGATCATCATTTTTGGTAAGTCTTAAGCTAAACTCAAAGTGATTTATTCCATTTTTATGGTAGATCATTCCTCATGAACACTCCATTCGTGATTCATGCTTCTTAGAATCCCATAAGTTTGAGATCTACTCAAAGGAGCTTGCTAGGGTCGAAATCTCCTTCAATCTTCTCACCCAAACCAATCCATCAACCAAAGTGAGTTCATACCCCTTGTTTTCGGTTTTATATTTTGGGGGAGGATACAAGTTGCTTTTATATTAGATCTATGCATTTGTGCATGTTTATGTGTGTTTTTCATATTATATGTTTTGATTTTGTGTTGAAACTTCACGAAACTCAAAATTACTACCAAAACTTGGTAATATTTGCAAACTAAATCACTTATGCACATACCATGAGGTTGTAAGGATAAAACATGTTAAGAGTTTTGAAAGCTAAACAAAACCATAAGAGGGGCCTTATTTGACAAAAATACAAAAAGTAAAACCTTTATGTTAGTTCACG
The DNA here is from genome assembly GCF_051521515.1 of Lactuca serriola. Taxonomy (NCBI): domain Eukaryota; kingdom Viridiplantae; phylum Streptophyta; class Magnoliopsida; order Asterales; family Asteraceae; genus Lactuca; species Lactuca serriola. Next base: position 266,787,339 of record NC_136415.1, read on the forward strand.
CTTTTAAGGGACTAAAAGAGTCATTTTTAAATAAAAATAGATTTATATGATATTCATGATTTTAAAAGGGCCAAAAGTGTTAATTTTCACAAAATGGGTTTAAAATTCGGCCTTCACGGTTTCATGGGCTTAATTTGTAAACTTTTGACTTTTGTTGATTAAATTGTCATTTTGAACAAGTTCGAGCCAGAAATGTAGATTTTCGGTTGAAAGGGTTCAAGATGTCAATTTTATTAAACTTTGGCTGAAAAGGTATATTTCTGTACATTTGGGCCGCAAATGTCAATTCTCATCAAAGATTGGGCTGAAAATGTTATTTTATTTAAAATAAGCCCTTAAATGTAAACTTTGGGTCTTACGGGACCTAAAGTGCCATTTTTGCCAAAAATGTGCCTTAATTGTAAATTTTTGGCTTAATGGGCGAAAAATGTCATCATTACAAAAAGTAGGCCTTTTATGTCATTTTGGTAAAAAAATGAGTTAAAAAAAACAACGTGATTACAAACGGACTAAATACGTCATTTCCACTTTTATTGGGCTTAGATTATACCTTACATGTTTATTGGGCCTTAATGGTCCATTTACATGCTTATTGGGCCTGAAATATACCTTACATGTTTATTCGGTCTTAGTGGTCCATTTGCATGCTTAATGGGCCTAGAATATGTTGGATATAGTGTCTAAGTCCATAACTATATTTGGTATGAACTTGACCCGACCCGGCATGGTCCATTTGGGTTGCATGACTTTAACATCCCGAAAATTCATAAGTATTGTTCAAGGGCTAAAGTGTAAATTAAGGCGGGGACACGACGAGTAGGTATTCTGATTCGTCGAGTCGGAATGGGATTTGGTCGCGGGTTAAGTGACCAACTCGACGAGTTGATACTGAAAGGAGAAAACCCTAATCTCGGGGATTGTGCCCTATATAAAGAACATAACACCTCTTCCCCAGCCTCTTTACCTTCCCTTTGAGTTCCAGAAACCCTAGATTCGTGTGAGCTTTCCTTTGTGAGAGATTAGAGCCTTGGAGGGAAATTGAAGAGCAAGTAGATTGGAACAAGGGGCTTTACAGAGATTTAGCTTACTCTTTAGTTGGAGCTTTCATTTGAGGTAATAACCTGTTGTTTGAGCTTTTGTGCATATAGATCTATCATTTGTGGGGTTTTTGGGGCATGAGTTGTTGGATTAGATGTCTAAGCCCATAACTATTATTGGTATGTACTTGACCCGAGAGTAGCATGGTCCATTTGGGTTGCATATCATCAGGACAATTTGTTAGGATGGACTTTTGAGAGAAGGTTATTTATGGTTTATTAATATATTATAAGTTATAATATATTAATATGAAATCATATGTTTTAATTAGTATCGATCAAGAATTAATTTGTAATTAATTTAGTGATCAAAAGAGACTAATTAAATCTATGGGGACTAATTATGATAATTAGTTATATTTATATGTGTTGGGCTTATGACCCATGTTGGACCAAGTTTATGTATGGATACATAAAGAGTTGGGCCACATGAACCATGGATCATAAAACCGATGGCTATGGATTATGGGTTATACCCATGACCCTTGGAATCCTACATATAAATAGGTTACTCCATAGCCAAAATCACCACTTCTTGTCTTAGAGAAATATGGAGGTGTTTTGGTGCATGTAATTCTCTCTCAAGGGCCACCTTTGTCCTAGGTGTGTTGTGATTCCATTTGAGGCATTTCATACTATTGGTGCTAAGCTCTTAAGGCCAAATACATCAAGACTTCAAGCCACATAAAAGGTATGTTTCCCTAACTAGTATATTATATGCTTTATGTCAAATGCATGCTAGTTATAGCTTTAATGCCTTGGAAACCATTTACATGTATAATTAGTGAAAACATAGATCCAAGGTATTTAGGGATGTATGTGCACCATAGAATGTTGTATTATACCAAAAACCCAACATGAATGAGGTCCATCTCGAGTTTGGTGTGCGATCTGAGGTTGCTACCTTGGATCTAGGCATGTAATGACCCAAGGAGCCATAAAGTCTATGGTCAAGAGATGTAGGTGAATTTCTTTTGTCCCAAACCTTAGCCCAAGAGTTTTTTATGCTTAGATATCTTTGGATTCACGTAAAGGTTGCACTTTACGTGATGGATGGGTTGTAAGGGAATGGATCTATGGTTTGGAGCCCCTACATGGCTTGGGAAGCCACTATATGGATTAAGAGCTAGAGGTACCCGGCGATTCATATGGGTGAACTCAGCGAGTTGGATGAAGATGGGCAGGAACTCGACGAGTTGGAAGAACAACTTGGCGAGTATGTTGAATGTTGCCTTGGACTCGTCGAGTTTGTTCTTGGACTCGGCGAGTTTGGTCGTGGAGTCCTAACCTTTTTGGGTTGAGCTGTGAATCGGTGAGTCGAAGGACGACTCGATGAGCTGAGTGGGAAAGGACTCAGAGTTTGTTGGATTCGACGAGTTGAGTCGTGGATTGGGAGTTCTAAGCATAGGGACTCGACGAGTCAGCGAGTTGACTCGACGAGTAGAGTCATTCAGGAAGGTTGACTTTGACTGAGGACTTTGACTTTGACCAAGAGTTGACCAGTTGACTTCCAGGCGCATTTTGGTAATTGTTGGCAGTTATTTTGAGTTCAGTATTTTGGTGTTGGCTAGTGGTGGAGATCGTGTCAGTGGTCGAAGTGGCTTGGTCTTATCTTTTCAGTCGGCAGTTGCAGGTGAGTTATCCTCACTATATCAACAGGGTCTACGACACCAAGGCCGGCCCTTTATCGGATTGTAATCCGGGTATCGTTGTTATGTTATTGCTTTGCTATGTTTGCATCCTGGTAGTTAGGATGGTATATGTTAGGGACCTGGTTAAGGTCAGTATCTTGGTATATAGGATGATGTTATGCTAGTGACCAGTTAGGTCGGTATGCTGGTTAGGATGATGTTATGTTATGTGATCTGCTAGATCGGTTTGATTGGATGTGAATTGTTATATGATTGTATGTTTATGTGCACATGGTTGTTGGACTGGGGTTGGGTTGAGGCGGGTCCTACTTTGTGCTGTAGGCCAACATACCCAAGGCAGACCGGTTAACTCGAAGGCCCAACGAGCGGTCCGGATTGGCTGTAGGCCCCAAGAGGGCGGACCAGACGTGCCGAGGCTCGGGGAGTGGACCAGGCTGACTGAAGGCCCGGTGCGGGCGGACCAGTCATACTGTAGACTCAAAGAGTGGACCAGGTGGATTGAAAGCCCGGTGTGGGCGGACCAATCACATTGTAGACTCGATGTATATGGCTAGACTCGGAGGGTGGACCAGGTGGACTGAAGGCACGGTACGGCAGACCAGTCACACAGTAGACCCGAAGTGCATGGCTGTTATGTGTTCTGTTATGATATGATATGTTATGTGTATGGTATATGTGGTTGGTATTTTGGGGGTATCTCACTAAGCTTTCGGGCTTACAGTTGTGGTTTAAATGTTTCAGGTACTTCAGGAGACCATGGCAAGGCAAAGGCGTGATCGTACCGCTCCTCATGTTTATGTTTTATGATATGGTTCTGGGAAGACCTTGATAATAATTGTATTGAAAACCTTTTTGTAATAACTTAATGAAACTGGGTTGTTTTTGAAAAGTTTAAATTGGTTGGAATTTTTAGAGCGTTACAAGTTGGTATCAGAGCCTTGGTTTGAGTGAATTGGAGGAACATTCGTGTGAATCCAGTCTCAAATCAAGGAGAGTTTTCAAAAAGAGAATTTAAAATGGTTTTCAAAATGAGTAAAGGAGGACGCGGAGGTACGATCAGCCGAAGCCAGTAAGTAACCCCAAAATACCATACAAGTTATTTGTTTATGAGATATGATAGAACAACATGCTAGTACTAGGCTAGGGATCTTTAGGAATTACATGATAGAGTTGCCTGATTTATGATGCCTGCTAGCCTAGGGTTTGCTTCTGTATGAGATTTCCAGTGTTCCTCTAGGAGTGAGGGTTGAGTGCTTGTTATGCATGTTCATCACTAGGGTGTTGTGGTGATACTTGATAAAAAAAATGGGTAGGAGTGGAAGGTAGTATGGGCCCGTACTACTGAAAGCACAGGACCCATACGCGTATCAAGGAAGTCACAACCCCTAGGGCTAGGTTGAGAGTCGGTTCTCGGGTTAGTGAGAAGCGTCTGATGTATTGCGGTAATTTCAGTATGGCGGTTATGAGGCATGCTGGGAGCGGATCCGGATCAGGAGAGGGCGGCCAGGGTGGGCCAGTACCGCCCGAGGTTATTGGTCAGATGAGCACAGACGAGTTCGATGCCAGGATTCGTGAGAACCTGCGTGATGAGGTTGCTGCGTTATTCCGGGCCGAGTTGCCGGAACTGTTTGGGTCGATCAAGACCGCCTTGGTCGAGTATTTTGATGAGTGCTATGCAACTCTTACAGAGACGAATGCCATGACGGCTACATCGGTTGTAACAGCGGCAGGGGGAGGAGCCGGTAGAGGTTTTCAGTATCGGGACTTTGATAATACGAAGCCCCTACCTTCGATGGATTCCAAGACCCAATTATTGCTATGAGATGGTTGTCAGACGTGGAGGGGTGTTTCTTCACGTGTTCATGCTCTGCTGATCAGAGAGTGAGGTGTGCTCTGAACCTGTTGAGGCTCGGGGCGAAGGATTGGTGGAGATTGACCACGGGGTCATATTCGGATGCGCAGCGGGCTGCGGTTTCATGGGATCAGTTCCGGGAGATGTTCAGTACCCGATATGTTCCACGGGTTGAGAGGGACAGGTTGGCTCAGGAGTTCTTGGAACTGAAGCAGGATTCAGAGTTGGTGACGGAGATCACCAGGATGTTCACTGAGAGGGCGATGTTTTGCCCAGAGTTTGCTTCGGAGCAGGCTCAAATGTCCCGATATCTGAGTATGCTCAAGAGGGATATCAGGCAGTTTGTGTCTACGAAGAGGTGCGAGACCTTGCTGGAGTTGCCGGAGGCCGCTCGGTGGTGTGAGTTGGAGATTGAGTTACATTTGAGAGAGCAGAGGCAGGCCCCAACACAGTCGCAGCCGGTGCCAAAACGGTCCAAGATTGTTGATTCTAGGTTGGGAGATCAGAGCAGCACCACTTGTGGGAAGTGCGGGAAGGGTCACACTGGAGTTTGTAGGTCCAGTGGTGTGTGCCGCAAGTGCGGGAGGGAGGGGCATTATGCGAGGGATTGCCATCAGTCAGCCCCAGTTCAGGATATGAGGATTTGTTATTAGTGTCATTTGATTGGTCACATGAGAGCCAACTGTCCACAGCTTGCTGCAGGACCGGTGCAGGCTCCAGCACCGACCACTTTGAGGATTACGAGTGGAAGTCAGGGTGGAGCAGAGCCCCCGAGGGCTTAGGGGCGTGCTTTTCAGCTTATAGCAGAGGAGGTCAGGGCGGAGCTGGAGGCAGCCGTGGGTGCGTTTCCTTCTTGATATCTTGTTATCTTATGGTTGTTATGGAGTATTATATCTGCTAGTCTTGTTCGCATAATTCATGGTATTGTATTCGTTTGATCTTTTGGGTTTATGGTATTATTGAGGGTTCGGTAGTTAGGGGTTGAAATCAGTTAGCATCCAAGGGATTGATGGTCAGATTTTGGTTGATTGGTCTTGTTGTCATGTATAACAATTGCGATTTGAGAAGTGTTCAGCAAAGAGTCGAACTCCCTTTAGAGTTCGAGATGTGCGATGTCGAAAGAGTGATTTTGTGGAGGTTGCTCATTTTGATTCAGTTCGAATAAAAGAGAATTTGTTGAGTAAGAATGTTTAAGTGATGTCGGTTGGGTCACTAGTGGTTGGTAGTCAGTGCTCTAAGTGGCGAGAATTGGAAAAAAAAATCTCAAAGGATCGACAAGTATTTGAGGTTGATTAGCTGTTTGGAAATCAACGGTGTTTCAGTCAGCCAAGAGTGTGGGCTGGTATGAGTAAGTGGCAGACTAGTGGGGGCAGGGAGCAGACCATGGATTCAGGAAAGATAGTGTTTGATGTTAGGCCTGGGTTTAGGCCATGAAAAGGATTTCGGGATCGGAACAAGAGTTCGGAACCCCTAAGGGGCTAGAACAGTATGAACGGGAAAGATTCCCTGGAAGGGTAGTTGGAATGATGTATGATAGTTGAGCAAACCAGAAAGAATGAAGGCCAGAAGGCATACCAGTCAGGTCGAAGGCTCGGGAGAACGGTCCAGACAACCTAAAGGCCCAGAGAGGTGGTCCAGACATGTTGAAGGTTCTAAGAACGGTCCAGACAGGCTGAAGGCCCAGGAAGGCAGTCCAGACATGCTGAAGGTTCCGAGAGTGGTCCAGATAGGCTGAAGGCCTGGAGGGGCGGTCCAGCCATGCTGAAGACTCTGTAAGTGTTAGTGGATCGGTATGAGGAGAATGAGGAAATACGTCGCCAGGAAATGATGATTGATATGGTCTGGCCCCAAGTGTTGATCAAGTTAGTAAAAAGCAGTGCATGGACTCGAGAGTCCTTGCGAGCAGATTCAGAGCATGTGCGATGCACGGAGTAGCGGTTACTCTACAAGGCATAGTGTAAAGTAGGGTGTGTACGCCATGACACTTGTCTAAAGTGGCAAGGTTGGCAAGTAGATTTTGTTGGATTAATGTCTAAGTCCATAACTATAATTGGTAGGACTTGACCTGACCCGGCATGGTCCATTTGGGTTGCATGGCATCATGCACTTGGATAGACTAAAAGAGAGAAATAAGACACTTATGGTTATTAATATATTATAAGTTCTAGTATATTAATAATAAGAATAATGAGATTATTTAATTAGTATTGATCAAGAATTAATCTAGGATTAATTAAGTGATCAAAAGAAGACTAATTAAATATATGGGTTGATTGTGTAAATCATCCATACTTGTATAGTGGGCTAATGCTCCATGGATAATCAAGTTGGGCTAAAACCCATAGGATGGTCCATGGATGCTCCATGGTGTATTTGAACCCATGGATCCAAGGAAATGGAAAGTCATGATAACTAGGGTTTGCCCTAATTGTAACACTATATAAAGATATTATTCTTGGCAAAATTGGCACTAGTATTATTCTAGAGAGGGCTAGCCGATTTCATGAAGTGTAGAATTCTCTCTAAGTTATTCCAAGTGTATTTGGTGTTGTGTGAACCATTTGAGGTGTCACACTTGGGGCACTTGGCACTCAAGCTTCATGAAGACTTTCTACATCAAAGAGGTATGTATTCTATCTTGCTATAGTTATAGTTTTGTATGCTAGATTAGGATAATACCTTGGAAGTTCTTATTTGCATGTATAATAGAGAAAACATAGATCCAAGGTATTTAGGGTTGCATGTACACTTAGGAGTGTTAGAATGCTCAAAACCCAACAGTGGTATCAGAGCCTAGGCTTGTTTTCTTGTTATACCTGCAATAGAAGCTGAAAAAACGAATCTGGTGCTGTCTGGCCATCAGACTCGGCGAGTCCATCAGGAGACTCGGCGAGTCCATGCCTAAAAAGTGATGAATTCGATCCAACTCGCCGAGTTGGTTCATGCACTCGACGAGTTGGACCCCCAGACAGCATATTTTCGAGTTTTTTGGCTAGAAATGGACTAGGAACATTACCCTAAGTTGTTTTTGAACTTATAAACTTGTTTTTGATGTGGTAGTGTTCATGCTAATCCAATTTCAAAGATAATTGTCAATAGATTCATGTTTTGTATTAGTTTAAGGTTTAGACTAATTACATGAAAAAGTTTGATTTGAATTATCTTGTTCTTATGAGTTGCTTAGATTAATAGAAATGTTGAGTGAAATAGTTGTTTTCAATCCATTTTAATCTAAGAGTTGAGTATAAAATGTGTTTGTGTAACTTGTCCTCAAGTTACATGAAGAGTCACATTAAAGACTCATAAAACTCATAAAAGTTGGCAATGGTTACAAAATGAAGAGTCTTGTGTCATTGAATAATTTTTATGACTCCATAACTTGTCCTCAAGTTATGGAAGTTCAAGAGTCACTTCATTAAAAGAAAAATATGTAGCCATAATTAAATCCATAAGTTATAAAATAAAGGAAAAGTTAGTTCTTTTATTAGTTTAAAGTCTTCCATAACTTGTCCTCAAGTTATGGAACTTGAAGAGTTTTTGGTTTAAAACTACTTTAAACACATAAGTTATGGAATTAATTAGTTTTGAATAGTTTCAAAACTTGCCCTCAAGTTTTGGAATTTGAAAAGTTTTCCTTATGAATACTTTAATTCCAAGTTAGCCCTTAGAATTTTAAAAGTTAAAATTCAACCCTTATACTTTATAATATTATAAGTTAATAATATATATATGTATAAGAGTAAAGTCAGTCTTACCGCTAGTACGCCTCATTCACGAAGCCGGTCTATAAGGTGGGTATAAGGTTGTTGCCTATAAAATGGCAACTTAATGGGTGTCCACTCTCACCCACCGCTTGCTTGACCGGTGGAGGGTCGTTAGCCGAACGGGTTTGACAAGACTATAATTCTTCCTTCATTAAAAGTATTAATGATAATACTAAGTAACTAAACTCTTAATAATACCCAATCTTAGTTACTTAGGAAAATGTGAATAAGGTGCTAATCCATGAAATTACACTTTACACTTTGTCAAAGTCGTTAGTGGAGCGTGTGTGGTTAACCGGCACACTAACTTGGACTTAACAAGGTAGGTAAAGGGTGACTTAATATTTATCATAGTATCGATGGAGCGTGTGTGGTTAACCGGCACATCGATTGAGGGGTAATTTATTAAGGGTACCAAGTGATTTGCACGGTTACTTCACACCTCGTTTTGTGATCCTCGGCATCCCAGTCACAAAACTTGGAGGGCACATTCGAGATTGAAACATGCCTTTGAAAAGTTCAATGAATCTCAAAGATCTAGGAGTTTCAAAACCAATTAAAACCTAATAATACATTTCGTTTATCTTGGTGGAAATTGGTGAATCGTCATTCACCTACCTTCAAATATTTTATAGCTTGGATTACGGCATACCTCTTCTAAGTTATAAAATAGTTTGTTGGGTCCTAGCCTTAATATTTCATATTGGGTGTCATATTAAGGACTTAAGATTAACTATCTTGAATATCTCCCAAAAGATGTCTGGTTTAGACATTTATGATCTTCCCAAATCTCTTGAAACAAGGTTTCCTAATGAAGATGATGTCCCATGGATATCATACTTCTTTCACCTCCTCCAATTATTCTCCCTAACCCACAAGTTCTTGAAAAGTTTAAGGTCACTCAAACCCTATTGGCAAGGCAAGGTCTAGGTGTGGTCACATCTTGGAGATGTAGTCACATATTGACAAGCCGGGAGAGTTGGGTGTCAAAGTCTTGAGAAAGTCGGTGGTTTAATCACTTTCTAAGTCACATAGTGAGTTCCTTTGGGACACCTATGAAACAGACTATGACAAGACCCTTAATGATCTTATCTGTTTGTTAAGATCAACTTCCTAAAACTTTATGGACATTGACAATGATGACATTGGATATCTAGTAAAGCTCTCTCTTCCCGGTGGAAAGGGATCGGCCATAGTCAACTCGGTTGACCAAATGGTAAAGAGAAAAGCTAAGTCTGTGATAGTCTCGTGTACCATTATCAAAGGGTCCATATGTTTGTATTGCCAAAGGAAGGGGCATTGGTTGCGAAGCTGCCAGATTTACCTAAGGATGTTAAAGTCAATAAGTTTGACTCTACTTCAGGTAAAATTCCACTATCTAACTCTGTTAAGTTTCTATTCTGAGATTCTTGATACATGATGTGACTGGGTCACATGGTGATGTTTTAAGAATCTAAGAAAAAGGTGAAGAAACTTAAAGAAAGAATATGCTGAATCTGATCGCATAGATGGATTTCTATCGCATAGTTTGAAGATCGGAATCTTGAGCTACTTCTCAGGAGTTATGAGATATTGCTTAGGAATAGATAACAACAAGTTTTCATATGGATTGTAAGGATAAGTTTTTCCGCAAAGTTTTAAAATAAAAGAAAATTTTTGATTTTATTTATTTTTAAAATATCCTTACAATGGCATTTGAGGAAAAATTGTTGCTTATAAGATTCCATTAACAGCAAGAGTGGAAATATGAAATTGATTCTTTCATTTGTGGTAATGTCTATATTTACCAAATAAGGAAAGATTCTCATCACCCAAGTTTCAATTGGACCGGAACTTGGAATCATGCAAGTTGTATAGCATGATGAATGAGAACTTTCAAGTATTGGAAAATTAAGACTAATTACTTGTTCACATGGATGTGTGAGTCAAGTAATGGACTAAGGGATCGAGTACATAGTCTTGTGCACTGGTCAAGTCCACCACAAAAGATTGATAAGACTATTCGTCATGATTTACTTAAGTTCAGTAAATATGATTATACTTACAAGCTTAAGTGTAACTCTGAGACATTGGAAAAGGTTTCAATGTATGGCAGAGCGAATAAGAAGAATGAAATTAGGCAGAAGGATAAAAGTTTCTCAAATCTGAAAAGATGGGAGAGTACTTTAGTATCAGTTTTTGTGATTATCTTAATGATTAAGAAACCATAGCACAATTAGTTCTCTAAGGAAATCTTAGTGCATTATTATGACTAAGAAGAGGGATCTTGAATTGTTGAAATGGTTAAATCAAGAAGATGAGTCATACTTCGTTCCAATACAAGTCTTAGAGTCATACTCCAAGATTGTAACTTGAGTGACATGTCTCAAAAGAAGGTTTAAAACACTTGTCAAATGTAAGAGTAAAAGTTTTCTACTCTTGTACATTTGAAATTGGTAAGTTGTGATGTTTTGGATAAAACAAAGACCAACTAAGGCCAATTGTGTGAAGTGTTTGTCTTGATTAGAATCCACACTATCTCTTGGATATTTGACAAGGGAGTCTTATAGGTCAAGAGGACAGTGGGAGTCTTAAAGGTCTTGAAAGTCTCAAGAACTAATCAAGAATAAAACCTGAAGTTCTTCACTAGCACACGACTTGAGGTTTATAACCTATCGTGTTGACTTATTATGTGCCCATTCCAGTTAAAGTTGGCTTTGCATATGAGTTCTTAGAGTTCTCAATTGGTTGCACAACAACTTGGAAGCAATGGTAGGCCCTTGAGCTGCCAGGTGGCAAGAAGTTAAGATTGAGTTCAATCCATATGAGTTTGGATTTGTCATTATCCTTGTCTTGTGACTATGGTTTTGACAATTCACATGGATAAGAACACATACACCATTAAATCTAAGTGTCATAAGGTTTCTCTCCGATTCATGCAAATGATGGTGAGGAAACACTTTCACTAAGTAGATTTTAGCTAGATAGCAATTGTGATATTTGCATTCTCAAAGTCGTTAGTGGAGCGTGTGTGGTTTACCGGCACACTAACCTGGACTTGTGAGAAGTGGCAAAAAGGTCTAACCATTATGATTACGGCATACCTCTTCATAATTGTTTAGACACACAAGTGTGCTATCTAAGGGAAGGTGTATGATTTTGATAAAGTTTTATCAAAACAATCTAGCATCAGAAATCTGAACTTTGGTAAGAAAGTCAATGAAGTATTGATTTCTAGAAGTCCAGCTAATTTCTGAGTACATGTCAAAGCTAGTGGGAGCATAAGTGTTATGCTAATAATCATCATGTTAGTGGGAGCATGATAATTATGATAAGTATTGCAAGTTAGCAATGTTAATTATAGAAAACAAAAGGTTTCAATTGGGAAAAGTTGTTTTGCTATAATTAAGGGAGAGGAAATTATACTTCATCTCAAATCTATATGCTTAGATCGTGAGGTTTTAATCATTTAGTCAAGGATATATATATGAATTTCATGTTGGAATGGCTCAACATAAGGAAATTCTGTATATGGGTCCATTATTTGCGTTCTAAAATTCGATTATGATTACGGCATCCCTTTTCATAATCTGAATTATGAGAACTTGGCAAATTGAAATGGAAATGTTATAGCAAAAGACTGGTTTAGTCTTTATGTAAGACATCATGAATCGTGTCCCATATCCTTCGGATATAGGATCGATTACATGTGCTATATTCATCCTTTCTTAAATTTTCCAAATGCCTGGGGCATTAAGAAGGGAAAAGGTTTAGAACTGGATATGACTAAAAGGATTAAACAATTGTCGAGGACAATCTAAGGTTTACCAAAGATTGGTTACTCAAGGACAGTTGGAAGTATAGTAATAATTCTGGAAGGACCATATTGAAATAATCTGTTAGGAGGCAACTCTTGTTCAGAAGTGATAATCAAAATGGAATCTGGAAATGTTTCAAAGTTAGAAATTATTCAATCTGTGTAAGATTAAGGAAACTTAATGCAAGAAGGATGTTTCTAAGGAGATGATCTCCTTTGGAATGCTCTGTAATGTTTGTTGTCAAGTCTTTATGACTTTGTGCATAATCATTACAAGAGGATCAATGCATATAAGTTTAGAATCTAACAGATTTCAGTAAATGGCATGAATTTGGAATTCTTGCATTTGCGGTAAGGATTTGGGAGTGTGAAAAGAGAATCAGTGAAGTTATGTTCAATTGATCTGGTTCACAAAGTAAAGATCATAGACAAACATAGTATGCATACTTGGTGTGTGGCATGACTAGTGTTTAGAAAACATAGTGTACATGCTTGGAGCATGGGACAACTATTGTTTTAAATTCAAGAATAAAGTTGATAGCTGAAACAGTATACAATGAATAATGTGTAATCATATGGTGATAGGTTTTGATACCATATTGGATTCTATTATTATTGTGTTTCACTTTGCATGTTTTGACTTCCCGAATAAACTGGGTTATTCTTCTGGAATGACTAAGTTATTCAAACTATCCACAGTCGGTCATATGTTGGAAGTAGATATGAATTAAGACTGTCATGATGGGTTGTAGAGGTCTAAGGTGTTGGACAAGGCTACAACAATCATGAGTGCTCATAAGTTCTGAGTATTGGATTCAACCCGCGCTCATTGGAATCATTTCATGGATTTTATCACGAGTGATCATGAGACGATAATATCTTATATTCTTCAAACCTAGAGATATGAGTTGTTACTATGAGTTGATAGTACATTGATAGCACGAAAACGCATTTGGTAACTCGGTGCTATAAAACGTGCCTTTGTGTATGATTCAACAAGTAGTAGAACAAGCCATATGAGTCGAAGTTTATCCGTTCCTTTTACCTTCGGGATAAAAGCGATATCTGTGGGCCCCTCGATGATTTGATGATGACAAATGGAAGTGCTCGGCCGGGCCAGGACTGATTTGATTTGTTCAATTAGTCAGTCGTCATAAATCGGAAATCGGGAAACAACAAATGGACAGAGAGAATGATTATAATCCATTTCTCAGTCCATATGATATCTAGAATGGAGGAATATATGATCCCTTATCTAATGGACAAGTCATTGACAAAGGTTAGAGTTCATCTACAAGGTCAGAGTTCGACGGAAGCTTTTGAGAGCTACGATTGCCAGTTGGTTCCTGAAGTCATACGCAATAATAGTTTTAGACTTATCCAAGTGGGAGACTGTTGGATTAATCTCTAAGTCCATAACTATAATTGGTAAGACTTGACCCGACCCGGCATGGTCCATTTGGGTTGCATGGCATCATGCACTTGGATAGACTAAAAGAGAGAAATAAGACACTTATGGTTATTAATATATTATAAGTTCTAGTATATTAATAATAAGAATAATGAGATTATTTAATTAGTATTGATCAAGAATTAATCTAGGATTAATTAAGTGATCAAAAGAAGACTAATTAAATATATGGGTTGATTGTGTAAATCATCCATACTTGTATAGTGGGCTAATGCTCCATGGATAATCAAGTTGGGCTAAAACCCATAGGATGGTCCATGGATGCTACATGGTGTATTTGAACCCATGGATCCAAGGAAATGGAAAGTCATGACAATTAGGGTTTGCCCTAATTGTAACACTATATAAAGATATTATTCTTGGCAAAATTGGCACTAGTATTATTCTAGAGAGGGCTAGCCGATTTCATGAAGTGTAGAATTCTCTCTAAGTTATTCCAAGTGTATTTGGTGTTGTGTGAACCATTTGAGGTGTCACACTTGGGGCACTTGGCACTCAAGCTTCATGAAGACTTTCTACATCAAATAGGTATGTATTCTATCTTGCTATAGTTATTGTTTTGTATGCTAGATTAGGATAATACCTTGGAAGTTCTTATTTGCATGTATAATAGAGAAAACATAGATCCAAGGTATTTAGGGTTGCATGTACACTTAGGAGTGTTAGAATGCTCAAAACCCAACAGATTTCCTTGGATAAGGAAAGGGAAAGATATGTAACTCTGGGAGGGAGTGTTGGTTCACGGAAGTGGAAGCAGTAGTGAGAATGGATGATTGAGAGTATTTCAATTATGGTTGTTGAGCACTGTGATAATATCAGTGGTATGGAAGCATATCCGAATTGGGTGTCTGTTGAGGTTGCGGATGAATTTCCGATGGTATAGAACTAGAGGAGTTCGAAGGGAGGCAAGGATGGAGCCTTGGATTTTCAGTATGGTTGTGATCAGGAGGTTATGTATGTAGCGGTAATTCATCATGGGGATGTTTGGAAATATCGTTAGCGTGTCGGGTTTTTCCAACCCGAGGATGTTAGAGCAGGTTCAGCAAGTGATTATGTGATTTAGAACGATGGAAGTACCCCGATCATTGGATAATAAGGGTTGGTAGCAGAGAAAGAAGCCGATGGCCGGCTTGAAGCAGTTGTCGTGACTCTGTGAGAAAGAGTTGGTCTTTATAGGGGTTTGATGGCAGTGTTTGAAAGAACCTGAGTTTATTGAGAAATCGGAGTCCGCAGTGCGAGAATTTTTTTCTGAAGTGTATGCAGCAGTAGGCTTTGAGGACGAAGCCTAATTTAAGTAGGGGAGACTTGTAACATCCCGAAAATTTAGAAGTATTATTCAAGGGCTAAAGTGTAAATTATGGCGGGGACTCGACGAGTAGGTATTCTGACACGCCGAGTCGGTGCAGGATTTGGTCGCGGGTTAAGTGACCAACTCACCGAGTCAGTAGCTGGGACTCGACGAGTTGATGCTGAAAGGAGAAAACCCTAATCCTGGGAGTTATGCCCTATATAAAGAACTTAACACCTCTTCCCCAGCCTCTTTACCTTCCCTTTGAGTTCCAGAAACCCTAGTTTCGTGTGAGCTTACCTTTGTGAGAGATTAGAGCCTTGGAGGAGGAAATCTTGAAGGGAAATTGAAGAGCAAGTAGATTGGAACAAGGGGCTTTAAAGAGATTTAGCTTACTCTTCAGTTGGAGCTTTCATTTGATGTAATAACCTGTTGTTTGAGCTTTTCTGCATCTAGATCTATCATTTGTGGGGTTTTTGGGGCATGAATGAGGTCCATATCGAGTTTGGTGTGAGATCTGAGGTTGCTACCAAGGGATCTAGGCATGTAATGACCCAAGGAGCCATAAAGTCTATGTTCAAGAGATGTAGGTGAATTTCTTTTGTCCCAAACCTTAGCCCAAGAGTGTTTTATGCTTAGATCTCTTTGGATTGACGTAAAGGTTGCCACTTTACGTGATGGATGGATTGTAAGGGAGTGGATCTATGGTTTGGAGCCCCTACATGGCTTGGGAAGCCACTATATGGATTAAGAGCTAGAGGTACTCGGTGAGTCACATGGGTGAACTCGGCGAGTTGGATGAAGATAGGCAGGAACTCGTCGAGTTGGAAGAACAACTCGGCGAGTATGTTGAATGTTGCCTTGGACTTAGCGAGTCTGTTTTTGGACTCGGCGAGTTTGGTCATGGAGTCCTAACCTTTTTGGGTTGAGTTGTGAATCGGTGAGTCGAAGGACGACTCGGTGAGTTGAGTGGGAAAGCATTTAGAGTTTGTTGGACTCGGCGAGTTGAGTCGTGGATTGGGAGTTCTAAGTATAGGGACTCGACGAGTCAACGAGTTGACTCAACGAGTAGAGTCATTCAGGAAGGTTGACTTTGACTGAGGACTTTGACTTTCACCAAGAGTTGACCAGTTGACTTCCAGGGGCATTTTGGTAATTGTTGGCAGTTATTTTGAGTTCAATATTTTGGTGCTGGCTAGTGGTGGAGATCGTGTCAGTGGTCGGAGTGGCTTGGTCTTATCTTTTCAGTCGGCAGTTGCAGGTGAGTTATCCTCACTATATCAACAGGGTCTACGGCACCAAGGCCGGCCCTTTATCGGATTGTAATTCGGGTATCGTTGTTATGTTATTGCTTTGCTATGTTTGCATCCTGGTAGTTAGGATGGTATATGTTAGAGACCTGGTTAGGGTCGGTATCTTGGTATATAGGATGATGCTATGCTAGTTACTGGTTAGGTCGGTATGCTGGTTAGGATGATGTCAAAATATGAGATTAAACTGGCGCCGCAACATCCCTTCATCAAAAGCATAATGATACCTGAAATTATTGATTCCCTGGGACATACAAGTAATTTTGAAAGAGTAGATCAGCATTTAAGCTGGTGTGTTTCATAAGTATTTAAATGACAATGTTTGTATGAAATGAAATGTTTTGTCCTTGTTTGTTTGTGTTTAGAAAATCCTATATTTTCTACTAGTATAAAAGTAGCCTTCTCCCAAGACCAATGTTTGTTTCTAAAATGTATGTAAGTGTAAAATAACCAATGTGTTTGAAAACCTTGTAAATCAATGCATTTTTAATACCCCATGTGAGTTTTATAACCATACTATTGACTCGGAATGCATATACACAACGTTCTTCAGGCGTTGAAATGTTATGATGTTTGTCATCCCAAATGGTGGACTGTAGCTAACAGTCAGGGTGCGAGCTGTCAAGCTCGTATAGATCTATACACAAACACCATGCTCCCCCTCCAAGGGATTCTGGTATATAATACAGGACTTGAAATGTGTACTCGAACGTACGTGAAGTTAGTGTCTCACAAAAACCGTGGTATAAAAACAGATCTACTTGTTAAAATGTTTCGTTTGTTCTTGTATATGAAAGTGACTTCTTGAAATTTGTGTTTCTAGTACGTAGGAGTTGGAAATTTGTTCGTAAAACTATACCTATTATAGTTTTCTAAAAGTGTGTCTCGTTTGTTTAGAAATACCTAGAAAAGGAATCATTTGTTATGAAAGTATAGATTTTTGTAGAGCCTAAGATAGACAAGTATACATATAATCTAAGAAAATGTTTAGTTTATACATGCATTACAACAATTTATATTTCAAAAGATAGAATTCTATTGTAACATATTTTATATACGAAAGTTTCCTATAAAGTTTATAAATCACATGTGATTTGGATATATAAAAGCATATAAAATAATTCTTTATGTAACCCAGGATAATACTCGTGTGTTTTACTTGTATTCCACCCCCCCCCCTTGAAAGCATATAAAACCATTTAGAATATTTTAAAAAGGTTAATTAAGGGGTATGAACTCACTTGAAAGTTTGAAGATAGCGAGATGGAAAACCGGGCAGAGTTTCGTCTTGGGAAACGGATTTTTTGGGAAGCCCTCGCATCCCTTTTATAGTGGTCAGAGAAGCCTCGGTACGCGGGGCGTACGCTTGTACGCAGCGCGTACGCGTACGTCATGCATGGCCGAGTCCTCGACTGCCTCGGCTTCGGATGGGACGGAAAGGGGGTAGCTCGCATAGGGGCGACGTGGACGGTCCGAGACCAAGGCCCTCGGGTATGCGGGGCGTACGGGGTTACGCGGCGCGTACCTCGGATGAGGACGCTGACTCCTCCTTCGGATATTACCGGATTTTTGATTTAATTTTATATATAATTTATTTAATAAACTTCAAAAAATCATATCTTCTTCATACGAACTCCGTTTTCGATGGTCTTTATATCCACGCGTAGGTGAGACTACGCTCTACAACTTTCGTTTAGACTCCGTTGGCAAATTCCGAAATTATTTTTATTATTTATTTATAAAATGACATGATTAAGGAATTTCTTTAAAAATTCATAACTTCTTTATCTGACGTCGGTTTTTGCCAGACTTTTTACCGCTGAAATACCATTGTTGAGACCTTCGATTCTTGTTTAGGTCATTCCGGCCAAAAGTCGCTCGATCTCCGATTCGAGTTTTTAGTTGTCTGTTGCTAAGCCGAACTTGGAAAAATCATAACTTTAATATATGAAGTCGGATTTGGGCGTTCTTTTTACGTACGATCATGGTTTAATGACATTTAAACATAGAAGGAATTTAAATAGAAACTTTTTGGACATTTTATTATCAAAGTTAATTTTATTAACCCAAAAGTGGTTACAATACTTGACTTTTTAGGTCATTACAAAGAGTTGAAATATCGGGTTGTCACATCATCCCCCCGTTAGAGGGAATTTCGTCCCTAAATTTAAAGTAGTAAAGATACTAGTGAACATGAAAGAGATGAGGGTACTTTTGTTTCATCTGATCTTCGCGTTCCCATGTGAATTCAGGTCCTCGCTTGGCGTTCCAGCGAACCTTCACGATGGGTATGCGACATTGTTTTGTTTGTTTGACCTCTCGGTCCATGATTTCTACTGGTTCTTCCACAAAGTTGAGTTTCTCGTTGATCTCGATCTCGTCGAGTGGAATAACAAGAGTCTCATCGGACAGACACTTTTTCAAGTTTGAGACGTGGAAGGTTGGATGTATGTTACTAAGTTCACGCGGTAGGTTAAGCTTGTAAGCCACAGGGCCGATTTTGGCAATAATCTTGAAAGGCCCTATGTATCTTGGATTTAGTTTCCCACGCTTTCCAAAGCATATTAAACCCTTCCATGGTGAGACCTTTAATAAAACGTGGTCTCCTACCTGTAATTCCAAAGGTTTCCTCCTTTGGTCAGCGTAGCTTTTCTATCGGTCTCTAGAGGCTTTCAATCGTTCACGAATCTGAACGATCTTCTCTGTCGTTTCTCGTATGATTTCCGGACCGGTGAGAGTGCTTTCAGGAACTCTTCCTCTAGCTAATTGGGTATCGCCAACTTCAGTCCAGCACAGAGGGGATCAGCACAGGATCTCAGCATATCTTTTAAAGTTTGTATCGTTCTCTCACTTTGCCCGTCTGTTTGTGGGTGGTAGGTTGTACTCATGTCTAGCCTAGTCCCCAGGGAACCTTGTACTGACTGCCAGAATCTTGAAGTGAATCTACTATCTCGATCGGAGATAATGGATATCGGAACACCATGCAGTTGCACTACTTCCCTTAAGTAAGTTCTTGTAAGCTTTTCCATTTTGTCAGTCTCCTTGATGGGTAGGAAATGCGCGGATTTGGTCAATCTGTCGACAATGACCCATATGGTATCGAGTCCACTCGTCATCTTGGGTAACTTGGTGATGAAGTCCATAGTAATCCGCTCCCATTTCCATTCTGGTATCTCTGGT
This sequence comes from Lactuca serriola, assembly GCF_051521515.1. NCBI lineage: Eukaryota > Viridiplantae > Streptophyta > Magnoliopsida > Asterales > Asteraceae > Lactuca > Lactuca serriola. Next base: position 266,806,749 of record NC_136415.1, read on the forward strand.
TGTTGTAGTAATCCTGACGTTTTCTGATACTCGACCTTAACCTTAGCGCAAGTTGAGTTTCTTCTAATCGAAAATGTGTTGAAGGCTCTTGTGATCGGTGAAAATAGTACTCTTTGTTCCGTATAAGTAGTGTCTCCAGATCTTCAGAGCAAATACCACTGCTCCTAACTCGAGATCGTGTGTCGTATAGTTCACTTCGTGTGTCTTAAGCTGTCGGGAGGCATAAGCAATAACCTTCCCTCTCTGCATAAGAACACAACCAAGTCCTTGATTTGACGCATCGCAATACACTACGAAGTCTTCTATCCCTTCGGGGAGGGATAGTATCGGTGTGGTGCATAAGGCCTGTTTTAGCGTCTGGAATGCCTTCTCTTGTTTCGCTTCCCAGTCAAAGGCCACGCCTTTCTGGGTTAATGTAGTAAGAGGTTTCGCAATGCTAGAGAAGTTCTTTATGAATCTGCGATAGTAGCCAGCGAGACCTAGAAATTGACGAATTTCTGTAGGTGTCTTTGGTGCCGACCAGTTCTCAATGGCCTTAATTTTGGAGGGGTCCACGTGTATCCCTTTCTCGCTAACAACGTGGCCTAAAAATTCGACTCTTTGAATCCAAAATTCGCATTTAGAGAACTTCGCATAGAGTTTCTCCGTTCACAGTGTTTCTAGGACTTTTCGTAGGTGCTGACTATGCTCTTCCTCACTTCGGGAGTAGATAAGTTTATCATCGATAAAGACGATGACGAACTGATCCAAGTAAGGACGGCATACCCTATTCATTAGGTCCATAAATATTGCTGGTGCATTGGTTAATCCGAACGGCATCACTACAAATTCGTAGTGTCCATAACGAGTTCGAAAAGCTGTCTTTGGAATATCCCCCTCTAGAACTCGTAATTTATGATATCCAGATCGTAGATCTATCTTTGAGAAGTAGTTTGCTCCTTGAAGTTGATCGAATAGGTCGTCAATACGGGGTAGAGGATAACGGTTCTTGACAGTAAGTTTGTTCAGCTCTCTGTAGTCGATGCACATACGGAACGATCCGTCTTTCTTCTTTACAAACAAGACCGGTGCTCCCCAAGGTGAGAAACTTGGTCTTATGAATCCTTTTTGAAGGAGTTCATTAAGTTGACTGGAAAGTTCCTGCATCTCTGCCGGTGCGAGACGATAAGGCGACTTCGCTACTGGGTAGCCCCTGGAACTAAGTCGATTCTGAATTCGACTTGGCGTTGTGGTGGTAATCCTGGTAGTTCTTCTGGAAAGATATCGGGAAAGTCGCGTGCTACTGAAATGTCCTTGATGTCCTTCAGTTCTTGACTTGTATCAACGACGTGCGCTAGGAATGCTCGACAACCCTTCCGCAAGCACTTTCGAGCTTGGATGCACGAAATGATGCGACGGTTTGTACTTGATTTCTCGCCGTAGATAACTAATGTTTCGTTGTTAGGGAGACTAAGACGGACTGCTTTCTCAAAGCACATGATGTCGGCGCGAAGAAGACTCAACCAATCCATGCCGACTATGACGTCGAAACTTTTAATTTGGACTGGCATGAGATTGATTGAAAAAAGAATGGCCGTCTAAAGTTAACGTACAGCCCATGTATATGCAGTTAGTGTTTTCGGTTTTTCCATTGGCCATCTCTATAGTGAATGATTTTTCTAACTTGCTAGATTTAGGTTTAAGTAAATGAATAAAGTTTTGACTCACGAAGCTTCTCTGCGCTCCACTATCGAATAATATGCATGCATATGAATTATCGAGAAGGAACGTACCAGCAACTACAGTTGGGTCAGCTACAGCTTCGTCGTGGCCTATAGCCAAAACTCGTCCCACACCGCCGGTGCCTGCTGCCTTAGGGTAGTTCCTCTTGTAGTGGCCCACCTCGCCACAACCGTAGCAAGTTTGGCCTACACCCACACTGGGAACTTGAGTGATTGGCTTTGCGGGGTCCTTGCAGAAACGGGCTGTGTGTTCCTTTCTATTGCAGTTGGCGCACTGCATTTCCCGACAAGGTCCATGGTGGTGGTAAGTGCATTTGGTGCACTTTGGAAGGTTACCTACATAAGGCTTTGTTGGGTAGGTATTTGTAGGAGCTGTAGTAGGTACAGTGGCAGCATTCACTGAAACCAGTTGTTTCTTTGCGGGCTCTTGGAAAGACCCACCCTTCCCTTTATTCCATACCCTCTTCTTGCAATTGTTGTTGTTGTTGTTGTTGTTGTTGTTGTTTTTGTTGTTGTTGTTTCCTTTCTGTGGTTCTGGTGCAGAAGTGGTTGAGTTCTGATGACCTCCGTAGTCAATCAGAGATTGTGCCAGTTCCTTAGCACTTTCAAAGGTGTCAGGTTTGGAAGCTAATACGCTTGATCGTATTTGGGGCGTCAGTCCCCAGATGTACCTTTCTATTTTCTTGCTCTCGGGAGCAATCATATCTGGGCAGAGGATTGCCAGATCGCAGAATCTGTTGGTATAAGTTGCGATGTCGGTACCAACCATTCCGAGAGTCCATAGTTCGTGTTCGAGCTTTTGAATCTCTCCCCGTGGGCAGTATTCTCTCATCATCATGGATTTTAGGCTCTCCCAGCTTATGGAGTTTGCCACTATCAGGGTAAGTACTTTAACGTGGCCATTCCACCAAGTTAAAGCTCTATCAATAAGGGTGAAAGTTGCAAATTTGACTTTGCTGTGCTTGGGACAAGAGCAGATTTCAAAGTCTGACTCCGTCCTTTCAATCCACTGCCTCAGGGCTATCACACCACCAATTCCATAAAACATCCGGGGCTTGGCATTAGTAAAGTCCTTATAGGTGCATTCTCGGGGTGGTCCATGACTCTCTCCATGGTTGGATGGGTGTGTGCCAGATCCCGATCCATTAGTACTCGAGTTATTGATCTGTGACATGGCAGCTGCCACCGCTGCGGTGACTGTTGTTTGGAACATAACAGCATCAAATTGAGGTGGTGGAGGTGGTGGTACAGGTGCTTCCCCACCGTTGTTTCGCCTTGGATTCCTACGCGGAGGCATCCTTCAACTATAGGTTGAAAAGGTAAAGATAAGAATTCCATAGAATTGAAAAAGTATGTGTCTCATGAACTAAATTGCTATAGTTCAACAACAGATGATAGTATGAGTCTTAAAATAGAAGAATGAAAGATATTTGTAAGACTGAAAGTATGAAACAAATATTTGGTTTCTCAAAGACTTTTCAAGGTTTGAACGAAATACTCAACGTAGTAATAATAGTGTCACTTATATTAATATAAAAGTGGATACAACGATCATGAAAATTTGACCCCTATAAGGGTCTCCGATTACAAAGTTTGAGAAATTTAAAGACTTTTATCCGAGGTCCTAAGCTATAACAAAATTTGAGTCTTTCACAAGCACTACTTGCGACGTAGGTTGCGCTTGGAGCTTGACTCTACATCTGATTGCTTCGACTCCATCAGACGCCTATCAAAAGCGGCTTGTTGTTCCCTCAGTTCAGCGAGGGCTGCAATCATTTGTGCTTGGAATGCCTTGGTTTGGAGTTGAGCATTGTCTTGTATCTTGTCCAGCCTACGGATGTCAGAAGTGTGAACCTGTACTTCCACATTGACATCCCGGAGTCGGCTAGCTTGAACTCCGGACTGATAGGACTGATTGGCTAACTTACCCACCATTAACGGGAGTGCCCGATCAGCCGAACCTCCACCGCCGACATCATAGAAGTCCCAACACATGTCGTAGGGAGGGCGTATGCCTTGTTGTTGGCTCCAAATGATGGAGGTCACTTCCCCAAACGGGAGTCGGTCCTTGAAAGTTCCTTACGAAGACAGGAGGTTGAACGGGTGGTGGATCGATCACTTTCGGCTCTGAGTCGGTACCGGATTCATCATCCACTTCTATGGGTTCCTCATCCTCTTCGGGATCATCTTCGACCCATCCTACGTTGCCTTGGTTGGGAAAGTAGGGGTCGCCAGGGTGGTGAAATCCAACCATTTGACTGTACGAGAAATAGGATTATAAGGATTGAATAAAGTTGAAACATGCAAAACATGTAAGTTAAATTAGTTTAGGTAGCAAATACTCCTATAGTATTTAAATTCGTGTGTTTGATTCTAGTAACGCTTTGGTAAGTTTTGACTTATTGCTTACTACGATCATTCCTCGATATACGTTGGTCCAATCTCGGGCAAATATAGTTGATCACGCTATATTTGTCCAAATTTTGATTACATATATCGAGTCTTAATCGTAGTGTCAATTTGTCTAAATACTTGTTGTATAGTTAGATATCATGAAAATAATTTGTTGTATGCATGTAATTTGTACTTAAATGAACTATCAGTTTAAGTTAAACGCAACGCTGCTTAAGCGTAAAAAGAAAAAAATTTTTGTCAGAGAGTATTAGTCCCTTAAGCATTTATAGTTTGTATATCTTATGTGGTTCGATATACTTAGTTCACTATAAACATTGCTCTGATACCAATCTGTCACACCCCCAAACCTGAATGGCGGAAACGTTCGGGGGCGGATGACTTCATGTGGTAACGTAACAAATGAATACATATTAAAGAAAGCAATACAACCATCATATATATAATTGAAAGTTTACATTTGTCAAAAGTTACATGTTCAAAACCAATTACAATATGATGTCAAAATATGAGATTAAACTGGCGCCGCAGCATCCCTTCATCAAAAGCATAATGATACCTGAAATTAGTGATTCCCTGGGACATACAAGTAATTTTGAAAGAGTAGATCAGCATTTAAGCTGGTGAGTTTCATAAGTATTTAAATGACAATGTTTATATGAAATGAAATGTTTTGTCTTTGTTTGTTTGTGTTTAGAAAATCCTATATTTTCTACTAGTATAAAAGTAGCCTTCACTGAAGACCAATGTTTGTTTCTAAAATGTATGTAAGTGTAAAACAACCAATGTGTTTGAAAACCTTGTAAATCAATGCATTTTTAATACCCCATATGAGTTTTATAACCATACTATTGACTCGGAAAGCCTATACACAACGTTCTTCAGGCGTTGGAATGTTATGACGTTTGTCACCCCAAACGGTGGACTGCAGCTAACAGTCAGGGCGCGGGTTGTCAAGCCCGTATAGATCTATAAACAAACACCATGCTCCCCCTCCAAGGGATTCTGGTATATAATACAGGACTTGAAATGTGTACTCGAACGTACGTGAAGTTAGTGTCTCACAAAAACCGTGGTATAAAAACAGATCTACTTGTTAAAATGTTTCGTTTGTTCTTGTATATGAAAGTGACTTCTTGAAATTTGTGTTTCTAGTACGTAGGAGTTGGAAATTTGTTCGTAAAACTATACCTATTATAGTTTTCTAAAAGTGTGTCTCGTTTGTTTAGAAATACCTAGAAAAGGAATCATTTGTTATGAAAGCATAGATTTTTGTAGAGCCTAAGATAGACAAGTATACATATAATCTAAGAAAATGTTTAGTTTATACATGCATTACAACAATTTATATTTCAAAAGATAGAATTCTATTGTAACATATTTTATATACGAAAGTTTCCTATAAAGTTTATAAATCACATGTGATTTGGATATATAAAAGCATATAAAATAATTCTTTATGTAACCCAGGATAATACTCGTGTGTTTTACTTCCACGCCCCCCCCCCCCCTTGAAAGCATATAAAACCATTTAGAATATTTTAAAAAGGTTAATTAAGGGGTATGAACTCACTTGAAAGTTTGAAGATAGCGAGATGGAAAACCGGGCAGAGTTTCGTCTTGGGAAACGGATTTTTCTCGGGATTCTCGGGAGTAAAATCGACCTTCGGGACTTGAGCAAAATGACCAGGGCTTCGGGTTTGAACGAGCATGGAAAACGAGGCAAAACGCAAGAGAAATGAGAAGAAATGAGCAAATTTTCCGGAAGCCTTCGCATCCCTTTTATAGTGGTCTGAGAAGCCTCGGTACGCGGGGCGTACGCTCGTACGCAGCGCCTACGCGTACGTCATGCATGGCCGAGTCCTCGACTGCCTCGCCTTCGGATGGGACGGAAAGGGGGTAGCTCGCATAGGGGCGACGTGGACGGTCCGAGACCAAGGCCCTCGGGTACACGGGGCGTACGGGGTTACGCGGCGCGTACCTCGGATGAGGACGCTGACTCCTCCTTCGGATATTACCGGATTTTTGATTTAATTTTATATATAATTTATTTAATAAACTTCAAAAAATCATATCTTCTTCATACGAACTCCGTTTTCGATGGTCTTTATATCCACGCGTAGGTGAGACTACGCTCTACAACTTTCGTTTAGACTCCGTTGGCAAATTCCGAAATTATTTTTATTATTTATTTATAAAATGACGTGATTAAGGAATTTCTTTAAAAATTCATAACTTCTTTATCTGACGTCGGTTTTTGCCAGACTTTTTACCGCTGAAATACCATTGTCGAGACCTTCGATTCTCGTTTAGGTCATTCCGGCCAAAAGTTGCTCGATCTCCGATTCGATTTTTTAGTTGTCTGTTGCTAAGCCGAACTTGGAAAAATCATAACTTTAATATATGAAGTCGGATTTGGGCGTTCTTTTTACGTACGATCATGGTTTAATGACATTTAAACATAGAAGGAATTTAAATAGAAACTTTTTGGACATTTTATTATCAAAGTTAATTTTATTAACCCAAAAGTGGTTACAATACTTGACTTTTTAGGTCATTACAAAGAGTTGAAATATCGGGTTGTCACATCATCCCCCCGTTAGAGGGAATTTCGTCCCGAAATTTAAAGTAGTAAAGATACTAGTGAACATGAAAGAGATGAGGGTACTTTTGTTTCATCTGATCTTCGCGTTCCCATGTGAATTCAGGTCCTCGCTTGGCGTTCCAGCGAACCTTCACGATGGGTATGCGACATTGTTTTGTTTGTTTGACCTCTCGGTCCATGATTTCTACTGGTTCTTCCACAAAGTTGAGTTTCTCGTTGATCTCGATCTCGTCGAGTGGAATAACAAGAGTCTCATCGGACAGACACTTTTTCAAGTTTGAGACGTGGAAGGTTGGATGTATGTTACTAAGTTCACGCGGTAGGTTAAGCTTGTAAGCCACAGGGCCGATTTTGGCAATAATCTCGAAAGGCCCTATGTATCTTGGATTTAGTTTCTCACGCTTTCCAAAGCATATTAAACCCTTCCATGGTGAGACCTTTAATAAAACGTGGTCTCATACCTGTAATTCCAAAACGTTTCCTCCTTCGTAGCTTTTCTGTCGGTCTCTAGAGGCTTTCAATCGTTCACGAATCTGAACGATCTTCTCTGTCGTTTCTCGTATGATTTCCGGACCGATGAGAGTGCTTTCAGGAACTCTTCCTCTAGCTAACTAGGTATCGCCAACTTCAGTCCAGCACAGAGGGGATATGCACTTTCGACCATAGAGGGCTTGAAACGGAGCAGCCCTTATGCTTGTATGATAACTATTGTTGTATGAAAATTCGACAAGGGGTAAATGGATATCCCATGCCTTTCCAAAGTCAATCACACAGGATCTCAGCATATCTTCTAAATTTTGTATCGTTCTCTCACTTTGCCCGTCTGTTTGTGGGTGGTAGGCTGTACTCATGTCTAGCCTAGTCCCCAGGGAACCTTGTACTGACTGCCAGAATCTTGAAGTGAATCTACTATCTCGATCGGAGATAATGGATATCGGAACACCATGCAGTCGCACTACTTCCCTTAAGTAAGTTCTTGTAAGCTTTTCCATTTTGTCAGTCTCCTTGATGGGTAGGAAATGCGCGGATTTGGTCAATCTGTCGACAATGAACCATATGGTATCGAGTCCACTCATCATCTTGGGTAACTTGGTTATGAAGTCCATAGTAATCTGCTCCCATTTCCATTATGGTATCTCCGGTTGTTGTAGTAATCCTGACGTTTTCTGATACTCGACCTTAACCTTAGCGTAAGTAAGGCATTTACTTACGAAGGTAGCAATTTCTGCTTTCATGTTAGGCCACCAGTACAACTTCTTAAGATCCAAATACATTTTATCTGAATCTGGGTGAACGGAATATCTTGAGTTGTGTGCTTCGGTCAAGACCACGTTTCTGAAACCACCATGCTTCGGGGTCCAGATTCGGTCCATGAGATAGTAGGCTCCGCCACCCTTGACTTCTAGATTCTTTTCCATTCCTCGTAGGGATTCACCCGCCGTATTTTCAAGTTGCAAAGCTTCCATTTGTGCCTCCTTAATTTGTGTGGATAAGTGGGAATGGATAGTCATAGTCAGAGATTTGACCCTCCGACCAGTGTATTCCTTTCGACTGAGGGCGTCAGCTACCACGTTGGCCTTGCCAGGATGATAACGAATTTCGCATTCGTAGTCATTTAGTAACTCAACCCATCGTCGTTGTCGCATGTTGAGTTCCTTCTGATCGAAAATGTGCTGAAGGCTCTTGTGATCGGTGAAAATAGTATTCTTTGTTCCGTATAAGTAGTGTCTCCAGATCTTCAGAGCAAATACCACTGCTGCTAACTCAAGATCGTGTGTCGTATAGTTCACTTTGTATGTCTTAAGCTGTCGGGAGGCATAAGCAATAACCTCCCTCTCTGCATAAGAACACAACCAAGTCCTTGATTTGACGCATTGCAATACACTACGAAGTCTTCTATCCCTTCGGGGAGGGATAGTATCGGTGCGGTGCATAAGGCATGTTTTAGCGTCTGGAATGCCTTCTCTTGTTTCGCTTCCCAGTCAAAGGCCACGCCTTTCTGGGTTAATGTAGTAAGAGGTTTCGCAATGCTAGAGAAGTTCTTTATGAATCTGCGATAGTAGCCAGCGAGACCTAGAAATTGACGAATTTATGTAGGTGTCTTTGGTGCCGACCAGTTCTCAATGGCCTTAATTTTGGAGGGGTCCACATTTATCCCTTTCTCGCTAACAACGTGGCCTAAAAATTCGACTCTTCGAATCCAAAATTCGCATTTAGAGAACTTCGCATAGAGTTTCTCCGTTCGCAGTGTTTCCAGGACTTTTCGTAGGTGCTGACTATGCTCTTCCTCACTTCGGGAGTAGATAAGTATATCATCGATAAAGACGATGACGAACTGATCCAAGTAAGGACGGCATACCCTATTCATTAGGTCCATAAATATTGCTGGTGCATTGGTTAATCCGAACGGCATCACTACAAATTCGTAGTGTCCATAACGAGTTCGAAAAGCTGTCTTTGGAATATCCCCCTCTAGAACTCGTAATTTATGATATCCAGATCGTAGATCTATCTTTGAGAAGTAGTTTGCTCCTTGAAGTTGATCGAATAGGTCGTCAATACGGGGTAGAGGATAACGGTTCTTGACAGTAAGTTTGTTCAGCTCTCTGTAGTCGATGCACATACGGAACGATCCGTCTTTCTTCTTTACAAACAAGACCGGTGCTCCCCAAGGTGAGAAACTTGGTCTTATGAATCCTTTTTGAAGGAGTTCATTAAGTTGACTGGAAAGTTCCTGCATCTCTGCCGGTGCGAGACGATAAGGCGACTTCGCTACTGGGTAGCCCCTGGAACTAAGTCGATTCTGAATTCGACTTGGCGTTGTGGTGGTAATCCTGGTAGTTCTTCTGGAAAGACATCGGGAAAGTCGCGTGCTACTGAAATGTCCTTGATGTCCTTCAGTTCTTGACTTGTATCAACGACGTGCGCTAGGAATGCTCGACAACCCTTCCGCAAGCACTTTCGAGCTTGGATGCACGAAATGATGCGACAGTTTGTACTTGATTTCTCGCCGTAGATAACTAATGTTTCGTTGTTAGGGAGACTAAGACAGACTGCTTTCTCAAAGCACATGATGTCGGCGCGAAGAAGACTCAACCAATCCATGCCGACTATGACGTCGAAACTTTTAATTTGGACTGGCATGAGATTGATTGAAAAAAGAATGGCCGTCTAAAGTTAACGTACAGCCCATGTATATGCAGTTAGTGTTTTCGGTTTTTCCATTGGCCATCTCTATAGTGAATGATTTTTCTAACTTGCTAGATTTAGGTTTAAGTAAATGAATAAAGTTTTGACTCACGAAGCTTCTCTGCGCTCCACTATCGAATAATATGCATGCATATGAATTATCGAGAAGGAACGTACCAGCAACTACAGTTGGGTCAGCTACAGCTTCGTCGTGGCCTATAGCCAAAACTCGTCCCACACCGTCGGTGCCTGCTGCCTTAGGGCAGTTCCTCTTGTAGTGGCCCACCTCGCCACAACCGTAGCAAGTCTGGACTACACCCGCACTGGGAACTTGAGTGATCGGCTTTGCGGGGTCCTTGCAGAAATGGGTCGTGTGTCCCTTTCTGTTACAGTTGGCGCACTGCATTTCCCGACAAGGTCCATGGTGGTGGTAAGTGCATTTGGTGCACTTTGGAAGGTTACCTACATAAGGCTTTGTTGGGTAGGTATTTGTAGGACCTGTAGTAGGTATAGTGGCAGCATTCACTGAAACCAGTTGTTTCTTTGCGGGCTCTTGGGAAGACTCACCCTTCCCTTTATTCCATACCCTCTTCTTGCTATTGTTGTTGTTGTTGTTGTAGTTTTTGTTGTTGTTGTTGTTGTTTCCTTTCTGTGGTTCTGGTGCAGAAGTGATTGAGTTCTGATGACCTCCATAGTCAATCAGAGATTGTGCCAGTTCCTTAGCACTTTCAAAGGTGTCAGGTTTGGAAGCTAATACGCTTGATCGTATTTGGGGCGTCAGTCCCCAGATGTACCTTTCTATTTTCTTGCTCTCGGGAGCAATCATATCTGGGCAAAGGATTGCCAGATCGTAGAATCTGTTGTTATAAGTTGCGATGTCGGTACCAACCATTCCGAGAGTCCATAGTTCGTGTTCGAGCTTTTGAATCTCTCCCCGTGGGCAGTATTCTCTCATCATCATGGCTTTTAGGCTCTCCCAGCTTATGGAGTTTGCCACTATCAGGGTAAGTACTTTAACGTGGCCATTCCACCAAGTTAAAGCTCTATCAATAAGGGTGAAAGTTGCAAATTTGACTTTGCTGTGCTTGGGACAAGAGCAGATTTCAAAGTCTGACTCCGTCCTTTCAATCCACTGCCTCAGGGCTATCACACCACCAGTTCCATAAAACATCCGGGGCTTGGCATTAGTAAAGTCCTTATAGGTGCATTCTCGGGGTGGTCCATGACTCTCTCCATGGTTGGATGGGTGTGTGCCAGATCCCGATCCATTAGTACTCGAGTTATTGATCTGTGACATGGCAGCTGCCACCGCTGCAGTGACTGCTGTTTGGAACATAACAGCATCAAATTGAGGTGGTGGAGGTGGTGGAACAGGTGCTTCCCCATCGTTGTTTCGCCTTGGATTCCTACGCGGAGGCATCCTTCAACTATAGGTTGAAAAGGTAAAGATAAGAATTCCATAGAATTGAAAAAGTATGTGTCTCATGAACTAAATTGCTATAGTTCAACAACAGATGATAGTATGAGTCTTAAAATAGAAGAATGAAAGTTATTTGTAAGACTGAAAGTATGAAACAAATATTTGGTTTCTCAAAGACTTTTCAAGGTTTGAACGAAATACTCAACGTAGTAATAATAGTGTCACTTATATTAATATAAAAGTGGATACAACGATCATGAAAATTTGACCCCTATAAGGGTCTCCGATTACAAAGTTTGAGAAATTTAAAGACTTTTATCCGAGGTCCTAAGCTATAACAAAATTTGAGTCTTTCACAAGCACTACTTGCGACGTAGGTTGCGCTTGGAGCTTGACTCTACATCTGATTGCTTCGACTCCATCAGACGCCTATCAAAAGCGGCTTGTTCTTCCCTCAGTTCAGCGAGGGCTGCAATCATTTGTGCTTGGAATGCCTTGGTTTGGAGTTGAGCATTGTCTTGTATCTTGTCCAGCCTACGGATGTCAGAAGTGTGAACCTGTACTTCCACATTGACATCCCGGAGTCGGCTAGCTTGAACTCCGGACTGATAGGACTGATTGGCTAACTTACCCACCATTAACGGGAGTGCCCGATCAGCCGAACCTCCACCGCCGACATCATAGAAGTCCCAACACATGTCGTAGGGAGGGCGTATGCCTTGTTGTTGGCTCCAAATGATGGAGGTCACTTCCCCAAACGGGAGTCGGTCCTTGAAAGTTCCTTACGAAGACAGGAGGTTGAACGGGTGGTGGATCGATCACTTCCGACTCTGAGTCGGTACGGGAGTCATCATCCACTTCTATGGGTTCCTCATCCTCTTTGGGATCATCTTCGACCCATCCTCTGTGGCCTTGGTTGGGAAAGTAGGGGTCGCCAGGGTGGTGAAATCCAGTCATTTGACTGTACGAGAAATAGGGTTATAAGGATTGAATAAAGTTGAAACATGCAAAACATGTAAGTTAAACTAGTTTAGGTAGCAAATACTCCTATAGTATTTAAATTCTTGTGTTTGATTCTAGTAACACTTTGGTAAGTTTTGACTTGTTGCTTACTACGATCATTCCTCGATATACGTTGGTCCAATCTCGGGCAAATATAGTTGATCACGCTATATTTGTCCAAAATCTGATTACATATATCGAGTCTTAATCGTAGTGTCAATTTGTCTAAATACTTGTTGTATAGTTAGATATCATGAAAATAATTTGTTGTATGCATGTAATTTGTACTTAAATGAACTATCAATTTAAGTTAAACGCAACGCTGCTTAAGCGTAAAAAGAAAAATTCTTTTGTCAGAGAGTATTAGTCCCTTAAGCATTTATAGTTTGTATATCTTATGTGGTTAGATATACTTAGTTCACTATAAACATTGCTCTGATACCAATCTGTCACACCCCCAAACCTGAAGGGCGGAAACGTTCCGGGGCGGATGACTTCATGTGGTAACGTAACAAATGAATACATAGTAAAGAAAGCAATACAACCATCATATATATAATTGAAAGTTTACATTTGTCAAAAGTTACATGTTCAAAACCAATTACAATATGATGTCAAAATATGAGATTAAACTGGTGCCGCAGCATCCCTTCATCAAAAGCATAATGATACCTGAAATTACTGATTCCCTGGGACATACAAGTAATTTTGAAAGAGTAGATCAGCATTTAAGCTGGTGAGTTTAATAAGTATTTAAATGACAATGTTTGTATGAAATGAAATGTTTTGTCCTTGTTTGTTTGTGTTTAGAAAATCCTATATTTTCTACTAGTATAAAAGTAGCCTTCTCTCAAGACCAATGTTTGTTTCTAAAATGTATGTAAGTGTAAAATAACCAATGTGTTTGAAAACCTTGTAAATCAATGCATTTTTAATACCCCATGTGAGTTTTATAACCATACTATTGACTCGGAATGCCTATACACAACGTTCTTCAGGCGTTGGAATGTTATGATGTTTGTCACCCCAAATGGTGGACTGTAGCTAACAGTCAGGGTGCGGGTTGTCAGGCCCGTATAGATCTATACAAAAACACCATGCTCCCCCTCCAAGGGATTCTGGTATAAAATACAGGACTTGAAATGTGTACTCGAACGTACGTGAAGTTAGTATCTCACAAAAACTGTGGTATAAAAACAGATCTACTTGTTAAAATGTTTCGTTTGTTCTTGTATATGAAAGTGACTTCTTGAAATTTGTGTTTCTAGTACGTAGGAGTTGAAAATTTGTTCGTAAAACTATACCTATTATAGTTTTCTAAAAGTGTGTCTCGTTTGTTTAGAAATACATAGAAAAGGAATCATTTGTTATGAAAGCATAGATTTTTGTAGAGCCTAAGATAGACAAGTATACATATAATCTAAGAAAATGTTTAGTTTATACATGCATTACAACAATTTATATTTCAAAAGATAGAATTCTATTTTAACATATTTTATATACGAAAGTTTCCTATAAAGTTTATAAATCACATGTGATTTGGATATATATAAAAGCATATAAAATAATTCTTTATGTAACCCACGATAATACTCGTGTGTTTTACTTGTATTCCCCCCCTTGAAAGCATATAAAACCATTTAGAATATTTTAAAAAGGTTAATTAAGGGGTATGAACTCACTTCAAAGTTTGAAGATAGCAAGATGGAAAACCGGGCACAGTTTCATCTCGGGAAACGGATTTTTCTCGGGATTCTCGGGAATCTCGGGAGTAAAATCGACCTTCGGGACTTGAGCAAAATGACCAGGGCTTTGGGTTTGAACGGGCACGGAAAACGAGGCAAAACGCAAGGGAAATGAGAAGAAATGAGCAAATTTTCCGGAAGCCCTCTCATCCCTTTTATAGTGGTCTGAGAAGCCTCGGTACGCGGGGCGTACGCTCGTACGCAGCGCGTACGCGTACGTCATGCATGACCGAGTCCTCGACTGCCTCGGCTTCGGATGGGACAGAAAGGGGGTAGCTCGCATAGGGGCGATGTGGACGGTCCTAGACCAAGGCCCTCGGGTACGCGGGCGTACGGGGTTACGTGGCGCGTACCTCGGATGAGGACGCTGACTCCTCCTTCGGATATTACCGGATTTTTGATTTAATTTTGTGTATAATTTATTTAATAAATTTTAAAAAATCATATCTTCTTCATACGAACTGCGTTTTCGATGGTCTTTATATCCACGCGTAGGTGAGACTACGCTTTACAACTTTCGTTTAGACTCCGTTGGCAAATTCCGAAATTATTTTTATTATTTATTTATAAAATGACATGATTAAGGAATTTCTTTAAAAATTCAAAACTTCTTTATCTGACGTCGGTTTTTGCCAGACTTTTTACCGCTGAAATACCATTGTCGAGACCTTCGATTCTCGTTTAGGTCATTCCGGCCAAAGGTCGCTCGATCTCCGATTCGAGTTTTTAGTTGTCTGTTGCTAAGCCGAACTTGGAAAAATCATAACTTTAATATATGAAGTCGGATTTGGGCGTTCTTTTTACGTACGATCATGGTTTAATGACATTTAAACATAGAAGGAATTTAAATAGAAACTTTTTGGACATTTTATTATCAAAGTTAATTTTATTAACCCAAAAGTGGTTACAATACTTGACTTTTTAGGTCATTACAAAGAGTTGAAATATCGGGTTGTCACAAAAGGTGTAATTGTACTGCTCCTTATGTTTATGTTTTAAGATATGGTTCTGGGAAGACCTTGATAATAATTGTATTGAAAACCTTTTTGTAATAACTTAACGAAACTAGGTTGTTTTTGAAAAGTTTAAATTGGTTGGAATTTTTAGAGCGTTACAATGACATTTCAACACTTGGATAGACAACTTGAGAAAAATGACACTTAAGGTTTATTAATATATTATAAGTTCTAATATATTAATAATATTATTTAGTTAGTATTGGTCAAGAATTAATTTGGTGATCAAAAGGAGAGTAATTAAATATATGAGGTTGATTGTGTAAATCATCTTTTCTTATATAGTGGGCTAACGATCTATGGTTTATGGAGTTGGGCTAAACCCATAAGGTGCTCCATGGATAGTCCGTAGGGGTTATAAACCCATGGATCGTGGGAAATGAAAAGCCATGTCAATTAGGGTTTACATGTGGTAACCCTACTTGTGACACAACTATATAAGGACCCCATAGGCTTCCAAAATTGGCACTAAGGGTAAGAAGAAGAGGGCAAGCCGATTATGTGTCATAGTGAACTTCTCTCAGGTTATTCCAAGTGTTACGGTGTTGTGTGAAGCATTTGACGCATCACATTTGGGGTGCTAGGCTCATAAAGTCATCAAGGAATCCAAGCTACTAAAAGGTATGTTATGCTACTTGATTCTTTGTATTACAAGTTCCCCATAACATGCTATTCAGGATGTAAACCTTGGAAAATCAAATTTGCATGTATATTAGAGAAAACATAGATCGAAGGTTTCTAGGGTTGCATGTACACCATATGAGTATTAGAATGCTCAAAACCCATCAGCGGTACCAGAGCCTCGGCTTGTTTTCTGTATACTTGATGCAAACTGCTTGAAAAAGTCGAAAACTGTTCACTGTTCGTATGAACTCGTCGAGTCCATGGGGGGACTCGACGAGTCCATGAGTAAATTCATCCTACTCGTCGAGTAGGATCATGCACTCGACGAGTAGAAGGCCCTGTGAGCAGATTTTCGAGGTTTGCTGCTGGAAATGGACTAGAATCATTACCCTAAACTTATTTGGACTTATAAAATCTATTTTTTTGAAGTGGTAAAGATTATGCTAATCCATATTTAATGGTTATTATCAAATTTCAAGTTTTATATGTGTTAATATGATTCTTGAAATTGTTTGATATGAATGTTTATACTTATGAGTCTTACAAGATCATAGGAATTATGTGTAACTTGCTTGTTAGTATGATTCTTGATTTTAATTCCTAATATGATGGAGTCCATAACTTGTCCTCAAGTTATGGATAACCAAAAGTCACTTCTTTAAAGTGTTATTAAAGAATAAGAGGTTACAAAAATGAAGAGTCTTCATTTTAATGGACCATTAATCTCATAAGTTATGAAATGAAAAGTCTTGAATAGTTGCAATACTTGCCCTCAAGTTTTGGAATTTGTAAAGTATTACACCCTAATACTTTAATTCCAAATTGAACCCTAGAATTTTAAAAGTTTAAAATTCAACTCTTATACTATTATTATATTAAAAGTTTAAATATGTAGATATGTATAAGAATAATTCAGTCTTACCATTAGTAGGCCTTATTCATGAAGCCGGTCTATAAGGGGGGTATAAGGTTACTGCCTATAAAATGACAGTTTAATGGGTGTCCACTCTCACCCACCGCTTCCATGGCTGGTGGAGGTCGTTAGCCGAACGGGTAGGATAGGACCTTAATGCTCTATAAAAGTATAATGAAGTTATAAAGTAACTATACTTTAATAATTCCCAATCTTAGTTACTTTAGGAAAATGTGAAATAGGTGGTAACCCATGAAATTACACTTTGTACCTTACTAAGTCATTAGTGGAGCGCGTGTGGTTAACCGACACACTAACATGGACTAGTAAGAGTGGCAAAGGGTAACTTAATTTTATCATAGATCGGTGGAGCGCGTGTGGTTAACCGGCACATCTGTCACACCCTAAAACCGGAACGGCGGAAACGTTCTGCAGCAGAGGATGTCATGTAATGTATCACAACAATGCAAAGTAGTAAACAAGCAACAACATCGTCCATTGCATTAATAGTAATAGTTTAATACATGTGTGTTCTTTCATAGTAATAAGACATTACAACAAGTAATCAAAATAAAAGACAAGTCTTGACTGCTCCGTCTTCGCAAAACCTGGTCATCGTACCTTTCTATTGGTGACCTGAGAATACAAGTTATTTTGAAAGTGTAGGTCAGCATTTAAGCTGGTGAGTTCATAACTATTTAATGTCATTGTTCGTATAAGTTTGATGATAACATTTTGAATCGTTCAATGTAATTGTTTGTATATGTTTTGAAAACTCCTAGAAAATCCCATATTTTCTACTAGTATAAAAGTAGCCTTTTATCGAGGCCCAACTGTTTTTGAATATTTGTTTCTAAAAGTCCAACATTTATCCATGAGTGTGTGGTAGTTTAAAAGTTCCAAAACTGAAATGAAATCATGTTTTTCACGCCTAGAGTAGTAGATTTGTGTAAATATAAAATCACTAAGGCAGTTGATAACCCCGTAAACCAACGTGTTTCTAATACTCCATGTGAGTTTTATAACCATACTAATGATCCAGACTGCCTGTAACAACGTTCTTCAGGCGTTGGAATGTTATGACGTTTGTCACCCCAGGCTTGTTGGCCTAGCTGTAGCTGACAGCTTAGGTGCGGGATTGTCGATCCCGTATAGATCTATACACAAGTATCACGCTCCCCCTACAAGGGATTATGGTATATAATACAAGACTTAAAATGCATACTCGAAAGTACGTGAAATGTCTCACAAAACTTAGTATAAAACAGATTTACGTATGAAAATGTCCATTTGTTCTCGTATATGAAAGTATTTCCTTGATATAGTATTCGTTAGTATGTAAATGTTCATGATTTTCTCGTAAACTATACCTATTATAGTTTCTCAAAATGTGTGTTTCGTTTTTATAGTAAACCCTAGTGTAATGCTCACTTGTTATGAAAGGTATAACTTTTGTAGTGCCATAAATAAACACATATACTTAAAGTATAAACATAGTGTTTGATTTATATACATATATATATATATATATATATATATATATATATATATATATATATATATATATATATATATATCAACATATTTAATTTCAAAAGACAAGATGTTATCGTGATATATTTTGCATATGAAAGTTTCCATATAGTAGTTATGAATCACATATGATTCACTTGATAAAAAGTGTATAATGAAACTTTTATGTAACACACTATAATAACCGTGTGTTTACTTGTATTTCCCCCCCTTTAAAAGCGTATAGAAGCATTTATAAAACATTTAAAAGTGTAGATTATAGGGGTATGAACTCACTTGATTGAAGTGGTTGATTTGAAGTGGTCTAGAGAAGAATCGAGCAGAACTTCAACTCGAGAGAGTTGAAATCTCGGGATTCTCGGGGATCTCGGGAGTGCAGATCTTCCTTCGGGCTCGAGTATGAAAAACCGGGGCTTCACGCAGACAATACTTCAACTAGAGAGAAGTAGTGTCTCGGGAACTTCGGGGCGTCGGGCCTTGCGTCGTGTTCTAGGAGTGTTACCGAGGCTTCGGGGTGTTTTAGAGGAGCTTAACAGAGAGTAGAAGTATGAGAGAGTTTAGGAATGAGCAACCAAACTCGGAAGGCTTCAATTTCTATATACAGGCACCATTTTGACTATCACGTCGTGAGTTTTGCATAACTCACATCGTTAGTTTGTCTTGAATTTTCATGGCATGCGTCAATCGTTAACTTGCTCCGGAAGGGTCACTGACAGCTCACTTCGTGAGTTTTTCTTTGTTCACCTCGTGAGTTTCCTGACAGCATGGGGTTTCGTGACCCGAACTTGTAAAATCCGTAACTTTCGCGTACGAGCTCTGTTTTCGACGTTCTCTATATGCACGTGTAGCTGAAAATATGCTCTACAACTCTCATTTAGACTCCATCGGAAAATTTTGAATTTATTTTTAATTAATTATTTTTAACGGGCCGGGACTGGAAAAGTCCGCTAAAATCCATAACTTCTTCATCCGATGTCCGTTTTCGTCAGACTTTTCACCGTTGCGCTACTATTGCTGAGACCTTCGATTCTCATTTAGGTTGTTTTGGCCAAAATTCTCTCGATCTCTATTTCGAGTTTTTAGTTGTCTAGTGTTATGTCCGGATCTTGGAAAAATCATAACTTCCTCATACGTAGTCAGATTTGGACGTTCTTTTTATGTACGCTCACGTTTTAATGATATCTACAACTTTCATTTAGATACTTAAGGTTAAAAAAACTATTGTATTGAAACTTTGCATTTTTCGTTTAATCGATGTTGCCGGTTTTGTCGGAAATCTTAGAATGGTCATAACTTCTTCGTTATAACTCGGATTTTAGTGTTCTTAGTACTTCTGTAAACCTTGACACAATATCTAACATAATAGATACTCCTATAAAGACTTTTGCACATTTATTTTTCGAAGTTAATTTCATTATATCAAAAGTGGTTACAATACTAGACTTTTTAGGTCATTACATAGAGTCGAAATATCGGGTTGTCACAACATCGATTAGGTGATAAAAGTTAAGGGTACCAAGTCAATTTGCATGGTTATTGACACCTTGTTTGTGATCCTCAACATCCCAATCACAAACTTGAGAGGGCACAATCGAGATTCAAACATGCCATTGAAAGTTCAATGTATCTAAAAAGATCTAGGAATTTCAAATCCAATAAAACTTAATAATCTATTTCGTTTTTGTGGTGGAAATTGGTAAATTGTCATTTACCTACCTTCAAATATTTTATAGATTGGATTACGACATCCCTCTTCCAACTATAAATAGTTTGTTGGGTCCTAACATTAATATTTCATTTGGGTGACTTATTAAGGACTCTTTTATCTAATAAAACTTGTCTTTCTTTCTTTTAGAAGTCTTCCAACACTGCTACTGGCTCAAACCCTACAATCTCCTTTTCCCTAATGAACTTGTGTGGGAAAGTAACTTTTGATGGTTCCAATTTCAATGAATGGATCATCAACATCAGAATGACAACTCGCTATGAGGGCAAAGAGTATGTCCTCGATAAGTAGCTAAAGGTTATCGATGAGTCGACTGCTACTCTTAAGGAGATTGATGACTACACTACCCATGGGAAAGATGCCACTAAGGTGTCTTGCATCATGTTGGCCACAATGACAGCAGAACTCCAGAAATCCTATGAAGATTTCTACGCTTTTGAAATGCTCCTGCATCTGATTGATAGGTACCATCAGAGTGCTCGTCAGGAGAGGTATGAAATCATTTCCTCCATGATAACATCTAGGATGAAGGAGGGAGAGTCCCTTACCGGTCACTTGCAGAAAATGCAAAGGATCGTGGACCAATTATTGAAGCTTAATGTGGACTTCCCTAAGGACATGGCGATTGACATCATTCTCCATTCTTTACCTCCAAGTTATGATCAGTTTCGTATGAATTATCATATGAACAAGGAGGAAGTCACACTGAGTAAGATTCAAGGACTTTTAAGGACCGCTGAAAGTGGCCTTAAAAGTAGGTTTCGAAACAACGCCCTTCAATTCATCAAGCAGAGAAGTAACTTTTTCAAAACTTGTAACAGCAGCTGTTGCATTCTCATCAAATTTATGATCAAAGGATTTATGAGTTTTAACGAATGTTGTAACAGCATCTGCAATAATATCAACTTTCTCAAGTAGAGAAGAGTATTTGATATCCATCTCATGAAGCTCTTTGGATACATCAACCTTCAATTCTTCAATCTTGTGATTGACATTCTCACGAACCGTTTTAACATCTTTTACAAACAGAACATGGCACTCCTTTGAAACCCATTTCAAATCCTTGAGCTCATCATTAAACATCGAAGAGGCAGACTTGATTCGCAACTCGTTACATTTATCCATGGAATCAAGCTTTTCGAAAAGACGAGATTCAGATTCAGGAATCAGCTTCTCCACTTTCTTGAACAATCGAACTTCTTGAGCTTTAAGCATCACATCGATTTTAATACTTGAGACAAAATTCTTACCCCCTGCATCTGCTTGGGATTGAAGTACGGAATTGAGCTTTTTGTTTAGAATCTTGAACTGCTTCCCGGACATCAACATATGATCTGGGATATCATTTTCTTTGGGATCAAATTCTAAATTAGCAAATGAACCTCCAAACCCTCCATCATCCGTATCATCATCAGTAAGAGGTTTAGGTGGGTCAGTGGATTGGGATGAAAAGAGAGAAGTGATGTGATGATCAATGACCATATCAAAAGTAGGAGAATGACTGGTTGGAGCAATAGAGCTGATTATTGGTGGTACAGAAGTGTCAGTTTGAGTTGTGACGGTTTCAAGAATACCTTGAGAAACAACAAGATGTGCATCATTCGAAACTCCTTCACCCATATTGACATTTACATCCGTATTAGATATGTGTGTAGAGACGCCTGAGGTTCGAACCTCCTCATAAAATGATTCAGTTAACGAAACCTCAGGTGGTATGTCCAAAGTCTTCATAGGAATAGACACTTGTGTGGATGCTCCAATTATAGTAGATGTGTCTACTATCGAAGTTTCCATAGAGCAACTTCTAATTCCTATCATGTCGAAAGTTGACTTGGCAGGTGAGTTATGTGGAGAAGAAGGATTACCAAGTGGAGAAGCAGGAACAATTTCTTCGTCTTCATCATTTTGAAGAATCAATTTTCGCTTCTTTGGTTTCTTGGTATTGCTAGAGATGCTTGGCAACATCCTCATCCATGCGCTTCTTTGATGATGGTGAAAAAGGTATAGGAACTTCACGAAGAACAACACCTTTTCTTGTTACATGGGGCTTCCGAATCATTGATGGTGAAAACCTAGATGACCTCTCAGGAGATGTTTTGGCTTTATAAGACATCTTTTTGATACACTTTAAGACACCAGACTTTGTTGGAATGAGTTTCTTTGTAGAATCAGGTTGGGCAGTTTCCTGAGATTCTCATACTTCTTCGAAACTTTCACCACCTCTATAGGCTGTTTCTTTGGTGACTTAGAAACAGTTGTGTCTTTATTAGTTTTCTCAGGAGTTGAGACAGTCTTTGACTTCCAAGATTTCTTCGAAGAGCCTTCATCAGGTTTTGATAGAAAAATACCATGTCCATCATTAGTGTTGATGGAAAGTAGATAAGCCTCCAAATGTTGGAAAAATATTTACATCATCTTCTATTACCATGGGGTAGTGATACTTCAAGAATTCAACTTTAGGTTCATCTTCTGGCACCAAAATACCTTCCTTCTCATAGACAGTTGGAGAATGAGACTCCAACACCTTGCACATGAAATCCCATTAACCACATTTGTATTTTCAATGCTTTTCAAGAATTCTTTCAATAGCTGAGTTGCCCAGTCGAAAGGCAAATCATAGTAAATACCCCCGACCATAACATACACCTCCATAGGCCCTTTGTCTAAACCAACGCTTCGACCAATAAGAATCGAAGGTAAATCCCAAACAGAAAATTCCACAAACTCAGAAGAGACGATTTCTTGAAATCACTAATCTTTGTGAGAGTAAGTTGATACCCATCTCATTGAACATGTGTAACACTTGTTCATTTGATACTTTGTAGAATGGTGGAAAATTAGGGATTTGAAGAATTTTAACAAATAACTTCTTGGTTACATGATACTTCTTGTCATTGACTAAATCGAAAGTCAAAGTATCCATTGTCTTGATGTAGGATGCTGTAGAACCCGCCATGGATAATCAGGATATTGGTACAACAAATGCACTGAATAAAGCAGTTGATAGAACAAAATGTTGTAAAGCCACAATTAGCATCTTGAGTTCTTCAGGGTAAAATGAAAGATCACTGTCAACTTGATCATTTGTACTTTGAATCTTCATGATGGGTTGTTGAGATGATGTTTCGTCAGTGGTGTTGGATTGAATAACAAACATGATTAGGGATTTCTTGAAGAATCAAGAAAGGAAGAAAGCACAAATCGCTTGGAGATTTTGTAGAACACATAAACATAGAATGTTTATCCAGTTGCCCTTTATATATGCATCCCCTTTGGAATTTCAAACGGTTATAATAAACGATCGTGACATGTGGCCCTTGAAAGTTGCACCAGTTACCATCATTTACTCCATGTTAGAAAAAGTAAAGGACATGATCTCCGAGAAATAAGCACAGTAACCAAACTGTCATATCAATAGTCGCTTCGTGAGTACAAGTGGATAAGGACAAAACCTTCGGAATTGAGGTTGGGCTCTTTTGTTTTAAGGTTTGAAAACGAAGTCATATGCCAGACTTGTTGAATCATCAGCCTGAGTTGGTAATACTCAGAACCTCAAGGATTTCGTGAGTGCAGTGTGTCAAAGAAAAAGATAAGACGCAAAAAAAACTTGGTTCTATGATGTCGAAAAAATTATTTCAACATAAAGGCAGATAAATCCCGGGCAAAGATTACTTCACTATTCATCAAGAGAGATGGCTAGCAGCTTGTGTGTATTCCATTGAGTTACAATCGAATACTTATAGAGAAGTATCGAAGGGCCTCTTTTTGATAAGCTTCTTGGGTGGTTTGTGATTTCGTTACGTATCAACACTTAACATAAATGTGAGTAATTGTAACATAAATTATTTTTTGACCAGTGTAATCAGTGACAAGTATACTTGGGAAGAAATATATAAAGTGACATCAAATTTCACATGAAACTCACCCGGAAATCATATTCAAGAAAAACAATGATAGCTGGATCATGTTGGGTAACAAACATCGTGGGATTCGACTATTTGATCAAGATCACTCAAAAGAATGGAATATGATTTGGAGTTTCGAAAGTTGGTATATAAACAAATTTTTCGTTAAATCTGGAACAAAGTTCCCCGTCAATTCCTTAAGAGAGTTGAACATTTTGGGTTTGACTTTCATCACAGTCTCATGGTGTTAGATGATTAACACAGAAGTTTGATATGTCTAAATCCTGATTGGCTTAACCAGAGATCTCTTGGACATATGTCATTGTGTGTGAAAGTGTATGAATGTTGTGATGAAAAAGACTGGTAAAAGAATTTTAAAAGTACCACTGCTTTTTGATGGACTCAACAGATTACTCTAAAATCGTTTGAGTAGAGTATGGTAGCTCATGGACTAATGCGAATATTGCCTGATTGGGAAGAAATTTTCATGATGAAAATTTCATTAAGGATTCAACACACATTGAGGCAAAAGAGGCTTGGGTCAACATGCTGCAACATGCTTCTAGGGAAAAACTAACTAGTACATAAGATGTCAAAAATGTACCTTCCCTTGAAACAGCAAGCAAGTTACCTCAGAATATTTGTTCATCCTCTGTTTCATGTTCTAAGCTTTTATACAAAACAAACAAACTAAAAGAAAATATTTTTGGATTTTTGATTTTATGAACAGTAACAAAAATAAGAAAATCTTTTTGTTAAAACAAAACAAAACTAAACAAAATTATTTTTTTTTGGAGTTTCTGATTTTTCGAAAAGACAAAAAACTTAGCAATCTAACAAAAATTATGTACCAGACTTATTGAAAAAAACATTTGTGTACTAGACTATCGAAATTTTTTTGTGTAAAACTAACAAAAATTTGACAATCTATCGAAAATTTATCAAAAAAGTAAATTTCACTTAATTTCCAAAGCGTACCGTGTCGAAGCGCTGAATGTGAACAGTAACCACTGAACACTTAATGAGATTCTTTTGAAGATCATTCAGCAGATTGAATTTCCATCTATCATTCCAAGTCCTTCCAAAATTCTCACAAATGATTTTTCATCTAAAGGTTTTGTGAAAATATCAGCCAATTGATCAGTTCTTTTCACAAAGTGAACTTCAATGTTTCCATCTTCCACATGATCTTTATAAAATGATATCGAAAAGCAATATGCTTGGTTTTCGAATGTTGCACAGGGTTGTGACAAATGCGTATGACACTTTGTGAATCATAATACAACATAATTTTCTTCATGTTGATTGCATAATCACGCAGTTAACTTTGAATCCATATGATTCGTGAGGTACAAGCTGCAGCAGCAACATATTCAGCTTCTGCTGTGGAAATCAAAACACATGTTTGCTTTTTTGACTGCCAGCTTACTAGCTTCCCATCCAAAAATTGACGTCCGCCACTTGTGCTTTTTTGATCAAGATTGCAACCTCCTAAATCATCATCTGAAAAAAAGCTTGTATGAAGAATCCAGTTTTCGAAGGATACCACAATCCTAATAAAATTGAGCCTTTGAGACGACGAAAAATATTCTTCACTACAGTGAGATGTGGTTCTCGAGGATTTGACTGATAGCTAGCACAATTACAAACAGAAAACATAATATCAGGTCGACTTCCCATAAGGTAAAGTAAGGAACCTATCATGCTTCTTTAAAGAGTCAAATTTTAACCCATCTTTGTCTGTTTTAATTTTGAAAATCCATTTTAACCCAACTATCGAAACATCTTTTGGCTTAGGAATTAATCTCCATACCTTGTTTCTTTTGAATTCAAAACATGCAAAATTCCTGATGAACGTTAAGTACCTCATTCTTTGCATGAAGTTGAGCTCTCGTTAACACACCATCTTGTGGATTTCCAAGAACTTGTTCCTTTGGATGATTTCTTGTCCATTTATCTAAAGGTGGATATGCTGGATCAAAATCCAATGGTGCATCTTTAAACATTTCGTCATTTTCAGATCCTGCAACAGAAACATTGTCATTTGAATCATGAAAATTTTCATTATGATCACTATTCGACATAATTGAATCGTTTCACTCCCCATCAATAGGATGCTCCCCTTCAACATCATTATCCAATCTCCAATACCCCCCCCCCCTCAACCTGAGTTGTCGAATTCAAGTGCTCCCCCTCCACTTGATCATTTAGCATGCTTTCGCCAAGTCTTCGAGAGTTTGATGTTGAATTCAAGTCTGAAATATCTTGTGGGAAATTTGAATCATAAGAATGCTTTGAAGCTTCAGGTATGCGATTATCAATTGCATTAACTTCAACATCAGCAACCATCTATGGAGTACCAAAAATTAAGTCATAATCAAAATCTGTCGAATTTGAATTTTCAGACGCAACATTTGATTCATTAAAAATTGGTGTGTGATCAAAACATTTTTTTGACTTGTTTAACATAATAATCATCGAATGTTAGATTAAATTTTTCTTCCACTTTGCGTGTCCGTTTATTCAAAACCCGATATGCAACCGAATTATGAGAATATCCCAAGAAAATTCCTTCGTTAGCTTTAGACTGCAATTTCGAAAGATTATCCTTGAGATTCATGATAAAACACCTGCAACCAAAAACAAGAAATAATTTAACATTAGGTTTTCGATTATTAAGAATTTCATAAGGGGTAATGTTGAAACGAAGATGAATAAATGATCTGTTTTGAGTAAAACATTCAGTGGAAATAGCTTCAACCCAAAGATATTGATGAAGATTCGCATATGTAAGCATTGTTCGTGCTGCTTCATAGAGAGAACGATTTCTTCTCTCAAACACACCATTCTACTGAGGTGTATATGGTAAAGAGAAATTATGCGAAATCCCTTGATCAACTAAAAACGAATCAAGAAAGTTATTCTTAAATTCAAAACCATTATCGCTTTTAATTTTTCGAACTTTCTTCTTTAAGTTGATTTCTATTTTCTTGATAAAGTCGATCATTACTTGAACAACCTCAAATTTTAACCTGAGAAAATAAACCCAAGTAAACCATGAAAAATCATCAACAATAACTAAAATGTACCGTTTCTTGTTGAGTGTCTCAACAGTCGATGGTCCACATAAGTGAATGTGAAGTAATTCCAACGGTTTAACAATCTTTGAATCAATAACCACTAGATGACCTTTTCGATGTTGTTTTCCTTGTTCGAAAGTTGCACATAAAGCATCATTATCAAATTTTAACATAGGCAAACCTCGAACAAGATCATCAGCTACCAATTTGTTGATATTTCGAAAATTCAAGTGAGAAAGTCGTCGATGCCAAAGCCAGCTAACATCAGCTGAGGCTTTCGAGAGTAAACACATTGAGGGTATTACAACGATTGGTTTGATATCAAGAGTAAACATGTCTCCATGTCGTTTGGATTTGAGCAAAACTTCTTTAGTGTCTACATTTGAAATGATGCTTCGTGCTTCGTTAAACACCACTTGATTGTCAGTGCCCACAACAAGTTGTGAAACACTTATCAAGTTATGTCGAAGACCTTCAACATATTCAACTCTCTTAACAGTAAATTTCCCATTCATGACTTTGCCATATCCTTTCACTTGACATTTTTGATTGTTTCCAAATTTAACTACACCTGCATTCTTCAAACTTCGATAATCACGCAAATTCACCTTCTTTCCAATCATGTGACGAGAGCAACCACTATTAATGTACTGTTTATCATCATATTTCTTGTCACACAAAACCTACAATTAATGAAAGAATTTAGGTACCCAATGCTATTTGGGTCCTTGGTTATTAGCTTTGAAAACCGAGTAAAATGAAGAACCTAAAACCCAATCATGAACTGTTGATTTGAAAATATCAATTAAGTCGACATCATTAGGTAAAGGAGCATAAACATATGTTTTCGAAGGTTTAGGATTGTCACAGACATTCGGCTTTTTGTTTGCAATTTGTTTCTCAACATGTCTATCTTTTGAAACTGAATTCCATGGTTTCACAAAAATATTTGATTCTTTGGAGGATGACCTTCCGTTTGAAGAATCATTCACATATTTCTCATAAGCTTCTCGAATTTGCTGTTGGGAAAAATTTCGAGATTGAAACATTGTGACAACCCAAAATTTCCATTTTGTACGAACAATATCTATTCAATAGAAGCCAGTCTAGTTTTAGTGATTTTCAGACATTTCCGATTAAGTTTGTGTACATTAGGGTTTACGTTTAAGGAGATATCAGGAGAGTGGATGCTCTTGGATTTGTGAAACTTGAACATTCCAAGTTTCATAATGTCATAGTCCAATTTTCGGAATAAAAATATTTTCTGCCAAAATATTTCAGGACTATAAATAGATTTCTGAATTAAATTAATTCATTATTCACATTCCAACTAGAGAAAAGCCATTTTCTCTCTCACGGATCTTCGGGTTTTCATCCCAAATCGTGAGTCTACTTTCCTAGATGTGTTTTAATACTTGTTATATGCTTAATAACATTGTTTACATATCTAAAATGCCAGATCCGGGAGTATACCGCCCAAGAACGTTCTTGGGGAGTAAACTCCAAAACGAAGCCTAAAAGCTACCTAGTCCCATTTCCATGTTAGGTAACTAGTTAAGGACATTATGTATGATCTTTTAAGGCTAGAAATCAATCAAAATCATATAGTTTTAGGAGTTTACGGCCCAAGAGTTTCTTGGACCGTAAACCCCTTTTTGAAGGGCCAAAGTGACCCCTAAACACCCCTAAGGCTTAAGACAATTACCCTCTAATACTTGTAGCTAATTTGGACACCAAAACACATCAAAATCATCCCTTAAAGGGAGTTTACAGCCAAGGAACATCTCTTGGGCCGTAAACTCCAAGTAAAGGCACAAAGGTGTGCCTAAAGTCCCCTTTAGCCTTAAACAAAAACCTAGAAGCTATCATTTATGTGCAAGGGACTTAAAAGAATTAAAACCAACACCCCATAGGAGTTTACAGCCGTAAACTCTAGGGGATATGGTCTTTAGGCCGTAAACTCCTCAAAGGAGCATTCTAAGGCCTTAAACTACCTAAAGGATTAAACCAACAATGCTAGGCTAATTCTAGAATTCATTTAACACTTCAAAACACCCAAAACCACCAAGAGTGGAGTTCACGGCCATAAACTCAAGGGTTTACGACCATAAACTCCAAAGGTGGGGTTTGTTGGGTGGTAATCTCTTATACAAGGTCTTTTGGTACATTAAACCCTTTTGCCTTGTCCCGTATCGACTTAGATGCAACCCTTAGGGCCTATAACACTTATACAAAGTGTTTACATGTTCCTGAGTGTCCCAACTTATTTCATTAAGTTATTATTTGGCTAATTAGTTATATATATGCTTATTATATGATAACTAGGCTCGTGCGTGTAAACAAGTCTCTGTTTGCCACCTAGCACGGTATCAGACACTACAATCCAATCAGCTCACCACAAGTGAGTTCATACCCCTTTAATCAACCTTTGAAATGATTTTAAATGTTTTAAATACTTTATGGGGGGGATACAAGTTAAATACTTATAGTTATTGCTTCAATCACATGTGATTGCATTAATCACATGTGATTAATAACTAGGAAACCAATGATTTTATCACTGTTCAAACTGTTTTACTTCAAAATGTTTTACAAACTCTTTTACTTATCAATTGCTATTATTTAAACTTTGTTTTACTTCTTATAAATTGCGTGCCCATATATGTATAGATGTATAAATAATGTTTAAAGGGCTTAGGAAGGCCATTCGCCCTATTTCCTTTTTCTCGATTTGGATGTGGTCTGGTGGGATTTCGGGTGACCATCCGAAGGTCGTTTCAATATTAATTATATATCAAATATACATATATAGACATAAAAGTACTTCCATATTCATACGTACTAGACACATCATTAGTGAGTTACCATCGGGGTAACACAGGATCATACTACTACAACTGTTAGATCAATGAGTCAGTTCATTCATGAGTCTATACATTACTATACTATGAGAACATATACAACTATACTATGAGAACATATACAACTATACTAGGAAGAGAACATATACAACTATACTATGAGAACATATACAACTATACTAGGAAGAGAACATATACAACTATACTATGAGAACATATACAACTATACTAGGAGGAGAACATATACAACTATACTATGAGAACATATACAACTATACTAGGATGAGAACATATACAACTATACTAGGAGGAGAACATACACAACTATACTAGAACGAGAAACATTACATTACATGTACAAGATTACGTTAACAATTGTGATCCACTGGATCGGAGCATGCCTTAAATGTCATGTCCCGAGTTGTAGCCAGAATTCTCTTGGAGGGAGAGCGTGAGTTTGCGTATAGATCGATACTGGATTGACTATCCTACACCTTGCTGCTAGCTCCAGCCGGACCTGCAGGTCTGCGGGTGCCAAACGTCATTCCGTTATTATGACCATTCATTATGTCGTTGTTACCAGTCGATAGTATGGTGCAATTATCACATTATACCTTAATATAAATCCGGTTTAAGGTAGTTAGTACAACAGTAGTTCCTATAATACAAAACTACAGTACTACAATGATTTACCCATTACATATTTTTAGTGATAACCTCACTTAAACATTAATGTACAAACTATATGTTGTTAAATGATAGTTACACTTGGGAAATTACACACTTTTACAACAAACAAGCATACAAAACAGTTAAGCCTTGGTAGAAGGCTACTTTAATAGAAAATATAGGTTTTTCTGAGAGATTCAAACTTTTACAAACACTTACATACATTTTACAACTTATACTTGCGACAGGTTCAAACGTTTTTGATAACAAACACCGACACTAAAACACTTATGAACTCACCAGCTTAATGCTGATAAACTCTTTCAAAATAACTTGTATTCTCAGGTCATCAGTAGACAAGTACCAATCCCAGCTTTTGAGAAGATGGAGCGCATTCAAGACTCATCATATTATTTTGATTCACATTATATTTTTGGTGTCTAAAACTGTACAGAACACGCTTGTATTAAAATTATATATTTAATGCAATGGATGATGTTATTGGCTTATTTACATTTACTGTGTTGTGATACTTTACATGACGTCCTCCGCCCCAGAACGTTTCCGCCGTTCTTGGTTTTGGGGTGTGACAGATTGGTATCAGAGCATTGTTTATAGTGAATCAAGTATATCAACCCATAAAAGATATACTAAACTATAAACCCATTAGGGATTAAAGCACTCTGACCAAGAGTCTATACTTTAAATATTAAAATATTTAATTAAGTATACTAGTCTGCATTCATACTAAAATCAGTGTCACAATGACAAGAACAAAAGTATTACGATTGTTGAATATCACAAGTGAGCTCGGGGATGTATGGTCAGTCCTGGGAATGGCATAGCCTGATCAACTATGATGGTCCGAGGAGTGATTAGCATATGCCCTAGAATGGTTGTGATATGTTAACAAGTCTAAAAACTTACCAACAATACCACAAGAAGATCAGTAGAACTTAAACTTAAAATACTATAGGTGTATTTTGTACTACTAGTTACATGTATACTATATTCTTATACCTCTCTTCTCGCGTAGATTTAAATGGCTGGATTCCATCACGGCGACCCGTACTTTCCAAATGAAGGCAATGCAGGGTGGATCGATGAAGAGCCCGAAGATGAGCATCCAATCCCTTTGGATGATCACCTCGCAGAAGGCTTTTCTGATGGATCTGACTCCGAGCCTGAAGTCAACAACCTACCGCTTGAAGGTCAAGCCTCAAACAACAACCCTCGACCAGCTTTTCCAGGTCCTACTCCCTTGTGGGCAAACAACTTGAATCGCTGGAGTGATGAGCAGGGTCAACCCTTACCATACTTTGGGGACCAAAGCTTTTACAACGTCAGCGATGGTGGCTCTACTGACCGAGCTCTGCCTGTCATTATCCACAGAATAGCTCGTAATGTCGAGCAAGGTCGAGCAGCCATCGACCGGGTCATGGAGATTGATGCCAACTCAGGTGTCAACACAGTCCACATCCACCGTCTTGAAGAAGACATGGAACGGACCCGGAGAACCAATGAAACCCTGCAGCAGCAGCTGGCTGCCACACGAGCTGAAATCTTGGAACTTGGAGCTCGTCAGAGGGCTCAGGATCGACACCTTCAAGAGGTGTTTCGTCAAGTGTCCAACCTCAGGGCTCACCCGAGGAATTCCCATCGCCGTTAGATGATGTCTAGTGTGTCTCCGTCTTTTGGTTAAGGAATAGCCTTTAACATCTGTGCTCTAAGTAGCACTTGTCTGTAAAATATTCCTAACTTTCAGTACTCTAATTAGGAATCTAAGAACTGTCAAACTTATCGGTTTGGTATGATGTACGACCTACTGTTAGGTCGATTTTCCCTGAACTTATTACATCAGTAATACCAGTATTGTTGAAATCTATCTAATCTGTGGGAAAAATCTATACACATGTGCTTTCCTACTAATATTTCTTATTGTGATTTCAAACACTCATTCAACTGTTGGGCTATGCTTAGTTAGTCCATGTGTCACTCTCACGTTGCTTACAAATTGATTCTTACCGTTTTTCTTATCTTTATAAACTTATAGCTGAAAGATGCCTCCTCGCAAATCTACCAAGAATAATCCTACGCCTCCACCGCCTCCTCCGCCTCCGGTCATCGATACTGCAGCCCTGAATGCTGCCGTAGCCGCAGCAGTGGCAACTGCCATGGCTCAGTATCACTCGTCTGATGCCAGCAGTGGTGGAACCCCTATTGAATCAACCCCGGTTGAAATCCCTGTGCGCTCGAGAGAGTGCTCCTACAAGGATTTCACCAATTGCAAGCCGAAGCCTTTCTATGGCACCGGCGGAGTCATTGCCCTCTCGTAATGGTTCGAGAAGACTGAATTAGTCTTCGAAATCTGTTCATGCCCTGCTGCGAGCAAAGTCAAATATGCCGCATGCACCTTTGAGGGAAAGGCCCTGACGTGGTGGAACAACCACGTGAAAGCTCTAACCCTCGTCGTAGCCAACGACATAGGCTGGGAAACGATGAAAGACCTCATGATGGAGGAATATTGCCCGAGGGGTGAAGTCCAGAAATTGGAACAGGAACTTTGGAACCTAACCATGAAGGGCACCAACGTGGTCGCTTATACTGCCCGATTTTGCGAACTAGTGGCCCTCTGCCCCAACTTGGTTCCCACTGAAGGGAAAAAGATCGAGAAGTACATATGGGGGCTAGTGCCTCCGTATTAGGGGAATGTCCTAGCATCGAACCCTGCTACCTTCGACAGGGCCAAGCGATTGGCACAACGACTCATTGACCATGGAGTCAAAACCCCTGCAACCACAACCACCCTAGCCATCCCAGAACCCTCCAAACCCGCTGACACTAAGCGGAAATTCTGGGATGAAAAGAAGAAGCAGCGAGTTGCCAAAAAGCAACAAATTGTGGCAGTACATGCCGCGGTAACCCCTGCTGCTGTTACTGCTCCGATGAAGCAGTATGCTGGAAGTTTGCCGAAGTGCAACAAATGCAGCTTCCACCACAACGGCCCCTGCCATGAAATGCAGTGCTATAATTGCAACAGAAAAGGATACACCGTCCGTTTCTGTAAGTTCCCGGCACAACCGATCACCCAAGTCCCTGGCTCTGGCGCGAGCCCGACCTGCTATGGATGTGGCGAAGCAGGCCACTTTAAGAGGGACTGCTCCAAAGCAAGAAATGATGGAGGAGCAGGGAGGGTACTAGCTATAGGCCACGGGGAAGCAGTTGCTGACCCGACCGTGGTGACTGGTACGTTCCTCCTCGATAACTCCTATGCATGCATTCTATTCGATAGTGGAGCGGAGCGAAGCTTCGTAAACCATAAATTTGCTCGCATACTTAAGCAACAACCACATGCACTTAAGGAACAATTCACAGTAGAAATGGCTAATGGAAAAACTGAAAGTACGAATAGCATATACTTAGGTTGTACCCTAACTCTAGATAACCATTCATTCCCAATCGACCTCATGCCAGTCTCAATAAAAAGTTTCGACGTTATCATTGGCATGGATTGGTTAAGCCTTCATCGCGCCGACATCATGTGCTACGAGAAAGCAGTCCGTCTAAACCTTCCGTCTAACGAAACTCTTATAGTCTACGGCGACAAACCTGATGCGAGTCTTCGTATTATATCGAGTATTCAAGCACAAAAATATCTGCATAAATAATACCATGCATTCCTTGCTCACGTCGTCGACACGAGCCTTGAAACGAAAGAACTAAAGAACATCCCAGTAGTGAGCGACTTCCCCAACATTTTCCCAGAAGAACTACCTAGGTTACCTCCGCAACGACAAGTCGAGTTCAGAATCGACTTAGTCCCAGGAGCTACTCCAGTAGCCAAGTCGCCCAACAGTTTAGCACCAGCTGAGATGCAGAAACTCTCTGGTCAACTTAATGAACTGCTCAGCAAGGGCTTTATAAGACTAAGTTTCTCACCTTGGGGAGCACCGGTCTTGTTCGTTAAGAAGAAAGACGGATCATTCCGTATGTGTATCGACTACTGGGAACTCAACAAATTAACGATTAAGAATCATTACCCTCTGCCTCGCATAGACGATTTATTTGACCAACTGCAAGGGGCAAACTATTTTTCCAAAATTGATCTGAGATTCGGATATCACCAGTTACGAGTGCTTGAGGAGGATGTGCCGAAGACAGCCTTCCGAACTCGTTACGGACATTACGAGTTCGTGGTGATGCCATTCGGATTGACCAATGCGCCTGCAGTCTTCATGGATCTCATGAATAGAGTATGCCGACCTTACTTGGATCAGTTCGTCATCGTTTTCATTGACGACATCCTGATCTACTGCCGAAGTAAGAAAGAGCATGGCGATCACCTGCGACAAGTTCTAGAGACATTACGAAAAGAGAAGCTTTATGCGAAGTTCTCGAAATGTGAATTTTGGATCCGAAGAGTCGAATTCTTAGGACACGTGGTAAGCGAAGAGGGAATCCACGTGGACCCGTCCAAAATTAAAGCCATTGAGAACTGGTCAGCACCCAAGACGCCTACAGAAATTCATCAATTTCTAGGTCTCGCTGGCTACTACTGCAGATTTATACAGAACTTCTCCCGAATAGCAAAACCTCTTACAACCCTGACTCAGAAAGCCGTTGCCTTTGACTGGGAAGAGAAACAAGAGAGAGCGTTCCAAACGCTCAAGAGAGCCTTGTGCACCGTGCCAATACTATCCCTTCCCGAAGGGATAGAAGACTTCGTAGTCTATTTTGATGCATCGAATCAAGGGCTCGGATGTGTTCTGATGCAACGAGGTAAGGTCATTGCCTACGCCTCGAGACAGTTGAAGACACACGAGGTTAACTACACGACCCACGATCTTGAACTAGGAGCAGTGGTGTTTGCTCTGAAGATCTGGAGACATTACTTGTACGGAACGAAAAGCACTATCTTTACCGACCACAAGAGTTTACAACATATTTTCCACCAGAAGGAGCTCAACATGAGACAACGACGGTGGTTCGAGCTACTTAGTGATTACGAATGCGTTATTCGTTATCATCCGGGTAAAGCCAACGTAGTAACAGTCGCCCTAAGTCGGAAGGAATATTTTGGTCGCAAAGTCAAGTTATTATCAATAACCATCCATTCACACTTGTCTAAGCAAATTCAGGAGGCTCAACTAGAGGCCATGAATCCTAAAAATGTGACGAGTGAATCCCTTAGAGGAATGGACAAGAATTTAGAAGCCAAGGGTGACGGAGCTTTATATTTCATGGACCGGATCTGGACATCGAAACACGGTGGTTTCCGAGACTTGGTCATGACCGAGGCGCACAACACTCGGTATTCCGTCCACCCAGGTTCAGATAAGATGTATCTGGATCTTAAAAAGCTATATTGGTGGCCTAATATGAAAGCATAGATTGCTACCTTCGTAAGTAAATGCCTTACTTGCGCAAAGGTTAAGGTCGAGTACTAGAAGCCCTCTGGTTTATTGCAACAACCAGAGATTCCGGAATGGAAGTGGGAGCGGATCACCATGGATTTCATAACCAAGTTGCCCAAGACATCGGGTGGACTTGATACCATATGGGTCATCGTAGATAGATTGACCAAGACTGCACACTTCCTGCCTATCAAAGAAACTGACAAGATGGAGAAACTCACGAGAACATACATTAGGGAAATCGTACGGCTACATGGTGTACCTATGTCCATTATCTCTGATAGAGATAGTAGGTTCACCTCAAGATTCTGGCAATCATTACAACATTCCCTAGGAACAAGGCTGGACATGAGCACAACCTACCATCCTCAGACCGACGGACAGAGTGAGAGGACCATCCAAACAGTAGAAGATATGTTGCGAGCCTGTGTGATTGACTTTGGAAAGGCATGGGATACTCATTTACCACTTGTCGAGTTTTCCTATAATAACAGTTATCACACGAGCATCAAGGCTGCTCCATTCGAAGCTCTCTACGGCCGAAAGTGCAGATGCCCTCTGCGTTGGGCTGAGGTGGGTGATACCCAATTAGCCAGGGGGCAAGCTTCCGACAGTACTCTCACCGGTCCGGAGATCATTCGGGAAACGACAGAGAAAATCGTTCAGATTCGTGAACGATTGAAAGCCTCTAGAGACCGACAGAAGAGCTACGCTGATAAACGAAGAAAACCTTTGGAATTTCAGGTGGGAGACTGAGTCCTTCTCAAAGTCTCACCCTGGAAGGGCTTGATACGCTTCGGCAAGCGTGGGAAGCTTAATCCGAGGTACATAGGGCCTTTTGAGATTCTTGCAAGAGTCGGCCCCGTAGCTTACAAACTCGACCTACCCGACGCACTTCGTAACGTACATTCTACATTCCACGTATCTAACTTGAAAAAACGTCTGTCTGACGAGACTCTTGTAATCCCACTCGACGAGATCGAGATCAACAACAGCCTCAACTTCGTGGAAGAACCTGTAAAGATCATGGACCGTGGGGTCAAGCAGACAAAGCAAAGGCGTATCCCTATCGTGAAGGTTCGTTGGAACGCCAAGCGAGGACCGGAATTCACTTGGGAACGCGAGGACCAGATGAAACTGAAATACCCTCGTCTTTTCGCTTAATTGTTTGTAACTGTGACAACCCGATATTTCAATTCCTTGTAATGACCTAAAAAGTCAAGTATTGTAACCACTTTAGAGTTAATAAAATTAACTTTGATAATAAAATGTCCAAAGAGTTCTATTTAAATTCCTTCTATGTTTAAACGTCTTTAAACCATGATCGTACGTAAAAAGAACGCCCAAATCCGACTTCGTATATTGAAGTTATGATTTTTCCAATTTCAGCTTAGCAACAGACAGCTAAAAACTCGAATCAGAGATCGAGCGACTTTTGACCGGAATGACCTAAACGAGAATCGAAGGTCTCGACAATGGTATTTCAGCGGTAAAAAGTCTGGCAAAAACCGACGTCAGATAAAGAAGTTATGAATTTTTAAAGAAATTCCTTAATCACGTCATTTTAATAAATAAATAACAAAAATAATTTCGGAATTTGCCAACGGAGTCTAAACGAAAGTTGTAGAGCGTAGTCTCACCTACGCGTGGATATAAAGACCATCGAAAACGAAGTTCGTATGAAGAAGATATGAATTTTTTAAGTTTATTAAATAAATTATATATTTATTTAATTCAAAAATCAAGTATTATCCGAAGAGGAGTCAGCGTCCTCATCCGAGGTACGCGCCGCATACCCCTGTACGCCCTGCGTACCCGAGGGCCTTGGCCTCGGATCGTCCACGTCGCCCTATGCGAGGCTACCGACCCGTCCGACCCGCCGTCCCATCCGACCCGCCGTCCCATCCGAAGTCGAGGCAGTCGAGGCTTCGGTCATGCATGACGTACGCGTACGCGCTGCGTACGAGTGTACGCCCCGCGTACCAGGCTTCTCAGACTCCCCTATAAATAGCATGCGAAGGCTTCCGAAAAAAATGCTCATTTCTCTCCTTTCTCTCACGATCTTGCCTCGTTTTCCGTGCCCCTTCAAACCCGAAGCTCTGGTCTTTTTGCTCAAGTCCCGAGGGTCGATTTCATTCCCGAGATTCCCGAGAATCCCGAGAAAAATCCGTTTCCCGAGACGAAACTCTGCCCGGTTTTCCATCTCGCTATCTTCAAACTTTCAAGTGAGTTCATACCCCTTAATTTACCTTTAAATGTTCTATAAATTCTTTTATATGCTTTCAAGGGGGGGATTACAAGTAAAACACACGAGTATTATCGTGTGTTACATAAAGAACTATTTTATATGCTTTTATATATATCCAAATCACATGCGATTTACAAACTTTATAGGGAACTTTCATATATATAACATATGTTAAAATAGCATTCTATCTTTTGAAATATAAATTGTTGTAATGCATGTATAAACTAAACTTTTCTTAGATAATATGTATACTTGTCTATCTTAGACTCTACACCAAAAATCTATACTTCCATAACAAATGATTCCTTTTCTAGGTATTTCTAAACAAACGAGACACACTTTTAGAAAACTATAATAGGTATAGTTTTACGAACAAATTTCTAACTCTTATGTACTAGAAACATGAATTTCAAGAAGTCACATTCATATACAAGAACAAACGTAACATTTTAACAAGTAGATCTGTTTTTATACCACGGTTTTTGTGAGACACTAACTTCACGTACGTTCGAGTACACATTTCAAGTCCTGTATTTTATACCAGAATCCCTTGGAGGGGAAGCATGGTGTTTGTGTATAGATCTATACGGGCTTGACAACCCACGCCCTGACTGTTAGCTGCAGTCCAACGTTTGGGGTGACAAACGTCATAACATTCCAACGCCTGAAGAACGTTGTGTATAGGCTTTCCGAGTCAATAGTATGGTTATAAAACTCACATGGTGTATTAAAAATGCATTGATTTACAAGGTTTTCAAACACATTGGTTGTTTTACACTTACATACATTTTAGAAACAAACATTGGTCTTGAGAGAAGGCTACTTTTATACTAGTAGAAAATATAGGATTTTCTAAACACAAACAAACAAAGACAAAACATTTCATTTCATACAAACATTGTCATTTAAATACTTATGAAACTCACCAGCTTAAATGTTGATCTACTCTTTCAAAATTACTTGTATGTCCCAGGAAATCAGTAATTTCAGGTATCATTATGCTTTTGATGAAGGGATGTTGCGGCGCCAGTTTAATCTCATATTTTGACATCATATTGTAATTGGTTTTGAACATGTAACTTTTGACAAATGTAAACTTTCAATTATATATATGATGGTTGTATTGCTTTCTTTACTATGTATTCATTTGTTACGTTACCACATGAAGTCATCCGCCCCCGAACGTTTCCGCCGTTCAGGTTTGGGGGTGTGACAAATTGGTATCAAAGCAATGTTTATAGTGAACTACGTATATCGAACCAAATAAGATATACAAACTATAAATGCTTAAGGGACTAATACTCTCTGACAAAACAATTTTTCTTTTTACGCTTAAGCAGCGTTGCGTTCAACTTAAATTGATAGTTCATTTAAGTACAATTACATGCATACCACAAATTATTTTTGTGTTATCCAACTATACAAGTATTTAGACAAGTTGACACTACGATTGAGACTCGATATATGTAATCAGATTTTGGACAAATATAGCATGATCAACTATATTTGCCCGAGATTGGACCAACGTATATCGAGGAATGATCGTAGTAAGCAACAAGTCAAAACTTACCAAACCATTACTAGAATCAAACACAAGAATTCAAATACTATAGGAGTATTTGCTATCTAAACTAGTTTAACTTACATGTTTTGCATGTTTCAACTTTATTCCATTCTTATAACCCTATTTCTCGTACAGTCAAATGGCTGGATTTCACCACCCTGGCGACCCCTACTTTCCCAACCAAGGAAATGGAGGATGGATCGAAGATGATCCCGAAGAGGACGAGGAACCCATAGAAGTGGGTGATGACTCCGGTACCGACTCAGAGCCGGAAGTTATCGGTCCACCACCCATTCAACCTCCCGTCTTCGTAAGGAACTTTCAAGGACCGACTCCCGTTTGGGGAAGTCACCTCCACCATTGGTGCCAACAACAAAACCTACGCCCTCCCTACGACATGTGCCGGGACTTCTATGATGTCCGCGGTGGGGGTTCGGCTGATCGAGCACTCCCGGTAATGGTGGGTAAGTTAGCCAATCAGTCCTATCAGTCCAGAGTTCAAGCTAGCCGACTCCGGGATGTCAACGTGGAAGTGCAGGTTCACACTTCAGACATCCGTAGGCTGGACAAGATACAAGACAATGATCAACTCCAAACCGAAGCATTTCAAGCGCAAATGATTGCAGCCCTCACTGAACTGAGGGAACAACAAGCCGCTTTTGATAGGCGTCTAATGGAGTCAAAGCAATCAGATGCAGAGTCAAGCTCCAAGCGCAACCTGCGTCGCAAGTAGTGCTTGTCAAAGACTCAAATTTTGTTATAGCTTAGGACATCGGCTAAAAGTCTTTAAATTTCTTGAACTTTGTAATCGGAGACCCTTATAGGGGTCAAATTTTCATGATCGTTGTAACAAATTTTATATTAATATAAGTGACACTATTATTTCTACGTTAAGTATTTCGTTCAAACCTTGAAAGGTCTTTGAGAAACCAAATACTTGTTTCATACTTCCAGTCTTACAAATAACTTTCATTCTTCTATTTTAAGACTCATACTATCATCTGTTGTTGAACTATAGCGATTTAGTTCATGAGACACATACATTTTCCATTCTATGAAATTCTTATCCTTGCCTTTTCAACCTATAGTTGAAGGATGCCTCCGCGTAGGAACCCAAGGCGAAACAACGGTGGGAAAACACTAGTACCACCACCACCTCCACCACCTCAATTTGATGCTGTTATGTTCCAAGCAGCAGTCACCGCAGCGGTGGCAGCTGCCATGTCACAGATCAATAACTCGAGTACTAATGGCTCGGGATCTGGCACACACCCATCCAACCATGGCGAGAGTCATGGACCACCTCGAGAATGCACCTATAAGGACTTCACTAATGCCAA
The DNA here is from genome assembly GCF_051521515.1 of Lactuca serriola. Taxonomy (NCBI): domain Eukaryota; kingdom Viridiplantae; phylum Streptophyta; class Magnoliopsida; order Asterales; family Asteraceae; genus Lactuca; species Lactuca serriola. The sequence continues at coordinate 266,847,736 of NC_136415.1, forward strand.
GCCCCGGATGTTTTATGGAACTAGTGGTATGATGGCCCTGAGGCAGTGGATTGAAAGGACGGAGGCAGTCTTTGAAATCTGCTCCTGTCCCGAGCACAACAAAGTCAAATTTGCAACTTTCACCCTTATTGATAAAGCTTTAACTTGCTGGAATGGCCACGTTAAAGTACTTACCCTAATCGTGGCAAACTCCATAAGCTGGGAGAGCCTTAAAGCCATGATGATGAGAGAATACTGCCCACGGGGAGAGATTCAAAAGCTCGAACACGAACTATGGACTCTCGGAATGGTTGGTACCGACATCGCTACTTATACCAACAGATTCTGCAAGCTGGTAATCCTTTTTCCAGATATGATTGCTCCCGAGAGCAAGAAAATAGAAAGGTACATCTAGGGACTGACGCCCCAAATATGATCAAGCGTGTTAGCTTCCAAACCTGACACCTTTGAAAGTGCTAAGGAACTGGCACAATCTCTGATTGACTACGGAGGTCATCAGAACTCAACCACTTCTGCACCAGAACCACATAAAGGAAACAACAACAACAACAACTACAACAACAACAACAACAACAACAATAGCAGGAAGAGAGTGTGGAATAAAGGGAAGGGTGGGTCTTCCCAAGAATCCGCAAAGAAACAACTGGTTTCAGTGAATGCTGCCACTGTACCTACTACAGCTCCTACAAATACCTACCCAACAAAGCCTTATGTAGGTAACCTCCCAAAGTGCACCAAATGCACTTACCACCACCATGGACCTTGTCGAGAAATGCAGTGCGCCAACTGCAATAGAAAGGGACACACAGCCCGTTTCTGCAAAGACCCCGCGAAGCCGATCACTCAAGTTCCCAATGCGGGTGTAGGGCAGACTTGCTACGGTTGTGGCGAGGTGGGCCACTACAAGAGGAACTGTCCTAAGGCAGCAGGCACCGGCAGTGTGGGACGAGTTTTGGCAATAGGCCACGACGAAGCTGTAGCTGACCCAACTATAGTTGCTAGTACGTTCCTTCTCGATAATTCATATGCATGCATATTATTTGATAGTGGAGCGGAGAGAAGCTTCGTGAGTCAAAACTTTATTCATTTACTTAAACCTAAACCTAGCCAGTTAGAAAAATCATTCACTGTAGAGATGGCCAATGGAAAAAACCGAAAACACTAACTGCATATACATGGGCTGTACGTTAACTTTAGACGGCCATTCTTTTCCAATCAATCTCATGCCGGTCCAAATTAAAAGTTTCGACGTCATAGTCGGCATGGATTAGTTGAGTCTTCTTCGCGCCGCATCATGTACTTTGAAAAAGCAGTTCGTCTTAACCTCCCTAACAATGAAACATTAGTTATCTACGACGACAAATCAAGTACAAACCTTCGCATCATTTCGTGCATCCAAGCTCGAAAGTGCTTGCGGAAGGATTGTCGAGCATTCCTAGCGCACATCGTTGATACAAGTCAAGAACTGAAGGACATCAAGAACATCTCGGTAGTACGTGACTTTCCCGATATCTTTCCAGAAGAACTACCAGGATTACCACCGCAATGCCAAGTCGAGTTCAGAATCGACTTAGTTCCAGGGGCTACCCCAGTAGCGAAGTCGCCTTATCGTCTCGCACCAGCACAGATGCAGGAACTTTCCAGTCAACTTAATGAACTCCTTCAAAAAGGATTCATAAGACCAAGTTTCTCACCTTAGGGAGCACCGGTCTTGTTTGTAAAGAAGAAAGACGGATCGTTTCGTATGTGCATCGACTACAGAGAGCTAAACAAACTTACTGTCAAGAACCGTTATCCTCTACCCCGTATTGACGACCTATTCGATCAACTTCAAGGAGCATACTACTTCTCCAAAATAGACCTACGATCCGGATACCACCAATTACGAGTTCTAGAGGGGGATATTCCAAAGACAGCTTTCCGAACTCGTTATGGACACTACGAATTTGTAGTGATGCCGTTCGGATTAACCAATGCACCAGAAGTATTTATGGACCTAATGAATAGGGTATGCCGTCCTTACTTGGATCAGTTCGTCATCGTCTTTATCGATGATATACTTATCTACTCCCGAAGTGAGGAAGAGCATAGTCAGCATCTACGAAAAGTCCTAGAAACACTGCGAACGGAGAAACTCTATGCGAAGTTCTCTAAATGCGAATTTTGGATTTGAAGATTCGAATTTTTAGGCCACGTTGTTAGCGAGAAAGGGATACACGTGGACCCCTCCAAAATTAAGGCCATTGAGAACTGGTCGGCACCAAAGACACCTACATAAATTCGTCAATTTCTAGGTCTCGCTGGCTACTATTGCAGATTCATAAAGAATTTCTCTAGCATTGCGAAACCTCTTACTACATTAACCCAGAAAGGCGTGGCCTTTGACTGGGAAGAGAAACAAGAGAAGGCATTCCAGACACTAAAACAGGCCTTGTGCACCGCACCGATACTATCCCTCCCCGAAGGGATAGAAGACTTCGTAGTGTATTGCGATGCGTCAAATCAAGGACTTGGTTGTGTTCTTATGCAGAGAGGGAAGGTCATTGCTTATGCCTCCCGACAGCTTAAGACACACGAAGTGAACTATACGACACACGATCTTGAGTTAAGAGCAGTGGTATTTGCTCTGAAGATCTGGAGGCACTACTTATACGGAACAAAGAGTACTATTTTCACCGATCACAAGAGCCTTTAGCACATTTTCGATCAGAAAGAACTCAACATGCGACAACGACGATGGGTTGAGTTACTAAATGACTACGAATGTGAAATTCGTTATCATCCTGGCAAGGCCAACGTAGTAGCTGACGCCCTCAGTCGAAAGGAATACACTGGTCGGAGGGTCAAATCTCTGACTATGACTATCCATTCCCACTTATCCACACAAATTAAGGAGGCACAAATGGAAGCTTTGCAACCTGAAAATGTGGCGGGTGAATCCCTGCGAGGAATGGAAAAGAATCTAGAAGTCAAGGGTGGCGGAGCCTACTATCTCATGGACCGAATCTGGACCCCGAAACATGGTGGTTTCAGAAACGTAGTCATGACCGAAGCACACAACTCAAGATATTCCGTTCACCCAGGTGCAGATAAAATGTATCTGGATTTCAAGAAACTGTACTGGTGGCCTAACATGAAAGCAGAAATTGCTACCTTCGAAAGTAAATGTCTTACTTGCGCTAAGGTTAAGGTCGAGTATCAGAAACCATCAGGATTACTACAACAACCAGAGATACCAGAATGGAAATGGGAGCGGATTACTATGGACTTCATAACCAAGTTACCCAAGACGACAAGTGGACTCAATACCATATGGGTCATTGTCGACAGATTGACCAAATCCGCGCATTTCCTACCCATCAAGGAGACTGACAAAATGGAAAAGCTTACAAGAACTTACTTAAGGGAAGTAGTGCGACTGCATGGTGTTCCGATATCCATTATCTCCGATAGAGATAGTAGATTCACTTCAAGATTCTGGCAATCAATACAAAGTTCCCTGGGGACTAAGCTAGACATGAGTACAGCCTACCACCCACAAACAGACGGACAAAGTGAGAGAACGATACAAACTTTAGAAGATATGATGAGAGCCTGTGTGATTGACTTTGGAAAGGCATGCATTTACCCCTTGTCGAATTTTCATACAACAATAGTTATCATACAAGCATAAAGGCTGCTCCATTTGAAGCCCTCTATGGTCGAAAGTGCAGATCCCCTCTGTGATGGACTGAAGTTGGAGATACCCAGTTAGCTAGAGGAAGAGTTCCTGAGAGCACTCTCACCGGTCCGGAAATCATACGAGAAACGACAGAGAAGATCGTTCAGATTCGTGAACGATTGAAAGCCTCTAGAGACCGACAGAAAAGCTACGCTGACCAAAGGAGGAAACCTTTGGAATTCCAGGTAGGGGACCACGTCTTATTAAAGGTCTCACCATGGAAGGGTTTAATACGCTTTGGAAAGTGTGGGAAAGTAAATCCAAGATACATAGGGCCTTTCGAGATTCTTGCCAGAATCGGCCCTGTGGCTTACAAGCTTGACCTACCGCGTGAACTTAGTAACATACATCCAACCTTCCATGTCTCAAACTTGAAAAAGTGTCTGTCCGATGAGACTCTTGTTATTCCACTCGACGAGATCGAGATCAACGAGGGCCTCAACTTTGTGGAAGAACCAGTAGAAATCATGGACCGAGAGGTCAAACAAACAAAACAAAGTCGCATACCCATCGTGAAGGTTCGCTGGAACGCCAAGCGGGGACCTGAATTCACATGGGAACGCGAAGATCAGATGAAACAAAAGTACCCTCATCTCTTTCATGTTCACTAGTATCTTTACTACTTTAAATTTCGGGACGAAATTCCATTTAACGGGGGGATGATGTGACAACCCGATATTTCAATTCCTCGTAATGACCTAAAAAGTCAAGTATTGTAACCACTTTTGAGTTAATAAAATTAACTTTGATAATAAAATGTCCAAAGAGTTCTATTTAAATTCCTTCTATGTTTAAACGTCTTGAAACCATGATCGTACGTAAAAAGAACGCCCAAATCCGACTTCGTATATTGAAGTTATGATTTTTCCAAGTTCAGCTTAGCAACAAACAGCTATAAACTCGAATCGGAGATCGAGCGACTTTTGACCGGAATGACCTAAACGAGAATCGAAGGTCTCGACAATGGTATTTCAGCTGTAAAGAGTCTGGAAAAAACCGACGTCAGATAAAGAAGTTATGAATTTTTAAAGAAATTCCTTAATCACATCATTTTAATAAATAAATAATAAAAATAATTTCGGAATTTGCCAACGGAGTCTAAACGAAAGTTGTAGAGCGTAGTCTCACCTACGCGTGGATATAAAGACCATCGAAAACGGAGTTCGTATGAAGAAGATATGAATTTTTGAAGTTTATTAAATAAATTATATATTTATTTAATTCAAAAATCAAGTATTATCCGAAGAGGAGTTTGCGTCCTCATCCGAGGTACGCGCCGCGTACCCCTGTACGCCCTGCGTACCCGAGGGCCTTGGCCTCGGATCGTCCACGTCGCCCTATGCGAGGCTACTGACCCGTCCGACCCACTGTCCCATCCGACCCGCCGTCCCATCCGAAGCCGAGGCAGTCGAGGCTTCGGTCATGCATGACGTACGCGTACGCGCTGCGTACGAGCGTACACCCCGCGTACGAGGCTTCTCAGACCCCCCTATAAATAGCATGCGAAGGCTTCCGAAAAAAAATGTTCATTTCTCTCCTTTCTCTCACGATCTTGCCTCGTTTTCCGTGCCCGTTCAAACCCGAAGCTCTGGTCTTTTTGCTCAAGTCCCGAGGGTCGATTTCACTCCCGAGATTCCCGAGAATCCCAAGAAAAATCCGTTTCCCGAGACGAAACTCTGCCCAGTTTTCCATCTCGCTATCTTCAAACTTTCAAGTGAGTTCATACCCCTTAATTGACCTTTAAATGCTCTATAAATTCTTTTATATGCTTTCAAGGGGGGATTACAAGTAAAACACATGAGTATTATCGTGTGTTACATAAAGAACTATTTTATATGCTTTTATATATATCCAAATCACATGCGATTTACAAACTTTATAGGGAACTTTCATATATATAACATATGTTAAAATAGCATTCTATCTTTTGAAATATAAATTGTTGTAATGCATGTATAAACTAAACTTTTCTTAGATTATATGTATATTTGTCTATCTTAGACTCTACACCAAAAATCTATGCTTCCATAACAAATGATTCCTTTTCTAGGTATTTCTAAACAAACGAGACACACTTTTAGAAAACTATAATAGGTATAGTTTTACGAACAAATTTCTAACTCTTTTGTACTAGAAACATGAATTTCAAGAAGTCACTTTCATATACAAGAACAAACGTAACATTTTAACAAGTAGATCTGTTTTTATACCACGGTTTTTGTGAGACACTAACTTCACGTACGTTCGAGTACACATTTCAAGTCCTGTATTTTATACCAGAATCCCTTGGAGGGGGAGCATGGTGTTTGTGTATAGATCTATACGGGCTTGACAACCCACGCCCTGACTGTTAGCTGCAGTCCACCGTTTGGGGTGACAAACGTCATAACATTCCAACGCCTGAAGAACGTTGTGTATAGGCTTTCCGAGTCAATAGTATGGTTATAGAACTCACATGGGGTATTAAAAATTCATTGATTTACAAGGTTTTCAAACACATTGGTTGTTTTACACTTACATACATTTTAGAAACAAACATTGGTCTTGAGTGAAGGCTACTTTTATACTAGTAGAAAATATAGGATTTTCTAAACACAAACAAACAAAGACAAAACATTTCATTTCATACAAACATTGTCATTTAAATACTTATGAAACTCACCAGCTTAAATGTTGATCTACTCTTTCAAAATTACTTGTACGTCCCAGGAAATTAGTAATTTCAAGTATCATTATGCTTTTGATGAAGGGATGTTGCGGCGCTAGTTTAATCTCATATTTTGACATCATATTGTAATTGGTTTTGAACATGTAACTTTTGACAAATGTAAACTTTCAATTATATATATGATGGTTGTATTGCTTTCTTTACTATGTATTCATTTGTTACGTTACCACATGAAGTCATCCGCCCCCGAACGTTTCCGCCGTTCAGGTTTGGGGGTGTGACAGTAACTTCTTATTTGCTTAAATTCTAATTTCGGGACGAAATTCCTTCTAACGAGGGGATGATGTGACAACCCGAAATTTCCATTTTGTACGAACAATATCTATTCAATAGAAGCCAGTCCAGTTTCAGTGATTTTCAGACTTTTCCGATTAAGTTTGTGTACATTAGGGTTTACGTTTAAGGAGATATCAGGAGAGTGGATGCTCCTGGATTTGTGAAACTTGAACATTCCAAGTTTCATAATGTCATAGTCCAATTTCCGGAATAAAAATATTTTCTGCCAAAATATTTCAGGACTATAAATAGATTTCGGAATTAAATTAATTCATTATTCACATTCCAACTAGAGAAAAACCGTTTCTCTCTCACGGATCTTCGGGTTCTCATCCCAAATCGTGAGTCTACTTTCCTAGATGTGTTTTAATACTTGTTATATGCTTAATAACATTGTTTACATATCTAAAATGCCAGATCCGGGAGTTTACCGCCCAAGAACGTTCTTGGGGAGTAAACTCCAAAACGAAGCCTAAAAGCTACCTAGTCCCATTTCCATGTTAGGTAACTAGTTAAGGACATTATGTATGATCTTTTAAGGCTAGAAATCAATCAAAACCATATAGTTTTAGGAGTTTACGGCCCAAGAGTTTCTTGGACCGTAAACCCCTTTTTCAAGGGCCAAAGTGAGCCCTAAACACCCCTAAGGCTTAAGACAATTACCCTCTAATACTTGTAGCTAATATGGACACCAAAACACATCAAAATCATCCCTTAAAGGGAGTTTATGGCCAAGGAACATCTCTTGGTCCGTAAACTCCAAGTAAAGGCACAAAGGTGTGCCTAAAGTCCCCTTTAGCCTTAAACAAAAACCTAGAAGCTATCCTTTATGTGCAAGTGACTTAAAAGAATTAAAACCAACACCCCATAGGACTTTATGGCCATAAACTCTAGGGGATATGGTCTTTAGGCCGTAAACTCCTCAAAGGAGCATTCTAAGGCCTTAAACTACCTAAAGGATTAAACCAACAATGCTAGGCTAATTCTAGAATTCATTTAACACTTCAAAACACCCAAAACCACCAAGAGTGGAGTTCACAGCCGTAAAATCAAGGGTTTACGACCGTAAACTCCAAAGGTGGGGTTTGTTGGGTGGTAATCTCTTATACAAGGTCTTTTGGTACATTAAACCCTTTTGCCTTGTCCCGTATCGACTTAGATGCAACCCTTAGGGCCTATAACACTTATACAAAGTGTTTACATGTTCCTGAGTGTCCCAACTTATTTCATTAAGTTATTAGTTGGCTAATTAGTTATATATATGCTTATTATATGATAACTAGGCTCGTGCGTGTAAACAAGTCTCCGTTTGCCACCTAGCACGGTATCCGACACTACAATCCAATCAGCTCACCACAAGTGAGTTCATACCCTTTAATCAACCTTTGAAATGATTTTAAATGTTTTAAATACTTTATGGGGGTATACAAGTTAAATACTTATAGTTATTGCTTCAATCACATGTGATTGCATTCATCACATGTGATTAATAACTAGGAAACCAATGATTTTATCATTGTTCAAACTGTTTTACTTCAAAATGTTTTACAAACTCTTTTACTTATCAAATGCTATTATTTAAACTTTGTTTTACTTCTTATAAATTGCATGCCCATATATGTATAGATGTATAAATAATGTTTAAAGGGCTTAGGAAGGCCATCCGCCCTATTTCCTTTTTCTCGATTTGGATGTGGTCTGGTGGGATTTCGGGTGACCATCCGAAGGTCGTTTCAGTATTAATTATATATCAAATATACATATATAGACATAAAAGTACTTCCATATTCATACGTACTAGACACATCATTAGTGAGTTACCATCGAGGTAACACAGGATCATACTATTACAACTGTTAGATCAATGAGTCAGTTCATTCATGAGTCTATACATTACTATATTATGAGAACATATACAACTATACTATGAGAACATATACAACTATACTAGGAAGAGAACATATACAACTATACTATGAGAACATATACAACTATACTAGGAAGAGAACATATACAACTATACTATGAGAACATATACAACTATACTAGGAGGAGAACATATACAACTATACTATGAGAACATATACAACTATACTAGGAGGAGAACATATACAACTATACTAGGAGGAGAACATATACAACTATACTAGAACGAGAAACATTACATTACATGTACAAGATTACGTTAACAATTATGATCCACTGGATCGGAGCATACCTTAAATGTCATGTCCCGAGTTGTAGCCAGAATTCTCTTGGAGGGAGAGCGTGAGTTTGCGTGTAGATCTATACTGGATTGACTATCCTACACCTTGCTACTAGCTACAGCCGGACCTGCAGGTCTGCGGGTGCCAAACGTCATTCCGTTATTACGACCATTCATTATGTCATTGTTACCAGTCGATAGTATGGTGCAATTATCACATTATACCTTAATATAAATCCGGTTTAAGGTAGTTAGTACAACAGTAGTTCCTATAATACAAAACTACAGTACTACAATGATTTACCCATTACATATTTTTAGTGATAACCTCACTTAAACATTAATGTACAAACTATATTTTGTTAAATGATAGTTACACTTGGGAAATTACACACTTTTACAACAAACGAGCATACAAAACAGTTAAGCCTTGGTAGAAGGCTACTTTAATAGAAAATATAGGTTTTTCTGAGAGATTCAAACTTTTACAAACACTTACATACATTTTACAACTTATACTTGCGACAGGTTCAAACGTTTTTTATAACAAACACCGACACTAAAACACTTATGAACTCACCAGCTTAATGCTGATAAACTCTTTCAAAATAACTTGTATTCTCAGGTCATCAGTAGGCAGGTACCGATGCCAGCTTTTGAGAAGATGGAGCGCATTCAAGACTCATCATATTATTTTGATTCACATTATATTTTTGGTGTCTAAAACTGTACAGAACACGCTTGTATTAAAATTATATATTTAATGCAATGGATGATGTTGTTTGCTTATTTACATTTACTGTGTTGTGATACTTTACATGACGTCCTCCGCCCCAGAACGTTTTCGCCGTTCTTGGTTTTGGGGTGTGACAAACATGTTTCCTTTCCCTTCAAGCCAATGGTCGATATTCTTCACATTTGACGAACCCTTAGTGTATGAAACTTTTGAATATTGCTTCCCAGAAGGATTTGGAAATTTTTTTTTGTTGAGTGAAATCAATATTTCATTTAGGACGAAATTTCTCAAATTGTCAATTCTTAACATTGTTTTCGACATTTGTGTTACTAGAAAATCGATTTTGAAAATTCTTTGATTGAGTGGGTGGATGTGTGTGTTTTAAATTTGTATGTTCAGAAAATATTCGTTGTGCATGAGGAGAAAACCGATTTGTGAAATTTTGATTTTAAACATTTTGTAATGAATGATTGAAATTTTTCGACAATGATGTATTGGCTTGAGTTTTATCTTTCGAAAATGTAGTTTGTGAAATGGATTCAGACAATGATTTCTTAAATTGAGCGGGATTTTTCTGATTGCATGAGTTTGACAAAGACTTAGTTTTAACATATTTGAATTCTGCCTTTTCAGATGTTTTCTTTCTCAATTCTTTTTGTTTCTTTCGAGACTCAACAGTTTGCCATAAAATTTTCTTTCTTTCTTGTCTTTTTGAAATGTCATTATCTTTCAAAAATTTGTCAAGTTGATCTTTAAATTCTTTTGAGTTGATTTTGACAAATTGTCAGTTTTCTCGTCACTTTGTTTTGGAATTTCGTTTGAAACTTTTGATTTCTCAATCCATTTTCTTTGAGGTTTTTGTCTTTGAAAAGTGTATGTATTCTTTGTGAGATTATTTTCGATGATACTCTCTGATTTGCAAAAAAGCCTGCATTAGATGTTTGTTTGTTATCTTCCTCAACCAATTTGTTAAATCCTGGTTTAATGATTTCGACATTTCCTTTTGTCACAAACACTTGATTTGGAAAAAAAAATCATCTGAGCATTCGAAGTTCGGATACACCACTAGATTAGTTTCGAGATAATGTGAAACATCCCACAAAAACAGTCTGAAAATTTCGTTTAATTTAATAATAAAAACCATAGTCAATAAACCTCATATAAAAATCATAAGCAATGTATCTCCAAATATTATAACAGCTGTCAAGTATATTAGAGTATAAACATCCCATGTTGAACAAATGGTGTGTGCACTACAATCTGATGGGTTTTGGTCATAACACATCCTATGTGCTCATACAAACCCTAATGCTTGGATCTAGGTTTCTCTATTGAACATGCAAGTAATCCAAGACTATAAACCCTTATTCTTGCATTCAAGTAATCATATTAACATGAGAATAGGTTTAATATGTTACCTTGATTGTTATGTAGCAATAACAATCCCAAATCTCCTTGTATTGACCTTACAAAGCTGAGAGTCACAAATGTCACTCCTCTAATGGTTCACAAACACCATAAGCAAGAGGATGAAGAGGAGAGAGGATAGAGGCTGCCCAAAACGTGTTCTAACCCTAGAAGAAGTCTTAGCCACGTTTTTGGGTCATAAGGGTCTTATATATAGTGAGGCTATTAGGGTTATCTAACAAGGAAACCCTAATTTGGATGCTTAAGCCCTAAGCAACCCATGGACCCCTTTCTTTAAGGCCTTGGACGATTTCCTTATGGGTTTCCCCATAGAATTTGTCCATCCCTTAATACAAGGCAATCCATGGCCCAAATTGCAATTATCTTATAATTACAATTCCAGTCCCTTAAGTTTAATTAATCTCTTTTAGTCACAAAACTAATTATCAATTAATTATTGACTAATATTAATTAAACAATATGATTTCTCCTTTAATATATTATTCTCATAATATATTAATAAATCATATTTAATCCTTTCTCTCCATAATTCATCCTATCAAGTTGCTTTGGTGAAGGCAACCCAAAAGGACCATGCACCATCGGGTCAAGTACATACCAAAATAGTTATGGACTTAGACACTAATCCAATAGTCTCCCACTTGGATAACTCTAATAACTATTATGCGTATGACTTCAGATCCTGATCTGCAATCGTAGCTTTCCAAAGCCGCTGTCAACTCTGATCCTATCACATACGCGTGTCCTTAGATAAGGGATCATATATTCCTCCATTCTAGATATCGTATGAGACATGATTTCTATTCATTCTCTTTGTACTATATCTCGATTCCCGATTTATGACGACTGACTAATTGAACAAATCAAATCAGCTCGGCCGAGCATTTACGTTTGTCATCACTAAATCATCGAGGGGCCCAAAGATATCACTTTTATCCTTCTTTGGATAAAAGGAATGGATAAACTTTGATACAATGCTTGCTTGCACTCACTCACCGAATTACACACAACAATATGTTTTATAACACTAAGTTACTGGTGCGTTTTCATATTATCAATATGCAACCGATTCGCAAGATACAACTCACACATCTCGGTTTCAAAAATATAAGATGTTATCGTCTCACCAATCACTCGTGATATAATTCATGGAGTGATCCAAGTGAGCGTGGGTTTAATCCAATGCTCAAATTCATATTCACAAGCACTCATGAACGTTGCAGCAAACATTTGCTTATATCTAATGCTTTTTAGACACTCCACACACCAATTCACGACAATCTTTATTCATACCTACTTCCATCGTATGAACGACTGTGGCCCGTTCGAATAATTTGACTGTTCTTAACCAATTAAATTATTCAGGAAGTCAAAACATGCAAAGTGAAACACAAGAATAATACTAATCCCATATGGTCTCAACCCTTTGAGTATAAATAAAACACCTTTTATTTATCACCATATCGATTACTCATTATTTGTCGTTTCGGGTAATCAACTTCTTACTTGAATTATTACACTTGTCCCATGCTCTTCTACATGCACACAATGTTTACCTATAGATCTTACTTTGTGAAATAGATCAAATCGAACACATTTCCAATCATTCTTATTTCACAACTCCAAATCCTTTTTCATAATTGTAAGGATATCAAATTCTTGCCACTTATAGAATATGCTAGATTCTAACATTTTATGCAATGATCCTTTCGTAATGTCACTGCACCAAAGTCACAAAGACTATTGCCAATGAAATTACAAAGTCCTCTATTGGAGATTGTTACAAGACAATTCCTTAGATAGTACATTCCTTTGAACATCCTTTTGCATAAAAGTTTCTAATCTAGACATAGATTTTCAATATTCAATTCCCAATATGGACATGTTTCCATATTTTCCATATGACAACTCATTCTCAATAGAATCTTATCTATTCAAAATAATGTCGATATGGTCCATTCAATACCATGTTTCCAACTACTCACAAGCAACCAATCCTCGTCGAACTTTGGATTGTCCTTTGATAGTTGTTTAATTATTTTAGTCAAAACCAATTCTAGTCCCTTTTCCCTCTAAATGCGCTAGACATATGGAAAATTTTAGAATGGTCAAACATTAAAGCATTTGCAATCGATCCTATACCCGAAGCGTATGGGACACGACACATAATGTTTTATTTGCTATGTTCTCAAAATTCGAATTGTGAAGAGGAATGCCATAATCATAATCGAAATTTTAAGAACACACTATGTACCTTTGACTAAATTTATTAACATTTCTCAACCTAAGCCTTTAGATTTGAAATGAAGCATAATATTCTCTCCCTTAATTATAGCAAAACAACTTTACAACCCTTACTACTTTGCAAGGTATAACTTTTGTTTTCTATAATTAATATTGCCAACTTGCAATACGTGCCTTAATAATCATACAATCCTAACATTTATGCTCCCACTATCATGATGATTATTATAAAACATAACACTCATGCTCCCACTAGCTTCGACATGTATTCATAAACATCTTAACTTTCAGAAAATCAATACTTATTCAATTTCTTAAGTTCATATTTCTAATACTTAATGCTTTGATAATCTTTTATCAAGGCCTCTTAAACTTATACACCTTTGCCTTAGATAGCTTATATGTGTGTCTAAACAATTAAGACTAATTGCCAAACCTCACAATTCAAATCATGGAAAGGGATACCGTAACCATAATCGAATTCGAGAATGCAATTTTACAATCACTATCTTCTTAAAATCTTTCTTAGTGAAAACATTTCATCAATATCATTTTCATGAAGGAGGAAATCTTATGAGACTTAGATTTAAACGGTGTATGTGTTCCTATCCATGTGAACCAAAGTTTACGACAAATTCAAACTCATATGAACCGAACTTTCTTAATCTTAATTTCTTGCCCTATGGTAGCACAGCTGCCCACCATGTCTTCCAAGTAGTTAAGCATCTCACATTTTCCTATCAATGTACCTTTCATTGATTAAGGTGCTTTTCCTTTTATGCGTTCAAAATGAGAACTCATAGAACTCACATGCATAATTAACTCAATTGGAACAGCACAGAAACAAAATAATGTCAACACAATAGGTTGTAAACCTCAACTCGTGTGCTAGTGATGATCAATAAGGTTTATTTGATTTGTTCTTGAAACCTTTCAAGACCATTAAGGCTCCCACTGACTCCTTGACATATAAGATTCTCTTGTCAATAACCATTTCTTGACAAAACAAATATTCAAGAGTTAGTGTAGCTTTTATCAAAACACTTCATAAAATGGTCCTAGTTGGTCTTTGTCTTATCCAAGACATCGCAACTTTCCACATTTGATGAATGTTATAAACCTTCTTAATACATATCACTCAATTTCACAATCTTAACTCTAAGACTTGTTTTGGAACGAAGTATGATTGACTTCTTGATTTAACCATTTCTTTAATTCTTGATTTCTCTACTTAGACATACAATTGTACTAAGACTCACTTAGAGGATCAATTGAGATATGGTTCTTAATCATTAAGACCTTTCATAAAGCATAAAAGCTACTCTCCCTTCTTCTTAGAACGGAGAAACTTTTATCTTTCTGCCTACTTGATTCTTCTTATTCGTTTTCCTATTGATTTAAACCTTTTTAATCAATTCCGAATTACACTTAATCTTATAAGTATAATCATATTTACTAAACCTTTAGTAAATCATGACGAATATCTTTGTTACTCTTATGGTGGACTTGATCAACACGCAACTTTGTGTGCTCGATCTCCTAGTCCTTCACTTGACACTTTGTCAATGAATTAATATGAAATTTCTCATTCATCGTGCAACCAAGTTGCATGATTCCAAGTTTTTGTCCAATTGAAACTTGGGCGATGAGAAACTTTCCTTATTCGGTAAATTCTTCGAGTTTCCATAAATAACATAATAAGAACCAAATCCATTATTGCTAATAATAGAAACATTCAAACATCAATTTTTCATATACGCCATTGCAAGGATAAATAAATAATATAAAATCAAAATTTATTTTATTGCGGAAAAATTTTGTCCTTACAATGAAATTCATTGAAAAACTATGCTAATACATCTTTCTTAGCAATCTAATTCTAACTCTAAGTAGTAGCTCAAGAATCTAATCTTCGAGAAATGCGATCGAAATCCATTCCTTCACGGTTAGATTTTGCTCACTTCTTCCCTTAAGCTTCCTTTCTTTTCTTCGATTCTACAAAACATCAATTGTAATCTTATCACATTATGTATTAAGAATCTAGAATAGAGGCTTAAAAGAGTTAGTTATTGGATTTTACCTATATTAGATCCATACGTTTCGACTCTCCCATCTCTTAGATCTCTTAGGTAAATTGGGCAGCTTCATCTCCAATGCCCTTTCTCTTGGCAATAAAAGCAAATTGACTCTTTTGGAACATGACATGGAACTACTTCAGACATTGCCTTTCTCTTATGATCAAAATTTTTGATTATAGCATGTCTTTCGTTACCATTGTCTATATCCATAGAGGTCTTGAAGTCAGATTCACCAATCATCTTTGCTTTTCTATTGTGCCAAACCATTGCTGATTCAGCAGCAATAAGCATATAGGTGAGATCTATAAGGGTCACGTCGCGGTTCATCATATAGTACTCTCTTACGAACTCACTATATGAGTTAGGAAGTGACTGAAGAACCCAATCAACAGCTATTTCCTCACAGACAACGGATCCCAACATTCTTAACCTATCAATGTGTGAATTCATCCCTAGGACGTGTGCAAACACCGGCTTTCCTTCTTTATGTTTACTTGCCAAAAGGTATTGAGTGATCTTGAACTTTGCAAGTCTTTGAACTTGTGGGTTAGGGAGAATAATTGGAGGAGGTGGAGGAAGTGAAGCATGATTTCTTGTTCCTCGATCGAATCGTGGAATATCATCTTCATGTGGAAAGCTTGTTCCCCGGGATTTGGGAAGACCATAGTTGTCGAACTTTGACATCTACAAAACGGGAGAAAAACGAATTCAAGTTAGTTGATATATTGAGTCCTTAGTAAATCACCCAAATGAAGTACTAAGGCTAGGACCCAACACAATATTCCACAACTCAGGAGAGGGATGCCGTAACCCTAATTGCAGAATATTTGAAGGTAAGTGAATGACGATTCACTAATTTCCACCACGAAAAACGAAAAAGAAATTTAAGTTTTAAAACTATGAAAACTCCTAGATCCTTTGAGATTCATTGAACATTTCAATGGCATGTTTTAATCTCGATATGCCCCTCTTGTTTGTGACTGGGATGCCGAGGATCTCAAAGTGGGTGTGAATAACCATGCAAACTTACATGGTGCCCTCACATGTTACAGTCACCTATTCGATGTTCCGGTAAACCACACACGCTCCACCGAACTATGACAAACATTGAGTCACCCTTTGCTACCTTTGCTTAGAACCATTTAGTGTGCCGGTTAACCACACACGCTCCACTGACGTCTTCGCAAGGGCACAAAGTGTAATTTCATGGAATTGCATCAATTCACTTTTGCCTAAGTAACTAAGATTAGGAATTTGTAAAACATTTAGTTACTTTTATATTTCATTATACTTATAATCGAAGGTTTTTGTCCTATCCTACCCGTTCGGCTAACGACCCTCCACTAGTCAACAGTGCGGCGGGTAAGAGTGGATACCCATTCAATCACCATTTTATAGGCAATTTCTTAAACACCCCTTATAGACCAGCTTCGTGAATGAGGCCTACTAACGGTAAGACTGACTTTTACTCATACATATATAATGTTAGACTTTTAATGTTATATATAGTATAGGGTGTATATTACACTTTTAAAATACTAGGTGGTTAAATTTAACAATTATACTTTTAATTCAATTAAATTGTAAACCTAAACTTTTATGGATTTATTAAACTTCTTTTAATTATACACCTTAATTAATTAATAAAACCATGAGGGTGTGATTTGAATCTTTTTCAAAACATGACTAGGGTTTTAGAATTTAACATTCCTAATTAAACTTTTAATCAACTTTTAAATTCCAGAAATTGAGGGCAAGTTTTGAAACATTTCAAAACATTAGGGTTTAGAATTTAAATATACATCAAATTAAACTATTAACCCAAAATTTAAATTCCAAAACTTGAGGGCAAGTTTTGAAACCTTTTTCAAAACATTAGGGTTTTAACTATTTAAATTTCAAAACAACAAAACTTTTGGGTTCAAATTTAAACTATAAAACCTAAAGGGGAAAATATGAAACTTTTCATGACAACAAGGATCAAATAACAAATAATCTAAAATTAACAATTAATCACATAATTATCTATATTTGATTTATTTAATGATTTCTTGCAAAACAATTTACCAATTTAATCAAAATAATTAATCAATTATCACATAAGGAAACAAATATTTTATTAATTGATAAATATCTTCAATTAGATCAAGAATATAGTCATATATATCAAAAAATCGGATTTATATTGATCTAATGTGATAAAGCAACTTTCCATAAGCAAAAACAGCAAGAAATCGCGAAGATAACTCCATCTGACGAGTTGACTCATCGAGTCAAGCATGGACTCGTCGAGTCAGCATGGACTCGGCGAGTTCAGCTATGGACTCGGCGAGTCCAGCCTCCAGAACACAAAAAAATCGAATTTTTCAATCATATAATGCATCAATACAATAGAAACTACTCTAGGCTCTGATACCACTGATGGGTTTTGGTCATAAGACATCCTATGTGCTCATACAAACCCTAATGCTTGGATCTAGGTTTCTCTATTGAACATGCAAGTTATCCAAGACTATAAACCCTAATTCTTGCATTCAAGTAATCATATTAACATGAGAATAGGTTTAAGATGTTACCTTGATTGTTATGTAGCAATAACAATCCTAAATCTCCTTGTATTGACCTTAGAAAGCTGAGAGTCACAAATGTCACTCCTCTAATGGTTCACAAACACCATAAGCAAGAGGATGAAGAGGAGAGAGGATGGAGGCTGCCCAAAACATGTTCTAACCCTAGAAGAAGTCTTAGCCACGTTTTTGGGTCATAAGGGTCTTATATATAGTGAGGCTATTAGGGTTATCTAACAAGGAAACCCTAATTTGGATGCTTAAGCCCTAAGCAACCCATGGACCCCTTTCTTTAAGGCCTTGGACGATTTCCTTATGGGTTTCCCCATAGAATTCGTCCATCCCTTAATACAAGGCAATCCATGGCCCAAATTGCAATTATCTTATAATTACAATTCCAGTCCGTTAAGTTTAATTAATCTCTTTTAGTCACAAAACTAATTATCAATTAATTATTGACTAATATTAATTAAACAATATGATTTCTCCTTTAATATATTATTCTCATAATATATTAATAAATCATATTTAATCCTTTCTCTCCATAATTCATCCTATCAAGTTGCTTTGGTGAAGGCAACCCAAAAGGACCATGCACCATCGGGTCAAGTACATACCAAAATAGTTATGGACTTAGACACTAATCCAACACAATCTTCCCGAGCTCCTCTTTTGAAAACTGAGTACCTGAAACCAAAACTGAAAACTGTAAGCACGAAGCTTAGTGAGTGTCCCCAAACTACCACATACTATACAATAACATATAAAGCACATACTGGGCCTTGCCCACTGCATCGGACCAAAGGCCGGAAACTGCATCGGACCAAAGTCTGGAAACTGCATCGGACCAAAATCCGAAACTAACCAGGGCCTTGCCCTCTACATCGGACCAAAGTCTGGAACTGCATCGGACCGAAGTACGGAAACTAACCAGGGGCTTGCCCTCTGCATCAGACCGAAGTCTGTAAACTGCATCGGACGAAAGTCCGGAACTGACTGCATCAGACCGAAGTTCGGAACTGACTGGGACCTCATCCCTGTATCGGACCGATGTCCGAAACAGACTGAACATAACATAGCAAAAACATATCAACTAGCATGAACACATATACTGCATACTACATCGGACCAGGTTCCGGAACACATAACACAAAACATGCTTGAATCACAAAGACATCAAGCAATATAACTATTGTATCGGACAGAGGTCCGAAACTACTGCTAACTAAACGATTCCTACTAGAAGGAAACTCACCTCACACTGCTGCAGTCCCGTAGACTTAATCCCACACCGCTGAAGTACCGCAGACTCGACCCCAACAGCTAGATGACAAATTCCCGATCTGTCAACATCAAAATAACACCCAATTAATAATTGGGTTCCACTACATTAATATAATTACATACTTTGGATAATTACTACATTATCCCAAGCTTGGCTTACCCAAGCCTAAGGTCCAATCCATAGGCCCAAAGTCAACTAGCGATCACAGCCCAACATATGGCCCAATTTTCCAAATTGGGCCCAAACCTCTACATGGGCTTCCCTTAAGTCACAATTGTCCAGTCCAGTCCAAAATGTCCCATTCTAAGGGCCCAATATCATACAACCCTCTAGGTCCAAACTATGGCCCATCTATGGCCCAATTTTCCAAATTGGGCCCAATCCTTCATATGGGCCTTACCCTAGAGCCCAACTAGTTATTCTAATCCATTTGATTATTCTTGGATGGCCCAACACAAAGCCCAAGTGAAATTAGGGCTTCACATAAAATGATAATTAGGGTTAAGTGTTTCTCACTTAACCCATTAAGGGCTTAACCCACTGCGGACTTAATCCATTAAGTCCATTATTACTTAGATTAATTTCTACCAATGATTATTATTTAATATTTCACTTATTAAATAATTCTCGTGTGTGTCGTGATAAATTCTCAAATATTAGGATTTTCTCAATTAGCCCATTAAGGACTTGATCCATTAATTCCTTTACTCTACTAGATAAATGGCATGGAATAATTTGGGCTTAATTCACAATCCAATCCCAATGGCCCATAAGTTGGCCCAATAAGTCTAAGGCCCAATACTCATAATTAGGGTTTTCCACCCAAACATGGCCTAATAGGCCCAAAACCAATATCTAAGCCCATTAGGGTTTGCTAGCAGGGCACCACCCACTACCACCTCGGGTAGTGGTGGTCGATGGCAACTCACGGCGGCGGCCACCACCTTACGGTGGTGGTTATTATTATTTTTTTTATTATTAACCAAAGCTAATTACAATTACAATGTTTAATCCAAACATAACCACACACACTAACTAACACACACACAGCCACACCATGGTGGCAGGTGATGGTGCTTGGCGGCAGCCACCACCTCACGGTGATGGCGTTGGCTTTTCCGTGAACTCCTACTAAACAAAGCACCCAAACACACCTGTTGCTAACGAAAATACAACCACACCCACCCATGCTTCGTTTTTCAAGCATCCAGTCACCCCTTCCGGTGGCACACGACGGCGATATCAATATCTTGCCATAACAGCCACCGCCTCATGGTGGTGGCGGCGGTTCTATTGGTTCCCAGCCGAGAAACATTCTCCCACACGAACATGTCCGGAGAACGGTGACAGAGTAGCAGCGTAACGATAGGGAAGGTGCGAATGAGACTTCACTGGCGAAGGAACGTGATGGGTGGTGGAACTATGAGCAACTGGAGCGGCGACTTCGTCCTCTCATCGGGATTGACCACAGCGGCAGCAACACGACGACAAGAAGGTTCGGCGACGCAGGTTGCTATTGGCGGCCGATGAAGCAACAGCGCCTGGAGGCTGCTCGACGGTACTAGGTGGTCGGAGAATGGACGAGATGTCTGGTGGTGGTCGCCCGGAATGTGATCGATCGGAGAAACAAAATCAGATGGCGATGATGGCTGGGAAACGACATGCTTGCCGGACTCGATTAGACTGCGGCGGACTGTAGTTGAAGATGGAGAGGGTGGCGGCTAACACTTCTTTAGGGTTAGGATTTGTGGCAACCAGCAATGTTACAGCTTATATACTAGTTCCTAACACTTCTTTATCATAATTACAATTATGGTCCTTCCCCATGATATCTTTTCAGATTCAATCCATTATTTTTACCCTTGGTTCTATTATTTCTTTTCAAAATAAATCCCTAAATTACCAATAAACCCTTAAGCCTTCAAATCTTTTCAGTAGAAGTCCCATAAATTACCATTTAGTCCTTGTCTTCACAAACACATACAAAACCAGTCTGGAAATTACACTTTTAACCCCCAACTTCTAACATTCTTCACAAATTAATCCAGTAATTACATTTATTAATTTATTTAAATAAACGGGGCGTTACAACTCTCCCCGACTTAAATTAGATTTCGTCCTCAAAATCATTCCTTACACGATAACTACTCCAGGTACATTGCCTTAATCCTGGGCTCACTCTGGCTTTCTCAGGGTAGCCGTGATCAATCTTCGTAAATCCTTAACATCTATAGGAAAACTAATGCCTTGCAACAAGATCACATCTACTTCATCTGCAATTTGTTGTCTTGAGATGGTCTGAATGCCTGACAGACCACTCTTACTGAATCATCATTGCCGAAACCATTATACTTATCTCTCTGCTACCTACTCATCTCCCGATAACTCAAGGCTCCTCCTAGAAAACAGAATCACAGATCCACTTATCCGTGCGATTCACTCATACTTGGCCAATGGCCAGCTATTTCCACTATGAGTGACTTGTTACTATCCATTTAAACCAGCTATTCTGTCCGTACTTGCAACCTAAACATAATTACTAACACTGCCAAACACTGAAATTGTCTAAACACTAAACTGCCTGAAGCAGTATGTTGCCACATGGTTTCTTATCGAAATCTATCTAGGCCTTCCTGGTCTCAATTGGTTCGTCAATCATCTGAAATACCAGGTTTCGACCCGATTGTGGAGCCAAAGGGCTCCATACTTAGTCAACTCGCACGACTTCTGAACAAATCCTTCTCTGGAGCAAGTTGCCACTAGTTATCATGTCACTAATGCTCTAACAACCTCCTGATCCAACCGATTGAGTCTGTGCGTCGAATCCTGATGTTACCAAACATCGGCTAAACGCGATTTCTACATGACCATTGGTAGACTCATGTCATGAATGACCTTAAGCAGTCCACTGCTTCCTTGCTCTTATAATTGTAGTAGTGATCCCACGGTCTCATCACTGGCTCAAACAAGTCCAATTCATCTGGAGAAATCTATAACCAATCTATGGATTTGCCACGCCCTCACTGCTGCACCCGAACTAGTGGGTACTATTGTTCTCCTTGTGATTGATGGTTTTTGAGCATTCTAACACTTCTAAGTGTACATGCAACCCTAAATACCTTGGATCTATGTTTTCTCTATTATACATGCAAATATGAACATCCAAGGTATAATCCTAATATAGCATACAAAACAATGAATATAACAAGATAGAATACATACCTATTTGATGTAGAAAGTCTTCATGAAGCTTGAGTGCCTAGTGCCCCAAGTGTGACACCTCAAATGGTTCACACAACACCAAATACACTTGGAATAACTTGAGAGAATTCTACACTTCATGAAAATCGGCTAGCCCTTCTTTTACACACCCTAGTGCTGATTTTGGTCAAGAATAAGATGCATATATAGTTAGGGTTACACCATGTAAACCCTAATTGACATGGCCTTTCATTTCCATGATCCATGGGTACAAAATACCATGGAGCATCCATGGAGCATCATATGGGTTTTAGCCAAACTAGATAATCCATGGAGCATTAGCCCACTATATAAGTATGGATGATTTGCACAATTAACCCATATATTTAATTAGTCTTCTTTTGATCAATTAATTAATCCTAGATTAATTCTTGATCAATACTAATTAAATAATCTTATTATTCTTATTATTAATATACTAGAACTTGTAATGTATTAATAACCAAAAGTGTCTTATTTCTCTCATTTAGTCTATCCACATGCATGATGTCATGCAACCTAAATGGACCATGTCGGGTCGGGTCAAGTCTTACCAATTATAGTTATGGACTTAGACATTAATCCAACAGTCTCCCACTTGGATAAGTCTAAAACTATTATTGTGTACGACTTCAGGAACTGACTGGCAATCGTAGCTCTCAAAAGCTTCTGTCGAACTCTGACCTTGTCGATAAACTTTGACCTTTGTCAATGACTTGTCCATTAGATAAGGGATCATATATTCCTCCATTCTAGATATCATATGTTCTGAGACATGGATTATAATCATTCTGTCTGTCCATTTGTTGTTTCCCGATTTCCGCTTTACGACGACTGACTAATTGAACAAATCAAATCAGTCCTGGCCCGGCCGAGCACTTCCATTTGTCATCATCAAATCATCGAGGGGCCAACAGATATTGCTTTTATCCCGAAGGTAAAAGGAATGGATAAACTTCGAATCATATGGCTTGTTCTACTACTTGTTGAATCATACACAAAGGCACGTTTTATAACATCGAGTTACGAATGCGTTTTCATGCAATCAATGTACTATCAACTCATAGTAACAACTCATATCTCTAGGTTTGAAGAATATAAGATATTATCGTCTCATGATCACTCGTGATAAAATCCATGAAGTGATTCCAATGGGCGTGGGTTGAATCCAATACTAAGAACTTATGAGCACTCATGAGTGTTGTAGCCCTTTGTCCAACATCTTAGACCTCTACAAGCCAACCCATGACAGTCTTAATTCATATCTACTTCCAACATATAACCGACTATGGATGGTTTGAATAACTTAGTCATCCAGAACAATGACCAAGTTTATTCTGGAAGTCAAAACATGCAAAATGAAACACAATAATAATGGAATCTAATATGGTCTAAGAACTTATGAATATAAATAAAACACCTTTTATTTATCACCATATGATTACACATTATTCATTGTATACTGTTTCAGCTATCAACTTTATTCTTGAATTAAAACCATAGTTGTCCCATGCTCCAAGCATGTACACTATGTTTTCCAAACACTAGTCATGTCATACACCATGTATGCACACTATGTTTGTCTATGATCTTTGATTTATGAAATAGATCAATTGAACAAAACTCCAATGATCCTTTTTTTTCATAGTCCAAAATCCCTACCGCAAATGTAAGAATTCCAAATTCTTGCCATTTATCGAAATCTGTTAGATTCTAAACTTATATGCATTGATCCTCTTGTAATGATTATGCGCAAATTCACAAAGACAAATACATATGGATCAAAATACACCCAAATAAAAAAGGTAATTTGAAGATAGACACACTTAGTTTTGGGGACTTTTCTCTCTATTGTATTATTCCGAACAACGAAAAGTACAACCGGGAAATATGAAAGCTTCAAAATAGATGGAATAAAAAAACAACTAATTTCCTAAACTAGCGGATAGACTTTCAGTAGCATGCTAACCCACGATGCACCTAATTATATGAGACTCACTCATATTTTATTCTACACTAATACATAGTCAACAATGACCAAATCAAAATTATCATTAACCATGCAACCTCATTAAGCCTTGACCGACCCATTACCCGTGAACGAAACCCGATTAACCCAACATCTGGCAGTGTTTTATGTAGATAATAAT
Source organism: Lactuca serriola (assembly GCF_051521515.1). NCBI lineage: Eukaryota > Viridiplantae > Streptophyta > Magnoliopsida > Asterales > Asteraceae > Lactuca > Lactuca serriola. The sequence continues at coordinate 266,872,395 of NC_136415.1, forward strand.
TTGGTTTTAAAACTAGCCGTTTAATTAGGTCCAGAAAAAGAGAGCTAGGACTCCAACCCAACACCGTTTCAAATTGTCCGTACCGGCCACAACGAAACCATGAAGTCGGCAGTACTGAAGAGAAGTTGGAGGCCAACCAGTCTCCATTCCGTGCACTCAACCAACTCCACCCAATGTAATGAAACCAACCCAAGAAAAAAAGATCACATTCGGTAAGGAATAGTATTCAATCCGAATCCTTTGGGGCAACAAACAAAAATTTCTCATTCAGTTATAATGCTCAATTTCTTTCCATATGCGATTACAATATACAAAACACCAACCAACCGTGTGGACTTTGTTTTGTTTGATAATGTACAAGGCTTCATCTTTTGATACAAAGCTTATCTACATCATATCTAATCCAAGCCAAATTATAATAAACATTTACGTAGGTACATATTACATATAGCATGGAGGTTAGAGAGTTTGTATATTAAAATAAATACTATAAATTTTACCAAAAGAAGAAGCAGTTAGATTAATTAAGATTTAAGACGAAGGATATAATATCCAATATGTTATATTTTGCGTTTTGACCGAGTGACAATGAGATGGTGATGAAGAAGGTAAAAAAGGGAAACAGCCAAAGAGGAAGGAATCTATGCAGAAAAGGGTTGTACGGTACTACTGCAACACCATCACTGTTGGATAGAGATTGATGCTGTGATTTTGGTGCTGTCCCCAGTACTTGACATAACAAACACAAACACAAACACACCCCCTCCCTTCGTTTCTTTTTATTCCTTTCTATTATTCTTTCCCTCCTAGACCATCAAGATTCAACCTCTCTTCTGCTACCTATTCTGAAAAAATAAGTTTGTTTTCTTTTTAATTAATAAAAAAGAAATTAAAATAAAGGAATAATGTCATGTCTATTTTCTACCTCGAGGAACCCCTGATGTATATATAAAAGAGAAATAGAAAAATCAAAAAACCAACACGTCTCCGTCATTACCCACTAATGATAATGATAAAATTAGTATTCGAGTGTGTTGACTTTGATCATGCCCACTATTTTCTGGAATTTACTTAAATGGTAATCAACAAACACCATATTTAATGCACGATCATAAAATGTCTATTAATATACTAGAACATGTTTATGAAAAATAATATTCTTCGGTTTTCGTCAATTTCAACTAGAAGAAAAAAAAAAAAAAAACAGTTCGTTGTTAAAAAATCGACAAAAAGAATTACCATAAATTAATCTCATTTCAAAATCCACACATCAAACCTCCAGAAGAAAACGCCCACATGATTGATCCATCATATTTTCTTCATTTTTCCCCATATCCCCCCCAAAAAAAATGGAAAAAAGAGAAAGAAGAAAAAATTCAACACAAAACAAAAAAGAATGAGAGAATCAGGAAAAAGGAAAATGAAAATCAATTCATGGCCCTAAGCATTATCATCGGATCGGTCAAAGTGAAGGAGTTGACCACAACATTTGGGGCAATCCTCCACCTGTTTAGGCACCATGAAGTACATGAAACATCCTTTGCATCCGGCAACCACTAATACATGCCCTCCTATCCGACTTCCATTTTCATTTATATTTTCATCTTCATCTTCATCTTCATCTTCTTCCTCATCTTCGACTTCATCTTCTTCTTCTTCTTCTTCTTCTTCTTCTTCTTCTTCTTCTTTTTCATCTTCTTCTTCTTGTTCATGGTTTTGATTTTGTTTTCTTGATGATGAAGCTGCCGGAGATGACTCCACCGAAGATCCTCCACTGCCATATGAGCTCTCCTCTCCCTCTTCCGCTTCCTCTTCGTCGCTGTAAAAGTATCCGCTAAATCCGTCATCAACCGTTCTTGGATCCTCTTTTGATTTCATCCCTGTTCTCCAGTTTATGTAATACACCTCCCCTGTCTGTTTTCCGTCAAACCCCAGGGTCACATGACATGTATATCTAAATTAAACTTCTTTACCACTAAAATACTCACATAATATTGGATTTTATAGCCTTCTTTTTTCTTTTTCTTTTTTCAAGTATTGCAAAAACAAAAACCGGGGTGTTAAAGGTAACAACTTTTTCCGAAGAAAGCAACAAAAAGGGACGGAATTTAAGCAAGATCCGTGTTTGAGGTTTTGTTGAGTACATACATGAACAATAAATAGATAATTCTTTTTATTCATGTCCAAAATTAAAATCTTTTTATCTTAAAGACTGATTTAATGTGGGGAAGACGCAGTAATTTAGCAATTAAGGAGGGTGTATATGTATATGTATATAAAGACGAACCTTTAAATCCAGGCATTGCTCCCAATGGTAGGGTAGTGTTATATTAGAATTGAGCTCCAAGGTGGCGTCGGAGGAGTTTGTTGAGCTGAGGCAACGATTATTCTGAGACCCTGAAGAGGAGGATGATGACCTCCCAAACCCCAATCCTTCGTAGCCGTTGATGCTGATGCTGCTCTGGTGGTGGTTTAGAGAGAAGCTTTGAAGAGATCTTTCCAAGGATGCAGTGATCGCCGCCATGTTTGGCGCTGTCATTCTCAATCAATTATACCTTCTCCCCTTACCAAAACAAAAAAACAACCACCCAAGAAAGAGAAACAAATTAACGCTTAATAAACAAAGAAAGAGATCACCAACCAAGACTTGGTTTTAGAGAGAGAGAGAGAGAGAGAGAGAGTGTGTTAAGTATGTTAGGATTTGATAAGTTTGAGAGAATATGAAAACTTGGACCTTGAACCATAAAAAATAAACTGGATTACAAAAGTGGTCCCTCCATTATCATCAGTATGTTATTTTCATCCTTCCGCTCTTGATTTAAAATTAATCGCCTATAAATGGTAATGGTAGCTCTAAGGCCTATGATCTCTATTCTCCTACCAAGCATTAAGGAAACACCCATCAATATATATATATATATATATATATATATATATATATATATATATATATATATATATATATATATATATATATATATATATACTCTACGGGTAATGTTTTGTATGGCTCAACAATACAATTATACAGTTAAAATACATGAGGGCAAAGCCAAAAATTTGGATATTGAAAGTATAAATACAGTCAAAATAAAAGGTTACTACTTCATGCAGTTATCTAATGTATAAAGTTGTACATCTTAAACTATAATATAAACAAAAAAATTGCAATTGAATCCAATGATTTTCGTTCCTTGAAAATGATTGATTATATCTTTATAAAAAAATCTATACAAACCTATATTTTTTTTAAATGAAAATGATCAAAAATTAACAAATCTTTCTTTTGAAAATGAGAGTTAGAAAAAAAAAATTATATAATGACATAAACTATAATAGTATTGATAAAATAAAATACTAAATGCATCGTATATTTGTGTGAGATGGTAATAAAAGCTTGAATCATATATCGATAAAAATTATACATCTGAAAGATATATTCTGATTTATACAAAGCTTTTTATATTGAAATGTCACACCCCAGACCAAGGCGGAACATGTCGGGAGTGCGACTAATTTCATGGATCACAGATAAATTGAATATATAGCACAAGTACAACGATAAACAAAATAGCATATATATTTCATCATAAGATTTTACTACAAGGTTCTTACAAGTGATAACAGATAGTAGTTGCCTTAAACAAGTAGGCAGATAACAAAAGTAGATAGTTAAGTCGTCTGTATCCACGGCAAATCTTTCGTCTGAAAGTCTATCTAATGATCCCCTGAGAATACATGTAAGTTTGAGGGTCAATGCAAATGTTGATGAGTGTCACAGGTTTTCTGCTTAACCGCAATATAATACTTTTAAAAAGTCTAAAAAGTATTACCTTGGTAAGAAAACTGTGTTTGGAAGAATATTTGATAAATATAGAAATATAGAACATGGTTGCTAGGTAATAAAAGTTTAGCCCAGTTTATAGTAACGAATTTGTATGGACAGACATATAAACTATGGTTTCTAGGTAATAAACAAATAGTCAAGTTTATAGTAAGAGAATGGTACGCATAGACATATAAACTATGGTTTCTAGGTAATAAATATCTAGTCAAGTTTATAGTGAAAAAATTATACGGATAACAGATAAACAAACATACAAATATACGAATATACGAATAAGTTATCTACCAAGGTTGTACTTTGGCAACCGCAAATACGGATAAACAAATAAATGACAAGTATATTTGATAAGCGTACACATAGAAGAGTATGATATTTGTTTAAACAGTTGATAAAAAATTAGGGTAATGTACACAAGCACGTATATGAGCCTAAGATACAAGTTCTATAACTTGTATAAATATATAAACCTATATATTTTTGTGTATGTATGAGGTATATTGAAACTACCAAGTTGATAACTGTCTATACAGTCATAACATGTTTGTAGTCGGAATGTATATGTTATTTTTATTTGTTGTATTATTTTAACAACATAACATATGTAAATATTGATGTTTAAAACGATTATGTTTACTTAATATGTAAGCGTTTAAACAATTATTTCTCAAACTGGTAAAGTGTTTACACAAAACAATGATATTTCATCTTTATTTTGTATGATAAATATTACTTAGTACACGTACTATCATGTACAGACGAGGGAAAGACATGAAAAACCGAGGACATGATCATTTTGGCATTATAGCACCTCTGAAATCCAACAACCCATGCGACCCTTCAAGACCCCTTTAACCCGAAGCAACTTAATGTATTGACAGTTATGTTCTATTTTGATAACTTAACATTCGTACAATAACTACTACTTGCCACCATAAGTGCATTTTGATGAGGTGATCAAAACATTTGGCAATCATACAACAAAACATGTAATATATATATATATATATATATATATATATATATATATATATATATATATATATATGGGACACAACTAGCAACGACCATTGTTACCTACACACTCGTTTCATATTATACGACAAAATCATGCTGCAACACGGAAGTAGCCAACATGCCAACGAAACACCCGTTCGAAAAATGGACCTCACTACATTTCAAGTCACTGTAATAGACGCTGTGACAGTTGTCATGGTACAACTTAGAGCTAACAATGCAAACGAAAATGGGAGCGGTGCCAGCAGTACGAACCCTGGTGGCAACAAAGGACACCAGCAGGTGTGTTCCTGCAAGGACACCCCAAATCACAATCCTAAGAGCTCTCGCGACAAAGGAAGGGCACTACCCATGAAACGAAAGTTTTGGAACAAGAAAGGGGTTCGTTCGACTCAGGTACTTGCCAAAAGACAACAAATTATGGCATCTCATGCCACCACTACCCCTACTACCTTAGTGCCGATGAGTTCATATGTTGGGAACGAATGCCACAAGTGTAACTTCCATCACCAAGGATCCTGCCGAAAGATGCACTGTAAGAATTGCAAAAGAAAAGGGCATACCACTCGCTGTTGTATAGTACCAACCCGAAAGGCCCCTCATGCCGCTAGAGCTAGAATGAGTCAGGCTTGCTACAAATACGGGGAGACGGGGCATTTCAAGAAGGAGTGCCCAAGGACTAAGAACAAAGATGACAGAGACGTCGGAAGAATTTCAAAAATGGAACATAAGAAGGTAATGAAGGACCCTACTATGATTATAGGTACACTTCTCCCCAAGTAACTCATACGCATGCGTACTTTACAGTAGAGATGCGGAAAGGAAACTCATAAGTCACAAGATATAATTGCATGCTAAACCAAAACCTCAAACATTCACGAAAATATTCCCGGTAAAAATAACTATCGGAAGAACTAAAACCACAAACAGTACATACCTAGGATGCACTCTAACTCTAAACGAACATTTCTTCTAAAATCAACCTAATATCAGTAACAGTAGGAAACTCCGACGCGGCCATTTACATGTTTTAGATAAGCCCTCTCCGAACCCCTATCATACGTTACGAGAGACCATTCGACCTAACTTACTAAATAACGAAAACCATGCTATCTATAATGACAAACCCGACACAAACCTCCAAATTGTCCCTTGTATATAGACTCAAAAGTACCTATGTAAGAGGTACCATACTCTTTGTTAGCCCACAATAGGAATAGGGAACAGGAAGTGAAAGACATCAAGGATATTCTAGAGGTTTATAACCTTCCCGATGTGTTCCCATAAGACCTTTCGGAAATATCACCCATGTGCCAAGTTGAGATCGGAATCGACACGACTCTTGGAACAGTTCCCATAGCGAAATCCCCAATACCACTTAGCACCGATGTAAATACAAGAATTGCCTAGCTGATGGAATGATCTAACAAGTAAGGAAAATTATCAGACCGAGCCTCTAACCCCAGAGAGCACCCGTCTGGATTGTAAAGAGGAAAGGCGGAGTGTCCATATGACCAATGACTGCCAAAAGCCAAAAAAGCCCGCCATCAAGGGCCAATATCCCATATTCTGAATCGACGACCTATCCAACCAACTTCAAGGAACGAGCCAAAGTCGGCATACCACTAGCTCAAAATTTCATAGGAAGAAATTCCTAAGCCAACCTAAGATTTGTAAGGCCAAATGCACCGCACGCAACCTTAACCTTGGTGACAATAGTGTTCGCCTTAAGGTCTAGAGACACTACCTTTAGGGTGTTAAATACACAATCTTCATTAGCCATGACCATCCATTCACATCTGCCCCAAAGATCGAAGAGACACAAGCTCAAAGCCTTGAAACCCTATAGGACGCAAATGCAGACCACCCCTGAACTAGGCTGAAGTGGGTGACACAGTTAGCAAGAGGGAAAGTATCCGAAAGCACCATCACAGACCCTTAAGTCAGCAAAGAGACAACTGAAAGGATCAATCAAATTAAAGAATGAATAAAGGCATCCAGGAACCAAGAAAAGAGCTACGCGGATAAACGATGCAAACCCTTGGAATTCCAAGTCGACGACCACGTAATGTTAAAGGTATCACCCTGGAGAGCAATGATACACTCTAGGAAGCCTGGGAAAATTAAATCTGAGGTATATTAGACCATTTGAGATCCTCGCCAGGATCAGTCCAGTGTCCTATATACTTCGGTTACCACAATCAGCAACATACATCCCACATTCCATGTGTCCAACCCTAAAAGTGTCTGACCTTCGAAACTCTTGTAGTCCCACTAGACAAAATCTAGGTAAAAAAGAACCTATACCCCAAAGAGGAACATGTGGGGATCATGGATGGGGAAATAAAAAGAATGAAACAAAGTCAAATACAATTAGCGAAGGCCCGCCGGGACGCCAAGCGAGGGCCTGAAATTCACCGAGGAGTAGAAACACCAAATGAAACAAAGATACCCGCAACTTTTCCTCCAAATTGCAATAACCCGTCCAAGATGCTAATTTCAGGACGAAATTCCATCTAACGAGGGGATGATGTGACAACCTGAAAGATTTGGATCAAGCAAGGTCTAGATTGTAACCATGTGCAAGTGAATTCACAATGTAACCTTGTTGCAAATAAACTTTTGAAAGCTATAAGGGCATTAATGGTATGGGTGTATATATATATATATATATATATATTGTTGGATAAGGTGTCTAAGTCTACAACTATTTCTGGTATGTACTTGAACCGGTTGGCATGGTCCATTTGGGTTGCATGGCATCATGACAATTGGATAGACAAAATGAGAAGAAGAACACTTATGATTTGTTAATATATTATAAGTTATTATATATTAATATGAAATCATATTATTTAATTAGTATTGAATTAATTTGGAATTACTTTTGTGATCAAAAAGAGACTAATTAAATATATGGGGTTGATTGTGTAAATCATCTATTCTTATATAGTGGGCTAATGATCCATGGTTTATTGGATTGGTCTAAAATCCATAGGGTGCTCTATGGATGCTCCATGGAGGTTAAAACCCATGGATCATGGAGGAAATGAAAAGCCATGTCAATTAGGGTTTACATGGAGTAAGCCTACTTGTGACACACTATATAAAGACCCCATAGGCTAACAAAATCGGCACTAAGACTAGAACAAGGAGGGCTAGCCGATTTTGAGTGATAGTGTACTTCTCTCAAAGTTGTTCCAAGAGTTGTGGTGTTGTTTGAAACATTTTAGGCACCACATTTGGGGTGCTAGGCTCACAAAGTTCTTAAGGAATCCAAGCAACAAGAAAGGTATGTTCTTCTACTAGCTTTTATGTTTCAAGTTCCCCATGTCATGCTAGTTAGGTTAAGAACCTTGGAAAAATCAAATTTGCATGTATCTTAGTAAAACATAGATCCAAGGTTTCTAGGGTTACATGTACACCATAGGAGTGTTAGAATGCTCAAAACCCTTCAGTGGTATCAGAGCCTAGGCTTGTTTTCTTGATACTTGATGCAAATTGTTGAAGAAAATCAAAAATTCTACATTCTGCTAAGTGAACTCGCCGAGTCCATGGGGGACTCAACGAATCCATGCATATATTCATCCTACTCGTCGAGTAGGTTCATGTACTCGACAAGTAGGAGGCCCAGAGTGCAGTTTTGCGAGTTTTGCTGCTGAAAATGGACTAGAATCATTAGCCTAAACTATTTTGGACTTACAAAACCTGTTTTTAATGTGGTAATTATTACGCTAATCCATTTACAATGGTTATTATCAAAATCTCAAGTTTTATATGTGTTTATATGATTCTTGAAATTGTTGAAATGAATGATCATACACTTATGAGTTTGTTAGATCATAGGAATTATTTGCAGATTTTTGTTAGTTAAATTCTTGATCTAAATGTTTTTAATGGAGTTCAAATTTTTTCCTCAAGTTATGGATTACCATAAGTTTTTCTTTTAAAGTCCATTAAAGAACACATATGTTACATAACATGAAGAGTCTTCATTTTAATAAACCATTAACTCATAAGTTATGAAGTTGAAAAGTTTTGAATAGTTACAAAACTTGCCCTCAAGTTTTAGAACATGTAAAGTGACTTTAACAAAACTTTAGTTCCAACCCATCGAATTTTAAAAGTTAAAATTCAACCATTATACGACATCCCTCTTCTAAGTTATAAAATATTGTGTTGGGTCTATTGGGTTTTGAGCATTCTAACACTCGTAAGTGTACATGCAACCTTAAATACCTTGGATATATGTTTTCTCTATTATATGTGCAAATATGAACTTCCAAGGTATTATCCTAATCTAGCATACAAAACAATGAATATAACAAGATAAAGTACATACCTCTTTGATGTAGAAAGTCTTCATGAAGCTTGAGTGCCTAGTGCCCCAAGTGTGACACCTCAAATGGTTCACACAACACCAAATACACTTGGAATAACTTGAGAGAAACTTGAACACTCCTTGAAATCGTCTAGCCCTCACACTCACACATAGTGCATAATTTCTTGAGCCATGGGATTCTTTTATATGGTGGCTATTAGGGTTACACCATGTAACTCATGACTTTACCCATTCCTTATGCTCCATGGATTTTAACCTCCATGGAGCATCCATGAGTCACCCCATGGACTTAGTCCAACATAAGGAATATTGGATCACAAGCCCACATATATAAGAATGAATGATTTACACAATCAACCCATATATTTAATTAGTCTCCTTTTGATCACTTAATTAATTCCAAATTAATTATTGATCAATACTAATTAAATAACCTTATTAATATGTTAGAACTTATAATATATTAAGAAACCTTAAGTGTTATTTCTCTCATTTTAGTCTATCCAAATGCATGATGCCATGCAACCCAAATGGACCATGCCGGATCGGGTCAAGTCTTACCAATTATAGTTATGGACTTAGACATTAATCCAATAGTGTCCCACTTGGATAAGTCTAAAACTATTATTGTGTATGACTTCAAGAACTGACTGGCAATCGTAGCTCTCAAAAGCTTTTGTCGAACTCTGACCTTTGTCAATGATTTGTCCATTAGATAAGGGATCTATGATCTTTACTTTGTGAAATAGATCAATTTAACATAAATCCAATGATCCTCTTTTTCACAGTCCCAAATCCTTACTGTAAATGCAAAAATTCCAAATTCATGCGATTTACTGAAATTTGTTAGATTCTAAACTTATATGCATTGATCCTCTTGTAATGATTATGCACAAAGTCACAAGGACTTGACAACAAACATTACAAAGTATTCCAAAGGAGATCAACTCCTTGGAAACATCCTTCTTGCATTAAGTTTCCTTAATCTTACATAGATTGAAAATTCTAACTTTGAAACATTTCCGGATTCATTTTGACTATCACTTCTGAACAAGAGTTGCCTCCTTATAGATTATGTCAATATGGTCTTTCCAGAATTATCACTATACTTCCAACTATCCTTGAGCACCCAATCTTTGGTAAGCCTTAGATTGTCCTCGACAATTGATTAATCCTTTTAGTCATATCCAATTCTAGACCTTTTCCCTTCTTAATGCCCCAGGCATTTGGAAAATTTTAGAAAGGATGAATATAGCACATGTAATCGATCCTATATCCAAAACATATGGGACACGATTCATGATGTCTCACATAAAGACAAACCAGTCTTTTGCTATAACATTTCCATTTCTATTTGCCAAGTTCTCATAATTCAGATTATGAAAAGGGATGCCATAATCATAATTGAATTTTCGAACGCAAATAATGGACCCATATACAGAATTTTCTTATGTTGAGCCATTCCAACATGAAATTCATATATATATATATATATATATATATATATATATATATATATATATCCTTGACTAAATACGATTAAAACCTCAATCTAAGCTTTTAGATTTGAGATGAAGTATAATTTTCTCTCCCTTAATTATAGCAAAACAACTCTTTCCAAGTTGAAACTTTTGTTTTCTATAATTAACATTGCTAACTTGTAATACTTATCATAATTATCATGCTCCCACTAACATGATGATTATTAGCATGACACTTATTCTCCCACTAGCTTTGACATTGTCTCAAAAATCAGCTGACTTTCTTACCAAAGTTCAGATTTCTGATACTAGATTGTTTTGATAAAGCTTTATCAAAATCATACACCTTCCCTTAGATAGCTCATAGGTGTGTCTAAACATTTATGAAGAGGGATGCCATAATCATAATGGTTAGACCTTTTTGCCACTTCTCACAAGTCCAGGTTAGTGTGCCCGTTAACCACACACGCTCCACTAACGACTTTGAGAATGCAAATATCGCAATTGCTATCTAGCTAAAATCTACTTAGTGAAAGTGTTTCCTCACCATCATTTTCATGAATCGGAGAGAAACCTTATGAAACTTAGATTTTTATGGTGTATGAGTTCCTACCCATTTGAATTTGTCAAAACCATATTCACAAGACAAGGATAATGACAAATCCAAACTCATATGGATTGAACTCAATCTTAATTTCTTGCCACCTGGCAACTCAAGGGCCTGCCATTGCTTCCAAGTTGTTGTGCAACCAATTGAGAACTCTAAAAACTCATATGCAAAGCCAACTTTAACTGGAATGGGCACAGAATATGTCAACATGATAGGTTATATACCTCAAGTCGTGTTCCAGTGAAGAACTTCAGGTTTTATTCTTGATTAGTTCTTGAGACTTTCAAGACCTCTAAGACTCCCACTGTCCTCTTGACCTATAAGACTCCCTTGTCAAATATCCAAGAGATAGTGCGGATTCTAATCAAGACAAACGCTTCACATAATTGGCCTTAGATGGTCTTTGTTTTATCCAAAACATCACAACTTACCAATTTCAAATGTACAAGAGTAGGAAACTTTTACTCTTACATTTGACAAGTGTTTTAAACCTTCTTTAAGACATGTCACTCAAATTACAATCTTGGAGTATGACTCTAAGACTTGTATTGGAACGAAGTATGACTCATCTTCTTGATTTAACCATTTCAACAATTCAAGATTCCTCGTCTTAGTCATAAGAATGCACTAAGATTTCCTTAGAGAACTAATTGTGCTATGGTTTCTTAATCATTAAGATGATCACAAAACTGATACTAAAGTACTCTCCCATATTTTTCAGATTTGAGAAACTTTTATCCTTCTGCCTTATTTGATTCTTCTTATTCGCTCTGCCATACATTGGAACCTTTTCCAATGTCTCAGAGTTACACTTAAGCTTGTAAGTATAATCATATTTACTGAGCTTTAGTAAACCATGACGAATAGTCTTATCGATCTTTTGTGGTGGACTTGACCAGTGCACAAGAATGTGTACTCGATTCCTTAGTCCTTCACTTGACCCACACATCCATGTGAACAAGTAATTAGTCTTAATTTTCCAATGCTTGAAAGTTCTCATTCATCATAGTATACAACTTGCATGATTCCAAGTTCCGGTCCAAATGAAACTTGGGTGATGAGAATCTTTCCTTATTTGGTAAATTTAGACATTACCACAAATGAAAGAATCAAATTCACTTTCCAATATTGCTGTCAGTGGAATCTTATAAGCAACAACTTTTCACAAATGCCATTGTAAGGATACTTAAAATAAATAAAATCAAAACCTTCTTCTTTTATTTTGAAACTTTGCGAAAAACTTATCCTTACAATCCATATGAAAACCTTGTTGTTACCTAATCCTAAGCAATATAAATATCATAACTCTTAAGTAATAGCCCAAAATTCTGATCACCGAACCATGCGATTGAAATCCATCTTCGCGATCATAATCAACATGCACTTAATAGAGTTAGACAATGGAATTTACCTAAAGTAGAACCAAACTTATTGACTTTAACATCCTTAGGTAAATTTGGCAGCTTCACAACCAATGCACCTTCCTTTGGCAATAGTTACCTATGGACCCTTAATAATGGGACTATCTCAGACTTAGCCTCTCTCTTTACCATTTGGTCAACCGAGTTGACTATGGCCGATCCCTTTCCATTGGAAAGAGAGAGCTTTACTGGATATCCAATGTCATTATTTTCAATGTCCACAAGTTTTAGGAAGTTGATCTTAGCAAATAGATAAGATCATTAAGGGTCTTGTCATAGTCTATTTCATAGGAGTCGCAAAGGAACTCACTGTGTGACTTAGAAAGTAGTTGAGGCACCAACTTTCTCAACACTTTGACACCCAACTCTATCAACTTGTCAATATGTGACTACATCTCCAAGATGTGATCACACATAGACCTTTGCTTTCCAATAGGGCATGAATGACCTTAAAATTTTCAAAAACTTGTGGGTTAGGGAGAATAGCTGGAGTAGGTGAAAGAAGTATGATTTCCATGGGACATCATCTTCATTTACGAAAGCTTGTTTCAAGAGATTTAGGAAGATCATAAATGTCTAAACCAGACATCTTTTTGGGAGATATTCAAGATAGTTGATTTAAAGTCCTTAATATGACACCCAATATGAAATATTAAGGCCAGGACCCAACAAACTATTTTATAACTTAGAAGAGGGATGCTGTAATCCAAGTTATAAAATATTTGAAGGTAGGTGAATGACGATTCACCAATTTCCACCAAGATAAACGAAATGTATTATTAGGTTTTAATTGGTTTTTGAAACTCCTAGATCTTTAAGATTCATTGAACTTTTCAATGGCATGTTTCAATCTCGAGTGTGCCCTTCAGGTTTTGTGACTGGGATGCCGAGGATCACAAAACAAGGTGTGAAGTAACCATGCAAATTACTTGGTACCCTTAAGTGTTTACCCCTCAATTGATGTGCCGGTTAACCACACACGCTCCATCGATACTATGATAAACATTAAGTTACCCTTTGCCTACCTTGTTAAATACGAGTTAGTGTGCCGGTTAACCACACACGCTCCACTAACCGACTTAAACAAAGTGCAAAGTGTAATTTCATGGATTAGCACGTTATTCACATTTTCCTATGTAACTAAGATTGGGTATTTATAAGAGTTTAGTTACTCAGTATTTATCATTAATACTTTTAATGAAGGGAGAATTCTAGTCCTTGTCCTACCCGTTCAGCTAACGACCCTCCACCGGTCAAGGAAGCGGTGGGTGAGAGTGGACACCCATTAAACTACCATTTTATAGGCAGTAACCTTATACCCCCCTTATAGACCGGCTTCGTGAATGAGGCCTACTAACGGTAAGACTGACTTTACTCTTATACATATATATAAATATTATTAACTTATAATATTATAAAGTATAAGGGTTGAATTTTAACTTTTAAAATTCTAAGGGCTAACTTGGAATTAAAGTATTCATGGGGAAAACTTTACAAATTCCAAAACTTGAGGGCAAGTTTTGAAACTATTCAAAACTCTTGGATTTTCATAACTTATGAGTTTAATTAAAGTTTTAAAAACTTTAATGAAGTGACTCTTGAACATCCATAACTTGGGGACAAGTTATGGAGTCATAAAACAATTTAATGAGGAAAAAGACTCTTCATTTTGTAACCTATGGCAACTTTTATGAGTTTTAAGATTCATAAATGTGACTTATAAGTTACATAAACACATTTTATGAACTTCTTTTAGATTAATTTGGATTAAAACCAACTATCACATAATTTTATTCATTAATCTAAATTCACTCATAAAACAAGGTAACACAAAAAACTTTTGGTGATCCATAACTTATTCTTAAGTTATCGAATCCTTTAAAACATTAACACCAAATTTTGTAACTCCATAAAAACTTTGAATCAATTTTTTTAAAACCTTTTCATATCCATAACTTATGGAGGTTTCAAAAAATAAAACTCTTTAGATCAAACTTTTAAAACTAATAAAATAATCATATCATTTTGTCTTTTATTAAATTTGACCTAATTCAACTCATAAAGCAAATTATTCAAATTTTACAAATAATTAGTTTTTCACAAGAACACGTAATTATCTTAAAATTTGACAAACTTCATGTTTTTTTCCTTTTTTTTCAACTTTGAAAATAAAATATTTGCATCAATATAACATAAAACAACCCGTGGCTCTTATACCACTGTTGGGTTTTGAGCATTCTAACACTCCTAAGTGTACATGCAACCCTAAATACCTTGGATCTATGTTTTCTCTATTATACATGCAAATATAAACTTTCAAGGTATTATCCTAATCTAGCATACAAAACAATGAATATAACAAGATAGAATACATACCTCTTTGATGTAGAAAGTCTTCATGAAGCTTGAGTGCCTAGCGCCCCAAGTGTGACACCTTAAATGGTTCACACAACACCAAATACACTTGGAATAACTTGAGAGAAACTTGAACACTCCTTGAAATCGTCTAGCCCTCACACTCACACATAGTGCATAATTTCTTGAGCCATGGGATTCTTTTATATGGTGGCTATTAGGGTTACACCATGTAACTCATGACTTTACCCATTCCTTATGCTCCATGGATTTTAACCTCCATGGAGAATCCATGGGTCACCCCATGGACTTAGTCCAACATATATAAGAATGAATGATTTACACAATCAACCCATATATTTAAGTAGTCTCCTTTTGATCACTTAATTAATTCCAAATTAATTATTGATCAATACTAATTAAATAACCTTATTAATATGTTAGAACTTATAATATATTAAGAAACCTTAAGTGTTATTTCTCTCATTTTAGTCTATCCAAATGCATGATGCCATGCAACCCAAATGGACCATGCCGGATCGGGTCAAGTCTTACCAATTATAGTTATGGACTTAGACATTAATCCAACAGGGTCCTAGCCTCAATATTACATTTGGGTGTCTTACTAAGGACTATCTTTATAGCTAATCTAAACTTGTCTCTTTTTTTTCAGATGTCTTCCAACAATGTTGCTTCTGGATCAAACCCTACCGACTCCTTCTCTCTCATGAACCCTTGTGGGAGAGTCATCTTTGATGGGAATAATTTCAGTGATTGGATTAGGAACATAGGGATGGTCACTCGCTATGAGGACAAGGAATATGTCCTTGACAAGGAGTTGAAGGGACTTGATGAGTCTTTTGCTACTCCCGAGGAGATCGCTGACTTCAGGACTCATGAGAGAGATGTCACTAAAGTGGCATGTATCATGATTGACCACGATGATAGCCGAGCTCCAAAAGTCCTATGAGGACTTTTATTCTTTTGAGATGCACCAGGATCTGATGGAAGGATACCATCAGAGTGCTCGTCAAGAGCTATATGAAATAATCTCCTCCATGATAACAACCCAAAATGATAGATGGTGAACCCATCACGGGCCACATGCAGAATATGCAAAGGTTTGTGGACCGTCTGATGAAGTTGAATGTGAACTTTCTTAAGGAGTTGCCAATTGACATCATATTGCACTCCTTACCTTCTTGTTATGATCAATTCTGAATGACCTGTCATATGAACAAGGAGGAGGTCACACTCAGCAAACTTCAAGGAGTTTTGAAGACCGCCGAAAGTGGTCTTAAAGGCAAATCGGTTGTTCCTACTTCTACTCCTACCACCGCCCCTATTCTGGCTATTAGGCAAGGTAAAGGGAAGAAGAGGAAGAGCCCTTCGAAGGATACCAAGGGTAAGTCTCTTGATGACTCTTCTTCAAGTAGAACCAAAGGTGGTTCTGTCACTCTTTCTGCCAACCCCAAAGAGGCTGAATGCTTCTATTGCCATGAAAAGGTGCACTAGAAGTGAAACTGCCCAAAATACTTGCAAGATGTTAAGGATGGGAAAGTAAAACCCAACCATGCTGGTATTTACACTATATTGTCTAATAACTCACCATATTCTAAATCTTGGGTCCTTTATAAAGTTTGTGGTATTCACATATTTTTAGATTTACTGAGACTAAGAAGAAGTGAGAATGTGGATCATGGGAAGATAAACTTGATCATGGGGAATAGGGAAGCTTCACCTATCACAAAGATTCGAGTTTATTCTTTATTGCTAAGTAGCGGGTTAAGATTAGATTTGAATAAATATTGTTATTCGTCTGAAATGGAAATAAATATTATTTCCTTTCATGGTTTGTACAAACAAGGATTTACTTTTTCATTTGATAATGAATGTGGTGGTATTAATGCTTTCTATAATAATGTTCTTTATTTTAAATCAATACATTGTGATGGTGTATATGAAACTGTGTCAGTTGTAGCTAACCTAGGAAATAATGTGATGTGTATTGATTCTTCCACTAGCTTAGATAAAGCATCATTATGGCATTGTCGTCTTGGACATGTTAGCACGAAACGCATAGGCCAACTCCAAAAGGATGGAGTATTGGAGTCATTTGACCTGAAGTCAGATGTTAGTTGTGAATCTTGTTTACTTGGAAAAATGACAAAGTCACCTTCACTTATACTTGTGCTAGGGGTGAAGGTTTGTTAGATCTTGTACACAGAGATGTGTATGGACCCTTCAAAACCACCACAAGGGATGCTAACCGCTTCTATGTGACTTTTACTGATGATTATAGTAGATATGGTTATGTCTACTTAATCAAGCATAAGTCAGTAACCTTTGAAAAGTTCAAAGAGTTTAAACAGGAAGTGGAAAATCAGTTGGGCAGGAACATTAAGATGCTTTGATCCGATTGAGGTGGAGAGTATCTTTGTACAGAGTTCCTTGACTACCTTAAGGAATGTGGGATTGTCTCACAATTGACACCTCCCAGAACACCACAACTTAATGGTGTGGCTAAGAGGCGTAATCAAACCTTGTTGGATATGGTTCGTTCTATGATAAGTCAAGCTTCGCTACCAATCTCATTTTTGGGGTATGTCTTAGAGACTGCCGCCCATCTACTTAATCTAGTCCATACTAAAAAGGTTGCTAAAACACCTCACGAGATGTAGACTGGGAAAGTTCCCAATATGGACCACATCAAGATTTGGGGTTGTGAGGCTTTCGTGAGGCGCGGCACTCACGATAAGCTCGAACCTCGAAGTGAGAGGTGTATTTTCATCGGCTACCCACAAAAATCCTTTGGTTACCTCTTCTATAGACTCAGTGATAATGTGGTCTTTGTAGCAAGGAGAGGAGTCTTACAAGAGAGAACTTATAAGCCAAGGAAACATTGGGAGGCAAATT
The DNA here is from genome assembly GCF_051521515.1 of Lactuca serriola. Lineage (NCBI taxonomy): Eukaryota > Viridiplantae > Streptophyta > Magnoliopsida > Asterales > Asteraceae > Lactuca > Lactuca serriola. The sequence goes on from NC_136415.1 coordinate 266,890,381, forward strand.
GACCTTGAAAATTTCAAGAGTAAAGTAGTGAAGGAACCTCAAACCCTAGCAGTCAACCTAAGGAGGAAACTCCTGTTGATCTAACTGACAAGTCTATACCTCTGAGACGTTCCACGAGAGTTAGGAATGCACCTAAGCATTACTATGGTTTCCATATTATTGTGGAAGGTGATACACTTATCAGTGATAGTACACTGGTGAGTTTGGATGAACCTAACAGCTACACGAAAGCCATGGCAGGCCCCGAGTCTGCTAAATGGAAAGAGGCTATGGACAGCGAGATACAGTCTATGTATGACAATCAAGTTTGGAACTTTATTGACAATGTAATAGGTCGTAAGACATTCGGGTGCAAATGGATCTTCAAGAAGAAGACCAGCTTGGATAGTATTGTACACACTTATAAGGGCGTGACTGGTTGCAAAGGGCTTTTCTCAAACTCTAGGGAGTTGATTATGATGAGACCTTTTCACCAGTAGCGAAGATTAAGTCTATTAGGGTTATGTTAGCCATTACATCATTTCATGATTATAAAATATGGCAAATGGATGTCAAAATTGCTTTCCTTAATGGAAAATTGGCTGAGGATGTTTACATGAGTCAGCCAGAGGGTTTTGTCAGCACAGAGTACCCAAATAGAGTGTGTAAGCTTGAGAAATCAATCTATGGATTGAAACAAGTACCTCGCAGATGGAAGCTTTGTTTTGAAGAGAATGTCAAAGAGTTTGTTTTTTCAAGGAGCGAAGATGAGTCTTGTGTATATGTCAAGGCTAGTGGGACTTATTTATCTCTTTTGTAATATATGTGGATGACATACTACTCATAGGAAATGACATCCCAACTATGCAGGAAGTGAAGTCCTGGCTTGGGAAGTGTTTCGCTATGAAGGACCTTGGAGAAGCTGCCTATATCCTAGGGATAAGGATTTTGAGAGACATGAGTAAGAGACTAATTGTGCTTAGTCATAGTACATACTTGGATAAGGTGTTGAATAGGTTCAACATGTAGGATTCCAAGAAAGGAGAGTTTCCAATCCAGAGCAACGCTAGACTGAGTAAGACTCAAAGCCCGAGTATAGAGGCTGAGATAGCTAAGATGAGTCGAGTACCATATGCTTCTGCTGTAGGCTCGATCATGTATTCTATGACTTGTACTCGTCTGATGTGGCCTTTACCTTGAGAATGGTCAACAGATATCAGGAGAACCTTGGTAAAGATCACTAGACTGCGGTAAAGAACATTCTCAAGTACATGCGGAGGACTAAGGAATGGGTCCTTACCCTCAGTGGGAGCGATGACTTAAGCGTAGTTGGGTATATTGATGCTAGCTTCCAGATTGATAAGGATAATTTCTGCTCTCAATTAGGCTAGCTCTTTACATTAAACGGAGGAGCAATTACTTTAAAAAATTTCAAGCAGGAGACAGTGGTTGGTCCAACTTGCGAATCAAAGTAGATAGCAGCAAGCGAGGCAGCGAAGGAGGCGATATGACTGAAGAACTTCATTGGGGACCTTGGAGTAGTACCAGCTATAAAGGAGCCTATGGACATTTTTCTGTGATAGTGAAAGTGTAGTTGCCTTAGCCAAGGAACCAAGGGATCACGGGAGATCCTGACATATAGAAAAAAATACCATTCCGTTAGACATCGAATAGAAGGACTCCTCGTGGCAAAGAGGGCATCATCAGATGAGAACCCAGCAGATCCACCCACGAAGGGACTGGGTAGGGTTAAGCATCTTCAGCATGCGAGGCGCATTGGGCTAAAGGATGATATTAGTTTTAGAAATTATATAACTTTTAAAATTTGTAAAGTGTAATTGACATTTGATGATAAATAAAAGTTGTTATTTATTTATAAGTAAAGTGTTACTATCTTCTTTAAATCGTTTACTATCATTTCAATTTTTGCATGTTTTGACTTCCAGAATAATTATGTTATGGTATATCATATTATTCAAACCATCCACAGTCAATCATACTTTGGAAGTAGGTAATGAGGCAAGATTGTCATGAATAGGTCTGCAGTTTGTCTGGGACAAAGGGGTTGCAGTGTTCATGAGTACTCCTGGAATAGTGATTCGAGTATTGGATTCAACCCATGCTCACTTATATCACTTCATGGAATTTATCTCGAGTGATCGTGAGACGGTAATATCATATAAGTCTTCAAACCTAGAGATATGAGTTGTTGACTATGAGTTGGTTATACATTGATTGTACGAAAATGCATTGGTAACTCGATGTTATAAAACATGCCTTTGTGTATCATTCAACAAGTAGTTGAACAAGCATATGAGTCGAAGTTTATTTGTTCCTTCTAGTCCTTGGAGGATTAGAAGCGATATCTGGGCCCCTCAATGATTTTGTTTTGACCTATGTACTGGGCCTGGTCAGAACCAAATTGTTGTGTTCAGTTTAATTCTATGTCAAACAAATTGGAAATCGGGAAACAAACTACTGGACAATAAGTACGACATTGTTCCATGTATTTGTCCGGCTGATATCTTGAGAGTAGAGGATTATATGATCACTTATCTTAAATGGCAAGTCATCTTAGTTCCGCAAGACTTTGAAAGAGCTACGACTGCTAATCGGTTCCTGAAGTCATACTTGCAGTTATATTTATTAGACTTATTCAAGTGGGAGACTGTTGGATAAGGTGTCCAAGTCCATTAGTTTTTCTGGTATGTACTTGACCTGGTATCACTACTTTTATACTATATTCATGATATATTAGTTTTGATATGGAAAGTTAACAAAAACATAACTCATTATATGCTATAAATATCATAAGGAAAAGCATGATTTGGAAAACTACAAGGTTTTAGCAACTTTTACTAAAAGATAGATTTTCTAGCGAAAATGGTTAGAATATAGTTATTTACTATTTTGGTGGGTTACAACCCAACGTCGTTATATTTTGACTACATATTTTACCACTAGGCAAGATTACTACTTTACATTTATATAAAAGATTATATAAATAGTCTCAACAAACATATAAGATAAACTATAATTGGTATAGTTTGGGAGTCATAAAACCACACTTTCATTTCAGAAGAACCAAATAATTATTCAAAGGTATAATTACTTCATTTTACAAGAAAAATGAGTCATAGTTCATGTAAATCTGTTGATGCTCTTGTGAGACGTTCCTTCACCTTACCTACTTAGCGTACACCTTAAGTCCTGCATTATAACCAGAGTCTCCTTGAGGGAGAGCGAGATAGTTGTGTACATATCTATACGGGATTGACAACCCCGCACATCAGCTGTTCGCTACAGTTAGACCGGCAAGTCTAGGGTGACAAAAGTCTACTGACTCCAACGCCTAAACAACATTGTTTAGGCATATCAGTCATATTAAGCATGATTATAATAACTCACATAGGGATTGTCAAAACGCTTTGGTTCACAGAGTAACTTACACTTCATTAGTTTTATAAAAATATATAACAACAAACTATTGTTCGGTACATCAATACTTATACATTTTTGGACTTAGGGCTTAAGACTACAGTTCACTTTTAAGAAAATATTGGATTTTCTGGAAAGATATATTATCATTTTACAAGGAAAATATACAAAGGAAATATATATCTACATTTCATAGTTAAAAATATATTGGATTTTCTGGAAGCATACATTATCATTTTACAAGGAAAGGATACAAAGGAAATGCACACATTATTAGTTCATATTAAAGAAATTTTTTTCTAGAAGTATACAAAATTCATTTTACACGAAAATGTTACAAATCCTTCTCACACAAAAAAGATGCCTATGAACTCACCAACTTAATTATTGACACTTTTCAAAGTCACTTGTATTCTCAGGAAACCAGTAGACAAATATTCAACCCTTCTTGAGGGTCGGCGTCGTTGTTTCATGCTTTCTACATTTCAGTTATTTGTATTAAACTTTTGAACAAATAGAGATATGTAAACAACGTAATACTTGAAATCTAAATGTATAAATGTTTGTGTTGATATGTTTCATTTATATTCAACTCTTATGATATTGTACATGAAGTCACTCCATCTGACCCCCAACGTTTCCTCCGTTTTGGTTTTGGAGGTGTGACACAAAAGTTCCGAGGTTGGTTGAAATTTCGAAGCTATAGAAATCTGAGATGAAAAATGGTTCAAATCTGCTAAAATCCGAAACTGGTGATGAGGTCCGAAGTGGGGATCCGAAATCAAGAGGATCTGAATCTGGTAAAAGATCCAAAGTCAAAGAACTCCGAAATTGGAAGATGGTCCAAAGTGGGAAAATCCTGAAGGAGAAGGTTCCGAAGCTCAACAGTAAATCCCAAAGTGGGCAGTTCCGAAACAGCAGATCCCGAAGCTGAATGGTTCCGAGGCAAAAAATGAATTTCTGAAATGCGTTTGCTCTTCTTAGTTTTCGTCTTCTGTTTTGAGCTGATTTCAACAAAGGAAGAGATGGAATGATGTTAGTGTTTATGGGAGAGGTTAGAAGTGTGGTGTTTGTTACCAAGAGAGATTCGAGATAGAACTGAAAGAGATTTGGGAGTGAAAGAAGAGAGAGAGAGAGAGAGAGAGAGAGAGAGAGAGAGAGAGATTATGATCAAGGTTAACAGAGAGGCTGGAGAGTTGGTGTTTTTTTGCTAAAGATGGAGGGCCAAGGCCTCTATTTATAGTCTTCAAGAAGCCTTTATGCATCATGTAAGTTTGGATACTTACACACTCTATGCCACCTTTCTTGTACCTTATGAGGTGAGTGTGAGAAAGGAAGTAGATGATTGAGGAAAATGAATTGGCCACGTGTGAGAAAAGTATGAGAAAAGCTGGATATTTTCTTCTTCAAATCATAGTGGGTCCCATATACTGTTACACCCTTATTAATGGCTCAAAAGTACACATAATCGGGTAGGTCGGGATCCGGATGTCGAGAATATTTCTGGAATGTGCCGATAGATTGGATTTAATTCATGATTTCAGAAACTCAAACGGACTAATTTTTGGGGTTATGGAACTCTGGGAAATCGCGTTTGAAGTTTTGCGTCTAAACGGCTCACGTTGTCCGTTTTCGCGACTTTTGTAAATATTTTTGCTAAAAATATTCTGAGTATGAAATTAATTAATAGACTATAGTGTGATTTCAAAAAGTTTCTCAAAAATATCATTGGTTATGCGTAAGTGTCTCATTGGTTATGCGTAAGTGTCTCAAAAATATCCGATTTATGATGACCGACTAATTGAACAAATCAAATCAGTCAAGGCCGCACTTACGTTTGTCATCACTAAATCATCGAGGGGCCAACAAATATCGCTTTTATCCACATGGGGTAAAAGGAACGGATAAACTTCGACCAAAATGCTTGGTTGTACTCACTCATCAAATTACACACAACGATATGTTTTATAACATCCAAGTTACTGGTGCGTTTACATATGTCAATGTGAAACCGACTCGTAACTATAACTCACACGTCTCTGTTTGAAGAATATACGATATTATCGTCTCATGATCACTCATGATAAAATCCATGAAATGATTCAAATGAGCGTGGGTTTAATCCAATACTCGAATCTTCTTCCAGGAGCACTCATGAATACTACAACTTTGTGTAGGTCACCTAGACAAACTACAGACCCAATCATGATAGTCTTGCCTCAATACCAACTTCCAAAGTATGATCGACTGTGGACGGTTTGAATAACCTAGTTATTCGGGAAGTCAAAACATGCAAAGTGAAACACAAGAATAATACTAAACCTATATGGCCTCAAAACTTTTGAGAGTAAATAAAACACCTTTTATTTAATCACCATATTGATTACTCATTATTCATTGTATAATGTTTCGCATAATCAACTTAATACTTGAACTAAAAGAATAGTCATTGCATGCTCCAAGCATGCATACTATGTTTATCTATGGTGTTTTCTTTGTGAAATAGATCAATTGATAACATTTCAATGATGCTCATTTCACAACTCCAAATACTTATGATAAATGTAAGAATACCAAATTCTTACCATTTACGGAAATCTGTTAGATTCTAAACTTATATGCATTGATCCTCTTGTAATCACTATGCACAAAAGTCATAAAGACTTGGCAACAAAAATTACAAAGTATTCCAATGGAGAGCAATTCCATGGAAACGAAGTCTCATATTCAAAGTACATTCCTTTGAACATCCTTCTTACATTAAGGTTTTCTAATCTTACACAGATTTAATGAATAACTTCCACCTATGGAAACATTTCCATATTCTCGTTTTGACTATCACTTCTGAACAAGAAATGCCTCTTTTCCGAATATGTCAATATGGTCCTTCGAAAATTTACACTATACTTCCAATTGTCCATAAGAAACCAATCTTTGGTAAACCTCAGATTGTCCTCGAAAATATCTTAACCATTTTAGTCACAACTCGTTCTAATCCCTTTTCCCTCTTAATGCCCTACGCATATGGAAAATTAGAACAGTTTAATACTATAGCATATGTAACCGACACTAAAGTAGTAAGACTCTTCAAGACTGTCAGAACAGTTCTCGGGTTCTAATCACACTTGCTACAGCTACCGCATCCTAAGAATCCATTTTATACGAAGACGTCCCCACACTACTACCTTAGGATCCACGGTATGCAGATGACATATAATCCGAACATAAACAGGAAGTATAATCCCAAGATACAACTACTCATATGGATACGAGAAAATAATAATAAAATAATAAATAAAGCTGATAGGAAATCAAAACATACGCACTTGCAACATCGGAAGCTGCTCGTGTCTCCTCTTTAATCAACTGAAAAGCCCTGCTCGTCGCCGTAGGTGCCTCTGCCAGGCCCTGATGGCCGTCGGTGATCCTCAATGTCGCAGTGGCAGGTGCTAGTACCTATCCTGCTGTAGCCAAACTCGGATATTGGGCCTTCTTGTGGCCCCGCTGACTACAATGGAAGCAGATCAGGTCTGATCCCTGTGTGGTGGTAGCGGTATAATCCGTGCTAAAATGACCGATCCGGCCACACTTGAAGCAACCAGAATCACCACCACTACCGCTCCTACACGCACCCCCATGTGACCTGCCATACTTGCCATAGCGGCTACGGTCCTGATGACCTCTCGATCAAGAATTTGATTTCTTGAGCCGCTTGCCCGATCCCGTGGATATGTGCACCTCGTAAGGTTTCCTCTTCCAATCTGCCTCTAATTCAATCTCCCTCTCCATGGCTCGAGCGATCATATCCTCCAACGTCTTGTGGCTGGACATGCTCATGAACTGTCTAATGTCGCTCCTCAGCATCTCGTGGTACCGAGCCTTCTTTATCTCCTCATTCGCCACATACCGTGGAACAAGAAGGGCTCTCTCTTTAAACTTGGCGGTGATCTCTGCAACTGTCTTTGTAGTTTGCTTGAGGTCCTAGAACTCCCGTGCTAACTGATGTACCTCAATAACTAGTGCAAACTCGACCTTGAACCTGGTTGAGAAGTCACTCCACGTCATCGCGTCCAACGCGACATCATCTCTGTAACACCAGGTTCCTGGTATGTATTTAAATTCAAGTAATTTCATGTTTTGCTTTGGGACTCGGCGAGTTGGAGTCCCAACTCGTCGAGTAGACTCGATTTTGATCGGGAGGTTTAGTGACCTACTCGACGAGTTGGGAGGCCGACTCGACGAGTAAGGATGTCTGTATAAAAACCTAATATTTAGGGTTTTCACCCTATTTAAACAACTTATCCTGCCTCAACCCAACCCCCATCGTCCCTCCCAACTCAGAGAAACCCTAAATCGAAACCCTAACCTTTTTTGACTGTTCTTGAGCCATTTTTGTTTGTTTGTGGTGATTGTAAAGCTTGAAAAGGAAGAAGGAGCTTTGAAGTTTGAGTGGGAGTTAGTAGATCTAGAGGTTGTGCTCCATTTCTAGCTTAATTGAGGTATAAAATTGAAACCTTGACCATCTATCTCTTAGATCTCTAGTTATGGTTCATTCTACATTTTCAAAGCCTTACAGGTGCCATACTTGGAATTTTGTGGTTCATTGAGGTTATAGCTTCAGATCTAGAACAATTCGGGGTTCTTATGTTATAAATGTGCCAACTTTATTGCCATAAGCACCCCATGCATCTCGTAGACTTCATTCTAGAGCCATTTAGGCCAAACACCTCATGCATGGACGTCAAGATTGGAACTTTACGTATGATATGGACCCTAGGAGGTCAGATCTATGACTTGGATGCATTAAGGCCGATTAAAATCGATTGTATAGTTTTTGACAAAGAGGGACTCGGCGAGTCGATTAGGTGACTCAGCGAGTTGGGTCACAATTTCCCCCAAAACGACTTTTGGAAGTGGTCTTCGGTTGAGTTGAAGGAAAACTCAGCCTGTTGGGGTTAGTTATAGACATGAAGATCAAAGGACTCGATGAGTTCAAGGAGGAACTCAGTGAGTTCAAGGCAATGTCCCAACCACATGAAGACGGACTCGGCGAGCTCAAGGAGAACTCGGTGAGTCATAGACTAAACGCCTTCATACGGATGAAGATGGACTCGACGAGTTCAAGGATGAACTCGGGGGGTCGGTTGAAGAAGGTCCTAATGTTTTGTTGAAGGAGAACTCATCGAGCTCTTGCTAGAATCGACGAGTAAGGAGGGGGTTGTAGCATTTTGAGGACGTGGAGACTCGACGTGTTGGTGGACCAACTTGGCGAGTCTAGTCAAGAAGATGTTGACTTTGACCAAAGTTGACTTTGACCAGGTTTTTGACCTTGACTTTGACATGGACTTCAGTTGACCCTTGTGAGAGTTATGAGTATGAAATGGTAATGTAGAAAGGATGTTGTGTAGGGATGGAAGAGTCGAGAAGAGTTGATTTTCATACCGAGGATAATGCAGACACTACACGACATTGTGGTGAGTTACCTTCCAGTAGAGGTGGGTCTACGGCCACAATGCCGGCTTACCAGCTGGAGTTGTCTTTAGATGATTTTCTTGGTGATAATTGTCTAGGTTTGCTACTACCTGTTGTGTCTTATGTGCCAGTATGATATGCTACATGCGATAGTGGAAGTATGAAGGGAATAGTCCCCCGATTTGGTTGTTAGGACCGAAGGGTAGGTCGGACACCCCAGATATGTCTGATAGCATGATTATGATATTTTATTATGTGATAGTGGTAGGGGTGAAACAGTCCCCGTGGCCGTTTGAGATAGACCGGAGGGTAGGCCAGCACCCCAGAATGGCTTGACACAGGTAGGTCAGCACCCCAGAATGGTTTGTCATGGGTACGTCAGCACCCCAGAATGGATTGACATGGGTAGGTCAGGCACCCCAGAATTTCCTGGTAGTATGTATGATTGTACGGTATGTGGTATGTTGGGGGAACTCACTAAGATTTGTGCTTACGGTTTTCAGTTTTGTTTTTAGGTACCTCTTCATCGAAGGGGAAGGTGCCGGCAGGGTAGTAGCATATCGCTCACACATGATTTCATAGTTGAGACTTCTGGGATTGTACTCTAACATTATTACTATTTGACGATATGGTTTTTGAGACATGTAACTATGGTTTATGAATTAATATGATATCAGTAATGTTCTCCTCAAACAAATTTTATAAGAATTATAATTAAAATAAAATTTTATGGTCTTGATTTTTGGGATGTTACAATCTCCAATAGCATGTCCAACCTCCTCCCACCAATCACGTGCTATGTCCCTCAGAAGACACGAGGCGAGTCGGACCTTGTCTCCCTCGGGACACCAACTAGAACAGAAGGCGTTGGTGACATCTGCCAACCACCAGCTGCTAGCAATGGGTTCCTTAGCCCCATGATGGTCTGGAGCTCCACAGGCTCTGAACTCCCTGAATGTCAATGTGCACGCCCCCATCATGGCCGCCATCTCGGTGTAGATCGCACCCAATCTCTCGTCCAAAATCTCCATAATGTCCTCCTTGACCGTATCAAAGATTACAGGAGTCTAGTCTAAAATATTGCGTGTAATCTCAGCTAAAATAAACTCTCTCATCTACTCATCTAGCTGTCCGACTCCAGAGCTCGAGCCTAATCCCTCACCGACACCTGAACTACCAACTAGTTTGCCATGTAACATCACCATGCTGCAAGATATCATAACAACCATCAGAATACTCGTCACTATCAAGAGATCACACACACACTACAAGATTCCCGATTTCATCTCAGCTTTCCTTGATTTGAGTATAGATCCTCTGCTTTTAGTAGTACGGGCCCAAACTACCTTCCATATCTATCTGTACTTTCCTCAAGAACTTCCTCGACAACACCAAGTCCCTTCTACTACTACTGCTTCATATGTTAATCTCATCTCAGGCTTGCCCTAAGGTAATCACCATCCCACTCTCCTCCACCAACTGCATAAGAAGTCCCTGTTGCCTCCCCTAACTAGCTTGCGAATACCATTACATATCACTAAGACTAAATAATTCTTTGAATGAGAGGTCCTACCCTACAACGGTTAGAATCAAACAAGAGCTGTGAAATAGAGCTATACATAACCTTCTTAAATTATTTAGTTCCTCACAATATGTAACTTAACATATTCGTTTACTAGTTAGTAAAAGACAGCTAGAACTCCTAAAAGCACAAAGCTAGCAACATTCGAGCATTGAGTAAACAAAGTCAAGCATATCTCATTCAGGCTATCCCGGACTAATTTGTACTAGCATGCAGTTCATAAAGTTGATACACATATAACAGGCACATAAGGCATCCTTCCTAGATCCTTAGTCCTAATCTAGCATGCAGTTCATATATATATATATATATATATATATATATATATATATATATATATATATATATATATATATATATATATATATATATATATATAACAGACACATAAGGCATCCTTCCTAGATCCTTAGTCCTAATCTAGCATGTAGTTCTCATATATATATATATATATATATATATATATATATATATATATATATATATCACATCATAAACTTGTATGGGTAATTTGGGAGTACTTACTTGAGCTCCGCTGATTGCATGCACCACACCCTTTTCTCTTTTTCAAATTTCTTTTTGCTTTCTAAAATTCTTTTCTTTTTCTCAAAATCATTTTATAAAGAGGTTTTCCTTTTGAAAATTTCTATACCAATTCCTTAGTTTGAGTTCAGACACACCCGAAAGTGTGACCGACTCCCTTAAACCAAGGCATTGATACCAACTTGAAACATCCCAAAATACGGTCCAAAATTTTCATTTTAAACCAGTTAATAAACTTTCATAGTTATCAAGATTGCATCAAATATAAGTCAAGTATTTCAAAACATTATCATATTGTCATATCAAAACATCATAGTAAGCATCTCAGGCTAAATAATTATGGTGTGGCCATGCAGTCATTCCGAGCACTTTGCTCTACTACTAGAAGTACCTAAAACCAAAACTAAAAACCAGAAGAATGAAGCTTAGTGAGTCTCCCCAAACTACTACATATCATACACATAATCACATAACCGCATACATTGGGCCTAACCTGCTACCTCGGGCCCTACCCGACATCGAACAAATCTGGCATCAGCCCCCGCCTGGCATTGAGCCTCGCTCGGTATACATATCTGTTTCTACCAGGCCCCTCTTGTGTCTGAGCCTCGCTCGCTATATGCATACAAACATATAATCAATATCATGCTAGTACATAACATACATACACAGCACTATAACTGCTAGTCTCAAGGCCCCGCCCATACTCTACTAGTAATGAAATATGAAACCCCGTCCACACTCATCTAGTGAAGAGATACGGGCCCCCCGCGCCACCTCCCTACAAGGCACATACAAGTATCACAAAGACAACAAGTATAACTGAACATGCATTTCCTTCCTTGGGTACCACCCGACATCGAACCGTAGTTCGGAAACATACATATAAACCTTCCTCGGGCCTTGCGCGGCATCAGACCGCAATCCGGAAGCTTACAAACTACATCGGGCTAACCCCGCCATCGGATCTAAATAAAGTATTCACTAACATACATAAACGTGCCAACATTGGTGCCTTAGACCCGTTCCTATAGGAGAAAACTCACCTCGCAAGCTTACTGCAGAATCCCGCGAATAAACTGATGGGTTTTGAGCATCTTATCACTCCTATGGTGTACATGCAACCCTAAAAACCTTGGATCTATGTTTGACTAAGATACATGCAAATAATTATTTTTCCAAGGTTCTTATCCTATCTAGCATGGCACGGGGAACTTTAATCAAATAAAGCTAGTAGAATTACTTACCTTGTAGTTGTAGTTAATTGCTTGGAGTTTTAGAGCCTAGTACCAATAGTGTGGATGCCTCAAATGGAAATCACAAATCACCACAAACTTTGGAACCTTGAGAGAATAGTCACAACTATCTTGAAATTGGCCCTCTTACTTTACTCACCACAACTAGTGTGATTTCAAGAACCAAAGCCTCCTTTATATAGTGTGGTGGATTAGGGTTACATCCATGTAAACCCTAATACCCATGTCCTTTCATTTCCATGAGACCCATGGGTTAAAGCTCCATGGAGTATCCATGGACTTTCCAAGCAAGCCTAGCCCATTCCAAATAAGCATTAGCCCACACTATATAAATATAAGAGACCATATTTAATTAGTAATACTTTTGATCTCTAAATTAATCCTAGATTAATTATAGATCAATACTAATTAAATAATATGATTTTATATTAATATATTAGAACTTATAATATATTAATAAATCATAACTTATAGTATTCTTAAAAGATTATCCATATATTGTTCGGGTGAAGTGCAACCCAAATAGACCATGCCGAGTCGGGTCAAGTACATACCAAATATAGTTATGGACTTAGACACTATATCCAACAGTCTCCCACTTGGATAAGTCTAATAACTATAGTTGCAAGTATGACTTCAGGAACTGATTAGCAATCATAGCTCTTTAAAATCTATTGAACTAGAATGCGCCATTTTAGATAAGTGATTATATAATCCTCTGTTCTAGATATCAGCCAGACAAATACATGGAGCATGGTATTGCTTATTGACCGGCATTTGTTTCTCGATTTCCGATTTGTTTGACATAGAACTTAATAGAACACATCAATTTAGTTTTGACCGGGCCCGGTACATAGGTCGAAACAAAATCATCGAGGGGCCCATATATCGCTTCTATTCCTAGAAGGAACAGATAAACTTCGACTCATGTGTTTGCTCTACTACTTGTTGAAGTACACACAAAGGTACGTTTTATAACATCAGGTTACCAATGCGTTTTCGTACAATCAATGCATAACCAACTCATAGGCAACAAATCATATCTCTAGGTTTGAAGACTTATATTATATTACCGTCTCACGATCACTCGAGATAAATTCCATGAAGTGATACAAGTGAGCGTGGGTTGAATACAATACTCAGAACTTATGAGCACTCATGAGTGTTTTAGCCCCTCTTTGTGTAACATCTTAGAGCTCGACAAGCCAACCCATGACAGTCTTGATTCATATCTACTTCCAACATATGACCAACTGTGGAGAGTTTGAATAATATGATATAAACCATAACATAATTATTCTGGAAGTCAAAACATGCAAAAGATAAATAATAGTAAACGATTGACAAGTGATAGCAACACTTTACTCATAAATAACAACTTTTATTTATCATCAAATGTCAATTACATTTTACAAATTTCAAGATTATCTAACTACTAAAATTAATATCATCCTTCAGCCCTATGCTCTGAGCATGCTGGAGATGCTTAGCCCAAGTCAGTCCCTTCGTGAGGGGATCTGCTGGGTTCTCATCCGATGATACCCTCTTTGGCACGAGGATTCCTTCTTCTATTCGATGTTTGATGAAGTGATATTTTCTGTCAATGTGTCTGGATCTCCCATGATCTCTTGGTTCCTTGGCTAAGGCAACCGCACTATTGCTCTCATAGAAAATCTCCATTGGCTCCTTTATAGCTGGTACAACTCCAAGGTCTCCAATGAAGTTCTTTAGCCATATAGCCTCCTTTGTTGCCTCACTTGCTGTTATAGACTCCGATTCACACGTGGAATTAGCCACTGTCTCCTGCTTGGAACTTTTCCAAGTAATTGCCCGTTCGTTTAGGGTAAAGACGTAGCCCGACTGAGAGCAGAAATTATCCCTGTCAGTATGGAAGCTAGAATCATTGTACCCTACAACTCTCAAGTCATCACTCCCACCGAGGGTAAGGACCCGGTCCTTAGTCCTCCGTAGGTACTTGAGGATATTCTTTACCGCAGTCCAGTGTCCCTTACCAGGGTTCCCCTGATACCTACCAACCAAGCTCAAAGCAAAGGCTACATCAGGTCGAGTACACGTCATAGCATACATGATCGATCCTATAGCTGAAGCATATGGTATTCGACTTATTTCTGCTATCTCAGCCTCTGTACTAGGGCTTTGTGTCTTACTCAATCTGGTGTTACTCTGAATAGGTAACTCACCTTTCTTGGAGTTATGCATGTTGAATCTTTTCAACACTTTGTCCTTATAGGTACGTTGACTAAGTCCAATTAGTCTTTTACTCATGTTTCTCAAAATCCTTATCCCTAGGATATAGGCAGCTTCACCAAGATCCTGTTGGATTAATGTCTAAGTCCATAACTATAATTGGTAAGACTTGACCTGACCCGGCATGGTCCATTTGGGTTGCATGGCATCATGCACTTGGATAGACTATAATGAGAGAAATAAGACACTTATGGTTGTTAATATATTATAAGTTCTAGTATATTAATAATAAGAATAATAAGATTATTTAATTAGTATTGATCAAGAATTAATCTACGATTAATTAAGTGATCAAAAGAAGACTAATTAAATATATGGGTTGATTGTGTAAATCATCCATACTTGTATAGTGGGCTAATGCTCCATGGATAATCAAGTTGGGCTAAAACCCATAGGATGGTCCATGGATGCTCCATGGTGTATTTGAACCCATGGATCCAAGGAAATGGAAAGTCATGACAATTAGGGTTTACCCTAATTGTAACACTATATAAAGATCTTATTCTTGACAAAATCGGCCACTAGAGTGTGAAAAATAAGGGCTAGCCGATTTCATGAGTTGTAGATTTCTATCAAGTTATTCCAACTGTATTTGGTGTTGTGTGAACCATTTGAGGTGTCACACTTGGGGCACTAGGCACTCAAGCTTCATGAAGACTTTCTACATCAAAGAGGTATGTATTCTATCTTGTTACATTCATTGTTTTGTATGCTAGATTAGGATAATACCTTGGATATTCATATTTGTATGTATAATAGAGAAAACATAGATCCAAGGTATTTAGGGTTGCATGTACACTTAGGAGTGTTAAAATGCTCAAAACCCTACAGTGGTATCAGAGCCTAGGCTGGTTTTCTTGTTATACTTGCAAAAGAAGCTGGAAAATCGAGTTTTGATGCTGTCTGCCTAGAAGACTCGCCGAGTCCAAGGCAAAAAGCATCCAACTCGCCGAGTTGGTTCATGCACTCGACGAGTTGGACCCCCAGACTACATAAATTCGACTTTTTTGGCTGAAATTGGACTAGGAACATTACCCTAAGATGTTTTTGGACTTATAAATTTGTTTTTGATGTGGTAATGTTCATGCTAATCCAATTTCAAAGATAATTGTCAATTGATTCATGTTTTGAATTAGTTTAAGGTTTAGACTAATTACATGAAAAAGTTTGATTTGAATTATCTTGTTCTTATGAGTTGCTTAGATTAATCGAAAAGTTGAGTGAAATAGTTGTTTTCAATCCAAATTAATCTAAGAATTGATTCTAAAATGTGTTTTTGTAACTTGTCCTCAAGTTATATGAAAAGTCACATTTAAGTTTCATAAAACTCATAATTGTTGGCAAAGGTTACACAAATGAAGAGTCTAGTTCTAATTAAATGGGTTTATGACTCCATAACTTGTCCTCAAGTTATGGAGGACCAAGAGTCTCTTCATTAATTAATAAATAAATAAAAAAAAGTGTAACCTTAATTAATTCCATAAGTTATAAAATAAAGAAAAGTTAATTCTTTTATTAGTTTAAAGTCTTCCATAACTTTTCCTCAAGTTATGGAACTTGAAGAGTTTTTGGATTAAAACTACTTTAAACACATAAGTTATGGAACTTGAAGAGTTTTTGGATTAAAACTACTTTAAACACATAAGTTATGGAATTAATTAGTTTTGAATAGTTTCAAAACTTGCCTTCAAGTTTTGGAATTTGAAAAGTTTTCACTTATGAATACTTTAATTCCAAGTTAGCCCTTAGAATTTTAAATAGTTAAAATTCAACCCTTATACTTTATAATATTATAAGTTAATAATATATATATATATATATATATATATATATATATATATATATATATATATATATATATATAAGAGTAAAGTAAGTCTTACCGCTAGTACGCCTCATTCACGAAACCGGTCTATAAGGTGGGTATAAGGTTGTTGCCTATAAAATGGCAACTTAATGGGTGTCCACTCTCACCCACCGCTTGCTTGACTGGTGGAGGGTCATTAGCCGAACGGGTTTGACAGGACTATAATTCTCCCTTCATTAAAAGTATTAATGATAAATACTAAGTAACTAAACCTTTTACAAATACCCAATCTTAGTTACTTAGGAAAATGTGAATAAGGTGCTAATCCATGAAATTACACTTTGCACTTTGTTTAAGTCGGTTAGTGGAGCATGTGTGGTTAATCGGCACACTAACTCGTATTTAACAAGGTAGGCAAAGGGTAACTTAATGTTTATCATAGTATCGATCGAGCGTGTGTGGTTAACCGGCACATCGATTGAGGGGTAAACACTTAAGGGTACCAAGTAATTTGCATGGTTACTTCACACCTTGGTTTGTGATCCTCAGCATCCCAATCACAAAACCTGAAGGGCACACTCGAGATTGAAACATGCCATTGAACAGTTCAATGAATCTCAAAGATCTAGGAGTTTCAAAAACCAATTAAAACCTAATAATACATTTCGTTTATCTTGGCGGAAATTGGTGAATCGTCATTCACCTACCTTCAAATATTTTATAGTTTGGATTACGGCATACCTCTTCTAAGTTGTAAAATAGTTTGTTGGGTCCTAGCCTTAATATTTCATATTGGGTGTCATATTAAGGACTTAAGATCAACTATCTTGAATATCTCCCAAAAGATGTCTGGTTTAGACATTTATGATCTTCCCAAATCTCTAGAAACAAGCTTTCCTAAATGAAGATGATGTTCCTTGGAAATCATACTTCATTCACCTCCTCCAATTATTCTCCCCAACCCACAAGTTCTTGAAAAGTTTAAGGTCACTCAAGCCCAATTGGCAAGGCAAGGTCTAGGTGTGGTCACGTCTTGGAGATGTAGTCACATATTGAAAAGCCAGGAGAGTTGGGTGTCAAAGTCTTGAGAAAGTTGGTGGTTTAATCACTTTCTAAGTCACATAGTGAGCTCCTTTGGGACTCCTATGAAACAGACTATGACAAGACCCTTAATGATCTTATCTATTTGTTAAGATCAACTTCATTAAAACTTTATGGACATTGACAATGATGACATTGGGTATCTAGTAAAGCTCTCTCTTCCCAGTGGAAAGGGATCGGCCATAGTCAACTCGGTTGACCAAATGGTAAAGAGAAAAGCTAAGTCTGTGATAGTCCCGTGTACCATTATCAAAGGGTCCATATGTTTATATTGCCAAAGAAAGGGGAATTGGTTGCGAAGTTGCCAAATTTACCTAAGGATGTTAAAGTCAATAAGTTTGACTCTACTTTAGGTAAAGTCCACTATCTAACTCTGTTAAGTTTCTATTATGAGATTCTTATTACATGATGTGACTGGGTCACATGTTGATGTTTTAAGAATCAAAGAAAAGTAAAGGAACTTAAAGAAAGAATATGATGAATCTGATCGCGTAGATGGATCTCTATCGTGTAGTTTGAAGATCGGATTCTTGAGCTGCTTCTTAGGAGTTATGAGATATTACTTAGGAATAGATAACAACAAGTTTTCATATGGATTGTAAGGATAAGTTTTTCCGCAAAGTTTTAAAATAAAAGAAAATTTTTGAATTTATTTATTTTAAAATATCCTTACAATGGCATCTGTGAATTTTTTTTGTTGCTTATAAGATTCCATTAATAGAAAGAGTGGAAATATGAAATTGATTCTTTCATTTGTGGTAATGTCTAAATTTACCAAATAAGGAAAGATTCTCATCACCCAAGTTTCAATTGGACCGGGACTTGGAATCATGCAAGGTTTATAGCATGATGAATGAGAACTTTCAAGTATTGGAAAAAATTAAGACTAATTACTCGGTCACATGGATGTGTGAGTCAAGTAAAGGACTAAGGGATCGAGTACACATTCTTGTGCACTGATTAAGTCCACCACCAAAAGATTGATAAGACTATCCATCATAGTTTACTAAAGCTCAGTAAATATGATTATACTTACAAGCTTAAGTGTAACTCAGAGACATTGGAAAAGGTTCCAATGTATGGCAGAGCGAATAAGAAGAATCAGATTAGGCAGAAGGATAAAAGTTTCTCAAATCTGAAAAGATGGGAGAGTAAATTAGCATCAGTTTTGTGATCATCTTAATGATTAAGAAACCATATCAAAATTAGTTCTCTAAGGAAAATCTTAGTGCATTCTTATGACTAAGAAGAGGGATCTTGAATTGTTGAAATGGTGAAATCAAGAAGATGAGTCATACTTCGTTCCAATAAAAATTCTTAGAGTCATACTCCAAGATTGTAACTTGAGTGACATGTCTTAAAGAAGGTTTAAAACACTTGTCAAATGTAAGAGTAAAAGTTTTCTACTCTTGTACATTTGAAATTGGTAAGTTGTGATGTTTTAGATAAAACAAAGACCAACTTAGGCCAATTGTGTGAAGTGTTTGTCTAGGTTAGAATCCACACTATCTCTTGGATGTTTAACAAGGGAGTCTTATAGGTCAAGAGGACAGTAGGAGTCTTAAAAGTATTGAAAATCTCAAGAACTAATCAAGAATAGAACTTGAAGTTCTTCACGAGCACATGACTTGAGGTTTATAACCTATCGTGTTGACGTATTCTGTGCCCATTCGAGTTAAAGTTAGCTTTGCATATGAGTTCTTAGAGTTCTCAATGTGCTGCACAACAACTTGGAAGCAATGGCAGGCCCTTGAGCTGCCAGGTGGCAAGAAGTTAAGATTGAGTTCAATCGATATGAGTTTGGATTTGTCATTATCCTTGTCTTGTGACTATGGTTTTGACAATTCACATGGATAAGAACACATACACCATAAAAATCTAAGTGTCATAAGGTTTCTCTCCGATTCATGAAAATGATGGTGAGGAAACACTTTCACTAAGTAGATTTTAGCTAGATAGCAATTGTGATATTTGCATTCTCAAAGTCGTTAGTGGAGCGTGTGTGGTTTACCGGCACACTAACATGGACTTGTGAGAAGTGGCAAAAAGGTCTAACCATTATGATTACGGCATCCCTCTTCATAATAGTTTAGACACACAAGTGTGCTATCTAAGGGAATGTGTGTGATTTTGATAAAGTCTTATCAAAACAATCTAGTATCAGAAATCTGAAATTTGGTAAGAAAGTCAGCTGATTTTTGAGTACATGTCAAAGCTAGTGGGAGCATAAGTGTTATGCTAATAATCATCATGTTAGTGGGAGCATGATAATTATGATAAGTATTTCAAGTTAGCAATGTTAATTATAGAAAACAAAAGGTTTCAATTAGGAAAAGTTGTTTTGCTATAATTAAGGGAGAGGAAATTATACTTCATCTCAAATCTATAAGCTTAGATCATGAGGTTTTAATCATTTAGTCAAGGATATATATATGAATTTCATGTTGGAATGGCTCAACATAAGGAAATTCTATATATGGGTCCATTATTTGCGTTCTAAAATTCTATTATGATTACGACATCCCTTTTCATAATCTGAATTATGAGAACTTGGCAAATTGAAATGGAAATATTATAGCAAAAGACTGGTTTAGTCTTTATGTGAGACATCATGAATCGTGTCCCATATGCTTCGGATATTGGATCGATTACATGTGCTATATTCATCCTTTCTAAAATTTTCCAAATGCCTGGGGCATTAAGAAGGGAAAAGGTTTAGAACTGGATATGACTAAAAGGATTAAACAATTGTCGACGACAATCTAAGGTTTACCAAAGACTGGTTGCTCAAGGACAGTTGGAAGTATAGTGATAATTCTGGAAGGACCATATTGACATAATCTGTAAGGAGGCAACTCTTGTTCAGAAGTGATAGTCAAAATGGAATCTGGAAATGTTTCAAAGTTAGAATTTTCAATCTGTGTAAGATTAAGGAAACTTAATGCAAGAAGGATGTTTCCTAGGAGTTGATCTCCTTTGGAATGCTCTGTAATGTTTGTTGTCAAGTCTTTATGACTTTGCGCATAATCATTACAAGAGGATCAATACATATAAGTTTAGAATCTAACAGATTTCAGTAAATGACATGAATTTGGAATTATTGTATTTGCAGTAAGGATTTGGGAGTGTGAAAAGAGAATCATTGAAGTTATGTTCAATGGATCTAGTTCACAAAGTAAAGGTCATAGACAAACATAGTATGCATACTTGGTGTATGGCATGACTAGTGTTTAGAAAACATAGTGTACATGCTTGGAGCATGGGATAACTATTGTTTTAAATTCAAGAATAAAGTTGATAGCTGAAACAGTATACAATGAATAATGTGTAATCATATAGTGATAAATAAAAGGTGTTTTATTTATGTTCATAGGTTTTGATACCATATTGGATTCAATTATTATTGTGTTTCACTTTGCATGTTTTGACTTCCCAAATAAGCTAGGTTATGCTTCCGGAATGACTAAGTTATTCAAACCATCCACAGTCGGTCATATGTTGGAAGTAGATATGAATTAAGACTGTCATGGGTTGGCTTGTAGAGGTCTAAGGTGTTGGACAAAGGGCTACAACACTCATGAGTGCTCATAAGTTCTGAGTATTGAATTCAACCCGCACTCATTGGAATCACTTCATGGATTTAATCACGAGTGATCATGAGACGATAATATCTTATATTTTTCAAACCTAGAGATATGAGTTGTTACTATGAGTTGGTTGTACATTGATTGCATGAAAACGCATTTGGTAACTCGGTGCTATAAAACGTGCCTTTGTGTATGATTCAACAAGTAGTAGAACAAACCATATGAGCCGAAGTTTATCCATTCCTTTTACCTTTGGGATAAAAGCGATATCTGTGGGCCCCTCGATGATTTGATGATGACAAACGGAAGTGCTCGGCAGGGCCAGGACTGATTTGATTTGTTCAATTAGTCAGTCGTCATAAATCGGAAATCGGGAAACAACAAATGGACAGAGAGAATGATTATAATCCATGTCTCAGTTCATATGATATCTAGAATGGAGGAATATATGATCCCTTATCTAATGGACAAGTCATTGAGAAAGGTCAGAGTTCATCGACAAGGTCAGAGTTCGACAGAAGCTTTTGAGAGCTATGATTGCCAGTCAGTTCTTGAAGTCATACGCAATAATAGTTTTAGACTTATCCAAGTGGGAGACTGTTGGATTAATTTCTAAGTCCATAACTATAATTGGTAAGACTTGACCCTACCCGACATGGTCCATTTGAGTTGCATGGCATCATGCACTTGGATAGACTATAATGAGAGAAATAAGACACTTATGGTTATTAATATATTATAAGTTCTAGTATATTAATAATAAGAATAATAAGATTATTTAATTAGTATTGATCAAGAATTAATCTAGGATTAATTAAGTGATCAAAAGAAGACTAATTAAATATATGGGTTGATTGTGTAAATCATCCATACTTGTATAGTGGGCTAATGCTCCATGGATAATCAAGTTGGGCTAATACCCATATGATGGTCCATCGATGCTCCATGGTGTACTTGAGCCCATGGATCCAAGGAAATGGAAAGTCATGACAATTAGGGTTTACCCTAATTGTAACAGTATATAAATATCTTATTCTTGACAAAATCGGCCACTAGAGTGTGAAAAATAAGGGCTAGCCGATTTCATGAGTTGTAGATTTCTCTCAAGTTATTCCAAGTGTATTTGGTGTTGTGTGAACCATTTGAGGTGTCACACTTGGGGCACTAGGCACTCAAGCTTCATGAAGACTTTCTACATCAAAGAGGTATGTATTCTATCTTGTTACATTCATTGTTTTGTATGCTAGATTAGGATAATACCTTGGAAGTTCTTATTTGCATGTATAATAGAGAAAACATAGATCCAAGGTATTTAGGGTTGCATGTACACTTAGAAGTGTTAGAATGCTCAAAACCCAACAGATCCTTCATAGCGAAACACTTCCCAAGCCAGGACTTTACTTCCTGCAGGGTTGGGATGTCATTTCCTATGAGTAGTATGTGATCCACATACAGTACCAAAAAGTTGACTATGCTCCCACTAGCCTTGATATAGACACAAGATTCATCTTCACTCCTTGAAAAACCAAATTCTTTGACTTTCTCATCAAAGCAGAGATTCCATCAGTGGGGTGCCTGTTTCAATCCATAAATGGATTTCTCGAGTTGACACACTCTATTGGGGTACTCTGTACTGAAAAAACCCTCTTGCTGAACCATGTAAAGATCTTCAACCAACTTTCCATTAAGGAAAGTGGTTTTGACATCCATTTTCCATATTTCATATTCATGAAATGCAGCAATGGCTAACAGAACCCTAATAGACTTAATCTTGGCCACTGGTGAAAAGGTCTCATCATAATCAACTCCCGGAGTTTGAGAATAACCCTTTGCAACTAGTCGTGCCTTATAAGTGTGTATATTACCATCCATGTCGGTCTTCTTCTTGAAGATCCATTTGCACCCAACTATCATACGATCAGGTACATTGTCAACCGAGTTCCAAACTTGATTGTCATACATGGACTGTATCTCGCTATCCATAGCCTCTTTCCATTTAGCAGCCTCATGGCTTGTCATGGCTTCCGTGTAGCTGTTACACTCATCCAAATTACCAGTGTGTTATCACTGATAACTGTCTCACCATCTGAAGTAATATGGAAACCATAATAATGCTCAGGTGCATTCCTAACTCTGGTCGAACGCCTCAGACGTATAGATTCTTCAGTGTGCTCAACAGAAGTTTCCTCCTCAGGTTGAGGGCTAGGGTTTGAGGTTCCTTCACCACTTGACTCTTGAATTTCCTCAAGGTCAATTTGCCTCCTACTGTCTCCTTGGCTCATGAATTCTCTCTCTCGAAAGAATCCTCTTCTTTCTACAAAGACCATATTATCACTGAGTCTGTAGAAGATGTTGCCAAAGGATTTCTGTGGATAGCCAATGAAAACACACCTTTCACTTCGGGGTTCGAGCTTATCATGAGTCTCGTGTCTAAAGAAAGCCTCACAACCCTAAATCTTGATTGGGTCTAGATTGGGAACTTTTCCAGTCCACATCTCGTGAGGTATTTTGACAACCTTCTTTGTAGGGACTAGACTAAGGCTATGGGCGGCAGTCTCTAAGGCATACCCCCAAAATGAGATTGGTAGCGAAGCTCGACTCATCATGGAACGAACCATGTCCAACAAGGTCCGATTGCGCCTCTCAGCTATACCATTCAACTGTGGTGTCCTAGGAAGTGTCAATTGTGAGATAATCCCACATTCCTTAAGATAGTCAACGAACTCAGTACTAAGATACTCACCACCACGATCGGATCGAAGCATCTTAATGTTCATGCCCAATTGATTCTCCACTTCTTGCTTAAACTCGTTGAATTTCTCAAAGGTTTCTGACTTATGCTTGATTAGGTAGACATATCCATATCTACTAAAATCATTAGTAAAAGTCACATAGAAGCGATTAGAATCTTTTGTGGCAGTTCTAAAGGGTCCACACACATCCGTGTGTATGAGGTCCAACAAACCTTCACCCCTAGCACAAGTGTTGGTAAAAGGTGACTTTGTCATTTTACCAAGCAAACAAGATTCCCAGCTATCATCTGACTTTAGGTCAAATGACTCCAAGACTCCATCCTTTTGGAGTTGGCCTATGCGTTTCTTACTTACATGTACAAGACGACAATGCCATAAAGATGCTTTATCTAAGCCAGTGGAAGAGTCAATACACAATACATTATTTCCTAGATTATCTACAATAGATACAGCTTCATACACGTCATCACAAGGTAATGCTGTAAAATAAAGAACATTATTAAGTAAAGCATCAATACTATCATTATTATTATCAAAATAAAAGGTAAAACCATGTTTATACAATGCATGAAAGGAAATAACATTTCTTGCCATTTCTGGTGAATAAAAACACTTATTCAAATCTAATGTAAACACACTATTTAGCACTAAGGAATAAACTCCTATCTGGGTGACAGGTGAAGCGTTCCTGTTTCCCATGATCAAGTTTATCTTTCCCTGCTCCACATTCTCACTTCTTCTTAGTCCCTGCAAATCACAACATATGTGAATACCACAACCTATATCAAGGACCCAAGACTTAGAATGAGGTGAGTTATTAGAGAATATAGTGTATATACTTGCATGGTTGGGTTTTACTTTCCCATCCTTCAAATATTGCTGGTACTTTGGGCAGTTTCGCTTCCAGTGTGACTTTTCATGGGAATAGAAGCATTCAGCCTCATTAGGGTTAGCAGAAGGAGTGACAAAACCTTTCTTGGTTTTGCTTGAAGAGGAGCCTTCAAGGGTCTTACCCTTGGTACCCTTAGAAGGGTTTTTTCTCTTCTTCCCTTTGCCATGCCCGATTGCCAAGACATTGGCCGCAGTAGGAGTAGGAGTAGGAGTAGGAGTAGTAACAATCGACTTACCCTTTAGACCACTTTCGGCGGTCTTCAAGAGTCCTTGAAGTTTGTTGAGGGTGACTTCTTCCTTGTTCATGTGATATGTCATGCGGAATTGATCATAACACGATGGTAAGGAGTGCAAAATGATGTCTATTTCTAACTCCTCGGGGAAGTTCACATTCAGCTTCAGTAAACGATCCACATACCTTTGCATTTTCTGCATGTGGCCCGTGATGGGTTCACCATCCTTCATTTCGGATGTTATCATGGAGGAGATTATTTCATATCGCTTTTGACGAGCACTTAGATGGTAACGGTCAATCAAGTCCGGGTGCATCTCAAATGGATAATAGTCCTCATAGGACTTTTGGAGCTCGGCTGTCATGGTGGCCATCATGATGCATGCCAGTTTTGCAGCATATCTTTCATGTACCTCATATTCAGCAAGCTCTTCAGGAGTAGCAGTTTGCTTGGGTACCTTTAGCTCCTTGTCGAGAACATATTCTTTGTTCTCAAACCGAGTGACCATCCTGATGTTTCTGATCCAATCAGTAAAGTTGGATCCATCAAAGATGACTCTCCCACAAAGATTCATGAGAGAGAAGGAGCTAGTAGGGTTTGAGCCAGAAGCATTGTTATTGGAAGACATCTGAAAAGAAGAGGGAATAGATTAGGTTAGATTTAAAGATAGTCCTTAATAAAACACCCAAATGTAGTATTAAGGCTAGGACCCAACACAATATTTTATAACTTAGAAGAGGGATGCCGTAATCTAAGCTTTAAGATATTTGAAGGTAGGTGAATGACGATTCACCAATTTCCACCATGAAAAATGAAAATTTTAATTAGGTTTTAATTGGTTTAGAAACTCCTAGATTCTTTGAGATTCATTGAACTTTCTTCAATGGCATGTTTCAATCTCAAGTGTGCCATTCAAGTTTTGTGACTGGGATGCCGAGGATCACAAAACAAAGTGTGAAGTAACCATGCAAATTACTTGGTACCCCCAATGTATTACCCCTCAACCGATTTGCCGGTTAACCACACACGCTCCATTGATACTATGATAAACATTAAGTCACCCTTTATCTACCTTGTTAAGTTCAAGTTAGTGTGCCGATTAACCACACACGCTCCACTAACGACTTAAACAAAGTGTAAAGTGTAATTTCATGGATTAGCACCTTATTCACATTTTCCTAAAATAACTAAGATTGGGAATTCAATAAAGTTGAGTTACTTTAGTATTATCATTATACTTTTAATGAGAATTTATAAGTCCTTGTCCTACCCGTTCGGCTAACGATCCTCTATTGATAAAGGAAGCGGTGGGTGAGAGTGGACACCCATTAAGTTTCCATTTTATAGGCAACAACCTTATACCCCCTTATAAACCGGCTTCGTGAATGAGGCATACTAGCGATAAGACGACTTGATCTTACACACACACACACACACACACACACACATATATATATATATATATATATATATTATTAACTTATAATATTATAAAGTATAAGGGTTGAATTTTAACTTTTAAAATTCTAAGGGTTGGAACTAAAGTTTTAATCATGACTTTACTTGTTCCAAAACTTGAGGGCAAGTTTTGTAAGCTTTCAAAACTTTTGATTTCTTATAACTTATGAATTTAATTAAGTATTAAAATGAAGACTTTTCATGTTTCTAACTCTTGTGTTCTTTTAATGGTTTTTATTAAAGTGTGGCCTTTGGTTTTCCATAACTTGTGGACAAGTAATGGACTCCATTAAAACAATTTATGATCAAGAATTAAACTACCAAGTAGGTTACAAACAATTCCTATGATCATCTAATCTTCATAAGTTCAAGAACGTGAATATGAACATTTCAAGAATCATAAATTACTCATAAAACTTGTAGTTTTTTATAATAGCCATTGTAAATGGATTAGCATAAACATTACACCATCTAAAACAAGTTTTATAACACCAAAACAATTTAGGGTAATGTTTCTAGTCCATTTCCAACAGCTAAACTCGAAAAATTGGACACTGCAGCCTCTACTCGTCGACTACATGAACAGACTCGACGAGTAGCATGCACTTCTTCATGGACTTGTCGAGTTCCCCCATGGAATCGGCGAGTTCATACGGCAGTGAACAAAAAAATCCGATTTCAAAGCTACTTGCATCAAGTATCAAGTAAACAAGCCTGGGCTCTGATACCATTGATGGATTTTGGGCATTCTAACACTCCTATGGTGTACATGCAACCCTAGAAACCTTGGATCTATGTTTGACTAAGATACATGGAAATAATTATTTTTCCAAGGTTCTTATCCTATCTAGCATGACATGGGGAACTTGAATCAAATAAAGCTAGTAGAATTACTTACCTTGTATTTGTGGTTGATTGCTTGGAGTTTTAGAGCCTAACACCAATCGTGTGGATGCCTCGAATGGAAATCACAAATCACCACAAACTTGGAACCTGGAGAGAATAGTAATCACCTATCTTGAAATTGGCCCTCTTGCTTTACTCACCACAACTAGTGTCATTTCAAGAACTAAAGCCTCCTTCATATAGTGTGGTGGATTAGGGTTACATCCATGTAAACCCTAATACCCATGTCTTTTCATTTCCATGAGATCCATGGGTTAAAGCTCCATGGAGTATCCACGGACTTTCCATGCAAGCCTAGCCCATTCCAAATAAGCATTAGCCCACACTATATAAATATAAGAGCCCATATTTAATTAGTAATACTTTTGATCTCTAAATTAATCCTAGATTAATTATAGATCAATACTAATTAAATAATATGATTTTATATTAATATATTAGAACTTATAATATATTAATAAATCATAACTTATACTATTCTCAAAAGATTATCTATAAATTGTTCCGGTGAAGTTCAACCCAAATGGATCATGCCGGGTCGGGTCAAGTACATACCAAATATAGTTATGGACTTAGACACTATATCCAATATAAACCTCTCGCTGCCAGCTGGCAGATCCCCAAACTGCTGATCACTCGACTCCCCGAGCTATCATTACCAACAAAATAATTAGTCAAGAACGAATAATCCTTCTTAGGGTAAAATGACTATTTTACCCCTGATCAAAGTGAAAGACAACTCTTGGTCGAAGTCAAAGTCAACACTCCGAGTAGACTCAACTCGCCGAGTTGCTCCATCAACTCGCCGACTTCTATAAATAAGAACCCTTAACTCGCGATCCAACTCGTCGAGTCACCCTCCTGACTCGTTGAGTTCCTTAACTACTCATAGTCATAATTTTTCGAATCAACTCGTCGAGTCCCTTCACAGACTCGTTGAATTCTAGCCTAACTGAAATCGGGACAACACGATTTAACTCGCCGTGTTCCTCTATGGACTTGACGAGTCCCATAGTCTGTTTGGGCCATCTTAACAGAATAAGCCCTTATTCTCCGGATCAAGACTCCATACTTCTTCTACATACAAAAAATTCCTTCCCAAGGGAAAAATTTCCAACTTTACCCGCTACTAGTCCTTCTTAATGTGTTTAGCTAAAACCCTAGTTCTTTAGGACATAGTTCTTGTCCAAACAGCCATAATACTCTGAGCTAAAGCATAATAACATAGATCTTGACCTTAAACCTCATTTGGACACGTAAAGTCCCGGCTTTCCTTCCATACATGGCCTTTTGGGGCAAAAAAGGCCATAACAACACTTTAAAGCATGCATGGGGCTTCCATGGCCATAGAGTTTGCACCTTTATGCCATGGAACCCCTTCTAGATCCCATATTTGAAAGATAAGTCACTTGGGACGTCTATTCCCCAAGTAGTGAGCTTATTGGAGCAAAACCCTCATAAAGAGAACACAAGGAGATCTAAGAGACTACTAGGCAGGTTAGAGGCTTTATTACAAGAAAAGGATGATGATAAGATGTTGCTTCTGGATCCACAATATCCTCTTGGATTCCTGAAGACTCTTCTTCTTCTACAAGCTTCAAATCACACAAGGTTCACTAAAAAATGGCTCACAAGCATTGGGGTTTCGAGATCTAGGGTTTGGACAATGGAGGCTAGAATGGAGGCCTTGAAGTGAAGATTAAGTTGCTTAAATAGGGTGCAAAACCCCAAATCTAGGGTTTACCAAACCCATACCAACCCATATAGTTGGCCTCCCCAACTCGTCGAGTGGGTCTCTCTACCCGCATCCAAAAGCAAGTTCCTACTCGTCGAGTTATTCCCATTGGACTCGACGAGTAAACCTCCAATTTGCTTATTATCTTTCCTTAATTACAGTTCTGGTTTCCGAGTGTTATAGCTACCTTACTCTTCTCACTTTGAGTTAAGAGTTAACTGTGTGGTCATTCTTTTATAACAGAGGTACATTTTTATCTTCGGAACCATCTTTATTTATTCTCCATATCACTTTCGCTTCCACACTCGTAACCCTTGAGACTCTCAGAAATTACCACTCAGGTTTACGGTTACATGACTTCAGTGTTAATGATCCTAAATTTGTGATCACCATGAATTGAGTGAAACCCAAAATCCAAAACCAACTTTTGAATTGATGGTGAACAATTGACATGTTCAAGATTTTTTTACCATGGAATTGCCGAGAATCCACCTTCGTCGCTTGTACCTTGAAATCTCATTATTTTATTTTTCCGAGATCTTAATGAAATGTTCTAGGCCTAAGATATTACTTTGCATTAGATCCAGTTTTTATATTTCTTGAGATTTCTAGTTTAACCTGTCAGTTAAATATCTCCAGTGCATACTTGTTTTTAAGACTACACTGGTTATACAAGTACTTCTTCCGAAAGTTTGAACTTATGTTAAGTTTTGGAGTTTGGTTGAAGAAGAATCCACCCTACAAGCCTTATGAAACGAAGCCTTTCATTGTTTCTCAAAACACAGATGTGTCACACCCCAAAACTGAGAACGGCGGAATACGTTCTGGGGTGGAGGACGTCAAGTTCAGTATCATAACAATGCATAATAGTAAAAGCAAGCAACCACATCCATTGAATTAATATAATATTTGTAATACCAGCGTGTTCTGTACATTTATGTAGACACCAAAAGTATAAACAAAATAAAAGATGAGTGTTATATGTACTCCATCTTCCAAAAGCTGTACTAGTACCTGCTTATTGTTGACCTGAGAATACAAGTAATTTTTTAAACGAGTATCAGCATAAAGCTAGTGAGTTCATAAGTATTTAGTGTCATTACTTGTATAAAAGTGTTTACAAATCACATAGTATGACATTTATTAACAAAGTTTGAAGATGGTTTGATCCCTAGAAAATCCCATATTTTCCAGCAAAAGTAGTCTTCTACCGAGACTTAGTTATTTGTAAGTTGTTTCTCTGAAAATGTAATGGTTTTCTCGTGAAAATATCCGAATTAAAAATATAGTTTTAACCTTGTTCAATATAGAGAAATAATAGAGTTTCACCCCAGCAGCATCACTGCCGGCTAAGTGTATTAGCGAATATAAACTCTGGATAGTATCAACGGTGTGTACACCTCGGGATGTGTATTTAATTAAGGTTTGAATGTGAGCTTGTATGTAACCATACTGAGTGATAGTAGTGTAGTGGCTAACCTTCCAGGTCACCAATAGTGTAGTAGTGTAGTGGCTGACCCTCCAGGTCACCAATAGTGTAGTAGTGTAGTGGCTGACCCTCTAGGTTACCAATAGTGTAGTAGTGTTTTGTCATCCCTGGGCCTAAAAGGCTCGGACTGTAGCTAGCAGTCGAGATGGGGGAAAATCTGTCCCGTATAGATCTATACATGTAGTGGTCGCTCTCCCTCCAGGAGATGATGATTACCCGACGATCGCATAGCGATAGGTCGTATAGAGAAATAATGCATCACATTCTGCTGTAGTATTTTCTCTCATATAGTATATAGTGTTCTCTTAGTATACCATGTTCTGTACTCTTGAAATAGTTTATAGTATTTCTCCTTATAGTAGATAGTGTTTCCTTAGTATAGTGAATAGTGTACTCTTTACATAGTGTATTGTACTTACAGCCTTGTATTTGTACTGACCATAGTATGTATCGTAGTAACATCAGAAATGAGTGGTAATCCTTAACTATGCCTATTATAGTTAAATAGAGTACTTGATTGAGTGTCTTCGATATGTAGGAATATCGAACTAGAGTGAAAACTTTTATATCTAACACAAATATACAAGATATATAACTAAGTATTCAACGACAGTCGGACAGATAACCTAGCACCCTAAGTCCACAATCAAACAAGAACATGAAATAAGGTGAGTTATCAGTTCTATGTCCTTCAATACTTACTTATATAAATATATTGGTGCAGACACGATTTGAAAATAATTTGAGTTTTGAAAACATTTAAAATTTGTTTTAAGACAATTGATTTGTGAAAATGACGTTGACAAACATTTGAAATAACTTTACTGACCTGGTACTTTGAAATGTAGAAAATCCTTTTGTTAGCAAGTTTTAAATCACGTGTGATTGATACTGTAATGTATTGAATTCAACTTGTATTCCCCCCTCCCCATAAAAGCATTTAAAACATTTGAAAGGTTAATTAAGGGGTATGAACTCACAGTTTAATGTAGGGTTTGAGTATGCGATTTGTATAAGTGCTGAGTGTCAACGGATGTTCTGAACACAAGTAGCCCCTATTAATCATATGGTGACACATATATAAGTTAGCGCTAGGGTGTTTCATTACTAAAATTGATGAGAAATCACCCTAAGGGATTGAAATCACTAGGGCTAAGTGTCCCGTGTTCTATACTCAATGGTCTATACAAGTTTAAGACCAAATATGGGTGTTAGGGTGTGTGTATGGCCATAAAGGTGAGTGTGCGGTTGGCGTATGCGGCCAGACTTGTGTGTGTGGCTGCACACTAGAGTGTGCGGCCGTACAGAGTGTGTGTGCAGCCGTACACAGGGGTGTGCGGCCGTACACTCCTTGTTTGAGTCCCATGTGTCGATTGTGTGGCCTTACTCTCACTTTGGAGGGTATTATGATTGTGTGCGGCCACCTGATGAAGGTGTGCGGCTGCACTCCTTCATAGGTTGAAGAACATGAAGACCATTATGAGTTTGAGGTTTGGATTCAAGTGCTTTACCTCAATGACAAGCTAAATGATTGCGTTCTTCACATTTTGGAGGCCTTCTAGGAGTTCTTGGGTGGTTTTCTAGAGAGAGAAAGTATAGAGAGAGAAAGGATGCAGCCAAAAGTGAATGGAAGGGGGTCCTCCCCTTTATATAGGGTTGAGTGTGAGGCTGGAGGGGTTTGCTTAGTGTGCGGCCGCACACACCTCTCTTGGTGTGTTTGGCTGGATTTTGTGATGCAACACCCTTCCTAATCGTTCCTAAGGTCCATATCTATGATATATTATTAAAAGATACTAAATTCAAGTGAATTATAGATATATGGATCGATTGCTCAATGTAAAAGTGTCTGGTTGCGACATCCTCCCCCCATTAGGGAATTTCGTCCCGAAATTATAGTTCAAGCAACTAAGTTATTACATATTAACTTAAGAAAAAAGATGAGGATATTTATGTTTCATTTGATCCTCGCGCTCCCAAGTGAACTCCGGTCCTCGCTTGGCATTCCAGCGAACCTTTACAATTGGGATGCGACTTTGCTTTGTTCGCTTGACTTCTCGATCCATAATTTGGATAGGTTCTTCCACAAAGTTGAGACTCTCGTTGATCTCGATCTCGTCGGGTGGGATTACAAGAGTCTCGTTGGAGAGGCACTTTTTCAAGTTTGAGACGTGGAAGGTAGGATGTATGTTACTAAGCTCGTGGGGTAGGTTGAGTTTGTAAGCCACAGGACCAATTCGAGCGAGGATCTCAAAAGGCCCTATGTACCTTGGATTTAGCTATCCACGCTTTCCAAAGCGTATCGTGCCTTTCCAGGGTGAGACTTTCAAGAGGACTCGGTCCTCTACCTGGAACTCCAAGGGTTTTCTTCGTTTATCTGCGTAACTTTTCTGTCGGTCTCTAGCGGCTTTCAATCTTTCACGAATCTGAACGATCTTCTCGGTCGTTTCTCGAATGATATCGGGACCTGTGAGAGTGCTATCAGGAATTCGTCCTTTAGCTAACTGAGTGTCACCCACCTCAGCCCAACATAGAGGGGATCTGCACTTTCGGCCGTAGAGGGCTTTGAATGGAGTTGCCTTGCTCGTGTGGTAACTGTTGTTATAGGAAAACTCGACAAGGGGTAAGTGGGTATCCCACGCTTTACCGAAGTCGATCACACAGGCTCATAGCATATCTTCCATAGTTTGGATAGTCCTCTCACTCTGTCTATCGGTCTGTGGATGGTAGGTTGTACTCATATCCAACCTCGTTCCTAAGGTACTCCGTAGTGATTGCCAGAATCTCGAAGTGAACCTACTATCTCTATCAGAAATAATAGATACAGGAACACCATGTAGTCGAACAATCTCCTGGATGTAGATTCGTGTGAGTCTTTCCATCTTGAAAGTTTCTTTGATCGGCAGGAAATGGGCGGATTTCGTCAATCGATCGACAATTAACCAAATGGTATCATACCCACTTGGAGATCTGGGTAATTTGGTAATGAAATCCATAGAAATCATCTCCCATTTCCACTCAGGTATCTCGGGCTGTTTTAGTAGACCTGAGGGTTTTTGGTATTTGACCTTCACCTTGGCATAAGTCAGGCACTTGCCCACGAAGGTAGCGATCTCGACTTTCATGTTCGGCCACCAATATAACTTTTTGAGATCAAGGTACATGTTGTCCGAACCTGGGTGAACAGAGTACTTGGTCTTGTGAGCTTCGTTCATGACTACTTGTTTGTAACCGCCAAACTTTGGGTTCCAGATTCGATCCATGAAACAATAAACTTCGTCTCCTCTGACCTCAAGATTTTTATCCATTCCCCTCAAAGCTTTGTTCAGCACGTTTTCTGGTTTCAGTGCCTCCATCTGGGCTTCTTGAATTTGGGTGGATAAATGGGAATAGATGGTCATTGTCAGTGATTTGACTCTTCGACCAAAATATTCTTTCCGACTTAGGGCGTCTGCTACTACATTGGCTTTACCCGGGTGAACTACAAGAAAATGACACTTTTACGACGCGCAAACCATGACACTCATTGATTTATGTTATGCAAAAGAGAGTGATATTAAAAAAGTGTCATCTCTTCAAAAAATTTAAAGATTTATATCATGCATTATTGAGTGCCCTTAAGTTAGTGTCTCCAGAAAAGAAATTAAAAACACGGAGGGCGCTTTATTTTTAAGGCGCGTCCTCTATACCTGTCGCTTTTTAATTTTAATGAAAACGTGCGTTTAGTAGAGGGGGAAACGAAATCCCCAAATTTTTGAAAACCCGTCTTCTACCTTCTTTCTATCTTTCATCTTCTCCCCTCTCCCTCTTTCTCTCTCCTCTCCGATCCGGTTCTCCGCCACTCCTGACCTCCTTATCGGTCTCATCAAACACCGTGTCCCCTCCTTAATACCTTGCGGCTAGAAAACCCCGTCATCACAAATTCTAAGAAACTAGGGTTTTTTCATACCTCAAATAACGATCCACATCCTCCATAGATCGATCTCTATCGCTTCATTTCTCACAAGAAATCGAACACTTTACATTCATAGGGCCATAATTGGAAGGATCCTCACTCACATTTCTAGAGAATACCTTCGCATATATAACACGATCATCTTCATGAAAATGGCTGCCACTATTGCTTCAGTCGACTCAAGATACGATCGACAATCGGAGCTCAAAGCTTTCGACAAAAAAAAACCGAAGTTAAAGGCCTCGTCGATGCCGGAAGATCGAAGCTTTTTGATGATGATAAATCGGACCTATCCACACTCATCCTGCTATCTACTGAAGTTGATCTTCTTTCATTTTGTTTGATATTCTTAGTAAAGAACCAGGGCACGAAACCTTTGCAAGGCTCAGAATCGACCCATCTGGTAATCTTCTCTCTCTCTCTCTCTCTCTGATCAGTTATCATCAATTATTGGTTTATATCATCTTTCACAAAGAGCTGAATGTCAAAAGGTATTTAATTAATTATAATACGAAATAACAGGGGGTTTATGAGGGATTGCGTGGGCCAATACCAATTCATGTTGTAGTAGTGGTTGGATTTGATGAAACCCCTGATGGACAAAAGTATTAGTTAATTAAGAACTCTTGGGGACAAGGTTTGGGAGATAAAGGATACATGAAACTTGAACATGGCAAGGGTGGGGAGGGACACTACGACATAGCACATTGGTGTGCTTATCCTACTTTTGACGACACTAGTGGATCACATGAAGAAAGGGTCCAATGGTACACAGTAGTCACGAACTCTAGATCTACAAGACATGCTCTGCTTCTGCTACGTACTCTTGAAGACACAGGTCTCTCTCTCTCTCTCTCTCTCTCCCTCTCTCTCTCTCTCTGTAATTTCGTCTACACAGAAACACATACACACAAGTATATGAAAAATGAATAATCCTCCCAATGTTGCTATTCCCATTCTGTCATCTCCTCTCACTAAAAGAAACACATTCCTGCTTTTAGACTGGCTTCACAATTTAAGGGCATTGGGGGTTAGTTTACCAGAAAGGTTCTTGGCTTCACAATTTAAGAAAGGTACTCCATTCTGTCTGTTTTTGATCCTCTATGTATTAGCTGCTTAGGTTTCTCTTGTTGGAACACTGTAAGATTTATTGAATTATCTTTTTTTTGGAAATTTGTTGATGATCATGTTTTCGATTTCAGGGTAAAGAATTTGATGTAGATTCACTCAAGAAAATGTTAAGATACTATCAAAAATAGTAAACATTCTTTCTTCTCTACTGTGTAAGGTATGCAAAAGATATTAGCTACCTAAAACAGGGCATAAACAAATTAGTATATAAATAGACTTTACTGTGATTTTGTATAAAAAGGCTTTTGTGTGTTGGGTGGTGTGGTGTCAGCACGAAAGGAGTTGGGACTACTGCCCCTGATATGTCAGAGTTTGAGACACTGGAGGATGGTGTTGTTGTTCCCCTAGGACACCCCAAAAAGTAGTTGACTTTAAAGGTCAACTCAACTCCTCTTTATACTTTATATCACTATCACCTACTTTTCTTTCTAGTGTTAGTTTGGTTATTATGATTTATGATGACTGGTCTTCTGAATCTATTGCCGACTAGCTTATTATACAATGAGTATTGCTTACAATGTCGATTAGATCAGGATGTGTTATGTTGTTCATGTCAATTTCAACTTCAACAAGTAACATTTCATGTGTTCTATTGGAAATGGAGAAATTGTTCACGTTGCAGAGTTCCTTGGCATATTGAAGGTATTTTCTTCTTTCTTTCTTCCTTTCATGGAATCAGCGGAAGGAATGGAATGGAACACTCGTGAAGGAATATGATTCTTTCCGTTTTAACTTTTTTATTTCTGCTTATAACTAAATAATGTATAGAGTAGAATTAAAAACTATAAGGTGTATTTCCATTCCTACAGGAAAAACCAACGATGATCATGAAATGGAAAATATAGAAAATATGTATTTTTCTATATATATTTGTAATTAATTAATTAATTAATTATTATTATTATCTTTAGGTGGTAAACTAAGACCTGGGCCAAAATATCGCGAATTACAAGAAAGGGTTTCTGTGAAATTAGATTTAAAAGACATCATGGTATATCATCTTCCATTGTTTCTTTACTTTTTGATTTTTCTGTAACTTTATATACTAACTTTTTTTTTCTTGTTGATTCAATTTGACAATTTCAGGTTCATCATGGTGATGTTCTTGGACCTTCTGTCTCTGGGCCCATTGTCCTCCTTGTAGATTGTCCTACATTATCTCATTTTCAAGAATTATTATTATTCACATCATCTCTTGACACATTCTATGGTGAAACACCTAACAAAAGGGTCAATTGTGTGATTCATTTAAGTCCTGCATTGATTGTAAACTCCAGTGATTATCAAAAATAGATGTCAAGATTTCATGGAGCAGAGCACATTATTGCAGGACATCAGATGTAAGTTTTAATCTTAATTTCATCTCCAAATTGTTAATTTTTATGAAAGATGAATAAAATGTGACAAAATTTATCAAGAAGAATGTTGAGATCCCAATTCTGCAATCTAGTGCAAGAGCAAAAAATTTCAAAAGATTTCAAAATAAAATCATTTATTGTGAAGTTTTTTGTGTTTTATTACAGTTTCTTAGAAGTTATTCTTGCATTTACCCCATTCTGTAAATGATAATTTATTTACTTTTCTTTATATAAGCTGGGACATATTTTGATTCAAATGACACTAGATACACAACCATTGGAATTGTTAAGGAATTGAAGATGAGGACGAAAATACCCTCCGCATCACTGAGTTGCCAGTTAGAAGGTGGACATAGGAGTATAAGGAGTTTTTGGAGGTTGCTTTAACTGCTGGAAAAGATAAGGAACCTTTCATAGAGTTAGATTATTATACATAATTATAATATCCTTCATTTTAAGTTTTTTGATGTTTTTTATGTTGTAAATTTTCAGGAATACAATGCTCATAATGACGACACAATAGTTAATTTTCAAATAATAATGACTGCTGATCAAATGAGCAAAGCAAGACAAGAAGGGCTATTGAAGAAATTTAAACTTACTACTACTTTAAGAACAAATAACATGCACTTGTTTGATGCAAATGGCGTGATAAAGATGTATGACACCCCTGAACAAAGTAAGAATATCACAAAATGCACAAAAATCTATCAAACTGTTTTCTTTTTTGGTTTATTGAGTGTTTTACCCTTTGTGCTTATAGTTCTTGAAGATTTCTTTCCCCTTCGTCTTGATTATTATGAGAAAAGGAAGGCAAGTACATCAGTACAAGAAGTAGTTTTACCTTTTGTGCTTACTGGACTTGATGATATTAATAAAGACAAATCAATCGCAGGAAATATCATCAAAGAGGTCGTTTTTACAGTTTTATAAATAGTTTTGAGATTATAATAGTGAAAACTTGGTTTTGATTATGATTAAATGGTAGGTGAACAAGAGATACAAGAGATTAGAAATCGATCTTGATGGTATATACAAGAGAATGCTATTGCTTAAAAAAGAAGAAGAAATATGCAGTTGTGAAAGAGCAAATAAGAGATGGGAAAATTTATAAAGTTATAGAGAAGAAACGTCTGGATATGGTCAGATGTGACTGGAGTTTGTTATCAAAGGAGACTAGATATTTTTTAACTTTTCATATTTATTTATCTCAAATTTGGATTATTTTTTTAATAAATTTGACAGGGGAATGGTTTAAGTGAGATCACAAGTCACACTTGTCGTACATATTGACTTTTGATCACATTCACTCTTTTGTTCATCAGTTCATCACTTCCTACCTGATATCCTCATTGATGTATGCATTTTTCCCTTCAAATAATCAAAGCCTTTTTTTCTTTTAGTATTAATATGGAACATAAGCTTTTTGTTTCAGGTTCTTTCTGAAGCTAAGAAAATAACCGAGTCATGTATGGCTGCAAAGGTAAGTTTTGTAATCTTGTGAAGTGTTTAATAGCAATTTTAGTAATTTTATGAACTAGTGGAATGATGTGAAGGATTAAGCTTCCTATGCCCCTTATTTTCTAAAAAGATAATACTTGGTTATGTGTTTTTCAGGCTGCTCAAGATGTAGAGTTAGCTGTCACATTAAATATTAGTCCAGAAGGCGTGGAGAAAACTGGTGCTCCTGCTGATACCGCATCACCTTCTAGTATGTAGGTGGAGGTGGAGGTGTTGCACCTTTGATGTCAATGACAGACAATGTTGTTGCTTCTTTAGCTTCCCTTCGCATGGTATGGCAAGTCTTTATGTGCCATTGCTTATATATATATATATATATATATATATATATATATATATATATATATATTATATATATATATATAATATTGACATGAATGGTAAATACTTGTATGTTTCTTAATTCAACACCTGCCCCACATATCAATCAAGAGCTGTTTGCTTCTTTTTTTCATGTTTGTACTCTGAAGGAAATCATATCATTGTTTCTTGTGTGCTGCTTCGGGTGAACTTGAGAACCTATGCTCTGGATCAAATAGTGCAAGCTGCAAGTTCTTCAATAGGATTGCAAACTATTAAGCGTGTTGAACAGTTATTACAAGAGCTCAAGGTTTCTTACTATCCGTTCCTCTATACATTCTTCAATGCCAGATTTTTATTACTATCTTCCATTGTTTATTATCTTACTCATACAGTAATTAATATATGCTTTCCATTTTAACAGGTGAATTTGAAACCCAAAGTCCCTATTAAAGTTGTTTGTGCAGAGCATCTGGAATTGCGAAAGGGGATACTGACTCCTCTAAATCTTTAGAAACTGGTATAGTTGACTCATACATATATCCTTTTGTTTTTCTTCCACTGGTTAACGTTACTGAATATGTATACATGTAAGAATTGTGATGTGCTTACAATGACAAAAAAATCAATAACCAAATATATGCTACAAACATTAGAGTTAAAAAAAAATGGTACAACTGTACATGAGATTTATTAAGAACTACAATGCAATCAACTTTGTTGATATAAGTTCAGACAATTATTCACCAGAGGATAACCAAGGCCTAGACTATGAAATTGTATTTTAGTGGATGGGTAAATTAGGTATTTTGCTTACTACATTTTGTTACGAGAGAATCTTATTTGTATGATACATATCAGGCCACTTCATTCAAGTACTTTAGACAAGGGTAATATTCATATGTATACTCAGATGATGAAGGAAAAACTGGTGGTCAGCAGTCCATGTAAGTTTCTTGATTTGTAACATCTTGTATTCAAGAAATAACAATGTACTTTCTACAAAATAATTATAAATTATATTCTTTGAAAATTTTGCTAGATTGGTAGGTTTAAAAGTAAAATGTCCTAATAAGAGTTAATTTTAAAAGTAGAATGAAAATGACAAGTGATTTTGTGTTGTGTTTATAGGGTTGATGAAAGCGAATAGCTATAAAGTTAGAAGAGGAAAAGAAAGTTCAAGCTAAAAGAGATAAGATGCTACAAATGCAAGTGTTGCATTCTTCATATAAATTGTTAGTATGAAACACATAGTAGATTAGAGAATGTAAATTTATATATTGTAAGAAATAGAATTGTATGACATTAAATTTGATGCAGTGGATTGTATTTTTTGTATATGATATTTTATTTCTATTATGAGACATTAAATGCAAATTTAATTTAAAAATTAATAAATATATAAATATTTTTTTTTTAAACATTTAAATTTAGGATACGCAAAAATGTGTGTCATCTTCATTTACGACATGGCCTTTCTTGACAGGGGTTTTAATGATACGCATTGCGTATCATAAATGTGCGTCGTAAATGTGCGTCGTAAATGCACGTCGTCTATAGACGACGCACAAAAGCGTGTCGTCTCTCTTTATGACAGGGCCTTCCTTGACACGCATTTGCGCGTCGTCTGAGCGTTTTACGACACGTATTGCGCGTCGTAAAAGGCTGTTTTTCTAGTAGTGGTGATAACGAATTTCGCATTCGTAATCATTCAGTAGTTTGACCCACTATCGGTTTCTCATATTGAGCTCCTTCTGGTCGAGTATGTGTTGGAGACTTTTGTGATCGGTGTATATCGTGCTCTTCGTACCATACAGGTAGTGTCTCCAGATCTTTAGAGCGAATACGACCGCACCTAACACAAGGTCGTGCGTGGTGTAGTTAATCTCGTGTGTCTTCAGTTGTCTCAAAGCGTAGGCGATGACCTTTCCTCGTTACATCATAACACAACCGAGCCCCTGATTGGACGCTTCGTAGTAGACCACAAACTCATTCGTCCCCTCGGGAAGCGATAGTATCGGTGCGGTGCATAGGGCTCGTTTCAGGGTTTGGAATGCTTTCTTCTGTTTATCTCCCCAGTCAAAGGCCACGCCTTTCTGGGTTAGGGTTGTAAGAGGTTTCGCGATTCGTGAGAAATTTTGAATGAATCTGCGATAGTATTCATCGAGGCCTAGAAATTGACAAATTTCTGTAGGCATCTTCGGCGCTGACCAGTTCTCAATGGCTTTAATCTTGGATGGGTCCACGTGGATTCCTTCTTTGCTGACCACGTTTCCTAAGAATTCGACTCTTCAGATCCAAAATTCGCACTTAGAGAACTTCGCGTATAGCTTCTCCGATCGTAGGGTCTCTAGGACTCGTCGTAGGTGTCCGCGATGCTCCTCCTGACTTCGGGAGTAAACCAGTATGTCATCAATGAAGACGATGACAATCTGATCCAAGTAAGTACGACACACCCTATTCATTAAGTCCATGAATGCTGAGGGTGCGTTGGTCAGTCCGAATGGCATCACTACGAACTCGTAGTGTCCGTAACGAGTTCGGAAGGCGGTTTTCGGAACATCCTCTTCGAGCACTCGCAGCTGATGATACCCGGACCTAAGATCAATCTTGGAAAAGTAACTCGCCCTTTGCAGTTGGTCAAATAGATCGTCGATACGTGGAAGTGGGTAACGGTTTTTGATTGTGAGTTTGTTGAGTTCTCTGTAATCAATGCACATATGAAATGAACCGTCCTTCTTCTTTACGAACAAGACCGGTGCTCCCCAGGGTGAAAAGCTTGGTCTTATAAAGGCCTTGCTGAGCAGCTCGTTAAGTTAACCGGACAGTTCTTGCATCTTAGCAGGTGCTAAACGATAGGGCGATTTGGCTACAGGGGTAGCTCCCGGGATTAGGTCGATCCTAAACTCGACCTGACGCTAAGGAGGTAAACCTGGTAACTCCTCTGGGAAGACGTCAGGAAAGTCGCGCACTACAGGGAAGTCTTTTAGATCTTTCGTTTTTTGGCTCGTGTTAACAACGTGTGCAAGGAACGCACGGTATTCCTTGCGCAAGCACTTTTGGGCTTGAATACTGGAAATGATACGAAGACTCGTG
The DNA here is from genome assembly GCF_051521515.1 of Lactuca serriola. NCBI lineage: Eukaryota > Viridiplantae > Streptophyta > Magnoliopsida > Asterales > Asteraceae > Lactuca > Lactuca serriola. The sequence continues at coordinate 266,932,237 of NC_136415.1, forward strand.
CTGGGTTTGTCTCCCTAAATTACCAGAGTTTGGTTATTTAGCAGATTTAGACGGATGGCTTTGTCGAAGCACAGGATGTCGGCACGATGGAGACTCAACCAATCCATGCCTACGATGACGTCGAAACTCTTGATCGATACCTGTATGAGGTTGATTAGGAACGAATGATTATCTAGCGTGAGGGTACAACCTATGTAGATTTCGTTAGAGCTTTCTTTTTTTTCGTTAGCCATTTCTACAAAGAATGTTTCTTTTAGTGGTTGAGGGGATTGCTTAAGTAAGTGTTTAAAGTTTTGGTTTATGAAGCTTCTTTCTGCACCACTATCGATTAAAACACAAGCATAAGAGTTGTTGAGAAGGAACGTACCCATGACTACTGTAGGGTCTGCTACCACTTCATTGTGATCGATAGCAAGTAGTCTTCCTGTTCCTCCTAGGAACTTGACTGATGGGTTTGGGTTGAGACTTGCAAAACCGAATGGTATTTCCCTTCCGGTTGCAGTTAGTGCAGTGCATTTCACGACAGGGGCCGTGATGATGGAAAGAGCACTTGTTGCACTTGGGAAGGTTTCCAACATATGTTTTGGCTGGTACAGGGGTAGCAGGAGTAGTGGCAGCATGGACAACCACCGTTTGTTGGTTTTTGGAGGATGATTGAGCTGACTTGCCCTTCTTCCGGTCCTACCGTTTCCTCTTGTTGTCGGATGACGCGGTTGGTGTGGTGGCAACCGTTGTGGTTGTTGATGGGGTAGAGGGGGTTTCATGATCAATCAACCTGTGGGCCAATTCCTTGGCATTGTCAAAGGTTGCAAGATGTGAAGATAGAACATTTCCTTGATACGGGGGCACTAAACCCCAGATGTATCGTTCAATCTTCTTGCTTTCAGAAGGGATCATATTAGGACACATAGCTACAAAGTCACAGAACCTGGCTGTATAAGCCACTATATCTGTCCCATTCATCTTGAGGTTCCAGAGTTCTTCCTCAAGCTTTTGGATTTCACCCCTAGGGCAGTACTCCTTTCTCAAGATGTCCTTCAGCGTGTCCCAGCCCATGGTGTTGGCTATTACCAAGGAGAGTGAATTGACATGGCCATTCCACCATGTAAGGGCCCTTTCAGTGAAGGTGGCAGCAGCGAACTTGATTTTGCTTTCTTCGGGGCATGAGCACATTTCGAAAACGGCTTCGGCCCTTTCGATCCATTGGGACAGAGCAAGGATTCCTCCGGTCCCATTGAAAAGTGTTGGTTTACAGTTCATGAAATCTTTATAAGTACATCCCTACATCCGTTGGTGAACTTCACCATGTCTAGAATTGCCGCCCATTCCAGCACCACTCGCATCACCGAAATTTATTTGGGCCAGAGCTGCAATTACCGTTGCAGTTACAGCTGTCTGGAACATCACCGGATCAAACTGTGGAGGAGGTGGTGGCGGAGGAGTTTGAGTCACAGGTCTGCCTCTGCTCGGGCGCTTACAAGGAGGCATCTTTTGCTGAAAATTTATAAGATAATGAAAATAATAAGGATCGATTATAATCATGACGAGAGAGTTTCACGGACTAACTCCCCATAGTCCAGATATCGTATAGAGTCATAGCAACAGGGTAGAGGAACATGTAAGTATAGTAATTCTCACGAAGTAGATAACTGCCAATATTACTAGTATTCATGATGTAAAAGGAGTTCAAGAAAAATGACCTAACAGTAGGTCTTACATCAAACCATAAGGGAAAACGTTGGCAGCCTAGGAGTTTAGTTAGGGTACTTTCAGAGTTAGTAAATGTTTACAGACAAGTGTCCTATTGGAAATATAAAAGGAGAGGCTAGTCCTTTAAACAAAAGAGGGATGAGTTGACATCTTCTACTGGCGACGGGTACCCCTTGGGTGAATCCTCAAGTCGGTCAGTTGGCGTACAACTTCCAACAGATGTCGCTCATGAGCCCGCTGACGCGCTCAGAGTTCCCTAACTTCGGCTCAGGATGCAGCTAGCTGTTGCTGCAGAGCCTCATTGGTCCTCCTCGTCCTATCCATGGCTTCTTCCAGTTGGCAAATGCGAACAGTGTTGAGGTTAGAGTTGGCATCCACTTCCACAACTCGGCCAATGGTTGCTTGACCTTGCTCGACGTTCCTGGCAATCCTTCATACCATGATGGGCAAAACTCCGTCCGCTGATCCTCCTTCGCTTATGTTGTAGAAGCTTCGGTCTCCATTGAAAGGCAAAGGCTGACCTTGTTCATCGCTCCATCGGTTCAAGGTTATTTCCCACATGGGAGTGGGACTTTGAAATGTTGGACGGGGGTTGGGGTTTGGAGCTACAGGGGGTAGGTTGTTGACTTCTGCTTCGAAATCGAAGCTATCCGAAAAGCCTTCTGCGTGGTGATCTTCCATAGGGATTGGGTGATCATCATTTTTTGACTCCTGATCGAGCCATCCCCCATTGCCTTGGTTTAGGTAGTACGGATCGCCGGGGAGGTGGAAACCAGCCATGTTATCTACGCGAGAAAGGGGGAAAGAATAGTTAATAGACGTACTAATCTAGGATACTTATGGGATGGTCGTTATTAATCGACTCAATACTTGCATAGTGCATACCAATTACATGTAACCGAAGCAAGATAGTCCTTCAAATAAGTGACCCTAACTTCAGATCCCCAATCAAACAAGAACAGGAAATGAAGCAAAGGTCACCGATTCTAAGTCTGTAGCGCCCTAGTCACATGTAACTGTGGTGTATGCACTTAGCAACTATTGCCCTACCAGTAACGACCCTTTTAGTTATCACATATGTAGTAAGAAGAATACAGAATACTCCTATAGTATTCTTGTTCTAATCGTTCTTGTGGTAGTGTTGGTAAGTTTTTAGACTTGTTGCAACACCACAATTATTCTTAGGCACATGCTAGTCACTCCTAGAAAAATGTAGTTGATCAGGCTACATCCACCTAGATGTGACTATATGTCTCTAAACCTAATTGTGTTGCTCAACAATCTTAATACTTTTGTTCTATTCTAGTATGATACCGACCCTCTGGACTCGTGGATATATATATATATATATATATATATATATATATATATATATATATATATATATATACATATATATATATATATATACACTTAGTTAAATATTTTAGTATTTAAAAGGATATATTTTTTTTCAGAGTGTTTTAGTCCCGAAGTGTTTATAGTTCGTATCTCTTTTATGGGTTGATATACTTGATTCACTATAAACAATCCTCTGATACCAATCTGTCACACCCCAAAACCGAGAACGGCGGAATACGTTCTGGGGTGGAGGACGTCATGTTCAGTATCATAACAATGCATAATAGTAAAAGCAAGCAACCACATCCATTGCATTAATATAATATTTGTAATACCAGCGTGTTCTGTACATTCATGTAGACACTAAAAGTATAAACAAAATAAAAGATGAGTCTTATATGTGCTCCATCATCCAAAAGTTGTACCAGTACTTGCTTATTGTTGACCTGAGAATACAAGTTATTTTGAAAACAAGTATCAGCATAAAGCTGGTGAGTTCATAAGTATTTAGTCTCATTGCTTGTATAAAAGTGTTTACAAATCACATAGTATGACATTTATTAACAAAGTTTGAAGATGGTTTGATCCCAAGAAAATCCCATATTTTCAAGCAAAAGTAGTCTTCTACCGAGACTTAGTTATTTGTATGTTGTTTCTCTGAAAATGTAATGGTTTTCTCATGAAAATATCAGAATTAAAAATATAGTTTTAAACTTTTTCAATATAGAGAAATAATAGAGTTCCACCCCAGTAGCATCACTGCCGGTTAAGTGTATTAGTGAATATAAACTCTGGATAGTATCAACTTGTGAACACCTCGCGATGTGTATTTAATTAAGGTTTGGATGTGAGCTCGTATGTAACCATATTGAGTGATAGTAGTGTAGTGGCTGACCCTCCAGGTCATCAATAGTTTAGTAGTGTAGTGGCTGACCCTCCAGGTCACCAATAGTGTAGTAGTGTTTTGTAATCCGTAGGCCTAAAAGGCTCGGACTGTAGCTAGCAGTCGGGATGGGGGAAAATCCGTCCCGTATAGATGTATACACGTAGTGGTCGCTCTCCCTCCAGGAGACGATGATTACCCGACGATCGCATAGCGATAGGTCGTATAGAGAAATAATGCATCACATTCTGCTGTAGTATTTTCTCTCATATAGTATATAGTGTTCTCTTAGTATACCATGTTCTATACTCTTGAAGTAGTTTATAGTATTTCTCCTAATAGTAGATAGTGTTTCCTTAGTATAGTGTATAGTGTACTCTTTACATAGTGTATTGTACTTATAGCCTTGTAATTGTACTGACCATATTATGTATCGTAGTAACATCAGAAATGAGTGGTAATCCTTAACAATACCTATTATAGTGAAATAGAGTACTTGATTGAGTGTCTTCGATATGTAGGAATATCAAACTAGAGTGAAAACTTTTATATCTAACACAAATATACAAGATATATAACTAAGTATTCAACGACAGTTGGACAGATAACCTAGCACCCTAAGTCCACAATCAAACAAGAACAGGAAATAAGGTCAGTTATCAGTTCTAAGTCCTTCAATACTTACTTATATAAATATATTGGTGCAGACATGATTTGAAAATAATTTGAGTTTTGAAAACATTTAAAATTTGTTTTAAGAAAATTGATTTGTGAAAATGAGGTTGACAAACATTTGAAATAACTTTACTAACCAGGTACTTTGAAATGTAGAAAATCCTTTTGTTAGCAAGTTTTAAATCACGTGTGATTGATACTGTAATGTATTGAATTCAAATTGTATTCCCCCCCCCCCATAAAATCATTTAAAACATTTGAAAGGTTAATTAAGGGGTATGAACTCATAGTTTAATGTAGGGTTCGAGTATGCGATTCGTATAAGTGCTGAGTGTCAACGGATGTTCTGAACGCAAGTAGCCCATATTAATCATATAGTGACACATATATAAGTGTCCCATGTTCTATACTCAATGATCTATTCAAGTTTAAGACCAAATATGGGTGTTAGGGTGTGTGTATGGCCATAAAGGTGAGTGTGCGGTTGGGGTATCTGGCCAGACTTGTGTGTGAGGCTGCACACTAGAGTGTGCGACCGTGTAGGGTGTGTGTGCGGCCGTACACTCCTTGTTTGAGTCCCATTTGTCGATTGTGTGGCCTTACTCTCACTTTGGAGGGTATTATTAGTGTGTGCGGCCACCTGATGAAGGTGTGCGGCCGCACTCCTTCATAGGATGAAGAACATGAAGAACATTATGAGTTTGAGGCTTGGATTCAAGTGGTTTACCTCAATGACAAGCTAAATGATGGTGTTCTTCATGTTTTGGAGGCCTTCTAGGTGTTCTTAGGTGGTTTTCTAGAGAGAGAAAGTATAGAGAGAGAAAGGATGTAGCCAAAAGTGAATGGAAAGGGGTCCTCCCCTTTATATAGGGTTGAGTGTGAGGCTAGAGGGGTTTGCTGCTGGGTGTTCGGCTGGCTGGCCGCACACACTAGTGTGCGGCCGCACACACCTCTCTTGGTGTGTTTGGCTGGATTTTGTGATGCAACACCCTTCCTAATCCATCCTAAGGTCCATATCTATGATATATTAAGCCTAAAACACTAGCGCGGACCCAATATACTATTAAAAGATACTAAATTCAAGTGAATTATAGATATATGGATCGATTTCTCAATATAAAAGTGTCGGGTTGCCACAAGATGATCGTTATTCAACGGGATACTACACAGGCACTTCCTAGTCTCTCTTGACTTGGAAGGAAGAGATGGTTGCCCGGGATCCAACTATATTCATGTCGATTTATCGACATCACTAGAATCCCATATATATTTGTTATATTTCTTTATCTTTGGTACACTCTTGCATGAAAATGTTCGTGATTTTCCAAAGTCTGGTTTGTTACTCTGAAAGGTTACATTCACTCTAAAAACAGGTTATGACGAATGTTATTAAACTGTGAATGTTGCTATACTCCGAACGTGCAGAACTGAAAAGGAGGTCTTTAATGGATAAGAATCGATTTGGGTGCATTAATTGTTCAAACAATTCCTGACATCACGCTGTCAGTTCCGCCGCCTGACGCACGCTTGTCAGTCATGCTTTTCCAGGCAACTTCATCGGGATTTTGAAACGTCAAGCACCAGATTTCTCTCACCTATCACATTGTATAAAAGGGAAATCGACTCTTCCTTATCATTCATCACTCTCATACTTTCAAAATCTCCAGCAACTCAATTTCTCTCTCTCTCTCTCTCTCTCGCACTATTCATCTTCTGCATCTGCAACAACGACGACTTCTTCTGAAACTCCATCAGTGGCTGAGCAAATGGCTAAATCGACGTTACTAAACATCAAGCCCAACCAAAACCTAATCTTGGATCTCGACTCATCAAAATATGTTGTGTCTCTACAACCATTGATTGAATGTCTACGTCTCTCTCCGTTGGCTCCAACTTTAACCATGGCAGAAAACGTCCGCTTGGTTCATCTATCCAAGGCCTTCTCCACCGCTAGTTATCAAGAAGGTGAGGTTGTTATCATGTTTGATATTGGTACCCAAAAAACCTCCATCGCCAAGTCAAGGTTCAATCGATTGCAAGGGTTTTCTCAGCGTAGGGATCTTGTCGATCCAGAATCCATCTCCTTTTCTGCTATACTTGAGATGCTTTATTAGATGGGTTATGAGGGCAACCTAATTGTCTTGCCAAAATTCAAGAAGACCAATCTATTAGGTTTTAAGCACTATAACACTCCTATGGTACACATGCACTAGATACTTTGGATCCATGTTTTCTCTAATTATACATGTATTTTCAATTTTCCAAAGCATACATCCTAACAGGCATACAATAGAGGATATATAATATAAAACTCATAATTTGATGAACACCTCTTATGTGATTTGAAGTTCTTGGCCTTTGAAAACATTAGCACCTCAAGTGTGATGACTCTAATGTGTCACAAACACCAAATGCTAGAGGAGGCTTTAGATAATAAGCTAGTTAGATCAAAATCGATTATCATACTCTTAGAATGATGGGGCAACCGATTTTGGCTCTAGGGGTGTCCTTTTATAGCGTTAGAAGTGCTAGGGTTACATCCATGCAAACCCTAATGCACCATGAACTTTCATATTATTTAGGCTCCATGGGTTAAACCTCCATGGACTATCCATGTTAGTTTAGCCCATCCTAATTAACCATGGATCTTTGGCCCACACTATAAGACTCATTGATTTACTTAATCGGTCCCCATATACTTAATTAGTCTCTTTTGATCACTAAATTAGTTCCAAATTAATTATTGATCAATACTAATTAAATATGATTTCTGAATTAATATATTATACTTATAATATATTAATAAATCACAAATAGCCTTATTCTTAAAAGTCCATCCTATCAAATTGCACTGGTGAAGGCAACCCAAAAGGACCATCTTCAATCAGGTCAAGTACATCCCAATTATAGTTATGGGCTTATACACCTAATCCAAACGTCTCCCACTTGGATAAGTCTAATAACTATAGCTGCCAATGCAACTTCAGGATCCAATTAACAATCGTAGCTTTCAAAAGCCGATTTCGACTTTAACCCAGTCAGTGTCGCCTCCTTTAGATAAGGGATCATATATTCCTCTGTTCCTCAAGATATCATGCGGACAAGTACATGGAACATAGTTATACTTATTGCCCTACAGTTTGTTTACCTATTTCCGATTTCTCTGACATAGAACATAATTGAACACATCAATTAGTTCTAACCGGGCCCGACACATAAGTCAAAACAAATCATCGAGGGGCCCAATATATCACTTTTAATCCTCTTAGTATAAAAGGAATAGATAAACCTCGACAATATATCACGATACAATTTATTACATAAAGTTACTGATGCGTTTTCGTATCATCAATGCACAACCAACTCGTAGTCAACAACTCAAATATATTGGTTTGAAGATTATATGAAATTATCATCTCACAATCACTCATGATAAATTCCATGAAGTGATTCAGGTGAGCATGGGTTTAATCCAATACTCAAATATTATTTCAGGTGCACTCATGAATGGTGTAGCAAACTTTTGCTATGTATAACGCCTTAGACAATCTACAAGCCAACTCACGACAATCTAGCCACATAACCTACTTCCAAAGTATGATCGATTGTGGATAGTTTGAATAATTTTATTATTTTGGAAGTCAAAACATGCAAAGGTGAAACAATAGTAAATAACTGACACAAGACAGTAACTTTACTTATAAATAAAACAACTTTTATTTAATCATCAAATGTGAATTACAGTTTAGCTATTACAAGTTTCAAACGTTTATCTAATCACTAAAAGTAATATTGTCTGTTAGCCCAATCCCCCTTGCACGTTGGAAGTGCCTAACCCTACTCAGTCCCTTCGTGAGGGGATCTGATTGGTTGTCCTCTAACAATATCCTCTTCACAACGAGGTGCCCTTCTTCTACTTGATGTCTTATGAAGTGGTACTTTCTTTTGATATGCCAGGATCTACCATGATCTCTCGGTTCCTTGGTTAAGGTAACCGCCCCTTCATTATCGTAGAAAATTTCCACAGGCTCCTTTATGGATGTCACAACTCCAAGGCCTCTGATGAAGTTCTTCAACCATATCGCCTCTTTCGATGCTTCGCTCGCTACAATGTACTCTGACTCACATGTTGAATCAGCTGTAGTCTCTTGCTTGGAACTTTTCCATGTTACTACTCCTTCGTATATGGTAAACACCCAGCCCGACTAAGAGCGCAAATTATCTCAGTTGGTTGGAAAACCGGCATCACAATACCCTGTCACTCTTAAGTCATCACTCCCACCGAGGGTAAGAACCCAGTCCTTAGTCCTCCGTAGGTACTTAAGAATGTTTTTAACGACAGTCTAGTGAGCTCTACCAGCATTCCCTTGAAATCTGCTAACCATGCTCAAAGTAAAAGCCACATCAGGGCGAGTACAAGTCATAGAATACATGATCGAGCCAATTATGGAAGCATATGGTACTCAACTCATCTCCACTAACTCAGCCTCTATACTCGGACTCTGGGTCTTACTTAGTTTAGTATTGCTTTGGATAGGTAAGTCACCTATCTTGGAGTTCTCCATGCTGAAATGTTTCAACACCTTGTCCAAGTAGGTACTTTGACTAAGTCCTATTAGTCTTTTACTCCTGTTTCTCAATATCCTTATCCCTAGAATATAGGAAGCTTCTCTAAGGTCCTTCATAGCAAAACACATCCCAAGCCAGAACTTAATTTCCTACAAGGTTGGAATGTCGTGTCCTATAAGAAGTATGTCATCCACATACAACACCATAAAGCTAACTATTCTCCCATTGGCTTTGACATATATGCAGGACTCATCCTCACTTCTCGATAATCCAATCTCTTTGACTTTCTCATCAAAACAAAGATTCCATCTGTAAGATGCTTGTTTCAATCCATATATGGATTTCTCAAGAGTACACACTCTATTAGGGTAATTTGCATTGACAAAACCCTCTGGCTGACTCATGTAAACATCGTTAGCCAACTCTCCATTAAGGAAAGCGATTTTGACATCCATTTTCCATATTTCATAGTCATGAAATGCAACTATGGCAAGAAAAACCCTTATAGATTTAATCTTCGCTACTGGTAAGAAGGTCTCATCATAGTCAACTCCCTGAGTTTTAGTAAGCCCTTTGCAACCAGTCGCGCCTTATATGTGTGTAGTTTCCCATCCAAGTCAATCTTTTTCTTGAAGATCCATTTGCACCTGACTATTTGTGACAACCCGAAATTTTCCATTCAAATCAAACCACATCAATCCAATAGAAGTAGAGCTGTTTCAGTGAGAATTCAAACTTTTGGAATAAGTTTGGCAGTATTAGGGTTTTACACCTAAGGAGTTATTAGGAGAGTGATTGCACTAGGATTTTGTGCAACACTGTAAATCCATTACTCTAGGTCATTAGAAACCATTCCAAGAATAGAAATATTTTCTGCCAAAAATCTCTGGACTATAAATAGAATTCTGAACCAAATTGGTTCATTATTTGATTTCCAATTAGAGAAAAGCCAAATACTCTCTCACGGATCTTCGGGTTTTCATCCCAGATTGTGAGTCTACTTCCCTAAATGTGTTTTAATGCTTGTTATATGCTTTATAACATTGATTACATGTCCAAAACACAAGATCCGTGAGTTTACCGCCCAAGAACGTTCTTGGGGAGTAAACTCCAAAATCAAGCCTAAAGGCCACATAGTCCCATTTCCGTGTTAGGCATCTAACTAGGGACTTTATGAATGATCATTAGAGGCTAGAAGCAAAGCAAAATCACTTGGTTAGAGGAGTTTACGGCCAAGGAACCACCTCTTGGGCCGTAAACTCCAAGTAAAGGGCACAAATGAGTGCCTTGTGATCCCTAGCCTTAGAACAAACACCTAGAAGCTTTACACTCATGATTTATGCCATCAAAACCCTTAGAAATCATTTCTATAAGGGAGTTTACGGCCAAGAAACTCCTTGGGCCGTAAACTCCAAGTTTTAGGTTCCAAAATGCCTTTAAACTCTTCCTAAGGCTTAGTATTCATTTTTGGAATGTACCTTAATGTGTTTAGGACCTAGAAAACACATAAAAAGCATAACTGTTTGAGAGTTTACGGCCAAGAGTATTTCTTGGGCCGTAAACTCCTTAAATGGGGTCAAAGGACACCCTAAACACTTCCATAGGCCAAGAAACTTTTAGGGCAAGTACTTAGAGGAGATATGGACTAGTTAAAATTCTTAGGACCTCATGTGTGAGGGAGTTTACGGCCCAAAGATTTCTATGGCCGTAAACTCCATCAAATGGTCCCATTTAGTGCCTTAAACCTCCCTTAATCCAAGTATTGAAGCCTAGACTTGTTCCTAGAATTGTTAGACACTTGAAAAGACAATAAGAACCCTCCCAAGGGAGTTTACGGCCGTAAACTCCAAGGGAAAAGGGTCTTTGGGCCGTAAACTCCCCTTAGGAGTCAATATGGTGCCTTAAACTCTTGCCTAGCCTTGAAGAATTTCCCCTCTAAAGTTGTAGTACTTCTAAACTCCATTTCATGGCTTGTTTGAGAGTTTACGGCCAGGAGCTTACTCCCCTTAACTAATGTTTTAAACTAATGTTTTCATTTCCAGTCACATACTGCAAGTGAGTTCATACCCCTTAACTAATGTTTTAAACTATTTCAAATGTTTTATGGGGGGGGGGGGATACAAGTAGAATCATGCTACTTATTATGTCAATCACATGTGATTAGTAAGTTGGATTATATTACTTATTACATCAATCACATGTGATTAATATACAGCATTCAAAAGATTTGGCTACTCATTAGCCGTTTTACCAAATAGTTTTCCTTCAAAAGATTTTTATAAACATTTTATATGTTTTCAACTACTTATTACACTGTACTTCTTACTCTTTCATCATATTTCAAACTCATTTACAACTGTGTTTTCAAACAAATGTTCTTTGTACTTATACTGTTTTATGAAACAAATGTTCTTTGTACTTATATTGTTTTATCAAACTTATGCCTTCAAATTGTTTTATAGATTGACATCAAGTCGATCTTTCTTTAGACTAATATTTATATTTCAAATGTTACTAAATTTATTTATGCTTTGATATTATAAAATTGCATGCCTCTATATGTATAGTTATATAAGGAATGTTTAAAAGGCTTAGGAAGGCTATCCACCCTATTTCCTTTTCACGCTTGAGATGTGGTCTGGTGGGATATCGGATACTCGTCCGAAAGTCGTTTAAATATTTGTTATATATGATGTGTACGTATAAATTCATAAAAGGTCCTTCCAGTTCATCCTATGCCCTTGGGTAGCAAGGGTATACATCCACATCCATACGTACTACTTAGATTACTAGTAAGCTACCATATGGGTAGTTCAGGAAGATACTAGAACCAGTACTAGAATGCGATATCATACAATGATTCAGTTCATTCACGAGTCAATACATATACAGATATACTAGAAACAATACATATACAGATATACTAGAAACAATACATATACAGATATACTAGAAACAATACATATACAGATATACTAGAACGCTTACGTAACAATACTTGCTAGATAGAGAGAACACATATTTCAGCTAGCACACGTAGAACATTTCAGTACACCAGTGTACAATTTCATGATCACACTTACATGAATACGCTTACATATACATATACATATACATATACATAGAACAGACGTCACTAGGGGCTATAGCTCAGAACCAGTTCAGGATCTAACTATACTGATAAATCACACTACAATTGTGATTGGTATATCGAGTATACATGATCATAGTAATGTGGATGCTCACGGCTTGCACTCATGCAGGGGTCGTGGGTAGGTCTTAAAATCCCTCTGATAGGGGAGCGAAACAGTCTGGGATCTAGACATCACATTATACCTTATCCCTCAAATAAGGCAAGTTGAGTATCGATGTACTGATATATATACACATATATATCCAAATACTATGGTACTTGGAAGTATTACCCTAGACTTAAGGTAATAGGTACGGTTGTAGTTCGACACTACACCATAGTACCATTTCTTTCCTATTGCATTCACTTAATGAATTCTTCATAGGAAGCACGGTAATGTAGTTACTATCTGTTGATAATTAGTAGCCCTTTTAGAGCTACGATTTAGTACTACGTTAATTTTTCCAGTACATATTTTAGTGATGACCTCACTTAAACAAAATTGTACAAACTATATTTTTGGATAATGATAGTTATACTTTGGAAAAACACATACTCTTACAAGAGACACACACACAGAACAGTTAGGTCTTGGTAGAAGACACCTTCACATACTAGAAGGAATCATAGGGATTCTAAGGTTTTTCAAACGCTTACAATTCATATACATTTACAAATTCTTACAATACATAGACTTACAAATACTTACATACAAATTAAGACACTAAACGCTTATGATCTCACCAGCTTTAAAGCTGATACTCGTTTTCAAAATTACTTGTATCCTCAGGTCATCATAGACAGGTACCGATGCAAGGAGAAAGGAAGATGAAGCTTATTCAAGACTTATCTTTCATTTTGATTTATGCTTTAGTGTTTATCAAAATTTGACAGAATACAATTGTATAATAATTATTTTATTAATGCAATGGATGATGTTGTTGCTTGTTTACTACTTTACATTGTTGTTGATATTAAACATGACGTCCTCCGCCGCAGAACGTTTCCGTCGTTCTTGGTTTTGGGGTGTGACAGATTGGTATCAGAGCATTGTTTATAGTGAATTAAGTATATCAACCCATAAAAGATATACTAACTATAAATACATAAGGGATTAAAAATACTCTGACCAAGAGTTTATACTTTAAATAGTAAAATATTTAAGTAAGTATACGTGCTGCATTCATACTAAAATCAATGTCATTAGGACAGTACAAAAGAATTACGATTGTTGGGCAACACAAGTGCGCTTAGAGACATATGGTCAAAACTGGGAAGATATAGCCTGATCGCCTATATTATCCGAGGGTTGACTAGCATGTGCCTAAGTTTAAGTGTGTGGTTGCAACAATGCTAAAATCTTACCAACCCTACCACAATGAGAACAATAGAACATAACAATAAATTTAAAATACTATAGGTGTATTTTGGTGTTACTATAAGTACTATATACTTGAGAATTAAAAAGGGATCTTCATTACTAAGTTAATAGTTGCTAAGTGGATACACTGAGGCTACATGTAATTATGATGTCATAGACTCAGAATTTGTGATAATTTTTCCTTACCCCTATTCTGTGTGAATAAGGAGTTAAGGTCACTTATTCGAAGGTCTATCCTGTTTAGATTACACATAGCTGGTATGCACTTCACAAATAGCGATGAAACTAATGAAGGTTTTCTAAAATAATTATATAGATAGTTCGTCTAATAATTATCTTCTTACCCTAAATTCTCGCATAGAAATCATAACTGGACTCCATCCCCTTGACAACCAGTATCTTCCGAATGAAGTCATAGCTGGTTGGTTTGGAGAAGAACCAGAGAATGATCATCCTATCCCCTTGGATGATCACCGTGATGAAGACTTTTCTTGTGATACTAACCCCGAGCCAGAGGTTGAGAACCTACCTCGAGTAACTCCCGTTCCAATTCCTAACCCTCGTCCAGCTTTTCATGGCCCGACCCTAAGTGAGTGGAATGCTTGGAAACAGGGAGCCAAGGACAAGATCAGTTTATGCTATTTGATGGTGACCGAAGCTTTTATGACGTGAGCAATGAGGGCTTAACAGATATAGTCTTGCCAATCTTGGTCCGCAGAGTGGCCTGAAAGGAGATTCAAGACCGGACAGCCCTACGTCAGATTTCAGAAATAGTCGCCTATGCTAGAATGCATACCCTCCACACCATTCATCTAGAGGATGCTCACGAGAGATCAGAGAGAAACCATGAAATCCTGTTGCAAACACTAGCTGAATCCCGACCCGAAGTCATAGAGCTCCGGGTACGCCATATGGTGTGCGAAAGACACCTACTTGACATGGAACGTCAATTGGTTGAACTAAGAGTGCACCAGAGGGATGATCGTCGCCGTAGTAGACGCTTTACTTTATTTTCCCTTATAAAAGGAAATCATGTTTTTCTGTCTATGCCCGATGTGGCATTTTCTATGAAATTATCTTGTTCCGTAAGTACTTTAGTTAGGTCTTTATGCTGTCAGGAACTATCTTCTGTGGATATGATGTAAGACCTTTACAAGGTCATTTTCTTGAATCTTTACATCGTGAATATCCAAGGTATTGACAGCCGGCTAACTTTTGAGTCATTCTTCATTCAAGTACTTTTATCTTTCTTTCATTGGAGCCTATCTGAATCATACTTTAGTCAAGTCATTGGACTACGATGATTTATTCCAAGAGACACTTCCAAGTCTCTTTCAATGGTTGGATCTTGTTATTCACCAACCCACGATACCTCAGCTCGAACGACAAACGTCTTGAGATCATTCTACGAACATACATTCATTCTTTAACCGGGACTGCATCATAGGGATGTAGGTCAAACTTTCGAGATCATACTCTTACTCTTTTCATGAACAATCTAAGTACATCAGGTTCAACCAGAATCGCTTACAAATCTTTACTCTTTCGTGTTACAGAATCATGTCGTCATCCGGAAACAACCAGCCAAGCAACGAGACCTCTACTTTTCCGATGGACGCCGCCACCTTTCAAACGGCAGTTACAGCTGCCGTAGTGGCTGCCGTAACCGCGGTCATGGCGCACCGTAGCGCTAACAGCATGGTCAATGCTGCTGATGGAAATAAAGTTTCCAATCGCGATATCCA
Source organism: Lactuca serriola (assembly GCF_051521515.1). Classification (NCBI taxonomy): domain Eukaryota; kingdom Viridiplantae; phylum Streptophyta; class Magnoliopsida; order Asterales; family Asteraceae; genus Lactuca; species Lactuca serriola. Next base: position 266,947,674 of record NC_136415.1, read on the forward strand.
CCCAGGAAGTCGTCCAACAGTAACAGCCACAGGCTCGCAAAGCCAGAAAACAGAGAACAAGAAAAGAAAACGTCAAGCCAAAGTGGAACGCAAACGGTTTCAGAAAATTGCCAGGCAGCAGCCACAAACCTCTGCCATCCCAGTACCGAGCAGACCATATAAGGGAACACTCCCGAAGTGCGACCGGTGCAATTTCCACCACGAGGGAATGTGCCGAGTCTTGCAGTGCGTGAACTGCAACAAGAAAGGGCACATCGCCCGTTTCTGTAGAGCTACCTCCACCACTAGGGCCAGCCTAAATTGCTATAACTGTGGTGAGTTTGGGCACTATAAAAGAGATTGCCCAAAGAAGGAAAACAAGGAAAGAACCCGTGTTCCCATAACTCCTACCCGACACTTCACTTCCACCACCAATGTGGGTGCTGTCCATATATGTCACCAATGCGGTGATATTGGACACCTCCTGAAGGATTGCCCGATAAGGCAGAATTCTGGCGCAGATGGGAAAATTCTCAGGATCACAGCTGCAGGAGAGCCTGCTCAAAAACCATGTTAATGTGTTTAAGGCGTTTCGTTGTAACAGACTTATAAACTATCTAGAACTAGTGCAACTAGAGTCTTACCTTTTGCGAGATCCTGTCTGTATAGGAGTTCTCGTGCTGCGTATACTTGTCTTTTGTAGTATATCTTATTCGCAGCAATAGTCTTGTGGTAAACTTAAAGTACTGTAACTTTGTTCATGGTTGCATAGTTGTGTTTTGTCTGTAACCGTCTTATGTTAATTCTAATGTCTTTAAAAGTTTCTGTATGATTCCGAAATTATCATACGACTCGATTTAAAATTTGATCCTCGCGAAAACAGCTTCAGACGTACGTCCCCATCTTCTAGATCACTTTTCCAGCGAAGCCGTCATATCAGAACGCCGAAGTACTCATTCCTGGAGTACCTCTTAGTTAATTTCTTTCCGAAGAAATCCCCGAAGTACCACTCGTGCAGTACGTCAAGTTCAATCCAGGGATTCATGCAGATGATCTATCACTGAGGAAGGTATACATAAGAGTGTTATATAATCAAGGTTCTATAGGTTTAGAATTGATGATTCCGCCTTAACTCTTTTCCTCCTTGGGATGTGAGGGTAAGGAAGAATCAGTTATTCGACTACCTTTTCAATCTTAATTATATACGACTCGTATACACGAAATTGTGATCGTAAATCCATGTATGAATTCTAAAATGGACTTCAGGACGGAAAAACTACCTAAGTATACGAGTAATCACATCGTCATGTGAATAAACTTAGAACCCAGTACAACTCCGGAAAACAGATCACCCTATAGTTTAAACACCCACGGAGATACAAGAATAGTACGAACAACTCAACGAACTACACAGAAATAGAATTAGAAGACTAGGTTTCTCACCCTCGAGAACCCCGGTCAGATTCTTCCAGAGATCGATGGATCGCATCGTATGTGCCTCGGATATCGAGGACTCCGTCAAGATTTTCATAGAAATCGTGATCTTTGCCTCACATAGACAAAATAGTTGAGCACACGTAAGGAAAGAACTACTTCCAAGAATGGACCTAAGATCCGAATATCACCAGTTCGATGTGTTAGGGAAGGATGACTGGGAGACTATCTTCTGAATTCGATGCGGACGCCTCGAGTCCGTAGTGATACCTTTCGGATAGGACCAGTACACCCATGGTTTTCATGAGCTAAATGAATAGGGTTACGTCTTTCTTACTTAGGATCGATTCGTCATTTCTCCATGAAATGACTTACTTATCTACCCTCGTAGTAAGAAGAAAACCGATGAAAACATTTCCTACAGAGGAACTTTTAGCGAAGTTCTATAGGCTTGAGTTTTGAAATTGAAGAGTCAAATTTCTAGGACACACTGTTAGTAATGTGAGAAATTTTGGGTACTCTTTCAGTTTGCCAAAACATTTGAGTATTCATCGACACCAGAGAAGCCGACAGCTTTCGCCAAATGTTAGGTCTTACCGAACTACCGCCTTAGTTCATTCAGAACTCCCCGCAAGCTTCATAAACTCGTACGACTTCGACCCAGCAAGGTGTGGCCTTTGACTGGGAAGTTACACAAGAAAAGGAACCTTTGAGATTCCGAGTGAGTGACCAAGTTCTTTCGGATAACTCACTCTGAGAAGGGCTTAATACGCTTCGTAAAGCGTGAAAAGCTAAATCCATAGTTGACAGGACTTCTTAGATTCTTATCAGAATCTGTCCTATGCCTCGCACAAACTAGACCTACTCCGCGAAATCAGTAACGTACTTTCTACTTTTTGCATCTCGATCGTGAAACCATACCTTTCTGTTTGAACTCTTCCAAGTCCATTCGTCGAGATCCTTGCCTTCGTATCAGAACCGTAGTGACCCTCGACCGAGAGGTCAAGCGGACGAAGCAAACGCCGTCGCCAATTAGTGAAGGTTCGTTGGGATACCAACCGAGAGCCCGATTTCACTTAAGTGCGCTAGAACCAATCGATTAGGAAGTTTCCTTCTCACGTCTTGATCATTCGTGCATACTTCCTTGCCTAAATTCTAATTTCGGGACGAAATTCCCTTTAACAGGGGGATGATGTGACAACCTGAAATTTTCCATTCAAATCAAACCACATCAATCCAATAGAAGTAGAGCTGTTTCAGTGAGAATTCAAACTTTTGGAATAAGTTTGGCAGTATTAGGGTTTTACACCTAAGGAGTTATTAGGAGAGTGATTGCACTAGGATTTTGTGCAACACTGTAAATCCATTACTCTAGGTCATTAGAAACCATTCCGAGAATAGAAATATTTTCTGCCAAAAATCTCTGGACTATAAATAGAATTCTAAACCAAATTGGTTCATTATTTGATTTCCAATTAGAGAAAAGCCAAATACTCTCTCACGGATCTTCGGGTTTTCATCCCAGATTGTGATTCTACTTCCCTAAATGTGTTTTAATGCTTGTTATATGCTTTATAACATTGATTACATGTCCAAAACACAAGATCCGGGAGTTTACCGCCCAAGAACGTTCTTGGGGAGTAAACTCCAAAATCAAGCCTAAAGGCCACATAGTCCCATTTCCGTGTTAGGCATCTAACTAGGGACTTTATGAATGATCATTAGAGGCTAGAAGCAAAGCAAAATCACTTGGTTAGAGGAGTTTACGACCAAGGAACCACCTCTTGGGCCGTAAACTCCAAGTAAAGGGCACAAATGAGTGCCTTGTGATCCCTAGCCTTAGAACAAACACCTAGAAGCTTTACACTCATGATTTATGCCATCAAAACCCTTAGAAATCATTTCTATAAGGGAGTTTACGGCCAAGAAACTCCTTGGGCCGTAAACTCCAAGTTTTAGGTTCCAAAATGCCTTTAAACTCTTCCTAAGGCTTAGTATTCATTTTTGGAATGTACCTTAATGTGTTTAGGACCTAGAAAACACATAAAAAGCATAAGTGTTTGAGAGTTTACGGCCAAGAGTATTTCTTGGGCCGTAAACTCCTTAAATGGGGTCAAAGGACACCCTAAACACTTCCATAGGCCAAGAAACTTTTAGGGCAAGTACTTAGAGGAGATATGGACTAGTTAAAATTCTTAGGACCTCATGTGTGAGGGAGTTTACGGCCCAAAGAGTTCTATGGCCGTAAACTCCATCAAATGGTCACATTTAGTGCCTTAAACCTCCCTTAATCCAAGTATTGAAGCCTAGACTTGTTCCTAGAATTGTTAGACACTTGAAAAGACAATAAGAACCCTCCCAAGGGAGTTTACGGCCGTAAACTCCAGGGGAAAAGGGTCTTTGGGCTGTAAACTCCCCTTAGGAGTCAATATGGTGCCTTAAACTCTTGCCTAGCCTTGAAGCATTTCCCCTCTAAAGTTGTAGTACTTCTAAACTCCATTTCATGGCTTGTTTGAGAGTTTACGGCCAGGAGCTTACTCCCTTGGGCCGTAAACTCTAATGATTATGGTCTTTTGACCTTAAACTTCCATTAGGGGCATTGCACTCCTTTATTGCAACCCATTTGCCTCCTAGCACATGACCAAAAGTGTTGTCCTCGCGCTTAAATGCTATTACTTGTATAATTAGTGTTATAATCACTAATTATTTATATACATATGTCTTCATATGTAATTAGGATCATTGTGTGCGTCTAAGTCATCACTTGACACCAAGCACTTGTCCGATCCTTCCGTACGATAACAGCCCGTTCATTTCCAGTCACATACTGCAGGTGAGTTCATACCCCTTAACTAATGTTTTAAACTATTTCAAATGTTTTATGGGGGGGATACAAGTAGAATCATGCTACTTATTATGTCAATCACATGTGATTAGTAAGTTGGATTATATTACTTATTACATCAATCACATGTGATTAATATACAACATTCAAAAGATTTGGCTACTCATTAGCCGTTTTACCAAATAGTTTTCCTTCAAAAGATTTTTATAAACATTTTATATGTTTTCAACTACTTATTACACTGTACTTCTTACTTTGTCATCATATTTCAAACTCATTTACAACTGTGTTTTCAAACAAATGTTCTTTGTACTTATACTGTTTTATCAAACAAATGTTCTTTGTACTTATACTGTTTTATCAAACTTATGCCTTCAAATTGTTTTATAGATTGACATCAAGTCGATCTTTCTTTAGACTAATATTTATATTTCAAGTGTTACTAAATTTATTTATGCTTTGATATTATAAAATTGCATGCCTCTATATGTATAGTTATATAAGGAATGTTTAAAAGGCTTAGGAAGGCTATCCACCCTATTTCCTTTTCGCGCTTGAGATGTGGTCTGGTGGGATATCGGATACTCGTCCGAAAGTCGTTTAAATATTTGTTATATATCATGTGTACGTATAAAGTCATAAAAGGTCCTTCCAGTTCATCCTATGCCCTTGGGTAGCAAGGGTATACATCCATGTCCATACGTACTACTTACATTACTAGTAAGCTACCATATGGGTAGTTCAGGAAGATACTAGAACCAGTACTAGAACGCGATATCATACAATGAGTCAGTTCATTCATGAGTCAATACATATACAGATATACTAGAAACAATACATATACAGATATACTAGAAACAATACATATACAGATATACTAGAACGCTTACGTAACAATACTTGCTAGATAGAGAGAACACATATTTCAGCTAGCACACGTAGAACATTTCAGTACACCAGTGTACAATTTCATGATCACACTTACATGAATACGCTTACATATACATATACATATACATATACATAGAACAGACGTCACTAGGGGCTATAGCTCAGAACCAGTTCAGGATCTAACTATACTGATAAATCACACTACAATTGTGATTGGTATATCGAGTATACATGATCATAGTAATGTGGATGCTCACGGCTTGCACTCATGCAGGGGTCGTGGGTAGGTCTTAAAATCCCTCTGATAGGGGAGCGAAACAGTCTGGGATCTAGACATCACATTATACCTTATCCCTCAAATAAGGCAAGTTGAGTATCGATGTACTGATATATATACACATATATATCCAAATACTATGGTACTTGGAAGTATTACCCTAGACTTAAGGTAATAGGTACGGTTGTAGTTCGACACTACACCATAGTACCATTTCTTTCCTATTGCATTCACTTAATGAATTCTTCATAGGAAGCACGGTAATGTAGTTACTATCTGTTGATAATTAGTAGCCCTTTTAGAGCTACGATTTAGTACTACGTTAATTTTTCCAGTACATATTTTAGTGATGACCTCACTTAAACAAAATTGTACAAACTATATTTTTGGATAATGATAGTTATACTTTGGAAAAACACATACTCTTACAAGAGACACACACACAGAACAGTTAGGTCTTGGTAGAAGACACCTTCACATACTAGAAGGAATCATAGGGATTCTAGGGTTTTTCAAACGCTTACAATTCATATACATTTACAAATTCTTACAATACATAGACTTACAAATACTTACATACAAATTAAGACACTAAACGCTTATGATCTCACCAGCTTTAAAGCTGATACTCGTTTTCAAAATTACTTGTATCCTCAGGTCATCATAGACAGGTACCGATGCAAGGAGAAAGGAAGATGAAGCTTATTCAAGAATTATCTTTCATTTTGATTTATGCTTTAGTGTTTATCAAAATTTGACAGAATACATGGACTGAATCTCGTTGTCCATTGCCTCTTTCCATTTAGCACACTCGGGGCCTTCCATGGCTTCCTTGTAGTTGTTGGGTTCATCCAAATTTATTAATGTACTATCACTAATTAACATATCACCTTTAGTTGTTATATGAAAACCATATAACGCAGGTGGTACACTAACTCTACTAGAACGTCTCAGAGGTACGGACTGGTCAATCGGTTCAACAAGAGTGTCCTCCTCGGGTTGAGCGCCAGTGTTTGAGGTTCCTTCATCACTTAACTCTTAAAGCTCTTCAAGATCAATTTGCCTCCCACTGTCCTCTTGGCATATGAGTTCTCTCTCTCTCTCTCAAGACTCCTCTCCTTGCAACGAAGACACCATTGTCACTCGGTCTATAGACGAGATATCCAATGGATTTCTGTGGGTAGCCGATGAAAATACATCACTCACTACGAGGTTCAAGATTGTCGTGAGTTTCTTTTCTCACAAAAGCCTCGCAACCCCAAAATTTGATGTGATCCAACGAGGGAACTTTCCTTGTCCACATCTCATAAGGTGTTTTAGGCGGCAGTCTCTAAGGCATACCCCCAGAATGAGATAGGTAACGAAGCACGACTCATTATGGAACGAACCATGTCCAACAAGCTTTGATTGCGCCTCTCAGCCACACCATTCAACTTTGGTGTACTAGGTGGCGTCAATTGTGAAACAATTCCACATTCCTTAAGATAGTCCAGGAACTCGATACTAAGATAATCTCCTGCTCGATCGGATCACAACGTCATTATCTTCCAGCCCAATTCATTCTCTACTTGTTGCTTAAAATCTTTAAACTTTTCAAAGGTTTCTGACTTATGCTTGATTAAGTAGATATATCCATATCTGTTGTAATAATCAATAAAAGTCACATAGAAGCGGTTAGCATCCCTTGCGGCGGTTCTGAAGGGTCCACACACATCAGTGTGTATGAGATCCAGCAAACCTTCACCCCTTTCACAAGTACCAGTGAAGGGTGACTTCGTCATCTTTCCAAGCAAACAAGATTCGCAAGTGTCATCCGACTTCTAGTTGAATGACTCCAAGAATCCATCCTTTTGGAGTTGGCCAATGCGCTTCCTCTTGACTTGTCCAAGATGACAATGCCACATGAATTCCTTGTCCAAAAAATTAGAGGAATCAATATTCAATACATTAGTTCCTAGGTTATCTACAACCATCACAGTTTCATATATACCATTACAAGGTAATTCTTCAAAATAAAATGTACCATTATAATAAGCATTAATACTACCAACTTCATTATTAAAAGAAAAGGTAAAGCCTTGTTTATACAAACTGTGAAAGGAAATAATATTTCTCGCCATCTCCGATGAGTAACAACCATTATTCAATTCTAATTCTAACCCACTACTAAGCAATAAAGAATAAACTCCAATCTTGGTGACAAGCGACATTTTTCTATTTCCCATAATTAAGTTTATCTTCCCTTGCTCCACATCCCTACTTCTTTTTAGTCCATGCACATCAGATAAAATGTGAAATCTACAACCTGTATCAAGGACCCAAGAATTATCATGTGATGAGTTATTAGAAAGAATAGTGTAAATATCTGCGAAGGTGGGGTTTATCTTCCCATCCTTAATATCCTGCAAGTATTTAGGGCAGCTTCGTTTCCAGTGCCCTTTTCATGACAATGGAAGCACTCTGAATCCTTTGGATTAGTAGAGGGAGTAGCATAACCAAGTTTGGTCCCACTGGAAGAGGATCCATCAAGAGACTTTCCCTTTTGGCTCTTAGAAGGAGCCTTCCTCTTCTTCCTTTTCCCATGTCTAATTTCTAGAACAGGGGAAGTAGCAGCAGGAGTAGGTACAACAGACGTGCCTTTCAAGTTGTTTTCTGCAGTTCTTAGAAGGCCTTGAATTTTGCTAAGAGTGACCTCCCCCTTGTTTAAATGATAGGTCATTCTGAACTGATGATAACAAGAAGGTAATGAATGTAGGATGATGTCAATGGCCAACTCTACATCGAAGTTCACATTTAACTTCAACAAGCGGTCCACATATCTTTGCATCTTTTGCAAGTGGGCCGTTATGGACTCTCCGTCCTTCATTTGGTTGTGATCATGGAGGCAATGATCTCATACCTCTCCTGCTAAGCACTTTGATGGCACATTTCCATCAAATCTTGGTGCATTTTGAAGGGCCAGAAGTCCTCATAGGACTTTTGAAGCTCAGCAGTCATGGTAGCAATCATAATACACGACACCTTTGTTGCACCCCTCTCATGAACCCTGTATTCCTCGATTTGTTCAGGAGTAGCAGTTTGTTCATCAATCTCCTACAACTCTTTATCTAGGACATATTCTTTGTCCTCATAGCGAAGGGCCATATATATGTTTCTTATCCAATCATTAAAGTTTGACCCATCGGAGATAGTTCACCCAACCAAATTCATGAGGGAGAATGAGCTAGAAGGGTTTGAACCTGAAGCATTATTTGGGATAGACATCTGAAATAAAAAAGATGAACAAAGTTTAGATTAGATGAGAATCCTTAATATCACAGCCAAATGAAATATTAAGGCTAGGACCCAACACACTATTTTATAATTCGGAAGACGGATTCCGTAATCTAATTGCAAAAAATTTTGAAGGTAGGTAAATGACGATATACTAATTTCCACCATGAAAAACGAAATTTAATATTAAGTTTTCATTGGATTGAAATTCCTAGATTATTTTGAGATTCATTGAAATTTTTAATGGCATGTTTAAATCTCGATTATGCCCTTCAAGTTTGTGACTGGGATGCCGAGGATCACAAACAAGGTGTGAATAACCATGCAAATGTGTTAGGTACTCTTAATGTTACAAATCACCTAATCAATGTGTCGGTTAATCACACACACTCCATTGATCTATGATTAACATCAAGCTACCCTTTGCCACACTTGCCATTCCCAGATTAGTGTGTCAGTTAATCACACACGCTCCATTAACGACTTAGCAAGGTGCAAAGTGATATTTCATGGAATAGCACCATTTTCACATTTTTCCTAAAGTAACTAAGATTGGGAATTTAATAGAAGTTTAGTTACTTTATAATTATCATTATACTTCTAACGAGAGTTAATGTCCTATCCTACCCATTCAGCTAACGACCCTTCACCAGTCAAGGAAGCGGTGGGTGAGAGTAGACACCCATTAAATCAGCATCTTAAAGGTAGTAACCTTATGCCCCGTTATAGATCGGTTTCGTGAATGAGGCCTACAAACGGTAAGACTGACTTGTCTTATACATATACATACATATATATATATATATATATATATATATAATTATTAAACTTTTAATATTATAATAGTATAAGGGTAGAATTTTAAACTTTTAAAATTCTAATGTTTGGAATTAAATGTCTCATTAGTGAGAATTTACAGATTCCAAAACTTGAGGACAAGGTTTGTAAGTTTCAAAGCTTTTGGTTTCCATAACTTATGAAAACTTATGACTTTTAACGTTCATGAATGAGACTCTTCACATAACTTGAGGACAAGTTACAAATACACATTTCAAGAACAATTTTAGATCAATTTTAACTAAGAATATTATCATATAATTTCACTATTGATCTAATCTAACTCATAGCAAGGCAATTCATATCAAATAAAACAAATAATATCTTTATTATCTTAAAATTTAACAATTGTCTTTTAATTGGATGAGGATCATCATTACAAAATCAAAAAATACATTTTTTATGATATAAAACATTTTGTGGTAATGATCCTAAACCAATTCTGGCCAAAAACTCAAAATTTTGCAACCAGTAGCGTTAACTTGACGAGTGCATGAACTGGACTCATCGAGTTTCCATTTTGTAGAGTGGACTCATCGAGTCATCCAGTGGAATCGGCGAGTTCATCAGTCAGAGGCCAGAAAATGGATTTTTTTCAACTTTGAAAAATAGCAAGCATCAAATATAACAGAAAACAATCTTAGGCTCTGATACCACTGTTGGGTTTTAAGCACTATAACACTGTTATGGCGCACATGCAGCCCTGGATGCTTTGGATCTATGTTTTCTCTAATTATACATGCATTTTCAATTTTCCAAAGCATACATCCTAACTAGCATACAATAGAAAATATACAATATAAAACTCATAGTTTGATGAATACCTCTTATGTAGTTTGAAGTTCTTGGCCTTGGAAAACTTTAGCACCTCAAGTGTGATACCTTTAATGTGTCATAAACACCAAATGCAAGAGGAGGCTTGAGAGAATAATCTTGTTATCTCAAAATCGATTATCATACTCTTAGAATGATGGGGCAACCGATTTTGGCTCTATGGGTATCCTTTTATAGTGTTACAAATGCTAGGGTTACATTTATGCAAATCGTAATGCACCATGGCCTTTCATATTACTTAAGCTGCATGGGTTAAACCACCATGGGCTATCCATTTTGGTTTAGCCCATCCTAATTAATCATGGATCTTTGGCCCGCACTATAAGAATCATTGATTTACTTTATCAGTCCCCTTATATTTAATTAGTCTCTTTTGATCACTAAATTAATTCCAAAATAATTCTTGATCAATACTAATTAAATATGATTTCTCAATTAATATATTATACTTATAATATATTAATAAATCACAAATAGTCTTATTCTCAAAAGTCCATCCTATCATATTGCACTGGGGAAGGTAACCCAAAAGGACCATGCTACAATCGGGTCAAGTACACTCCAGTTATAGTTATGGGCTTAGACACTTAATCCAAGACAATATTCCTCTAATGTGGAATGGGCTGTTCACTCTAATTTTCAAAAGTTTTTCAGAGAGGGTTACAGGTTCGGACAGTGCAAGCAAACTCTTCTTCACCATTCTCTACAGTTTATATCACAACTCTTCTTCACCATTATGGCTCTGTCCTTTGGGATCAATTGGTCCATAGTACTCTTTCCACAACTCGACACACAGATATTTCGTATGCTCAATTTTGGTCCATCATCGTTCAAAGTGCCATCGATCGCCTCAACATTCCTGTGATAGTAGGTTGGCGGCCATCCCCATTTTTCACACTTCACACTTCATCGTATATGATCCTAAGAGGTTCGCATTCATCAGCTCGCTTCCTGAGACAATGCTCAACTTTGCTCCAGCAGACAACGTCATCATCAAAAACTTTCGGAAGCAACCTGCATCAGGTCCTCGCCCTTTAACACCTGAAATGCAACAGGCTTTGGAGGATGCAAACAAGCACAAGAGGGGAGGTAAGCGAAAGACTATAGTTGGACCTTCCGAACCACCTCAAGTTCCGAAGAAGATAGTAAAGAAACCGGCTCATAAGCCAAGGTCTCCTTCTCCTGTTGCTGAAGATGTTTCAGATTCTCATACTATTTCTGACATTCAGCGAACAGAGCAAGTCCAACGTGAAACTAAAGATATAACTAAGACTTCGGAACCTCTGGTCTCGTAACCATCTGCTGCTCAAACCAATCCAAAGGTAACTTTCTCAATGCCCACCTCTATTCCATTAATAGAAGATTTCTTTCAGGGCTTTACCTCTCCATCTTCTCCAAATCACACCTCTACTCAAACCACCACTCCAATTACCATTGCTCAGTTTCCGAATGTATCTGTGGGAGTTTTACAACCCTATATCTCTATTGTGCAATCAACTCCCCTTTTCACTGAATCCACCACAACAACAACAACTATCACTGGTACACCTCCATTTAACGTTTTTGATATGGGGACAGGTGCTTCTGGTGTCACTGTTGGTCCGATTTCTCGACCTATCTCTCCTCTACGAACAACTGATCCAGATACAGTTTTTGGGGATAGTTTTGATGACTTTCAAGACTTCCATTACAGCCCCTTCGTTGTACAACAAGAGAGTGATGAAGATGATGCTCCAATGACAAAAAGGAACTTTAAGGCCCTAAATATCAAGTTGGATTCTCTACTTGAGTCCACCAAAGCCTCATCCAGCAGTGAATAATCCCATGCATCTGTCAAATCCTTCTTTAAAACACTTACAAAGGAGCATGTTGTGAATCTTACCCTCATAAAAAAAGCAGTTGTTGATTCTGAGAGAATTTGCAAGGAAACGACCGAAAAAGTCAAAAAACTACTTTGTGAGGTTACAACTTTCATGGGTACTTTCCAAAACCCTTTCGAATTGAGCAACACAAATGCGAACAAAGTGATATCCAGTCTCGGTGAGACTCTTCAAACCGAGAAAACCGCTCTTGCAAAGGTTCGAACTGAAATTAAAAATGACCATGCTAAACTACAAACATCCATTACTTCAAAGCTTGACAAGCTTCAAGAGGATTTGGCCATTCAGAAGAAGATTATGGATGAACTTGTTGTTAAAACTAAGAAGGGGAAGGTTCTCTCCATGAAATTATCGCATGCGAACTCATAGATTGATGAGCTCAAATCTGAGAAAGCAATGATGAAAAGTTGTGTTGCTGATATCAACTCTTTTCTACAATCTCCCCTTGAGACTCGTGATTCTCTTCTCACGGTCTCTGTTCGACATCATCTGGCTGATAAGCTTAATCCGGTCTTTTCTATGCTGAATTGACTTGAAAGTGTTTCGGAGTCTGGTGTACTTCTGAAACAAGGGGGAGAGTAAATGCGAACAACTGCGAAAGGTTCTGATAAGCATGAGCAAAAGCCAAAATCATATGATCCGAAGGATACTGAAGCTTCGGGATCAAAAGGTAAATAATAGCTTGTTAATGATGATGAGGAGGAAGAAGAGGATGAAAATTCAAAGCTTAAGCGAAAATCTCGTGATGCAGAGATTGATGAGAATTTGAGAATTGCCAGGGAAGTTGAAGCACGAGAGAAGGAAGCTCGTGAAGCCCAAGAAACTTTGAAAACTCAGAAATATGTTTTTCCTCCCAGGTCAATAGAACGAATCTTGAACGAAGTCGTCGACATTCCAAGTGTTTACTGGCTGGAGCCAGTTACTTCTTTTGAATTAGAAAACACTTTGGATTCGCAGCTTGATTTTCCTATGAATTCGAAGGCGTTCCTATTTTGAAGTTTTGACAAAGTTGAGAATGCTCATGATTCTAATAAAGATGCCAATATTATGCTTGTCTCTATTATCTAAAGCATGGCAAGCCCCAGTACCAAACTTGGAGCTCAAAGAAGATTACTACTATCGAAGTTGTTGGTCTAATTGAAACTGAAAGCTTCCTCAATGCTCGTTTTAAAACTGCTCGAAGTGCTGCGAGTTCGGTGTTTGAATTTACACTCGAGGTACATTTTACTCAAACAACAGATCAATTGGCAGACATTTTCACAAAGGGTCTTGTTGTGAAATCTTTTCTAAGGATATTAAATGGATTAAGAATGATGGAGTCATGTTATGTTCCAAAATCAAACTAATTTTCATTTTATTGATATCTAAGCCATTGTTCATTGATGAAGAATTTGATACTCTTTAAACATCGACATTGGAATAGAATTTTTCATAGGTTATTATTCAAGTTCAGAGCTTTACTATTGTTTGTATTCAACATTCTAGCTGAATCGTTCACAGGAGAAAGGCTACTATCGAAGTTCGGTATATTTCTTCTTTGACACTGAAAATTTTCTTTATTTTTGTCTTTTATGTCAAAATCAGAAATACCAATAAACTAAGTTATTTTTTACTTTTCTTTAAAAATATCAAAAATATTTTCTTTCTTTTTGTCTTCTCTTTAAAAATCAAAAATTCCAAAAAGAATTTCTTTATTTTTGTATTTTATTCACAAATTCAAAAACATCAAAAATATTTTTTTAGGAATACTTTTGTTCTAGTTTGAAACATATGAAATGACAGATATATCAACAATAATTTTTGATTAACCCTTGACGTTCTAATTCTAATTTTTTTATTAACCCTTCACATTGTAAATGATAGTAAGTAGGATTCACATTGTGAATGGAAAAACCGAAATATTTAGAATTCAGATTGATAGTTTAAATATGAGTGAATCAAGGTGAAAAAAATGATTTTTATATCGATGTTGATGCCTATTTATAGAGGAAAAAGTTAATAATTTGGTATATATATATATATATATATATATATATATATATATATATATTTGAACAAAAAACAAAAAGATGATATGGGCTTATTTAGTCATAGAAATCATTCATTATCTTATTAATTATTGTTGATTTTATATCATTTTATGGACAAAAGGTACTTAATTTGCTTAATATTTCAATTTCAGCAATAAAAGACATGCTCGGGTGAAAAGGAAGAGGATTGAGTGATCGGAAGCTTGGAGATTGAAGATTGAAGAAAGAAGGATGTTGCTGGACAGCTTAACCCCTCTTCAGTGTTTTGGCCATATCTCATGAACCGTAACTCCGATTGACGAGATACAAAATCTTCTAAAAATTAGACACAATTTCGGACGACTTTCATGTTTGGAGAAAATGTTGATTCCAAGTGAACTCGACGATTTGGTCAGAATGTTCCAGATTCGAAGATGCCTTGCCGTACACGCCGTATATGCGGATTGTAGAAAAAACTCGACGATTTGGGTTGATTTTTGGTAAATATAAATAGATAACACCTATGCCCGAAACCCTAACACTTTTTGGAGGCTAGCTGCGATTATTGAAGATCAGAAGGGTTCTTGAAGCTTCAATTTTCGATATTGCAACCTAAGAGACAATTTAGAAGAGAATCAAAGGCAAATAATCGTTCTTATTTTCTTAATCTTTGTTTTGAACCATGTTTGAATCATTAGATTTTGAGTTTAGGTTATTACTTGCTGTAGATATGAGCTAAAAGCTTTTTACTTTTGTTCGGGTGAGATAATCTTATGAACATGGTTTGATTGAGTGGTTGGATTAATATTAATTTGGTTATTTATCTTGTTAAGCTTGTTAAAGATCCTCATGTATTGATGATAAATATTTTATGTTAATAAGTATGTTATTAAGTTGTATGAACATCTTCTTGATTACTTGATTTATTTAGTTTTTTGAATACAAGATTGTATGTCTAGGATTAATGAATATGAAACTAGGGTTAACTAGAAAATATGTAAGTCAATGTGTGAGCATGTGTGATGAACAACTACATATGAGTTGATTGAATTGAGCAAATTTGATTAGCTATTATTACAAGTCTTACTTGATATGAACTAAACACTAGGAATGTTGTTAGTTTAATCACTTGATCACTGTTTGAATTAACTTGTCTACAAAAGGATTCGTAATAATGAACATGAACCCAGTCACATTAGGAATCGGTAACCATTGACATATTGATCCATTGCACTTGCCACGAAATCAACCATAGGAATAACTGAATCAAATCTAAACAGAAATCTCTTTTATCATTGAATCTAGTTGTCCTTTCTTGTTCTTCTTAGTTGTTAATTGTCATTGATTGAAAGTTAATTAAGTGTTTAAGTTTCTAGTCTTGCAAAACTAGAGAAAACTCCCCATTTTAATTAATTGTTTTAATTAGATAATATAAGTATTCAATCTAGTTATTACCATTCCCTGTGTTAGATACCCTACTTACCTGAACTAAACTACTAATCGATAGGTACACTGCCTTTTGTGTGTTTGTCTTTGTGTTTAAGTTAGTAGGATTAAAACTTGTTCGTTGCACATACATCAGAAGAAAAATACAAAATGAAATGAGTTTTTTATTTTAAAATATTGTTTTTATATACAAATATGGATGACTGTGGAAAGTGGATAAAAATTATGCGTTTTGGTATATTCTTTTTGTTTTCGATAAAAACATGGTTTACAAAAGTTAAAAGAAAATGTGAAATGAGTGTTTTGGTATAATCTGGTGGATGTGTGTCTAATGTACAAATCTTCAAGTATTCCCTTAGTCTTTGATCATTAGAAATCTTGACAATCATAATTAATTCCTTGGTTCATTGTTGCAACAGTTCTCTATTGAATCTCTTACAATATATATATATATATATAT
The DNA here is from genome assembly GCF_051521515.1 of Lactuca serriola. Lineage (NCBI taxonomy): Eukaryota > Viridiplantae > Streptophyta > Magnoliopsida > Asterales > Asteraceae > Lactuca > Lactuca serriola. The sequence continues at coordinate 266,963,839 of NC_136415.1, forward strand.
ATATATATATATATATATATATATGTCGTGGCTTGTTAAAAAATTTCAATTCGATGCATCCAAGATTTTTGTTCCAACAATCGTATGAAGAATGAATGTTATGTGAGTGTGTGTGTGTGTGTGTCTATAACTATATATATATATATATATATATATATATATATATATATATATATATATATATATATATATACATACTAGCCGTTTACCCGCGCCAAGCGACGGGTGCGAATAGTTTTTTTGGCAATTATTTCTGTTCCGAAACATATGTGATTGGACACCCAACTTTGACAAGAAGGTAATGAAAAGGTAAACTGTTAATTCGGAAGCATATATGATTTGACAATTCGTTTATTTTCGGGACGAAAACCATCTATTTACCATATATGTAACGAAAAAATTTGTAACAAAAACCAAGAATCTTGAAACCACCGAGACCATTTATGTAATTTTGTCTAATATTTATTAAGATTTTCAAATATAATTTCTTTTGTGAAATAGTTTTCATTATGTTTAAGGTTCATCGTTTTGGAGAATAGTTAACCACATAAATTTAGAGAATGGTTAACTACATATATATGGCGCAGTGAATGGTTTCCTTTCGGTATATAGTTTCGTCAATAGTTTTATCAAAATATAATGCTTAAAATAAGAAAAAAATGAAACAAAAATTAAAGTAAGATTATATGTTAAACAATAAACTAAAGTACGTTGATATTTCTTAGATTTAATCATAATAAATAGCAAAATACCAAATATAAATAAGGTAAGTGACAATATATAGAAATTCGGAATACAAAACGTTACATATCTTTAATCTAGGAGAAAATGAAAAATGCAAAATAAAAAAATCATTTGAACATGAAATGTAACACCAATCCTTTAACCATCCAAGCCTTTCAAAAACATATAGTATAAGTAATGTTGTTAAAATCATGCTTTAATCCTCTAAATCACATAAAATTGACTCAGTAGTTGTATACAAAACACAACAACAACATACCTACAACAGCAACATCATGTTACCTATTTCCATATATCTTGTAAATAAGAAGGGTCTATGGCAGTTTTTCCAAAGTCAAGGTACCTACCTAGGCGCCAACAATTTAACTTTTGTAAAATCCGATGTTCATTCATTTTCAATATCATTAAATCAAACACTTAACACACCTCCAAACACTATTGACTATTTTATAATAGAAAAAAAAAACATACCACAGTGAGTAGAGAAGCATAATATCAGCTACAAGTAACCATATAGTTACACTTATAAGGCATCCAACAGTCCATGTCAGCACAAAAAGAGTCCCTTTCTACCTTTGCAATAATACTTTTCCCATTATTGACATCTCTTCCCTAAAAACGGAGAAATCGACCATGAATACTTACAACTTTGCTTGATAAGATCCAATTTCATCTCTTTACCTTAATTACATCTCCAAGTAAAATGACTATTTTATCCTTGAAAATAATTGCTTTGTGAAACCTTGGTCCCAAATTAATTGATTAACTTGAGCTACCCATCCAAAACATTAAAACCCTAAAAAAATGACCCAAAATGCAATTCACTCTTGATATTGTTACAAGAACTAAGCAACCAATTTAAATTTCTCTAAATCAATAACAAAACATATTAGTATGAGGAAAGTAGTCATCTAAAAAAGGGTTAACATACCTTAACTCATAGAAAGATGTCGATTCAAAATAGTATTTACAATAAGTAGTCAAACTTTAATAAATCATTACTTGGAACCATCCACTTGTTGAGAAGTTCTTTATATTGTTTTTTTTATTGTTACCATTTACTATCTTTGTTTTTTCGGTGGTTACTTATGTGACTACACACTTGAGTGTGGGTCAATGTGTTGGATATAGTGTCTAAGTCCATAACTATATTTGGTATGTACTTGACCCGACCCGGCATGGTCCATTTGGGTTGCATGGCATTGCAACACTTGGATAGACTAAATGAGAGAAAGGACACTTAAGGATTATTAATATATTATAAGTTCTAATATATTAATAATATTATTTAATTAGTATTGATCAAAGAATTAATTTGGAATTAATTAAGTGATTACAAAGAGACTAATTAAATATATGGGGTAGATTGTGTAAATTATCAATTCTTGTATAGTGGGATAATGATCCATGGTTTGTATGGATTAGGTTAAAACCCATAAGGTGCTCCATGGATAGTCCATGGAGGTTACAAACCCATGGATCATGGAATATGGAAAGCCATGATAATTAGGGTTTACATAGTGTAACCCTACTTGTGTCACAACTATATAAAGACCCCTAGACTAGCAAAATCGGCACTAGAAGGAAGTACAACAGGGCTAGCCTAATTTTGAGTGTTAGTGTCTTCTCTCAAGGTTATTCCAAGTATTATGGTGTTGTGTGAGACATTTGAGGCATCACATTTGTGGTGCTAGGCTCACAAAGTCATCAAGGAATCCAAGCTACTAATAGGTATGTTATTCTACTTGATTTTTGTATTACAATTTCTCATAACATGCTATTTAGGATGTAAATCTTGGAAAATCAAATTTGCATGTATATTAGAGAAAACATAGATCCAAGGTTTCTAGGGTTGCATGTACACCATAAGAGTGTTAGGATGCTCAAAACCCTTCAGTGGTATTAGAGACTAGGCTTGTTTACTTGATAATTGATGCAAACTTGTTTTTCAAAAGCCAATAACTGCCCAGACAAGAAAACTCGACGATTTTTGGCCAAAAACTCGCCGAGTTCATGTGTTATTGCATGAACTCGACAAGTTTGTCATCCAGTGAGCAGTTTTTCAAGTTTTGTTGCTGGAAATGGACTAGAATCATTACCTTAAACTTTTTTGGACATATAAAATTTGTTTTTGAAGTGGTAGTGATTATGCTAATCCATATTCAATAGTGATTATCAAATTTCAAGTTTTATATTTGTTAATATGGTTCTTGAAATTGTTTGATATGAATGTATATACTTATGAGTTTGAAGATCATAGGAATTGTGTGTAACATGCTTGTTAGTATGATTATTGATTTTAACGCCTAATGATGGAGTCCATAACTTGTCCTCAAGTTATGGATAACCAAAAGTCAATTCTTTAAAAGTGTTATTAAAGAATAAGAGGTTACATAAAATGAAGAGTCTTCATTTTAATGGACCATTAAACTCATAAGTTATGAAATGAAACGTCTTAGAATAGTTTCAATACTTGCCCTCAAGTTTTGGAATTTGTAAAGTCTTACACCCTAATACTTTAATTCCACATTGAACCTTAGGATTTAAAAAAATTAAAATTCAACCCTTATACTATTATTATATTAAAAGTTTAAATATATAGATATGTATAAGAATAAGTCAGTCTTACCGTTAGTAGGCCGCATTCACGAAGCCGGTCTATAAGTGGGTATAAGGTTATTGCCTATAAAATGACAGTTTAATGGGTTTCCACTCTCACCCACTGCTTCCTTGACTGGTGGAGGGTCGTTAGCCGAACGGGTAGGATAGGACCTTAATGCTCATTAAAAGTATAATGAAATTATAAGGTAACTATACTTTAATAATTCCCAATCTTAGTTACTTTAGGAAAATGTGAAATAGGTGCTAACCCATGAAATTACACTTTCTACCTTACCAAGTCGTTAGTGGAGCGCGTGTGGTTAACCGACACACTAACAAGGACTAGTAAGAGTGGCAAAGGGTAACTTAATTTTATCATGGATTGGTGGAGCGCGTGTGGTTTACCGGCACATTGATTAGGTGATAAAAGTTAAGGGTACCAAGTCAATTTGTATGGTTATTCACACCTTGTTTGTGATCCTCGGCATCCCATTCACAAACATAAGAGGGCACAATCGAGATTCAAACATGCCATTGAAAGTTCAATGTATCTCAAAAGATCATGGAATTTCAAATCCAGTAAAACTTAATAATGTATTTCGTTTTTGTGGTGGAAATTGGTAAATTGTCATTTACCTACATTCAAATATTTTATAGCTTGGATTACGACATACCTCTTCCAACTATAAATAGTTTGTTGGGTCCTAGCCTTAATATTTCATTTGGGTGACTTATTAAGGACTCTTTATCTAATAAAACTTGTCTTTCTTTCTTTCAGATGTCTTCCAACACTGCTATTGGCTCAAACCCTACAGGCTCCTTTTCCCTAATGAACTTGTGTGGGAAAGTCACTTTTGATGGTTCCAATTTCAATGAATAGATTAGGAACATTAGAATGATTACTCGTTATGAGGGCAAAGAGTATGTCCTCGATAAGGAGCTAAAGCTTATCGATGAGTGGACTGCTACTCCAAAGGAGATTGTTGAGTATACTACCCATAAGAAAGATGCCACTAAGGTGTCTTGCATCATGTTGGCCACAATGACAGCAGAACTCCAAAAACCCTATCAAGATTTCTACCCTTTTGAGATGCACCAGGATCTAATGGATAGGGACCATCAGAGTGCTCGTCAGGGGAGGTATGAAATCATTTCCTCCATGATAACAGTTAGGATAAAGGAGGGAGAATCCCTCATCGGTCACTTGCAGAAAATACAAAGGTTCGTGGACCTGTTATTAAAGCTTAATGCAGACTTCCCTGAGGACATGGCGATTGACATCATTCTTTATTCCGTACTTCCAAGTTATGATCAGTTTCGTATGACCTATCACATGAACAAGGAGGAAGTCACACTAAGTAACCTTCAAGGACTTTAAAGGACCGCTAAAAGTGGCCTTAAAGTTAAATCAGTTGTTACTCCTACTCGTACTACTGCTCCTATTCTAGCAATTAGGAAGGGAAATAGGAAGAAGAGGAAGACCCCTTCGAAGGGTACCAAGGGAAAGTCTCTTGATGGTTCCTCTTCAAGTGGAACCAAGAAAGGTTCCATTCCTCCTTCTTCAAACCCAAAGGAAGCACAATGCTTCTACTGCCAGGAAAAGGGGCAATGGAAGCGAAGCTGCCCCAAATACTTGAAGGATGTAAAGTATGGGAAAATTAAACCCACCCATGCAGGTATTTACACTATATTGTCTAATAACTCATTGCATACTAATTCTTGGGTGCTTGATACAGTTTGTGGTATTCACATTTGTACTGATTTGCAGGGCCTATGAAGAAGTGAGAAAGTGGAGCACAGGAAGATAAACTTAATCATGGGAAATTGGAAAGCATCACCTGTTACCAAGATAGGAGTTTATTCTATATTGCTTAATAATGGGTTAATGTTAGATTTCAATAAATGTTGTTACTTGTCTGAAATAGCAAGAAATATTATTTCCTTTCAGGGCTTGTACAAACAAGGGTTTACTTTTTCATTTGATAATGATAATGGTGCTATTTATGTTTATTACAATGATGTATTTTACTTTAAAGCATTACCTTGTGATGGTGTATATGAAGCTGTGAATGTTGTAGATAATCTAGCAAATAATGTGGTGTGTATTGATTCTTCAAATAGTTTAGACAAAGCATACTTGTGGCATTGTCGTCTTGGACACGTTAACAAGAAGAAAATAGGCCAACTCTAAAAAGTTGGAGTTTTGGAATCATTTGACCTAAAGTCGGATGATAGTTACGAGTCTTGTTTACTTGGAAAAATGAAAAAGTCACCCTTCACTGGTATTTGTGAGAGGGGTGAGGCTTTGTTGGACCTCATACACACTGATGTGTGTGGACCCTTCAAAACTGCCACAAGGGAAGCTAATCGATATTATGTGACTTTTACTGATGATTATAGTAGATATGGATACATCTACTCAATCAAGCATAAGTCAGAAACCTTTCAAAAGTTCAAAGAGTTTAAGCAGGAAGTGGAGAATCAACTGGGCAGGAACATCAAGATGCTCCGACCGATCGGGGAGGAGAGTATCTTAGTATCGAGTTCCTTAACTATCTTAAGGAATGTGGGATTGTCTCACAATTAACACCTCCTAGGACACCACAGCTGAATGGTGTGGCTGAGAGGTGCAATCGAACCATGTTGGATATGGTTCGTTCCATGATGAGTCGAGCTTTGCTACCAATCTCATTCCGGGGGTATGCCTTAGAGACTACCGCCCATATCCTGAATCTAGTCCCTACTAAAAAAGTTGCCAAAACACCTCATGAGATGTGGACTGGGAAAGTTCCCAATTTGGACCACATCAAGATTTGGGGTTGTGAGGCCTTCTTGAGACGTGAGTCTCATGATAAGCTCGAACCTCGGAGTGAGAGGTGTATTTTCATCGGCTACCACAAAGATCCTTTGGTTACCTCTTCTACTGACCTAGTGAGAATGTGGTCTTTGTAGCTAGAAGAGGAGTCTTTCATGAGAGAGAGTTCATAAGCCAAGGAAATAGTGGGAGGCAAATTGACCTTGAAGAGCTTCAAGAGTCACGTGGTAAAGGAACCTCAATCACTAGCAACCAACTTGAGGAGGAAACTCGTGTTGAGCCGATAGATGAGACCGTACCTCTGAGGCGTTCCACTAGAATTAAGAACACACCTGATTTTTATTATGGTTATCACATTACTACTAAAGGTGTACATTTATCAGTGATAGTACACTGATAGATTTAGATGAACCTAATAATTACAGGGAAGCGATGGCAGGCCCTGAGTCTACCAAATGGAAGGAGGCTATAGACAACGAGATTCACTCCATGTATGACAATCAAGTATAGAACTTGGTTGAAAATGTACTGGGTCGTAAGACAGTTGGGTGCAATTGGATCTTCAAGAAGAATACCGACATGGATGGGAAGGCACACACTTACAAAGCGCGACTGGTTGCGAAGGGCTTTACTTAAACTCCGGGAGTTGACTATGATGAGACCTTCTCACCAGTAGCGAAGATTAAGTCTATTAGGGTTATGTTAGCCATAGCTGCATTTCATGATTATGAGATATGGAAAATGGATGTCAAAACCGCTTTACTTAATGGAAAGTTAGTTGAGGATGTTTACATGGCTGAGCCAGAGGGTTTTGTCAATGCAAAGTGCCCAAATAGGGTGTGTAAGCTTGAGAAATCCATTTATGGCTTGAAACAAGCATCTCGTAGATGGAATCTTTGCTTCGATGAGAAAATCAAAGAGTTTGGCTTTTCGAGGAGCAAGGATGAGTCCGGTGTATATGTTAGGGCTAGTGGGAGTATAGTTAGCTTTTTGGTGTTGTATGTGGATGACATACTACTCATAGGAAATGACATCCCAACTTTGCAGGAGGTTAAGTCCAAGCTTGGGAAGTGTTTCTCTATGAAGGACCTTGGGGAAGCTACTTATATCCTAGGGATAAGGATATTGAGAGACAGGAGTAAGAGACTAATTGGACTTAGTCAGAGTACTTACTTGGATAAGGTGCTGAAGAGGTTCAGTATGCATGATTACAAGAAAGGGGAATTACCGATCCAAAGTAACGCCAAACTGAGTAAGACTCAGAGTCCGAGTACAGAGGCTGAGATAGTTGAGATGAGTCATGTACCACATGCTTCTGTTGTGGGCTTAATCATGTATGTTGTGACTTGTACTCATCCTGATGTGGCCTTTGCTTTGAGCATGGTCTGTAGATATCAAGGGAACCCTGGCAAGGCTCACTGGACTGTGGTAAAGAACATTCTCAAGTATCCAAGAAGGACTAAGGACTGGGTCCTTGCCCTTGGTGGCAGTGATGACTTAAGAGTGATAGGGTATAGCGATGCTAGCTTTCAGACTGATAAGGATAATTTCCGTTCTCAGTCAGGCTGGGTCTTTATCCTAAATGGAGGAACAATTACATGGAAAAGTTCCAAGCAGGAGACGGTAGCTTATTCAACTTGCAAATCAGAGTATATAGCAGCTAGCGAGGAAGAAAAGGAGGCGATATGGCTAAAGAACTTCATTGGAGACCTTGGAGTTGTACCAGCTATAAATGAGCCAATGGAAATTTTCTGTGACAGCGAAAGTGCGGTTGCTTTAGCTAAGGAGCCAAGGGATCACAGGAGATCCAGCCACATTGACAGGAAATACCATTTCATTAGACATCGAATAAAAGAAGGACTCCTCGTAGAAAATAGGGTATCATCAAATGAGAACCCAGCAGATCCCCACACAAAGGGATTGAGTAGGGTTAAGCATTTACAGCATGCGAGGCGCATCGGACTGAAGGATGATATTAGTTTTAATAATTAGATAGTTTTGAAACTTATAAATGTAATTGACATTTAATGATTAAATAAAAGTTGTTATTTATTTATGAGTAAAGTTTTACTATCTTATGTTAATCGCTTACTATTGTTTCAACTTTGCATGTATTCACTTCCAGAATAATTATATTATTCAAACTCTCCACAGACAGTCATACTTTGGAAGTAGGTATTGAATTAAGACTGTCATGAATTGGATTTGTAGATTGTCTAAGGTGTATTAGACATAGCAATGGTTGCTGCAACATTCATGAGTGCTCATAAGGTCTGAGTATTGGACTCAACCGACGCTCACTTGTATCACTTCATGGAATTTATCTCGAGTGATCGTGAGATGGTTATATCGTATAAATCTTCAAACCTAGAGATATGATTTCTTGACTACGAGTTGGTTATACATTGATTGAACAAAAACGCATTGGTAACTCGATGTTATAAAATGTGATTTTTTGCATAATTTAAGAAGTAGTAAGTACAAGCATATGAGTCGAAGTTTATCTGTTCCTTCTAGGATTAAAACCGATATTTGGGCCCCTCGATGATTTGTTTTGACCTATGTATCGGGACCGGTTAGAACCTAATTGATGTGTTCAATTTAGTTCTATGTCAAACAAATCATAGATCGAGAAACAAATGATGGACAATAAGAAAGACCATGTTCCATGTATTTGTCCGGCTGATATCTTGAGAGCAGAGGATTATATGACCACTTTACTTAAATGGAGTATCATCATCAACTCAGTTCCGAGAGACTTTGAAAGAGCTATGATTGCTAGTCGGATCCTGAAGACATATTTGCAACTATAGTTATTAGATTTATCCAAGTGGGAGACTGTTGGATATACTGTCTAAGTCCATAACTATATTTGGTATGTACTTTACCCGACCCCACATGGTCCATTTGGGTTGCATGGCATTGCAACACTTGGATAGACTAAATGAGAGAAAAGACACTTAAGGATTATTAATATACTATAAGTTCTAATATATTAATAATATTATTTAATTAGTAATGATCAAAGAATTAATTTGGAATTAGTTAAGTGATTAAAAGGAGACTAATTAAATATATGGGGTAGATTGTGTAAATCATTTATTCTTGTATAGTGAGCTAATGATCCATGGTTTGTATGGATTGGGTTTAAACCCATAAGGTCCTCCATGGATAGTCCATGGAGGTTACAAACCCATGGATCATGGAATATGGAAAGCCATGACAATTAGGGTTTACATGGTGTAACCCTAATTGTGCCACAACTATATAAAGACCCATAGACTAGCATAACCGGCACTAGAAGGAAGTACAAGAGGGCTAGCCGAATTTTGAATGTTAGTGTCTTCTCTCATGGTTATTCCAAGTGGTGTGGTGTTGTGTGAGAAATTTGAGGCATCACATTTGGGGTGCTAGGCTCACAAATTCATCAAGGAATCCAAGCTACTAAAAGGTATGTTATTCTACTTGATATTTGTATTACAAGTTCTCATAACATGCTATTTTGGATGTACACATTGAAAAATAAAATTTTCATGTATATTAGAGAAAACATAGATCCAAGGTTTCTAGGGTTACATGTACACCATAGGAGTGTTAGGATGCTCAAAACTCATCATAATGAAATACTCAACTGCTAGAAATTAAGATAATTTTAGTATATTCCAAAGAATGAAGATTATGGCCCAAGCTACCTTCTTACTTCGATAACCAATTGATTCTAACTGCTAATTAGAAAACGCTATTATATGAAACAATTTAGATAATATTCAAGCATCATTCAACAACAGCAAATTAGAAAGTACCTTTAATTTCAAAAGAAAAGTCAAACTATCAATAAACCAACCCAAAAATTCAAAAGGCTTCAAGATCGTAAGACTTTGAGCCATATCTGGGAGAAACTATAAAAAAAACATACTAAAATAGAAATGAATCTATATAATAAAAAACTAATATATTAACATGTTTTAAACATTATTTAATAGATGAAAAGGTAAATCATATATAATATTGAGTGAGTACTTTCAACCTGGTTTTCTTTTACTGCATGATGAAAACCCTAGATCTGGTGGATTTGTTGGGCCTTTTTTAACTATACAAAGCTATATAAAAAACATAGAAATCATCACAAAGAAAAACCTCAATGTATTTATGAAATCTATGTTTAGGGAACCCGAAACTGTGATTAAGGTACATTTAGCAAACGTTTTAAAGGGTACGGTGATAGCAAAAGTTTTAAATCCTTACCTCGACCATCATCCTTTTGTTTGTAGTTTACCAACTCCACCATACCATATTGTGATCTGCAAGAGAGGAAAAAATAAACTTATAGCAATTCAAATCTTTCCCAACATAATTAAGCTTCCATTTATGTTAAACACAACTTTGGTGCCTGCATAGCGCGCACACATAGACACATACAAACACATATAGAGAAAGAGAGAGTACCTTATACAACCAAAACCAAATCATCTCCGATATTAATAAAAAGACGATGAAAGGGTGGCATGGTTTCTAGTGAATAAAGAAGGAGGGGGGCGACGACTATTAGTGTTGAATGGTAATTCTACACTATTACCTCATGTAATAATTAATAGATGGACTAAATGCAAATTTATGAATAAAAAAGATAATGAAAGAACCTACCATGGACGATAAGCTTGCTAAAAATTTTAGTAGAAATTCTTCCTCTGCCATAGTTGACAAATGCATCACCCCCACAAGCACTTAGGTTACCAATTCCAACAATAAGCCTTGGGGTAGATTAATAGATGATGCCACCAGAACCACCTCTGCTTCTAATACCTCCATCTCTTCTTTACCTAATTTTCCTGAAAATACAAAAAATCAACTTCAAGATTTCTAAATCAAAGGAAGTTTAATATGATTTTTAAAAATAGGAAATTTGGGAGATTACATGTCGTGAAGCTTAAAATTGAAACAACATGAATGAAATACTCATACTTTGTCAATGCCTCTAGGCTTTGTTGTTGGTCCGAAAGAGGTAGGAATTGATAACTTGTTCTTCTTCATCATCTTCAATCGCTACTCAAGAGGACTACTTTATGGAGTTGATTTGATGAAGTAAGAATCTAATAGAACCAAAACTAAAAAAAGATGATATTAAAATTCAAATCAAATATAACAACAAGAAAAACGGAAATGCATGACTTTCCCCGTCTCTCTGTTAGGCTTTTCTTCCAATATACCTAGATTTTTAGATCAAAGGTTTTTCGGATTTGGGGTAGATTTGGGATAGATTTGAGATATATAGAGAGATTTAGGATAGATTTGAGATACATAGAGAGATTTGAGATACATAGAGATATTTGGGAGAGATTTGTGATACATAAAGAGAGATTTGGGAGAGATTTGTGATATATAGAGAGATTTAGGAGATATGTGAGATACATAGAGAGATTAGGGAGAGATTTGAGATACGTAGAGAGATTTGGGAGAGATTTGGGATACGTAAAGAGATTTAGGAGAGATTTGTTATACATAGAGACATTTGGGAGAGATAGAGTGATGTAAATGCTTTATATTATAACAATACATGGTTCATTAGGAACCTTAATGTAAACTCTAATGGGTTAGCACAAGTCTTTTAATAGTTGAAGTTTACATGAGGACATAATTACCTAGTTAAAAATACTAGTTGTGACATATTGAGTAAAGATGGATAGATGGCTGATGAGAGATGAAAGATGATATAGATGTTTAGAGGTGAAAGATGATGCAAAGCCTTCACTTTAACGATCATCCTGTCATCTACCAGAGTATAGATAACGACCACAGACTATTCTAGACAGTCCAATGGAATGCTAGTAGGCTCACAACCTGTAGATGTTTGTGAACGACATGTTCACCAGATGTACTCTAAAAACCCTGGAAGATATGGACTGAGTGCCTTATAAGTGAATGTTGGCAGCTATCGATTTAGTGTCCTGTAGATGAACATTGACAGCTATGGACTTGGTGCCTAATAGATAACATTGACATCTATGGACTTAGTGCCTGTTGGGTAAACCCTGACAGCGTTGGACTTCGTGCCTATTCCTTAGGACAATCCTTAGAAATGAATAAATGAAGAATATGTGATTCTTAGGGTAGACCCTTAAGAATAAAGAAGATAATTGGGATGAGAAGTTGGGTAAACTATTTGATGATCAAATATAATAATTATATTATTGTACATTGAAAACCTTATGTACTCATCAAATTTCCCAACATGACTCACTCGGTTTATTTGTATCACAGGTGTCGCTACGAAGATACATTACACTGAGAGATTAAAGGAGATGTAATCATTAGTGTAAATGAATGTAATATCTGTTTATGTTTATGTTTCTGTATTGACGATAACATCCAAATGTTTTAATATAATTTTTTTTCGAAAACGTTTTGATAATATCTTTATCATGTTTTCTAGAAACAAATTCCGCAATATTATTATTTTAAATTGATACTTGATTTTTCAATAAGCATAAATAAAATTTTTAAAATCACTGTGAATTTGGGGATGTCATACTACTATAAGGTTTGTTTATGCTTATGTTTTATATTAGTTATGATATCCCATGCTTTTGTAGATCAATGAAAAACATTTCTTCGAAATATACTTTTTCAGGACCAAATTCCATATATATATATATATATATATATATATATATATATATATATATATATATATATATATATATATATATATATATATATATATATATTCTCACAAGTGCCCATGTCTCTTTCAATTCTTTTTATGATTATTTTATTGTATGCTATTTTTTATTGGGTAGTCCATGATAGAAAAGAAAGGTGTTAGATATTTCAGATGTATCGGTATGCATAGTTGATAGTTTACAATACACCGGATGTTTGTGTGTATCTGAGTTAGTATACAATTATGTTTGTATGTTTAATATATGGTATGTTTTTTAAAATTACATACATATTTTTTATATTTATGTTTGGTTTGTTTTGTTAGTAATTGAAATTGCAATTGTACACGTGTTGTAACAATTTTGTTTGTTGAAGACATTTGATAAATAGGTATAAGTTTCAATGAATTGGAGTTATGGGGAAATATCCAAGTGAAAACGAAAGAGACATAAAAAAGATGAACTTGGTATTTGCATTGGAAAGAAAGACAAATAATATCCATTGAGAGAGAGAGAGAGAGAGAGAGAGAGAGAGAGAGAGAGAGAGAGAGAGAGAGAGAGAGAGAGAGAGAGAGAGAGAGAGAGAGAGAGAGAGAGAGAGAGAGAGAGAGAGAGAGAGAGAGAGAGAGAGAGAGAGAGAGAGAGAGAGAGAGAGAGAGGATGGAAGTAGGAAACAAGAGTTGGGGAATCTAATTCTCTAAGATGGACAGAAGAGCTGGCCAAGTTTGTCTCGCATGACATGACAACAACATTACCTTTTCCTTTGGTAGTGTGGGTTAAATTTCCCACATGCAAGCCACCTGACCCAACTCCAAAACCCTAAAATATGTATCAATGAATGAAGCCCTGATATTATAAACAAATCAAATCACGACACCATCATTATCAGGCTGAAATACGTATTTAAATCCTATGCATAATCATCATATTATTTACATATACATAACTACAACATGTCAGGATAGATAAATTTATGAGGGGATGAAAATGCAGTTTTTACATGCATGCAAACAGCAAAATCATTCAACAAAAGAAGTTAAATCGGTTATCATAACAAGACGTTTGAAGGAAAGAAAGATGCATATATTAAAATACGAAATAATAAGAATTTTGAAACATTGGAATAAGTGAGTTGGAGGAATAAAAAGGAATAGTGGTGTGGGGAAAGGTAATTCGACAAGACGAATGGCATCGGGCAGGGTGCAGGCAGGCACTGAAAGAATATATAGATACAAAAGGATGTATGTATAATGGAGGGAGAGGTGGGTATATATTCGGAGGGGCACAGGCAGGGAGGTTCACGAGGCTCATCAAAAAGTATGGAGATGATTGGTGTGTCTTTCTCTGATGTGGGAATCTCCTCTGACTGCTTCCTACCAGTTTCTACACACCCATCCCTATCTATCTATCCTTCCTTTTTCTTTTCCATAATTTCACATTTTCCATCCATAACTTTTTCAATTTTATCAAATTCTTACCAACCATCAAACTAAACTTATACTAATGTTGTAACTTATATACAGCTTTATATTTAAGTCATTTAAATTTATTTATTAAAAAGACAATATTGGTTTCTTTCCTTAAAGCCGACGATACATGTTTTATCCGGACATAAAATAGAAAAAGAAGTAATTTAAAAGTAAAGTATATTTGTTTTTTCAGAAAAAAAAAATCCATTTGAAAGTCTATTTAATGGATTGAGAAAGCTCATACCAGTACACTAACATTATAAGTTTCTAGAAAGAATACCAATACATTATAAATTTATACGTTTGGTTGAAAAAATTAATTAAAAAAGCTCTTATAATAGGGATATAGGGATGTAATTTTTTTATTGCTTTCTAAAAATAAAAGGCTTTAAAAGTGCTGTTGTTGTGAATGTCTGGATGTTTTTTTTTTTTTTTTTTTAATTTTTTTTTGTCAATTTTATGTGTTTTCTAAAACCAATATATATATATATATATATATATATATATATATATATATATATATATATATATATATATATATATATATATATTATCAGGTTTACAGTTGAGATTTATTAAGTTTACATAAAGGCCAGGCCAAAATTTTTGTGAAAGTGTTAGATTTTTATTTTTATTTTGTTTTTTTGGTATATAGAATCTTGCAAACTCCTATCATTCATAGTTTCGACCAAAATGCATTTAAAAATGTTTATAAAGGTAATTAAGTTTCAATTTTATACAAAAAAAAAACACTATTAAAGTTTAGAGTAAATTATATGTATCGTTCCTCGTGCAAATGTTAAAAGCTCCGTTTAGTCCTTATTTTAAAAAATTAATTCATAACGTCTTTCGTTAGTTTAAAAGTTGCACGCTTGATCCTGCCAATATGAAATGACAATATTGCCCTTATTAATTTATTTTTATATTTTAAATAATTTATATTACTCTTAATTCATTTATGTAAAAAAACCTAACATCAAAATCAATATTAAGATGCTTAAATCGAACCTAAAACACACACAAACACACAACCTCATTTTGAAAATCGTTTGAACAAATCCCAAAAAACCATTTAAATATATTGAGTTCTAAATTTAATAATATTGACACAATTTTTGAAGAAATCTTAAAAATCGTTTGGCTGAATCAAATCTGCAGAAAATGTTAACACTATATGAACAAGATGATAGTGTATGTGCGTGTTTCTAAACATGAACCCAAAAATTTAAACCTATAGAACTCTATGAAATCGCTTTTAGGTCTGAAATTGTTTACATATCTGATTATGAACCCGCTTTTAAGAAACCCTAGATCAAACCTAAATCAAGTTCAACCATTGCATATCAGGAACATCTATGTGTGGCTAATATATTGAACCATCAATTTACTTAATAGAATATTTGTTGGGAGAGAATGGGTAGGTGCATGTACATCACGGAGCGTGATATACCCATCGACATAGATTTTTTGAATTCTCCTTAGCTTTTGGTTGATGGGTTTTGAGCATTCTAACACTTCCTAAGTGTACATGTAACCCTAATAACCTTGGATCTATGTTTGTCTAATTATCATGAAAAGTTGAATTCCAAGGTTATATTCCTATCTAGCATACATGGGGAACACTTTTTAACTTGAATGAAAGATATAATAACTTACGTTGTTGTTGCTTATGATCCTTGAAACCTTGTGAGCCTAGCACCCCTTGTTTCATGCCTCAAATGCTTCACACAACACCAAATGCTTTTGGAATGACTTTAGAGAGAATACACACTTCTAAAATCGGCCTAGCCCTCTTGTTTCTTATGTGTAGCCGATTTTGGTGGAGAATATGTTCTTTATATAATGTTGACACATCTAGGGTTACACCATGTAAACCCTAATGTGTCATGACTCTTCATTTCCATGACCCGTGGGTTTGTAACTCCCATGGAGAATCCTATGGGTGGAGCCCAACTTGATAATTCATGGAGCCTCTTAGCCCACTATACAAGTTATGGATGATTTACATGATCAACCCATATATATAATTAGTTATCTTTTGATCACTTAATTAATTCTTGATCAAACTAATTAAATAATATTATTAATATATTACAACTTATAATATATTAATAAACCAGAAGTGTTATTTCTCTCATTTAGTCTATCCAATTGCATGGTGCCATGCAACCCAAATGGACCATGCCGGGTCGGGTCAAGTACATACCAGAAATAGTTATGGACTTAGACACCTTATCCAACAGTCTCCCACTTGGATAAGTCTAATAACTATAACTGCAAGTATGACTTCAGGAACCGATCGGCAATTGTAGCTCTTTCAAGGTCTCAAGGAAATGAGAAGATGATGATACACCATTTAAGATAAGTGGTCATATAATCCTCTGTTCTAGATATCAGCCGAACAAATACATGGAACAATGTCTTACTTATTGTCCAGCAGTTTGTTTCCCGATTTCCGATTTGTTTGACAAAGAACTTAATTGAACACATCAACTTAGTTCTGACCGGGCCTGATACATAGGTCAAAACAAAATCATCGAGGGGCCGAGATATCAGCTTCTAATCCAAGAAGGAACAGATAAACTTCGACTCATATGTTTGTTCTACCACTCATTGAATTATACACAAAAGCACGTTTTATAACATCGAGTTACCAATGCGTTTACGTACAATCAATGCATAACCAACTCATAAGTAACAAATCATATCTCTAGGTTTGAAGACTTATATGATATTACCGTCTCACGATCACTTGAGATGAATTCCATGAAGTGATTCCAGTGAGCGCGGGTTGAGTCCAATGCTCAGAACTTATGAGCACTCATGATTGTTGTAGTCATGTCCAACAACTTAGACCTCTGCAACCAATCATGACAGTCTTGATTCATACCTACTTCCGACACATGACCGATTGTGGAGGTTCGAATAATATGATATACCAAACATAATTATTCTAGAAGTCAAAACATGCAAAAAAAATATAGTAAACGATCGACAAGAGATAGAAACACTTTACTCATAAATAAAACACCTTTTATTCATCATCTAATGTCAATTACACTTTACAAATTTCGAGGTTATCTAACTACTAAATCTGATATCATCGTTCAACCCTATGCTCCGAGCATGCTAGAGATGCTTAACCTGAGTCAGTCCCTTCGTGAGGGGATCTGCTGGATTCTCATCCGATGATACCCTCTTTGCCACGAGGAGTCCTTCTTCTATTTGATGTCTGATGAAATGGTATTTTCATTTGATTTGTCTGGATCTCCTGTGATCCCTTGGTTCCTTGGCTAAGGCAACAACACTTTCACTATCACAGAAAATTTCCATTGGCTCTCTAATAGCTGGTACAACTCCAAGGTCTCCAATGAAGTTCTTCAGCCATATCGCCTCCTTTGCTGCCTCGCTAGCTGCAATATACTCTGATTCGCAAGTTGAATCAGCCACTGTCTCTTGCTTGGAACTCTTCCAAGAAATTGCTCCTCCGTTTAGGGTAAGGACCCAACCTAACTAAGAGCGGAAATTATCCCTATCAGTCTGAAAGCTAGCATCACTATACCCTACAACTCTCAAGTCATCACTCCTATCGAGGGTAAGGACCCAGCCCTTAGTCCTCCGTAGGTACTTAAGGATATTCTTTACCACAGTCCAGTGTGCCTTGCCAGGGTTCCCCTGATACCTGCTAACCATGCTCAAGGCAAAGGCTACATCAGATCGAGTACACGTCATAGCATACATGATCGATCCTACAGCCGAAGCATAAGGTATTCTACTCATTTCTGCTATCTCAGCCTCAGTGCTAGGGCTTTGTGTCTTACTCAATCTGGCGTTACTCTAGATGGGTAACTCTCCTTTCTTGGAGTCCTGCATGCTGAATCTCTTCATGACCTTATCCAAGTAGGTACTCTGACTAAGTCCAATTAGTCTTTTATTCCGGTCTCTCAAGATCCTTATCCCTAGAATATAGGCAGCTTCTCCAAGGTCCTTCATAGAGAAACACTTCCCAAGCCAGGACTTAACTTCCTGCAGAGTTGGGATGTCATTTCCTATGAGTAGTATGTCATCCACATACAACACCAAAAAGCTAACTATACTCGCACTAGCCTTGACATATACACAAGATTCATGTTCACTCCTAGAAAAGCCAAATTCCTTGACTTTCTCATCAAAGCAAAGATTCCATCTGCGAGGTGCTTGCGTTAACCCATAAATGGATTTCTCAAGCTTACACACTCTATTATGGTACTCTGTATTGACAAAACCCTTTGGCTGACTCATGTAAACATCCTCAGCCAACTTTCCATTAAGGAAAGCAGTTTTGACATCCATTTTCCATATTTCATAGTCATCAAATGCGGCTATGGCTAACAGAACCCTAATAGACTTAATCTTGGCCACTGGAGAAAAGGTCTCATCATAATCAATTCCTGGAGTTTGTGAGAAACGCTTTGCAACCAGTCGTGCCTTATAAGTGTGTACCTTACCATCCATGTCGGTCTTCTTCTTAAAGATCCATTTGCACCCTACAGTCTTACAAGCAGGTACATTCTCAACCAAGTTCCAAACTT
Organism: Lactuca serriola; assembly: GCF_051521515.1. Taxonomy (NCBI): domain Eukaryota; kingdom Viridiplantae; phylum Streptophyta; class Magnoliopsida; order Asterales; family Asteraceae; genus Lactuca; species Lactuca serriola. The sequence continues at coordinate 266,982,698 of NC_136415.1, forward strand.
GATTGTCATACATGGACTGTACCTCGCTGTCCATTGCCTCTTTCCACTTGGCTGACTCATGGCCTGCCATGGCTTCCTCGTAACTGTTAGGTTCATCCAGACCTATCAGTGTCTCATCACTGATAAGTGTATCACCTTCCGAAGTAATATGGAATCCATAGTAATGCTCAGGTGCATTCCTAACCCTTGTGGAACGCCTCAGAGGTACATACTTGTCAATTAGCTCATCAGGAGTTTCCTCCTCAAGTTGAGTGTTAGGGTTTGAAGTTCCTTCACCACTTGACTCTTGAATTTCTTCAAGGTCAACTTGCCTCCCACTGTTTCCTTGGCTTATGAACTCTCTCTCTCTCTCTCTCTCTCAAGACATCCCTCCTAGCTACAAAGACCACATTTTCACTAGGTCTGTAGAAGAGGTAACTAAAGGTTTGTTGTGGGTAGCCGATGAAAATATGCCTCTCGCTTTGAGGTTCAAGCTTATCATGAGTCTCGCGTCTCACGAAAGCCTCTAAACCCCAAATCTTGATGTGGTCTAGTTTGGGTACTTTACCAGTCCACATCTCATGAGGAGTTTTGGAAACTTTCTTTGTAGGGACTAGATTAAGGATATGGGCGGCAGTCTCTAAGGCATACCCCCAAAATGAGATTGATAGCGAAGCTCGACTCATCATGGAACGAACCATATCCAACAAGGTTCGATTACGCCTCTCAGCCACACCATTCAACTGCAGTGTCCTAGGAGGTGTCAATTGTGAGACAATCCCACATTCCCTAAGTAGTCGAGGAACTCTGAACTTAGATACTCACCACCTCAATCGGATCGAAGCATCTTAATGTTCCTGCCTAATTGATTCTCGACTTCCTGTTTAAATTCTTTAAACCTTTCGAAAGTCTCTGACTTATGCTTGATTAAGTAGACATATCCATATCTACTGTAATCATCAGTAAAAGTCAAATAATAACGATTAGCATCCCTTGTGGCATATTTGAAGGGTCCACACACATCCGTGTGTACAAGATCCATCAAACCTTCACCCCTCTCACAAGTACCTGTGAAGGTTGACTTTGTTATTTTTCCAAGTAAGCATGATTCGCAACTATCATCTGACTTTAGGTCAAATGACTCCAAGACTCCATCCTTTTGGAGTTGGCCTATGCGTTTCTTGCTTACATGTCTAAGATGACAATGCCATAATGATGCTTTATCCAAGTTATTATCATTAACAGAATCAATACACATTACATTATTTCCTAAGTTATCAACCACATATAATATTTCATACACACCATCACAAGGTAATGCTTTAAAATAAAGAACATTATTAAAGAAAGCATTAATCGAATCAACTCCATTATCAATTGAAAAGGTAAAACCTTGTTTATACAATGCATGAAAGGAAATAATGTTTCTTGCTATTTCTGGCGAATAACAACACTTATTCACATCTAAACTAAACCCACTACTTAGCGATAAAGTATAAACTCCAATCTTGGTGACACGTAAAGCTTTCCTATTCCCCATGATTAAGTTTATTCTTCCATGCTCCACATTCTCACTTCTTCTTAGTCCCTGCAAATCAGAACAGATATGAATACCATAACCGGTATCAAGGACCCAAGAGTTAGAATGGGGTGAGTTATTAGATAAGATAGTCTAAATACCTGCATGGAACTTTCCCATCCTTCACATCTTGCTGGTATTTTGGGCGGTTCCGCTTCCAATGTGATTTTTCATGGCAATAGAAGCATTCAGCCTCTTTTAGGTCAGAAGAAGGAGTGATGAAACCTTTCTTGACTCCACTTGAAGAAGATGTTGGGTTTTGTGCATTCTAACACTCCTAAGTAACACTCCTAAGTGTACATGCAACCCTAAATACCTTGGATCTATGTTTTCTCTATTATACATACAAATATGAACATCCAAGGTATTATCCTAATCTAGTATACAAAACAATGAATATAACAAGATAGAATACATACCTCTTTGATGTATAATGTCTTCATGAAGCTTGAGTGCCTAGTGCCTCAAGTGTGACACCTCAAATGGTTCACACAACACCAAATACACTTGGAATGACTTGAGAGAAATCCAGAACTCATGAAGTTGGCTAGCCCTTCTTTTACACACACTAGTGGCCTATTTTGGTGAATAATATGATGCTTATATAGTGTGTTACAATTAGGGTTACACCATGTAAACCCTAATTTTCATGACCTTTCATTTCCATGACCCATGGGTTATGTAACCTCCATGGAGCATCCTATGGGTTTAACCCAACTTGATTATCCACGGAGCTTTGGGCCACTATATAAGTTATGGATGATTTGCACAATCAACCCATATATTTAATTAGTCTTCTTTTGATCACATAATTAATTCTAAATTAATTCTTGATCAATACTAATTAAATATTATTATTCTTATTATTAATATACTAGAACTTATAATATATTAATAACCATAAGTGTCTTATTTCTCTCATTTAGTCTATCCAAGTGCATGATGCCATGCAACCCAAATGGACCATCCCGGGTCGGGTCAAGTCTTACCAATTATAGTTATGGACTTAGACATTAATCCAACAGTCTCCCACTTCAAGAACCGACTGGCAATTGTAGCTCTCTGTCACACCCCAAAACTAAGAATGGCGGAAACGTTCTGGGGTGGAGGACGTCATGTATAATATCAACAACAATGTAAAGTAGTAAACAAGCAACAACATCATCCATTGCATTAATAAAATAATTATTATACAATTGTATTCTGTCAAATTTTGATAAACACTAAAGCATAAATCAAAATGAAAGATAAGTCTTGAACAAGCTCCATCTTCCTTTCTCCTTGCATCGGTACCTGTCTATGATGACCTGAGGATACAAGTAATTTTGAAAGCGAGTATCAGCTTTGAAGCTGGTGAGATCATAAGTATTTAGTGTCTTAATTTGTATGTAAGTATTTGTAAGTAAGAATTTGTAAGTGTATGTATTGTAAGAATTTGAAAGTGTATATGAACTGTAAGTGTTTGAAAAACCCTAGAATCCTTATGATTCCTACTAGTATCTGAAGGTGTCTTCTACCAAGACCTAATTGTTCTGTATGTGTGTCTCTTGTAAGAGTATGTATTTTCCAAAGTATAACTATCATTATCCAAAAATATAGTTTGTACATTTATGTTTAAGTGAGGTTATCACTAAAAATATGTAATGGGAAAATTAATGTAGTACTAAAACGTAGCTCTAAAAGGACTACTACCGTACTAACTACCTTAAACCGGATTTTAGGCTAAGGCATTATGTGATAAATTGCACCATACTATCGACTAGTAACAACGACATACTGAATGGTCGTAATAACGGAATGACGTTTGGCACCCGCAGACCTGCAGGTCCGGCTGTAGCTAGCAGCAAGGTGTAGGATTGTCAATCCAGTATAGATCTATACGCAAACTCACGCTCTCCCTCCAAGAGAATTCTGGCTACAACTCGATCCATGACATTTAAGTCATGCTCCGATTTAAATCACAATAATTAAAGTATTCTTGTATATGTACTGTAATGAGCTGTTCTAGCTGTAATGTAATGAACTGTGAAAAGTTAAAAACTAACTTAAAGATCGATTAGATCTATAAAACAGGTAAAGAAATAAAACGAGTAAACAACAAGAACACAATAATGGATCAAACGATGTCGAATGATTAATAAATAATCCTCAGAAGAGCTCGATAAAGAACTACAACTGTAGAGGATTAGGGTTTACAAGAACGATAAAGAAATCTGTAAAGCTATCAATCGATCTATCAAAAAAACGTTAACCTAACATGCATGCAAGCACATTATTATATAGTAAACCCTACAAGCTCACGGTTGGACATGCCCAAACCGGAGTGCAAAACTTGGACTATAAACCGAGCCCAATGACGCAATACAAAATAAAGCTACGCTACCCAACAATCTCCCCTTTTGCGTCAATTGGAGCGAGATCATTACTTCTTGCTTGGGCCAGAAGCAGCAGGAACCTTCTTCTTTACAGTTTGAAACAGACGCGAGATAAGGGCGAGTATCGTCTGTCTGAATTGGATGTACCACTGAATCATGTCGTCGAAGTATTTGATATCATCCACTGTATTTTCTTTACACCGATGGATGATCCCCAGCACATGCTCAAGACAAGCAGTGGTATAAAGATGTTTATCCGCTAAGGCAAAGAGACATTTTTGTCCTTCAGCCCTAGTGAACATGACCGAGTTTCGCCTTGGGTCGATCTTTCCCATCTTCATCTGGTTCAGATCACTGGCCGAGCCAACAGGAGAGATCTTCGGTTTCTTCTTGAAGACAGTGGCAATCTCCTGATCCATCAGGGCTACCTCCATGATATAGCACACCAACATCCTTTTGAGATGGTCTATGATCGGACCATATTCAGCTTCATTCGTCAAGAGGATGTTGTGCAGAACGATCCAGTCATGGGGGTTGAGGTTCGGTAGATCTGCTAAAGATATGAGATGTTCGGTTTTTACAGACCCTCTGATCACCTTGAACCGAACGTTGATGAATCTTCCTTCCGTATAAGGCTTCAGAACCCGAACGTTGACGATCTTCTGAGCGCTCCAAGTTTGATACTGTGGTTGAGCGGCCTTCAGATAGAACTCGATCAATTCCCGATCAACCTCCGCATGAGGATGAGGGACTTCAGCAACGTTGGCGAAGGCGTGGAAGATAAACGCCTTTCGGGTTAAGGGCATGTCGAACTGCGAGTCGACAGAGTTGTAGCAGTCGAAGGAGATCACCGGTTCGAGCCATAGGATGCTCGGAGTATCGATTGCCTCCTTAATCATTCTCTCTCGAGTCCAAGCAGGGAAAAGAGTCTTCCTGCTCTCGAGGAGATCGTGGGCTTCTTTTTGTTTGCGTTCAGCTTCTTCAGCTTCTCGCGCCACATGAACATGGTCATCATCAACATTGCGACTATTTTTGCGTTTCAGCAAGTCGGCAATGGTTTCTTGATCATCTTCCTCTTCATCCTCAGCTATCTTCTTTCCTTTATCCTTCACACCCGAACCAGAAGTTTGACCAGTAGGAGGAGGTTCGGTTGTGTGAGCAGCTTTTGAGGAAGGAGGTGGTTTCAATCCGGACTTCACTTCTCCTCCTTGTTTCGGAGTGGACACGAAACTAGGTAGCCCTTCTATTTTACTGAGCAGGTCCAGGGCAGGAGCAAGTTTTTCTGCAAGGGTTCGCCTCACAGAGTGGTTCAGGATCGGATCGTGTGCTTCCAGGATGTTGGATATGGCAGAGTGTACATCCGAAACACATGTCTTGATGACCTCTCAATCGGATCGAAGAGCGTCAATTTGTTGTTGAGAGTTGCAAAGCTGAGCGCTCTTGACCTTGAGGGCGGTGGTTTTGCTTGCAAGAACGTCCATCAACGAGTTTTCTGCGGCGAGATCCTCTTGGAGTTTAGAGAGGCGCTCGTCGATGGAGGCACGAAGGGCCGAGTTGTCGTCACTAATTGATTGGCGAAGGGTAGCAAACGACTTCAACTCCGTGGAGAAGAACGTGGCCAACTGTTGAACAATTGGTTCCAACGTTGTCTTTGTGGCATCGGCACTCTCCTGTAAGGACTTTAATAGGGAAGAGGCGTCAGAGAATAGTTTATCGACTTTTTCGGTCGCAGCCTCACATGCTTTCGTCGAGGCGTCAATGGCAGCAGTGGCTGAAGCGATTGAATCATGCTGAGCCCTGGAGAAGGCATCAATAATCTTCTGAAGAGCAGCTTCAGAAAGAGATGATTGAGAATTGGAGGAGGAAGCAATGAGCAAGTCAACCTTCTCATGCAACTCCTTGAGGTGCTTCTTTGTAACTGGAGCATCCTCATCATCGTCGCTTTGCACCTGAAATGAACTAAAATAGACCGAATCAAACTGCATGTTCTCCCCACCAAGGAAAGGATTATCTTCGTCAGAGGCATGACCGGGAGATGGGGGTGGTGGGGTAGGTTCGGGTTGAGTGTGATCTGGGGTAGGTTCGGGTTGTTTTTGAGTGTGGGTAGGTTCGGGTGGTGGTTGGGTTTCGGTTGTGTGTATGGGTTCGGTTACTGGTGGTGGTTCGGTTGCATCGGTATGAACCCCCGTATCAGATACGTTGGTTGTAACCTTTGCAGTGGCTGTTGTTGCATCAGTGAAAATGGGTGGTGGTATAGTGAAAGAGGTTTTAGGAATGTTGGTAGTGGGGTTTATGGTGGGAATGGAAGTGAGAATTGTTTGAATGGGAGAGGGAATGGGTGAGTTATGGATTTCCATGTCAGGGGTAGGTGATCTGGGTGGGGTATTGCCTCTTGGAGGGGTGTCGCCTCTTTGAGAGTCGTACGAATCCAAACCTTCACCCTCCGACTCACCAGAAGAGGAAGCGATTATCAGCTTTCGCTTCGGTTGAGTTTTGCGCCTCTTCTGCTGCGGGGACTGAGCAGGTTTAGTAGCCTTCCTCTTTTTGGGAGAAGGGCCTTTAGCCCCTTTCGCCACTTGCTTCCCTTTTTCTGCCTTTTTGCCTCTTGAAACAGGCTTATCAGCATCGTGAATGGACTTGAGCATCTCCTGCGTGAGTTCCCTCGGACCAGACTGCTTAAACTCCTTGTAAGTCCGGATGATCCTGCTGTCACCTGGAACATCCCCATACATGGTCTCCGGAATGGAGCCAATGAAAGAGAACCTCGATGCATCTGAGACGATAATCTTCGTGGTATGGAATGTACCAATCGAAGACATCGATGCACCAACAGCAGTGGGGACATCGTGCTTATCCATCGCCCACTTAGCAAAGATGGTCCAGAACCTGGCATACGACACCTCAGAATGTCGTGAAGAGGATGATAAACTCTGGATGAGTTGTTGCCAGAGAACCAACCCATAGTCGATGTTGACGCCGTTGTAAACGCCGTACATGATGGAGAGGAAGAGTCGACTGGAGCCGTCTGAACCGGAGCTCCGTTCTGAGAGACCCTTGAAGAGAACAGTGAACATGCCGTTCCACTGTGGCGGCAAACACGACTTTTTAAACTTTGCGACGGAGGTGAGCGCCTCCGTGTACCCCATGTTATAGAACATGTTGAAGAGATGGCCCAACGGAATTGTCTCCGGATTAACCCTTGAAGGGTCAGCAGCAAACCCTAGCAATGAGCCAAATCGTTGCCTGGAAATCGAGGCTTTGTGATCAGAAACCTCGAAGAAGATTCTATCGACTGCTTTATCATAATGTGCAGTCGCATAGATTTGCGATAAAAGCTCCATGGGCACTGATTCCACCCGTGAAAGTGCAGGTGCGATTGGGGAATACTTCAGGCACTCGATGATCGGGAACATGTAGGAGTCGTACGCCTGAGGGGTTAAATCGATCACCAAACACTGTTGAGGGCGAATGGGAAGGATGTGGGAAGTAGCGTGAACAGACAATGATTCTGCCATTGTTGAAGTTGGGAAGAAGATGATGAACAGTAAGGGTTTCACGGAATTTTTGCTCTCTTGGAAATTTGGACGCAGTAAAGAGGTAAATGGGAGAGGAGGTCGCCTTTTATAGTGGTTTGCAGGAGAGAGAAAAATCTGTTCAAATCTTCTATCGAAATACGAAAGGTTTTCCCCGGAATTTGACTGATGCGTGACAGTTAAGGTAAGCGATGATCACGCATGAGAGAGAGTGTCAGATTCCTTGGAACGCGCCGCTCAACAAGCGCCGTTTCTGAAGAAACCGTTTCAAATTCACACGCGCCTTTCTGTGCCAGAGAGGAACCGTTTCAAAATTGCACACACGTCCACGATGTCAGTTAAGGAGTGGACGTTTCAAAATCGCATGCGTTCCCTTTTTATTGCCGTTTGAAATTCAATCCATTATACTCCCGCCTGAGTCAGCAACCCTTCATCTTATCCTTGTAACGGCATCTTTTGAATAATACGCCCACGTGGATGAATTTTGACCACGCCTTTATTAATCACCGATCCAATGAAAAAGCCTGTAATTATTAGAACCAGAATTTTGGAAAATCAAAGATTTTCGTGCTAAGGGTGTAAAAAGAAAAGAAATAAAGCAAATCTTTTTAGGAATAAATGTGATGTCAATAATGACACGAAACAAATGATCCCGGGCACGAATCTCTTCCTTCAAAGTCAAGAGAGACCTTAAAGTGTTAGTGTGGTTTCCCGTTGAATAACGATCAAACACTTATTAAGAAGTGTTGAAAGGCTTCTTTTAATTAGGCTTTGTAGGGTGGTTTTAGCTTTGATTCAACAGTCCTAATCTTGAAATAAGATAGAAAGTGAACAAAGTACTTGTGAGACCGGTGTAGTCTGTTGAACAAGTAGGCATGAAATAATTTTATAAGTAACTGGTAAATATAAAATCTCAACAAAAAATTAAAACTGGATCCCAAGGGAAGAAATGTTATGGTGTGTAACAATTTCATAGGAATCACATAAAAGAAAAACTTGAGATTTCATGAGGATACGTCCGTCAATTCATTAGTGAAAACTTGATCAAATTAATTGTTCACCGTCAATTCAGATTTGGTATTGAATTTTGGGTTTCACTCAGCTCGTAGTGGCACGAAACTAAGATCATAAACACAGTTTTTGAGTAACCATAAACCTCAGTGGTAATTTCTGAGAGTCTCAAGGGTTACATTGATGAAACGAATTTAATGGAGAAATGTAATAGAGATGGTGTAAGGAAGAATGGTACCTCTGCTGTAAAAGTAGGACCAAGCAGAAAACTCTTATCTCATGTTAGAAGAGAGTTAGGTAGCTCTTGATTAGAATAAATGTGATAGCCAAATTGGGAAGACAAGGTTTGTGTATACCAAGTCATTAAGGCTGTTATTCAGAATCTGATGAGACTTTGGGCACATACAGCAGCATGCTTCTAGGGACACTTAACTAATCCATCAAATATTTCCCCATAATCGAACGAACACACATATAAAAATTAAAGACCAAAAGTAAATAAAGAACATAATATTTTTGGAGTTTTTTTGATATATAAAAAAAATAAAAATAAGAAAGTAAAAAAAATAAGACTCAGAAAGAAATTAAAAAGAGTTAAAAAAAAACTTTGGAAAAATTTGGAACCGAACCCGAGCGTTCGGTTGGTTTCGGTTGAGAAAAATTCTGAAAAACCGAACCCGAGCGTTCGGTTGGTTTCGGTTTTGAAAAATTTTGGAAAACCGAACCCGAGCGTTCGGTTGGTTTCGGTTTTGAAAAATTTTGGAAAACCGAACCTGAGCGTTCGGTTGGTTTTGGTTTTGAAAAATTTTGGAAAACCGAACCCGAGCGTTCGGTTGGTTTCGGTTTTGAAAAATTTTGGAAAACCGAACCGGAACCTTCGGTAGGTTTCGGTTTTGAAAAATTTTTAGAAACCAAGGAATTTAGACTTGCAAAAAGGAAATACTTTTGATAATAAGATAAACAACTTTGTACAAGAAATTTACAACCAACAAAACTACCTTTGAAATGATGAGCGAGTGCAGATTATTCAACCGAACCTGAACGTTCGGTTTATTTCGCTTCTTACGTTTGAGATCGAGAGGTAGTTTGTGGTACTGATTCTGATTCCATCATACCTAGCCCTTGTAGAATTTTGTTGAATGATGCTTCAGGAAGAGCTTTGGTAAAGACATCAACCAGTTGATCAGTGGTTCTAACAAAGTGTACTTCAACGTTTCCATCTTCCACATGATCTTTGATGAAGTGATACCTCAGTGCTATGTGTTTGGTTTTGGAGTGTTGCACTGGGTTATGACAGATCCTAATTGCACTTTCAGAGTCGCAATATAATGGGATCTTTTTCATATTGAGTCCATAGTCTCTGAGTTGACTCTGGATCCAAATCACTTGAGAGGTACAGGATGCAGCTGCAATGTATTCTGCTTCAGCTGTAGACAAAGACACACACGTTTGTTTCTTCGATTGCCAGGTAACCAACTTCCCGTCAAGAAATTGGCAGCCACCAGTGGTGCTTTTCCTGTCGAGTCCACAACCTCCAAGGTCTGCATCTGAGTAGGCTTGAACGAAGAAGCCTGAATTGGATGGATACCATAGACCTAAGGAGGTAGTTCGCTTGAGATATCGTAGAATGTTCTTCACTGCAAGCATGTGAGGTTCGCGTGGGTTTGCCTGAAATCTAGCACAATAACAAACTAAAAACATTATGTCAGGCCTGCTAGCAGTGAGATACATCAATGAGCCTATCATCTGACGATAAAGCGTAATATCAACAGCCGGTTTGTCCAGGGATGGAGTGAGCTTAGTGCCGAACGCCATTGGAACTTCAACTTTGGAATCTCCCATCATGCCAAATTTTGTTAGGAGAGTCTTCGTGTAAGCTTCCTGATTGATAAAGATGCCTTCGGGTCCCTGTCTAATATTTAAACCAAGGAAAAAGTTAATAGGACCCATTGAGCTCATTTCAAATTTAGTCTCCATCAGCTTTCTAAACTCAGCCGTTAAGCTGGGATTCGTAGAGCCAAAGATGATATCATCGACGTAAATTTGAACGATCATAAGGTGGTTACCTTCCTTCTTGCGAAAGAAGGTTGGGTCAACTGAACCTTGTTTGAATTTGGACATCTTTAAGAATTTAGTCAGCGTTTCATACCAGGCTCTCGGAGCTTGTTTCAGTCCATACACGGCTTTATCCAAAATGTAACAATGATTTGGATACTTTTCATTTACGAAACCAGGAGGTTGCTCCACGTATACTGTTTCTTCGAGTTCACCATTGAGGAATGCACACTTGACGTCCATTTGGTAAACTTCAAAGTTTTTGTGGGCAACATAGGCTAGAAATATTCTAACAGATTCCAGCCTAGCTACAGGAGCGAAAGTCTCTTCATAGTCAATGCCTTCCTCCTGACAGTATCCTTTCACTACCAGACGTGCTTTGTTTCGAATTACGTTTCCTTCCTTGTCCATCTTGTTCCTAAAGACCCATTTAAGACCAACAACTGAGGCATCTGGAGGAGTTGGAATAAGACACCAGACTTTGTTCCTCTCGAATTCGTTCAGTTCATCTTGCATGACTTGAACCCAATCGGAGTGATCAAGAGCAGTATTAACTGTCTTTGGTTCAACTTTTGATACGAATGAGTTAAACATGCAGAATTCGACTTTTGAAAACAAGGAAGTCTGTTTTGCCTTGAGTTATGATCGAGTCAGAACCTTTTTAGATACATCACCAACAACTTGAGATACAGGATGATCTTTGGTCCATTTGGTGAGAGGTGGGTAGTTTGGATCAAAGGTTGGATCTAATTCAGCATTTATCATTTCTTCTGGTTCGGACTGGCTTTCATAGTCGTAAGACATATCAGCATGCTCCCCCTCGATAGATGAGCTTTCAGGAATGCTTTGAGCTTCAGAGGTTTCTTGTGGTGTGGAGCTTTCGGGCGTTGATGCACCTTCGGATGGTGTGGCATTTTCGGTTGGTGAAATGCTTTCAGGAGCAGTTGAAGACCTTGGCTCCCCCTCAACAAGTGAGGTCAGCTGAGTTGACGATGGTTGATCCTCCCCCTCGACTGAAGCATTGTGTGGTGGAGAATTGTTAGAACCTGATCCTCCTTCATTCATTCTTCTGGCAGCATCTTCGACAATTTGCTTCATATGATCTACCTTGTTGTCTGCTGCGCCTGCTTCTGAGAGAGTGGCTTTCTCTGGTTCATCAAAGAGCTCCATGAACTTCTCGAATAGATTAGCGATCGAGACTGTGACTTGGCCAGTTTGAGGAAAGATTTCCTCAGCTGTGTCTTCATTGGCCTTTAGCTTTTTGATATAGCTATCATCAAAAGTCACGTAGTAAGTCTCTTCGATTTTCCTCGAACGCTTGTTTAATACCCTATATGCTTTAGAAGTGAGAGAATAGCCCAGAAATATTCCTTCGTCGGCTTTTACATCGAACTTGTTGCGGTGTTCTTTGGAATTGAAGATGAAACACCTTGAACCGAACACATGGAAAAACTTCACATTGGGCTTCCTGTTGTTGAGAATCTCATAAGGAGTGAGCGTGAATCGCTTGTTGAGATATGACCTGTTCTGTGTAAAACAAGCAGCATAAATAGCATCAGCCCAAAAATAAAGAGGTAAGGAAGCGAAACTTAGCATGGTTCGGGCGGCTTCACACAAAGATCGGTTTCGTCTTTCGACAATCCCGTTTTGTTGAGGTGTGTAGGGAGCTGAGAACTTGTGACTAATTCCCTTTTCCGCCAGGAATTCTTCGAATTCTCTATTTTTAAATTCCAGACCATTGTCGCTCCTGATGTTGCGAACGACCTTTTTCAGCTGTACTTCAATCTGCTTGATGAACACCTTTAGCTTATGAGTCGCTTCAGATTTAAGCTTCAGAAAGAACACCCATGTAAAACGCGAAAAGTCATTAACAATAACAAGAATATACTTGCTACCACCGATGCTTTCGATAGATGATGGACCACACAAATCGATATGAAGTAATTCTAGTGGTTCAACAACTTTAGTGTTTATTATAGATGGATGACTTTGACGACTCTGCTTCCCCATTTCACATGCAGCACACAGATGGTCTCTATCGTACTTGAGCAATGGAAGACCTCGAACATGACCTCCAGTGACAGGTTTATTGATGTCCTTAAAGTTAAGATGAGAGAGCCTTCGGTGCCAAAGCCAGCTTTCGTCAGATTGTGCTTTTGATAACAAGCAGATAGCTGGGTTTCCTTTGATGGGTTTGAGGTTTAGAGGAAACATTTCACCTTTACGCTCCGATTTGAGAATAACTCTTTTCGTCTTCTTCTCAATTATTTCAGAACCCTCATCGTCAAATGAGACTTTGAGACCGGTACCTCCAACAAGCTGAGATACACTGATGAGGTTGTGTTGTAGCCCTTCCACGTATGCAACCTTCCTTATCATGAAATCACCGTTAGTAATCATTCCATAGCCTTTTATGGTGCCGAAGGAGTTGTTCCCGAACTTGACGTTTCCACCATTTGAAAGAGACCTGTATTCCCTTAGCTCTTCCTTCCTTCCTGTCATGTGACGCGAGCAGCCACTATCAATGTACCATTCTTCGTCAAACTGCTCGTCACTGATAACCTGCAAAAATTAAGCAGATTTAGGAACCCAAAGTTTCTTGGGTCCACGTGAGCCTTTCACATGAACATGAATAGTAAGAGAGATGTCAACAAGGTATGTTCTTTTAATTAATGTTGTTTCATCTTTCTTTTTGATGGTAAAAACTTTAATTTTATTAGGATTCATTGCTTTCGGTTTTGACTCTTGTTCAACTGAAGAGACCTTCTGTTTTCCTTTTTGTTCAGCTGATGATCGATATTTTTGAGAAGGAGCAGAATGGAATTTAGAACGAGGTGGAGAAGAATTGAAAGAGTTAGTAGAATTAGATGAGTTAGAATGAGAAGGCTTAGATTGAGTTGACTTCTTGGTTGAAGACTCTAGGTGACCCTTTTGCTTTTGATCATTGGTGGGACCGACCTCAGAGTTTTGATCTCTTTTGATTTCCGAACCGAACCTTTGCTTTCGGTTGGTGTAGTTCTCTTAATCGAACTTCTGCTTTCGTTTGGAGTCATTCTCAGAACCGAACCTTTGCTTTCGGTTGGAATTATTTTCTGAACCGAACCTTTGCTTCCGGTTGATGTTTTTCTCCGAACCGAACCTCTGCTTTCGGTTGTTGTATCTCTCTTGCGATTCAACGGGATTTTCCTCAGAATGTAGGTTCTTGTCTTGATGTGAGAAATAAGCATTCTGGGATTGCCAGAACTGTTTTCTCTCAGAGAGATTCTTCCTGTATCTCTGATTCCTTTGACATTTTTGATCTCTCATCTGCTTCGGTTGATGATGGATGTTAGCTTTCGGTTTCTGTTTTTCTTTGGCTGCATCACTCTGAACTGAGGAAGTTTCACTTGAAGATGTGACTTCTTTTGCTGGAATTCCTTTTTCTTGAGGAATGTCTTTCGTACCGCTTGTGCTTGGCACATCGAAGTTATTAGGTTTATTCAAGGGTTCTGGTACGTATCTTCCTTTGCTTTTCCATGAGGTCCTTTCAGACAAACCTACTGTTTCATCAGCATTATCGATTGGAGCTGACCAGAAGAACTCATCGCAACCATCAGCATTGTCTTCGTTTACAATAGCTGTGAGTTCAGCAGTCTGATGTTCGGTTACGCCTGTGACCTTGTATACCTGATTTGGAGTGGTTCTAACCTTTTAATATACTACGGCCTTCTCTGCAAGAATCGGGGACTTTTGTTGGGTCAAACGAGTGAACTCCACTAAATTTTCTGAAATTAGATTCTTGTGGTTTTCAGGTTCGCTTTTTACAAATTCTGAACAGTCAACCGTGTCCTCTATAGAAATTTCACTCATATTGTCGTCCACATTAAGCTCAGATGCATTTTCAACATCAATTTTATTTTCTGAGCTCAAGTTGGCGTTTAAAGAGTCAAATTTTTGTATGGTTTCGGTTCTCAGTTTCAGTCTATCATTTTCATCCAAAAGGTTTTTAAGCATGTCCTTATGATCCTTGGATTTAATGAAAGATTCTATTTTGTCCAGTCCATACATATAGGTCGGATTAACGTCCTCAGATGAAATAACACTCTCACAATTATACGCTTCTGCATCAATTTCATCCTCCTTAAACTCAAGGAAGGGTAAAATCATGCGATGAATCTTTTGTCCTATTTCACAATCCAAATGAAGCTGAGTAATATTAGAGTAAAGACGTTTAGCAATCAGACAAAAAACATTTCGCTGTTTCAAAAGCTTTAAATTGTCTCTTTGTAAATAAATGTTTTCATCTTTTATTTTGATTAATTCCGACTCCTTCAGTTCGATCCACATGCACCGTTCCTCACTCTTCGAAGACACCCTGCTTAATTGGTCAGTTAGGTTAGAATTTGTGACTCGAGTTTGAGTTAAACTACTATCTAGATGAGAGATTCTTGAATTAACACTTTTTAGTTCTTTTTCATATGAGCTTTGTGGGACTTTAAATGAGACAAAGATGGATTGTACCTTCTTGATCAGTTCGTCGAGCTCGTTGAAATGCACGCTGAGCGGCTTAGCTGTAAAGCACATATCCTGTTGCTCCTTCGGTTCATTACTCCCACCATCAGTGTTGTATCCCCTCATCTGAGATACGTCGGATACTATCAAGCATCTTCCTCCACTGCTTTCTTCTTTAGCCACATAAGCCTTGCCATGAGAAGGCTTCCTCACTTCATCATCTTCAGAGTCGGTTGATCAAACCTCCATGCCACCGAACTCGTCATCAGCTATCGAACCCTGCACAATTAGAGCATTCATAGAGGGATTAGCGGTAGATTTCTTCTTCCTAATTTCATCCAGCTTTTTGTGCAACAAAGCTTCTTCATCCTTTTCCTCATCCTTTTCAGCTATCTTTTTGAGGACACAATCCTTTGCATAGTGGTTCTTTCCTCCACAATAGTAGCAGCTTACTCCAGAATCACCCTCAGCCTTCGGTTCCTTCTTTGATTCTTCAGCCTTCGGTTCATCTTTAACCTTTTCAGAGCTGTAACTCCCCTGCCAATTTCGGTTTTTGTTGGTGGGGAATCTCTTTTTGATGAACCTCTTGGGGTTAGACACCATCATAGCATAATCCTCAGACGTGAGGTCATAATCCTCCAAGTTAAGGTCTTCGTCCTCCATCACAGCTTTACTTTTGGATAGGAGAGCTAACGAACCTAGGCTTGAAACCATATTCTTCTCCTGCAACACGATCTTCTCCTGGGATTTCAAGATGCCCACCAGTTTCGCCAAAGAGTAGGATTTAAATTGCTCGTGCGCTTTAACTGTGGACACAACTGCTCTCTAATCGGATCTGAGACCGTTCAAAAATGTAACCTTCTGCTCAATAAGGTTCCTTTCGATGTCATGTTTGATCATCTTGCTAAGAAGATGATTGAAGCGATCGAACGTTTGGGTCACAGTTCCTTCTGCTCCTTGCTTGAATTCACCAAACTCAGACAAGAGTAAGGTTTGAATGGAGTGTTCGAGATCTTCGTCTGTAGAGTACAGTTCACGTAACCTGTCCCATATCTCTTTTGCCGTCGTGCATGAACTCACCAGCCTGAAAGTGTCGGACTGAAGGGCGAATCTGATCAATCTTAACGCTTTGATATTGCACTGAAATTTATCTTTTTCATCTTGCGCAATATCTTTAACGTCTTTCAGAAGATCATTATACTCCTTTTGAGTTTTAATAATCCTTGAAGTTGCTGAATGAGAAAAAGGTCCATTAATGATTGCTTCCCAGATAAGGTATCCATTATCCTCAGATCCTATAACATAATCTTCAAAGTGATGCGCCCAGACTTCATAATCATGGGTGTACAGGATGGGAATCTTCGTTGTTCGAAATATTGATGGGATTCGATTGCGACTCATCCATAATGATCGAATAACCTGTTTAAAGATCACACTTGTAATAAATCAAATTAGGGCAAAACAATAAATATCGAGATACGTCAATAATGAGATGACGGCTCAATAAATATCAGTAATTGCGGAATAACCCTAATCGAAACCTTTTTCATAGAAAAGAAGTGTATCGATTACACAGCCTCCTGCTCTGATACCAATTGAAAAGTTAAAAACTAACTTGAAGATCGATTAGATCTATAAAACAGGTAAAGAAATAAAACGAGTAAACAGCAAGAACACAATAATGGATCAGGGTTTACAAGAACGATAAAGAAATCTGTAAAGCTATCAATCGATCTATCAAAAAAACGTTAACCTAACATGCATGCAAGCACATTATTATATAGTAAACCCTACAAGCTCACAGTTGGACAGGCCCAAACCGGAGTGCAAAACTTGGACTATAAAGTGAGCCAAATGACGCAATACAAAATAAAGCTACGCTACCCAACAAACTGTTCTAGCTGTAATGTAATGAACTGTTCTAGCTGTAATGTAATGAACTATTCTAGCAAGTATAGTAATGTAATCGTTTTAGTATAGTTGTATATGTTCTCCTGCTAGTATAGTTGTATATGTTCTCATCCTAGTATAGTTGTATATGTTCTCCTCCTAGTATAGTTGTATATGTTCTCATCCTAGTATAGTTGTATATGTTCTCCTCCTAGTATAGTTGTATATGTTCTCATCCTAGTATAGTTGTATATGTTCTCCTCCTAGTATAGTTGTATATGTTCTCATAGTAATGTAATGTATAGACTCATGAATGAACTGACTCATTGATCTAGCAGTTGTAATAGTATGATCCTGTGTTACCCCGATGGTAACTTACTAATGATGTGTCTAGTACGTATGAATATGGAAGTACTTTTATGTCTATATATGTATATTTGATATATAATTAATATGGAAACGACCTTCGGATGGTCACCCGAAATCCCACCAGACCACATCTCAAGGCGCGAAAAGGAAATAGGGCGGATGGCCTTCCTAAGCCCTTTAAACATTATTTATACATCTATACATATATGGGCATGCAATTTATAATATAAAATCATAAATAAGTTTTTATAAGACATTTGAAACATAAATATTATTCAAGAAATGATCGACTTGATGTCAATCTATAAAACAATTTGAAGGCATAAGTTTGATAAAACAATTTAAGTATAAGGAACATTTGTTCGAATCACAGTTGTAAATAAGTTTGAAAAGGTAATGTACGGAGAAGATGTACAGTGTAATAAGGAGTTTGAAACATATAAAATGTTTATAAAAATCATTTGAAGGAAATTGTTTGGTAAAATGGCTAATGAGTAGCCAAATCATTTGAATGCTATATATTAATCACATGTGATTGATGTAATAACTAGCGTAATTCTACTTATTAATCACATGTGATTGATATGAGAAGTAGCATGATTCTACTTGTATCCCCCCCATAAAACATTTAAAACAATTTAAAACATTAGTTAAGGGGTATGAACTCACCTGTAGTAAGTGACTGGAATTGAACAGACTGTTATCGTACGGAAGGATCAGACAAGTGCTTGGTGTCAAGTGAAGACTTAGACACACACAATAATCCTAATTACATATAAAAACATATGTATATAAATAATTAGTGATTAAAACACGAATTATACAAGTAATAACATTTAAGCGCGAGGAAACACTTTTGGTCAAGTGCTAGGAGGCTAAAGGGTTGCAACAAAGGAGTGTAATGCCTTTAATGGGAGTTTATGGTCTAAAGACCATATGTCTTGGAGTTTATGGCCCAGGGGAGTAAGCTCCTGGCCGTAAACTCTCAACAAGCCCCTAAATGAAGTCTATCAAATATACAACTCATGTGGTGAATTGTTTCAAGGCTAAATCAAGTCTTAGGGTGCCATATCAACTCCTTTAAGGAGTTTACGACCATGGGACCATAATCCCTTGGAGTTTACGGCTGTAAACTCCCCTGGGAGGGTTCTTATGGTGCTTTCAAGTCTCAAACATTTCTAGGAACAAATCTAGACTTTAGTACTTGGCTTTAGGAGGGTTTATGGCACATTTAGCACCATTTTATGGAGTTTACGGCCATGGAACCTTTTGGGCCGTAAACTCCCTCACTATTGGTGTTCTAAGTATTTTAACTAGTCCAAAACTCATCTAGGTACATGCCCAAATTGTCTCATGGCCTAAGGAAGGATTTAGGGTGTCCTTTGACCCCTTAATAGGAGTTTACGACCCAAGAATTACTCTTGGCCGTAAACTCTTCAACACTTGTGTTTTCCTTATGTTTTCTAGGTTCAAAACACTTAGGAGTACATGCCAAAAATAAAGTCTAAGTCTTAGGGAAAGTTTAAGGCATTTTGGCACCTAAAACATGGAGTTTACGGCCTAAGGAGCTTCTTGGCCGTAAACTCCCTTCTAGCCATGATTTCTAATGGTTTTGTTGGTATCAAGCATGATTTTAAGGCTTCTAGTTCGATTTCTAAAGCCTTGAGGGTCATTTGAACCCTTAAGGACCTTAAAATGGAGTTTACTCCCCAAGAACGTTCTTGGGCGGTAAACTCTCGGATCTCACTTATTTGCCAAGCAATCTATGTTATTAAGCTTATAACAAGTAGTATAAAACAACTAGAGAAGTATACTCACAATCTGGGATAAAAACCCGAAGATCCGTGAGAGAGAATTTGGCTTTTCTCTAATTGGAATTCAACTAATGAACCAATTTGGTTCATAATTCTATTTATAGTCCTGAAATATTTTTGGTAGAAAATATTTTTATTCCTGGAACGAACTCTAATGTCTTAGAGTAATGGAATAACAATGTTGCACAAAACCCTAGTGCAACCACTCTCCTAATATCTTCTTAAGTGTAAATCCTGAAAACTGCCGAACTTACACTCGGAGTCTGAATTTTCACTGTAACTGATCTACATCTATTGGCTTGATATGGTTTGTTCAGAATGGAACTTTCGGGTTGTCACATCATCCCCCTGTTAAAGGGAATTTCGTCTGGAAATTAGAATTTAGGCAAGGAAGTATGCACGAATGATCGAGTCGTGAGGAGGAAACTTCCTAATCGATTGGTTCTAGTGCACTTAAGTGAAATCGGGCTCTCAATTGGCATTCCAACAAACCTTCACTAACTGGCGACGGCGTTGCTTCGTCCGCTTGACCTCTCGGTCGAGGGTCACTACGGTTCTAATACGAAGGCGAGGATCTCGACGAGTGGACTGGCAAGAGTCCTAATAGAAAGGTATGGTTTCACGATCGAGATGCGTAGAGTAGAAAGTACGTTACTGAGTTCGCGGGGTAGGTCTAGTTTGTGCGAGGCACAGAACCGATTCTGATAAGAATCTCGGAGGTCCTGTCTAACTTGGATTTAGCTTTACACGCTTTACGAAGCGTATTAAGCCATTCCCAGAGTGAGTTATCCTAAAGAACTTGGTCACTCACTTGGAATCTCAAATGTTCTTTTTCTTGCGTAACTTCCCAGTCAAAGGCCACCCCTTGCTGGGTCAAATTCGTACGAGTTTCTATAGCTTGCAAGGAGTTCTAAATGAACTAAGGCGGCAGGTCGGTAAGACCTAGAATTTGACGAAAAACTGTCGGCGTCTCTGGTGTCGATAAATGCTCAACGGTTCCGGCAAATTTAAGAAGTGCTCAAAATTTCTCACATTACTAACAGTGTGTCATAGAAATTTGACTCCTCAATTTCAAAACTCGTGCCTAGAGAACTTCACATGAAGTTCCTCTGGAGGTAATGTTCCCATGGGTTCCATCTTACTACAAGGTTAGATAAGTAAGTCATTACATGGAGAAATGATGAACTGATCCAAGTAAGAAAGACGTACCCTAATCGTTTAGCTCATGAAAGCTATGGGCGTATTGGTCCTATCCGAAGGGTATCACTACGGACTCGAAGTGTCCGCATCGAGTTCAGGAGGTAGTCTTCCGGGCATCTTTCCCTAACACTCGTACTGGTGATATTCGGATCTCAGATCCATTCTTGGAAGTAATTCTTTCCTGGTGTTTGCTCAACCATTTCATCTATGCGAGGCAGAGATAACGATTTCTATGGAAATCTTGACGGAGTCCTCAATAACCGAGGTACATACAACGCGATCTGTCGATCTCTGCGAGAATATGACCGGGGTTCTCTAGGGTGAGAAACCTAGTATTCTAATTCTATTTCTGTGTAGTTCGCTAAGTTGCTTGTACTGTTCTGGTATCTCCGTCGGTGTTAAACTATAGGGCGATCTGTTTTCGGGAGTCGTACTGGGTTCTAAGTTTGTTCGCATGACGATGCGATTACTCGTATACTTAGGCAGTTCTCCGTCCTGAAGTCCATTTTAGAATTCATATTGGGCTTCACGATCACAATCTCATGTATACGAGTCATATATAATTAAGGTTAAAAAGGTAGTCAAATAACTGATTCTTCCTTACCCTCACATCCCAATGAGGAAAAGAGTTAAGGCGAAATCATTAATTCTAAACCTGTAGAACCTTGATTATATAACACTCTTATGTATACATTCCTCAATGATAGTTCATCCGCATGAATTCCTGGATTGAACTTGACGTATTGCACGAGTGGTACTTCGGGGATTTCTTCGGAAAGAAAATAACTAAGAGTTACTCCTGGAATGAGTACTTCGGCGTTCTGATGTTTCACTGGAAAAGTGATCTAGAAGAAAAGAGATGTACGCATGAAGCTGTTTTTGTGAGGATCAAATTGAATCGAGTCGTATGATAATGTCGAAATCATACTGAATCTTAAAGACATTAGATTTGAACATAAGACGTTTACAGACAAAACACAACCGTGCAACCATGAACAAGAGTTACAGTACTTTAGATTTACCACAAGACTATTGCTGCGAATAAGATATACTACATAAGACAAGTATCCGCAGCATGAGACTCCTTATACGGTCAGGATCTCACAAAAGGTAAGACTCTAGTTGTACTAGTTCTAGATAGTTTATAAGTCTGTTACATTGAAACGCCTAAATTACATTTAACGTGGTTCCTGAGCAGGCTCTCCTGCAGCTATGATCCTGAGAATCCTCCCATCTACGCCAGAGTTCTTTGCTATCGGGCAATCTTTCTTGAAGTGCCCTGTCTCACCACATTGGTGGCATGACTGGCTAGTACTAGCTCTGGTGACGGGATTTCGGTGTTTAGCCAATGTTATGTGGACACGAGTGCCTTCCTCGTTACTCCACCTTGAAAATTGCTTTTTAAATCGTTCTGCGCTAACACTCATCTTGTGTGTAGGGTTAGTCCCGATGAAAGGGTCTTGAGTGATGGGTCGTTTCGGTGCTCCATAGTCACGAGCATGATGCCCTATGTTTAGGCAATTGCAACATTGCATCTCATGGCAAGCCCCATGGTGATGGAACTACACCTATCACACTTCGGGAGTTTTCCCTCGTATGGCCTATGCAGTACGGGAACGGCAGGGGTTTCCACTCGCTGCTGTTGTATAGCCAGCTTTTGGGATCTCTTGCGTTCTTTCCGGGCTTGACGCTTTCGTTTCTTGTTCTCTTCTTTTCGGCTTTGCGAGCCTGTGACTGTTACTGTTTGGCAACCTCCTGGATGGATACCACGATTGGAAACATCATTCCCATCAGCAGCATTGACTGTGCTAATAGCGCTACGGTGCGCAAGGACCGCGGTTATGGCAGCCACTACGGCAGCTGTAACTGCCGTTTGAAAGGCAGCGGCGTCCATAGGAAAAGCGGAGGTTTCGCGGTTCGACTGATTGCTTCCAGATGACGACATGATTCTGTTAACATGAAAGAATAAAGATTTTGTGAGCGATTCTGGTTGACCCTGATGTACTTAGATTGTTCATGTAAAGAGTAAGAGTATGTTCTCGAAAGTTTGACCTACATCCCTATGATGCAGTCCTAGTACAGAATGAAAGTATGTTCGCGAAGGTTTGACCTACATCCCTATGATGCAGTCCTAGTAACGGGTGGAAGTAAGTTCGTAGGATGGTCTCAAAACGTTCGTCGTTCGAGCTGAGGTATCGTGGGTTGGTGAATTACAAGATCCAACCACTAATAGAGACTTGGAAATGTCTCCGGAACTAACTTGCTATAGTCCAATGACTTGGCTAAAGCATGATTCAGATAGACTCTAATGAAAGAATGATAAGAGTACTTGAATGAAGAATGACACAGAAGTTAGCCGGCTGTCAATATCTTTGATATTCACGACGTAAAGATTCGGGGAAAAATGACCTTGTAAAGGTCTTACATCATATCCACAGAAGATTGTCCCTGACAACATAAAGACCTAGCTAAAGTACTTACAGTGCAAGATAATTTCATAGAAAATGCCACATCAGGCGTAGACAGAAAAATACGATTCTTTTTAATAAAGAAGTAAAGTAAAGCGTCTACTACTGGCGATGGTCATCCCTCTGGTGAACTCTTAGTTCAGCCAATTGACATTCCATGTCAAGTAGCTGTCTTTCGCACACCCCCTGGCGTACTCGGAGCTCTAAGACTTCGACTCCTGATTTAGCCAGTGTTTGCAGCAAGGTGTCATGGTTTCTCTCTGATCTCTCGAGAGCATCTTCTAGATGAATGGTGTGGAGGGTATGCATTCTAGCATAGGCGACTACTTCTGTAATCTGATGTAGGGTTGTCCTGCCTTGAATCTCATTTCGGGCCATTCTGCGGACCAAGATTGGCAAGACTCTATGTGCGGAGCTCCCATTGCTCAAGTCGTAAAAGCTTCGGTCGCCATTAAAAGGCATGGGCTGATCTTGTCCTTGGCTCCATGTTTCCTAGCATTCCACTCACTCAGGGGGTCGGGTCATAAAAGTTGGACGAGGGTTCGGAATTAGAAAGGGAGCTGCTTAGGGTAGGTTCTCAACCTCTGGTTCGGAGTTAGCATCGTATGAAAGGTCTTCATCATGGTGATCATTCAAGGGGAACAGGATGATCATTCTCTGGTTCTTCTCCAAACCAACCAGCTATGACTTCAGTCGGAAGATACTGGTTGCTGAGGGGATGGAGTCCAGTTATGTTTTCTATGCGACAATTTAGGGTAAGAGAATAATTATTAGACGAACCATCTAGATAATTATTTAGAAAACCTTCATTAGTTACATCGCTATTTGTGAAGTGCATACCAGCTATGTGTAATCTAAATAGGATAGACCTTCGAATAAGTGACCTTATTTCCAAATTCACACAGAATACGGGTAAGGCAAAATTATCACTGATTCTAAGTCTATAACATCCTAATTACATATAGCCTTAGTGTATCCACTTAGCAACTATCAACTTAGTAATGAAGATCCCATTTTAATTCTCAAGTATAAAGTACTTATAGTAACACCAAATACTCCTATAGTATTTAAATTTTAATGTTATGTTCTATTGTTCTCATTGTGGTAGGGTTGGTAAGATTTTAGCATTGTTGCAACCACACACTTAAACTTAGGCACATGCTAGTCAACCCTCGGATAATATAGGCGATCAAGCTATATCTTCCCAGTTTTGACCATATGTCTCTAAGCCCACTTGTGTTGCCCAACAATCGTAATTCTTTTGTACTGTCCTAGTGACACTGATTTTAGTATGAATGCAACACGTATACCTACTTAAATATTTTACTATTTAAAGTATAAACTCTTGGTCAGAGTATTTTTAATCCCTTATGTATTTATAGTTAGTATATCTTTTATGGGTTGATATACTTAATTCACTATAAACAATGCTCTGATACCAATCTGTCACACCCCAAAACCAAGAACGGCGGAAACGTTCTGGGGTGGAGGACGTCATGTATAATATCAACAACAATGTAAAGTAGTAAACAAGCAACAACATCATCCATTGCATTAATAAAATAATTATTATACAATTGTATTCTGTCAAATTTTGATAAACACTAAAGCATAAATCAAAATGAAAGATAAGTCTTGAACAAGCTCCATCTTCCTTTCTCCATGCATCGGTACCTGTCTATGATGACCTGAGGATACAAGTAATTTTGAAAGCGAGTATCAGCTTTGAAGCTGGTGAGATCATAAGTATTTAGTGTCTTAATTTGTATGTAAGTATTTGTAAGTAAGAATTTGTAAGTGTATATATTGTAAGAATTTGAAAGTGTATATGAACTGTAAGTGTTTGAAAAACCCTAGAATCCCTATGATTCCTACTAGTATCTGAAGGTGTCTTCTACCAAGACCTAATTGTTCTGTATGTGTGTCTCTTGTAAGAGTATGTATTTTCCAAAGTATAACTATCATTATCCAAAAATATAGTTTGTACATTTATGTTTAAGTGAGGTTATCACTAAAAATATGTAATGGGAAAATTAATGTAGTACTAAAACGTAGCTCTAAAAGGACTACTACCGTACTAACTACCTTAAACCGGATTTTAGGCTAAGGCATTATGTGGTAAATTGCACCATACTATCGACTAGTAACAACGACATACTGAATGGTCGTAATAACGGAATGACATTTGGCACCCGCAGACCTGCAGGTCCGGTTGTAGCTAGCAGCAAGGTGTAGGATTGTCAATCCAGTATAGATCTATATGCAAACTCACTCTCTCCCTTCAAGAGAATTCTGGCTACAACTCGAGCCATGACATTTAAGTCATGCTCCGATTTAAATCACAATAATTAAAGTAGTCTTGTATATGTACTGTAATGAATTGTCATAGCTGTAATGTAATGAACTGTTCTAGCTGTAATGTAATGAACTGTTCTAGCAAGTATAGTAATGTAATCGTTTTAGTATAGTTGTATATGTTCTCCTCCTAGTATAGTTGTATATGTTCTCATCCTAGTATAGTTGTATATGTTCTCCTCATAGTATAGTTGTATATGTTCTCATCCTAGTATAGTTGTATATGTTCTCCTCCTAGTATAGTTGTATATGTTCTCATAGTGATGTAATGTATAGACTCATGAATGAACTAACTCATTGATCTAGCAGTTGTAATAGTATGATCCTGTGTTACCCCGATGGTAACTTACTAATGATGTGTCTAGTACGTATGAATATGGAAGTACTTTTATGTCTATATATGTATATTTGATATATAATTAATATGGAAACGACCTTCGGATGGTCACCCGAAATCCCACCAGACCACATCTCAAGGCGCGAAAAGGAAATAGGGCGGATGGCCTTCCTAAGCCCTTTAAACATTATTTATACATCTATACATATATGGGCATGCAATTTATAATATAAAAGCATAAATAAATTTTTATAAGACATTTGAAACATAAATATTATTCAAGAAATGATCGACTTGATGTCAATCTATAAAACAATTTGAAGGAATAAGTTTGATAAAACAGTTTAAGTATATGGAACATTTGTTCGAATCACAGTTGTAAATAAGTTTGAAAAGGTAATGTACGAAGAAGATGTACAGTGTAATAAGGAGTTTAAAACATATAAAATGTTTATAAAAATCATTTGAAGGAAATTGTTTGGTAAAACGGCTAATGAGTAGCCAAATCATTTGAATGCTATATATTAATCACATGTGATTGATGTAATAACTAGCGTAATTCTACTTATTAATCACATGTGATTGATATGAGAAGTAGCATGATTCTACTTGTATCCCCCCCATAAAACATTTAAAACAATTTAAAACATTAGTTAAGGGGTATGAACTCACCTGTAGTAAGTGACTGGAATTGAACAGACTGTTATCGTACGGAAGGATCGGACAAGTGCTTGGTGTCAAGTGAAGACTTAGACACACACAATAATCCTAATTACATATAAAAACATATGTATATAAATAATTAGTGATTAAAACACGAATTATACAAGTAATAACATTTAAGCGTGAGGAAACACTTTTGGTCAAGTGCTAGGAGGCTAAAGGGTTACAACAAAGGAGTGTAATGCCTTTAATGGGAGTTTATGGTCTAAAGACCATATGTCTTGGAGTTTATGGCCCAGGGGAGTAAGCTCCTGGCCGTAAACTCTCAACAAGCCCCTAAATGAAGTCTATCAAATATACAACTCATGTGGTGAATTGTTTCAAGGCTAAATCAAGTCTTAGGGTGCCATATCAACTCCTTTAAGGAGTTTACGTCCATGGGACCATAATCCCTTGGAGTTTATGGCTGTAAACTCCCCTGGGAGGGTTCTTATGGTGCTTTCAAGTCTCAAACATTTCTAGGAACAAATCTAGACTTTAGTACTTGGCTTTAGGAGGGTTTATGGCACATTTAGCACCATTTTATGGAGTTTACGGCCATGGAACCTTTTGGGCCGTAAACTCCCTCACTATTGGTGTTCTAAGTATTTTAACTAGTCCAAAACTCATCTAGGTACATGCCCAAATTGTGTCATGGCCTAAGGAAGGATTTAGGGTGTCCTTTGACCCCTTAATAGGAGTTTACGGCCCAAGAATTACTCTTGGCCGTAAACTCTTCAACACTTGTGTTTTCCTTATGTTTTCTAGGTTCAAAACACTTAGGAGTACATGCCAAAAATAAAGTCTAAGTCTTAGGGAAAGTTTAAGGCATTTTGGCACCTAAAACATGGAGTTTACGGCCTAAGGAGCTTCTTGGCCGTAAACTCCCTGCTAGCCATGATTTCTAATGGTTTTGTTGGTATCAAGCATGATTTTAAGGCTTCTAGTTCGAGTTTTAAAGCCTTGAGGGTCATTTGAACCCTTAAGGACCTTAAAATGGAGTTTACTCCCCAAGAACGTTCTTGGGCGGTAAACTCCCGGATCTCACTTATTTGGCAAGCAATCTATGTTATTAAGCTTATAACAAGTAGTATAAAACAACTAGAGAAGTATACTCACAATCCGGGATAAAAACCCGAAGATCCGTGAGAGAGAATTTGGCTTTTCTTTAATTGGAATTCAACTAATGAACCAATTTGGTTCAGAATTCTATTTATAGTCCTGAAATATTTTTGGTAGAAAATATTTTTATTCCTGGAACGAACTCTAATGTCTTAGAGTAATAGAATAACAGTGTTGCACAAAACCCTAGTGCAACCACTCTCCTAATATCTTCTTAAGTGTAAATCCTGAAAACTGCCTAACTTACACTCGGAGTCTGAATTTTCACTGTAACTGATCTACATCTATTGGCTTGATATGGTTTGTTCAGAATGGAACTTTCGGGTTGTCACACTCTCAAAAGCTTCTGTCGAACTCTGACCTTGCCGATGAACTCTAACCTTTGTCAATGACTTGTCCATTAGATAAGGGATCATATATTCCTCCATTCTAGATATCATATGGACTAAGACATGGATTATACTCATTCTCTCTTTCCATTTGTTGTTTCCCGATTTCCGATTTATGACGACTGACTAATTGAACAAATAAAATTAGTCCTGGCCCGGCCAAGCACTTCCATTTGTCATCATCAAATCATCGAGGGGCCCACAGATATTGCTTTTATCCCGAAGGTAAAAGGAATGGATAAACTTCGACTCATATAGCTTGTTCTACTACTTGTTGAATCATACACAAAGACACGTTTTATAACACCGAGTTACCGAATGCGTTTTCGTGCAATCAATGTACAACCAACTCAAAGTAACAACTCATATCTCTAGGTTTGAAGAATATAAGATATTATCGTCTCATGATCACTCGTGATAAAATCCGTGAGGTGATTCCAATGAGCGCGGGTTGGATCCAATACTCAGAACTTATGAGCACTCATGAGTGTTGTAGCCCTTTGTCCAACATCTTAGACATCTACAAGCCAACCCATGACAGTCTAAACTCATATCTACTTCCAACATATGACCGACTGTGGATGGTTTGAATTGTTGGATTAATGTCTAAGTCCATAACTATAATTGGTAAGACTTGACCCGACCCGGCATGGTCCATTTGGGTTCCATGGTATCTTGCACTTGGATATACTAAAATGAGAGAAATAACACTTAAGGTTTATTAATATATTATAAGTTCTAATATATTAATAAGATTATTTAATTAGTATTCATCAATAATTAATTTAGAATTAATTATGTGATCAAAAGAAGACTAATTAAATATATGGGTTGATTGTGTAAATCATCCATACTTATATAGTGGGCTAATGCTCCATGGATTATCAAGTTGGGCTAAAACCCATTGGATGCTCCATGGATGCTCCATAGTGTACTTGAACCCATGGATCCATGGAAATGGATAGCCATGACAATTAGGGTTTACCCTAATTGTAACACACTATATAATGATCTCTTTCTTGGGAAAACCGGGGGACTATGATATGCATGGAGGGCAAGCCGATTCTTGAAGTGTTCTAATTTCTCTCTAAGTTATTCCAAGTGCTTATGGTGTTGCGTGAACCATTTAAGGTGTCACACTTGGGGCACTAGGCACTTAAGCTTCATGAAGACAAGCATCAACAAAAGGTATGTTATTCTAACTTGTGTTATTCAAAGTTTTGTATGCTAGAATAGAACAATACCTTGGAAAGTTGATATTTTCATGTATAATAGAGAAAACTTAGGAGTGTTAGATTGCTCAAAACTCAACATGAATAACTTAGTCATCCAAAATAATGACCTAGTTATTCCGGAAGTTAAAACAGGCAAAGTGAAACACAATAATAATTGAATCCAATATGGTATCAAAACCTATGAACATAAATAAAACACCTTTTATTTATCACCATATGATTACACATTATTCATTGTATACTGTTTTAGCTATCAACTTTATTCTTGAATTTAAAACAATAATTGTCCCATGCTCCAAGCATGTACACTATGTTTTCGAAACACTAGTCATGCCATACACCAAGTATGCATACTATGTTTGTCTATGATCTTTACTTTGTGAAATAGATCAATTGAACATAACTCCAATGATCCACTTTTCATAGTCCCAAATCCTTACTGCAAATGCAAGAATTCCTAATTCATGCCATTTACTGAAATCTGTTAGATTCTAAACTTATATGCATTGATCCTCTTGTAATGATTATGCACTAAGTCAGAAAGACTTGACAACAAACATTACAGAGCATTACAAAGGAGATCAACTCCTTGGAAACATCCTTCTTGCATTAAGTTTCCTAATCTTACACAGATTGAATAATTTCTAACTTTGAAACATTTCCATATTCCATTTTGACTATCACTTCTGAACAAGAGTTGCCTCTTACATATTATGTCAATATGGTCCTTCCAGAATTATCACTATACTTCCAACTGTCCATGAGCAACCAATCTTTGGTAAACCTTAGATTATCCTCGATAATTGTTTAATCCTTTTATTCATATCTAATTCTAGACCTTTTCCCTTCTTAACGCCCCAGACATTTGGAAATTTTTTCGAAAGGATGAATATAGCACATGTAATCGATCCTATATCCGAAGCATATGGGACACAATTCATGATGTCTCACATAAAGACTAAACCAGTCTTTTGCTATAACATTTCCATTTCTATTTGCCAAGTTCTTATAATTCAGATTATGAAAAGGGATGCCATAATCATAATCGAATTTTAGAACGCAAATAATGGACCCATATACATAATTTCCTTATGTTGAGCCATTCCAACATGAAATTCATATATATACCCTTGCTAAATACAATTAAAACCTCAATCTAAGCTTTTAAATTTGAGATGAAGTATAATTTCCTCTCCCTTAATTATAGCAAAACAACTCTTTCCCAGTTCAAACTTTTGTTTTCTATAATTAACATTTCTAACTTGCAACCTTTATCATAATTATCATGCTCCCACTAACATGATGATTATTAGCATAACACTTATGCTCCCACTAGCTTTGACATGTACTCAGAAATTAGCTGACTTTCTTACCAAAGTTCAGATTTCTGATAGTAGATTGTTTTGATAAAACTTTATCAAAATCATACACCTCTTTTAGATAGCTCACAGGTGTGTCTAAAAAATTTTAGAACTATGAAAAGAGATGCCGTAATCATAGTCTCAATTGTTTAGACCTTTTTGCCACTTCTCACAAGTCCATGTTAGTGTGCTGGTTAACCACACAGCTCCACTAACGACTTTTGAGAATGCGAATATCACAATTGCTATCTACTTCAAATCTACTTGGTGGAAGTGTTTCCTCACCATCATTTTCAGGAATCGGAGAGAAACCTTATGACCCTTAGATTTAATGGTGTATGTGTTGTTATCCATGTGAATTGTCAAAACCATAGTCACAAGACAAGGATAATGACAAATCCAAACTCATATGGAATGAACTCAATCTTAATTTCTTGCCATCTGTGACAACCTGAAATTTCCATTCTAAACAAACCATATCAAGCCAATAGAAGTTAGAACTTTTACAGTGAAATTCCATACTTTGGGTATAAGTTTGACAGTTTTTCAGGATATACACTTAAGGAGATATCAGGAGAGTGGATGCACTAGGGTTTTCTGCAACACTGTTATTCCAATACTCTAGGATATTAGAGTTCATTCCGGGAATAAAAATATTTTCTGCCAAAAATCCCAGGACTATATATAGAAATCTGAACCATGTTCATTCATTAGTTACATTTCCAACTAGAGAAAAGCTGAATTCTCTCTCACGGATCTTTGGGTTTTTATCCTAAATCGTGAGTACTTCTATGTAGTTGTATTATATAGCTTAGACTGTGTTTTATAACATTAAAATCGGATCAAAACCCCAAGATTCGGGAGTTTACCGCCCAAGAACACTTGGAGAGTAAACTCCTTTTTAAGGGCCAAAAGTGTGACCAATGTCCCTCAAAGCCTTGGGAATGAAGCTAGAAGCCACCATTACATGTTTTAGACCACAAAGCAGTTAAGAATCAAGGCTAGAAGTGAGTTCACGGCCAAGGAAGTTCTTGGGCCGTGAACTCCATTTTTAAGTGTCAAAATGCTTTAAAAACCTTCCTTAAGCCAAGAGACTAATTTAGACATGTACCCAAAAGTGCTTATAGCCTAGAAAACATACGGAATCACAAGGATAAAGGAGTTTACGGCCAAGACAAGTTCTTGGGCCGTAAACCCCTATAAATGGGACAAATGACACCCTAACTCCTTCCTTATGCCTAGAACCCAACATAGATCATATCCTTGAAGTGTTACGAACCTCAAAACATCAAATGGTACTCCTTACCATGAGTTTACAACCGTAAACTCATGGGGGAGTGGTCCTAGGGTCGTGAACATCAAGCAAGGCCATTTTAAGGCCTTAAACCCACCCAAACACTTGTTTAAGCCTTGAAGCACTTCACCACTTATGTTGTAATAATGTTAGGCTTCATTTAGTGACCCTAAAGAGAGTTTACGGCCAGAGTTTACTCCCCTGGGTCGTAAACTCCAACACATATGGTCTTTTGACCATAAACTCCCATAAGAGGTCTTGCACTCCTTTGTTGCAACCCATTAGCCTCCTAGCACTTGTCCAAAGTTTTTCCTCGCATTAGGATATTTATACATGTTTAATTAGTGTTATAATCACTAATTGTTTATATAAGTATGTCTTCATATGTAATTAGGACCATTGTGTGTGTCTAAAGTCTTCACTTGACACCTAGCAGTCCTGCCTCATCAGTTCATCCGAATCACCCACAACAGGTGAGTTCATACCCCTCAATCAATGTTTTAACTGTTTTTAATTGTTTTATGGGGGGGGGATACAAGTAGAATCATGCTAGTTATTATATCAATCACTTGTGATTAATAAGCAGCATTCAAATGATTGGTTACTCATTAGCCGTTTTACCAAACAGTTTCCTTCAAATGTTTTTCATAAACACTTTATGTGTTTAAAACTCCTTATTACATTGCACCTTTTATTCTATATGTTTCAATTCAAACTTATTTACAATTGTGTTTCAAACAAATGTTTCTTTATACTAAACTGTTTTATCAAACCCATGCCTTCGAACCGTTTTATAGATTGACATCAAGTCGATCTTTTCTTAGATAAAAATTATGTTCAAAGGTTTTACAAAACTTATTTTATGTTTTTATATTATAAATTGCATGCCTCTATATGTATAGTCATATAAGAATTGTTTAAAAGACTTAGGAAGGCTATCCACCCTGTTTCCTTTTCCTCGATTTGGATGTGGTCTGGTGGGATATCGGGTACCCGTCCGAAGGTCGTTTAAATATTAGTTATATATCATGTGTACATATATAGTCATAAAGGTCCTTCCAGTTCAGCCAATGCCCTTGGGTAGGAAGGGTATACATCCATGTTCATACGTACCAGTTAAATTACTAGTAACCTACCACATGGGTAGTTTAGGAAGATACTAGAACTATTACTATAACACGATATCATACAATGAGTCAGTTCATTCATGATTCAATACTTTCTAGAACATTACAGTACATTACTATGCTTGCTAGATAGAGAGAGCATACATTAGAGCTAGAACATTACAGTACATTACTATACTATTACATAGATATGTTTACATGATCACACTTACATGAGTACGCTTACATATACGTAGAACATACGTCACTAGGTGCTATAGCATGGAACCAGTTCCGGATCTAACTATACCGATGAATCACAACGCAATTGTGATAGTTATATCGGATATACATGATCATAGTAATGTGGATTCTCACGGCTTGCATACATGCAGGGGTCGTGGGTAGGTCCCAAAATCCCTTTGACAGGGGAGCGTATAGCCTGGGATCTAGCCATCTCATTATACCTTATCCCTCAAATAAGGCAGTTAAGTACTGATGTAGTTATTTATAACAAATGCTACAGTACTTAGAAGAATTACCATAGACTTTAGGTAATTGGTACGGTTGTAGTTCGACACTACACCATAGTATTATTTCATTTTCCCATTACATTCGCTTCGTGAACATTCACACGACACACAGTAATGTAGAAACTATCTTTTTGGTTAATGATAGTCAGACTTGTGAAAATACACACTCTTACAAGAGACACACACAGACACTTGATGCCTTGGTAGAAGGCTACATATAAATCAGTTAAGTCTTGGTAGAAGACTCCCTGTTATAATAGTAGGAATCATAGGGATTTCTAGAGTTTTTCAAACATTTACAGTTGTTTTACATACATTTTCAATACTTATGATTCACATACATTTTCAATACATACAAATTAAGACACTAAAATAATTATGATCTCACCAGCTTCAAAGCTGATACTCTCTTTCAAAATAACTTGTATCCTCAGGTCAAACATAGACAGGTACCGACGCAAGGTTAGAGAAGATGGAGCTCGTTGAAGACTCATCTTCCATTTTGATTTATGCTTTAGTGTTTATCAAAATTTAATAGAACACACTTGTATAATAATTATATTATTAATGAAATGGATGATGTTGTTTCTTGTTTACCACTTTTCATTGTTGTGATACTGTACATGACGTCCTCCGCCCCAGAACGTTTCTGCCGTTCTTGGTTTTGGGGTGTGACACCATCTGGCAGCTCAAGGGCAGCCATTTCTTCCATGTTTTTGTGCAACCAATTGAGAACTCTAAGAACTCATATGCAAAGCCAACTTTAACTCGAATGGGCACAAAATATGTCAACACGATAGGTTATAAACCTCAAGTCGTGTGCTAGTGAAGAACTTCAGGTTTTATTCTTGATTAGTTCTTAAGACTTTCAAGACCTTAAACACTCCCACTGTCCTCTTGACATATAAGACTTCCTTGTCAGATATTCAAGAGATAGTGTGGATTCTAATCAAGACAAACAATTCACACAATTGGCCTTAGTTGGTCTTTATTTTATCCAAAACATCACAACTTACCAATTTCAAATGTACAAGAGTAGAAAACTTTGAATCTTACATTTGACAAGTGTTTTAAACCTTCTTCAAGACATGCCACTCAAGTTACAATCTTAGAGTATAACTCTAAGAATTGTTTTGGAACGAAGTATGACTCACCTTCTTGATTTAACCATTCAACAATTCAAGTTCCTCTTCTTGGTCATAAGAACACACTAAGATTTCCTTAGAGAACTAATTATGTTATGGTTTCTTAATCATTAAGATGATCACAAAGCATGATACTAAAGTACTCTCCCATATTTTCAGATTTGAGAAACTTTTATCTTTTTGCCTAATTTGACACTTCGTATTCGTTCTGCCTTATATTGAAACTTTTCCAATGTTTCAAAATTATACTAAAACTTGTGAGTGTAACCATATTTACTGAACTTAAGTAAATCATGATGAATAGTCTTATCGATCTTTTGTGGTGGACTTAATCAGTGCACAAGAATGTGTACTCGATCCCTTAGTCCGTTACTTGATTCACACGTCCATGTGAACAAGTAGTTTGTCTTAATTTTTTTTTCAATTCTTGAAAGTTCTCATCCATCATGCTATACAACTTGCATGATTCCAAGTTTCTGTCCAACTGAAACTTGGGTGACGAGAATCTTTCCTTATTTGGTAAATTTAGACATTACCACAAATGAGAGAATCAAATTCATATTTCCACTCTTGCTCTTAACGGAATCTTATAAGCAACAAAATTTCCACAGATGTCATTGTAAGGATATTTTAAAATAAATAAAATCAAAAATTTTCTTTTGTTTTAAAACTTTCTGGAAAAACTATCCTTACAGTGCAAAAGCACATGAAAACTTCGTTGTTATCTATTCCTAAGCAATATATCATAACTCCTAAGAAGTAGCTCAAGAATCTGATCTTCAAACTATGCGATAGAAATCCATCTATGCGATCAGATTCAACATATTCTTTCTTTAAGTTTCTTCAGTTCTCTTTGATTCTTAAAACATCAACATGTGACCCAGTCACATCATGTATCAAGAATCTCCGAATAGAAACTTAGCAGAGTTAGATAGTGGACTTTACCTGAAGTAGAGTCAAACTTATTGACTTTAACATCCTTAGATAAATTTGGCAGCTTCACAACCAATGCCCATTCCTATGGCAACTTAACATATGGACCCTTTGGTAATGGTACCGGTACTATCACAGACTTAGATTTTCTCTTTACCATTTGGTCAATGGATTTGACTAAGGCCGATCCCTTTCCATTGGGAAGAGAATGTTTTTTCTGGATTTCCAGTGTCTTCATTGTCAATGTCCATAAAGTTTTAGGAAGTTGATCTTAGCAAATAGATAAGATCATTAAGGGTCTTGTCATAGTCTGTTTCACAGGAGTCCCAAAGGAACTCACTACGTGACTTAGAAAGTGATTGAACCACCAACTTTCTCAAGACTTTGACACCCAACTCTCCCAGCTTGTCAGTATGTGACTTCATCTCCAAGATGTGAACACACCTAGACCTTGTCTTGCCAATAGGGCTTGAGTGACCTTGAACTTGTGGGATAGGGAGAATAATTGGAGGAGGTGGAGGAAGTATGATTTCTATGGGACATCATCTTCATTTAGGAAAGCTTGTTTCAAGAGATTTGGGAAGATCATAAATGTCTAAACTAGACATGTTTTGGGAGATATTCAAGATAGTTGATCTAAAGTCGTTAATATAACACCCAATATGAAATATTAAGGCTAGGACTCTACAAACTATTTTATAACTTAGAAGAGGGATTTCGTAATCCAAGCTATAAAAGATTTGAAGGTAGGTGAATGACGATTCACCAATTTCCACCAAGATAAACGAAATGTATTATTAGGTTTTATTTGGTTTTGAAACTCCTAGATCTTTGAGATTCATTGAACTTTTCAATGACATTTTTGAATCTCGAGTGTGCCCTTCATGTTTTGTGACTGGGATGCCGAGGATCACAAAACAAGGTGTGAAGTAACCATGCAAATTACTTGGTACCCTAAAGTGTTTAACCCTCAAACGATGTGCCAGTTAACCACACACGCTCGATCGATACTATGATAAACATTAAGTTACCCTTTTCCTACCTTGTTAAATACGAGTTAGTGTGCCGGTTAACCACACACACTCCACTAACCGACTTAAACAAAGTGCAAAGTGTAATTTCATGGATTAGCACCTTATTCACACTTTCCTAAGTAACTAAGATTAGGTATTATTACGAGTTTAGTTACTTAGTATTTATCATTAATACTTTTAATGAAGGGAGAATTATAGTCCTGTCAAACCTGTTCGGCTAAGGACCCTCCACCGGTCAAGGAAGCGGTGGGTGAGAACGGACACCCATTAAACTGCCATTTTATAGGCAGTAACCTTATACCCCTCTTATAGACCAGCTTCATGAATGAAGCCTACTAACGGTAAGACTCACTTTACTCTTATACATATATATATATATATATATATATATATATATATATATTATTATTATTAACTTATAATATTATAAAGTATAAGGGTTGAATTTTAACTTTTAAAATTCTAAGGGCTAACATGGAATTAAAGTATTCATAAGTGAAAACTTTTTCAAATTCCAAAACTTGAGGGCAAGTTTTGAAACTATTCAAAACTAATTAATTCCATAACCTATGTGTTTAAAGTAGTTGTAATCCAAAAACTCTTCAAGTTCCATAACTTGAGGAAAAGTTATGGAAGACTTTAAACTAATAAAAGAATTAACTTTTTTTTATTTTATAACTTACGGAATTAATTAAGGTTACACATTCCATTACTTAATGAAGTGACTCTTGAACTTCCATAACTTGAGGACAAGTTATGGAGTCATAAAACCATTCAATGAGACAAGACTCTTCATTTTGCTACCTTTGCCAACTTTTATGAGTTTTATGAAACTTAAATGTGAGTTTTCATATAACTTGAGGACAAGTTACAAAAAACACATTTTAGAATCAACTTTTAGATTAATTTGGATTGAAAACAACAATTTCACATAACTTTCTATTAATCTAAGCAACTCATAAGAACAAGATAATTCAAATCAAACGTTTTCATGTAATTAGTCTAAACCTTAAACTAATACAAAACATGAATCTATTGACATTTATCTTTGAAATTGGATTAGCATGAACATTACCACATCAAAAACAAGTTTATAAGTTCAAAAACATCTTAGGGTAATGTTCCTAGCCCAATTCCAGCCAAAAAACTCGAACACATGCTGTCTGGGGCTCCTACTCGTCGAGTGCATGAACCTACTCGACGAGTAGGATGATTTTCCTCATGGAATCGGCAAGTTCATCTGTGGACTCGGCGAGTCCAGTGCCCAGAAAGCTAGAAAATCGATTTTTTCATCATTTTTCAGCAATTTGCATGAAGTATAATTGAAAACAAGCCTAGGCTCTGATACCACTGTTGGGTTTTGTGCATTCTAACACTCCTAAGTGTACATGCAACCCTAAATACCTTGGATCTATGTTTTCTCTAATATACATACAAATATGAACATCCAAGGTATTATCCTAATCTAGCATACAAAACAATGAATATAACAAGATAGAATACATACCCCTTTGATGTATAATATCTTCATGAAGCTTGAGTGCCTAGTGCCTCAAGTGTGACACCTCAAATGGTTCACACAACACCAAATACACTTGGAATGACTTGAGAGAAATCCACAACTCATGAAATTGGCTAGCCCTTCTTTTACACACACTAGTGGCCGATTTTGATGAATAATATGATGCTTATATAATGTGCTACAATTAGGGTTACACCATGTAAACCCTAATTGTCATGACCATTCATTTCCATGACCCATGGGTTATGTAACCTCCATTGAGCATCCATGGAGCCTCCTATGGGTTTAACCCAACTTGGTTATCCATGGAGCTTTGGCCCACTATATAAGCTATGGATGATTTGCACAATCAACCCATATATTTAATTAGTCTTCTTTTGATCACATAATTAATTCTAAATTAATTTTTGATCAATACTAATTAAATAGTATTATTCTTATTATTAATATGCTAGAACATATAATATATTAATAACCATAAGTGTCTTATTTCTCTCATTTAGTCTATCCAAGTGCATGATGCCATGCAACCCAAATGGACCATGCCAGGTCGGGTCAAGTCTTACCAATTATAGTTATGGACTTAGAAATTAATCCAACAGAAGAGCCATCAAGGGTCGAAGCCTTTGTTACCCTTCGAAGAGCTCTTCCTCTTCTTCCCTCAACTTTTCCCGATTGCCAAAACTGGGGCGGAGTTTGGAGTAGGAGTGTTAACAACCGACTTCCCCTTAAGACCTGTTTCTGCAGTCTTGAGAAGTCCCTGAAGTTTGCTAAGTGTGACCTCTTCCTTATTCATGTGATATGTCATGCAGAATTGATCATAGCACGATGGTAAGGAGTGCAAAATGATATCTATTGCAAGCTCGTCAGGGAAGTTCATATTAAGCTTCAGCAACCGATCCACATACCGTTGCATTTTCTGCATGTGATTCGTGACGGATTCTCCGTCCTTCATCATGGATGTTATGATGGAGCAGATGATTTCATACCTCTCTTGTCTTGCACTTTGATGGCATCTTTCCATCAGATCTTGGTGCATTTCAAAGGGGTAGAAGTCCTCATAGGACTTTTGGAGTTCCGCTGTCATTGTGGCCAACATGATGCATTCCACTTTTGTAGCATTCCTTTCATGTCCTCGGAAATCAGCGATCTCCTGGGGAGTTGCAGTGGTCTCATCAATATCCTTAATCTCCTTGTCAAGGACATATTCTTTGTCCTTGTAGCGGGTAATCATCCTGATCTTTCTGATCGATTCATTGAAGTTGGATCCATCAAAAGTGACTTTCCCACATAAGTTCATAAGGGTAAAGGAGCCATTAGGATTAGAGCCAGAAGCAGCATTGTTTGAAGACATCTGAAAGAAGAGGACAAGATTAGTTTAGACATTAAGAGAGTCCTTAATAAAACACCCAAATGTAATATTAAGACTAGGATGCAATCACAATATATTATAACTTAGAAGAGGTATGCTGTAATCCAAGCTATAACATAGTTGAAAGGTAGGTGAATGACGATTCACCAATTTCCACCCTGAAAAACGAAATATTAAATATTAAGTTTTTGATTGTTTCTTAGAAATTCCTAGATTCTTTTGAGATTCAATGAACTTTTCAAAGGCATGTTTCAATCTGGAGTATGCCCTCCAAGTTTTGTGACTGGGATACCGAGGATCACAAAACAAGGTTTGAAGTAACCATGCAAATCACTTGGTACCCTTAAAGTTTATCACTCAATCGATGTGCCGGTAAACCACACACGCTCCACTGATGCTATGGTAAACCTTAAGTCACCCTTTACCTACCTTGTTATGTCCAAGTTAGTGTGCCGGTTAACCACACACGCTCCGCCAACGACTTAAACAAAGTGTAAAGTGTAATTTTATGGATTAGCACCTTATTCATATTTTTCCTAAAGTAACTAAGATTGGGAATTTAATAAAAGCATTTAGTTACTTTATAATATTCATCATACTTTTAATGAGAATTTATAAGTCCTTGTCTTACCCGTTTGGCTAACGACCCTCCACCAATCAAGGAAGCGGTGGGTGAGAGTGGACACCCATTAAGTTGTCATTTTATAGGCAACAACCTTATACCCCCTTATAGACCGGCTTCGTGAATGAGGCGTACTAGCGGTAACACGACTTGATCTTATGCATATATATATATATATATATATATATATATATATATATATATATATACAGAGAGAGAGAGAGAGAGAGTTAGGTTCATATATAAACACTAAGTATTGTGTGAATGTGTGGCTTCTTCTACACCAATCATTTGATAATGGGAATAATATTTAATTATGGTATAATAATGAATTCCCCCTAACTATTTCCCTATAATCATGTTTTTGTATCTTGTTGCTCTAAACCCCTAATTCTTTTTTCATGGACTTCTTATTCGGTCGATCCTCCATCAACACCCCGCCATCGCCACCGAACTTAGAAGTATTTTTTTTACATTCCAATTTTTTATTTAGCAGTGTTGTCAGATTTTTGTCTTTCGTCAGTCTTCTTGTCCAATCGCTCCGGTTAATCCACTTCCCATGATTTGCACTAGTGTAACAAAGTTATTAATCAATGGCGACGAGGAGAACAATTGCTATGAGGGCTTTATGGGTGTATATATTTTCTTCCCATAGATAAGCAATTGGTTCTCTTTTTCTCGATTTTTGTTTTTCTTCACCCATCGCCATCGCCATCGCCTTGTTTCTCCGGTTTGTCTTCATCATTGATTTAAGAAGAACGTCAATCAAACATACATTGTTTCTTCAAGAATAACAAGTAAAATATAGATGGAGCTCCTTATTCTTTCTATTTTTCTCATTCTCCTTTTTTCATTCAGTTTTTAGTGATGAATCTTTGTTGTTGTAGCCCCACCCCAATTCCTTTTCTTGGTGTAAGTTTAATTTTGTATGGATATGCAATCACGGTTATCAAACTTCATTTTTTTTATATATCTGGTCATTTTCTTTTCTCTTGAAAGTAATCTTGAAATTTGATTCATCAAATTTCTTATTCTTTGTATGGTTAGAACTTTAGAATGATGGTCCATGTGACGTTTGGAGGTAGCATTCTTTTTTTTTCATTCACATATTTGTTTGGTTATACTGATTTAGATCATCACACATTTCTTTAAGGATTAATGAAACAACATATGGTATTTTCCTATTTAGCTTTTGTGTCAGCTTAACTAATTTAATAATAAGTGTTCAATGAAATTCCACAGGGTTATGTGTGGTCTTTCTCACGTAAATATATTTAAGGATCTGTTAACTATTGTTAACAAATTAACCTAGAGAATCAATAATAACCCTCACATTACTGATTAAATTATATTACATGGATTCTCTTCCTTTAATAGTATAAATTGATTTCTAGTTTTCTAGTTTCACACTTTTTGTCCCTCATGTTTGTTGAAATCGACAATATTCTAGTTTGTTGTTTCAATTTGATTACATATTCTAGAGCTATACAAAGAGTATGACATCTAAATTCATGACAACGTATGTGAAATTGATGGAAGTGGAATGATAAAGAATGAAAATAAATGATCACAATCATGATTTCCCTGAAAAAAATAGATTATGGTTTTTTTAATTCCATGCTTACGGTTAGAAGCCAAAATAAGTTGTCAACTTTTTCTTTAAAATCAAAGTGATATGCATATATTATATATGTAGTCATATATCAAGTTTTCTTGTGTTCTTGTGTTACTATATTATATAAACTGTTAATGAATGTATGTAAATTTTTACTTTTAATTTTAGAGTTTTCTTCTGTTTTTGTATTTCATTATTACATGAAGTGATTCTAGACTATATATTTTACATGCAACCAAAATTAGAGTTAGAGGCCGAGAGTCAAAATAAGTTTATCTCTCATGTATTTTTGTGTGTATCAAGACTTTACTTGTTCCAAAACTTGAGGGCAAGTTTTGTAAACTTTCAAAACTTTTCATTTCTTGTAACTTATGAGTTCATTGAGTAATAAAATGAAGACTCTTCATTTTTATAACTCTTGTGTTCTTTTAATGGTTTTAATAAAAGTGTGACTTTTGGTTTTCCATAACTTAAGGACAAGTTATGGACTCCATTAAAACACATTTTGATCATGAATTAAGCTACCATGAAGGTTACAAGTAATTCCTATGATCATCTAATCTTCATAAGTTCAAGAACACGAATATGAACACATTCAAGAATCAAAAATTACACTTAAAAACTTTGTAGTTTTGATAATTGTCATTGCAAATGGATTAGCATAAACATTACACCATCTAAAACAAGTTTTGAAGTACCAAAACAGTTTAGGGTAATGTTTCTAGTCCATTTACAGCAACAAAAGTCAAAAATCTGCATTCTAAGGCTCTTACTCGTCGAGTGCATGAACCTACTCGGCGAGTAGGATGAATTTACACATGAACTTGGCGAGTCCCCCCATGGACTCGGCGAGTTCAACAGACAGATTGCACAATATCGACTTTTTTCAACAATTTTGCTCAAATAACAAACAAACAAGCCTAGGCTCTGATACCACTGATGGGTTTTGAGCATTCTAACACTTCCTAAGTGTACATGCAACCCTAATAACCTTGGATCTATGATTGTCTAATTCTTATGCAAAGTTGAATTCCAAGGTTATATTCCTATCTAGCATACATGGGGACAAATTTTTAACTTGAATGAAAGATAGAATAACTTACCTTGTTGTTGCTTATGATCCTTGAAACCTTGTGAGCCTAGCACCCCAAGTGTGTTGCCTCAAATGCTTCAAACAACACCAAATGCTTTTGGAATGACTTTAGAGAGAATACACACTTCTAAAATCGGCCTATCCCTCTTGTTTCTTATGTGTAGCCTATTTTGGTGGAGAATATGTTCTTTATATAGTGTTGACACATCTAGGGACACACCATGTAAACCGTAACGTGTCATGACTCTTCTTTTCCATGACCCATGGGTTTGTAACTCCCATGGATCATCCTATGGGTGGAACCCAACTTGATAATCCATGGAGCCTCTTAGCCCCTGTACAAGTTATGGATGATTTACATAATCAACCCATATATTTAATTAGTTATCTTTTGATCACTTAATTAATTCTTGATGAAACCAATTAAATAATATTATTAATATATTAGAACTTATAATATATTAATAAACCAAAAGTGTTATTTCTCTCATTTAGTCTATCCAATTGCATGGTGCCATGCAACCCAAATGGACCATGCCGGGTCGGGTTAAGTACATACCATAAATAGTTATGGACTTAGACACCTTATCCAACACTGGTTTCATATGGTGAATCATAAAATTCTAATGAAGAATTTAAGGGCAAGAATGGATTAGTGCATGTGATAGCCTATGGTACATAGACTAACCATCGACATAGAGTTTCAAAATTTTATCAATGTGTGGTATATCATAGTTAATCGTTAAGTTTTATAAAGAAGAGTAATGAGAGAATGGAATGTTTCAATCACGCTGGGGTGTAATCAACATGAATCATAAAGAATGTAAGCTTATCAGTAAGAAGTGGTAACGGGATAATAAAGAAATGGATTGTCAACCAATGAATAGTTAAAAAGGAATATACAGCTTTTTCAGAGAATCAGTACGTAGCATTTTTCAGGAGAATCAGAAATTTGATGGTAGAAAATATTTTGTTATAAAAGCTTCATGAATGAGTTTCCTTTCTTCGAGAAATCTCCCACTCAAAACTGTCTACAAAAGGATACACAAGCAAGATTAAATACATTAACCATAAAGCACAAATCACAACAAACCAAGAAAGAAGATGCCTTTAACCATTAAGGTTTCGCATATAGATTCCAATATTCATGTTCACCAAGAACAAGAGAAGAACAAGAACCAATATTTGTAACCAACGAGTTAAGGGTCTCTAATATGTCAAACCATTGAGTAGACAAGATCAACATGAGGGCACTCGGGGTTTTAAGAACTCATTGTATTGATGAAGGGTTTTTGCATCCATAACAGTGAGTAGAGGAGAAAGAGGGAATTCTCAAGAAAAAGAAGACATGATGACAACATTCTCCTCAACAACCAGAGCAGCAGAAAATTCTGGATGACCCTAACTCTTTCTAACTGCAG
Source organism: Lactuca serriola (assembly GCF_051521515.1). Taxonomy (NCBI): domain Eukaryota; kingdom Viridiplantae; phylum Streptophyta; class Magnoliopsida; order Asterales; family Asteraceae; genus Lactuca; species Lactuca serriola. Next base: position 267,026,653 of record NC_136415.1, read on the forward strand.
AAAGAGGAGATACAGATCACTTGTAGATAAAATATGGATAAACCTGAAGAAAAGAATAAAGAGAAAAGAAAGCACTTGTAAATAGAAATGTGCCATTTAAACCAACCCAACCACAATTTCTCAATCCATCCTCGAGGAAGCAAAGTAATGTTTCGTTCTCAAAAGGAACAACCAATGTTAAAAACATCAATCATTGGTTGGAATGGAAAGGAAAAGTTTATCAAAGTGGAAAGTTTTAACAAGAAGAAATCAAGGTAGCTTATGAAAGTTACTTGAATGAATCAACAAGTGGAAGTTCATCATCCAAGGGGTGGAATCCATCGATTCGACAGTGGGAAATTGTTCCGAAGGTGAAAGTTGTGATCAAATGAACTGAGAAGGTTAAAGGGAAAGTCAGTGCTGATTCTAAACCAAAGAATGATTTTATTTCAATTCCCCTTTCTAACGAAGTGGACTTAATTGATACACTAAAATCAAAAGTTCATAATTGGGTTTTAGGAACTTCATTTCATTATGCATTTTGCTCTAATAACCAAGGACCCAAAAAGCCTTGGGGCCCTAAATTCCTTCACTAATTGCAAGTATTGTGTGACAAGCAATATGATGACAAATGGTACATTGATAGTGGTTGCTCTCATCACATGACTAGGAAGAAGGAAAATCTTCGAGATTTTCAAAGTTTTGAAAATGCTGGAGTGGTGAAGTTTGGAAATAATAACAAATGCAAAGTCAAAGGATATGGAAAAGTAATGAATGGAGAATTTACTATTAACAGATTAGCATATGTCTAAGGACATCAACATAACTTGATAAGTGTTTTGCAACTTGTTGTGGGCACTGACAATCAGGTGGTGTTTAATGAAGAAAGAACTGTGATTTTGAAGATAAACACAAATGAAGTTTTGCTCAAATCAAAAATAAAAGGCGATATGTTTACTCTTGATATCAAAACTATTGTAAGTGATCCCTCAGTATGCTTACTTTCGAAAGTTTCATCATACATCAGCTGGCTATGGCATTGAAGATTGTCTCATTTGAATTTCAAGAATTTAAATAAGCTGGTCATCAATGATCTTGTTCGTGGTTTTCCTGTATTAAAATTTGATAATGAAACTTTATGTGCAACTTGCGAACAAGGGAAGCATCATAGACAAGGTCATCCGATTGTCATTGATTCAAACATTGTTGAACCTTTGGAAATTCTTCACATTAACCTTTATGGTCCTTCGACTGTTGAAACTCTCAACAAGAAGAGGTACATTTTTGTCACACCCCGAAAACCGATGGCGGAAACATTTCTGGGGTTGACTCCATGTTGAGTATCAAATCCAATGCACATAGTGAAACAGTAAACATAAAACATTACATTACCTAATTTTGTTTACATTTGTTTGAAAGAAAAGTTATACAAGGGTTATACATATATCATATGAACAAAAGTAAAGACGAGTCTTCGGAACGCTCCGTCTTCTCCAAAAGGTGGCGGTGTACCTGTCTAACGCTGACCTGAGAATACAAGCGGTTTGAAAATCAACATAAAGCTGGTGAGTTCATAAGCGGTTTAGTTTTGAAAAGAGCGAGTTTCCTTTGCTTTCTGAAAAAGTTGTTGTTATGCTATCCCAGGAAAATCCCATATTTTCCTATGTATTAAGTTGTCTATTCGTTTCTAATTTCGTTACTAGTTGTTACGCTTTCCCAGGAAAATCCCATACTTTCCTATGTGTTGAGGTTGGTTCTTAGGTTTGATTTCGAAGTACTAATGATTACCATACTTGCAGTATTAGTTAAGTATTCTAAACTCTTAGTTATCCTACATTCGAATGTCTATCATCTACTAACTTAGTTGTATTTTCGAATATTTGGATTCACCAGAAATGTACATTACAGTATTTTTGATTATTCTGATGATTTCCAAAAGAGTACATTAGCTGTATTTTCGTATCTCTGGCGACATTCTAAGGCGGATGTATTCGAAACTCAGTAGAGGTACAGAGGCGTACTTTCGCATTAAATTCGAAACTCTGGTAACATTCAAGGCGTACACTAACCGTATATTCGAAGTCTTGGTGTCATCCAAAGGCGTTAATTCGCATTCGTAGTCCTATTTCTATTCGTATTCGTATTCGTTCTATCCTATTAGTTATATCGTATTCGCATTCGTATTCGTACTAACCTAATAGTTATATTTGTATTCGTATTTGTATTCGTATTCGTAGTATACTATTGGTTATATTCGTATTTGTTTAGTATTAATTTTAGTTATGATTAGTATGATTTCTTTTACAAAACGTAATATAGTTTAAAACACTTTATAAAGAAATCTGACTTTAGTCTAACTGTTTACTCTGCAATTCGAACCATTAGTTAACACAAATTTTGAAATTAGAAACATACATAAAATGAAACATTGAACTGAAAATAAGTTTAAGTACAAGATTTCCTTGTACTTTTGCTTGTACTCCCCCCTGAAAACATTTGAAAAAGGGTAGGGGTATGAACTCACCGGTTGAGAAACGCGTCAGTTTGGATCCTAAACGTCAGTTCTGGGTTCGCAAACGCACAAGATTCTTTGGTGATTAGAAGCCTTAAATTTGAGATTTGGACCCTTAAACTTGAATTTAGGAGAAAGGTTAGAGAGAGAGTAGAGAGATGAAGAAAAAGCTTAAAATGAAATCTTGAACATGTTTAAATAGGTCCTAAAACTTGGACACGGAGGAATTCTACCCGATACCGGCATTAAACGAAGCTTTTGGTCGCACCCGATTAAGTTTCCGTAAGCAGGCGGGGACGTTTCTAAAATTTCTGAAATAAACATTTTGAGCTAATTTCATGAGTTCCTAAGGGGTTTGGACACTCATTAGCATTAAATAAACATATAAGTTTAAATAATTTAGACCAAAAACGAAATCGGAACGAATTGGAAATCAACGAATTTTTTTACGGGTAGCATGAGTTTTTCGGTGATGGAAAATTTTGGGTTGTTACATTATCCCCCCGTTAGAGGGAATTTCGTCCCGAAATTCAAAGGTTACGATACAGCTCATGAAATGAAAAGAGATGCGGGTGGAGCAGCTACTCCGGGTTTTCACGCTCCCAAGTGGCATCGGGTCTCCGCTTGACGTTCCAACGAACCCTCACTATCGGGACGCGTTTTGGTTTCATTTGGTAGATACTTCTTAAGGACTGAGATGTGAAGTATTAGATGGGTGTTACTAAGTTCCAAGGGTAACCGGAGTTTGAAGGTTACGGAATCGTTCCTACAAGTATCGCGAAGGGTCTAATGTTACTAAGTTACAGGTTTCTATAGGTATCTCTGGTGCCGACTAGTTCCCTATCGTCTTAGCTTTTGGAAAGGTCCACGGGTATAATGGCCTTGCTTATCTACATAACCAGGGAAGATGGTTGAGCGGAGGGCACCACTATGAACTCGTGGTGATCATGCCAGGTCCTGGTCGCTGTATTGGATACATCATCCTCACGGAGGTTCGACTACTAGGTAGTTCCAGGAATTAGGTCGATACTAGACTTGAATAGATGTTCGGAAGGAATTTTCGAGAATTTTCGGGAAAGGCATCGGGGAAAGAGTTGCAGACTTCCTGTTTCCCGAATATCACACGGATGGGGAATACATGGGAAACTTTCTAAGCTTTGATACACGAAGATGCGAAGGTTGGATTTAGGTTTGATGCTGAGAATCATGAGAGTCGGGTCAGAAGAAAGATTCGGATGGACGACCCTTTCGAAAATAAGAATAACAGCATGAATGAGATTCAGTCATTACATGCAATTGATCGCATCAAAGCTTTTCACGAAAAGTTTACCATTAGATCGAATGGAAAGGAATAATAATCCGAATTGAGGATAAGATCTAAGGGTATGACATTAATGTTCTCTCTCTCACTGGTTGGTCATCTCAACAGTACACGTTTCGATTACTAACGAAGGATTTAGTTTAGAAAGATATTTGAATGAATGGTTAGCAAAATCTTCCGGCATTAGAATCGAAAAGGATCACAGGCACAAGATTCATCGAGGAGAAGTGTACCTGTGGCAACGGTGGGGTCGGCGGCTATCCTTTCTTGTCCCATAGTTAAGACTCTCCCGGTGTTGCCAGATATTACTGCCTTAGGACAATTTCGTCTATAATGCCCGACCTCTCCACAACTGTAGCAGGTTTGACCGATACCAGCTCCAGAAGCTTGACTAGTTGGTTGGGTTGGTGTTTTGCAGCTTCGCGCGAGGTGACCTTCCTGGCAACAACTTTTACAAAACTTTGCACGATAGGGGCCAGGGATGCGATGATGGTAGTTACATCGGTTACACCACGGGAGGATACCGGCATATCCGGTGACAGGTGCTTGGGCTGAGGAACCTACAACAGATACAGCAACAGGGGTAGTGGCAGCGTGGACTGCCACTATCTGCTGTTTCTTCGAGGGTTCTGGGTAAGACTGACTCTTCTTCTTCTTTTTCCAAAACTTTCTTTTCTCGCCACTCTTTTCTGTTGGCTCGGGAGTGGTTTCTACTTCTTCTTGGTCATCATTATGATCGATCAGGGTTTGCGCTAGACATTTGGCGATGTCATAGGTATCCGGCTTCGCAGCTAAAATGTTCCCTTTTGTTGGTTGGGTTAATCCCCAGATGAACCTCTCAATCTTTTTGCTCTCCGGGGTAACTAACCCTGGACAAAGCAGTGCTAAGTCATCAAATCTGGATGTGTAGGTGGCGATATCGGAACCCTTCATCTTTAGGTTCCAGAGTTCATGCTCCAGCTTCTAGATTTCACCCCGAGGGCAATACTCCGCACGCAGAAGTTCCTTTATAACTTCCCATCCCATAGCATTGGCTACAGGTAGAGTCAGGGATTTGACTCAGTCGTTCCACCAAGTCACAGCTTTATCGGTGAGCGTACAGGCGGCAAATTTTACCTTGTCGGATTCCGAACAGGCACAAATCTCGAAGATAGATTCGATCTTTTCTGACCATCGAGTTAGAACAATGACACCCCCTGTGCCATCGAAGAACGTGGGTTTTGATTTCATAAAGTCTTTATAGGAACACTCCTTCCGGTGTCCTTGATTACCTTCCGGGTTTTGGGTTTGGGTATCACCCCCTGAACCACTAGGGTTTAGTTGAGACAGGGTGGCTGATATTGTGGCAGTAATGGCTGCCTGAAGTGTTTCTAGATCGATTTGAATAGGAGGTGGTGGCGGTGGGGGTTGTTGGTCTTTGAGTTGGGTCTTTTCCTCGGAGGCATCTTGATCTAAATTAACCAGGAAAGAGAGGATCATAAGTCCTCTGAATTGAATCAAGAGATACAGAACAGGGGATATCTCATTATGACAGATATTCTATTAAGCGATAAAACAGGAAGGAGTTATCAAAGCAGATAATTTATCGCTAAAGGAATGATCAAGGAACAACGTGTGACAACCCGATATTTCGAGTCAATGTAATGTAAAACCGATCAAATTTAGGTCAAAATGTAACCTTCCTAAAATCTTATTCGGATTAAATAAAGTAATAGGAATCATATCAAGGTTTGCGTACATAAAAAGAACGTCCAAATCTGACTCCGGATGAGGAAGTTATGAAATTTTGAAGAAATTCCTTAATCACGTCATTTTAATAAATAAATAATAAAAATAATTTCGGAATTAGCCAACGGAATCTAAACGAAAGTCGTAGATCATGGTCTCACCTTCGCGAGGATATAAAGAACGTCAAAAACGGAGTTCGTATGAGGGAGATATGAATTTTTGAAGTTTATTTATAATAAATATAAATTTAATTATAAATTCCCGGTAATATCCGAAGGGGAGTCATCGGATTGGACCGAAGTACGCCCTGCGTACCTTCGTACGCCCCGCGTACTGAGATCGAGGGTCTCGGATCGTCCACGTCGCACTATCCGAAGAGTTCTAACCCGTCCGACCCGTCCGAAGCTCCGACCCGTCCGACCCGCTGTCCCGTCCGACCCGCTGTCCCATCCGACCCGCGTACCCAGCAACCCGTCCCATCCGAACCGAGGCAGTCGAGGCTTCGGTCATGCATGACGTACGCGTACGCGCTGCGTACGAGCGTACGCCCCGCGTTCGGAGGCGGTTCAGCCTTCCTATAAATAGGATGCGAGGCTTTCCGAAAATGTTGCTCATTTCTCTCCTCTCTCTCACAACCTTGTCTCGTTTTCCGTGCCCGTTATAACCCGAAGCTCTGGTCTTTTTGCTCAAGTCCCGAGGGTCGATTTTACTCCCGAGATTCCCGAGAATCCCGAGAAAAATCCGTTTTCCGAGACGAAACTCTGCCCGGTTTTCCATCTCGCTTTCCTCAATCAATCAAGTGAGTTTCATACCCCTTAATCAACCTGTTAAATATTCTAAATGCTTTTATATGCTTTCAAGGGGGGGAATACAAGTTAAATACTTATAGTTATCGTTTCAATCACATGTGATTGCATTAATCACATGTGATTAATAACTAGGGAAACCAGTGATTTTATCACTATTTAAACTATCTATCAAACTGTTTTACTTATAAATGTTTTCCAAACCCATTTACTTTTCGAATTTACACTGCAACTGTGATTTAAACAAATGTTCCTTATACTTAAACTGTTTTAATCAAATCTACGCCTTCAAATTGTTTTATAGATTGACATCAAGTCAATCTTTCTTTAAAAATAATACTTATGTTTCAAATGCCTTATAAATACTTATTTATGCTTTTATATTACAAATTGCATGCCCATATATGTATAGACGTATAAATAATGTTTAAAGGACTTAGGAAGGCTATCCACCTTGTTTCCTTTTCCTCGATTTGGATGTGGTCTGATAGGATTTTGGGTGACCATCCGAAGGTCGTTTCCATATTAATTATATATCAAATATACATATATAGACATGAAAGTACTTCCATAATCATATGTACTAAACGCACTGTTAACAAGTTACCATCGGGGTAACACAGAATCAAACTATTACAACTGCTAGATCAATGAGTCAGTTCATTCATGAGTCTATACTAGGAAGAGAATATATACAACTATACTACGAGAACATATACAACAATACTAGAACAAGAAACATTTCATCACACATGCAAGAATACGATAACAAATGTGATCCATTGTATCGGAGCATGCCTTAAATGTCATGGCCCGAGTTGTAGCCAGAATTCTCTTGGAGGGAGAGCGTTGAGTTTGCGTATAGATCTATATTGGATTGACTATCCTACACCTTGCTGCTAGCTACAGCCGGACCTGCAGGTCTGCGGGTGCCAAACGTCATTCCGTTATTACGACCGTTCTTTATGTCGTTGTTATCAGTCGATAGTATGGTGCAATTATCACATTATACCTTAATATAAATCCGGTTTAAGGTAGTAGTAATTAGTACAACAGTAGTTCTTATTATACAAAACTACAGTACTACAATGATTTACCCATTACATATTTTGGTGATAATCTCACTTAAGCATTAATGTACAAACTATATTTTATCAAATGATAATTATACTTGGGTAATCACACACTTTTACAACAGACGAGTTTACAAAACAGTTAAGCCTTGGTAGAAGGTTACTATTATAGAAAATATAGGATTTTCTGAGAGATTCAAACTTTTGCAAATACTTTTAAACATTTATTTACATTTTTACAACTTATACATTGGGACAAGTTCAAACGTTTTTGACAATGAACATTGACACTAAAATACTTATGAACTCACCAGCTTAATGCTGATAAACTCTTTCAAAATAACTTGTATTCTCAGGTCATCAGTAGACAGGTACCAATGCCAGTTTTTGAGATGACGGAGCGTACTCAAGACTCATCATTTTATTATTTTGATTTATGTTATATTTTTGGTGTCTAAAACTGTACAGAACACGCATGTATTAAAATTTTATATTTAATGCAATGGATGATGTTGTTTGCCTATTTACATTTACTGTGTTATGATTACCTTACATGACGTCCTCCGCCCCAGAACATTTCCGCCGTTCTTGGTTTTGGGGTGTGACACAACGCTTGAATGAGGACTTCTACAATGGATCGGCTCGAGAAATACTCCCATAGTATTTCATGGTTCGCTACAACGACGACTCGTTGTTTGGGATATCGGGTAAGTTTTAGGTATGCTGTGTACCACAGTCACTCCCAAGCAAATGTTGGCCGTGTCTCGAATGAATATAGTTGGCCAGGCTATATTGATCCTAGACACGACTACATAACTGCCCAGGTTTAACCGCAGCGTACAACACCGATTTACTTATATTTAGTTCTACTTGTAGTTACGATTTCGACAGTTCGGTATACTTGTATACTTTAGAAAATACTTATATTTGTAGAGTATACTTTTAGTTCAGAGCACATAGGCCCCTTAATGTTTATAGTCTTATACAATTTAAGCTTTGGTATACTAGTTCACTATAACCAAGGGCTCTGATACCAATCTGTCACACCCTGAAAACCGAAGGCGGAAACATTTATGGGGTTGACTCCACGTTGAGTATCAAATCCAATGCACATAGTAAAACAGTAAACACAAAACATTACATTACATAATTTTGTTTACATCTGTTTGAAAGAAAACTTATACAAGTGTTATACATATATCATATGAACAAAAGTAAAGACGAGACTTCGGAACACTCCGTCTTCTCCAAAAGGTGGCGGCGTACCTGTCTAACGCTGACCTGAGAATACAAGCGGTTTGAAAATCAGCATAAAGCTGGTGAGTGCATAAGCGGTTTAGTTTTTAAAAGAGCGAGTTTCCTTTGCTTTCTGAAAAAGTTGTTGTTATGCTATCCCAGGAAAATCCCATATTTTCCTATGTATTAAGTTGTCTATTCGTTTCTAATTTCATTACTAGTTGTTACGTTTTTTCAGGAAAATCCCATATTCTCCTATCTGTTGAGGTTGGTTCTTAGGTTTGATTTCGAAGTACTAATGATTAGCATACTTGCAGTATTAGTTAAGTATTCTAAACTCTTAGTTATCCTACATTCAAATGTCTATCATCTACTAACTTAGTTGTATTTTCGAATATTTGGATTCACCAGAAACATACATTACAGTATTCTCGATTATTCTGATGATTTCCAAAAGTGTACATTAGTTGTATTTTCGTATCTCTGGCGATATTCTAAGGCGGATGTATTCGAAACTCAGTAGAGGTCCAGAGGCGTACTTTCGTATTAAATTCGAAACTCTGGTGACATTCAAGGTGTACACTAACTGTATATTCGAAGTCTTGGTGTCATCCAAAGGCGTTAATTCACATTCGTAGTCCTATTTCTATTCGTATTCGTATTCGTTCTATCCTATTAGTTATATTCGTATTCGTACTAACCTAATAGTTATATTCGTATTCGTATTCGTATTCGTACTATACTATTGGTTATATTCGTATTCGTTTAGTATTAATTTTAGTTATGATTAGTATGATTTCTTTTACAAAAAGTAATATAGTTTAAAACACTTTGTAAAGAAATCTGACTTTAGTCTAAATGTTTACTCTGCAATTCGAACCATTAGTTAACACAAATTTTGAAATTAGAAACACACATAAAATGAAGCATTGAACTGAAAATAAGTTTAAGTACAAGACTTCCTTGTACTTTTGCTTGTATTCCCCCCTGAAAACATTTGAAAAACATTTGAAAAAGGGTAGGGGTATGAACTCACCGGTTGAGAAACGCATCAGTTTGGATCCTAAACGTCAGTTCTGGGTTCGCGAATGCACAAGATTCCTTGGTGATTAGAAGCCTTAAATTTGAGATTTGGACCCTTCAACTTGAATTTAGGAGAGAGGTTAGAGAGAGAGAGTAGAGAGATGAAGAAAAAGCTTCAAGTGAAAGCTTGAACACGTTTAAATAGGTCCTAAAACTTGGACACGGAGGAATTCTACCCGATACCGGCATTAAACGGGGCTTTTGGTCGCACCCGATTAAGTTTCCGTAACCCGGCGGGGACGTTTCTAAAATTTCTGAAATAAACATTTTGGGCTAATTTCATGAGTTCCTAAAGGGTTTGGAGACTCATTAGCATTAAATAAACATATAAGTTTAAATAATTTAGCCCAAAAACGAAATCGGAACGAATTGGAAATCGACGAATTTTTTTACGGGTAGAATGAGTTTTTCGGCGATGGAAAATTTCGGGTTGTTACAATTTTAGTTATTGTTGATGATTTTTCTAGGTTTATTTGGGTATATTTTCTTTATTTAAAATCAGAAACTGCTCAAGCAATGATTGATTTTATCAAGCCCATAGAAGTGAGTATAAAGAAAAAGGTTCGAAAGATCAAGATTGATAATGGCTCAGAGTTCAAAAACAAAGTTCTTGATTCATTCTTAACTAATAAAGGAATTTCACACATAATTTTTGATCTCCTTACACACCTCAATAAAATGGTGTTTTCGAGAAGAGGAACAAATCTCTTGTGAAGCAGTAAGAACGATGCTGACATATGCGAATCTTCCATAATATCTTTGGGCTGAAGCTGTTTCTACAACATGTTTGACTCAGAATCGATCATTTATTCATCGTCATTTTAATATAACTCCTTATGAAATCATTAACAAAAAGAAACCAAATGTTAAATTTTTTTTCATGTTTTTGGTTTCAGATGCTTCATTATGAATCTCAAGGATAATATTTCGAAGTTTCAATCAAAAGCTGACGAAGGAATATTCCTAGGATATTCTCATAATTCTGTTGCATACAGGGTGTTAAACAAATGAATCAAGAAAATCGAAGAAACTTTTAATCTTACTTTTGATGATCATTATGTTAAGAGAGTTGAAAAGTTCTTTGAACAAAAACCAATTATGAATGAATCAACTGATGAAACTCAAAGTTTAACCTCTTTTGATTTTGATTACGATTTCATTTTTGATGTTCTTAACAGGGGTATTGATGCAGAAGTTTTTGCCGCTGATAATCAAGAACCAGAAGCATCGAAGGATTCTGATGATTCAACCATCACTCAGGATGTTGTTGATTCAAATTCTTCGAATACTTCTCCAATGAACAACGAAAGTGTTGAGGGGGAGCATACTATCGAGGGGGAGCAACATCAAATGGATGTTAATGTCGAGAGGGAGCATCCTAATACCGATCCAATTGTTAAGGGGAGCAAAGTGGGTTTTTACCAAATACTTCGAATGTTCACACTGATATCTTTCATGAAGTTTTTGATAATATGTTGAATGCAGGTGACGGATCAGAAACTGAAGAGATGTTCGAAGATGCTCCTTTAGACTTTGATCATGCATACCAACCGATGAATGGATGGACAAGAAGTCATCCACATGAACAAATTCTTGGTGATCCACAAGCTGGAGTTTTGACAAGGGCTCAGTTATGTGTGAAGAATGAGGTACTTAATGCTAATCAAGAGTTTTGTATGTTAAATGTGTTTATTTCAAAAAGTGAACCAAAATCAGTCAAGACTATTATGGGTGATCCTGATTGGATTATATCCATGCAATTAAATTGACTGAATTTGAATGGAATAAAATGTGGTGACTTGTTCCGAAACCTGATGATGTATCAGTAATTGATTTAAAATGGATTTTCAAAAATAAAACTGAGAAAGAGGGTAACATTGTTCGAAATAAGTCGAGGCTGGTAATAAAAGTATATTTGCAACAAGAAGGTATTGATTATGAAGAAACATTTTCCCCTATTGCAAGACACGAGGCTGTTTGAATCTTTTTAGCCTATGAAACACACAAGGATTTCGATGTTTATCAAATGGATGTAAAGTGTGCTTTTCTTAATGGAGTGCTTGAAGAAACGGTGTATGTCGAGCAACCTCCAGGTTTTATCAATTCTCAATATCCTGATCATATTTATGTGTTAGATAAAGCTGTTTATGGACTTAAGCAAGCTCCTCGAGCCTGGTATGCCACACTTACTAATTTCTTAAGGTCTTCAAAGTTTAGAAAAGGATCCGTTGATCCCACTCTCTTTCGAAAGAAAGTTGGGAATCATCTCATTCTTGTTTAAATTTATGTTGATGATATTATTTTTGGCTCTATTGATTCTAATATGTCGAAGGAATTTGCGAACATGATGAAAAGCCAGTTTGAGATAAGCATGATGGGCAAAATAAATAATTTTCTGGGGTTAAACATTCTTCAAAGTAGGGAAGGAATATTTATAAATCAGGAGAAATTCTCTCGAAATCTGCTAGAAAACTTTGGTATGACGAATAGTGCAAAGTTGTGTGTGCCGATGGCAATTGGCAAAAGACTTGGTCCTTCGTTGGATAAACAGACTGTTGATCTCACATTATACCGCAACATAATCGGCTCATTATTATATCTAACAGCTAGTCGACCTGATATAATGTTTGTTGCTTGTCATTGTGCTTGGTGTCAATAGAATCCTAGGGAACCCCATCTCACAGCGGTCAAGAACATTTTTTGCTATCTCAAAGGTTCAATTTCGTTAGGATTGTGGTATCCTTCAAAAACAAGTTTTTTTATTCAAGCATTGTAAGATGCTGACTTGGGTGGTTGTCAACTTGATCGCAAAAGCACAAGTGGCAGATGTCAACTTCTGGATGGGAAGCTTGTCAGGTGGCAATCGAAAAAGAAAACTTGTGTTTTGATTTCCACAGCAGAAGTAGAGTATGTTGCTGCTGCAGCTTGCACTTCTCAAATCGTTTGGATACAACGTCAACTACGTGATTATGCAATCAACATGAAGAAAATTCCGTTGTATTGTGACTCACAAAGTGCAATTTGCATCTGACATAACCCTGTGCAACATTCGAAGACAAAACACATAACTCTTCTCTATCAATTTATCAAAGATCATGGTGAGGAAGGCAACATTGAAGTTCATTTTTTTTGAAAACTACCGATTAGCTTGCTGATATTTTCACAAAACCATTGGATGAGAAATTTTTTCTAAGGATTTTAACGGGCTTAGGCATGATAGATGTGAATGATGTCCCTAGTCTAAATTCGTGAGAATGACAGGTGATGTTGATCTCTCGCTAAACTATTCAGCGGTTACTTTTCATAGTCAATGCTTCGACGTGCTTCACTTTCGACACCCCTCTGAACGATTTATCACAAGCTTCGCTACTTCATTTTAAGCGTAGTGTCGTTATCTTTCTTTCTTTTGTCGACACCTTTTCATTCGTTAGTCTAGTAAATTTCTTCCTTTTGTCATTTTTCATTCAAAAATACAAAAATATCAAAAAGATTTTCTTATTTTTTTTCATTTTTCATTCAAAAGTCCAAAAATAACAAAAAGATTTTCTTATTTTTGTTCTTTTTTATTCAAAAATCCAAAAATATCAAAAAGATTTTCTTACTTTTGTTATTTTCATTCAAAAAAAACCATATATATATATATATATATATATATATATATATATATATATATATATGATTTGTTCACAAGATAATGTAGATTTATCATGAAGGTTTCTAGTGGAACATGTTTTGCCGCTCCAGGGAAAGGTAAATCCTAGATACTTTACACTAGTTAGGTGTCCCTAGAAGCATATTGCGGCATGTCGACCCAAGCCTCCATGAGGTAATGTGTTTTCGAAGCCTTAATGGATTTCTCATCACGAGGATTCCATCCTAATCAGACTATATTCACATTAGTCGCTGAGCTACCTTACTCTTTTCAAATGAGTTAAGAGTTTTCTGCTTGGTCCACTAATAGGAGAGGTACTTTCGATTCTTTAACCAATATTTTTCATCAACTGTTCTTACACGTTCACATACAATGACACATACCCAAGACATCTCTGGTTAAAACCAACCAGGTTATAGGTGTGTAACCAATCTGTGTTTATGTTCTGGATTCATGAGAAAGTGATGAAAGTGAAACCCCATATTTTGGACTAATAAAGGAATTGACGGGGAACTTTTGTTCCAGATTGTAATGAAAAATTTGTTTTTGTACTGGTCTTTGATACTCAAAATCATCTTCTTTGTTTTTGCGTGGTCTTGCTAAAATGTTCGACACCCACGACATTTTTACCCAACAAGATCCGTGACTTATTTTTTTCTGGAATATGATTTCCGTCTGAGTATCAATTCGATTTCTTGTTACTTGAAGTAATTTTCTTATCATATTTGTCATTGACTACACTCGTCAAATAGGTCATTTCGCTTACAATTTCTCACACTTATACTGAGTTGTGATATGTAACGAAATTGTTATCCACCTGCAAAGCTTTATAAAAGAAGCCCTTCGATACTTCTCTATAAGTATTCAATTGTAATTTACTGGAACAAATAGAAGATGTTCGACATCTCTCTTGATGTACAATGAAGTGATCTTTGCCTGGGATCTTCTGCTTTATGTTGAGTTTTAATTGACATCACATATCCAAATTTTTTCTTGATCTCATATCAATCTTTGACATACATACACACACTGAAATCCTTGAGGTTCTGGGTAATACTAACTCAGGCTGATAATTTCGAAAAGTCTAGCATATGACTTCACTTTTCAACCCAAAAGTGAAGAGCCTTGCCTCCATGTCGAAGGTTTACTGACAGTTCTTACCCCATTGGGACATGCGAACAAACTGATTGATGTGATGTTTTGGTTCCTTTGCAGTTTTCAAGAAAAAGTGATCATCACTTTTCAAACATGGCTATCTTTATGGCTACAGGCCGTTTTTCAAGGTAACATGTGGCAAGTAATTAATGGTAACCACTTCAAATTCAAAATTGGGACTTACGTATACCTATCTAAGCAAAGGTTCGATCCTAATCATTAAGCAAAGGTCAGATATCTATTCTATATACAACATATAACTACCTAATACATAAATATGGAAAATCTCCAATAAAGTCGTAAAATTTTGGCCCGGTTTACGTTTTAGTCCTAAACTAATTTTTGTTTACGAAAAAGTCCTAAAAACCGGCAAAAACATGCATTTTGACTCTTTTTGACCGGTTGGAATCGGTAACAAATTAATTTGGGACTATTTCATAAACTGACACAAAATATTGGGACTATTTCACAAAATGACCCAAAGTATTGGGACTTTTCTGCAAAAAAATATTATGACTTTTCTGCAAAACAAAATCTTATTACTATTATTATTATTATTATTGTTATTATTATTATTATTATTATTATTATTATTATTATTATATTAAAAATATAAACAAGTATACTAATTTTTAAATTCATTATTATTAATATTTTTAATAATACATATAAATACACTTAAATAAAGAAAATACTAAAGAAATTATTTAAAGGTGATGGTGGTGGTGATGGTAAGCTTTTAAGCATTGAAATCATGAATATCTGCTTGTATGTCCTCACTTTGTGTATGATCATTTCACATTTCTTATTATTGTTTTCAATTCAAAATATTAACACTTAACAATTTAAAAGAAGTTGTCTATTTGTAAAATTGTGTATAAATAGTTTAAGATAAAATCATTTCTCACTTTGCATATAAAATTTCTTAAGGTAGAATGATTTCTTTTCAAACCCATCAGATCCACAATAAATATTTACATTGGTGGCCCATATCAAAATTCGAAAATATTAATTACAATATCTTGTTTAATAGAAAGTAATACGACTTGTTTTGCTTTATCACACTATATCTGCTATGTTTCCAAAAAAACCACAAGGATAAAGTAATGAAAAAGAGCAACACACATGTTGGTAATTCAAATACCTACACACAAGACATACATGCATATCACACGCTCACTATTTTTAAACAATTTGAAAAATCGATAGGTTCTTTTAAATTGTTAAATGTTAATATTCTGAATTAAAAACAATAATAACAAATGTGAAATGACCATATACAAAGTTAGAATATACAAACAGACATTCATGATTTCAATGCTTAAAACATTATCATCCTCTCAACCTTCACCTTTATAAAATATCTTTAATATTTTTTTAATTTAAATTATTTATATGTATTATTAACAATATTAATAATAATAAATTTAAAAAATAATATACTTATTTATATTTTTAATATAATAATAATAATAATAATAATAATAATAATAATAATAATAATAATAATAATAAGGTTTTTGTTTGCAGAAAAGCCCTAATATTTTTTGTTATTGCAGAGAAGTCCCAATATTTTGGGTCAATTTATGAAATAGTCCCAAATTAATTTGTTACCGGTTCCAACCAGTCAAAAAGGGTCAAAATGCTAACTTTTGCCGGTTTTTAGGACTTTTTCGTAAACAAAAATTAGTTTAGGACTAAAACATAAACCGGGCCAAAATTTTAGGAATTTATTGAAGATTTTCATATAAATATTACTTAAATTACATAGTTCACACTGACGCTAATAAACTAGGGTTGGCGCTGGCGCTGATGCTGGTGATCAGCGTGAAGTGTTTGACTAATCAGAGCATAAGGTGTGACATTATAGTTTGCAACCAGACCAGTTCACTATTTATTATTAATAAAGTCTTCACGATATTATCACGATCTAAAGTATGACTATACTATTATCCAACTTAATTCAATATAAACATCATTCATACGTCTCAGTTTAAAAACTTAGACAAGATTACAAACCTTGTAATCAACTTCTAATACTAACCCTGTTTTGACAATACTACTATAATCTATTGTATGTATTAAACACATGGTGTCAGGTATTTCAATATACAATTATCTGTCTACGTAATAAGACTTATTTTTATGACTATCATTTAATAATATCATATAAACACATTAACACATATATAGCCATATTTGGTTCTTACAAAGTATATCATCAAATATACATATAACAATTATTCCACATATTAAACATTTAATTCACATATAAACTTTCAATATATATCTAATACTTTTTAATAATTACTTGTATTAAATCGTATTCATGAAAGTAACTACGTACTGAATTGATTGAGGTGGAAGATCCAGGGGAAAGCTAACTCGCCAGCTAATACTTCATCTTATCCCTTTTAAAGAGTTCGATTTTTAAAGAGAGAATAGATTTATGGAGAGAGAAACTCGGAATGAGCAAGGAAGAAGTGAAGTGAGGCTTGCTATTTATAGCGTGACACTTGACCAGAAAGCATGCATTCCTTATGGGGGCACCACACCATCGTGCTTAACTCTTATGGCGCCATGTCTCGAGATGTTGTGGTGCCACATCGTTTGATCTTCTAGCGAAGTAGGTCGTCTGACAAGGCCACATGGCGCTCTATGGGTTGTGTCACGTCATTGCCTTCGCAGGTGTTTTTCGTAACTTTAAAAAATCATAAATTTTGCATACGAACTCCATTTTCAACATTCTTTGCGTCCAAGCATTCCTATCGACGAGTATTACAACTTTCCTTTAGACTATCTCGGCTAAATCTCATTCCATTCTAAATTTACAGTCTAATAAGATTTAACTATAATAGACCATGCAAAATTCGTAACTTCTTCATACTGACTTCATTTTCGAAGTTCTATATATCGACAGTTTCATATTTGTGAGAACCTCAACTCTCGTTTACATTTTTTGGCTTACAATTAACCGATTTTTATTTTAATTTGTATGTCGCATATTGTTGTACTGTATCATGTACTGTGTCATACCGAAACATCGAAAAATCAAAACTTCCTCATTCGAAGTCAAATTTAGACGTTCTTTATATGTGCATTTTCGTAATTTTGTTCAATACGATTTTCATTTAGATTACTTAGTATAATAAGAAACCTATCTCTAATTATATTTTATGACACACTTTGCCATATAGGGTGGAACGTGAAACTTTGAAAAATCATAACTTCCTTATACGAAGTCATATTTAAGCATTCTTTATACCCATAGAATCATCATTATGGCCACTAAAACATTCGTTAAGATTATTTATCTCAAATAATATTTTATTTTTAAACATTTATAGTTTATTCTTGAAAAATCATAACTTCGTTTAGACGTTCTTTATATGTTTTCTTGTGTTTTGTTTTGCATGTTTTACTTCCTAAATGATTTGATTATTCTGAAATTCACAGTCACTCATATTTTTGGAAGTAAGTAGTGAATTAATACAATTTTGAATAAATTATAGATTATCTATGGATATTAGACATTGCAATGGTTGCTACAATATTCATGAGTACTTAGAAAATGGAGATTTTGAGTATTGTATAAAACACACGCTCAAAGAATTACTTCAACGAAATGGAGATATATAATTTACAATTTGGTTGTGCATTGGTGTTACGAAAACACATCAGTATCGTCATGTTATAAAATCTAGCATCATGCATGATTTGGTGAGTAAAAGATACAAACATATGAGTCGAAGTTTATTCATTCCTTTTTCCCTAAAAGGAAAAGTGATATCTTCAGGCCCCTCAGCGATTTGGTTTTGACATTACAATGTTGAGCCCAACCAGGACTAAATTGATGTGTTCAATTATTAGTCTTATGAGATCATCACAAATTAGGAAACCAAAAAATATAATTTTAGACAAGAGATTAATTGTAATCCATGTCTCATGTCCATACGATATCTTGTAGAATCGAGGAATATTTGATCACTTATCTTAGGACCGATGTCTGGTCAGATCAGAGTCAAGTAGTTTCTTTGGAAATCTCACTTTTCCATTTGATTTAGAAGTTATAATTGCAATTGCAGTTATAGACTTGTCCAAGTGAGAGACTGTTAGATTAGGTGTCTAAGCCAATAACTGAATTGGTATATACTTTAATTAAGAGCAAAGCCCTTTTGGGTTGCCCTAAAATTTAGTAATTGACTAGAATGACTTTTGGAGAGAGACACCGATTTATTGGTTTATTATATGATTAATAAAAAGAAATAAATAATTTATTAATATATTATGGTAGTTATATATTAATTAGAAATAGTAGTATTTAATTAATAAGTAATCAGAAATTAATTGGAATTAATTTTGGGTTTAATTGGATTAATTAAAAGTGAAACGACCTAAGTTGTAATTGTTCAATAGTTGAAAAAGAGAAGGATTTTGGAATATTCTAGAGTATGTCGAAAATTTGAAAGTTGTTTAGGGTTTCTCGATTATTCCATATTGATAATATGGATAATAAGCAAACTAGCTAAAGTGAAGATTTGAAAGAATATTATTTTATTTAAATTAGGGTTATCTATGGATTACCTTGTTAGGGGAAGGATCCCAAAATCATATTCAGGATCCTTAATACTTCCAAAGCCTCAAGATCCATAAACATATCGCAGGAACCTGATTATTGTCATTAGTTTTGTCTAACACTTTTAATGGCTATATTCTTCTTTCTTTTCTCACTTGTGCATAATTAGTCCATAAAACACCCATTATCAACAGAGAACCACTTCAACCAAGCTTAAGACCCGAGAATACCGAGTCAAACAACGTGTGAATACTTGTTCAAGGAGGATCTCAGAAATATCAGACTTCTTGTTATTTGGATTAGACTATAAATAATACCTGAAAATCGCATGCTACACACATGAAAACTCTACTATTTCACTTGTACTTGTATTAGCATCATTATCACTGTAAACTTACTTTGAAATTACTAAACATAACAAGGCAGGTGATTATTATCACCTACCAAGGTTTTGTGCCAGAGATCCATGCAAGGATCAAGGTCTTTCCTTGTAAACTCGATTGTGTCATTTACACTTTATTATCATATTCATTTTGATCATAACACCATAGCCTCTCATGCAATTTGGTTAATTTTTGACCAAAACAATTTGGCACCCACTGTGAGGCAGTGGTGTTCACAATCGTTTACAAATCATGTCTACCCAGCCAGTCTTATCCTCAAACTCCATTCCTCCCATTTCCTCTAAAAAATATTCACCACCTCCATGAAGAGTGTCACAACCTAAACCCAAGAACGGCGGAAACGTTCTGGGGCGGAGGACGTCATGTACAGTATCACAACAATGTAAAGTAGTAAACAAGCAACAACATCATCCATTGCATTAATAATAGAATTATTATACAAATGTGTCCTGTCAAATTTTGGTAAACATTGAAGCATAAATCAAAATGAAAGTTGAGTCTTCAACGAGCTCCATCTTCCCTAATCCTTGCATCGGTACCTGTCTATGATGACCTGAGGATACAAGTAATTTTGAAAGCGAGTATCAGCTTTAAAGCTGGTGAGATCATAAGTATTTTAGTGTCTTAATTTGTATGTAAGAAATTGTTTGTAAATGAATTGTAAGTATGGAAAAATGTAGATGAACTGTAAGTATGAAAATGTTTTTAAAACAACTGTAAACGTTTGAAAAACCCTAGAAATCGCTATGATTCCTACTTTATATAAAGGTGTCTTCTACTAAGACTTAACTATTCTCAATGTAGTCTTCTACCAAGACTTAACTGTTCTAAATGTTCGTTTCTTGTAAAAGTGTGTAATTTTCCCAAGTGTAACTATCATTATCAAAATATAGTTTTTACATTAAATGTTTAAGTGAAATGATCACTAAATATATGAAAAGGGGAAATCAATGTAGTACTATAGTGTTGTATTATAGGAACTACTGTTGTACTAAATACCTTAAACCGGATTTATATTAAGGTATCATGTGATTAATTACACCATACTATCGACTGGTAACAACGACATACGAATGGTCGTAAAACGGAATGATGTTTGGCACCCGCATACCTGTAGGTCCGGCTGTAGCTAGCAGCAAGGTGTAGGATAGTCAATCCAGTATAGATCTATAAGCAAACTCACGCTCTCCCTCTAAGAGAATTCTGACTACAACTCGGGCCTTGACATTTAAGGCATGCTCCGATACAGTGGATCACAATTATTAACATATTCATGTATATGTAATGTAATGAACTGTTCTAGCTGTAATGTACGTGCTGTCTACCTAGCAAGTATAGTAATGTACTCTTTCTATTATCGTTGTATATGTTCTCTTTCTAGTATAGTTGTATATGTTATCTTCCTAGTATAGTTGTATATGTTCTCTTTCTATTATAGTTGTATATGTTCTTCTCTAGTATAGTTGTATATGTTTTCATAGTAGTAAGTATTGACTCATGAATGAACTAACTCATAGTATGATATTGTGTTCTAGTAATAGTTCTAGTATCTTCCTAAACCACCCCTATGGTAGTTTACTAGTAATCTAATTGGTAAGTATGAACATGGATGTATACCCTTGCTACCCAAGGGCATTGGATGAACTGGAAGGACCTTTATGACTATATATGTACATATGTTATATAACTAATATTTAAACAACCTTCGGATTAGTACCCAATATCCCACCAGACCACATCTCAAGCGCGAAAAGGAAATAGGGTGGATAGCCTTCCTAAGTCTTTTAAACATTTCTTATATGACTATACATATAGAGGCTTGCAATTTATAATATAAAAACATAAATAAGTTTTGTAAAACCTTTGAGCATAATTATTATCTTAAGGAAAGATCGACTTGATGCCAATCTATAAAACGATTTGAAGGCATGGGTTTGATAAAACAATTTAGTATAAGGAAACATTTGTTTGAATCACAATTGTAAATAAGTTTGAAATAAAACATATAGAGTAAAATGTACAGTGTAATAAGGAGTTTTAAAACATATAAAATGTTTATGAAAATCATTTGAAGGAAACTGTTTGGTAAAACGGCTAATGAGTAGTAAATCATTTAAATGCTTCTTATTAATCACATGTTATTGATATAATAAGTGGCATGATTTCTACTTGTACCCCCCCCATAAAACATTTAAAAATAGTTAAAACATTGATTAAGGGGTATGAACTCACCTGTTGAAGTGATTGGATGAACTGAAGAGGTAGGACCGCTTGGTGTCAAGTGAAGTCTTGAACACACTTATGATCCTAGTGAACATATAATTTCACATATATGTAACAAATTAGTCTATAAACAACTAATAAACAAGTCAAGACACCCTAGGACATGCTAAACACCTTCATCAAGTGTTATTAGCCTCTAGGATTGCATCTAAGTGTTTGTAGGGAAGCTATTGTGTGTAGGGCTCAAGGAAAACTCCATAAGGGAGTTCACGACCCTAACAACACTACCAAATGAGTTTACGGCCGTGAACTCATGAGTTTATGGCCGTCAACTCATACTTATGTGTCCATTTGACGTTTGATGCTCTATAAGGCCCTAATAAGCATTTCTAGTAAATGGCTTGGTCTATGGAAGAGTTTAGGGCATAATATAACTCCTTTTAGGAGTTTACGGCCCTGGGACCATATTCCCTTGGAGTTTACGGCCGTAAACTCCCTTGGAATGATGTTTGTGATGCTTTCAAGTCCCATACTCACATAGGATATGTTCTAGGCAATTGTTCAAGGCTTTAGGAGGAATTATGGCACCATTTGGCACCATTTATTGGAGTTCACAGCCCTGGAACATTTTGCGCCGTGAACACCCTTTTCGTGGTGTTTTAATGGTGTTTGCTTGCCCCAAACACACTAGGGTACTTGTCTTAATTTGTCTCTTGGCTTAAGGAAGATTTTCAAGGCATTTTGACACCTAAATATGGAGTTCACGGCCCTGGAACACCCTTGGCCGTGAACTCACTTTTCATTCTTGATATTAATTTTTTTGTGGTCTAAAACATGTAATGCTAGTCCCTATGTTGAGTTCTAAGGCTTTGAGGGACATTGGGACACTTTTGGCCCTTAAAATGGAGTTTACTCTCTGCGTGTTCTTGGGCGGTAAACTCCCAAATCTTGGGGTCTTGATCCGATTTTGATGTTTTCTAGTCATATACACACTAGAATACAAGCCTAAGGTAGTTACCTAACATGGGGAAAAGATTGGGTAGCATTTAAGCCACATACAGGAGTTTACTCTCCAAGAACATTCTTGGGCGGTAAACTCCCGAATCTCACAGATTTGCTATGTAATCTAATTTATTAAGCACATTATAAGCATTATAAGACAACTAGAGAAGTGTACTCACGATTTGGGATAAAAATCCGAAGATCCGTGAGAGAGAAAATGGCTTTTCTCTAGTTGGAAATGTAACTAATGACATAATTTGGTTCAAAATTCTATTTATAGTCCTGAGATATTTTTGGCAGAAAACCCGAAATTATTTCTAATATAACAGAATGTTGGAATAATAGTTTTGCACGAAACCCTAGTGCATCCACTCTCCTGATATCTCCTTAAATGTAAATCCTGAAAAACTGCCAAACTTATACTCGAAGTCTGAATTTTCACTGTAATTGTTCTAACTTCTATTGGATTGATATGGTTTGTTCAGAATGGAAATTTCGGGTTGTCACAAAGGGCACCCAAGAAGACTCAAAAGGCAGCAAAGAAAACACCTCTCCGATCACTACCCAAGGATTTGAGGATTCTCCTGTAGTGATTTCCAACAACGTGATCATCGCTATGATGAAGAGACGGAAACACCAGGTTACTTAACAAGACGAAGACAAAAGGACGATGCTGAATGAAATCAATAGGATGAGGATATAGATCCATAAAGCCCAAGAAGTTGCACCCTTGATCTTGCAGCCCAAGATCCTAAACATTGACAATACATGATCCTCAAGATACTGCCGAGAGATAAGATCCTCGACGTCAACCTCAACTCCTGCTTGGGGTGCAACTCCAAACAAGCGAACTAATGCGGTTTAGGATCCCGACAAAACCTTCATTTTTCCCAATAACAAGGATCGTGGTAACTTTGTGAATAATAATACTTTCACTACTAACTATATGTATATTGATGTAGGAATGAGCACGGTCATCGCCAAGGAACCTCAGCAGTGAAGAAAAATGATCACAAGTGTGCCCGGAGTAGTCCAAACTGTACCCGAAGTTTCCCCAACAAGCTATAGGATTTCAAGATTTTCTCCCGTAATTGTTGACACCAAAATCCTAAAGAGCTTCCAAACTCCCAGTATTAAGCCTTACAAAGGGACTACAGATCTTGAAGAACACTTTACGCAATACATGGAAAGAATAGAGATCATCCCTATTCTCACACATTTGAAAGAAACATGCATATGCAAGTCTTTTGGTTCGACCCTCACAGGATCAACCTTGAAATGGCTGCTAAGTGTTCCTCCTTACTCTATTACTTCTTTTACACATTTAGTTAATATTTTTAGCAATCAATTTTCTTATAGCAGAACATTCGAAAAGATCACTAGTGATCTCTATTGGGTCATTCCGGATCCTAAGGGAATCTCTCAGGATTTCATGAACAGGTTTGGCAGGGAAGCTTTGAGTACCCCTAACATTAATATGGCGACTACCGTAGAAGCCTTTAAGATGGGCTTAAAGAAGAACTTTCCTTTCTCCGAAGACCTTGTAATGACTCCATGTAAAAGAATGGATGAAGTAAAGGGCAGAGAACTGAGGTTCATAAGGCTCGACGAAGACAAGAAGATCGAAAAGAGGAGCAACCCCCAAGCTTATATGATATTCCCAATAGGAAGGCAAACTCCTCGGTCCAAAGATCCTATAAGTCAAAGCCTTATGATAATCCCATGCTCATAAGGCTCGAAGAAGACAAGGAGATTGAAAAGAGGAGCGAACCCCAAGCTCATATGATAATCCCAATAGGAAGGCAAACTCCTCGCTCCAAAGATCCTATAAGTCAAAGCCATATTCCAAACGTGATCATCATAGTGTTAATGTCGTTGAAGATAAAAGAGAGGAAAAAGAATTTCCTAAGATTGCTGACAATTTCTTTTCTGTGGATATTTCACGTTTGATATTTTCTATCCAGGATTTTGGAGACAAATCAAGATGGCCATGAAAATGAGAAAAAATCACCAGCTAGAAGGATAAGTTCAAGTGTTGTGTATACCATGAAGACTTTGGTCATGAGATGGAAGATTGCATAACTCTCAGGAAGGAGATCAATTAACTCATAGGTAATGGATACCTCAAAGAGATCCTTGGGAAGAGAAAAGAAAGATCCAAAGAAAAGGATCAGGATCCTCACAAGATCCTAGAAAAACTAGGATCCCCTCCTGCGGACGCCAAGGTAGTCAATGTTACCTCTGGAGGTTCTGACATTTATGGAATCTCTTATTCTACAGGAAAAGGCATGCCAACATGTAAAAAACAGAAAAAGAAGAAAGACCATGGAAGAATATGTCAATCACAAACAAGAAAGAGATGACCTTCGATGAAGCAGATTGAGAAGATATCCATGATCCACAGTACAACGGAATTGTGATCACTCTTTACATCGCGAACCATTTTGTCAAAAGGTTCCTTTTTGATGGAGGCTCCTCAGTCAACATTATACTCTTGGAAGCCTTAAAAATAATGAACATCCCAGAGTCCGAAATAGTTAAAAGTTCATTACTATTGATAGGATTTAGTGGCGAAAGAAAACATACGGTCGACAAGATGAAACTACCTATCTACATAAAGGGGGTAAACTTTATGCAACGCTTTTGTGTAATTGATACATTATCCTCCTATAATGTTATACTAGGTAGACCATGGATCCACGATTTGAATGCTTTCCCCTCAACATACATCGGTGTGTGAAAATACTCACTCCATTGTGGACAGTAAAAATCACAGGTGATCAACAAGAATCCAATGAGTGCTACAAAACCTCGATGAAATATTTAATGGTACGACAACATGCATAGCAATTAAAGTAGGGGGCACGAGGTGTACTAGAAACAAGTGAGCACGATGTAAAGGAAGTACCCCTAAACCTCGAGGATCCTAAAGCTAAAGTCCTTATAGCATCCTCAATACCATAAAAAATCGAGGAACAACTAATAAAGTTCCTAAAAGATAGAAGCAAAACGTTCGCCTGGAAGGCTAAGGATATGACAGGTATAGACAAAAATTGTTGGATTTGGTGTCTAAGCCCATAACTATAATTGGGACGTACTTGACCTGATTATAACATGGTCCTTTTTTGGTTGCCTTCACCAGTACAATTTGATAGGATGGATTTTGAGAATAAGGTTATTTATGGTTTATTAATATATTACAAGTATAATATATTAATATGAAAACATATTACTTAATTAGTATTAGTCAAAAATTAATTTGGAATTAATTTTGTGGTCAAAAGAGACTAATTAAATATATGGGGATTGATCATGTAAATAAATGATTCTTGTAGTGTGGGCCAATGATCCATGATTATGTAGATGGGCTGAACTAATCCATGGATAGTCCATGTAGGTTAAATCCATGGAACATGAGAATGTGGGTCATTAGGGTTTACAAAGTGTAACCCTAGCATGTGCAACAATACAAATAAGCCCCTCTTAGATCCAAAATCGGTTGCCACTTACTTTTCAAGAGGGTGAAGTTGATTTTTTGCTAGTAACCTATTCTCTCAATCCTCCTCTTGCATATTGGTGTTTGTGAACCAGTAGAGGCATCACACTTGAGGTGCTCAAGCTTGAAAGGCCAAGTACTACAAGTCCTTCATAAATGTATGTCACAAAACTAGTTGTATCATTCAATTGTTCTAATGTATGATAGTTAGGACAATGCTTTGGAAAAATTGAAAATGCATGTATAATTAATGAAAAGGTCATGAGCATTAGGGTTTGCATGGATGTAACCCTAGACTTTGCCACACTATAAAAGGACTGCCTTAGCTACCAAAATCGACGACTAGAGTTTTTGGAGTTCATTAGAGCCGATTTTGGAGCTAACAACATCTCTTTCAAGTTCTCCTTTGTCCTAGGTGTGTTGTGAACCATTTGAGGCATCATACTTGGGGTGCTAAGTTCTTAAAGGTCAAATACAACAATTTCTACTAGCTACATAAAGAGGTAAACTCCTAACTAGTATTTTACGTTGTTTATGTCACTTGTATGCTAGTTGTAGGCTTAATGCGTTGGAAACAATATTGCATGTATAATTAGAGAAAACATAGATCTAAAGTATGTAGGGTTGTATGTGCACCGTAGGATGTTGTAGTATACTAAAACCCAACAGTGGTATCAAAGACTAGTTGTTTTCTGTTATATTGATGCAAATGTTTGTTTTTCTAAGTTGAAAAGGAAAAAAAAAGATGAAATTTGTCAAATTTTAAGATAATTACTTGATTTTATGAAAAACTAATTATTTGTGAAATTTGAGTCATTTTAATACAAGAGTTGAATTAGGTCAATTTATTAAAAGATAGGCTGATATGATTATTTTATTTGTTTTAAAAGTCTGATCTAAATGTTTTTAAGGAGTTACAAATTTCATTATAAAATTTGGAACTCATAGTTCTTTTTTAAAAGTTATGATCTTTAGAGTTTTGAAACTTCCATAGGTTATGGATGTGAAAATTTTCATTCATTAACTCTTTAAGTTATGAATTCCAAGAGTCTTCAAAGGTTACAAAATCTGTTATAAATGGCTTTGAAGTGTTTCATAACTTGCCCTCAACTTATGGAACTTGGAAAGTCTCTTTTATGGAATTCTAAAAGTTTTCAAGAGTTACAAAACTTGCCCTCAAGTTTTGGATTTTGAAAAGTTTTTTTATGAGACATTGAATTCTAAAAGTAAAGTTATTTGAAAAGTTTTCAAAAGTGTAACTCATGGGTTCATAACTTAATAATAAATTAAATATTTTTAATTTTATTTTAGCATCTTGATGTTTTGAATGACTCATATTACATATTTATGGACTTTATTAATAGTTAATTAAAGTGTTGAATTAAAAGAGAATTAATAATTCCATAATGACATGGTTTAAGTTTAATTAAATTAAGGGTATAGTTTAATTAATAGATTAAACGACTAAGTATTTTAGAAGTTTAAAAATACACCCTATACATTTATAATATTAAAAGTTTAATATTATATATATATATATATATATATATATATATATATATATATATATATATATATATATAAGTAAAAAGTCGGTCTTACCGTTAGTAGGCCTCATTCACGAAGCCGGTCTATAAGGTGGTATAAGGTTACTACCTATAAAATGGTGGTTTAATGGGTGTCCACTCTCACCCACCGCTTCCTTGACTGGTGGAGGGTCGTTAGTCGAACGGGTAGGATAGGAGATTAAATCTCATTAAAGGTATAATGAAAATACCAAGTAACTAAACACTTATAAATTCCTGATCTTAGTTACTTAGGAAAAATGTGAATTTTGTGCTAACCCATGAAATTGCACTGTGTACCTTGTTAAGTCGTTAGTGGAGCGTGTGTGGTTAACCGGCACACTAATCTGGGTCTGATAGTGTGTGGAAAAGGGTAGCTTGATGTTAATCATAGATCAATGGAGTGTGTGTGGTTAACCTGCATATTGATTAGGTAATAAATGACATCGAGAGTACCAAGCTAATTTGCATGGTTATTCACACCTTGTTTGTGATTCTTTGCATCCCATTCACAAAATTAAAGGGCACAATCGAGATTTAAACATGCCATTAAAAAGTTCAATGAATCTCAAAGGATCTAGGAATTTCAATTCATTTAAAACTTAATAATGAATTTTGTTTTTCTTGGTGGAAATTGGTAAATCGTCATTTACCTACCTTCAAATATTTTGCAATTGGATTACGACATCCCTCTTTCGAATTATAAAATATTTTGTTGGGTCGTAGCCTTAATATTTCATTTGGGTGTTATATTATGGACTTAAATCAACGAACTTGAATTTCTCCCAAATAGATGTCTAGTTTTGACAACTACGGTCTTCCTTATTATTCTGGAAAAAGCTTTGCTAATAAAGATAACATCCCACATGGTGATCAAGGTGAAAGATTAATCCATTTTTCAAGCATTAGTGGGATTGGAAATCATACTTCAGTTCCTCCTCCACCTCCTCCAGTTATTCTCCCTAACCCACATGTTCATAGACTTGAAATGTTCAAGGTCATTCAGGCCATATCGGGAAGCAAACACAAAGATAGAAATTATGTATGTGCTTAAATCTTGGAGATGAAGTTACATGTTGACAGGCTGGGAGAGTTGGGTGTCGAAGTCTTGAGGAAGTCGGATATTGATTTGGTTCTTCAGTCGCTCCCTGAGTCGTATAGTGAGTTCATTAAGGACTACTATATGATAGATCACGACATGACCCTTATCGATCTTACTTATTTGTGTGCTGTTGCTGAATCAATAATGATTTGGCTATGATAACCCGATATTTAGAGACAATGTAATGTAAAGCCAGTCAAATTTAGGTCAAAATATAACTTTCCTAAAATCTTATTTGGGTTAAATCAAGTGGTAGGAATCGTAACAAGGTTTTCATACATATAAAGAACACAAAAATCCGAGTTATAACGAAGAAGTTGTAACCATTCTAAAATTCCCGACAAAACCGACAACACCGATTAAATGAAAAACGCGAAGTTTCAATACAATAGTTTTTAGCCTTAAATATCTAAATGAAAGTTGTAGATAACATTAAACCGCGAGCGTACATAAAAAGAACGTCCAAATCTGACTTCGTATGAAGAAGTTATGATTTTTCCAAGATCCGGATATAGCAGTAGATAGCTAAAAATTCGAAATAGAGATCGAGAAACTTTTGGCCAAAACAAACTAAATGAGAATCGAAAGTCTCAACAATAGTAGTGCAACGATGAAAATTCTGACGAAAACGGACATCGGATGAAGAAGTTATAGATTTTTAACGGAATTTTCGTGTCCCAGCTCGTTAAAAATAAATAATTAAAAATAAATTCAAAATTAGCCGATGAAGTCTAAACGAGAGTTGTAGAGAATATTTTCAGATAAGCGTGCATATATAGAACGTCGGAAACAGAGCTCGTATGCTAAAGTTACGGATTTTACAAGTTTGAGGCCTGAAATCCGAGGCTGTCAGGTTTGCCACGACGTGGCACAATTTTGCCGCGACCCAGCAAGTGACTGAGGGCATCCAATCAATGGAAGAGGATAAGACTTGCTCCCCACGATGTGGCCAGCCTTAGCCAGGACGTGGCACACCAGAAAAACCCCTATAAATAGATTTCAAGGGCTCCGGGTTTCATTGCTCAGTTCCCTTCTTTCTCGCGCCGAAACTCTGCGTTTAAGACCTCGAGACCCTCCCAAAGCCCCGGTTTTTCACCTTCAAGTCCTGAAGGAAGGTTTGGTGTTCCCGAGATTCTCGAGAATCCTGAGAATTTCCCGCGTTTTCAACTCTTCCTGTCGAAGTTCTGCTCGATTCTTCTCTCGACTACTTCAAATCAACCACTTCAATCAAGTGAGTTCATACCCCTATAAACTACACTTTCAAATGTTTATCAATGCTTTTTATACACTTTTAAGGGGGGGGGGGGAATACAAGTAAACACACGGTTATCCCCGTGTGAAAGACATAAATCTTTGTTATACTTTTTGGTTATATAATCAATCACAGGTGATTTATAATTAACATACAATTGGACTTACTACACTTTTAGTCGTTTCACCAAATAGAGTACTTCAAATAGCTTTCTCAAACATTTTTACATGTTAAAACACTTTTAGAAACTATCTTACAAAATGTATGTTTCCTTTTTGAATCTGTTATAGTTGTGCTTCAAAAAAAGGTTTTCTTACACTTAAACTGTCATGTCAACTGTTTTCGAATTGTTTTATAAACTGACACCAAGTCATAAATTCTTATTTATTAAACTTTTCAAAGGTTTTACAAAACCTCTTTTATACTTTTATATTGTTAAATGCTTGCCTGTATATGTATAGTAAAATAAGAAATGTTTAAAAGACTTGGAACGACTAGCAAGCCTTTTTTCTTTTTCTGCTCTCGTTGGGATGTGGCCTTAGGGTATCAGTGATTCGTCTACATGTCATCTAAATATTAGTTATATAGATCATGTATACCTATATAGACATAAAATTTCCAGCAGTTAGTTCAGTTCCGACACTCTTGGGTAGCAAGGGTGTATAAACCTACTTCGACACTCATCAATTACATTCGAGTAAACTATTATAGGAATAGTTTAGGGGATACAAAACAAGGAATCACACAAGAGTCAGTTCATTCAAAAGTCTATACCAATGTTTTATTTACAAGTATTCATTCTTCATAACAAGGATAGTCTTTTCATACAAAAGGTATTTCATTATATTACTCGTGAACTTGTTGTTAGCAATCATGTGAGACATATGGCTTTGTTAGAACCGAAACAAAAGTCCCCATCTTTAACCGGAGTCTCTTGGAGGGAGAGCGTGAATTTGTGTATAGATCTATATGGGTTTGACGAACCCGCACCTAAACTGTAAGCTCCAATTAGACCGGTAGGTCTGGGGTGACTAATGTTGACATTAGTACCACGTCTAGTATGGTTATGAGAAACTTACAAATAGCGGAAACAACAACTCTTGTACGTAGTAATATATATTTAACTCAATCATGCTCAGGGGGTAATAACTATACCATGGGATATTATTAGCATGTTCACAATTCGGGATAAACACCCTTTTAACCGGTTTTACTTAAACAAAAGACTCATAGGGATTATTAAAAACATATTCGATATAGATAAACTATTTTCCTTATTACCTTTATATTGTGACTCATACACATAAACAACGAGGTAGACTATAACTTTTATAATAATAGTTAAACAAGGGAAAAACCGTCACATCTACAGTGATGCTTACTTACAAAACAGTCACTTACTTACAAAACAGTCAGGTCTTGGTAGAAGACTACTTTTATACTAGTAGGAAATATAGGATTTCCTAGGGTTTTCAAACGTTTACAATTACTTACAAACATTTTCCAAAATTTTACAAGTCTTTACCTCACAGTTTTTACAAATCAAAGACACATTAATACTAATGAATTCACCAGCTTTATTGTTGATACTCACTTTCAAAATAACTTGTATTCTCAGGTTACAAATAGACAGGTACCGATGCAAGGTTTAGAGAAGACGGAGCAGTCAAGACTCGTCTTTTATTCAAAGTATTCATTATGTTATTTTATACTATGAAAGAACACACTTGTAAGCATAATTATTCTATTAATGCAATGGATGATGTTGTTGGTTGTTTACTACTTTACATTGTTGTGATACATACATGACGTCCTCCACCCCAGAACGTTTCCGCCATTCTCGTTTTTGGGGTGTGACATTGGCACACTGGTAAAGCAAATTTTATTGGAAGATCTACTCCCAAAACTTCCATGGGCATTGGCAATGGGAATGTTGGAAGTCCAGAAAAGCTTTCTCTTCCCAATGGAAAGGGATCGGCCATGGCCAAGTCATTTGACCGAATGGTAAAGTGAAAGGCTAAGTCTGAGATAGTCATGCATACCATTCCTAAAGAGTCTATATGTTTCTATTGCGAAGTGAAGGGGTATTGGTTGCGAAGCTACCATATTTACCTGAAAGATCACAAAGATGATAAAATCAAAAGTTTGACTCTACTTTAGGTAAAGTCCACTGTGTAACTCTATTAAGTTCCTATTTGGAGATTCTTAATACATGATGTAATGTAATTACATTTTGATGTTTTGTAGAATCGAAGAAATGAAAGGAATCTTAAAGAAAGAGTAAGCTAATTCTGATCGTGAAGAGATCGATTTTGATCGCATGGTTTGATGATCAAAATTTTGAACTGCTGCTTAACAGTTATGATATATTGCTTAGGAATAAATAACAGCATATTTTTCATATGTATTTGCATTATAAGGATAAGTTTTCCACACTTTTATGAATAAAGAAATTTTTTTATTTTTATTTTTAAGTCTCCTTACAATGTCATTTTTGAAAATTGTTGTTTATATGTTTCTGTTGATAGCAATATTGAAAAATGGATTTCATTCTTTCGTTTGTGGTAGAGTAAAAAGTTTACCAAATACGGAAAGATTCTCATCACCCAAGTTTCAATTGGATAGAAACTCGGAATCATGCAACTTGTATTGTGTGATGAATGAGAACCTTCATCTTTGGGAAATTAAGACTAATTCCTTGTTCACATGTATACGTTGTTGGGTTTTAAGTACTATAACACTCCTATGGTGCACATGCAACCCTAAATGCTTTGGATCTATGTTTTCTCTAATTATACTTGCACTTTTGAATTTTCCAAAGCATTCACCTTAGCTAGCATACAATTGAAGCTATACAATATAAACTTGGTTTGGATGCTTGCCTATTGAGTAGGGTAGAGTTCTTGACCTTTGAAAGCTTGAGTACCTCAAGTGTGATGCCTCTATTGGTTCACAAACACCAAAATGCAAGAGGAGGCTTGAGAGAATAAGTTGCTTATCTCAATGAGATGGTGCAACCGATTTTGGCTCTAGGAGGGTTCTATTTATAGTGTTATTGTCACACCCCGCTAAAGCGGAAACACGAGGCATGGCAGTATAAAGGATTTCATAGCAAAAGTTAAAAGACAACAACAACCATAGTATTAAAAATCATTACAAATTTACAATGGGTTTGAACAACTTTTACAAGAAATTACAATGAAAATAGAAATACAACACATGCGAATGCTCCTAAAAGTGAAGTGTCCCTAAGTGCCACTTACTCGATGATTCTTGAAAAAGCATGTAAAACGAGCGTCAACTATGAAAACAGTTGGTGAGTACTCACAAGTTTGAAAACAATATTGGTTTCATGAATCGAAATCAAAGTTTTGATAAGAGTTTCCAATAACAAAAGTATATTGTTAAAATGAGTAAATAAGTTTATATAAACAAAGTTCAGAGTTCTTTGTCACCATGAGAAATAAAGTATGTTGCCCAAAAGAAATGCAACGATCATATCCTCATAGGAAATCAAGTTTGTTACTAAAATGAGTAATCAAGTTTCATTGCTACAAGGAGCAAACAAGTTTGTTACTATAAGAAGCAACCAAGTTTGTCGCTAAACAAGTAAATAAGTATTTAGTAACAAAAGTTCGTTGTTATAATGAGATACAAGGTTTATTGCTATAATGAGCAACGAGTTTCGTTGCTAAAATAAGTATTCAAGTTTCATTGCTAAAATAAGTATACAAGTTTTGTTGCTAACACGGGAATACAAGTTTCGTACGTGCATCAAGTTTCCATTCATGAGTTCACAACCCAAGCCTAATGACCGAATCGTGCCCTATTGACTACTATGTGTATCGCAAACATAGTGTATAAAATGGTAAAATGCACTCAAGCGAATCGTGCGAGTGAGGAGTTGTCTACCTCCTGATAGCGCTATCCATAATAACTATAGGCTCAAAAGAGTTAATGAGTTGTGTCTAGAGATTCCAGGGACTTAACCGCGATACAATCCTCATGAATTAAAGTAACATACACATACATACGAAATATAGCAACCAAGTTTCATACAAGTCAAAATAAATACAACGAACATAAAAATAGTTTAGGACATGCTTTTCCACCCCAAAACATTTAAAAACCGAAAACAGGGGAGTGCGTGAATACTCACAATATGCAAAATATAGCAACCAAGTTTATACGAGTCAAACAAATATAACGAACATAAGTAGTTTAGGACATGCTTTTCCACCCCAAAACACAAAAACCGAAAATAGGGGATTGGTGAATACTCACAATATGCATTGAGATGATGCAAATGGTGCCTTGAGTAGGCTCCACTCGTACCACTATGGATTCCTACAATAATGATATTCGCTAGTGAGTCTCTAACCGAAATGTAACACTATTATACTTACTACTACAATAGAATTATGCCAATAGTATGTCAAAATTTAATATTGATAAGTTATAAACATTTTTCTATGAAACTTTAATTTCAATGAATCAATTGTTATATAACAATTTAATTGGAAAAATTCACATTATTGAAATGCTAATATTTAACATTTTAAGAGGTGTTCCAATGTTTTAATATTCAAAAACTAAATCAATTTAGTTCTAAAATTTCCCAAACTTTTCATTTCAGTTTTAATTGAAGTCAAAGACCTCAAGATAAATTTTCTTGAACTTTTGATTTGTCTAACTATTTTTCACCATTTTAGTTTCATGAATAACCATAAAATCATGAAAAATATTAAACAGTTAATAATAATTACCAAACTTCAGATTTTGGTTCTAAATGCGTTAAAAGACTACGAGATAAATTTTCATGAATTATGGATATGTATAACCGTTTTTCATATATTTAATTCTCTAAATAGATAGAAATTCATGAAAAATAGAAATCAGTTAACAAAATGCCCCAAAACATTTTATACTAATGTAATTACACATAATTAATCTGTGAAAACTATAAAAATGTGTTTCTAAACTGTTTAACCAATTTTTATGATTTTTGAGCATTTATTCTAATAAAAATTGTAATAAATCGAAAACAGATTTCAAAACTAGCCAAACTTTTTGTATTACTGTTATTAAACATTATTGAGCTGGGTAAAATATAAAAATCGATTTCTAAACTGTTTAACCCAATTTTATGATTTTTGAGCATTTATTCTAATAAAAATTGAAATAAACAGAAAACAGTTTTCAAAATTATCCACACTTTTTATTTAACTGTTATTATACATAACTAGGCTGGGAAAAATATAAAAGATATTTTTCAGTGGGTAGTTATATTTTTCCTTGTTTTATCCCCTTAAATAATCATTAATTGAAGAATAAATAATAAACAGTTAAAATAAATTACCAAAAATTTTTGTAACATCATTTACAGTGCAAGTAATCTGGGAAAAATACCAAAAGTGGTTTTCATATTGTATAATCCGGCTTTCGGTATTTATGTGTATTTAAGTGTATTTAAGTGTATTTAACTTTAGAAAATAGGTGAAAAATAGTATACAATAGTGAAAAAT
The DNA here is from genome assembly GCF_051521515.1 of Lactuca serriola. Classification (NCBI taxonomy): domain Eukaryota; kingdom Viridiplantae; phylum Streptophyta; class Magnoliopsida; order Asterales; family Asteraceae; genus Lactuca; species Lactuca serriola. Next base: position 267,062,343 of record NC_136415.1, read on the forward strand.
CCTCAAAATATTTATGTAACCTCCTAAGGTACAACATGATGTTCTGGTAAATTTTAATCAATTTTGGATAATCAGAACTATTTTTCCTATTTTTAGGCCATTATAATTACCAAAAATTGGGAAAAATAGGAAGGCATGATGAGAAATTCTGAAATTATTTTTCTCAGTCTCCAACCAAAGAAATAATTAAAGCTCTTGGTATTTTACAGATTATCACATGAATGTGAGGGCTTTCAAAAGAAAAAATGTTCAGAATTTATTCAGAAGGGAAATAGGGGTATTGAACCCAAACAAGTTAAGAAATGTTGCATATAATGGTGCATGAGATGTAAATGTGGCTGAAGTTCATGAATTTGTGTTGCCCATTCAGTGGGGTTTTAAGCCACGAAATTTCAACCATAATTCACTGGATATGTTAAATTTCTAAAGTATTTTTCCCCAGATTTATGATTGGGTTTAAGGCCATTGATCATGCAAGGCAAAAATGGTGCTTATAGAAAAAGAGCTGTTTGCGCAACCATTTTGTAAAAATTGCCAAAAATTGGATATTTAATATTTTACAGTGAGACCAGTTGGGTTTGAAAGTTAACTCATGTAACTATCCAATACAAAAAGAATATCATGATTTGGTTAAGTAATGACCGAATTATGTTCGTTCAAAGTTGAACAAAGTAATCTGGCAGATTGCATGTTTGCTTTGAGTGCATTCTTAGGATATTTTGACAAGAACATCATGCATGTCTTTGTTAAGGTCCGATTTCTAGCACATGCATGGAGTGAATGAGCATCCAAGATGTACTAGAAATGGTTTAAATGCTTTTGATCATGTAATAACACAAAAGAAATGGAGAAGAAGATGTAATACTAGGTTTTGAAGTCACATGAACATATGTGCATCATTTTCACTCTTTGCATGGGTTTGATCCCGGATTTTCACCATTTCAAACACATTCATTGTGTTATGGTGAGAATCTACAAACCACAAGGGAAAAATAAGGATTTATAGCCATGGAAAGGCATAGAATCCGAAAAGATGAGAAAACTAAGAAGAAGAGGAAGTAAAAATCATGAAACTATGAGAGAAGATGTTGTTGTTTACCTTGGTTTTGATCTTGAGAGAAGTAAGAACACTTCAAGGTCTCCTAAATCTCGAAATTATGGCAGAGGAATGGGAGGATTTCGTGGGTTAGAGAGAGAGAGAAAGAGAGTTTGTAAGTTAGGAGGATGGAGTGTGTGAGAGTGAAGAGAGAAGAGGAAGTGTGAGGGAATAAGCTTAATGATTGAGTTTTGGGAAGAGAGAGTGCATGGGGAGGGGAGAATGGCCGGCTCTATCATGCATTAGGCCTCCTCTCTCCTAATTTCAAACTTTATAAAATTCTCTCCAATATTTTTATAAAAACCCTAACTTTTATAAAAATATTTATTAAGCAATTCTTGATTTATTTTAATATCTTGTTTTTAACTATTAAATTATGATCATTGCATGATAATTTAATTTCTATTTCATTGAATATAATCCATAATTTGATTAATAAAAAATTTGATATTAGAAAGTTTATAGCCAAATTTTATAAAGTTTTTAAGCTTTATGATTTATAAATTTGGATTTTTAGCTCTTTTAGGGTTTTGGAATATTGTTTGATATTCATCATCATAATGAAGTATAATTAGAATATTTTAATTTATTTTTAGGGTTTTATACCCTTTTTCAATTATAACAAGCTTGAAAGTTTCATTCTAATTATAGCATTGGCATTTCCTATTGTAGTTAAGCAACTTACTAGAATCGTAAGTGTCAAGTATATTAGTCCTAGATCTTAGTTGGATCCTAGTTTATGCAAGATTTTAACCTAATTTATACTACTAGGCCATGGCATGTTGTGCATGAATGGTTTTTATAAAGATGCATGAATCCGAGAATGACCTGAATTGACAGTTGTCACAGGTTATAACTTAGCTTCTAGTTACTAAGTCTAATATGTGTAGTGCCTTTATGTGCAACTAAGTCTAGTCAAATCTAGAACCGACTCGATTTTGACGGTTGTCACACACATGCTAGGGTTACACTTTGTAAACCTTAATAACCCATGACGTTCCACATTCTTATGCTCCATGGATTTTAACCTCCATGGACTATCCATGGATTAGTTTAGCCCATCTACATAATCATGGATCATTGGCCCACACTACAAGAATCATTGATTTACATAATAAATCCCCGTATATTTAATTAGTCTCTTTTGACCACAAAATTAATTCCAAATTAATTCTTGATCAATACTAGTTAAATAATATGATTTCATATTAATATATTGTACTTATAATATATTAATAAACCATAAATAACCTTATTCTCAAAATCCATCCTATCAAATTGCGTTGGTGAAGGCAACCTAAAAAGGATCATCCTACAATCAGGTCAAGTACATCCCATTTATAGTTATGGGCTTAGACACCAAATCGAACAGTCTCCTAATTGGATAAGTCTAATAACTATAGCTGCCAATGTAACTTCAGGATCCGACTTAGCAATCGTAAGCTTTTAAAAGCTACTCTCAACTCTGACCCAGTCAGTGAAGCATCCTTTAGATAAGGGATCATATAATGCTCTGTTCTTAAGATATCAGCTGGAAAAATACATGGAATAATGTCATACTTATTGTCTAGCAGTTTATTTCCCGATTTCCGATTCGTCTGACATAGAACATAACTGAACACATCAATTTAGTTCTGATCGAGCCCGACATATAAGTCAAAATGAAATCATTGATGGGCCTAAGATATTGCTTTTAATCCTCTTAGGATAAAAGGGAACGGATAAAATTCGACATTATATGCTTGTACTAACTACTCATTAAATCATACAGAAGCATACGTTTTATAACATTAACATGCACAACTAATTTATAGTCAACAACTCATATATCTAGGTTTAAAGACTTAGATGATATTATCATCTCACGATCACTCATGATAAATCCCATGAAGTGATTCAAGTGAGCGCGAGTTGATCCAATACTCAAATCTTATTTCAGAAGTCCTCATGGATGGTGTAGCAAACTGTTGCTATGCCTAACGCCTTAGACAATCTACAAGCCAAATCATGACAATCTTCTTTCATACTTACTTCCGACGTATGATCGAATGTGGATAGTTTGAATAAATCTTATTATTCGGGAAGTTAAAACATGCAAAGTGAAACAATAGTAAATGATTGACACAAGACAGTAACTTTACTAATAAATAAAACTCTTGTTATTTAATCATCACATGTCAATCACAGTTTAGCTATTACAAGTTTCTATTTATCTAACCACTAAAACTAATATTGTCCATTAGCCCAATGCCCCTTGCATGCTTCAAGTGCTTAACCCAAGTCAATCCTTTTGTAAGAGGATCTGCTGGGTTTTCCTATGATGATATCCTCTTTACCACGAGGTGTCATTCTTCTACTTGATGTCTTATGAAGTGGTATTTTTTGTCTATATGTCTCGATCTACCATGATCTATCAGTTCCTTATTTAAGGAAACCGCCCCTTCATTATCGCAGAAAATCTCCATAGGCTCCCTTATGGATGGAATGACTCTAAGGTCTCCGATGAAGTTTTTCAACCATATCGCCTTCTTCGATGCTTTGTTTGCTGCTATGTACTCTGATTCACACTTTGAATCAGCTACAGTCTCCTGCTTGGAACTTTTCCATGTCACTGCTCCTCCATTCAGGGTAAATATCCAGCCCAGATGAGAGCGGAAATTATCTCGCTCGGTTTGAAAGCTGGCATTGTTATACCATGTCACTCTCTAGTCATCACTCCCACCAAGGGTAAGGATCCAGTCCTTAGTCATCCGAAGGTACTTGAGAATGTTCTTATCTGTAGTCCAATGAGATTTACCAGGATTCCCTTGATATCTGCTGACCATGCTCAAAGCAAAGGCCACGTCAGTGCGAGTACAAGTCATAGCATACATGATCGAGCCAACTACAGAAGCATATGGAATTTGACTCATCTCTGCTATCTCAAACTCTGTACTCGGACTCTAAGTCTTACTTAGTTTGGTATTGCTTAGGATAGGTAGGTTACCTTTCTTGGTGTTCTCCATGTTGAAACGATTCAACACCTTGTCAAAGTAGATACTTTCACTAAGTCCTATTAGTGTTTTACTCCTGTCTCTCAATATCCTTATTGCTAGGATATAGACAGCTTCTATGAGGTCCTTCATAGTGAAACACTTCCCAAGCCAGGACTTAACCTCTTGCAAGTTTCGGATGTCGTTTCCTATGAGCAATATCTCATATAATACCAGAAAGCTCACTATACTCCCACTAGCGTTGACATATACGCAAGACTAATACTTGCTTCTCAAAAATCCAAAATCTTTGACTTTCTCATCAAAACAAAGATTTCATCTGCGAGATGCTTGCTTTAATCCATAGATGCATTGACAAAACCCTCTGGTTGATTTATGTAAACATCTTTAACCAACTTTCCATTAAGGAAAGCGGTTTTAAGATCCATTTGCTATATTTTATAATCATGAAATGAAACTATGGCCAACATAACCCTTATATATTTAGGTGTTGTTTGTTTTTTTTATAAAAAACCTCTTCAAAACTCTTATTGCTGCGCAGCACAGCACACCCACAACATTTTTTGTCCCGCAACAGTTTGTTTTTCGATAGTCTTCGGGGCTTAAAACCTCTACCCGTTTTCTTCTTGGGGAAGCACTTGTTGTACCTCTTCCCACTCCTTCAAACCTAAACCTAAAAAGAGTTCAACCCAAAAACAACACGCAACATCGTTCGTAAACATCTTCTGCCCAACGAAGCTCCAGCGACGTCCCTCCAAGATCGCAACCCCACCACCTGTTGTTGCCATACCTCGCCGTCGCCCCACCTGATCGCCGACGACTTCCACCATAGAATATCTTCCTTCTTCGTCAGTCTCGTCCTATCACATGTATGGTTTTCTTTTTTCAGTTTTTTATTGATTTCGTTTATAATCAAAAATTGATTTCGTTAGTAATCAAAAATTGATTTCGTTTATATCTCTTTAAGTCCATAAAAGATCAGATTAGGTGAATTGCATGTGAATTCAGTTCAATTCATTTTTTTTCCATTCTAGAAATTGGTAATAGAAATCGTTTGTAATCATAAATTGGTGCTTATTTCCTTTTTTGTGGCATATATGTTATTGAATTGTTGATGTTGTTATATGTTTTTTCTTGTTTTTTTTTTCTTTGTTGAAGATGATGTTGTTGATGTATTCATGTTGCTGAATTGTTATTGTTGTTGTATGTTGTTTTTTTTCAAGTATAATAGTGATTGTTTATTGCTT